>NC_133579.1:6425034-8825034 GCF_964106895.1 Numenius arquata
GGTGACCTACCCGGCATCCACCGGGCCCGGAGGGGACGTGTGGAACCGCCCCGCCTCGCCCCTCCGGCAGTGACTCGGCCTGGTCACGTGGTCGGGCCCCTCCAATAAGAAGGGGCCCCGGGATGGGGAGGAGGGAGAGCCGGCAGTAGTTGTTTGGCGGCTGTAGTGCATTGTACAGCATTTTGCTCTATCTTGTTTTACGGTACAGTTTACACTTGAGCAGTGAGTTCAGATTCCATCTATGGAAAAAAAAAAATACTAAAAGTAAATCGGAATAAGAAGCATGTCTCCCCCCGTTGCTCCCTCCTCGGCAAGGCCTTGCAGCCCTCTTCGAACTACGACTCCCGACGTGCACAGCGGCACCGTTTCCCCGCCACCGGCCAATCGCGCCTCGACAGGAACAAAGCGCGCCGCGAGTGGCGGAGAGGCCCCGGCCAATGGGGTTGTGGGGTGGTGGTGGGGTGCCGGGGTCAGAGCGGGCCCTGGCGGGCGGTGCGTGTACGGCGGGCTTTGCTGCCGGCCTCCTCCCGCCTCTCTCCGCAGGCCGCGCCGCTCCCGCGGGCGATGGGGGCGCGGGGCTGAGATTCCCGCCCGCGTTCGTCTTTTGCGACGGTACGGGGAAGGGAACGGGCCGCGTCGGGGTGGGCGGGAACGGGGAACGGCTGGGGAAGGGCGGGAAGGCCCTGAGGGGGGTTCGGCGGCGGGGCCGGCTGAGGTCCCTCCCGGGGCTCACGTCGGTCGGTCGCTGGAGGGTTGTGCCTCCGCCAGACGAGGGGTCACGGGAGCTGAACCCCGGGGCCTTGTCGCGGCCGGGCTGTCAGCTCCGCCGCTCAGTGTGACAGGCGAGGGGTGAAGCTGTGGCGGTTCCTCTCCTGGGCCTCCCCGCTGAGGACAAGGAGCGGAAAGTGAGGCCGACAGAGAGATCCGCGGGGCCTTTGAGAAGCTTTTACCTCAAAACTGCAAGGAGGCGAAAAGAGCCAGTACCTGGCTAACTGATCTGCTAGGCCCCCAAATTCTAGATAACTTCTTCAAACTTTTAAAACGACTTAATTGTTTGTTGTTGTTTTTTTTTTTTCATTAAAAAAAAAATGCTGGGGGTCCTAGTTTTTGTAAAAGTGGTCGTTGTGGGTGATAGAGAAAGTAAGGGCTTAAGTTGTCTCAGTTGTAGCTGAGGAGTGAGGGAGAAGGATCTGTGGAGGAGGTGTGTGGACTAATAGGATAGGAGGGGAGTAAGATTTGGCTTCGTGCCTTTTCAGGAGATTAGAAGGAAAAAGGCAAAAGGCGATCAGGATGGAGGGAGTTGTAGGAATGATCTGGTTCTCGGGATGCAGAACTGTAAGTCAGAGACTGGTTAGCATCAGCTCCAGAACTGGCTTGATTTTTGATTTAGTTCTTCTGCTAACTATGAAAAGCCATTAGTAATTAACAGAGATTTGTCATTTTTAAATTTTGAGTTGTCTGCTTTGGAAATATAAATTACTATTTATTGGTTGAGCTGCTGTGTTTCCCAGTTGATCTCTTTTTGACTTTTGATAGTCAAGAAAAATAGCCTGGAGTCTAATCATTGGCATGTACTTTTCACATTAGCACTCTCTTTCTTGACGGAAGGAGCAGTGACTGAGAGATTAACAGCATTTTTTCTATGTGAAAATGTCAGAAATTATTATAACCAACATGCATATTTTTGATTTGTGTTTTTTTTTTTTTTTTTTTTTTTATGAGTGTGATTAATTTGTGTTGCTGAAGGCCTACCTTCAGCAAGAAAACAACAATATTGTACAACATTATTTGTTTGGGAAATGACCTTAAAAGAATGTGACCGCTTACAAATTTAATTTGTTTTATTTTTATTCAGGAGAAAAATGAGAGAGCTCAAATTAACGATACGTATTTACTCACGCTTTCGTGCCCTAAGGAAAGTTACTGGCATGAGTTGGTACTGGCAACACCAGGACCACAGCAGGCATTTAGTAGTTTCAGAGGCACATAATCAGTCTTTTTGAGGAACTAGTTTTTTGCACCAAGATGTAGCATTTTCTCTGAATAAACTTACAGTTTTGTTGCCTGTAAAGTAGTTATTCCTTATTAAACAACTCTGGAATCTTGACACACTCAAGCTAACACGTGTCTCCTTTGAAATTGATACCTTGGCTTGGACTTCGGCTGGAGCAAGGCGTGACCTTCTTTCTTTCTTGTTATTGAGAGGGCCCTACTAGCGAAAAGAAAAAAAACAAACCCAAACCGCACCCTCTAAAACCCTTTTTGCCTTTCAGTGAGTATGGCATTACACTAGTTATTTGATATTTAGATCCAGATTAGAACTTAATGTTTTCTGCTCTTGATGTAGTGTTAATCTTTTACTGTCTTTTCTGGTTCATCTTTATGTAAAATTCTGTTATTGCTGAAGGTACTCTGAAAATACGTATTTTGATTTTACATGTGTTTATACAGAAGAATGTTTATAGACTTCTAGGATGCCTTGTTGTGAGAAAACGATGGATTTCTCAGAAATATTTGTCAGTAGTGTAAAAAACCAACACATACATATTCCCTTAAAGGCTGACTGATCTGTTATTACATATAGAAAAGAGATCAAAATATTATTAACCAAACCTACCTGTTATCTGCATACGAAGTTCAGATTTCCAGTTTACAAATTTCAAGGTCTGCATCCTTATCAATTCCATCCACGAATTCTAGTCCTTGATATATTTTCTTAATACTTTTATGCTCATAACAAATCAGTACCTATGTGCTTGTGTTTTAATTGATGATAAAATTTGTGGTATTAGTAATAGAGATACTTTTTTCAGCAGGTGTTTTGTATGCATGGTGCAGAAAAAATGAATTCTACTATGAGTGAGGAGCCCGATGCACTCTCTGTCGTTAACCAACTCCGAGATCTAGCAGCTGACCCATTGAACAGACGGGCCATTGTTCAGGATCAAGGATGCCTGCCAGGTCTTATTCTGTTTTTGGACCATCCCAGCCCTCCAGTTGTTCATTCAGCTTTACTAGTAAGTATTCTGGAGATAAATTTGTACGTCAGTAGAATGTTTTGTGACTTTAAATAAGTAAAAATGTAAAAAATAAAACCTGGGTTTATGTTATGTTGATACTCTTTATACGTGTTTTTTTTACAAACACGTATTTCAAAAATTGTTTAGCAATGACACATTATTCCAGGAGTATTTATGTTTTTTTGGAAGAGAATAATTTACTTTGCATTTTTCCCTACTACAGCTATTTCACTTTTTGTGTGGAGGGAGGTAAGCACCCTTAAATCTCTTTCTTAAGATGAAGTTATGGACCTTGGTAAATATACTTGGTATAAATAAATATACTTGGTAAATATGTGATTCGACATTCATATTGTAAAAAAAAAAAAAATAAAAAATAGTATATTCTATAATTCTGTATTTATAATTTGTTTTACTTTCACGGTGAATATTAGTGGACTTCTTGGAATTACTTGTGTCTATTCAGTGTCTTCAGATACTCTTCTGGGTTCAGGGAATGAGGTCCCATAATCCAGGAAACCTGTGTCCAGCTGATTGGCTTTTAGGCTGGTCGTGCCACGGCATTTGCCAGATTATAATGCTCTTCACCGATAGAACTTTGAGTTAAGGTTGCATTTCTTGTGAATATGTTGCATTGGTTTCCTTTCCAGTGCAGTTTCTTTAGGTTGTGGTCTTAAAAGAGGATCTTGTTTGGATGTCTCGCTCTCTTTTTCCTTCCTTGGCTCCTTTGGGCTGTGCATTTTCACTGCCTGCATGAGATTCGGTAATCAGCCTGTTGTCACGTTACGAAAATTAACGCTACATAAAAAGGACTGAGTCTGTCAGATTGATGAGGGATAATCCGGTTCGCAGTGTGGTTCCACAGCCCCAGGTATGATGCAAGTTGCGTTTTAAGGACATTGCCTTGGGCAGGAATGTGAGATAGCTCTGTTGTTCCATTTAGTGATAACCTATGGTTAAGGATGGATTAAGAATCAGGATTTAGAGGACACGATGTGATATCCTAGGACCCCGATTCTAGTCAGAAATAGATGTTTACTGTGAAAACAGGCAGACTCCTTGTGTTCATGACTTTTTAGGTTCTGCAGCTTTTAATATATTTACTGATAACTTTTAGTCATCTTTTTTGTACTTTTCCATTCTGAAGGGTCGTTTTGTTTTTTTCTAGTCATCTCATTGGTCAAAAAGGTTCTTCCATTTGAATGGGAATCATTAAATGTAATGATTTTCCATTAAGTTTGTACCTAATAAAAGAATGTACAGCAGTGACTTTAAATTTCTTATTTTAAATATTCTTATCATTCTGCAGTTCCCATAGCTGAGATTATAAATAGTCTGTATGAATCACAATAGTTCCCTATTTAACTTCGATACATTGTCAAATCTTTCAGGAAGGTTGTCTTCCTCCCCATGTGCAGTTTCAGTTCAGTCCTTTTTTCTATCTGATCAGAAAGTGGTGTATTTTTCTATAGTTTTCTCTAGTCTTGATTCCAGGAACTCTTTATGGTACACTACAAATGCTACAAGTTTTGAATGTTTTAAATAAAAAAAAATCAAAAGTAACACAGGCAATACTGCCTTTTTTTTTTTGTCCTCTTAAATTTGGACTAAAATTTTTAAAAATAGGACTCTGAAGTGAAGAAACTACATTAGCATTTCAGTTATAAAACATCAAAGGTGTCTTTTGTTATTAAGATTGACAACAGTGTATTTCTATATTCAAGTATGGAGAAGATAGACCTATTGATTATGCTGAAATTACTTGTGAGCTTGAAGCTAATGTAGGTAAGTGTTTTGCTGAACGGAGGCTGAGCCAAAGTCCATAATAATGATTTTTCTTATGCGTTCAGTAGACTGTGATTTAATTAGCATAAATGATCCGACTTCTGTGAAGGTGCAGACCTTTGCGTCTCCCGTGGGGGGCAAGGGAAATGGGACTTCCTAGTGTTGAAAAGTCAGGTCGCTTGAGTTGTTCTGATAACTTTGTCTTCAGTCTTTATTTTAGTGGAAGTTGCATTTGTATATAAAGAGTATCTGACAGATGGGAAAGGGACTGCCTTCATTTTCATCTGAGTAATTAGCTGTTAAGAGAATGGGTTTTTCTTTGTCCAACAACATTACACCCTCACTAAACTGCCTGAACAGAGACTAATAAAAATCAGAAAAAATTGTCCATCAGTAAGGATGCATTTCTTAACATGAAAGTTAGTAGTTAGAGTTGTCATTCAGGTATTTCCCCCTAGTTGAAAAGTAAGAAAACAAATGGATATACAGCATTTAGAAACTGCAATTACTGACACTGATCCACATCAACAAATAGCAAAAATCACATTTAGGGTTTTTATTGTGCCAGACAGCAGCCAGACTTTCTGAAAAGGCAATAAAATGGTCTTGAATTTTACCTAATATGTGCTGAAGATGATTTAGAAAAAAACCCAGATAATTAGTTCTCTACCTCTGAAGGGATTAAGGAACATGTTATTTTTAAAGCAGCTATTGAGCAGCATAGCTATTATATGACTATATTTAAAGAATTGGTGCACTTCTAAACCTGGCTATCACAAAACCCATTTTATAAACCACTGTATTTGTGTATTGCAGGATTCTGCAAGTGAAGGTCTTGTACCTACATCAGTAAAACACTGATTAAAGCACGATGCACAGTACACCTTTGGAAGTTGCTTCTAAGACAACTTTGTCGGCACTAACAGTAGCGAGATGTCTTGTGAAAAGAAGGACTGACGTTTTAACTGGAAAAGTTATGATGTTGGGAAGGTCATGCAAATATACAGATGCTGACTGGGCTCAGCAATGTGAACTTGTGCAAAGAGTCTACCCTAAAAGTCAGATAAACAAAACCTTGGGCAACAAATAAGTATCAGTTCCCAGTTTAGGTAATAATACCCTAAGCAGCTTGCTGCTGCTTGTATTCTTTTCCCTGCGTGGAGTGATGGATGTTGCAATTAGTCTTCAGAAGCTTAGAACTGTGGTAGACTTCTTTCTGTGGGCAGTAGAAACTTGGTGGTGGTGAGTTTTCTAGTACTGGGGTAGCGCGTAGAATTGATGGAAATTATAGTAGAAGCATAGTGTATAAAAAATGACTTTAGATCTCAGATCGCATAAATGTTTGTTGAAAGGGACTTCTGGAGGTGATTCACTTCTGCTTCGTGCTTGAATTGGGACTGTCACCAACGCTCAGGTCAGTTGTAGCTTTGTCTTGTTGATTCTGCAGTCCCACTAGGTTGTTTGTTCCAGTGCTCAACTACCTTCATAGTGAAAAAAAACTTCTTGTGATACCTGATTTGAACTTCCCAAGCTGCAGTCTGTGGCTGCTCCACCTTTTCTGCTGCTGTAGAGGAAAGTTTGGCTTAGTCATCTTCGTGAAGGCTTTTTGAGTAGTTGTAGGCAGTTGTTAGTTGTCCCTTAGACTCCCTTAGCTGGTGTAAACAAACCCAGTCTCTCAACCTTTTCCCATAGATTAGATATTCTGTGCTTTCTTTGTATTTATGAGAATAAAATAATTTTTAATGCTCGCAGTAGGTGATAACAGTCTTCATCTTCTCGCTCGAGTTGCAAATGTTTTGCGGGTGTACACTAACAAAAATGAATGGTAATGTACTGGACGTGTTGCTGATGTGCCGTGGTCTTCTTCCTTTCAGGCTCTTCGCTATTTGGCCGAGTGCCGCGCCAACAGAGAAAAGATGAAAAGCGAATTGGGTATGATGCTCAGCTTGCAGAATGTAATACAAAAGTAAGTTTATGTTGCGTTGTTGATTCCAAAGATGGTGTAAGCATAACATTCTGATGCAAAGTAAAACTTTGACTCTGAATTCATATAGCGACTTTTTAATACTGCGTTATTCCTTGTTGAAGTTCTGTGGCTGCAAGCAATTACTGGTTTTCATTTTGTAGTACAGCAAAGTATTTAGACCGTTGTCTACAAGAAAAATTCATTTGAAACTCATTTGCCAAACAACAGATTTCTTGCTCTTTCTACAGATAACTCATTTTGTCCCTTCCCTTTAGGTTCTCTTATAATCCTTCTCATAGTTGTATAAAGGTGCCTTACACTAGAGCATTTGATGAAACTGGTTGGCATCTGGGACGTTAATTCTTTGAATCCCACCTTTGGGAAGGGAAATCGTATGTGCAATATCTTTGTTTTGCTGTATTTTTGAAGGCATGTATCTGCAGTTCTGTGTGAGGGAACATCTTGCAGGTGGAGCAGTAGCTAGTGAGGTTTGTAGTGGTCTCTAGTTTCTTTGTAGAATGTCTCAGCTGGGTTATGTCTCTTAAAATTTGCGACTGTGGGATTTTGTTAAGATCGCTGAGCATTGAGTCTTGAATACTGGAAGATGTATGGATATGTGCATGCTGGAGTAGATGCACATGTGCACTTATCAGTGGAAATTAGTATGATGAACTAAGATGAGTTGTTATTAGCAAGAAAAGAACCCAACTTCCTTCAAAGATCAGTCTGTCATAGCAAAAAAGCTAATTTGCCATCAAATTATCAAAAGGTGATTATTTTACGTAGAGTGTGATAGTGCTCTGCTTAACTGCACTTTCTGATGTGAGGGACTGTTCTGTGAGGGGGGGGCAGAAATCAGACTGCTGCACTGAGTTGTGTCTCAGATAAATGTTTAAAACAATTACTTAGAAAAGGATGAAACAGAAGCAAAATTCTATATTAAAGATTCAAGTGGAAAGCTGTTGAATCTTTAATATGTTAGTTGAATCTCTAGTGTATCACTTGTGGTATATGTTACACCTTCCTTTTACCCAAGGCAAGACTTTGCTAATTCCTTCATCCTGTAGCCCCTCCAGTTCTTGGTGGTGCATCATTTGTCATTGTGTATCTCTTTCTTTGACACTGCTTATCTAAAAGTATGAACCTGAAGAATTGGAGGGGAAATTCTGGTCTGTTCACAGGTCCTATGTGATATGTGAGCTAAGATTAAAACTGTTTACCTTTAAGGACTTCGTTAATTCTACTGTAACTAATAAGATTATGTATTGGCATGAAAGTCAGCATTATGCCTAAATATCGTCTTGTTATTCACCAGTTACCCAAAACATGAGGATTTAAAACAAATGTCTTTAATAGGCCAATGAACTAAATGACTAGAATTCAGAAGTGAGTAGTTTTCTTTTTTTTTGCATAATGTAATAATTATAACTTTTAAAATAATAGGTGTTTTTAGTAGGATGCATGGGGGGAAATAGAATTAGGTCTTATGGTGGTCGCCTTTTTTAAGGATAAACATAACAAAGGTAAAATATATGGAATACTTTGCTTGCTACTTTTATAATACCTATAAGAACTGAAATGTTTAGGTAATTACAGAAGCATGTATTTCATAAGAATTTATTTTTGGTATAGATTATGTGTCTGTTTAGAGCACAGAGACATGCCTAAGAAGTTGTTGAAAGGGGAATGGTAGTTTATTATCAGTCTCTGCAGCTTACAAATATTACTCAGGAAACAGTCATAATTAAAACTTTTGTTTAAAGAACATTATGGAAATCTCTTCAACAACATTTTTTTTTTTTTTCTACATTTCAATTTCAAGGACCAAATGAGTGTGGAGTTCAGAAACGTGCCCAAAAGGAGAGATAAGTTAGTAAAAACTGGAAATCTTGTAGGTGTTCTTTTTTTCTAGAAAGCTCTTTGGCAAGAGTAAGAACGTACATTTGATTTGTATGCTTGTAACATTTGGAAAGTGTGATATCATGAAAATTTAAATGCATAGCATCTTCAGACACAAGACTTTGTCATGTGCTTGTCAGGATTTTAGGCTTTAATGTTGACAGGAAATGCTGAAGTTAAGTTTTGTGTTGCCTGCAGAAATATGGAGAAAGATGGTAGGAAAGTGCTGAGAAGATAGATGTAGAATTATTTGTGTCACAAAAAAACAATGGTTTGGGGTTTGGGGTTTTTTGTTAGAAAATCTGTAGGGGAGAAGACAAGGTCTCTACCTTCTTCAGATTTGCTTTACAAAAAGCAGATTCTGGCTTTTATGTGATTTCAGTTTAGCAGAAGATATAGTAGTCCTTTGAACTGAAACTAAACATTAATACGTGCAGTAATAAATGCTTTTGTCTAAATGACTTCATGCTGTGCATTCCAGTGTACTTTCCAGAATCTGTGTATCTAACTCATCGCTCTATCTAATCTAAAATCTTTTGATGATTTCCACAGTTTAATTTGGGGTTTAGATATGTGGGGTTTTTTTTGATGTGTTACAAAAATGTAAACAATTCATACAAAGAGATATGAACCTCTGTCAGTATTCTGCTTTTCCAGTTATTGCCCAGTTCTTTCAAGCGAGACAGAAGCCAGCATCTTCTGGACCAGAAGCTGCAATCGGTGGCTTTTTGCTCTTGACAGGTTAAGCACATCCTGTGGCCTGAATCTTTTCCTTTCATCGAGGATTTTGTAACTCTTGCTGTTCGCTTTCACTGACTTCTGACTTAACTAAACAATATCCAGTGGCTTTCCCTGTTCGGTACTGAATGACGACAAACTGTTCTGCCGCTGATGAAGCCGTGTTATGGCTTTTCAAGCACTGAAATGGAGCTCGTGCGCAAAGAGGCGAGTTGCAAACTGAGTGTTTGTATTTCAGACTTAAGTTGATATTCAGCAGCGCTGAACTGAGGCTGTGCTTAAGAAGTCAAGAATTTGTTTAGAATTCCAGTTCTCTCTTGCTTTCGGTTATGGGAATCCTGAAACCTGGGGGCTTTGCTCATCATCTGAGTGTCTTTTTATAGGCCTTGAAGGTCTCTATAAAGACCTCAAGTTCAGATATGGAATTTCTTGTTGTAACCAGTCTAACAGATCTTTAGGTGGTCGATCCTACCGACTGGGAGATAGTTGGAGTTGGTTTGCTACTTATGATTTCTTGTGATAGTAGATAGGAGCGTCAGGCACAGGCCGAAACCCTTTTGTTTCAAGTAATACACAACCGATGGAAGAAGAATATAGCACTTGTTTAAACTCATTATTGTGAAGGGAAAGTGCTATTTCCTTTGTAAGACTACCGAGGATGAGAGTTGAAGTTGAGTGCCACCTGTTTATCCAGTGATAAGCAGTAAATTGTACTGCATCATGGAAAATAGGTAGGAAATGTTTGAGAGACACTCACGTTTAACTGTAGTTCTTTGAGGTACCTTCATGTCTCATTTCATGACTTAAGAGTTCCCTAGTATTATCTGATCAGCTTTTTGGTATTTGCTTATAATAAGCATTATAGTTCCATTCATGAAAATCATTTTGCTGCTTAAAATGAAAGTTTGTCTGACTCCTTAGTCGATACTACATTTCAGCTAAGGAACAAAGGGTAGGTTTTACTTTCACTGTGACAGTGATTTTTCAAGATGTATGAACACTAGTTTTTGCTAACAGAAGAGGAACAGATTTTAGATGTAGACTGGAACTTACAGGCTCTAGAGCAGAAATATGAAATGTCAGCTCTGAGGAGTACAGAACAAAAACTTGAAGGCAGTGAGTTATTTATATATTTAGGATTATTTTTTTTTTCAGACTGAACTTGATTTGGAACATGTATGACTTTCTGAGATACTTCATGTGAAAGGCTTTATACACTTCCACAGTTTCTAAGACATATGAGAAGCTGTTCAAGTTTTATGGAATACTTCAAAATGTTTTTCAAATATAAAAATTTCTGGTGCCCTATTCTATATGTGCTATTTTTTTCCTTAGCAGGGGAGATTTCTTATTTGTTCATCCACATCTGCTTACCTTTAAGTGAAGCTTGATGCATCTTTCCATGTTATAAGCGAAGAGTAGTAATGGTGTTGGACAGAAATCAGATCTTTAAAATCCCTACTTGCAGGTTTCCAAACTTTTTCTTTTTTTGTATGGCTGATACCGTTTTATTGCTATCACAAAAATGTTGCATCCCTTGCCAGGTGGTTGAGTACCTGTGAGTGTATGTGTAGAAGTGTTTGTGTAAGTAGATGAAAAGGAGAGGAGAATTTGAGGCTTGTTGGAGAACGGTGTTTCATTGTATTCCCACAGTCATCAGCAGTTATTTAATATTGAAAACTGGTTTAGTTGCTGGCTTTATGAATTGTATGGAGGACTTAATGTGTCCGTATGGACTTTATAAAATGTTATTAGCAGCTCCTAGAATTAAAATTAATTAGGATTTATAGCCTACAAGGAAATATACTAATTTGTGTTCAGTGTGAAAGTGACTTTTGATGGACAGTAAAGGTCAAAGTTCGTAATTTCTCATAATCTTTATGAGCAGCATAATGGTACTGTTTAAATATAACTAACATGTATTTTAAAAAAAAAAAACTGATGAAGAGTCAATATACTAAATAGCTCTTATTATGGAACGGCAAATTACTGAGAGTAAAATTCCAATTACTTAGCTAAAAGAGCTTCTCAAGATAGTCTTCCTTTGCCAGGGTGTCAGATTTAACAAGCTGAACTAAATCCAGTGCATTAATCAGCTCTTCCAATTTATTACTTGCCTAAGAAGATTAGGGCAATTAATATGTGTTTAATTAGAGTCCCTTGCAGATCTGGTAAAATACATGCAGTCTATAATTGCGAACTTCTTCCTCAGTTTTAATTTTTGGTAGTCTTAATTACCTATACTTCTTGAAAATTTAATTATTTGTTGAAACCAGCAAAATTTAAATTTATGACGTCTGACAATAAAAAAAAAAAGCCAAGTATTTCAGGTAGTATTTGCTGAAATTAAAATAGTAGGGATGTAACTTTTATCATTTCTGTTTTGCGACACACTTCTTTTTCTCCTTTGTGAGAAAGGAGGAATGGCTGTGGGAAGACAGGGCAAAGGCCATGAATTAATTAGCAAGAAAGCAAACTAGTTATTTAAAGGGATATCTGATGATGAAGGGGATGTTATCGTATCGTAACTGGCTTCAAGATAACACTGTGTGAGAAATTATAGCTGAAACATTCTGTAAACTTTTCACATTTACCGCATTTATACATGTATGCTGTTGACTGGAATCCTTAAATTCCTGTCTGCAAAGGAGAAGGAAATAGCTTTTTACAGACTGTAGAGATTTAATTTTTCTATACTTGAATCACTTTGTGATGTTTCAGTTTCAGTGGCCAGTCCGGCCCAAACCTCAACAGTTATCCTTGGAATGTAGGGGTTTTTTTACCCATTAAAATTGAGAAATAGTTGAGATGGGGTAATGCGAAGCTTGATTCTGTTGCATGATTATTTTTGGACTCTACCATACTTGTGATTCTGTACTGAGAAGTTGTGTTTTTGGAGAAAAACATGGTTATCCTATGTCTTAAATATTTCTGTGAGCAGGAGGTTCTGAAATCTTTGTTTTTAGAAATGATTTACAAATTGCAGTGTATCATCTGGAGCAAGAGCAGGTCTCTCTGTCTATTCCATTTTAACTTTACTGGCTTTTCCTTTCCAGTTACTTTCCCAAACCTCCTTGTTTTACCCACTTTGTTACATTTTGTCTATTAGAAGGTAAGTGCTTTTAGAAAATTACACTGTTGGTGGCTGGTGCATCTTCTTTGAGCTGTGGGGCTCCACTCTATTCAGTGCTTGTTAATAATAGATGGTCACAGCAGGGAGACGTCTGCAGGCTGTTTTATTCAGCATTGTTAAGCAAAGTGGCTTAACTCAAACCATTCTATGATTCTATGAATATCCCTCTCCCCCACCCCTAGTTTCTTTAGGGAACATTTGTATTGTATATTTGGTTTATCTTAAAAGTTTCACAAATAAATTGGGTTTTGAAGTTATTTTTGAAAAGGCATCCTATGCCAAAAAAAACCCCAGTGAAATATTAGGAAATGTAGGAAACATCATTATGTTTTCTTTGAATACACCATATTATTTGTTTTAAGTGACTGAATGCTCCTTTTGCCTGTCAAACAGCTTCCTACTATTTGGAGAAGATTATATATAGGAAGGAGTGGAGGGGCAGGGGAGGGGATGGGTTCAATGCTGTGGGCTCCCTAGATCACCAGGGCATGTATTCAGTAAAAGTTCTGGCTCTTTTTACTTGTGGGTCACGGCAAACTAACAGAAGTTCAGACTTTCTTACAGTTCGTCGTTAAAAGATGTTTCAAGATCTTTTTTTGTATTCCTGTAGTATATTTAGCGTTATGGAGGATGTAGGATGTCAGGATCTCAACAAAGAGATGTGGGCACAGGGATCACTGGTAACAATAAATAAAACACAAGAAGCTTTAAGTAATGGTGTAAAATCCTAGTTTTACAATATTGGTGCTAACGTGGACTTTAGTCATGACGTAATGGGCTTTCTGGGAGAATCTTACACATTTTTTGAGATAAGAAAATAAGGTTTAAAGGTTTGGAAAGCTGGATGTCGTTTTTAAGAATAGTCCAAGCCTTGACTGCCAACAATTCAAATGTAACTACTAATTTAAATGTTGAAATATTGCTTTGGATTTATATTTTTGCAGGGGTTAATAGAAATTAGCAGTGATATAAATAACTGTTCTAAAGGTTTATTGTGAGAGGTGAAATTTAGTATGAGCTTGTTTTTGTTTGTGTAGAATTGGTCACTGAGAAGAACATGAAAGCGTGACCAAACGGAAGGGTCTGCCCTGTGCCCTATAAGATAGACTCGATGTTCTCTTGATGTACTTTGGTTTTGTGTGGTGTGGTTTGGTTTGGGTTTTTTTGTATCTTGGGACCTCTTTGTAGTCGAAGAGGTATTACAAAGTCATGGTTCCTTCTTGCATGCAGCTTAGTTGCTTAGTGAGTTCTATACGATTAGTAGTTTCCGTACTCAACAGTCTAGATTTGGCTTTGTGTGTTTGTATTATTATTTTTTTCATTCTGTGGTGTGTGTAACTGCTGTTATAATGTTTTTGACAGCATTCAGGAATACAGATTGGTTTCACTTTTTGCTCTCTGAGCTACTACTATTACCTTATAACATTCCACTTGATATCTGACGTGTGTTAGAACTGTTGGTTGCGTGGCTTTTCATCATCTGGTGTCTGGCTCAATTTAATTCAGGTACTGTCCATCCATAGACATTTCAGTATACCAGTTCAATACAATGCTGGTTCAATGGACTGGCTTTTAGTGCACCAGTTCAATACATGCGCACACTCAGTGAAAGAGTGGGCCAGCTACTTCTGTTACTGGTTTCTGTGCAACTCTTTCAGTTAATGCACAGCTCCCAAGGAACAGGCAATAGGATAAGAGGAAATGGCCTCAAGTTGTGCCAGGAGAGGTTCAGATTGGATATTAGGAAAAATTTTTTACACGGAAAGGGTTATTAAGCATTGGAATGGGCTGCCCAGGGAAGTGGTTGAGGCAGCATCCCTGGAGATTTTTAAAAGATGGGTAGACATGGTTTAGTGTCAGTGTTGGGTTGATGGTTGGACTAGAGATGATCTGAAAGGTCCCTTCCAACCCAGGCAATTCTATGATTCTTGGTACATCTCTGACATGACGGTTCTTGCATTTCAACAGTTTCTTGCATTTCAACAGTTTCTCTCGTCCCTTTTCTTTGATACAAAAATTTCATTTTCTTGGGATTTAGTGAATTCCAAGTTAACTAATGGACAAATAGTGAGGCAACAAAGTGATAATTAATGCAGTGTTTTTAATTGGTCATTTACGTAATGTAAGATTTAGAGACAACCTGCAAGTTCTTCAAAATCATGGCCCTCTGCTGGTGTATAAAGACTGGCTTGAGAATATGACAACAGGTAGCACAAGCTTCATGCCCTGTTACTGAACCATTGAAGTGCCTAAGTTCTACAGTGATGGTTTATGTACAATATCTGAAAAGTCATATGTTACCAAATTACAGGTTCCTAAACCTGGAAAAGCATTTTCATTACCTGTTACTGAGTGAATATGCGTTATTCTGGTGTTGCTGTTTGTGACAGAGGGAGGGCCACAATTATAATTGCTTATAATTACAATTATTTTGTATTTAAATGTGAAGAAATCACTTGTGAAGTTAGAAAATGAATTAGTAGCTTTTCATTATAGGCAAGAAATGTTGCACGAGTATTGCAGAATGAAAGAAAACCAAAACAACAGAACAAACCAATTTTGAAACACTGAATAAAAAAGTATCTGAAGTATAAAATAACTCTGATAAGAATGGATATAGTTGAAGGCCTTTTGTGTTCAGTGTCTTAGCCTGTTTCTTCTGGCGGGAGCAAGGAGTTAAGCTTAAGGTGCTTTACTTCCTATTTTTTCTTGGAGACTTTATATTAAACAAATATGAGACTCTGAGGAACACTATGAGGGCTGGAGCACGTCTCCTGTGAAGGTGAAGATAGGCTGAGAGAGTTGGAGATGATCAGCCTGGAGAAGAAAAGGCTTCGAGGAGACCTTATAGCCCCTTACAGTACCTAAAGGGGCTACAGGAGAGATGGGGTGGGACTCTTGATCAGGGAGGGGAGCCATAGGATGAGGGGTAATGGTTTTAAACTGAAAGAGGGGAGATTTAGATTAGATCTTAGGAAGACATCTTAGATCTTAGAGGGGTCTGGAGTCTTACGAAGAGAGGCTGAGGGAGCTGGGGTTGTTCAGTCTGGGGAAGAGGAGACTGAGGGGAGACCTTATCGCTCTCTACAACTACCTGAAAGGAGGCTGTAGAGAGGCGGGGGTCGGTCTCTTCTCCCAAGTTACAGATGATAGGACAAGAGGCAATGGCCTCAAGTTACGCCAGGGGAAGTTCAGGTTAGATATTAGGAAATATTTCTTTACTGAAAGGGTTATCAGGCATTGGAATGGGCTGCCCAGGGAGGTGGTTGAGGCACCATCCCTGAGGTATTCAAGAGAGGAGTTGACATGGTGCTTGGGAATATGGATTAGTGTTGGGTGGTGTGGTGTGTGTGTGTTTGTTTTGGTGTTTTTTTTTTTTTTTTTCATTGGTTGGACTAGATGATCTTAAAAGGTCCCTTCCAACCTAGGTGATTCTGTGACATTCTTTGCTGTGAGGGTGGTGAGACACTGGAACAGGTTGCCAAGAGAAGCTGTGGCTGCCCCATCCCTGGAGGTGTTCAAGGCCAGGCTGGATGGGGCTTTGAGCAACCTGGTCTGGTGGGAGGTGTCCCTGCCCATGGCAGGGGGGTTGGAACTCAAGGGTCTTTAAGGTCCCTTCCAACCCAAACCATTCTATGATTCTACGAATATAAAAATGAAATGGTTTACAGAGTGTGGTACAATGTTCTGGTATGTTATAAAGAACAGAACCTGAATTGGCATGGGACTAAATGCTGACTGTAGGATAGGATTAAAAAACCACTGTCATGCTGAACTCGGTGCCTCAAGGCCTGCCTGACATGGTGTGCCAGAAGGCAACTGTCTTCTCTTTTTGTGGCGGGGTTCAGTACTCAGATGGGAGGGAGGAGGTTTAAGTGGATTGGCAGAAGAATCAGGAATAACAGTAGCAACACAGGGTGCCCTTAACACTCAAAAAACCTTGGCATCAGCTGGTGTTGAAAACATTTTAGGAATACGGAGTGACCTTCACTGGTTACTATTGAGTTTAGAAGTGCTGTGTTAAATTCTTTGATATGCTGACTTTTTCTGACAGCTTACTAAAATAAAGAACAAAGAAGGCTTAAGATGGTTTGAAATAAAAGTAGCAAGTTGTGTTGGGAAGTATTTAATACTTACCGCAGGTGCGGATTGACAATGTTGTAGGCTGGAGCCATTTATCTATGAAAAGGGAGTCGATAGATACTTCGCACTGGGAGGTTTGTCATCTTCCCTTGCCAGTATCATATGTCTGCTTTTGGGTTACAGGGAGCTTGTCCGCAGGTGATACTTGTCCCTGGGTTTTGACCTTTTTCTATAAAATAGATTTTTTTTTTTTCTTTTTTTCTATTAAACCGTGTCTGGATTGTATTAGAGGCAATAAGATCCACAAAGGGAAATGCCTCAAAAATGTTAGTGATGAAACAGTCTTCCCCAGCAGTTTCTAAATGGAGCTGTTATTTCAGAAAAAGTGTATTTTACTCTGGAACACCTAATACAAAGTGAATATGTTATTCTGAATTAGATGTATTTCTATTCAAGAATGTGTTTTTATACTTTGATTTTTTGCAGTACATGCTACAATGTCTTTTTCAGCAAGATTTCCATTTGATTTTGCAGGTAGGAAGTCCTACATAGTAACTTGGAACAAATTAAAATTGTTAGTGCATTCTGTAATTAAACAGTAGATCATCAAGTTTACACAATATTTTTTTTTATTTTTTCTTTTGAGCCTTGGTGCATACTTCAACGTGATTTTGCGTGACTTTGCTGTCCCTTTGACTAGCAGTGAAGCTGCTAACACTGGCTTTATTTAAAGACATAAAAGGATTTTCTAGATAAGTATATACTATCATCATACAATATGATATACTTAAGGCTTTTAGCATGCTGGTAATACAAGAAGTGATATTTGGCTTCCTTCAAGATGTTCATAAAATGCTTCAGTACAAAGCCTAATTCCAGCAGTACCGATACTTATAACTGGTCACTACAGCATTATTACCAGGATGGACTGGCTTTTTCATGCCAGTATTTGATATCTTCCACCAGAAAGGACCAGAAAGAGTTGTTGCCCTTAAGTTGTTTGTTTTTTTTTTTAACCTTAATGCAATTTGTTGAAGGCATATAACAAATAAAATTTCTGCCACGTAAGTCCATTAAATGATTACTGTTCATTAACAGGCAAGATGTTGGAACTAGCTACTGTGAAATTCAACGTGGAGTTTGTGTCTGTTATGCAGACTCTTGTCTAGCAAATGCTATTCTGAAGCCTTTCGAGTTTAGTTGAGTAACAGGCCCTGATTTTTTTTTTTTAATTTTTTTTTTTTTTTTGAAATGGAGAATATGTCCATATGGTAGATACCAAGCTGTGGAAGATCAAAAGTTGATCTTCCATTTAGCATATAAATAGCAAGAGTTAAACAAAATTGGATGAATAGCTGGGTTAAACATATGGCATATGTTCAAATCTGTTATCCCATTCTTCAAAGTTGGTTCTCGTCTTGTGATCAGAGGACAATAGAATGAATCAGGGAAATGTTCTAAGCATGGGTAATTACTCAGTTTGCTAAATGGTTAAGAGTATATCACAGTCACTGATTTTATAACAGTTAATGGGATTGTACTATGATTTTACTCAGATTTACAACTTATGTTTAATATTTAGCCTTTTTCTTGCTTTTCAGCACTCTTCAGAACATCCTAGCGTTTACATGGGATTTCTCTAAATTTCCAGGGTCACTAGGTGTATGATTTAAATTGAGTTGGAAGCAGCACTGGGAAATCCAATCCTTCCTCCTCATTTCAGTGAGGTATCTCTTGTTTAGCACAAAACCAATTTCAAGACATCGTGTCTGACATTGTTCTGTTCCAAACTTTCCTTAGTTTAGTGTCTCCTGATCAAATTGTCACAGCCAGCAGCGTGAGTAGAGTCTGGAAGACTCACCAAGCGGCAGGTGTCTTGCAGGTTTAGAAAGCATTCTAGGAAAGTATGTCTGACCTTGCCTTGTTTCCATGGTGCCACAGCTTTGGAGCAAATAAAGGTGACATGGAGCTGGCACATGGTTGGTACCATGGGAGTGAAATCACATAACACAGCCATGCTCAGGCTGTAGATGGATTCATCGAGCAGTCCAGCTGCTTGGGGTTTGATTTGGACATTCAGTGTGTCACTTCAAACTTGTCCAGTCCTACAGGTTCTGTTGTTTTTCCTGTTCACACAGAATCACAGAATGATATGGGGTTGGAAGGGACCTCTGGAGATCATATAATCCAACCCCCCTGCCAGAGCAGGGTCACCCAGAGCAGGCTGCACAGGAATGTGTCCAGGTGGGGTTTGAATGTCTCCAGAGAAGGAGACTCCACCACCTCTCTGGGCAGCCTGTTCCAGGGCTCTGCCAATCTCGCAGGAAAGAAGTTCCTCCTCATGTTCAGATGGAACATGTTCAAGTTTGTGCCCATTACCTCTTGTCCTGTCACTGGGCACCACTGGAAAAAGACCGGCCCCATCCTCCTGACACCCACCCTTTGAGTATTTATAAGCATTGATCAGATCCCCCCTCAGTCTTCTCTTCTGCAGACTAAAAAGACCCAAGTCCCTCAGCCTTTCACTTCCAACTTGCCCAGTCCTACAGGTTCTATTGTTTTTCCTATTCTATGCCTGTGAATTATTTTTCCTATTGTTAACCCACTACTACGTTTGATATGTAGTTGTTTGCCAACATAAGGATCCCGCTGTCTGTATTCTTGAGGATTTTGTTGTCTTTAAGAAAAAGAAGTCAGCTGCTGTATAGTGTTATCAGATCTTTACTGGGTGTTCTGGTGCTAGAGGGAAGTGAGGTGCACTGTATGGGTAGGGCGGTAACAGCACCCTACTGGGACTGTGAGAAAGCGTGCACTGAAGTAATGCTCTTTTTCAAGTTGTTTCCAAATGACTTGCCCGTTCCCTGGAAATGAGTCAGGAGAGCGGCCATATGCTTGTGAGCCCACCGTATCACGGGATGCACCAAAAGCTCCCAAGAAAGAGCAGCGTTCTTGGAGATAAGAAAGAATCTTGCCCTGGCACTGGAGCAGAACAGCCAGAAAAACAGCCAGATCAGATAACTGTCTCGAAGCAGATTGCTTTTTCCTCTAATACCGTGCTCTTTCTTTAGGCTTGTCATTCATGCTCAAAGTTTTCATCAAAACTATGTCAATCACTGTGTCTCACTTCTAGAATCAAGGATTAGTGATTTCCCACCCCCCCTTACAGAATGTGGCAATTCTGTGCAGCTTACTGCTCCCTTTAGTTATTGCTAGAGACATTTTTTTATCTTTAAATACAGGAAGAATGAGCTCTGAATGAAGTTGGTCACCTGGAAACAAAAACATCAATGGTCTTAAGGCATAGTTGATACGAATATAAATTTGTTAGCCTTTTTTAACCATAATTAAATCAATAATAAATCTCTACCAAGTGTATGCTTTAAGGTTTCTAATACAACTGCATTTACCCAACAACATATTTGGATAGAATTCATGCCAGTCCGTTACATTCTTACTTGCGCTTTTTGTGTTATACAGGATACTGTGTTTATCGTGATGAATGAGGTTCATTAGGGAAATAAAATGATGGCTGAAAATACCACTACTTAGCATCCCAGGGAAAAATATTAGTTCTGCCTTACAGGGGCAGTACTTGCACGTATGAAAAGGATTGGGATCGAGTGAAAACATCTATTTCTATGTGATCACCAGTTTTTTCAAACTTTTTGAGAAAGGTGCTTGGCTCATTCTAGAAATGGAATCTCTCAAACTAGTATTTTGAAGAAAAAATGATGCATTCAGTCCTTTCTTACATTTATGAATTTGCCTAGGATTTTTCAGTGGTAAGACTGTAAATTAAAGCTGACAGTTGTTTTTACTTTTAATTTATGAGTAGGTTATTTAGTGTGGGATTCAGCTGAGGTCTTGCTAAATATCTGAGCCTTAACTTGGATAATGAAGACATTTTTATTCTTCAAACTCTTCATATTTGTTATATTTGAATTATGTGGGTATTGTTGTTTGGGTTGTTTTTTTTTTAAAGCTGGGCTTTCAGGTACTATTTTTTCCATTAGTATGTAAACTCCTTGAGATGTCAATACAGGAAATTTCCCCTGAAACTACTTCAAAAGGCTGAGATCCATTTCCTTAGTTTTGTGGGTTGGGTTAATCTTTCCTTCACTGCTGCTGGCTTTCTTGGCTTTTACAGACCTGCTCTTAATATTAATTATTCTGTGTGTTGGTTTCCCAAGTACTCATGAGCAAGAGCATAGTGATGAGCCGTACAATGCACGTCCCTCTGTTCTGACTGGCTGTAACACAGCTTTTCCCCATGAGCTGTAAGGCTGTATGTCATGCCCCCCTCCCTTATGGGGCCATGCATACTGAAAATACATATAGTGCAGATACTCTGAATGTGAAAGTGTCTGTTACATGTGTATAGGTGGTGTCCTGCAAATGTACTGGTTTTGTATATCATTTATCAGAGGCTGGAGCACCTCTGCTAAGAGGACAGGCTGAGAGAGATGGGGTTGTTCAGCCTGGAGAAGAGAAAGCTCCGGGGAGACCTTAGAGCCCCTTCCAGTCCCTAAAGGGCTACAGGAGAGATGGAGAGGGAATCTTGATCAGGGAGGGGAACCTTAGAATGAGGGGGAATGGTTTTAAACTGAGAGACGGGAGATTTAGATTAGATCTCAGGAAGAAATTCTTTGCTGTGAGGGTGCTGAGGCCCTGGAACAGGTTGCCCAGAGAAGCTGTGGCTGCCCCATCCCTGGAGGTGTTCAAGGCCAGGTTGGATGGGGCTTTGAGCAACCTGGTGTGGTGGGAGGTGTCCCTGCCCATGGCAGGGGGTTGGAACTCAATGATCTTTAAGATCCCTTCCAACCTGAACCATTCTATGATATATAAAACCAGTATATTTATAAACAGATTTATATCTTGACTTTCTCCAAAAATATATTGGTCTTTCTCAGCCTTTGTGTTTTTCTGAAGGAAGAAACATAACTTTCTATGTTACTTTGATATCAGATGCAGCTATGCTGGGAAGATTGTTGGGGCCCTTCTGTCATGATTTATGATGCTGTGTTTATACTGATGTCACGTGCTGGTTGTACAGCCATAATCTATATGCTGCTTACACATTCTTTCCAAGCATACAAACTTAACCCACATCACATACACCTTTGTAGTTGTAGCCAGTAATTTTCGTGTCCTGTAATTTTCGCTAAAACATTTTAAAATGTCTTTGTTATGCTAATAAAGACTCTGCAGCACTTGGGTCATGTTTACAAAGTTGTTGGTTTTTTTTTTTTAATTGTGGAGAAAGTGAGAACTATATCTTGTATCTGTCTCTTCCGACAGATATAGCACAATTCACTTGGATTCTGCGTTTCTGTTGCTTATACAGCTAGCCTTGGGTGAACGTAATGGCTGGACAGGCAGCAATCTAGGATGACAGAGATTCAAGAAGACAGTGAAAATTAAAGGTTTGGGTTTCTGACAGGCAACTTCTGAATTTTGCTGAAGTAATGTAAGATGTTGCCACCTCTGAAAGAGGTGGCAACCAACTCTTACCAACCGTTACTCTGCTCTGACTAGAGACTATCATTTCCCTAGCAGGGTGGCAGAACACTAGTCATAGAATTGTAGAACAACCCAGGCTGTAAGGGACCTCCAGAGATCATCTGATCCAGCCTTTCCTGGGAAAGAGAACTTATGATGAGATTATCCGGCGCCATGTCCAGTAGCATCTTGAAGACCTCCAGCAATGGGGGACTCTGCCACGTCCCTGGGGAGGTTGTTCCAGTGATGGATTGTTCTCAGTCTTTAACTGCAGAGTGACTTTATAGTATGTACTTGCACCTTTAGTGGTGAATAAAGTGCTATACTCGAGTGGGAATAGGGATGGCAGAAAGATGAGGGAGAGGTCCCTCCTGCTGCTCTGGTGGTGGCAGGAGCCTGGGTTGGACAGCTGTGAGCAGCAGTGTCTGAAAGTGCTGACCTGCAGGGTCAGTGCCCTCAGAACCCTCTTCTCTTGAGGTTGCAATTTTTTCTCATTTCAGGCAACAAAACCACATCCCATGTATTATCCTTACTTTTAAAAAAATTTCCACTCTTCTACTATGTTTTAATTTTACACGTAGTTTCGTTGTATTTATTTTTTCGTTGTATTTATCTTTTTGTTACTAGTACAGTGTATAAAGAAAGAGTCAGCGTTGAACGTCATCTTGGTTTTCCAATAGAGAGGGTTTATTATACTTACTTTTAGATACTTTTTTCCTTAAAGATCATGGAATCATCATAGAATTATAGGATAGTTTGGGTTGGAAGGGAAGTTCCTCTAGTCCAGCCCCTGAGCCATGAGCCCGGACATCTTTCAACTAGATCGGGCTGCTCAGAGACCCATCCAACCTGACCTTGAATGTTTCCAGGGATGGGGCACCTACCACCTCTCTGGGCAACCTGTGCCAGTGTTTCACCACCCTCATTGTAAAAAAACTTCTTCCTTATATCTAGTCTGATATTAAGGTTTCCATTCGTTTTATAGCTGTTGTATAAATTACTTCAATGAAAGAATAACAGATTAATTCAAGACTTGTGTTTGCTCATTTTACCAGTACGCTAAAAATTGTAGAAGGGTGTGTGTGGAATTTTATGTATCTTTGTTTCAACCGAGTTGCTGAAAGCGCAGTACTGTTTCACTGCAAAATAAAGCTGGTTTATACCTTTATAGGGGATTGTTTTGCAGTCTGATATTCTGATCTGACATCTGTTCTTGCCCGTGTAGTGTCTAGAGTTTCACGCTGCTTCTTATTACACAGTGAGCTTTTTGCGAGAAATTATCTTTTTAGATTAAAATCTTGTGCTTGGGATTTTATTTTTTTTAATGTAAGAGGGGTAGTGAGAGCTATTATCTTTAACTTAGTGGTAGATAGGAGTAAACCTCTGTTTGGAAAAATACGGGAAATGACCTGAGTGGCTTGTTTCAGTGTGTGTCTGCATCTACGTAACATGTGACCCGTATAGACTTGTTTCAGGAATATCTTAGAATACTTGTATCAAATAAGAGCAGATTTTAATTTGTGTTTTCAAATCAACAGGTTGTTTCAATAGTTCAGTTAATCTTAGGTCGTTAGTTTTCCAAGAACTATCCCAACTTTAATGTTGGGAGCACAAAACGTGCATGAAAATCACTGTTACAGATTTTTTACTTTTGGGCACTTGCATATTTTATACTTACTGACCTATTTTTGAACTGTTCATTTTGAATGAACTTTAAATTCTCTTTGCATATGTCTGTATATGCATGTATATATATTATGGCTAATATTAAGTATATTTTATTTCTCATTTATCTTTCTGAATTTCTTTTAACTCTGGGAGGCAGTAGTACAATTGTATTCAAGCAAAAGCTCTTACCTGTAGGTGGGATAGTGACATTTTCAATAGTGTGCTTAGTTATGTGTATTTAAACTTAGCAAAAATAAAAAAAAAATAATTAAAAAAGATCCTGTATTGTAAATCACTTCATATGGACAGGATTTTTGTTGTTGAAAGAATTTGCCAAAACTAACAGGTGGGTAAATTTCTTAGTGTCTGCATAAGGTGTGACTTCTGCACAAGCTAATTTATTACTACCTCAAGACATCGGCTTGCATGGCTTTGTCATCTATTCTATTACTTTATCTAATAAATTATGGAAGGTTGAAGTTGAAATCTTTGTGAGTCCCCAGCGCTTTTTTTCTGTGAATTAACGTACGTGGGTTTTTTCACTGTAGGAAAGCAGAACGTAAGCCTGTATGGAAAATTGAACATATGCTTTGCTTTTTTAGGTCTTGGTTGTTTGCTTACTACCCCTTCTCCTTTATCCTTTTTCTTTTTTTCTTTGAATGCTGTCAGTTTACTGAATGATCACAAAACCTCATGTTTTCCTCTCCAAATGGGTGCTGTTCAAAACAAGGTGCAGAGAAGTGTGGGGGGAGGCTACCTGAGACCCCCATAAGTTGAGAACTCCTAACGTGTTTGCTTCATTGTTCTTTCTTGTCCGTATGGTAGGATGGAAAACATGTTCAATATATGGTAATTAAGGAATTCAAATGGAAAAAAATAATATCTAAAGGTACTTGTTACTTCCTTAGTGTTTGCTAAACAAAGCAGCAAATCTATCATTCATCTTTTTAGGATTAATTGCGAGTTTATGTGGTAATAATTTTGTTTCTGCACAGTGCTTTAAATCATCGGAGCAATTAAAACAGGGTTGAATTTGGACAACAGATTATACTAGTACCTTATTAAAATTAGTTTTAATTAATCATTAGAAATTAATATATGTTCAGTCCATTTTCTACATTACTTTCTATCTAAAAATATTGCTAGCATATAGTTCGTACCATAAATTTTAGTCTAATCAGAAATAACCTTTGGATTTTTTAAGAATATTTGGGATTCTGCTTTGCTGTTTGATGCTCTGTAACTTTGGAAAAGAAAACATTTGGAAAGATTACAGTTCTACAGAGAAATTATTTTTGTTGTGGAGCAAGGAAAGTGGGAAAGGAAACGTATTACGAGGGAGTTGGAAATCTTTTGTATTAAAAAAAAGCCCAACATGAACACAGTAACAACGATGTACTGAGCATCTATTACTGTGGGTTTGGTTGTCAGACTGATGTAAACTGTATTTGTGGTGTTTGAGAACGCAGAGTGGTTTCAGATTGACATAAAAATTAGGGTATGAGAAAGGAAATAGTTTTACTTAATTTCTCCTCTCCCCTTTTAAAATGTTTGCTGTGTGTTTTTTTTTTTTTTTTCCTTTAAGGACCACCACCCCAGGGGAGACTAAACTTTTAGCTTCTGAAGTCTATGATATCCTTCAGTCTTCCAATATGTCAGACATGGACAATGTGAATGAGATGAATTATCGTCGACGGAAAGCTCAGTTTTTCCTTGGCAGCACAAATAAGCGTGCCAAGACGGTGGTTTTGCATATAGATGGCCTCGATGATTCGGTAAGGAAACCTTCAGCGTTTATGTAAATAAGCGATGCTGTACTGAGACGTATTTTGCCCACAAAAATTCTGTATTCAGGCTACTTGTGTGGCCTCATCATTTGTTGGCAATTTCTTTGAATCATATTTTGAATCACAAGATATGTATAAAATCTTGCATAAATTGAGCTTACTCAGAATATCTAAAGAAGATGTTTTAAGGTAGTTTCTTTGATGGTATTCTAATTACTCTAAAAAAAAAACCCTATTCTGTTTCCACCTCTCCTAATTTTCTTTCCTTTTTCAAGGAAGGTACCTTTAGCAGTTTCACTTAAGGATATCTTGTGGTTTGTATCGGTATGTTAAACTAAAAAAAAACGTTTCCTTTTAGTTAGGAGAGATTTCAGACACTGTTTTGTCATTTGTTTTGTTTTTTTTTTAATTGCTCTTAATTTAGAAATTCTGTCTTTTCTTTGAGCTGGTTTTGCTACATCTTTTCATTGTCTGTGAGATCTTTTCTACTGTGGTGACCAGAATGGCATTTGAGTTAATGAGGTCTCACTGAGTCTTTATGTAATGTCAGAATAACTTCTACGGATTTATCTACCATACCCCTGTAGATAACACCCCAGGGCCATGTTTGCCTTTTTACGGCTGCCAAACGGCATGTAGACTGTTTAAGCACGTTATCCACAAGTGCCCTCCGGACTCTGTATCTTCAGTTTTGTACCCATTTTAAATGATCAAACCTGATCCTTTGCCTTTGTTGCTTTACGTTTTGCCAAGTAAGCGTGTCCACAGGCCCAGTTTATCAACAGCGCACCCGTCGTACTGGTTTCCTAAGACCATAGTTAATTCCTTTAGAAATAACATGCTGCTCTAGCTCACTTTATACAAAGTAAATATTTTTTACAGTTTTGTCCTTCCAGCACTTGCTCTGGCTGGAAAGGTAGTGCTTTGTCAACACCATTGGCTTTTGTACTCTGAATTCAGGGGTTTTTTTAATTCAGTCCTATTGCTTGTCTCCTGTTAAGTTTGGTTTGGTTTTAAGCTTGTAGTTGATTTGTTTGTTCACAGGTATCTCCAAGCAAGAAATTTAAGCCTCTTCTACTTCGTGAGTTTAGGTATTTTGGATAGTTTCTATCTTAAAAGTAATAGAATCATAGAATCGTCCAGGTTGGAAGAGACCCTTGGGATCATCGAGTCCAACCATCTACCCTACACTACAAAGTTCTCCCCTACACCATATCCCCCAACACCACATCTAAACGGCTCTTAAACACATCCAGGGATGGTGACTCAACCCCCTCCCTGGGCAGCCTGTTCCAATGCCCGACCACTCTTTCTGTGAAAAATTCTTTCCTAATGTTCAGTCTAAACCTACCCTGCTGGAGCTTGAAGCCATTCCCTCTCGTTCTGTCATTAATTACCTGTGCGAAGAGACCCGCACCAACCTCTCTACAGTGTCCTTTCAAGTAGTTGTAGAGAGTGATGAGGTCTCCCCTCAGCCTCCTCTTCCTCACACTAAACAGTCCCAGCTCCTTCAACCGCTCTTCATATGATTTGTTTTCCAAAGTGTTTCTTTCTTTAAAGTTCTTTCAGAACTTTAGGGAGATTTGTGAAGTTTCTCTCTTAAATTCTGAGGCAAAGGTGTTCTGAAAAGGATATTTAGATGTTCAACTCCAGAGAGCAAAACCTTAGGCTCCTGTAGGTGTCTAGAGCATGCCAGCGTGTTTTCTTAGCTTGTTGTAGAAGAAAAGAAAAATCTGACTGTGCGCTGGCTGGCTCGTGTCCATAGCCCTGCATTTCACCAGGTGATTAAAGAAATGTCAGTGATACTCCAGGTGCCCACCCAGCAGCTAAACATCCCTATAATGCTCTTTTAAATGTCAAAATAAGCTGGGACTGGGAGAACGATGAAGGATGTGAACAACAAAAGTAGCTTAGTTTCATTCAACAGTTTATTTCCAACTTAACTAGCAAAGAATGGTGGCACACAGGAGTGGTAAAAGACATAATAAGTAAAGTCAGGGCTGTGTTCTCAGTTCACCTGTGTTTTATCATTTAGATGTGAAACAAGAAGCTGCTGTTAGGAATGATTGCAAATCCTACAAAAGCTTGTGGATTTTGAAACCTCAAATAGTAGATATTGATTAATTCAGGAAGGCAGGGGGGAAAGGTCAGTTGTTTAGTGTGGGGTCAGGTGTTTTTATTTTAAGATCTAATTTTCTGATGACTGAAAGCTTCCTATTAAACGGAGGTGCCTGTGGCTTAACCTGGGATCTCAGACTAAAAAGCCAAATTCTGTCACAGAATTGCTATACACCCATCTGAGCGTAAGTTATTTATTTAGGCTAATAAGCTGCAAATGTGTTGCTTCTTGTGTCCAAAGGTAGTTTTGACTTTCAGTCATGCACTCACTGTCATCTTTGTGTCAAATATTTCCTGTTTATGAGAAATGTAACCAATCCAGCAATGTTATTTTTTGAACTGTCAAAAATGTTAATTATTTCAATACCTAAACTTAGACAAGTGAATTGTTTTAATATATATGGTAAACTGCTAAAAAAAACCCCAAACCTGCTATGGTTAGTTCTTCCAGATATTAAAAGAATTTAATTTACTTGTTGTGCAGGAAACTGTCCCAAGTACTGACCAGTAATTTTTGATGACTAATAGAAATATGCTTTGAAATAGCTTTTTATTTAAAACCTTGCAGAGACTTGCAGTAAAAGTTAAAATACTTCATTATTTTGAACTTGTGTAAGGTTGTCAGTTTATTTGTGGTACAGCATTATCTTTTCTTTTTTCCCCTTCTCTCCTAGCAGTCTCTCCAAGTGTATTTTAATCCTTTATGTTGCAACCGTCTTGTGCAAATATTAAAAGGAGGGGAAAAAAAACCCACCAAAGAACATTATTCTAAGATAATGTAGAACAGATGTAACCGGTACAGGTCAATGTAATGTTACAGCACAGTAGGCGATGTCACTTGCTTTAAACATAATATTCCGTGGGTTAAAAGGGAAAATATTTTGTTGTTAAATTAGAATTAAGCTTACGCTGCGCAGTGCTGTCCGTGAGCTGCCACAGATGAAGCAGCTGAAAGATCCAGCAGCTGCTCTGATGCGTTCAGTCAGGATGCAGGCAAGGTGTCTGATAAATAGCAACTTAAACACTAACTACTCATCAATGAGCACTTCAGTCAGTCAGAACTTAACCAGAGGGGACTGTTTAGCTGATCATACGGAGAAAAAAACATTCTTTGCTTTTCAGCATTTTTCTCTAATTATTTACAGTTGATTCCATCCTTCTTTGACTTTTGAAGTGTAAGCAATTTTTTTCTTTTCTTTTTTTTTTCTTTCACTTTATAGCAGGAGAGTCTAATATGTGTGCACTAAAATGTAAGTCTTAGTTTTTCTTTTACAAAAATGCTGTTGAGTAGCCGCCTGCCCTCAGACATGCAGGAATTCCTTACCAATAAACTGTTAGCATTTTCACATGGAGCACTCTCCAAGTACTTCAGTTGTGGGTTTTTTTTGGTTTTTTTTTTTAGTCTCGGAGGAATCTTTGTGAAGAAGCCTTGTTGAAAATTAAAGGTGTTATTAGTTTTACGTTTCAAATGGCTGTTCAAAGGTGTGTGGTCCGAATTCGCTCAGACTTAAAAGCAGAGGTAAGTGCTCAATAACCCTCCAGATCCTCACCTTACTGCGTTCTGTCACGCTAAGCTCTTGCTTTTTCCTGTGTACCTGTAGGCGTTGGCAACGGCGATAGCATCAACCAAAGTCATGAAGGCACAGCAAGTTGTGAAAAGTGAAAGCGGTGAGGAGGTAGGATATGTATCTTTCTAAACATCAATTGTTTTAGCTCGGCTGTGTCTTTAATACCAGTACCTCTGTGGCCATAATACCTGATGTCAGGAGAAAATTGGTAAGTGGGAGTGCTACAACGAGAATAAGGGATATCCTATGTCAGGACACGTAGCCATAGAACAGTTTTACAGGACTTGCTGTTCAGAAGGAGGATGAAAATACTGTAATTGTTTCCTTAGTGATACGAAAAGGACCACAGTGAACCTTCTTTTTCTTGTGTATCTTCTAAGCATAGGAGATTCCAGTTATATAGTATATTTCATTTATATTCTCACTGTAAAGGGGGATGGGGAGGAGTCTCACAAGGGCCACAAAGATGCTCAGAGGGCTGGAGCACCTCTCCTGTGAGGACAGGCTGAGAGACTTGGGGTTGTTCAGCCTGGAGAAGAGAAGGTTCTGGGGAGACCTTAGAGCCCCTTCCAGTCCCTAAAGGGGCTCCAGGAGAGATGGGGAGGGACTCTTGATCAGGGAGTGGAGCCATAGGATGAGGGCAAATGGTTTTAAACTGAAAGAGGGCAGAGTTAGATTAGATCTTATGAAGAAATTCTTTGCTGTGAGGGTGGTGAGACGCTGGAACAGGTTGCTCAGAGAGGATGCCCCATCCCTGGAGGTGTTCAAGGCCAGGCTGGATGGGGCTTTGAGCAACCTGATCTATTTAAAGATGTCCCTGCTTGCTGCAGGGGGGTTGGACTAGGTGACCTTCAAAGGTCCCTTCCAACACATTCTATGAACATTGATTCCTATCATCCTGAATGTGTATCTGTGTGTAACTTTTCTTCATTCTTTTATGTTAGAACACTTGACATAATTTTAATCTCTCGTGTTTTATCAGATGCTGGTTCCGTTCCAAGATACGCCAGTGGAAGTAGAGCAGAACACAGATCTACCTGAATATTTACCAGAAGATGAAAGCCCTAGTAAGGAACAGGACAAAGCAGTGTCTCGTGTTGGGTCACACCCAGAAGGTGCGGGGAGCTGGCTCAGCACGGCAGCAAACTTTCTATCGAGATCTTTCTACTGGTGACTTGTATTTGGTGTTAAAAGACTGTGTGAATGAACCACCAGGGGGGCCAGTTTTCCATTGGTGTGGTGAACTGCCAAGTGCAATTTGCAATAAATCATCACGAAAAATTTTAGATTAAGCAAATGTATGCTGCATTTTACATTTTATTGGATGTTTAGCCTGATAGGGCAGGGGTCAAAGGACAGAGGTCTCCAATCAAATTGTTCTTTTCGTTTTTTTTTCATGTAGATTTTATTGCTTCACTTTTTAAAAATGGGTCCACTGTTATATACCAAATGTTTATGCGTATAGAGCTTTAAGTTTAACTTCACATGAAACACACGGTAGGGAGAATCCATCTAACTCAAGTCTCAGGGCCTCTGTGAAAGAAAATTCTTAATAGCTCTAGTTTTGCATTTAAAAAAAAAATGCCCTTTTTATTTCTGTATCCCTTTGGACTGATGTTAGTTTGTTTAATTTTCTAGATTGTGAGTCCAGAGAAAAATATAGTCTGCCTCTTTTTTTTTCTTTTTTTGCCTTTATTTTTGCCAACCATGTTCAGTGTGACCATGATGTTCCCCTTTTGCTATTAAACTAGAATCACTACAGACTTGAAATTTGCAGCCCTTTTTATGTATATTGAATTTTTTTCCAGCCTGCCCTTAACCATTGGGGTGCTTGAGATTAAGAAATGAGGGATTGAATAAACACGAATATGTATACATACATTGTACAGTAAATAAACTAGAACATATTTATAATGATGGGTGTGACTGACTGATGTATATAACTAATAAGTACCACTGACTGCTGTTTAGCTCAGAAGACTGTAGCAAAAAAAAAAAAAAAAAAGCTGTGGTCTAAGGTAGTGATGACCCATTGCAGCTCTGTCTGCAGAGAACAGGGGGATGTAGACTGTATTTGGTTAAGAAATGGTATTCACTGTTAGCAAATATTTAGTGGTAACTTGAAACTTCGTAAACTTGAAGAATGAAGCAGAACTGAATGCCTCTTTTGCCACAGTGCCACACTCATAAATTCTGGCTTTAACCCTTTTTATCTTTTTAACCTAACAGATCCGATTAGTAATTATTCTTCCCTCCTAATGTCTTTCAGGAGACTCCCATGAAAGCACATCAGCTTAGATAGGCTTAAAAACATATGCAAACGATTGGCTTTACCTTGTTAGTTGCAGACAGTATAGGTTTAAAGATGTCTTGGTGATTTCTGTGACCAGAAGTGATAATAAAAGCAAAACTTCCATAGGTAGAGAATAATATATATCTGAGCTGTTAGTAAACACTGTGTGCCTGAGAGGATTCAATACACAGTGCTTGAAAACTGCAGTGCCGCTGCTTTGTTGCACCAGAGAAACACAGCTGAGAACTTTAAATAATGTTATAAACCTCATTATACGATGCTTTTTTGTGGTAATGTATTTGCTATAATATTAATTATATTTACCACTGGAGACTCAGAAAAAAAAAAAAGAAATCAATGCATCAAAGTTATTCCCCTGTGCCTATGCACAAGGAATAAAATAAAAAAAGAAATATCACAGGCTGTCATAATGCTACAGAAATGCTGAGGAAACGATAATGTAAAATAATAACGCAGGTCAGAGTTCACCCACCCAAGTTAATTGTAATTCTAGGTTAAAAAAAAAAAAGGAAACAAAAGCTTGTTGGCAGACTTGGTGTCTCATGTTTTTTAATATATCTAGTTTATTTTCGATTCAGGTTTACACGCACAGATTGAAAATACAGGCTTTTCGGGGCATGTATTGCTTTAACTATTGTAATATTACTCATATTGCTGTCTAGAATGTTACAGTACCAAATGTGTTTGAGAAGTCCTCTGTTCTATAGCCATGGATGCAGAGTTTTCTTTTTCTGCATTAACATCTGTTTGCGTTTGCATTACTGCACATCTATTTACTAAAAGACTACACCCTTTGGATATTAATGGTTCGATACCAGTAGGTATTACAGTTTGTTTGTGCATTCGGTCCGTAGGTGTGCTTTTATGACAGTATTGCAGCTCTTGTAGAACAGTTTAAGGCATCTGTAAAAGTTTTTGAAATATATTGTAAAATAATAAAGGATAATATAACTAAACGCAGTACGACTGGTGCCTTTTTAAATGTTCTGACGTTCTTTTCAGCTGTTTGTGGTATTAGAAATACGTCCCCTTCATCTTTAATTTAACAGAGATGATTGCAAATGTCCAGTCTTGGTGAGACCTTTGCTGCATATCACAACAGGCTTTTTGTGTGTTTAAAAAATACCTGCATTTTAAACAAAGCTTTTGTAAAAAAAGTAGGTACGTAGAAGCTACTTAAGGGCACCATCTCAAAGTCATTCTTAGGGTTGTGGGTCTTTTTAGGACACTAGCTTTTTTTTTTTATAAGTGATCATAGAATCATAGAATGATTTGGGTTGGAAGGGACCTTAAAGATCATCCAGTTCCAACCCCCCTGCCATGGGCAGGGACACCTTCCACCAGACCAAGTTGCTCAAAGCCCCATCCAGCCTGGCCTTGAACACCTCCAGGGATGGGGCAGCCACAGCTTCTCTGGGCAACCTGTTCCAGTGCCTCACCACCCTCACAGCAAAGAATGTCTTCCTAAGATCTAATCTAAATTTTCATCTAAATCTCCTCTCTTTCGGTTAAAAACCATTCCCCCTCGTCCTATGGCTCCAGTCCCTGATCAAGAGTCCCTCCCCATCTCTCCTGTAGCCCCTTTAGGGACTGGAAGGGGCTCTAAGGTCTCCCCGGAGCTTTCTCTTCTCCAGGCTGAACAACCCCAGCTCTCTCAGCCTGTCCTCACAGCAGAGGTGCTCCAGCCCTCGCAGCATCTTCATGGCCCTAATCTTGTGTAGGTCATATTTCATTAGGGAAATTAAGAAGAATTAACGTTCCTGGAGATAACTCTGATTTTGAAAAAGTAAAAAAAAATAAAAATTATATGTATATATAGAATAAAATATAAAATATATACACAGCACAGTCATTAATGTTCTGCTTGTACTTTTTCAGAGGTCAGATTAAGGATAAGAAAGCCCTTTTAGTTTGACTTAAGGCGATGACCAAGAAAAATAACCGCAAAATTAGAGGCTTCCAAAAGGAAACTGTGCTGGGAGACAGAGCACTGGTATCGCGTGGCACTACTTGCAAAGTACCCGGCTGCCGAGGAAGCCGCCGTGGGCATCGTGGTTTTAAGCTCCTGAATTGTCATAGAATCATAGAATCATCTGGGTCGGAAGGGACCTCCAAAGGCCATCTAGTCCGACCCCCCCCACAGTCAGCAGGGACACCCCCAACTAGACCAGGTTGCCCAGGGCCTCGTCGAGCCTCACCTTGAATGTCTCCAGGGAAGGGGCCTCAACCACCTCCCTGGGCAACCTGTTCCAGTGCTCCACCACCCTCATGGTAAAGAACTTTTTCCTAATGTCTAATCTAAATCTGCTTTTTTCCAGTTTAAAGCCATTACCCCTCGTTCTGTCACTGCCGGCCTTTGTAAACAGACTCTCCCCAGCCTTCCTGTAGGCCCCCCTCAGGCACTGGAAGGCCGCTATGAGGTCTCCCCGGAGCCTCCTCTTCTCCAGGCTGAACAACCCCAGCTCCCTCAGTCTGTCCTCGTAGCAGAGGTGCTCCAACCCCCTGATCATTTTGGTGGCCCTCCTCTGGACCCTCTCTATCAGGTCCATGTCCTTCTTATATTGAGGGCTCCAGACCTGCACACAGTACTCCAGGTGAGGTCTCACCAGAGCAGAGTAAAGTGGCAGAATCACCTCTCTGGATCTGCTGGCAACACATCTCTTGATGCAGCCCAGGATGGGATTGGCCTTCTGGGCTGCGAGAGCACACTGCCTGCTCATGTCCAGCTTCTCGTCCATCAGCACCCCCAAGTCCCTTTCCTCAGGGCTGCTTTCTAACACCTCATCCCCCAGTCTGTATCGATAGGGATTGTCCTAGGGTTATAGCTGGGAACGGGACAATAGAATGATCACTGCCGTGTTTCCTCGCCGTCAGGAGTAAATGCTGCTGGGGTGGGTAGAGGCAAAGTTGAGGCTGGTAACGCTGCGCCTCTGCCAGCAGCTGTGGGAGCTCTGTAAGCGTTCGGTGGGGTTGGGAAATAACAACACATTTCGATCTCTTCCTCCACCATCACCTATGGCTTATTCCGTACCAAAATAGCTGATGTTGCCGAGCTTTGCCACAGGCCGTGCGAGCTGATGGGGGGAGTTCTGCCCGGGGCCAACGCGGAAGACGACGCCGAATACCTGGGCAGATGCAAAGTGGCGGGTGTGAAGTACTCCTGCAACCGAAAATAAAATGGGGGTGCTCCTTTTTTTTTTTTGCCCGTCAGCAGCGCTCCAGCTGTCAGCTAGCAGAGCTGGAAAACACATACCTAATAAAAATTAGCAGCAGCGGTATTCTTCCTTCTGTTCCTTTTGCAGAAGGCTGGGACCGTGTAGCGTGCGTCCCGCGTGTCCCGCCCCAGGTCCTAAACCGTCAATAAATCTGTTTGTTAAAATTAAGGATTGAAAATAAAAGAAGATGGGGATGAGAATAACCTCTCCGCCCATCTCGGGTTCTGACTGTAATTCCTCAGGAAAAGTTGAGAGCACGTTGTTTGGCGAAAGAGGGGGTTGTGTGTATGTGTGTGTGTGTGTGTGACACCAGAGACCTCTTCAGTGAGGTGCGGCGTCTAATTAGCCCCAGGGGTGAGGCTGGCTGTGAAGATCCCTGCTCTCAAGCTTCATACAGAGCTGTTACAAAAAGCGATTGTCCCGTTTCTCGCAGTTTGCACGGAGCAGGCAATGCCCTACCGGTTTATCCTGCTTTCCAGGCGGGTTTTGAACAGAGCTGAAAAAATCCGGTTTAAATTTGTGGTACTTTGCGTGTATATTGGATAAAACATGGAGAGTAAGGGCTACCTCTATAAGCTGATGGATGCTCCACATCGGAATTTACATGATTTTAAATTCTTTTTATTATTATTCAATTAATGCGCACGTTGCACTGGGCTTGTTAGCGACTGGAAGAGTTAGAGCTTCCCCTGTGGAATAAATTAAAATCCATTAAAGCAGTTTATAGTCGTCTGGAGATTAAAAAAAAAAAAAACATCTCGGAGGTCGTGCAGGCTCTTACCATGGGTTTGTGGAAGTTGTTTTTTTAGGTCAGTGTCCGAAGGCTGCTGTCTGGAGCGAGTTCCCACCAGCTCTTCATGGGGTCTTCGTGGCACGAAGACTGCACAGAACTTGGTAGCTAAATAATTTCCCGCAGAGTTTCATGCTTGCCCGGTGCCCGCAGTTCTGGCCAGTGCTGCTGCTAATCTGGCCAGCGTTTCTAAGGAGCTGAATAAAATCACAACTGGAACCAAACTTCTTATGTTGAAAGCACTCCTAGGCCAGCAGTCTACGGCAAAACATCTGATTGGCGTGAAAAGGGTCTTTTAAGTTGCTGATATAAAAAACTGAACACCACCACAAAACCACCGTAGGGCAGGATCGCTGCTTTCGTTTCCTGTCCAAGGAGTTAAGTGTAAATACTGAGAGTAAGGGAGTAGCGCTGGTTTGAAGTAATGCCTTGCTGTTTTACACCTCTTCTTGTTGAGGTTCATAGAATCATAGAATGGTTTGGGTTGGAGGGGACCTTAAAGATCATTGAGTTCCAAACCCCCTGCCATGGGCAGGGACACCTCCCACCAGACCAGGTTGCTCAAAGCCCCATCCAACCTGGCCTTGAACCCCTCCAGGGATGGGGCAGCCACAGCTTCTCTGGGCAACCTGTTCCAGGGCCTCAGCACCCTCACAGCAAAGAATGTCTTCCCGAGATCTAATCTAAATCTCCCCTCTTTCAGTTTAAAACCATTCCCCCTCGTCCTATGGCTCCAGTCCCTGATCAAGAGTCCCTCCCCATCTCTCCTGTAGCCCCTTTAGGGACTGGAAGGGGCTCTAAGGTCTCCCCGGAGCCTTCTCTTCTCCAGGCTGAACAACCCCAACTCTCTCAGCCTGTCCTCACAGCAGAGGTGCTCCAGCCCTCTCAGCATCTTTGTGGCCCTCCTCTGGACCCGCTTCAACAGGTCCATGTCCTTCCTGTGCTGAGGTTCTCCAGGAACATGGATGTGACAAGCCACTGGTGCAGGGAATTGCCATTTTGGCTTCTCCATGGGAACTGCCCCTCTGGGTGTTTGCTGAGGAACGGGGAGGGCGATCTCTACCAGGGAGCAGAGGGCATGATGCTCTGCTCACCCCTAACACCCCACAGACACGCAAACGGCCGGAATGCGAGGTCTTTACAAAGAGTTTTCTACTCACCTCATCTTACCAGACTGCGCAACTGAGTCTACCCACCCAAAACTGCTCAGGGATCCTGGGCAGCATGAAATTTTGTTCATGCCTCGTTACAAAACTAAGCTGAAGCACCCTCCATGTGAACGAGGGGCCTCTGCACTGGCTGAACTCCTCTGGCCTGGAGCAACAAAGTCAAACGCACCGCAAGAAACTTTTCTTCCTGAGTTATACATAGAATTCCATCGTGATTCAGGTATGCTGAAAGCCAATTTTCTCCTCAAAATAGTCCTTGCGGATTTGTTGAAGTTCTAGGTAAGGAAGAGCTTTTAGTAACAAATACCCTTTCTAGTTGGTTTCCCCCAAAAAAAATCTTTAGCTAACTTTGCACGTTATGGTATATTTCAAAAGCTTTGTTGATTTATTTCATCAGTGCTGCATCCATCATACACCTGAGGCATTTGCTGTCTTCATATATGCTAAAGCATCAGCCAACGGTGGTGTTTATTCCCTTTCCAGCAATTAATGTCACTAGTGGTTTTCCATCCCTAACACCTCTCTAAGGTGTGATCTCCCTTATAGATTCCCCATATATACACCATCATGTGGCTGACACAAATCACAGAATCACAGAACGATATGGGGTTGGAAGGGACCTCTGGAGATCATCTAGTCCAACCCCCTGCCAAAGCAGGTCCACCTAAAGCAGGTTGCACAGGAACGTGTCCAGGCGGGTTTGGAATGTCTCTAGAGAAGTAGACTCCACCACCTCTCTGGGCAGCCTCTTCCAGGGCTCTGCCACCCTCACAGCAAAGAAGCTCCTCCTCATGTTCAGACAGAACATCCTGTGCTCCAGCTTGTGTTTGTTGCCCCTTGTTCTGTCACTGGGCACCACTGAGAGGAGCCTGATCCCATCTTCTTGACACCCGCCCTTCATAGACATTTATAAACATTGATGAGATCCCCTCTCAGTCTTCTCTTCCTCACAGGAAAAAGTTCTCCTCATGTTTAGATGGAACTTCCTATGTTCAAGTTTGTGCCCATTTCCTCTTGTCCTATCACTGGGCACCACTGAAAAAAGACTGGCCCCAATGTGTGGTATTTCTTTTTAGTTACTTTCCAGGAGCAGGCTCCTCCCCCTGGATCCCGGGTTGGAAATGGTGGCACAGGAAGATGTCCCGTTATGGTGTGACCTTTTGGCCATGCTCCCTTCGCTGCAGGAGGATCCAGGGTGCGTTGGTTTGTATTAAACTTTGAAGAGCAGGTAGAAGGTCCAGTGTGGTGGCTCCTTTTTTTTTGGGAAGGGTGGGAGGGAGGGCGGGAAAGGAAGCTGGAAGGTGGTTCCCAGACGTTTCCACTTGCAAGGGGCTGCTCCTCCCAGATAGAGGAACAGCACTAATTTAACATTCCATGAGAGTGTCTAAAGGTGATGGTTTAATTTGTATTATTGCAAGACTAAATTTTTTTCAGAATAAAAACTTCAACTACCGTAACAGAGTTTTGATTACAAAGCCCTGTATTGTTAGCAGGGAAGTCCCACGTTTGATATTGACAAAGCCATTCGTGTTCATTATCTTGGTATAAAACTAAAAGCTTATACATTGTCCTTGGTTTTCATGGCTTTACCTCCTTTGCTACAACAAATATGTGCTGTAATGTTTTAGCAAATAACCATTATTGTTTATACACTGTAATTCAGTGGGATGGAGTAAATGGCATATTTTAAGGAGTCTATTTCTTTGCATATAAAATACCTGTAAAGCTTACTGAAGGTGAAGAGTGGCTACTACTTAGCTCTCAATTGTTGGCTGCATTACTGAAACAATGAAGATATATCACCCACTATAATAGGGAAATAGCAGCCATTTAACATAGTTGAGCATTTACTCTGTCATTTAGGCCGCTGAAGCAATCTTATTATTATAGTCAATGTAGCTGGTTTTGTTTCTCCATATGTGTAGACGTTCTGGTGTATAAAATCCATTGCTGTTTGTAACAGTAAATTACATGTGCTTGAAGGCTACTCTTGCTATTTAAATGAAGTTATACCCAGACCTTTCAACAGAATAAGGAAAGATAAAGTAAATAATGACTGGTTTTGAAATATTTTTCACTGTAGTTGTTTCAACACCGAAAATGCTCTGTGCCATCCTGCAAAATTTGGTTTTAAGAAAAAAAATAATAGTGCCTTTGTATAGAAGCATTGACTGTGAAAACAGCTTCTTGAAACATGACTTTGCAGTGCTTATTACCAAAGAGGCACACGTTGTCCATTTCAAAGCCAGGACTCTGTAAATGAAAGCTGGTGATGGCCGGTCCTTCACCTGGAATGTCTCAAACGTGGTGACCTCTTTAATATTATGTTTGCAGTTTATATTTGTGTGCCTGGCGTAGATGAGTTGAGAATGTCAATGATGTGCTCTGTTTTTCTTTTTCCTCAGTCCTCCGTGTACATATATATATGCCACCCTCAGTCTAATGAACCCTGACGCAGATACCACTCGGGCTATAAGTAAATAGTCAGGTACAACTCAATCAAAGGGGCTGCAAATTATGAAAGGGAAATGGTAGTTATTAGGGGAAACCACCAAAAGTAGCTTTAGAACTTTTAAAAATTGTAACCCATCTAAACTTTAAAAAAAATGTTTTATTGAGACACTGTTCATAATATACAAGGTAATACATAAGGAAGCATGATGCTGACCTCTCTGTAGGGTAGATTGACATCTAGGAAACTACAGCTAAACTAAGAGCTAGACCTGACTATTACATGTGGAGACCCTTAACGTATAAAAGTTCCCCGCATTGTTTAAATTAATTGGAGTAGGAAGAAAAAAAAACAAACCACAGCCTAATGCCACAAAATTAAGTGAAATTTTGAATGTAGCCCAGCCCCCCCGGTCCTTTTCTGTCCCTTGTCCGACACGTCACCACCACACAGCAGCAGGACCTGTACACTGAGAGACGTGGGGAGGAGCTGACCCTTTGCTCATGCGAGACTGGCATGAAGTGAAGAAAGGTGGGGCCCACGGGTGTCGTGCCCATTAACTCTACAGTACTTGAATATTCCCGTAATGACAGCTCATAAAGACCCAAATCCTGAAAATGGGCTTTTGTCTTTAGGAGTCCCTCTTTGACCAGCCAAAGATCGATGTCCCACTCTTCTGACTAAAGACCACTACGGTTGTCTTTGTGTTTGGCTTGTTGGATAGTCAACCACCATGGGGGGCGGACAGAGAGAGTGGGTCTTTAAACAAATTCTCCATTTGGAGAGCTGTAAGGATACTCAAGTCTGGCCTTTACCCATATCCTGTGTGCTTGCCTCTAAAAACCTTTGTGCTTAAAGGCTGTCGGTGAACATTTTGTTTTGTTTGTTTCCTTGAGGATGGGAACGCCCAAAGCCAAGTCCTCACTGAATCCTGAGCCCTCAAGCCAGCTCTCCATGCATGGGGACCTGTGAAAGGCTTCCTCGGGAAGCAACCTCCCTATGTATCTAAATGGAACAGCAGCAAAAGCTGTAGCTAAAGAACTTTTGGGGCTTATGACAGCTGCTGAGCGATAGTTTTGGGATCACCTAAACGGAGGATAACAGGTACCCAGCAAATTTCCAATACGTGGTCCCGGTGACCACAGCCCATCTCGAGTACCCACCTACTCCTAGTCTGAAACGGCAGCTGGCATCAGCTACTCAACCAATCCAATTTACTTTCAATCACACCATTACTACAACCTCCCTCCTCCATCTGTGTAAACATATGTCTTTGTTAAACACCACCATTTGTACAGGATAAAAATTGTCAATGCTGACAAAAAATGCCCCCACATAATGCTGTTGTGATTGCAATGTTGTCCTTAAGCTGATTTTAAAGAAGAAGTCTGCAAGCTGATCAACATCTTCCACTGCTATTAGTGGGAAACTTTCTTCGATAGAAATAAATCTTGTAAAAATGGATTTATTTTGTGCAATGTGGTCTCCCTTTTCTAAGACTCAACTGTTATAAGCTACATATTAATTGTTAGTAGCAGTTTGCAGTGCCGCAGTAATACCCCAAAGCAATCGCTGTTTCATGAGTAGTCTTTTCTAGTATTAGTGTGCTACCTTGGCAAGAACATATTTCCCTCATACCTTTCTGGGGCTGGCCCTTAAATCTGGCAAGGTAAAGGGTTAAAACTCTGAAGAAACCATTTGGTGATTAGTGATCGCTCCTTGCACCAGCTCTTCTTCAGAAATTAGTGCTGCTGGCCTCTGTACAGGAGTTTTTCCTCTTCTTTTTTTCTGTAGTAGAGTGAGGTACACCTAGGACTGTCCTACAACATAGCCTGGGGCCTCCACTCTCCAAACCTAAGCATTATAAAAGAATATAAAGTGGATGAAGGCAGCTCTTTATAGAAAGAAAGAGCTAAGTTGCTGTGTGAGACGTCAAAATGAGAAACTGAGAAGCAAATCTCTCCCCTGCCAAAGGGAGAGCTGCTCAGCCAACTGGACACCCACCAAAACTGTGCGGTGCTTCTTGCTGGGCCGTCCTGTGGAACACTGGCTTGATCACCACCAAGGCAGGGAAACCGGTTTGCGATTCCAGACCTGAGCTGCTCACTCTTTGGGACCTTAACTCCAGGCGCTTAAAATTAACAGTCCCATTCACGGAGCTAAATAAATCCAGTACTGTTACGTCTGGACTCCTCATTGTGTTCCAGCTTTGACCAGTGCAGAGTGTGAGATCCTGAAGCAAATAAGAAGGCTTGTCTTTTGGACAAACCTGCTTCCTCTACTGCACGCTTTCCTTTTTTTTTTTCTCTTATTACAGTACTCATGTTATCATCATCATTGTACTCTTCCATCCGTTCAGGCCGGGTAATACTAAATATGAAATAGTAGTTAAGATTAAGTCCCACTGTGAACCGGCCTTAGATTCCCTGAGGATTTAAAAACAATCATTTTATTTCTTGCTCGTTTTCTCAGCCATTTGGGTATGCTAGAGCGCAGTTCCAAGCTTTTTTTCCCACCCTCTCTGCAGCTGTGCGGATTAGAGATGTTTGGTTTTTTTAATGAAAATTGCGACTTTGTGGAATTGCTTCCATTACAAATCAGGGCTTTGCAAAAGCAAGCATCAGAAAAACAAAACAAAGCAAAACAACCAAACCCTGTAACAAGATTAAAAGACCTTTCCACCCTTCTTCTTTGCTAATTTACCCGCTTTGTCACTGGCCCCTGTTTTATTCTGGCAATCTTTCTGCTGTTTCGCCCTAGCTTTTCCTGTTTCCCTGGCTCAGTGGTTTTGTGAAGCATTCGGGGTCTTCCGTATTTTTTTTTTCTTCGTTTGCCCTGCTTTGCTTGCCATAGCCCTGCATCTCACACTTCACCCAGGCAAAGCAGGGTAACAGGCAGAGAGCTCCCCCTCTGCTCTTTTGGGATTCGGCCGAGCAAAGTCCTTGCATCAAAGTCAGAGGTCCTTGACTGAGCCGCACGGACGTAAAGGCCTGGACGCAGAGGGATCTGGTACCACATCGTGGTCCTGCACGTCTTATGAAATTGCAAAAAGTTGCTTCTGAGATGTGAAGATTATGAGGAGAGGCTGCGTCACCTCCCCTCCTGGATGATTCTTGTACAAGCTGAAATGTGGGATGTCGGGAATCTCCTTTATTCTGTCTTTCAAAGTATTGACATCTCCCCCTGCTAGGGACCTGGGGGGCTGTTAGTGCAACCCACCAGCACCGGCAGTCACGACTCCTGCCTTGTACTACTACCAATCCAGGTACTTTTGGTAGTTCCTGATCTGACTTTATTCCCCAATCTGCTACTTGGTAGTTTACCATTGGTTAAATGTTATGAAGTATCTAAGGAGGCACTTTTTTATGGGCTAATCCTGCAGTTGTGACGAAAAGGGGAAAGTCCCACCCTGGTGGTGTGGTGGAGAAAGGGTGGTTTCCTCCTCTGCCAGCCTCTGAACCCACAGCTCTGCCTGGACTGGAGGCTCAAACTCCATGTCACCAACTGTACTTCCACCACCAATGCGAAGGAGCAAAGGGAAGGTGGGATGAGCTCATTTCCCACATAAGTAGGTGCTGGGAAGCAACACCTTCCGTAGATGTACTTTCACTCTGGGTTTCTGCTTCAGCCTTTGGAGTCATAATGTGGTTATGTACCCTTATTTTAGGACTTTTAATTGCCTGCCTGTCTATGCATATGTCCCGCTGTATGGGAAGAAACTCCACTTTTACCGTACTTCAGATTTTAGCGCTTCTTGCAGCAGTAGGATGAGGGGTAACGCTTTTAAATTGAAAGAGGGGAGATATAGATTAGATCCCAGGAAGAAATTCTTTGCTGTGAGGGTGGTGAGACACTGGCACAGGTTGCCCAGAGAAGCTGTGGCTGCCCCATCCCTGGAGGTGTTCAAGGCCAGGTTGGATGGGGCTTTGAGCAACCTGGTCCAGTGGGAGGTGTCCCTGCCCATGGCAGGGGGGTTGGAACTCGATGACCTTTAAGGTCCCTCCCAATCCAAACCATTCTATGATTCTATGATTCTCTTGGCTGCTGCGGTCTGCGCTCATTTCCATTACTATTTATTTGGCCCACAAACATGAATATTTGATACCCAGAGATAGAAACTGTAGGCCCAGGTTGCTGTCAAACACAGCCATTCCCTCCTGGCCAGCGGCCGATCCTGCCCGCCTAAAGAAGACATTTCGCCATTCTGCCGAAAAAAAAAAATCACTCTGAAAAGTAATCATAGAATCATAGCATCATCTAGGTTGGAAAAGACCCTTGGGATCATCGAGTCCAACCATCTACCCTACACTACAAAGTTCTTCCCTATACCATATCCCCCAACACCACATCTAAGCGACTCTTAAACTCATCCAAGGATGGTGACTCAGCCACCTCCCTGGGCAGCCTGTTCCAGTGTCTGATCACTTACTGTGAAGAACTTCTTCCTAATGTCCAGTCTAAACCTACCCTGTTGCAGCTTGAATCCATTCCCTCTTGTTCTATTGCTGTTTGCTTGTGAGAAGAGACCAGCACCAACCTCTCTACAGTGTCCTTTCAAGTAGTTGTAGAGAGTGATGAGGTCTCCCCTCAGCCTCCTCTTCCTCATACTAAACAGTCCCAGCTCCTTCAACCGCTCTTCATATGATTTGTTTTCCAGGCCCTTCACCAGCTCCGTTGCCCTCCTCTGTACCCGCTCCAGCACCTCGATATCTCTCTTGGATTGAGGTGCCCAGAACTGGACACGATGCTCCAGGTGTGGCCTCACCAGTGCTGAGTACAGGGGGACAATCACCTCCCTACTTCTGCTGGTCACGCTATTTCTAATACAAGCCAGGATGCCGTTGGCTTTCTTGGCCACCGGGGAACGATCAATTAACTCCTTCCCAAGATGCTGCCGATCGTCGTTATTGCCCAGGGGCGGGTGGAGACCGTCCGTAGCGGGGCAGAGGCGCCGGGCGGGGCGGGAGGAGGGTGCGGGGGAGCGGGGGGACCGGCGGCGGTGGGACCGGTGGCGGCGGCAGCGGGCTGTGCGGCGGGGCGGGCGCGCTAGATGGCAGCATGGGCGTGCCGTTGGGAGGGAGGGAGGGAAGGAGGGAGGGAGAGAGGGAGGAAAAAAAGGAGAGATGGAGCTGGGGTCGGGGCGGGGAGGGGAATCCCGCCGGGGGATGCTGCCGCCGGAGCCCCCCCCGACGCCTTCCCGGCTGGGGTGCAAGGCGGTAGGTCAGTAGATGACTCCCCCCCACCTTTAGGGTTGTTTGTTGGTTTGTTTTTGGTTTTTTTCCCCTTTTTTCACTTTTCTGCCGAATTTTGTGTGGTTGTGAGAGACGGGGTATTGCACTCTCTTTGTTCTCACATGGCTCCCACCGCTGTTAGGTTTCTTCAACTTCTAATTTTCAAAGGAAAACTTCCCAGCGAAGTGAATTTTTGCCTCTAACTAAAGACCACTGATTATTTTTCTACAATTAATTTATTCATAACTGCAGATACAGAGCTACAGACAATCTTAACGACCCATGAAATGGAATTGACAGCAGGGATTGTATGTTCATGTTTAAATCCCTGCATATTTATGCTCCGTGTGCCACCTGCTTGAGTGGCAGAAGTCCTGATCTGATCTACCTGACAGCAGTGCAAGCACAGCCTAACTTAATCTTAGTTTTATCCTGAATGGTGTTGGTCTCTTTTCCCGAATAGCAAGCGATAGGACAAGAGGAAAAGGCCTCAAGTTGCACCAAAGGATGTTTAGATTGGATATTTGGAAAAATTTCTTCACCGAAAGGGTTGCCAAGCATCGGAATGGGCTGCCCAGGGAAGTGGTTGAGGCACCACCCCTGGAGGTATTTAAAAGACATGTAGACATGGCACTTAGGGACATGGTTTAGTGGTGGACTTGGCAATGTTAGGTTAACGGACTCGATGATGATCTGAAGGGTCTTTTCCAACCTAAATGATTCAATGTCTCTATGATCCAGGTGTAACTGAAATTAGGATTTAGCCCAGGCTCTTTGCAAATAAGTGCCCCTTTCTAGGTTATTGCTTTGGTTACAGACCAAGGGATGTTCCATTCCACGATGGTGGTGGCACTACAAGTGCCTCCCTGCTGCTGCGGGGCTGGTCCATGGGTGAGTGGAAGCGCGAGTGGGACAAAGGAGCAGCCTAGGTAAAGGTCTGCACTCTTTAGCTATGCTGGCATAAATAAAGTTAGGTTCCAGGTTAATGTAGCCAAACTATGACATCCAAGTTGCTTCTTCAGAAAGTGCTGCCCTTCCACACCATTGGTCTTAGCCTCCAAAAAAATGAAGGAATTAATTGTGAAATTAGAGGAAAATAACCCCACAGTAGAAGAGATGCAAAAGATATTTTAATTTAGAACCCAGAAGCGATGCACTGATCTTTTTCACAGTGCCCTGTATGCATTTTATTCCAAAAGACAGCAAGCGAAAACAGATATTTTTTCCTCTTGTAGGCCCCATTTAAAATGGCTTGCTGAAAGATCAGTTGACTTGGTGGATGTGGGTGAATTGCTGTGTAATTGGAGAAATGCTATGGGTGTTAGTTCAAAGTGCCCTTGTTGATACCTGGACTTTCCCAAATAGACAACAATCTGTTTATAGACTTCCCAGTGCCCTTGTCAGGTCTCTAGACGCTTTCCTGGAAAAGATCTGACACGTATTACTAGAATGGACTGCTCAAAACTAGGAGTCCCATCACTGAAGTAAAAAATAGAGATAGAATAACGCCACGTAAAAGTGGATGACGATACCAATATTCCATAGAGAGAGAAGCAACAAATGAAAGTTGTGGGTGTTACCGTCTATGCTACCAAATATTTTGATACCAATTAAAGTGTAGTGCCACTAGAGATGTTTTCATCACAATATGAGACAGAAGTACAAATACTGACTCAGAGAATGACAGTGGGGATATGAGCTTGTGCCACAACAGATGTATAACAGCAGAGAGGCATGTATAGCAGAGTGATTCAGAAAAATAAACAGGAGCAGGATTGCGTGTTATGGAGATGACAGAAGTTGAGGTTTCTCATGTGGGGACAGAAATGAGATCTTCTCGCAGACGTCAGGCAGAAGAGAAAATTTAGTCTCAGCCTTTAGAAATGTCCCAAGTGTCAAGAACTCACAGCAAGATGGTTGTGATCCAGTGACTTAGATTGAGTTTCATAGTGCAATACTTGTTTGTTTGGTTTTTTTTTTAATTTTTCCATAGTAAGTCAAACACAGTCATTATATGAAAATCTCCAAGACGCTTTACGCAAAGAAATACACTCTTGGGTATTTTGTTCAAAAGGAGATTTGTGATCTTGAGCTCAAGACTTGGAAAGTATCCTCTGACTTCTGTCCATCTTATATGGACATAATCAAAAGGAAATTTAAGGGGTCTGAATTCACTTTAGTTTCAAAAGGACAGGCTTCCAAGGAACTCTGGTAGAGGAAAAAATATGTTCACATCACCCCCTGTGTTGTCCTTTTCAAAGTATACATCTAACAATTTAATGCACGAATCATAGAATCATAGACTCATAGAATGGTTAGAGTTGGAAGGGACCTTAAGGATCATTGAGTTCCAACACCCCTGCCATGGGCAGGGACACCTCCCACCAGACCAGGTTGCTCAAAGCCCCATCCAGCCTGGCCTTGAACCCCTCCAGGGATGGGGCAGCCACAGCTTCTCTGGCCAACCTGTTCCAGTGTCTCACCACCCTCACAGTAGTGAGGGTGGTAGAGGCTACTAGTTCTTCATTTATGCCTATTGCTCTCTTAGTAGTAAGATGAAGAAGTGACAGTGGGAACTGAAAGCAGGAACAAACTATTGAACACAGGCATTCAGTGAATCCAGAAGCAAAATGAGCATTTTTTCATTAATACTTTAACAAAACTGGATTCTTTCCCCAAACAAAACAATGCTATAAAATGTCACAGATTCAACATCTGCTGGATCTTCATTAGTTTAAGCGTTACAGTTTGATTTCATGAAATTTTATCAGCAACACTTAAATCTGAAATAAAGAGACTGTTTGTTTTTTTTTTTTTCTACAAATATCAACACCTTTGTGCAACAGAAACTTGGGCCTGTTTGCTGATGGTCTTTGTGGTACTACTTCAGGACTAACTCTTACTGCTTCTTCTCTCTCTGGGTAGAAAAGCTGGTTGTTGTGAGCAGTAATTTTTGGTTGGTGATCCCAGGGCTGCGTTCCCTCCTGTACCCGGGTGACTTGGGGAAGTCATCAAGCCTTTCATGCTTCAGCTCCCACCTGGGTGAATGAAGGCATTGCAAAGAATAAACTGCAAACATACTTGTACAGCTATGCAGAATCTGTATAAATTTCTCACACTTGTGTCTGAGAACTTGTTAAAGGTTAATCTACAGCTTTTTTTTTGGTTCCTCCTCAAATCCCCTCTAATTGGATCAAACCAGCCTTAATCTTCTTTCCAATTGACCCTAGAGATGATTAGACACTAGAGACGACTAGTGTCTTCAAGAGATTGCAACGCTAGAGACTTCTTCTGTAGCAAATACCCCTACATTTATTACCCTGAATAGCTATTCAATGTCTAACAGGGACAAGCCAGTGATGACCTTTGCACTGAGGAACACCAATTCCACTGAGTGACCCTTCATGTTATGAGCAGAGGAAAAGGAGGATGGTTACATCGCTCTCTTCAGGTCAGTCAGACATGTTACAGCGTGTCCCTCCTTTTTTATCACTGGTATCTTCCTAGCACCAGAAGTTCCAGAAATAAGGTGTTTAAGGAAGTTTTGTAAGTTGAAGTAAAACAGATGGGCTGAGATACGGAGCCATCAGACCAAGCAAAGGTGCTGTGGGAGGGCAGGGAGAGAGAAGGACAAGTTACTACTGCTGCTTTGCTGAAGGTGGCAAAGTCAGTGGAGCAGGGTGTCCCACATAATGCCAAAGATGACAGGATGAGGTGGCATATCTGTCAAATCCCAGAATTATTAAGTTCAGGAAGGTATGGTTCACTTAACATACAGGCAGTTTTTACTTGGACAAATGGGGGGTCATTAGTTGCAGACAGTTCTCTCTAGACACTCTTAATTTCACTAGCAGGATCAACTCTGTTGTTATGGTTTCCTCTTAGAATATCCCATGAGGTTCATGGGTGCTACCTTTGGGATATGAAAGTAAATATGTGGGAAAGAACGTCAAACATTACCGAAAATAGGGACAGGAAGTTCAACCATACAGCAGTGCTATATAAAGAAAAGTCAGGAAGAAAAAAAAAGTTGGTACTTTAATGCATTTCTACTCTGTGCACCACAGTCTACTTGCAAATCTGCAACCACTAAAACACACAGACACCTTAAAGTAATGCAGAATCCAAAGAAACTTGAACCGACATTGGCACCTGGAAGACAAGGAGGTGACTGAACTAGAGGGTGGGGTAACACCATGCACTTATTACTCCTTTTGTTAACTTTGTGCCTGGATGAAATAAATTCTCAGAATGCTAGAGTTTCATTAAGCATTTACTGATAAGCTGTCTGACTGTTTGCTTCTCATTCGGCTGGGAGAAAACTTGTTTTTCACTGCTTGGCTTGAAATGCTGTACAGGTCAACTTACTGATTTTTATCGATGTACCACCAGGGGCCCGAAGACCCTTTTCCTCAGTCCCTTCTCTTCTCAAAGTCCTGACAAATGCTGCTGCGCTGGCTGAGCACAGCCAGACATCTCAGGATCAGAGCCCATGGGGGGACATAAGGATTTTAAGAATCGCTTGATACGGCAAGCAACGCCGGGCTGTCAGTAGGTGGTGTGCAAGCATGAAGTTGAGTAAGGCAAAACACACACGAGTGAAGCCCTTTAGGTAAAGGACAGAATAAAAGCGATCCTGCCCACGAGCCTGTAGAAACTCTTCGGTACCCCTTGCAGAAGCAGAAGTGGAAATAAAGCCCTGGTTGACAAGGCAGCCCGTGGCAGCACGTTGCGTGCCTGCGCATGTGGATGTGGTTTCTCTTGTGGTATTCCGGACCCGATCTGCGCCTCAAAGGCTTTCGCGCAGCACTGGCGGGTCTCCTCGGCATGCCTCTCATAGGTAGAGCGTCGGACCACTTGGTTGAAGAGTCCTGTGGATGTGTCATAATCACATAAGTTAAATTCAGCTTGCTGCTTGTAGAGCTGTCAGCCCGAATGCTCTTGAAATTAAGCTTTCACAGTTTGCCATCTGGGTCCTGTATGAAGGCAAAAATGTTTCCCATCTCTGGTACCACGTATTAAGAGACAAAAATTGAAGTTTTCAATACACCTGCCAAAGCCACATCTTGGTACCAATTATGGTTGAGAGTTTTCTCGGAAAAACATCCATATAACAAAATTAACCTTTCTGATAGAGTATCGGATGCATTTAGTTTAGAGCTTCACGTTATGCGTGACTAGAATTGCATGCTTGTCTTCACAACCGTAGCTAAAAGTCTCGATCTCTTTACTCAGTTCTTGTTCAGGCAAGAATCCTGCTCACCTGAGCGGTCGGAAAGTCTAGTATCTTCAGTACTTAACCCTCCAACATTAGGATACATTTGTCACTGAGGTTTAATTTAGGCTGGCTTGGCCCACAGGGGTGATTTTGAGCAACCTGAAGGAAAAATTTAAGGTGGCTTTCGCGAGTTTTTGACAGGAATGGCATGTGCCTGCTAAAATAACAGCATTTTGCATTTTTTAAAGAGATGAGATGATTGGTGTGTGTTTTGTTCAAACTTTTTTGTTCTCTTGCTTTCAGTTTCCATTTCCATCTACAGTTGACAGTCTTTTGAAGGTCCCTTTCTCCTTCTGTATTTGTGCACTAATGAACAGGCCTGTGTTTGATTGGGTTGTGTGACTGATCAGACTTCACGAGATTGCTGGGAGATAAAGTCTCTTCCCAGCCATCTAACAATTCACCCTGAAGGTATGAACATGAAGGAACTGGGTGTGTTTAGTTTGGAGAAGGGAAGGCTGAGGGGGGACCTCATTGCCCTCTACAACTACCTGAAAGGAGGTTGTAGAGAGGTGGGTGTTGGCCTCTTCTCCCAAGGGAATAACGACAGGACCAGAGGAAATGGTCTGAAGTTGCGGCAGGAGAGGTTTAGATTAGATATCAGGAAGAATTACTTTACTGAGAGAGTGGTCAGGCACTGGCACAGCCTGCCCAGGGAGGTGGTGGAGTCGCCATCCCTGGAGGTATTTAAGGAACGTGTAGACATGGCACTTCAGGGCATGCTCTAGTGCCTGAGATTGTTGGTTTTTGTCTGTTTGTGGGTGGGTGTGGTGGTTGTTTTTTTTTTGTTTTGTGTGGTTTTTGTTGTTGTTTGTGGTGGTTTTTTTGGTTGGTTTTTTTTTTTTGGTTTTTTGGTTGGACTCGAGGATCTCAAAGGTCCCTTCCAACCATGAAGATTCTGTGATTCTGTGAGATGGCTGCAACGGAGCATGGGGTAGATCCTCCCTTTGCTGGCTTTGTGCCTGGATGAAAGAAATTCTCAGAATATTAGTGTTTCATTAACATGACTACAAAAGTTAGCTAGATAGGAGGGTGAGCATAGTCATTGGAGTGCGTAGATGTAAAACATTCCTTTTTCTACATTAATAACATAGATTTAACTCTGAGGGGTGAGGTGAAGTATTTGCCTTGCTTCACTGCAAGCTGTCTTAGTCCCTCTGTGCAGACCTTACAAGCTGGAAAACCTGTAGCTTTGGTATAGATAGATGAGAACCGGCTAATGGGGGGTTAAAGTCACCCTGAAGTCCTGATTTTGGTTGTCTTATGCCTGTGGTGTTTCATCTTTTGTAGAAGAAGTCACTTTTCTGGGTGCCTGTACACACCACTGACACTTCCGTCTTTCTCTAACAGTGGTCCCACGTTCCCTCATGGCATCAGAGCCCTTCTGGTGGCTGGTGTCCCTCTGCTTCAAGGAAAGATACTGAAAACACGGTGGTTGCTGGGGTGTTATACACTGTATGATTGTATGTAGGAGGCATTTTGATAATTCTGCAAGGGCCTCTCAAATGCTTGGGTTTTTTTTGTTTGTTTGCTTTGTTTTTTTATTAAAGCTTAATGGTGTATACCTGAACTGTAGCCCTAATAATTGGTAATATCAGCAAGTGCAGTTTCACAAGAAGAGCTACAGCTCTAGAGGTCTCCAACACATCAGTGATGGTTTTTACAGATACATTTGCATCTGGTGGGAGCTGCATAAGTATTTAGTTGCATATTTGTGTCTTTGCTGGTGACAGCGTATTAATAAGCTCTTGTCCATTTATTACCAGGATCCTGTTTTAATTCGAAGGGAGAGAAAAAGCAACCAAGGTTTATGAGCTTAAACTGTAGCAGCAAAGAAACATATAGTCAGAAAGAGGAATCAGCTTGTGAATGAGTCCTTAATTTAAAAAAGGCAACATCGTTACATAATTATATTTTTAATTATTTGACTAATTATTGACTAATTGGCTGTAACATGTGAAGGCAGTGCTAACAAATCATGGCTTTGGGAAGTGTTTGCTTTCAGGATCAGTATAACACGTATTTGCAGAAGCAGCAATGCCAAATTGAAACATCTAGACTGCTTTAAAGCTGGGCATCATTGGTGAAAATAGGATGTGAATCTGAGTTGATTTCTTTAATTCTTTTGTCTGAACCACAAAATCAAAGTGTAAAGATTGGGGGAAATAGAAATTTTGATTGGCAAATGACTATGTTTTTTTTCAGACGTGATTAGGAAATACATCCATTTCTGTATTTCTTCTAGAATCCTCAGTGGAGATAATATAAAACACTATAACATTATATTCTATCTCTTTTCTCTAGTGGAATATTTCACTGGGGTTATTATCACAACTATTTTGCTACGTTCAATGAAATTAACATTGATTCCATTTGTTGAAATCATATGGAGACGGCAACTGCACTCTGCCTTATTACCAAATGAGTACAGTGTGCCCTTCAATAATTCTCTAAACTCTCAAATGCCTTGGAAATAATATGCTGGAGTGTTACCCAACTGTGACTGAAGCACCATTTGTGCGAAGTGTGACAGTGCACGAATGATATTCCACAATAAAAGTTCAAACTACATTAATCTTTCCCAGAGGTTCATTGACTGGGAAGAGGAGGCCTCAAATACAAAATAAAGACACTGTGGCCCCACTTCAAATTGTTTCATGACGGGCCCTCTGTACGAGTCCTTTAGAAATGTGTACATTAATTTCTATGTTATATACTTAAATGTAACCAATGAGGAATTCAATAATATATAAAATGATATTATTTCCTATGGCTACAAACTTTACATTTGCATTTGCTGTAGAGAAATCCCTCCTGGCAGTGGTGCTGTTAAGTGCGTCATGATAGGCAGTGCAAGACACTTACTTTAATTCCTTGTGGATGATGGTGCATATCTCATTTTGTGGTTTTGCTTCCCTCTGCCATCTTGAATTACAGCCATTCCTCAGTCAAAAAAGGGGCAGACTCTGACCACAGCTATTTTTCTCACTCTCTTCATAAGTGCAGTAGAGGGAAGAGGAAAGAGTGCTATCTGAAGAGACATTTAAATTTTTGGAAATTTAAGTTGTATTAGTTTTGGAAATAGAAGGAGGGACCATGAAATTTGGTGGTAGGAATACAGGACTAGGAGCTGGGTTATTCCACTTTCCTGCCCTTCCCTTTTGCTTACTTGGGTTTTGGCCCTTGGGCACGTCCTCTCACGTTTTACTTCCCTCCCTGGTGAACTGGAGATAAGAAGGGCATTGGCCCTGAAGTCACACAGGCATTTGAGAATTAATTACTCAATATCTGCACAATTCTTGTAGTAAAACTTCCTGAAACCTAGCAGTCAGCATCCAATCTTGACTTGAAGAGCTATATTTGTGGGGAAAATATAGGCCAAAGTGACGTGGCCGACATAGGTCAGTAAGACTGTGCCACCGCTGTTTATCAAAGGTGCAGTTCTCCCAACTCAATGCAATGCAATGTAAACATCAGCTCATTTTTTCCTCCCCTCATTTCATTCATTTATTTAGCTGCATAGCATCAAGGATTCCGTGCTCCTCTGAAAGCCAAGACCTCTTCTAAAGTTGTCAGTGTCTTCTGAGGCCAGAATTCCCCTTCTGTGGCTGTGATTTTGCTAGGAGCAGGGACAATAAATGCAGGTCCTGGCAAAAGCACGTGCTGCTTGGTGCAGCGGTCCCTTGCTCAGCTGCTTGGTGCCTGAACATGAAAGCAGCCCCCAGGGACCAGTGGAATCCCATACTCATCTTGGAGCTAAAATTGATTTACTTTTTCATTTATCAGCAAGGAAATTGCCTTCTTTGGCTGTGATGAACCAACCTTCTGACATCATGTCAGAGATTAATTACTTAAGACCAGAAGGGACTGCTATGACCATCTAATCTGCCTTCTTGCATAACATAGACCTTTGGACCTTCACTGAATAACTCACACTTGAAGGCCAGTGTATCCCCAAGGAAAACAGCCAGCCCTGATTTTATTGCCAGAGCCCACTGCAACTCTTAGCACATTTTCCTATCTGTTAACTATTTTGTGGTCTTTTCAATGTGTGCTGGGTTAATTGTTTTTTTCCTTTGAATTTTTTGATAAAGAGCTAATCAAAGGGCTTCCACCATACTATTGGTGAGGAGAAGACTTTTTCAAGGTAATCTGGTTCCTGCTCCAGGAGGCTTTGTATTTTTCTTTTGAATTGATGAGGACCTCTGAGTGACAGAAACCATGAACCAGACCTCTCCCCTTTCTTCTGGATGGCACAGGCCTGCTCCCTGTTTGTTCTCTGGTGCTACGAGTCTTGCACAGAGGCATGTAGTGGGACAAGAAAGACAAAGAACATCCCCTCCTGGTATGTAACCTGCACAGTGGAGTAGTCCCAGGGAAATCATAGAATCATAGAATGGTTCAGGTTGGAAGGGACCTTAAAGATCATCCAGTTCCAACCCTCCCCAGCCACCGGCAGAGACACGTCCCACTAGATCAGGTTGCTCAAAACCCCATCCAACCTCCAGGGATGGGGCAGCCAACAGCTTCTCTGGGCAACCTGTTCCAGTGCCTCACCACCCTCACAGCAAAGAATTTCTTTCTAAGATCTCATCTAAATCTCCCTCGTTTCAGTTTAAAACCTTTACCCCTCATTCTATGGGTCCAGTCCCTGATCAAGAGTCCCTCCCCATCTCTCCTGTAGCCCCCTTTAGGTACTGGCAGGGGCTCTAAGGTCTCCCCAGAGCCTTCTCTTCTCCAGGATGAACAACCCCAACTCTCTCAGCCTGTCCTCATACCAGAGGTGTTCCACCCCTCTGAGCATCTTTGTGGCCCTCCGCTGGACTTGTTCCAACGGGCCCATGTCCTTCCTCTGCTGATGACTCCAGAGCTGGACACAGTGCTCCAGGTGGGGTCTCACCAAAGCAGAGTAGACGGGCAGAATGGGAGCTGTGGTGTTGATTCCACTCAACCTACAGTAAAGTTCAGATTTTAGGTCTCCTCCTCCTGGGTTTCAGAACCTGCTGCCATGGTGTCTCTGTCATGCAAAGGCAGGTCATCACTGCCGCCACCTCCTCCATCAGAAGAATATTTAGATTGCTGAGTCCTCTCTGGAGTGAAATTGGCCCAAGCTCCTGTGCAGACCTGATAGGAACCAGCATCTCCTACCAGCTGGAGGTAGGCAGCTCCATGTTCGGCATTGAAGAAAACTAAAGGACCAAGGGGAGAAAAAGGCATTTGACAAGCTGAATCACATTCTCCACAGACTGGCTGGGGAGACTTTGCTCTTATATAGGCAGTCTGAATCATCACTTTTACTTTTCGGGTGTTGTAGCCCTTAAAATTATGTGCCTATAGTAGGTGGTCAGAACATAGCCCATGTTCCTTTTCAAATTCCGCTCTCTGCTGCTGCTAAAAATGGTGCTGGACTAATAATTAAGGGATGTCCGGTAGTGTGAGAAAACTCTGGGGGGCAGACGAAGGAAATCACAGGGGTGAAAAAAAAAAAGCAGAAGCACACAACAGTTATGGATGCTTGCGGCCAGGTTTGTCCATGCAGCTGCTCTTCATGCAGCTGAGTCACTGCTGCTGTCAGGGCTTTCGCTTACCTATGAGTCTCAGTCATGGTATTTTATTGGTAAGGACCATCTCTGCCCACACTCTATAGAGTCAGCTGTATTTGCTGCGGCAAAGATTAATAAGCTACTGGGTGATGAGTAAATATTTAACAATATTTTTCTTTGCTTTGCTTTACATGTAAAATAAATATATTTGCAGAATATTCATTTTCCCTGGGTCTGGCAGCTTCCTAGAGTCTTTCACTTTTGACTTTTTGCAGATATGTTCATATGCTGTATCTAAAAGGATGGTGAGGCAATCTTTATGTTTTGCATATAGCAAACATTATGTTTCATCCCCCTTTGAGAAAATCCCTTTCTGAGGTTTAAACTAAATGTGTCTCATCTTCATATTCAGTATGGCTCTACTTATGCTGCAGCTTCCAAATTATTCTAACCCTTGTGTGCCTTTTTTTAGTAGGATTTTTCAAGGATGTTCAAGTTCCATTTTGTTCACAGTAAAATTTCTTGATGAGACAAAAGGGCTTCCTTTTAAGGACTGAAATAATGATACTTTTAATCAGTCTTCCTTATGCTGTAGTCTGCAAAATATATTACACTCCTGAAATCTTTGTTCTCAGATGAACATTGTTTCCTCTACTGTACCTTCCTATCTGTCTTCAGGAGGAAGGACACCAAACAAACTATTCTGGACGTGGCTTAAAAAAGGCCTTATAAGAGGGATTTGTTCCGGCTTCTGTGGAAATTATTCCCCGGGACTACATTTATCCTTGCTACTGAAAATCAAACTTTATTCTTCAGCTTTTGAATTTGCTGCATCTTTTCTTCTGAGTCTTCTTCAGCAAAATCCCATTGGTGGCAGTCTGCTGAATCCCCATGGACGTGCTGGTATATGTGGAGATTGCAAAGATCAAGATGTCAAAGACTTACTTATTCTGCATCAAAAAACATTATAAGAGGTTGTAAAGAAATTTCATCATAATGGAGAAGTGATAAAAGACAACGCAAATGAACTCCATTAATGGAATAAGCTGAATAGTCTGAACAAACTAACGAATGGTTAATCAAGGAGAATTCACCACTGATGGGCTGTCTTCTGTGCCTGCAAATACTTTAATTTCTATCTAACTTTGACAGCAAGGGGCCCAGACAGTGGAAGTGGTAGAGACAGAGCTTCCTTCTCTCACAGAGTACACTAAGAGAAGCTCAAATTTAAGAAATACGTTACAGTTTTCTGGCATTATTCAGAGAGAACTAAACAATTCCTCTTCACAAAGCAGAAAAGATTGCATGGGAAGGGTTGCTGCACTGAGATCAGGGCTACGCAGACTCAAATGTTTGAATAAAAGATTTAATAGTCCCAGTGCTGAAGAAGGTTGTACTGATGTGTTAATGCCCACAATTTTATGAGTGGTGGTGATGGAGCTCCCCCCGCAAAGTGTATTCAAATAAGAAAGTCCTTGACAACAGTTGGATCTGAAAATGCAACTAAGAAATCTTTGAATTAGTGTATGTTGTTCTTTCCATTCAAATATAACAGACCTGCACCTGTATCAATATCCTTAATTGGACAACAAATTTAAAATTATGTCCATTGTATCTTTCTTAACTACCTGACTTTTATGAGAAGCAATTTGAAAGGTAACATTGAATATCCATCTGATGATAATAAATAGGATGCCAGTAAATCATATTCTGTGCTTGACCTATACTAACAATATGTCCACTGTGGAAGAGGGGCTTCTTATTTTTCAGAAAGAGAACAGTAGTTTTGGGGACTTAATAATTCACTCTAGAATACCATTTTTTCACCAGATAACCTTGTAGCTATAATCTTTCTTAACTCTGTCATCGACAGATTAAACCAGCCTCTGTCCCCTGCAGTTTAATAGTATTGTGTAACTAGTTAATAAGAACTACTCAACTGCACTGCAACCTTTATTAAATGGCAGAGTCATCTTGTTAAGTTCTACTAGTCTTATCGGTTACTTCTAGCTCTCTGTTTTCTAAATCCCTCAGTTACCCCATGTAATCTTGTCAGGGTCACGTCAGTAGGGAAAGGGTGGATATTTGGCCCTTTGTTCCTCTCCTCTCCTCTCCTCTCCTCTCCTCTCCTCTCCTCTCCTCTCCTCTCCTCTCCTCTCCTCTCCTCTCCTCTCCTCTCCTCTCCTCTCCTCTCCTCTCCTCTCCTCTCCTCTCCTCTCCTCTCCTCTCCTCTCCTCTCCTCTCCTCTCCTCTCCTCTCCTCTCCTCTCCTCTCCTCTCCTCTCCTCTCCTCTCCTCTCCTCTCCTCTCCTCTCCCCTTACACTCTGCTCAGTAAATACGAGCAGTGTGTGGTTACTCCTCAGCAAAACTCATGGGCTTAGCACAGAAAATCTTTGAGCTGCTCAGACGGAAGGCCTGGCCATGCATTATGTACCTAAGTAGCTTGAAGGACTTTTCTACTCTGGATGCTGGTTAGAAGACAGCGATATGTTTTACAAAACAGAGTTGCCCCTCAATTGCTCCCAACGCTCCTGCTGTCTCTCGAAGCATCCCCTGTACATGCATAGTGTCGAGTATAACCAACTCCCAATAAAAATAACACATTTCACCTTATAAAAATCATATTCTTGGAAAATAAAATATATTGAGATTGGCTTGTAAGTTCTTTGTAAGTATAAGTAGAACATCTCTCTTACGAGGAAAGGCTGAGGGACTTGGGTGTTTTTAGTCTGGAGAAGAGAAGACTGAGGGGGGATCTCATCAATGCTTATAAATACTCAAAGGGTGGGTGTCAGGAGGATGGGGCCAGTCTTTTTCCAGTGGTGCCCAGTGACAGGAAAAGAGGTAACGGGCACAAACTTGAACATAAGAAGTTCCACCTAAAAATGAGGAGGAACTTCTTTCCTGTGAGGGTGGCAGAGCCCTGGAAGAGGCTGCCCAGAGAGGTGGTGGAGTCTGGAGACATTCCAAACCCACCTGGACACATTCCTGTGCAACCTGCTCTGGGTGGACCTGCTTTGGCAGGGGGGTTGGACTAGATGATCTCCAGAGGTCCCTTCCACCCCTATAATTCTGTGATTCTGTGATTTCCACAATAAATGATTTCTCCTGTGGTCTCCTGGATAAGGTTTTCTCCCAGAACAAAACCATTTCAAGTGTTTCTATGAACAATGATTAGAAATACCATGAGAGAGACTGTTTTTTTTTAAAGATTGTGTTAGCTTTGGATTTGTGATCAAAACGCTACTTCCCCCCTAATTATCTGTACCAGTGTTTCTGTACCACAGCAAAAGTACAAAGGGAAGAAGGGGAATGTTAGAAATATGGATGTAGCCCCACTTAAATAATTCAAGAACTAGGACAGTACTCAGTGCAGTAGTCAGGAAACCTTCTGATATCTGTGTGTTCATCAAAGTTTTGAGGTCAAATTCTTCTCTGAGTTACAACCACGTGGCCATCATTGAGGACTGTATTGAATGATCTGGGCACAGGGAAGGCTCAAACTCTGGTTAGATGAAACACTTCCAGAGTGTTACATTCTGAGTTGTACTCTATGCTTTTTTTTACAAAACAGCTTAATTGCAGAAAATTCCAGACTGAGGAGGAAAGTATAGTTGAAGAGGAACCAGAAAACCCTGCTCTCTTCACCTTCTTTGATGTCAATTGCTAGTTTTTGTACTTCACAACCCTTAAGAGTTGCATTTGATGCAGTGGGGTTTTTTTTTCCATTTTTTTTTTAATAATTTTTTTTTGTAAGTAAGTGTCATATTGAGTCCAGACCTAAAATGTAACCATTGAAAATGTAACTATATTTGAAGTTCTTATAAGACAGTCATAGTTTAATGTGAAAAAATGGCGTTTACTATTCCTCTTCATTTATCACAAATTTTATTTGATCAAATTTTACACTTTCAAATAGTTGTTTGCTGCAAATTGTATTTGATTTAATTGTACACTTTCAAATTTGAAAGGATGCTGTCTGGGCATGCTGGGTCTTGTGACCTAAGTTTTTCGTTAATGACCTGTCATTATGAAGTAAGTGTTTTTCTTCTTATTTTTGGCTTTTTTTTTTTTTTTTTTTTTTTTTAACCCAAGGGGAACAAAGCAAAATGATTGGTGCTTCAGGTCTCTTGGAAAGAAAGCAAAATATCACAGGGAAATTCTTTGCACTAAAGAAGGAGGAGAACAAAGCCTTTGAACAAAAGACTTAAATTCCATCTGTCATTTCCACCCACTACTAAATCTACCAAAGACTGAACATTTATCCCACTGAGCTGAATACGCTGATATCTAACCGTGGTGCTATTGATCACCGCAGAGCATAGGCCTGGCTTTTTAGCTTTTTGAAACTGTTAACATAGATTTAAGTGCAACAGAGGAGGCATGAAGCCATGAATGTTTTATTGGAGTGCTCCAGATCATCTCTCAGCAGGTGAGTTCAGTGTCGTCACTTAAAAGATTAACCTCCTGTCCCTACAACAGCAATTATGACAGGAACTGCCTTATTAGGTAAAGCATATTAGAGAAATTTAAACTCTAACTCTATTGATAAATTCATTCAGTAAAGCTGACCTCATGGCTCCCAGGCTACATGGGAAAAATCTGTAGTCTTTGTCCTTTCATGCATAGGAATCAGCAGGCTAATGAAGAATTAGTGAGTATCCATGTGACTTAAAGAGCATATTAAGAATGTGTCTGTTTTACAAATGCTTAGCCTTTCCATGCACCATACAGTCTTTGGGGTCTCACTTCAACAGTCGGGCTCAGTAAGATGTAACACATGTCCCTTCCCTTTCCTAGGAGGAATTTGCTAAGTAATCATTCCTCTGAGGCAGCTTCTTCCAAGAGTCTTATATTATTTCTAAGCTTTGATTTCAGCTTTGTAACGCCCTGTTGTGTTAAGCAGGTACAGCATTTTTGCTCTAGAAAACTCAGAGGAAGGGTTGTTAAAATCCAAGTTTTCAAAAGCAGTGGTGGGTTTTCATGCGTGACTCTTCTGTTCTTTGATCTACTTGAGTCTCCTCACAACCAGTTCTCAGGGAAGCATGATTTGGCAGCACCTCCAGTTAAAACAGCATGAATCTGGATGTGCTCAGTGCATCTAGAGACCAAGCCTATGGTGCCTGAGGATGTAAAATAAGATATCACTGTGGAAAATATAGGCTGATGTGACTAGTTTTGGGAAACACAAAAAGTCTTAGCCAAAGACAAGAGCCTAAATTCCCAGTTCCTATTCTACAGATGGCCCTATAAGATTGTATTTCCCTGTTGTCTTCAGACAAAAAGAAAAAAAGCAACTAACTTCTCTCTCATTTCTTCTTAGCAGGATAGAGCTCTGTATTTCCCAGACAAGAAATATTGATGAGTTATCAGCAACTGTCTTTGTGGAGCATTGAAAGTTAACATGACGATTTAGAAGCAGGTGAGCATGGTGACTGTTTTGAGGGTTTCCTAGTTTAAATGGGGCATATGTTAATTATTTGATTTCAGTGCAATACCTTTAAAAGAAAGGGGAGAGAATGAGGGGACAATTTCTCCAAAGTAAAAACAAAATAAAGCAAGTTAAGTTCTAATGGACAGTTGTAACATTGGAGGAATTGGTTTAATTTTATAAATTATCTAACTTCAATGGCAGAACAGCCAACTAAGGGACAAGGAAACCCCAGAAAAAATAATTACTTATTGTCCAAACCTTCGCTTTATTGTCACGTCATGTCATTCGCTGTATTTACCACACATGAGAATTGTGAAAATTGAAAATCCTTTATATAGGCTAAGGAAATCATTACTGAGCTGTGGAATTGAAATATTAATTCCTGCCAGAGGTGCATATCACCTGAAATGTTGACAGTAATGATCTTGGGGCATGGGCCCACTCTGACGGGGAACCTGTTGCTGCAGAAGAGGGAATCAGGTCTGGTGGGACTGATGTATGAGCAGGTTCCTGTAAACTTTAAAGGAACTTTCAAAATCTCTTTCTGGGCCTGACAGTGTCTCAGTCTGCTTGTAGTGGCAAGTTAGTCCTAAAACTCCGACAAGTCTCTCTAATTGTGGTGTTTGGTTATTTGTCTCTTGATTGACGTAACACTGCAAGTGTTAGGCAGATATTATGGCCCCAGTGCTGTGTGTTATTACAGGAACCCTTCACTAGCATCATTTATTGTTACCAAGTACTAACATATAGATTTGAGGCCCCTAATCTTTAAACGACTTGCTCAAGGTCATGCATAAAACTTATTGTGGTATTTAGGTACTTAAGTTCCATTGAATTTAGTGTCATGGGAAACCTACATATAAATGTGGATACGGCCCATGAGTTTCAGTAGAAGTGAAAACCAGACCCAATGCTACCTGACTGGAGTTTCTGCTGTGACTATGCTCCTGAGACTGTGGTAATTTTGTCCACCTCTTTAGCACCTTGGATCTCCAGAGTCCAAAATACAGTGACTTAAGTTCTGTACATAATGCAGGAAGGGTTTGGAGGACCTTCCCAAATGCTCCTCCTCCTCTGAGGGAACACCAGGTTTATCTTTGGTTTATGGGTTGAAGCTATTCCGCTTGTGTCTTGCTGGATTTGTGCTGGCATAAATGCCTTTTATAGGGCAGTGAACTGAAAAGCTAAGAGACATAACAAGTTACAGACCAGTCAAGCACTACACTTTTCCTTGTGATTAATTGGTGAGGTGTGAGAATTACTGTTTGTGTAGGAAGACGTGTGACAGCCTCCACGTACCATGTGTCTAGTCAAACTTGTCCATGGTTGGTTTGTCTGGTATCAGAACATCTGAAAGTTTTTCTTGGTACGCAGTTCCATTGCATGAATGTGTCTCTCTGCCTCATCGACTCTGTCTCTTTTCAAACCTCATCTTAAAACATATCTTTTCTCCTTGGCCTATGTCTCTTAATTTCTCTTTCTCTCGGTCATTGGCCTGATGACTGAATGGTTTAATTGATTCACCACACAATATCTTTATGACACTATTTTGTGTAATTTATATCAGATACAAGACAGTGGACAGCGTTATTTATTTACATAAAGGGCTTTAGGATGTTATTTGTACAAAAGATACTTATGAAATAAAGTCGTGAGTCTGCAAAAGATCTATTCATACAAATAGTTACATTAAAATGGATGGTGCTGCTCATGTGAAGAAGTTTCCAGGTTGGACCCTAACGTTTTCTACCCAGATACCTCAGTGTCCAAAGTGGATAGTCTTCTGAAAGCCTTCTCAGGAAGTTAAATTTTCTGACAGCCGGTTGACTTACAGCTGGTTGATTCATAGCATGCTATGAGTCCAGGAAGATGTTATTTTACGGTCACGTTGGGTGATATTCACCCCAGCCAAATTTAGGTGTTCTGGAAAGGTGTGTAGGTTGGAGGTTGGTCACTGTCCAGTCAACTGCCTTCAGGAGGCAAGTCAGAGCACAGGCGTTTGAAGGTTGCTTTTCCCCATGTACTTTATAGGAGGATTCCCCTAAAGTCTGATCTCCTTGCTGGCCACAAACAGATGCTTTCTGGAGGCTTACTAAGTCTCAGGCAAGTCTAGCTTAGCTTGGGAGGAATTTCCTGTTACCTCAATTAAAATAAAAAAACAAACCACAAACAAGAAAACCCAACCATATGCTTTAAATTTATTTTAGAACCAATGCTTTTGAAATTTATGGTTATTTTGTTTAATGTTAGATAAACTTTTTTTTTTGGAGAGTAACTTTATCTCCTGTTAGGTGTCCAGTGGGTATTTAACAGACCAGAATTACAGGGAAAGAAAAATCTTTTAACTCAGAATGAAAGAGAAACAGAAACTCCCAAGACTCTGGGGTTTTCTCCGAGTGTTCTTTCCATGTTAGACCAATCTCAGCTGTGTTAAAATACTCCCTGCCTGCATGTTTCTTCTCCCAGAATATCTCCAGTTCACTAGCCTCGAATTATGACATGTATCCCTGAATATGAAAGCTTTTGGCTGAGCCTGAATAAGCTTTCTGGTAAGACAGATGTTCACTCTTTGGGTACGTAATAGAAAACCCATCCAATGTCTCATCAGTACAAAACTGATGATGTGATCCAACTTCAGGTGCTTTGTCTCCTGCAGAAACTTTTATATCTATTACCTGGAAAATGGCATGATGATTTCAAATTGGATTCTAGACACCGATGGAGGCTGGGCCCTGACAACACCAAGCCTTTCCATTTATTATCTCTGTTGGGGTTGAGAGGGGCAGTAAAGCAAAAGGAAGAAACAAACCCATCAGTTGCATTTTTAGTTGCTTTTTTTTTTTTAACCTTTCTTTTTCTTAATGTTTCCTTTGTCCCAAAGCAGACACCTGATTTTTCACGCTGTCGCATGATGGAGGAGCAACTCCATCCAAGCCCCAAAGCAGCTCCTTATCCTGACCCTCACTTTCCCATCTCTGTTGTCTCACAGGTGACTTCCACTATCTCAGGACATCTTCTTAATCACGCTGATTGCGCCAGCCAAAATCCATCACTGTGTTCACGGATTAAGGGCTGGAGAGGTAGGAAGAAAAATTTAGCAGCTCAGAATAATAGATCAGGCACTGTACAGACTTCCCATTTCCCTGTCCAATGAGCCAGAGATTTTGTGAACCAGCTTTTGGGGATGGCATCAAGTAATCCATTCAGTCACCAGCCTGTTGTCTGACATTTTTTTCCCCATAGCTTCCTGTTTTCATATAATCAAGAAAAAAAAAACAATTTTTTTTTTTTTCCATTTTGAAGTAAAAATGGTCAGCAAAATGAAGTTGGCTGAGGGTTAAGGAATGTTTTAATGTCCCTTAAAAATGGGACCTCTTCTTCTCTGAGTAACAGTAAAATCACAGGGCTTAGTGGGATGCTTTAGGTGGGTGGACAATTTTGTAGCCTGTGTTAGGCCTTACAAAAGGATTACATCCAGCCATGACATATAGGTAGTTTTTAAATAACTTTTCATGAGTTCTCTTCTCATAATCACTTGGCTATGGAAGTTGGGATAAAAGCCAATTTTTAACAATCCAGGTAGCTGTCAAGTGATTAATTTTGAATTCATTTTGGAAGTGGTATATCTTGCTCCCCCAGAAAAAAAAAATTCCCTGTTTTGAGCAATTCTCTGTGTGTCTTCCAAAGCATTCTCTTTCAGCTATTCCTTAAAATAGCTCACTGAGGCAAGGAAAATCGGAAGTATTTCAATTAGGAGATAAAAATTACAGTCATGGAAGAGACTAATGGTTATGGTAAATATTGTATTATCTTTTGCATTCAAACGTGGTTTCAGGGGACAAAGAGATTGACTGGAATGCAAGTTTGTAATTTGATTTAAACAATGAGGCATTCAAATGCACGAAGGAGGCAGAGAGCAGCCCTTTTTTCCTGGGGCAGATGAGGAGAAGGCAGCCAGAAGAAGGGGTCCCCATCCCTTGCGCAGGCGTTTGTTCCCATGTGGAACTGGGAAAGTGTGTGACATGGCAATAGGGATGCTGAGCAGCCTGACTTCAGGAATAACGAGGCTCATTGTAACTGAGTGCTAATAAGAGTGATATACCACATGTTACCCACAGCATTTTACCGCTGTCTGCCGTTCCAAGGAGAAAAGCAAAGTGGAAGAGAACAAAAGGATGGGAGTGACAGGGAGAAGAAAAGAGAGTTGCTGCTGTAATCAGCATTTCACTGAACTGTGAATTTTAACAGGTTCTCTGTAGTTCAGATTGTTATTTTGTCCACTAGGTACCTGTACAAGATAATGACGACGGCTGACAGAATATTGCAGCGCAGCCGAATTCTCATGGACTTCGCAAACGGGTCTCTTGTCCAATATGCTTCAACCTATATGATCGCAGCCTAGTCATATTGCCACATTGTTTTTGATGCTACATTTAATTTTATGAATAAACTGGTTTCTAAATTGCTAACCAGTTGTCTGATTAGCTGCCACAGATACCATTTAATCTAAGCGCTCAAGTAAAGCGTAACTGCTGCTTTTATGATATTATCAATACCCTTGTCATGTCTGTCTAACAGGCATTTATGCAACCTATGCTCGTATGATGAAATTCCTTTAGAAGCCATTAAAGAAAAGTATGGACATTTGTCAGTAAACCCAACAGTTATATTTAGTTTTTGTAAATAGTACATGCTACTCTACGACTTAATGGCTGGTTGAATTTCAGTGCAAAATGTGACGAACTGTGAAGTATAGGAATGGATCACATATTTTTTTGTTCTTTGTCTTCGGATATCTACTCTTTCTTCCCTGAGAAATCAAGGGTATATTCTCCAGGGTTTATTTTTCAGCCCCCAAGAAGGGCTTATTTTAGTATTTGTGGGGTACAAGCTGAAAGCATGGATTTAGCTTGCATTCAAAATGAGCTACTGGAACAGATTTAGGTGCTGATTTTCCGGAGATTTGCAATTTGTTCCATGACTATTAAACATCAAATATTATGACCACCAGTCATGCCTGTAAAGGGAATGGTGGTCACCCCGTAACGTGCTGGAATACTTGCAGCTGGTGAAGTAGGACTTGTCATCCCCATTTCGTAGGGGATGACAAGAGACAGAGGAAAGTGAAGCTGCATTGTGCACTAGGAATGTGGGCAAAGCACAGCAACACAAAGACGATGAGCAGGTGCTCACACTGCCCAGACTGGATGCTTGTGATGTGAATTATCTACAGTTAATGAAAAGAGAGGGAAGTTCCTCAGAGGACCACTCAGAATCATAGACTCATAGAATGGCTTGGGTTGGAAGGAACCTTAAAGCTCATCGAGTTCCAACCCCCCTGCCATGGGCAGGGACACCTCCCACCAGACCAGGTTGCTCAAAGCCCCACCCAGCCTGGCCTTGAACATCTCCAGGGATGGGGCAGCCACAGCGTCTCTGGGCAACCTGTTCCAGTGTCTCACCACCCTCACAGCAAAGAGTCTCATCCTAAGATCTCATCTAAATCTCCCCTCTTTCAGTATATAACCATTCCCCCTCGTCCTATGGGTCCACTCCCTGATCAAGAGTCCCTCCCCATCTCTCCTGTAGCCCCCTTTAGGGACTGGAGGGGGCTCTAAGGTCTCCCCGGAGCCTTCTCTTCTCCAGGATGAACAATCCCAACTCTCTCAGCCTGTCCTCATACCAGAGGTGTTCCACCCCTCTGAGCATCTTTGTGGCCCTCTGCTGGACTTGTTCCAACAGGTCCATGTCCTTCCTGTGCTGATGACTCCAGAGCTGGACACAATGCTCCAGGTGGGGTCTCACCAAAGCAGAGTAGACGGGCAGAATGGGAGCTGTGGTGTTGATTCCACTCAACCTGCAGTAAAGTTCAGATTTTAGGTCTCCTCCTCCTGGGTTTCAGAATCTGCCACCATGGTGTCTCTGTCATGCAAAGGCAGGTCATCACTGCTGCCATCTCCTCCATCAGAAGAATATTTAGATTGCTGAGTCCTCTCTGGAGTGAAATTGGCCCAAGCTCCTGTTCAGACCTGATAGGAACCAGCATTTCCTACCAGCTGGAGGTAGGCAGCTCCATGTTTGGCATTGAAGAAAACTAAAGGACCAAGGGGAGAAAAAGGCATTTGACAAGCTGAATCACATTCTCCACAGACTGGCTGGGGAGCCTTTGCTCTTATATAGGCAGCCTGAATCATCACTTTTACTTTTCGGGTGTTGTAACCCTTAAAATTAAGTGATAGAGTCCCTCCCCATCTCTCCTGTAGCCCCCTTTGGGTACTGGAAGAGGCCAGAGGGTCTCCCTGGAGCCTGCTCTTCTCCAGGCTGAACAACCCGAACTCTCTCAGCCTCACTCAGCCAGAGTTAGCCCTGCGAAGCCTGGTAGAATAAATACTTTCTGATCTCACACTCCGTTGGCAGCTTTTTCCTAGTTTAAGGTTAAGGATCATTGGAACAAGACACAAGAACCGAACAGAAGCCATAAGCTATAATAAGTACTACAGGCTGGTGAAGCTGGATACAGCCTTGGTGGTGGTCAGGCAGCATCACAGGAGGGCAGCTGCTCCGCATCGTGGGATGTGGATTGTGTTGTGAACCAGCAAGAGTTAACATGGAGAACATCCCCTCCCCTGTCCCTGTGTTAAGTCTGTGCCTGCCAGCCATTGCATTTCTCAGTTTCTCATATGTACCTCTGGTCTTGCTTGCTCAAGGTCAAAATATTGTCAACCCATGGTAGTGAACAATGTGTGTTAGCGTGTACGGTGGCTTGTTGCAGGGGTGTTTGCTTTTATGCACAGCACAAAATGGTTAAATGTGGTCTTTTGCATACCTAAGGCTAGAGAATTTTTTACTTGCTTTTGCTTTATGTGGTTACCTGAGTTATTTTCCATCTGTTTCCTCACATCACTTTCAACTGGCTTAATCCTACTGCCTGATTGTGGCACCCTCCACGATGCAGTGTAATTAACCACAGGCAACTATTCAACATATTAGAGATGAAAGCAACGTAGCGTGGTGTTTTTTGTTTTTCTTTTTTTTTTTTTTTTGTTTTTCTGGCTTGGTGACATGTGAAGGCCAAAAGAACAGCTTTTATTCTCTCCAAAGCTTCTCTACCATTCTTCGGTGTGTGATCAGAGTATTTTTAGATGGCCTTGCAGGTATACAGATATACCTAGGACACCTTGCAGTAATACTGCTTTGGCCCCATAATCAGCTTCTCCAGGCTGAAAAGAGGGGAATGTTGGCAACTGGTTAATATGTAGCAGAAGAAATTAAATGCCTCTGACAGTAATTGCCTGAAGAAAATTCAGGAGATGAGATAGCAACAACACAGCAGACACAAAATAACTAGATTAAGAGCACAATAGCCATATGTCAACATTATATTAAGAAAACAGTGCTTAAAATGGTGAGGTCAGAACCTTTGCCAAGAGCCTGACATGTGGTTGCCAAACTAGTTTTGTCAGAGGAAGTAGTATATGGAAAAGGTGCAAAAAACAGCTTCCCTCTCACCCCAAGACCATACAATTTGAAACCTCGGTGTGTCCAACTCAGATTGATTACCGCAATTGATGTATTAATGTATTAATGGGGGAGGGAAATGTTAAAAATGAAAAACAATTCTTTTTCCATTTCTCAGTCTACTTAGAACTAAATGATGCTAATAAAGCAAGCCATAGCTGGCTAACAAAGTAATTTTTTCCCCATGTAAATCTTGACTCTTAAAATGTTTGTATTGCATTATGATCCCCCCATCTCTACAACTAGCATGAGTAATAAGCTGGTAGCTTGCATTAAAAACGAAGCTCGTTTTTGGTTGTGTGTTTCTGACAAGACTGAGGTTGCTGATATCTAAGGAGGGGGGTTAGTTTCAGGCCTCCTTATGTTTCAATTAAATGGGGGGAATTCCCCTACTCAGTCAAAAATATCCGTCTCTAGGAAGTGTTAATATAGAGACTATTACCCTAGTACCATTTTCAGAACAAAGATATAGACTCTTAGTTTTTGGTATCACAGGGTGTTACATATACCTGTCAGTTAACTTCTCTAAAATTTGGTTATATAGGTACATTTTATTGAATATCAGCACCCAGCAAGATTATTCTTCCTGTAAAGGTTCAGCCTGAACATCAGGAAACACTTTTTCAGTGTGAGGGTGACCGAGCACTGGCACAGGCTGCCCAGAGAGGCTGTGGAGTTGCCATCCTTGGAGATATTCAAAAGCCGTCTGGACACTGTCCTGGGATGCCGGCTCTAGGTGGCCCTGCTTGAGCAGGGGGTTGGACCAGAAGACTTCCAGAGGTCCTTTCCCACCTCAGCCATTCTGTGATTCTGTGAAGAGGTGACTGATGTAAAGGATCTATTAATGATCCTCTCTGTTTTGGGAAACCTCTGGTATATGCCTAGCCTTACATGTCATCTGTGTTATTTTGATAAGAAGAGATAAGTAGGCAGCCTGCTGTAAGCTGCCATAGTTAAATAGTTCAGCCAGTTTATTCCAGCTGAAAACCAGAAAAAACCCCTCTTTAGTAAGGATAAGGTATCTGGGTACAGATTTAACCAGATTTACTTCAGGTCTTTTAAAGGTAAACTGTCAGCAAAATATCACACCCTAAACTGACACAGTTATACCAGTGTGAATTTTTATATGTAGGCCAACTCTTGCTCTACTATATGTAAAATGAATCACAGGCTGCAGTCCAATTCCCTTGACAAAAAATAATTGGCAGGAACCTCTGCTGCCAGATTTGGCAGTGCAGGAGCTGTACGGGCACACAGGCTGATTTAGTCTCTTTTTCAGAGGCACTTCTTCAGAACAAGGTTACCCTTATATGACTGAGGCATCTTAAAATCATAGAATCATAGAATTATCTAGGTTGGAAGGGACCTTTAAGATCATCTACTCCAACCACCAACCTAACTCTGATAAAAAACCAACACTAAACCATGTCACTAAAATCTTTGGGAAGTGTGGCTTGCTGTTGCCCATTTATTTAGGATATTTAACTCTGGAACCACTCTGGTGAGGACTATGTATCCTGATGCTGTATATTAGTCTGGATGTTAGTCCATGAGCAGCTCAGTGGCAAAGTGATATTCCCTGTCTGCCCCATCTCCTCTGCAGGTGCTGCTGCAATGGTACCACCTGGACTCCCAGCAGCTACGTCTTGTTGTGGGTGCTTGGAATATGTGTGTAATCATAACTTTTGCCCACCATAGGACACACAAAAAAGCATAACTTTGAACCCAGCACAGTGTTCTTTTCTCCTTTGCTCTCTGTTTTCCGAGGTGTTTCCTTCGTATCAGCCTTTTGTAAATACAACCCCTCGAATTTACCCTTCAAATGAAAAATGAGATTACTGTCTAATTAATTGATTATAAGATCTAGGGCTTTATGAAAAAAAAAAAAAAAGAGGATTCATTAGAATTCAAAGCTTGGCATTACTGCAATGTATGAAAACCCATTTTTGTCATTGGTTAAATTATCACTTACTCAATTTCATCGATCTTATTAAAAGCTACATTGGAACAGCCTGTTGCTTAAATGAACATACCTCGCCATGAATATGTTGTTTTCATTCCATGGTTCTTTTTCTGTTAAATCTGTTTATGAGCTGAAGGAAGTGAAAGACAAGTGGAAAAAATTAGCAGTTGATATCTCTAGTTCTGACTAGATACTGCTACATGTTTAATATTTAGTTGATTTTTGATTTAAAAATAATCTTGATATGTATGCAGTACTGAAATGGTAAATATTCCCTTGCTGTGCAAGGCTCAACAAAAATAACAGTGAATGTAATGTTTAACGGTCGCTATTTTTTAAAAAGGTTTTCTTATCTTTGAAATACATAGGTGACTACTTGGTTTAATAAAGGCTCACTGTAATTAGGGATACAAGCTTATAAGGAGTCGAAGTGTTCGAATTCAAGCCATGTTAAGGCTTTCTCATGTTTAAAATCCATCCATTAGATTAGGTGGAAGGGTCGTAAAGCATTCTGTGAAATCGGGCACTGATATATCACTCTTGAAGGGTGTTAATTTGGTTCTCCAGTTCTGATTTGTTTGGAAGAACATATTAATTGCTTGTTAGACAGAATCAAACCATTTTGTGCTACACAAAAAAAAAAAAAGAAAGAAAAAAAGCAAAAAGATAAAACGGAATTGCTGAGAATAAAAAGCTGGAACTTTGTAGAGCATTTTTATTCTGATTACAGCAGCTTGTTTTGCAAAAGGCAGAACAGGATGATTCTGTCTTTTTGGATCTTTGAGCAGCTCTGAGAAGCAAAGGCTGATACTGCTGAGAGATGAAAAACAGAGAGAATTTTATTCCCTGCCAAAAAAATATTCTTAAGGTCATAGTATTATGTGGTCTGCCTCAGCATCTCTCCCGGCTCACAGCTCAAGCAGTCAGGATAATGATTGCAGAAAAGCTATTTCACTTGAAAGTAAGAGTCCTTGGTTCTGTTGCAGCCGCAGAGATTTTGTTGTACCTGGGGCCTGATCCTGTATCTCCTGAGCCAGGGCAGGGTCCCATTAAAGTTAATGGAGCCTGACCTGGGCATCAGGACCTACATGGACTAAGTCAAGAACAAAGTCCAAACCACCAGGAATCTGGACAAAGGCATCTCTTAAAAATGGGATTCTGCCATGACAGTATGGCTGGTATTTTAAAATACCAGCCGTTTCAAGCAGGTGTGTAGGCTCGTGTTCTGCGTGTGGCACGCAGAAGAGAAGACAGCGACTGGAGAGCCACCAAAGTGAAAGGTAAACATCCTCATGCTCTCATAAAGTTCTTTGTTTAGAAAAATCATTGTGTTGAATGAACTTTCTAGAAACACGCAGAAATCATGCAAGTCCATGTAGAACATAACAGACCCATATTCCCACAGTGGGATTGCAAACATTGATTTAAAGATGAGAGGGCAAGGCTGCCCCTTTCTACTAAATTGCCTGATGTTCTCATGAGGGCTGCCGCTTCTGTCATGCATTACTCAAGTTTAAATATGAGAAAGAGGAAGGGCGTACCCATTCACACGAGCCTGTCTGCCCTCATGCATCACTGTGTTTGAACAGAAGTTCACAGTATGATTAGTGCAGGGAGGGGCAGCAAGATTCACAGGAAATCTGAGGGAGTATGGTGCTTTTTTGAGGTGGACCATATGAAGCTGAGAAGGGACTTGGGTTATTTTCTACAATAGCAGTTAATTTCTAGTGTACTGTGTCAATATTATACCAATATCTTTAACAATAGGCAGACGAAAAGAGAGCAAGTGTGTATCTCTACCTGCAAATCTACCAAACACCGATAGCCATTCTGGGGCTTGATTGTTCAATTAACTGTGAGATCTAAACTTTGCCATTCTATTTTTTGGAAGTTTTTCTATTTGAAATTTCTTCCTGATATCTAATCTAAATCTCCCCTCTTACAGTTTAAAACCATTACCCCTTGTCCTATCACAGGGATCCCTTCCAAATCTGAAATATATGTGCATAGATACAAAACTTACTTTTAGCAGTGACCTTACAGTATCTTGGCTCTCTGCCTTGACTGCTTCAGTTCTAATGTCTCTGGCGAAGAACAAGCTTTGATACCTCAGAAACATCCATGGGAGACTTCCTTTGGGTAATTTCCTTTTGTTTGCCTTAAAACTAGTAGAATCATAGAATGGTTAGAGTTGGAAGGGACCTTAAAGATCATCGAGTTGCAACCCCCCTGCGATGGGCAGGGACACCTCCACTAGAGCAGGTTGCTCAAAGCCCCATCCAGCCTGGCCTTGAACCCCTCCAGGGATGGGGCATCCACAGCTTCTCTGGGCAACCTGTTCCAGTGTCTCACCACCCTCACAGTAAAGAATTTCCTCCTAATATCTAATCTAAATCTCCCCTCTTCCAATTTAAAACCATTACCCCTTGTCCTGTCACTACACTTCCTGCCAGAGAGTCCCTCTCCGGCTCTCCTGTAGGCTCCCTTCAGATATTGGAAGGCTGCTATGAGGTCTCCCTGGAGCCTTCTCTTCTCCAGGGTAATCCAGACCTTGTGCTATGTTGCTAACAGGAGTATGTTCTGCTCTTTCCTCCTTAACTCTTTAACCTCTTGTTTTGTCTGCCTGCTGTATTTCTGCCTTATCTTCATCCCCAACCGCTCTGTCGCCTAAGCTTGAGACCGTCCCTGCCAGTCACTCAGTCTTGGCTATGAGTCCATGCGTGCTACCAACTGAAAAAAAAAACAAACCCAAACCCACACATGTGCTTTATTAGGTCTAATCTTACCCTTCTGTAAGACAATGCTAAGTTTTTTTGGGGGTGGTATGTTTTTTTTTATTAAGACATTTGAGATATTTGTATGCTAAGAATGATAAGTACTGGCCATAAGGGCTAGCTACTGACTTACATCACCAGGTTTAAATTAAAGTGGTTGGCTCAACCACAAATACTGGAATTTCTCCACTGAAGGAAATAAAATAACTTTTGGCTTTTTCTGAATTTCTCTAACTTTGTTTGTCAGATAAAGGTCATCCAATTTTTCAGATTCACTTGTCTAAACTTGTTTTGTCCATCTGTTTTTGTCCTGGCATGCACACCAGTAAATCCTTCATGTAAGTGCGGTTTCATTGTTCTTCCAGAACAGTGAGGGTGAACACTCAGGAATATTATTGGTCTCTAAATAAAATAGAATTGTTCTCATTTTCTCTAAACAGAAAAATATTCATTAGCAAGACAAATAGGGATGTAAAGTCCATAGCAAAATAATGATACTATATTTGTTAGTAATCAAGATAAAATATGGCTTCATTTTAAAAATGATACCTAAGATACAATAAAACAACAGAGATGTAAATAATTAAAACTATTTTAACATCAATGTTTGTTCTTTTCAGCTATTTTTTAATTTCTGGGGGACTCATTCATAGCCATCCTCAGATTTGGCCACAGTTTAGTGGGCATGTGTTTCAGCACTTTGCAGTGAAGCAAATTGCTTAAGCTTTTATATATTTATAAAATATATATGAATTATAAATGTTGTATACTTTTACACTATAAAAAGCTAAATAGTCCTTGCTATTGTCACCCCAATGGGTAGGTGGAAATAGTGTAAAATTTATAAAGTGTCTGTTGATTCAAGGTTTTGGAGTCAGATTCTGATCCGTATTTAGATGTGTGACTGTCAGAGGCTTACACATTGGTTTAGAGAAAACCAAAACCAGGAATGCCTTAAATTGTTAAAAACTAATGGCAGTGGCAGTGTGGGTGAGCACTGAACAGAGAAAGAGATAAGGCAGAGCAAAACGCTTCAGAAACGTTGTTGTTTTCTGGCAGTAAATGCTTTTTGTACCTATGATGGGGAAAGACCGTGACCCTGTTGTCACATGAAGTTGTCACCGCAGGAGCAGTGAACGTGACTTTCAAGTCGGATGGGCTAGGTTGGGGTTTTACCTGAGGTGGCACACGTGGATGAGGATAACGGCAAAAGCAGTTCAGCAGGGCATGGAGCAGCTGCCAAGAAGGACTTACCTTCACCCAGCAGCAGAGCTTCAGCTCGTGCCATGGCACAAGGCGTAGCAGAGCTGGTATTGTCAATTCCTTAGGAGAAATGCTGGTTGCCTTGCAAAGGTATTGCATTTTTTAAAAATAAATAATTGTATTGCTGGATAACTGCTGTTGCATATCAGCATTTGGAGTGATGTGAAGGAAACTTTCTCTCTAGAACGCCTCTGTGAATTGTTCTATGGAAAGCAGTCAACTAAGAAGCACCTAAGGAGCACCTCCCCTATGAGGACAGGCTGAGAGAGTTGGCATTGTTCAGCCTGGAGAAGAGAAGGCTCTGGGGAGACCTTAGACCCCCTTCCAGTACCTAAAGGGGCTGCAGGAGAGATGGAGAGGGACTCTTGATCAGAGACTGGAGCCAAAGGACGAGGGGGAACAGTTTTAAACTGAAAGAAGAGATATTTAGATTAGGTCTTGGGAAGAAATTCTTTGCTGTGAGGGTGGTGAGACACTGGAACAGGTTGCCCAGAGAAGCTGTGGCTGCCCCATCCCTGGAGGTGTTCAAGGCCAGGCTGGATGGGGCTTTGAGCAACCTGGTCTGGTGGGAGGTGTCCCTGCCCATGGCAGGGGGGTTGGAACTGAATGATCTTTAAGGTCCCTTCTAACTCAATCATTCTATGATTCTAAAAAAGCCATGTCAAAACCATAGTACTTTGAGTGAGATGGAGGTAGAGACAAGTGAAAGACAAGTTAATGCATCAAAATTATTTGTTCAATGCAGCAGTAACAATTTTACATAATTTCCACAGGAGAAATCTCGACAGGCTGGATCGATGGGCCGAGACCAACGGGATGAGGTTTAACAAGGCCAAGTGCCAGGTCCTGCACTTCGGTCACAACAACCCCAGGCAGCGCTATAGGCTGGGGGCAGAGTGGCTGGAGAGCTGCCTGGCAGAAAAGGACCTGGGGGTGTTGGTCGACTGTCGGCTGAACATGAGCCGGCAGTGTGCCCAGGTGGCTAAGAAGGCTAACAGCATCCTGGCCTGTATCAAGAACAGTGTGGCAAGTAGGGACCGAGAGGTGATCGTCCCCCTGTACTCGGCACTGGTGAGACCCCACCTCGAGTATTGTGTCCAGTTTTGGGCCCCCTACCACAAGAGGGACATTGAGGTGCTGGAGCAGGTCCAGAGAAGGGCAACGAAGCTGGTGAGGGGTCTGGAGCACAAGTCTTACGAGGAGAGGCTGAGGGAGCTGGGGTTGTTCAGTCTGGGGAAGAGGAGACTGAGGGGAGACCTTATTGTTCTGTACAAGTACCTGAAAGGAGGCTGTAGAGAGACGGGGGTTGGTCTCTTCTCCCAAGTCACAGATGATAGGACAAGGGGTAATGGCTTCAAGTTGCGCCAGGGGAAGTTCAGGTTGGATATTAGGAAACATTTCTTTACTGAAAGGGTTATCAGGCATTGGAATGGGCTGCCCAGGGAGGTGGTGGAGTCACCATCCCTGGAGGTATTTAAGAAACGTGTAGACATGGTTCTTCAGGGCATGCTCTAGTGTCCAAGATTACTGGTTTGCGGTGGAGTGCTGTGTGGGTGGGTGATGGTTTTTGGTTTGGTTGTTGTTGTTGTGTGTTCAGGTGGTGGGTGGTGGTTTTGTTTGTGGTGGTTTTGTGGTTTTTTTTTTTGTTTGTTTGTTTTTTTTTTTTTACTGTTGGTTGGACTCGATGATCTCTGAGGTCCCTTCCAACCACTACGATTCTGATTCTGATTCTGATTCTGATTCTGAAAACATGGCCTGAAAATTTTCCTTTTCCATGTCAATTAGCTTTCCTCATGCTTCACCAAGTGCCTCTAGCAGCACCTAGAATTGTTGTCATAATGGAAGTTTAACTTGGCAAGAGGCAGAGAAACTCAGTCAAGGCCAGAATAAAGAAGCAAGCCCTTCACAGTGACAAGGGAGAGAACACCCCTCTCCTCCTGACTCCTGGACTGTGGCACAGGGGGGTTCCTGCCACCTATTCATACAGCACAGTGGTTTGAAGTTATAGATTGTTTTTTCACAGTCCTGCAGTCAGATTGAGATAAAATGATTTGTCCGTGATTCCGTGATTCCGTGATTCTTTACTATATGGATATTGCTACTATGTATCCACTTTTTCTTGACCGTCTTCTGGTTTTTTCACCTGGTTGGTAGGAAAATAACACTTTGCCATTTGCCCAGTGCTTTGGGTTGTGATTCGGAGAATGAATGGTTAAATGTAGTTAGTGCAGATTTAGTACAGCTTGGCAAAGAACAGAGCTCGGAGACCAGCATTCCAAGATAAGGAACTGGCCTTGTGTATAAGATAGTAGGAACAGCCGGCATGTTAAGGAGGAACCCAATTGTCTGGGTGCAGTGTCCATCTGATCGGGACCAGTTTCGCAGCTTGGGGTCCAGCCACCTCAGCATTCTAAGCCAAAGGTAAAAGTACACGGTGAAGAAGACTAGGAGCCTTCCTCCAGAAGACCCTGGCCCATGACCACCGGACGACAGTACGCATGCGGCAAGGGGAGGAGACTTATGATAATGAGTTCCTAGAAATAATTAGAATAGTAAGGCCTTTTCTTAGAATTAATTATAATAACCCAGCCCATATTAATGAATATGTATGCTCTTTATCATAAATAGACGCTTGTTTTACAACCCGGTGTGCAAGTTTGGAGGAGCGATCCCCCTTGCACCTGGCGCCGCAATAAACATGCCTGCTTTATAACTCTTCAGAAGTTGTAGAATCTGTTTCCACGCCTCAGTTGGCTGATGCCTGCTCAGGCTCCTGGGTCTGGCCAGGCTGTGTGTACCCTGGGTGGTGTCTGGGCACGCACTGATGAACTCTAAATGTACAGTGAACCTCAAGTGCCAGGATCTACTGGTATACCTACATTTGCATATCATATTTGGTATAATCTGTATGTATCATCTCTCTTGTACCTGCATTATGGGCACCCCAGTTCAAGAAGGATAGGGAACTACCAGAAAGAGTCCAGCGGAGGACTATGAAGGTGATCAAGGGACTGGAGCACCTCGCTGATGAGGAAAGGCTGAGACACCTGGGCCTGTCCAGCCTGGAGAAGAGAAGACTGAGAGGGAACCTCATCAATGCTTATAAATGTGGGCAGGTGTCAAAAGGATAGGAACAGGCTCCTCTCAGTGGTGCCCAGTGACAGAACAAGGGGCAATAATCACAAGCTGGAGCACTGGAAGTTCTGTCTGAACATGTGGAAAACTTCTTTCCTGTGAGGGTGGCAGAGCCCTGGAAGAGGCTGTCCAGAGACGTGGTGGAGTCTCCTTCTCTGGAGATGATCAAAACCCACCTGGATGTGTTCCTGTCCAGCCTGTCTGGGTGACCCTGCTTTGGCAGGGGGTTGGACTAGATGATCTCCAAAGGACCCTTCCAATCCCTACAACTCTATAATTCTGTGATTATAGAAGAATCAGGAGCAGAAATATGGCAGTCCTAGATATGGGCACCAGTTCACATGCTGTTAACCTTCCATTGCTACTCTAAATGGGGAAAATTCACTCAATGCTGCTCTTAGGTTGGCCTTCAAACAGTGGCCACGACAAAATTTTGCCTAGGTAGACCTTTTTGGTTTACCATTTTCAGGCCTTGCCATGCCAATGGATTGTTACATATCAGGATCAGTTTTGTGGATATTGCATCAGCAAAAATCCCCAAAGAAAAAATAAAACAAAAGTGATACTGCCTCTCATTTTGCTTATAATGGAGCACAGCAATCAAGCCCCATCTTCTAAGTGCTTTGAATTGAATCCTCAGCTGGTGCAAACGGTCTCCACTCCGCAGAGGAACGGCTTCTTGGTGTGCCGGTGCTCCCAGTGGCTTCAGTGGGAGCCCTTCACGCTCAGCATTCACCAAAGCAAACCTGAGGCAAATGACTCTGACTTGAATGTGTCCGTGAGCAAGGACAGATCTTGCCACGAACCAGAGAACAAATTTTATTTGAACTCTGTCCCCCTTGTTAACTTTTTCTTTGCAATCCTCAATATGTTTTTGCATTTAGGGACCGGAGAGACCTTCTGTAGCTGCGCTAACACATGCCAGTTCCCCTGGGCTGGACGAAAAAGCTGTTTGGCCTGGTAAAATTCCTCACAGCTGTTAACCAAAGATTGTGTTGGATGAGGGGCATGCCCCATATGTCAGAGGGTGCCGAGTTCACATGTTGATAGGGTTTCACATTTTAATTTTGCTCTCTAAAACCACAAATAACAAAGACAAAACTGCAAGCCTCCCATGGCAGTGATTGCAAATAAAGCAAACTATGATTGATTTTAGTTTGACAGCTGAGTATTGTTTTGCCTACCTAACCCAGGAGCACATAAATATTCACTAGAGAAATGAGTGACCTGCCTCATCTTTTGCCTTGTAAAGTCATTTTGGCCACAGTTCTGCAAAGGCAAGTACATGCTCAGCTTTCAATATGAGGGCTGTCATTAAAAGTGGCTTTATCTCTTCCTGAACAAAGCTGGCTACGTACGCTCGGGTACGAACGCACATCTGAATACACCATCGAGTTACAACACCTCTACAAGCAACGGCCCATGCTCCGCATATTGTAATCAATTGTGTGTGAGTTCTGTAGTTCCCCAACTGCTTACAAAGTAAAATTAATTAGTAGAACTGTTTTTATTAAGATTTAAGTTGAGCTGCATTACCTCTCCATGCTGTTTCAAACTTTGATTGCGTGGTTTTACAAACCTGTTTTTCCCCAGGATACCAATATATGTTATAAAATGTATTTTTTATTTATTTGAAGAGATTTTCTCCCCTTTTTGGAGCAGTTTCTTTCTAGATGGAATTCAGAAGGTTACTTACTATAGAATGACAACAGCAAATCCGAACTACTGATTTATACCAACCCAGGTTCATAAAGCCCAAAGGGTCTTTAATTATTAACAAGAAACATATTGTTCCGGGTAAAACAAAATTCCAAATGTGTCTGCGTAGCAGCGTATGAGTTAATTCAGTCTGACTTTGAAACAAGAACTGTCTTGGGTGAATGAGGAAGGCAAAAGCAAGCCTGAAGCTCTCTTGAAGGTTGACAGGGGTTGTACAGAACAAGCCCTCTTTCAAAAGCCGGTGGCCTCTCCTGGCAGTGTGGTGGCTTAACAACGTACCAACAGCAGGGGGAGGTTGTACAATTGCCTTAGGTTTACAAGAAAAGTGTGAACACACCCAGTATATTAGAAGCAAATATTCTGAAGTTTGTTCACGGGCTTTGTTGGAGCATGCCTGGCTCTCTGCAGCACGTAAACACCAGCACAGGGGTGGATTTTAAACTTATCAAACTTTCAGCCAAGTGTGGAGTTTGTGAGGAAAGTCACATATATCATTACCCTACACTGACTTACATCTTGGGACCCTTCTCTTAGCTCTCCTGATGATAAATGAGAACAGTGGAGTCACTCCACGGGTCAGGGTACCAAGCAAGTTTTCAAGGTGGTCTTGTAAAATTTTACATGCAGTGTTTAAACTTAAGTCATCGTAAATGCAGCAGAGTGCTATACATCTTTCCCCTTAATTCCCTTAAACTTTAGCGTGAATGGTAGTGGTGCCTACCATTTCTGCACAAGGAAGGATGGTTAAAAATGACTCAGACAGAAAGGGAAAAAAACCGGTCATTTTGTCCTTCCCTAATTTTCCTTCTAAGCCTAAAAACACTTATTTGTGTAGTTTAATTTAATTTATGTATCTAACTGTGATCTCATGGAGTCATCTGAATGAATCCTGTGAGTGAAATTAAGAGGTTTTACTTCCATTCTTCTTTTTCCTAATCACAAAATTACGTCCAATAAAAAAGAAACAAGATTTTAAATATTTAGAAGCTGAGTTTAGACTGGCAATAGACACAAAGTTTATAGGCCAAAGTTTTCAAATATTCTGCCTAATTTTACATTCCAGATTTGCTTCTCCATAAAAAAGCCACTATACCTTTTGGCATTAATGGGAAATACAGGCACACAGCGGTTTTAAGCCAAACCATTTTTGTGCAAATATCAGGTCCAAATATGAGTCCCTTCACTTAATTATTTCTGAGTCTTGCTTTAAATGTCCAAGATTACACTCCTAAAGTTTCCTGCTGAGGACTTTGCTCCAGAGCACCCAGCTTTTGGGGTTTAATGACTCCCCGAAGCCTGCAGCTCTTCCTGGGATGCTGAGAGCGATCTCCTTCCTGGCACGGCCGGCGGAGCTGCTCCCTTCCCAGCCCGTACCTTGGCACAGCACGGATCCAGCAAGATCGCTTTTGGCAGCTCTTGGTTCCTTCTCTGTGGCAGCAGCAGCTGTCTCCTGAATGTTGTGAGGCTCCTCCGCGCAGGGCTTAACCCCCTTTTTTTTTTTCGGGTGAAAGCTGTAAGGCCAACATGGGCTTGGGAACCCAAGTTTGAAAACTTTGGCCCAACCTGTATCAGGTCATTCTGGAATTGCAGATTTCAGGTTCTGCTTTTAAAATCGGTGCTCATGTCCGTGTGATACACGAGCTAGGAAATCTTTCTCTAAATTTGTTTTATTACTTTTATATATGGTAGAAACCGCAGAATATTTTACAGTCTCCATATTAAATTCACCAAAGGTAGAACCAGTTGGAATTTAAGCAGGTTGTATTACATTTCCTACGTGGACGTGAGGTTTCCAGCGTAGAAGTAAGAACTGCTCTTACTGCTGTACACTCTGCATCCTTAACCTTTTAGCACAGAAATAATTAAAGATACAATACGTTACAGGAGGGCAAAGGGGGAAGTAAAAAAGATTTTATACGAATTGCAATGAGGAAAGAACTAATGGCTTAAGCTCAAACATCAGAGCTATGAATTGTTGAATTCCTCCTGTGAATTTAAGGAGATGGCTTTTGACAGGTTGCTGAGAGCCAGATTTTAAAAATTCCTCCAGTTTTTCCACTTAATTATTGTCATATCACTTCGATGCCTAAATTTACCTATAAGCTGAGAAGGTAAATGCTGACCCACCATATTTTGTGCCTGCAACGTTGCACGGCAGCTAATCACCAGGATTCAGATAGAAGTCGTGTTCTCTGTTTTAAGAAGCATTGTAAAGAATCTGTCAATCTTGATTTCTTAAAAAAGAAAAAGCTAAGTCTGTACACATGCTAATGTTAATGAAGTACTCCGTGTTTATTTTAGCGCAAATCTGTGGCATAGCCATTAAAAATAACTATAATTCTGATGTTGTAAACTAGAAGTTTCCTTAGGCTGTGTTACAAAGGGCTTGGCTCAAACTCTCTACAGGTAAATAAAACAAGCTAAGATGTTGCTAAGGCAACATAATATGTAGTAAACAAGAAATAAGAACCACTACAGGATTTAAGCAACGTGTTAATATAACATAAAAGCTGAAAGCCCTGGAAGATATAAGGAATTATGGGTCAGATCAGTTAATAGCATTATTCAACTTTGATGGTTGTTGCTCAATTTGGCCCAAGATGATTCTGAAAAATCTGGGACGGATTGTCTGGAAAAGTTTACAGGGATTTAATTAACTGATTATAGTCTGTTGTGTAACTTGCTCGTGGTCAGGTACTTGTGTGTTCTGTAAAACAAACCCCCACCGTTTACATGCCAAAAGACACTAAGAATACAGAGCTTTTGACATTATTATTGCATATTATCTTATTAATTTTTAGTCACAATAACATAGAATTAAAAAATATCTTAAAGAAAGCACCATATGAAATCTGTAACCCTGTATGTTTGTCATTTGAAGAGCTTCTCGCTGACCTGAAGAATGGCAAGTTTAGTGTTTCTTTTCTTACTGTATTGCATTTTTAATTTCTTACTGACACACATGCAAGAACTGTAACTTTTCAAGAGCTAAAAGGATTCCTCCTCAAGTCTATCTAGGTAAATCCATAATAAGGAGGTGATAGTAGTTTTCAGCTGAGTTTCAAAAGGAATTTCACAGTCATTTAGGCAAACAAGCATTTGGCTCAAAGAGAACAAAGATGGTTATAAAGTAAATAAAATAAGTGTCATTGAGGGCAGTAGTAGGTTTTAGGATGAAAGTGGGGGAGCTCAGATGCTTGGGTTTCCTTTTAAAGTTTTCTAATTAATTAGTAATCCTTCTCCCCCCCCCCTTTTTTTTTGTTTCTTTTACATTAGTATTTTACATTAATTTGATGTAAATTTTGTGCCTTCCCACCCATCCTCACACAGGAGCAGCCTGGCACAGCCAGCACACTCTTGGTCTCAAAACGTAGAGCTTGCATTCAATGCACAGCAGGACCCAGCCCGTCCACCAGCCACGTCTTGTGATCCTCGGCAGAACCACTCCAGAATGGTGTCACTTGGGCTCCTGTCATCTTAGAATCATAGAATCATAGAATGGTTTGGGTTGGAAGGGACCTTAAAGACCATCAGTTTCAACCCCCCTGCCACGGGCAGGGACACCTCTCACCTCCCATCTTTGCTCACCCCAGAGGGCTTGTGGAGAAGGTAGCCATGAAGGACCTGGCAGGGGTTTTCCTCCTGCAAACGACACCTTCCATAGGAGCTCAGAAACAGCTGTGAATGTCCAGAAAATTCCAGCCGGGTTTGGGGATGCTTTTAGATCCATCTGGCTGAGCTGTCTTGCTTTGGTTTTGTGCTAAATGTCTTAACCTGTCTCTTGTGATGGCCACAGTCAACATAAAACTCGTGTTTGCAGGTCAAAGGACCTGCAAAGTACAGTGATTTTAATAAGCTGTTTTCTGAAGTCTACAGCGGAAATTGTCATCGAATAGAGGATGAGTGGGGAGAGACTCGCCATTTTAAGCTCCTAGCCAGCGCTTGCTGATCTTGACCCACAACTTTGAGGCTTTAGCTCCAAGTCACCCATGTGCCAGCCCATTCAGAGCAGGGGCGACCATGATCCTCAGGCAGTAAGGTGACCTGCAGTGTCCATGTCAGTGCACTAATCACTGTGTTCACCAGCATTAACCATCTTAGGGATGTGATTCAGCTATCTGAATCCATAGCTGCATACCATGAGTATTGATCAGCAGAGTCAGTCCCTTTGAGCTCTGAATGACTGTCTTACCAGCCAAAGAGAGACTGAAATGGTTCAGGAGACATGAGAAAGTATCTTCCAGTTTGTTTAATGCTGAGTGGATTTAGCTTCTCCTTCAAGTCAATCGCAACCGGAGATTTCAAGAGCCGTGAGGACCAGCCTTGATCCTGCTAAGCCTTACTTAGAAGAGGAATCTTAATTCATGCACGTCCCAGTGACTTTGATGGAACTGCTCACATGTGTAAGAGTCTGCAGGATCAGCAACCCTTAACTAACGAGGGAGTTATGTAAAACTGAATGGCAGCTGTAAATAAACACAACACTACAGACCCTGGTGTGCTGCTCTGCTCCTTTTTGGACACGCTATCCTATCTTTGCTGAGGCAAAGTCTTCCCTGCTCTCTTCACATCACACAGATGGGATCAAAAAGCTGAAGAACCGCTTTTTCATGACGAGAGTCCATCACAGGAGCATTGCTATTAGTCTTTGCTAGCCATCAATGTCTGGAAATTTCACAGTCAAGTTGCTAGTGATTGTATTGAAAGGGTTTGTGTGTGGGTGGTTGAAAATATGGTGCTTGGCCTCTGGTGCCAAACTCTCCGGCAATATCAGCTGTCTTTACACAAGTGATGAAGCAGAATATGTTACTTCAAGTTTAATATTCAGAACTTTGTCTGTCTTGCTGTCAAAAAGCTATACATGTGGAGGGGATTGCTGACTACAGAAAGTGCATAATTAAATACCTCAGCACAGAAGAACACATCGTGTAGTTTGCATGAGGAAAGGTGGTGTGAAGTGGTTCTTTCATTGTTTACATTTAAATCATTTAAATTCGTCTCCTCAAATATTTGTTTTTGTTTTTTTTTTTTTTTTGTTTGTTTGTTTTTTTTTTGTAGCAGCAATTTGCTGTTATATCAGTAGCACCTTAATTTTAGACTCGGATGTGTGGTTGACTTTCCTGTGTTTTATTATGTGTACACAGATAGTAAGATGCTTGGCTTTTCCTGTCACACTCAGAGGAAACTTTCCTATTTGTTTTTTACTCGTTGTATTACATAGCATTACTAAAAACATGGGAGAATTGAAAATGCTGAATTCCATCTATTCTTTTCCTGTTATGAAATTAAGTTGTTTGCAGCTTAAATGTTGAGAAAAAGGGGAGCAGGTTTGAAAGGGAGAAAGGGAACCAAGGGAAAAAGGAAATCTTGAAGAGACAAAGAGTGGAAAAGGCCTTGAAATCAATTGAATGTAGCAAAAGAAGGCTAAGGATGAAAATGTGGTATGATGTCTGTGTAAGCAAATGGATATCAGCCATAGTATAAGTGAATGTCAAGGAAAGATGCAGAACAGGGGGAGTGAATGTTGGGTATTTTGCAAACCATTGCCTTTGCATCATTGTACATCTTTAACGATGTGCATTTTATTATCTTCTTTTCTTTTCTAATGCTTGTGAAAGCTGGCAATACCCTCCGAAGGACATTCGACACATGGCTGGCAGGACAACCTGGTTTGGGCCACCATTTAACCTTGGATGTAGGAAAGAGGTGAAACGGTGTTGTTGGTGTTTCTCCAGGAAGGGCTTGTGACATATTCTACCTGTGAGTGTCCATCTTTGAATGTTTATAATTTTTATCAATTTTTAGTTGAGAGTGCTCCTCTCCCCTTTCTCTCCATCATGCTTGTTTGCATACCCAATATGCAAATAGCCGTTTGCAATAATGGCCCTAAGGTGCTTAAACAAACAAAACAGATATTTTTCTTCATCTTTCCTTAACTATTTTAGTTGATTTTCATGAAGTGGCAGGAAAAAAATCACTAAAAACCATAGACCTGTCCCTTCAGGATTCAGTGTTAGCCTACAAAAAAAAAGTTTAGCAGTGGGCAGTTGGGAAAAAGAATAGTATATATGTATTTAAAGATAAACTGTTCTTTATTTCTCTCTGCAGCGAACCATATTGCTGATTAACCACTGCTTTCATAAACTACAAGTGGGCCATTTAAGCTGTTTCACTGCTGGTTAATGTACTGTATTGTGCTCCCTCTTTCTACACTACCTAGCTAGTGTTTTGTTTTTATTAGAAATTCACCTATCCTTGTCTACTGAGGAGAAAAGAAATTACACTACGGAGCCCTACAGCCCATAAAATGGCAGAGATTCCTAAATAAGACTGGCCTGAAACTGAAACCTCTGTCTGCCTGCACTGTAATGAAATGCATGACTACAGGAGATAATAATAATTGCAGCAATAGCTCGTTACAGCTCCCAGATGATTTGGTGCTGTCAGGAGTGCACTGTCCTCTGACATCCCAGGAGGCGAGCAGCATCACTGACTGCAGGCCCTGATTGGTGTAGTGAAATATTGCTGGCAAAAATTAAAAGGTCTTGGTGTCAAAATAATTCATGATATGCATATCTTCCATTCTGATGAAACGGCTGATATCCGGATTAGCAAGATAATAAAACTGATCAGGCTACAGTTAAACAATTTAAGCTGGAGAGCTGTTCATTTTGTAGGTGTCACTTGTCAGATCAAGGGGTCAGAGCGGGATGAAAGGCTCTCCCCAGTAACCTTCTGATGATTTGGATCTGGAATGTTCTTCATGATTTGTCCAAAGTTTTCATCACTGTGCTGCCGGGTAGCATTACCGCGGCAGGCTCTGTTCTGACATTCAAATCCTGGGAATGACAGGTTATTAGGAGAAGAGAACTGGCTGTACATACATTAAGCCCCGTATCTTTGACCTGTAATTTGAACTGATAGTGATATTGTAATTGAGTGAGTAAAAAAAGGAATTTTTTATTAAAACACAGGAAGATGAAGAAAACGTTTATTTTCAGGAGATTTATGGGTTCATAAAATAAGCTTTTTTGATGACGATTTATTTTATGGCTCTTGAAATGCTGAGCTGTGTGCTTACTATTTATTTTATGGAACAGTTATTTAAAATAACACCGCTTCCCATATATTTCCAGCCTGTTCGTCAGTACCCAAGCCTGTGCAGATGGAGAGATACCCGTTTCATATGGGAGTTCATGTATTTGAATAGTTTGAGGGCTATCCCAATAAAATGGACCTGGGAAAATACTGCACCCAGTTAATGCTCATTGCTTCAGAGACCCCTAATGTCCTTTCTTGACACCTTATTGCAGGCTATTATTATACAATGGATCTTCAGTCATATGGTTATAGGGAGTGGGGCAGAGCCGGGCTATCAGGGTAATTGACTCCCGTGCGCGGCGGCGTTACACACTTGAGTAACTAATTTAATGGAATGTGTTTTCCTGTTCTCCCACACAAGCCTGCCCCGGCATAATTCTCCTCTCGGGGCCCCAGCAATGCGGGACAGGTGAAGAGTGGCACAAGGGCTCTTGATTTCTCCAAGACGGGGCCAGAGGCTCAAGCAGAGCCAGCTCCCGCGGTAAATCTGCTGCCAGCGGAACAACTGCCTCTGAACCCAGCAAATGAATTGAGGTTACAAAGAATTCACTGCTCCTGATCGTAGAATCATAGAATCATAGAATGGTCAGAGTTGGAAGGGACCTTAAAGATCATCTAGTTCCAACCCCCCTGCCATAATGAAACCGGACCTCCAATACTTGTATGACAGTTACTGTTGCTGCTGATTGTTATCGCTTGTGACCGCTGCTTTTTGTTAATCACTACAGCGATGAAGGTTTGGCATTTAAACTTAAATGGCCCATCCATAGCAGGAATCAGGCTGGGGACATCTGTTTGGTGCAGAGCTCTGCACCTGTGTGAAAAATCCCACTCCCTTGAAACTCAAAGGAGTCTTGCGCTATTTCAGTGTGTACTGCTCCTCGCACAGATTCAGCCAGAGGCTTTTCATTTTCCTCTGGCATTTGGGAAAAATGCAGAGAAGAAGAAGAAATGGCCAGCTCTCTACATAAGGCAGCTGGATTCTTATAAGCCAATCACAAAGTGATGGTTTTAACCATCATTTGTTGATGCCATGTTTTGCTTCAGAACTGTTCCTAGAGATGCAGTGAAATGAGGATCAAAAATCACTGTCAACAAGTATTTTTATTTCCTAGTTCCTGCGGTACAATTGTTATCTAAATACATGGTCTTATGTGTTAATACAATGGTGTTAATATGATACACTTGATCCCTGTGCGTTCATTCTCTGCTGTCTTTCATAAGTAAGATTACTGATCAATGGGAAGTTATGGATTCACTGAATTGACATGATGTCTCCTTCTACATAGAGGGAGTTGTCACACCGGGTCTGGTATTCACATACCAGATCTTATTTTAAATTAGAATCAGAAGCAGACTTGTACAACACACTTGTACATTTCTGGCTGAAAATCATTCTCCTGGAATTATTTAATGTTCATATATTACAGTAGATTCAAAAGAAAACACTTCACAGAAGACTTTTAGTTAATTAATCCCTCCAAACATAACTACTTCTTATTTTGCTTGTAATTACATTACAGTTGCCAAGTCAATATCGATGCTTATGTAATTGAAGAATTGATCCTTAAAGCATAATATCGTTATAGTAATATTTGCATAATTGTATTAAAAAAAGTTTCCAGAATGTAAATTTTATGGTCCATCTTTCAGAGGGATTTGTATGTGCTTGCCCTTACAGTTGGGTCAAGTACAAAAGAAATTTGTGGGCTTACTCTCATGAGTAAAGTTAAATAAGTAAGCATATATTTTCAGGACAATATCTATAGACTCTCCCCAATGCAGTCTCCTTAGACTACAGTGATCGACATAATGGTCTTTAGCTATAAACTCTCATAATTTTGGAAGGACATAGAGTTTAGACCTTGTAAGTAGTTTTGCTTTGCTCTGTGCCATTAAGATATATGCACAGTTTGCTTTTATGATGTTTGCTGTCATTTAATTACTGATGCATCAAGATGGTCATCCCAATTCAATTAAGTTAAAATTAATGGTTATTTTGATTTTTTTTCAAGTCAGCTGAAACGCTTGGGATGTTGCTTTCTCCATGCACCAAGTACACTCATCAACTAAGCTGAAGGACTGTGTGCTCGATGACTGTTTGATGGACTGCCAGATGTAGCTCTTCTTTACTTGTTAGTTCAAAATTTGGAACTGGTGGAAATTAGCACAGAGTTTAGTTATCTGCCATATAAACCAGAACAGCTTAAGAAGGTCTTTAATGAAGTCCAAGGGCAGTTTCACCTGCTCTTTCTCTGAGGTGCAGAAGGTCATCATTGGAGAGGTCATCTCTGGTAGGCCATTTACTTTTGTAGGAGGTCTTGGTGGAGATAGTCAGAGTTAATTATTGTGAATGTCTAATTGTGGTATAAAAGTAATATCAGCCTTTCTTTCTCTTAGTTTTTCTCCCTGTTAAGAATCAGGACACAAAGAACTCAAAATTTTCATTATGTATTACAGTTATGTTTAAAAATATATGGCATGTCATACTTTGATTTTTTTTGCATTTTCATAGGGATAGCCTGGTGGCTGCCTTTCTATAACTTTAAACATAATCAGTAAAGGAGAAGGGCAAACTGCTTTGAGGAAAGGCTGTTGAAAATCTTCAGATTTGTACAACAGTTGATGGGATATTTCCTCTGTTAGCTCATCACAAATTTACACAGAAGTTCCTAATGAAAACCAGATGAAGGGAGAGGAAAGGCCTGGACTTTGTAGTATTTCTCTTTTAAAATACGGTACAAACTGGATTTCAGCTCTTAGATTCCAATTAAATCCGGACTGCTTGATTTCAATAAGCATGTGTTTGATTCAAATTTATTTCTCATACACAGTATGTAAACATAGGTGTCATCCTAGTTAAAAAACAGTAGGAACTCAGTGAATTTTCTATATAACATATATCCGTTAGAAATAGATGTTTACATTTGACTGCTTAAATGCAGTTCAACCAGTTTCTAATGAGGAGAGATATTTTTTTTTTGCCCTTCCATTATCTTTCCTGTGTCACAGGCACGTATGTGAGTATACACACACCAGCTATAAAGGTGCAGGAAGATATGAAAAACGGGGAGATCGGTTGATTACATACATAAAAAAAATATGAATTTATTGTTTCCACATCAGCTGTACATTTTGGGGGTACCTAAGAAATGACTCAGTAGCTTAGCTTATTTGATTCCCTAACAGGTTTTATGTCTTTACCCCATTTTAATTTTTCATTAGAATATAATAATAGCCACAGGAAAAAATGATTTGGTCTGTGATCTATTTCATTATGTTCTCATCATAAGAGGAGAATCTAAAGTGGGAGAGCATCACTAATTTTTCGGCACAGTAATTTATTCTACAGTATTTAAATGTTGTAATTTTCACACTGAGGCACATGCTGCCACATCTATCGTCCCCTGGACCAGTCTCTGTCTTGCTCTTTCCTTTTCATCTGTTTTGTTTTTGCATTTTTTTTCATAAATTCGACAGATGGCCTCTTGATGAATCCTTGATAATACTGTCATGTAAAGCAGCTAAGACTAGAAATCATCTCACAACAATTTTTCATTGCAAAGAGAAAATTGAAGGCAGACAAACATCGCTAAGTCCATAACAACAGCAACAAAATATCCACTTCATGTAAATAAAGAGGACAAGCTTTCCTTATAATGCTCAAACACTAATGCCAGCATCCTTTAAAGCCGCTGGATTTTTTTTTATGCTACATTTAATTCGTCTTTCAAGCCCTGGGTTTGTTTAGTGTTTTGTTGGTTTCATATTCAGAAACATTCTCCTGGCTCTTAATGTGTTCTCCCTCCTCCTTAGTCCCCCTCCTTTTAGGTCTTTATAATTGTGGATCAGGTGAAGTTTGCTTCCCCTCATTTCAAGGTCATGCACCACTAGGACCATTTTCCTGACTCAGAGGGCACGTAATTTCACAGCCGTGTACTCCTCATTAATCCACCCTGAGTGGGTGCTCAGGAAGTTCCAGATCACAGATTTGTTTTTGTCTTGTTCTCTGACTCAGTGCTTCACAAAAGGATTAGATTAACCCCTTTTGATTGTATTTATATCTTACTGCATCGTGGTAGAAATAAAGTGATTTCTTCTTCTCCCCATGTAACCTTCCCGCCCCTTCCACCTCTGCGCTGGGGACCCACAGCATTTCTTTTCGAATAGGCTTCAGTTAGTTAAAGTCAAGCTTGTGGCAGACAGAGAGAATTATTTGTTTTCTCTTTCCTCTCCTAATGCAGCTTTAATGCATGAATCTCTTTCTTCCCGTTTACAGAGACTTGTTTATTAACTTTGCACAGTTTCTGTTTAACTGGAAACTACTGCAGTCCACTGGCTCTGAACCGGGTCTCATCTGGACCTGAATTGTCCTGGATCCAAACAAAGAAGAAAACAAAAAAAAGGTTGACAGGGTGACTGCTGGAGGAGATCCATCCTTTCCCCCTTGGCCAACTGCATCAGCCTGACCCCTTCACTCGGGACCTCTCTTCTCCCTCCATTTGTTGGCCGACTTCTCCTTGGCACCTACTGGTGGAAGGGATCGCCTGCTCACTGCTCCAGGTGGGGGCTGACCCCCCAGGTGGGGTCTGCATTCACTGGTGTGCTCTTGGGAGCAGGGAACCTGGCCTGCTGGGGGCATCTGGAGGGTCTTGCATCCCTGTGCCTCAGTTGCCCCATGACAAGATGCAAAATGCGGGAGCTGTCAGAAGCATTTTTAAATGGAGTTGAGCTGCTGCATTTAACATCTACAGACAGCAAGGTTTGGTGTTCAGAGCAACCCACCGGAAGACATAGAATCATCTGGGTTGGAAGGAACTTTTAAGATCATCGAGCCCAACCATAAACCTAACACTGCCAAAACCACCACCAACCCATGTCCCTCAGCACCAGGACCCTGAGCTGGCACAAACCTTAATGTAATTACTTAGCATTGGTCCTTCTTTCTGCTGTCTGTAGTAGGAAATGAAGTTTGTAAGTTATATAAAGACATTTTTGAATCCTTCATGTAGGATTCAATTTGAGATTAAAACACGTAAATGTAGGTGCCCACATATAAGCTTTGTGTCTCAGATGCCATCACAGTCAGTGGAGCCTGTGGGGTTAATGAGCAGACCGGCTGTAGGTGGGCAGCTCAGGACCTTAACTACATCTATGTTTTTTGTCATCAGAGTTTAGGTCAGTGGCGCACTTGTAAATGTGTAAATTCAGGTTCCTTAATCTCGATAGGAGTCCATTCTTAGTCTCCTTGTACTGAACCTATCTTAAAAATAAAAACTGTATTAGGAATACATACACTTAGTTCATGCTACCTCTTGTTATTATTATGAACAATTGTGTTTCCTGTGGAGATGGCCATCAGCAAATCCAGAGTGGAGTCCCCTAACTCTAGCTATTGGCCAAAATTAAAGTAGCTAGTGGTCCCAGATCCACTGAAACTATCACTGAAATGAATTAGATTCAAACTGGGTGTTGAGGTAAGGGGGGATGCTGGCAATTACTGCAGGAATTACCACAGAAACTCAGTAGTTTCAGGACAGAAGATGGGAGAGGAAGGGTGAAGGAAAGGTTTGCCCAAATGAGAGGAACAGAGAACTGAAAGGCAACGCAGAAGAAGGCTAAAAGAAGACAGGGAGACGAAACTGAAATTAATTAACATTCACTCGTCAGAAAAACAAAACTGAGCAGCTTGGAGGTTAGTGGGCTTTGCCTATCAGCTAACTGGTGGGACCTGCTGCTTGCAGGTTCCTAACTGGCCACAACTAGGCCGTGCTGGGGAGGGCTGAATCATGATGCTTCATTTTGCATTTGTGACATTTTAGGAGTGTACATGTCATTGGTCCCCATGATAGCCTGAAAAGGCTAACTTATTACATCCTGAGGGTGCAATCGCTTACTATTTCGTATCGAAACCTGCAAAACAGTGGGGAAATGCCTAGACAGAGCTGTAGAAAGTTCTCAGAATGTGTCCCTGCTTTGGGTCCTTCTGGCCTTCTTTGTGGCTTCATTGATGCATCCAGTTTTGGCCTCCCTAATACAAGTAAGATATCAATAGATCAGAGCAAATTCAGCAGAGGGCCATTGAGATGATCAGGGGCTGTAGCACTTGTCCTGTGAAGAGAGGTGGAGGGAACTGGGCTTATTCAGCCTTGAGAGGAGACGGCTTCAGGGGGATCTAAAAAAGTGTGCCACAACTGATGTGGAGGTTATCAAGAAGGTGAAGCCAGGCTTTTACAGCAGTGTGTGGTGGAAGAACAAGAGACAATGGACAGAAACTGAAGCAAGGAAAGCTGTGTCCAAGAGGATGCAAGGAAAAACTTTCACCATGAGAAGAGAGCAGCAGTGGAAGAGGGTGCACAGAGAGGGTGTGTTACCTCCTCACTTGGATGTTTACAGGATCTGTCAGGATAAATCTTTGAGTAACATCATCTGGTCTCAGAGCTGACCCTGTTTTTAGAGGGATGCCCTGTCCAACCTGAACTGCCCTCTGATTCACATTGGATGGAGGGGAATCTCTACCTTGTTCTCATCTCCTTTAAGCAGTATAGAGAAGCTTTCCTTTTCTGCGGCTCTGAGTCCAAGATGGCACAGATAGAAGATACAACTCCAGCTGGACTTCCTTTTTCCTTTTACCCTTGGGAGAGTCTCTATCAGTACTGATCCTGCAGGAGGATGTTCTAAGGAATCACAGCAGAGTTTGTCCCTGTGGGCTGTGGCCAAAAGTGGCTGCACTTCTGGAGTCTCCTACCCTCAAGGTATGTACCCCCAGATGTTACAAGCTGTTCTGCACAGAGAGCACAAAAGAACATTTATCTGGATATAAGGCTATGGCAATTTCATAATTTTTTTTGATAGCTTCTCTGGGTTTTGTTAAGGCAAGAGGGAAAGTCTCGGATGGCATTGAGAGGAAGACTTGCTCCCAGTGGGGACCTGTAACATGCTGAATGCCATTCACTGAGGCACACGTGGCTGTTGACATCTTTCCATGAGGCAGGATAATTTTGGACTACCTGTGGGACATGCAAGCTTACGAAAAGCTAATGACGTAGAGGCACTTGTTTTGCATGGGAGGGGACACTACACTGCAGCTACTCTGCAGCTGAGCTGACTGCAGTACACGCAGATACATCCGAGTTGGATTTAAACTAGTTCGCCTGGATGCTCCTGGTGGCATAAAAGAGAGAACTCTGTGCAGGCTGTACAGCCTTTCTGAGGAGCTCAGCAAATGCTGGGGCATCTAGTTCCACTGATTTCTGTGCCACAAGAGCTGCCATTCCCCAGAAACCATACAGTGAATTCTCTCTGCCCAAACTGCAACAAATACAGTATAGGTATAGCCTAAAATATTGTTTCTTTCAAAGTGTGATTTGAAAGGATTCCCTTTTGCTATAGCAAGGATTTTCTTTCTTTTTGCTTCTCCATCCTGATCAGAAACCCCAGTTTCTTTCTTTGGAATCAGAGAGAGAAAAAGCCATGACAAGAACATGCCCGGCATTTAAATGATGTAATGAGAGAAAGGAGCAGAACAGAGCTGTGTGAAGCAACCAGCCTTCTCCAATCCATGAGGCAGCTGCTCAGAACACTGAAATTCACTTGGAGGTACTGAAATTGGGATTGTTGCTTACATTGCCACTTCTGGGCGTTTTTAGTGCTAAAACACTTGATAAGGTTTTTCACTATGAACAGAGTTTGCTTTTCCAATGGTGTGAAACCTCAGAAATTTTAAGTAGATAGTGCCCTATAGAGCGTCACATCTGTGACTCACAGGTGTTTTTTCCTTAGTCATTACACCAATATTTTAGTTACAAGAGGAAGGTACAAGATTTCCTAGGGAGGTTTTTCTATTATGTTGGCTCAAGCACTAAAGGCATGAAAAGATTTGCAGAAATGTTGGTGTGAAGGAACTAAACAAGAAAAAATCCAAAGTGATCATTAGGCATGGTGCAGAACTAACCGTTTAAATGTGACTAAGGTGCTGTTTCCATAGTAAATATGATCAGTGTTAACTGCAGTTTCTCTGAGCTAGCAGTTTCACTGAGTTTCACAGAGCGTACAAGCTTGCGGAAGATTGAACTCATACTGGACTAGGAAATGTGCAAACAGAAGGCCAAACTCGTAGAGACTGTCACCATCTTCCACCACAGAACCTAAAACCAAACTTGGGACTCCAGCTCCTTGCTCACTTGCCACCCATATATCCAATGCCCTTAACTATCTGCTGTGTCCTCTGTTCCTAAGGCATAAATATACAAAATTCCTTACGTAGTAAATTTCTGTTAGACTAGATTTGGATTCATATCTCTGGTCCAAACCAAGCAGTGGAAGGACCTGTGCCAGCTTAGGGGGATGCTTGCACTGGGTCAGTGATCCAATGGATCGAGGGTGTAAGAGAGGCATTAGCATCCATTCAGTGCACCAATTCTTGTGAATTCCCTTCAGAATCACCAGACTCTTCTCATGCTTTGCAAGGGGGGCAGAGCCATCTCTCATAGGGTTCTGAATTCATAACAGGACAGACAGGATAGTGTTACAGTGCCTATATCTCCTTCAATGGATTTGGTCCATGAAACTTAAATCCATTGGCTCTGCTTTTCCCAGTGAAGCTGTGATTAAAGATGGAGGTGTGGTTACCATCTAGATGAAGTTGAGAGGTCAGAATCATAGAATGGTTAGAGTTGGAAGGGACCTTAAAGATCATCGAGTTCCAACCCTCTGCCATGGGCAGGGACACCTCCACTAGAGCAGGTTGCTCAAAGCCCCATCCAGCCTGGCCTTGAACCCCTCCAGGGATGGGGCAGCCACAGCTTCTCTGGGCAACCTGTTCCAGGGTCTCACCACCCTCACAGAAAAGAATTTCTTTCTAGTCTCTAATTTAATTCTCCCCTCTTTTTAAATGATGCATCTCTATAGATGGCTATTGGGTGTGAATAGATTATATCCCTGCCACTATTATGTTTAATGTTCTTGTAGTTTAGGTAATATAATGGAGCTTTAGAGAGATTTTTGTAGTATGATGTGGCCAAATACTAGGTAAATCCAAGCAAACTGTAATCAGTCAGAGAGCTTCCAACTCACAAAAATTGATACTGAAGGTGCACAGAGTCCTCCAGCCGGTGGTGAAGCTGTCTCAGCTTGATTCCTTTCTGCGCGAGGCAATGGGGAGCTCAACAGAGGGTGATGGGGGTTGGCAGAACACAACCCACTTGAAGAAAGGGAGACGGGAGCATCTTGTGTCTCAGTATGTAGTGGCTTTAGGCTCCTGTCTTGTGCTGCGCCTGAGAGCTGTGAGTAGCCTGGTACAACATCAGCACTTGCTGCTTGCTTATCACGTCTTGTACAAAGCCTCAATAAAGAGGAGAGATATGAGTGCAGTGTGCCAAAATGTCATTTTTGTTGTTACTTTTCATGACAAAACCCCTGCATATAGAAAGATGAAGTTGGTTCCTATTTTCTTCCTCATGGTCCTTTTCAGTTTTCTGCTGTATTTTTTCATGCAGGCATCTTCTCTACATGGCATTTGCTCCCAGGCTTTTAGGCTACAAACAAGAAGGTATGAACATCATCATGGGCATAAGTTTGGAACAAGAAAAGATTTTGGGGAAATCCTTTCTCCCCATTGAACAGAAGCAAAGTATTGCTCGGAGCAGTTTTTTTTTTGGGAGGGTGTATGTGAAACGGATTTCTGCTTTGCAGGCTGTCCAGGGCTCACAGTCTTTCTGTTGTGGGAATGAGTGAGCTGCAGCAGTTGTTGTAGTGAAAATCTCAGCCACCGCTTGTCTCTAGTGCTTCCTCACCGGTGCTCAGTCCTCAGCCAGGGCACGCACGGAGCAGAGCGCTCCCAGACCCCAATCTGTGGTTGCAGCCATACACAAGGGGTGGCACAATCGCCTTCTGGCACCCTGAAAAGTTCTCTTCCTTCCTCTTTTTTTCTTTTTCTTTTTTTTTTCTTTTTTTTTTTTTTTAAGCACTTAAGCCCAACTGCTAATGGAATTTCATGATTTTAAATAATTTACATTTCCATCTGGTTTGAAAAACACCAGGTGGAGATTGCAGATTAGGATGAGTCTAAGTGGAAGGAAATGTTTGTTTAAAATATTAAAGCTAAAAACAAACATTTATGTGAACCACATTTTTGCTGTCCATTGTGCTGTGTTCTTGTATGTTCTCTACCATCACTGTAAACGTGCAAATAGTATTTTGCTTTTAATTGGATGCTTTGCACATGTGGCTAATCACGATGGTCAGGGTAGAGGAGGCCAGGATGGGGTACAGGAGGGAAGGAGAGCCCATACCAAAGGGTGAAGGAATCAGGGGTTGAAGGATTTCTTCAACACGCTCCTTTGATCATTACATTTATTCCTTTCTGCTTTTCTACTGACCTTGCTAACTTGCTTAAATGGAGGTGGAAATAAATTGGAAGCTAGGTTACCCAAGGGTGATTTTAAGGGAAAACATGCAGCTCCCAAAGACTGATGAGAGTTTTGTTAGGGTAAAGACTGAAGGTTTGCTGGTGTACAATCCAAACCACCCACAAGGACAAGAACTTTCCTTCTCTCCCACTTGCCAGCTGGCAAGCTTTTATTTTAAATGGGGGATACTGAGCTGTGGTTTGTAAAACTGCTTCTAACTGTGGTCTGTAAAACTGCTTCTGATACTTGCTGTTTGTTCCTTGGCTGCCAGTACCTTGATGGACTTTCCCAAGAACAGCATGCAAACACAAACTCCCAGTGAGGAGCTGTGATAACAGCACCCTGCCCTTCTCCTCTGGCTAAAGTCACTGCATTTCAGTTGTTTTTCAATGGGTTGGTTTTCGTATTGAGTAGAAACAGTGGAGACATTCTGGTGGGTGCGTGCCTGAGCATGCCGTGATTTGAAATCACACCTTTATTATAATGATGGCACGTGAGGCTAAAGCTTGCCTTTGCTGTACAAAACTCCAGGTACGGTATTAGTGAAAAAAATCAGTAACACGGAGTTAAGGTCGCATGAGGAAAGCTGTATTTATATCAAATAAATTAAATGTGGACCAGCGTTGCTCCTGCTTGCAAAATCCTGATTCAGAGATGCCAATGGCTCAGGGAGAACTACCTCTACCAGCCTCTAATCTGAGACTGATTTACTCGCCACGACTGAAACAACTACTCCAGCTGCTCCGAGCTCTGTCCAAAGATTTTTAATACTGCTTTTTATGGTACATACATAGTCCACATTTCACCAGAGTTCTGTTAGGACATGAAAACTCTTTGTTACTTTGACCATATTTGAAAAAAAAAATAATAACGGAACATTGTTTTTTTTTGTCTGTGTACTGTGAAACCCATTGCCCTAGGACACTACCAGACAGCTGAAGACTGAGGTAGCCATTGAAAGTTATAATACTCCTTGGTAAATCCCAAGTGTAATTTGAACCATGATCCAAAGGACTCAAGTATGTTTTTTATTATATACAAAATACCAGAATATATATTTTTTTTATTGTGAGGATTTGGCTCTGAAACCAGCTAGTCTGAAAGTCTCCTGAACGATAAAATTGATTTGTACAAGGATAGATGAGTATTAGAATAGATCAAAATTGTCTGTGGAAAATTTGCATGGATTTACCAAAGGAGAGGATGTATAGAGTAAGCAGCTTTTAATTTTGTTGAGTTTATTACAGAGCAAGCTGACAAGTATAAAGCAGTGGATGTAATTTATTAAGACTTAAAGATTTACTGTTTGAAGAAGATTCATTTTGTACGATCAAAAAGTCAGATGCTGTTCATGAAGGATTCAATAAAAATAGCTTGGTAGGTGAAAGATAGATGAGGAAGGTAAATGGTTATTTTTCACATCATAAGGTAATTGCAGAGGGGTGTGTTCTGGCAATTAGTGTTGAGTCACTCTCTATACTGGTGGCTCCAAAGAAAGAATATTGGTAAAATGTGAAAATTTGTGAGTTACAATAAATTGAAAGACCTTACTAATACCAAAAGGAGGTTATGTTTAAGGTGGGGCAGGAGTTGGAAGTGGCTTTGGTCATTTAATATACTGTAGCACTGGAAGTACAATGAGGGTTAATGTTTCCAGGGATCAGTAGATGCCAACCACAAATCAGGAGAAGGAACTGATTTTTGTAAGAACCAAGAAGTGTCAGTAGCTGAGCCTTGAAAGGCAGGTGACAACACAACATCTGTAGATAAGCTACAGGGGCCTTTTTGTCCTGACGTGCTGTTTGGATGTGGCGTGTGGTGGTCAAGTCTAGATTCTCTTCTAATCATTCCGCTCCCTGACCTGAGGACTCTGGCTCTTGCCTGTGAGGAGTTACGGGGGTTATCTTTAAAGATGTTGTTCATTTTTCTCCTGCATCCATTATTTTTATAAACAGCTTTTATCATACTTCGTTAATAGTAATCCCCCGTGCGGTCTTTGCAATCGGAGGCGTAGCTGAGAGCTCTTCATCTGTACACATGAAAGAACTTGCATTTTGTATATTTGCATCTTAAGTTTCTCCAATATTGGAATGTGCAATAGGTGACTTTAAATGACTTTCTTGTTTCCATCCCATTTGGGAAAAAATGGTAATCTCACACAAATACTCTCTAAACAATATCATTAAAGGTAAGTAAACTAATAACACATAGATTTTAGTGTTTGCTGGTTTGTGTCAGCGTCTGGTAATACAATGAATAATTCATATCAAACTAGTAGAATGTAACATTTACATAAAATAATACTTTGCAAATTTATGGTAAGTACTAATTACTTGCCTTATTTGCCATGACTATGATATTAAATATTCATAAAAATGTGATTATTTCTTTGATTTGGCAGGCATTTAGATTTCTCTACAGCTTTTCACACTGCTAATTTTAATCCAGTAAATTATCTGGAAGAAAACAGTATGCAGCCTAAAAACTGTTCAAAATTCACTCCAACATTGAGCACATTATGGACGTAATGATCCATTACAACCAAACTTCAAGAAGGTCTTGCAAGAAAACTGAGAATTAAACAAAGAAATATGGAGACTATCATCATTATTTATCAGATATATTTATTAATAGTTTAGAATTTTATATACATCAAGAAACTTTTGAATAACTAGATCTACTTTTATATGTTTATTTTTGTGAAATAAAGTTTTCTTAAATTCTTTCTGTATTAAATCAGTTGCTCACCTTTATATTTGATGTATATATATTTTAACCGCTTGAAGAATCTGAATTCTGTCTTTTGAATACAACAGATTTATTTTTAACTGTCACTTAGAAAATAATCCTTGTGAGCATCGCTTGAGGTTGTGTGATATACAGCATTAACACCACTTTTCTCTTAAGAGTGTGTATGAATGGGTGTGTGTGTTTATACGTGTACATTGATTCCAAGGCTTCAAAGCTGCTTAAATAATTAAATCTTCATATCTATCTGTGAGTATTTAGTACCTGTTCCTGTCTCTCTAGCTCTCTAATATGTATGCATGCAAATCTATGACATTTTAATTAATAAGAATAGAGTATCTAAGACTATGTACTACATGTACATTGTACATATGCCCTGAAATGGAGACAAGTAACAACAGGAATCAGAAATGCTGGTTCTTAGACCCCCATGCTTGGATTATTTCCCTGCATTGTTTGCATCCTTCTCTGTTGTTTCTAGCAGCAGAGGAATAAATGGTCATCTCAAATGAGGTAATATAACCAAATATAATCATCAGAAAGCAGCAGTAGCAAAACAAAGAATCAGCGAACTTGTATGTATAAAGATTTCTGTAACAGAATAAGAAAGAATTATGCAATATTAGAGATATACAGTCTTTATATAATTTGTGTAATATGTAAGTGTAACCGTATCTGTAGAATTACCTTTGCAGCCTTTGTAATCAGCAAAGCCTGTCCTTGCTTCCTGGTTGGTTTTTTTTTCCTTTATAGATTTTGCATTAAAATGTGTGCGTTGTCAGCACACCTACTCTCAGCTACCTGGACTTCTCAGCTGCTCAATGGCTTGGGTAGCCCCAAGGCGTCTCAGGGAGTTGTGCCTCCACCCCTGGACACCTGTCCAATTAAAACTTTGCTGCTCGTCAAGCCTCAGTTAAATATGTGTGAAACTTTCAAAGATACATAAACCTTTTAAAATCCTTGATTAAAAGTTAAGCTGATGACTGGTAACTTGCAAGCAGCATCACTAACCATATGTAAAAATACAGAGTTCCTGTATCACTGCTTAAAATAAACATTTGGAAAAGGTTTTGAAATATCAAGCTGCTTCTTCGCCGTACAAATAAGGAATGTGAAATGGAATGTAACTTCGTTAAGTCTAAACACAGGAAAACAAATTTTGCCTTTAGTCTTATGCAGCTCAGCCTTGTGTGGGACTTGCAGGATTTCAGCAAGCCGTGCAGGTTACTGGGGCAAAGCTTGGGTTCCAGAGCTGCGTCTCCCATCGTGTCCTGCTCACTAACACCCTGAGCTGAGGATACATCCCTCGAGTGCTCCGGCAGTGAAATATCTTGGGGACATTTTCCCCCATGGCAGAAGGTGGGGCAGAGCTGGGGAATGTGTTCTTTGTCCCATGCTGATGCCAAGTGCCCACGGGGAGATCCATTGCTCCTCATTCCGGCTCTACCCGGGGCCACGGCTTGGTAATTCTCCCCAAAACAGCTCTCTGCTGTATCCCCATGGTTACATGCTGCCTCTCTCTCTACAAGAGGATTTTAAAGGGCAGAGGCATCTGATGAAATTTCCGCTTAGCAGACCACTTGGTTTTGAGGCACGTTACGTAAAGATGACTTTACTCCCCAGCTAAATCAGTCAAATATCAAATAGATAACATGAATATAAAAAAATATATATGTCAAAAAAACCAACACTGTGCTGCCCAGGAGGAGAGAGGAAATGTGCAGCCCAAGGGACACATTCTGTGTATATTCCTCTGCCAGTTCAGTCAATCAAGAGTCTTGCATGTTCATCTGAGTGGAGTTCTTGACCTTAAATAAATGTGAGACATAGTAGCCCTATTTTGCCTGTGTTGGAGGAAAAATCCTTCTGAAAGCTTGCTCAGGTAGTTTTTATATATACAAAGGCTAGCACCTTGTCACCTGCAAATACATCATCTAATTAAACTCCTTCTGAAGTTGTACACTTACTGAAATGTCTTTTGTAAGTGAAATGAAATCCTTTGTTTTTACATGTTTTGACATTGTGAAATGGGGACAAGTGAAGCAGAGTCTTGAAATCCCCAGTGCAGCTCTAATGGAGCCTCTTCTGGTTGCTTTGCACTAGTCCCAGGGGTGAAAAGAGAGTTCATTTAAAAATAAGCATTTCCCTTATGTCAAGATGAGAAACTATTGATTGTTATTTGCTTTCTCCAAGAAAAATCACTGATCCCTTCAAATGGGAAAAGAGCCTCCGCATTGCAATCCTGTGAGCTGTGTGAAAGGGGCCGCATGCTCAAAGTCAAAGGGAAGCCAGAGGAAAATGGCACGCAGGAGGTCAAAGCAGTTCACATGGCTCATCGGCAGCTGTTTGCACCATATGACAGATCTAAAGGCAACTTTGGAGCTGTCTGTACAATATGTGGAGCTTACCAGAGATAGAGAAGCTGCTGCTATAATGTCATTTTCCGTAAAAAAAAAGTTGGTAAAGTTGGCACTGTGTTTTACGGACTGCAGTGCTGCTGATGGCCTTAATTCACGATCTTAATCCCGACAAAAAGAGACAAGGAAGAAGTGGAACTGGATGTTCACTTCCCAGGAAGTTCTCTGAGAGCACAACTCCCGGCATGGCTTTTTTTTTGCTGCTCAGCACTAAGTCTGTATCACAGCCTGTTTTGCTTGGTTTTTCTTACATCAGGAACACAAGAATTGGAAAGAAATCGCACACGTTATTGCCCTGACTTTCCCTGGTCTGAAGGCCACTTGGGTTCAGCTGGATGGAGTCACACAAGAAGTCAGTCTGATCACAACCTGAGGTTAGCTGGTGGGCGTGAGAGAATTAGGTGGAAAACCCAAACAAAATTACGTCCATCAGACACTAAGTGGGGCTTGTAGACACCAAAATATGACAAAAACATTAACATCTTTTCATTTGATGTGATTATATACAATTGCTAGCTAGTTATTTTTCATAACTTTATCACAGCAGGTGGTAAGATTGATAGAAGGAATGAAATGAGGTAGGAGAACTTTGAGGACTTTGAGAACTTTTCTTTTTCTAATCAATTCTGTGAATGCTGAAATATGTGTTGTTTAACACTGCTGGTTATTACAAACAAAAGCAGAATATTCCAGACTTGCCTAAAGGCATCCTGCACCCATGTATAAAATTGCATTTCATTGTCTAAATTGAATCATTAATCCCTGATCCTGGAAACTTATTTGCATAACGTTTAGTCACCTGAATAACATCATTTTTATAAGGAGAACCACCCAATTCATCAGGTTCCCTGAGCATGGTACGTTCTCCTGTACCTGAGATCCTGACCTGCATAAAGTCCCTTGTCTGACTCTGGGGGCTGATACTTTTATGCATGGTTTGTGAGGTAGATAGCTCATACGATTCTGAGATGAAATGCTCTGTATAAATAGTTAATTTATTTCAACGCGCATTACCACTACATCTCAAGACACATACCAGAGCCCATCTTGTGCTGTCCTGCTGGAAAGACAATCTGCCACAAGTCTGGACTTTAAGGGATCATTTTGAGAAGTGTTGGAATTGCTATATGCAGAAATAGATGTGTTGCAAACTTCAATCACTGTAGGAAACCTGCTAGAAAATGTGGCTGCTCAGTTAATGAATCTGGAGAGTCAGATGGGCATATTGAAAGAAGATTGGAATGCACAGAAACTGAATCTCCACCTGAGGAGCTCAGCATGACATTTTCCAAGGTTTGTGAAACATTATTTAAATACCTTATTTTTAACTTTTGCCCCCGTCTCTTCACTTGAGATATCTTATTCATCTAGAGAGACAGGGTGAGGTCAAGGGAATAGAGCACTGGTCCTCTCTTGGCAATGCTTTTTTGTAGGAACTTCCATCCCAGAAACAATTCCTTGGAGTCATAATTATTCCTGTTTAGGGAAAAAACAGCTTTCAAAATTGCAGTGGGCTCCTATGTCTAGATTGACCAGGACTGTCCTTGCCATAGAGATTTTCTGACTTCATCTACGTGGATGGGTACAGGAAAAGATGGAGATGGGACTTGCCAGCTCCAGTAACTAGGTCCAGCTGACACAGACAATTTTCCTCTGCACCCTAAAGTTCTCTGGTGGTGAAAAATCTTCTTTAGCTATTAAAATCTTCTTTAGCTGTTGATCTCCTTGAAAATGGATGTTGAAAGGTTGGGCTTGTAGTCTACAGCTTTATGAGTTGCAATGGTGCTTGTTTGTGCACCACTTATGTGAAGTTCCTCCAAAGAGAAATACAGATCAGCATTTTCAGAGACAGGAAAACAATGTCTTACTGTAATTTCTGGCATTGTTTAGTAAAAGATGTATAGCTGAGAGAGATTTCTGTGATATTAAATACATTTTGAAAGACAATTGGCTGAGAGGGACTTTATCTGAACAATTTTTCAATACTTAGAAAAAAGTAGTTATTCAATATTCTTTATGATGAAAACCAGGAAACTGGTGCAAATGAGAGTCTCTGTCCATATAGATTCCTTTAAAGGTAATGAGTACAAAGAGGACAGATTTTAGCTCAATAAGGTGAATACTCTTCTATGTGTGTCTAACAACTAAACACAGTGAAAATGGATTCTGAACGTGCCTATTTATAAATTAATACAACTGTAATGCAAATTATTTAAGCAACAGCCAAATAGATATGAAAAACCTTTATTTTTTGAGAGAAAAGAATGCAGAAAGATCATGTAACATGTAGGCAAATAGGATCTTAGAGCTCATTTGTATATTTTTGCATGTATCAGCGGAACAAAATTGAGCCTGGATCCTTCAAAACACAGATATTAAGAATATTAGATTACTTATACTTAGAAGATTAAGTACATTGCATGAGGGGAGAAAAAACTATTTACTGAAAAATGTAAAAGTAGATGGGGCTTTATATGTATATATAAAGATTTTTTTAAACCATATTTCAGTATCTCTGCTAGTGTAGGGTTGCATTGGGAAATGCTGCACAGTAATTGCAATCAATATTCTTTTCCAGGTTCTGCTAGAAGAAGCTCTAGGATATCCATTTCCCTTTTTTCTGGATGTCCTAAGTTATATGGAAAAGATATTTATAACGTAAGCCGTTTGAACGACTGGAGGACTCTGCTGATAAAGACGTAGAGTGCATATTCTGCTGCAGAGGTCTTTATACTGCGGAATTGATGGCTGATTACAAAGCAGCCTAAAGATCTAATTACAATTGGCAACCAGGAGATGAGGGAAGACTGCAGACAATTTTCCTCTATTTTTATACACAGTCCTTGTGGCATTCACATTGCTTTCAATAAGCCTGCTTCTGGCAAAAACTGTCATTGATGGTAATCGTCTGGATGACTGGCTCTGGAGAGGCTGCAAGCCTGACCTTTGCTATTGTAATCATCACCACCATCAGCGTGGGGATGCGCCACCCCAGAGCTCGAACAAGTGCTGTAACTAGGCGGTAATTGCAGATTGTTAATGATGATGCTATTGATGATGCATTTTTCTTTGTGTTAATTGGGAAATACGTTATGCTGGGTTTAACTCTACATGGTGGTGAATGATTAACGCTAAAAGAGGGAGGAAACGTGGCTGAAGTAAGGAAGACAAACATTTTGCGTGTGCCATTCTGCTACGTTTACCAACCTGGTACACAATCAAAATACATAACACCCTTCTGTTTGAAAAGGGCGACATAAAATTCAAAGCTTGATTAAAAATTAGGTTAAAATCCCACAGCGTGCTCTTAAGCCTATTGCACTAGCCAGTGACTACTATTACAGTTGTGCAATAATAATTGCAGGTCACCAGTGAAAGCAGATCATGGATGTTGAATAGGGCCAAAATACCAGTTTAGATACTTGGGGACGACGTGCTCTGCGAAGGTGGTGAAGTGTAGCTGGAGAGAGAACACAGACCAAGGATATGTAGGGTTCTCTAGAAATTCTCGGATCTGGATTTCTCTGCAACAGTTGTAATAATCTCAGCTTGGGAACTCTATGTTCATAATAAGCATGAAGAATGATATCCTATATCATGTTTTCAGTTTGTAGGAAAGTTTAAAATATACACAATGGACTTTATCCTCTGGACAGATATGACCAAACATCATCAAAGTTAGTGTAAGACTAACACTTCTGTAACCGTTTCTTTAGTCTTGTTCTTTCTGGAAATTTAAAAATATAAAGAAAAATGGTTTGTACTGTTTAGCTCTTCGCTGAAGGAGTCTCATCACTGCTGGAGCTGAACGCTGAGTAAAATGGTTTAGAGAAACCAGAACTTCCCATGGAAACAAAAGCTTTGAGCCTTGAGTGAAGGAGAATCGTTCTCCGTGGTAAAAAGCTGAGTGGCCGGAAGCCTCACCTGGCATGTGGGAGGTTTTTTCCTCTCTGTCACAAGTGCAAAAAAGTTTGCCAAACTTCATACGCAAATGTCAGGCCAGACTTACTGCTTCTAACTTTTGGTGTGTCTGCCTGATCTTGGTTGCATTAGCACTAAGCCAAACACATGCACATTTTTCTGTTGCACTATATCTTGGGTGTAAACTCCAAGCACACGCAGTGTCAAGTGCATAGACTTGTCTGTGACAAAGTGTGGTAATTACTCTTGCATGTTCCCTTAAAGAGATATCCCCTAAAAAACATGAAATCTAATGAAATCAATGGGTTTCTACCAAAATTCATCAGCCTCACTTTCTAGATATGCAGTCCCTTTCACAGCTCTTAGGAGCTTCTTAGAATCATAGAATTGTCTAGGTCGGAAGGGACCTTTAAGATCATCTAGTCCAACCATCAATTTAACTCTGATAAAAAAAAAACAACCAAACAAACAGAAAACCACATCACTAAACCATGTCACTAAGCACTATGTCAACCCTTCTTTTGAATACCTTCAGGGATGGTGACTCCACCACTTCCCTGGGCAGCCCATTCCAAGGCTTAATAACCTTTTCTGTGTAAAAATTTTTCCTAATATTCAATCTGAACCTCCCCTGGCACAACTTGAGGCCATTTTCTCTTGTCCCATCGCTTGTTACTTGGGAGAAGAGAGCAACCCCCATCTCACTACACCCTCCTTTCAGGGAGCTGTAGAGAGTGAGAAGGTCTCCCCTCAGCGTCCTTTTCTCCAGGCTGAACAACCCCAGCTCCCTCAGCCGCTCCTCACAAGACTTGTGCTCCAGACTCCTCACCAGCTCCGTTGCCCTTCTCTGGACACGCTCCAGCTCCTCAATGTCTCTTTTGTGATGAGGGGCCACAGTCTTCACAGTCTTCAGTTGCACTGAAGACCAATAGAATGCAATTAGAAATGAAATTTCTGCTATAAAGTGTCACCTGTTAAAATTTCATTGTTCATGTTGTTAAAGGACCAGCCAGTAGAGTCTCATTGAAGGGGAGACCTGGTTCAAACTGTTAAGTTTCTGGAAGTTTCTCCTTCAGGAACTTGCCGGCAAGATGAAACAGGTAGAGTCATGGATGCAGCTGAAGGTGGGAGCCTGGGGAGAAATGTGCCTTTAACGTTCTCGCAATTTGGTTTAGCTCTGAGATTTTGTGGTCTCTTACAAGTCAAAGTTTTTATCAGCTAGCTGTGTTTCAGCCCTTATGAAGCAGTCAATCTCATTTAATTTCTGTGAGCCTAGTCCCAGTGCAAGAGAAATGCAGTTACTAATGATGATAGCTCTACATGCAAGTCCAGGAAGCCCAGAGACGCAGCTTGATGTGATAAATGGGATGTAAATGCTTTCCCTGGAGCCTCTCCCCAGAAATAAACTAAATTGTGATGGTGAGGAACGCCACTGTCGTTCATGTTGTACCCCTTTGGATAAATAAAGGGCTTTCATCAATACACTGCCTTTCAAGAGCAGTAAATTCACATTAAAATAATTGGGCTGAATTAGTTTCTCCTTTAACTGTGTGGCCTTGTTCAGCTGGCACCAGATTTGAGTTTGCTTCAATTTCTTTAAAACTGGAACCTGCAAGATGAATTTCAATTATACCCAAGTAAATTCTGGCAGCACCAGCATATATTTTGGTCTCTATGCAGATGTAGAAGGATGATTGTTCCTCCTCTGATATTTAAGGGCCTTGTGGGCCTATCAGGACAGCTACTAAAAATTGCCTCTTGCGTTATGTGATCTTCTGAATTGAAATTAAAAGCATGTGGTCATATATATCTATAGCCAGTTTCTTGGCCAAACCTGTACAGGTATTCCTGAGACTACATAATACGGGAGGCCACCTTTATGTGGAAGGTAAAAATAGGAATGCTGACAGCAGACAAAGGTAAAAGGCCATTACCTTGTACATATATTCATGTTAATACCTTATTGCCAAGACCCACACAACCTCTTTTTCTAGACGAACAAGTGCCACACTCTGAGCCCTCTTTGCCCTCTCCCTCAGCTCAAACCAGAGCTTACCTTCACCACCTAAGCTGATGTAGTGCTTCCTTCTTCTTCATGGAAATGGTTTTATTACAGCAAAACCTAATAACTTACCGTGCTGAAACCTCTTCTTTTTCCAGTGGATCCCGGAGGCCTTTCCTAACGTAACAGAGCGGTAAGAAGGAGTCAGAGAATACAATGCTGTGAACACCCTTAAAAGCCTTGGCTTACATTTCCCACATAGCAGAGTCCAAAAGTCATCAGTCATTCACTGTTCTTATTACAGGAAATGTAAATGATTGCAGAACACCTCACCTACCTTTTGTAATGATGGTTGGTAAATATTTACTTTTGGTTGGGGCCACTACTTAACATGGAATAAGTCCCCATAAAATATTCCATACACATCCTATGTTAACGGGGCCTTAAAACTTCTGAGTACAGGAGAAAAGCAAGGTAGCGCACTTAGTGAGACCACTGATTAAATTAAGCCATGAAATTACTGCCTGTTATGAAAAACGCAAGCTCATTTTACTGTTATCTCCTTTCCTCTCTTCCTCTGTGTTTGTGTATTACATCTGTATGTTGTCTGGTCATAAACCTGGCCTGTAAGCTCTCCGTGGAGGGATCCATGACCCTAGACGTGGTGGCAGCAGTCCTTGTTCTTGACAGGGGCTTCTTCGCACAGAGGTGATGTAGACTATCAGTAATGCACCTCGCTGAAATGACCCCATAAAACACTCCTGCCCTTCTCATTCAGATGCTGAACTGCATTTGCTATGGGAAGATGCCCACTCATCTTCCCCCTGGCTCCTTCTAACCTTCTGGTTGCTTGTACCCCATCATCCCGTTGTTTTCGCAGTCGCAGTCCCCACCAGGGCCAATAAGTGGTACTTCAGAAGATGGCAAATACCTCCCAGCATGCAGCTAGATGATTATGTACACGGGAAATACTTGTTTCTATGAGATTCCAATGTTATTCAGAGACACTAAAATAGTAATAAGGTTTTTTTTTTTGTTTGTTTTTTAAAAAAGCATGTATGTATGAGCCCAGAGCAGAGGTGTAAAATGTACAGCCCAGTCTTTTCCTGCAGTGTTGCCCAAGGGGTTTTGGAACAGAAGTATGTTCCTCACATTTTGGGTTTTTTTTTTGTTTTGGTAAGGTTTATTCTTCACAATGTTTTTGAATATTCAGCCAGCACTTCAGCGCTCCCTACCTTCCTCTGGGTGTTTGGGAAGGCAAGCTCTTCACAAGCAGCTGTTCGTTGTGGTGCCGCCAAGGTCCTTCGCTGCATTTCCAGTGCTGGAATTCAGCGTTACCAATAATTTATGTATGTATATCTTCACAAATGTCAAAAATAAAACCCTTAAAAATCTGAACCCGCCCTCCAAAGGTTTAAATATTTCAAAATAGCATTTAAACGACATTCTGTTGTCCTAAATTCCTTAGTATTTTATAAAAGTACAGGTTTATTCAATAAGCATAAGCATTTCAAAAATAGACAGTCATATGAGCTTTGCTGGGAATAAAGAATGCATTTGTTGGCAACAGAAAAAACATATCCCCCACAAAGAATTTAAGCAAAATAGAATGTTTAAACCCAAATATCAGCAGAGAATCCCCAGCCAAACAACACTGATCACAATTTAAAAAAAAAAAATGTGCTAAATTGTTTCCCAACACAATTTGTGAATAGGTAGGAAGAGCCGATCATTCAGACGATTCAGCTCTGCCTTTAGATGATATAAATTCTTGGGCTTATCAAGTAATTTCTTTTGAATGTGGTTACTTGTTTTTCTTTTGTACGATATTTTGTCACACATTAGAAAATGTCCAAGGTATGTAAGAAAGATGATGCAATGCTTTGGTTTCCCAGCTTGGCCAATTTGTGGACTGAAGCTTTTTCATTTTTTCATAAAAAGGTCTTCATTTGGCTTTCAAAATATTTCCTCTGTGATGTTTAGCAAATCTAGACTAGCTTTTATATAAAGAGCTGTATTCAAATAGAATTGTAGAATCATAGAATGGTTAGAGTTGGAAGGGACCTTAAAGATCATCGAGTTCCAACCCCCCTGCCATGGGCAGGGACACCTTCACTAGACCAGGTTGCTCAAAGCCCCATCCAGCCTGGCCTTGAACATCTCCAGGGATGGGACAGCCACAGCTTCTCTGGGCAACCTGTTCCAGTGCCTTACCAGCTTCACAGGAAAGAATTTCTTTCTAGTATCTAATCTAAATCTCCCCTCTTTCAGTTTAAAACCATTACCCCTCGTCCTATCGCTCCCCTCCCTGATAAAGAGTCCCTCCCCATCTCTCCTGTAGCCCCTTTAGGTACTGGAAGGGGCTCTAAGGTCTCCCCGGAGCCTTCTCTTCTCCAGGCTGAACAACCCCAACTCTCTCAGCCTGTCTTCATAGGTGGGATGCTCCAGCCCTCTGAGCATCTTCATTGCCCTCCTCTGGACCCAGTCCATGTCCTTCTGCATTAACAGTGCAGCAGCCATCTTAGTGCCAGGTGCCAGCCAGTTCTGGTGTTATCCTGGTGTTGTGTCGCGATTTGAAGGTTACACAGCATCCTCTCTCACTTTTGGATATTTGCCTTCCCAGATCGGATGGGGAAGCCTTGAGTCCCGCACGGTTGGGCAGAAAGGGAGAGGGAGCGGTGAGCGGTGGTGCCCATCGGCAGCCTCGGATGGTGCCCAGTCTGCCGGAGGTGGGTCACAGCGGGAGGGAGGGCTGTCCTTCATCAGCGGGAAGCCCCGGTCCCCTGGTCCCACTGCACTGTGTGGCATTGTCTGGGATGCCAGGTTCACTAGCTGCGCTGGACCCATAAAATATCTGCCTGATTTTCTTCAATAAGCACGAGCTAGAGGTTAATAATGTGGGGATGTTTGATTCCCTGCTGTTTTAAATAATTTCATGGGGAACCTAATGCGATAGGACACCAGTTAGAGAGGTTATTACCCTCATCAAACTACAGCACTTCTTTCCTATTATTTCCTACGAATTTCCCAGCCTTACACCTCCTCTCCCTGCGGGTACTGCAAATGAGTCTTCAAAAGGACATTCTGCGGTGGGGTGAAGGCAGAAAACGTGATCCCCAGCCAGTGTCCTCTCAGTGCTCCTGGTGGTGTTGGTGTCCTCTCCTCGCCCTGCCAGCACCCAACTGCGCTTCCCGCTGCGGCTGGAGGATGCTCGCAGCCCCCTGCTCCGAAAGGCTCGGCTGGCAACCCCTGACCTTGTGATCAGTGTTTGGTTGTCTAAACACAGGAGAATGGTCCACCACATCCCCTGGACCTACAGCCCACTTGCCTTAGGTCTTTCCTCCTTTTTTTTGCTTTCAATGCCACACAGGTGTGGTTTTCTCCAGACAATTCAGGTGATTTAACACCCTTGTTCATATATTTTCTTTCTTTCTTTCTTTCTTTCTTTCTTTCTTTCTTTCTTTCTTTCTTTCTTTCTTTCTTTCTTTCTTTCTTTCTTCCTTCCTTCCTTCCTTCCTTCCTTCCTTCCTTCCTTCCTTCCTTCCTTCCTTCCTTTCTTCCTTTTCTTCCTTTCTTCCTTTCCTTCTTCCTTCCTTCCTTTCTTCCTATCTTTTCCTTCCTTCCTTCCTCCCTCCCTCCCTCCCTCCCTCCCTTCAACTCAATTTATGCCTAACGTGATTTCTCTTTGGCACAATATTTTTATTCTTAGCCCCTTTCCTTCTTTCCCCTCCCCTTTCTCTCTTTTTGGTTGCTCTGGCTCATCTTCCACCCTTTCTTCTCTTTCTGTCTATAAAACAAGACTTTCTGTCTATAAAATTTTGTGATCTGCTTGGCTTTTCAATACAGCTCTTGGGAATGTTGCGTTGTGGTTGATAATGGGAGACTGAGTTTAAAATGATGCTTTGATGGGGCTGCAGTGCCTTGCCATAGTTGTTTGACCAAGGAAAAAACAGTTTTGTTCAGTAAAAGCACAAGTTGCAGTTCATTTTTGAAGAAATTAATCTACATTTTTATGTATATAAAAATGCATATGCCACTCTAGATTTTAATAAATTACCTCAAGTAATTTCTACAAGAAAATATATCTTGTTTTATTTTAAAATTTCAAAACCTTTTTTGAGGAAAAAATATGTTTTAAGAAACAGAATATGAACTAAAAAAAAAATCAGCTCTTTTTCATGGGCTTTTTTTTCAGTTACAAAAGATTTTAAACATTTGTTCATTTCTCACACTGTTTTCCTCTAATTTATGACAATAGAGTAGTGGGGAAGAATATTAAAACAAAAAGAATTAAAAAATATTTTAAAATGAAAAGCATTGTTTTTGAAAGCAGCAGAGGAAAAATTATTTTGAGGTCTTGAAACAAAAATCGGTCTTTTCACTATAGTAACCATGTGTTACAGTTCTAAGATGACAATAATATTCAATAAAATGCTGTGATTGACTGTAAAAGATAATGATTTTTTGAACTCGAGAAATTTGGTCCAAAGCCTGGCTTTGTATGTTTTGTAGACTGAATACATTGAGTACCTGGAGTAAGCCCCCAACTACAGTACAAAGTTGGTTACACTGACCCAAACAAAAATTGAGATAGAAAATTGTTTCAGTTTAGTAGAATTCTGCAAACTGGATTTGAAGGGATGTATATTTCTTGGCAATAAAATCTAGTCTCTCTTTGAGCACTGGGTAAACATTTAGTTTTTTAAAGCCTGTGGCTTAAATGCATCCTTACATCTTTTTCAAGATTTGCATGGGTTTTCTAAGACAAACACAATGGCATTTTAGTTTTCTTTTTCTAAACAGCTCAAAACATGCACAATGGAAAAAAAAAAAATCTATAAATATAGTGTTTACCAAAAAAATCAAAAACGTTTGGAACATGCTTGTTTTTCCTATTTATTCGTCCCTTTCTGTTGTGCATTTGTTAAGCCAAATACATTGTGACTGAAACACACAGGGTCTCTGTGAGCCTGAAATCTGGTTACAATTAAATGGCTTGAAGTTATTATGGGCTTCTAGCTGGAGGGGGGCAGGTAGGAGCGGGGCCAATATAAACAACCATTCCCAAGTGATATTAGTGGTAGGAAAGTGGGTGAAATTCCCCCAGAACATTCTGCCGAAAGACACTTATGTACAGAACATCACATTCATTAATTCCCCAGTAAAGTTTGAATTCACACGTGCAGGGAAAATACTAAAAGACAGAGATTCAAGGTTTCCCTTGTTCTCAGGCACATTATTACCTATGAACCATATTTTAAAATGCATTCTGAGATTTGAGCTAATAATGTGAATGACATTCAGTGAGATTGCCAAATGCTGGTAATTTACTTTCATTTTCACATTAATGTGGGCCCACCTGTGATGAATTGGAAACTAAATAAGCACATCAGTTTTAATTAGATATTTCAGCGGCTGGATCTAGTTAAACAGCAGCATTCATTCTTATCTATTAAACAGTCAAAGAGACTTTTGCATTCTTCACAGTAAGTTCTCTCTCCTTCCATCTCACCTTCTTTGCATTGCTTTCCTCCCCTTTCTTACTGGAATATTTTAGAGGGGATGATTTAAGCCAGTGGCATCCTACCGAGTTAATAATACAGTTATCACAGAGTTGGCTGATCTAGATGATTTTCCAAATGATACAGAAATTAAGAATGCTCTCAGTATTGTTTCATTTTGCAATGAAAACGAAACAAAAACCACAGCAACTGGAACAAGTCCACAGTTTGGGCTTCACAAAATGGCAACGGCCTTTCTATTGACAGCCATGGACTTGTACCACTGCACCTTTGGGATCCCGCTTCAGCTAGTGGGTGACAATTTGGGTACCAGCTGGAACAGTTTCTTCTCCTGGAGGGGCAGGGATCTTGCCAAAGGGGTGGAAATATTCAGTGTTGTGTTGGAAGGGGGTCAGACCAGCAGCCTGGGAAAGGCTTTTTCTCCTGGGGTGGGTGCTGACAGCAGAACCTGCCTCAGTTCCTCCCACCACCGACCCCACCAACAATCACCAGTAAGGCTGAAAGGCAGCTCTATCCTGCTGAACACTCAGTGTTTCTGTTGAGGCTACCAACAAGCAGTTATTGTTGGGTTTTTTCTGTTTCAGGAGACAGTCATTCACTGAAATAACAACTCTTCATGTTTTGGTCTGAGGAACCGGTGCCTGTTTGATGTTCAAGTGAATGCAGAGAAGACTTTTCTCTGTTGCGATTCCACCTTTCCTTCCGGGGCTTTGCAGTCTGACCCTCCTTTCCAAGGCAGTTTACAACAAAAAAACCTGAGGTCTGAGCTGCTGCCGTATTGAACAAGCACATTTCCAAGCAGGCTTGCAAGAGAGAAAGGGCACCACGTTGAATCTCAATCTATTTTTTATCCTTCTGAAACCTCTTGATAGATTGAATGACAACTTTAGGAAAAGTGCATGCAGTTACGTGTCTCTCTGCCTATACTATTAATTTAGGTAACTATTTCTAGAGATATTAATTAATGATTAACAGGCACAGCAGATGTAGGTGTAACCTAGCAGGAGTGAATTTTGAACTAGAGCTTTCATCGTACCTCTAACTTCCTACTCACTTCTCCTCTAAATGGTGAGAAACTTGGAACAGCTTTCAGGAGAGCAGCTGATATCGGTGAAGCTGATGTTTCGACTTATAACTAGATTTGTGGCTTTATGACCTCTGACTCTATTTTTCTGATTGTTAGTTCTGAAGAATGGGCAAACAAGTTCATAAATACAGAGGATACAGAGGAAAAACAGCTTTATTGGGAGCCAGGAAAACATGTGGGAACACCTTGAAAAATATTTGCCCAAGTCCTGGCTTGTTGCACTAATATTTTGTTCACCAGCTAAGAAATATTTTTTTTGGGTGCATTTTATGAGTAACTGAGGTGTTCAGAAACAGCACAGGAAGTGGCAGGGAAAGCCTGAAGCTAAATATCACATCTAATTCAGATTTCAGGCAGTTTCGTTTAAAAATATGTATGGTCTTATGCAAAAATATTTAGCAGGAACGCTCAAGACTAATGGTCCAGAGCTGACCCTGCTCTCTGAGCATAACCCATGACATTAACTCAGCACATATGCCTGCTATGGTGGTCTAGAAGACACTGTGTAAGAGGGATTCCCAGGAGAAGACCCTCACAGGCTTTCCTTTCCCAAACCCTCTGTGAAAGGGGGAAACAGTCCTCTGAATATTCATAACCTGCTGAAAGTAAAATTGGGCTGACAGCTTCACAAGCCCAAACGTATTGCTCTAAGCATATTCCAAAGCATTTAACGAGACAGGCATATTTTGATGGAAATGTTTCATGTAGTAGCTTTAAAGAAAGAGATGAGCTAAATGAACACAGATATACAGTGTGGAAAACATATTTTAGCAAATATCAGGTCATGCCTGATTTTGGACAGCCTCCCTGCTCCCAGGTCAAGCAGAGGTTCGTAGGAAAAAGCCTGGCTGAGGCTGAATTTTGAAGACTATGAGGAGCTGAAGAGAACTTAACTTTCTCCAAGTGAGGTTGTGTGTTGCAGTCAGATGTGAATGGGAAACTATATCCTGGTTTTGTGATGTGCACAGCACAACAGCAGATCCTGATTTCTCACACACACGTCTCTCTTCCCAGTCTTCTACATTTTCCAGGATTGCTGCTGCAGTTCAGAAGCAGCTCTTTTGTAATGAGCTTGCTCTCCTCTTTTCAAATGTTGCAAACGTAACTTCCAAATATTGGCTAAAATTTAGTTATTTTCCCTCAGCTGAACTAAGCTGAAGGTGGTGCCTGACCTGCCTCTCTGCTATTTTTAAAGAAGGCAAATTTTGGGACACTTGGGAAGTTTCTAATTTGCCCCTAATTTCCACCATGTTTTAGACACCTGTGCAGCCCTGCCCTAGATGCAAAGTTTCGGGAGAGTTAATTCTACAGTGATGCATCTCTTTTTTTGGCTTGTGTAGTCCTTGGCTTCTCTATAGTCCTTTTTGTATTTAGAACACCTGAGTTTATTAGAAACACCTCTCAGATCCTAGTCTTGCAAAGCACTGTACAGAGTAACGCATATAAATTTCTAGATTATCTGAATCATCCTGCAAGTCCCCTGTGAAGTGGCACTTTTTTGTATGATCTGTGACCCTCCTTTAATTTGGGGCAGTGCACAGAAACCATGAGATGAGAAAGAAAGGATGGTCCAGGAGGGTCAGAACGGTCTGAGCATCCCAGTATGCTATTTAGGGGGCCTGACCCCCCCAACAATCCAGCAGACATCAGTGAGATATCCCAGCTCTCTCCCTTTTTCTGAAATTGGGGTTGGGGGACGATGTTTAGCTGCCTAAGAGAGGGAATACAATTAAAGCTGAATCTAAAAAGCACCTTGAATCTTGCGTAGAGCTACTTTATGGAAATGTGGGAGGATAAGGCACTGGCACATGCAAGTGCTGTGTAAATACTAAGGCACCAAAGGGTATTTTATAATTCAGATAAAATGTTGTTCAGAAAGGCAGATATTTCCAGGATAAAGCTGATTCAAAATGTGTGAGAGAGAAAAACGGGTTAAATTTTCTAGGCAGATATTGACTCATCATATCATAACAAAACCTGCTAGAGCTGGTTAATGATGTGTCTGATACTTCAGCAAGTGACATAATGTTGAAATTTGGAATCAAAGCTGTCAGGAAATTGCTCCTTGCTCAAACACAAGATATTCATGATGAAAACCTGTTGTAATCTCCCTCTCCTGAGCCATTATGCTGAAGGGGCAAGAGGGAGTATTGCCTGGTGACATTTCTTTCTGATCCTTCTTGAAGTGCTGCAGCTTTTCAGAGAAGTTTCTAGGCATGGTTTCCTCTCCTGACTGCTAATATGATACGGCAGTCCTTCAAAGGAGCAGAACGCACAGGGCTGCAGCTTTGGGGCTTATTTATGCAATCAGCAAATACGAATTATTTTTTTTTCTCCAGCTAAATAGCTCAACATACAAACAGTAATCTTAAGGGCACAGTCCTTTCCACACTGCACTCTCAGTTTGTCCTTCTGTTTAGACTATCAGACATAGTCTCCTCAAGCTGCGGTTCCCCCGGATTGCTGCTTGGAGGTAGAGTGGGATAATGCCTGGAAATAATCTGTTCTGGGTTGTCTCTTCCAGGAGGTTAAATTGCAAGTGCTCTGTCATGTGTCAGGGTTTGCTGGTCAGCTCTACCAATGAGCTGATGCAATCGGAGTGCTATGGAAGTGAATCCATATCTATAACATGGTGCAAATAATTAAAGCAAGAAGTGTGCCAAAATCTTTAAAGCTATTTGCATGGTTGAGTTGCTAAATTCCCCACCTGTGATGTGAAGAGAGGTAGGTGGAAGTTTTAGCTTTGAGACTGACTCCTTTCTAACCTTCTTGAGATCAGCAAAGCTGTCTACCTTTTTATTTTTCTTTTTCTCTTGTTCCAAGATTAGCTTCATGTTTTAACACAGCAGGTAAATGCCCAGGGATGGAATCCACTCTCTGTACTTAAGGGCTGAATTAGGGGCACTGACACATTTAGGATGCGAAATAAAGGTGAATGAATTTGTCCCTGCCTGTATTCCTTCAATGGGCGTTGAGGTGGCTAAATCAGGGATGCCTGGTCCCGTGATGACTCAGTTCCTGGCTGGTTCTGGGGTGGGAGCACAGTGTCCTGCAGGCACCGCAGCACTGTGGGCAGGGGGCTCCCGCTGCAGGTGGAAGCAGTTGAGCTGCTAAACACAGGGGTAACTACTATCATACTTAAGCATAGGTCTGACAGCATTTGGGCTTTGGGAAGATTTAGGTTGAGCTCAGGTGGGACAACAGCTTAAGCCTGGATCACAAGGAGGTACTTTCTGGCATGTATTTTTTTGCTGGGTGTACGGGGTTAGATTTAAGTGCCCATGGATTCTCAGGCTCTGGATGGAGGTTCCTGATGAATTTAGACATCTAGAAATTTGGGCATATTGCCCCACCTTGATCCCCAGAACACATACTGAAGGTCTATCATGAGAATATCAATTTAGATTAAAGCAACATTCAGGTTTACAAAACAATCTTAAAATCAATCAGGGTAAGGCTGATTACAGGCTGAGAGAGCTGGGGTTGTTCAGCTTGGAGAAGAGAAGGCTCTGGGGAGATCTTAGAGCCCCTTCTGGTACCTAAAGGGGGCTACAAGAGAGATGGGGAGGGACTCTTGATCAGGGAGGGGAGCCGTAGGACGAGGGGGAACAGTTTTAAACTGAAAGAGGGGAGATTTAGATTAGAATTTAGGAAGAAATTCTTTCCTGTGAGGCTGGTGAGGCACTGGAACAGGTTGCCCAGAGAAGCTGTGGCTGCCCCATCCCTGGAGGTGTTCAAGACCAGGCTGGATGGGGCTTTGAGCAACCTGGTCTGGTGGGAGGTGTCCCTGCTGATGGCAGGGGGGGTTGGAACTTGATGATCTTTAAGGTCCCTTCCAACCCAAACCATTCTATGATTCTAAATCACTGCAGTGGTTTGTCTGAACTGGAAGGCAGGCACCCATAGACCCCTGAGCCAGACAAAAAGGCATCAGAGCCCCAAAACTTGGGGCTGAGCAACATGATGAAGATGGCCAGAGTCCTCGTGTTTCCATTCTCTGCATGGTGCTTATTCCAGTCATTTGCACACTCGCAAGCGGTCGCCCTGCAGGCCCATGACGTTGCCTGCCCAGCGTGGGGCTGCATCTCACCTCTCTCCAACCACCACCAGTTCAGACCAAACATGGCCTACCCAAGGCGGTCTCACTGGTACCAGCAGTATCACGGCTGTGTTTAAGATGTCGCATTCTCTTAATCCAGCTCTACATGTCTTTAACACATACATTTATTTTGAAAATTAATACTTTTTTGGAAGAAGAAAATAATATTATGTCTGCAACATTTATTTATAGTAGTTGCCAAATGGTACTTTGGGGATTCTCCTTTTTTTAAATCAGCTAACGAGGGAGCAAATTCTCTATCAAAACTGTGAAACAGTTTCATGGTTCTTCTATAAACATTTTGGTGGCACTACAACTCTTGCTTTACCTCCTTCTTCCTAAGACAGCCCCATTTAGTTTTCCTTGGGTGTTTTTTTTTTGTTTGTTGTTTTTTTTTTTTTTTAATTAAAGCTTGCATTACAGGGAGGCACCAGTAGCAGGGGAAGATTTCTGACTACATTTTTGAGAGAGGATCTGATTTCAGCCAGGGATGTGATGCCCTCCTCCTGGAAAGGGGGCTGCTTCAGACCTCCTCATTCTGCAATGTTTCCTGCTCACGGCCCAAGGTGGCTTGTTCTGGGGCTCTTGCCTCTTGTGAATTGCTCTCTGTGCTGGCCCTAAGCCATTGACTATGGGCTGCTGCTGATCGGGGATTTCATCCCCCTTTTCCCCAAAAGCGAAGTCATCTGCTGGATCGGCTTGCTGAACTGACTTTCCATGCAGCCATGGACTGTCTAGATCTGATGCAAGGTTGGGAGAAGGGAAGAAGAAATGGGGGCAAGAGAAGTGTATAAGCAGGGCTGTCCCTTTCAGAGGTAACTTGAAAGGACAATATCAACCTTTCTCCTGTGGCACTTTCTTTCCTCTTCTCACAGCCTAGGGATTTAGATGGAGGGCTCTTGGTCCTCCTGTAGCTGTCCTCATGGTGGTGCTCATCAGCCTGCAGGACAGATGGCTCGTCCGTGCTGCAGCTGTTGAGCCATCCCTGGCATAGAATCATAGAGTGGCTCAGGTTAGAAGGGACCTTAAAGATCACCGAGTTCCAACCCCCTGCCATGGGCAGGGACACCTCCCACCAGGCCAGGTTGCTCAAAGCCCCATCCAGCCTGGCCTTGAACACCTCCAGGGATGGGACAGCCACAGCTTCTCTGGGCAACCTGTTCCAGTGCCTCACCACCCTCACAGGAAAGAATTTCTTCCTAAATTCTAATCTAAATCTCCCCTCTTTCAGCTTAAAACCATTACCCCTCATCTTATGGCTCCCCTCCCTGATAAAGAGTCCCTTCCCATCTCTCCTGTAGCCCCTTTAGGGCCTGGAAGGGGCTCTAAGGTCTCCCTGGAGCCTTCTCTTCTCCAGGCTGAACAACCCCAGCTCTCTCAGAGAAGCTGTTTGCAGCAGTCCAGCAGCTGGTCTGGGAGCAGACCTGGGTAAGAAGTGATGGGGCAGACGGCTGTGGCTGGTAAACCCTACAGCTGCCTCAGAGTCCTGGCTGCTGGTGGGTGTGTGAATCGTAGCCCCTGGTCCCCAGGATGGATCCCTACGGCTCCAGGGAATGGGGTCGCCTCAGAGTGTCGCTTGCAGCTCCAGCACTGCTGCTGGTGTGCAGATGTAATGGGAGATTTTTCTGGTAGGAAAGATGCTGGTCTACCAGCGTTCTCCTCAAACCAGGCTTGCAGATGCCAGGAGTAGAGTGTTGGTGAGAGATTGTATCTATGGGAAAAGATCGTGGGGCTATTTAATTCAATAAATGCTTCGCTGAGATCCTTAGAACAGCTTCAGATCTATAAAGCTACTTCAGTGAGTTCATATCCTGAATAAATATTATGCAGTTAGCTTCTCCCTCGTGTACTAAACTATGACAGCCTGATGCTGTGTTGACAGGGAATGCAGCACGGGAGGGCTAAGCAGATTTTCAACAAGACCAGAAAGAGCACCCCATTTTCATTCAATTTGGTTATCTGGGTATTTTCAGATATCTGTGGGTGAAAAGCCTCCTGTGAAGGAGATGTATGTTATTTTCTGACCGTCTTAAATGTCAAAATGAATTTTAGTTTGAAGTGTTTCATATCAAAAATAAATGCCTGTTCTCTCAGCAGAAGTATATCATATTTTAGTGCCCGTTGCTCTCAGGTTTTCAATTAGAACTCTGAATCACATTCCTGATTAGTAACAAGCAATCAATCATAATTAATTAGTTAAAATGTTCAACCGTTAAAATCATTACCATTAATTAAAATAATTATCTCTATTTTGGCTGCACTTCATTGCCATTTCAGGGAAATGTGTTGCTTAACTCTACCTTTTGCACTCGGTATGGGATTGTGGTGACTAAAACGCGTGTGAGGGGTGGGGGTATGACTTTCAAAAAGCTGGCTTTTGTAGCACGGTTTTAGTTAGGTTTAAATAGATGTAAGTATATCAATTCCTTATACTTTTAGTAAAGTTATTTCTCCTTAGCTTAAGAATATATCTAATAGCTGAAGAGATATGGTGTCCAGAAAGTCAGTTCTTTTCTGAGGAATTTTTCCTTTATATATATATATATGCTTCATAAGTCTCTCCATAAGTAAAATACAACACTGATATTTTTGTGGTGTTATGCTGGATATCCTCGTTCATAGAGAGACCACTTTTGCCAAGCTATATGCTGATGAAAGTAAACTTCGATCAAACACTGTGGAAAAGGAAAGGTTCTGCTTCTATTGAACAAACGCTTTTGATTCAGGAAGGAAAATATAAGAAAAGGACTTAATCTTCACAAGAGGGGCATAGACCCACTGGACATGAAATCCCAAATTGTCATTATTGCAGCTGTCCCTTGATGGAGTCAAATCTCTCAAGCCCTGTCATGTTTCCCAGAAAGGCAGTAGCTCTTGTGTTTGGTACCAGACAAGAGATATTATCTTGGGATAATAAGGAGGGGTAGGAATTTAATCCATGTGTGTGCTTGTGTCAGATATGCATCTTAATGTGCAGGTTGATATAAAATTCAAGGATAATTAGAGTGACCCCTAATTGCTTTGTCACTATAGAAATCCCCCAGTTTCATGCAAGACATTTGTATCCCCAAAGGAGAGAACTGTGCTGCCCCTCAAAGAGAAAGAGCTAGACAAGATTTGAAAAGAAAGTCTGAATCTGCCTAAATCCCCAAGACAACTTAAAACGACTTAAAAGGTTAACAATAAAAGGAATACATACCACTAAGAAAGGATTTTTTTTTTCTGAAATATGTGACCTGAGTAGTAAGATATGCAGTAAGGTAAAAATCCATCAGAAGTAGGTCTTTCAGAGTTTGTAAAAGGAAAGAAGAACCTTTCCAGTTAAACTCTAGGCAGATTAAATACAAGGTATTTCACCCCCCACATCCATTTCTTTACCTGTTTCTTAAATGATTGTTTGAAAAAGAGCCGTCCATTTTGAATGTTATGAAAAATGGTTGAGTAAAGAGTTATTTCACCGTAGCTGGATACGAGCAATACATTAATCTCTCGGGATATGGTGGATCTTTAAACTACAGCATCTCTAAACTACAGCACTCCAGTACCTCTGCACGCCCCCTGCGCCCCAGCAGTCACTGCCGTGGTGGATGGGGAGCTTAGAGGTCAGCAGAGGAGGAAGTGTCTCCTTTACAACTACTTCTTGTGGTTGTAAAAGGGTTGCAAGGCTTTCTGCTGTTGCACAGTCTGCTTAAATTCTGAGCATTCCAGGAAGGCTTCTTCTGTCTTAGACTTGTTTGAGCATAAAGTTAGTTCTGGAGACCGTCTAGTCCGATCACCTTGCACAAAGAATCGTCAGCCAGAGCAGGTTGTCCAGGACTGTGTCCAGTTGGGTTTGGAATATCTCCAAGGATGGAGACTCCAGAGTCTCTCTGGGCAACCTGTGCCAGTGTTTGACCACCCTTACAGTAAAAGAGCTTTTTTTGTGTGTTTAAACAGAATTTATTACGTTTCAGTGTGTGTTCATTGCCTCTTGTCCTGTCACTGCAACTATCTGAGAATTGTCTGGCTAGGTCTTCTTTATCCCCTCCCATCAGGTTATTATTTCTCCTGTTATTCCTCCTCTTATTTCTCCATGCTTCAGCTGGTGAAGATTTCCTGTACTTATAAAAATGGTCAGTAAACACTTGGGTCACTTTGGTCTGAAATATGGCCTTAATTTCCTGGAACCGCGATTTGGGTAGCTGTTCATTGCAAGACCTCTCTGCGCCCACCTGGTACCTTCTGCTGTGTAGCTATTTCTTTAATTTGTGCAATATCACCTTACAGGCTTGACATTCTGCTATGAGGATGACAGACACAAATGTGCCCTTTGAAAAATCATTTTTATATGGAAGGTGGATGATGTCTACCTAAGACACATGAATTGGAATAAGGACACTCGAGTTCTGCTCTCTGTCACAGATTTTTTTGTATGACCTGAGACGTCTCATTAGCAACTGACCAAAAGCCTGCTGGGAGTCTTTTCATTTGCCTTAATGGGCTTTGAATTAGGTGCTTAACTTTCTCAGACTTACTGACCAATTTATATAAAGGAGATGGTGTTATTTGCCTATCTCGTTGGGCTGTCACAGAGTGAAATACACTACTACAAAGGATTTTGGGATCACTGGGTAGAGAGTGCTATTCAAGTGCAAAGCGTTATATAAACCTTTAGAAGCAGTAATAAAAGTGCTAACATTTCCTTGAAAAACTATGATTTCTTTTCACCTTTACATTTCTAGCAAGACTTGTCATCTCATGTTTCTCCAAGGAATACAGTGTCCTCTGAAGCTTGCAGGGTCCAGTCTAGCATCATATCTCAGTGGCCTGTTCCATAGGGCAGTGTGAAGGGACAATTTAAAATTTTGTGAATTTAAGCTTTTAGACACTAGGGTATCTGGGATCTCTCCTAAAGTGTCATGGGAATGTGACATGATGTTACCAAGGGAAGAGGGAAAGGTTTCATATTTCTCCTGTGTTATTTTATAGAAGTGATGTAATATAAAGGAGCTTCTGAATATTTATAGAGTTAAGTGGATATGTAACTTTGCCTTTTAGATAATCTGGAAAAAAAAAAAGAATGGTTCAGTTACTGCTAAATGTGATACAGAAAAAAAAACATTAATTAACACATCATTGTAAATAAAATTGCAAATGCAAAGGATTTCATCCGCTTTTTTTTTCCTTCTTTTTTCCTTTGTTTGTTTGTAATAGGATAACTTGGTTTAAAAAGTCATAATGACTTTTTGTGTTCTGCTTTTTTTCTGGGGCTAGAGGCAGTTATAAAATGAAAGAGGGAATTTTCATGCATATCCAATCTGACTAAAACGGAGTGTAACTCCTTCAGGCACAAGTCTGACATCATTTCTAGTCACCAACCAAATGCTATTCAATATTCTGGTATTTACTCTTATTTAAAAGTCCAAGTAAATCTGAAGCAAAGCTCTAAACCATGTCCAATTCAGCCATTGCCCTGTGGTTTCCATTTGATCCTATTTCCTGGAACAGTGGTTCCAGGCTTCAGACTGGAGAAGAGGGACCAAGAAGGTTGAGACATCTATTTGCTGTGAAGCAGCCATCAGTTTCAGTTTCCAGCCCAGAGAGGGAGTTAAACTTGTACCGGGGTCCGGAACACTTGGGCCTTTTGCTAAACCACATCTTTCCTGTTCTGTTTTAATTCCGTAAGAATCTGACAATTTGAATAACAGTGGGAAAACTGAAAACCTCCTCATTACACACAGCTTCGGTACAAAGGAGGAAAAAAATATTAATTCCGCCTTAACTTTTAATGAAATAACTCTCTCAGTATCTTTGTGGTTCTTAATATCTTTCTGAAGTTCATTGCTGACTTCCCCTGCTGGCCTGTGTACTGCAGCATCTTAAATACTAGCATTATAAATGATGCCATTGCCAAAAAAAAGCATTACGGTTTTATAATCCTGCTTGAAGGACCTGATATGTTGGCAGTAATGAAGAAAGCTACTTGAAGAACGCAAGAACTTGCTAATCAGATTGTTAATTGAGTACGCGAGCTTCGCATAATACAAAGGCAAACTGTGAAGGTGACAATGATAGCCAGACTTCATCTGTTGAGCTGGAATTAACGATGAACAAAATCAAGATCCCTTTGTGGTTGATTCTTGTCCAGCTGCAGCCAACTATAAAAGACCCATCAAAGAAATAAACTCATTAGTTGGTAATTCTGTACAACTTCAAAAAGAAATTCTTAACCCCTCATCACTCTTTCTCTGACAATCCCTTAAAAGCCGTGTTAAAAACGAAACAAAAAACATTCATCAACTCAAGGAAATGGCCCGCAGGAGCATAGTATGAACTGAATTTTAAAAACAGATTTATCCATAGGTAGAACAGTCAAAGTGCAAATACGTTGTGACATGCAAAATCTCCCCCAGTCACCCATGTCACACAGTGTCAATAGCCTGTTTGCTTCACAGAAAAACTACCCCCAGATTTAAATAATTTTACTATTGTAACAAAAACTGACAAAAACCAGTGAATTCAGAAATAAGGCTGCCACTGTGTCCTTATTGCACTGTCATTTCATCGGTAAGTCTTCCCCCCTCCCACTGGGGGAAGTTGCCAAACCAAGGGTGAATTAAGGATTATGCCTGTATAAAGTTGGAAAATAATGTGTTTTCAGGGCAAGACTTCATAGGTTATGAACAGTCCCTTCTGTCGCCTCATTGTGACTTTAACATTTCATTCGTCTTAGTGGGACAGCTGTGATAAAGGATTGCAGGCCTGGACATTTAGTTTACATTTTTAAGGTTTGATTTTATAAGATGGTATGCAGCCCTCCAAAAGCATTTTATTAACTTGGCAAAAATGCCTGTTAAAGCTCTTACAACTTCTATCTTGCAGGCTTTTAAACAATCTAAAAAATGATTAGGTGTGTGAGTGAAAGATTAGCTTCCTAGGAAGCCTTATTTTAGATAGTCTCATACGGATGATGTGTGATTATGTAGATGTATTAACTGAGGTTTGTTAAAGGAATGGCTAATATTTCTGTTTTAAGACTCTGTATGTTAAGTGTTGTGTACTGCATTAGGGCACACAACATCTTAGGAGAAAGTGGAAGTCACAGAAAATTAAATAACGATGAGGGAATATCCCAAAGATGTTATTTTGATCAGCAGTTAACTCTGTATGGAATAGCAAACAGCAACTCTATAAATACTTTTTTCACTTTATTTATCTCCTTTTCCTCTGTTATGATTTGCCTTTTTTTTTGCAGTAGGGGCTACACGCTTTTTTTAAAATAAAAAAAAAATTCAGATAGAAAGTTGAATATGTAGAGGTTTTGTTTGTTGATTTCTGAGAGACAGACTGATGGAACCGAACGTGACCACTCCTGTGAAGTGTCTCACCTGTATTCTTCTGGGGTGACTCCAATATTGTCTAAGAGAGATCTGACAAAAGACGAAGGCAAGAAATTCAGTATACGGCTTCAGGTCAGCGTTCAGAGGCCAACTCACAGCTGACTTCAGACTGTTGACACCTTTAGCTTCCTCGGCGACCGATGCAGGTGACTCCTAACATTGTTCTCTGTGGCAAGTGGGAAGATGTGAAAACTCGCTGTTCTTTTGCTGAATCTGAGATGGGAGGAGAACCTTTCTTCCTCCCTCTTTGCTAGCTGCTGAGACGTGGCTGGAGCGTGCGCGACTTCTGTTGCAGAGCCAGCACTGCCGGTAACCTCTGCGGAGAATGAGGGTGCTCAGAAAACAGAGCAATTGTTTGAAAAAAATCAGGTTTGTGTGACACTTTTAATCCTGCCTTTATCCTGCTTTTTAATCGTGTTTTTCAAGAAACTTGTACAGGCCCTCACCGCTTCTAAAACGTGGCTTCATTTCTCCTGGCTTTGTATTTGCTGAAGGAAGACTCTTCAGTCTTTTAGTCTCGGGTGGAAAACTGGCTTTGAGTTTTAAAACTCAGAAACCCTCTTGGCTAAAATCTCTGGCTGGAGCAGTTGAAAAGGTCTTTGTAAGAGAATGATGTTCATGTTTATTCCGTGACTAATTATGGCTTATGTGAATGTGGCTGCTGAACAGAGCAGACAAGTGGACTTCTCCTTGTTGGCATGCCTGAAACTTTTGAAATAAAATGTTTCTGGTTCATCTTTGGGGACCAGCCTTGAGATTAAATGCCAAGGGGCTCTTGAGTTCCATGAAGATTTTCAGACCTGCCTGACTGTTTCCCAGTGCTGTTGCATCAGAGAGCTTGTAGGGAACTAAACATGAGGGAGTGGAGCCATAGGACGAAGGGGAATGGTTTTAAACTGAAAGAGGGGAAATTTAGATTAAATACTAGGAAGAAATTCTTTTCTGTGAGGGTGGTGAGACACTGGAACAGGTTGCCCAGAGAAGCTGTGGCTGCCCCATCCCTGGAGGTGTTCAAGGCCAGGCTGGATGGGGCTTTGAGCAACCTGGTCTGGTGGGAGGTGTCCCTGCCCATGGCAGGGGGGTTGGAACTCAATGATCTTTAAGGTCCCTTCCAACCCGAACCATTCTATGATTCTGTGATTCTATGATGCTTTCATCTGGAGGACCCGTTCTGCCATCTCAGCAGCTCTGGTTCCTTGGCAAATGCAAAGGATACAGCAATATTGAGAGACAAATGGAAAGTAATGCAAACGGGAGGAAAATAGGTGGGTGGGCACATGCTGGTGCTAGGGGAACATTTTGTACCACAACGTGTTCCTTCCTGCTGGATTCACAATCCGCGAGCGGGTCTCCTATAATTAACACATTGCCATTATCGATAAATGCTACTGAGCGGGACTGGGGAGAATTGGCAAAGCCCCCGCTGCTCGCGCAAAGGCCACCCCAATGAGAGCCGACTCCCACCACCCTCAGGAGCCGGCGGGAGCTGAGGGAGAAGATGCCAGGGGTTGGTCTGCTGGGTGTGAGCCGTCCCCTCCTGCAGCCCCGCCGTTTTGGCTGGCTCCCATTCAAGCCACATTGGCATGTGCTGTCTCTTAGCAACTACCAGCCCAATGCTCCCGGCTGGCCGCCGGCGTCTTGCCCATCAGCCACCCGGCTTCGGTGATGGTGGCGGTGGTGGTGGAGCCCTGCCCGGCCTCCCCAATCCTTGGAAATGACCAGTTGGAAATGATCCCTGTTTTCCAAGGAAGTGGGTTTTGTTAGGTCAGGCTAATGAGTTTGAGCTGTTCATGGCAGCAGACAGACCCTGGTCACAACCAGAAAGGTGTAGCTCTGAAGATGACACGACATCTTTCATCACTCAGCTGGCTGCTTCCATCCAATGAAAGGTCTCACCTGAGTTTTACAATAGCTTAGTATGTGAGCTAATGCACCTTAGGACATTGTTTGCCCATATTGAACAAAACCATTTATAAATGTTATGTATGTTATAAAAAAAAAAATTGCAAAAGTATTTTATTTTAATTTTTGTTAATTGTTTGCTTTTTTTTTGTTTGGTTTTGGTTTTTAGGATTTTTTTGGTCCCTCCTATACTGGCAGAATTTTCTCCCTCTGCAGTTACTGGTGCTTTATGAGTTTTATTCTCTTTTTTTTGTCTCTTACCTTCTTCCAAAACCCTTAATTTTTAAAATGTTAGGTTCAACTTCACAGCTCCCCAGGAGAGCCACTGGGCTACATCTCAGAGCAGCGCTCTCAAAAGGTAGGGCTAAGTCCTTGCCTTTTTCTGTGCTTCATCTTCACTGCGCTACTCCGTGTCAGCCATCAAAAATGAATACAGTCATGCTTATGTAAATGTATTCTTCTAGTTTAACTTTCCAACCTTGAGTAGTTTTTTATAATTGCAATGATGGAACAATTTAGATATATTCTATTTTGCTATGCAATGTCTTAGAGATTACTTGAGTGCTTTCGCATGCAGCATACTAAATACCATTTCAGTAATGAAACCAATGATAAAAACACCTTTTTTTTTTTTTTTTTTCTAGAAAGCGCAGGTGCTTGGGGAAATAAATGTCTTTGTACCATACTGTGACTCAATGCTAAAAAAATCTAGAAAGTCTATAGTTCCTAGGGAGTGCCTCTAAGCATCTGTTTTGCTCTACAATGTCTCTATTATTTCAAGTTCCTGAACAGGGAAAAATTATGATTGAGATCATTGCTATGATCTAGACTTGGCTCTTTGGGCTGTAGTTTCCCCTAAGTCACGCTTATTGCCATACCTTCTTCCTGAAAGCTTGAAAGGATATTTTCTGGCATCAGTCAATGAAATCGCATTTCTGCTCCCGCTGGACCTCTTTACATTTTGATGTGGGAACCAAAAAGGCTCTTAGGCTCTTTTCTGCCCATTGGTGGAAGCTAAATCACTTTACTCACTGTTAACAATTTTGAAAATAGATTAGTCATTTTCTTATCTCATTTCCTTGTCGAAGGTGGCGAGTGTTTAGTATCATTTGCTACGGCAAGCACAGTCGAGAAAGGTGCTCTCTGCACACACGAGACAGGGCTGAAGAATTCTATTCATACCAGAGAGGGGAAAAAAAAGCTGCTATTTCATAAAGCCCTCAGTGAGTCACCAAGGTTTTCCTTTATGGGCAGGATAAAGCGAACAGCTGTTCTACTACATTCCATTTGCTTGAGTCAACAGGCCCATTCTAATAGTTTGTTGATTATCTTACATTTTGTCAATATTGTGGTATGATTTCAGTGTTTGTTTTATTATTACTCAGATTGACAATGTTTTATTTTGCGAGCCATGATGAGATAGCATTTAGGGTATGATGATAAGAATGATTTATCATGAATTGCCATTTTTAGCAGATTGTTTTGTAGTAGCTACCACCCTGCTTTAGCTATTTAATGATTTTTGCTTTATGCTTCTCTCTGGTGGCCCCCAATCAAAACAATGTTTTTCTTGGCAGTCAGTGATTTAAGCCATTGTCCCTATCACACGTGGTTGGCTCTTCCTCTTAAGGGGCAAACCATATTATGTCTCTCCTCCTGAGAGAGCTGCTTCCCATGCCCTAGGGGCTATACTTGAAGTATCCTGATATAGGAGCTCTCTGGGCTGCTGCTGCTGCTCTCCTTCACGCCCCAGTCTGGAAGATGCTGGAGAAGAACTGAATGGTGACATCCAAGCATGGGGGATCACTGTCACACCCAAGCTCTGTGCTGGAGGCTCAGGGGAGAGTGGTGGCCATCCTTGCCATCTCTACTGGGCACAGAGTTGCACTAATTTAGTAGTTCTTGGCCAGTTAGGACATCTTCTGTGATGTATATCGGTAATAGGTACATTTACCTGTTACGGGGATATGAAGTGCTTCATGAGTTCTAGAAGAACAGCTATTAAGCACCTGGTGGAAATATAACAGGTTGCATTGTACGAACATACAAGGAGGCCTGTGACACAGAGATTACCTCCCAATAACTGAATTTTGGGTTTTGTTGCTACCAATGGAAATCTAAACCATAGTACATAACTCATATTTACAGAGCCCCCAAACAAATACTAAGTTTCTGGATCTGAACCTTACTATGTTATATATTCTGCTCTAACTTGCTTCATTCTAACATCTCCCTATAGACATACTCTATTGGAAACATATGAAAAAGTTCCAAACATAAATGGCATGTCCCTAATAAATAAATGATTGTGCTGGGAGCAGCAAGAATATTTTTCTGTTTTCTTTCAGCTAGTGTTTTGCAAGTGTTAGCAATTTTCACAACAGTTCAGAATTCCCATACCCATCTGTGGTGATTTCCCTCAGACACCCATAAACCCATTTTCTGAAATTTCTTATGTATTTTTAACTGAGCTGGTAGAAATACTCAATTCATTTGATGTGCATAAAGCATACTACATTGTCAAACCATTTTTAAACTTTAGCAGCGAATGCAGTAGCATTAATAATAGCCATGTACCTTGCTCTGCCATTTCAAACTGTCCACTTTATTTATCTAAGATGTTCCAGTATCTTCTACCACTCTAATCATTAGCAAATTTATGTTACTCTTTACCTTTCCATGCTTGCAGGGCAAAATATGTAATAATGGTCTGTAATTAAATCTTCCTCAACTTACTTTATCACTGTACATCTTCTCTATACATTTGTTCTCTCCACCGTCCATCAGATGATGGAACTGACAGAAAGGAAAGATACTGCTTGAGCTGCACAAATGCCTATATGCAGATTAATCTGAAATTAATCTGGAAAAAAAACCCCTACACATTAAATTAACATTTAATGAAGCTCTCAAGTTTTAGGATGTTAAATCTAGTTCAGCTGAGTTTTGAATAGTGCTAGTGATGTTCAGGTTCTTCAGTGATAGTATGTTTCATTAGGAAATGAAAAGTTTTTTAGCTTAAAGTAGCTTTACAAAAAAAATGTGTGTTGGGGTGAATTATTAGTATTATAACAATTACAGTAGCATCAAACTTTTCACCTTAGCTATGGTGAACAATGCACAAAACAGGATCAATTTCCTCCACTGTTTTTTTCTTTAAGCCAAAGGGAAAACAGATTTTTCCATTCTGCTCTCGATCTCACATTCATCCTCAGCAGTGACCTGAAGCGTTGCTAAACAAGTTTAACTTTCTAAAGGAATAATATGTGACTGATAAAAGGCAAAGATTTCTAAAATTTTGCAGGAATGCTTGATTAGAGTGCAGGTGCAGCTTCTGGCTTCTGTTTGAAATGAGAGTGAGTGTCTTCTATCAGAGATTATCCAGAAGATTACAGGGAATGTGACAAGGAAAAGTAGCGAGTTTTTCCTTAATTTCTAATAATTACACTTTAAAAGAATGGCATAAGTAAGTGACATGTTTTGCCCCTAAGTTCTTTGGGGTTTTTTTGTTTTGGTTTTTTTTGGTTTGGTTTGGGGTTTTTTTGTGTGTGATGGGAATTGGATGCAGCAGAATGAGAGATCCTTTGCTAAATAATACTGTATAAAGAAATTTCAATTAGATTTCCACTTATAGCCAAACATGCAGTATGCTACGAACATATGACTGACGCCCTTTATGGGCTGTTCTAGCCTCAGAAAACTCCTTTGGAACTTCATAAAAGGATACAACTACTAAACTGGAGAGATAAGGTGAGGGGTGACATCTTTGTGGAAGTTTCCAGCAATGAAATTACGGAGTTCATTATGTTCATGATGTGGGATAGAAGCTTTAAGGCAAATACAAAAAAAATTATAATCTGAAAGTGTTAACCTGCTTGAAAATGCATAGACCTGTAATTCCCTTATTACATACTGAGTTCAGTGCATCATTATGGGAATTTCTTCCTTGTAGAATCATGTGGTTATTTCACCAGAGAGCACTGGTTTTCCTTGCTTTATTTGTAGCATTGAACCTGTGTAGGTCTCTCTCTACTCTGAATAAGTTTCCTACACAGCTCATTTGAGCAATATAGGTAAGTCACTGAGAGTGACAGATATGATATCAAAATAAACTTCCCATTTGAGCCTGGGGAAATCGGACTGAAAAGCCAAAACCTCTACATCTGGAAGTGTAGTCTCAACATCCAGCAGCAAGTTACAGCTACGCTGAACAGATTCGAATAGAGCCAGAGGTGGCATTAAAAGATGAGATGGTCCGTTATCCTTAGTACACTGGTGTTAAATCTCAGTCTCTCTTTACCCCACGCTTGTTCCACATAGAGATGCTTTCCCGTTTAATGATTTCAGCAAGCACAATTAAACCCAGAGATACACAACGCTTAGGGAGTAAATGGATGGTGGGCAACAGAAAGGCTGCTACCATGACTCTATCTTTTTTTTCAGTAGACAGATACTTGTAACCCATTCGGTAAATGCTTGTGTCCTGCTGGGCAATAGCTTGACATTGCCATGGTGCTGCAGCTTCAGGCAGCATTTTACAGGTGATGCCAATGGAGCAGAATTGTCACACACATCATGTGCCCCACTATTTTTAATTCTGTTTAAATCTCTGCATGCATCTGTAGGGGTAGATCCATCCACTTTTTCTTTGAACGTCACTCCTGCTTATACATGCACAGCTTCAGGGATGTGGAAAATAAGACATTGAATCTCTTTGGCACCACACAGATATCCAGCAACGTCACACTGGGAAACCATGTTCTGTGATACCTGGTCCCTCTATATGGTGTCTGTGGACTGTGTTTGTGCAGGTTCGTTGCTGTAGAGTGGCATTTTAAGAAGGTTTTGAAAGAATTGCCCAAAGAAGTTGTGGCTGCCCCATCCCTGGAGGTGTTCAAGGTCAGGCTGGATGGGGCTTTGAGCAACCTGCTCTAGTGGGAGGTGTCCCTGCCCATGGCAGGGGGGTTGGAACTCGATGATCTCTAAGGTTCCTTCCAACCCAAACCATTCTGTTGAACACTGTTAAAAGAATGAAGATAAAGTTTATAATGAATCAACAGTGTGGTAAGAAAGACGTAGCTGGAAACTTAGGCAAGATACTCAGAGCAAGGGTGTTGTGGTTTTTTAAATAGTCTTCCACTACAAAGGAAAAAAAAAAATATGTGTTTTTGAAGTGGAGTGGGATTAGTCTGCAAAAGGTTTAAGTTGCATTTTTGTCTGTGATAGTAAAATCTGCTCTAAGTGACTGATGCCTGTCCCAGTCCTGTTTTGTGATCAGGTGTTGATTTTCCTCCTTTTAAGTGTTGCCTTATGATTGGAAAATGGTAAGTATAGTACTGCAGGTACAAGGGAGCAGGGGGGCAAACCTGACTGTGAACAACCTCTTTATAACTAGAAAAATAAAACCAGAATTGCTCACACAGTTAAGTGCAAATAATGGCAGAATATAAGGAAATATACAGATTTTTAAGCCAGCTTGCAGTTCCCAGTCCTGTGTTTGCAGCACAGCTCTAAATGGAAGTGTAAGTTTGAGGACCATTGAACAGAGTTCCTATCCCCAATGAATCACAATTAGAGTAACACCTGGATTAATAAATTTGTGCTGATTCACTGGGGAAATTCACCTTGTTTAATAGCCCTCAAATTTCTAAATAAAGTTGTTTATCTGTGGCAGGATGAACTATTTTGTCCCAGGCTGGGCTGCAGAGCTTGTAGAAAGACTTCTTCAAGACCATTTGAAGGACTTTTCCAGTAAAACTATGAAGTACCGTGTTGTCCTTTATAGGCTGGTCGTGTTCCTGTAGGTCTGCCTTTTCAGTAACCGCAAGTAACCTTGTTAGGTTTACACCATGATTCTGACATAGTAAGGTTGAGATTTTGAGCAAGCTTTCACCTCAGAAAATAGCTGACATATAGAAGCGTGAGAATTGCAGCTGCTAGACTGTCCCTGAGGGGTTACCAAATATCTATCTTATGTCTCTCATATGTCAGTGCCTCAATCATACTGCTTAGAGGTGTTTTGGTGATACACATGTGTTACTCAATATTTGTCCATCTTTCGCCGTTTTGTGCCTGGTGGATCACCTTTGTATAGTTAAACACTCCCTGTTGCCACCCAGGTTGATTTCAGTCTCACATGTAAAACTGGATAAATTTACTTGATTTGTGCCACTTTGCCAAGGTTTCATAATCCCCTCTTGCTCTTTTCAATATCAAGACAGATTCTGTTACCTCTTGGATTATTTCTTCCTGAAATGCAATCTTAAATCCTTTTAGGAGACAGAAGCTTGGAGCTAGATTTTCACTGCTTCTACCAGCTGGCAAACTGGAAACTAACCCCAGAAGGAGATGAAGGAACAACCTGCATACAGCGTGTGAGATCCTGCATCTGCCGTGGTGTGTGTTGGAGGAGGGTGGAGATGTGGCAAGCAGGTGGAGCAGCATCACCTTCACCTTAGTCCCCACCCTGCCATTTGCCACCTTCTTTTTTTTACTGTCCTGCCACCATCTCAAAACTGTGCAATGAATAAAACTGTTGTTATACACTCAGACAAGGATATGCAAATGACGTTACAAAAAAACACCCCACCCCATAAAAGGCTGGTTGTGCAAAAGACCTTCCTCTGAACCACAGTTGAGACTGACAACATCAGAAATCTGATGACTTGCACAAGTAGTAGGACCCAACCTAAAGAGTTCTCAGAATCACAGAATTGTAGGGGTTGGAAGGGACCTTCAGAGATCATCGAGTCCAACCCCCTGCCAGAGGGTTCACCCAGAGCAGACAAATTTACCAGCACATTCTTGAAAGCTATAAATAAATGAAATGTATTTTTATGATTACTACTGAAGTTCTACCTTCCCACCTCTTCTACTTCTTTCAAACATACGTGGTTCTGAATAGGCTCAAACCTCTACACTTGTGTTTTTGTTTAAACGATACCCACATAGCATTATTTATGCAGTAAATTCCCTGCTTATTCTGCACAAATAAGACATGTCAAGAATAAACAGGCTCCACATCGGTGATAAATGGCACTCTACAGGATCTAGGAACATGTATCATTGGGGTTTGTTGATTATTCAGGTGACATACGGTAGTGAGAGTGATTAACGCTGTACTGCTCAAATTCATCAGTGAATAAAAGCATTACATTACTGTGGTTCGTGCTGAAACAAGCTACTAAATCAGACTCTTTCAAGACAGCAAACATTCACTTTTCTTAAGTACTAAATAAACCTTGCATCTTTAGGTTAGAGGAAATTGGACAGATGAAGAAATCAGGGCCAATATTATCTCTGTAATTTTAAAAGGTTTTTAAAGAAGATCCCTAAAATTCACTGAGTTTTATGGCTCATTGTTAGCATCCAGGAAGTGGAGTTGTATATATTTTTTGAGAAAACATTGGGAAAATTATAATTGCTGGGGACATTCTTTAATTAGCTTTTAAAAAAATCAGAAAGTTGGTAGAAAAGGAGGACAGAAAGGTGTAGAAAAACAATGCCTGTTATTTTTCAAGTATTTTCTGGTGGAAAAAAAGAATTAATCTAGCCAAGCATTGGAAACATGAAACCAGAAAAGTTATGCAGCATATGCATGAAGGGAGTAGCTTACTCTACCATTGTATGTTTTCCACTTCTGTAGTGGTGAGAAGTCAGCAGGAGCTTAGCTGGCTGAGTTGGATTGATGGAGCTGCTCTCCAAAGACCAGATTTGCAAAAAGGTTTATGGCAATTAACACGTTTCATTCACCTGAAGGTTCAGCGCCTTTCCTTAATATAGTTAAGTATATATTCAGATAAATATAAAATTTATTAATTTTTAGCCAGTCTTATGACTGTAGCTTGAATGCCTGGAGTTGGCAACAATGGGAGATACCTCTGTGTTATGAAGGTGCACGTGTGTGTTCATGCAACTACAAAAGCTTCTGTGTGGATGACAGCGACATGATCCATGCAGGCTGGACATCTCATCCACCATTTACTAACCCAAATTCCAGTTCCTTCAGCAGCCCATCTGAAAGGATTTTCAGAGAATTGTTTTTCCTTGCAGTTGGCTGCATGCACTGAAAAACCGTATTGCAGCTCAGAGTGGGAAATAGTCATGGTTTGTTTTTTTTAAGGCCTGCTACCATCTGAACAGTCCAAAGTGAAAAAAATAGTCTTGGTCTGTGTTGTAAAAAGGCAGGAAATCTACTTTCCAAATGTAAAAGGCTTGTGCATAGATTGCTTTGGGAGAGCTCAGGAGAGCAACTGTCACTTTCCTGATGTTTTAAAGAAGGCATCTGAGACCATTCTAGAAAATTCTGAAATATATATGTTTTCCTCTCCCTAGGAAATGTGAGAATCTGACATATTTTACAGACATGCACGTATACACTGCTAATGAAAAACTTCAGAACTAATAAAATCTTTCAGAACCAGCTTTTCTGTGGCATGTTGACATATACTGAATGCAAGACAATGATGCTATGAAAGTTTCATTGACACACATTTGGGCTGACCTACATATAATCATTGTGCCTTTCTTGCAGACAAACTAACATCCTAAACAAATATGCCACATCAGCTAAGCAATTTGAGGAAAGCATGAGAAATGGCAGGAGGCGAATTAGATTGGATATTAGGAAAAATTTCTTCACCGAAAGGATTGTCAAGCATTGGAACAGGCTGCCCAAGGAAGCGGTGGAGTCACCATCCCTGGAGGTATTTAAAACATGTGTAGATGTGGTGCTGAGGGACATGGGTTAGTGGTGGACTTGGCCGTATTAGGTTAATGATCTTAAAGGTCTTTTCCAACCTAAATGATAATTCTATGATTCTATGAGGCTGGTAAGTATGTCTCACTAGAACTCTGGCTTGCAAAGGGTGAAGAACTAAACCCCTTCCAAAAACTTAGCTGATATATGTTGGGTTTTTCCTACTTCAGAAAAACAAACTGTCTAAAAAGTACATAACCTAGAGTTACAAACTTACCTAAGCCTTATCTTTGCCAGGTAGCTAGGAAAATAAGGGATGTCTTCATCTTGATTTGAAAGACTGAGGAGAAATATAACAACAGTCTTCAAGCTGTTACGCAGCTTGAAGATTCAGGGTGCGGAGTGAATAAGTCAGATTTCTAACGAGAGGAATGGATAAGCATGGGATGGGTTACATATAGGAAATGTGGTAATTCCATTTCTGGAGGCTTTTAAGACACACATCTCTTGGAATGGGTTTTCCGTATAGCTGATCTTGTTTTTATGCATGCAGCGGGTGGAATGGCTGCATGGACATTCCTGCTTGGACCGGGCTGTCTTGAGATCTACTGACTGCAGTGCAGTGCCTGTTCAGGACTTATGAATTCGGTCCAGCACCAGGAAAGCATCCCAGACCCACGTGCCGGGTCCCCGCACACACTCTGAAACTCCACAGGCATATTTGAAGTGCAAACATGGTTTATCAGGCACAGGGGAGGCCTGAACACAGGCTTCCCACATCCCAGGCGACTAGTCTAATCACCAGAATAGACAAATAGCTGCCTTCTTTATGATTTATATAGTTATTCACACAAAACAGCTCAATTAAGGATTACTACTCCATTATAACCGAGCAGTTTGGACACTAACTCAGTCAGATGAATTTCGTAAGCATCGGGTGATTTGTACTGAAACTGAGAAAAACATTGGTGTCAATGACTTGAAAATTTCTCACTATTTTGTTTCTTTGAAAAAAGTCTGTGCCCCTTCCGTACATCTAATTTCTATGTTGATTAGATCCTACCCGTTTGCTACTGTTATATTTCCATCTCTCCAGAAGGCAAGCTGGCAAGGTTTTCCCCTTCTGGTAAATAATGATCACTTCCCAACCTTCACGACATAGAATGTAACTCCACATTTGGGATGGAAAGAGCCCTGCTTACCAAACTGATAGCTACTTGTTACAGGGAAACAGATTTTTAAACAAAATCTTTGCACCTATCTTTCATATTTTAAGTGGAAGGAACCCCCAATTAAGCAACCCCCCACAAAGAAAATAAGATTTTTGGGCCATAATCAGACTTTTTGGTGTCTTTTCAGGCTTGCAATTTGTTTAGTTTTGTCTTTAGGTTCTCTTGGTTTTGATTTATAAATACGCCTGCTCCTGTGCTTATTTCTTTTTTCTTCTGATTTCCCTGATTGATTACAGAGATACTATTTAGACCACTATTGGCAAGATAAGATATGGTAGTTCGCTTTTCCAGGGTCTGGATCTTGTCCCCATCCAGTGCTGGCATGTCTCTCTGACTTGCAAAAAAAAAAAAAAAAAAAAAAAAAATCTGCTTCTGTCGCTCTTCCTTAATTGGACACTATCCAAATTTCATCAGGCTCCTAGTTTTGCCCAAATTATGTTTGTCTGGTCCTGCCACCAATAATCTGATCTAAGCCATCAGGTAATTTTGTCCACCTATGCCTGTTAAAAGAGCCTGGGATCTGGCTTTGGCTCTGTTCCCACAGAAAATTTCCATTCCATTCAACGGCAGCTGGATGAGCCCATTAGTTTGCAAATCAAGAAAGGACTTTAAAGAGTGATCTCTCTTCCTAAATACCTTGGAGATATTTGGGAAATAACTCTGGTGATTATTTTTGTGCTAGGATAGATGAAATGTGAGTTAGATTAGGAGCAGTCCAGTTAGCATTTAGAACAGCCAAAAATTGTGGTCCAAATGCTAACGATGCAGCTCTAGCCTACTAATAATTAATATACAAAAGGGTTATGACATAAGAAGTTACTTCTAGAAACAGCCTGTACAAATGCATATAACACTGCAGACTTTCTCATGCACACAAGCACAAGGAAAGGAAACAAGCTCTAGGAAATAAGAAATAGTTACTAAAGGTTGACCTGGTGTCCCACCAGCAGCCTGTACCTGCAGCAGGAGGCTGAGCAAGGCTGAGGTAACCTGAGACCCACCAAAAGGGTCTTCCCTCCTTTAGCTGCTCTACGATGTACGTAGGAGCAAATTAGTTTCTGCTGCTGAGTTTGAAAGTTTTCAAGGCACTTTTTTTTTTCTTTTTTCTTTTTCTTTTTTTTTTTTTTTCCCCTCCTTCATGACAGACTGAAGAACTCATTGGTGCTGTAATGAAAGGCAGACTGCGTTCCCTGTCATGTCAAGAACGTTGCATCGGGAAAGTCGACATGATTTCATGGCTAATGATTCACTCGCTAATATCAATGTGGGCTGCAGTGAGGATAACCAAGTTGAGCTGTCTTAGATCAAATGATTCAATTAGGCCAGCTGTCCCTATTTGTCATGGCTCAACTCGCTTTCAAATTACCTTTCCAAAGTGTGTACGTGCCTTAGCATAGAACTTAACAGCTCAACTGTTTTACAAAAAGGAGATATTTAGCCATGATGATAAGGGGGAAGAAAGACGTCCTTTTTCATCTGCACTGAATGTTTTTCCTTAGCAGTTACAGTATGCATTTGCCAGGCTAAACTTTAGACATCACAGTCAAGTGTGAATCACTCGCCTCTCCTGATGACAGCGCTCTTTTAGATTTCTAGACTATTTTTCGGCAGATTAATGAAAATAGAAGAGAAAATCTAACTCTGTGTGTGTGTGTGTGTGTGTGTGTGTGTGTCTGCAGGGACAACTGACACAGAAAGGAGTAAATGGTACAGAGAAACCAGAAGAGAAATGTATAGTCCCTCAAATGTATCCTTTAGGCTTAAACTGAGCTGAAGTCAATGATTGTTCATATGATGTCTAGCAAAGAGCTTTTCTGCAACGTTTTGGTTGTCTTGGTTAAGATACTTAGTCCTCGACACGTTACCTGCAGGACAACCACCCCGTCGTCCCTTGGTAGCAGCCCTCGGTGAGTGCTCTGCCGAGGCAAAGCGGAGCTGGCGGCTGGCAGTGTCAGCACGCGGAGCCGGGGCGGAATAGGCATGGAAATTCAATTACCCTTGGTGGCGGTCCCTGCAGTGCTGGGCGGCGGAGCTTCTCCTGCTGAGGCTGAAGCCTGTGCTTGCAGATCTTTCACCCATGGGCATTGATTGACTTTTTAGTGCTGTGGAGGTGATAAATGAGGGAAAGAACAACCTGGATGTACACGAAACAGATGAAAGTTATTACAAACATACAATCACAGCTGTTAATAAACTCTCACATATTTCCTGTAGTTGGATTTGGTTGATAATTTGGGCCTTCTCACTTTAAACATTTTAATAAGATTCCAGTGGTGTCTGAAAAATTCTCCCCTGCCGTCTGTATGGCTTATTTTGTACTATATATATTTATTTTGCCTAAGCTCTCTCTGGCAATCATACCGAGTTGGAAAATAGCAGTGGTATTTGCTAGAAAAATAAGACACTTTCTCCCTGCTCTGGACTGAATATCTTGTAATTTTGTGATCATGTTGTCAAGTAAAATATACTGTTGGTTTCGAGAAATGCTATATTAGGGAAGTATTTTCCATTTATCTAAGAGGAACAGTTTAAACTGGAACAGGCTGAACTTGCGTTCTGAAAATTTGTGAAGGTTTTTTTTTTTATTATCCACATCTTCCATCAAAAATGGAAACATCAATTAAAAAAGTGTGATTGAAATACTAAAAATCAGAAAAAATTGAGGGCTCTTTTAAGGATTTGTTCGTCTACTGATAGATTATGTTGATGAACAGTGATCTGTGAAGTCCTTTGAGCTGATTGGTGGGAGACATTAGGCATGCGACAAATTTGCTAATTGGAGGGTAATCTAGAGAGATGCAATAAATCCTCATTTGAATTGTATGGTCCAGAACAACTCTCTGGACCCTTTTGTTCAGAGTCACGGTTAAGGTTATGGACCATTGAGATCAGTGCCCTGATGCACAGATCTGTGAGTTTGCAAAGTCTCTAGCAATGGTACTTGAAGTTACTTCTGAAAATGAAGATATATGGATCTAAAACTTTCTTACACCAAGTTTTCTAATTTTTTAAGGTTTTCTTTTTTTTTTTTTCCAGAAAACTGGGGAAATTGTAGGATTTAAACCTACATGACTCAGTAGGATTATGAGAGTGGGCAGAGTACTGCTCTCACCCCTGTCCTAGCACAGATGTGCTCCTGCTTTTTACTCAAGCCCTAATGGTTCTTCGGTGCAGTCTCACAAATTTTCTCTTCCTCATCTCCATCGGGTTTTTCAGTGAGAAGGAGAGGTCAACATGGATTGTCCTCTGGAGTCAAGACTATTTCTGACTTTATGAATAGCAATCTTAGAGCAATGAGAAACATTTTACAAGGGGAGCATGTAAGATTAGCTCTATTTATCCTGGGCTGTCACGTTCATGCAGTGGTAACGTACATGTGGCCGGTTTCATTCTCTTTGCCTCCTCTCTCCTGTTTTCAGTTCTGCAGCTGATATCTCTCCAGTGGCAACAGAAAGGTCAGTACTATGTATTTCCCTCCATTTTAAGGAAAACTTAAGATACTGCCACAGGCTAAAGAGTTAAAGAAACACATAGGAACTCTGCTCCTCAGACCCTCCACATGCTCAGTAGAAAAGCCACCTGCTCCTCAGACAAAGCCCACCACCTGGGGGACACGCACCCCAAGGTAATTCTCCTGCAGCCTCAGCGCTAGCTTGGAAAGTTTATGACACACTAAGACTCTAAAAAGCCTAAATTTTCCTTCTACCTCCTGCTGCTGCCAGATATGTCCATGTGTGGGTGTAAAAGTAATAAGCCAGTATATATTGCCTGGCTCATACATACCCAGTACTAACGAGAGTCCAAGATGCAACCACGCCATATTAGTTGAATATAAAATATTAACTCTCAAGAAGTAGAATGTAGTTTGCCTGCTGTCTAAATTAATAAACACAGGTAAACAGATTTACCAGCCTTATGCCTGGTATTTATATTTGTTAATTAATTCAGTTCATCAAAAACACAATGCATTTTGCAGCTTTCAGTCTCCAGCTTTGACTGCAAAGACATAGCTATGGACGGGAAGGCTATAGAGCTGAAGAAAAAGGAAAGCTTTGGTGTGGGTTTTAGTGGAAAACCTTTTCAAAGGTTAGAAGCACCTGAACGATTACATTCAGGAAACGTGGCCTGACCAGGGTGGTGCGTTAGGGTTTTCATACATTTCTGTCTGCTGTGTTTTCTTATTTCTTATTCATGATATACAAATCTTGGCAAGGAGGTAGATTCTAAGAAAAATGACATTTTCCTTCCAGAGATTTTAAAATGCAAAGAGACTTCTAAATAGATTTCTGACTATATTGAAAAATTCCCTTGAGCTTTGCCTTGAAAAATACCTTTCAGTGCTCACATTTCAGCCTCCTTCCATTTCTCTTCCATTTGGCCATAGCTCAGGGGGGGACATTTCCAGTCTACAGTCTCTGCTCACTTGGAATAATGTTTGTTTGCATGAGTAAACCAGCTAAAGTGGCTATCACTGAAGTCATAACTAGAAGATGAAACCAGTTGGGACTATTCCCATGTGAAGTGAGTCAGGTTGCTGAATCAGGCCCGTGTGTGAATTTTTCTGTGTCCCAAAGGTATATTTTCCCATCTCATTAGAAAAATTGTTCTTCTAGTGTACCAGGCAACAAAAGCCTGGGAATTCAAAGTACATGGGGACATAATGTCCTTTTAGTTCTTCCCTTTCACCTTTCCCTTATTTTTCTTTCCTGCAGTGCTTTTTAAAGCAAACTCTCTGGTGAATTTTATAATTTTGGGCTTTTATCAGTTTGTTATTTTCATTCTATTCTTGCCCAAATATATAGTACATGTAGTTTTTTGTTTGTTTGTCTTGTTTTTGTTTTTTTTTTTTTTTTTAAATCTAAGCATCCCGCTTGTGTCTAGTTTTATCTTAAAGACAACAAAGAATTGCAAGGTGTTAATGTTGTTCCTTGTGCAGTATGTATCTTAGCTTCCCCTTCTACAACAAACCAGAGCTGGAGAGAGTAAAAACAGAAGAAATATGAAAGCTGTAAAGACAGTTAATGTGTAAAAGGACCAACTAATGTGTGTCAGCTCAGCCAGATGCCCAAGGCTAAATCTCTTGATGTGAAATGGTGATTCAGCTGTCAAGGTGCCTGAGTAGACTTGTGGTCATCATAATGATTGGCTATGGATTGTTTCTGTGGTTTTTTTTGGGTTGGGGTGTTTTTGTGGTTTGGTTTTTTTTTTTTTTCAGAAAGGCAATAAACAGAAAAGGTCAAAGTTATTCAAATGAACCAACAGCCCATTTTGGTGGAAATATAGCAGGGCTCGTTAACTCAATTCACATCTTTTGTGTCAGTTTTCTAACATACCGTACATCTGGAAAAATGCAGTGATTTGTAAAAGACATAATGTGCCTCTTTCCCCCAAAGGTTTTGTTTACAGTACGTAATAAAATATGATACAGTTTTTCATGGAGATGGGATCTGATAATTTGTTTAGATATAATATGAAAGTATCAGTCTGTGAAATGAACAACATAAAAAGTAAGCAAATGCTCAAGATGTGTCAGCTAACAAAACGGCAAAACACGCATTCGAGTGAAAATCAAAGGCTTCAGCAACAATTTTATTTCCCTTAAAACTCAGTCTCTTCAGACAGTGTCTAATATTTTGATGCTGATTGCCATTAGCGAGGCTGTGTTTTATTGTGACAGAGACCTTCCCATTCTACGCAAAAACTGAACTCCAGTCAGCTGAAAATTCAGATAACGAACAGAGAAGTCGGGTTTTCAGGTATCCCAAAGTATCAACACTTCATAAGAACTTACACACTGAGTCAGCCCAAAGGCCCCCATCTAGTTTGATGTGTTACTGATGCTGCTGGCTAATACTGAATGTTTGAGGAAAGCACCTAATTGACATAATCTGGAGGAGCGGTTGTCATATTTAACTCTTGGTTTTAGCCTATACTGACTTTCCTTCATATTTCTTGTGCCCTTGTGGCCAAGAAGGCCAATGGCACCCTGGGGTGCATCAAGAAGAGTGACCAGCAGGTCGAGGGAGGTCATCCTCCCCCTCTGCTCTGCCCTAGTGAGGCCCCATCTGGAGCACTGTGGCCAGTTCTGAACTCCCCAGTTCAAGAAGGACAGGGAACTGCTGGAGAGGGTACAGCAAACGGCCATGAAGATGATTAGGGGCCTGGAGCATCTCTCTGATGAGGGAAGGCTGACGGACCTGGGTCTTTTTAGTCTGCAGAAGAGAAGACTGAGGGGGCATCTGATCAACGCCTGTAAATACTTAAAAGGTGGGTGTCAGGAGGATGGGGCCAACCTTTTTTCAGTGGTGCCCAGTGACAGGAAAAGAGGTAATGGCCACAAACTTGACTATAAGAAGTTCCATCTAAACATGAGGAGGAACTTCCTTCCTGTGAGGGTGGCAGAGCCCTGGAACAGGCTGCCCAGAGAGGTGGTGGAGTCTCCTTCTCTGGAGACATTCAAACCCACCTGGACACATTCCTGTTCAACCTGCTCTGGGTGACCCTGCTCTGGCAGGGGGTTGGACTGGATGATCTCCAGAGGTCCCTTCCAACCCCAGATCATTCTGTGATTCTTTGTTACAATTCAGATTAACAGACTTGGAGTGTGTGGTGTTAGCCTTTAATTGTGGAATATTTAGCATGTGTGTCAGGAGTTTGTGATTCAACCCCCACTCTTCCCTTTTAGCTCGTGCAGGTGCTCTCAGTCTTTAAAAGCAACTGTTTGTTGGAGAATGCTTTTGCAAACTGTCAGGATGCAAATGACATTTGTGAAAAGCAGGTTTTTCTTTTCTGCTCACAAATTGGAGGAAAATGTGTTTAAGTGGTCAGAGCTATGATTTATGCCTTATCTGTGTCCAGACATTACATTGGGTATGTATGTAAAGATATAACAAGGAAGACAATGGCAATTGGGGCCAATTTGATTTTAAACCAAACGAATGAGAAGTTTATTCTTTGCAAATAAACCTCCGTGGAACAAACAGCTTCACCTTAGAGTGAGCTTCTCTATTTTAGAGTCACACCAGCCCCGGTTTCAGAGTCCTCTAAGCTGTACCCCATGCACAATTGCTGTTTCTGAACTGAGCCATCCTTGATAGATGACATTTATTTTGCTCAGCTTTTGGCTCTTTCTACAATACAGAAATTAGTGACTAGTTTATCCGAGTTCCCTATATGTTCGGCAGAGAGAGAAAGGATCCTCCAGAGGGTGATTCAGAGTGGGAGTAAATTAGTTTAGGCTAATTTACACAGCCAGGTTGCGGCTTTCAGTGAGACAGTGGGAAGGCTTCCTCTGTATGCCCTTTGCAGCCCTGAGTCTTATTACTGGATGCTAAAAAAAACCCAAGCAAATGCAGAGACTCCTCTGTCCCCTTGTCGAACTCAAGTGAATCCTGCTTGTGTCCATGAGAATTATGAGCAGAGCTTTCACAGTTTATCACTTTGGATGGCTGGACAGGAGTTCAGGAAAGCCTACGAGATCTCCGCAGGTGTGGGACTTCCACTGTAGAAAAGCCACCAGGCACCAAGAAGGTTATTGCATCGGGGACTATCTGCCCAGAGTGGGGAGAAGCTGGTCTGGGTGTGGATATAATAATTAGCAAATAAAGTATCTTAAACTGGTGGTGCAAAGTGGACACAGTTTGGTTTTATACAATTAAACTGGTATAACCAGTGTAAATGAGTCACATCAGGGTAAGGTTCCTGGGCAGGTGTGATTTGGCTTATAGCATTGAAAAACACCTGAAGAAGCAACAAGTTATTTGAGAAGCAAATTACTGTATCAGTAAGCTTTCATACAGCTAGACTGTTTCACCTTAAAAATAAAGTTTGGGAAGGGGAGCAGTTAAAAAAGAACAGATTTTCCTTGTGAAAGGTTCACGTAGGTTGGATGCTGACAGCCTAAACCATTCCCTGACTCTTCGACTGCATTTTAACTCCAGCTTTAAAGTATTCTAGAGCTCAAGGCAGCCCAAGCAGCGACTGCAAGGGGTTAACAGACAATTTATGTAAAGTCTTAGTATTCTGCAAAATGAAATGTGCATGTGAAATGGAAAAAAAAAAAAAAAAAAGAAAAGATTATATTTGTCAGCTGTGCTACCATATGTTGCTCTGGCGGAAGCACAGCAAAATGGTGACAATTTCTATTTTATTGAATGAGGATCTGTGTTGATTTCCATTATTTGAGAGTGTCTCCGGACAAACAAAGGTATCTTCATTATCACATAAAACTGTGCTCACCAGTAACCTAGAATATCCATGGCTACAGGGTGACCTGGGATTGCAGTCTCCTTGAAAATAAAGTATCAGAGAATCAGTTCAATCCATCTGCATATTCTAATGGATTTAGCCCTTGGAGGGCATGGGGGAATAGTCTTGTGAAAAGATAAGTGGCAGATACAGGAAATATAGACAAATTTGAAGCTCTTTAAAATCTGAGGAGAACTTATCTCATCAGCATGATTAAAACAAGTGTGTGTAAAGGCTTTGGTGGTTGCGGACTACTCTCAGCCATCTGGTCATGCTGGGAGGCAGGGCTTCATGGTTTGGGCGCAGAGCTGCGCTAACATAACTAAATTTCTCTTGGATATAGGCTGATAGGTTTGCTTGGCTCTGCTGTGTCATATGGGCTGACTTGTTGGGCTTTTGCAGGGTGAGGAGTTTCTGTGCCATTCCCTTTTGCGTGATATGGAGATGTCCTAGAAGATGCTGCTTTTGTTATTCTAGGCTCACAGCTTTCTCTCAAGATTTTTCTCAGCTTGCCAAGACCTCAACGTGTGACCTGCCATGAGCTGGGTGCTAAGTGTCGCTGAGCATCCGGGGCTCTCCTTGGCTCCATGTGCACCGTGGGTGCACAGTGTCTCTCCAGGCCATATGTCAAACGCAAGGCACGAGGAAACAATTCCTTTGGGCACTAGAAATGATATTTATTTGCTTTCAGGACAGCAAAAGTTAAGATTTTCTCTCTTCTCCTGCTTAATGTTATTCAGCATCCCTTGAGTGTCTCTCCTTCCAGTGACCAGAACACTTCATGCTCTCCATGTCAACCCTGCCTCTGAAGAGGCACCATCATTTTCTGGATAATGACACCATAGGGCACTACAGTACATCTATTGTGCCTCAGCAAACATTTCAGGCTGGTCTCAGCTACCTGAATGTCTGGCCTGGAAAGGCAGAGAAGTGCCTGCCCTGGCACCATGCGCACCAGTGGGAACAGCTTGGTGATGTCTGAGGAGTTCTGTACCCAGCCCCCTAATCCCTGCCAAAGACACAACTGTGCACTATCCAGGCAGGGTTGGCTTTTGGCTGACCAGTTTTGGTCTGCCAGAGCAAATACCCGTCCCTGAGAATCCCATCCCCACATTGGTGTGCTCTGTGTTATATTGCCCGGCCTCCAGGGGCTCCTGAAGGAATGTTTGGAGTGAGTCCCCCACGTGCTGGAGTGCAGCACCCTTGGAGAGAAGTGTTCTTTGTTTCATGTGGGTAAGGTTCCCACCACCTGCTTCTTGGTCAGGCAGAAAAGTACTGTGGTTATGAGTAGAGGTGAAGGCTTCTTACTTTCGATCTCACCCAAGGGAACGAAATTGTTCAAATCACCTTAATTGTCCTACGCACCCAAACAGAAAAGGGATTTGGTTGTACAAGCTGAGCACTCACTGCCGCAATGGTTGGGTTGGTGGGACAACTATTTGCCAGATACTGACAGATATTTGCTAACAGATATGTTAATAGACCATTTGGTAGGGAGAGGTAAGTTTCTGTTTCAAATTCAGGCCGCTGCAATTCTCAATTAAAGGGGAATGAAGTGCATTGATTTGCTACCCTCTCCCCTCCCGTTTCGCAGCAAACAGGTTTCAGGCTGCAGAATCGCTCACACTTCCCTTCCTGTGATTGTAGGCACCAAGTCAATGCAACAGCACGACACCGAGGTGAGCTGTGCAGCTGCTGAGGAACCACATTTTGGAAGAAGCAGAGAAGTAAAACCTTGATTTCTTGCCTTCCTGTTGCTTGGTGTCTCCAAGACCTCTCTGCCTTATGCCGTCATGACAATTTGTTAGTGGCTGAAATTTCTATTTTCCACAGCTACTGAGAAGCCTCATGAGACAGTGACTGTGATTTGCTTTTAGCATGCGTGGCCCAGAGGGTGACACAGGCACGGTGCCAGCCAATGCAGTAAAGAAAGTTGTTGGGTCTGAATTTTACAACTCTCTTTTAGCCAGGATTTTACACACCAAATCATCTATACTGTACAGTGGGATACCATCTACTGTACAGTGGGATGCTTCTATGGAGCAATCATGGAACATACTTCCATAGATTAAGCTTTTTTTTATTTTTCCTAAATCAGATTACTTAGCTCTGTGGACTCTATCTCTATAGCACTTTTATAACATGGTCATCCTACATTACAAATAATAAAATAATTTTTCATTCCAATAGTAGCCACACCTCACTACTTGTCCTTCAAATTGCCTTTCTTAAGACGTTTGGTTTGTGCTGTTTCTTCTTAATATTGTGGGTTTGGAAGAGAATAAATGAGGACAAATCACCTACTGGTAAAATGAATGATATTTTTTCAGTTTTTCTGTCCTAGTTTCTTTTTCCGTCTTGGTATTTGCTTTCCGAGTGCTTTTGTATATCGAAGCAAATTTCTAAGTAAAAAGTCCATATTATGATCAAGTTTTTGAAAAAATAACTACTCTGTCCTGAAAGGGAAACATCATAAAATCATTAAATTTAGGAGTTGGAAGTATTAGTAACCGTTTCTCCGATAATATTTTCCAGGACCTCTTAAAAAGCTGGCTTTGTTTTTAATAATTTTCTTTGATCTTAAAGTGAAACCTAAACAAATAATTAATCTTTCACTGAACTAACTGAGCCGATCTGTAAACTAGATACCCTCTGAAGCTGAGCATGTGAGCTAGAATATTTTTAGTGTCTAGATTTTTATTAGGGAAGGTGATATATGACTGAGGCCATCCTACACAATATGTCTTTGTAGAGGTCTCTCCATACATCACTGTGCATGCACTATTGATTGCAAATCCACGTCATAACTGCTTACAATGAAGCAGAATAAATTAATCATTTATTTAAGTTATATGTTTTACTGCAATTTGACTGTCTTTTGCATACATCTCTCCTTTTAAATGTAAACATATTAAAACTTAAACTTGAAACTATGGCAGCATATGTTTAGACATAACTTCCAGTAATCTATTTAAATAACTTATGATGAATAAAGCTTAAACAGCACATCTTTGAAGTCAGTGAGATTGCTAAACCAGGAGAAATCTTTAGTTCAGTCTCTGAAAAGAAAGTGGAAAAAACTGCCTACTTTGGAGAGCTGCACCCTTTTTTGGAGACTGCACTAATTTTACTTCAATTGCAGTCAGGATTTTTTTTAAGTTTTTTAATAATTGAATGGAAACTAAGAAACTATTTGAGAGCTGAAAAATTAATAAAAGTAATTTTTGGAAATGTTATGTTTCCCTCCTTTTTTATATGAATTAAAAAATGTTTGAGCATGTAAGAATGGTTAGGTCTCTTATGTTGAAGGAATTTCTAACTACAGATCATCAAGCCTTTTATAATAAATCCGTCATTCTGAAATGCAAGTTAGTATTGATATTTTTATCCAGTATATTTGATATAATTTTATTTAACTACCATAAATCTGCAATGTTAATTTTTTGCATTGGTAATTGAATTTTGATATGCACCCAAAACCAGTCTGGCACAAATGTGAAGTAAGGACCCAATCTAGTTAATAGGAAAGGTGGTTTAACATAGTGTTTCATAATAACATAAAAATAAAGAGATTACATGTACATTAAACAATATAATTGCTTTCACTGTGTATAGTATATTGTTCTGAAAAGAAATTCCAAATTTATTGTAAAAGCTCCTTTAAAACATATTTATTTGCATCTAATGGTTGCCAAATGGTGAATCAACATTTAAAAAAAAAAAAAAAAGAAGACAAGAAATTGAAAGAGGCAGCTCCATTAGAGTTCCCTTATCATGTTTGGAGTGAAGTTTCTGACTGTCATCATGTTTCCTGCTGTACGAAAAAAATCTGTGGCACTAGTAGGGGAAGTACCCGGTCACCTGGTAGTGTGTGTCATCCCTGTGCCCGCGCACTTGAGAGAAGATGTTGTTGTTCTCATGTCCATCGTTAGCTGGTGGGATGGAGGTGCCTACACTGACCCAGAGACCGCAACCCTCCTTAGAATCCACTTGGCAGCCAGTCTGAAAGCACATCATGGCTTTTGCTTCACATATTTTTGGAGGGGTTGTTTGGAAGTGTTCCAAAAAAATCCCCCTGCATTAAAAAGATTTTTTTTTAACATTGCAAAGCAGAATTTTGAATGTCAGAATTAAAGCTGTCTGGAAAACTGTGGCACCTTCAAAGGCAGGCATTAATGTGCCATCTTTTAAAATATGAATTGCTTTTTTTCCCTTGGGCTTCATCCCATGCTTATGTCAGATATACCTTCAGTCCTGTGGCAAGACTTGGAGAGCAAGTGGCATGTTTTGTAAGTAAACAGCATGATGGTATTTGGATTAATCAAGTATAGACAAGTAATCAAGTACAGATTAATCTGAGAAGGGTTATGAAAAAATACTGATTTTAAACTAATAAAACTAAGCGTTGATAAACGTGAAGTCACGTATATTGCAAAGAATAATAAGAATTATAATTTGCATATCCAGACTCAAATTGTAACACAGTAATGAAAATTTTTCTTTGATGTAGGATATTGATATACTATTACAGCAAAAGAAAATGGTGGCACATATAAATAATTGTAAGAGAAAAAGGGGGGAACATTGTAAAACCACATATAAATATATATCACAATGCATCTTATCACAAAAGGTAGTGGATAAACCTTATTACAAAAAAAGATCTGAGACAAATATAAAGTTTTGGAATAAATGAGTATAATTATTATATAATGACAAATGAGGAAAATTATTAAATATATGTCAAACTTCTATATGACAAGAGAAGGGAAACCTGAGTTTGTTCAGAGAAGACGGATGGAATCAAAAATGTTAGATATCTGTAAGTGATGAATGGTTAAGACAAGGTGAACCAAACATTCACATTTTCCTTTCTTCTTAATAGCAAAAGAAATATTTAACAAATCTGAAAAGTAATGCATTTACATGTGGCATAAGGGACTTCTCTGCATCACTCCCAGCTGATCTATGTGCAGGATGCTATGAAAGTGCAGGATATTACTAAGTGTAAGAATTTAGGATTTTAGATGATTTATGTTTATAGATATGAACAGTCATCGTTCTATTAAGCACGTAAGCACTTTTCTTGAGAAATAAAACTCTCATGTTTTAAGCAATAAACTAGCTCTAGCTCCAAACGGTGGAGTTTAAAAATAAGCGTTTCATAAAATGATATATTCCCGCCTTGCTCACTGCAAAGTTCTGTGCTCGATTTTCTGAAACTCTTTTGGAGCCCTTTTCCTGAAAACTTCATCAGGTAAAATATGGATGTGTCTAATGCAGATCTGGGTCCTATTCCAACCATCTAGCAGGATCACATCTGGAAAGAGGATTCAAATGTAGCAACTGAGTCCAGATATGTCATTGCAAAGGCTGTCTAAGCCTAACTGAATCCTATTCAACCAATCTTCTGTAATTTTATTTTGTGCCTTAGAGATGGCATTTCCCAATAATTAATAGTTCATATAAAATGAATCAATGGGTTTTCTGGATTCAGTTTTTGAGCGGTGAACCTTAGTACTGCTAGCTTGTGATTCTTTTTTTTTAAAAAGTATTTTGGACTATAGTCAAAACTCTGTGAAGATCTTCCACTCTTGAACAAAAGAGAGCAAGTATCTAAATGACTTTACCAACTTTGCTTTGGTGAACTGTACTAAACAGATTTAGTACAGTTTTCTTTCTGTGATGTGACTGCTGCTCTAGCTGGGGACGAGCGAACCTGAGGAGACATCCGTATGGCATCTCTATGGAAAGTGAGGATGGCACAATCAATGCATCATTGTATCTGATAGTCCAAGTCTTGTAATGTTTATTTTGTACCAGGAATCCAGCCCAAGAGATTGGTTGATTGCTGTGACTCACTGAGTTTGGGTAATCTTCTACAAGAGGCAATGGAATAATTGAAACGCGGGCCTGAAAGGTGCCTGAAGAGACCAGCCAGTCCAACTGGTTGCCCCGAAGCAGGATCCAGTGCATCTTGGCAAACTCATACTTATTGCCTGCATATCTAAAGATGAGGCAGCCTTACCTGGGTACCGATACCTGGGTACCGTAGGGCTGCTGAAAGGACTGAGAGGATAGATTAGGAGAGAATCTTGCTGGAAAGCCTCTAGAGCTTGGGAAGCCACAGAAAGACTACCTTCGGGAAGATGTTAGTCTCCAGAGAAGGCTACTGCTGAGGCCTCTTAGATGACTAGTTTAGATAAGGATAAGTAGGCATTTTTTCCAAAGTTGTTTTGGGAAGATTTTCCTTGCATGTATGAAATGTCTTTCCTTCTGTTATAACATGTGTATATAGTTCAACACTTGTTTGTGTAATTCCCTGTACATATTTAGCCTGTAGTGTTTTATGTTAGACTTTAGAATAAACTTGTTTTGTCATTTTCCGCTCACCTTCTGTCTGCTATTTATAACTGTACGGAACAGTAATTAAGGAGGGAAAGGAACAACCTAATGCGATCGCCCTTGAAACAGTATTCTGTAATGTAAGGAGGAATAGGAGAACTCCTTCAGTTTCTGGGCAAAAATAAAAATTTGCACACAGATCTTCTGTAATGTTTTCCTCCCCAAGTGATACCGAATTCTTTCATTATTCTTTAAAAATGAACAATATAAAGGGATAAAACCTAATGTGCTGAGTATGGGTTACTATCAAAGGAATTACTGTTCCTTTCTTGAGCCATTGTACCATTTGTCAGTTTTCAAATAAGATATACAAACATTTATGGGAAAATGCACTAGTATTTTATAGTGAGAAGAGTATTGCATGTTTCAGACAATGCCATGATGACGAGAGAAAACCCTACCTGAGAATTTCATGTATCTGGCCCCCTTATAACGGCCCGCATCAAAATCCCAGGAGGGGAACGCAAGAAGGGTATGTGCATTTCTACTCTGGTAAAGCAACCAGATCCCTGTCGTGTGCTCTTCCTCTTTTGGGTTTTTTTGGCAGTGCCCACATTCTCAGGGTGATTAAAATATGCTGGAACTGCTACTGCATAAAAATCTCTGTATGTTACGGAGTATGATAGGAGCAATTCAAACGTCTTTCAAAGCTGCTCTAGTCCCTCCTTTACCGCACCCAGTGCCATGGTGTCTGAGTTTTCCCCTAAAGCATTAAATAACATGAGTAGAACCTGTCACATGTGGTTTGTTCTCCTAGTATAAATGCAAGGTTAGGTCAAAATCTTCTTTCCTAGCTAGAGATGCTCCCTAAATATGAGCTAATATACATACGTCAGTTTTTGGATTGTTGTTGGACTTTTTGTTTTGCATCAGTCTCCTCTTTAAGATTTGTTTTGCCTGTTTGGTACATATTACAGTGCTGAATGGCAAATGTCTGGCATTCAAAAAATTGTTTTGAATCACAACATTGAATCAAATATGTGAGTGCCTTGGACAATCAAAACTTCCAAAGACATGACAAATGCAAAATTACTCTCTTTTTTTGTATTAAAGCATAGCAAGCATCCCCTTATAGAGTTGTCGAAACCTAAGCTTGTACATTCTTCAAGAAAGGGACGTTTTTGTGGAGATTATGTGTATGTAGTATCCTGGGTTATAAATGATTGCTTCCAACACAAATGAAAAACAAGAAATTAAGACTTAAGATAGGAAATGTTAAGACTTAATCTACCCCTGTGAGATTGTGACCTTCAAGATCAGTACAAGGCTGCAAATCAGTCATCCATGTAGGCAGATACCAGGAAGGCATGGGAAGTTGCTCAGTTTGGTGGCTCTTCCTCGGTGTGTACTTATGACTTGCATTTGGAAATCACAATATTTTTGAGTGTCAGGGTCTACTCCATATCAGCTGTCATTATTGGCTAATGATAATATTTGATAATCATGTTGGAATCTTATAGATTTTGACAATCTTTAACTGTTGGCTTTGTTATGGCAACATAACTACTACTCCAGCCAATTGATGTGTGAATGTGCCCAGTAACTTCTCACTTTATCATTCACTCAAGTTCAGACTCTAACTCCTCGTGCTAACAGAGCAAGCATTTTGATGGCACACTGAAATCTCTGCAACTGTGATACATTATATTCTTAGAGCCTCCCAGATTGCTAACTGCCTCATCAGATTCTTTAAGAATAGCTTTTGAACACTGTTTTGTAGACAGTTATACAACTTGATTCATCTTATATCTTTCAACAGATATCTTGTGCCAGTATGAGTATGAGCACTTTCTGTGCCCTGTCTACTTTCTGTGATTGTTTTATGAGGAAAACTTGGTTTTTGCTTTTAGTACTGGAAGGTCAATCTTCATTTTGCATGTGCTTAGAATGATGATAATGTATTTAGCTCCAGTATCTATTTTGAAATTTACTTTGACTGGTTATTTCCATTTTCACAAAGCCAATCTGTTATAGAATCTTGCTTTGATCAACAGACCCAACAAAGACCTCTGTTTTGGTATCAACATCATCCGAGCTTTGCCTTGTTGTGGTGCACTCATGAATATGTTTCCTTTTTATGTGTCTTTGCAACTTGTGCTGAGATTGACACACTTTGGCAAAATTTTATTGGAGATATGAGACAGCCCCCCCCTTACTCTGCATGCTTTTGTGTCTTGTTATGATTGCCTCCATATGGTGAACAAAGAACTTGAAACTCAGCCCAGTAATGTATAGTACTGGCTACCTAAATGTGTTCAGCCTAGTTAGATCAAAACTTATGGAGACTCAGTGATACTGTAGCATTGGAGGTTATTTTAGTCAAGCTAGGAGGTAGCGTGCAAGAGAGCTGCTGAGATCTCAGACAATGGTTTGACAGCTCAGTCATCAGGTTCTTTTGCATTTACTGCTGCTGAATGATATCTCTTCAGTAGCCTTGGAGAACCTGATTGTTCCCAGAGGGTTAAATAAGTGCAAGAACACCAGGAATCCAAGGAGTTAAGTGGACCGACTAGGGGATGCTTCACTAGAGCAATAAGAGACTTCAGTTGGGTTTTCATGCTCAAGTTTGATTTTATTTGCACAAACAGGTAAGACTGCCACTATCGGCACTTCTTACCACAGAATGAATTTATGCTTCTGACTGGTGTGCACTGAGGGATGAGCGTGAGAAAGAGTTTGTACCATCTTCTCCTTTTATATTTTGTGAATGTTAAGCCTTTTTCTATTGATACAACTGGACTTCTACACTGAAACAAGCTCACTTCAGTTCAAAAAACACAATTAAATATTTTGTCCAAAGCTCAAGTTTGGTGAAAACTTCACAAAACTATATGACTAATTATTTTTGATGGAAGAGATGAACACAAATTACAACAGTTTTGGATTACAAATGTTACAGCAGTTTGCTTGGGCCAGAGGGCACAGTCACAAAATTAACAGGAAAATATCTGTAAAAGAAAGTGAAGTTGCTTAATTAGATTTCGTTATATAACATAAGTTATAACTTATAACATAAGCTAAAGGATATGTCTGACCTATTGTGTGGGATGGGATATGAAGCCAAATGAAAAACCTCTGACATTTTCTGATAAGGTAAAAACTGTAGGAGTGAGTACTCCTGTTACAGGCAGCATGTGTAATGATGAACAACAGGTACCCACTTATTGACAAGGGAAAAGGAATTTATTTTAAAAATTGTCAATGTAAATTTCCCTGTCTACTTACTGAGTTCAATTAAATAGCAATTAGAAAACTTTTTCTTTAAATCAATGTATGCCAGTAGCTAATGCAGAAGTCATTGTGTTAACACATGGCAAAACTCAACTGTTCTTTGTGTTGTTGGTCTATGACATTTTTCTTCCTTTGCTACCTATTTTGTTGAAATAATAAATTCTTAAGGGCAGGGGCCTTATTTTTGTACTGTCCTGTGTAATATTTTGCATGGTTTCTCTGCAGAAGTAATGTAGTACAGGTACAAAAATGGGCTAGAGGCTTTTGTGACACTCTTTTTTCTCATTGTAGATTCCTTCATATCTTCTAAGTGGGCTTATGCCCCAAACTCAGTAAAGATCCTACACCAAAAGAGAGGCTGCATCCTCTTCAACAAGACTCAGCTGAACACTTTCTGTAAGACTGTATCTCACTGAAGCCCATCTGTTCATTGGTGTTCAACATGTTAAAAAAAAAAATATCAAAATTTACCCAATGTAATGGGCTTGCTATTCCTATAGATTGATGCATTTCAAAGAAATAAAAGGGACACTGAGATGTAAGTTTTTTCTCAGTGGCTTAATACTCTGGAAAAATTATTTCCCTGTATGAGAGCTCTTTTTTTATCCATGGGATCCTCTTCAAGGACAACTTTTGATAGCAACTGATGATAGGCCAGAATGTTACTAAATATTAGAAAATCCAACTTTATTTGGTAATGCCTAATCTTTTCTGATTCTAACCTTGGTACAGGCTGCAGGAATGGTTGGGTGTCTTGACATGAGCTTTACTCTACCCCTTTCCACTGGGATCATTGGGTTTCATGATTCTTGATTGCAAATGTTTGTTCTATTGCCCTACATTTAAATGTGAAAATCATCCTTTTATAGTAGCTGGAAAGATGCTCTTCACTTGATAACGTACAAGCATTTTGGAAGTCTCCTGGGATTGCAGGTGCCTTTGATGCCTTTTCCTGCTGTCATGCTCTGAACTAAGAGCAGCTAAGTAAAGATTTCATTTAAATATAATACAAGTGGCAATCATTGTCAATTAAATAGTTATTAAAACATGCTGTCTAAATCCTTTATACTTACTTTATAAATAACATATCTATGCCAGACTCTCTCTGTCACAGAAATGGATACTGATATTCATAAAATGTATGATACATATTCGGTTAAATATATGCTAATGGCATATCATATCATAAAACAACCAAAGCAGGGGTTTTGTTAGATAGAAACAGAAAATTGTACCTTATATCCCCATGTGCGTGGCATTAAACCTGTCCTCTGTATTTTGTGCTTCTCACATGCGTAAGTGAAATGGATTTCTTTGCATCTGACCAATGCATAAACCGCAGGGAGATGTTTTTAATAGGATTCATTGTGATTAGGAGCTGTGGAATAGCCCCATAGTCATAGCAATGTTAGAATGCCACAACTATTTGATAGGAGACATTTCAATCTGTCATCATCTTGTGTGCCCTGACCCCGATAATACACCCCATTCAACCTGAGGCACAAACAGAAATGGTGAGGTAGGGTTGCATTTTTATTTTTTTTATTTTTTATTTTTTAGCACAGCACCAGTCACAGCTTTTATGGGTTCCTGAGAGAAGAGAAAGCATTTTTATTTCCTGTGCTGTTTGTCCCTTATCTAACCATTTAAAAAGATATTTCGTTTCCCGAAACACAATAAACAAGTGGAAGGGGGAGAAAAATCCTTCCTTAGGTAATCTCAGAACAGAAGAACTTTGTGCATTATGCAGCTCAGGCCATGCCAAAATGCAATTTGGAGGGTGTCCAGCACTTCATTGGAAAGTAATGGTTTTCACTGAACTGAGTTATGACCAGCTGTTTACAGACAGTCTGTGACATACTGATAGAGCAGAACACCGTATGTTGCTTTCCAAATCAAATGATACAAGAAGTGTGACAGAGTGGAGAAACATCTGTCATTAGCAATTTTCAGCACGCTTCACTAATTCTGGACAAAATACGAGTAATGAACTTACCGCAGGAAACTTCAAATACTACCACTGCTGAAACAAGGATATAAACAGCTAGTGCTCCTAATGGCGTCTAATTTAATTCATTTGCAGTAAGAAACAAACAAAGTGGGTTATTTGTTTTTGATCATGGGGTAGTAAATAGTAATGCTGATCACAAACATTCATTTTAATCAAAGAAAAAGGGATCGTGGAACTCAACTTTCCTCAAGTTCAGACAGAAGGTAATTATCGGGTACTTTTTTTTCTTAGTCTTTTTTAATATCAGTGACTTGGGTGGGGTTTTTTTGTTTTGTTTTGTTTTGTTTTTTTTAAAGCAGTGCTGTTTCAGAATAGGCCAAGGGCAAGTTTTTACAACGTTACAGATATCATCCTTCTTTGCCTTTGGTCCTCTCCCTTGCAACTCCCCTGCTCGCATCCTCCTCCTGAATCTTCAGAGAGCAAAACTGCAAGTTTTCTGCACAGTATCGCTCATCAGTGGGCATGAAGACAACGGTGAACTTAGTCCAATGCTGGCTTTTACTCCATTTTTCTGCATTATGGCACTGCTGCTGCTGTTTGAAATCTCATGGTTCCAGATGTATTTTCTTTTTTTAAGCCTCACTTTAACAAGTACATGGCCCCTATATACCATGCACTTTAGTGTTTTCTGGTTGATTTCTCTATTTTCATCATATCTGGAACCCAACCGCTGTAATTTCATGATGATTTTCACTTTATGTCTTTGAAATCAATGGAGTTGTTCTGCTGTTCACACTCAGGGGCTGTAGTTTCCCCTTACCACTGATAACACTGCAAATTCCTGAAACTGTTAGGATTAAGTGGCAGTCCACAGGGAAAAAGGGGGGAAAATGAAAGGACAGGTTGTTACTCTTTATATGAACTTTCAACTAATGTTCACACAAAGCTATAATATGAAATGCAGAGGATAGATTTAGTCCAATCCATTGGTGTCCCACCTATGGGACTTCCCTTGGAATAGATCCCAGACCAAGAGAGTGAAAGCCATTCCGAACTGATGACTGTAAAATGAGTGTAGGAGGTCTTTGAGTAGCTGTGTAATTGCAAAATTATTCATGATAAAAAAGCACTAATCTAGAATTCCCAGTTTCTTGTAGAATTTCCTGAGGTGCTGCAGGAAAATTGTGTAACTTTCTAACACCTTGAATAAATCAAACTGGTCCAAGCACAATGTGTTGAAGAGGAAGAGAAAATTTATGGAAATATTTTTTTATGGTGGGAGTTTATGACAGAAATATTTTTCTCCCGCTATAATGCAGAAAAGGAAAACTATTTAACAGAAAACTTTTCAAGAACTGCAACTGTGAAGTTCCTCTAATTCTTACAGACATCTACACGGGAGAGCAAAGCAAAGGGAAAATATAGGTACCATTGACACTCGTCATTATGTTTGTGATCTAGATAATAAAGTAAGCAGACCCAAGCAATTCGCTAACACTAACGCTATTCTTTACATAAACAGTAAATGTTTAGATTTTCCTGTTCACTGACTAACAGCACACATATCATAAACACTAAGCTGTTATAGTACGTTTCGTGTGTTGATTCACTTTAACAGTTGTTAGTGTGAAGACAGGAAAAGAAAAGTGGGTGTAATGAGACCATGTGCAGTATGCTGTGAAAACAGAGGCCCTTATTTGGCATAATGGGTTGCACCATAAGGGCCATAAAATTGTGCATGTGTTAGTATCATTTTAATTATTACGGGTGCCACATGTTAAGCAGAATAGCGGAACTACTAAAACAGCTTCAAAATCCTTACTGCTGATCGCTGCATTTAATTACAAATAGGAACATTTGGAGATAGGTCACCATAAAACCCTTCTGTTGTCAAATGAGCTCAAATCTGATTTTTGTAATTATGTTTTTATACCACAGATCCTGTTGAATAACTATAGGGAATAAAATTTTAATAAGTACTGATTAAATGCAGGTACATCTTGCTTCCTGAGAATATTTATGAATGTTCTTCACCACTTACATCAAGGTACCATCACTGCTTCTGTTTTGGTCACCGGTGATCATTCAACCTTAATGCAAATAAGCTGAATAACTTTATGTGCCATGAAATATTGTTTTTTTTCAGTGAAGCATAAAAGTACTGGATTTCAATTATTCATTCTGTTTGCTAGAGCTGTGTACAGTACTCTAATCCTCTAGTACCAAGGCACTTTCATTATAACACAAAATGGATCATGCAGTAGAATATGATAATTAACCTTCCTAAGGCAGAGTTTTGGTTTTGGAATGACAACTTTTATTGGTTTGTATCCTTTTCCATTGTAATAACATGTTCCTAGGTTCTTGTTAATAATGTTCTTTGTTAGCATTAAAATGAAAATCATAAATATATCAAATTTGCAGTTTAACAGGTGAAAAATCACTAGGATATTAAAAGGTGCTAAAAATGGTAATTTTGGATTTAGATAAGTAAACTTTCATTCTATGTCAAGACTGACTATAAAGTTCTCTAAACAGAGATTTATCTTGGGAGGAAAGAAAAAATCAAAAAGGTATTCAGTGATAAAAAAAGGAAGTAGCAATTAAATGAATATATGAAATTCATTGTAGGCTGTAGGCTGGATTTTGAGTTACACTAAGGACAGCAGCATTGTATTTGGCTATATTGTTCAAACAAGATTAAGGGCAGAATATACATGCCTGTATATATCTCTGGGCATTTATTTGTTCATACTCCCTGTTTCCTCTTTGGATATACATGAAAATCTGAAACAGGCCTCATCTCATGGTTTTTCAATTTTAAATATTGTCATCAAATAGAATGTTGAAAACAACTGCACATTGTAATACCTAAGGGAGGAATTCTGCTTTGTGGGAGATTGCCATTGGACTCATGGGCTAACACCCAGTTCAGAACATGCTCCAGAGCTACTGCACATACACTGGCTTCAAGAGACCGTCAACTGGAAATAAGTAAATATACGGTGCCTCCTGGAAAGAGACTGGTCATCTGTAAAACGTACAGTGGAAGTAGCCTTGCCCTGCTAGTTTTGACGTAGACTGACTGCTCTCCATCATTTATAACTTCATGGTGAAAACTCTTAACCCACATAGCAGTACAAGAATCTATGTCCTGGCTCACAATAAAAAAAATAAAACTCTTGTGGACTTTCATAACCTTTTCCAAAATGGGATTGAATGAGTGCTAAACAAAGACCTCAAGATGTACCAAGTACCAGGAAAGTGGCCCAGAAGTTTGCGGAATGGCAGTAGGCAAGCAACACTAGAAAATAATAAGCTCCTCTGTACTAGAACATTTGCAGGTTATGTGCTAATGTCAACCAGTAGAATACAGATATTGATGAAATTCTGGCTCCATTCTGATCTCAGAGCAGTTCGCACACTGGTATGACTCCATTGGAGCTCATATTATTTGTACTCCTCCCTGTGAGGGAAGAGCGGACTCCTTGTTGCACTCAGGCTCGGAGCTGGAATAATGAGCTATCTGTACGTCTAATGAAATTGTCTCTCGCTAATGTGAAATCCTCAGCTGACAATGTCACCCTCCTTCTAAAACACAGGCGGCTAAAATCAAATGTTTGGCTTCAGTACTCCCATTGTAACTCTGAATTCCTTGTAGCTCTGGTTGTGATCCTATTTCACGCTATAAGGCGTGCTTAGTGTTGGACGGAATTATGTCCTTGCAGGGGAAAAATAATAATAAAGGAGTGTGAAGAATACTCAGCTGATTAACTGTCTTGTAGAGAAGGAGGAAAAATAAAATAAAAGGAGCATTTTATCTGTGGAGCTTGTTCCAGGCTAATTCTGTGAATTGTTTTTGCTCTGCAATTGCAAGAACAAGAATCTCCTAGTAACAAGAGAACGAAGAAGAGGATATCAAATGGGGGATGTTAAAGAATAATAAGACATTATCTTACAGAGTGGCACTACTGAGCCTATAGGAACACATTTGAGCTCTATTGTTGTCTGGAACATACTGACTGGCCCATACCCGTGGGTTTGGGTAGGAAATGCTGTGTCAAGAAAGCAGAAGTCCTGTATATCAGGTATATCAGTCCTGGCTCCTATGGTACTTGTATTCTGCTGCCTATGGGTGACTCGTTTTGGAAATTTGATTCTCTACTAGTGATCTCTCTGCTGTATTGCTCTGTTTGGCCCAATCTCCATATCTATAAGGGCGGGAAAATAATCAAAGCAAGAAATTAGATGCAAGTAGCTTCTGGAAAAAAAAAAAAATCAATATACCACTGCATGTTTTAGCAATTTAATTTTAAATAGAGAGGGCCATAACAAAAATTTAAGATGATTACCTGTATTACTACTGCATTTCAGAAACCTTGTCACCCTTTCCTGTTGATAAAGAAGACAATGACACTCCTCTCAGTGACTGCACACTCAAGACATTTGGCAGGGATTGTGCATCTTGGGAGCTACAGCAGAACTTATGATAATACCAACTCATATGAATGGACTTAGAATCATAAAGTCATAGAATGTGTTGGGTTGCAAGGGACCTTTAAAGGTCATCTAGTCCAAACCCCCTGCAGTAAGCAGGGACATCTTTCACTAGATCAGATTGCTCAGAGCCTCATAAAGCCTGACCTTGAACTCATATTCTTGATTTTGGACTAAGCCAGGACCACTTGTGACTTTGGTCCCCTCCTCCATGAAAATGTGGTTTTGTGTGTACTTGAGTCTTTGTTACTCTTAGGAACATTTCCTACTATACTACTAAATAATCATTTCGAACTCTTTGGTCACTTCTAGAGGATCTTCTTCAGGGCCCTTTCTTTCATGCCTTCTGCAGTCACAGCCTGCCGAATCTTTCATCCATGTACTGTGGAGATTTCTGGGTTTTGGGGAGTCAGATGAGACCATATTGTCTGCCAACTCTGCTCCACTTTTCAGCCTTAATGCTCTCTTTCTTCTTCTCAGTGGTTGGAAGATGAGCTCTAGGCAGTGGTGGATCATGGGTTTTGAAGCTGAAATGTGTTGAGAGAAGGGAAAAGGTTAAAAATAGTAAAATAAAAGTTAAAAACATGCATTTCTTTCCTGGGAAAGAGACAGTATTTTGCACAACTACTTAACTTCAGTGTTTGGCTTCTTCACCAACTAATAAAGAACCACCATCTAACTGGTTGTTGCTTATATTTAAAATCTGGGGGTACTACCAACTTTTTAGTAAAGAAATTCTTTGATAGTTCCAATCAGAGGAAAAATATCCTAAATTAAAAAGTCTCATCATAGGAACCTAAAGTTTCAGTGACCGCATTGAATATATTTTCTGTTCTTACCTCTCCATCACTGGTACCTTGCAGGCAGTTGAATATTTTGCTGCTGAATTAATTACATTTGCTGGAATTTACAGGTACTGAATCAGAAACATTTGTGGCAACTTAAATTTCACCTCCAAGTCTGTGAAGACTGTGAGAGTAAAGCATTCATAAACGAAAGTCATTTTGCTACATAGATGTTATATCATTGTAAACAAAGTTGAAAGAAATAGATAGTGGTTGGTGGCCAAAACCAGTTATGGTGCTGGTAGTCTAGCTGCTGCAGAGCTATTTCAAGGATAAGAAAGAAGACTAACTTTGTATTTTGAAAAGCACAAAAGAGAATTTTTGTAGCTCTCAGTGTTTTCCAAACTTTAGTATCCCACAGAATAAGCAAACTGCGTGGACATAATAGTGAAAAATAAGACCAACATATCAGTCAGCTGAGTGCCATTACACGTGAAGATAATTTTTTTTTGCTGTATAGTGAGAAGATTCTTGATAAGGCATTCCAGCTGGGTCACTCTTTGGGTAGAGCTAGTGATGAGGACTGCTGCTTCCAATTGTACCCCAACACTCGGGAACAGTGGGAACCTCACAAGTTTTGACAGTGACTCCAGCAATGGGCACTAGGTAACAACCCTGTGATCCCTGCAAATGGGTCCTTTGGCCCTAGAAAGGGATTTTCCCCTTGCAAAATGTGTGCTGAAATTGAAGTTCACCAATCCCCTACCTTTGTTTATCTATTAAATTATATTTAGAAATATTTGTAAAATGGCCAAGGACCTTTTTTAAAATGTGCAAAAAGTAAAAAAGTACCTTTTATTAATGACCTTGCTTGTTATGTCGTCCAGTTGCTAGGTATAATTGACATCTTGGTGCCTTTTGTGAGGCATGTTGTGTTGTTCTGAAAATACAAGCTTTTAATTTTGGACACTATCAACAAATATACTTTAGCCTCCAGACCTGGTGTGGCTCCTTCAGGTGCCTCCTCTGTTCCTGTAGCTTAGGTTTTGCACTTTGGGAACATGGAGAGCAGCTAATGCCCATTGAAGTAGCCCTGCAGAACCCACCCTGCTCTGCACCAGTGACCTTGGTTCATTGTTCAGGTAAGGGAAAAAATGCTATTGCTTTGTACATAGTGCATTTTTTTGGATGATAATTTAGAGGGACCTTTCTCATCTGTATCATGCACACATACTCCATCCTTCTGAGCCAAATCATGCCTTAAGAAAAGCTATCACTCTACTTCCATGAAATGTTACTTCTTAGTATGCAAAAGTGTTGCCTGTGTAATTTTATGTGGAATCTTTCTGTTCCTCTCAATCTTATTGTGATTGATTTGGCTGAGCTGTCTGCAAATATCAGATTCTCTGCTTGTCTTAGCCAAGATATTCTTATCCAGCTCTGTGTTTTTGTTTCATGGTGAAAGTCTATCAATCACTTTATTAAAGACATTTAAGACTTTCCCTTCATCTAATAGCCCAGCTTATGTGACTCACAGTACTTTCCCAGTTGCTATATGATGATAGTCGTGAAGAAGAAATGCCTTACTTTCCTTAAGAAGTACCATAAGTGTATCATGGTACTCGGATGCACATAAAATACCTGAATGACCCTTTAAATGGCTCAGCAAGCATTGGAACAGGATGTGACAGAAGATAACTATTACTATCCATAATATGGTAGAACCTAAAAGCTACCATGAGATTGAAATTCCATTCCATGGAACAGTTCAAAGGGGTATACACATGCTATTCTTGCTCAGGATCCTTCCTATTTAATTTGAAGAAAGATGTCAAAAGGGTGGGGGAGGAGGTGTCATTACTAGCGCAATGCTAATAAAAAGAATAATCTTGCAGCTTCGCATATTCACAAACTATTAGTACTGATCACTTAAAACTTTTTATTAAGGGCATATTTGGAATTTTTAAGAATTCCATGTCAACCCATAGCCCTCTGTGCTCCCATTTTACATATTTGTCATCCTAGAAAACATCTGTGGTATTTATCTGGCTATTCTCTCTATGCTATTTATTCTTTTACTTATGCATACAGTCAAAAAGATGGATAAATTTTTGGGATAGGTAAATTATAAGATGGCATTTGTACTGAAGCAGCTGAAAATGGGATAACCCAAGAGGATAATTCATATACTGAAACAGGAGCAGATGTCAAAAGAGACAGCTTGTCTGGTTTGTTTGGATGATGATTCTCTAGCATGTATTGACGGAGCAAGATTGTCAGACAGCCTGTTTGTGAAGTTCAGTGTTGCCTGTCTTAATCGTTCTTTACGGAGAGGTGACATTTTGTTGCAGGCAATTGTAGAATGAAATTTCTGTGAATTGTTTAAACTGAACTAAAAGTGTCCTACCAAGCGACATTCTTTGCAAATGTCCATGGTCCAGTAAGAACACACTGCCACTTTGACTTCTGAAAATTAAATTGGATGGGCTGCCCCATCTGTGCACTGTGTGCAGAGTTGTTCTGTTTGCTTCCTCCGGTACCCAGTCGAGGAGGATTCAACTGACAACAGTGACAAGGAAGGAGAGATCCATTCTAGACAGAAGGTTGGGTAAACCAAGTCATTTAGAAAGTAATATACATCTGCTACATCTAGGGAGACGTGCTTGCTCAGGATGCAGCTTGTGTTATGATGCAGTTTCAGAGGAAAAGAAAATGAGGAGTCAGAAGAGTTTGGATCTTTTAGTAGTGTCGGGAAAAAAAAATTCTACCTGACTGACCTTGGTCAGTAATCACGTTTTCAACTCTCTGCTGCCTTGTGTAAGCAATCTCAAAAAAGTGAAACATTCAGCTGGAAACATGATGTTAACTTGTTAAAGGGAATGAAGTTTCCCCTCAGGTTTTGTGAATCCCGGTGATATTAAGGATTAAGGATCTACTTAACTCCTTTGTACCAAACTAAGGAACAGAGAACACTCCCTCCCAGAAGAATAAGAAAGGCAGGTTTGTAAAACCATGTCTTCACAGACGGAAATTTAGGTTTTAAGCCAACCTGACATGGTCACATACACCCAGCTACCTCCCATAAATTATTTTCTTAAAATTAAATCTGCTTTCTTAGCTGCCTAAATCTTCAGTTGAATTTTTCAGTAATTGTCTCCCCAAAACACTTCAATTGCCTAAGATTTTTTCTCCTTTTGATGCTGTGGTCTCTTTAGTTTGATGTACACAATATTCTGCTCCCCATCTCCCTTTTCCCTTCTTCCAGTTTCCTGAAGGCCATAAAACACTGATGTTGACTTCAAGTTTCTCCCTTTTCATTTGAAATTCTTGTCTTTTACAAGTTTAGGATTCTTCATGTCCAAATTGTTGGATTCTGCTCTCTCCTTCTGTTCCTGGTTTACTATTACTAACACGCTTTCTCAACCCTTCTCCACCCATGCACTTCTCCCTTCATCCTTTCTGTGACCTTTGCCACGTCCTTGAAACAACCTTCTGCCTCCTTTGTGCCAACCATCAAGCCCCTCTTCTTTCAAATCCATCCTTAACTTGTTGCTTTTCAACTGCCAGTGATCACTTCTCCATATCATAGGTCAGTAGAAAATTTCCTCACCAAGTAAACAACAAAATCAGAAAAAGAGAAACCAAGACACAGTATTTGTAAATTTTATGGTTTGTTTTCATAAGATACCAAGTCTCCTGCTTGGCATGACATGTCCTTCTTTTTTGTATCTTCCCTCTTCAAATGGATGCTGGTAAATAGGCGTTGCCTTTGTTTTTCTCCTTTTCTTTTTTTGTCTAAAAATGATCAATTGGCGTTGATATCAAGGTTTATACTAACACCACATCAAGGCCTTCAGCTGAAAGATCCTGAGGTCAAGGACTTTGTTGTGCTATATCTTTGCTAAGTGAGATATATATTTCATTCAATATACAAATAATAGTAGCAGACTGAATGAAAAGGCCTGCAGAGGTTAAACTTAACGTTAGTAGGAAATCTGTGAAAACACAGGTGTTTTAACTACTGGTGTTTTTGTGCCAGCCACGACATATGGAGTAGACACCGAGGAGATGGAACTGAAGACTATTGTTAGAATGCATCAGTATCATCTTGCATTTTGAGCATCGTAATCTAATTTACTGATCCAATTTGTATCAGTGTATGCATGCTTACGCTTAAATATATGATGAAACAGCCACATATTTTTAAAAGTTGACATATTTTTATTTGCACTTAATTTTGCACTTCCCAGAATTTTTCTGTCTTTTCATATTGCCTTATGGTGTGTTACTTGACTCCCGTTCTCTGTAAGTGTGAAAAGTCAGGAGGAGAGTTCACAGCAGGTTGATGGCCTGGAGATTAAAAGTCTGTCTAAGGACATTTCAAAGTTGTAAAGGTATTATTCTCACATGTACTTATTTCTTGGTGGGTGTGAACAACAGCTACTCACCAAGCTGGTGTAGTGTGAAATAGTTTCCTGTGAAATGATGTGCAGACATATGCAGAAAGCCACATGTACAGCACATGCACAGGCTCATCCCTGACTTATGATTAGTGAGTTTCTTGCTGATATCTGAGTTAGGAATGACCAGTGGGGCACCCAGTGTTTTAATTACCCACACAACTATGTGGATTTTCCATATTTATCGTACTAAAAGCATGATCCTGACCTGATGCTTTGAGATTAACACACTGGAAATGACCTTGGCTTCTCAGCAGTAGTTCACTATTGTGAAGCCAACTGCAGACTGAGAATTTGCTGTATGCATGGTTATTCTCTGTACAGTCCTTTGTTTGTCCATGCCTGGGATCAATTTTTTCCCATGCCCCATAAAGGGAAGTTTTATTCTACTAAATGCTAAAAGTTATTCTTAGTCAACCTAAATATGTCAGCCAAACTAAACCAAGGAAAGTTAAGTCTTTTGAGCAATTTTCAAAACCTGGCTAATAATTTGATAACTGGCTATTATGGGGATGAATATGTAACACAGTAGAACTGCTACTGCTAATAATTTACTTTTGTCTTTTTAAGGCAGTGAGTAGGATAGTGGAGCAAGTGGATTCAAGGTTTTTGACAAAGCCTGCTCAATCACAGATGCCCAGTGTGACTGTCAGCCGACGTGGGGCCTTTCCAACATGCACAAAAAGTGAGTTCTTCCTGCCCTACTGCCGTACTTCAGCACAGCCACACCTTTCTGGTGGGCCAAAAATTAGTGTGACACATGCCAGAAATGACAATAAGGAATGAAAAGGCCATATGGAGCCACTGGTGCCTGCCAGCCATTGCAGTAGGTGGCAACTGGGACAGGGGATGTATTGGAGAGGGCCCCATGCATTAGGGGACTGAGAGCGTAAGACAAAACCTGGATATGATTCCTGGCAAAATCTAAATTATTTCCTTCTTTATGTTACTTTTCTCAGTTGTAACACATTTTTTATGCTAATAACCCCATATGAAGGTTATACTATGTTTTACTCTGGAAATAGAACTCAGATTTGCTACCACTGCTAAGATGACAATTTTCTTGGAATAGTATTTGATGGATATTTATTAACATATGCAGGTACTTCAGGCACCTGAAAGTCAGGCATTCAATCTCAAATCATAGAATCATAGAATCATAGAATCGTCCAGGTTGGAAGAGACCCTTGGGATAGTTGTGCAGACTTTCTCTGTCATCATTGAAGGGAGCTAGATGACTCCAGAAGGGGGATCCTCCTATCCTAGCAGAAGCAGACTGGATAAGTCATACTTTAGTGGGGCTCATCTCATTCTAAAGCACTTGTCCTAGAGACCAGATGAAACATGCCCTGGAAAATCTGGTTTCTCTCCAATTACTAGAGCGATTACTTAGACATGGATAATACTCAGATGAGATTAATCCAACTCCTGGTAAATACTTTCTGATCAGGAACTTAGTGGAATGTATCAGCATTGTGCAGTCTTCTCAGATAATTCCTGGTTATTATGCATAAAGGCTAAACTCAGAAATGCAGCATGGGAACTAATTACATTTAAATGGAAAAAGGTATTGCAGTAGGAATTTGTATATTGAACACAAGATACTCACATGTACATACTATAGTTTTGTTACTTTCATAAGAATACCTTATTTTACACTGAACTTCCAGACATTCTTTGACTTTCATTCCCAGTGTACGTCTCTGATGTTGGTTTGCTGTGACATTACCAGATTTCTTTAATGTTTTGGGCTAGCAGCTTAATTAATCCTTCCCTATTTAGGAAATATTTTTTGCTAAGATTTTCTGCATATTCCCTCTTCCCATCTTTCTGTCTCTTCTTGTATATGATCCACTCCCTTTCATTAGCAGAAAATTAAAATAAATTTTGATAACTATTGTCTTGACTACTAGAGAGTTTAAACATAGCTTCTGTATCAGTGAGCATGCTAACTACATATGCTTCTAAATACTGAGACAAACGTGATGAAAATCAAATCTCAGTGCTTTAGCTGTTTCCTCAAGCATCTGGTGAGTCCGTTCTTGAAGTTTTTACACAGGAAGACCCCTGTGTATATACCAAATCACAAATAATTTCACTATAAATGATTTCTTAGAGTGCTGTACTGTGCCAGGCTTGCTTGCCAGATGTCCCACCTCAAGCTCTAACCTCTCACCTTGTCCTGTCCAGATCAACCTCTGCAGAACAAACTAGGAGTTTCTACATTTTAGGAGTTTATTCTGAGAGCAAAGAACTGTTCAATGTGAATAAGGCTGCCAGACTGTGATACTGGAAAGAAAGTATTAATTTGTGTTCAGCTGTAGCCTAGCTTAAGGCAAGGAATATCCAAACCAAAGTTCTTACATGACATTCAACAGCCACCAGGTGAGTAGCCCCATCCATGCTGGTCACAAGCACATTATCAGACAAAGGAACCAGACTGCAAACAAGGCAAGCGTTTTTCAGAATAAGGTTTATGCTGGAAACAATCCCAGGAGGAACAATTTGGTATCATCTGGCTCAGGTAAAACAACTGCCTATAACATAGTTATTTTACATTTTAAAGGCGTGTTAAGGTGTTAAAGTCTGTTAAATGTTTATTGACGAAAGCAAAAGAGAGCACCCATGCAGTCTCGTATCAGTCCATTTATTTTGCACATGCGTTTGCTGATGAGCAGAATTTCCCTGAAGGAAAATAGGAAGAGAAAAAAAAGAAGGTAAAAGCAACCCATTTGGTGAAATTATCATTAAAAATGAATGCCATTATCTGTGATCAGGCACCATTCTCATAAAAAAATGAATCCCAGAGGTGTTCATCATGACTCGTGTTCTCATCATAGTCTCGCTGTGGAGCTGTGTGTCCAGAGCGTGATAGATCTCCCTTTCTGGAAAAGAGTGGGGTTTGTATTTTTTTCTTGCTTCCTATTAAGTCCTCTTTTTATTTCAAACATTAGCAGTGAGTAATTTGGCTTCATCTTCATCTTCCTCCTAACTTCAATAAACTTTGTGAACATGACCACAGGTGATAGGCAGATTGCTCCATTACAAGCACCATTTTCATTTGTTTCACAGTGACTCAAGGAAGAGGTGATGTTACTGATTCTTTTAAAGAAACTTTATTGTAAGTGTGGGTGTGAAGCTTTCCTCTTTCCAGCAACTTGCAAGGTAGCTCTGCAGACTAATAAAAAGGCACAGAGCAACTTAGGAAGGAAATTAACTCAAAAGGGCGTCCATCTGGCCCAAACCCTTGCTCAATGCAACAGTATTTGCAACAGGTACCTTGTCCGGACAAGTCTGAGTATGTCCAAGGACAGGGATTCCACAATTTCTCTGGGTAACTTGTTCCAGTGTTTGATCTCCTACCTTTGTTTCCTGGTATCTCATTGCAACTTCCCTTGCTGCGACTTGTGTCTGTTGCCCGTGTGTTGTCTCCGTGCACTGCTAAGATCTCTTCTCCAGGCTGTACGTGGCTGGCCTCCTCTGCTGGATGGGTGCAGTGCTGACTCATCCTCAACTGTCTCTGCACTTGTCTCATCTTGCAAAATATGTGATGAATTTCCATATTTGGAGAAGGAGGGGAACACGTTCATTTCCCTTCTACTATTTTTCACTTTCATAGTTCACTACAAGAAAAGACTAATGCAGAGGAAACACAGTTATGCACAAAATCCTTATATATTTATTCATGCCACAGAACCTACGGTAAATCTGTTGTTTGAATTCTTCATCATTGAAAACTTTTATTCCAAAGAATCATTTGTTTTCCTGTTCAATGATAGTGTGAATTTAAAACAATTTCAGATGGATTCAATAAAATGCTGTATTTCCATGTGTGAAATCTGTCAAATTATTAGACAGGTATAAGCTTTCATGCATAGTTTGGAATGGTTAGAACTGAGGATAAGGAGTGTATTTCTGCTACAAATCAGTGTTAGGTTTTGAGTAAATAATAAAGAGAGAACTGTCTTGATACATCTCTCTGATACTTCCTACCTTCTTGAGTAAAAGCTAAAAGAGACTGCGAGCACATCTGCAGCAATCTTTCATATACCTGGTTCCTTAAAAATATAAAATTAAAAAAAAGAGAAGATGGAGAAGAGGAGAGAAAATGATATGTAGTAGTAATCATCTGCCCTCTAAAACGTACATTGAAATTATGGGTGCAAGATTCTACTCAAGCAAAAACAGTGTTACTTTAATTTTACTTACTCTTAAAATTTATATTTCTTTAATGGATTTCTAATTAATAAATTTCTATATACAAATTTGTGTCTCATTGTATGTAAACGGTTGCGCCAACAAAAAATTGGGTTCTACTATCTGTAGACAATAGAAAATTAGGCCCTGAAGAGAGTCAGCTCATCATTACAGAATTAAATTAAGTCTGTTGATTAAACCTTCATGTTGTGGTTGGGCTTGTTTGGAGGCACAAAGTAGTATCATTTAGTTACATTACAGCAATGAGGGGAATTATATTTAAGGGAAAGGGAATCGCCTGGTCTCTCCGGAACAATTGCAATATACACATTTTACTGATTAATAATAATAAAAAAAAAATCATGCAGTTATAAACTAGGGGGCATATTTTTCTGTAAGGTTTTGGCTGTAGTAGTTTCAAAAGCAACATTCGCTTGACTTTACATGTTTCTACTGGAAATCTTGTGCCAGTCCTACCCACCTCTCCCTGGCCAGCACCATGGCCGTTTCAAGGATGTGGACATCTGATGTTCCGAGGTGTTTCGTGGTTCATGTGCATTACGACATGCTGAGTCAGTGGATGTCACTGCAAACAAACTCCTCTTAGCATCTCTTTTTCTTCTCTCCCCACACTCCTTCCTCCCTCTCTAATACTGTTGCTACATCTCCTTCCCTCCACTCCCCTATTTTCACAGGGAAAGCCAAGGAATTAAACCGTGCGTCAAATATTTACTGTGCAGCTGAGAACTGGAAGAGAAGCATATGCTTTTACCTCAATATCTCTTTCTAACAGTCCCTCTAGTTCTTAAGGTCAAAAGTTTCTCCTTTTGTGGACAGTTTCTGTCTACAATTCAGGTAACAAGTGAAATATATTGCTAGTAAAATGCGCAGATCTCTGTCATCTGCTGGCTAAAGCCATGCAGAGCAGAAAGACATTTTCCTTACAACTTTGCTGCCGTGGCTGACTTACAAATAACTTTGTTATTACAGTCCTGGATGTGGAACAGAGAATGCTAGCTGACCTAACCTGCCTCATAAGACTAAACCTCTACCAGAGATTAGGATAAAACCAAAAGACTCAGGTCCATTTGTGACCAATGGAAAATCTGGACCCAGGTCCTTCAGAAGTGCAACGATACTTTTCACAAAAATAGTGATTAGCACTTTTCTTACATCATTTTATTGTTTAGCCATGTGTTGGTCTGTGTCAACACAGATTGACAAAGTCATAGAATTTTATTGGACAATGTGAAAACTCATTTGCAAATTTTATTGCAGTCCATCATCGCCTGCATTCACAGTCCAGAGGCCTTCCATTGTTGTGAATAACAATTGGGAGCAATTTCTGGCTATGGTCAAGGTAGAGGTTTCAGTCTTCCACCGACAGGTGTTCTTTCCTAATTGCTTCCATTAGTTTCTCTTTATTGCAGGGCTTCATTGCCCGATGAATGTAGTGCTTCAACAAATACCAGACCAGCTCTATCAGCTCCAGTGTGTGGCATGATAATCAATGTATACTCATCGAGCCTAAGCTTAGTAAAACGCTCTAGTCAAATGTACAGTACTTCCCAATAAAATAGTGATTATACCAAATGCAATATTTTAAATAGGGAAAGCTATTGGTGCAGAATTTGTGGCAAATACAAGTACTTGTCAACATTTGTATCAGAAATAGCGTGGCCAGTAGGACTAGGGAAGTGATTGTCCCACTGCACTCAGCATTGGTGAGGCCCCACCTCAAATACTGCATCCAGTTTTGGGCCCTTCACTACAAGAAGGACATTGAGGTGCTGGAGCAATGAAGCTGGTGAGGGGTCTGGAGAGCAAGTCTTATGAGGAGCAGATGAAGGAACTGGGATTGTTTAGTCTGGAGAAAAGGAGGCTGAGGGGAGACCTTCTCACACCCTGCAACTACCTGAAAGGAGTTCATAGAGAGGTGGAGGTCAGTGTCTTCTCCCAGGTAACAAGTGAAAGGATAAGAGGAAACAGCCTCAAGTTGCACCAGGGGAGGTTTAGATTGGATATTAGGAAAAAAAATCTTCACAGAAAGGGTTGTCAAGCATTGGAACAGGCTGCCCAGGGAAGTGGTTAAGTCACCATCCCTGGAGGTACTTAAAAGCCGTGTAGATGCAGCAATTCAGGACATGGTTCAGTGGTGGATTTGGCAGTGTTACATTTACGGTTGGACTTGCTGATCTTAAGGGCCTTTTCCAACCTAAATAATTCTATTATTCTAAGATTTTTAAAATACTGACAAGAGATGTGATTCCCATGGGAAGCAGAGAAACTTCTGACCTGGTAATCTCACTGCACCATAAAGCTTGATTTCATTCTAGATCAAGAACTTTCTTGTTCGTCAAATCTCTGCCAACTTTGAATCAGAATCATAGGTATTTTAGCAAAAAGAAGAGTGCAATTTGATTGCTCTTTCTCTTCATGCTCACTGAAGTATTAGCACAGGTATCAGTGCAAACTGGACTTTTGCTTGTTATCTTGCATTCCGGATTATCTGAATTTTGTGAGGCTGCACAGAGGTAAATGAAGAACAGAATATGCCTTTCAGGCCTTTTTCTGTTAGTGGTGATACCCAAACCAGACAGAATACCACTTGATTTTTTCAGATCTGAGGTTAAATTTGCAGAAATTACATTTAAAAATACCAACAAATGGCCAGTGTCTGCTTACTTAGGAACTGAAGTAATTTAGTTGAGAATTCTTAAAGACAAAAAACCCAGAGAATCATTGTATGTCTTTTTAGCGTCTTTCCCCAGAACAGAAGTGTAGTTTGACCAAAGCCACAATTATATAACTCCATAGCTGCAAGGAATTTCTTCAGAAGTCCCTTTCTACTATAGTATTATTTAAAAATATTCTTTGGTGCCAATTTTTCATTAAAAGTAAAGACCTTTTTTTCAGTGATTCCGTTGTACCTTCAAAGGCAGATCTTGTATCCAAAAGCACTGTTTTTTGTTTCTGAAAGAAATTGTTCTCTACCATTGTCTTTTTGCATTCGTTCTCTCCCCATCTCTTTTTCTCCATGGTAACACAGAAGTTGATAATATTGCATGACACTTACCAGCAGAAGGATTCAGAAGGGAGAAGCATAAAGCGCAAAAAATGTAGAAACCCTTTTTTTCTGCTCTGTTCACATTTGGCTCATTCTCCAAAATGGCTGGGTCTCATTGGTTTTATCTGTTGTTTGCTTTAATCTTCTTCTCTTCCCTTTATTGCTACCTCAAAGTGCAAAACAATTCCTTGAGCTTTCCCGTTGAACGTTTCAGTACTAACTGTGAGAGGAGAGAATCACGCGGCTGCTCACCTGAACTCAAAGGCAAATGTCAATACGGCTGCTACCAACGGAGGCTTGCAAAATGGAAATAGAGTCAATCAGCAGCACAACCATGAAAACAGCAGCCAGTCTCTGTTTCGCAAGCGTGTTTTAGGACAAAACATAATTTCTCTGGATCAAGTTCCTCTGGGCCATGTATTGGTTTTCTGGCAAACTCCCAGCTGACCACCCACTGGCATACTTGTGGCTCCTGTGCCTGGACCAGACTCTCTTGCTGGGAGAACTCCTTGCACCAAGAACAACCGAAAAATTAGCTTTTTCAATCAATGTAATTTTGTCTCTTTGCTCTAGAGGCCAAATTACAGAACAAAAGACCTTTCAGATCCCTCATTTGTTTCAGCTAGAGTACATAGAAGTGCCCAAAAATCCTCATGGGCTGATGCCCTTACGTGCTACCTGATGTAGACAGGATGTCTCATTCATTGTGCTATTACTGCACCTGTACATTTTTTGACCATGTTGCTTGTACCTCAGCATCTCACTACTGTGTTGGCCAAATGCTCAGCCAAGTGAAAGGCCAAATTGGTCTGGAAGACACATAAAACACAGTTCCTGACTACATTCTCCCTATAACTGTGGTGAATTCAAATAATCCCTGTTTTCTGTTAGTCTCCCAGAAAGAATGCAAATATCAGCACGATGATATGAATTTGTAACATTTTTTACACACACACACACACACACATGTACACACACACTCTCCCTCCTTTGGATTTTGGGCATGCATCCAACAGAACAATATGTGTCACTGAAGTTTAGAGCCATTTGCTTAATCCTACCTTCTGGCACACTCACCTGTGAGCCACAGCCATGGTCACCGATAGGATGGATAGATAGATAGATAGATAGATAGATAGATAGATAGATAGATAGATCGATCCTCCAGAGTGCAAACCCCTGTTTCAGACTTGCTCCCCCTTAAACCAGCCGGCAGAGACAAGGATTTTCTGGAAAACAAAAACAAAAACAAAAAAAACCAACCCAAAAGTTAGGTGCTGAAATACTCATCATTGGAAAATCGGGGGTTAGTACACATTTTGGAGGATGATTTTGGTAAAATGCCGCACTGTGACATTTTTCAGTCCAGAGTATTTCTATTTTTGGTACCAAAAAAACAGCTTTTGAAAAACCAATCTTCATTTCAGCTAGTGAAATCAATTATTCATGGACTTTTATTGCAGAGTGAAGTTGTCTAGCTGTGTCTGGGCCCAGTGCTTGTAAGCTCGGCTGCCTCTGCTCTCACATTCCAATTTTTTGCTGGTTTGCTTCCCCAGCCCTGCGTTCCTCAGAAGGGGCACGTTTTGAGAACAAAGAGTTATTTGCTGCAAAGAGTTAAAAGAGCAGACAAAGCCAACCTAGGACGTAGCACTCCACGATGCTCTTCCTGGTTCAGAAAGGGATTTGTCACGTGAAGGACCCTTCTGTGGGAGCTGCTGGCTTGCATGGACATAGACCGGGTGAATATAAAGTGCTTTGGGGCCACATACAGAGGAGAAGATGATGCCGGTTTGAGGTCAATGGACTACCTGTTGGGACAGGGTGGGTGACACCTCTTGCCACCACCGGCCACCTTACGGGCAGGGCTACGAATTTGCCCTTTTTATGCCGGGAGCAGCGATCTCCTATTTGTTAGGCACTGGCAGCAAAGTCAAAGACAAAAAACACTCCTCCGGTTTGGAGGACGCGGGGATATTATTCTACTGTGAGGCTACAGCTAGTTATGCTGCGCTGCTCTCACTTACTACCTCCTGTGCCACCACCTGCCAGACCCTGCCCGCCTCATCCCCGCGCCGTCTGGCATTGCTGGAGCGTGAGGGGCACGGCCTCCCCGTGAAGGTGGAGTATGTCGGCACCGCAGGCCAACAACCCTTCAGTCTTCAATATGGCTGGCACCCAGGGTCAGCGCAGGAGAAGCGGTGTTTGGTTTGTTGGTTGGGTTTTTTTGTGGGTTTGTTTTTTTGTTTTTTTGGTTTTTTTTTTGGTTTTGTTTTGTTTTGTTTTGTTTTTTTTTCTGGTCCAAGTAGCTCAAACAAAAAGCCAATTATCGCACATACGACGAGTCCCTGAAAACAATGCCGTGATTGTATGGCCGATACGTGCGAGTCCTCAACGCACCGTTGGATTGGGAAATGTCACATTTCCTGGGCAGTTTAAGAATTTAGGCACTGAGCCTGTCTTAAGGTACAGCATAATTTCAAAGTCCTTTTATTGAAACCACGGAGCTGCTTCCATGAGGTCTGCCTTTATCTGCTTGCTTTCAGTCTTTACAGCTGGTAACAAACGGTCCAACAAGTTTGAGGGGGTTTTTTTTTGTCCTTTCCTAGGACGAAGCCTCTGCCCCCCTCTCTCTGCAATCAGGGTAAAACAGCAGAGCGGAGGGATGGCACGTGCTTCCATGGAAGAGCAGCGCGGGCGACGACACGGCAGCTTGTGACGTTATGGTATGGAGCCCATACGACCGCGGAGAGGCAGATTGCCTGGCCCGAGCCGAGCCTCCTCGGCCAAGGTGGGCTACCACGGGCTCACTGAAGTGGGGACCTGTGGGCTGCTCCCACTCCTCCCTTCGCCCCCTTGCTCGCCGCTGTGGCCACCGTCCAGATGGACACGGAGTTGCTCAGGCTGGAGACGAGGCTTTGTTCCCTCTGTCACTACTGTGGAGCCCATTTTTCTGAGGAAGCAGCTTTCAGATATTTGGGGTTGTGCCAGGTCCTGATAATCCAGAAAATCCTGAATTTAAGCATGTTCTTTTAAAAACAGTGTTCCCTGCACCTTTCTGTCCCGGGCTCCAAATGCTGCCCTAGGAGTAAGGGCACCTTGTTTGGCAGAGTTTTTTGTGGGTTTGTGTGTGGCTTTTGTTTTAAAATATATTAATTTATTACAATGTAAGATCATCTGCCCGGGGGATGTGGGATGTTGTTGGACCACAACCAAGTATTGGCTTGTAGCCTTCTAAACCAGGGTGCTAAGAAATAAATCCCAAATAGAAATGGATGAACAATTTATGTTGAAAATGTATTCCACAGACTTTATCCTTCTTTTCTAATGGTTTTCCTCAAAACAGTTGATGTTTTCTAGATTTGTTTAACACATGAAATATTGTATGCTGATACTGCAAACAGCAAAAGTTGTTTGCTTAATTGCAAATCATTTGAAATGTCTTTTCTCTCTTCAGGGGCTCCATGGTCTTCTAATTACATTGCATTATTCCTTCTCTCTGATGAGTAAAAAATTCATAGACAAAAAAAGAAATGAATTCTAAGTTTCTGCGCGTCACTAGTTTCCTTTAGGTGTTATCTTAATACCAGTACTCATATATATAGAAATTACCAAAGAATGTGGGTAGGGAAAACATATGAAAAAGCTATTGTAAAATGACTAATTTGAGTGTTATGCAAGCAGCACATTCTTTTCCTTCCAAATCATTTTAAACCGTATTTTCTACAGCTTGCAGTCACTCCCGTACATTTTGGTTCTCACTGTACTAACCCATTGATAACGATTTCCTGAGGTCTTACAAAAACTAGTTAAAAAGGTCCCCAAAAGGCGAGGATTTAAAGATCCATAGATTTATTTTTTTTCTTTCCTTTGGTGTTTTAGCAGGACAATGCACTGTTCTGGAGTAAGATCATGATATTGGCTGTGATAGTTATGACCTCTCAAATTTGCATTTGCAGAATTTGTCAGACTTTTTAGTGTGTTTGGTGAATTCTAATGACTCTTTTTGGTTCAGTTGCTGCCAAGTGAAATACAAGTTAGTATAATGTTGTTACATTACTGATGGTTAATTTGCATGTTTGTAACATCTGAAGATTGTTGAGGAGAAGGTGCCATTGTGCTACCCCCTCTAGAAACACAAAAAATAAGCGAGCACTGATTTTTAACATCACAGAGTTTATAGTCTTGCGACACTTCTGCCATTGGTGCTATTTAAGGCCACTTGCTGTGTCCACTGGCACTTTGTTGACCTTAAAGGACCTCCCCATAGGAATGGGAGTCTTCTCATATTCTGCCAGTTATAAAGTTGGGAATAGAAGACGGAGGGAAGAGACATAAAATGAAAGCAAGATTGATGGACACAGATTAACCCAAACCAGCCGCCTGCAATATGAGGTGTTCAAATCCGTATTTGATGCTTTTCACATTGATTGTTCCCTTTGCAAACAAAAACTGAACTAGAATGATGAGAAGGAATAGGTAGGGAAATTAGCTTTGAACTTCATTGAATTGTGGAATGATCAAATTTATGGTTACAGGAGCACCTTGCTTTTAATTGCAAGCTATCAGAAGGAATTCACCCTTTGGGATTTGGAAAGATAATCACAGAGTATTGAGGTGAAAGCATTGATATTGCCTCAAAAAATTCAGAGATTTTGACCAAGAACGTTGTTACCATCTTCTTATCAGCACTCGTTATGCTTGGGGAAAAGCTTCTGTCTAAATCCAGAAATCTGCCACGATATGCTCCTGCAATTTCATCTTTACAATTAGTTTTTAACAGACTGTCAGAAGAAGAATGCCAGTTGACAATGACTAAGCAGAGGGAGAGGAGTCTGTTTTTTACACGGCAAAACATTTTTATTTTTTCATTTCCTCACTTACCCACACTATTTGTCTCTTTCCGTCATCTGTTTTGTCTCTTCAGAAACCCAGGCTGTGAGCTGTCTGTGGCAGGCACCCATTTTTCATTATCTGTGCAGGTAGCTGCTCTAATATAAATAAGTAAATAAATAATAAAAAGTCTTTGTCACCCCTCAGACAATGAAGCATTTAGTGGAAGTGCTGAGACTCCTGCTCGTGTGTGAACATGTTACACTGAGGTGCCAGCTACAGATCATTTAGATGGATCTAGAAACTTCGTGAAGAAACTACCGCAGACTTTGTACGTGTTGAAAATGTCCCCCACCAAGCTCCCTGCTGTGGACTGTCTGGGGGAAAAAACCAACAACCCCAAAAGAGAAGGAGGAGGAAGACTGTCATCTTCTGATGACACTAATGGTATCACCAGAGTTCCCTGAGTGTTTGACTACCTCAAAGGGGGTTATAGCTTTATGCTTGACTACCTCAAAGATCTTGAAATTTAGATTGTTAATCAAAAATATTTTGATTGCAAGCTTTATCTCTTGAGATGTTACAAGAAGGCACTAAACTCATATAATTAACTAAGTAAATAAGTAAACCAGACAATTATATATGAAACCTTAGCTAAAACAGACTTCCGAGGGATTGGACAGATTACAGGCTGCTAACAGTGTCATAATCACTGTTAAAATCTGTAATCTCATTAACATCAAAGAACTGGAACCAAACTGAACAAAAATTAAAAATTATTTGAAAAAGGTATGAAATCTTTTTTACTATAGCCTCCAGCCTTGTTGTGAAATAGAAGAGGGGATGAAGGAAAGCAAGAACATTTCAGAAGAGGCTGATGAAATAGAAGCTGTGATGAAATCTCTCCAGCCTGCCTTTCCAGCACCTACAAATAAAGGTCTCACATTTACTCCAAACTAATGTTTGTTAAGAGTGCTCTGTCACGGGGCACAGGGCTATATCCAGGTGATGCATAAGAGTAATAATATAATCAGAAAAGACAGGATGGTGGAGTTCATAATTTCCTCCATTGTTAACAATCCTGTGTATCTATTTAAGGATTTTTACATCAAATGACTCTTTTGGTACATTCTTGTTGTTTATGTTAAAATTTTCTAACAGGTTAGAAGCACAAAATCAGCATTTTCGTACTTATGTTTTTATCCAGGGTAGAAGGAACAGGTCAGTTTAGCTAGATTGTATACCTCAGTTATTGTTGGTTTTGCAGACAGAATTGCAAGATTTTTGATAAAGATAACATCATCAGGTGGTTTTATGCCTTTTTGCCATCCATGATACTTCAAGATTTTGAAAACTCAATATTTAAGTAGATTTTAAAAAAAGGGGAAGCTTTGTATTTGATGTAAGCAGTCCTAATCCACAGACTCAAGAGAAACCCTAAGTGTGGCAATTAAGCATGAATCACAGCAATTCTTTTTACATTATAACACTCTCTGTACGTTACAAGGAGCATCTTGTCAAGAACTGGGAGGGGAAGATGAGCAGATTCTCCTATGTCAACACCATACAAGAAATAAACTCAAAATAAAGAATAAATCACAGATAAATAAATAAATTCCCGCTTTTCACAGCAAGACATGGAATGGAAAGCCCTCTTCAAGAGGTGGGCTTTAAGCCTTTTAGTGCTGTGAAGTCAAAACTGTTGAGCCCATAGTTGGTGTGTCCGGGCCATGGCACAGTGCTGCACCAGTGGAGAGCAAGAAGCAATTCTGCCCTAGGCCCAGTTTCTGTGATCATTCACTAGTTTTTTTGACTGTAAATATGATTATCTAATATTTCATTGGAAAATTAAATCAAAATGTTATGTGAGATGTTGAGAGTCCAGGCCTGTGATCCTTCAAGATTTGCTAAAGCTGGCATCTGATTGTGGAATAGAATAAGAGAACTCTAGAATGGAGGTAAAATAACTAATTTCAGATAAATGACATGCTTCATGTTAAGACTGAGACAGTCTCAGACAGGTCATAGATATGAAATACACATTTTATATTCACAACAGAAATGCAACAGCGAGATTATTACAAACAAGACATAAGCATATTCATACAGCTAATTATGACTGCTATTGCAGGGATGTTAACTTTCTGGTCCTTTATCTATTTAGACTTTTGAAAATCAAGGTATGTGAAGGTAAAGACAGAGGTAGAACAGGGTTTCATGGGACAATCCTAGTGGTGGCCTTTGATTAATCATTCCAGGGGATCTTCTGGGTCTAGAGTAGGAATGGTAGAAAAACTGCAAAAAGCAATATAATCAGCAGGTAGGTTAACAGGATCTCTTGGGGAAGGTTATCAAAACCTGCTTTCAGATTTAAAAGAGTGAGGATGGACACCTGACTGTTTTGTAAAGAAAACAAGACTAGTAAGCAACCCAGTATATGCAATCTCCTGTCTTAACAGAAGACTGAATGTGGTCTGAAGCTTTCGTCTCCTGAACTGGCCATCAGAATTGCAGATGCTACCAAAGCTGCCTTTTTGCCACTTTTCCAATAATCTTCTGTTTACAGCTATCTGAAGAATACATGGCTGTGTGTACAGGGGTCTAATTTAGGGGAACAAAACCGAGACTCTTGCACTCTGCTGGGACACACAGAGACTCATCCTTCATTAGGCGTAAAAGGGAAACCAGATTCCCAACACCAGGATGTTTGGTCCAATGGACACACAGTGGTAAGCTTTTCCAACCCCAAAACTATATGATACCTGAGGCTTGGTTGCGGCTTTGCTCCAAAAAAAGGGAGGTGATAATAACTTCTCTCGCTTTTGCCACCAAGGTCCCTATGTAGCTTCTCTTGCATTGTGACCCACAGGAAGACCAATGTCACCCTCCCTTCCCTGAGTCTATCTGGACCATGTATCAATGCTTCTGGGTCAGCTACAGCATCTGAAGTTATGGGCACTTTCTGCTCAAGTAGGAGAAGGCTTGTGTTCGTTAATCCAGCACTGCTGGGCTCAGTCCCTGTAGTTGGGGTTCTATTACACTACAACTGTATCTTCCAGTAGGACAGATGGGCAATATCAACAATGGCTCTTTGAAAAACAATTAAGAAGCATTTTTGAGCAGAGGCCGGCGTGCCCACCATCATGGTGAAGTAGTTGGTCTGTCTTAGGTACCGTTCCTGTTAGTCTGATTCAAAAGGAGAAAGATATATATTAAAAAAAAAATCATTCAAAACCAAAATGGGTCCCATATTTGGATGTTTTTTTTTAAAAATGGAACTGAGCAGCATTCACGCAGCGCTCTACCATTTTGACACGCCATGTGGACTGTGGTGTAAAAAAAAAGGGAAAAAAATAATAATGCATATGTGTGGTAATAATCTGCACATGACTGGTTGCTGTAATGTGCACTGCTGTACTGCCAGCAGGGAAGTGAGTGATTGCTTCTCGCCTACACAATGGACGCTGGCTTTGCCTCACACGGTTTTTTCAGCAGGAGAACAAACGAGAGGGGGGAGGAAAGAAGCACTGCAAACCACTGCCTGACCCCACCACCTCTACCACCTCCCAGACCTTGAGGCTTAGTTATGTAGTCCATAAGAAGTTTTTTGGCTTTTAAAAAACTTTGAGGTGGGCACAGCAGGGAGAGAGACAAAAGGCAACTACCCGCTTTTTGCTTTGACCTCTGTGTCTTCTCACCTGGTTGGTGGGACATATGTCACCAGAGCTGTGCTCATCGGGAAAGTTTTTCCTCGTTTTGCTGGTCTGGTGGCTCATCCGGAGCAGTTTGATATTCAAATGAATCTGTCAGGAACAAGAGTGTGGTGCTTCAGCTCTTTCTCGGGCCTGATGACATTGATTTGTGAGCATACTGCTTGACTACGGGATGTGTGACAGATAAATTTTATCAAAATTAAGGCACAATTAAACATTTCATCTTCCTAATTACTGGCTGTAGATTCAGCCTGATGACCATGTGCTGTAAGAAATCAGCGACCATTACACATTTTAATGGAGCACAGCTGTCTTACAGCTTGGTAATATTTGCACAGTGCCACAGAACTGTAATTTATGATAAAAAGAAAAAATGTGTATTGGCTCTTTTTTGCCAAAATAGATTAAGGATTCATATACTTTAATGAGATTTGGACCTCGCCTTGGATTATCGTTATAAATGATTTATGTGCATGTTGGTGGACTCCTGTAGTTTTGAGTTGATTTGTGTTTTGGTCGACCAATATGTAATTCAGTATTTTCTTGTGTGCCAGTATGTGCATTCTTTCCCCTCTCTCCATCTCAGTTCTATTTTTCTGCCATAACTTAGCGAGAAGGGCAAGCGGGAAGGTTAAGAAAGCATTGAGGCGTGTTTTCCAGGAGCGAGACCCGCTCCCAAAATCCCTCCCCTGCTCCCTCGCTCCGCACTCCAAGCGCAAAAAGGGCAGGAGGAAGGGAGACGAGGGGAGGTGGATGATACCAGCCTGGATGGACATCACTCCTGCAGCCTGGAAAGCAGGGCGCAGGGGAGGCAGATGCTACCTGAACCCCTCCTCAGGCACAGACCTGCTCAAACGTCACTGTATCTCAAGGCAGAGGATCAAAACCCTTCCTCCTGCTTGTTGAAAGCACGACCTACAAAAGGGTGTTTGCTCCCCGACTTGATATTTTTCCTGTTCCAGTCTTTTTTTCCAGAAAGGGTGCTGCTTCTCTAATGGAAAAATAAACGCAACAACATATGTACCCAAGTTATAATTTTTCAGAACCACCTTTCTTCTCCGTCCTTTTCCTCTATAGGTTTCTCTCACAGATTATTTAGACAGTGTGTGGACCAGGGGGAATGATGAAGATAAAATACATATATATACACACGCAATGGCTGTGTTTGTATTTGTGCATGTTTTATTTTTACATTGAACTTAGTGAACCAAATTCTCACTAAGTTTAACTACCTAGATTTCCAAGGACTCACACTTAAGTCCGGAGTTTGGCCCCATATGTTGCGAAACCCTGAGATCCATATGTGCAGATGAAAAGAGAAACTAAATTCTAATTTTCATAATAAAAAAAAAAAATAAAAAAAAAAAAAATCCTGTCCAAGCTTGATTTACTTCAGTGTTCATATGCTGGAATGTTTCATACTGTACCAGGTTGCATATGCTTGCACACTAATTCTCAATTGCCGTATGCAGTTTGTGACAACCATCTGCTAAGACCTCCCTTAGAGTTCTTTCTCCCACTCAGCCCAGCTGAAATAAAAATATGGACAGAAACAACTTCTGCAGGGAGATGAAAAAGTTAATAGGGGACTTGGAGTTAGACTGTGCATCTGATTTGAATTCAATTGCTTCTACAACTTATGTCCTACTTATAAAATATTCCTGAGGTGTAAAACATTAAATATAAGGGAAAACTGTAAAATAAAGCCATACTTTCTTTGACAGACCTGACAGTGCTGGAAAGGTAATAATAAAATATGTACGCACAGCACACATGTGTTAGCTCGCTCTCACTAACAATTCTAAAACCGCAGCTTAGACTGACTGTGTATAGCACCTTATCACATTAGAGCACCCTAAAGCAGGAGGGGGATGAGTGGTGAGAACAAGAGGGTGTGAGAGAGAAGGGGCTGAAAAATCTGCTCGCAGTTTCATCACCAGAGAAGTAATTCCATTTAAGCCAATCTCATCAGAAACTCTGAGTGCCAGGTGTCGGCTGAGGGGCAAAGCCAGCGACCAGAGCATCTGAAAATCAGATACTGTGGGTGAAGGAAATGGGGGAGATGAACTAAGCGATGAGCAATGGTAGAGGAGGGAACCCTGGGGTAAGAAAGTAAGGATGGACTGTTACCTTCAAGTATCTGATTATCTCCAGTTTTCCATTTCACCTTATCATGCATTAATGGGTCAAATTCGCCATCACATGAGTATTTCTGGATACTCGTGATAACAGGAGAGAGAGAATTCAAAAGGCTGGGTAGTCAGACCCCTGCCTCCAAGCAGGACTGGCGATGCCAAAGCCATGGAGGGCAGGCGGCAGTGATGGCAAGTCAGTCTTTGGCCAATTTGTTCTTTAAAACCTCCTGATACAATAAAATTGATCTGATCAGATTTTTCCTAAGATCAAATCTATTTCCGTTTCTACCATTTAATGTCTCGTGCTTGTTGCTGGAGCATCAGCTGTCATAGAAAAAGGTGGTGGTGGATTTCCTTACTGCTACTTCTCTGCGCCTTTGCTGAGGTCCTGGTAATGTGGAGCAGAGGTAAAGATGACTCTAGGTGTCTTCTGGGTAAGAAATCTGTATCTACATGCCAGTGTGTTGTTCATCTAGCTCATAACAGCATGGCATTTTTGCCCCGTGTTTGGTTTGTGAGAGGAGACTAGTGCCCTGAGAGAATAATGCAGAATTATACATTTTGAGGTGGAAATCAAGGGTCTTGGTCTGTGTTTCTGTGATGACTTTACCTCAGCAGGTTTTCTGAAGCCTAACTGTTCAGACTTAAAGGGGGAGAAGAGAACAGGGAAAGGAGAAATAATTTTAGATCTGATGGAAAAAGCATACCTGAAACCCATGTTTTGTTAGGTTTTTAAAGGTAACCCATCAGCATATTAGGCAAACACAGTATTCCTAGGTGGGACACTGTCTCAGGTGATACCTTGGGTTTTAAAGGCTCAGTAAGTCATAAGGGATTTTTGCCCTACAAATTGTAAGGCTGTGCATATGTAAATCTTGAAGCTGAAATGGGTTTGAACTATTTTAAGAGCTTTTGAAAGGCTGGCATATTAACTTATATATAAATCTGTCCCCCATTGGTTATTATCTTAACAGCTGCTATAAGTGTAGCCTATCAGTTTTAAATATAGGAACAGCAGTAAATAGGGCATCATGATATTCCAGATGGAACACTTAAAATAAATTTAAATATCCATATATTTGAGAGTTTTCTACAGTACAAATATTATGTCATCATTTTCTGTAGGTAGTAGAACAATCTCTTATCCCTACAGCATTAAAAAGTTTGGGGACGTGGATGAGTGGAGAACTGATGACAACTAAATATTTAGCAAGACCTTTTGGTTGCAGAAAATATTCCAGGGTTTGATGCAGAAGTGGAAGAGAGGAAGGAGTGTACAAGGCTCCAGGATCTGGTTTCTGTTCTGTGCTCTTTCTATTCATGCAAATTGTTGGAAACCTCTGTGAGGCCATGGCATCGCGAACCACCTTATGCTGACTTGAAGCATGTGGTGCCTTGAGGGGTGTCTGCTCTAGAAGAGGTATAACTACATTAAATGGAATAAGGGAGAAGGGCAACTCTAGTGACCCAGCATTTCTTATGGGGAAAGCATCCTGAATCCACCTGAAGGTTGCATGGCCTTCCCATCACAAAGCATAGCTGATGTGCTTTGTTTACAAAGTGAAAGGGGGGTGAAATGGCGCTGATCATTTTTCCTCCGCTGTAAAATTAGGTGCACTAGGGTATAGTAACTTGCTTTTGAGGGACCGGGGCTTGATGTGAGGTGGTGGGATTCAATAGCTCAGCTGAGAGACTGGCCTGCCAAGCCCTGGACATGATACCTATAGTAATTAGGTAGGATGGGGCTGTGGGCAACCTGGTCTAGTGGGAGGTCTCCCTGCCCATGGCAGGGGGTTGGAACTGGATGATCTACAAGGTCCCTTCCAACCCGAACTGGTCTATGATTCTATGCTTACCACGTGGTTTAGCATTGCACTAATAACCATACACAAGCCTCTGCAAATCTGCTTTATTTCCCCACTTGCATTCCTTAGGATGTTATGTCTGGGGCAGTGACAGTATCTTGCACTGTGCTTGCCCCATGGCACAGACAAGGAGTTGAGCTGCTGGCCTCACTGTAGTTGCTCCAGAAGCCCAATAGCTCAGCAACTTTAGAAACACAGAAGGCTGGACCATCTTGTAGAAACTCTGCTTTTGCCAAGAAAGGTTGGACCAGATGATCCTTAAAGTCTTGGTATTCTATGAATCTATGATTCTGTGATACATCCTGCCACAAAGTGTGGAAGAAAAGACAGACACCAGAAGGCAGTGTAACTCTGATGGTGCAAAGCTACGCAAGGAGCCTTGTCTGTCACTGCTGGTCTTGCATGCCATTGAGTTGGCTTTAGAGCACCAAGTTCTTTGAAGATGCTTGGGAAAGAGACATTTAGCAGGGTCCAGGAAATATTGCTTTTATTGCATGCAAATCCACATTACTTGCTGTCTACTTCAGTTTTCCTCATGTCTTTCAAAGCCATTTCCTGGATGTTGCAGTCACTTTTCAAGGAAGATATAAGCAACATGTTTTACATGTAATCTACAGCACTATATAAGCAGTAAGTATTTGTTACTCTTGTCCCTACCTTTAAGTTCCAGAATCTTGGGCTCTAGGAAGTGCTGCAGCTGGATGAGAACAAAAGACCAATTGCTGATATTCCTTTTTGCTTAATTGATCTGGTGTTATCCTGTTGCCCAACAGCTATCTGGGATGTTATTAAACATAACCGTACATAAATGTGCGGGTTTCCTCTTTAGAAATCATGAAGCTAATAACTCTTCCAGTCTTTATACCTGTAGCTTTTCAGAGGTACTTTCTACAGCATTGGCTCTGTGTTTAAACTGCTGGAATTAATTAAAATAGACCATAAAGCACTATGAAGCTGTGACCAGGTAAGCCCCTCTCTCCTATTAGCCTCATATGTAAAGCTGTTTCTGCCCAGTGGTTAATCCCTCTCCATGCCAGTGGAGATATCAAAATGGACTGTGCTTGTTCTTATCAGGCACGACATAAGGGACGTGGGTCAGCTCATATCTCTGCTGGAAATTAGGTACTATGGAGCTGGTTTATGTAAAATCACAGAATAACTTGCTCCTCCTTTGTAGTGCTGCTGGTGAGCACCAGGTACCTGTTCTGCTACTGCATCTCAACCGGCGGTCAAAATTTGCTGAAAATCTTTTTAACCAGGAGTGCCTTAGCTCACCTGATCATGCCAAGAGACTCGTGGAGTTTTACTCTTAGGAAACAACTCAGCCTCCAGCAGCTTTCCTGGGTAAAGTCAGCTACAAAATGGGCTTCCTTTTATAAATAGGTAAAAACCTCAAAACTCTCCACCTCCCCAAGGTCAGCTGGTGAGCCCAGGCCAATACAGGTCATAGAAGTGTAACTTTCAAATGATCAGTCTAGTTTTACTGGTTGGACTATGCTACACACCAACTTTATTTCTAGAGAATATGATATTTATTTATAAAAGGTCACGCTTAAGCAATCAAGATGAAAGTGACACTGGAATTAATTATAAGACCTTCCTTAGCACCCCGTTCATGGAGTCTCAGTTTCCAACTTTGGGTGCAACCATAGCAACCCTGTAGATTTCAATAAAATTTCCACTAATTGACAGCAGTGTGAACTGCTGAAAGCAATTACCTATACGTTGCTCTGTATGTGCTGGGAAGAGACACGTTACAGGATGCCTATAGCCACATAACTCAGTTTCGTTGGCAAGAGTCACTATAGGAGCAACTCGATAACTGGATGCTGAAAAACCTCTGGCAGATTAGTTCCTCTTACTGGTAGGTGTTACTGTGACAATATATCAATCTTTTTAAAGTAATGCATTGCCATTCACAGGTCCGTGGGCTGCTTTTATACTTCCATCATCATATCTGTGGCCTTCAAAGTTACAGCTGATGGACCTTCCGTCAAGACCCAGATATTTAATCAATGTGACAGCATCCTACATTTTTTGAACACCAGAGGCCTTGGAAAAGTTTAATGCAGCTTCCAGGTAAAGTTCAATCCACATGGCTGAGTCCCCTGAAGTATTTTCTGCGGAGAACTCCCCTCCCCCACATTTTAACATACCCAATGTCCTTTACGTTTGAAGAAAGAGAAGAGCTAAGCCGGAAGGCCAGGTATTGTTGCAATAGAAAAATGTGATTTACAAAGCCCTGCTGCCTGCTAAGAAATTGGGTGCGAGACCTATACTTAACACCCCCAACTTGGAAGAAACAGGACTTTTGCCAACAACGAGTTTCTCCCCATCACAATAACCTACCATTAAATGTATGTCTGTGAACATTTGTAGCCTAGAATACGAAGAGGAACATTTTTTTTGAGGAAAGGAAAAATGCATGTTAATATTCGATGGGTATGGCAACAGTTTTATTAATAAAGAAACATTCTGATGTTGATCTCAGCTACAACGTGCATGCACTACTGACACAGTGACAACAACTTATTCAACTCTGTTATAGCTGTAATCACCAAATGATGCTCTGGAAACAGGATAACTGGAGAAAGCTGCTGTGGGCCTGGAAGCCTCTCAGTTTTCCCCAGCTATAGCATCTGACCTCAGAAGACAGTCCTTCTTTCGACATATCTTGTTTCCCCAGGATAAAATAATGCCCTCCCACTCTTTACACATGTACACACGCATGCATACAGGGACAGAATCTGACCCACAGTTCTTTTGTTTGCAGCACTTGCCAATAAGTGTCAATTATATGTAAAATAAATAAACGCTAGTCACCTTATGATATGAATTTCCTTCAGAAGGGAATGTTCCAGAATCCTAATGGCTACATTTGCTTTGTCTCTTTGAGTTTTACCCTTTACATGCAAGATTATTAAATATAGTCATTATCCAACTTAAACAAATAATAATGCCTGTAATTATAGCAGAAGCCAGTTCACTTATGGTTAAGTTAAAATGCTATATATCAGATATGCGAAATGTGATCTGTATAATACCAGAAATTTGAACAATGAAAAATAACGTTATCAAACATGAAAATCCATTAATGCTGGTCATTAGGTTTTAACTATGCTTTTAGGGTTGTTAATGTGGAGAAGGAGAATACACTTCAGCTGACCATGCCTGATGCTGCAAGCATGCAGCAGAATTAAATTCTTTATTTTCTCAGTATTCAATAAAGAAAACAAGAGCATTGCCTATTAAAATATAACACCTTTGACGAAAAGATTCCTTGGTTTCTAGTCCGTTACTATAGCTTCTATCCAGAAATTGTACTGCAGGTACTACATTGAATAAATAAGCTGACCTGTCAGGTTTTTGGCAATTTATGGGGCTGGTCAGCCTGTACATTCGTGCAGTTTTTTGTTGCAATGAGATGTAATGGCTTTTCAGCGCACCATAAGCACAGTTGTGACCACAGGCTCACTAGTGTCATTTTGTGTGCAGTAATGAAGCCTGACGAGTGGTCTCCTGCTTGCAGATAGCCGGCTGTTGTCCTAAAAATGCAAACCATTGCCTCGGGCCATGGAATCAGGAACAGGCAAAGGACAGTGGCACAGGCACGGCTCCCCACTGCTCTCCCTCCCTTTAGCACACTGTACTTGGATGCAGTAGAATAGTCTTTACCCTTGTACATAAGGACACAATGAGAGAAAGTGATAAAAGCAATCATATGAAGGCCATGTTGGAAATCAGGTTTTGTGAAGTTGCTGAGCCGATGTTCGGCGGGGGCGGAGCAAAAAAAAAGTAATCCATTGCCAATACATTTTCCACCCTGTACAGTGAGTCTTTTGAGCAAAAATGCTGCAACTTCATCATAGTTTCCCTTCCTGTTTTTTTTTTTTATCCATATAAATATTTGTGCAGAAATGTGCATGCGTGCTTATTTATATTTATTTATATTTTGAGAATATGTACTTACACCCACACCAGCACACACACGCACATGTATACATACATACAGAGAGACAGAGCTTAGCAGGCACAGCAAATCACAGCAACAAGCCTGGCTGGGTGTTTTTTCACAGCTCATCAATATTCCAGGACCCAGGAAGGCTGGGCATGCACGGGGGTTTGACACTTCCCACGGCTCAGCCGGCCCCACCGCAGATCCCCCTCCTCGCTTCTAACACCCGAGGGTGGCCAGAGAGCCACCGGGAGCCGGGTAGCACAGTGCTGGGAGACGGCTCATTTTCCAGAGAGAAATGAAAGATAAGTCTGCCCTGAGTCAAATAGCAATGAGGCCTCGTCCCGGAATTGTGTGGTTTGTGATTTAATTAAGCCCCTTTCTGTATACCAGGCATCACCAAGCACCCTCGGCCCTAATGGCAGGCGATTTTCTAAATCCCAAAGCCCGAAGGGTGGTTTGTTCTTCAAGATGGTGGGAACTGCTTTCATGGTTTCTTCAGGCACGCCCGGTGTTTTGTAAACAACCACAGGCAAAGGATACTGTAGCAAAAGTTACAAATCTGTTTCAGTCAGTACCTCGTTGTCATATTCACTCTCAGTGTTCCATAGCCCTCTGGGAAGTCATCCTTCCTCAAAAGACTTTTCAGGTGGTGAGAAGCATCTTTGTAAAATGCTGTGTTTGAGAAGAACGTGGAGCCCAAGTCTCTCATGCTTGTCTTGACTGAGACCTTTCGAATCTTCATCCTCAAAATATTTCATAGAATCATAGAATGGTTTGGGTTGGAAGGGACCTTAAAGATCACCGAGTTCCAGCCCCCCTGCCATGGGCAGGGACACCTCCACTAGAGCAGGTTGCTCAAAGCCCCATCCAGCCTGGCCTTGAACACCTCCAGGGATGGGGCAGCCACAGCTTCTCTGGGCAACCTGTTCCAGTGCCTCACCACCCTCACAGCAAAGAATTTCCTCCTAATATCTAATCTAAATCTCCCCTCTTTCAGTTTAAAACCATTACCCCTTGTCCTATTGCTACAGTCCCTGATCAAGAGTCCCTCCCCATCTCTCCTGTAGCCCCTTTAGGTACTGGAAGCTGCTATAAGGTCTCCCTGGAGCTTTCTCTTCTCCAGGCTGAACAACCACAACTCTCTCAGCCTGTCCTCATAGCAGAGATGCTCCAGGCCTCTGGGTATCATTTGCCTCCTCATTTCATAGACTGCAAAAAGCTGTGGTTTATTTAGTGTTTCTTGTGCAAAGGCAGAGTTGGGTGACGCATGAGCTGAAAATGTGGGAGGCCTGAGGGAGGAGAGGTAAGGGATTGTTTGCAGGTATTGCTTATCAGCTGCATTTTTGTCTTAAAAGTGAGCCTCTGTCCCTCAAATATAAAACCTAGACTACCTGTTTTTTACATTACTTCACTTCTGAAATATGAGGAAGCATTTGGCGAAGTACTAGGTCTGCTGCAGCTCGCACGCTCGGCGCAGGCAAGAAATGCATCCCATTCTGCAACACAAAAATGGCAAAAGCTAAAGTAGCAGTTTCCATTATAACAATCAGTCACTAACGCAGCTTATAAGCAATGCATTTACGTTTGTCTTAATTTCTTAAATGTGTAGCTTAATATTGATATTTTTGAAATGTTAAATATAAATCAGAAAACATACAGAATGTACAGCGTTGCCTTGGGAACCTTTACTTTCTTTTTTTTTTTTTCTTTTTTTTTTCCATTTGTGAAATTTTATGATAGAAACTCTGCAAAGTTAAGGTAGCATTAACCCAGTCTTTGGGTATATATAATACAAAATGCTTGAACTTCTGGGACAGCAGCTATTTCTATGGATACAGTATGTTGAACAGACATGGAACAAAGAAAACCAAAACAGTTGGTTCTCTGCTGTCAAGGAAACAAGCTGCTCTTTCTGCTTAAATATCTCTTACCAAAACTAGGAGGAAAAAATCCTCCAAAACTCGAGTTTTCACTTAAAAAGAAGAAATCTGACTTACAGGCACTGAAATGAATGTATTTTCAAATATTTCAGTAAGGGATATTGTTGTGTCTGAAATAGGTAAATCAACATAGCTCCCTGAAAACCCCTAAGGTTAAGATTAGTCTTAAAGGTTAATATTAATTCATTTTTTGAGAACAGTAGGAGTCCAAAAGGAAAGCGAGAAAACATTCTGCAGTGTTCTGGGTTTTGTGCTGCATGCAGATTACTTATTTAGATTAAATTCCGCTGTTTGTGCTCCTGTAATTCAAACTCCTTTTTTTTGCCCCTATGCAAGCTATTAGGACCTTTGTGTTTTAAAGTAATGAAAGCTAAACTTCATATTTGTTGAAAAACAGAAAATTTTGATGGGTATATTACTTTTAGAAGTATTAAAAAAAGCGTACTAATAGAATTACTTCATCTGATAAAAAGGGTAAGTGAATATATGACAATTCCAATGTACAAATGACATGGTAGACAGCACCTACTGAGAAACATGGTTAAGGTTACGTGAAAGAAAGGGGCTATAGGAAAAAATGAAATGAGTCATAACATTTTTTAAATCCTGGAGTTCCCTCCTGGTGAGTGACATTCTGGTTCTGGTTGGAACAAGCTTCATCTTGAGCTCCTGCACTTTAGCGGAAGATATCGTAAGACTCTCAGGGAAGCGCCACACCAGAAAATGGGTCTCTTCCAAGACAGAACAAAATCCTAGGAAAAAGACTGTGATCTGACACATACCACATAAGCTCACAGCATTCCTAGATGTATAAGTAGACCCAAAATGCCCGGCTAGCTTTGAAACAAGCTCGCAGACACGAATCCTTGCCTATTCACAGCAACATTTCTAACTTGAATCAGGGAGCACAAATGAGGTTGAAGGCACATGATCTGTTGAGTTGAAGTTTTGTTTATGGGCCTTGTAGGCTTTCTCTGACAGGTTTTGTAACACCACTGCTGGGGTTACTTGGTTGATGGCTGGATATCAAGTGTCCTCTCAGCAATGAGTACTCTCCATGCGCATGTTCTTAGCCCCCAGAAACGGAAAGGTATGCATATTCAGTACTTCACCATGCTGTGAACAGGAATTGAAGCAAACCATATCACTGTACTCTCCCTGGGGGTTAGGAGCCACAAAGGAATGTGGGTGTGTAACGCAATCTTGTGTCTGGAGATAACATCTGCCTTAGTAGGAACTTATAGAGAAATTCAGAGTATTTGGCCCATCACGTACAAGTGCTTAAGGTTGATTTTTGAGGAGAATCACCATGAAACTCCCTGCTCTTTATAGAAAGTGACCAGCGGTAAGCCCTTTGCCCAAATATTCTTGCTTGCTGTACTAGCTTTGTTTGTCTTGTAGGCTAGAATTAGTTTTTAGAGTGCTTTTCTTGAGTAAAGTTTGTGAAAGAATTTAAAAACACAACCCTTAAGAAACAAGAAACTGATAGATTCAAAAGCCATACTCTGAAATGTTGTTAAAGATGCTACACACAACCCCACTAAATTAAGAATTACTACTGAAGACCTAGTACTCATCCATAATTAACTTCACAGTGTCTTCTTCAGAAGTGCGTGGATTATAAAATTCTGTATAGTAACCTTCTTATCTTTGAATTTCCTGGCTTTTCTTACTTTGTTTAGACACTATTGTAGCAGGAAAGAGGAGTGGGTTTGGGGAGGGAGGGCTAGTTTGTACACTTTCTGAATATTTGAGCTGTGTTTAATCATTCTCATGTGTGAAATCATTTATTAAAAAAAAATCAGTTTATCTGATACTTACTGCTCTTTAGTACAGCACAGCTTGGTAGCACTAGGTACGTCTTGTTGAAAGTATGTCCATAAATATGTCCCTTGCAGCACAGAACAGCTTGTTAACTTGGCAATCCTCAGCAATTTGCTTTGAAAAGTTTGCCTCAGTTTTGATAGTCCAAATGTAGGGCAAAAACTCACAGTAACTTTTTAGCTAATTTTACCAATTGACACTTTCCTCCCGGTTTTAACTGCCTGCTTGCTAGAACAGGGACAGCAGTGCTTCTTCCTTCTCAGTCAGGAAGCTTTTTTGCAAGCTTTCTGCATTTTTAATGGGCTAGGACTACAGGATTCGCTGTTTTCCTAATGTGCAATCTGAAAAAAAAAAAAGGGGTCCATTATCTTGATGAAATACTATTCTACTATCTTACCATATGTAAACCCAGTGCCACTCTTATACAAGGGATGGTATTACTATCAATTTGCAGTGCTTTCAAATTAAAGAGAATTACAAAAGTGGGCAAATACTATGTCTCTATATCTATACCCTATGTCACGGGTAGAAGAAATGGGACACAGAGAGGACAAGTAAATTGACCAGTGCCCAAAGGCTACAAAGGATCAGCAGCCTTGAAAAAAAACCCAGATTTTTGCATGCCTGGTGCTGTCGAAAATTTCTGCACTCCTTTTTCGTTCTAGTAACACTTTGGGCTAGCTTTGTTGGATACCGTTTTTAAAGGGAGAATGGAAGTAAGATGCCTGCATTATTTCTATACCAGATACATAAGGGTGGCCTATGGGAGAAACCCTGAAGTGAAAACTCTTGAGTCTATGTTCTGCTTTAACCACATGAGGACGATGATTGGAGACACTTCAAAGTGGGTTACGATGGTTAACTAAGTGAAAGATAATATCCCTTTGCCATTACTGTCTAGTAGGTCTCATTACTCCTCTGGGCATGCTCCTTAGAATAAATTAAAAGGATCCACTGAGAACCATTTTGCTTTAGGATTTTTTTTTTAATGATTGCCAAAAGCCATTTGCTATAATAGTACAGAATGTTTACAGATGCCTTAGGAAGAAAACAGCAGAATGTGGAACTAATTGTGTTTATTCAAGATAATTATGAAACACAAATGACCATTACTTACAACAAGTCCCCTGACAGCTAGAGTTTGACTCATGGGGCCAGGATCAAACTCAGTAAAGAAAGGCGTTAATGTTAAGTTATACTGTCCATATGGACACCACATATCAGCACTAGCTATTGTGGTTCTTGCTCGCCCCTCAGTGCTCTTGTACCCAAGTAGTGTTCACTACAGAAGAACCACAGCTGCTAACTCTGAAGAGGAAAGGCAGGTGGAAATGATGAGTGCTTCGGAAGGAAGATCCTGCTGGGTGAGAAGCTCTGAGAAATGCAACCACAGACTTTTCTGGCAATTAAGGTAGAAGTTCTGTCATAGGAAAATGAACCAGCTTTGCTGCACCAGCGATAGGCATTTAATCTCATCAGAGAATGGGATTCATAAAGCAAATCTAAAGACATGACTATTAATTCCACTGTAAAGAACAGTGCTATACACACTGCATCTGTGTTCATCCCCAAATAGTTTGCCAAGCCATCTCTGCATATCTATGTAAACCTGGTATACATACTTCATTCTTGAATAAGAGGACAAGAGGAATCTAGTGCAGTGCAGTGTTGGAATTGCATAAAGATAGGGAAGAAAAATAGTGAAAAATTTCATACTGAAAAAATTTAAATAAATTGGAGGCTACATTAAGGAAGCTAAACATAATCTGATTTCCTGGTATTCTGTAGGGCACTGAAGTGTTTTTTAAGTTGATCTGGGAGGTTTTCTCCAGTAATACTCAAATGGAGCACTATTGTCATTGCAGTTTCATTTCATTTACTTCATTCTTGCTGTTACTGTAGTTGAATTGTTTTTACTTTGGACAAAAAAAGCAGATATTTAGACTACCAAAAAAGTATTAACATGTGGTTCTCATACAGAGAGGTCATTTATATCCCTAACAGTGTGAAAACATGGTGCAGGCTGTGCTACTTTTGTTGATTTAATTTTCTGTCGACATACACGAGATCCCAAGCTTAGCAATGTCCAAAGGAAAAAACAGGAAGTTCTTTATTGACTTTGGATTGTGCTTGCCCATATGGATGAGAACACACCTTGTCCAATTCCTGGCCCTTAAATCACTGTGAGTTTTGGTTCATGGTCACTTAACATACCATGCATGCAACTTATGTTAAAAGTTATAAATCAGCATTCAGTGTAGATTTCAAAATCCCAGGAAAAAGGATGAGTGTTAGAACTGGCAAACTAATACAGAATTGTTGATGAGGGTTGAAACCCACCAGCAAACATGTTGTGACTGGAAAATGCTGCCAGTTCAAGGGGACCAGAAATAGTCTCAGCACTCAGGTTGGATCTTAGAAGGCTGGGACCCTGTTAACAAGCTCCCAGGTTTCAGTCTTGGTGCTTTTTCCTGGGAAAGAAAAACTCCACTTAGCTCAGCGTTTAATATGGCCAGAAGAAATTGGACCAAGATCTCAAATTAATTCTCAAAAATTTTACAGATGGTTTATCACACCTCCTGTGGTTGTTCAATTTCTGAGGTAAGTAATATTAAGTTCACTCATATCCAGTAATGAGCCCCTCCTTGTCATTGTTTTTCCTTGCCCTTTTCCTTACTCTCTTCCCAAGGTACTGCCAAGACTGCGGGCTCTTGCCAGTAACCCCAGGTATGTGCTGGTACTGGGCAGGAGTGACCCACCGTGGGTAGGAGTCACTTCCCTGGGGGGAGAAAAAGAATTTTGAAGGAAAACAAAAGAGTCATCAACCAAGACCTTGCCCACCCTGGGGGACAGGCACTGAATATTGTTTTGGGGCATGGTTGTGAGAGAGCAGCAGGAGAGCTGGCTCCAGCAGCAAGGTCCAGGTGCTGCTTGTGTCCAGGGAAGTGCCCTGGCAGGGTCCCCTCCACCTTCCACTGGGCTCACGGCAGAACCAGACACTTCTCTGTGGAGAGTGAACGAGCACAGTGGGTTGTTCCAGGTGGACTGAAATGATTCCTGGTGCTGGGCAGAACATGATGGCTTCTTTTTTTTGTTGTTTGGAAGAGGAGGGGAATTAGAAGAATTCAGAAAACTTTTACTGTAACATTTCTGCTTTGATTTTTATTTTTCATATAATAGTTGATATAGCTATAAGAAGGGGAAATGATTTTAAAAGGACTGAAGAGCCTCAGAACAAAATTAAACATATAACTCTGTCAAGTAAAAAGCTTCAGCAGGGTTTGAAAAATTTTCCATGCATTTTCATGTAATAACTTTAAACAATGTTTTACTTAGACCTAGATCTGCTTTTTCTCCTTGAATTTTCAGTTCAGCCAGCTCAGACCAGGGGGTCAGTCCCTCCTGGTGACAGCCCTTTTCCCTGCCTGTTACAAGGACCAGCCTGTGCTGAGTCCACTGGTTTCCCAAACCATATTTTTAGCCAGAAGGAAGTTTTACCTCTGCCCTGTGGGAAATTATTTTCTTCTACCACTACACTTAATGGTACAGGTTGAAGGGATATGTGAGGGAAAGAAGGGGAAGAAGCAGAAGGTAAATAGCATCCTGGGGTGAGCAGTTTATGCTAGTGAGAGCTCCTTGAATCTCTTGTCTAGTTCATCTGGGCAAGGAGAAGAGTGGGAATTAATTTTATGGGAGCTGCAAAATAATAACAATAGTGAAAACTTAATAGTAAACTCTATCTTTTTTTTAAAAAAAAAGGTTGTCAAAATCTCCTGAGCAGTACACGGCATCTCTTAGCAAAGCAAAACCACAGCCTGGTGAGCTTGACCTCAAAGCCCAGGTTTGAGCGGACTGTCTTCTCAGAGGTGGCAGCAAACAGCTCCTATTGATGCCAGTCAGCTGGGCAGAAGCGGAGAGAGAAGGACCTCCGCCTTCCTCCCCTTCTTTGCCAGTTATACCCCAATAAGATTAACGAACTGCCCATCAGTGACCACCCTGCCCTCCTCTCAGCCCCCAGCTGATCCCCCGTCGAGACACTGAGGTGGGAGTTCACCGGCAGAGGTGGATTAGGTTAAAGATAATAAAAGTCTAAACATCCACAGGGAATTTAGCTCCCTGTACAAAGTCATAATTACGTAAACCGTTACCATCGTTGGGGTGAAAAGGAGTCACTGTGAGCAGGGGTGGAAGATATTTGCAGAGACAGCCTTAAGAAGCAAGGATGGAAAATATCAGGCTTTCTCCGATGGATGCACCGTGGCTTTAGCTGGGCTATAAAATGAGGATTGTTTGGTTATTCGAGTAGAAACCTGTTAAATGCATAACCTTGTTGCAACAAATTTTAATTCTTTTAGCAGGTCTGTTCTTTCAACAGGTATTGATTCGAGCAGCCTCTGCTATTTTTATCAAATGCATTTTAGAGGCACAGAAAATGCCACCGAGGATTTAAACCCCCAGTAAGCTGCACAGAGGCAGTGTTTGTAATACACTGCTTGCTGCTTTCACAAGCTGGACAAACCTCATACATTATGGGCCAAATTATGCCCTTGGATGAGTACGCCTGATTCCCACTGCTGTCAATGTGGCTGTCATAGAAATCTGTGGGAGACCAGCTTGTGCATCCAAAGAGGAATCTGGCCTAAAATCTATTGTGCTCATATTCCTTGTTACTTAGATATTTCTCTTGTCTGCCTGACTCACTCTCTTTTTTGTTAGGTTAAAATAAGCACATTTAAAGATATTCTTAAAAAAAACAAGAAAAGGGATAAAAGACCTTTAGTGCTACAACGTTTTGTTTGTGCGTGTGACCATATTTAATGGATGTTCTTTATCCAAGGTTTCCTTGAAAAGTCACTGCATAGATAGGTTTACAGGAATCTACAGTGTTTCTGCAACCTTTTGAATTTTGGACAGGTCTGGCTGATATCCCCTACAAAGTGAGCAAACATGATCATTTCACCCCAAGTTTTACTCTGCCAATCCTCTGTTGCCCATCAGTGCTGCCCTCCCCGAAGAAAATGCCTGAAAAGAGACATTCAGGAAATACTCTGCTGCCTCCATGACACAAGAGCATCCCCCCTCTTCACCCAGGTGGCTTTCTGGGAGTAAGGGGTGATCTGGATGAAGTAATTTGCAAATATAAAATATCAGGAGAGGACAGTTTTGAGGTGGGTAGCCCCCATGAAACTCAGGCTGAACATACCCTGTGCATCCCCCATGGATACCTGTGTGGGGAACGTGGACCTGAGGCCACACGGATGATGGCAGGAAGGGTAGCCCTAAGGGCCATCTCCTCTGAACATCTCCTGGTGTCCTGACCACCTCTGTGAGCTGGATACCAGGTTCAAGATTTACTTCTCTTTGCACGGTTGCTTTGAGTTTATTTCATTCCTAGGCAGCTAGTTGGAGTGGTAAATTTATACATGCATTCAGCATTGTCATAGTCATATCTTGCCTGAGGGCATATTGATCCTTGTTACCATATTGACTTGATGCTTTTACATCTGCCAGCAATAGGTCTACACATTTTTTTTTCTACAAAGATTGCACATTTTCCTTCCCCTGCCCCAAATCTCCTTCCACACAGTCTCCTTTTATTAAGGTAAACCACTTTATTTATTTTTTATTTTTTTTTTTTTTTTTAGTGCAGCTTTTTAAATGTGCCTGTGTTTGCTCAGGTAAAGGTTGTGCAATGATTTCTGACTCTAATGAAAAGGAAGGGTAAAGCACAGAGTTAGAGATTAGTTAGCAACAGAACTTCCTTTCTAAATAATAAATACACCGAAAGCATGTTTTGCATTTGCTTTCCAGAGTGCAAGAAACAAAGCAAAGGGGAAGGTACCTGTTCATTTATAGTTAAATCACTGAAGAATAGGCGAGCAGCAGCAAGTTGGTCCTTGGCGACTGAGATGCTTGCAGCAGCAGCAGAATTGCCACCACAGGCAATTTCTTATTTTTACTCATGTTCTCCATACGATTTCGACTGTAAAGGTCACTAACCGAAAACAGATGCTGAAGTGGGTCCAAAATAGTTTTTGCTTAACTTTTAGCATTTACTTAACTGATTACTAGTTACAAATCTGACACACAGCAGACATAACAGTGCTCTCAAGGAGATTAAAGGATTAGTCACTCACTAGCTTAATCAGATTAATCAGAGATTTTGAACACAATATATAATTCTATCCACAGAGGGGATACATGATAGTCACATGGTAGCCTAATTTGAGACAGGATACTAGGGATGGACAGACCCAGACAAAAGAGGGCAGGAAAAATTGCTAGTTTTCACAAGGATTTTTCTATTTCCTGCACTTGTAATACCACTTCGAGACCTTATATTTTCTAGTGGAATTAAAAATTCACAAAATATATCACCGACATCAGCTAGTAGCCTATGCAAAACTGTAAGAGGACTAACATAATGTCCTGCTATAAGCTTGTGATATTGGTATACAGTAAACATATGTGTGTGTTTTTCCTTATTTAATTTCATATTTGAAAACTTGGTTTTAATTTGCGGGGAGAAGTCCTTTTATTTTCTTTTGATGCCCTGGGATCCAGGATCTGAAACATAAAGTGCGGGGAAGGACTCTGTAAAATATTAAAAGCTTTGTGACAAAATTGGAAGATGCTATTTGATACAGTCAGTTATTCCAAAGTAGGAAAAAAAAAAAAAAAAAAAAAAGATTTGCTGTCATCTGTGAGAGCTGCCAAAGTTAGAATATAAACCTGGTTTTACCTGTGGAGAAATGTAGTCTTTTTGAAGAAAACATGCATTTCTCTTTCACACGACTTGAATAAAGGGAAAAGTAGGGCGGAATCTCAGCCTACTGAAACTGAAGTTTTCCTGTATTAGAAGTTACTTAACAACTGCAATATTTCTACCAACAATTAATAAAGAGAAATCATAGACAACACCAATACGAGCCCTGTTTTTACATGTGAAGAAAAAGAGCAAGGAAAAATTAATGTAACTGATGTTATCTCAATCTATTGCCCTCTTTTTAACAAAACCCCAGAACGTTCTCTTCTTTCTTAATGCATTTTTTTAATTTTCCTGTTTTTTTTTCCATATCTGGGACCCTAATGAGTTCCCTTAGCCTTTTGGAAGGGGTCGGTCTCGTGTCTGAATCGTCTCTCTCTCTGACATCCAGTCTCCAGAAAAGAAGCACTTTTAAGGAAGAAACAAACAAATTAATCTCCATGTGCTTCAGGAAAGACACTGTGGTTGGAAGCAGGCCAGGTTTTCACTCTGAAGGATGCTCTGTGCTTGGCAAAGCCCAGAAATGTGCGTCTGCGATGCTTCTTCTGCTAAGATTTTAAGATTTAATAATTGCCGTTCTTTAAAGGAGGAACCGGCGTTTAGTGGGAATGGAGCGGCTAACGTGGAAAAACCACGTTACCGGCAATTAAGTGTTTGTTATGCAGAAACTGAAAAAAAAAAAGAAAAAAAAAAAAAGGAAATGGAACTCTTGGAGAGAAACGCTGGAACTGTGCAATCTGGCAGCCCGTACCCGGGGTCATGCCTGCCGTACATCCATTAAACCAGCTGAGGTGAGCGTCTGCGCTACGTGCAGGCTCCCGATGCTTCCCTCTCTCTCGGAGGATCTCTCTTTGCCGAGAGGATTCAACAAACCCATTTGCCGGGGTCCCCCCGTACGCTCAGTGTTTGCCATCCCCTCTCCGGTGGTTGCCCCCGCTCCCTCTCCCAGCGGGCCCTTGCCCCGGCGCGGCTCCCAGTGGCCGGCTCTTCTTCCCCCAGCCCCGGCAGCCGGATTTCAGCCACGCAACCCGTGGCAACCAGCATCCCATCACTGCTCCCCGACAGGAGAAACACAGACACAAACACAAAGCTGCCTTTTGGAAAAAAAAAAAAAAAAAACCCCAACCAAAAAAAACCCCCAGCAACCGCGCGCTCAGGCTTCGCTCTAAAGAAAGAAGGCGCTGAATTAAAAAAGGTGCCAAGAACAACCGGGATGGCATTGCTTTATTTTCACAAAGAAGTCTCTCCTAATTGCACGTTAACTGTCTTTTCGCCAACAAACTTGTTTCCACCTAAGGCTGGCAGTCGCGGGAGCCCGCGTGTATGTGTGTGCCGGGGACGGGGACGGGGACGGGGGGGGCTGCTTTGTGGCAGTGTCTGTACGTCTCGTGCCCGCGCTGATGGAATTATTGTTTATTTTTTTAATTTTCAGAGGTAGGTTGATGACAGCTGAAGAAGACTGTATTTGCTGAAGAGCAGCATGATGGTAGAGAGGAGCGGAGCTCCTGAGGGAGATCTAATGGTGCCTCTCCTTCCTGCACAGAGATAAAGACTTATAATAAGCGTGTATGTTCACCATCTGGCTCTGTGCATGTGGTCCTTATGGAGGCGAAAGCAGCACAATCTGTAAATGATCAGGAGCCATCGCACTCTCTCCAGAGAATCCACGATGCAATCAAGGTGACAGATGGCATGGCCGCTGCTGTGGCCTCATGGAGAAGATCAAAATCACCTTCAATAAACTCTGACTGAAATGGGCATGAGCACCTCAAAAAAGTCAGTTTGTCAGTCAAACTGCGACAGCAAGCTGCATTGGGGAAACATAGCGGCCAGCTCTCTGTTTTCAATCGTTTCCGTCTGACTGAGCCTGAACTATGATCTTTCTCAAATTGTCCTTTCTGTTTAGCTGAAGCAGGCCAGCAAATTGCCAGATTCATAGCTTTATTGAAGGAAATTGAAAACATGATGTCCTCAATTCAAGGGACAAACAGCTGGCAGGTGCTTGGACACCCAAGCACATAAAATGGACCCCTAGTCTTTTGGACAAGTTTGTCCAACTTTTGTCAGAATAAATATAGATATATAATAAAAGAGATATAATAAAATTCCAATTTAGGCAGGGTTTATCAGGCATTAGCTGACAGAGATTATATGGCTGCAAATGAACCTTGTGCTATGTATTAAATGCTGGGTTTTCCCATTTATGCTAAAAATGCCACATCTACCACTAATTATAGAGATTTTTTTGTTTCCCCATTTTTGGCTGGATATCTTAGCACGGCCTTTTTGCCACGGCTGCTTATCAAGGACAGGCATTAAGGGCCCGATCCTGCAAGGTTCCCAACACCCCTGACCAGGTAGGTGGCTCAGCACCTTATAGGACCAGCCGGACCACCCCTCCGCATCACTCAGCTTCTCCCTGGCCATCCGGCCCCTCCGTCTCCACCACCGCCAGCCCCAGACACCAAATTCCCACCCTCTAGCAGGGAGGGAGGTACCTACCAGGCATTTGCTGTTATTTGTTCATCTCGCATGAGCATCCAAGGACTAGGTGAGCTTCCCTGAATGCGGTGGTGAAGAAAAATATCCATTCTTTTTTATTTTTTTTCTAATTATTTATAATTTTTATACTTATTTTTCACTGTGTCCTTGGCTTGATCAGCTCCTTTTATTAAGGGAAACTAAAGTAACGTGCTTGTCACTGTTTTCAAATTTGCACATGAGGGCTTCCAGGCTGAAGCCCCGTCGCCAGGCTGAAGCAAGAAGGACACGCTGCGAGGCGACAGAGGAAGAGAAAGGCAGCCTTCCTCCCGCCCGCGGGATCCTGCCCCGAGATCTTCCTGGGGCCCACTGCAGGTCTGTTTCGGTACGAGAAGTGGATCGACGGCTGCGTCCCCACTCCGCGTGGCAGATGGTCACTGTCTTTCTCAGTTTGCTCGCTTGCGTGTTTGGTTTTCTACCACCGCATTTTAAAACGTCCCTGTCGCCCTTAGCCTTTCCAGCTACTCATTTTTAGCTTCGTTACTCGTGAAATATTCTAGAAAGTCCTTTGGCCTGGTTCAAAGTCCGTTAATGGCAGCGAGTCTTTTCGTTGACCTCACTGGGTCTGAGTAAGACCTTGGCATGCACTTCTCTGTACAACAGAGTGTTGTCAAAGGCAATTTTTAATTTATTTTATTTCTCGGTTGGGTGTGAAACATGGAGGACGGGCCACGATTTAAACTCCAGGTTCCTGTTCCCTTTGGGTGATTTTGCACATGTAGCTGCCCATCCTGGGTTGCACATTTTACGTCTGCAAAATAAATAAATAGGTTACCTTTTTACTAGCTACCCCTGTTCCTCTCTCCTGATGTGACTTTTTCCATGCATGGGAGAAGAGCTGTGCTCCCTCTCGCCAGTACACAGTCACCAAGAGGCTGGGACAGAAATGGCCCGGTGTAAGCCCATCATTTTCACCAGGCAGAATGGCATTTTGCTAGTCCTCTACTCTGGGAGTTAGGTAAAAACACAGTGGCAAAATCTTGATCTGACAAACCAAGAGGTGCTGCCAGGAGAACGAAGAGGGAGTTTTTGAGCTAAACTCCCGTGGGTTTCTGTCCTCTCTATTGAAAAGTTTGATTCAGGATTACAAGGGATTCAGGATTACAAAAAGCACCGCTTTTTACTGTAACGTGGAACCAGGGAGCACAGCAGACCAGGTTTGTGAGTGATTTCTCCTGGAGTTGAACCTTTTCAAAGTTGACTGTGGTGTTGGTGTCCAGTTCATCCTTAGGGAAACATCTGGTTATGACATGAACATTTCCTATGGTGCAGTTTAGATGGAGCTAATAGTGTAAAAACATTCATGTATACTCAATACTATAAGCTTGAGGTTCTTGTGTGGACCTTGTCAAAACATCTGAATGTCTTGATGTCTTTATTATGGCAACCAACCTGCCTGGTGAGACACTAAGGCATCTGGATGTTAAGATTTTGAAACAAAAGTATTTTGAAAAATTAATTAATGCACTTGCTACAAGCTACACTGAATTGGGGTCTCTCTACGTCGTAGGTAAACCTTGGTAGCTTTCTGTCTTCAAATGATATCCTCGTTCCTGCTTTACTTGCTCTTTGTTTCTCACACTGATCACAAAGGGAGTAGCAGGGAAGTCTACTTTGCTCCTTTGGTAAAGAAGGCAAAGTCCAGGCGGGTTAATTTGGTTGACAGCCCTCATCCTACAGCTGTGCTGTGGAGACCCCTCGTTACAGAGTATATTTTCCCCCACCTTGATCTCCAGAGGGTCCCCGCAAGGACTCCCTCTCCTGTCAGAGGAGAGGCCTGAATGGGTTCCTGTGTGGGGAGATGAAGGTGAAACCACTTTCCCAGACTGTTTTGGCTGTAATAAATGAATTTACTTTTTGTTTAGTAGGCGACATAGTGCATGTCACATAATGCACAGTGAATTTCAATAAATATCTGCATTAGAGGGGGAAAAGGCAAGCCCGACCGAAATTTGCTACCGCGTGGCTGAGAAATCTGGAGGTCTTTGCCCAGCGGAGGGAGGTTTCCCTTAGTGCATAGAAATTTGATGTCATATATTATGAGAAGGAAAAAAAGGATAGGTTTGTAGATAATTGAATGAAGTGAAAGGAAATTTAGGGCCAGAAATGCTTTTGTCCTTGAATGTTCTTTTATCATATTCCAAATAGGGACTCTGTGTCATGGACCTGTGAATACAAAGACTGCTTTTAAATCTCTGCTTCTTGCATGACTGACACTTACAATTCAGTAACATCTTTCAAGACATCCTTTGTGCACATTTATTTCAAAATAATGTATTGAACCTGTAAAATCTTATTAGAGTATTTTTGCTGCAATTACACTCCCATATTATGTGATCAACATTTAAGTTGATTGTCCCTTGTTTTAATATGACCTTATACTGTGGCAGCATAAATACAATGACAGTCACTGCCTGAAATGAAACAGCTTTTATACCATGTACTGTGGGTATTTTGTTACATATTGATGGAGGGGATAGCTGATTGAAAAAGGAAAATGTTTTGTTTTCTGGAAGAAAAATACAGAATTTGGAGCCTAGCAACGTTGCCTGGGGAACGTTTAATAATATTGCCATGCCTGCCACATACCAGGGAAATGAACTTCCCAGCTATGCCTAGAAACCCAGGATCGCTCCTTACCCTCCTTTTGTTTGGTTGCTCGCCTTATCTCTTTGACCCTCATTCTAGTTAGAAAAACATATTGCTTCAATCTTTTTCAGAAATCGTTTAAAATGGAAGGAAAGCAGGAGAAGGGGAATATTGGCATAGAGCAACCCACTCTCAGGAGTGGAGTCTCAGTTCAGGGCAATTTCCATTCCAGTTCCCTGGACAGCTTTATGGGGAAATGGGATGTTCTACTTCCATGGTTATCACCGCAGCAGAGGCAATGAAATACCCCCTTAAGAGGAGGTCAACAGAGTCCAGTATCAAGATCAGGAGGTTTCAATGGAGAAGATGAAAAAAATTGAAATAAAGGATTGATTTCAAACCAGTGCTTCATACATACGACTGTCGTTCACCTAATGAAAGCACCTCATAGAGGGGAAAACAATAACTCGTAAACACAGCAGATATTTTGTGCGTGTGCACTAACACAAATTTCTTGTGTTATTCTGATGAGGTATCACCAGAAAGAGGGAATGGCTATCATAATGTTCTACTGTCGATTTTTCTTTTTAAAAATTTTAAATTTCTTGGACATTTTACATATTCTGGATGGCGGATATGCTGGGATCAGCAGCATGAGCTGAAATATAGAGGAAATCAAGCTAGTATGGAGCAGCCATTTGGAAGTATTTGAATGCATGGATTAAGATTGCAAAAGTTGCTATGGGCAAAAAGGGGGTGTTTTGCATTCAGGTTTTTCTTTTGTGCATGTGGACACAAAATTACCATCACAAAAGGTAGACAGGTACGTTTGTGGACAGCATTAAATAGCTACAAAAATTATACCCTTATTCAGAAAGGCCCAGTGGTCTCAGCCTGATTTCCAACGGTTCGTGTATCGCTATTTGAACATAAAATCCTGTAATTTTTCTTGTTGTGGGAGCAGATTAGTGAACTCAGAATGGCCTATCTAAAATCAGAAACCAGGGGCTGAAAATATTCGGTACGACTGTGGTATATTTCGTGTTATGAATGTAGCCCGGAGCCCTCAGAGCGTTACGGATTTGCATGGTGATTTTGATAGCGACTGCCACACCTGGGTGGTGGGTAGGGTCTGCTCCTGCCTACCTGCAGCTCCACCAGGGCCAAAAGAATGGAAGCCTGAGCGGAGGAGACGCATTGCTTTGTATGATAAAAGGTACTTTCTTTGTCTGGCAAACCACTCCTTTTGTATGCACATCAACCAGATGGCCATTTCAGTTTGTCTCCGGCTGTGAATCAGACAATATGGCAGAATTAAGGGAAAAGCAAAACCTTCCCCTCCACCCCTCCTCTCTGTACATAAAATTAGAAATCAACAACCTTTAGGGAGATTTAATTTTAATACTTCATTTCTTTGGTAATTTAGGGACTTCTGACTTAGCTACCGTGCGACAGTCTCTTTAAGGGGTGACCAGCTAAATGCTTAAGGACCATGAGAGAGAAAAAAGCGAGAAAGAGATTAAGTAACAGAACAGGTGGGTTATTAAAAATAAAATAAAAAATAAAATTAAAATAAAATAAAATAGAATAGAATAGAATAGAATAGAATAGAATAGAATAGAATAAAATAAAGGAGGGCGGGTGGTAACTGGTGCTTTGATTTGATACAAGCTACGTTTTACAGGGTGAGATTCCTGATGATGCTACATAGGCAGTGACTGCAGTTCTTTCATGACACATCAAGAAGTCTGGGGTCTTGTACAACAAGACAAGATTAGACACAGGAAAGTCTTCTCTGGTGGTCTACGCCGTTTTCTCCTGCCCTGGAGATCCCTCTGAGAATTTTGAGCAGCACATCATCACCCTGCAGAACTTCCAGAGAACTTGGAAAAACAACTTGTTTTGAGACCAGAAGGTGAAAGGCAGCTCAGCTGCCACACAGGGGGGGAATGTTACATGCTCTTGTTGTATGAATTTGATGGGTTCAAGTGGACAGGAAGAAAGAAGGTGAGGAAAGAGGACCAACAGAAATCTCAGTAAAAATAAGTCTCCAAAAAGAAGACTGAAATCTTCTACAGGAACCCTAAGAACCTTGACTGTTGGACTTTCAGGGAAAAAAGACCCTATGAGGTTTACAGAGATCTATTGCACACAGCATGTAGTTACTAACATAATTTTGAGCCTCCTGACATTGTTCATTTGATTTATTTGACGCAACTGTGTGGGATAAAATTTTACAATAGCTACAAAGTGATACCGAACCAATATGCTAGAAAAAAACCCCCTCTAGTCCTTGGTAGGAGATGGCAGGTCTATATTAAATCCTATATTTAGATGGGGTTAATTTTGTACTTTCCCAGATACTGTACCAGAAATTTTCGAGCATATACATAATGATTTTGGCACATCTCTCAGCACAAAATTGTCTCTAAGTACTAGCAATTTTTGCTATAACACAGTGATAGCCACGTGCAGTTGTGAAGAGGCACATTCCTCATTGAAGTATGTACCTGTATTTTAGCAACCGCTGAAACTAAATCCATGGGTCGAGTCCCCCATTTGCCTGCTGTTTCCACCTACTAGAACCAAGGTATAAAGAAATACAAAGGTATTTTTTCTAATGTGAGAGTAACATAACATCCTCTTGGCTCACAGAAGATCTCCAAGAATGACCATGGGAGCATATGTAAAATTAAAGGATAGAAGAAGTCCTATGAAATAATAAAACTGTGTGTTCTCAAGGCTCTCCTTACAGTTGGCAAGAATTCCTATTGACTTCTATTAAAAAAAAAGAGTTTCAAATCCTGCTCTAAACCTTTAGTTAGCAAACACTGTAACCGTGTTCAACTGACACCTCACAGTGAGGGCAGTGGAGAAGAGCACTTTCCCGTGCATCCCTTTTTGGCCACTTTGAATTTATGCCCATAAATTTGAATTTATGCCCATAGCAACAACAAGCAGCTGTATTTTGTGGTTTTCTTCATGTTATATACACCTGTTTTAAGTCTAACTTTAACAAAATTCACACAGTATTCCACTCATATGTACAAATTTTTCCCAGAAACGTTGGGAAGAAAAAACATTTGGGAACATACAATTTATTAGTGAGTATCACTCTTCACATGCACAAGGGAATAGATTCTAAATAATTCAATTTCAAGAGAATTTGGGATGTTTTACACCTTCAACCATTTATCCCAAGGCTCTGGAAATTAAATTTCCTGGGGCTGGCTGCTGTTGTTGTGAAAGTAAACATAACAACAGGCTAAAAAACCCTGACATCCTGGAGTTTTGAAGTTATTAGTTGCAATTCCTACGTATTAACTCGTGTTAATAAAATGTTGTGAGGGCCAGAAGACATTTTACTAATGTTTGGTGGGAGACAGCTTTTGCCCCAAAAGTTTAAGGGTCAACTTACCAATGCAAAGAATGGATAAGATAGAAGAAAAAATTAATAATCATGATTTTACAGATGAAGGTTTGGTTTCATACAGAGATATGTGAAATATCTTTGCTAGAACTGGGTTTGAACTCCAGAATGTCAGATATATACTTCCAAATAAGCATCAACCACACAATATCTGCTTATTAAATCTCATGAGTATAATGTTGGGACTAAAATATTCCACATTTTATGCTAATGAGGCAAAAATTCTGGGAAAAAGTTGCATAAATTGAGTACTTTTAAATTTAGTTTTCTAGGTGGGGAAAGACAAAAGGTAGAAATAGTGAACATTCAAACACTTTCTCTCCCTTTCTCAAGACTTGTATTCTGAAATTTAAGCACTTACACTAATGGGGCTTGATTTTAAACAGCGTTTGGTACCCATTTTCAGCTTTACATTAGATATTGTTCACTTCACAAGCTTAAGTTTTATCTGTTATTTACTGTTCCTTGGGTCAAGTAAGACATCCATTGCAGTCTGAATGCTGTAAGATCCTGGAAAAATCTGTGAAATTAAAATACCTCAGTGCAAATCTAAGATCTATAGGGAATAACCAATTCTGATGAGGAGTTTCTTTGTAGATCACTGTTCCTGTTTGTAGAAATGAGACAGTAATATATAACTCCTTTGCAAAGTTCCTTGAGAACTGAAATCCTTGAACACAACTATGTAATAACAAGGTTTTGTTATCAGTTAGTAGTGCATTGTTGGTACCAGATGTATTAGAGAAAGACAGAAGTGATTGTGTGACGTAAAATATGGAATAAACTCCCCAAGGGAAATTCCTTCTTTATCCATGACATTTTTACCTAAATGTAGAGAAAAAAAAAAAAAAAAAAAAAAAAGAATGGTATTCTGAAAAGACTCTGGTTAAATTTTTTTTTATCAAAGGAGTGGTGGAATTAACATACTATCTGGTACAAGGTAACGGTTTTACTGGGAGAAAGAATACATTTGCCAGCACAGTATCTGCATTTTGATAATCATGCCATATAAAACTGACACACTAGATCTTGAATGCAAACACAAGAATCTAAATACCCATCTTTAGCACAGTGATTACAATAGAAAGGAGGAAAACTGTTAGTTTGCTTGGCAATTTAAAAAACCCCTCCTTGTTAGGCAGGAAAATTTTAGCAAGGCAGCTGTAAATCTCGGCACACTTCTCTCATCAGATGATCTGCAATCTTACTATAAAGTCACTTCAAACCTATGGAAGAAAATCCCAAAGGTCAACAAAAAAAAAGTCATTTTTCTTCTTTGAACTGGCATGCAATTTTTACGTTAAATAAAATTTATACCCCTATATAAATAGATTGCTCAAAATTAATGTCTTCCTACCTTTATCCAGTTATCTTCTCCCGATTTTAAATAATCAGAAGTCATAACTTATGCTATACGAAGACTTGAGTGTTTTATACGTAGTTGTCATTCCTGAACATGGCTTCCACAGATGTATGTATAGCCTGGAGTATATATATGTATCCTCTCTCTAATAACTAGTGTGCCTCTGGAGACAAAGCCACCTCTTGTGCAGTTCTTAAGTACATGAATAACCTTAAGCACATGACTCATTCTCTTGACTGGGATATCTCATGCATTTAAAGTTACATATGTGTTAAAGTGCTCTGATGGATCAGGGCCAAAACAAATAGGGACTCCAGCACCGTGGGGCTAATGATGCTCTTATTGTAAGACTCATTATCCCTGTTTTTGGGTGAATTTTAACAAAGCAAAGGGGGTTTGATTAGTGGGAATTTTTTAACGTTTATTTTAATTTGTTTGATTTCATTCCATTGTGCATGGCCCATTTTTATGCCTGTGTTTCCAAGGAAACAGTTGTAAAATGGAATTTGATATGATGTGTTATCAGGTTCCTTGTCAGCAAGTTTCAAGTGATAGTTATGAACTTGACAAATTAAGTTAAAAAAAAATTATGATACAAGTATTAAGATAGAACTACATGCATAATGTTTGTTGTCATGTGAATTATGTTCTAAGGCTTTAATTTGTTTGGGGACAGAGAAATTGTTGTGATGGCTGCAAGGAGGTCATAGTATTGATAGCATGTATACAATATACAGCGTATGCAGCTCTGAAACCAATGTTTGAGTGTGCTCCTGCTTTGATCCCAGTAATGCAATCTCGGGGGGAATTGCATTGAGTTAAATCAGACTGACTTCATTTAAGAGGTCTTTTATCTTTACCGGTCGGCTAACAATAAAAGGAAAGTGAAATCTAAACGAGACCCATGTCTTACGTACCAAAATCCAAGTAGGGGTTGTAGGTACAAGAAGTCTAAGCGGAAGCAGTACTTTGTATGGTATTTTGCAACCTGTTAATTGCTGTGCAAACACAAACATGAATGTTTATTTCAAAACATTTGTACAAAAGTATGTGCTTTAGAGCGCAACAAACAAACTGAAGTTCTGTTCCTCATTTCCTCGGCTTCTTTATTATTCTTATTGCAATAATGAGCTGAGTAAATGCATTAAAACATGTATTAAAAAAAGAAAATGGGCATTGCTAGGAAAAAAAAATTGGCTTCATAAAAAAGACTGTAGATCTGAGTTTGTGTCTGTGGCAATTTTCACAGTTATTGACCTCAGGAAAAAGATGAAAAGAAAACTCCAAACTCATACTGAGGACTGTGTTTCATGTAATATTGTTTTTCAATGACACTTGCAAGACAAAATATTTCAGGAACAGTTCAGTATTCTATTGGGAATATTTTTTTTTATAAAGTACTTTGTATGGGCCAGTTACCTTGACTAAAGGCTGAAGAGCTAGGCAAGACCCTGAGAAACCAGAAAGACCTGTGCAAGTCATATGACCTCTGGTACTTGACATGACCTGCCCTGAGATTGTAGTTGACAAGGTGTGGGATGCACCAAAGCCCACATCTCTCTGGCATCTGCATTCTCTTTTCCATGAAATTTAGGATGACAGAGAGAACAACTGAGGTTGGCAATATGGGCATTTCTCCAGCATCAGGATGCAGACAGAACATGCATTTGAACCCACAAGACCAGAAGCACTCCTGGTTGCCCACGTTTAGAGGTCAAGTGTGAAACCTCAACAGGTTTGGGAAAGGGGGCAGAGGGCAGTATCTTCATTATAGCTTAAGGAACAGGATCGTGCAGGAAACTTTAGGCCAAGCAAGGAGTCAAACCTGGTTTTCTTCAGCTGTAGGCTATTGCTTTAGTCCCTGAGCTGACCTTCCTCCCCCAATTTACAAATGGTGTGTAAATGAAAATTAAAAAAATCTAAATGGTGATTATTGAAATGTTCACATCTTGACATCTTCAGAACACAGAGAATTGTAAATTTAGAGGCTAAGACTCCCAAATTGTAGCTTTTTATGCATGAGGAAGTTACTGCCTGTTCCTATTTTGGTCTTATCTTGAACCTTTGGTAACTGTGATGCCAGAGAGTGGATCTTAACACTGGAAAAGAAGAAATAATTTCCCTGTAAACTAATTTGAAGTGCTTGGGGCTGCCCAGAATTCTGGCATTCTGAAGGTTCTTGAGATGGATTTCTGAAAAATGGCAGGTGAGATGATGTCATAGGTGCGTTAATTTCAAACATGGCCCTGCATGGAGAAATCACCACTACTTGTATAGTTGTATGTGCACACACACACACACACACAGACACAGACGTAGTGTACATTTTTGTGTTTTTCCTATGTAAAGCCTGAAACCAATTTATGTTTTTGCATTAACAATATGAAGTAATTTCATTTAAAATCACAGTAGCTGGACTTGATGAGGCAAGGGTGAAGTGTACACTCTCATTCACAGAAGCAAGTAATTTCATTAAAAATGTTGCATGATTGCAGTTATATCTGCCTCAGCCTTTTCCCTTTAGTAACAGCTTAAAAGACAGAAAAAGAAAACAATTCGTCTTGAAGACAATTTAACCTGACACAAAAGACTGTAAAAGCTTGAAAGATGGTCTAATGTGGAAATACATATTTCAACAATTTGTAAATTGTGCATTGTATACTCAATGGAGAATTGTGGTCTGTTTACCCAATATGAACGCAGACAATTGTTAATGTACCACCGTGTCAGTCTGTGCGACAGAGGCATTATATTGTTGATACAAAAATGCACATTGAAGAAACAGCACCAAAGAAATAAATACTTGCCACTGTTCAAGCACTAATAAAAGAGCTGTTTTAACGTTTTTAGAGGTTGGAAGAAGTCGCTTTTTGAGGCAACTGAAACTTTTAAGACTCCGTTCCCTGAATGTATATTGTAAGAGTGCAAAACATAACCACATATGATGTGTTGTTATCTTGTCTGTCTCTTTTTCTAATTCTGTCTTTTGATGTCATTTAAAAATGGCTAGGGGAGTGTTTTGAAGCTTGTAAAAAAAAAAAAAAAGCTGCTCTCATTTCCAAGACAAGTCTTGCTATGGAGTCTCAGGAATCCGTTTGGGTGAGTTATTGCAAATCCTTTAAGAAAACGGGAATACACAGGCTATAACAGCTCTATTTAAAATAGAAAATCTACTTTGTGTGTGTGTGTGTGCGCGCGCGTGTGTGCAGGCAAACATGGCATTCAGGAGAGTGAAATGAAATGAGCCAGAAACTTCTCACATTTTCCTGGCATCTGTGGCGTGTCGCCATATGAGAACCATATGACTGCTGGCAGATTGGCATGTCAGCTCAAGCATGTACAACTTGACCTCACTGAGCTCTGTGTTTATCAGTTTATAACAGGAATATTGATACAATTTTAGCTGCAGTCTTTCTGTGCAAGGACACTTCATCCTTTCACAGTCCTAATTCTCCTTTGCTAAAATGACAGCACCTTGTTTTTGAAGTTGCCTTTCCACTTGGGGAAAAAAAAAAAAAAAAAAGCAAAGGCGGCAGAAGACAGCAGAAAGCTGTTCTGTGTGCCAGAATGATGTTTCATTCATTGTTTTGTTAACTGTGAAGTCCTTAGTGGAGTTTGTCATGGGATTGCCTGGCTGACTTGCGCTGTCTTTGCAGCTGAAAACCACAGCAGTATTAAAGACAGAGGTGGAGACAAAAAAATCTGGATCGTTGTTAAAGCTGAAAGTCAACGCTGAAATATATATGCACAGAGCAGACTGCTGTCCTAATGTTTATTCACTTAGAAGAAAGGTAAAAGGATAATACATAAAAATGTGGGTGGGTAGATTTTCACCTCAAGTTGACTTTGGATGTCCTAAAGGCCAAAGGAGCATGTATGTATGTAAGCATGTGTGTGTGAGAATGTATATGTAGTTGCCACAACTCAACAATCTATGCAGTTAAATGTAAGAATGGTGGACATGATATAAAATCCGAGACAAATAGCTCTCCATCAAGACTGAGGAACTGGATAGAAATGTAATCATAAACCTGAGTTTGCTTCAAAAAATAAGAAATCATGCAAACTTGTCTGGCTGTTTATGGTTGGGTGAGAGCTGATAACAGTGAAATGATGTGGGTATGGCCCGACCACGATCTGGATTGCAGACAGAAATAAAAAGCACAGAGAGTACTTCTGACCATACAATTTCATTTAAACTGTCTTCGTCACCATCATTTCCTTCAAGAATAAGAGTATATCTCTGATCCTGAAACACCTAAACATACACTGTGACTTGTCCCACCTAACAGTGTGGAAAGATGTCGTAATGAACACACATTGCTTCACATCAGCGTCTGCAGCCACACTCACATCGTCTTTCAGAAATAACACTGCTCGTATCTGCTCAAGCTTCCTTGAAGGTTAAGCTTTAAACTGCTGTGATTTTCTAATTTTCTCTGTACTGGCAACTTAATTAGAATTTCATCAGGGCAGATTCTAGGAACTGAAGTCAAAACTTTCTCGCCCACTGTCTTGACCAGAAACATTATAGAGACCGTACTATAAGGACTGGGTCCTTTGTAAGGACTGGCATGGAGGGTACATGGGAGAGCAGTGAAGAACACCCGTAGGAAATGAATTAGATAATGTCCCGAAGACAAAAAAAGAAAATGAGAGCAATTTTTCTTGTTGTCCTGGGTTGAGAGACACAGGACTAACTTTTCTTCTAATGCTGGGGAAAATTGCACTTTTAGAAGACTCTAGTGTCTGAATTTGTGAAAATATTTACTTTATAGTCAGCCAGGCTCTGTGGGATTCAAGGTTAGTGTTTTTCGAGCCTTGCCAGGTGCAGGGACAAGGAGGAGCAAGGCCTGGGTGTTTGACCCAGCCTGGCCAACAGGAGTATTTCATACCATGAATGTCACATCCAATATAAATTAGAAAAGTTTGCTGCGTAGCGGGCTCTCTCCCTGATGGCGGCAGGTCCAGACAACTCCTTACCCTGGTGCCGGAGCCCTGAGCCCTTCCCTTCCTCCTGAAGCCATTGCGCTCCCAGTGTCCGATACTTGCTATCCACTGCTGGGAGTGCACAGCTTCCTAATGATATAGTTGGCTGAGTATAATTCCTGTATATCTTATATCAGTATCGGGATTAATACTGGTTCTTTAGTATTATTGTTAATTATTTAGCCTTAGTATATTAAATCTATTTATATTTCAACCCTTGTGTTTCTTTGTGTTCCCCGATTCCCCTTTCCGGGTGGGGAGGGGTCATCGGGTGATAGAATAATTGTCTAACGACAAGAGATTGTTATGGGTTCTCTCAAACCATAACACTTGTTCATTTTTTTTTAAAAACTAAGAAGTGAAAGAAAGCAAGATCTAAAATTTCAGTTCCCCCCAGAGACAGACTGTGGGAGACTATGGGATATGAAGAAACATCCTGCCACATGCGATGACAGGCAATCTGTAGTGATCAAAATTGCCATTTACAATACCCTTGAGGGAATTTATCAGAAAACCTAAAATATTTGAGTGTATTTTCCAGAATTTCATTCAACAGTCTTTTCACGCTGGTGGACTGGAAGAAAGAGAAAAATAGAAATAAAAAAAAAGGGAGGGAAAATGGCTCTGTTCTGCTGAAAACGGAGAGCTATTCATTTCTGGTTTGTTTTGGCAGGTGACATTTGGCCAGCAAATCTAATATTGTGCTAAGGCCAAATGTTTTTGAGTTTACCCACCTGTAACCTCCACACAAGTACAGAATTTAAAAAATTCAAAGTTTCAGAATCTTTCATGCATGACGAATGTGGATTTAGTTTTCATTATCATCTGTAGTCTGAATCTCTGCTGATAGCTTGAGAAAACTTGCCATATCAAATTACTGCAAAAAAGATGTCCAGTCTCTGGAAATGAACAAGGAGCAACATCTATTTGACAATTGCTTTTTCTGTTGGCCGAGACATACTGTGTCAAAAGCACCAGTATGGATTGATGCTGACATCTAAAGGGGCAAAGTGCATACTCAGAAGGACCATTGAAAATCAAATATGACCACAAATTCTCATGAATGTGTCAGTTGATGAATTTATATGCACATTTGCGCTGTTGAACACTCATGTTCAGACTTGAGAACCCACTGACATTTATGGGTGGGCTACTCTCTCTCCAAAATGTATATATGGGTCAGTGACCCTTTTCCCTTATTAGGGTGAGGAGGAAGAAGAAAAAAAAAAAAGATTTGCAACTACAGTCAGACTTTCTCATCATGTTTATTATAGATATACTTTATTATTTTGAATGTTAGCAAAAATACTTTGAGAAGTAGTAAGAACTGAAAGCGTACCTGTGGGTCATGATGTTGATACGCCTTTTTAAGGAAAAGTAAAGCCACTTCTGAGCAATGAGCTGGTCTTAAGTAGAGTGCCGAATAATCAAATTGTAATCATCTGGAGAGAATGACATAAATCTGCATAAAACAATACAATAGATCTTACAGTAGTTATAGTATAAACTTGACTAAATGGTAGACTTATACATGAACTAGCAAAGCCCCTCATCGTTAAATAGTACTTAGTGTAAATGGACAAGTCAAGCTGTTTGTGCCTTTTTGTTTCTCTTCATAGAAGTGCAGTGGGGGGTGCTTGAGTGTATGATTCAGAAGGGAGGGAAAATCATTTACTGCAGCATGTGGACAGGTTTGAGTGAGAGCAGATTTCCATGCAGGAATGAAATATGAGCCAGGGAAAACACCCCTTTTTGAACACACAAGCCCTGATTACATGGCCCACAGCTGGAGTTAATCCAGATTCCTGTTTAATTAAATAGTAGCAGGCATTCTGCTGCATTACATCAAGAGGCACAAAGGTGACATGGAGGTGAAACGCAAAATGTGATATCCACCTCTTTTTATTGCGGAGAAAAGACAAGATTTGTTTAAAATCTTTTAATTAAAATTTATTAACTGTGCAGGATAAATTCTAACTGCAGAGAAATGTACGTGATAAAGTGATGGTTTGATCCTAACATACCAAATTTTGTTATGGAATAAACTCTGTATCAAATAACCTGTGCTATAATTTGTGATGAGAAAATCCATCCTATCCCGGGACCACATTATCAACCTGTTTTTGAAGAAGAATAATTCAAACTTTCTTTTCCTTCATAGAAGTAAGAAGAAAAGCATCAGCTGAAGGATGTCTATATGAAAAAAAACCCAAGATACGCTGTCCCATTTTAAAGCTGGGCACTTAGTTATCCCATGTGCAGGACTTTTTCTTCAACATCTGTCTGTCTGTCTGTCTGTCTGTCTGTCTATCTATCTATCTATCTATCTATCTCTATCTTCAGCTCTTTCAAGGGGAGCGTCAGAAATTTCCTCAGTCTTTGGGAACCAGCAACTCATCAATAATGCAAGTTGAGTGAGATGTGAAAGGCACCATCCAAGGTTAAAGGGTATCATAGAAGTGACCGGGTAAGAACTTTCTCACCAACTTAAAATGAAGATGTGTATTCTACTTCTCCCTAGAAGGAAGATCTTTTCTTTATTAATCTGCCCATCTGTGGCACAGGTACCTTAATTTCTTTGCATGCCAGAGGCTGCCTGATTTAGAAGAAACAGATACTGGGGGAAACACAGACCATGGATATTTCCTTTCATTGAGAAATCCATTTTTTTGCAACATATCATCTCATGTAGGGAGTAGGGATAGGGATACATATTATGGGATTATGTATTTTTATAGCATTGTACAGTAAACATGACTAGCATCCTTGAAGAAATAATAACAACCACCACCACCACCTTGGTTTCCTCTTGTCATGAAACATAAGTGTTGAGTTTTCTTTGTTATTTGGCTGAAGTCAACAGCAAAGAAATTAATTGACCATAGACAGCAAAGAGGTTATGGCTCCTTGAAGACAAAGATGACTATTGGGTGGGTAAGCAAGAAGTGAAGGTTAGAGGTGCAACATTTTCCCCACAAATACATTTTGGCCTGTTCTTTAAAGAAAGATTTCATTCTATACTTTTCCTTAAAAGCATAAAATGAGAGCAATAAATGAACTTGAACTGCAGACGGTTTAACAGTGATCAGAGTTAAAGATTCTCTTTATGTAACTCATGATTAACTGGTGTAACTCCTTTCACAGATATTACTGAGTCAAAAATCAGCAGTATTCAGGAAATGAATAAAACTTTTCTGTGGGTATTGAGAGCATTCAGTCACATTAAATTAGAATAAATTATTTCCTAACAGTGTGAGTATTCCTATCTCAAAGAATGAAACACCCTGTCTGCCCACTCATCCTGGCTAGGATATTATTTCCAGTGCAAGCAGATGACTTAATATGGGTTCTTAAACCTTGGTGTGACATGTCAGAGGCCAATTAGATGGACTATTGGTTTGATCTGATGCCAAATCAGGTCTTATTCTTGTATATCTTCTGATGTTGCTTACCTTTGTCTCTGTTTTAACATCCTTCCCATCATCAGGGAGTATAATGGTAGGACAAGGGGTAATGATTTTAAACTGAAAGAGGGGAGATTTAGATTAGATTTTAAGAAGAAATTCTTTGCTGTGAGGGTGGTGAGGCACTGGAACAGGTTGCCCAGAAAAGTTGTGGCTGCCCCATCCCTGGAGGTGTTCAAGGCCAGGCTGGATGGGGCTTTGAGCAACCTGGCCTAGTGGGAGGTGTCCCTGCCCACAGCAGGGGGGTTGGAACTGGATGATCATTAAGGACCCTTCCAACCCAAAGCATTCTATGATTCTATGATCATTTAGGCACATCTTTGAGCATGTGAAAGTATGTTATTTATTTCACATACCTAATCTGCCCCTATCCTGTTGCTTTCTGCTTCAACTCTGGCGGTATGAACATGCCATCTCTTCCTAAAGTCCCTCCGTGTGTTTCTCCTCAACCCGTGACAACTTTCAACTCTGTGGGACCAACCCTTAACGACCTCCATAAGATTAAAGTAGTAATTAATTTCCACCTTTCTCCACTCCTTCCTTCCACAGGCTTGCTGCCGTAGGAGTTTTGACGGCGGTGGAAATGATGGTGATAAACACATTCAGGGTTTCATGACATCCAGAAAAAAGAGTAACTTTTCAGAGGAAGAAGAGGGCTGCTTTAAATTCTGCTTAACGTATCTGTAAAATCTGATTTTCAAATCCAGCCACATATTCCCCCTTTTTCTTCTCTGGTTTTGAGACCATCCTCCACACACACCTGGAAGAGGGTCCTCAGAAGCAATGCTTTGCTGCAGGTCCCAGGCAGCCCACAGGGGCCAGGGCTTGCACTACCCCACTGGTCTTGGCTCCTGTGTCACCCTCCCTCGTGTTCCTGGTGATGGAGCCATGTTGGAAACGTGCTTCTGGGCACCATGCTCTGGGCAGCACCTGCGAGGGTACAAACCACAGGTAAATCACGTGCTCCACAAAATAAAGCCTTTGGATCCAAGGGGAGAGGGACATCATCTCCATTTTCTTACCAGCCGCACTGCAGCCTGTGCAATACATTTACTTTATGATGCCTGAAAAGGGCAATGCTTCATCTGTGTGCATTTTGTGTGTTCTCCATGTGTATACGGAATCATGGAATTGTCAGAGTTGGAAGGGACCTCTAGAGATCTAGTCCATCTCCCCTGCTGAAGCAGGATTGCCTATAGCATGTTACTCAGGACTGCATCCAGGAGGGTCTTGAAAATCTCCAAAGAAGGGGACTCCACGACCTCCCTGGGCAGCCTGTTCCAGGGCTCTGTCACCCTCATCGTAAAGAAGTTTCTCCTCATATTTAAATGGAACTTTCTATGTTCCAGCTTGTGCTCTTTGCCCCTCATCCTATCACTGCAAACCACTGAAAAGAGTCCAGCTCCATCATCCTTCAACCCACCCTTTAGGTACTTGTAAACATAGATAAGGTCTCCCCTCAGCCTTCTCTTCTCCAGGCTAAAGAGTCCCAGCTCTTTGAGCCTTTCCTTGTAAGGGAGATGCTCCAATCCCTTAATCATCTTAGTTGCCCTACGTTGAACTCTCTCCAGTAGTTCCCTGTCTATCTTGAACTGGGGAGCCCAGAATTGGACACAGTATTCCAGATGGGGCCTCACCAGTGCAGAGTAGAGGGGGAGAATGACCTCCCTCGACCTACTGGCCACACTCTTCCCTGTGCAGCCCAGGATGCCATTGGCCCTCTTGGCAACAAGGGCACATTGCTGGCTCATGGAAAGTTTGCTGTCCACCAGGACTCCCAGATCCTTCTCCTCAGTAGTGCTTTCCAGAAGATCCATCCCTAACCTATATTGGTACCTGTGGTATACAGCGTGTCTATGGCCAGTTTGGGACTCCCAAGAAGCCTTACAGGGCTCCCATGCTGGCAGCATCTCCCATGAGAAACAGTGAGATACAGAATCATCATTGTTTTGGGTTGTTTTTTTCTCTCTTTCTGCTTGTTTTTGCTTCTTCGGACCATATTTGATCATCTTTATCTCTTACTAGTTCTATTTCTTTCCTTTTCCTGCAATGGTCTTATTTTTCCAGCTGTTTGTTTCTTTCTGTACTTTTACAGCTCCTTTTCTGCTAAAATCAGAGAGCTTAATTTCTTCAGGGAAACAAGCCCTTGTTTGAAACTTAGGCTTTTGCTTTGGCAGAATGGAGTTTCCTCTCCTCGTGGCAATTTCCCTCTTTCCCTAAAATCCAGTTTTAAAAACTATCGGTGACATAAGCCAGACAGACCAAAAAGAAAAAAAAGGAAAAAAAAAAAGAAAAGAAACCCAGGTTTAATAAAATGTCATTCAGGTTTTGAATGACAGAGTGAGGTTGTGCATTTGATATACTATAAAAAGCCTGTAACACCGGTATATTATGTGGAAAAAGTAACTGCTATTCTTTGTGAAGGTGCCATTTATCAGCATTTGAGGAGGTTATTCAAGTGAATAGATTAACAAACACGAACTAAAGTGTAATGTTTATCAGCTGTCCTGTTTAACTCTAAATAACATAGCGGAGGATGGCTCTTAAAGATGAAACGGCCATCAATCAGTACGCGTTGCCATTTTACAGGAGAGGTTATATATTGTTTCCCTGTGGAAACAGGGCACGTGTGAGGTGTGCCGCCGGGGGTAACCCCACCAGGCAAAGGAGAGAGGCTGAATCACACACCTTGGGCAGGCACAGACAAGCACTCTGTCATTTTAATAATGCTCTCATTGCAAAAAGTTTCACCAGTTATGGCCACGGTGCTTAATTGCTCTCATTTATCTCCCTAATAAATGATGTCATTGACTTAGAGCTGTTGTACAAATGCAACTGGCGAGCCAGTAAGTAAACCCGTTATCCACCCCTAGTGATGAGAGTGGGGGAATAAATGGGAGTAAGAAATGCAGCAAAGGCCTCAACAAAGTAGATAGATAGATGAAATTTAGGACCGCAAAACAGATCATTTTATTGCCGCCTTTTTCTATTTGTCTGAGACCTTCTAAATTTATTGAGCGGTGATAAACTGAAAATACATGCAAAGAAACTCCAAATGCTGTGAGTGCAGAAGTAAGACTATTCTGTAATGCTGGCTTGAGAGTTTGAGGGGTGGCAGTTGTCCTTTGGTCCTGCTCCATCTTCACATAGATGGAGGTAGCTGCAAGGCTGTGCAGTGGATCCCTCACTCTGTGCATAGAAAAAAAGGCTTTCAGCTCCATATTTTCCTTTGCAGTGAGGTTTTATTCTTGCGTGAGGTAGGATGAAAGCAATAAAGTGAAAAAAACAAGGAAACAAACTGAAGCAAACAAAAAAAAAACCCAAATGGCTTTACTCAGGCCGAGTGAACAAATAGGAAAAAAAACAACCCCAAACACATTCCTAGCAGTGACTCTACTTTATCTCCATAGGGTACAAATCATGGCCATTTCCAAGTCTTTATCTCCCTTGCAGAGGTTACCACCTGCTGCATTTCCAGCAGGTCTGGATGGCATTGCCTTGGCCTGGCCAGGGGCCGTCAGAACTGCTGTGCCCAGGCAGGATGATCCGTGAGCGTGCAGGAGATGTGTCCAAGGTGGCTGGGTTTTTGTTTGCTTGCTCGCTGGTTCTCCTGTATTTCTCGGGGAGGAAACTGTCTCTAAAAGGAATCTGTTCTGACAGAGCTCAGCTTTTGGAGCCAGTCTGCACTTCTCATCTCAGCTCTGCTCCTTAACGGGGGAAAACGTGAGCAGGCTGTTAAAGTCCTTCTTCCTAGAAACCCTCCTTTCCCAGGCTCAGGGACTGGATGGTTGGAGTTTGACAGTTAAGAAGAGTTGCCCAATCTCCGTTAACCTTTATGCCTGCAAGGGCAGAAAGCAGCAGGACTTTACAAGTCTGAGCGCGCTGAAAGTGGCCACGCGAGGTGATGGGAGTCTTGGGGCGCCCTGTGCCGCCTCATGCAGGAAATTAGGTGATTATTGGAAATCAGCTTCCTGGGAATTGCTAGGTTCCTCAGCACAGGATTTAAAAAAAAAAAAAAAAAAAAAGATGAAAGCTCCTTTAAGGAAAGCATAAAGGGAGTGAGGGAGGCAAAGCGTGAGCAGAGAAAAGCCAAGGGCCTTCCGCAGGGTCAGGAGGGGGTAATCATCTACGCGAGCAAATGAGAGGTAGAGCAGGGGAGGATCGATGACCCTGCAGCAAAGGCAGGCTCCTCAGCCTCCTCCTCTCTCACAACAGTTTATTTCTCTTTCTGTTATTCCATTGCTTTCCAAGCTAGGGAAAATGGTTTTTAAAAACGCTCCCCCTTTATGGCATGGCTTTAGATTTTTTATTTTTTTTTGTTTTTTTTTTTTTAAGGTCTTGCACCTCTCGCTGGAGCGCTCAAACTGCCGGTGGGCAGATAGCTTGCCACCACGGCGCCGAGAGACTTCCTCAGCAGAGTTCACAACTGCGGCTAACAGTTTGGGTGGTTCTACTAAAAATACATTACACCTGGAGATACTTGATGACTCTTTTCCCGGAGCTGATGAAAATTACTGTTACTTTTTTGAAGGGAATTTTCAGGAAGTGTTAAAAATATCTATAATAAGAGGAGTTGGCTTTAAATGTAATATTCACCACAGCTTTGAACCGTTGGTAAATCCAGTTTGCTTCCTACAAAATCCCCACATTTCTTTATGGAAATAACTTCACACAGTTGGAATCTGTGAGAAAGAAGGTGCTAGGGGTCGTGAAATGATACCAGATTTTAATTTCTACTGTATGAAATTCATAGTGTGCAGGATCTCAAACAGCAGCTAACAAGTTCGATTGTATTCTTAATATAGATTCTCAAACCCTTTTATGATTAGACATCGACTTTTCCTACGTGAAAGCACAAAAGGTGGTTGCTGTGTAGGAAGTTCAAGGCACCCAGATTACAGGGTGTAAAAATAAGGAGAAAAAGTCCTCTCAAAATGTTGGGAAAATGTTTCAGGCCATTTCAAAACCAGTGGTTTTGAAATGCTGCTAGCATGATAAACTATTTTTAAAAATTATGGAATGAAACCTTTGTTTTTAAAATGGCTCTCACTGATGTTAAAGAAAATTGTAAACCAAGAGGAAGTAATTATTACAAATACATGAATTCAAATTTGTGTTTAAAAATGCTGAAGGAAAAGACTTCAGTTTGTTCCACAACATCTTTAAGGCCTTTTAATTTTCTTAAGTGAACAATTTGGTAAAAATAATGCAACTTTACAAAATGCTTCAGTTTTGCTGACTCACATTTTTAAACATTTCACCCAGGCATATGTGGTAGAGACAGGCACTTGGTCTATGAAGGGCTAGGGACTTACTAGGACCAGAAGACTGCAGTAAAAGTAAGGAATAGAGACAGGAAAGTCAAGAAACTACCGCACAGTTCATAGAGTAGTGGTAAATGGAGACACCAAGAAGAAAGTCAATAACATGAAAGGAGCCTCAACAGCTGAGATGAAGGAGCTGTGGAGAATATGAACTGTAGATGGAAAGGCAATGAATTGCATTGGCATCATGAGAGAAAAATTAAAAAGCTTTAGGAGAAAGACATTAAGAAACAGAAGAATCAGAAGCAGAAGAGAAGATAGTGATGGGGCACTGGTGACAGATCAGAAAGTAGACCTGCAAGACAGTGGGACTGTGAAAGAAGAGAAATATTATATAGAGGTAGGGGAGAGGGTATGGAACGACAGCTGGAAATGTCTGTGCGAGCCAGCTGCCCGTACGTGTTCCACAATAACACTTATTCATTTATTCACTCTGGGTGAAATCCTGGCTCAGTCGCAGACCATGGGAGTTCTGCCATTGACTTCACCAGGGCCAGGATTTGCTGGGTTTGGTTTAGTTCCACAAACAGTGTCTGTCTCATTTTAAGTGCAGAAAGATGTTTAAAAATTAAGAAGAAAACGAAGTTTGCAAATAACAATGCCTCTACTTGACAGGCTGGGCCCGGGCAACAGCAATCCCTTGCTCAGAAATCAGCTGGGTGGGCAGCTTCTGCATTAATGAATAGAATAGACTAGACTAGACTAGAATAGAATAGAATAGAATGGAATAGAGACTATTTCAGTTGGAAGGGACCTACAATGTTCATCTAGTGCAACTGCTTGGCCAATTCGGGGCTGACCACAAGTTAAAGCATGTTGTTAAGGGCATTGACCAAATGCCTCTTAAGCACCAACAGGCCTGGGGCATCGACACCCTCTCTAAGGAGCCTGTTCCAGTGTTTGACCACCGTCTTGGCAAAGAAATGCTTCCTAAAAACTCCCCTGGCACAGTTTTGAACCATTCCCACGCATCCTATCACTGGATCCTAGGGAGAAGATATCAGCACCTCCCCTGCCATTTCCCCTCCTCAGGAAGCTGTAGAGCCATGAGGTTGTCTCTCAGCCTCCTTTTCTCCAAACCGGACAAACCCAAAGTCCTCAGCCACTCCTCACAGGACATTCCTTCCAGCCCTTCCACCAGCTTTGTTGCCCTCCTCTGGATGCATCCAAGGACTTTCACATCCTTCTTAAAGTGTGGGGCCCAGAACTGCACACAGTGCTCGAGGTTTCTCATGCCTGTGCCTACAAACAGTGATAAAAGCACCAGCCACTGGCCATTTTTGTTGTACTTATGTATGGATGTACAATTGTCTAAGGTATGTTCTTCACCTCTCCTGTTTTTGTGTTCTGCAAGAAAATTTCCACTAACGTGAAATTTCAATAAAAGTTGTAAAGAAATATTTTGGGTTTTTTCTACTCAGTGTGTAGATAATATAGAGTAATAAAGGAGTGACTTTTTAATAATGCGTGAACTAAGTATCATTTTATCGTAAATGAAATATCAAAGTATATTTTAAACTAAAGGAGTCAAATCCTGATCTTTTGGAAAGCAGTAGGGTTTCTTAGCTGGGTTTCAGTGAAGTCGTTCTTAATGTCTAAGTAAATATCACGTGGGAGTATTAGCGTAACCAAGGAGGATATTATTTGATTCAAAATATAGATATATTATATACCAAATGATATCATGCTGCTTTGGGTGTTATCAGGGTAATGATGTTGTAAAACATTATTCCTGACTGGTAACCTTATCTTTCACACCCTTTGCAAGATATCTAAAATGCCATATTAAGAGAGTTTTAAAAATAAATAATTTCTTCCACTTACTGAAGTGAAGTGCTTTTTATCAGAGCATAAATTCAGCATAAAAATAAAAAGAAACCTTTGCAATTTTTCTGCAAAATTAAACACCGCTATCTGAATCACTGACAGAAATACATTTACATATTTCAGGCTAAAGATCTTTTGTAAATGTTTAGTTACCACATTCAAACCTTTCAACACTTCTCCCGAAATCACATTATTCTTAGGAAGATACAACAAGGAGTCAAAGAACGAAATGTAAAAAAGCTCCACTTCAATAATATAAAGGTTGTGAAAGGAGCTGACAGCATCCAGGAAGCTCAAAGTTACGGCTGACAGTCTGTCCTTAACTCATGCTGTGTGAAAAAAGCACATGGCACTAACGCGTGTCAGCTGAGCTCAAAACTCGAACCCCCTCGGCCCATCCCTCCTTCTCTATTTGAGTTCCCGGAGCTGTTGTTTTGAGGTCTGAATTCCAAACTTGGCTTGGGTGTTGCTGTTAGAAGGCGCGCGTGACACTTTTGCACACCAAATAAATCTCTGCTCCAAAAGCTCTGTTTTGTCCAGGCGCGTGCTGCTGCGGCAGCCGGGACGCAAGATGCTGGTTACAAACAACGGTGCCTTTCTGCAGGCTTCGAAGGCTTCGGCAAAGGTGCAACAGCTTGCTGTACACCTTTTCAGAACACATGTGCTTTACCTGTTTCCTATCCTTTACCCCAGCTATAGTTTATTGGCCTTTTCTGTATTTCTGACTTGTAACACTCGATAAGGATAACACTTAGCAAGGTAAGGACACCATGTATGTTCAAAACCTCAGGGCAACTCAGAGGTGACCCACAGATCTGAAGTCTGTCCCTTTTCAGGAACGGGTTGGTGCCTGTAACTGCATGGAGAGGACAGAGAACACTTCCCACGACGGCTCCCTTCCCAAAACCAGCTCTGGTGGTGCTTCAGGGAAGTAATGGCATTTCAACATGTTGTGCAGCTAGCATAAAGGAAGCAGGACAAACTTCCATCCATGCCTTGGGAGTTTTAAGAATAGAAATAAGTTCCCTGAAAACTGAGTGAAGCAGCTTTTACTAGTCCACAGCCTAAAAAATCTCTGCTTCACATCCTAAGATGTGACCAAGAATATTGTTTCAGCTAAAAAGAAGCATTTTCTTAAGCTGTTTAAATCCTTACATACCTTTTAAAAGTAGAATTTAGGCTGGGCAAGACAACAGACAAAAGTCTGTGTCTATCTGATAGTATTTTTCTTTTCCAGACTAGCAATCAAATATTCAATACCTGGAAGCTATAAATCTGAAGGATTCCCCATATTTCAGGAGAAGCAAGGTGTCTGCAGGATTTTGATATTTACTTTTTTTGAATGCTCCTTTTCTTTAGCTTCCCAAGTTACTGTGTACTTATATTGCAGAGTAAATTCAGCAGTTTCCGTAAGAGTAAGCCTTGACAATGTTCTCCGGTTCTTTTGGGATAACACTTCTGTGCCTCCTATTTGTGAAACCTTTCTGCCCATTCCTGGCAATGTCTCCTTAATAAACACGAGCTCAAACAGCTACTGGAAGGTGCTGGTAGCACAATAAAAATAATAATAATAATTAATAATGTTTTGTAAAAAAAACCAACCAACCATCCCCCACACTAGAGGAGGTATTTAAAAAAATTAGAACATCTGAGATAAAAAGGTGGAGAGAACATGACAGTCTGTCAGTAGCAGTCTGAGCTGATAAAGCCAGCAGTTTGTTGAAATGTAATGGCCTTCTACTAAAATGCTGGGAGAGTAACAAGGCACCCATGCAAAAAAAAAAAGAAAAAAAAAAGGCTGAATGAACATTTTAATTAACTCATGTGCAATTTTAATTAAAAACATAATGTGTCAGGAAAATGAATAATGCCTTGGGGCAATAAAATAGCTAGATTTTCTGTTCAGTCTTCTGCTTCATATCTTTTATGGAAGTAGGATATTATTGTTAAAGGGAAAAAAACACCCTCTCCAGCCTCCCACCTCCTCTCCACGCACATCCAACCAAGAACGTGTAATGTAACAGAAACCAAAGGTGTGGACAAAACCAACAGGATTAAAGCAGGATATCTATATGTGTTGCTATCATGTTGGTTGTGCCATAACTTTTCTGACTTTTAACACAAAAACTTTGACCTTCAACTTCAAAGTCAGTGTCTTGTAAAGTGTGCACAGAAAATGTCGATGCCCCCATTTTTTCAAGTGAAAACCTGAAATGTCTAATGATCATCAGACCTTAATGAAGAACTGATGCTCTCCACCCTTTACAGATGAAGCCACTTTAAGTCATTGGGATTCTGTAACCTGAGATACCAGAAATCATTTTACTTTTTAAATGAGAAAAATAAAGCTTTCAAGTATTAGAAAGGAAAAGGAATAAAATAAACCAAGGGGAATGAAACTTGAGGAAAGTTAACTTTTCCCTGAATGGAAAATGTGGAACGTCCAAACCTATTTATTTCTTTTCTTTGCCCAGATACTACTCAGCCCTCACTGAGAGAGATTTGAAATTCTAGCAGCTATAGCATAGCCTGGGGCAAAGGCAGGGTCACAAGCACCATCATGTAACACATTTTAAAGGCTGTCAGAGATGTTTCTTCAGTCTCTGTGTCCTCAGCAGTCCCAGAGTCGCTGGCTTGCTGCAGGGACCTGCTACCTGGTCATACCTTTTCTGTGGCTCACATCATTTTGACCGTAAATCACATCTAAACTGTGAGAAGGCTGTTCTCCTTAATGCGCTCTGAAAGCATATGAAGCTTTGTGTGCAAACAGTCCTGTGCCACAGCAGATTTTTGCAGGGCTCTGGCCACCCCTTGGCTTCCGTGGGCTTCAATGAGAAGTGCTGACACCCAGGATCTCCTCTAAACACCCCTAAATGTATTTAAGACCCTAACTTTAGGATTCTAACTTGGAAATCCTGGTGCCAGTTATAAGCAATGTTTCTGGTCTGATTTTCATAGAATCATAGAGTGGTTAGAGTTGGAAGGGACCTTAAAGACCATTGAGTTCCAACCCCCTGCCATGGGCAGGGACACCTCCCACTAGACCAGGTTGCTCAAAGCCCCATCCAGCCTGGCCTTGAACACCTCCAAGCAATGGGGCAGCCACAGCTTCTCTGGGCAACCTGTTCCAGTGTCTCACCGCCCTCACAGCAAAGAATTTCTTCCTAATATCTAATCTAAATCTCTCCTCTTTCAGTTTAAAACTGTTACCCCTTGTCCTATGGCTCCACTCCCTGATCAAGAGTCCATCCCCATCTCTCCTGTAGCCCCTTTAGGTACTGGTAGGGGGTCTAAGTTCTCCCTGGAGCCTTCTCTTCTCCAGGCTGAACAACCCCAACTCTCTCAGCCTGTCTTCAACAACAGAAGAGAAACAAAATCAGATTCCACCCATGGGGGAAAAGTCCCCAGTGGGACACAGGGGACAAGGTTGTGATATTTCATGGCAAGTTTGTTCCTTCCCTGGGCAGGCTGGGAACGGCCACAGCCTGGTGCCCACCCTGCAGAAACCCCTCTGCTGCTGGCGCTGCAGCAACGTCAGCTGGATCCTCAAGCATCATCTCCACATCGCCACCATTCACAGGCCAACTCAAAGAGCCAAGACAAGTTGCAGATTTAGTCATCCAGAAAACAGTGGAGGGCTTGCCACAAAAAGACACAAGATTTAGAAATTTAACAAACAAATGGGGGGCAAGGATCAGCTGACAAACACGAACCTCTGTGGTCACTGCATTTACACTGTTTGTATATGTCTGCATTCACTTAAAACACTGAAATTCCTGAGTGCAAAGTTGTAATCTCTGTTTTCCACAGCCCGAGGGAAAAACCTAAATTGAATTTCACTGTACAGAAAATTTCCTTGCAAGAAATGCCTTTTTAACGCCTCCTCAGAGCTGTTACTTGTCTTTTCTCCTTTTTGTTTGCCATCAAATTATAGGCTATAGCACATCTAACAAATAAAAAAATATAATTCCAGGTTGCATGTACTATTGCTGAACAAATATTTTTAACAACATACCTGCCATGTATGTTTACTTCTCATAAATGAGCTTGCTTTTGTCATGGCAGGAGCGCCCACAATAAGAGTTAATTTTATGCAGATTCTGGAGAATATTCCAGTTTAATTGTTTCCCCCCCCCCCCCCCCCCCTTCTCCCCCCAAGTCGTTCACTTGATTCTAAGACTGTCATTCACTGAACAAATAGTAACACACCATTTGATTTAGGAGAGCAATTGCAGCTCATGTTTCAAATCCTGAATGTTCACAATAAGGTGAGACAAATTATTACAGAATTATTCATCAAATTGCTCTGAATAACAAATAAATGCTGTGGAATTATGATCTGAATGCACACGCTTCACAAAGGGGCAAATATGGTAAAATGGTAAAATTCTGCGGTGCTAATTAGGGTTTGTACTGCTATACTCTCAGATCCATCGAGAAGCAAGTTATTTTGTAACTTATCCCATTGATTTCAGTGGGGTGATCTGTACTGGTACGTTCGCAATGAAAACATTTTGCCATGGAAATGCCCGCGCAATAGGAAAAAAAATAATTTGATAGCTTGACCCTGTATCTTTGTTTCTGGCCATAGGCTAGAATGACCTGAAAAGATGTATTTATCCTCGTGAGCCAGAAAGCAAATTTCTTGGCTTGCCTCTGAGTCTGTTTGCAAACTTAGAGCAAGTATGAAGGAGTTGAAGTTTGTCCACTGAATATTGTCCTCTGATGACAGCAGGGTCGTGTCCCCTCGCTAGGGACTGAGCAGAGGCTCCAGAAGGCCAATTCCAGATACTGGCTGCCGGTTATTTTCTCTCAGTTCCTACTTACATCACTTTGGTTGAAACTATTAAAACCATTTATTTGTGTTTTGCTTAGTAAGGATTCGCCTGCATCAAAACTGGAGCCAAAATTCGGTTGGTCCCATTTGTTTTGGTAGAAGTCCACACGGGGACACTGCTGCAATAAATGTGCCTGCTTTTGAGACAGATTGGGACTGAAGTGAAATAAAAGTACTGCTAGCTGCAAAATAAAGGTTTTTTCCCAGACTTCTTCAAGAGGCACAGGTATAGTTTACAGTCAAACTAAGTAACTTGTTCCCAGATTCCATGTAGTCAAGCTCTATATCATTTTATAGACTAAATATAGATTCCCCAGACCTTTAGAGTACCAAACAACAGACTTACTTCCCTAAATATCTGCCCAATCACCTGTGCTACTGAGGCCTGACTGGCCATTAGATGATGATGATTAGCAGAGACTTTCCTCCCACGTAGCAGAGCTCTCCCTTTCCGTCTCTGCCAGCCGCTTGCCTACAGGTCAGGGGTGGAAACATCAGATAAACAGAACTCTCTCCTCTGCTTTGGAGACCCAGAAATTATTTGAACCACTGTTGTAAACCCAAACTGTTCATCATAAGCTTTTCTCACCGGATTTCTCCCAAAATACTTACATCATGGCTATGAAATGGCTTTTAGCCCTGAAACAAATATGACAGCACTTGGTCTCCCAGGTTATGTGGTTATTAGTCTTTTGCAAAATGTTTATGAACATGGTGACTATGAATGAACCTAAACATAAGTGGAAGAGACCCACATACCCTTTACAAGAAAGTTTCATGCCTCTAAGAGAATCCAGATCATCTTGGCTCTTCTTCAATAGATCCCTACAAATGTTTTGTATGACAGCAAAATTGTGAGACCTAAAATTTTACCTACAAATGGAGGAGATTAGATCATTTGCAGACAAGTATTTGCACACAGTATCTAATTTTTTTTATACAGTACTATCAGTGCTAGAGGTCAATAAATGTTTATGTGTTTGCAAGTACATAAAGGGTATCTACCATTCTACCATCTACCATCTACCAAAGTATTACTTTGACTAGTATATGTAAGTCAACCTTCCTGCCCCAAGGTATCATCTCATCCTTATAGGATTTATCCTTTCTGCTCTGCACTGAACATTTCCAGACTGTCCAGGTAAGTTGCATGGGTTGACAATATGGTGTCTCAAAGCTCCTTGAGGCAAGATGTCGCATTTACTATTAGTCTGCAGCAAGAAATAGTGGTCTTGCAGGTTCCAGCAGCAAGCTCTGCCCATTGATCTGAAATCTCCCTGTACAGCAAAGACACGTTGTCAAGAAGAAAAAAAAACAACAAACCTTTTGAAAAATTCAGAGGGATGAGGTTTGCATCCACCATTAACGTTCTCTGTTGCAGATGCAAAGATAATTAATGTAATCTAACACATCTTGAGGTAAACTAATGTGCATACAGATATAAACAACAATTCCAATCTTTTAAAGAGCACAAATCTGGTGCTTATTAGAACAGTTCATAATCACTCCCATTTCAAGTTCTGCATGAGAATATGCTGTAATGAGGAATTTAAAATCTTCTAATTAGACATGATTTTATAAAACAGACAGATAATTAAAATGGTGAGGGTTACACAGAGAAAGATGAGAAAACACCGTAAAACAGACAGAAAGGAAGAAAAAACGTATAAATAAAGAAAAAATAAATACAAAGCATTGCTGAGGTATCAAATTTATCCTACAGTATTTGAAGCATACCACAGTTTTAGATTTCACAGTGCCAAAAGCTACTATCAAGCATTTTTTATAAGGTTACACTAGCATAGGTAGATTCATACTGACAAATTTATTTGATTAATGGATGCTTACTAAACCTTGGGGGTTATTTTCTTTAAGTTTTACCACTGCAGAACAGAAAGGTGTGGCCTATAGACTATAGCTGTTAAAACTGATAAAAACATATAGATAATAGTTCTTAGCTGTAGAGTCACTGCAGAGCTATTTTCCCTGATTTGTATTCAGTGAGAGATTGGAGCAAATAAAAAATATTTTCCATATATTGTAAAGAAGGAGGGTGGTCTTCCTCTGCTAAAAGACAGGACAGGGTAAGAAGTTGATTCTAAAGTGAGCAATTCTTCTTCCACCACGCAATGTGAAGATGACAGAAGATGACTGACCCTTGTTAGCACCCCAAGAGAAGGGTGGTGGCCCTATTTCCTTCTTTTAATGCATTTAGGAAGTCGAGTTCACTTCGCCTTCATAGTTTTAACAGAGACATTTTAAAAGGCTTGGGAATGAAACTTTAACTGGGAGACTCGTTTTGTTTTGTGTTGTCACTGAACCAGCTGATTTCCCCCAACGGTTTAAGCAATTTCCAGATTGTAACAGGGGATGCCACACGCTAGATAGATACTGAACAAGCGCCTATCCAAAGAGTCGCTGCATTTCCAAATGCTCCATACCAGTGGGAGAAATTCAAGGAAGTACATATGTTGCTTCTAGTTTCCACAATATTTTGGGTGTGACTGACTAGACTCATATGTTCCCGTATTTCACCAGCAGATATGTATTGGACTCGGAAACAATTCCGCACTATCAATATTAAAGTGATGTGTGAAGCCAAGAATGCTATTACTTAAGATCTTGCCAAATACCCTTGATCAATAGATCAAGGTCAACTCACTCAAACACATATATCTATTTCTGATCAACCAGTTCTAGCTGCATAGCTGGGAAATTGTTTATCAGTTAGGAGCTAATCTGCATATATTAAAAGAGAAATGTTCCTCTTTACTGATAAATAAATATCCATCAATGTTGCGAGTGATAGTGTTTATTTTGTGAGGAATTATTCAGTCTTGGCTGACTCTGTGAATGATGGCAAAGGGAAAGCAGTTCGGAACTCATCCACTGGCGGTCAGATCTTGTCGATTGTCTAGTTGTGTGTGTGACTGCACCAAACTCCATCACTGATGGCAGAAGGACCATCAGTTTCTGCTCCAGCATTATCGTATAACGGACGTTCTCTCACGTTATCTGCTCTCCAACTTTAAAACCAAACTTTATTGGTTTTAATCCCTAGAAATAAGACATGCCTCACTTGCATGGAGGCCATCCAGCTTAACTTCTACGTAGAGGCGTACAGGGCTGATGAATGACAAACTTGTCTCTGTACAGAAAGACACAAAATATTTCTATGTCTAATTGCTCAAAATTGATAACAGAAGCTACCTGTGGCTGCTCAGGGATTTTTGACTGCTGGACCAAGGAAGGAAACTATGCAAGAGGTAGGTAGAGAAGATAATCAAAGATGTGTGATAAGCTGCAGTTTTCATAATTTTGTGGTGTATTACATTATGTAGTGTGTGTTCATGTGGTAGGGAGAGCAGAAAAATAAGTATCATCCCTCAGTAAGACATTGTTCTGCAATACTTTATTTGAGAATTTCAGTAAGGCCGGTGAGACCTAAATAAACCCCAAGATGCCAACAGCTCATTCGTGGCTTGCACTGGAATGATAAAGTAGCATGAGCTTTTGATGTTTTTATTTTATTAAGCAAAAAGATGAATGAAGTCTTGTTTCTTCTCATCCAAAACCCAAAGATTCACAAATTCAGCTTTGTTCAAGGTGTACAATAGTTTCAAAAGAATTTTTCACCTTTGTGAACATCTGATCTGTTCCTGTCAAAATGCATTTTTAAGCTGTCTCTTCCTGATTTTTCCCAGTGTACAGTTTAAATTGGAGTACGGTTCAAAAGATTTTCACACTGCAGGTGGGCTATTGGGAGCTTCAGAAGGTAAGACCTGATTATTGAATAGCCATGGAGAATGTGTCAGCTCCACATGGAGAAGAAGAGGGAAAAAAATAGCAGAAATGCTCTGATGGAAACAATTCTTAAGTAGAGAGACTGGCAAGGATTATCTAAGAAAGAAAAATGTTTAGTCTTGGATATTGAAAGTCATAATTTCACACTGTAACCACAAAGGACTATGGTTTTTAGCAGAACTGAGAAGCTGGCTTTCACCGCGGCTGTAGTCCCTAGTTGCAGAGGTGTGAAATGTTTACTTCGGAAGTGCAATTCTTCACAAATGACAATGCAAAAACATTCATACCTGTGAGAAAACCCCATTTCCATACATGTGTGAATATGTCTAAACCTCCTGGATTATATCCGCTGAGTCCGATGCAGGGAGAAATATTTCACTGAATTTCATTGAATTTTTACAGTTGGAAGGGACCATAGAGATCATCTAGTCCAACTCCCCTGCCAAAGCAGGATTGCCTATAGCATGTCAGAGCATGTTACTCAGGACTGCATCCAGGCGGGTCTTGAAAATCTCCAAAGAAGGGGACTCCACAACCTCCCTGGGCAGCCTGTTCCAGGGCTCTGTCACCCTCACCCTAAAGAAGTTTCTCCTCATATTTGAGTGGAACCTCCTATGTTCCAACTTGTGCCCATTGCCCCTCGTCCTGTCACTGGCAACCACTGAAAAGAGTCCGGCTCCATCCTCCTTCAACCCACCCTTTAGATACTTGTCAGCATTAATAAGGTCTCCCCTCAGCCTTCTTTTCTCCAGGCTAAAGAGTCCCAGCTCTCTCAGCCTTTCTTCATAAGGGAGATGCTCCAATCCTTGAATCATCCTCGTTGCCCTTCGCTGGACTCTTTCCAGTAGTTCCCTATCCCTCTTGAATTGGGGAGCCCAGAACTGGATGCAATATTCCAGTTGTGGCCTCACCAGTGCAGAGTAGAGGGGGAGAATGACTTCCCTCGACCTACTGGCCACACTCTTCCCTATGCAGCCCAGGATTCCGCTGGCCTTCCTGGCCACAAGAGCACACTGCTTGCTCATTGTCATTTTGCTGTCTACCAGGAGCCACAGATCTTTCTCTTCAGAACTTGTCTCCAGCAGGTCCACACCTAACCTATATTGGTGCCTGACATTCTTCTTGCCCAGGTGCAGGACCCTACACTTTTCCCTGTTGAACCTCATGAGGTTCTTCCTTGCCCAACTCTCCAGCCTGTCCAGGTCTCTCTGGATGGCAGCACGGCCCTCCGGGGTGTCAGCCACCCCTCCCAGTTTGGTATCATCAGCAAACTTGCTAAGGATACACTCTGTCCCCTGTACTGACCTTGTCCCCTGTGTCCCACTGGGGACTTTTCCCCCACAGGTGGAATCTGATTTTGTTTATCTTCTGTTGTTGAAGACAGGCTGAGAGAGTTGGGGTTGTTCAGCCCGGAGAAGAGAAGGCTCCAGGGAGATCTTAGAGCCCCTACCAGTACCTAAAGGGGCTACAGGAGAGATGGGGAGGGACTCTTTATGGAGTGGATGAGGCGTAACGGTTTTAATCTGAAAGAGGGGAGATTTAGATTAGATATTAGGAAGAAATTCTTTCCTGTGAGGGTGGTGAGACATTGGAACAGGTTGCCCAGAGAAGCTGTGGCTGCCCCATCCCTGGAGGGGTTCAAGGCCAGGCTGGATGGGGCTTTGAGCAACCTGGTCTAGTGGGAGGTGTCCTTGCCCATAGCAGGGGGATTGGAACTTGATGCTCTTTAAACGTCCCTTTCAACCCAAACCATTCTATGATTCTATGATTCTCTGCTGCTTCTGCTTCTGTCGGAGACTGCACTGAAACCCAGTGACAGAAGCTGCTGGCCCTTTGTACCATCACACCACGGCATGGCCCTTCTCCTTCTCCAGTGCCGTCTATCTCAGGGCCATGCTGACTTTCTCCAGCCCTACTTCAAAGACGCTTTAACTGCAGGCAAAGACATTTTAAAAGGCAAAGACTGGTTCAAGTTTCATAAGACCACTGTCCTACTCCTCTGTTTGCTTGAGACCTTTTGAGAGCAATGACAATCCAACTGGCCTTGGATTATCCATTTAGAGCAACATTTCGCTTCATAATTGAGTTAAACAACTAGTTATTCCTATAGCCAGAAAGCATGAACAGGATGATAACAGAAGACTGATTTATGATCACTTGGTATCTGAAAGGTGTAGCGTTCCATTTAACAAATAGTATTCCTCTAGATTGGAAAACATCATAAACACATTGGAAAACCTTCAGCCCAGACCCATAAACCACATGTATTTTTTTAACATTTTAATTTAGCTATCTGTTTTGGATTACATAAATAAAAAAAAAAATGAATTCTGTATTTTCTTTCTAAAATAAATCAATTCTGCTACATTGGAATTACCGATTAGATTGAGCATTAGGGAATGTATAAAACTGCATCTTTAACAGACACGACAACATTTCTCAATGAGAATCAAGCAGTTTGCAGTGACCTTCATGTTGATCAGTGGGGGGTCAGTACTGGCATTAAATCATTTTGATTCACAGATGAGATCAACATATTCATATTTGTTTGCCAAATGTGTATTTTAATTTAAGCTTCCTCTGATTGATGCATGTAATTTATGCTGCTTAGAACTAAGGCGTCATATTTTTCTTTTTTCCTAACTAACCGGGGGAGACTTTCTTGGAAACAGATAAAGGAAAGAGTCCAGTAATTTGTAGCAATGTGACTACAGCCACACATGTTCTAGAATTAATGTTCTTCATTAGGGTGAGGAGTATCAGCTGTATATATACATCAGGATTTTAATTAACTTGGTCCCCACAACAGGACACATGATTCAAACTGTTTTTCCTTTATTCCTTATTAGATAAAAAAAAAAATACCAAACCAACATGATGTAAAGTTAAAACAGAAAAACAAGAAAAACCAACCAACCCCATATGCATGCAACAATAAGAAACAAAACCCAAGAGTTGCAGTCAAGGTCAAGAATATTTCTCTAAGTCAGAATTAATCACGGGGAGTGACTTGGCACTGACTGCTCACAGAGCTGCGCTCTGACGGAGAGGTTAGAAGTTCTACCTACCTCGCATAGCCCGGTCTGACACAAGGGTAGTGACTCATTCATGGGATGGTTTAAATACTTCTCATGTATTTTTGGGATGGATGCAATTTCATTTACAAGCAACTTGTAATTGGTTACAAAAGCTGCAACTGCTGAAAGGATGAAAGATTTGGACTCTGAGATAAGGGTCTGGTTTGAGAAAAAAATGACTATTCTATAGAAAAAAGTTTCCAAGGCCTGTGAACCTTACCCATCAGCCACTTTCTCCACATCTCCAAAATTTCCACCAATATTTTGTCATGTAAAAAATTGCTATGGAGAAAAGGAAGCCCTTTGTAAAGTGACATGGGCAAGAGTGGGGCAGTGCGTTTCACACAGTCTCAGGTACGACACGCATCAGACCCCAGATGGTTTTGCTTGTTCAGACAATCACACGTGCAGCTGGACATTGGGTTAAGTAAAATTGGTTCAACATAATCCAATGGCTGGGTGTACGGAAAGGGACCTGCATGAGTGGGTCCACCACTGCACTGCGCTGTGACAGATGGGTTGTCCTTTAACCAAGCGCTGAACACACTGCCAAGGGAAAAACACATCTTACGCCGCAAGCGACTGGTTCACGTTTCACCTGACCTCTGTGTAACCAAACCGATGACCACGTTTGCAGCCATGTTGGCTGAGGTTTTTGTATTTCACTGAGCATGAATTATATATATGAAAAAACCTGATGGGTGAACCTCCATTGACTTAACATTTCCATGAGTTTGAATACGTAACTAAAGTCTGGATACTTTTATGGACTGTAGTTGAACAAATAAGTAGGGACTTACACATACATGGAACTTCAGACCACAATTTTCAAGGTGGGTTAAACAGCTGTAGAAAAGATATTCTTCCAGAAATTGCAGCTGACTGAAGACCTTACGCAGAACCACCATTGCTTTCCAAATGCACACTCTCCCAACATTCTATTGCTTTTTTATACAGTTCATCCTTTAGTTATGCAAATAAAGTTATGAAATTCGAGGGAGAAAATTTTGTTATGAAATTTTTTGTACCTCTGCCTCCACTTTCAGAGAAGTTGAAATTCCACATGAAAGAAAAAAATTAAGCAGAAGTTCATAAGATCTTTGAGGTCTGAGGTTTGGCCTGTCTGAGGTTTTCATGTGCGTTGACTGCAATAGTGTTGCTACCATTTGGTAAAGAATGAAAAAACACTGAGTTAAATGAAGTTAAACAGAGTTTTGGGGGTTTTTTTATTTTATTTTTTGGGAGGGTCCTCTATTTCTGGAATAAAGCATGTAACAAATTCAGGCTAGAGTCTGACTTCTAATTACATACTTCCTACTTCATCTATTTTAGCCATCCGAGATATAATTCAGAGCAACTAATATCCTAAATTCTTTATACAATCAACAGAAGAAGTATATTGCTGGAAGGAGGTAGATTTGATGCTGGTTAGGATGGGCTCCCATAGCTCTGAAACAGTGGAAAACAGATATGTTGCAGAAAAATGTGAAGCATCCTAACATGCTGACAAAATATCCTAGAGATCTTGGCACAGACTCTTAAACAGCATAATCCTGGTGAAATAACACTAGTCTTTGCTATTTTCCAGTAAGTTTTCTTTATTTGCTTCTAGTATCATAAACTGCACTGTTAAGCAGAGTAATAGAAAAGATGCCTTTTATCAGTCTGGAGCCACTGGAGCCAGCCAATACTTTAAATCTTTGCTTTTCTGATAAAATAAACTGTATATTTAAAGGACAGAAAAAAAATGCACAAAACTATGTTGCACTTTGTTGTAGTGATTTAGAGAACCACTTTAAATTATAAACAATTTTTTAAAGACATTAGACATTTTGCTATTATAGCACACTTATTTTCAGTCGGTAACAAGGAACTGAAAGCTATTAATTGTGGGTTTAACATGTTTGATGCTCATCTGACAACAGGACGTTGTCTTCATTTTGTTCTAGGGGAACAATGTTATTAATTGTTCTGAGGATAAGAAGAAGTCTAACTGGGTGTTTATGTCTGTTATACAATAAATCGAGACATTACAGTAAACTTACTGTACATCTAGAGAAGTATGCCTGGAAGCAGATCTGGCAGTCAAAAACCAGGTTGCACACCGCCTTTGTTTATGAAAATCACAGGCTCCACTTCCAGCCAACAAAAAATTGCCTATTATTAAAGCCATTTATCTGCTGATTATTTCCATACCATTATTTCTTACACTGTTCCAGCCACAAATAATACGGAAATGTTGTCAAATATTTCTTACCAAAAAAAAAAAAAAAAGAAAGAAATAAAGCTCACACTGTCTCTGCAGGTTGATCAGATGAGCTCTCTCTCTCGTACATCGGAAAGCTGACTACTTTCCAACAACTTGATTTCACAAATGGAAAAACAGCATCTGTTTTCCTGCAGCTCCACATATGGCTCTCACTGTTGCTGCGCGGAGCCCGAGCAGGTAGCCCCCGCAAGCACGGCCCTCCGGAGCCCCCCGGCCCCCCGGGACCGGCCAGCACCGTTCGGCTGCGAGGGCCACCGGCTCCCCAGGCGGTTGGAAGCCTGTACTTCATCAGCATATGCAATGAATCCCTCCCAATGTCAACTTGGGGGGAAAAAATACGCTCAAAGGTGTATTTAGGGCTCCTGCGCTTGTCTTTTTGGTGTGGCAATTGCAGTGTATCTACTCCAAGGCATGATTGCTCAAGGACTTTGGAAAATGTCGAGCTGCCGTCAGCGGAGCGTGAGGGGAAGTCAAATAATTTGCAGGCAGAGTGGTGTGCGCATATGAAGAAAGGAAACAGAGCATCTATGCTAGAATTAAGATAAAATGCATTTATTTTTTCTCCGTGGCACATGATTATTTTTGGCTCTGTAATGTATGCTCTCCAGCAGCTCTCGCTGGTCCATTCGGAGGAGTTCGAAGCTGAAGTCAGATAAAAATACCCAGGGAGGGTTTTCTTTCTTTTTTTTTTTTTTTTTTTTTCCCCTTTTTCTATGTTTTGGTAAGCGTGTGTGCTTGTGAAGGTCAAGGGACTGGCAGCATCAGAAATTGAATTTCTGAATACATCCACAGTCCAGGTATATTTCAGACAGATGCTCTCATTCTCAGACTGCCCTGCCAATGACCTTAACCCCAATTTGGAAGGACAACTCAATCTACTATAAAGAGGAAAGGTGATTTAGTCTCCAGCCATGCTGGCAGAGTCTTGGACCTCTCTGAACACAGTTTGTCATTTGTGCTGAAACATCAAATCATTTGGTAATGCGAACTATCTCCCACTAGCGATTAAACTGAGACTAATCACTAGTCTTTCCCTCTAAAATCTGGCTCTGAATAATCCCAGTGATAAAATAGTCTGTGTTTTCCTTTTCCATAACAAAATGTAATACATAACTGTCTATTTAACCATCTATCTATAGCATTGTTTCAGACTTCTTGAAGACCAGACTCAGGAAAAGAAAAGACTATTTTCTGTGGCCATTGCTATAACCTGCATTATAGCAGGTTAAACTTGACAAAAACCTGATTTGTTCAAAACTGTCATTCCTCTCTTCCAAACGTTTATCCCCATCTTCAAACCCACCAACTGGGCCCCCAAAATCCTAAAAGCAGTGTGGATAAAATCTAACAACACTAAATAACTGTACATGCTCGGGTGAGGTGGCATCTTGGCTCGTGGCATCTTGGCTCATGTCATCAAAAGAGCTCCATGATGCAGGAAAGACACGTGGCCGCAGCAAAGCATCTTGAAAAGGAAATAGCATGAACCTGAAAACTGGATGCCTTTGGGGCAGGAGGAAGCAAAAAAAAAAGCACATGGTTGTAGTTACCACAGGAGAAGGACGGCCAGCAGCACTTTGGAAATGACTTCAGAGAGACAGGGCCAGCAAGAGGGTCTGGAGAAGATGAAGGTAATCAGGTAAGAGGTGTAGAAAGAGTGAACATGAAGAGAAAATGGAAAGAAAAACCAAGACAGAAGAAAAAAAAAAGAGAGGAAAATAAAGGAATTAAATCCAATGAGAGGCTCGATAAGGGGGAATGATACTTCCTAAAGTGGTATTTAGAAAATCAGACATCTCTGATCTCTTACATATCAGCCCAAGGAAAACAAAGCTCAACGTGATTTCATTTAATACAGGGAAAAGAAACATCCCGTTACTGAGATCTGTGGCAGTGCACAGCATTATTCTGCTCTCCTATGTCAGGAAAGAGCTGCTAGTGCTCGATCAGCCAGGGCAGGCATCAGACTGAGAGGGAGAGGCAGAAAGAGAAACGCCAGCTCTGCTGCTGGTTTGCAGGGTGCTAAAACTCTTCATTTTCAGTAAAGTGGGGAGCTGAGGTCTTCCCGTGGTTCCAGCCAGACCGATTTTGCCTCTTACGGCTTTAGCCTTGCTCTGACTCAGTGAATTGTGCGTTGTGAAGCAAGTGCTCTCTGTATGCTCTGCAGAGCCGGGGAAGATGAAAAGTCCGCTGAAGCCTGACCCCAGGGGGAGAGACAAGTTTAGGGGGTTTCACCCTCTCATATCTAGGAGATGACAGAGGTTTTTCTATCACTACGTGAATACCTGGGTACTTCATTTGGAAAAATACTGGGATCTACACTGAAACTGAAAGGCCAGGAGGGACGCAGAGTCCCGGCCGTGCTCTGTGCCTGCCACGGACAGACACCTCATGTCTCTGCTTTGCATCGCTGCTGAATATCTTCTCAGGTACTGAAAGACCGATACATGGAAAAGTATGTTGGAGTCACGTAATAGTTACCTTCATCACTTGGAGAGTCAACACCCTTTAAGTACAAAAATCGAACACTTTCCAGAAAATTTACAGAATAGCACAATCATTGTACAGCTGCCCTCTACATGCCAAAGTTTCTGGTTTTTTGATAACCTTGGTTGTGAACCGATTAGTAAAGATATGGGTTTTATTTGCCTTGTGGTAGAGGAGGCAAAGGGAGACCATTCTTTCTGTAAGCCAGGCTAGTTATCCACAGACAAAGCTCTTTGAAAAGAAAATATCCAAGTCCTGTCAAATATAACAACTGCTTACAGGAAAAACACTGAAATATAAATTATGTAAAAGCAGATATTGTGACATAAAAAAAAAATAAATCTGATCCCCCTTTTAACACCGAGGTCTGTATTTTTTATGTTGAATCAGGCTCACATGTAGCGCTTCATTTCACTCAGTGAAATGCCACGGCTGTATTTGAAATGAAGAGCAAAATTCCTCCCTCACAGAGCAGTAAATTTTCCAAGTGTTTGCAGTTTGTTCTTTTCAGATGGATGAAAAAACGGAGGGAATCCACCTCAGAAATTATTAGAATACTGTCATAGTATCATTCATCTTGGCAAAAGTTGACTGAGCAGATGATGAAGATCCACTTAACTTGGACTCAATCAAAGGTTTTGCTATTTTCATTTCACAGGCCAGATGTAGCTCATCACCAGTTGGAGCTGATTTCAGAAGAGGTGTTAGAGTTTGCTGGTCCAAGAGAGGATCTGATCCAGGCATCAAAGGGAGCCACAAGAGAAGCGTGTGCTCTCCCCCCTGCTTGCAATTGTCTGCAGCGCCGGCTGCTCACTTCTGACAACCCAGAGCCACTGGCCCGGCCCAAGGGCTCCCACGCTCCCCTCCTCAACCCATCCCTCCCAAGCTCCCTGTCCCAACCTACCGTCCCACCAGCGGCTCAACACCACAGACTTGGTGCCTGCACAAAAGTGAGGAGGAAATGCTAATAACGGCAAGCCTGTATGCCGGGAAAAATTAAAAGCCAGCTTCCTGCTGTGCGTTCATTTGACTCATCCACGCCCATTCACTGAGCAAGGAGGTAGCTCTCTCCTCGCCACTTCTCCTTCGCGGCTCTGAAAGTTTTTCACCCTGTTGCGGGGAATGTATTCCAAGTTATCTGTGTGGCATCTGTTGCCTGGTCTTTCTGACCCGTGCAAAAAGCTTTCTTAGTTCTAAAATGACTGAGATGGTTTATTGGTAACACCCAGAATGCTCAAGATGCAAAAGATTCGGTGATACCCCAGCAGAACGCAAAGAGTGTGTGAAAATTTTTCTTACCCTGTCTTATGTCCTTAAAAAATAGTGCCTGAAACATTATTGATGCCGATTCTCCCATATTTCTACAACTGATTCTGATCAGGGTCCACCTCTTGAAAACAAAAGTCCTTTCAAGCAGTGATAAATAGATAATGTCAATTATTGTGGTATTCATGCAGTACAACTTTGTTGTGTTAGGCTACAATTCAGCCTCATACAGAGGGTCTGCCTGAGACCCAAGCATGACATTATGAACTTCAGAAGCTGAATAGAATTTCTCTGAGTTTTACATTTTTTCCTGATGCTTCACAGTAGGTGACTTTTCTCTCTCTCATAGGTTTTCTGTGAGTGGGTTTCTCAGATACATTAATAAAACTTTGTAGCATTAGCCACTTAAAGCTTCCTATCTGATAATGTTTCTTCTATTTCCAGTCTCTGACTGGATAGTCTTAAAGTGAGTAACCAGCAGAGCAGGAAAACTTCATGAGGATGCTGCAATCAAACAAACTAGTGAAATAGTTGTTTGGGTTTTCCAGCACGTTTCCAGCAGAGATCTATGTCGGCTTCAAAAACTGTAGTCCAGTTACAGACTTTACAAGGTCAAATCTCTGCCTGGTCATGAAAACAGACTGCGTGTTGGTTGCTTGCAATGTTCTGTTCCAACAAAGGCTATTCAAATTCACCTTCTCCAAGAGTGTGAAAGGACAAATCAATTGAAATTCCCACTGTAACAATATATTATAGGATATTAGAAGAGTAAATATCTTTATCAATGTTAGAAAAGATGGGCTGTCAGTTTTGTGCTTCTCCTTTCACATTTCTTCATTTTCTTCCTTACCATCATGCCAATGACAGCAACCCATAAAACATTCAAAAAGTGAAAAAAACCACCATTGCCCCAGCAATCACCATTTGGAACATTTTCATAAATGTTCTTTTCAAGACGTGCCCTACTCAATGAAATAGATGCCTGAAATCATGCATACTTCAACGTATTTCCTTTTCACATTCCTTCTGGACGTGTATTTATATGCCAACTCGTCTTCATAAATTTCATACTGGCCTTATAATAGCACAAATTAATGATGCCACTAGAAAAGAACTCAGCTGCTTTCAAAGGAGCAATAATCATGTCAGAGGTGCAGTTGGCATGAAGATGATTGAGTTGCACCTCTTCTCTGAGATATTTTCAGGGATGAATCATTCTTTACATAACATATAGCAATGGACAAATTTTCCATGTTACTCTGATACCTCATGCCATCACATCTAATTGTGTAACAGTCAATCACTATCGCATAAATTTGCTTCCTCAATGATTTGTTGTAAGACCGTGGTAGATGTGTTTTCAGTGAGCTGATTCGAGATTTGAGGAGACACGTTTCTGACACTAACACTGAATTGCAGGGACTGCAGGGTGGCGATACACCTTTCCAGAGACAAACTCTTCCTTCTGACTTTTTGATGTGAGCTAATTGGAACTCCTCTCTCGAACATTAACTCCTCCATTGTGAACAATTAAAGGGGAAAATTATAGACAATAAAAAGTCACTTTACTGTAAATAAAAGGGCCTTATTACACACTTTGCCTAACAGACTTCTTCATATCCTCATATATCAAAGGTTTGCTTTACTGCTTGTGACGTTTTTCAGGTTATGCCTTGCACCTCTCTTTAAGAGAAGTTTAGATTAATTATTCATCTAATATTGCAAGCTAAATACGTCCACCAAAACCCCCATGTTTTTCCTATACCACAGTACAGATATAGCATTGCTGATGTGACACAGATTATTATCAGACATTTGAATCAGTCTTCCAGAGCATTCTTTGGATTACTTAGAATTTAAGGTGCCAGAGTTCATTTTAACACAATGAATCTCTTACTGAGAATTCTGTTACTGGGATACTAATGTTTTCATTGTGTTGAAGAATGAAATTAAACATAAGTAATTGAAAACCAATGTTTTGATATTAAATTCTTATTCAAGGGGGGGTTCCAAACCCAGAAAGGACAGGACTTTTGACCTTCCTCAGAAAAATGTTTTCAGTAGAAAACTGTAGATCTGGCATGGTGCATCAGGCTGCCGTTTCACACAGTGCTTCACAGAGTAAGGAATATCTATAAACCACCCACGCTTCAGAGCTGATAATGTTTCACATCAGCTCAATGCATGGCACCCCAGTATGCTGGGGACTGGTGAAGTGGGTTTATATCTACACTGACTTTAACCTGATTAGGAGTGATTAATCCCGTTTAAGTTTAGACACGTAACTGAATCTATGGGCCCTATAATTTAGGTCAATTGGGGTTTGTGCTGGTGCATGAAGATTCACATCCCTGAGCTGCCCCTCTCTCTCCTTTTACTGAGCCTGGTTTACCTCAGTGAGGTACCAAAAGTTACATGGGATAAATTAAAGTAAATTAAAATTGAATTACATTCTGAAAAAAGGTAAGACCTTCAACTATTCAAGGAGAATCTCTGCTAACAGAAATACCAGATCTTAGCTCTTCTGGTGAGGACAGTTCACTAGGCTTTTACTAACATTATTACCAAAAACTTCAATGGATACCATGCTCTTTTTACCAAAGGAAAGGGGTGCACACACACGTTACCCAACATATTCTACCCCACTGACACCTCCATGAAAGACCAAGGATGTTCCCTAGTCCTGTTAGATGCTTATTCTGTGATAGTGATTTTAATGTAAATCTTAACTGAATGGGTTCTACACAGAGTTTGTTCAAGACAGGGCTTGTCTAAGCCAGAACAATGATGAAGAAGGAAAAATTAACCTAGATAACAGCATGCAGTTAAGGAAGAAACCATGATTTTGGAAACAACGAGTCATATGTAGGATCTTCTCCCTCTTACAGATTAATTTTAAGTTAGAAAAGATTTCAAAACTCACTTATAACATAATATTATGAATTGTATTTAGAATTATATTTAGAATTATATTAATATATGTATTTAGAATCCTTCCACTCCAAAATGTCAAACTGCACAATGTTTCCCTTCTCTCCAGTTATACTTCATATGCACCCAACATGCAGTTTATCTGCAGCCTATGTGATCTAAACCTCCATGCAGAAAGTCACGCTGTTCTTAACTGGAACTGTATGAAAGGCTACCATATATTAAACTTTTCCCTTGACACATTCCCTTTCCTCGCCAAAAATTTTGTCCAGATAGAGTTTAAGGATCTTGAAACTCTGCCTAGAAATTGCACATGTTTAGCAGCCTGGCTGGGGTAACAGCTCTGCCTGGGACACAGTGGACATTCAGAAAACTTGATTGTGTCTTTGGGCACACACATCAACCCTGAAGGATATGTAGGATATGGCTGAGGTTCTGGGAACGCATCCATCAAGTGTACAACTTGTGCTCAGGAGACAAGATGGCCAAACTGTGTCCCATTTCAGACTCCGGAGCTTCCTCTTGTACTTCACACTTAAAATAACCTCTGCAAAAACCTTTCTTAGCAGCCTTTCCTGCGGCTTGCTTGTTACAGCATTGTCAAGAGGATGCACTTTGGTTCACATCAGTTTGGGCAACTCAGGTTACCCACCACAATGAACGTGTTCAAGGCTGCTGGCTTTTCTGTTTGGCCATTCTGCCATGCCCTGTTGGGTTAGCATGTCCAAATTTCTCTGAACACAGCTACTGGACCTGACCCTACAAGGACTTCTGCTCCTCTCTGCCCAATTGGGCTTCAGAGAGCACCAGCTGGTGAGGCAGTTCTGGGCACCCTCAGAAGCAGAAAATGTATATAATGAGGATATTTCTGAATGAAGAGGGAGGCATCTGGTCAACACAGACCTCTCCAATTCAGAGCCTTTGCATAGCAGGCTTTAATATCAACTTTACATCTGCACATCTCAGGAGTCTTTAGAGCCAGACCTTCCAGCAACGACCTCCAGAGTCTGACAGAGGCAAGAGAAAGTGTCCTGGGAATTATACTGCTAATGAAAAGGTATTTTGTGTTCATATTTTCTGCACGATTCCTCCTGGAAGGAATCTTTACTCCTACTGTCTGAATTCACCCTTGTTTGATATTGTGGCAAACCCATGAAAGTCAAAGTACTTGCCCATGTGTGAGTCAGAGTGAAATCCAGGATGTGGATGTTCATTTCAAGGGACTATATACAATTTTTGGCTAATTCAGTCAGGAAGATTTTGGACACACAAAAAACAACACCTTCATAAAGATCCAAAGGTACACCTTTACCCACCTTTTCCCGTGCCACTTTGCAGAGCAGAATCTCTTACATTTTTACAAATAAAAAACTTAGCAAACCTAAGTTGTTCAATGTACATGAGAACATATGTCAAATCTTTTATATATCTTGCTGGATAAGCAGGGAGAATTGAGGTGAAAGCTAGTTACAAAAGACATCTGACAATAACTTGTGTTCCAGGAAGTTATATAAAACAAAAAGCAAGCCAGTAAACAGTTTCTTCACCTTTAAGATGCTTCCAAATTAATAGAAAATTGCCTTGGCTGACCAGAGACAGATTTCTTTGGTAGCTTGCCCACAAAAACAATCCAAGAACAATTAGTACAAGTAGCTGGACAATATTTTTCTAAAAACTATTACTTGAGGGAACAATCATGTTTCTACAAATGACCAACATGACTTTACATTCCCTGTTTAAATAATCTGGTATTCATTTCCCTGCTTTTCTTTCTTTCTGAGTGTCCTCCCGTGGCAACTCTCTCCCTGCTGGTGGGAAGCTAATATATTTCAGTAGTTCTGTGCATAAAAATAATCTAGCTCTTTTTTTTTTTTTTTTTTTTTTTAATAATACATGCATTAGAACAGGATTCTGTATTTTCACTATAGTACTTTTGGCTCTGTAGCAATATAGTGAAACTCAATAACTTTTTATTTTTATGTCTTCGTGGATGTTCTTGTATGCAGAAAACTTCCTAGCTTACAAATATTATGGACTTGCTGGCTTTTAGTGCATTTCTTGACAATGCAATCAATCTTTCATCCAGGGTTTGGGGTTTTTTTTTAGCAAGAAATGGCACCCTTTGAGAGGAAAAGAAAAAAGAATTCTGAGGTCTGGATTCACACACAATTTTCTTTGAGTAAGGGTGAGGAAAGATATAGAGCCTGAGTGACAGCTACATTATCAGTTGTGGAAAATGGGCTACTCTTGCTAGATTCTCCCAACAAAACTGTTAAAAGTCTTCCTTAGTCTTAACCTCCTACGGCACCGAAACTCAACGTTTGTATATAAGCAAAGCGTGGGTTATTTGTTTCATGTATCCTCTCTTCTTTAACACTCTATTTCTTTGCTTTTTTATTTCCTTTTGTTCTTTATAGTCTGTCAGTTCAATCAATATATTTAAAGAAATTTCTAATAGTCTCTTTGCACACATTTGTCAAAACTTCAAATGTGGTGGTTTTTTTTTCCTTTATTAGTAAAACTACCTCACTAAAAAGAAAAAAAGTAATACTCTTTATCATTCCAGCCTCCTCATGTGGCCTGTGAGATTTCAAGTATACCCCCATTTTGTGGAATTCTTCACAAAGTGGGAAGTTGACATTGGGGGATCTGATATGAGGTGCCCAGCACTTATATTTTTAACCAAATTTTCAATATTCCAAACTGAGTTTAGGGTCTTATAGCAGAAAGGATTATTTTGGCAACCTAGCAATCAGCCACACTTAAGTAAGAGCATATACAAAATTGTTATTCAAGAATTGGAAAGAACTGCTTCCTTTCCTTTTTCTGAAGAAAATTTGCATTAAATCTCTAATGTGAATCTTATTCAAACGAGCTGATTTTATTTCCTTGGAGAAATAAAATTTCCTATGAATATTTGTAGCATACTACATATTTTCCCCTCAAAATTCCAAAATAAAACTGCTGCTATTACAGATTTACTGAAGTCAAAAAACATTCAGTTGTGGGGTTTTTTTAATTGAAGGCTAGAACTCAGATAGATAGTAGGGCGTGGAGGTTTTTTTTCGATTAGTTTTTTTGTCGGAGATTTGACTCTGGCAGCTCGGGGCTGGATATTTAGCTGCTTTTAATCATGTTATTCTCACAACTTGTGTCACCATTGCCTAGAGCTACAGAAAGCTGCTCAGTATTGTAGAGGTTGAGATCCGAGCAAACAAAAATCAGTGGAAAATGTGAACAAAACTACACCAACGTGGATTTAGACAAAAGGAGAAGGGCAAGGGTAAACTCTCACTTACCCTCTACCTCCTGTTCCGCAAACAAGAGGGGGAATTGGATGTAACACGGGCATCGCTATAGGGCAGAAGTACTTATGATTTACAGAAGCAAAGGTGAATGGAGGTGGGGGGTGACGTGGTAGCAGGGAAAAGGAGGGAGCCAGAGCCCAGCTGCCGTGTAACCATGGGCAACTACAGGGACTCACAGGGAATTTCAAAGGTGCCAGCACAACTGTCTTTGGGGTCTGCCAAGGAGCCAGATGCTGGTGCGGAGTGAATATTTTAGACCATTTGCCATACTGTTTTCAGAATTCTACCTGATCATCTTCCCATCTCCTTTGGAAAACCCAGTGGTGTGTTAATTACCAACTTCATAAAGGAAAAAAAAAAAAAGTCCAGAGTAAGCTCAGTGAGTTTACAGAACTTTTGCTGAAATTCAAGACCAAGCATGCCGGACTATCTGGGAAAACAAAAAAGTGTGTTGTTACAATCAGTATGTTAAAAATCATTGGCAATGTATAAGATTCATGGCCTCTCTGATTAAAAATGAGGTTCCTTCTCTCTGTAACACCCAGGGACTTTCACTAAGCAAAATGAAGATCTCAACTGCAGCTACTGAAAGCAGCAGCTGGCGTTTCTATCGGTAGGGCTCTATGTCCTGTGACCTGTTCTTGCCTTTTGCCTCATTTCTAGTGAGGTGACACATATCTGCTCCATCTTCCCGTCTTCTGAAAACCCCCCGACCATGGGAGAAATATTAGGATCCTGTAATAATTCCTGGTTAAGTTGTTCCGATGAGAAGGGTAAGCTGAAGGTATAGATTTGCAATCGGTAGATGCCTGTCTGTTGATTAGATATAACTGTGTTTTTATTTCCCTCTCTTCCAGATTAGAGGATATAAAAGCAGTCACCTGTCAACCCAATCCAGCAATGAAATTCAGCAGCCTATTGTCCCAATCACTGCTTTCAATCACTCTAAACGGTCTCCAGAGACAATCATTATTATAGGACATGTTCCTAAGAGTAGATAAATGGAGCTCAACCTGCCAGCCTGCATAGGGAAAGATGGACAGTCTTGGCCAAAAATATGAAAGGGCCTGGAGCTTTATTGACATTTACATCAAAAATAGTTAGCAATGAAAGCAGCTGTTGTGGAGAGCTTTCACCACAACGTGTTTGGAATATGCTGTGAATTGAAATACAGACCTCCTGACAAGCAATTTACCTTCTGTCATTCTCCATGTGCTTGCAGCATTACTGGGTACTTGCTGTGATAGCCCACTTAAAGCCGCACATGTGTACAGTTTGGATGAAAGATTAACTGCAATTTGAGGCAGGAAGTAACGAATTGTGGAGTGTCATTCATAATGGCCGACATTGTCATCTGCAGGGTGACACCACAGCAAGAAGGTGCCTCTGTTGTGACGAGCTTATAGATTCAGATGTCATTCATCCTAATGAAGATCTGCCTACAGTTCTAATAAGCAGAGTGTGAGACAGCTCAGGATTATAAGCATTAATCTGCCTTGTTTGTTGACATTAACATGATGACTAAAATGCCATTATGCAGGAAATTCTTTCGAAAGCTATTAAAAAGGGGCAATCTTAATATGAGCATTACAGCCCAGAACAAAAGATGTGCCAGGAGTTAATTTCCATGTTTACTCTTGTCATTTTCTACACCGTATTGAATTTTTTTTCTCCTCTAAATAACTTATGCTGCACAAAAGTTTTTTGCTATTTTATGAATAGAACACAGTGCCACTTACTGCAGCTGAAATACAAGCCGCATACTGGTTTCCCCTAACGCAAAAGGTAAATACATTGACCCCCGGTGTTGGTAGCAGGTTAAGTTAAATGGAAATAATAACAATACGATAAATATTTAGCTGGTATTTTGTGAGAATAACAAACCCAAACCATGCAAGGCGCACTTAAAAGGAAGACTTATGACAATACTTAATTTAAATAATTAACCTAATACGTAAGTAGATTGGATTTTCTTTTCAGCCACACAAATAAGCCATTTTCAAGCTGATGTGGTGCTCTTGACTATGGGGGTCAATGGAGAACTGCCAAGGCTGATTTTTCCAAAGACATCAAGACTCTTATAAGTCATTATCAAGTGGAATTGAAATAAATCTGTGTGTAAATCTCTGTTTAAAGAGGGCTAGAGAAGGATATTAAGGATTTTGATCTTTATCCCTGCAGAAGTGGATGACATATATAAAAATGGATTTGTGTGCCTGTCTTTGCAACTAAGCTTAAATATTTGCTATCTGAAAACTGTATTCACTAGCAAAATCCAAACAGCAATCACGTATAGTCAGATATGGGATAAACTATTTTCTTTCTAGAGGCACCTAAGAGACTCAGGGGACAGGTTTTATTAGACAGTGATGCAGATGGGGGATCTCTTTGCATTTGTAGATGCTTCAGCATTTTTATTATTTTTTTAATGCCTAGTTCTCCAAAGCAACTTGAAAATTTTAAAATCTTAATTTATGTGAGACAGATTTCACCAGAACATAGATATTTTTGCTGTCTGGATGTGGAAAAAATTATACTCGGTAGTAAGAGATTTGGGTTGGGGATAGGTTAGTAAAAGATCCTCTAAAAAGGTTAATCGAAATCTAGTGGCAGCTGTTATCTTTGTAATGTGTCAGTGGAGAACAAGGGGAAAGATTTATCTTGACATATGTTTGCCTATATATCAGTGGATTCAGGGTGAGGTAATTTAAAAACAAGAGGACCTGAGAGACATGCTGAGGAGAATACACACTGCCTCTTCCTAGTCTTTTATATCTCTGCAAAATGGACAACCCTAAATAGTCATATCTACTAGAGTCCAGCAAGAAAGGCGTGGGAAGTAAATCTGTGCTATGTGTGGGACCACTGTAGGCTGCTTCTAATGAGAGCCAGGACGTGGGAGCCTTATTGTAATTCTGCGAGTTAGGGATTGAAAACTATGTGCTACAGCAAAGCTAGGCAGGGATTTTCTTTTTCCTGCTCATAAGGACTCTTTTTACTGCTAAGCCATGACACCTTTAGAAAGGACCTTTTGCCACGCTAACCTAGCCACATAAGGCCAGGCTGGATGGGGCTTTGAGCAACCTGGTCTAGTGGGAGGTGTCCCTGCCCATGGCAGGGGGGTTGGAACTAGATGATCTTTAAGGTCCCTTCCAACCCAAACCATTCTATGATACTATGATAGGGTGGCACTTATCCTTAACTTTTAGGGCAGAGCAGAAGCTGGCACACGGGGTGCTCAAGCTCATTATATTTCTTACATTTGATGAGTCCCTAAATTCCCCTCAGGTCTCTTGGTGGGTCAGGATTCTTGGTGTGGACTCCAAGTGTCCCTGTGGATGCTTTTTTTTTTTTTTTTTTATTTAGCAGGTGAAAGCACCATTTCAAAGGAGAGGGTTGTGCTGAATGGCCTGATCTGCTGAGCACGGTGGTCCCTTCTGCCAGGGACCATCAGCAGAGCAATGAGGAAAGCCTAGGCGGGGGGAGATTGTCTACCTGGGCTATGATCTGAGGGTCTGAAGCACAAGGCTGCGCTCACTCGGAGGCACCCTGAGCTGCTCGTTGTCTTCTCCGTCCCTCCAGGGTGTGACTTCCCTGGCGGCGCTGCCAGGCAGTCCCTGCTGGCTGTTTCAGCTAGGTTGGACTTCTGGTTGAGCTAGCACTAGCTCCCTGACATATTTCTGACTGGAGATATGCTCAGTCCCAAGGGGAATGTACCTCCGAGAGCAGCTGTTTGCTGCTCATCCTTCCCCCTGCACCAGCTGCACATCTCCGGAGCACCAGACATACACTGGAGCTTTCAGGGTGTCTACGCAGTGGGCTGAAACAACACAGTACTCAACCTTTTTCCTGCTCTGTTTGAACAAGGTTGCTATTTATTTCTCAGGCCTGCATCAGGTAGATGAGGACAGCACACGATTACAATTTTGAGTCCTTCTGAGAGAGTCTGTGCTCCTTCATGGTGGCACTTGGCTGTTGCATGGGAAGGGTCCTAGAGGTAAGAGTGAAATGCCAGCTGTAAGGAGGCTTCTAGACCTTCTCAAAACTTTCTCAATGACAAGGCCATGAGAGTTATTCCAGCCCATACAAACCTTGCTTATGTGGGTGTATGCCCACACCAGAGTCCTTGTCCTCTGAGCAGGGGAGGTGCTTGGAAGCACATTGTGTATTTTGCCCAATGTTTGCACACAGGTAACCTCTCTGTGGGAAAAAAAAAAAAAAAAAAAGAGGCTCTGGGATGGTGAGGTAGAGAAGCTAAAACCCCTGAGTCTCACCCAAACAGAGCAAGCTCACTCCAGGAAACTGCCCATGTGTGAGGGATTAGACAGAGGCTTGCTGAGCCCAGAGCAGCTCTGAGGGTCTACCTACTCCTCTCCACCGAGCAGCAGGACCAGTCCAAACCCAACCGATTCACAGGATCTCAATTCAGTGGGAATAGTATCTGTAGATTCAAAAGTTAGCTCTGTGGATATTTTGGGGAACCATGTTGGAACTTTTTTGGTTTTTTACTTTATTTATCACAAATTTGTAATCAAAAAGACTTTGGAAGTGGGTAGGTATTTAGATTTGTTTGTTTACTTGTTTGTTTCCGAGGAACAAAATGAAGAATTCTAATAATCCAAAACCGTCTGAGATTTGGGAAGAAATGGTTCTTTGCTGGGAAGAACTTCTGCTTGTGACATATTTTTATTTTCTGATAGAATCCAGCTGTCGAGAAACGGCCACAAGCCCTAGGTTTAGAAGGGCTGAGTCTGCAAGAATGGGGTTCTCACCAGGCTTTTAATTCTGGACCCTGAGAGCAAAACATAGCTGATTTATTAGAAATTTCTAGAAAAGTGAGCTAATCATTTGCAGCTAACTACAGATTTTGGTGGCATAAGTGTCCCACAGATCAGACTGACTGAAGAGAACAGGTGAATAGTGTCCAAATTATTACTTTCCATATTTCAAATAAGAATAGAACATTTCTGTAAGGCAAAGGAAAGTGATAGCTGAAAGCGTGATGAGAATTTGAAGGAGAAATAAAAAACAAAAAAAAGCGAGTGGGTAATTTTTTTTAAGATAACAGTAAATAAAAAAACAAAGTATATATTATTGAACAGACCCATAGTATTTTTAACTGAGAGTGAATTAATTCACTGAATAAAAAATTTGCCTTTTCTAAGCAAATTCTGATGCACAGTTTTCACAGAGCTTGGCAAATTTTCCATCAGATCTTAAATTAGACCTTGTGCTGGGAAGAAGCTGACTGTGACTTTACGGGTCAAGATGGAGCATCTTATTTTTAAGAGGGAGTAATAGTGGGTCACTGAACTGCTGGGTAGATGTTCAGAAAGCGGGAGTATTTGACTGCCTATGAAATTTCCATTTAGATCTAGGAGTAGATCAGAAAAATTCTATGAGCCTGGATGGAAAACCATCAAAACTTGTTGCAAGGTTAAGGGAAGTAACCAAGAGAAGTTCTTCTGGTGATCACACTGATCTGACAGAAATTCTGCAAGGGTTTTCAGTCTGTACTTTGATTTTTTTCACATCAGAGAAAAGTACTGGCCTGAATAATGGAAGGGAGGAAAACCAAACCCGAAGGTTTGAAAATTGTTTATTTTCCCACAAGTATTAGGAGAAGCAGCCAAATGAATACACTGGAGGATTATTTTTTCCTCTTTTCATACTGCATTAACTTTCAGCCAGAGCTATGCAGGCTTATTTCTAGCTCAGGAGCTGGACCTGCTTTTGCCTCCTCTAACACTGTCATTAAACAGTAACACTATCTGGCAGCAACAAACAGCACAAAATAAGTCTAAGATTATCCAACAGCACACACAGCTGAGAACATTCAAAACCAGCTGGCAAATGTTTGGAGTTACTCCAGATTCTCATAGTTGTCTTCCTTAATGCAGACGAAGGTAACAAATGTGTAGGAGGGGCCAAAGATTCCTGGTTTGCTCCCCACCTGTGCTTTAGCCATCAAACTGATTATCGGGTGATCTTTGCTAAGGAGGACACAGTGCCATTTCCTTTCCTTAAATCCCTTGAATTTTGTTGAATTTCGGCAAGTGATAGAACAAAGTTTTTAGAAAACAACAACCATGAGCGCAGCGTGTCACAGAAAGGAAACATTCTTCCTGCCTATCTTATCACAGCCTTGCAAACTGGTTACGTTGTGCATGACTTTTCTTCATTCTGCTCGAAGGACCATGCGAAAACAGTCCTCCAAAACCGGAAGCCTTGGCTTATTGCCATCAAAAAAAATCCAGACTCAGGAAACAAGTCCTTAAGGAAAGGACTTGTCTCTTTCATACAGCTCTTGCAGGAGAAGGAAAGAAAGACTTCGGACAGGCATTGCCTGACATTAAAACCTGCTTGTCTGCCTAGTGGTAAATCTGTGCTTGATACACAGATAGGGATGTCCCCGCGCTTGCCTTTCACTTGAGACTGTTAGTTGCTTGTAGCTGAAATTCAAACCGGCAAATGGAGTAGAAGCTTGATTGCCCCGAATCAACCAAGCACAGGCTCCGGTCCCCTTGTGCTGCTGGCAGCAGTCGGCTGTTCCACGTGGCACTGGTAAAAGAAAAATTGTGAATGTGGTATTATTATGTATTTCTATTATTTCTCCTAGTTCTGTTTGCCCTCAAAGCGGAGTCATGCTTTTGAGATCAAGCACGGCTGCTTCTCCCAGGTGCACAATGTTAACACCATGGTGGACAGTCTCCTCCCAGCCCTACCAAGTTCCTCCCACAGAACTGGGAGCCGCAGGAATCATGTCCTGCTGAGGTTATCGGATATTGTGAGCTCCTGCCATTTAGCCAGACAGTATATTTTCTCTGTGAGTAGCTACACGTGTACAGTAGCTACATGATCAGAGGGCTGGAGCACCTCTGCTATGAAGACAGGCTGAGAGAGTTGGGGTTGTTCAGCCTGAAGAAGAGAAGGCTCCAGGGAGACCCTCTAGACTCTTCCAGTCCCTAAAGGGGGCTACAGGAGAGATAGGGAGGGACAGGGATCAGGGGAGTGGAGCCATAGGACAAGGAGGAATGATTTTAAACTGAAAGAGAGGAGATTTAGATGAGATCTCAGGAAGAAATTCTTTCCTGTGAGGGTGGTGAGACATTGGAACAGGTTGCCCAGAGAAGCTGTGGCTGCCCCATCCCTGGAGGTGTTCAAGGCCAGGCTGGATGGGGCTTTGAGCAACCTGGTCTGGTGGGAGGGGTCCCTGCCCAGGGCAGGGGGGTTGGAACGCAATGGTCTTTAAGATCCCTTCCAACTCTAACCATTCTATGATTCTGTGATAATTTTCGAAGTTCAGCAGTGAGATGTTGTTAGTAAGTGTAGGTGAAGTCTTGCAGCTCTTGATCTCAGCACTTTAAGGAGCAGAGGTGAAATGTTCCCTGGTCAGGGAGGTCTTGCTGCTCTGGAAAGGGATGTCCTATTTGGCATGGCTGAAAGATCTTTGTGGAGACCATCTGTACCTGTTTTCTGAAGGCTATCTGGACAGAAGCCACTGAATCCTAGGGAAGTGGCGGGTAACACCCCACTAGAAATGATGGGGGGGAAAAGGGAGTCCTTCTAATTTTGATGTGTGCTTTCTCTGGGCTCTAGGTATCAGGAGACCTGTCTTAGCACCTTCACAAAATCTCTGAGAGAAACTGTGTAATGCAAGACAGAGGAAAAGATATGTCGTTGTTTAATATTCATCGTATGGCAAGACCCAGGAGCCTAAGTCAGCCTCAGAACTCCCTTGTGCTAACCTTTATTCAAACGCTTTTTGTCGTTTATCCTATTTACCCGTCAACAGGACTCCTCACTGGTTTTTAGCTTCTTACAACTTTGTTTTCCCTTTTTTTTTTCCCCCCTTTCTTTCTCAGGGGCTTGTCACCTCTTTCTTTGTCTTGTTTCTAAAAATCAGTACAGAAAGCAGAAAAAATATTTAATTTCATGGACTTCCTAGATTTATTTGGTGACTAAGTTACAAAGAAACTCCCCTGCTAGGGAAAATTTCCTTTGAGCTCTTCTTTTCTTGTAACAGGAACAGTTTGAACAGGCAACGTTTTTTGTTTCTTTTTAAAGGCATTTTCTGAATAAACAACTTTAGCTGGATTTTTTTTTTGCTTGACTCCCTTATGACTTTTAGAGTACTGGTTGCAAAAGTTACCCTGTAACCTAATTAATAACTTATTACTCTGTTTCGCAAACACATCTTCATTCTGACCTTGTAAGCCAGCTATCTCTGTAGTTAGATGAGGGCTGCTTCATGGCAGGTATAAATTGCCCCAAGTCCGAACGAGGTACTGGGGGAGACAGAGAGAAATGGGTGAGAAGAGAGGGCTAGTTGTAAATTTGGCTGGGACATCCAAGGAGACATCATTTCCAGGCTTTCGTTCCGTGGTACAGATGCACGGACTTAGAAAAACCTGAGTGCAGTGGAATGGGTCAGCTCCACTGAGCTGGAATTTGATTATAGCTATAAACTGTCAAGCCTTTAGGAACAAAACTTTTTAAGATAAGGACTGTTGAAGAAACAGCTGCCAGCCTGTGATGTCCATTAGACAGCCGTGGCTGGGGAGCTGCAGATCCCTGTTTTCACCCTAGAAAAGGAGGTGAAACTGCGGTGCTTCCATCCAGACCTGGTCCCCTCCTGCCCTGGGGCTGGAGTTTGCTGCCCTTTAATGCATTGAGCAAAGAGGGTGAGCAGCAGCTCTGGGTTGCAGGGGTCTGGAGGGGACTCAGGCTCTGCAAGAAGTGACCTAGTGAGTACCAGAGGGCTGGGAAAGCCCTGGAGATGTGCCGAGGCCGTATTGCTTCACCCAGCGGTGGGCTCTCCAGCTGCATCATCCTCCCCCCCTGCATCTTGTCCTGTCCCCCTGCCCCTCTGTTCATAAACCCCACTACCTGTGCCCCCTCCCATCCCGACCACTGGTGTTTTAGGCCCAGGCCATCTCTCTCCTCTATCATCAGACAAGAGCCTGATTCCAGGCATAAATGACTAATGACAGTGAAAAGGGGGGTCGGGAGGGGGTGGTGGCAGGATCTGGGTTTCAAAACCTAAAGTAAAGCTCTGAGATAAGGGAAGTTGTGGTCACTTGAGCAAATAAACTTTGGACGAGTAAGGAAAGTTCTGGGGAGAACAAATGAATGGATAAATAAACAGATAAAGTGCCTGTGTTTTAAATAAAGAGTCGGCTGTTCCATAAAAACAGGAAGCCTTTAAAATATGAGGAGAAAGAGGCATTTGTTTTCTGTATGCAGAAAGCCAGAGCCTTGCCGAGATGGAGAGAGCAGTGGTTTGAGCCTGGGTACTTTCGTTTCCACTCACGGTACAGGGGAACACAGGAGCAGGTTTCTGCCTTAACAAGAAGCAGGGAGAGAGGGTTTAGGCTCATAGGTTGAGCAAGTCCCTATGGAGGAAGGGTATAGCTGCCTGGGAGGTAAGATGCGGCCTGAATCAAGCCTCAGTATTTCTGAGATTATTCCAGTTTCCCTTCTTGCCACTCGCTTATTATTTTTTCTTAATTAACTTTTCTTGAACTGAAATGCTTTTTAGTAGCAGGGCCGGTTATCAACAGCTCTGAGTGGTCGGTCTGAAGTAGCATGAAAAAGGAGACGTATCTGCATATATCTGCTTTTGTGTTTCACTGCTCTATTTCTAGTTCAAGTTCATCATAATTTCTCAGGTTCTTATTCATACAACCGAAGGAGAGTTCTCGCATGAAGGTATTACATTTCATAGGACGAGGGGTAAAGGTTTTAAACTGAAAGAGGGGAGATTTAGTTTAGATCTCAGGAAGAAATTCTTTCCTGTGAGGGTGGTGAGACTCTGACACAGGTTGCCCAGAGAAGCTGTGGCTGCCCCGTCCCTGGAGGTGTTCAAGGCCAGGCTGGATGGGGCTTTGAGCAACCTGGTCTGGTGGGAGGTGTCCCTGCCCATGGCAGGGGGGTTGGAACTCGATGATCTTTAAGGTCCCTTCCAACCCAAACTATTTTATGACTCTATATTTCAAATATCTTATTGATATAGATTTGATATAGACATTGATATGCCATTTCTGACATGAAATGATACATTTCTTCAGTTATTTATTCACAAGAAGAGCAAATAAAACTTGAATTTTAAAGTGTATTGCATTGAGAGATCCCAAGGAATCTCTTTAACAACATTCACAAGTGTTTCCCTGCGAAGAAAAGTTTATGAAACATGTTTAAATATTTATGGAATGTTAAAAATGAGGCATTAATTGGCAAACAACTTAATTAAAATGCTTTCTCGAGTAATTAGGAGCAAATACTTTCCTCTCTGTTTTGCATGCCATTTGTCTTGTTCTCTGTTTGATAAAGCCTGCCTGTCAGTCAAACTTTGCTGCAGGTAATTTTTTAGCTCTGTGGGGAAAATCTTCAAAAATTACATCTGAATTTAAAATATTTTGATTATCATTTTTGTCTAACAAATTTTCCTTTTTACTTCATCTTCTATATGTCCCAGTAAAGCAGCATCCTGGGACTTTAGGGCCTGAAGATGAAATTCTGCATCAAGGCATTACTGAATTTCCAAAAACGCTCTCCTGAGAACAAACTGAATCAATCTAGAATCAACAAACAGTGCAGTTAATTAATGAGTACACCATAAGGGAGCTTTTTTAAACAATGTTGACTGCTGCTGCCTCAGGACCAATAGCACCAGAAGTTATTGCTGGTTTCAAAGAAGAGATTCTTAGGGTTCCCCCAAGGCACCTTTTGCTTACATTAGCTATTTACTACAACTTTTCCTCTTATTTGCACCCTAGGGAAACTATACTTATTTGCTAAATTACTTTTTAAGTGATGCTTCTTCCTGCCAGTAGCCTGAGGTGTATGAGGGAAGAAGCTACAGCATAAATAATAGCAGAAACTAAGCTGCTTTACAGCAAAGTGGAAGGAAAACCTTTGAGCTGGACACCACCCCAGCAGCGCTTCCAAGCCAAGCTGAACATGGAGGGTCAGGGAGAGAGCCCCAGGCACCGACTGCCCACCCGGCCAGCTGCATGCCACTGCTGGACACAGACCCATGGAAGTGCGGGGATCCCCAGAGGGAGCAGCCCTGCAGATCATTTTGGAGAATCAGGACAGGATAATTGAGGAAAAAAACCCCCAGATTTCCAGCCACTGTGATCCAGGGAAGCTGAATTGGTCTTAGGAGAGTGATGCAAGTTTGGACCAGGTGAGATCCTAGAATGCTAGAACTAGATGATCTCTAAGGTCCCCTCCAACCCAAACCATTCTATGATTCATTCTATGATCCTGGCTAACAGACTATATTTCCAACAATAACCAAAATGAGATTAGTATTAAAACTACAGCCTTCCATGCAAACAAAAGAATATTAAAAATGTGACCACATTTTTCTAAGCTCACAGTGCTATACAATGGCAACACAGTGATTATTTTTCCTGTGTAAATTTTGGAATTTCCCTTTAGGGACACTCTGTAGGAGGAGAAAAAATTATCTAATGTAGTAGGCTGTGTTTACCAAACACCCTTCAGAAGATAAGCCGAGTACATCATCGTGTTCTTGCAAAATTATGTTTTCTTATTACAGCAATGTGATAAAAGCTTAAAACTATTATTATGTAGGGCCAAACTATCACTGGCCTTACCCCAGCCATGCTTTGAGCTCTTTTAACTATAACGGCATCTGTAATTCACTCAGTTTAAAGTGTCCCATGAAATGAAAGTGTAGAAATATTAATCTAAGTCTGAATGGCAGCATTATATATTCATCAGTCCAAGAGACTGCACAAGCATTGGGGATAGCAGTAATCAGTTGGTATTACTGGTTGGATCTTGCTGGAAGGTATTGCCAGTCTTCACGTGCTTTTAATAACATTTACTTACAAATTACTACTACCTTCAATATTTCAGTGGGGATTCACTGATGGAAGGTAATCCCAAAAAAGTAAGGAATGTTTAATGTTCAGGTTTGTTCCTGCTGTAGCATTTTAGCCAGATTTTGGAAGGACCAAGGAAAGCGCGATCACCTGCAGGATGGGGGTGAAGCTGGAGAAACCTTCATGGTTCTGGAGGGCTTTATCTGCAAAGGGTTCAGGCAGATCAGAAAAAGAAAGGATCCTGTAAAATGCAGCCTTTGCTCCCAGAGAAGAAAGACAGTGAAATCTGCTGCCAGGAGGGCAAGTGCTATCTAAACCCAGGAAGCTAAACTCGGTCGTTTAATTCTCTTATGTTTATGTCTGGTTTTGTTAATTTACTGTAAATTTGAAGGGACTTTGCAGCACAGGCACCGTGACAGGGTTTGACCCAGGCAACAACCATCTGCTGGGAGGGAAAGACCTCTCACCATGGAGGCTCGAGCCTTGTACAGGCGGCAGCTGAGCGTCAGGATGCTGTTTCTTTGGAGCTCCTCCTGGCATTGCCACTATTTTTTTTTTTTTTTGGGCTCCACTTTTCCCAAGCGAGCGCTGCTGCGTGGTGCACACCAGAGCGGCTTTGCCCAGGGACCGTGACCACAGGTGGGGTGTGAGGTGGCCCCAGGCTCTGCTCTCAGCATCCCGGTGCTCCGGTGGGTTTGGCTGCCGCAAAAAATTCACAGAAGTTGCCATGTCATTTTGGGGTCAGTTCTGCTTTCCTCGGTCTTGACATCAAGAAGCAGCTTCTAATTGTGTTTTTGATGCTAATAAATTATACCCGATAAAAAACATAAAGCAAAAGCCACAGATTGCTTAAATATGAAAGAAAAATGGAATAAAAGTGGATAGTGAGATGGGGAAACTGAAGTACTTCCATTAAAGACAAACAGGAAAACCCCATCATATTTGTGCCGTTCCTGGTGATGGTTCTGATTCCAGCCAGCTCTCAGAGCACCTCTGTGAAGCAGCTTGTACATGCTGTTTAAAATTTCTTCATAATAAAAGTTGCTCCTCCCGCCAACCATCAAATACGAAGTTTATTGTACTTAAGGACGTGACTTCGGATTAGGAGTGTTCATACCAAGCCTTTTTATAAACAAAATTTTTCGTATCAATTAGCAGCAAAAGCAATTCACATGTGGCATTGAAAAAAATTAGGTCTTTTCAGCTCACGGATATCATCTTATAGCAGTGGGTATGGAGAGTGCAACCCTGCCAAAGTGAATCAAGGTGATGTAGTGAAGTAAATGTTCTACCATGATCTGTACTCACACTACACATGCAGTTTTTCCTATGGGCCAGCCAACCACCAGTACAAGGCATTGGGATTGATCCTCCAACGTGGACATGAAGAATATTCATATATCTTATGAATTCATATGATATTCACCATATTCAATTACCAAATCACTCAAAATTCCTGGTATGCGAAGAAAACTGTTAACAACATGCTTTGTGGCACTGGCTGTTGGCAGCATGCTTAGTGGCGTCACCTGCTGTCCTGTCTAGTCTACTTATAACACAGCAATCCCACCTCAACATCTCCAGGCTTCGACAATGAACTTGATCTATTTGTGTTCCCAAATCCTTGCCTTTTCTCCCACTGGATGTGGGACCCTGCCACCTCCTTTATAATGGCTATAATAGGTTGACTTGTTCCCGGTGCTATGAGCTGTGCTTCTGTACTTCTGCCCAGCTGTGTTTTTTGGCCTGTGGTAATTGTAAGCCCTTGGAAGAGTATTTATTTTATGTGCAACTTGGCCAGCTCATCCAGGTTGCTTTGTAGTGGATCTGGTTCTCAAAATTACCTGTCAGTTCTGGATATACTTCAGTATAAAGTCTTGGTAGGGCCAAATGATAGCTCTATCTGGATTGCTCTACCTCTGAAACACTTAGAAAAGCGTGAAGCTCTCCATATCCTCATGGAGAAGCTTTCAGGCACAAAAGGGAAAAACCTGGAATTCTGACTCTGCAGATCAGGTACCCAAAAGTTAGGTATGATGCTGGATCCAGTGCCAGATCCTATATGTTTTGATAGTGCTTCATGAATTTTGGAATGTCTAAGGATTTGGTTCTTGACTGAACCCAAATTCTGGGTCCTCTGCAACTTTAGAAGTGCTGGCCTAGTATGAACTTATTCAGCCGGTTCAAACTCTCTAAATAATTTTTGAAGAGTTGTCTTTGTACAGCAGGTTTTGTGCCAGATCAAGTACTGTCTATGCATGCAGCTGGAATTGCTTGGTAAACCAGGCATCACCTAGTTTCCTCCCAGCTGACACTATCATGAAGATGGCTGGTATGAAGGACTGTGCAGCAGCCTCTGACCTGTTGCTGGTGGAGTTTAGAAAAAAACATCTTCACTTTTTCTAATGTCAGTTTGTCTGAATTAGTGGAAGATGATGTCTTGTTTAAGTTGTTAGCTGAACTAATATATTTTAATCATCAATATAAGTGAACATTAATATTGGCACACAGCTAGTCTCTAACTAGACCCTAGGAAATTATCAAAAAACCTGAGCTACCAAGCATCATCATTGCCTGGATTCTGGAAGCAGAGTTTACAAAGTTGGGGATAATGTAGCAACAGAGTTTAGGACTGCTAATTTCCATGTAGTCCTTTGCTATAATCGCTTGGGAAATAGAGTGTGGGTGGTGATCTTGCTACTGAACCATTTCTTTTTTTTTTTTTTTTTTCCCTTGTACAACATCAGAATGCTTAGGCATTAGATCTGCAAGAGTTTGAAATGCTGTTTGCAAGTCAAACTGTTTCAAAGTAGCCCTGAGGGGAAGGAAAACAAATATTCCCTTAACCTTCATTCTAATTATATCAGTCATTAAAATACAAGGAACAAAGAACAGTGTTTATTAAAATTCCCTTCTGTTGATAGCTCCTCTTTATTGTGTGGCTCATATCAGCAGATGTTTAGTGGAAACATCTTTGTGGAAGGGAAGAAGAGACCGCTTATGAATTGAGATCAGTTAACCAAATATTTTCAAATATTCAGATATTCCGTAAAATCTTTTACACTATCTATAGACAGAGGAGTTATTTTAAGAATATATTTCTGTTACAGTTATCTCTGTGAGTGTCTGACTTTGCACAGTCCACTTAAATGTACAATCCTGATGAGATGACAGTGTTTGATAGCTGTTGACCAAGATCCAGAACTGGCATTGTATGCTCTTCAGATAAGAAAATGGGAAGAATAGTGGGCTGTTTCCCACTGAAGACCTCATTTCCCTTTGCTATGAGAACTCTTGATTCCGTAATCATAAATTAATTAGGTTAATTTCAAGATTATTAGTACAACTGCCACCTACTTCAAACAACGAAGCCAACCGCTTTTATAGGGACGTTGCAGAGGCCCAGACTTCTGCTCTAGATCGTTTACCACCTTCATAGGTCTTTCCTTCTTTCCTGTGCTGCAAGTTTCAGAGTGGGCTTCAGGACAGGTGCCACTCTCCTGAGTCTGTGACCAAGGCGACTATTGCACTGGGTTCAAAATACTCACACTGTGCTTTGGAAAGATTTATTTCAGGCCCTCTGGTGATCCCTAGAGATTACCAGAAGAGCAGGAACACTCTGCTTTTTAGCAAAAACTTGCACCTGAGTGGATACTTCTCTGCAAATTAAGTGGCTTTTCATGATGGTGACTAGAACAGGCTGTTCATCTCATTTTCATTATTATACAAGTTAGATCTGGAACCCTTTATTGGATTCATTTTTCACTTTTTCCTTTATAAATGATAACTTTGCTATAATTAAGAGTTTTAAAAATCCGAAGAACTTCAGCATTTACTTTACAAGTGATTTCTGTTTGCTTGCACTTTTGCTTTCATAATCCACAGCAATGAAAACTGACTGTCATAAGGCTTTTGAAAACTACTTAAATATTTTTAAGCAATGTGTACGTCTGGAAAGACGGAAGTTTGGTATGGTGTACGCTACTAATCTGATAGAGATAGTAACAGCCCATTTTTCTTTCTTGGTGTTCCTGCCACATGGCCTCCAACTGGCTTACAGGATGATTCTGTTATAAGCGAAAAGAAGCAGTCAGAGCAATCAGCGTGGGACTAAGGGGCTCTGGCTCTTAGAGAGGTGTTGTGCTGCACATCTCCACTGCACAACACCTGTCTACCTTTATAGGGAAAAACATGTTGCTCTTGATGAACATGACGGTAATAGTATATGCTATTGATGTAATCCCTCCTAAGTTGGGGAATTCTAGCACGTAAACCAGGTTACTGAGGCTTGTATGAAATTCAGGTCACACCTGACACAAGAAAGACAAAGGAGATGACTTCTGGGAAGCCGCAGATCCCAGCAGTAAAAGGCAGAGCACGAACAAGCTCCTTAAGTTGAGTTCTTGAAGCTCCATGGCATCCAAGTGTCAGCTGGTATCTTGAACTCTGTCATGTTTTGTGGCTGTGAGTATGAAGACCATTCCGAGTGAAAAGAGCACAACAAGAGCACCAAGCACAGGGCTGACGGTAGGAAAACAAACTGTTCAGGGAGCAGGTGGGATGCAATGGGGGCCAAGCACCTTAACCCCACTTCAAGCACGTCCACCGCTCCAGCAGCAGAAGGCAGCTGTAACCAGGCTGGATACCGAGGCAGCTCAGAGCTACTGCGGTGACATGTAGATCCTTTATCGCTGGAATATAGGCTGAAACTGCCAAAGCATTTCTGTTACACTGAAAAATTCTTCTTCATTCAATAAACAGATTAAATTTTTTCCTCTATTGCACCTATGATATCAAAATAGGTAAGGAATGGGCTGCTAGAACAGCAGAAATTCTGCTGAGCTACCTGCCATAGAGGTATATCGAGACAGAAATGACCAGAAATTAGTTTCAGTACCTAACCTTCCAGAGTTCTTCAGTAATTTTATCTTATCTCATTTAAGAGAATAGGGTTGATTCACTCATTTTGTTTCTTCACCTGTACCTGGTTTTCTTAGCTAAAAGAAAACCAATATCTGAATCTATATTTCTATTTTAAAAATAAAACTAGCAGAGCAGTTAATGCTAGTATTATTGGTATCTGTTGTGTCTGCCCAGTGGGCTTGCTTCTGAAGGCTCTTTTATCGCCTAACAAGAAGTAATTCTCCATCCTCTGTGAGTAAGGCCACCAGGAAAATCTGCTGATTGGCAGCAGCCTATTCCATTTTCTGCTGGACCCCATGTCTTTTGCCCCTAAAATCTGTCCCCTGTCTTTTTCTGTAAAAGGAAAAGCAGGGAAAGAATCTGGTTCTGACAGATTTTTATTTTACCAAAGTGCGCAATTATTATATAATATATGGAACCACGCTATTATCTTCCAATCATAATCCATAAAAAGTGTTCCAAGTTTCCAAAAATCAAAGTCTGTCTGAATGGAAGATGGGAGAAGCCTTGCAGAAGAATCTAAAACTAAGGAAAAGGTGTCATGAAGACAAAATGCTTGAGGTTATCAACGTACACAACCTGACTTCAGAAACGAGTTCCCATAGATTGTCGAATCAAAGGTAAAGAATTTTTGTTCTTAACAAGCAAGTCTTAGATTCTTTTAGAGTTGAGATAGGCACTAGTTCACCCTGCTCTAGCTGGTGCAGAATAAATAGCTTTGCTCTGCCCATAGCAATACAGACTATAGGTGACTTGATCTTTCCAGATGAGGGGCCCAATTCCTTAAAGGTAGATTTCCATAGAGTTCTAGAAGATACTACCTTACTGATGCAAGTCTGATGGCATCCTATAAAAACCAAACCAATGGATATTCAGAAGTCCTACAGAAGTTGCAACTAATACTTTCCCCTCCCTGAGGCTGTCATGCAAATAAGGTTTTCAGTAGGGAACTATTTTGTGTGAAACCAAATGCCAAATGCATAAGGGTTGCAAATAAGTGGCTCACATTCTGTTCTGCAATACTATAAATGCATTTAAATTAAGGATAATTCTTTCTACTTACACTCGCACCAGAAAAACTAAGCGAGGGCTTTGCACATTGCTAGATCTTACAGGAGCAACATGCAGTAAGTCATACATACTCTGGTTTTTATTTCTGAAATATCACAGACACTATCTGCTTCATTCTGCTTGGAGCCTTATGTAAAAAAAAAAAAAAACACCTCAGTTTTTAAAAATCAACAGCAAAACTCAAATAATTCAGTACTACATGTCTTTTGGAAAATAAATCTGACATAATTTAAAATGTGGATATAGATGTAAAAGCACCAGTTGCATTCAGTAATTGCCAGCAGTCAACGTTATTGCATGCAGAAAATTGACTAGTACACCCAATATAAATTATTGATGCACTCATATTGACTTATTCTGACTTTGATGGATAGAAAACGTGACGCTTTTGTAATATGCATATTGTATTAATAACATAACTAATCAAAGATAATTTTTAGCAAACTATGACATAAGGCCTTAAATTATTGATGGAGAACAGTTTAGAGATGGTTAGTGCATCAGTTGAATGTGTTCATTTCACTGACCATTTGGTCTGGTCCCATCTGCCACAAGTTAGCTTCCTCATCTCTCTAGTACCCATTCAGGTGCATTTGGAGCAGCTGGGATATTAGTTCTCTGTGGAGAAATAAGATATCACCATGACTCGCCAATGCTCCCCGCAGTTCCATGCTCCCCAGCAGCCTCTTCAACAATAGGACAAGGCCCTTCTCAGTTCCAGGTCTAATAATTTAATCTCATAAAAGAATGTAACTTAGTCCCTTGGAGAGCCTTGCCTTATTAATAAAAAATGCAGGCATACAATTTACATTGTTACAGTGACATTCCTCATATTGCTTTTTTTCATTCTGTCAAAAGCTTCTGGAAAAAAAACCTTAATAAAGAGAGACTTATTCAAGGAAATAATGTGGCCATTTGAGCTAGTTGGCCTAGGATTATAGCATGACAATGAGGAAAATGTGAGGTGGGAGGGTTAGGAGAGATGAGGGAGTTACTGCATAAAAGGAGATCTGTTTCTTTAATTCTTTAGTTCTAATGCTAAAAAAAGAGTGTGGAATGGAAAACAAGAAATGCCCACTTTTGATCCATCTTTTCAGTTAAACTTTTAAATAGAAAATAGACCATATTTGCTGAAGGGCTTTTGTTAATACTAAAAGCATCATTTAGCAATCTGTTGGACAGTGAACCAGGACAATGCACAATGTGGATCAAAGCACTAAAACAAGTGGCTTCCCGTGACTTTTATTTAAGTTTTGTAGTACAAGTTGGCCAGCTGCAGCATGCAGCATTTGCAGGCTGTGTCCGCTTCCACAGATGTTTTAAGTTAGGAGTCGTTCTTTGTTGTTAACCCTGAAATAGCATCTGAAGAGGAATGTCAAGAAGCGGCAAATGCTTGGAAGCTTAAAGAAAACATTACCTGATGTCAGGCATCTTTTGAAATAAAATACTCTTCCTTGCCAAGCTTCACTGGGGGTGGTGGGAAATTATGCCCGTTAGCAGACAGCTTGGTAGACCTTCCAGAACTCCTCCTCCACCCTGCTGATTTTCTGCTCTATGTTGACTTGGAAAATGTCTACATTTTCTGTGGCCAGTTTTTAGACTAGGCAATTCCTCTTTATGCTAGAAGACTTGCCGTGCTCCCACGTGGTCTTCTAGACCAGGTCAGCTTGCCCACCTAAGCAGCACTTTGTATGCTTACACTCAGTCTCTGCCTTGGTTAATACATAGCATACTACATGGGCTTCAATAATTACCAGCAGCAATCAAGGCATGAGTCAGAGGATGAAGTCAGCCTTGGAATAACCAAAAAGATATGTCAAAGAACTCCTTGACTAATGTTGCCAAAAAAAGTTCTTATTTTTGAGTTTCCGTAATCAGAGAGTGTATGATTTCACTTGTTCTTCCTTTAGGTAGGCTGCAATTACCTTTCCCACTCAAACAGAATGAGGTTAAGTCTGAAAAAGCAGAGGAATTTCAGGAAGTATTCATATAGCAAGCCGCTGTTGACTGTAGTAACTCAGACCCAGGAGCCAGTGGTGAAAAAGTATCTGAATTTTCCATGCGGCTCTAGAGAATCAAGGCAGTGTTTCTGACTTCATCCTCAGCTCGCTTGCCTCCTCACTCTCTTAAAAACAAGCTGGGAAGCACTTCTCCAGAGCTAGATTTTTTCTCCTAGTCATAGGTGAGAAGTTATTAATGGCATCTGAGAAGTATCACATCCCCACTGCGGTGTGATTTGTCTTATGTGACTAACACATAAGAAAGGAAGCTGTGATGAAGTTTCCAGCTTTCCAGCTCTGGTGGCACACTCTGAGGATATCTGTGGTTCTCCAGCCCAGTCACTTGCTGGGGGAATGCTTGGGAATTTCCAAGAGCCAGAGCTGGATTATTTCCCTTTTACCAATGAAAACACCACATTTGGTTTCCCCTTTCCTTGCTAGACGTGACTAACTCCCAGGATGCATAGAAGCACTTCTGAGGAACTCTTTTCTCTGAAGTATACCATACATATAAAATGAGATGAGCTTTCTTTTCCTTCTCTCATTTTAAATGATACAAGTAGGCTGTGCCCCATGGAACAGCAGAACTATCAAGTTTTAGCTCAATGTACTGGTCAAATCTTACAGGTTGAACACGGCTGTGATATCAGCACGTGATTTTAGGAAACATGGTACAAAGTACAGAAGGGACAAAAAAGTGTTCTCCTGCTGCTGCTGGCAAAAGGAGTACTTATTTTGGTATTCTAACTGCTAGAGAGCATATGATCTCCAACTGTTTCTTCCAGAAGAATTAAAAATTGTCAAGTGGCATTCTGCCTTCCTCCTGGATATCATGGAAACAGCTGGCTAAACTTCTGCGCTCCCTCACCCTTCTGCCGGAGCCCAGTGTTCAGTCACCAGCTCGCTTTTTTTGCCCTTCTATTTAAGCATTGTTCATGCGTTATTAGTCTAGGCAGAGTAAGACGTTCTGCAAGGGTTTGAAATGAAGGACAAAAATGGTGTGGTAGATTTGACAAAAAGGACTGAGGTCTGACACTCCTGGTGTAAATCGAAGGGTTTATCCGTATTGACAAAAGTGATTAAATCCCTGTAGGATTCCACAGATTTCACAGATATACAACATAGGTTCATAGATTCATAGATTGGTCCAGGCCGGAAGGGACCTCCAAAGGTCATCTAGTCCGACCTCCCCGCAGTCAGCAGGGACACCCCCAACTAGACCAGGTTGCCCAGGGCCTCGTCGAGCTTCACCTTGAATATCTCAAGGGAAGGGGCCTCAACCACCTCCCTGGGCAACCTGTTCCAGTGCTCCACCAACATGAACAGCCTAATGCATGAAAAGAAGCTGCATTTTTTCTGAACTATGTATTTTATGATTAAAACATTTGTTCCCATGTCAGAGAAAACTGTGCCTCTTGACTGTCTATCTGCATGCTTAAATCTTCACTGTAGTGCAGATTAGCCAGCAGCTGGGGCTAGATGCATGCTCCTGCTATTTGTTCACAACGCCTTTCTCAAACTACCGAAAGCTAGAAACTTCTTGTTCCTGTCAATGGTGACTGACTGCAGTATTCACAGGGTAGTTTTCTAATTGGAGCTAAAATGCTGTGCAGACCACTTTTTGCAAAACAAAGTTGAGGTTAGTTTTAACGGGGACTTTTTTAGAAACCGAGATTTCTTCATGCATGAAAACCTAATTTTTCTTCTTCAGGCTTTCTCTCAGTATGTGGACACAGCTTTTCTGTTGCTGATTTTCTCTATATATTACGGTTACAAAAATGTGAATGAGAACTCGATTCCTATTTTGTATTCTAGGTGAAAGGCATGGTGCTGTCTCTGTCTGGAGGTGGCTTGGAAAGCTTTGCATGGAGGACAGAAGGCAGAGGTTTAGCTTCTACCACGCAACATCTCGGAGACTGTGGTGCCACAGGCTGTGCAGCGTGATGAAAAAACCTTAGGCAATGCCTAACCTATTTAGGGCATACCATGCAGAGTTAAAGATATAACAGGATGGGATTTATTTATGCATACAGGCTGTCCAAACTAAAGCACCAGAATCTAATTAGAGACCTTGGTCGAAGTGCTCTGCCCTGCCAGGACAGGCAATACGGGCTGTCCACATTTCACTGGAGGTCTCAACTGCCCTTCCCACTCACACAGCAGTGACAAAACTATCATGCCCATCAGTATCCCATGGATGGTACATTTAAAAGGTGTGACTAAATATTTGCTGTGGTTTTATATGCAGATTTCTGAGCCCCTTTCACATGTTTTCTGGAGGGACTTGGTTTTCACTGGCTACAGCTATGTTATAATGAGCCTGTACTTAAGCCCAGAGCATATGGACACAAGCCCAGGCAGTGGGACGGACAGTCAGTGAGCTTCAGCGCTTGTGGAGAGAAAGCCTGATCCTACCTTCCCCCTGAAGCCATGTCCCTCCTGCATGTGGCGTGAAGTGGCTTCATGCGGTTGTCCCAGTCACCAGCCCCTATCACACAATGCCTTACACTGGTGGCACCTTGCCTAATTCAGGCAGGTTGGGGTCATTGCAAGAGCCAATACCACATGGAGTAAGGACTGAAGGGGTGGAAGGCACAGCCCAGCGAGGCTACGGGGAGGTGGGAAGGGTGCTGTGCCCTTGGTGCCCTGGTCCATGCTCTGCTGAGCTATGCTGTCCCTTCCTCTGGCTCCAGCAGGGATGCAACGCCTCGCACTGAGGGAACAGTTGCTTGGTACCAGCTGGACACGCAAGCAAGATCTTTAATAGCAAGGAAAAAGGCCCTGCTTCCTCTTTTTAAAGTGATAAATATGGTGCTTTCTCTTGCTAAACTGCATGCAATTATTTCATCTACTACTTCAAAAGCACTTGAAAATATGAAAGTGCTCCCTGTCTTGTTTGGTCAATAGAGGTGCAAACTTAAAAGGGAGCCGAGATATTTTGTGCGTATTTTGCTCAGTTTACTCGTGTAGCAAGGTGATGCTTAGCTATGGAGCGTTTGTCTGAGGAATGGTTTCTTTTGCTCTGCATCATGAAATATATGGGAACAAGGTTATATCTGCAGTTACTGCAATCTCAAATTACTAATTTGTTTTAATGAAATTCAACTCCTCCCAAGATTGCCCCAGAACTATATCATGATTTGAAGTGCTAATGCTTGCACTGGGATCTTTACATTAGCAAATAAATCTGGGAAAATAAATATGTATCCATTTGTCTGCCTTGCAGGGATATTCCTGAGGAGGCAGCTGCACGCTGCTTGGTTTCATCGTGTTTTTGTGGTTTTAACCAGCTTGGCTTTCTTTTCTGCCATCCTGCAGGACAGGGAGGCTCCATTTCAGTGGTAAAAAATGTTTCTTTTTAGCCAAAAAAATAAATGTGTCCCCTCTGCCGTGAAAGTTGCAAGGCTACAGGGTGCAGCTCTACTTACAGCAGGATGGACTGTAGAAGGACACCACCGAGAGAGTCGGTCTTCTTCACAACTTCACTTCTGAGTTCCACCCCCGAAAGCACCCTGTAAGAACCAAGGCGGTTTTTATTGTTAGCCTTTCTGAAAGTGCTAAATCCCCATTTGCAAAGTTTAAGTTTCCCAGAAACAGTGAGCACGAGTGACCATTACGTGTCATGTAGATTTCAAATCTTCAGAGGCAGATGAAATTCATTCCTCAACTAAATCCCACACTAAAATATAACGGAGGAATTCAACACTCAAGCAAGTAAAACCATTGGGAAGTCTTAAGCAGATTATGAGATGCATTCAGCAGATAAATTATGTATCACATGTAAGGACCAAGCTTCAAAGGTTAGTGGGGAAACCAGCAGAAAAATATCAGAAATATATTAGATGAAGTAGAAATGTGAATTGACTTTTAAACTGGGATCACGTCTTTGAAGTTCAACAAATGTTGGAGTTGGTCTTGAGAATCCCTCCTTCAGGAAAAGTTTCATTGATCAATCGTGCAAGACAAATAAAGAAACTGAGAGCTGTGAGCCACTGAGAATGTTGTATCTGACTGTCTTTAGATATCAGCCGAGGTGACTGAAATGATTTGGTTCACAAAGAGGTTAACAATCCTGTTTTCAAGTAACTGTTTGACCAACTCCAGCTAAGGGCAGACCTTGGGAAAGAGGTTCCACAGCTGCAAACACATGTGTAACCACTACAAATCTCATCTCTTGACTTTGGCAAGGCGTGTGGACCTTTCTCACCTGCATCAATCTTCAAAAATGGGACAACCCCCCCAAAAAATTTCTTATTTTTCACTTGGAAATTGGAGACTGCCCCTGTTCTTCTTTCCAGTACTTCACACAGACGCACCCACATAAAAACTGTTACATTTTCTTTAAAGGACATATAGGCTAGCAGGTACCTCATCTAATTTTTACTTCAAATTTTAAGCCATTTTGAAGAGAGAAAGATATAATCCCTCCAAAAATCACTGTCTCAGCTCCCTGGACGGTGAAAAGAAAGAGGCATTTCTAGATACCTAGTTTAGATTTGGGCATCTAACTTTTGGTGGCTCAGGTTAAATGCGATGAATCCCATCCTCAGCGAAGCTGTGCTGCCAATTGCAGATAAATAAATGCTCTGTCTAAAACCTCCAGTGTGAAGATAAACTGGTATTTGGAATATATAGGCTTCCTTCCTGTTTTTTCTGCTCACCGAAATAATGGTTGTACCTGTCACCCTGCAAATTCCTTGGTGTGTATATATATAAATATATATATATATATATGTCCCGCTTTGTGTCTAACTGCCCTTACTGCTAGTAGGAGATGTACGTGGGTATGGGGAGCAGAATATACCCCACTTTCAAGCACCTGAATTATTTTTACTTCGCATGGAAATATGATTAGTTGTAATGAGAACTCAGGATTCAATGAAGGTGAGGTGGCTTAATGGTGAGAATTTAGTGCACTTTTACAATCTGATTATCTTAAAATGTCTCAACTTATAGCTTTTTCAAGCAGACATAATGGACCTTATTCAATAAGTTTGCTTAATCAGGTGTTACTTGTGGAGAAATATTACCATTCTTCTAAAAATAAAAGATTATGTTTCCATGTGTTACTACTGGGCTTTTTCCTTTGTTTCCTATGAAAGGATCTCTTCATATATATCTGAAATTCTTTTATTAATGTCTTCTCTTCACCCTGGAGAAGAGAAGTCTCCAGGGAGATCTAATAGCAGCCTTCCAGTACCTAAAGGGCCTACAGGAGAGATGGGGAGGGACTCTTGATCAGGGAGGGGGGCCATAAGATGAGGGTTAATGGTTTTAAACTGAAAGAGGGGAGATTTAGATTAGATCTTAGGAAGAAATTCTTTCCTGTGAGGATGGTGAGACACTGGAACAGGTTGCCCAGAGAAGCTGTGGCTGCCCCATCCCTGGAGGGGTTCAAGGCCAGGCTGGATGGGGCTTTGAGCAACCTGCTTTAGTGGGAGGTGGGACATGGCAGGGGGGTTGGAACTCAATGATCTTTAAGGTCCCCTCCAACCCAAGCCATTCTATGATTCTATGATTTTATGATTTATTTCACTGAAATCAAAATAGCCTGTAGAGCTGGCTCTCCCGCCTTTAGGTTTTCATATATATCTTATGATAATAGTAAGTCGGAGATATTTTAGTTCCCATAAACATTATTTGGCAAAAATAACATCATTAACAAACTGTGGCTTTGTAGGAACTGGGAAAGCCATGGTCTTCAGGGCTGAGGCACTGAAGAATGGGCCTCCTAAACCTGGCTTTGTCGTTAACTCACCGCGTTATTTCGAGCAGCTTGTCACTGAGTATATAGGGGCCTAGATGACCGTTTTAATCTAAAATTAAGGAATAAGTTACAGTAGCACTGAGCAAAATGAAACCAGCCTTCAGATTGCTTGAAAATATTAAAAATGTGAAAAAGGATGTAAGAACTGTAAATATGCAGAACGGTTTTAAATATATACATAATTCACTTTCAGCCCCATAAAGAACAAGATCGTTAATGTTATGGACTATCTGTGGATAATTTTGAATGCCTGGCTTTTGATAGAAAACATAGATATTGCTGGTGAGGGCATGAACCATATAGATTTCTGGCTGATGGTATATTGTGTGAGAAACCCACTATCACTATACAGACTGGTATCCTATGCAGAAATACTAGGCCAGACAAATGACTAACACACTAGGGATGACAAAAATCTGTCAACTCACTCTACCAGCATCTTCCCGTGGTTTTTCAGTGCTGCTATTTAGTATCAAACAGAAAGCCTATGGAATCATAGAATCATAGAATCATCTAGGTTGGAAACATTAATGGTATGAGCTTCAACAAGACCAAGTGCCAGGTCCTGCACTTGGGCCACAACAACCCCATGCATTGGTACAGGCTTGGGGAAGTGTGGCTGGAAAGCTGCCTGGAAGAAAGAGACCTGGGGGTTCTAATTGACAAGCGGCTGAATATGAGCCGGCAGTGTGCCCAGGTGGCCAAGAAAGCCAATGGCATCCTGGCTTGTATTAGAAATAGCGTGACCAGCAGAAGTAGGGAGGTGATTATGCCCCTGTACTCAGCACTGGTGAGGCCACACCTGGAGTATCGTGTCCAGTTTTGGGCACCTCAATCCAAGAGAGATATCGAGGTGCTGGAGCGGGTACAGAGGAGGGCAACGAAGCTGGTGAAGGGCCTGGAAAACAAATCATATGAAGAACGATTGAGGGAGCTGGGACTGTTTAGGAATGTAGAAGACTAAAACAAATTTTAAAATTTTGAAAGGATAAGATGATTCAGAAAACATCAGGACAGGGCAGACATAACGAAATTTCCCCTTGTTTTTCAAGCTGTGATAAAGCTATTTTTTTTAAAAAAAAGAACAAAAAATAACACATAACTGAAGAAAAAATGAAAACATTGTAAGTCTTCTCCTTCTCCTGCATTAACCCTTTATAAGGATTGAATCCTGTAGTCCATACTCAAACATCCAAACTGATTAAAGTTTTGTCTAGGTAAGTAGGAGAGATCACATCTTGACTGTACTTGCCAAGTGGTACTGATGGATACAGGAGATGGGCTGTGCCATTTCAGTCTGTCAGTTCTCAGTTTATGTACCAGAAAGAAAAACTAGTTTTGGACTGAAATGATAAAACCATTGAAATCCAACACGGATCCAAGAAACCTGAAAAAAGGTAAGAAACAAGTATTGTGGCGAGTGCTTTAACTGCAGCAAGAAAGTGCCAAATAGCAACATGACAGAAGTAGTTTAAATGTCATTCTGTGGCTCTTAGTTCTTGGAAATGTTTAGGGAGAGTTTGGATCGTTATCCAGAAGGTCATTCCTTATTCATATCTAGAGAAGTCACTGGGGTTGTCCTGCCCTCACTCATGATGTCACTGGGAGAAGAGCATCACCCCCATCCTTAAATTTCCTTTACTTAATGATCCGAGTTTTCCTTTGTCTTGTGTACAGGCACTGAGAACTCACTTTTGTTGTTGCAAACGGTTGTCATCAAAAGCGACAGTTTGTGTGGCAGGCATTTTGGGTGATATTCGGGGAGCTGTTAAGATATCTTTGTCCCTTTGGAAGCCTGCCATAGCCTGTGAACCTCCACGCTTGTTCAGAGAAAGTCGCCTTCCTATTGCCCCTGTGCCATACACACGTATCGGCATGTATATGTTTTTGAAAACTAGAGCTTTTAGTGATTGGCTCGGCTAGCACCATCCTTAACAAGCTTGTTTTAGTCTATTACTTCAAATTAATTTTTTAAGACTAGAGCATTAGAGAGTATGTCTGCTGGGGCTACAGTTGGAAAGACAAGTCTGAGGGCTAGACTATGAAATAAAAACAGCACATAAGGGAAGAAAACTGCCTAAAGGAAACATACTGCTCTTTGAATAGCAGGCGAGAGGTGGGAGGCAACCAGTTGAAATAACCCTAGTTAAAAAAAAAAATTAAAAAAAAAAAATTAAAACTGGGAAAAAGGTCCAGATCTTCTTTAATATCCCAAACTCACACTGAGGCTATGCCAGTTTTAGTCTATCCTACACATATTTACTTTTTTTATCACAGTGGTTGACTTTTGAGAAGTACTGGTAAAAAAACCTGAAAATTGCAAATGCTTTAGAGATTGCACCCTGCCTTCTGGGTAGTTAATTTCTACAAAATAAATTATTATTTCTTAAAGAAAACTGAGATTCTTCTGCACTCCAAGATTGGGAGCTTAAAGGAAACACCATCTAATACCATGAGGCTCATGCTATCACTGAGAAACAGCAAAGCTGAGTCTACAAATCTGTCCAGAGTCTGTAGATCTGATTATACTCAAACCCTGAGTTCCTTTGAGGAGCTCCCTCATGTTAGTCAGGTGCAAGCAAAGCAGGTAGTACAGGACATTCCTGAACTAGTTCCTTTTAATGGAAATATTTGTCTAGGTCAAAGGAGACAATGCTCTTGCCTCAGCCTCAATGGTATTTGATGCCCATTCCAATTCCTTGTGCTTGATCTGTGCATATATAATACCAGCAGCTTCAACAGCCTCGGCTGGATCCTGAGGCACCTAAGAAACCAAAACCTGAATCATAATGCAGTATCAGGGACAAATAGGAAAGGCCGCATTAATGTGATTTTTTTAGTACAAAACCCCAAAATCGTGTCCGACAGATTACTGTGAGCTGTGATTTTTGGATTTACATGCAGCTAAAAAGTTGTCAATACAACTTCAGCCTTTGTCTGGAAAAGGGGGCCTGTAGTATTATGCCTTACACTCCAGATCTCTTTTTTTTTTTTTTTGTCTGCTGGGCATTGTCTGTAGTTCTCCAAGATTTGGTTAGATCTGAGATCTCTAGCTTTCAAATTTATACCTGCATCCTCATGCTAAACTTGTTTTCTATCTGTAAGAAATTTCCCATTAATTTAGCTAACACACATGCATGTAATTCTTACCAGGTCAAAAACACTAATTAAGACTGAACAATAGTGAATATGCCCCTCCTAACTAACCCTCTTCCAGAGCAAAGAGGGGCAGTTTGAACGTATATAATAAAAAATTAAGTATGAAATCAAACAGCATCGAAATGACCAGAAGCTGGTAAGATTCCTGTTTTAATCTGGCAAAGAATTCCTCCTAGATGCGAAGCTGCATCCGTCCTGCACCATGGAATCCTTTGTTGGAGAATCAGAGGAACCCCATATCAGCTCAGAGTAGTTATGGGCATACGTGCATGTATGTAGAGTTACTTTAAATGTATGCTGGTCTCTCCCAAAGGTAAAATGGGAATCAATTGAATAGTTTGCTGTCAATTGAGTGATCTTCACATTTAACTCCTTCTCTACAAACTGATTGTGTTTAAAGCAGGACAGAAATATTTTTTGCCGAAGTGGTTTAAGAAAAGAAGTGCTGAAAATTGCCACTAGATCCATTTTTTAATTATCTTTAACAACATAATTGCTGCTAAACTTGCTCTTCCCCTCCACCCCCCAAAAAAAAAGTACGTTTGAGGGTACAAAATGCCATTGAAACACTGAGAAAAAATATTTCAAACTGCTCTGTTGCTAGCATAGTATGGCTATAGCAAAACACATACTAGTGAGCTGGAATCATATCATCCTGAGCATCTGCACTACTCCTCCTTGGAGAGTGCATACTAATCATCTCTCTTCATGGTCAGTAACCACATAAGGACAACACCAGACGATGCCAGTGGTTTTGGTCCTGTAGCATTTATATGCTTTCCTGCAAAGATAGTCATGCCAGATAATATTCGTCAACCTTGTCTTTGGTCTTCTCTCTTGATTGAGGCAGATGTTTATTTTCCATCTGCACTATATGTCAGTGCAACTGCAGCCTTCATCTGGCAAAGGGTGCCTGTAATATTATGAGGCCATCGCATAAGCTGCTGGAAAGATTACTCTTGTGAATAAAATCAGTTTATGGCTAAAAACATTTATTCTTCATTTTGATAAGCCCTTAACAAATGAAAATTTGCTTCCTTACACTTTTGCCAAGCATAGGACCATGTTTATTTCTAGCTATATGGGTCACGAAGGATTCCCAGCTGTTAGATAGAGTCAGTTGTGCATTGCTGCACTCAACAACATCTGTTTCACAAAAACAGTATCCAGCTTTTAGCGCTCAAATGGAGGTTATACCATATGCCAGCAGACCACTTAGTTTTTACCTTGGGAACCAACTTTACACTAGTCAAGGTAACAGAGGAAGTACTGAGTATTTAAATGCTACCAGGCTTCAGTCACATCTTCATGTGCTCTTGTCATTTCCAACTATATATAGTAAAATTAGTTCCAAGCATATACCGCAAGCTGTTCCTCTGTTTAATTATTAACTGGAAGAAAGTTTGTTTGCAAAACAGTTAAAATGTTTTTTGTGATAGACTCTGATGTTGAAAGTGGTGCCATAAGATGCTTCTGCAAATACAGAACCTTGTTAAAATGTCAAATAATATCAGCTATCAACAAAGGCAGATCAGGTTGAATACCCTTTAACTACTGAGCAGGATGTTAAAAAGCCATACTACCATGGAACTCTGCAGAGCCTCGCAAACCATTCAAAATGTCTGGCCGTGTTATACTACCAGGATGTTTTCGATTATGATTTATGTTGTTCTACCAACTGTCTTCTTTCCTCTCGTTTGGTTTTAATCACTTAATGGCTCTCTGGAAATAAAGTTTTAAAAATACGTATCTTTGACAGCAACAGAGAAATTAGATTAAAGGAAATGCCTCTGATAGGTGAATCATTCTCTAAGGAAAATATCAAACAATTTTATGACCTTACTGGTAGGAGGAGGATGGTTGTTGCTGGTAACATTGCATGGTATTATATTGCTCTTAGAGATGTACTGAAGTGGATTTGTTTGCCGATGATTCATTTTTATCATAAATGTTTTGTTGCAAAATACATTCCTTAATGCCCTCTAAGATGTTTTCAATAGCTCATGGATTAAATTTGGTGTGTAGTCCAGAATAGCTACAAGATTCACATTATACTCGATTCTACCAAATCGTATCACTGAAAAAGTGGATTATGCCAGTGAAGCGAATGAGTTAGATCCTGTTAACACAAATAAATTTTACTTGTATGTAATTAAATTGACTGCAGTGGAATTATTCTTCATTGAAATGATGCAAAAAAGCCAGTCGTGATACATGGAGCCAGTTTGCTCCAAATCCCATTCTTAGTTCGTAAAACTGAAGAACAGGATAAGTCAATTCGCACTACGTAGTTGCTTATACCTATTTCCCTGCCGTTGCAAAACCAAGTAAATCACCAAACAGTTTCTGTTCTGCCAGCTTCCAGGAGAGCCGTAATAAATTCAGTTGGTCCGTTGTAACTCTTCTGTGAGCATCTCATGTACATACTGCAAGTTGTATATGGGTTAGGCTGTCTCTTTTCTTACCTTTTGAGTTGCACTATGGGTATGCCTCAGGCTCCTCTTCCTCTCTTCGACCGACACAGGGACTAGACCACCATGCCTCTTTCCTGGCTGCCCGTGTTTTCCTTTTAGATGAAAATGATGGGGTGTGCACACGTTGATATGGAGATCACATCCTGCTATGGAGCAAGGTATGGCCAGAAAAGCATCCACCTCCAATAACAGATGCTCTCAGTTCCATATTACAGAGGTTGCCAGAGCCTTACAAAGCTGTGCTTTTGGGAAATGTGTCAATAAATCTACAAAAGACAAAACAAGTTTCTAACTATGCCAAGTCATAAATTATATTAAGAATTCTGGGGGAGCTGTCCCCAAAAGGGACGCTGATGGGAACAAGGATTCCAGGGCAGATCAGGACATCAGAGGTAGCAAATTTCTGAACAGGCTGATGTGACCTTATGGTTTAGTTTATGTACCCTTTTGCAGCAAACGCACATTGAAATTTCAGATAAATATGGATGGATGGAAGAGAAATAAGATTGCCTATTTTTTAAATGCAGGTTAGATACGTCATGGATAGAAAATCTTGCCAGATAGCTAGGTCCAAACTGGTTTAGCAAAACTTAAGTGAAAGGAGTTATGTCCATTTATGCTGTATCAGAACTTGGCTTCTAACTATGGCTTCTTTGTTGGTTTCTTGTTTGGTTTTTATTATTATTATTTATTTTATTTTGCTCACTGTAGTCAGGTATGTAACTGAGCTACTCTTGCAACAACATTTACTCAAATCATGGGTGGAAATTTGAGTTTTCAAATCTGTTTTCTGTTTTCAAACCTTTAAGAAATCATCCAGCTAAGAATGATCTACTCAAAGGGCAATATGGAATACTTCATGCATTGTAAAACCTCAATGAATCCTTCAACTTATCAGTTATGTCTACTTAAAATGGAGAAAAAGAAAACTCTTTGCTTATATTTTGGATATCTTTTTTCTACCTTCATCAACATTAAGTTCTTTGGGACACTGATGCCTTTCTGTAAGTGTGTATCATGCCTGTGTTTGGCTAATTCTGTATTACAAATAGTAACAGTTTAGTTTATTTTTCCATCTAGGGATAAAATTACTGAAGTTTTCAGGCTCCCATTTCTGTCACCAGCAGTTGCCTGAATAATCACACCCTCCAAAGACTAAAACAGGTATTTTATTTAAAAATAAAGTAACTTTTGCAAAAATGAAAGGTACACTATCACTTTATAGCTTTCATTTTAGAATGAACCTTATTTTCGAAAGAAGGTTGGGAAGTATTAAAGTTTCTATTTTTCAGTCTTCATAATTTTATAGGTTGTTGGAAAACCTTCCCTTTTATTCATTATTGTTTGGCATCCATTTCAGTTTTGAAGTGTTGGCTCTTGCTCCATTTGGGAAACATCAGGATTCACAGGAATGAAAATAATATTGAGATGGCTAGGCGCTGGGAATGTTTACGTTATGGGAATATTACCCAAAAAAATGTTCCCTCCTCAATCCACGGCCTTATCACAGAATTTGTTGCAATATTTCTGGCCAAGCGTGCTAAACCTGTAACAGTAACTCTGTACATAGAGTATTCAGAGGTGCTCTTGCTCCCATTGATGTGATAGGAAAGCTGTTAAGTACATTAGACTCATTCTGGACTTCGAAATTTTGCTCTTCCCTCCTAGTGAATCATTGCCAGGAACAAAGGACCCCTCAGTGCCCCTTTTCACCCCCTTCATTTCTACCACACATCTGTACAGTCTTGCTCCACGTGAGAAGAATTGCATGGGTACCTCAAAAGCCCATCTTTGGCCCGGAGCATCTATGCTGTTGCAAAGCCGCGACGTCTCACAGCCATCAGCTAAAAAGAGCTGCTCTTCATTTGTCAGCAGCAGACAAAAAAAAGTCAATATTGAATCTGTGAATCTCACTGAACACCTAGTCCCGGAGTGCCATTTTTCAGAGCCCAGCACAGAACCCCACAGCCTCAGCAGGTGAACAGGAGGGTGGCAGGAGGGTGTCCTTTCCAGGGCAGAGGGCTCAGACAAACTCTTGTTCAACCTTTTGGTGGGTCCACTGTCATATTCTTCACTCTTTATACATTTCATCTACAAAATCAATGAAGAATGACATCATCCAGTTCTGGCTGCCCATTAACTGTTTGTCATCGAGTCTTGTTATTACGATTTTGTGCTTCTGTTCATGCCCCTTTCCCCTCTCCCCCCATTTAAAATTCTCCACTGGCTTTATTTAAGCCCTCCCTAAGCCTACAAGTTTGGTGAGCTTTTCTGAACAAAAAAATATATTAAAAAACAAGCTGGTTTTCCAGGTGGGTTTTCCCAAGCTCTCACAGCTCTCATTAGAGTAAAGTTTTTACAGTTACATCTGTGCAAACAGTGAAAACAAATACAGCGTAATGGCACGGAGCTGAAGGAAGTTAAGTGCACCTCTCCACCTGCCAAGGCCCAGATGTGGGAAATAACATGGCACAAAGACCCCAAATATTGGGACACGGCAGAATTATTGCTACAGAAGGCTTTGGTACTACGTTAGTTTAATTTCTTGAAGCATAATGTTTTCTGCAACCATTGTTTCCCCGTTCCTGCTGCAAGCAGTTTTACTGCTCTAAGCATGAGGTAAGATTTATAAGCTCGCTACAACCAGAAATGAGCAAAATATTTGTCTGCAATGAAGAATGCCCATCGTTAAGAGAGACCATAAAGAGAGATGACTGTGTCTATTACCAGAGATAGGCAAGACATGCAACTTATAGCAGGACTTACTGCCTTATAGGATTTGGATGTGTATTAAAACACCAAAAGAAAAGTCTGCTTTCTGAAATTCCTGAGATTTCCTAACCTCCCTCCAACCCCACAAATGAGGCCAATAACACTCACACTGAATCTCTTTCTCTTCATAAATCCTCTTATTTATTCTCACCAAGTGATGTTATTTGGCACATAAAGGCAGTGTTGTTTCTTAAAGTTGTTTCTTAAACAGAGAAGCTCCCTGCTAGCGCTAGACATTTGTGCCTATCAGACAGGCACAAACTGATATCAACCAGTGATGGCGAAAGCCTGGAGAGCTTCTGAGATGTAGCTCACCACACAACTGCTCATACTGGATCAGGCCCCAGCTACATCGCATCCAGTGTCTGATCTTTAATAACAAACAGGACAGCATGTGTAGCAAAACCCTCACTCAAATGCACCCCCATTCTGTGCACTCTTACAGGCTTCCGTTTAAACAGCCGTATTTTTACACCCAGGTATGCATTCCATAATATGCTTTGGATACGAGGTCTACGATTTAGTTACCATGAGAAAAAATAATGCCTATTGTTTTGCTGTTTGATGAGGTAATTGGGTTCTTCTTAATGTTTCTATTAGGGAAACAATTACTAGTTGTTCCCAGTTCTCTGTCTCCATGCCCTTTGGGATTTTGCAGATTTGCCCTCAATCTTTCCTTTTCCAAACGGAGAGGAGATGAGTCTATTTAATCCCTGTTCATGAAGGAAGCCTTTCTCTGGTCTTCTGGTTGCCGTTTTCACACTCTTCTGCTGTACCCTTCTGGGTACGGAGGGGACCTGAACCACACACATTACTGATGGGACACACCAGGGATCCACAAAAGCATAGTGATCTTTCTGTTTTGTTTTTGATTCCTTTCCCAATAATTTCTAATAGTCTATTTGGGGTTTTTTATGGCCTCTGAGTTGTGAGCTGACATTTTCCTACCCACAATGAGTCAAGATCTCTTTGCAGAGTGGCAATAGCTAGTTTAGAGCGCATCACTATCTATATATAGATTATGATTGTTTTTCCCTATGTTCATTATTTGGTACTTATGGATATTGAATTTGTTATATTACTCTTAGTCATTCAGTACTGTGAGATCCTTTTGTAACTCTTTGTACACATTTACTACCATGAATGGTTTTGAGTCATCTGCAACTTTGCCACCCCTCTTTCCAGCTTATTTATAAATTGTACAGCAGACGTTCCAGCCCACATCCCTTGCAAGATTCTCATGGTACCCTCCCCTCGTTGTGACACCTGATCACTTCTTTCTACAACTTTTGTTCCCTCTATAGAAAAGTTCCTGTACAGGAACCTGTGTTTCCTCCTCTAGAGCAACTATCAACACAGAAAATTCCAGCTTTTCTGCTATGGCTTTATGATCCTTGACTACTCTTTTCACATTTGTGTAATTTCTTAGCCCTTAAAATTGTTTCACACAATGTTTTCTCTGCTATGAAAAATGTTATTGGTTTTGTGCTTTTTTCAAATTATTTCTCAATATTTGGTTTTGCTTTCTTTATTAGTGTTTACATTTAGAGTACTAGAATTTATGCTTTCATATCTTTTCCTTCATTGGACACTTGACCAGGAGAGTGTTTTCTGCAGCCTGAAGAATGTCTTTTATTCCTAATTGCCTTTCCTATTCCATTGAGTCTTCTCCTCTGATTCTTTTCCCGTCCTTCAGGACAACTTATGTCTTGGTGCATATAGGTTTGTTTCTAAGTTAATAATTATTATTATTATATATACAATAATTCAGAAATGCAGGGAATCTGTGGAGAAATAGGAAAGTAATTGTCTTGCAAAATTACAAAATTACAGCTGTAAGTAATATAAGAAAGAATAAAAAGTTACTGTAATATGCAACTTCCTTTCAAATGCTACCAACATCCGGAATAAATGGGATGAATAGGAAAGGGCAAATGAAAATATAAAAATGCCTTTTATTTACCTTCTGACAACACAGACAGTCCACACCTGCCAAATTAGGATGGATAATGAGGCCAGGTACAGCTGGATTTCTGCAGGGAATGCTTTGTTTATTTGAGTAGTTCGGGGATTTTTTCAAATATTTACTATATTTCAAGTATTATCAAGGGGAAATGATTTGTGGGTCTAGATAAAGCAAAATCCCATGCTTAATAGAAAATAGATTTAAAAGGCCAGATTCATCCTTCTTCTGTTACCCTACGGTAGTTGGAAGAATTGGACAAGAAGGGTGTTTAGATTTCAAGTGTAAGGATTCACTTTCTGTCTTGCTACATCAGTCTTTGGATCTTTTTAAGAAGAGGTATTTATCAAGCTGTGATGTAGGTTTCAATCATCTCTGTCAGTGGAGGATAGCAGAAATTGATGAAATAGGAACAGAAGTATGGGAAAAATATATAAAAGGCCTTCACATTGATACCGATGAGTCCAAGTTCCTTGACTCTTCAATTTGGCCCAAATCGACTTACTATAGTATTTTTCTTACTCTTCCTAATCTCATATATGAAGCTCTTGTTCTTTCCAGGTGACAAAAGTTTCATATATCATCCAATAGTGTTGTTATTTATCAGCAAGAGATTAATAGCCACACAAGCTTGACTAATGAGGACCGTATTCCATAAAGAACCAACTGATACAGAAAGATTATCCAAAGAATAGGATACCACTAAATATGCCTTAAAATATGGCCTTATATTAGTAGATAACGTGCAACCAGGCAAGTGTTCTCCATTTGTATTTAGCTCAGAAGTTATCCATCTCTGCTTGCAAAGGAGATTTTTTAAGAGCTGAGAAAATGTTTGTATGCCTAAAAGCTTGTAGCTTTCCCAATGACTTCAGCTGTTCTGGTGACAGATATTAGCTCTCCCTGCAAACCATAACCTGTGCATGTCCTTAAACCACTATGGGTAGTGATCAGCAGTAATTCTATCACTTGTTTTGATGGCATCTTCGGAAGCTGTTGGTCCTCTCACTGCAGAAAAGCTCAAGACCAATGATAGCTTATTTGTCTACACCTTCTCTGTATAGTTTGAGACTGAGTCTTCCTTGCAGCTCTGGTATTGTACACAGGAGTAACTTTTGCCAGCTAAATGGACTTGTAAAGACCCTATTTAACTGGTTAAAACTTTCCATTTGGGTTTTGTTACCTAGTGTTTTCCTGACTCCAATTTTCCTGAATATTAATGTATAAACAATTTGGTTCTTGCTCTGACTTTCTCAGCATAGTTATAAGAAGTGTGTGGTCTGAAAAATTTGGACATCTGCAGTAACTGATGACTATATCCAAGATTGTCTCCCTAGGCTTCTTCAGTGGTCAACAGAGAGAAGAAGAATGTATCTGACCTGGTTTAACTATCTGTTTGATGATGGGATGAATCACACCTTGGAAGAGCTTATCTCTCTGTTGCTAACAGAGGGATAAAGGTAAGTAACTCATATGTAGAGTCTCCTCTGTAGATATCTTTATATGGTTGAATGAATCCCACCCAGAGTGTGCTGGGTTTTTCTGTGTTGTAAAATTTCATTAACAAAAACGGTTGAAGTAGAAGATACAGTACTTGAAAAATCTGTTGTTTTACCTCTAGCTCACTGATTTGAATGCAGACTGAGAGTGCTCACGGTCTAACAGCTGTTCAGTGACCTATGTGACATGCTTTGAGTCTTCAGATTTTGGTTTTGGAAAGTCCTAAAAATAACCTTCTTTTGCCATCCACTGCTCTGTTGCCACTGCCTGCATGCTTGGGCTGTTTGCTCAGGCATGTTAAGCGTGCTTTTTTGTACCTCCTTGAAAACAAGCTCCTTAGGTAATTGTTATGCCAAATACAAGAAAAGGGGAAGAATACAGATTTACCTGATCTTGACAGCAAACTCTAATGTCTAGAGCTAGTGTCAACAAGCAAAGTACCAGTCAGGATATCAGGGTACAGGGAATTCCTAAATACTGCCTCGATATCATTTTTCAATGCCAACTAAGACATTTGTCCTAATTTTGAAAATAATTCATGGTTTAAACCCCAGTTGCATCAAATTTGCATCTATGAATCCTGCTGACAGCTAAGCTCTTTGGAGACTACACCGACCATAAAGCTAAGAGCGAAGCTGGGGACACAGTGTTCTCTGCTCAGGGCATCTGGCTAAGAAACAACAGTCCAGAGGAAAACAGCTTTAGGAAACGTTGCAAAAGCCACAAGAAAGCCTTTCAGCCCCAGAAATTACAAGGCACAATTTGAACACCTTTCTCTCTCTCCATCTCAATTTCTTATCTGAGAAAGCCATATCCCGACAGAGTTTTGGCCTTAAATGTACTGGAGATTCCCTGCATCCCTCTGTGCGCTTTGCTATTGCAAATGCCTCCATATAGTGCCAGGACTCCTGGCAGCAGTATAAAACCCTGAGATGTAAAGAAGAAGAAATATTATTGTGCTTCCCATGACCGTCGAGCCATCGAGCCATCGAGCGTGGAGGTGGTGCCACGGCACCAGGACAGGAGGAGCAGAGGTGAGTGGAGATGGAGGCAAGTGGTCCCCTAGTTTCTTTCCTTATGCCAAGCAACGCGCCAGCCCCTGGTGCTTCAGTTTATTTGGGGAAGGCAGTAGTCTCACTGCCTGTTGCAGAGGTTTACATTATCCTCTCTTCAATTTCCAGGGGATGTTACCGTGTGCCTAGCAGGACGAGAAGCCAGTAAAAGGATTAAAAATGCAACTTTCCTTAAAACATTCATGCAAAATCTGTATCTACCTAGTTGAATGCCTAAATTACTTTGACTTTCAGGGGATTATATAACTATACATTTTCCATATACAACACTAGTTCAAGGAGATTACCGGGAAAGGCTGTCCATCCAGAGCCCACCACACGGAAGTGTTAATATATTAATAGCGCCTGTTAGTATAAATGGGAAACAAAGCTGTAGAGAGCTATTCAGTCGAGTGATGCTAGACAAGTTAGAAAATGCTTGCAGTATCATTTTGAAATACTTTGATTACGCAAGTGTTCATAATGTAATGACAGTGCCATTAAATCCCGGGTACATGTTCATACCACTCTCCCACAGATGCCCCGGGGACCCGACAAGGGTTCAAGAGCTGTTTTCTGTACACAGTGAGACTTCACAGGTAGTCAGAATTGGATGGGGCTTGTTGTCTCAAGACTGTAACTGATTACCAAGGAGAAGAAAAAAAATCTCTAAAAGAACTTCGTTATTGGTGTTGTCCCATTCACCAAAGGTTCCCAGCCCTTTTGTTAGCATAGAGACACATAATCAGTAGATCTGAGGTTTGTAACAGCTTCGGGGGTAAATCCCACAGAACAAAGGTAAGAAGGAGGTGGTGGCTGGTGAGAGAAACTCCAGAAATCTATGTAATAAAAACATTTTCATCCATAACCTTATAATAACTATGCTGTTCATCAGGCATTCCAGCCAATAGCTCATGCTCTGTCCCATTGCATCATACACTTGCATCCCACTGGTAATGACTTGTTCTTTGAATTGCAATTAACCTATTTAAGACCAATTAAGAAACAGATCTTGAATAGGCCTGCAGTATTACAGCTCAGTACTCACAGAAGATGACAATGATGTTTTAATTAAATATGGGAGCAAAAGGTCTCAAACTGAAGCTTACAGCTAACTAAGCAGCAGTCATTTGGTTACTGAACAGGCAAGGAGCTTTATGGTCTCCTTCCACATGGTTCAGCCTCCATAGCTCTCGAGTTTGCTTAAGGCTAAATAGCTTTCCTAATCTATTATTGCACAGAAGAAGTCCCTCCCGCCCCCCATTTTCCAGATCGCAGTTTGGTATGTTTTAACAAACTATGATAATCCCTTGGTTTTTGCAGGGCAAGAGTAGTGCTGATAAAGTGATTTCATTTAGGCAAATTAACTCTCTTAGTTACATGAAAGATTGAACACTGTTATCTTATGCCGGTATGTGCAAAGTCTCATAAGTGCAAAATACACATCAAGGGCCAATTTCACATGAAAAACTCCTGATAGTATAAGAGCTGGTTAATATTTCTGAATTATTAAGTCTGACAGCATAATCATGCTTTTTTGTTGTTTAGGCTGTTGATACCAGATGTTTAATGCACAGTAAAATGTGATAGTGTAATAGGAAGCATTTTAAAGAAGCGCAATTTTGGAAAATGAAGAAACTACTTGGGGTAATTTAAGGCATAAAAACAGATGCTGGAACTTGGAGCTGCTTTAGTTTCGAATAAAGTGGAAGCTTTCCTTTAGAAACCTATGGATATTCACCATCATTTGCTTTTCTCTCCTGGATGCAGACCTGGCTGTGGCCAGCTTTGGCCGGGAAGAGAGGTCAAAGTGTTGAGTCTCACAATCACACGGTGTTCAACGCTGTGCCTTGCCTATAGGCACTGCAAATGTGAAGGAGGGATCGCTCCCGCTGAGTTAGGGCTGGCTGATCGTTCTACCTCTGCTGGTTATTTAGCACATAATGACCACAGGGCTGAATTAAAAGCTTGATTGCAACACCCTTCCTGGGTGGAAGAAAGTCTTGCAGGTATTTCAGGGACACCAGATTTAAAATTGGATGGGTTACCAAGTTGATTATAAAAGTTGGCTGAACTTAGACTGCACGATGGTTTTGTTAACTATTATAAATTATTAAAAAATACTGCACAAGAGGATAAAACAGTATTCATGATTATATATTTATTTTAAATATATTTTTGATAATATATATATGTATAGTCAGTGAGTTGTACCTTAAAGACTAGCTTCACATGGAAGCAACAGACAATAATGAATGCTGATCAGTATTTTGGGACTGCTGAGTCTAATAACATAATCACGCTTCCCTTCTCCTTGTTGCTTCTTTTGGCACCAGATGTTTAAAGCACAGTAAAATGGAACCTTAATGTTCTCTGTAATTAATGGGTGAAAGCACAGAAGTATATACAGGCGGGCTGCGTTTCTATTAAGATGTTGTCATACAATTTATGAGAGAAAACAGATGTTCCTTTAAACAATTTTCACTTGGTGTGCCTGGAATTCCCCTTGAGAAATGAGAAGTTGTGGGAATTTTCCATGACAAAAAGAAGTGAATTTTGTACTTCAAAAATAATTGTTATCATACAGAAATTCTACACAGCCAGAGACAGGAAACTTTGTCAGAGCCAGAGCCATTCCAGTTTGATTATACACTTCCTTGCATGTTGCAAGAAGTCCAGATCTTAAACAAGGACCACACAAAGCTCAGCTGAAGGAGAGAGTTTACCTACAGGAGAAGTTCGGGTCTCTCCTGATCTCTGACTATTTAACATGTTGATTTGGGTGTGGGGTTTTTTTTGGCTTTTTTCTTTCTTTTTTTTTTTTTTGTCTGAAAGTCACTGCTTCATTGCCTCAAGTAAGCTCTGTCAGATCCACTTTGACACCCATCTGAACACAAGTAGTGTTGGGCTGTCTTCAGTGGCTCTGACTTTCAGAGAACAGCTGCTGAGAGCTTCCTAATGACCGGGGCTGTTTTAAGGTGTCACAACCCAACCACCCAAAAGAGAGCACCCAGATAGGCCTTTGTTCAAATGGGATTTGGGTCGTTAACTTATGGCACAGAGAATTACATCTTCAAAGCACCTTGCAAGTGTTTTTTTAGCACAACATCCTTTACAAGTCAGGAAATTATTTTCCACCTGTGAAGAAGTATGGCAGAAATGGAAGAACACAGTGAGAAGCTACACAGGCAGAAGCCAGGTTCAAACCAGAACCGAGGGCTCAAACATTCTGTCAAATTCTTGCAGCTGTGCTATTTATCTCACATCAGCTGAAGAGCAATAGCCACCTGCGAATACATGCTTAGTCTGTGACAAAGGACAGGTTAATTAGCTCACCTCAGTCCCTGATGAAGGAGATGTAGTAGCTTAGATTGTGCACAGCAACATTCCTCTTGTCACCGGTCTTCAAATCCTATGCTTAGGCCTCTTAATCACAATTTGAAAAATTCATAAATAGGTAATCAATATATCATGGAATCATGGAATTGTCAGAGTTGGAAGGGACCTCTAGAGATCAACTAGTCCAACTCCCCTGCCAAAGCAGGATTGCCCAGAGCACATTACTCAGGACTGCATCCAGGCGGGTCTTGAAGATCTCCAGAGAAGGGGACTCCAGAGAAGGGAACTGTATTTGCTATAATTTCCTAAACTGGGAGAAATCTTCCATTGGCTTGCTTTCTGATCACTGGTTTCCCCAAGTTTCAAACAGATGTCACCAAAGGCTGCTGCCATGTGGTCCAGATTGATAGGCAGGACAGTAGGAAGATACTGATGGTTACTCACTCAGCACTGTTTCCCAGAACAAAACAAAGATTCAGGATCAGATCCTGGGTTTAAGATTGTCCCATTATCTCATTTCAAATTAAAATAAGCTTCCCTAATCTTTCATTGCACAATCTGCTAATATTTTTTGAAAACAGATGTGTAGTAGACAGCTGTTTTGTTTAACAACCAACTGAGAAAACCAGGCTCCGGCTTGTAGTAAATAAACAGATGAAATGTTAGATTTAGAATTGCTTCTTTCAGGAATACCAGCCTGAAAATACTGGCTGGGGCACGGCTACCCATGTCTCTGCTTCTTAGCAATTCATATTCCTCTTCTGGTTGCCGGCACATATGAATGAAAAGCATAAACCATTTACTCTCCAGTCCACGCATTGTTAGTTTATCTTATACAAATACAGTTTAAAAAAAAAAAAAATCAAATTTGGGGAGCTTTGGTACAAAATTGCACTAATGGGCTACTTGGAAACATGGATTACAGCAGGAAGAACAAATAATAGTATACTCGTTTGAATGAAGAACACTCACCCCTCAAAATCCTACTGACTCACCACAGGATCTCAAGAGGTTTTTCTGTTTCCAGTTATTTAGCCCAGTCTTGTCACGGCTTCTGAGAATTTTAGTTGATACATTGGGTAAATTCTCTTTTTGACCTTCTCTGGGGGGAAAAACTTAAAAGAAAAATCTATTTCTGTATGGTTTTGTGGATTTGACATTTGTTTCCCTCATCTCTAGTAATCCTGGATTGGTAGAGTATCTGAAACATCATTCCGCTATGCCTCCATATGGCCAAGATTAAAAATGAATACAACTACAGCACATCTGTCAAAAGTAACTTACTATTTAATGAGGAATCAGAACTCCAGAAGAAAAAAAAAAAAAACAAACCACCTTTGTTCTTTTTTCACAATATAGAGTTATTTCTCCTGGCAGACTGGTCAACTGGGTATTGTTCCCATTAAGTCGTATGACTCCCAAAGTGTAAATGAATTTGAGATGCCCAAAACAGAAAGTAATATTTTCTGAGATTTGTAAACATACGTATGTGTATATTTATTTGTTAAACATAGAAACTATTCAATACGACAAAGATTCTCACTTGAAAGTTCAAGACTCCTGAAACTAATTGCTACAGGGCTACTGTATTAAAGAAAATTCTTGAAAAGCATGGAATTTTTTCAAGTGTGTTTCCCTCTTCTTTAAGAAAAAATTAAAAAAAATAAGCTCCATGCAAGTCAATGGGTTATGATAGAAACCCCCCTCAGGAGGAAGGAACACTAAAAATACTTACCCTCAAACTGAAGTCACGATGATTCCGTTGCTTGGAGAAGAACGTCAGTGTAACAGAAGTGTTCTCTGCAGCTTCCCTAACCCCAGCTGTACTTTTCAAGGATACAGATGACTCTGATGATAAGTCAGGCTGGCTCTATAGAGCACTTTGTTCATTCCCCAAAAGATCTGCTGCTCGAGGACTTGGTGTCAAGATAACTTACCTTGCTTTGCTTGCTATGCCCTGGGAGGCTGAAAGAACTCCTGCTCCCAAGAGATTTCATAAGAGATGTGTTTTTTAAAAGTCTGTTTGAAGTCAGGTGTTTTTGTCTGTTTCCCTGTGAGAGGACTGTTCCTGACAGTATTTATTTATTTCCAGAAGGTTTAGGTCAATGTGCCTACTGTATTGATTATACAGGCAGATCCTGACCTCAGTTAGGCTGGAGTAAAGTAAATGAAATCACTCCAGATTTAAAGCAGTGCAATGGAGCTCACAATATAGCCCATAGTTTTGTGGTGTGTGAGCTTAGTCATCTCATATTTGCTCAGAGGGATACAGTCTGGGGAACTTTGAGGGTTCTTCAGTGTTGTCGTCACAATTTGTTGCATTGCACACATGGCTCTGCCCTTTGGTTGCGTTCTCGTTGCCACGCTGTTCATATAGACACGGTCACAAAACCGCCGTGGAGAGGACCTTTCACAGATATGAGGAGACGGATTCAGCTTCCACAGCTCCCATTGATTTTAAAGGCTTTTAAAAATTAGCATGCCTGAGGGTGAGGCATGTTAACAGGGCTGTAGGCAGCGTTTGTTTGGAAATGGATAGCTAAAACACTAACCGCTCACGACAAATTCCCTTCCCTTTAACAGAACCTAAATTTAATGATGAATCTCCCTCCCTCAGAAAAACAAACAAACAGAACGAACACGTTTGTATGTTAAATATGAATCTGAGGTGAGAGGATAAATGATTAGTATCAAACTTAATGTCAGGAGGAGGGAGCCGGGCTGTCAGAGCAGCAGTTAAACCAGGTACGAACAAAGGTTGTCGTTAAAGAGCAGATTTTGAATATATTGTTCCAGATCAAATGATGAGATGAGACAGCAGAATAAAGGCATTAAACAAACACTTATTTCCTGTTCATGTAGGGGTAAGGGGTGAAGAAAAACAACCGGGAGAAATGGACAGAGGAAAAAACTGAGTGGGAATTTTTGTGAGAAAGGGAGAGTGCTGCTGGCAATCACCACAGGTGGGATTCAGCTCCATGTTAAAACACCTTAAACTTAGGCTTCTTTTGCTGGGGTTGATGTCTGCTTTAGGTGCCCAGCTCCCCTTGGTGCTCACTGGAGGGCTTCCCTCCCCGGAGCCCAGAGCTAGGGATGGTAGTGCCTGTCTATCTGAGGGTAAGTGTTTCCATTGACCGTAATGGGAGTTTAACTACCTGCCTCATTTGTAGATACCTAGGTATTCATATTTGCACATTAAAACACATCTAGATGTCCTAATCTTGAACAGAATAGGCCATATTGAAATGGCAGGTAATGATGTGATGGGAGGAGAGCTGAGGGTCTGGCAGTAGAAGCCAGGCAAACATGACATTAACCAGAGGAAAGCAGTGGATGGAGAAGGCGGCTGCAGCCTTGAAATTGGGTGAAAGTGTGTAGGAGCTGTGCCTCCCTTTCTCCCCCCCCACCCCTAAAGTGACAACGCAGTGAATAAACTGGGAGGAAAACCAAACGAGGTAGCCTAAGCTAAGGGAGCTGGAAGAGATATTAAAATGTTCCTTTATAGATTCCAGCGTGGTTTCAATTTACAGACACAGATCTATTCCAGTTCATATACATATGGACAAACACAGAATCATAGAGTGGTTTGGATTGGAAGGGACCTTAAAGATCATCGAGTTCCAACCGCCCTGCCATGGGCAGGGACACCTCCCACTAGACCAGGTTGCTCAAAGCCCCATCCAGCTTGCCCTTGAACACCTCCAGGGACGGGGCAGCCACAGCTTCCCTGGGCAACCTGTTCCAGTGTCTCACCACCCTCACAGGAAAGAATTTCTTCCTAAAATCCCACCTAAATCTCCCTTCTTTCAATTTAAAACCATTCCCCCTTGTCCTATCGCTCCACTCCCTGATAAAGAGTCCCTCCCCATCTCTCCTGTAGGCCCCCTTTAGGTACTGGAATTACCAGTCAACCCTTAGAAGTATTTGTGCTGATAGATTTTGGGGACACCCCCCCCCCCCCCTCCCAAGTGTAATGTTATTAATATGGAACAAAAATATAAGCATGGTGTGACTTTCAAAACTTAGTGCTATTCCTATGTGTTATTTCTTATTTGCAGCAGTGCCTGTGAGAATAAGGGAATGGTAGGCATTCAGAGGTTGATGATAAACAGAGAGGATAGTCCTCGAGGTTCTTCATTAGTGAAGAATACATCACATTTCCAGATAGCACTTTTGCTGAACATGCTAGGCCATCTGCTCATGAGGCTTTTGGTTTCATTTCAGACACAACTGGCTTCAGCCCATCTCTAGCAGTCAATAAAAAGAAACTTTCTAAAAAATGAATTACCGTCCCAAAACACAAATCACTTTTTGTAAATGTTGTGATAAAGTTTCCGAGCAATGCAAAGCGCGTTACCATATGCGCAAACCTCTGTGGGCTGGTAAGGAGGGAGACATACCCATTGTAGTTCTCTGAGGCCATGTATATTTTCATTTTAATATACCAGCATTAAAACTTATATTAATTCTCCTTTTTTGTTAGTCGCTATTGAAAAAAGCTTTTGTTTAGTTTAAATATCCAGGTTTAACAATTGCTTTTCCTTTTCAAAGCACAATGTTAATGTCAGTAATCCTAAGATTAGGAAAATATGTCATGTTGCTTGGCATGAATTTATGGAAGTTTTCTAGTGCAGCCTCCCACTTGAAACAAGCCTATGATCAACTCGAGATCAAGTCAGGTGTGACTTTTTCCAGCCAGCTGCGGAAAATCTCCAAGGGTGGGCTAAACTCTGATTTCTCTTCAATTGCTTCGTTACTTTCCTGGTGATGAATCGTTTCCTAACGACCAACCTGAGCCTCCCAAGCCACAGTTTGAGTTTACTGTTTGCTTTCAGTAAAACAATGTAATGCAGAGAGCCAGCAAAGTCTGTAAGAACCATTTCACTATAAGATAAACTTGATCAACAAAAGTCAGGTAGGACCCAAGGGGACACAGGTTTTGTCTGCCCGTTGGCACTAAAGGCTGTGTCTTCTGAATGCAGCACTTTATTAATAATCCTGTGGCCACAAGTCTTGCCAACTTGCAAGCCATATCAGAAGGAATCGTCAGAGGAAATGAATTATCTGCATCTGAGTAGTTGGTTGCTACTCTTCAAAATGCCACACGTCAAAAAGAGAGACTGACGGAGACCGCAGAGGTGCTGGGGATGAGTGCCCTGCTCGTCACAGGAAGGACAGCAAGGAACCACTGGGTCTGTTGCTGCTGGCTATTATCAGTAACCTGTTTTAAAAGGCAGGTTTCCTGCGTGCTTTGGCAGCTGAAGCACTAGCTGTTTTAAAAGCTTCCACCAAAAATTTGACATAGGTGATTTAAACTTCCCATACGGTAATCTGTACATAATTAAAAATGGCATTTGTCGTTCTTCAGTGGCCTCCTGACACTGGAAGAGCAGGTGTTTTGTTGACATTTTAAGATCTGGATGGTCTTTGAATTTGAAATTCTCTCTCAGTGCAATAACCTGCTGGCTGCCAAGTTGCAGCACTGAGAGCCTTTCGGCAAGGGAGGGGTACAGCAGAGGCTGGGCTTTGGAAAGACACTTGACTTGTTTTGATTGTTTCGGGCATTCTGGAATTTAGTGCCACATTTTGTTGAACCTCTATTACCTTTTAGACAAAACATGTGCTATCTGGGCTAGGCAGCTGTTTATGGAGGTATAACATCAAATAAATTAGTAGACTGGTCAGTCTAAGCTGAAGAATTGAGGCTCTTGGATCAAGCGGAATGACCTAATGGTTGAAGCATCTTCTCAGGGCTGATGTGGTTACTTCTGCGTGGCACTGTCTGCTAAGATGTGTCATAAATCTTGCATTGCTATTGCCCGTGTTGTTGCCAGTGTGTGAATATATAGCAGACCTCATCCTTGAGGGGCACTGATCTGGCACCTTTCAAAAGCACAACGCTTAGAACATGTCCAATGGTCCAGACCCACAGATTTAAGGTAGAGCTGAGGCACCCAGTCCCCAGGCTGGAGCAGCTCTGTGCCAAGACGTTGGAGCCCAAATATGGATGCATTGTGGATTCACATGCTCAAAGCTAAGCATGAGTACAAAATGTTTCCAGATGAAGGCTAAGGGACAATGTTTCAAGATGAAGGCTAAGGGACAAGTGTTTAGGATCAGACAGGATCAGACATTTCTAAAAATACTCATCAGGTATTATACATGAGCGAGATCTATAAATGCCTATGGGGGTGGATATTAATAGGGTAATAATAATCACAGAATCACAGAATGGTAGGAGTTGGAAGGGACTTCTGCAGATCATCTAGTCTAACCCCCTGCCAAAGCAGGGTGAACAAGAGCAGGCTGGACAGAAATGCATCCAGGCGGGTTTGGAATGTCTCCAGAGATGGAGACTCCACCACCTCTCTGGGCAGCCTATTCCAGGGTTCTGCCACCCTCACAGGAAAGAAGTTTATCCGCACGTTCAGATGGAATTTCCTGTGTTCCAGCTTGTGTCTGTTGCCCCTTGTCCTGTCACTGGGGACCACTGAGAAGAGCCTGACCCCATCCTCTTGACACCTACCCTTTAGATATTTATAAGCATTGATGAGGTCCCCTCTCAGTCTTCTCTTCTCCAGGCTAAACAGCCCCAGGTCTCTCAGCCTTTCCTCATCAGAGAGGTGCTCCAGTCCCTTGATCCTCTTTGTAATAACTAATAATAACAACTATGTCTATAGTTACAATAATAAATATTACAGTAAAATCAGCTGTTTGGGAAGGAGACTGCACGTCCTCATTGTTCCAAGCAGAAGCAAAACTTCCCTCAGAATTAGAGGGAGTCTTATCCTTTACAGAAATCATTCTCCAACCAATTTCTGGCAGAACTTTGTAGCTTACACTACTGCCTTTAATGAGAACTACTGTCTAGAAAACAAAAGTAGGCCACTTGTGATGGCCGGTATGATGACACCTGATTTCCAGAGCTCTGGGTGATATCCCCAGTTGATGTAACCTGCCGTAGCTGTATTGGAGACGAGAGGGACACACTTATTCGTACCAGCTCATGATCGGCCTGATTGTTGTCTCACTCCATTTGCTGTCGTCTACAGCAGGAATATCAATCAGGAAAGGGAAAAGTTACTTTTGCAAACACTTTAAACACACACTTCCTGATTTTCATATCTACAATAACTGACACTGATTGTTAAACAGTGAATGAGTGAGAGGTACCAGAGTTATTCATGTCTTCTGGGCATACTTTCAGAGGGTCTTTTCTCCAAACCATTCCAGAAGACAAACAGCTCCCTTGAAACTCAATATGTTGCATTGCCAATAAATCACAATGCAAAATCCTTTGTTTTACTGTCAGCTAATATTCTTTTTAAAATAAAAGTGAATTGAGATATGTTAATTTTATTTCGTAGTTTGTCACTAATCTCAGTCCCTGAGTTTTTGGTTACAAAAACACTCTGTGGGAAGATAGATATTATTGTAGTGGAGAAAATATTTCCCTAATATTTGACTTTCTGTAAACTTTTAAGGACAAAATTTTAAGATTCAGAAAAGACAAAAATACTTAACAATTCCTGCGCATATTTTACTGCTTTCAAAGTTGTTGAGACAGAAACTTGTAAAGGTATCAATTTTATTGTAATAGGTGGTAGAATAATATGCCATCTTCCAGCAGATGAATAATTACACTATTACACTTTTCTGCTTCATGAAGATTTCCCCTGACTTTGGTAAGAGTTCTAAATGTGAAAGACTTATAGGCTGAAGATCTTGGTGTTGTTTTCAGAGCTGAAATAGTATCTGTTACAAGCACAAAATTTCCACTTGATGCTCCTCACTTTGTCGTTGAACTTAAGTAGTCTCTCAGTTTGAGTTCAATGAGACCATTCAGGCTCTTAAAGCTAAGCATGTGCTTAAGTGGTGTCCTGGATGAAGGCCAATTTTTTTCTAGAACATATATATAATGAAAAATATAACGTAACATTTTATAGAATGAAATGATTGATAGGGATACTTAAGCAAGTAACTTGATATAAACAGATTCTTTAAGCAATCTAATTTTTATTCTCCTCTAAAGTCCAAGCACTGGGTTAGAAATCTAAATGAAAATAGAAGTAAACTTTAATTTTGAGAGAAACTCAAGAAACAAAATTTATCAGGAATTTGGTTCCACTAATTAAGCTTTTATTTTACCTTTTTAAAAGTTAAGTGTTATTTACATTGAAAAAATGCATGGAATTCTAAGGATAATTCTAATATAGTATCACAGAAATGTAATTAAGTGTAAGAGAAATGAATACAGAATTCAACAGCAAATAATCACGTTGTCTTTATGTTTTCAACCAGCCTATGCCTGTAATATAAAATTGTGTCTGAGGTGACAGAAAATTCTATAAGTTATCACAAAAAGCAATAGGAAATACTTATTTTTCAATTAAATGGGACCCTTTCCAAAATAAGGAAGGAAATATGATAATTTATATTCTGAATATATACAAGTTTAAAATTTACAGGGGCCTGCTAAATACATATATCACCTTTTAGTGCTTATGTGTGAATATAATACAAGAGCATAATGGAAGTTGGGATGACACCTCTTGGAAGCTGATGTAACTGGTTACTGACCTTCACAGGTTCTCCTACAGACGTGGGAGCAGTGATACTTCTACCTATCTGGAGTGAGGGGAATGAAATGAAGCCACAGCCCAAAACACAGCTCATCCAGAAACTTAAACTGGGGAAACTGGGCAGGAGGGTACCGTTAGGTGGAAATACCTGTTCGTTTCTGGAAGCAGAAGCCACCTGTGATGTACAAAAGAGAAACAGTCAGAAACATCATGCAGAAAAAAAAAAAGCAGGAAGAAAAAAGTAATGGCTAGAGGAAGGCTTGGAAACGCGAACAAAGGAAACACTCCATTTTAGCCCAAGCTGGAAATCAGCCCTTTGCTCTCTGTAGGGAAATGGGGTGGCATCAGGGAAATGTCTGATCCAACCCACCTCCATTTTTCCTCCTAAAAGGAAAAAAATCAAAGGAAGATGAATATTTTCCAAGGTAACCAATTTTTTTCCTTTTTTAGGTATTTCCTTTCTGGTTTGGGAGTTTCTAAACCAAAATGCTGCTCTGTTTTCACCATCTCATTTACAAGTGTGTATATGCTAAGGAACAAATCCTAATTGTTTTACCTCTCGGAGCCAGCTCAGTATTTCTGCTTATGAAATGCAACATATTCTTTCCTGTTTTGGAAGGCCAGTGCTTAAATTCATAGGGCTGCATCTCTTCTCTTCTCTTCTCTTCTCTTCTCTTCTCTTCTCTTCTCTTCTCTTCTCTTCTCTTCTCTTCTCTTCTCTTCTCTTCTCTTCTCTTCTCTTCTCTTCTCTTCTCTTCTCTTCTCTTCTCTTCTCTTCTTCTTCTCCTCCTCCTGTATCTTCTTCGTGGCACCAGTTCTGCCTATGGAGAGGACACACAGGAAAGTATCACCTCCCTTCTTATACATTGACCACCTTTGGAGGCCAACCTGGCTACATGTGGAGAGGGGAACTCCAGTGCCTTCTAATATCATGATAAAGTGACATGGCCTCAGTTTCCACTTGACCTGTGACGAACCTGGAAGGCAACTGCGGGCATATGGTGGCTGCATTATGTATTTCCCACTTCCCCTTTTAAAGGATCTGTGCTTGCTCCACTCTTTAATTTAGGGAGAAATAAAATAACTTCTGAGGTCTGATTTTAGACCTGCCTGAGCTTCATCTCTATCCACCCACCGAAGATTTAAGGGAGCATAGTGTCTATTTAGGATGGCGTCCAAAGTACAGACTCTACTCCACCCACCACCTTATTCCTTTAATCAAAATCACCTCCCATAGGTGTGCCCCATGCATGGCAGGCACATGTTTAGCAATCCCAATAGCTCTACAGTCCAACTTCAGGCTTTGATAGATTTGCAGCACAAGATTAAAATCATCAGACTGATATAATGATATAAGTGTCTGCCCCAGGCTTGCCATGACATCTCTGGGGCAAGAATGTGCATGCCCCTCTGAAAGAGCTGAGTGTTGCTCAATAAATGACAAAAGACTATTTCAGATTGGGTTTACTTTAACAGGGGCAATTGAAAAACAATGGATCAGGAGCTGATTCAGGGGCAAATCAAACGTCTTCACCTCCAGAGTGGGAGCATGGGTCAGAGAGGGTCACAGACAGGTAGAAGAGAACAGCTCCAGATTTTAATCCGCTGGTGCACTGCTGTCAAAAACCTACACTCTGAGATTCAAACCACTTCTGTATTGGCTTGAGATAAAGAGATTCCCAAGGAGAAGAAACAGTAAAGGTAATAAACCCAGAGACTAAAGGAAAAGAAAGCAGCAGCGTACAAGTAATCTTGAAGCATATCTGATTTGTGTTTTTTTTTAAAAGTCAATCATAAAAAGTGCTGAGCAATCTCGAGTAGCTTTGACTTAATTGATTGCACATTAATTCTGAACAGCTGGCTGCAAAGCCAGTTTTTGGACACTCCATACACTGAATGTACTGTGCCACAATGTTTGGGGTTTGTTTTTCACATTTAGGCTTAATTCAAAATATTAAGTACAATAAAGTATAAACCCAAATCCTTTAAATAATATCTTTATCATGACATGACTGATCAGCAAGACCACTTATATGAAGTAATATCAGGCAAACAAGAAATGCAGTAAGTTAACAAACCCCAGAGACCACAAATTTATCACATTTAAAGGCATGGTTTAAGAGATGCGTAGCACTGATTTGTTGATAAACTCTGATCCAGAAGTGGCTAATAAGAAAGAAAAGCTGATTGTGCAAGAGTATAGTTAGTACCTTGGGAATCACTGTCAGCTCCAGTCCAAGACATCAAGATTTAGAAATCCTGTGATTGAGTCATGTTATTCAAGTCGCGTTTCAGGTCTATATGAACTTTTTCTCCTTGAAACCTTATTTGTTAGTGGCATTTCTCTTCAGTGTGAATGCACACACACAAGCAGGCATTGAGAACTTGTGTATATCTCCACTTTTTGGCATGAAGTGTGATTTTTGTTGATAATTACCCTGTGGTTTATGGCTAATTAACTTCCATGTACACAGTAACTCTTAGCATTGCTCTTTAAAAATTTTCTTCTGCACTTTGACCTGTTCAGCGCGGCTCCACCTCTTGTGCTCTTGCCAAGAGAGCTCAGGAGTTGGCGAGTGTATTACTGATTTTATTTCAGTTTAGGACGTCTAGTCTCCTTTTTAAACATTTTCTTCTATTTTTTTAAAATGTATCTGCTGTATGTGTTTGTCCTGTTTTGCAGCAGTTAGCATTCCTGACATAAACGCTTAATCGTTTTAGGACAATACCCCAGCCAGTGATTTTCTTTTGTTTGTAATCGTATATTTCCTGCGTTTCTCTATGTGGCGTTTCAGAAATGTCTGTGGGTAGATTCCCAGTTGCATTGAAGCCAGTAAGGTCATTATCCTTGATAACAAACCTGTCTGGATTTTACTGTCTCCCTTTCCACTGCTTCTACTGTCTAACCATTTGGCTTACACAATATTCTTACATGGCGGTCCATCAATAATACAGTTGCTAATAGTTTTAGGATTTTTCATCTGCAATCTTCAGTCATTCATTCCTTTCACTCAGGTAACTGTGTACTTTTAAGACTTTATCTTGAACTGCTTCTGTTTGCAAACCAGGATATTTCACCCTATTGCTGATTCATCCCTTTAATGGACAAGATTGGGAGAGCTGAATTTTTTACATTCCCTTCTCATCCTCTCCTCTCTTCCAATTTGTGCTAGAGCAATGTTCAGTACTCCAGAGAAATGAAAGCTCTCCAGATGTTGTTTATATACATACACCTGCCAGTTAATGAGTTAATATATGATGCTTGTTTTCAAAGTAGTACAAACACTCTTTAGTTGCCCTAAATATTTGTTGCTAGCAAAGACTGCGCTACTCCTAAGGCAAATAAAACTGAATTATAGCAATGAAAAGTAAAAAATACATTTTGCACGTTACAAAGTCAGCTATTAAAAAGTTAGGAAAACCCAGAATGGTAGGCCTTTAATGAAGGTAAGTATGACATAGTTCCATTTATTTTTCTTCAGAACTTTGCCAAATTCTGTCTATATACTTCTGTGCAGGAAATATGGCATTCTTCAAAATTTTGTGATGTTCCTCAGGGCATACAGCTGAGTATCTTACTATATTGCAAATGTAAATTTTGTTTACGCTACACCAGCATTAATATTTTCATAGATACTCACTAATAGGGAAGATAAATGCTGTTTTTTTTCATCCTGACAGTACTTTATGTGTTGAAAGGCCAAGTCCTGAATACACCACTGTTTTTCACATTTAGATATCTATAGATACGTATCTTTTTTGATGGGGTTAGCACTTTGGCAAATCAGACCTCAAATTGAACCTGCAGAAAATGAGGGACTATCAGATAATTATCCTATGAGCAGTATGACAGTATACGACTTACCACAGAAAGCAATGGAATGTAACTCTTAAGGAGAGTAGTTAATTAAGCCAGGACAGCCACTGCTCTTGCCGACCCCTCCTTGCCTCACCAGGTTTCCAGCTACAGGAAAGAAGTGGGAGCTCTCCGTCCTCTTTGTCTACATAAACTAGATTTATCTGTAAAGCTCATTGCCAAATTGCTTCCTTATAGATATGTGTATATATAAAAATTTTCTCATTAAAAATTCAGAGTGAAAATGTGAAAATTCTCCCACGTAGCATCATACTGGCATTCCTCTGAGCATCACCAGGGCTGAAAACCTTCATGCTGTAGCACAGCCCCCTTTCATTTAACTCCCAGAATAGGATGTCTGATTTTCCCATAGCCCATCTTAGACTGCCAGGCATTTCCTTGCACAAGCTAGTGACAGTGTGGCTTCAGCATGAGTTGAATCACTGGCTAATCTGATGGCATGCTATTCCTTCTTCTCCTTCAGTGAGTGAGTTTTCTGCCAGATTAGGAAGTAACTGGTTCTCATTGTGACCACAGGATTGTTAGATACAACAGAAGGGAAATGACAGGATTGCATGACTTGTGGCACAGATGGCATTAAGGAGAAACATGACCATATCTCTTGAGGCTCTTTGCAGTTGTACCATCTTAGTCAAACTGCAGCCAGAAAGATGTAGCCTCTTCTGTTGGTCCTTTCTTCTCTTGATCGTTTTGCCCATCGCTTTTATGCTTTCCTAGTCTTAATTTTTGACTCACATCCCTTCCTTCTTTCCCACTGAGACGCAGTCTGTAAACTGTAGGAATCATCTCAGTGTTTTGACCTCGGACCTCTTGGCTTCTCCACTCCCATACTGTCATTCTCACCCACTTCCAGTTCCACCTCTCTTCTTGGATGTCACCTTTGAGTCATATCACAATTCTACATCTTAATCTTTATGCTGAGGCGATGTCAGTTCTGCCACACTCACAGAATCATAGAATGATATGGGGTTGGAAGGGACCTCTGGAGATCATCTAGTCCAACCCCCCTGCCAAAGCAGGTCTACCCAGAGCAGGTTGCACAGGAACGTGTCCAGGTGGGTTTGGAATGTGTCCAGAGAAGGAGACTCCACCACCTCTCTGGGCAGCCTCTTCCAGGGCTCTGCCACCCTCACAGGAAAGAAGTTTGTCCTCATGTTTAGATGGAGCTTCCTGTGTTCAAGTTTGTGCCTGTTACCTCTTGTCCTGTCACTGGGCACCACTGAAAAAAGACTGGCTCCATCCTCTTGACACCCACCCTTTAAGTATTTACAGGCGTTGATCAGATCCCCCCTCAGTCTTCTCTTCTCCAGACTGAAAAGACCCAAGTCCCTCAGCCTTTCCTCATCAGAGAGATGTTCTAGTCCCCTCATCATCTTTGTAGCCCTCTGCTGCTCCTAAAACTCCTCTTCAAAATCTTTCCTGTTCTTACTCTCCTCTTTTTCTCTCCTTTCGTTTAGTTCCCAGATTTCATCTTGCTCATTCATCCCCAGTTTCCACTCATCTGTTCCTAATCCTCTTTTCCATTTCCCTCCCTGGCTCCCATTCATGATCTCTTTGCCTATTCAGTTCCCCATCTCTACCAGCCAACCCCACCAGCCCTGCCCCTGGAGATCTCCCAGTTTCTTTTTTTCCCCTGACACGCGAGTCCCTGTGTTGGTGCATGTAACAGGTATGTGTTTCATGTGTCAGTCCATGCGACAGTGGGAAGAGGGATTAGGAAATTTGAAGTGCAGGGGCAGATGAGTGGGACTTCTCGCCCCTCTCAGCGTGGGGTCTTGTTCAGAGCTCAGGCTGATCAGCCGTGATTGACAGAGGAGGTCACGGGAGAGAGGTTACAGCGCTGTGTTACAAAAGCATTAGATGCAGATTGATCTGTTCTCGAAGGAGAGAACACAAAGTGAGAATCAAATGTATTAGTCCAGTATGTAGCACTCTAGTGAGTGAGATTTGAGAGGTCCGTAGCCTTTCTGTCCTACACTTAAATCACTGCACTTCCCTTTGCCTGTATTCCAGCAGGAAGGGAGACGGAGAGCAGTGAACAAAAAGGCTTTTAGTTTCGTTGCCCTGAATTCAGCCTGATCTCTATTAGCTCAGAGCTTCACTTTCAACGAAAACAGCTGCTGAGCTCAGAGCTGGAAGCAGACCCAGTTCCAGTGGCATCTTCATGGAATTAAGCTCCAAAGGTCCAGGGGGTCATTAGAGTATACAAAACCTCTCTTCTTGTGGGGCTTATGGCCTAAATAAATTCGGACAGATTATCTTTGACACAGAGGTTAATTTGTTGACCCCGTTTCAAAGTCTGACGCCACTGCTGTTTCTCAAAATCAATGACAAATGTTTCCACGGGTATTTTTCTTTAGCATTGCTCACAAAAAATACATAGATTTTTTTTTTGGTTGAAATACTTATGCGCATTTGAACTGAAGGCAAGAATGGCCTTGCAGCATTGCGACTGCAACGGTTACAGCAGAATAAAGCTACGAGCTGTTGAAAATAGCCTTGGAATGAGTAGCGCTGGGCGAGTGGAAAAATAAGCCTTGCTCCTGCCGTCGCTTATAACACGTATCTCACTGGTGTTTGAGTGATGGAGAATCTGCTCTTGTCTAAGCCTGGGAGTTTAAATCCTTGCGCACACGAAAGCTCCCCAGTAGAACAGGCATTTGTCCATGTGCTGCATATAGCAAAATCACACTGTGATGTGTAACATAGAGTACAGATTGCAGTATATACTGTTCGAAGTTTATTTTGAGTCTTCTGCATTTTCATAAGACAAAAAAATATGATCTATATCATCTTACAACATTGGCAGTATGAAACATACACACAGTATGCATTTTGAACTGTAGCATATGTACAGAATGTTCACAATTTAAACAGGGGAAATGTAGCTGAGCATCTATCATCTATCTATCTATCTAGGCTTACTACCACGGAATTAGGAACCTCTCTGAAATCTTTGGTGTCTTCCAGCTGAAAAGCCCTACAAGCTCATTTTACGAGTTCTCCATCCCTTTCCCCTAACCCAGCATATACATATATATATATATATATATATATATATATATATATCTGCACGTGCCTTCACTGCTCTCCAGCCTGCAGTTGTTCCTAGCAGCTTTCTAAGCATACGAACTGCATTTGAAGAAATTTGCCAGGGAGCCAATACTACTGTCATGGAACAACCGCAATTACACCCCACCAGTAAGGATAACAACTGGACACAGTTGTGTCCAGCTGAAGAGCAACGTTAGCCTTTTCCAAACATAACAGCAGCCGCATTCTTTCTCCTCACTTCTGACCGCGCTGTAGCGAGAGCTCCACAAAGGTCTCACAACAGCTTGAAACTGAAAATCCCTCCAATTCCTACGAGAGTCATTTTTCAACATGAGACCGTGTCACTATGAGATTAGGTTTGGACCTCCCAAAAATGAAATAAATTTCCTCTTTCATCTACAGCTACGTTAAAGGGGACAGTTCAGCCTCCCCTCCTTTCCCCAGTTAGCTGAGGTGCCGAGATGTGCAGATACGTCTATTATAATTCTAACCCTGTACGTTATATGGAAGCACCATCCAGCTGGATCTGCATCGAGATATTTCACACGACATATAAGACACCAAACCTCAAGAGGTTCGGGCTTCTAACTCTTTGAGGTTCCTTTACCACTTGAGGAGAAAGTAATCCATCCTCTCGGGCTTTTTAAAGGGTTGACACAGAAGAGTACACAGCACTCAGGGTACATAGGACCTCTCAGGTCGTGTTCCTTGTATTTTAAAATAAAACAGCCTTGCGTGTGGGGTGGTGTTTTTTGGTGTGTGGGGTGGTTTTGGTGGGTTTTTTTTGTTTTGTTTTGTTGTTTTTTTTTTAATCTGCAATTGATCTGAGACAGTAATTTTCAGCAAATATGAAAAACACCAATTAAAGAAACCTTGTTGCAACCCTCTTCACACCCTCTGCCAGAACTGCAGGGATATTCATGATGTTCTGGTGTTTTGAATCTGGATGAGGGCTTATTCTAGCTGCCGTAGCTATTTCATTGTATATGAACAGTTATTTCTCACTATCCTGAAGTGAAACACTAACATTTTCACAGCAGAGGCCACTTGTAAAATGAGTAATATTTTACGCTGTGTAATGTCTTACAGTGCGATGCTTTTGGGTCCTAAATTACTCCTTTTCCAAGAATTAACAAGACTGGTAGCTAAGAATCCCCTTGGGATTCCCAAGCTGGGGATTTCAAATGCAGTTCCCTGCAAAAAGCCCGACAGAGCTATGAGTAAAACATTAGTTACTCTTACGGTTTCCCTCCCGTGCATCGTATTGCACAATAAGGGTGTCTGATCTTTTGATCCCAGGAGGAACAGCTCATGGTTTTAAGCACTAGTGACCAGATTCTGAGACACTTTAATGGGAGACACACTAACCAGATTTTCTCTGATTAATACAATGGCGTTTTTGAGCACTTCACTCAAATCAACGGGAATGTTTGAGGAAGCAGGCACACAGAGCTGCCGACTTCAAGACCCCAGATGTGAGTCAGGCCTCTAAAAATGATGAGATCTGCTAAAGTCAGGAAGCTTTTTAGCTAACCGGCTTTTTTGTCTGCTAATTCTCTACGATTCAGAGAAACAGGACAATTCAGAAAACTGAGTGTTGTACAACTTGTTTCCAGGATGGAAGGAATACACGAACAACCAAATATTGTGAAAAACGCAATTCATAATACTGCACGCAGCCGAGAACGAGTAAGGTACGTGAGCTTCTGGCTGTCAGCATTCGACCAAACCACGATTCCAGAAGCTGAAGCGTCTTACTCCATCCTTCAGTGTGAATTTGCGTTGAACAGTATCTTGCATCACAGCAATGTTTCTGAGTGCACCTTGTACCCAACGGCAGCGGAGCTATAAGGTAGATTGCTGCTCTGGTTGTTTCGTTAGCCCCCTGCCCTGCCAGGCAGTACCAAGCCCCCTGGATCTCTGTCCCACTCCACCCCATCCCGATTCCTTAAGTCGGGCATCTCTCCATGGCCTCGGCTTTTGGTTTTTCACCTCCTTCTCCCTTGTCCTTCTCTGTAACACGCCAGAGGGGCTGGCACAGCACGGTGGGAGGACTGGACGCGGCTTATCCTCATGCGGCACCATGTCAAGAGCCAACCTTCACTACTCGTATCTCATTTATCTCAGGTGAAGCTTTATGAAGCTGGGGGGTGGGAGGGTGTGTGGTGGTGTCTTGCTTTTTAAGGAGAGGACACACATCTAGTGTTCATATCAAAACCGAGCAGAGGCCAAAGGGCTGCCAGAGCTGCTACCTGCCCGAGCCTAACACCCTCTGCACTGGGGAGGAGGGTGGGTCCGCGGTGGGGCACCGAGCCTCTCCCGGGAGGGCTGGAGGCGAGGGTAGGACGAGGACCGCTTTCCAGCGCGGTGGGATGACCCCGGGACCCCCCCTCCCCGCTCTCCGTCCAGGGACCTTCCCTCCGCATCACAGCCTTTCCCCGCAAACCGAAGGCCGGGGCTTCCCCTCCGCCGCCGGGAGGCCGCGGGGGCGGGCGGCGGGGGGCGACCCTCCCCGCGCCCAGCGCTCCCCGGGGAGGAGCCGGCCGGGTCGCACCGGGCCCGCTCGCCAAGTCCGGCTCGGAGCAGCCAAACCCAGCCCCCTTGGGCTCGGGGTGGGCGGGGAGGGCCGGCCGGCCGGGCGCCTCTCCTGCAGGGAGCGGGAGGACGGGCGAAACTTTCCTCCCCGGCGGCGGCAGCGGAGGCACCGTCGGCCGCCGAGGCGAGCTCCGCCGGCATGGGCCCCGAAGCGCTGCAGCTCGGCACCTACGGCGGGGCGGCCGCCGCCGCCCTGCTCCTCTGGGCCGTCTGCCTGCTCTGCAGGAGGAAAAGGTACCGGGGGTGGGGGGAGAGGTTCAGCGGGGAAGGGGGGGGGGCAGCCGCCGCCACCGCATTCCTTCACGGCGGCGCCGGGGGAAGGGGGCTGCCGGGGCGGGAGCCGCGCATTGGGCCGCGCTTCCCTCCGCCCGCCCCTCCGCGCCGGGAAGCCCTATCAGCGCCCGGCGGGCCGGGGCTCCGGGGGATGGCGGCCCGCGGCCCCCCGCGGAGGCTGGGGCCGGGCCGGGGCCCCCGGGGGGGGCGGCGGGGCTCCGGTGAGGGAGAGGCGGGGCGGCGGGTGGGGGTCCGCACCCCGGGTGGGCGCCCGGGGAGGCTGGTCTCGCCTTGCGCGGGTGCGTGGGAGCGGGTGCTCCAAAAGAAGGGATGCAGGGAGCACCCAGCGGTTGGGCGTGTGAGTGGAAGTGACCCTTTAGGTTGCCTTAAAGAACTGGGCGTTACTGGTGTGTCGGGAAAGGGACCCCGTGGGGCGCTTGACAGCCTTCCCGAGGAGTCCAAGGTGCGCTGACCTTCTCTGCTGAGGGGAGGGGGACAAAGGCTGGGTTGCGACATGGTCCCTCCGCTGCCCTTTTTCTGTGCGATGGTGGTACCTGGCAGGGGTGGCGGCAAAGCCCCCAGAGCTGGGGTCATGGGCGTTTCGGTGACTTTGGTTCGCGTCTCTTACAGTGTTGCCTTTAGTTTCTTTCAACTCCACCGTCTTCGCAGAAGATACACATGTAGCTTCACAGTAGGTACACGTGTATGTTGGGACACTAAGTTGCAGGGTTTTGGGGAGAAAGAAGAGCTGCCTGGAACTACTCTTTCTGAACAATACCCGTTTCTACATCCTAAACCTTTTCCCGGTTATTTTTCACTTGTGTTGCCGCTACTTGTGTTCTTCAGCGTTCTGTTCGGCTGCTGATGGGTAAATGTGTGAAGGCTTGGTGGAGGAGGAGTGAAGAAGGGGAGGGAGCGGTGTTCACTGATGTGCTTGCTTATTTTTATTTTTTTTTTTTTAATTGCATAATGAAACACATAGGAAATAAGAAATTTAATTCTAAGTAGTAAATAGTTACTTTTCCTAATCATGAAAAGTTTTGGTTTTTTTTTTTTGGAAGGTGTAAACCTGGTCTAGTGGAGGTGTCCCTGCCCAGGGCAGGGGGGGTTGGAACTCGATGATCTTTAAGGTCCCTTCCAACCCAAACCATTCTATGATTCTATGATTTAGATGCAAAAAAGAAGTTGCAGTAATAGCCTCTGGAAAAGAGTCAGAAAGTTAGTCTGGCAGCTTTTAGACCAATAACCCTAACTTTGGGACCATATATAGAAGGAATCAAATAACAGAAAAAAACAATGAAAATTCTTGTTTTTGATCCCAGAAAGCAATCTGGTCACGGACTGTAAACAGAGATGGATCATTTCCATTATGTCTGTTTTGGAACCATTATTAGCGCGATTTGAGTTACAGCACCCAATCCATCCCTTAAGTGGAAGACATCCATCCCTTAAGTGGGAGACATCCATCTCAGTGTTCAAGTGGGGTCATCCCATAAAACAAACTCCTGGACAGAGTAGTTTAGGATGTGGTTTCATGTTTTGTGCTGGACTGGTCATTCCTCCTCCTCCCTGCTGCTTATCTGACCACCTTTGAGCTGGTTCTGGGAGTTAAACCAGCAAAAAACTAGATACATTTTTTTTTTTTTTTTTTTTTAGTAGGCTTAGTTTCCTGCAACTTTAGCTCCCTAAAGGAGGTCAGCACAGAAAACGAGAGAGGAGCAGCGAGGACGAGAATCAGGCCAAATGGGATAGCCAATTTTCGGGCTAGAAGCTGTTGTACTGGCTTAGCCGTATTATAAAATTGTGCCTGTGATTAGTAGAAATTCTAGCAGAATTGTAATGGGCTGAATTTTTGAATATGGAAACGGGCAAAGCTCTTGCTATAAAGTTTTCAACCAGATGTGAGTGGCAGGCAAAAAGAGTCAAAAGAACCTATTTTGAGCAATTTTCATAACCCTCATGTCTGTAGAGCTTTTTAAGTTGGCTCTTTAGAGTCTATATGGACATTTGTGCCACAACAGAAGGATATTATACAGGAGGCATCAACAAGAAGGCATATTGTCTTGCCCAAAAAAACAAACTGCTGTTCGATTAATAAACAACTTCTTTAAATCCTGTGCCACTTCTCAAAGAAGTGTACAAAGTACCAACATGCAAGCAAATGGAAATAAAAAGTGGAAAACCGCATTGACCTCTGTAGTGCAGTCCTCAGCATAAGTTGCTGGTGTGGAAGTGTTGTCCTGCTCCAGTACAATGTGCAATTATTTTGTTTTTTTTTAGCAAAAAGGAATTAAAAAAATGGTGCATGGTCTTGAGAGATGCATAGCAGCAGGAAGAAAAGCCATGATGAGGGTGCAGTGGATTAAAAAAATGGGGGTAAGGCTTGGTTCCTGCTCTTCAGGTTTGGTGCAAATTTGTGAGCTCCCCTTCCTTATCTGACTTATCTGTTTATCCAACCCCATGTGTCCTCCACGTGTCAGATTTCTTCTTTCCCTTTCTTCTGTTTGAATCTAACGAACCCAGCAGCAGGTGGGGCTGCTTCCCCCCTTTCAGGAATCCACAAAACCCATTTGGGAACCTGTTGACATAGGGGCTGTTGGCAAATTACTGCCTGAATAAATGCCAAAGTCAAGGTTGGATTCCTGATCATGGATCATACCCATTTGGACAGAAACATGAGCAATTCTGGTTTTGTAGGGCTTGCCTGTGCTGGAAAAAAAAACCCAACATTGCTACTTCACCTATGCATCTGCTTTTATAGAAATTAATATGTTGCCCCAATGCTGGTGTATGCTTCTACCAGTGTGCAAACTCTGTGTAAGGGGATTGGTGTGTTTAAGGTACCAAAATAAACTTTGCCAGAATAATCAAATTTAACTTCTTAACCACAGCTATGTGTGGGTTCCATCCAGGATAGCAACAGTAGACGAATGTGTATATATATAAATGAAGAGTTTAAGTAAATAAATATACACCACTAAGTGCTAACTTGCTCCTCAGTGTTCGGTAAGTTTATTTTGCTGGATGATGCCTCTGTCCCGCCCAGCTGAGGCAAAGCACAACCACCTACGTGGCTCTGAGAACCTTAACAAGGGTTTGTATGTCCCAGAGAAGAAAACTCCCCAAATCCATCCCTGATGTTCCTTAAGCAGATGTTGCAGGATTTCTCCTTTCTTGTTGTGAGGTGCTTCTGCTTTGCCTCCTCTCAGGCTGAGTGCTTGTTACTGGAGAAAAGATTTTGTCAGGAGAGGTGTTGGATTGACTTAATCTTCTAGTGTGTCACTTTTAGTGACATGGTTTAGAAATGTGTGGCCAGCAGGTCACAGGAGGTGATTCTACCCCTCTACTCTGCGCTCGTGAGACCCCAGCTGGAGTACTGTGTCCAGCTCTGGAGTCCTCAACACAGGAAGGACATGGACCTGTTGGAACGGGTCCAGCAGAGGGCCATGAAGATGATCAGAGGGATGGAGCACCTCTGCTATGAAGACAGGCTGAGAGAGTTGGGGTTGTTCAGCCTGGAGAAGAGAAGGCTCCGGGGAGACCCTGTAGCAGCCTTCCAATATCTGAAGGGAGCCTACAGGAGAGCAGGAGAGGGACTCTCTGTCAGGAGATGTAGTGACAGGACAAGGGGTAACGGTTTTAAACTGAAAGAGGGGAGATTTAGATTAGATATTAGAAATTCTTTCCTGTGAGGGTGGTGAAACACTGGAACAGGTTGCCCAGGGAAGTTGTGGATGCCCCATCCCTGGAGGTGTTTAAGGCCAGGCTGGATGGGGCTTTGAGCAACCTGCTCTAGTGGAGGTGTCCCTGCCCATGGCAGAGGGGTTGGAACTCGATGATATTTAAGGTCCCTTCCAACTCTAACTGTTCTATGATTCTATGTGGTTTTTTGTTTTTATCAGAGTTAGGTTGATGGTTGGACTAGATGTTCTCAAAGGTCCCTTCAAACCTAGACAATTGTATGATTCTATGAATCTGCTGTTGCCTTTTTTTCTAGCGTGGTTGGTGTAATCTAGCGTACCCAGGTTTCAGGGTGAGCTCAGTGCAGGTTTTCATCTGCTTTTAGGAGATGGCAAGGAAAGGAAGAGGAATTTCCTTTCATATAAATGTTTATCATTCGAGTGCTGGTGGCAGTAATAACACAAAGGAAACTAATTGGAGTCCTTGCCAGGTTTCGTATCACAGATGGTGAAGAAACAGAAGTAGAACAAAAGTTTCCTTAATCACAGAAAATTTTATTTTGAGTTAAACTTCAATGTCAAGTGAGGCTCGTTGCCTTCTGTATGCTGCAGAAAGATCTCCCTCTTACTGGTTAATGAAGAAAAGCCTCTCTAGGCTGTTTGCTGGGGAATGTATTTTCTCCATAGAGAGCTTCCTTTGTGCCATCGCATGGGATTGTTTCTGCTGTGGCAAAACCTGATCAATTCCTAGCCTGGAGATTGTATAGATTACTCTCTTTTGTCTTCATAAAATGACTGTCAGCCCCAGCTTTATGTTTTTTTTGTTTAGGTTTTTTTTGTTTGTATTCACACTGTGTTTCCATGAGCTGTGTGGTCTCACGGAGCAGGAGGTGGAGGCGGCAGGTGAACCCAACTCCTGCTCGTCTTCCAGCAGGAACGCTGCTCGAGTCAGGGAAGGGCCCTTGACATCAACAGGGGTTGGCTCCCGTAGGTGTGAGACTATTCCACTTTCTCTTACTCAAGTTGATGCCTATTTTTGGCTGCAAGTCTTTATTGCAGTACCTGAAGGGGGCTAGAGGAGAAATGGGGAGGGACTCTCTATCAGGGAGTAGAGTGATAGCATGAGGGGTAATGGTTTTAAACTGAAAGAGGGGAGATTTAGATTAGATGCTAGGAGGAAATTCTTTCCTGTGAGGATGGTGAGGCACTGGAAGAGGTTGCCCAGAGAAGCTGTGGCTGCCCAATCCCTGGAGGTGTTCAAGGCCAGGCTGGATGGGGCTTTGAGCAACCTGGTCTAGTGGGAGGTGTCCCTGCCCGTGTCCCTTCCCTTTCCATGGGGTTGGAAGATGATGATCTTTAAGGTCCCTTCCAACTCTAACCATTCTATGATTGCGTGTCCATGACTGAAAGTGATTGCAAATCATAACCAACACTTTGGATACAAGGCTGGGACACTCTCTGCCTCCCTCCTTGTGGGGCCAACAGGAAGAGGAAGAGGCTCAGGCTCACCACAAATTAAAACCACTGGCTTTGGGGAAGGGGACAGTGGAGAAAAGCCAAACAAAGATTGTTGCATCCGTATTTATCCCTTGAAATTGGATCTTGCAGTCCTGAGGTTTGCATCGCAAGGTTTGTCAGATAAAGAAGATACAGACCCAACCTGGAAATACTCATGAGAGGTTTTATGTCTGCTTGGAATGTTAACACATGTCCTTTGTGAGCTACACCGGTGAAGGGGGTTTCAAAAATTATTCCCTCGGGAGGTCTATAGGTTGGTAAGGTTGATGTTGTAATTACTGTGAAGGGCTTCACAATGAAGGTTGCCTGTGAGGAAGGATACGATACATGGCATGTGTAACCTGGGTGGGTTTTACTGTGCAGCAGTATAGGAATTCCCATGCTGGCTTAGACGGGGCACATACTAATGTATTATTTATGACCAGTTTCTAATGTGTCAGAACATGGTATAAAAAAACCTTGAACAGTATGTTTTTAGATTAAAGTCAACATACGATGAGTTACTTGATAGATTTCTCAGAAAGGATTTTGCTATGGCCTTTATGGCCGTAGTTGAAGACTTAAAGCCTTGCTGGAGCGAAGTGTCTTTCATTTTTCCCTTATATTCTGTACTCTAAAATACCTCCAATCTATACAATCGCATTCATCTAAAATACTTTTTCCAAAAAATTGCTCTCTTGAACCCAGATAGATAATGTTGAAAAGAATATAGATTTCGTCTTTGCCTTCAAGAACATCTTATCCTTCTCTGTGACAAGCTGTGAGCTTGCTAACAGCTCTCTTACCAAGCGAATTGTAGTTCACAAGATGTCATCAGCCTGTCTTTTTTACCACTTCTGCTAATTTAGGCAATATGTTAAGGTAGTTTTCTGTTGGAGGGAACATCAGGAAGGACAGATAGAAGGATATGAGAAAAATCTGGCCTCTTCCTTATTACCTTGTCTTCGTATGCAGGCCTTTTTCTCCATCCTCTTGGTTGGAGTCCTGCGGAGTACATGCATTTTCCTGACCTCCTTTTGTTAAATGTCAATGTCCACTCTTACTCCGCTCTGAAAAGGTTAGGACTGAAGACTGAAACTGTTTAAGGCAGAAAAGTAACAGTTCTGTTTCTTAAGTAGCCTTAAAAAACCCTTTCTTTCTCACCACCACACTTGGGTTTTCTGTCAACTATTCACTGTTGTGCCAAGATGTGGTGGAAGCTTATTTCTTTGCTTGCTTCTTCTAGTAAGAGCTTAGTGCAGGTCAAATAAAACAAAGTAAGCAAACCCATAGCCTTCTCAAGACGTACAAGACTCAGTTCACTGGCTTTTGGGTTCTCTTACAGCACTAATAGGCCTGGAGAGCCATTACGTTGTAGGTCTTGCATGTCTCGAGATAGGTTTTTCCTTTTCGTACTTTTTTTCAGTGCTGCTTCTCATCCTTCTGATATGTAGCCTGGGTATCATGTACATCATGGGTTCTGCTTCCTACCAGGTCTTTGAAGATGACACTGAAGATGACACCTCTTTTAGCAGATAACGAACTTTTCCAATAATCTATGATTTACAGTATTCTTTACTTAAGGTACACTGCCACCTAGCAACAGTTTCCCTTCCCTCCCAGTTCTCTTGACCTACTTTGTCAGGGGTTGTTCAGCTTTAGTTTGTACCTGGTGTGGTCTCAATTAGCATCCAGAACCCATCAGTAGATGCCATCCTGGCAAATGTATGTATGTGTGGGGTGGAGATATTTTTAGTGGCAATAAGAACTGCTAGCTTCAGGATTCTCGCTAAAATACAATGGTTTTTACTTTAAAGTGTTTTTTCCTTCCAGTGTTTTTGTGAAAAATGCCTTTTTATTTAATTTTTTTTTTCCTTTGAAGTGCTTGGTTTTGCTTCCTTCTATTTGTTATTCTTTGGAGGAAATAAAATTAAAGGGCAAGAATTAAAGGGAATTGCTCTCAGCTCATTTTATTATTCCAGTGCAAGATGAAGCATGGAGCATCCATCTAGAGCACTGTACACAAATGCACATGGCTTACAGAAAGTACTGAACGATTAACCCTTCAGCTCCTCCTCCAAGCTGGTAGTCCTAAAGCTACGATTGAGGAAAATCCAAGTAAATATAGACTGCTTCAAAAATGAGATTCATCCTTATTACTATATTTAGAGGAGGAAAGCACGCTAGTTGACAAATCTGAGCTGAAACTTTACGTGTAAAGGCTGGTGTGAAGGAAGACTCAGAGGTGCAAATCTTAATCCTAGTATCCTCTTACAGGAGATATTAAGGGTGGGTGTCAAGAGGATGGGGCCAGTCTTTTCTCAGTGGTGCTCAGTGACAGGACAAGAGGTAACAGGCACAAACTTGAACACAGGAAGTTCCATCTAAACATGAGGAGGAACTTCTTTCCTGTGAGGGTGGCAGAGCCCTGGAAGAGGCTTCCCAGAGAGGTGGTGGAGTCTTCTTCTCTGGACACATTCCAAACCCGCCTGGACACGTTCCTGTGCAACCTGCTCTGGGTGACCCTGCTCTGGCAGGGGGTTGGACTGGATGATTTCCAGAGGTCCCCTCCAACCCCAGATCATTCTGCGATTCTGTGAACTGCCTCTCCTTTAAGCATGATAGTGAAATACCTGACATGTTTTAACCATTGGTGATATAACTGGAGAGCTACATTGTCAGGTGATGGCAGGACGGACTGGAGTCCCAACCCACAGAGCTACCCAGGCCCCTGACTCCCCCAGCGAGGAGTGGCTTCAGTGGGATGCAGGGACCTGGATGCTTACCGAGCTTGCGGTCTTGCCTGCAGACTCTGCCTCAGTTCCCCTGCTGTAAATTGGAGGTCAATGTGGCCTCCTCTTGATTTACGCATACCGCAGCCGAATGCTTCATGGGGCACTCTGATAGTTGTCAGAGAAGATGGAAAAAAATACTTCCATGGTATAACCACTCAGTGTTTTCCAAGGCTGTGTTGCCTGCCTGTTCCCTTGCTGAAGTACAAGTTCTAGTTACTGTTTTAAGGCAGAAATGCCACATTTTATCACAATATTCAGCTAAGCTGGTGGGTCATGTCAGCCACTGTAGTGTTGTTCTGAGTTATGACAATTACAGTCCCATATTGCGGCTGAATATGGGCCGGCAGTGTGCCCAGGTGGACAAGAAAGCCAACGGCATCCTGGCTTGTATTAGAAATAGCGTGACCAGCAGAAGTAGGGAGGTGATTGTGCCCCTGTACTCAGCACTGGTGAGGCCACACCTGGAGCATCGTGTCCAGTTTTGGACACCTCAATCCAAGAGAGATATCGAGGTGCTGGAGCGAGTGCAGAGGAGGGCAACGGAGCTGGTGAAGGGCCTGGAAGACAAATCATATGAAGAGCGGTTGAAGCAGCTGGGACTGTTTAGTATGAGGAAGAGGAGGCTGAGGGGAGACCTCATCACTCTCTACAACTACTTGAAAGGACACTGTAGAGAGGTTGGTGCTGGTCTCTTCGCACAGGTAACTAATGACAGAACGAGAGGGAATGGCTTCAAGCTCCAACAGGGTAGGTTTAGGCTGAACATTAGGAAAGAATTTTTCACAGAAAGAGTGGTCGGGCATTGGAACAGGCTGCCCAGGGAGGTGGTTGGGTCACCATCCCTGGATGTGTTTAAGAGCCGTTTAGATGTGGTGTTGGGGGATATGATATAGGGGAGAACTTTGTAGAGTAGGGTAGATGGTTGGACTCGATGATCCCAAGGGTCTCTTCCAACCTGGATGATTCTATGATTCTATATGAAATCTTTTGGGATTTTTTTCAGTCAAGTATGTTGATTAAGAAGTTGGGCAGAGCTTGTTTTGGTATAGTAGCATAACTGTTCTCAGTACTCCCTCTAGTCACTTACTTACCTTAGTGCGTAGTAATGCCAGGCAGTGGGGGAAATACAGAAGCTAAAAGAAACAGCATACGTGCAATGTTAATACACTGTATGAAGTTAAGGAAAATCTCACATTGAAGTTGGCAGTCTTTTTCTCTTTTATCCAAGTTTTATAGAGCTACTTGGTAGTGGAGCCAGGATTGGAACTCGTTTTCCTGACTTCTAGTTTTGTGCTTTAACTTGCTGCCTTTCCTTTCCAACATGCTTACCATATATGACATTATAGCTGTCTGGTAAACTAACTTTTTCAACCATGAGGCAGATTTTGAATTCTGATTTAAAACTTCAGTAGTGTTCCTTTCTTTTCCCCACCATTTACTGATCCTTCTTCAAGATGCGTGTAGGTTTTTAGGCTAATATCCATTTGCACGCCGTCTGGGAGAATTTTGGCTGACTGAGAGTCCCATAAAACAAAAGTTTCCTCTTTACAAACCACATGGAGCTTGGCTGTAGATATTCAGTTCCTTTCTCCACAAACTGTTTTTAATGGTGCCAGATTCTTCTGTTTCTTCTCCTTGTTTGGCACATGTCAGGAAAAAAAAATCTTGGCTCTTGTATAGAACATATCTTGTTTCCTCTTAACTGCTCGTACTTTCTATTCGTAATTCAAATCGGCAGAAAAATGCTATGGTTGTGCTTCTCGTGATTAAATCTTGCAGTTTCCTAAGCAATATTCTAATGTTCTTTAAAAAAAATGTTCTCCCTCATACTGCAGGCCTGACAGTAGGAGGTTCTAGCTGAATGCAACAGATGCGTCCCTGTTGATTTGGGAGAGTATTGCACCCTGTCCTGACATGGTGGCCAGCTCAGGCCCTGTGGAGGCACGTGAAAGAAGAACAGACAAGGAAAATTAAGCTAAAACGAGCTTAGAGGAGTGTCCTCTCCATCACATGACTGTACCTTTCTGATGCTGCGGTGCAAACCCTGATTGCAAGACTGCACATTGCAGGCTCACATCTGTAGCGGGAAGTTGGAGAAGCATCTCCTTCCTGGTCCATGGCATCCCAGAGACATGACAGAGAGCCTGTGCCTGTTTGTCACAAGCTACTCATGTTGCTTGCAGACAGCCTCACTCTGCTCTCATGGAGTTCTCCTTTGTATAAGTCAATGTCTACTCCACTCTGGTGAGACCCCACATGGAGTACTGTGTCCAGCTCTGGAGTCCTCAGCACAGGAATCACAGAATCATGGAACTGTTGGAGTTGGAAGGTACCTTCTAGAGATCATCTAGTCCAACTCCCCTGCCAAAGCAGGATTGCCCAGAGCACATTACTCAGGACTCCATCTAGGTGGGTCTTGAAAATCTCCAGAGAAAGGGACTCTACAACCTCCCTGGGCAGCCTGTTCCAGAGCTCTCTCACCCTCACCCTAAAGAAGTTCTTCCGCATATTTGAATGGAACTTCCTCTGTTCCAGCTTGTGCCCGTTGCCCCTCTTCCTATCACTGGCAACCACTGAAAAGAGTCCAGCTCCATCCTCCCTCAAACCACCCTTTAGATATTTATAAGCAGAACATGGACTTGTTGGAATGGGTCCAGAGAAAGCAGAGGTGCTCCAGCCCTCTGAGCATCTCTGTAGCCTATGAGGACAGGCTGAGAGAGTTGTGGTTGTTCAGCCTGGAGAAGAGAAGGCTCCGGGGAGACCTTAGAGCCCCTGCAAGTACCTGAAGGGGCTCCAGGAGAGATGGGGAGGGACTCTTGATCAGGGTGTGGAGTGATAGGACAGGGGGTAATGGTTTTAAACTGAAAAAGGGGAGATTTAGATTAGATACTAGGAGGAAATTCTTTCCTGTGGGGGTGGTGAGACACCAGAACAGGTTGCCCAGAGAAGCTGTGGCTGCCCCATCCCTGGAGGGGTTCAAGGCCAGGCTCCTGGTCTAGTGAGAGGTGTCCCTGCCTATGGCAGGGGGTTGGAACTCGATGATCTTTAAGGTCCCTTCAACCCAAACCATTCTGTGATTCTGTGATGTCTAAGGCAGAGTGCAGCCTATGAGAGAGTGTGGTTCCTGATCTGATTTCTTATGGCTCCCCAGAAAAATCAGCAAACCACTTTCTGGCCTGCTCTTTTCCTCCCCCAAGTTCCTTACTTTTCAGGAGGCCTGTTCCCCAGATTTTCCCTGAGTGGTCATTACAAATTCTTATGTCTCTTGCCTTGCCTAAAAAGATTGAACAAAATGTGTAGTTTTTAAATGATATATTGGAAAAATGATCATAGAAAATGAACACATTTTCAACACTTTTTAAAGTGATGTAGTATTTATTAAAAAATGATGGTTTCAACACTGTGTGAGAATGCAGAAATTTTGCAATTATTAGCTCCGGCAGTAATTACTTTAAAAAACCAAAAAACAAACCCCAAAGGAACCTTTGCATTCCTTAACAAGAGAAACTACTGCTGTTAAAGCACAGTAGGCAGAATTGACAGAGAATCGGTGATTAAAATGAAGTTCCTGAGAAGTCAGTATTTCAGTCTTTTTGTATTCTTTCTTTCCCTTTGTACGCATGCCAGCAGAAGGGTGGACTTGCCCCTTTGTCATGGTGTAATGCCGTAGCCTCTGTGGGCTTCAAAGGGACAGTCTCCAGTTTTCTAATAGGGCCCCAAGGAAAATCAAAGTATTTTCAGATACTCTCATTTAATCTAGTTGACAAAAGCAGGATGGTTTCTGAAGGAAGGACGGTTGTTGGTGTCTCTTTGGAGAGAATTTGAGTGGCTTCCACTGCTGGGCCACTCAACTGATGTTGCCGTAGCGTTTGGTCACTGCTTCCCTAGCTGGGAAGTACTGCTCTGTGTTTTCCTCTTTGGTGCTGGCATGGATTTTTAGGTTGCAATCGCTCCTCTTCAGAGCTTCTGGTGTGTGATAGATCATAGCAGTGCTAATTCTCTCCAGCTGGTTTTTCAGCGTGAAAAGCTTTGGGAGTCACATTTGGGAAGCTTCTCTGAAAATAGCTCAAACAGTGGATTGATGATGAGGTATAATTTTTGCCTTCAGTTGTTCAGGAATTGATCTGTGATATTTAGTCATCTCAGACTTCATTAAGATAGAAAAAGCCTCTCTGGAAGGAGGTGCTCTTGTTTCAGTAGGTACTAGTATTTGTAAAATGTTTCCAGTGGACCATGTGTTTCTTCCTTAGTCCTTTTGAAAACTTTTGCTATTTTGTTGGATGGGATTTTTTTTTTCAATGTTTTCAAAAGATTTTTAGATGTCTAGGTTAGTTTTCAGCACAATAACTCTTTTGCTTAAATAGCAAATTTCCAAGCCCTACAGCTGAGGGCGAGGAACCTTGCCAGAGCCCGCACTGCAATGCTCCTGTTTAAAAAGGAGCAGCTGTGTAGCTCTACCACAACTGAAAATGGTTTCTCAGTTCAGGAGTCATCCAAGAACCAATTGTAAAACACGATGAACCCGCAGAATCAATATTCGGGCAAAACAGAGAGGAAAAATGAAAGTACTGGGAGGGCAGGCTTGTACGCGGTGCTCTTTTTAACCCTAAATAGATGCCTGAAATGTTCTGATTCAACAGCAGTAGGACTTAGATGTGTGTATCTGATGATGAAATTAAGCTTACAGTGCATGACAGTACACAAAAGATGTTTGGGCTTCTCACTAACAGTTGCCAGCAGAGCATATGTGGCTGATGGAGGTTCATGTCCAGGTCCTGATGTGCACCAAGCCGGGTTCAGAGCCTGGGCTCCTTCCGAGGACCAAATGAGGGAAACTTGAAGTTTGCATCCCAGAGGCTGGCCCATAATATCCTTTAAAGCCAGGTTAAATTATCTGTCACTTCTAAGGAGCGACACAGAATTGTTCACAGCAGGACAGGAGAATTTCCCCATGTTTGTCAGTGTTCAGTGGCTTGGGAAACAGCTGCTTGCGCAATGTCTGGTTTGTGGTTGAACAGACAGCTGAATTTCTGGCATTGCTGCTTTAAGATACAAAAATGATAATTAAGCTTCAAAGAATTCTTGCATATGTGAACGAGTCAGAATTATATTTTTTTTTCCTGTAAGCTGTTTAGTTTCTTGCATCCTATGTAGTGAAAATGCTGTTAGATCCTACTTGATGTTACCACATTATGAGAGAAGGTATTTTTTTCATAACCTGTGGACTTCCTTAGATAGAACCACATCAGCTGTAATAAATTTAGAGCCTTAAAAACCTGTTGTTATGAAGACTTTAAAATAAAACTGTGCACGCCGCTACTATTGGCTCTGCCGTGGTAAGAAGCAAAAATAGACAATGCTGAGATCTGATGGGCTGAAAAGAAAGTTCAGGCTTCTGGATTTGTGATCTCACATGCAGAAGGAGGACATACCTTCTTTGTGTTTTGCCCTCAGGAAGAGATGTCCACTAAAGCACAGTGGTTGTGACCCATCCAGTCTTACCTCCTGCATAGTCTAGATCATTGCAGCATCTCCTGTGTCAGCTACCTTAAACTGTGCTTGAACACAATTGTGCTTGAAATTGCGCATGGAAAGATATCCTGCCTTTGGTTTAACTTTGAGTGATGGGTAGTCCGGTGCTTGTCCCGTCGGTTGTTCTTACCATTCCATCTTTGCTTTAAGAAAGTGGAGTGAACTCAGTCTCATAAGTGGATGCATGTGTCCTTTTAAACATTGAAAAGATTTAATTAAAAATTATGAAAGATAGCCGAAGATGGCATCCAAAACTGACAAACAAGGCCACCTCCTGTTCAAAGTATGGTATACTGCTGTTGCAAATAAATACCTGCTTAAAGCTGCAGGCAAGCTCATCAGACTCATCTTTAATTGTGCCTCGATGGCAAGCTAGTATGGACTGAAACAGCTTGATGTCTATCCTTTCTCTCCACCCCAAGAACATGTGGGTGGACCAACGTATCTATACTGCTTGCTGCTGCTCTGGAGTCTCTGCCCTGCATGATTGCCTGCTTGTTTCGGGAAAAAGGAGAAGAGCAGCCAATTTTTTTAACCAAGGCTATAAAAATCAGAGATAATTCACATGGGACCAGATGAGCCAATGCTTCTTTTTTTTTTTTTGCTTAGACATTAAAAAAATCTTGTTTGTTTTGTACTATTCATATTATTTCAGTGTAACTTGTTATTAATAATACCTCTGAGACTATTTTTCAGGAGCGGGGTGTGTGTGTGATCTCATGCCTCCAAATTGTGTTTCAGCAGTTCCAGAGACTCAAATGCACTGTATGCAATAGGAATGTGAGGGATAAAGCAACTTCAACTGTAACGATAAGGTTCATTTCATCAAAATGAAAGCCCAGGAAGATTTTTCTTGTAATTATTTTCAGCAGAAACATAATGTGCTTATTTGAAATGTCATCAGACCATGTGAAAAAAAAAAAAACCCAGTGTGCTTATATTCGTAACTTCGTAGGTAATTCATGGTGTTAGGATTGTCCAATAGAGATACGGTTTTGATCCTTCAGTCACTGAATTGAAGACGTCACACAGGGCTCAGTTTTCAGTGAAAGACTGCAAAGTTGGAGGTGGCAGGAAGATGGAAATTGCCGTGCCCCAGAGCTGTTCTTCATGGGCAGGACTCAAGGTGACAAAATCCCTTCTGTTCCCACCCATGACCATTGGTACCTCTGGTACCCTATTTAGTCCCAGGCACACTGACCAGATATAGCTACAGATTCAGCCCTGCTGTATCAGATGCTTCTTTTTACTTTTTGCAGCAAATATCAAATCATCTCCTTAGAGACAGCAAGGTAGTAGAAAGTCTTTCCTGCAGTCAATTTCTCAAGACTGTGGAAGGGACAGATCAGTTAGTTGTCTACCAAAGTATAATTTTTTCTGCAAATCAGTACAGAATATGGACATCTCTCTCATTTTACAAGGTAGGGCTGGTCGAAAAAGCCTCGATAAACATGACTTTGCTTGCTAAATTTCTCAAAACCATTCTGTATATGGAAAACAACCAGCACAGTTGAATTCTGTAATATAAATAAGGTCCTTGGGCCCTACTGCAATTCTGCTGATAATCACTATAATGTGGCTACAGAGTTTGACTGGTGGGTAATGCTAGATTTATGTCAGTGAAGGATAAAGACTGTATTTATCACTTTTTGCTCTTTCAGCAGGCTTTGTATTTTGTATCATCCCTTTTTTCTGCTAGGTATTAGAGTGCTTTATTCTTTTTTTTCCTTATTTCTCAATTTGCTTTTTCACTGTTCACAAAATTCCCTGCGCTGTATAGGAACTGTCCTCATGAATTCCCATTGCACTGCTCAGGGGGTAAGCTAGGCTAATGAGACCCTTCTTTGTTTCATTTGAGTGGGTTTTGCTAATTGCTTTTAACACACTGGAGCCTGTAAGGGGATTTTCCGTAGACAAAATGACAATAAAAAAATGAAGCGCTTTTGTTGGTAAGTCACCTGGCAATTCCGCCTGGATCCTCAACATAGCTGTCAGCAGATGTGAGTGACTCCTTAACGTCCAGTGCCTCTAATTGCCTTTTATTTCCCCTCTGTTCTCCTTGGGTGGGATTTATTTCTCAACTGACGGGATGGAACCCAAAAAGAGGTTGTGATGGAGTGCATCTCCAGTCAGCAGTAGGGAGAATGAAAGAACTTCCTAAGAAAATATGATGGAATGAACTTCAAGCCCCAAGCATGAGATGGCAACTGTTAGTTGAACATACCTAGGAGAGGACAGCCTCCATGGGTCCCAGGTAGACCTGTGCTTGGGCTTTTGAAGAAAATGTACATTGAATCCTAATGGAATTTACTGAACTGATGAATTTGTATTTATTGATGTTTATGAATTTCAGTAGGCTTATGTTAAATCAAGATATACTGGGATTTTTTTTTTTAATAGCTTGAAACTTTGCCCTTGAGCTACGCTGTAGTTCCTTCTTATCTTCAACTCGGTCAAGAGTGGCTTGAAAGCTTCTTGCCTTTCCTGCAACACCTGCCTTCTGCAGGACTCTTTCCTTCACCCGGGGAAGGGATTAGAGCCGTCACTATTCTCTTCATTTATATAATTCTGTCATTGCCCTGACACCAGCGTAATCTTCTTGACTGGCTGATCAAACTGATTTTCAACAGTTTTAGACAGAGTAAAAAATTAGTGCATTTAAGTCTTCCTTGATTTTTCTGGCAGTTTCTCTGTCATTCAGTCTAGCATTTTCTTTCTTTATCTCAAGTCCCTTTTGTTTTTTACTGTGCTTATCCTCCTCCTGATAAAATACCTACTACAGCTGGTGTTTTCTGACCTTTAGGCTTCTACTTCTTCTGATCTCATATTAAAGCAGTTAATGAGCGATAACAGACCCTTATCAAACTTTGTATTATTGCAGCGTTCAGCATGACTTTTTGGCCTTACTTTAGATGGTTGAGGTTTCCCAGTAGTTTCAGCAAGCCCAGGATTTTACCTTAGATATTTGCTCACACCATAGAGCTTCTGTGGTGGCTTCAGCTTTATCAGACAGCCAAAAAAAATTAATCTCTTCTGTAAGTTGTGCATGTAGATTTAGCAGTTTTGTGATTCAGTAACAACTGAAATACTTTTGCATAAGAAAATCTGTTCAAAATCACAGCAAATCCTGATGCTTTGAGCTTTTGAAAAGGGAAGAGATCTGTTCTCTGCTCCTGCTTCCACCAAGAAATGGCTTTGGATTTTGTTACAGCGAGTGGTTTGAATTTTTACTCTTCAGGATGAAAATACACTGTAGTTAAGAATCATTTTGGGAGAGTCACAGTCACTGAATTTCTCAGTGACATTTTGAACACCGACAGAGTTTTGCCAAACTGGCCACGTTAGAAGGGGTTGTGATTCGTCCCTCTTCTCACCAACATAGCTAGGCCTGGAGAAGCCCTGGGGCAGTAGTACTTGAGGGGCAGGAGGATTGCCGTGATAGCTCTTTCTGGTTGAGGAAACAGCTTAGTGCTTAGTGATGAGCAGGGCAGACCAGGCAACGCATGATGGATTGGAAATCTTGATGCTAAAGACATGCAGCCTGGCCATGCATGAGTTCTTTGCTTCTGCTGGACCTTGCCTTCACCATCTCACTGTCTTTACATGGTGACTTACCTCGACCCTGTAAAGGATCATAGAATCACAGAATAGTTTGGGTTGGAAGGGGCCATTAAAGATCATCTAGTCCAACCCCTGAGCCATGAGCAGGGACATCTTCAACTAGATCAGGTTGCCCAGAGCCCTGTCCAACCTGACCTTGAATGTTTCCAGGGATGGGGCATCTACCACCTCTCTGGGCAACATGTTCCAGTGTTTCACCACCCTCATTGTAAAAGAATTCTACCTTATATCCAGTTTAAATCCACCCTCTTTTAGTTTAAAACCATTACCCCTTGTCCTATCGCAACAGGCCCTGCTAAAAATTTTGTCCCCGTGTTTCCTGGTGGCCCCCTCTAAGTACTGAAAAGCCGCAATAAGGTCTCCCTGAAGCCTTCTCCAGGCTGAACAACCCCAACTCTCTCAGCCTGCAAGTATAGTTGGGGTTCGTAAGAGTTCCCTTATGTTGTGATTCAGTGAATTACTGAAGCAATGGCTTTCTTTTAAGCCTTTGCACAGACCCTGATTTTCGTGGGACTTGTGCTTCTTAAGTGCAGCAGAAGCTTGAGTTTTTTGGCAGGTCAGCACTTTCTTTCTGAGGCAAACGTGAATTTCTGGTTTGGTGGTATGATAAGAATATACAGTTGTATTTCCTCACCTTAGAGCTACTAATTCCTGGGGAGAAAAATGTGGTACTAATTTTATGCTTTGAACAGAACGTCAAGTCTCAGGTTTGAGACAGTTAAAATGCCTTTATTCATTGATTCGTGAAGAGTTTACAATTCAGTATCTGGAATGTAATTTTAATCGCCTAAAAGTTTGCAGAGGAAGAGGCCACTTCTTGTTGGTAACTGCGGTTATTTAAAAATAGTACTTTCGCTTCCATCCAATTACACATGTTGGTTGGCAGCTTAAAAGGCTGGGGCTGATTCTAGGTTTCCTTTCATATGCAATGTTACATATATTCGAACTGTATGGATTGCATAAAAGTATAGCGGCCACATGGCCCTGATCATGAAGCAAACCTTTTTTTTCACATTTTTAACACTGTGAAGCAGTGTCTTGTCTCTCAGACTTCTTCCTGGAGCTGTAACACTAGCAGCTGCGTGTGGCTAACCAGGGTTGGCACGTTCACTGTCTTCTGCTAAACCCACCCCTTATTTTCCTTCCCATCAACTGGCACGCTTGTGCTTAACCACATCTGCTGACGAGTCTGATCCCTGTTTCCCACTGGGATACTAACCCTTTAAGAGCAGTCTGAAGCTAATTCTCCTTCTGTAAAAAAAGATGGGGAGGTGGAGGATGGAGCCAGACTCTTTTCAGTGGTTCCCAGTGACAGGATGAGGGGCAACGGGCACAAGCTGGGACGGAGGAAGTTCCATTCAAATATGAGGAAGAACTTCTTTATGGTGAGGGTGAGAGAGCTTTGGAACAGCTGCCCAGGGAGGTTGTGGAGTCCCCTTCTCCGGAGATTTTCAAGACCCGCCTGGATGCAGTCCTGAGTGATGTGCTCTGGGCAATCCTGCTTTGGCAGGGGAGTTGGACTAGATGACCTCTAGAAGGTCCCTTCCAACTCCAACAATTCCGTGATTCTGTGACTCCGTGTAAACCTATTGACTTCTACAAAGAAAAAGAATTCTGTTTCAGTGGTTGAGGAGGCTGAAGCCTTTAGAGCCATTTTCATTTGTAAGCAACATGATTCAGAAAACAGTCAAGAGCTTCTGTCCTCCAGCTGTGGACCACATAGGATGTGAATTTTCTGTAATTGTGATGACAAAACTAATCACTAGTCATTAAAAGTGGCAAAGTGGCTTTTGAGCCATGAAGAATTTGTGACATTATAGTATTTTTTGTTTGTTTTGGGCATCTGGAAACTGAGATAGTACTACTTTAACAAAACCCATCTGGAGTTTCAAGGCCAGGCTGGATGGGGCTTTGAGGAACCTGGTCTAGTGAGAGGTTTCCATGCCCATGGCAGGGTGGTTGGAATGCAATGGTCTTTAAGGTCCCTTCTAACCTGAACCATTCTATGATTCTATCAGTTTGTGGGTGAATTATCCTGTGAGAAGCTCCTCTGATAGCCTTGAGCTGCACAGAGCTGGCTGCAGTTGGTTATCACTGAATTTTAAAGAATTTCTGCTGGTCACTTTAGTGTAAGATAGTTCCTTCTAGTATGAAAAAAAATGCATTGTGAAAATATAAAAAATATAAAAAAAATAATGGTCTTTTTCTGTTGTGAAACGTACATGTGTTCCTCCCACAGAAACCAGCTGTGGGGGGAGAAGGAAGGGAGGCTGGGGGAAATCCCAGCGTACACTCAGTGTGTGTGACAGGACCCAGTACTGGGAAGTGGTCCGTGTCCTACCCGCAGAAAGAGCCACACCAAGCTTAATTAATTTTTTTCAAAAGAAAGGACATTTACTTCAGCAGCTATCAGAGCGTCAGTCCTCTTCTCTGTTTTTTCCTTAACATCTGGAGTATCACTTCTCCTAATCCTGATGTTCAATCCTGAATTGGCAGCTTCTCCTTCAACTTTAAAATAGTTCTTTTTTTTCAGCTAGGCAGTATTTCCTAAATCATTGAGGGCTGCAAGAAGAAGATAACTCCCAGGTCTATGATGGAAAAGGTGTAGGGTAGGTAGTTTAATTGAGGTATAATAGGTGTTAAAACTTTGGGAGGGAAACGAAGAGAGCTCTTAGGAGGAGAATGGTAGAAAATCCCAACCATCCCTTGGTTGCTACCAGATTCAAACATTCCTGCAATCTTAGCATACTAATTAACGACAACTGATACATTATGGATGCTTATAATTAAGTAATTTTACTTTAACTCTAGTTTAACTCCTGAAGATACTATTCAAGGTGCTTATTTTTATGTAAACTTTACAGTCATTTAGCTGTACTGTTTGGTGTCAAAAATTAAACTTAGCTAAATTGATAAATGTTTCATGATACATATCTTTTCAATAATACTAATACATAGGTCTTGTCAGCCTACGGCTTTCTGACTATCAATAACTTAAAAGAAAAAAAAGAAAAAGGTCTCTTTTTTTCCTTAAAACTGATTTATGTTGGTTGCCATTTTCTTTAGAGTCAATTACCATTTGTCATCAATTCAGGCACTTGGAGGTCTTTGGATGAAACTGGAAGCAAAGCCTTAAAACTCCTTAAAAAAACTCTTTAAAGTGAGTTTGTTTCTTATTAATGTGTTGAAGATAATGTGTTTTCTGAGTTCACTAGTTCACTTATAATCCTCTGAGCTTGCATTTTTCCCCTTTATTTTTAAAAAAAAAAAAAACAAAAACCCAACAAAAAAGGTGTTAAGGGAACCAAACTTACCAGTCTTTGGTTTTCTTTACATTTGTGGTTTGACCCCCCGGGGTGGCCGTGCTGCTGCAGCTCTGGCAGTGCTGGAAGCCTGCTGTGTGTGTGCTGTATCGGTGATCCCTAAATTATGTCATCTGCGGTTCGCTGTGCTGCTGGATGGTACCAGTAGGTCGTCTTCACTCCGTGCCTGCGGTGATGGAGCCACACTGGGGCCCAAATCACTATTGTTTTGACAATATCTCACTGAAATAAAAATACTGAGTTCATGGAAAAATTCAGTTTATTGTTGCACAGTCATATAGCGTTGTCAGAAACTTTAACCTCTTTTTACAGACTGATTAGTCAAGAGTTCAGCGAGAAGTCAGTCCAGACTTGGCATTCCTGGTCTGGGTCATCTCCCATGTTTCTCTGCTTTGTGTGTGAAAGCACCTGGCGTACACCTCTCCTTAGAAAGCATAGCTTGTTTCTCACCCTGGTGCTATTGCCAGGAGTGCAGTGGGGACCAGCCTGGTTTTCATCTCCTTTGCACCATTTTTTTGACTGATGGGCTTTGCTGACTTCACTCAAGTCACCCATTTGCAGCTGGGATTTGGATGATGCCCAGTAAATCTGGCTCCTGCAGAGCAGGGAGCACCTCCCCTGCTCAGCAGGGAGCATCCTATTATATTAAGAGGCTCTGTCCATTTTTTTTTTCTGAGTAATTAGAACGTTATCTGGGTGGAACTCATGTACAATTAGGTAGGATCATTTGGATTTTCTCATGGATGAAAAGTAAAGGCTCTCTCATAAGCAGGAGTAACAGAAGATGGTTGATGTAGTATTAAGAACACAGTCATTTTATCTTGGCTTATTAAAAGGGGTGACTTAATTGTAATTAATACATTTTTAAAGTAAGAAAGAATATGGAACAGAGAGGTTCAGGCAACTTGTTTGTAATTCCCCTAAATGTAGTCTGCCTCACAAAAATTACTGCAAGAAGTTGATAAGTCTTTTTTGCTCTACAAAATCAAAATGAAATTGCTTTCCATTTTTCAACCTGGAGCTTCTGCCAGATTTGTTACGTTGGGAACATGATGTGGTGTAAAAGGCATCTGTAACCTCAGGCTCTCAAGAAAAGGCCCATGTTTTATACATTATTCTCTTCTCTTCGATGGATACCTTCTAGGAAATGTCTTTGTTAGTTGTTCTTTTTTTCCAGTACAGAAATACTGCTTCAACATGTTCTGTGCTGAAATGTCAGCGTTGTGCTGTTGTGTAGGTGGTAGTATGTATTATACACAGTTTTCAAAACCTGAATAATCAGTGGTGTGCATGACTTTGCCAGGGAAAACAAATGGCTGTGTCATTTTGATTTCGGTATATCAAGAAAATGTAACCTATAAAAGTTAATTAGCATTCTTCCAGAAGGGGGTTGTTTAACTAACGTCTTTGTTTCCATGTTTTCAGTTTTGTCAGAAGTTGGAGGGGAGCGTTTTATTCTGTTGCTAATATATATCCATAGATTTGCAGAGTATTTCACGGAGTTTTAGCTATCGTGCATCTGTCCTTCATTTCAGTGAACGGGTAGATTTTCCACTCCCTCGAGCAACAGCTTACATCCACTGAAAATTTTGATTCTGGTTTTCATGCAATTTTAAACATAGTTTTTATAAATAAAGTTCCTTGAGCCTGATGGTGTTCCTGTTATCTAACAAAATGAGGTTTTGCCAGTGATTTTAAGAGGAGAAATCCTGCCATTGTCATTGAAATCCTGGCCATCTGTGTTGCTGGTCACTGCGGGGAGTTGATGGAGCTCCACCTCTCATGGGCTGGGTGATCTGGTAGGCCCAGTTCTTCCCGTTCAACCTGGATATTCCTGACATTTGGCTATAGCGGATGCACAGAAGTTTCTGGTCTGAAACAAAACTGAAGTTTGAGCACCCATAATACTGAATTAAGTAATGTCATTTTATTTTTCTGTATAACTCTGCAATTCATTAGCCTTCCACCGCCACTTCAGAAACTAATTGATAGAGGACGTAGCTGTTTGCACACCAGCATTACTTAACTGTGCTAAGGTAAGTTATAAAAATTAGAGAACAGGCTTCTCACACACTACCTGGTTTGATAAACTCTGTCTAGACCTAGGTCTTCCCAAGGTCGGAAAATCAAAGGCAAATAAAATTGTCATTTTATAGTAAAATTATACTGGTAGCTTTACAAATATTCTAGCAGTGGAGATAAGGCTTTATTCTGGATATTGCTTCTGAATGTTAATATTTTAAGAAAAAGCTGTCAGTAGAGAAGTCTTCATTTTTTTATTTTAGTGAGGTCCTCATAGAAAAGATAAGCCTTAGAGTCCAGATTTTCAAGCGTGTTAAGGAGATACACTTGCTGTGTACCAAATCCTTCCTCAAATGCCAAAGTTAAAATGGTCTCGTGGGTAACTTGGCTCCTTTTCCACTGCTCTGTGAATGCACCCTCGAGACTTTGGTTTGGGAGTCAGCTTTGATATTGTGGTACTAAGCTGTAGATTGAAATGCTTGGTGTCCTTTCATGCAAGCCCTGGAGGGTGGCTAGAACCCGTGCAGAGGCTTCAACATCGTAACTGGCTGTGAAACCGCCTCTCCTCCTTACTTAACCAAACACGGGGACTTGGAGCTCCCTGGAGCTGGGTGAAAAAGTGATCAGGAGCAAGTATTTGAAAGGTAATAGGAGTTTTTTTGTCACAGTGAGGGAGAACTGAACAAACGGTGGGCTCCGTGGCAGGGAGAGGGACTCAGGGCAAAGTCATTTGAGAATTAATGGTAGTAGAGGGCTGTTGTTTCCAAGTTACTGCTGTTGAGAAGATGTATCTGTGCTGCCTCATTATGCTTAGGCCTGTTCTGAACATGATCTGTTTGATTTTATCATCTCTTTGATTATAAATCCAAGACCCTTTGCTTGAAGTGAGCTTTAGCATTTCGCTTGGCCATGCCAGCTCATCTTTGTAAAGTATGCGACTTCCAGACCAGCCCCTTTTGTTCCTCATCCTGGTGTTTGAAATACCACGTTTATAACCAGGGTTTGTCATTTCCTCGACACTGGTGGTTGCTATGTGTTTCTCCTCTCAGATGAAAGCCTGCTAAGGCTCAATTTTTTCACTTAAGATTTAACTGATTTTTTGCAAGGTTCTTCATTTACCTGTGTGGCGGTTGATTCCCGTCCCTCTTTAGAGATGGTGTCTTCATAAGAGATTTTCTGGGCTAAAACCCTATATATATCTGACAACTGGAATTCAAGCTGATTCAGGCTAATTGCTAATATCCTTGTCCATATTTCCAAGCCAATATGCTTTCTTACAGAGTACCATTTTCCCTCTTTTCATAATTTCCACTGTTTCTAATATGCTTGTTTTCTCATCTCACATCTTTTGTCCTACCAACTACATTACCATACTTGTTTTGAATTTTTCCCAGTGAGGGCTCCAATTGCCCTTACTCATTTCTAACAAACTGACTGACTTAGGGGTTGAGAGAGGTCATTACAGGGGATTATTAAATACAAAAGAGAATACCCATTAGAAGTAAAGGGTGGAAAGTATAATCTTTAAGGTAAGACTGTATATTTTCCATTATATCCACAGGATATCCCTTTCTGTCCTTCGTTTTTATAAGTAAACATTGTTTTCAGTTCTTTACCGACCCAAGTTGTATAGTTTTTCAACCTTTGGCACTTTGGCTAATAGAAATATGTCCTCTTGAAAAATTCTAAATTTCATTTGCATTTTCTCTTTCTAATTTTGCCCTCCTGAGTTACAATTACTAGGCTTTCCTGTAGCATTTGTAAGCTGTTCTTTAAAGCTGTGGACTTTGGAACTGTCCACGTTGGACACGATCCAGGACATGATTACTGATTACTGCAATAGCAGCTTCTAGCCCAAAGATTTATTTCACTCGTTTATGTCTACGTAGTTACTTTGTCTTGAACAGGCTACCTCTAGTGCTGATGAGGGGTGGAAACTCGAATGGTGTTTTCTGACTGTCTGCCTGGAGCTCAAAGAGAGCAAAATAAATTTATTTCATGTACTGGATAGGTGCATGAGTGCACCCCTAAAGGGTGAGAAGAGTTTTAATAATGATGCACAGTTTCCTTCTTATCACCACTTCATCCCGAAAAACCCTCGGTGCAGAGCTGTAGCTATGAAACTACAAGAAAGCTGGGTAGTACTGTAGATTTTTTGGGCCACAGAGTCTGCAAACCATACACAGACAGGAACCTCCACCCCTCTGTGCTTCTGATGCGGGGTCCAGCATGAAGACCTGAGGCTTGGGAACTTGGCTTGGTGGCCAGGGCATGAAGCAGGCACTGAGACAGACTTTGGGAGCTCTCAGACGTGTGAGTGTCTGCCCTGCTGATTGCCAGAGCCTGTTGTGAGCCCTGCAGTTCCTGTGCTTTGCACTGCCCTGCAGCCTCATGATCTTAAATTCATCTGGGACACTGGAACAGGTTGCCCAGAGAAGCTGTGGCTGCTCCATCCCTGGAGGTGTTCAACACCAGGCTGGATGGGGCTTTGAGCAACCTGGTCTAGTGGAGGTGTCCCTGCCCATGGCAGGGGGTTGGAACTGGGTGATCTTTAAGGTCCCTTCCAACCCGAACCATTCTATGATTCTATGATTAAATGGCTGGAGTAAGGGCAGCTGTAGTTCTTGGAAATGAGACTGCTTTACTATTGATACTGGCTTAATGTACGTCATTTAACCATTTATTTCAAGCTTTTTTGAACTTTCAACTCTAAGGCGTAGGTGACGTTGTAAAAATATTCAAAATAGATCACTAACAGGTTTGGTTTTTTCTCTGCTGTCTTCATACTGTACTATGCTAATGCCAGATATACTATAATAAGAACAATTATAAGGCAAACTCAGTAATTTCATTTAAGATCTTAAATGACCTGGAGATTTGTTGAGGAAGAGAGTGACAGACCATTTTCAAGATCTGGGACTGGGAAAAGCTTTTCCTACAGAGAATGGTGAGACCGGGTGGAAGGATAGGGACCCTGCCCGTGCCAAGACAGGGAGGTGGAGGAGAGTGTGGTGCAGCTTATGGAATGGGCTAGCACCAGTTCTGTGTGGGCATGGACAAGTTAATAAAGATTTGAACAGTAGCACAGATGAAAAATAGTCCCATGTGCATAAGCATCTCATGGAGGTGCGGTAGACTTTTGTGTGTGAGCCTGGAAGAAGGAGGAGGCTCTGGGGGTTGGAGGAAGATGTACACTTCAGTCGTTGGGGTCCAGCTTTCTACAGGCTTGGGTTGTCCAAAAGTATGTTGGAAAAGCCCTAACTCAGACAAATGTTTGTGTGGTGAAGGCACAGGGAATGGACAGGAAGGTGTCCTCAAAGGCTTGAGAAAATTTGTGTTCAATTTCATATCCTGTTCTTAAAGTGGTGAATTATGAAGGGAAAAAAGTGCAGTAGGAGATGACTAAAAGGAGGTCATGGAGGTTTGGGTGCTTTTGTATTAGTATAGAATATGTTTAAACTTTCTGTTTCTCTAGACCTGTTTTCACATGTCAGAGGATAAGATGAAATCTTGCTGTATTTGAGGCTGAAACAAGAACTATCAAGAAGATTTCACAGAGGAAAAGAGGATTTTCAATAAAATGCCGAACACTTTTCTGGGCTAAATGTTCCATCTTACCTAGTTAGTGACCTCACCTGAAAAAAAATCTTGAAAGAATCTGAAAGTTCACATATGGTTTGCCAAATAGAAAAAATTATAATCTCTACCTAAATAAATATTCAGTGCAGTATTCTGTACAATTCATAATGTCATTTTACCTCAAATAATGATGAAAAACAAAGACATAATTTATATTTATATTTATATTAATGCCAAATGACATGAGCTTCCCTTTAAAAAGTTTTCTGGGAAAAAACAGCAGACTTGACCCCTTCCAGTAGTGACAGAACTGCAGCTATTGCCCTATAGAAAAATTATGAGTGACTATAAAATATGTCTATCTGAATTAACCGCAGGAAATTAATTCCAAGAGAAAGGGTTAATATGTCATTATTACAATAATTACAAGTCTTGGAAAAAGAAGCACCACTAAGTGAGAAAATAAGTGTTGCATTCAGTTCAAGCTCTCTTTGAGGGGTGGCATTTCTTTTTTTTTGGAAACTATTCTGTACTTTACTTGTGTCATTCCTACTTCTGTATTTAAGTGTGAGGCCAAAAAACATACCTTCCACAATGAGTCCCTACTGTAATAAGAATTACAGAAATGTGCAATAGTGTCTTTATACTTCTATAGAAGTGTAACATTTATTTTTATCTACCTATATATATAATATTTTAAACTAGTCCTTTCTCTCTTGTCAGTGTGCTGTGCCATATGGTGCCGAGCAACATGCCAGATGATAAAAATATTCCTAGAACATATGATATCATCAGTCAATTCAAGAGGGGTGAAACTTCTTGACCAAAGCATTTGTGGCTTTGATACATTTTCCTAGGTGTAAAGTGTATATTTTGAAATGATGAAGTGTGTCCAAGAGGTCTCCTTTTATGCAAATTCTGAAATACCAGCTTAGAACATTTTGCTTGTTAAAAAAGGTGGAAACTAAAGAAATTTTGTTTTAACAAAGGGATTCATGGCAAAGTAGCAGTTCTTTTCATAGCAAGAAATGATTCACCTTCTTCCTTTCAATATATATCGCTGATAGCTGCTCTGGGGTTGGAACCGTGCCACGAGGAATGGCATCTCTCCATCTCTCCTCTCCACTGGCAGAGGAGTTCGAATAAAGCGCTTGGTCAGAGGATGTTCATCTTTAGTGCAGACAGCTATCTGTACATGCTTGGGAAAAGACCGTGGGTGCCCAGAAAAAATAAAGAAAGAAAAAAAAAAAAAGACAATATTAAGTATTACGGTTTCCACCAGAGTAACTTCAGTAACTCTGAGTTTTTCTCACTTCGTTTTGAGCTTGTTTCTTGTTTCTATCTGTTTGCACCGACCACCGAAAAATCAGAAAATGAAGTGGTTTCTATTGGCAGGGTGACTGGCGGTCAATTGGCCTGCTCTGGGCAAACTGTGGGTGTTTCTTCAGAAAATATCCCATGGATGCTGCAAAGCAAATAGAAGAGAGACATCATAAGCTGGAGGGACAATGCTGCAGGAAAAGTGGCCTTTGCGATGGTGTTAGCAATATGCACCGTAAATAACAAACTTCCATGCTGGAAGTACCTAAACAGACGGTGTCTTTAGCTGCCTGCCAGTTCTCTGTTCGTTTGTGTCTGTGTCTTGGGAGGGATATTAAGGAGAAAAGCCTAGATTTTGAGTTGGGACCTAAAAATCATGCTAATTGATTCAAGAGGATCATCTTCATGTCACCGGGCTCTTTCTTCCTGCTCATCTTCCTTCTTGAATTTCCTTACAGTGTTCGTGTTTTACCCGAGAGTCTGGCCTTGCTGGGTCAGTGTTTTTCAGACTTGCCTTAAAACTCAAGTGCGTATTGCAATGTTCTCGTTCTGTATTCACCGTTTATCTGTATTCACCGTTTCCAGATTTCCAGGCCCTAAGTCATCCTCTCTCCTCCACCCATCAAATATCTGTTAGGGCTTTGACCTATTCATTTGCGGTCCAAGATGGCCTTACCAGAATTCTTGACTATCCCAGGATAGAGACCTCAGTTATACAAAACATGGTTTAAGAGATAGTGTCTGGTCTGATTGTTGTAATCTGATTTACAGAATGAATGAATTAACTGGGGCTGAATGAAAAGTACCATTCAGAAGTGTGGTTAATGTTTTGCGCATCGCTCAGGCTCAGACCTCTGATGTTACAGTCCCAGTAATTCTCCATTCAGGCATTGACTTCCCAAATAGATAGAGAATGTGTATTTATAACTAAAAACATTTTTAAAGAAAAAAAAAAAAAGTTTTTTTTCTGCACAATGTACGAGGAAAATATGGGTACAAAGTAAAATTTATAAAACAACGTTGAACAAGGCATAAATACTGTCAAAAATTAGTACCTGTATACTAGCATGAATGCTTGTATATTAATGTAATGAATAAATACTGTTTTAACTTCAGCTTATACTCTCCACCCTTTCCCTGTTGTGTGTATTCTCTTTGTTGTTTAATGGTCCTCCATAACAATCTCTTTCAACCCGTGAACCCATCAGCAATTTCTTTTTGCAGGTTAATATACTTACAAATTATTTTGTAGCAGAATATCCTCATCAGAGGGCAGATTTATGAACAATCCTTCCCTCCGACCCCCAATTTTTTCTTTGAAACTCAACTATGTACCTAATTCAGTGCTTTTACTGACCGATTAGTTTGGTGAGGAGCGCTTTGCCTTGTGACTGAACCGTTAACCTCTTGAGAGTCTCCAGAAGTACATCCCACCACAGGCATTTTAATGACTCAGGCACTGTATGTTCGTTTGGGTTTTGTATGTTTAATGTTAAACTGAATGGGGTCAAGACCAAGAACCCCTTAGATTATATCACCTTCTCGGATTTGGGGTTCTCTTCTGGAGAGCTGTATTTACCATCCCTGCGTTGTCCCCTCACAGCTGCCCCTCGTGCTGGGCTCTTCCCAGAATAATACTTGCTTGTGCTCATCATTGGTGAAACAAGACACATTTTTCCATGTTTATATTTGATAATGTAATAATCTACTAAATCAGATTTTGAAAATACAGCCATCCTTCTTCTACCTTTTCGTCCCCAAACCAAGATCAGACCCACAAGTCTTGTCTAACCCTGTGATTCAAATACAGATATGAGCTTGCCTTTTGCCTGGAACTTCTGCGTAGCACTGCTCAGATCTTCTAAGCCAAGGTGATCAAAATGCTGTTAAGTGGGCGGGGGCAAAATCGTTTTGCAGATATGATCCACTCCTTTCAGGAAGACAGAAGTAGCTGTCTGTATTTAAAATCAAAAGCCCTAAAAATGATTTCTCAGTGGGGTTCTGGTACCTAACAATATTCATCCCAGCTAATTTTAGGCTGAACGAGGCCAATGTGCCAGAGCAGAAGATGTGGATGTGATTAAAGGCTGAAGTGACCAATTCTTTGCCTGCTTCCAAAAAGAATAAAGCAGTACGTAGTAATGTTATACCGTCATCTTTCACCTTCTTTCTGAGGATCTTGCCATTACAGTAATTTGGTGATAGAGCACATTATTGTCCATACCTTGCTGATGAGGGGGCTGAGGCACAGAAACAGATGCTGTTAGAGAGAATTACTGGGTCTTGGTCTGGTGTGGGGCTGGACAATTGTGTCTGATCCTGGGGCAAGGGCATCTCCCATGCATTGGATCGGAAAATGGGCACTGGCCACCGCAACTGAACATTTATTAATGTGCCATCTTAATAGCATAACCTGCAGACTATCTCAATTAATTTGCAATCAAGAAGAAGCAACACAGTGGGAAGAGAAACACTGCCTGAACAAGAAGGAGCTAACGAGGCCATGCGATGCTTGGCGCAGCTCCGTGGCCCTAAACCTTCCTGTGGAGCATCTCAGCAGGTGCCTCACAGCTCACACTCCTCTCCTGTAGCCTCAGCAAGGCTGCAGCTTGCTTGTTTGTGATATAAGGTACTTAAAGAAAGCAAATCGGAGACAGTTTGCTATGTTATTATCATTCTTTTAATGTTTGAGGGGGAATCTGATCAATGCTTATAAATGCTTAAAGGGTGGGTGTCAAGAGGACGGGGCCAGTCTTTTCTCAGTGGTGCCCAGTGACAGGACAAGAGGAAATGGGCACAAACTTGAATATAAGAAGTTCCACCTAAACATGAGGAGCAACTTCTTTCCTTTGGGGTGGCAGACCCCTGGAAGAGGCTGCCCAGAGAGGTGGTGGAGTCTTCTTCTCTGGACACATTCCAAACCCGCCTGGACGCATTCCTGTGCAACCTGCTCTGGCTGGACCTGCTTTGGCAGGGGGGGTTGGACTAGATGATCTCCAGAGGTCCCTTCCAACCCCATATCATTCTGTGATTATGGAGCCATTCATAAACCTTACCACCCTTAGCTAGCCACACTGTAAAGATCTTCACTGGGGCTCTACACTCTCCTGAGTGGTGAAGAGTAACCAGAGAAGCTTAGAAGCTATAGGCAGCGGTGAAAGGGATTTGTAGGCTCTTACAACCTTGAATATTCTTTCTCATAAGAGACCACGTCCTCAGAAGGCAGAGAAACAGAGTTATGAGCACGAAAATATGTGTGCTTGTGCGGCTTAGTGCAGTTGGTTCGCTACACAAGAAAATGCATATTGCAGCACCTAATTACCCCTTCGGAACTGTCCTTCTGCAATGTATCCACCCACTGGCTATAAACCTGAATGAAGATATAAGCTGCATGTAGGTTGTTTACATTGCAAATCTCTGCCTCTTTTAGAAAATCCAACTTTTACTCGCTCCGTATGAGCAGCTCACAGGATTTTAAGAATTCATCTTAACAGAAAGCAGATGGTTCCGGAAAGCTGAAGTGAAGAAGGAAAAGGAAGAAACTGAAGATCAGAACTAAAACGTGTAACGTTAAATGAAAGCTACCATGATAGATTTTTCTTTTTTAAACACAGGAGATTACAACAATTAGTCTTGTGTCTTGGCATGCAGGGAAAAAAGAAAGTGCTAAAGATGTTTTTAAAGAGGCAACTTTATTATTTTTTTTTTTATCTGGGAAGTGTTCAATGATAAATTGCAGAGCACAGGTTAGCATCCCTTCTTTAATCATTTATCTGGATAGGAGGTGGTGTCTGGTGGCAATACCCATCTCTTACAAGTGGAGGTCCTAGAAAAAAAACCCCATGTTTCCTCCCCGTGCAAGACCCCGGGGACTCTTGTCTCAGTGCTAAGGTGAAAGAGGACATCATCTTCCAGACGAGGGAATGCAAACTTCTCCAGTGTCAGCAAGAGATCCGTGTCTTTCTGCTCAGCCTCTGTCTCCAAAGACAGTCCCTGCCTCTCCAAGGCTCTGCAGATCAAGGGAACCTCAGAAGGGCACTTAACAGTCCTACTGCGAAAATCAACAGCCTGTTTTAAATTAGCAGGAAGAGAAATTTCCTCTTGCGGTACCAATATTTCCCTGTTAAAACGAGAGGACAAGTTTTAAATATAGCGTAAAACTTCCACTACTATGTAGTATTTCTTGGAGGACTGTGTTTGCTGTGTTTATTTGCCTCAGGGGTAACACTTTTTTATGTACATTGTGAGGCTCAATAGTCTGGCAGCGGCAGCGCTCAGAGCTGCTTTTCTTGATACTGTGCATCTGTCTCTGTTATGGTATCTATAGCAAAGTTGATAGGGAAGAAATAGATAGCAAAAATGTCTCTGGACTCAGTTTTTTCAGGGTTGCTGTAGTTAGGTTTTCCAAAAGGCCGTGATTAATTTTAGCGTACGCTAAAATCCTAACCTTTTTTGCCTGTGGTTATTCTTAAGGAAAGAGTAATGAAAAGTTCCCAGAGGGAATTTTTGCTGTAAATACTGTAAGGATTAATTACTGCCTGTTGTCTCCACATGGATAAGTAATCCTTTTGGGCTTGTGTGAGCAGGATCGTGTGTGCTTTATTAATTACCAGTGTTTGGTCAACGTAACTTTTTTTATTATTTGAAACTTATATTCAGTCACGAGCTATTGGTCTCATCATAAGAACCAGAGGTAATCAATATAAATATAATCCATATTGTTTCTATTTAGTAATTCCACTATGTCAGTGCTGTCATTATGGGGTTTTATGCTGAAAGTTCGTCTTTAAATAGCTGATATAAGCATGGTTGGCGCATCTTCTCCTTTCCATCTTCATTTCTACAAGGACTGATTTCCAGTGACCACATGGTGCTGGTGTTGCTGCCTGTGCCGTGTTGACTTCCAGAGCAGAGCCTCAGCTTCCCAGTAGAGAAATTTTTCAATACAGAGCTCTGTAAACTGCAGTGATGGGAGAGCATTCAAATGCCCAGGGAGGTGTAGAGTTATTTGTAAAAGATTTTGCTCTTCAAACTTCACTCGTGAACAGGTGATTCCATTTTAAACATACTCCAGTTCAGAGATTTTTCTTTTTATTCATCCTCAGCTGTTTGCAAACCATTTTGGTTCTCCGTAGCAGGCAAGCATTAGGCAGCTGTCTAGCAGCAAGAGCAGACGCACCGTTATTGTACGTCTCCACAAAGATGTAGCTATTTATTCTTCTTATTGGGGGAAAATATACAGCGCTACATATTGTCTGGATCTTTGTATACCATAGAGAGAGAGATTCAGAAAAGGGCAACCTATCCACATGGGCTATTAAAACATACAACTTCTGTTGCTTTTCTTCTCAGGTTATTTACATAGCACAGTTTGGTATATACATAGGGAAAGAAAATGATTTCCTCAATGGATTTTTTTTGTTCAAATTCTCCGCTAATCTACCCCAGTGCTATTCATACGCCTGTTCAGGGTTTTGCACCCGTATCCATTCTACACTTTCTGAAGATACCAACACATGTCCAAAGCCTAATGAAAACATGGACTGGAAGGATCCACTTGCTGGTGAGTATAGAAAGTCAGCATTAATATAGAACATAAAGCATAGTATATGAGTCTTGAATAGGACTAGATGTAGTGAATAACTATGGGTTTTCAAAGGTAAGAGCAATGGATTAATTATATGTTATGTCTTTGGCTTTTAGTAGCACTTATGAGATAGTCTGGGTAAGTTCTTGCTGAAATTGTTGCTAAAATCAGTGTCAGAGTTGGAGACCCCAACACTGAGGTCCTGTTTGATCAAGTGGTGAACTTTCCCTCTGGATGCTTGCTTATCCTTGAGTGCCCACATGGAGAACTGGTCAGGAGTAATTGGTCTCTTTGGAGTTCATAGCCTAACTCGTTTATATTGGCTCTGCACGGGTAAGTTCTGAAAGCTTTTGAAAACAGCGCAGTTGGCACTGGCTTGTGCTGGAGGCAGTGCTGGTCCTACCTAGCCCAAAAGAAATGGTAGTAAGATCAGATCATTATCTGGAAGGCCACTCATCCCAGAGTCCAAGGGTAAAATCCTCACTGGACTGAACTCTTCCTTCTTCTGCTTTGAAGCAGCTCGTGTCCTTGGATTTGAGAGGAGAGGACCATTTCCTTTGTTCCTTATGTTCCTCATGGTGGGTTACATTTGCTTGTGGTTAGCATAAATACGAATGCAGAGTACCTTCCTGGAGGTTCATCTGACTGCACGTACGTGTGGAGGAAGGGAGCGCTTCTGAAGCATGGTTCATCTCATTTTGAGTAAGTCTAAAACAGATTAGACAAATTGCAGCTCAAAAGGAGATAGCTAACCCAGATGTGTCCTTGTGTGTCTCTGCCAGAACTGGCCACATACATCTAGCCAGGACTTTGTTTTTCTTGTTACTCTTAAAAACTGATCATTCTGATAGCACATGTGCACAGCGTTCCAAACTGGATTAAAAATATCCTGGAAATTTGGTATCCAATGAATTTCGCAAACACTTTTCTATTTTTCTAAGCTCTCCTGAGGATAAAACTCATTCTGTGTGAATGTCCAAAGTACAATTGCTTCTTGATGTGTAACAGCTGCTGCAAAAAAAGGAGTCTTTTACATTAACAATTCTGGGCAGACAGTCAGATTTTAAACTCTGGACTACTCCATTCTCTCTCCCTGGTTTTCTCAAGAGACCAGTGAATCAAAAAATAAATAAATAAAAAGATTTGGATACATGTAACATGTTGTGCAAACCGACAGGCTTTGAGCTCTCTGGAGGGATGCAACAAGTACATGAAGAGTGGAAATCTAATTTGGAGACATGACGTTATGAGACGGTTCAAAAGAGGAAAGAAATTAAATTTAAAATTTGATTAAAAATTTTACTGGTGCAAATATTGTTTAAAAAAAAAAAAAAGAGTTTCTTAGATGGTCAGTAGAGGGCAGGCATATTTTATTTCTGAAGAACCTTTGCCCGCTACTGTGTGCAAAAAATATTTGTTCTATCTTCAGATTCGAGGAGTGTAAGTCTACTTTGTCATATTACAGGGATATAAATCAGCAGTTATAATTTAAAAAGACATTGTCAACCCCTTTGAGGAGCTAAATGTCCATTTTAAAGCAATTGGAGGATATGAGTTATGACTACAGGCATTTAATTTCTGTGTTTAGATTGTAAAAACCATGGCATAAAAAACCTGAAATACTGCCACTACCGAGTACTACAGAAGAATCATTTCTCTGCTGAATTTTGTAAAATGCAGTAGTTCTTTCTGATGTGAACTACTATATCACTAATGGGGTGGAAACACACTCTTTGAAAGTCACGATTGTTTAAATCTTCAGCTCGGTAACAGAGATTCTTCTTGAAGATCTGACTAGCCAAGCGACTTTAAACCTAAAGGAGCAATGCCTCTTTTAATTTCTACCTGCCTTCCCCTGTAATTGAAACAGTGTTTGTATTTCAGCTGGACAGAATACCTAACAGGTTCTGAATACAGGGTAAAATCAGTGTCATATCTGATTAACTCAACAGAAAAAATTAAAGCGGATTTAAAGAAGCATTTATTCTGAATGAGCCTATTCTTCCCCAAATACATTTTCACCCTGAAACAAAATGTAGACAGAGTCTTTTCAGGAAACACATTAATATAAACACATCTCTAATATTGTGATGGCATACAACTTTTAAAGTCTTGTAATGAGAATTATTCCCAAAGAGAATGAATAATAAAAACGTAGATATTGATGCTGTAAAAGACTAGAATTATTTGTTAACCTGTGTAAGTGTGCATACGCGTATATGAACTCTTATTTATGTGTGTGACCAAACTTGCTGCAGTGAAGCTACGCAGGTAAGTAGCAGTAACACGAGACAAGGGTTATGTCATCTACCATTTCTTTCCGTGGCTTGACAGTTCCCTTTTTTCCTGGCAAGGTTGATGTTCACATAGACACCTTTAATTAGGATCAAAAATGGTTTGAAGAATTGCCCCAAAATACGCAGTTCGCATTCACTTTGTCTTGTTTGTATCCATCAAGACAAAGCCTTCATTACATTTTAGAACTATTCCAGCTAGAAGAAGGGAATGCTCTGAAAGATGTTGGCCGTCAGCTCCAACCTCATAGGCTTTGGGCTTCTTAGTTTAGGTGCTGCATTGCCATCATTACAACCATGGCTTAGACATGTGTGACTGAGGTACGGAGGTCCAGGAATTACGCTTGTAACTGAAAACGAAACCAAATTTGTCCGATTACTTTAGTTCTTTTTAAAGAAGTGCTGCGGCCTTACAGGCAAGGAGCTGAGTTTTTATGCTACTCGTGCCTTCCAGATGGTCTCCGGGATTAGTTTCAATTTTTTGCTCTAGAAATTAATGGAGGTCCATATTTTCATGCAATCCAGCTAGATACTGAGATGATGAATCTCTGTAAGAAATGAAAGCTGATTGAAGAGATGCAAATGTTAGAACCTTCAAATGATTTCAATCAAAATTGGACTTGCTATCATGTGGGTACATGTTACTAAATTAACTGCGATTTTATCCACTTGTATCTTTGTTGTAGTCATCTAGGCAGATGGAAGAACTGTCCATATGCAGCCTATATCATACACAAAATTTACAGGGTATACTTTATTCTAATCCTGTGCTTAACCCCTGAATGATCTAATGTTATGTTTCCTATGAAATGCTAAGTAGAAAAACTGAATTTACTGCTTAATGCTTTTAGGTGAATGCACAGCACTTAGACTGGATAGAAAACCTAAAACTTCATTGTGTATTGTTCTGTTACAATGATGACACTGCAGCAAAATATTTGTAGCCATATGGTTCTTAATAAAAAAAATGTTATTTCTGTCGATAATGCAATAACCTTCATCAAGCCAACAAACAACTTTCAGTTTTAATGCATAAGATTTCAAAAAGGACTCTTTCCTTTAAAATCTCTGCCTTTGACTTGAGATCGTGAAACTACTGTAGTGTAAATTTCAAGATTACTTGCACTGACAAAATCAACTTGAAACCTAGTCATTTCATAAAAAAAGAGCTAGTGGTTTCAGGAAATGTTTGTATTTCTGTGTTATCTTGCCAGTTTCTGTAATTCTGCTGTTATATTTTCCTCTGTAATGACTTCTATCTCCTGTGTTGAACTGCAAGGCTGTCACAAAAGCAGGGGAAATCCATTTATGCAGATTAACAATGAAACAGACTTTAAACAAAATGACTTTTTAGCACAAATTCTTATATGAATTTTTTACACAAATTCTATTTTCACAAAGGAAACAGAGATTAGAGAATCTAATTATGTTACACTTATAAATGCAGACCTGTTAATTATTACGTTAGTGCTAAGCATGGTAAAAGCTGGAAATAATTTCTCCTTCAAGAAGTTGTGTCTTGCAAACAAGACAAACAGATGGCCGTAGGGGAAACAGAGATGAACTGGGATGGCCTGCTGGATGGTAGGTCAGAGATTTTCATCGAGGAATACTGAAACAATGTCTTACTGAATGTCTTCAGTACCACCTTAAAAAAAATCCTAACTGCTGTTTTGGGTTATCTGTTTAAGAGTTAGGACCCTGGTGCATGTAGGCTGCTGTGTAGCATATGTTTGCTGTCCACCTCCTTAGCAGACCACCTAGGGTCTCCAGCAGTTGCAAAACCACTCATCTAAATAAAGGCAATGAACAGCCATGAGCGGTCCTTCAGGACTGTTTCTTTCACAGAATCACAGAGACACAGAATGGTAAGGGGTTGGAAGGGACCTCTGGAGACCATCTAGTCCAACCCCGCTGCCAGAGCAGGGTCACCCAGAGCAGGTTGCACAGGAACGTGTCCAGGTGGGTTTGGAATGTGTCCAGAGAAGGAGACTCCACCACCTCTCTGGGCAGCCTCTTCCAGGGCTCTGCCACCCTCACAGGAAAGAAGTTTGTCCTCATGTTTAGATGGAGCTTCCTGTGTTCAAGTTTGTGCCCATTACCTCTTATCCTGTCACTGGGCACCACTGAAAAAAGACTGGCCCCATCCTCCTGACACCCACCCTTTAAATATTTACAGGTGTTGATCAGATCCCCCCTCAGTCTTCTCTTCTGCAAACTAAAAAGACCCAAGTCCCTCAACCTTTCCTCATAAGAGACATGTTCTAGTCATTGTCTTCGTAGCCCTTTGCTGTACCCTCTCCAGCAGTTCCCTGTCCCTCTTGAAATGGGCAGCCCAGAACTGGACCCAGTACTCCAGATGTGGCCTCAGCAGGGCTTCTTGATGTTCAGCGCTTAATTCAATACCTGTATAAAAGCTTGTATGGTTAAGAAGACTTGGAAGGGAACTCAGAAATAGTTCCCATGCAGTAGGATAGAAAAAAAAATGCCTGGCAGGGGAGGAGACATGAGTCTGTGGGGGTGGATGAATGTGCTGGAGGCTGAGAGGGGTAAAAAGGAAAAGAAGTAAGGGGAAGCCTGAGAAGAAGTGATAGAAAGGAGGAAGAAAATAATCTCTTGTTTGTCTCTGGCATAAAAACTTGTGCCTGAGGAAGAGCTCACTTGAACATTAGCAAAATAAAAAGAACCAGGAAGGCTGACCAGGGAAACACTAAACTGGAAGCAAAACAGACAGGGAAAGGGCTTTCTTCTTTTTTTATTTTTGGCAACATAATGCTCCCAGATTGCTGGTTTTTTTTTTCTTTTTTCTTTTTTTTTTTTTCAGTTCTGGCTAAAAATCTCGTAATTTCCCAACTTCTCATTCTGTAAACTGAGGTGGGATTTATTACTTTCCCATCATATTTATTATTGCTATTGCAGTTCCGCCCAAAGTCTCAAACAAGGTCAGGACCCTTCTGGGAGAAAGGCTATGAAAGTAAACAAAGATGATAAATTTTATGTCCTGAAGCCTGGTGCAAAGGCTGTTACAAGCAGTGTGAAGACTTCCATTAATGTAAATGAGTGGTTAACATTTTAAATGCGGTAAAAAACTTAAGTATGTGTCTCCATACTGCAATAACGTGTCGTTAGGAGCTGTAAAGCCAGCTCTGAACATCTGAGCGGCTCTGAATGTCTGAGGTAATTCATCCCAAAATGCAGGACCAAAGTCCTGGCTTCACTGGAGAAAGTGGGAGTAGGATTTTAGCCCCACAGCTTAGCCCCACGGGAATTCTTGAGTGTTTCTAAGTGGTTCTTGCACTGTGGCAAGATGGTCCTACTGTAGAAGGTGGTCAGGTTTGGTTGGTTTGATCTTAAAGCATAAGTTATGTTTAACGTAAAGAGAAGCAGCCTGGCAGGGCTGAAGACAGGCTTAGGACTTGTCATCAATTCCCTGGGTACTCCTTTTTCCAGTTGCCATGTCCAGTTTGGCCCTGGTTTGATAGCCCAGAGAGATGTTAGAACGATTCATAAGCACCTAGACAATAGTCAGGTGATAAAAAAACAGCCAGCATGAATTTGTCAAGAACAAATTGTGTCAAACCAATCTCATTTCCTTCTTTGACAGGGTAACTGGCCTAGTGGGTAACAGAGAAGTAGGAGATGTGATGTATCTTGACTCAAGTGAGGCTTTTGACACTGTCCAACATGACATTCTTATAAGCAAGCTTGAAAAATATGGCCTAGATGAAATCGCCATAAGTGGCTGCAAAGCAGCTGAGAAAAGTGTTCTCAAAGAGAAGTTCTCAGTGGTGCTCTTCCCAGCTGCAGCAGGGGCAGCCTCACCCAGCATCACTCGCCGGGCTCTTCCATGCAAAGTTCTGCTCTCTAATCCACCATTCAAAATGCTAATGAGAAAATACACCTTTTTTTTTTTTTAATTATTATTATTATCATTTTTTACAGGGACAAGGGGTTGGCAGGGAGGGAGGTTTGCAACACTTTGGAGGAATGAATCGGTTCAGAAGGATCCATATAGAAATCTACTGAGTGAAATTCGGTTAAGAAGTGCCCTTGGAAAAGATACAGTAAATACACAAATATAAAAGGTGGAAGTAACGGGAAGGCAGAAAAGTGTCTGGGGTTTTAGGAGAGCACAAGTGAAATATAACTCACAAAGGACATGCTATTGCAAATAAAGCACCTCTTTTTTCGGGATTCTTTAACAGGAGTGTCATGTGTAAGACATGGGAAGTAATTATTTTGCACCATATGGTGCTGGTGAGGCCTCAGCTGGAGTATTGAATCCAGTTTTGGGGACTGCATATAAAGAAAGATGTAGATAAATTGGAGGGTTTCCAACAGAAATCATGAGGAAATGAAGAATTTTAAAAGCATGATTTAAAAGGAAAGGTTGAAGGAGTTAGGTTTGCCTAGAATATTTATTCCCCTTACTCCTTTTATGCAGCAGGAGGGTCTGGATGGTCTCCTGAGGTCTCCGAAAGTCCTGTGTTTTTGTAGTCCTTACTGTCATATTGGGTCTCTGAATAACGTACCCGTCTCGGTCACCATTAGTTGATGTCATAGCAGAGGCATCTTTAGAGATGATGTCGTAGCAGAGGCAGCGGAAAAGATCTGAAAGAGGAAGCAGATACTTGCAGTGGCTTGCACAGTGGCTCTGTGCAAGAACGGCAGTAAGGAAGAGGAGTTTATTGGGGAAATAGAGAAGCCCGTGATCAAAACTGACATCATTAGTAGTGTGGAGAAAAACTATTTTAAACGTGATGAACGTTTTGTGTGTGGCGACGCAGGTTTAAGTATCATCGTTTTGACAAGTTGGTATCAACCTTCAACACACAGAAGTTTCCTTCTGTAAAGTTTTCTTCGCAGGAGATTTTTGATTGGATCCAGAGGATTTTTTTCCTGAATTGAAATGCAATACAGATGGAACAGTGTTTTTAGAAAGTAAAAAATTTTAAGAAGGAAATAAGTCCACATTTATGTATATGGTCAGATTTTTCTTTTTTTTTTTTTTTTTTTTTTATGTTTATTTTTCAATTCCAAGATAAATCTGCTGAATTGTAATCATCTAGACATTGAGGTACTGGCGAAAATGATTGCTAGCCCTTGCTTTCTGTTTCTCTGCTTTTCTTTAAAGCTGTATGACACGTGCTTACGTATACCTACCAAAAAGTCCCCAGCATTTCCAGGGTTCAGTCCCGTGTGCTCCAGTGAAAGGAAGAGTTAGAGTAGGCATGACCAGATTAACTGTGGAGCAGCTCAGCTCAGTGGACTAACGCAGTGCCAGCGATGGCATTTATCTTTGCTGCAGAAAGTTCATGTGGTCACCAACAAAATATTAACAGGTCAGTAGATAATGAATCTTTGCAAGCTGTTAAGTGAGGAATAATTAACGTAACTCCTTTTTTCCTAGAAGCCAAATCCTCCTATCCTACCTCAAGAACAGTTAGACTTCATAATGTGGTTTGAGGAAGTTTAAGCTTCCCCAAAGTTGCCGAGGAGCAAGTGGAAGTAGTTTTGCATCCTGTGAAGGATAATACTGCCCAGACATCCCAGAAAGGATAATGCTGCCCATTTGTCATCCCTAGGTCAGGCTTTCTGGCCAGTGGAGCTGAGGAGCCACCATCTCAACTGCTCTTTAGCCTGTCCTTCACGTCCTTCCAGACCAAGGTGTGGCCTCCCTCTGTTCAAGGGAGCTTAGACCCTTGGCTTTGTAGTACCGCAGCTTCTCTGCCTTGGAGGCTGCTCACAGCTGTGACTTGGGTGGAAATGATGCAATTGTCCATAGGTATGAGCAGAATCTGTATCGCGATTCGTCCTGTGCCTTTCTCAGTGCAATGCCTCCACAGCATTCCTGTTCGCCTGAAAAAAACCAAGGAAAAAAACCAACTCTTTCTCTTAGATACACACATACCAATTAAAAAAAAAAAAAAAAAAAAAAGAAAGCAGGACCTGGTTTAATCCCAGCAAACCCCAGGAAACTCAAAGTTCAACTTCCCGTTCAATTACTAATTCATTGCTTTTGTTTGTGGGTATTGCAGTATCTGTGGTCTGTGCCATTACCCGCGGATTGCCATTTTTCATAGCGCTGCGGCTGTCCCGCAGAAGGGACTGGGAGTGGAGCTCCCTTTAGCGCTTGCACTTTGCAGTGTTACAGGGCACGGGGAAGTTGTTTTGCGGGTGCGCGAGGGGAGCTGCACGTGGGGGCGAATTAATAGAGTTTTTAAATGTATTTTTAATTTTTATCTGCAAGCAACGCTCCATTATCAGCTAGATGATAAAATGTCTTGAATAGTTGACTCTAGGGCTTTCACTAAACTGCCCATGAATGCTGAAACCATCTGTTTTTCTGGACGTTTGTCAGGGTGAGTGTGGCAGAGGCAGCTGTTTGAAAAGGGACGCTTTGGATGATGAACCAGCCCATTGTTTCTGCGCGATTCGCCCGCATTCAGCCGCTCTACCCAAGCGTACTATAGAGCAATCAAAATCAAACTATTGTTTGTCCCGATCATATTGATCTGAAAAGGAGGTGGTGGGATTGACCGCATTGTGGATGCAAATAGTTGTTTAGAGCAGCTGTATGCGGGCCAATATGTACCACAGTAGGAAACCCACATGGAAGCTAGAGGGCTCCCTGCACCCTACTGGGGAAACAGAAAAGAGGATGCCAGATTGAACTCCAGTCTACAGCAAAAAGCAAAGCTCTGGACTGTTGGTATTGCTAGTAATTTGCTTTTTACAGCAACGGTTGACATTAACCCTGTAGTGCCGTAGCAATTAAAGTCAATTGTTTGGGGTTTTGGTTTTTTCACCTGCAAGCACGTTGCAAAGAGGGTTTATCAAGAAGATAATTACCTAAAGCTTCTGCAATGAAATACAGGAGCGATTGGATTGCTTGGATGTCAACTATCAATTTTCTCTTCTATAAAAATTAATTGCACTTTTGTTGTTGCTTTCTATGCGGAATCATTCATGCACTGTTTAAAGTTTTCATAATTTATTTATGATGATGAAAATATAGCAGCTGAATCGAAACATATTGTGGTGTTCGTTTCTATGTTAAATATAGCTGTCTTATCTCTGCAGAAAGCAGGGGAAAAGATGATCTTTAGTGCATGTAATGAAGATTATAGCTTTTAGTTTAGAGTAACTGAGATAGCTGCACTTCATCCATTAACATTTTAAGCTTTTTAGTTGTCCTTGTCACTTCATTGCATGCATGCTAATATCTCCTCATATAAAATTTAATCTGTCGAACTAAATGAAGGAATTAGTATCTGAAAGACATCTTTCATTAAGCAATTAACGAATCTTTCTAACAAATCTACAAAAGCATATGTGTTTATATTTAATAAGTATTTGTATGATCAGCCAATTACAATACATAGATACATCTTTTTTTTTTTGTTTATTTTTGTTATTACAAAATCTAAATTACAACCAAGTTGCAGTTATGCTTTAGCAAATATACTGTAATTGTCAACAACCGGTGGTTGGGGGGCTACTGTCTTTCAAAATCATCCCAGTCACATAAAGCTTAATATCTATTTCTTTGTGTAAGAATCTCTTTTCCTGTCTCTTCATGATTCACGGATGGAAATGATAAGGTAGTAAAGAATCTGCAGAGGGAATGCATTCAAGGATATGTCTTTTTAAAATTAACAATGACGTGTATGTGCATGTGGGAGGGAAGCAAACAAGAAGAGGATGGGAGCCTGGATGAAAAGATGATCACCTGCACCAGCTGCAACGTTTCCTTTCACAGCTTTGGAGCAGCTTTTCAAACGTATTCTCTTTTCAGGCTGCTTGCCTAATTTTATTCAGGGACACCCCAGCCTAACTTAAACTATTAGTAAACCGGTGTCAGCCTCTGTGTAAAAACTGAAAAACACAAGTAAAAATGGTGATTTTGCCCTGGCACCATTATTAACTTGTTTGGGAGTGATTTTCTTAGTAGTATATATATGAATGCTTCCTTCTTGGGCTTTCTTCTTGTCTGAATTACTTTAGTCTTCAAAATGCTCCATCTGATGTATAAATGTCCAATTGCTGCAGCAGAATGAATTATCAATTAATTAATAACTCTTTAATATGAAAAAAAAAAATGAAGCTACTTGATTTCCTTAAATAAGGTGGTGGTCTGGCACAGGTTGCTCTCTGATTTGGGCTGCTTTTATAGATTTTTTTCTTTAAATGAAGTCTTCACTTGGATCATGCAGTTGTTTGGAGAAAAAAGACTATGGTAATGCAGATGAACAATAAATCATACAAACTTCAGGTACTGGCTACTTCCCTGAGCGAGGACCAAATTTGGAATTAAATAGTTATTTTTCAAGTACATGCAGCATATACAACAATTCTAGGCATTTCTTTCTACTAAATAATCAAGAATAATATTCTTCAGAAACTTTACCCTTTTTGAGTGTGGGTAGGTCCATCTCTATGAAAAACTCTGGGCAGTCGGCATGAAAACTCCAGAGAGGAAAATTGGAGTTGGGTGGGAGGAATAAAGCCCCAAGTACTTACAAAACGCCCTGCCTGGGGTTGAGAGTGAGCCCCAGGGGAGAGATGCGAGTCAGGTCAGTTAATGCATTTACAGGAAGGCACTTGGGTGTTATAAAAATGAATTTGGCCAGTAGAAAGGCTTGTTTTTCTTTCCAGACGTACCATGCAACATTAAGACAGACAGTATAGCATGCTTGATTGGACTCATTTGCGTATCTCTTTCATTAGCAGTTCGCTACCTGACTGTTTCAGAGCCAGTTCTCCAAGTGTTAAAATAACTCACCAGCTTGACAGCTATCATATATGTCTGGCAGTATTAACAAAGTGCAATCCTTGCCATAGAGTTTGAAAAAAATGTATCAGACACCTACTCGCTGGTTGCCAGAAGACCAAACCTCTGAGCAGGAGAGAGACAGAGGGAGATACTGCACCACCAGGGAAGTTCAGGGAGGATGAGGAGCCAAGACGCCTGCTATCTTCCCCTTCTGGAAGGGGTGGGGTGGAGGAATCCTGGAAATCTTTGTTCACTCTTGGCTATTTCTCTGTAACGTCTGTGAAAGTCTGCTCAAACGTTCACCCTACATGTCAGACTCGGGGTCGTGTTTGTCTCACCTCGTGTTGCGGTGGAGGCCAAAGTCATCTGCTCCGGGATGCTTTCCGCTGTGAGCAGTGCACTGCACAAAATAATACTGATGAGACACGTCCCCATCCTGAAAGAGCCCCAGCCACCCTCAAGCATTAGTACCTTACTTCTTCTTTTTATCTTTTCTTTGCTCTCACACAGCTTTCTGGACATAGGCTTTTATTAAGTTGCCTTTTTATATGCCTTCAGCGATTGATTCCAGTGCCTACGTCCAATGCTACTCAGTTTTGCCAAACACTGGCAGCGTGAAATTATCATTTGGTCAAATCTGGAGATTTTACCAAGTGCAATTCCTGGATCTGCTTTACTTCAAATAGAATTACGCAAACGGGAGCTACAGAATATCAGTGTTTGGTTATAGTCCTTCTGATGAAGAGCAGTATAAATATGTAGGTAGACAGAAATCAGTGCCTTGGAAAAGTAACACATCACTAGCGTGATAAAAAAGTGATACATCACTTTTACCTTTTCCCATGATGAGTCCTCATCAGAAAAATTCTGGAGATGCCCTTGGCTATAGGTGTAGGGTCGTGGTTTTACGCTGCAGTTTTCTGGAGGGAGTCGTTTCCTTGTGGTCTCAGGCTGAATGGTTTAGTCAACCCAACGTCCTCATATCTGCCCTGCATTTCCCAATCTGGACACGGGTTATAAAAGAGGTAAATGCAAAGCAGAATGTGAAACTATTAGTACTGTCTGTCTATGTATAAACATTATTTTGCTGGGTTTTATTAAGAAAAAAAATGGGAGTGTCTTTTTTAGAGTGAAGGATGACTCAGATCTTTAAATCCTAATGGAGACAGGAAAATGAGAGTCTAATATAAATAATGTTTCTTTGGGGTGGACACATAGAAATAAAGCCTGTTTTGCTTTGTTTCCTTTAGGATTTTAAATTTCTCAGTTTAAAAAGTCATACATCTGAATCCACATTTTTTCTTTCATTATTTTATTGTTCTAACATGTGTTGTAATAATCCCCAAAAAAAGATTTTTTTTAAGCAGTCTCCTTTTCCTGGTGAAAATTTTCTTCCCAAAGAAGCATTTTGACAATGATACTGATTAACAGCATCCTTTCACAAGGTGAATAATATGTTAGGCGAAAATGTAGTAGAGTTAGAGAATTTGGCACAAAATTGGAATAAGGACAAAATGTTGTCAGAATTGGGTGCTGGAAGCCATATGCTTCTTTTTTGAAGGTGGGTTACGTTTTTAGCTGTCAGATTGCTAAGAATCCTCATGTCACCCGTGGACTTCAGGCAGAGACGGGTTTTCACCGCAGTGGGAAGTCAGGTCTGGCTGCTACCCCCAGTTTGGCTCATGAATTCAAGATTTGTGTGACAAGGCATCTAGTTTATCAAGCCTGATTTGTGACGTGGAAGGACTTCTCTTGCAGAGATTTGATTTCCAGTCTTCCTGTGGCAAACAGTCATTTTACTGCAAGTTTCAGAAAATGGGGAAGACTGGGTTTGTTGTCTTTTATCTTTCTCTAAAGGATTCAACTTGTGAAGTTAAGGGCTTGAAGAGAAATTTCATCTTTAGCAGAATAGAGAATCACAGAATCACAGAATCACAGAATCTTCATGGTCAGAAGGGACCTTTGAGATCATTGAGTCCAACCAAAAAAAAAACCAAAAACCAACAAACAAACAAACAAAAAAACCACAACAAAAAACCCCAAAACACCACACACCACACCCACCCACAACAGACACAAACCAACAATCTCGGGCACTAGAGCATGCCCTGAAGTGCCATGTCTACACGTTCCTTAAATACCTCCAGGGATGGCGACTCCACCACCTCCCTGGGCAGGCTGTTCCAGTGCCTGACCACTCTCTCAGTAAAGTAATTCTTCCTAATATCTAATCTAATCCTCCCCTGCCCCAACTTTAGGTCATTTCCTCTGCTCCTGTCATTATTCCCTTGGGAGAAGAGGCCAACACCCACCTCTCTACAACCTCCTTTCAGGTAGTTGTAGAGGGCAATGAGGTCCCCCCTCAGCCTCCTCTTCTCCAAACTAAACATGCCCAGATAAACATACAAATAAGTTTTGTGACTTGTGGTCCCAAGCGTCATTCTTCTGTTTGACAGAACAGAGGGAGAAAGATGGAAAAAGACAGAAAAAAACCCTAGACTTCTCATCTCAACCCCAGATGAGGTTATAGATAATTTGCACCCAGACTTTGGTGCGCACACTTTTGTGGTAGCTTGAATAAATCTTCTGCTTTCATCTCCCGCTTCTTCCTAGTGCAGTTTTAGGAAGTCTTAATTTTACTATGTTAAATAAGTATATCTCCCTATCCAAAGAACTGGTCTCACTCCTGCACCATATAAATTCATTTATTTTTTTTAAATTTTTTTTAAATTGTCCACTAAATTTTCTTTGAAATTCCTGATGAGGTTTCATCGGAGATTTTTTTTTGGACATGATACAAATATTTCTCTTGACAATATGTGGATTGACAGTACTATTGTGTTTCTGCATCTCATTACTAGAAGAAATGAATAGCTCTTGGTTCTTGGCCTCCTCTGTGTTTTCAGTTGTGGAAGCCCAGCACCCAGCGGGAATTTCTGTCTCTGTCCTGAAGCACATGACTTTTCAGCTGAGGCTGACAGATCTTCCATTACTGGTGTCCCACATTTCTTCTTTGTATTTTCCGGTCCTTCTTTTTGTTGCCAGTGAGTCCCAACTTAGTGTTCTCATTACCATTATATATAATATTCTATATTAAATATTCATATTTAATATGTTGTATTAAATGCTTACTATTAAATATATTATCTATATTAAGGATATTATATGTCCTTATATTTAATAAGGTGAAAATATATTTCATATATATATATATATTTCATTGCCCAGGGAAGTTGTGGCTGCCCCATCCCTGGAGGTGTTCAAGACCAGGCTGGATGGGGCTTTGAGCAACCTTGTCTGGTGGGAGGTGTCCCTGCCCATGGCAGGGGGGTTGGAACTCGATGATCTTTAAGGTCCCTTCCAACCCAAACCATTCTGTGTGCGTGATTCTGTGTGTGATATGAAAAACTGTTGGTGAAAGTATTAAAGTGAAGCAGTCTTGAAGCCAGTCCCTAAAATATTTCACTGGTAACCTCCGTCCCATATTAATCGTCCTCACTGGCTTCTGCACCCGGTTCCAGTTCTCCATTTGAAAAGGTTGTGACAACTGGAGATGCTCTGCTGAGTTCCAGATAGATTAAAAATTACTGAGTTTGTTGTTTTAGTTTTTAACCTAAAATAGTGCTTTCCCTAGAAAAGAAAGACGTAGTGCCTAGCTGGCTCCTTTCAAAAATTGTTTCAAAACCTCAGTTCTGCTAAAGGTGTGTAGTGCCCTAAGGCTGCTTTTTCTACCGTGTTGCCATTAGAAAGAAATGGGCATAATTGTCCCGTGCAACTCCTGATTTGTTTGAAGAGTGTATTTGTTTCAAAAAAAAATAACAGAGTGATCTTTTCAAAGCAGACTTTTCTTGAGTTTTAATCTTTTCTCAGTGTTTGGAAATGAAGTTCAATTGCACTTTATGGATGTTGTACGTCACAAGAAGGAGTTTTATGCAGCAATTTAGCATGCAGAATTTCCATTTCTGAATGGTGTTTAATCAGAAACTTGTTATCTCTGAAAGGTGTCTTTCCAGTTTTCCAAGTATAAGCCAACATGGACCCATTCATACTGAGAGAAAAATTATGCTACTTTCTTGCAAATGAGTTTTAAAAAAGCCTATGGTTATTAGAGATCCCAAAGTGATCTTTGTCCCGGCATGCTCATCCAATTCTGCTTTAGATGTTTTCCAAGTCAGGTATTGCAGTCACCTCAGAAAATCATAAAATCGTAGAATGGTTAGAGTTGGAAGGGACCTTAAAGATCATCCAGTTCCAACCCCCCTGCCATGGGCAGGGACACCTCCCACCAGACCAGGTTGCTCCAAGCCCCATCCAGCCTGGCCTTGAACACCTCCAGGGATGGGGCATGCACAGCTTCTCTGGGCAACCTGTTCCAGTGTCTCACCACCCTCACAGGAAAGCATTTCTTCCCAAGATCTAATCTAAGTCTCCCCTCTTTCAGTTTAAAAACTTTCCCCCTCGTCCTATCACTACACTTCTTGATAAAGAGTCCTTCCCCATCTCTCCTGTAGCCCCTTTAGGGACTGGAAGGGGCTCTAAGGTCTCCCTGGAGCCGTCTCTTCTCCAGGCTGAACAACCCCAACTGTCTCAGCCTGTCCTCATAGGAGAGGTGCTCCAGCCGTCCGATCATTTTCTTTCTCCCTGCTACTATTTGCTTTAGGTTTGATTTAATGTGGCATTTTTTTTTATATGTTCAGCTGTCCACGGTTTAATTCCAAACTGGTGAAACCATTTAATGAGTGGCTGCTCTGCCGTAGCTCTCGTGTATCTGAGTAGGGTCAGCCCTTAAAACAGAGCTGGTCACCAGCAAAAATGGAAGTTATTTGTGTTTTCCTCAGGTGAGGGTGGCTCTCAGGTAGCTTTCTCCTAATGTTTTATTAGGAGTAATAGCTGAGCTTTCAGTTCCTATGTGAATTTTGTATTTGGGAAAGTGGGTGATGTGGCATTTCTAAAGACGTAGAAAATTTTGTGTATATATTTGTGGAACAAATTTGATATTCAGTACTCACTGCAGGCAAATACCGCACTTCCAGTCCTCGATATGCATTTGTAGTAGTAATCAGCATCAATGAGGAATGTGTACTCAGCCTTCAACTTGAAGTAAAGGCTTTACTCTTAAATGACACATTAACTCTGTCATTACAGCAATGAGTGAATCAAAGTTTAATGAGGCTAATTTAACAGAGTTTATGCATGAAATAGATATGAAAGGTTATAAATATCAATTTAGTTCTAAAATCTTAAGCATTGTAAGTCAAAAACCTTCTGCCACCATCCTTTTGTTGTTAACTGATGGATATTTTACCTCCGCTTCTTTCTGTTTTAAAGCCAATTTTTCTCTTGCACTGAACTCAAAAGAAATATTAAGTTAAATATTGATGGAAAATGCCATGTAGTGGCATAGCACAGTGACGGTTCAAGTACAATGCTAACCAATGGATGATGTTTATAGTAAAATAAATATTTGGCATAATTAAAAAAACAAAACAAAACAGTATTGTTTAGCCTCTTTTGAAAAGGCTTAGAAGTAAAATTTACTTTTTTTTTTTTTTTAATTTTATGAGAAATTTCACTGAGGGTTCATCTGGTTGATTTATATTGCCACTATGGGAAAGAGGGTAAAAGAGTTTAATGTAAAACTTCCCATGACCAACTGAACTGAGATATACTTTTTGATCAGACTGGATAATTCACCTTGTTATGGCATATATTAGGGGAGAGTTAAAAATGGTTGCCACAGTTGCAGTAACTTTTGCTACAATAGGTGGTGACGTTGCTTAGATATTGTCAGAAAATGAGTCAAAGCGTATGCGTTATTAAAAGACAAATTCAGTGCTGCCGTGTGAGGAAGTGGGAGTGCTTCTCTGCTCCAGAAGGTCTATATGTGATGTCCAGTTTTCAGTGTTACCCTACCTGGGGCTTGCTGGGACACAGGCACAGACCCTCGAGTGCGGTGGCGTTTGTACCTCAGTGTGTTGAACCTTTTGAGCCTCCGGGGAGTGCGAATGGGCATTTCGAGTAGTTCCAGTCTGGTTTTGTTCTCTCCCTGGTCACCTCTCCTGAGATGCTGCTCATGGTTTTGTGGAAATCATTTATACTGATGCTTTAATGAAGGCATAAAGGACACCATTCATTCTCCTAAACAGAGATGTCTGTCCTGCGTGGCCTCCAGCTGTGGGTCCAGAAGGATGTAATTCTCCCTCCGTGGCAGTGTCAGACTGGCCAGCTCTGTGTGAATGTAACATAAATACCGCGGAGCATCTCACAGTACTAGACCGACCTCTGTCTTGAGGCAGTTGAACTGAGCCCTGCTTGTTCACTTCAGGTGAAATAAATCAGTTTGAGCTCCACTGACTGTACTGGTAGCTGCTGGGGGCAGGGGTGGAACATACATAGAGCATTTTCAGATACCTGCGCTTAGGTACCTAAATTCAATCTGCAGCCAGATCCCACGCCTGCAGCCAAAAGCAGGGTACTTACTGTCTTCTCATGGGATGCAGGCTGGAAACTCTTGTCAAGCCACTCTGCCAACCTAAAGCCATTGTGATGATTACTCATCTTTAAATAAAACGTGAAATTCTGGTAAATGAAGTGTAAGATACATTCGCCCACCCTAAGTTCGTGCACCTGAGCTGTTTAAGTGAAGACTGTAGTTGTCCCTATGCAGTCGAGGGAGGTAAAACAGGTATCTCTACAGAGGAATTCAGCATCTGAATCGGTCTTGCGAATGATACTGTCCCTCAGCTGTACAGGATATGCAGGATGATTAGGATCCTTACTTTAATTTAACGGAAATTAATCTTGACTTAATTTTTTTTCATGTTACATCTTCAAGGAGAGCCCCCAAAATGTAAAAGAACTATAATCAACAGTCTGCAAGGAGTGTGGATGGAGTGATACCCTGGTGATGTTGGGGAGACAGGCAAATAGCAAACACATTTGGTGGTTTGCTGACTCAGGCATGGGGCCGAGTGTTAAATTTGGGTCAGGAATTATTTTCTTGATCACTTTCTTTAAAAGCGTGGCCTGGTGATTTTGTGTCAGGAAAGGGATTAGCCATGGTTTATTCCAACTGTCACCATGACCACCAGTCTGTATCTTCATGGTGAATTTATAAAAGAACAATGGCAGACAGTTGGGATTATTCCAGTGCGAAGGAAGGGGGAAACCACTGATTAATTCCCAGGAATACTGAAGTGTCTCTAGAATAAATTTATGTTCTGTAGGAGCAATTCCTGGTATTTCTTTTTGTCCTCCAACAATGGTTTCTGTTCATGGGACAAAGCTCAATTCTTCACTTAGTTATCTTCTCTCTGGAGAGGGGAAAGAAGAGCTCTTCTGGGAAATAAAACAAGGTGGCCAAAAAGAGAGAAGCCTGGATGTCCCATTCCACCTCAAGAGCATCCCTGCTGTGCAGAGACCCCTGCCCCTGCCCCCTGAGTTCTCCATGAGAACTGCACAAGCAGGAATAATTTGCAGAGATGTGGCTCTGCTCGTAGATGGTCAGCTTCAGGCTGAAGGGACTTTCCTCCACTCTGTTTCCAACCCTGTCTCAGTGAGTTGCCCACTAAATTACAACAGTGCTGAGTGTTTTTCCAGATTAAGAATCAAAGCTGAATGGGGATGTGGATTCTCCAAATACAAAAATACTGGCACCTGTACTACCCTGCATCTCTCCGTGAAGGGTCATTACAGGGCCTGAGGCTCTGCTGATGGTGGCAGAGAGGCTGCAGCCTCCTGTCTGCCCACAGCAACCTCCTGTCTCAGCAGCTCTGGTTAATACCAATGAAGATCTTGAGGGAAAGTCGATGTAAAAATGCCTCTCCAAGCTAGATTTAACTTCTACCCACGTTTCGAGGTGGAAACATCCTTGTTTAGGTTTCTGAACAGGATGATCTGGGATGAATGATCAGAGGGCTGGAGCACCTCTCCCATGAAGACAGGCTGAGAGAGTTGGGGTTGTTCAGCCTGGAGAAGAGAAGGCTCCGGGGAGACCTTATAATGGCCTTCCAGTCCCTAAAGGGGCTCCAGGAGAGATGGGGATGGACTCTTGATCAGGGAGTGGAGTGATAGGATGAGGGGTAATGGTTTTAAACTGAAAGAAGGGAGATTTAGATGAGGTCTTAGGAAGAAACTCTTTAGTGTGATGGTGGTGAGACACTGGAACAGGTTGCCCAGAGAAGCTGTGGATGCCCCATCCCTGGAAGTGTTCAAGCCCAGGCTGGATGGGGCTTTGAGCAACCTGGTCTGGTGGGAGGTGTCCCTGCCCATGGCAGGGGGTTGGAACTGGGTGATCTTTAAGGTCCCTTCTAACCTGAACCATTCTATGATTCTGTGAATACCTGGAGGCTACTCAACTTCATGACCAGGGGTGTTTCTTCCAACCCTGTGCTCTCTCATTGTTGTTTGACTTTCTGTAACCTTAATTAAGGTTGCCTTCTTATAGTATTTTTTTAAAATATGTTCTTGGAAATGTTGGGCTGCTTGTGAGTTTAAAGCAAATTAACAATACTTCTCTTTTTTTTCCTCTGTAAAAGCTGTTTTACAATATGTCTCTTGTAAACTTGCAGCTTTCTAAGTTTCTGTATCAGAATGTGAATTGATTATGGGATTTGACGGATTGTATCCCATTAGCTCTTTGGCTTGTAGGAAGCAGCCCTTGACCTATTTTTTAAGCTTTATTTCATAAATGTTTTCAAAACTGTCTGAAGATCAAAAAAGCAGGGTCATTCATTTAAATTTACTTTAAAGACCAGCGGTTCATGGCTAATGAATGTATGGTTTATTAATCAAATGTATGTAGCTGAAAGAAGCCAACTACAATTCACTTACAATTGCGATTTTACCCTATTTTAACGTTATTTTAATGAGCTACAGATTTGAATGTGGGCTTTGTTCATCTGTTGCTTCCACTCAATTGCAGTTTCACCCTAAGAAGACACAAGACAGATTGATCAGGCTTCCAGTCATTGTGAGACTTAAATGAAGTGAACAGGGCCTTATGTTTCAAAACCAAATGAGAGGATTAAAGCAACAAAAAAAAAAAAAAAAAAAAACTCCTATGTTATCTGTCTGCTGTTCTTAAATTTGATTAAGCTACTTGCCACTAAGCACTTTTGGTTTTACTGTAAATACAGCCTAGAAATAAATTTTCATGGCCGCAGGCACCAATCAGCAAGTGATACCATGAATAATTAGCACTTAGAAACACTTGTTCATGTTAGAATATTTCTTTGATTGCCATTTCCAAAAACACACTAAGATAATAGGACGGTACATTTCTTTAAGGTCTAATTGGGATAGAGCTCCGTGCCAGCAGTCACAATAGAAGTATAAGCAAAGTTTTTCCTAAATTTTTTATGAGTGTGTAGCGCAAGTTAGTATTTTGTGAGAAAAGGAAAAAAAAAAAAAAAAGAATAGTCTCAAGTTAAACTATAATAATTTGATGTATTTTTTTTAAAAAAAACTACAGCACTCCGTTTGGGGCTGTAAAAGGCACATTTGAACCTGAATATGACCGTATCTAATATTATCTTGGTAAAATATAAGCAGGTTGCAACCACCTGTAAAATACTGAAATGGCCTGTGAAGACAGTGTAAGCAAGAATTCTGTGTCCTACTTTATCCTTATTCTGCTTTATTCTTAAAGGCTCTCCAGTTGGCTTGAGAATGTCTGCTGGGGAGTAGCAGTCCCCATGGGTTATACTGAACATCATGTCTCGGAACAGCAATGTAGAAGCATAGCTCAGTTTTACAGACTTTTGCTTGGGTTCGTATGTTTAACTTTGGACATAAGTGTGTTTGAACTGCGAAGTCCATCAAGAAATACTGTGAAAATATTCATCGCGCTTGGAATAATTCTGCATTTTTCACATATGTTTAATTTACCTATTTTATAATTGCTTTTGATGCCAGTCACACATTTCTATATTTGATGTGCACCTTTCTTGTTTGAAATTGCCTTTTGAATTTGGCATGGAAAAAATGTGAAGTAGCAGAGCAATCTAGTGTGTCTCTACTTGATCCAACATTTGCTGTGTACCCAAACTCCCGCTCTACTCCAGGGTGACTTTCCGTGCAGGAAAACCCTTTCTGCAGACGCCGGTGCCCTGAGCAATGTGGGGTTGTTATCTCAAATGACTTTTTAGGTTGAGATTTTTAAATAAGAAATACAGGAGATAAGTTTTGCTAATGCTGAGACACTTTACAGGGGTTTAAAATGCTTTTAATGTGGAAAAAAGCTATCGAATCCATGGAAAGAAATGTTTTTGAAAACTGATCTTTATTACGTATTACGTACAAGCAGTAAGGGATTAGTGCAGCATCTCCATGGAGCAGGCTGGATTTATAGCTGGTGAAACTGAGGCAGAGAAGGAAAAAAATGGACTTTCTGGTGTGCTTAAGCATCTCTTAAGTGATGGGCGTCTCTCCACAGCAAATGAAGCACAGGCTGCCATAAGTGTGCCCCTTTTAATCTACCTGGAGTGAGAGCAACGAAGGGCAGGGAAGCTGTGGCAGCGCAGTGGTCAGCACGGAAACTGGGGGGGGCAGCCTGGCTATATTCTTCCCCGATATTGTCTGTAGAGTACCAAGATGAAAACTAACTGGGGCTTGGCTCGCCAGTCTGCGAACTGTAACGTCATTCGATAGCCTAAGGACAAACGCGATATAGAAATTGTGAGATTGTGATCAGATTTGGGAGTCCCAGACTCCCAGATTTGCATGGCGTTCTCTTGAGCATTCAGACTCTCCTTGTCTTGTCTAAGTGTTAGACTAATGTCTATCAGCCTCAGGAATTAAATGTGTGAGAATGAACACATTGATAAGAAAAACTAATTTATAAGCAACACTGAGTCTTTATGCAAAAATTTAGAATAATGCAGGTCTTAAATCTGTCTGATTCCCACACATTGTTTGTTTTTAAATAATGTGCTGCATGAAGTACATTTTTTTTGTGTTCTAGGGAGATGATCGTTAATAGACCTTTGTGTTTTCTCAGCCTTTGTGTGGCCATATGTAAACTTGAGGAACCGAATTCTGTTGTGTCCATCTGGGTCTAGCTGAAATCAAAGGTGATTTGATTTTTTTTTTGTCCCAAAACATAGTGTAGGTGAAAAAAATATTCTGTGTCTATCTGAAAATCAAAGGTGATACGATTTTTTTCATCCCAAACCAGAATATAGGTGAAAAAAATATTCTGTATCTAGCTGAAATCAAAGGTGATTTGATTTCTTTCACCCTAACCCAGAATTTAGGCCCAAAAAAATATTGGTGGTAAATCTGAAGCCCAAACATACAGTGGTCTTCTGTATGTTAATTTTTATGCAAGTTGTGTGCCATTATTTAAGGAGAAAGCTTGAAGAAATATTTGCATGTCTTTTTAATAGAGCTGGTTTACTTTATGTTTCGTAAAAGTGTATATGAAGAATAAGGACATAGTGTGATGAAATTTTGTAAAGCATTTGTGGGCTCATTTGCTGCAGTGCAGGGTGTTTGGCAGCACAGTCAGTGAATATTTCTGTATAGCTTCGCAGCGTTAAACAAATTTCTCTTGACATTCAGTATATGTAAGTAACTGAGAATATAGTTCATTTCATTTAGTGTTCAGTCATCTAAAATCAAAGCATTTGGGATATTATTACTTAGTTTTGATATAAATGAGTAATCTATCATGTATTAAGCTTGCTCTGTTTAAAGTGAAGTTTCCAGATAGCAGAGGTTACCATCTGTATTTTTTCATATTATTATTGCCCTCATAATAAGTTCAAGGTGAGGTTTTCCGGCAGTAAGCTGCAAGTCAGTTTTCATATAAACACTTCAGAAAAGCTATCTTGACATCAGCAGCTTATGCAGTCTTCCTTCTATAATGTAAATGACTACACCTGCGTTATTTTTATTTCTTCATTACTTTGTGGCCGCTCATTTAAAAATGGTTAAAGCGTTAAAAACGTCTCTGCAAATACGTGTGAAAAGAGACAATTGTTCTTGTAGGAAAGGCCAGGAAAACACACAAAAGAGGCCACAGTGAGACGATAAACATAAAGGTCCAGAAGGTATTATGATGAGGTTCACAGATACTGTGTTCCAATCAAGCTCAATAAGCTCTGAATTCCTATTATGTTTCTCAAGCCTCCAAAAAGACATGGGAAGAAACCAAAAGTTTAAGTCAAATAAAAAGCACTTAAGCCAAGAGCACATGAATGTATAGCTGGGTAATGGAGCTTTCATCTCCGAAATAAAAACAGTTCAATTCAATTGGAACTGAAGTTTCTTCCCCCTTTGAAAAAGTTTATTTTAATGAGTTTCCATTTTATGCGTGGGCTGTTCTTTAATCGATGCTGCTCCATTGAAGTTTTACCCAATGAAGACACAAGACAGATTGTCCAAGCTTGCGGCTATTGTTGGGAGTTGATGAAGTGTATGGGCCCTTATGGTTGATAACAGAAGTAGATGGGCAGAGCCAATAAATAAAACTTTAACTCTGATTGTTGGATGCTTTATGCTGAAAAGCTTTCTATTACCATGAATCTTCGGTTTTGAAGGACTTGTGAACCCAAAGGCAGCTCGTAGCTCTGTCACACAGACTAAGTCAGTCAGACAAGCAGCAATCTGTCCTATCCGATAAACCCAGTTTTGTCTTTTAAATTCTAGACTTCTCTTCAGGAATCAACATTGTTAATATCTTGACAGACCATTAACTTCATAATACATATATACGCTGCCCTGTTGATTTATCATAAAAATTTGATGTTTGCAGAAGTTAAATTGTGCTGTCCTTGATCATGTTTTTACAAAGCAAATACCAGAAAGAGCAATGTTAACAACTGCAAGCCTGTGCTAATGTTTGAGGAAATTAGTAAAATATTTTTGTGACAGCGCTGAGAGTCACAGGTGCAAAAGAACCATAAAAAGATTCATATTCAGTATAGTAAAAAATCAGAATATTAACCTAGGGGTTTGAGGTTTTTCAATGAGAAATTAGGTTTATTTTCAGTCCTAGAGCTAGGCTTATATGTTTGTTGCTTGGTCCAAAGAGATCTCAGTGAACAGAAGAGCAAATACAAATTCAATTAAAATATTCTTCATATTTACTGAAAAAATGTCATTCACTTCAATTTTAAGGAGAAAATCTGTTAAATATTTTTGTTTTAACCAGTTTTCTCTGAGCAGCAATACTTAGAGTGTGGCTGCCTCACTTTGGAGGTGTCATGCAGATACAGCGGAAGATATTTGGCCCTAGGGACGTAGCTGGGAGTTTCCCAGTTCTTGGAGTGAGAGAGGAATAGAGAGGGAATGAAGAACCCCGACCTGCTGCGAAAATGCAGGGAGTGTAGGTGTGGGTACCCTCGAGGGAGATGGCAGTAGGGAGAGGGTGAGGTTGCAGGGAAACAGAGAGGTTTCTGTGGGAATGTCTGTTGTCTGTTTGCAGGAAGGTCACTTGAGATCTGGCCCTTCTATTCTTTTCAGGTTCTTACTCTTCCTCAACGTCTCTGTAGCAGAGCATCTTTCAGTGGCACATGAAATGGCATAGCTAATATTTGTCACATGTGGTTTGTTCTCTGTTATTCCTTACATCTGAACACAAGAAAACATTTTTTACCGAGAGAGTGGTCAAACACCGGAACAGGTTGCTCAGAGAGCTTATGAAGTCTCCCATCTATCGATAACCAGTCCTGGACAACCTGCTGTAAATCACCCTGCTTGAGCAGGTGGGTTGGACTATACGATCTCAAAAGGTCCCTCCCAACATAAATGACTCCATTATTCCCTTCCCCAAGGCAAGTTTTTGTGTACTGTGCAGTGTTTTGTTATGGTAGGCATGTTGCTTGGGTTCTTTTAATGCTCCATGTTGTTGACGTGTTTCAGGAAAGAGAAGACCGTAAGATGCAGCTTGTATGTGGAATAGGAGGTCATTCTCAGACTGGCTGGGGTAAAACTTCCTCTCCTGTAATGATGAGCTTTTAATCTGCAGTGGTAATTGAAGCAACATCAGCTCATGTATAGTACATGGGGAGGGTGGGCAAATCTTTTTGATGCATGCTTATTATGCCTGAAAAAATCTCTATTTAGCCTTAATATTTGATACAGTTGCTTTATTAAGTGGCACTGCATTGAACACTGTTAATCATTCTTCAGTTGTGCATTTGATGGAGATGAAAATACTTTCTATTTTCTTCATTCGAAGACCTGTGTTTTGTCCGTCTTCTAGAGCAAGTTGGGCTCGTGAGAAGAGGTGGCGCAGAAAGAGGAACTAACGTACAAGGTGTGGGAGGTCAAATGGATGCATTTAGTGTATACCAAAGAATCCTGGACTGTAGCTATGGTGCTTCTAAACTGTGCAGCAGGATGTGTTTGAGGAGTGAATCTGAATGATGTATGGAAAGCATTTATGCAATGCAATATGCCAACCTCATTAGCCATAAAGATCTCATACCTTTCACGTGCTAAATGTGCTGATGTTGCCATACTCTTGCAAACTGTGCTTTAGCTCAAAGTGTGTTAGGGATGGTAATGGACTAAAATGTTGTGTGTATGACTCTGTTGGGGTGTGGATAACTGGAAGGGCTGAACTTAGAGCAAGAAGCGCTGAAACACTTGGAGAAAATCCAGCTACTAAAATCTCCGTGAGGAATGGACACAGAGGAAGCCAATTCCAAGACAAATCAAAGGTCAGGCTAATTTAGTGTTGACCAAAGATGTTTAGCACCTGATATGAATTGCTCAGGTGCTTTTGAGAGTGAGTGTGCTAATTGCAACCTCAATCCAAATTACAAAGAACCTAATTACTGCTTGTACCGTGTGGGATCTCTTTTAGCTCTCTCAGTAGATAAGCCGCTACCTGAAAGGATTCAAAGCCTTGATTCCATCTTACTCTAGCTGCTGACGCTTCTATCCTTACTACATTTATATGTCCATTGCTGTTGAAGAATACTGTGTTCTAGGGACTGGTGATAAATAGCAGGAACTGTTATTAAAGCAGAGATCGTAGATTTCCATGAACCAGTTCTTACTGGTTCCTCCCTCTCTTTCATAACGTGCTTAGAGATTTGGACAGGAGGAGTGATACAGAACTCTGGGTATCATTGTATTATGTTATGTTGAGTGGCTTTGTGCAAACAAATCTCCTTGATGGGGACAATGTGATGTGAGCTCTTGCAGATGAGATTCATTCCCTTGCCGATGCCTATCCTTGCTTCAAAGCTTCACTGCCAGCTCTTTCCCAGAGAGGGCTTGTTGTTGTCCAGATATCCTAAACAGCAGCAGGCTGTACACCCCAAAGTGCCCAGTGAGAGAGGGAGAGGCACAACCAGCAAAGTGATTCGGAGACTCGCTTCGCAGTTCCCTGTTAGCACGAAGGGAATTCTCTAGGAATATTCAGATTCCAGAGCTCTTTCCAAGCAGGGAGAGCAGTGCTCCTTCCTGAGGCATCTATTTATGAGTCTGTTCCTGGGTATTACCTGGCACAGGGAAGCGTGCTTGCATTTTCCTCACAAGATAAAATTATTGCTCTCCTTCTAATTACGTGTGGTAGGAATTTATTCTTTTTAGATTTAAATCAGTTTTGTATTTTAAATTTACTTGTATTTTAAAAGCTTCTTTTACTTGCTAATACACCTCAGATTATGGAGTTCCCTTAATTCCTCTACTAATGGAATTAGAGAATCTGCCTGTTGTTCCGGCAAGTATACCTTGAAGGCTGGGTATCCGTGCTTTGCCTTGGATAGACTGGTTCATATGGGGATTTCACCAGTTTCAGCAGTCACACGTTGGGCAAAAGACTCCTTGGCAGCTAGAGTCTGCTGGCACCCTGACTTACCACCTTCTTAAAAAAACATTCTCTCTTCTCTTACATAGCATCAGTAGAGGGGAGGGACTCTTCATCAGGTAGTGGAGCCACAGGAAAAGGGGCAATGATTTTAAACTGAAAGAGGGGAGATTTAGATTAGGTATTAGGAAGAAATTCTCTCCTGTGAGGGTGGTGAGACACTGGAACAGGTTGCCCAGAGAAGCTGTGGCTGCCCCATCCCTGGAGGTGTTCAAGGCCAGGCTGGATGGGGCTTTGAGCAACCTGGTCTAGTGGGAGGTGTCCCTGCCCATGGCAGGGGGGTTGGAACTCGATGATCTTTAAGGTCCCTTCTAACCTAAATCATTCTATGGTGCTATGATTCTGGAGCTTTGGTGACGGTATCAAAAAGGAGAAGTGTAACTAGAGAAGACTCCAGTTTGTTTTGTATGTCCTGGTTTAATGAAACAGAAGGTTGTTGGATGAGTGCTGTTCATCATTTAAGATAATGAAATAAAATGTTCAATTAAAATACTGGCTGTATTTCAGATACATTTGCAGCCATAGGTCCTTTTCCATGCATCACCTGCAGCTGTGGCACCCTGAGGACATAGGAGCAAGCACTTTGGCTGTGGGAAGGGACAAGGATGTATGTAACCTCCTGGTGAGGCGACATGCTCAGAGCTCGGGCTCCATCCAGGAGCTGCACAACTGCTCAGTAATGGGCTTGGCATTTTCTGGTCCATCTGTAGCAGTTAATTACTCCAGCTCTGGAAAACCCTGTTGCATTAAGCAAGATGGTGGGTTGTCTCATGTCCGTGGAGCACCGACACACTGACTTCTGAGTCTCTGGAATATAAAGCAGTATCCAGTAGGAAAACTGTAGTCGATGGAGCAAACTTCTTTTTCTGGAAGATAAGGGGTGTTAGGATTCAATTTATATGATAAAAGCACAGGCTATGGGCTGTATCGCTTGCTGTCCTTTATTATAATCCCCCAATTGCCAGATTCGGGTCAAAAAGGTAGGATGTACTCTTTTGTACCAAAGCAGCGGAGTAATGAGGACATCTGTTTTCATATGGTACTTGACACACACTACCAGAAATTTGATGTCATGCTGTCCAAACTTGTACATCATGGCAGAATTGCATTAGCTTTTCTGATTGATTCTGACAAGTCACTGACAGTTTTTGAGGTGAAACACAGACATGACAAAGGGCAAGCAGAGGCTGCATATGTCAGCTGGAACACTCCCTTGTTGACTCGAAGGGGTGAAAATCTTCCAGTCTTGTCTCTATCTGCCCCTCGCTGCTGTTTAACCTCCCCACCCTTGCACCTCTTTCGGCATCATTTGGTTACAGAAGAGGGTCCTTTTGAGTTTTCTCTTCAAAGAAGCATGCTGCCAAGGAATCATTTTCTTTTCATGGGTTAATGCGTGCACCCATAAGGTAAAAAAAAAAAAAAAATAGTTCAGTAAATTTATTCATCATGAATCATGAAAGGTTGATTTCATTTATCATATCACACCATAAACATAGTATTTTGTGGTTTGTATTTACACATGCATAAACTTAATTTACCCTCACGGTGTCAAGCAAGTCCTTATTTCCTTTCCAGAAAGTGTCAACGTATATGTACTAACACAGAGTGTTTTAAAATACCAGTGCTATGAAAATAATAGAGGGCGGTTTTTTTAATGTTGTAGGGGTTTGGGTGAGGTTCGGGGTGGTTGTTTTTTAAGAAAAATAAGGACAAATTGCACTCCGGTGAGGACAGACAGAGGTTTACTGGCTCTGAAACAACACAGGATTCCCTCCGGTGCTGCTGTCAGTAAGGTCAAATGCACCATTTGTTCTCAATATACGTTTCTAGGTATGCCAGCAAAAGAGCAAGTGGTGTGCTGTAGCATAGCAAGTCGGGGTAGCATTTTATTTTACTATTTTACCCGCCCTCTTCTGCTCCAGCTTTTCCCTATGAGATGGATGGTCATTTTTTGGCCATGACTTGTTTTCTCCATTTCTTGACAAAAAAGCTGGTGGGCAGATACAGGCTGGTTGTGTTGCAAGTATTCGCAGACGGAACACTCAATGTTCGCTAAAAGTAATAAAAGAAAGATGTGAAATAAATGGAAGAATGCTGTATTGCACCTGGTTTATCTTGCTTGACTATCTCAGAAAGGATCAGATCCTCTTGCAAACCTCTTGGGTTTGCAGATAGGTGTGTGTTACACTCCTTTGCCTGATTTATACTTTTTCATAAGGAAACATAGAAATGAAGCGATACATTTGAGGTGAAATACTGAAGTTGGCATTTACGATTTTAATGAAAAGATAGCTTCAAGACATATGTTGTTATTAGTAAAAGCAAACTCCTCTTTCACAAGTTTTTTTTTTTAATTAAGAACAGCTCTTTTTACAAAGCAGTATTGTCATAATATTGAAGAAACATATATAGGAAAAAATTGAACAATTAAGGAAAAATATAATTAATTGTAGAGTCTTAAACTAGTATCCAAGTGTTGAACCACAGATTATATGAATGTTGTTTAGATCTGGCTTTTTCATGAGCTTAGAAATTTCATTTTGAAAGGGTTGTGATCTCAGTTAAGTTAGTGGAAGGCACTTATAGAAGAACCACAGACAGCATTATCAACTCTTCCCAGAAAGAGGAACACATGAAAGAAATGATGTGTGAAGCAAAGCAACAAACTTCACCACCTTATTGTCATGTAAATTCCAAGAGACCACTTTGCCTTAGTGCCCTCTCCCCACTGGGCTTGTGGAACAGAGCGAGTTAGATGTTTTCAAAGTATTTGGTCTGTGGTCACCTGTTTCCTTTTTCCTATGGAGATGCAGACCTCTCCAGGTTGCAAGAGACATCTGAGATCCAACTCATTGATTCTCCAAGATTCAGGGATTGCCCTTTGGAAGCTCCTGGCATTTGGAGGGATCATCTCATTTTACGTGCTCTCTGAACTGCTAAAATTATGCACTGATCAAGCAGTGGTCATGGTGGTCTTTACAGGTGTAGTTGCAATTTCTGTGGCTGTAGAGAGCTGTGGTGGTACAGACAGACCCACCAGAAGCTGCCTTGCTTCTGTTGTTGGACCGTCAGACCTCATACGGGCAAAGCTGGCCTGGCCAAGCATGTCAACACAACTTCCTCCATCTCCTGCTTGGCAGGAGATGCACAGCGTGATCATCTTCATCTTTGATTGTTTCAGATTCCAGGTTGAATCAGTGATATTCAAGAATGATTTTGCTCTGTTTTGGGCACCAGAGAGGCTTGCACAAGTTTGGGAAGCGTCGCTGTCACCAGTTCAAGCTGCGTATCCACAGAGGGGAGTACCACAAACAGCAATACAGCAGCTGAGATACAAAAAAATGTTGACTGGTTGCTGCGTTTGACATCCTTAGTGCATCCTTTTGCATTCTTTTTATATTTACAGTGCAAGTTTATATGCAAAACCACGCATTATTATCAAACTCTTGGAGCATTTAGTGCAAATACATGGAGCAAGGTGATTTTGAACAGGACAAGAGGAAATGGGCACAAACTTGAATATAAGAAGTTCCACCCAAACATGAGGAGGAACTTCTTCACTCTGAGGGTGGCAGAGCCCTGGAAGAGGCTGCCCAGAGGGGTGGTGGAGTCTCCATCTCTGGAGATATTCCAAACCTGCCCAGACACGTTCCTGTGCAACCTGATCTAGGTGGACCTGCTCTGGCAGGGGGTTGGACTGGATGATCTCCAGAGGTCCGTTCCGACCCCATATAATTCTGTGATTCTGTGGTTTTCAGCGTATTCCTTAAAGCATCTTTTGCTTTGCTTAAATGCTATTGACTTGAATTTCCATTGTATTTTTTGTGGTGAAACTTGGAGATATATAAAAAAGTATTCTCTGTTGGTTGTGCATACATAATTTGAGCTTACCAGCTGGAATCACATGTATATGTAAATGACGGCAGATTTGGGCTCATAATTGTTCAAATTGGCTATGGCATTTGTTATGTCAACCCTGTGTTCTCAGTGCTGCCACTTTGATTTCAATCAAAATTTTGTTAGGCAGGAGTCATGGAAAACTCCATTTTTTTAAGCGTGTAACTTTCTCCTGGTGCAGTCTGGAGTTAGTGTACACTTAAGGAATTATTTTAGCAAATGGGAGTCTTTTAATAGTTTAGTCTGTGGCGTAGTCTTAACAGCTTGTATTCTTCAGAGATGTCCAAACTGCCCATCAAGATAGCTTCCAGTACTAATGATGTATATTTTGCTTTAATCTATGAGCGTAAAATAGAATGCCTTTTTTTTTTTTTTTTTTTTTTTATAGTTCTGTGTTAATATTTTAGCCTCCTCATCTGTGAGGGCATGCTCTAGATATTAATTATTAGGGACAATTGGTAGCTGCGATGACGTTCCTGCAATTAGGACCTATATTACATTACTCTTCTTACAGACTCCTGACAGTGTCAGCAGACCCAGTGCAATGGGACCATCCAAAAATTTCCTTTGGAAGCAGCTGGTTAAAGTCACTCAAAACTATTGTTTCCAAACAAAAGATATTTATTTCCAAAACTACCAAGCACACTGGATCAAAGGTTCACAATGGCAAAAAAATGATGTATATAAAAATACATATATTCCTTTACCTAAATGTGATTTCTCTGGTGTAATTCAGACGGGTCCAGTTTAATCCTCATGTTTGAGTTAGGAGGAGGAGCTTGTTCAGCTCCATTTACTCCTGCTTTCTGGCTTTCAGTGTTTCCAAATTGTTCCTGTTTCACTAACATGCCCTCTGATTTTTCCATCATGCCTAGAAAAATCCTTCTCGCTTCTCAAGCCTTTGAAGATGTCAGGTTTCTGTCCGTCGCACGCTTCATCTTGGGAGGATTGTAGCTTGAAGAAAATCGACTATGGCTATTTTCACCTCCTCAGAAGTTATGTACCTGTAGCTGTTGTTACTTTTTTTAACCTTTCCTTTAGATATTTTCTTTTACAGTTCCTTTGCTACTGAGCACAGTCACACCAAGAAGCAGGCATCAGGGCAAACCTGGGCAGGCAAACACCTGCTCTCATCGTATTTGTAAAAGATAATGCCAACAGTTTCTCAGTTCATCACAGACCTGACTCTTCAGTAAAAAGAATTGAAGATGCAGTGCCATCAGCCTTAAAACCAGGGAGTGACCGGCACAGAAATATTAGCTGATCTGGGCTGTCACAAAGTACATTTTGGTGTCTGAGGTAGGTAGGGCTCAAGCAGAGCAGAAGTGCCTTAAGGCGCAGACCAATTCTGAGCTTTGTGCTCAGGAAGCATTTTACAGCCGTGATAATGTGTCTCTGAAATTAAGCATCCTAATAGCACGGCTGATTGTCTTTTAGTTAATTTATGGCTATGTAGCATCTATACAGTCACTTACAGTGACAGGCTGTGGTATGGCCAGTAAACCTTTCCCGTGGCAGACTGTGTCTGCAGGCTTTGTCTGAACCTGTGATGTAAACGTTCTCGATGGGCCTTGTTTTCCCACCAGGCGAGGTTGGTTATTGTCCCTGTTCATGTGTGCGTATGCAAGAGAAACAGGGAACCACGCTGAGGAATGCTGGAGCCGCTCCAGGTCCTCTTCACCCCCCCTAGTCTCCTCCTGTTCCCTGGCTTATCCCCACAGAGGACATCTAACAGTTGCACCCAGTGCACTGGGGGTATCAGCTCCTACGCTGGACACTCACAGAGTCACAGAATGATAGGGGTTGGAAGGAACCTCTGGAGATCATCTAGTCTAACCCTCCTGCCAAAGCAGGTCCACCCAGAGCAGGTTGCACAGGAACATGTCCAGGTAGGTTTGGAATGTCTCCAGAGATGGAGACTCCACCACCTCTCTGGGCAGTGTTCTGCTGCCCTTAAGGTAAAGGATTTCCTTCTCATGTTTAGATGGAACTTCCTGTGTTCAAGTTTGTGCCCGTTACCTCTTGTCCTGTCACTGGGCACCACTGAAAAAAGACTGGCCCCACTCCTCCATTCGGAGACCCAGAGGCTGTTACCATTGACCTTTGCAGGAAGAGTACATTTTTGAGTTCTTCAATGTAAAGACATAGGTGGGTTTCTAACTTGGTTTTGCCATCAGCGAAGTCTGAAATTCATCCAGTGGTTGTAGATCTTGTGCTTTGGCCGCATTTATCAGCAACGTTTCTGGGCATCTCATTACTATGTAACTGGAAGTCTATGGTGTACATTTTAAATTGCCTTTTATGGTGGTAATTTCTGATTTGTATGATCGTGTTTGAATTCGCATAGTGCCTGTTTATGAGACAAATGTGTGTTTACGTCCTGAACTCCACATTTGTGTATTCTATTCAAAGTGTTGATATTGGCTTGATGGATACTCCAGTGCTTGCCTGTTACTGGTTTTAGAATACTGCTGGAAGGGAAGCAGTACATTCTGCTCTTTCCCTTCCCACTCAGCTATAATCTGTGTTCTTTTAAAAATAACAATTTTTTTCTGTAGTCTGGATCTCATTGCAAGCTACTGCAGAAATAAATACTAATACATTGTCACATTTAAAAACCATTAGAATACATTCGTCATGCTGGTTGAGTGTGGCAGCACCGCTCCAGCATTAAGTTAATTGTAAGGAAAGTGCTCCTGGGCACGGCAGCTTGGTTTCTGGACTGAGATCCAGATTGCAGAAAACTTGCTCATTTATACCCCATTGGATCAAAATGTTTTTATGGTATTAAAAGATTCGCGAGTAAACCTTTTATTTGGAATGCTTGTTAAGATGCAATTTACAGTTAGTTCTAGTAACCTACTGGGGAAAAAGAGAAAAATATTTTCCCAGAAAGAATAGTTTGTTGAATTCTTGTGTCAAAGCAATTCTTTGGCAGTCTAACAGGTCTAGGGGAGGAAAAGGCAGGACGTGCTATAAGGAGTCTAAAGACAGAAAAAGGGTATGAGATTAGAATAGGCAGACACATCCAGTGATCCAGTGATGAAATGGAGTTATTCCTCAAAGTTCAGGGCAATTCCCACCTCTTCCATGTTTTTCTTTTTAGGCTAAATGCTTCCCTTAAAGGAAGGGTTTAGTTCCTCTATGAAAGTAATGATTTATAGGCAGCACAACCTGCCTCTCAAATTCTCTGTCTGGAAAGTAAAAGTGCTTAGATGAGGAATAACAAAGCAACCTCAGAAGGAGCAACAAAACACTGTGCTTGTCTTCCAGAAACAAGAGTGTTAACGTCCTTTTCAGCCTTAATTTCATCTAAGCCGTGGCTCATTTCAGAGACCGACAGGTGGAGTGATGGGCGTCAGGAAGGCAGTTTTCTCTCGGCTCCTGACACCCGTCCAGTTCCGTGACTCGTGCCCTGATGCTGTGCAGCACCATTTCGGTTGCTCTGCAGCAGTTTTCTTCTTACAGCAGATTTGTAGGGCCCCGTGTAGAGATCTGGGCAGGGGAGTTTTAAGTAGAAGTGTAAGTGGGTTTATTAGTAGAGGCATAACCATTTCTGATCAATTCAGATGCAAAAGTTGCATAGCTGATGTGCCAGAGGTCAAAGCTCAAAAAGCGTAGAGAAGTTTGAAGCTTCGCAAGCTCCAAGGTGTTCAAAATATGATAGAGGCACCATTGTTAAGCTGATATGTTTCAGCTTTTGTCTTGGTGCTTCTGCATCCAAGGTACTGCAACTTTGGTTTTAAAAGGGACTGAGTTTCCAAAATTTAGTGTAAAAGATCTGACTCGGCTGAAATTGATAACTTTATTTTATTTTTTTTTTAATTGTTACAATAGCAGCAAAACTACACATGTAAAAATAGAGGAGGGGGGATTGGGAGGTCTTTGCTTATTATTGGGCAGATATTTTCTGAGAGGTTGAAATAAATCAGTAGTAGGTAAGATAGTAAATTACCAGTAAATTGGTAGTAGGTAAGATAATACTTAAAATGCAAGCACTCCGTGTAATTGAACTTCCTTCAGATCGTGGAAGGTGACAGGAATACTTCTGAAGACCTTCTGAGAGCTGTAGGATCTCTTTCTCCAAGCTTTGGTCTCCCTGCCTTTCACAACACTGACTTCCCCGCATTTTTCATTGCACGCTTGAGAGTACTCAAGTGAGCTCATGTACCAAATAGCTCCTTAGTTACTGGGACTTGGTACAAAACCAAACAAGTCAGTGACAAGATTTCCTTCCAGCAGACCTTGTGTCGTGAACTTTCAGTATGTACTGAAAAGAAGGTACCAGATCAAAGCAAGTTTTCCTTCAAAGAAGCCAAGATATCTTCCCACTGAGAGACATTTTCTTGCCAAATGCTGGCTCTCCAACTGTGGCCATCTTGACTAGGGAGCTATTTAAAGCAAGGATGCAGTGACTTTTTTTCATTATGGCAAGACTTTTATTTCACTTCTCATGAATGGCTGAGCTGTTGATGCTCAAGCTTTCCTTAAAAAATATGCTCAGACAGAAATCAAGATCAGGATACTTCTGAAGGAAAGTGATAATTGGGAGGAACTCAAAGCAGAATTAAAATGGGCGCTGTTAGTATAAATATGTAGGTTGTTTCTACTGCTATAATTGCAATCATTTCCCTTTATCTGATATATCCCATACTCAAATAAGTCAGAGCACGCCCCACATGGTCGTTGCATCCACTTGGGTGTATATTATCTCTTCTACTCTCTGAGACGGTTTTATAGCTGGGAAAGAAAGGGCATCATAGGGGTGGTTCAGAAACAGCTTTACATTCTTCCAACCTTCCTTCCAACCCCCACTGGTCTTGTTGCCCTTTTCTCAGTTGCTGTAGCCCCTGCCACCAGTCTTCCTGTGAATCAGGCATGTGATGCAGATGTCATTATCATGTACTCACATCTTCCTACCCAGAATGTGCCAAATCTTACAGATTATTTTGCATAACATCCTTAGGACACTACCTTTCTTGTCCGTCTGCTTGTTCAGTTCCCTGCTCTGTTATGTCTCAGTGATTGCACCTCAGCATAGGACCACCAGGGATGAATCCATCAAATGCAACATGCTTAGTCTCATTCTTGCAGTCTCTCATGGTCTCTCTTCTCACTCATTCAACTAATCTTCCATAGTTTCCAAGTATTTACATGCTCTTCCATATCAGCCCCAAATGGCAGTTCATCCTTGAGGATATTGCCCTTGAGAAATGACTTTCAGAGCTTCCATTTCCTTGTGAGGACATGAAAAATGGTTTATCTGCTTATGTGCCAAGATGACTGCTAATTGACGTTAATGGAATGCTTTTCCTGTGCCATTTCCTTCTGTCTTTAAGCAGCTGTTGCCTATTGTCTAAAATAAGATCTTTGAGCAAGAAAATGCCTTCTTCGTTTGCTTTGGCTTTGTGCAGTGGGTTTCTGATCCGTGACTTAGGTTGCAGACATAGTTCCAAAAATAATAAAGTACAACTAGTTTGTTCTAGTGGTTACCTCTAATAGCATTGTTTATGGCTTATCTTTTTTATAGTTTTATTTGCAAGCAGTAACTTTTAAGTTCCTCTAGATGTTAAAGTCAAACCGATTCATTCTGAGATTATAAAGTAAGAGCATCCAGAGCTAAAACCTTTCATAAACATTTGGGACTACTGAACACAAAAATAAAGGACACCGGCAATCTAAGCTGCATTTCTGTTATTATTCCAAGGCAGTTTACTGTCTTGGAAAAAAAAAAAAAGGGAAAATATTTTTTCTCCATTTGCTTATGTTTTACAGTACTTTGTTTGTAAACTGTGATGCTGTTTCCCTGAAGGAAATGGTGAGAATGAATCCAAAGCCTGTTGAAGCCAGTGGAGCGTTAGTCAGATTTGCCATTTGTTTGTTTGTGCCTTTGATACAGAAGGAAGGTTGGGTGGTTTTTTTAACAAAAATGCATAAATCTGATTGCAAAGCCACGAAATTGGTAAACTGGCTTGGGGGCAGCTCTGGCCCCTGAAGCTGCTTTTAAATCATGTTCTTAATTGGCTGGATTTAAAGTTGACTTCTCTTTAAGCAACCTCATATGGATAGCAAAGAGGAAGGCCAAATTCATTAATTGATGGTTGGGTGGGGTTTTTTTTCTAATTTTACTTCTAATTGATCCTCCAGACTTTGGCAAGACAGGCATCACCAGAGTAGTTACCTAGAAAATGAGTTGTTTCTTATACACAGATTTTAGTTTTGACTCTAAAAAAAATAGTGGCCTCTTTGCCAGAGGCAAATTGTAATCTGGCAGGCACACAAGGCCCTAAAGACTTCAGAGGAGCTGAGCAGAATGGCCCATATATCTCATTTTAAAGCTTCCTGCAATAGCTTTGAGTCCAATGAGGATCTGTATGTTGGGAAGATCTGCCTCTTGACACAGCAACAGAGGAAGAAAGATTAGACAGGAGCTGTATTCCCTATGCGGGGGCCTAATTTCTTTCTTTATCAGAAGGACCTCAGCAATGTGCTGTTGGATATGATAAACGTGGTTTTTACCCAAGTCAAGATGATGATGGTGATGGTCTTCGCTGTGTCATCATAATTTTGTGCTGCAAGTGATGAAATCTGGGGGTGGGGGGGATTTTCAAGACACAGTAAGAAAAAAGAGAAGCTGCATGTTATCTGCAAAGCTTTTAAATTTCCTAAATCTGATGAATGTGCTATGTTTTTTGAAACCACTAATGGCCTGATTACTTTTTGGGGAGACTTAATAAGAGGAGGAGCTTGAACATGTCTATCACCTCTCTGCTGCTGTGTGTGTTTTGCGTAAGGCACGCACATTGAGTAAAGGTAGTGAAGAGCTTGCCTTAGACCCATTTACACAGTCACGTGGATGTGCAATTGAAATAAGCATGCACAAAATTCAGATGCAGAAAGCTTTTAGATAAATAGGACAGGGCCTCTTTTGCTGAAAGTTAGCAGAGCTCCTTTGACATCAGTAATTACGGATGATTACATCAGTAAAATCACTGATTTTTACACAAAAAGAGCATCGCTGATGAGCGGAGCATCATGGTGACCCAGCCCATCCTGCCTTAACTCGCAAATACTCCTCCCTTCGTTTCTGCTAACTCACTGGGTGGCCCAGTGAATAAGAAATCTTCTTCTTTCTGGCAGAAGAGGGTTAGTCCCAAGCAGCGTCTGGGAGTCCCAGCTTCTCTCCAGGGCCAGCTCTTCAGCAACAACCCTCTGGACTGAAATTGCCCTTCTCCAGCACTGTGAGGGTTTGCTTGCTCAGAAGAGTGGGTGCCCTGGATTAAACTAAAGATCCAGGAGACTTTCATCTCAGGTGGCTCTGGCATTGATGCAATAACATCTCATATGCTGTTTCCAGTGCCACTTGTCCTCAAGATGGCCTGGAAGCCAAGAGCATACATGCTTTTTGAGGGCGTTCCTTTTGACTTCAGCATGGCCAACATTCAGTTGTCTTCCCACAGAACAAGGAAATAAAATGTGACATCAAAACAGATCACAGGTAGAGATTTAGGGAAAAAGGTGTACTGAAGGCAGACCACATGAAACGTTTGTCCCGGATCCATGGCAGGCTGCAGGATGTTTCTTCTGCTGCTTCTAATTACAAAGTTAGGAACTTTTTCAAGTGGTAAAATGACTTCTTGGAAGTGAGCACAAGGTAGGTTGTCATCAGAAATCATCGTAAAGCTCAGGAAGAAACACAAATCAAAGTGCTCCTCCACATTTCCATTCAGTGCCCAAGATTATGGTGTTAAAACTCATTGTGTACAGATATATATAGTGTATACATATATATTGATAGATATATATTATATATACATTTATATTTATAAAGATATATTTATGTACTTTTTTAAAGAAAAGAAAAGATCGTTTGCATCTTAAGGAAAAATTACCCTTATAGTTTTCCCTAAAGGAGTATACTCCAGTCTTTACTGTTTCACCTTATTGTGAATGCTCCCAGGTTGTATATTAGGCTTGTTTTGTTGGAAGCCGGTACTGGAGGAGCCCTGTTCTGAGAGCACAAGATTCATCCTTCAGGATTCAGAGTTCCTGAGGGGCAGAGCTGTCAGGAGCGGTTGACATTTAAAGGAGAAGAGGCTGCTGTCTTCTGTGAATGCTGCGCAAGCCTCTCAAAGGTTCTGAAAACAGGGAGTAAATGCAAACTATATATAAAGACTTGCAGGCAAGGTGCTCCGGGTAGCCTGTGTGGCTGTGGATGTCAGCTGCTGCGCCGCACTAGGTTCAGGTACAGAGGATGGAATCTGTTGTTATCCCGGGAACACAGCTGGTGTTGACATCCATTCGGGTTCATTTCGCTTACAGAGAAGAAGAGAAAGAACAGCAATTTTCACTGTTTGTAAAAGTTGTTGTTGAGTATGTTAGGATGCAAGAGAAAAAAAAAAAAATTACAAAGATAGATTAAAAGTAATTTGGAGTCACAGAAGGGATTAGGAGGCATTTCAGTGGTGCAGTAAATTAGTACAGAGATCTTTCACCTCCAGCCACCGGGTTCAAACTCATGCCAAGCTGCAGGCTGATAAAAACCGAGTGATTTAAACTATATCCTTACTAAGGCACGGCCATGATTTCTTGTGTGTGCCTCTCTTCAGTTGGAAAGACTTATATTCCACTTCAGAGTATGGGATTTTTGCTTTGTAATTTTACAAAACTGATATATTTTCAACATTAATTAGTTTTTTATAAGAATAACTTTGTCCTAATTGAATTAAAATATTTCAAAACACAGCTATTAGAATTAAAGCAACTGTTCTAGTATGGGCATTCTTATAGAAATATGGAAGCTCTTTATTCTCTTATTTATATAAGAAGAGTTCATGTATGTATGTGTGTACACAGTCTTTATTTATAATAAAATTACTAAGGAAGGGAATTGCCTGTTTTTAAAAACCTTAAAGCCTTAATCTTCCTTTTTTACATAATAACTAGACTCGGAGGTAGCTAATGTCATTTGGATGTTCAGTACAACATATGCTCTGAAAGCAGAGCCAGCTATATTGATAAGATAACCCTACCTCTCCGCGTGCTATGGGGGCAGATTTGAATTTAACACTGTTAAGCTGTGGATGCAAAATGGGAGATCACGTGGGGATTTTTTTTCAACGTTCCGACCATAAAACATACTCTCAAATGATACCAAGTCATAAATTCATAAAAGTGAAACAGCTCCGTGTTTATGTTTCTCTCACGCTCCATAACTCAGGGCTTTTGCGTATATGTTTGGTTGTGGCATACGGTCGTCTTCTATCAGAAAGTTAGAAAGATCTGAATAATGTTACATAAAAATTGGGAGAAAAGCTCTGGTATTTTTCATTGTTGCGATTACGATCCGGTACATGGTATAGGTGACAGAACACCTATATCCTAGACAAGATGAGATACAACTTTCAGTAGGTATCTCTAACTGCGTGAAATAAATATTATTTTATGTATTTATTTCATTTTGGAAATGTATTATCATCTCTCATTGCTGAGGCAATATTTTATTAATCGTTCCCTCCTGAAAGAAAAATAACATCTCACTAGTCAGTCAGGAATTCTTACAGTTCTGGAAGCTGCATAAGACAAGAAAAGGACCTTTTAGAGAATTAGAGGAGCATAGATGTTTGTTAATAAAAGCCCAAATGTTTCACTCTTGCTCTTTGGAGTAATTCAGTTTACTCCAGGAGAAGGGACTATTCATGTGTCAGTACGAAGAGCCCAGTGAAAAAGTACCAATTTGTAATTTCTTAAATAATTAATCTCTGGGGATGGGTAATACATATTAGAGCATTTTAATTGTAGTGCGTTTTCTTTTCTTGTCGGAGTAACAGCTAGGCTATACAGCAGTTTTCAGGGTTATTGTGTAATGGGTAATGTCTCTGAATAAAGATTATTTACATGTTGGGTTTTTTACGCTTATTTTTATTTACTTCATAGAGACACTTCACAAAATATCATAGGCTGGCATCTCTACAGTAGCTCGGAGCTGCTCTTTAAAATGTCCTTGACTTTAAATAAGTGTATAGCCAGAATAGGCATATTCTTGGCTTCAATGTAATTTGCCTTAGTCCACTCTCTGACAAGGCTGTTTAGGAGGGAGGATGCCAGTGGTTTCCAACAGGAAAATTTATACTGGGGGAAATTCAGTGTTTGACAGTAACACAAAAGGACATTAGAGGCAGGTATGAAGGCACCTACTACAAAAGATTCCAAATTTTAATTGGACTTTTATTTACTTCTGCATTACAAACAGTTGGAGAATTTATTTTAAGAGAAGAGAGTTGGAGAATTTATTATTATTTATTTTAAGTAAATAAAATGGTAGAATCCTTCTGGCATCATTAGGCTTGGGGGAAGCTACTAATATACCACATTACTTTAACAAAGAGTCAGTATTTTCTGCTTGGGCTGTGTACTGGGAAGAGCCTGAATTTGGGCAGAGGAACATCAAAGGATACCAGGCTCCTTCTTCTCCATTGCAATTTCTTGTTTTTTCTCATGTTGGAGTGAGGGGACGGTGACAGGGTAGGAATATTTATTTTTACGAGAAAAAAAAAAAAAAAAAAGCCAAACAGTTTGAATTTCTATCTGAAATATAAAGAACCAGAATAGCCTAACTCCTGCCATCCCTTTCCAAGAAGGATACAGGGCAGAGCATCTTTGCAGTTTTCCCTATCTGGGCTTTCAAGTTGTCATCTCTAAAATACACCATTGGCTCACACGTGGTGCCTCCCCTGTCACATCATGCTGAGGACGTGTGAGGCTTGGCAGGGCTAACAAGGGCATTTGGAGCCTCGCAAGGCTCTCCTGGCTCTCTTCAATTCGAGACACAATGCAGTAAGCAATAATGAGCTTTTTATTGCCTCTTCTTTCTTATTCTTCAGGTAATGGATTGGTTTGTGATAGAGGGGATAAGGGTGACTTAAGAACTTGTTGGAAACATGCCTCACCACACAATCAACTGAAACCACCCCAGAGCCAGCTGGGGGGTGTGTGTGTGTGTTCATACTGTTCAGTATAGTATTTTAGAGACCGTTAAATGTGAACTTAATTAATCCTTACAGTTCCTGTGGGAGATATAAGATTGTTATTACTCCTGTTTTACAAATGGGGAAACTGAGATAGTTTCAGGCAACTCATTTCTATGTGGTGAACCACTGGCGGAGCAAAGATGATAGCAAAAAACCTCCTGACTAACTCCTAGCCCTCTGCCTCTTCTCCAAGCTGCGGTGTTTTACTGCCAGGCATCCTATGGCTCCAAACCTATGCCAGCTCTAAGTGCTTCAAGCCTGCTTAAGTTCAGGTAGCACAAGTTTTCCATCCGAAGAATGACATCTGTCAAAATGTCAATTCAAAAGCCTTGCCACACGTGAGACAGGAAATCTGGGAGAGTGCAGGGCCCAGGGCTGGTTTTGGTGTGCTGTTCCTTTCCCTTGACCACACCAATGCCTCTCGCCAGTTCCCCAACATAATTTCCTTCCAATATCTGAAGGGAGCCTACAGGAGAGCTGGAGAGGGACTCTTGATCAGGGAGTGTAGTGACAGGACAGGGGGTAAAGGTTTTAAATTGGAAGAGGGGAGATTTAGATGAGATATTTAGGACGAAATTCTTTCCTGTGAGGGTGGTGAGACACTGGAACAGGTTGCCCAGAGAAGCTGTGGCTGCCCCATCCCTGGAGGTGTTCAAGGCCAGGCTGGATGGGGCTTTGAGCAACCTGGTCTGGTGGGAGGTGTCCCTGCCCATGGCAGGGGGGTTGGAACTCGATGATCTTTAATGTTCCTTCCAACCCAAACCATTCTATGGTTCTCTGAAAGCCAAAAGGAACCGTGCTGTTGGCTGTTGTAGCAACAACTTCCTACGTGGGTGATGATTGCTCGTCCAACCCTAGGCCTCTGAGGGCTGTGGCACATGCTGTTTGAGCTTAGGGGATTAACAACTTTAGCTGAAAGCGTAATAAACCTTTTATCCTTTAGGCACCAGCTATTACAGGGGTATGCACATCACGTTTGAACAGTGCCCTATCTAGCGGCATTGAAAAAGAAACAAAGGAGGAGTGGAAGACAGTCGAGGGGACAGTCCCTGGCAGCCTGGGATGGGGTGTATTGAGCCCCGGTAGTTTTTGCTTTGTGAATGATTTGGCTTTTCATGAGGTTGATGCACAGGCAGCAAAGAGGAGGGTTCTGCTGGGGCGGTGGCTCCTGGGGACCCTGCCTCTTGCTGCCTTTAAGCACACTGTATTTCCTTTTTATTGCACCTGCAAGCGGTACTCGGGAGCAAGGCACTAAATTGTGTGTACCGTCTGGGTGTCAGCGAGCATCGCAAAGAGGGGGTTTGTATTTCCAGTTAGGATGCTGGTTCGGCTTAGCAAACTGATGCAAGGGGGACGGAATAGCTCCGGGTTTGCTTTGCTCACTCCAGTGCGCTGAGCTGGGCTAAAAAACCTTTTTCATTTTCACTTCATTTCTCAGAGGAGAAAAGCCTCCCGTTATCACACTCTCCCCCTCTCCGAGAGGCTGTTTTGGTCTTATTGAAAACAGGCAGAAAAAGCCCTTTGTTTCTAAACCCTTGTTCCTCTAAAACTCATCCTGGCTGTAAATCTGGGAGTAGTGGCTTAATAGGTTTTGGCCCACGCTTTTAATCCTGTGAGGTGGACACAGAAACCTGCCTTGGGCATTTTTTGTTCTGTTTTTAACCTCACAATATTTCTATATTGGTAACATCTTGTTAAATTTATAAGGCAGATCACCAGCATCCTGTTTATGGGCTGAGTTCATGATCTATTTTTGACGCGTCCATCCTTGGACCCAACTCTGACTTCAAGTAGGAGGTTTCACCCATCTGACTTTAAGCCATCGGCATATGGTAAAAACACAACTTCCAGCGACCAAAATGCTGCTGAACCCCTGGGTCCCGGCTAATTATTTGAAATGCAATCACTTAAGGACTCGTGTTAGGAAGCAGAGAGCGGGAGGATGCCGGGACGGGGGGCGAGGGGTGGCTGCAGCCGTACGGGTGTCAGCGAAGGGAAGAGCAACGCCACGTGCCAGAAAATACTGCAGCTACCTCTTGCATTTTGTATAAGCAATTTTCCAGTCTGTTGTCTTCTGTCAAATGCAATGTTCTGAGACATTTAAATAAAATAAATATTGCTGTTGAGTTATATTTAGAGCCATGTGAAATTTCTCTAGTGAAACTCCCAGCCAGGCAAAACATGCCGGCTTTCAGGTTTCTGTAACCACTTGAAGCTTCGGCTGGGTTTGTCGGAGGGGTTGTTGGTGAAATCTGTCGGCAAACGCCGGCTGCTTCCCAAAGGCGGTGGGGGAGGCTCTGTCGGCTGCTACGGACCCCGCCAGGGAGGTTTGGGAAAGCCAGGACTGGGTCCAGGTGAGCCTTGGGAGAAAGTTGAGTTTCTTGTAGATGGAAGGTCAAAAAAAAGTAAGTTCTGAGATGGGCTGCTGATGGAAATTGAAATGAAGGTTTGTGTAAAGCTCCCACCCCTGCTCCTCGTAATCACTGAGCTTTCACATTTGCCTATCTCCCCAGACGTGCATCGCTTGTCTAATGAGGAAGGGTGTTGGTGTAATGAGACCTGGCCAAGCCGAGCATAGGTGTGTGGAAATCCCACTGGAGGTGGGGTGGGAGCCAGCTGGGATGGGGGCTGCAGTGGGGCTGGGGGACAGAATGGGCTGCCCCTGGCTTTGGCTGGCCATCTGCCTCCCTCCTCTCCAGCCATCACAGGGTGGCTCCTGGCAGTCTGCTCTGCCCCGGGAAGTCACCCTTGCCCCAAAGTGTTCCCAGAGCCACCATTTGGGCATTGAGCCACCGTTGAGCAACCTGGTCTAGTGGGAGGTGTCCCTGCCCATGGCAGGGGGGTTGGAACTCAATGTTCTTTAAGGTCCCTTCCAACCCAAACCATTCTATGATTCTATGATTTCTCCCAGCACTCTGCTCTGCGCCGGAGAGTCACCCTGGCCCCAAAGTGCTCCCATTTTCCCCCCCAGGGTGCCATCAGGTGGAAGATGCCCACTCTGTTGAAGCTCCGTTTTGAGGCACGAATGCCTGAGGTCTGTGCATCCCTTCAACTTGCCGGAGGGAAGCCGGCAGCCCAACAGTTTGTTGGGTGGGCTCCAGCCCAGGCTCTACTGCCCCTTTCCACCCCATACTAAAATCCGGTCAAATGGCTTTTGATAAAACAGGGAGTGCTATTTTCTCTCCCTTCTCCTGGCACGATGGGGAGGGGAGGCTGAACATGCCTTTAAATCACTGTCCTTCCTCTACATAAAGAGTCCCAAAATAAATCCAGAATATACAAAGACCGTGTTTTAAAATAGATATTAATGAGGAAGCAGGCAGATTTGTTCACCGCAGTGGTGGTCTAGCTGTGGAGGTCGTGTAATAAGATGGAATTTTAAATGGCATTTAAAAAAATAACACACATTGTCTAAAACCTTATTTTATTATTTTTAACTCAGTAGGACCTTTCTTTTGTTCATTTAAAAGTTAACCTTGTTTGATAACGTGCTAGGAGGGGGCACAGAAACCTTTATTCTTCCAGAGGGTTGAATTCTTTTGTGAGATATGATAGACAAAGCTGGCATCCCTTGTACAAGATATGTAAAGCCTGTCTCCAGACATTGTGACATTGCTACAGACAGAGTTTGTCATCCATAAATTTACAGCTTATTTCAGTCTATTCATAAATTGACTAAATTTTTTTTTTGAAAGAAAAAAAAATATATATAGGTGTATAAAATACCCGGTTACAGGTTGTGTTCTATTTAGCCCTTGATTGAAACGTATTGCTCCTCAGTATCTTTTAGCTATGAAAATTATAATATGGAACAGAGATTAGAATGAAATTATCATGGCTAGAAGGCATTTACTCAGTGGTGGCAGCCACATAAACCTGAGCCCTGAGAATGATGATAATGCATTAGGTTCTGCATGCCCGATATTATTGCTGTACATTATGTATGTTTCATTTATACTATTTCGCACACACCAGCAACGCTGACAGATAGGTAATTACTCTCTGCGCCAATGAACACTTATCAGCCCCGCCGCTGTTTATTGCTGGGATGAAGTGCGCTTGTCAGTCAAGGTCACTTGTTTGTGTGTCCTTTTTAATAGTTCTTTCACAGTTGTTGAACTTTGCGGGCGGTCCTTACGGCGGCAGGCTTTTCGGCGGGTCGCTTTACGCCGTCGCCCGCCTCTTATCAAAGTCATTTGTATTTATCACTTCGGTTGATAAACAGCCCAGGTTGCGGGAAGCAGAACTGGAGGGAGGAAGGAGCATATTTCGCTGGTCAGCTGATCCGCGGGGTGCTCGGTCACGGGTGACCTCAAAAAGCAGCGTTTTGCGGAGACCCTCAGACCCTGCCGTGGCCACCAGCGTGAGCTGGCGAAATCTTTTGCGGGAAAGATAAACATGAATTTAATGGCGATGGATACCAGCGCAATCTGCAGGCTGCTGTAGGGCTGCTGCTTGTGCTTTTTGGCGAATATTTGCCATTTCTGAACAGGGCTCTTATTGTTTGCCCTCAGGACACGCACATGATGGACGAAGCCACTTTGTTTGCCTTCGAATCAGGGTTTCCTTTTCTGCAAGAAGCCTCACAGAAACTCTGTATTATTGCATGAAATACATTTTCCAGGCTATGTGCGTGGCTCTAAAATTTGAATTTTTCTGTTCTTCAAAGTAATAGTGTCAAAGGCATTATGGCAAGCCCATAATTTCTTTGGTTACCAAGAAAATAATCACAAGCTTTTTCTTTTTCTCTTTTTCTCATTTTTTTTCCTCTTTTTCTCCTTCCTCCCTTCCTTCCTCCCTTCCTTCCTTCTTTCCTCTTTCTTTCTCTTTTTTCTTTCTTTTTCTTTCTTTCTCTTTCTTTCTTTCTTTCTTTTTTTCTTTCTTTCTTTCTTTCTCTCTTTCTCTCTTTCTCTCTTTCTCTCTCTCTCTCTTTCTCTCTTTCTTTCCTTCTTTCTCTCTTTCTTTCTTTCTTTCTTTCTTTTCTGTTTGCTGCTGGAGCTTTATTAGAAAAAACAGAATAACCTCTAGGATATAATAATTTATCCAGTCAAGATAACTGTAGCTATTTCCTTAAGCCTGTAATCAGCCCGAGTTTGTGTGTTGTGAGATTTATACCGCAGTTCCTTATTACCAAAGAAACAGTTACAAAGGATTTATGTAGTGTATGCAGTGTGTGTGTCTGGAATTTCTCTGTGTGTTCCCAACTTCTGCGCTCCGGTATCTCCTTGGTCCTTTTAGTAGAGAGCAGTATTTTGAAGTGGAGACTGAACATTCAATTAAATGCAAATTTTATTCAGGCATTAAAGCAGAATCACATTCATTCATTAAACTCAAATGATGCTTTTATTTAGAAAAATATATCAGCACATGGTAGCACCACATGCTGCTTATAAATAACTATGGTGATCCGGTTGTGCAAAAGTATATAATTTCATTATTAAAGGATTTAAACTCCTTACAAGGTGCATGGTGTCCATGAATGTTTCACTTAATTTGATTACATCCATAGAAAAAGCATTTCACTTACATGGGAGGCAGTGGGTCTCCTGTCTTACGGCGCCGTTCTAATGCATTACGATCCCAATCTCACACTTGAAGGTGCTGACTTGGCTGGATGTGTTTAGTATTTCGGGTGTGTAAATGCAGATTTGAGCGATTCGGTTCATTTCTGAACCTAGCCTGTCAAGCTTCCACATTTTCAAACCACTTCCTTTTCTTAGTTCTTAGTTACCAGAGTGTTACAAAGAAAGGGTTTTGATCTCATGTAGATAGCATAGCATTAATTACCCTGACACTAATTAAACTGCATCAAACAAATACCACCGTGTTCCTCAGGGGGACAACAGAAGGCAGTTTAAAATAATTACTGGAGCTTCATGCATGTGTGAAGTTTTCATTACTCTTAGGACAGAAGCAAAAGAGATTTGGTATCATTAAAATCCCCCCCTTTACTGTTTGCAAAAAATGACTAAAATTTCCTTGGAGCATATTGAAGTCTAAATAGTAGTGATTTCAGTTCTTGCGAATAGTAACTTTTCTTTAAGAATTGTAAGCCTGTGAAACAGGAACAGGTGTTCCAGTCCACATTCTGGTATGATTATGTATTAGCTTATGTTTGTCAGACCATTTCATTAACCACCCACTGCTATCACATATACATATACTTTGTTCTTTCTGAACCATGAAATGAAATGCATATATCTTCACTAATGCTTGCTATCAATGTAAATGAGAAAAGGAGGCTTATTACCAATCACTGCTGCTGTGAAGCACACACCTCTGTACAGTTACAGGTAATAAACATCTTTTTGTAAGTAGGAAGCAAGATATATTGAGTTCTGCGTACAATAAGAAGCAGACGTGCCTTCCACCGTACTCCAGTATTAATAGGTTGCAATTCCCAGCCGTGTTTACACATTCAACAGGACATCCTAAAGCACATCTCCCAGCCTATTCCTTTTCATGCTCGTTTATATCTTGCAAATGTTCTGAAGCTAGCAAAACTTTGCTGGCCAACGGTTAATGGGCAGCTTCTCCGAGGAAAATTAGAGCGTGTTTGCGCCATTGAGCAAGTGTCTCTGGTTTCTGGATCAGCAGTCGCTACTGTCGGAGCCTGCAGCGGCGGCAGCAGCTTTATTGGCCCTTTGAAAAAGTGGGTGGAAGAGTGATGTCCCTGCCTGGGGCGGGGGGTTGGACCAGTCAGTCTCTGAAAGGTCCCTTCCAACCCAATCCATTCTATATGGTTCCAGAAATCACATACCAGCAAGCAAAGATGACACCAGAGACAGTAAACGTGGAAAAGCTGGAGTTCCAAACTTGATGTAAATGCCGTATTTTGCTAATGCTTACTTGACTATGCATGAAGAGCCGCTTTCCCTTCTCCAAGTTTGTTTGTGTGTGTGCTTTGTATTTCCCAGTGCTCTAAAAGCCCCCTAAACCATTGGACATGGGCATTTAGCCTCTTTATTTCTAGAGATCTATAACATGTTGGTAAAACTTCTTTGAATTTAGTACTGATGGCAATTACCTATCAGTATTGCCTCAAAGGTATGTGAGACAGAAAGCATTTCTAGATCTGCATTAGTCAAAGTGTTCCGAGTGTGTGATTCTTCCTTGAAATTTGATTATGTAGAATTTGAATGTATATAGTCATGTGTCATAACCCACTTATTTTCTGTCTCCTTTGAGGAACTATTTAAAAGATTTATCTGTAAGGGAAGGTCCGGTGATGCTGGTGGCGCTTTTTTCCTTTTTCTAAATTAAAGTAATGCCTTGATATTACTAAATCTGCTGCCTGAAATATAACATTGCATTAGGGTTGTGCAATCGACAGACTAAGTAGAGATGATCAAAACTGATTGGAGAGGAAATACAAAATTAATCCAGTTGTAGGATTCTGCAAACCCAACAAACATGCGCAGCAGAGTACTTTTATTTCTTTGGAGCCAGATGGTTTGTCCTATTTTAAGCTGATAGATTCTTCATGCATTTCTTTTGGATGTCATTGGTTTTAACTGCCAGACAGTATCTACTGTTAGAACTTTCCTTATTCCTGGATTATTTAAAGAGTATTTTTGGCACATTCGAATGATCATACTGTACACCAAGTTAATTTTTCCTTACACTTAGCTCATACGTGAAAAAAGTGTTTATATAATGAAAAAAACCCTCTAAAATGAACAGTTCTTTTTTTCCTTCTTTTGACATGATGTTGACAGAAGTCGCTTTGATGTAGTTTAGAGTCATGAATTTTCTATCTGTTCTGTTTTTCCTGGGGCTCCATCTATTCAGACATCCTGATCTGTCATTTTGCAACACTTTGTGAAGTGCTTGACAGATAGCGGTTTTGACAAGTGCTGGACATCAGCAGCAATTCAGAATAAGCAGTGTATATTTCTCCAGGTAAAGTGACAAAACGTCTAAAAGCGTAAGAAGAACTGTACAGTCTTCAATCACATTTAATGTTACAAAGCAAGACTTTTTCTGCTTTCTCCATTTGTTCTCGTAGCGTGCAGGGGCTGAGACTCGAGTATCTGCTGGAATTTTGGATTGAGAACTTTCTGTTTTCTTCTTGTATTTCCTAATGCACGACTAATTTCTCCGAGCTGATTAAAAAATGAAAGCTCTTGCTGAGACTGAGACCTGGAAAAGCGCAGCACAACTAGTGTTTCATATAATAATAATTTCCAGGGTCTTCTAGTATTTGATATAAACAATATGTATGTGATAATTATCCCTGCTTTGTTTGGGCTTTTTTGTAGTGCCATTTTAATCCTACAAATAGGGTATATAAACAACATAATTTGGGAAAGTCACCATTATTGACTAGTCATTCCATTTCCCATTCCATTTCCTATTCCACTTCCTAAATCCTTTCCCGAGGGTGGTTTATGCTATATCACCCATAAGTACTCATAGATTCCATATTTACATTATGTAGTATATTGAAAATGTAAAACATTTCATATAATTATTTTGCATCTGTATTCACTCAAGAAACAGCTGTTGAAAGTTGAGGGGGATGCAAAATGGCACAGCCTGAAGATGTTCTTGTTCATTCAGCTAACTCCTTTTTGATGTGATACCTACTGGCAGGGTTGTGTGGTGAATTCAACTTCTTTGACAGCCATCAGCCCCGCTGACCAGTAGTTTCAGTTTTTGTAGTTAGGGGAAAGATGAGAAAAAATATTTCCATAATTTAGATATTTTTTTTTTTTTCAGCTGCTGGATCGAAAGCCCCTGCCAACAGCTATCTAAATCAACACCATGCCAACATGTTCTGTAGTCCGAAGGTCACTCAAACATCTGGCCCCACAGTCTTGTTCTTTAAGGTTTGTCACTGGGCAGCATCTGTTTATAGATTCTTTCTCAACCTCTCTTTGATCACTTTGACAGCAAAAAGAAGCTTCTATCACCCTTGATGTGTTAAGATAAAAATATCAGGAACATCGGACCATTGTAAAATTTGGTGCAATTTCGTATAATACTGTATCTGCACTTTTAGTTTCTCAAATTTATTTATTTTTTCCTTGGCTGAGTTAGAGGGAATTATGTAGTACTCTCTGCTGTTGAGATTAAAAAAAAATATTGTCAGAGCTGATATGTTCAGTGGGAATGTGAAAATGACTACACTAAGCAGGTCTTGCCCAGCTGAGCTTGGTCAGCATTTTAAAAAAAAAAAAGTTTGGAAAGTGAGCAGAGCCGGCATATTTAGCTCTCGTCTATTTTGAGTAACGTGTTATCTAACTCTCTCTAGTATCTCTGTCCTGTGTGCTCCTACAAAGAGTTACCTATTTCATAAAGGTTTATATATGTTCCTATGTCTTTAGATATTTCTCTTATCATGGGAAAAAATGCAAATATCATTGCTTCTCTGTTTCCCTTTGCTAACTTTTAGTTAACTTTTAGATCTACCATTTCAAAATGATGCAGAACTTCTTGCTTTATTCTAGACAAGAATAAATAGGCTCTTTACCCTTTCCTTTTGCTTTAAAAAAAAAAAAACCAAAAACATTTGGTAGTCTTTGACAGTGTTAGAATGATCATATTTATGAACGTTACTGAAGTCTAGTTTGTACCATGATGGAAAAGATCTCAGGTGACATGTCTTATGGAGTCTTATGGTCCTATCCTCAGCAAAGACACTTTGTTTGAAGATGTACAACCCAGGGACAGACACAATCTGTAATATGAATGCAGAAAATGATGTATATGTGGAATTAATTTTTGTTGATGCACTTCCAGAGTTTGTTGAAAATGCTGCAGGCAGCCCTAGAGTCCTTTGTTACTCCATGGAATTAGTAGAGCATGGTATCAGTCATTCAGGCTTCTTCATCTTCCACACAGAGAGGACTCTGCATGAGAACTTAATTAAATGTACACATAAAGGCCTTAGTCCTGTACATCTGCCATGGACAGTCACCTCACTTCTGTAATGGTGGTTTTATTGATATATATCCACCTGTTAGACAGAAATTAGCCATGAGCTCATTTCACCTAGGCTATTGGCAACCAATAGATAGCTAAAACCTTTGACCATCAGCAACTGAGCATGAGAAAATAATCGTGTGAAAACCAGGAGCAAACACATCTGAGGTGGGCTCTGTCTAGCTTTATAAAATGAGATGTGAATGCATATATCAAACAACCTGAGTGAGGGGGCTACATCCCCACTGCTCTCCCAGGTGCCTTCATCCTGGGTGTTGGATGCATGGAGAAGGCTCTTCCCAGCCGCTGGCAGAGTAACAAGAAATGTACACCTGAGCAGCAAGGGGTGGTAGTGTTGGCAGATTGATAGACCTTATAGCAGCCTTCCAGTACCTAAAGGGGGCCTGCAGGAGAGATGGGGAGGGACTCTTGATCAGGGAGTGGAGCCATAGGATGAAGGGTAACGGTTTTAAACTGAAAGAGGGGAGATTTAGATTAGATCTCAGGAAGAAATTATTTCCTGGGAGGATGGTGAGGCACTGGAACAGGTTGCCCAGAGAAGCTGTGGCTGCCCCATCCCTGGAGGTGTTCAAGGCCAGGCTGGATGGGGCTTTGAGCAACCTGGTCTAGTGGGAGGTGTCCCTGCCCATGGCAGGGGGGTTGGAAATGGATGATCCTTAAGGTCCCTTCCAACCCAAACCATTCTATGATTATATGATTGTGTGATTGGAGCTTTAGTTGAAAACTCTGAATAGAGCTAAGCCACGAAGAGTCTTAGCAGTAGAGAAGATAAGTTTGTACCCAACACAGGGGCAACAAAAAAGCCAAAGGGTAGATGTGGCCTCCTTCCCCACCAAAACACCCCACCTCTGAGGTTCTCAGAAGGAAGAACTTAATCCTTACTGAACCATGTCCAGTAGCTTTGAGGGGCAAAGTGACACGGACACTTGACAATATTTCTAGTTGTATGCAAGAGGAGAAAGGTCAATTTTCAGAGATATTTTCAGGAAGAAGTGGCAACATTTTGTTATAATCTAATATGCAAAGAAGACCAAGTCTAAGGCTGTGGTTCTGAAATATACAGAGGGTAGGCGCTTCCATAGTAACTGTGAAAGAGATGTAGGCTTTGAATTTAAATTCCAGCTAGCACATTTAATAGTCTACAAACTGTTTAGGATAGATTACTTCAGGGTAATTCTGCCCAGAATTTTGCTTTTTATTAGAACAATATTGTGAGATGGGTTGATTGCACGGTCCCGCATATTGTCCATTCTCCTGTCTCTTACTTGGTGTCATGATGTTTCTTTGCAGTTTCTCTTCCTGCATAATCTTTCAAGTCTACTTGGAATTATGATCCGCGCTCCTTTTCCCACGCCTTAACGCTTCTAACTGTACATTGCTTAATCCCCGTCTTTTTGTCTTTCCTCCTTTAGCTCTCCTTTCCTCTTACCTATTCTCTTTGTCTAGTCTAACAAAATCTCATTGTTGAAGGGCTGAATTAGTGACAACAAACCATAGTCCCCTCCATTCGTTTACAGTATTTGACTCAGGAAATATCTCAGCTGAAGGAGATAACATAAGAAAGCAAAGACTTTTTTTTGGGTGGGAATTTTGCCCCTTGATGTTTTTGTAGAGCAGCTGCAGTCAGTATCACCTGCAAGAATCAGAAGGTTTCGTCCTATTACTAGTGCTAACATCAGAAAGACATAGGGGCTTTCTGAGAAAAATAAAGCACATTTGGACATCAGAAAACCTACCGTACATTCTGAGGTGGCTTGTGGAGGTTCTTCGTCGGAGGTGGTACAGCTTTGAGCAGCATGCTGCATGTTAGCGCTAATTGCACAGAATATTAGCTGGAACTAATAGTCTTTCTCTATATAACCCACAAGTTGCTTAATTTTAAGTTTTAAGATGAACAAGTAAATATTTGCACAGAAACCTTCCAGGAATCCAAAGGCCTGAAAGGAAAGAATCAGGTAAATCTTATTCCTTGCATATGGTTAAAACCACAGCTGGAACTTCAACTGATGAAGTAAAAAGCTGGATAGGGATGAGTTTATATGAAAAATAACACTGTGAGCAGTGCAGTGAGCACACACATGAAGCAGTACCATTTTCAGCGCTACAGCTATGAGAGGAGACCCCTGCTTCACCAGCTGCAAAAAAAGCATATATTGGCTTGTGTGTTTTCACATGGTATTTTTCTTTCGCAACTAGATTTTTACGATGCATTAATACAGAACAAGCAAACTTTTCGTCTAGGGTTGTATCTGAATGAAGACTGTGTTCTCTTGTGTCTGTTCCTGGCTTCTTCCCCCCCTCCCCAAGTCAGAAACCTGATTTATTAACATTTTGTGTTTGTCATTTTGTGTTTAAATGTAAGAATGGTGAAGGTGAGACTAACAGCTTCCCTCTCTGGGTTTCATGTGGGTTTCATGTCGACTCCAGGATGAGGAGCGGGTGCGTGTCAGGGAGCGCGTAGCAGGAGAATGCCTTTTGCCTCTTCCATTTTCTTCAAATCTGTGACTCGGGGTTTTTCTGGCCTATGCGCAGTATACTATGACTCATAGAATCATAGAATGGTTTGGGTTGGAAGAGGTCTTAAAGATCATCGAGTTCCAACCCCCCTGCCATGGGCAGGGACACCTCCCACTAGACCAAGTTGCTCAAAGCCCCATCCAGCCTGGCCTTGAACCCCTCCAGGGATGGGGCAGCCACAGCTTCTCTGGGCAACCTGTTCCAGTGTCTCACCACCTTCACAGGAAAGAATTTCTTCCTGATATCTAATCTAAATCTCCCCTCTTTCAGTTTAAAACCATTACCCCTCATCCTATCGCTCCACTCCAATGAAATCTGGACCAAGTTGATAAAAATGCTGCCTTCTTGTTCCCTGGAGTTCAGCATTTTTATTTCTCTTGTCTCTGCTTTCCTAGATCTTTGGATGGCTCCCAAATCTATTCCTTTCCATTTCAGCTTGATGTTCTCTGTTGTTTTGTTTGTGATCCTGTTCTCCTTTCTCCCTCTTCCCTTTCCTTCTTCACTCTCCAGGAACTTATCTCAGGCAGCTCTGCCCAGCTGGCTGGTTGGGAAGGTGTCTGCTGGGCTCTCACACAGTAGAGATGGGACCCACTAGCCGAGCACTGGGTGTTGTGGGCACATCGTGGATTGAGTCAGTGCCACCACTGAGCGTGTCTCTGCTCAGTCACGATGCTGAGCTGGGCAGGCAGGACCAGCATCCTACCAACACAGCACCGAGCATGTGCTGGTGGTTAGAAAACTGGCATTTTCGTGGGATTGTCAGCTCCATTTTTGAGGCAAAAAGGGCTTCTAATTAAGACCATGGACCTTTGACACGTCAGTGATGTCTTTAAAATGAGATGCTGGCGTTGCTCTGTGTTATCTATGAGCACAACTGGTTTAAAGCCCCTGGGAAGACATCCCTGACTCACTGGCTGCAAGGCAGAGCTGAACTGATGGCTGATATTTGTGTTGTGTGATGAAACTTCCCATAGATGATACTGAAGGCTGAGGAGCCTTTCCAAGGCAGACTGGAATGTTTTATGTGAACAAATAAGTGGACTAGATGCTGTACAAAATAGCACATTACAGAGGCTATAAGTATTTTGCCACATTTCTTGCACAAACAACCAGGCTCATAACCGTTTATGCCACCTGTAATTAAAAGTGAGATAGTCCCAGCAATTTGAGAAGGTCTTATGTGATTAATGTCCATTTCCTAGTTGCTTGCTGCAATGAAAGATAATTAATTGTAAAGACATTTTTAGAAGCGATGCAACAATCTTCTCCAACCAAAAGCAAATGTTTAAAAAGTAAGAAAATTGATAACGCGATTAATTATGTGGATATTACAATAATCTAACTTCCTTGGTAGAAAGTTGGTGCCTAGGGACAGTATTAGCCACACATTAAATTGAAATGAACAATAATATTCTCTTTATCGTTGCAGTCTAGGAAATGACAGATGTAACGTAGCTGCAGCCCTACAGAGCTGCTTAGGATGATACTTCAGAGCAGTTCTTGAAGACACAGAGCTGTATTCATCGGTAGATATTCATAGAAGGTCTGTCTCTGTATGTCCTAAAAGGATATTTCAGCTAGAGATTTTAAGACTTACCCTAAATATATCTGAAGGCTTTACACTGTAACGATGCTCCCAATTTCAGAGGTGGATTTGTATCTAGATGATGGGTTAATGAGGTTGTGGCCACCTCCTTTCCAGCTTTAACCTGTGATTTAAATACATTAACTCCACAAGTAAGCATGCGCTGGACACGGATTTTTGTTAATTTTAAGCATTGTATTTCAAACTCAGCCACGTTATTTCCAAAACAAACCTTAATGAAGGAAACGATAAACATAAACACGTAATTTTTAAAATGCCAATTTGCAAGAAAATAAATAAAAGGTATTGTTGATAATAGGTACAGAAAATAATACACAGAGTTACCGCAAGCTGTTGTGCTGAACATTTTCTTGAAGAACTGTAAACTCTTAACCAATCAAAACCAGGTGTGTGGTTATAATTTACCTACAGTATTTTGCTAATATTACAGATGGCAGTAGAAGCTCAAGATTAAATTACTTATCTGGTATTCAATTAGACTTCAACAGGTTGCTTATAATATAACAAGAAAACGAGCATTTAAAGTCGTATCAGCTGTAACAGTAAAATGATAATGCACAAGTAGGTGAAATACAGCACTGGTAGTAAGGAAACAGCAGGAATTGAATTAGCTCTGTAGAGATGTATAATGTTGTATATGTTATTATATATAACGTGAATGGATGCTTTGTTATTTATTCATTATAAAGGAGAGACTTCCACATGAGCTTTTTTAGTAAAAATGAAGAAATTATATGTCTCTTGTCAGTAGTAGGAAAAAGTTTGCATGAAATACAGAGGGGTAAAAGGAAGCTTTTGCGTTAAGTGTGTTGGTTGTCAATTTATTTGTAGATAGACAATACATAGACATATATTTCTCTAATCTTAAATAGTCTTTACAGCAAACCATGGAGCGTCTGCTGTGTGATTCTCTTTCCTATGGAGAATCAATATGCCATTCAGAGGAAGACTATGATGTGCCAGGCGTTGCTCTGCTGTTGGGATGCAGAGAGAAGCTGAAGGCAACATGAAGGGGTGGAGATCTATGAAATCGTTGCTCTGTAAGAACTTTGCAGTGTGAGTTTTGAACTTGATATCTGATTTCTGGTGCCTTCCAGCTGAGTTCCCGCTGTGGCACACACAGTATCTCCTAGGCTCTGCCTCTACCTAGGGGAAATCTGGACTTGCAGGAGCTTCTGTGGTTTTCAGCAGGTATTTGTCAAGAGAACCTGTGATTCTTCTTGTTAGAGTTGAATTGGGGCCCAAACAAACAGAAAAAAAGAGTCATTGTTTACCCTTATTTGGAAAGCATCAGAGATTCATGGATTAGGTGAATGACACTGGATTGAGAGCAGCCCTGAAGAGAAGGACTTGGGGGTGCTGGTGGATGAGAAGCTCAACATGAGTGGGCAATGTATGCTCTCAGCCCAGGAAGCCAACCACAAGGAGGGGATTCTGCCCCTCTACTCTGCTCTCATGAGACCCCACCTGGAGTACTGCGTCCAACTTTGGAGTCCTCAACACAGCAAGGACATGGACCTGTTGGAACGGGTCCAGCAGAAGGCCACCAGATGATCAGAAGACTGGAGCACCTCTGCTATGAGGACAGGCTGAGAGAGTTGGGGTTGTTCAGCCTGGAGAAGAGAAGGCTCCAGGGAGACCTTAGAGCCCCTTCCTGTCCCTAAAGGAAGCTGCAGGAGAGATGGGGAGGGACTCTTGATCAGGGAGTGGAGCCATAGGATGAAGGGTAACGGTTTTAAACTGAAAGAGGGGAGATTTAGATTAGATCTCAGGAAGAAATTATTTCCTGGGAGGATGGTGAGACACTGGAACAGGTTGCCCAGAGAAGCTGTGGCTGCCCCATCCCTGGAGGTGTTCAAGGCCAGGCTGGATGGGGCTTTGAGCAACCTGGTCTAGTGGGAGGTGTCCCTGCCCATGGCAGGGGGGTTGGAACTCAATGATCTTTAAGGTCCCTTCGAGCTCTAACTATTCTATGATTCTGTGATTCTATGGCATCAAGCTTGTTCTTACTTTCTTTTTATGGTCTGTGTATGGCCTCACGCTGGGCTTGAGTCATGACGGCTTGATCTCGCAGAGCTGTAGCAAGACTCGTCACTGTGAGCGTGGTGCATGTTTCACACAGTGCTGCCCATCAGTTGGATCAGGAGGTCATCACCTGTAGCAGGCAGTTCAGAGGTAGCTACATTTCATTGCTTTTTCCTTATAAGTGCACTTAGAGCAAGAATTCTTCAAGCTGCGCAAGCATCAAATCACATGAAAATACAACCGAACCAAACAAAAAGCCACAACCAACAACAACAACAACAAAAATCCACCTTTGGACATTTTGATCCATAATCTCTAAATAGCTGCGTGCCTAATTCTGCAGTGTGGTTTGAATTAAGTGCTTGCTTGTGTTCTGCAAGGTTGGGAGCCGTATATTGCACAGTGCTTAAATTTGTTGCTGGCGTGTTAAGACCACGATATTCTAACGTACGTGTCCTGAATTATACAATACTACTGAGCACCCTTTCTAATTTTCTTAATGCTGTGAGTCATTCGGCTTCTGGGCATTAGTTAAGTTGTTACATAGATGATTTCCCTCATAATTGTAGATGGTTTTGCTGCCTTGTTTTTCTCTTTTTCTTTGGCAAACAGGATTGTTTCACTAGTGGTAATAGAGTCGCCTGTTGCTATTGCGAGTTTAGCCAGCTGTGAAGCTGCACTTACGTTTGTTATTACCCCGCACTTGGTTATGAAATGCAATCGATTAATTATTTCACTAAAATGTAACCACTGGGCCCGATCCTGAGGGATATTCCACTTTCTCCCGCTGCTTTACATTTCCATTCATTTTAATGGCAGTTCAGGCTGTTTCTTTATTTTTTTGTGTAATTGCCCTTGGCTGTCGCTGCCTGTTCCTTCTAGATACTTCAGTCGGTGTTTCCCACTATTGATTAAATTCCAGGTTCTGCTCAGGAGCTCTCATTGTAACTTCTGATCTCTTACTTCCCCCCGGATGCTAGAGTTGAACATTGAGGTGGACGGGGATGGGGGTCAGGGGTGCGACATTTCTGGTTCACCGTGGAGCAGCTTTCCGGAATAATACCCATCTTTAAGCATTAAAATGTTTGACCCGTAACCCTCCTTGGTTGCTGCGTTTGACATAATAGCTCCATTTTGATTTTTTTTTTTTTTTCCTTTGGCTCTGATTGATATTGCGGTGGACTTGTTGGGAAGTTAATAGCTATCACGACAATTTTTATTTTCTAAATGAAACAATGCCCCCTGGTGCTCTAGGATTCGAGAGGTCTGGTTTTACAGTCAAAATAAAAAAATAAAACCAACTAAAATCTTTTCAGACAGATACTCCTTGTCCCTGGATCTGCCAGCTACCACTCAAGTGCTGTCACTGTCACTCACAGGCGATGGGGAGGAACACTGTCAGCACTGAGCAACAAAGAGAAGTCACAAGGAGAGTACCGGGGAATAAAAGCACACTTGAAAAGAGACACACGTCGGTTAGGCGGGTATAAGCAAATTACAGAAGAGAAAAATAAAATTAAAGGGTCAAGCCAAGAAACAGTCTAAGGAAAGGAACAGTCAGAGAAAAGTAAAATTAAAACTGCCTGCTTAATGAAATGTAAAATCTAGATAGTGATAGAGACGAAGCAATAATATTAAAAAATGGAAGTACTTTTTTTATAAAAAGATTGAATTTAATAAAGGTATTACAGAAGAAAAGGACAAAGAGAGTAAGTGTGAAAAATATGTAATCAAGAGCATTAAATTAAAACGGCAAATCTGAAAAGGAAGAGAAAATAGAAGGTATATATTAAGTGCATGAATGCTGCAGAAATAAGTAGAATAAATGTAGTTTGGTATTTTCTGTGCACTAACAAACTAGATTATCGATGCAGAAATTTAACCCAAAGTCCCTCCGGAGTAAAAATATAAGCAAAGCTGATAAGTGATGAAATGAAACAGTTCATCTCTCTTCAGTTCAGCCTGTCACTGGCATTTGATTTTTTTTAAAATGAAGATGTTAAATCACAAAATTATTCCTGGTGGGCACGGCACCCACATGAACCACGAGAACGTTGCTTGTCCTGTTTGCAGACAGCCAGCTCTCAGGGCAGCTGAGAAACTTCTGGAGCCCGGTCGATAGAGCGGAGACTGCCATGAATCACCATTTCTGATGGAACGTGGGGGCCATGAATGCTACCAGAGCTGTCTCTAAAGCCAAAACAGATGGAAAAAAATGAAGGCAGAAGAAAGGCAAAGGAAACCACCCCGTTACTGCAGCTGCAAGACTTGTAAAAACAACCCCTGCGCTCAGGTGGTTTTTTTTTTCAATCACAGGCAAGGATAAAATAGCACAGCTCAGAAGCAGGGATGTCTGAAAATGGCTTTAAGGTGACTTTATGTTTCCGCAGTCCTGGAGCAGCAATGAGTCAGTCAAGTCCCTCACTGTAAGTTAGAATAGCCTGAAGGCTGCTCTAAATCATCCTGGCTGCCAGTGACCCTGTAACAGCAGAGAGGGGTTGCTGGGGCATAGCAAAGTCTTGGCTGCACTTCCCTTCCTTTGACCATGTCCTCTAGGCCAGCCAGAGGAGCCGTCGGGAGGGAGTGAGGGGGGGAATCAGGGGAGAGGAAGAGAAGGGAAAGCATAGAAATGGCCGTGATGCCTATTCTGCTGGAAGACCCTCGCTTCTGCTGTGGCTGGCAGAGGTCCAGCGGCTGACTGTGGTGGGAACTGATCCCAGCACAGGCAAGAGAGATTCTGTGGCCCTGCCACAGCCAGGAGGCAGTGGTAGAGTTTGTGTTTAATAATCTGCTTTTCAAAGGTGTTTTTAGAGAGTTCTTCAGATGACACAGAGTCCCTTTTCCCTGGGAATCTCCTTGTGATGGTGACTGGTGTGTAGGTCCTGCACGTTGGTGGGTGCTCATATTCTGTGACCAACACAGTCAGTTTTGTTAGTGTAGCGATGCTAATCAGATGCTATTCCTTACCCAGTATTATTTGGCCTCACAATAGAAATATTGAAATTGATGGTGCTGTGGGAACTTATACCACTAGTCTAGCTCATTATTTTAATTTGGTTTTTATTTTCCTGCTCTTATAAACCAAATACGTATCCCAGACTGGGAGAAAAACATGAGACTGTGAGTTGATATTTTCCTTTCCTTTTTTCTTCTAAGAGAAAATTTCTAAAGAACATAAATACCAAATATCAGCAATGTTTTTTGGTTAAGTAATCCTAACTCCAGCTAGGTACGTTTTGGATTTGGATGGTTTGATGCTGTTGTCAGTTGCCTTTGAGGTGACCCTATACGTGACGGAAGCTGCAGTTAGGAGTGTGATGTGTTTCCAAACTCTTCTGTAAACGTCTCAATCTTGCTATTTCAGTGTGAGCAAAATGTTTGTGACTTGAAGAGGATCATGGTGCTTTCCAAGCCAAAGGGCATACATTCTGAAACCTTCCCTTTCTCCTATTAAGCAGTGAAGAGCCCAACCTTACTAGTGGGTAGCCATCAGAGTTGGAATGCTGTTGAACTGATTAGTAACAGCAGGTAATTGAGTGGGCTGTTAGAGGACACCCTGTAGCAGAGGAAAAATGTTTATCCCTTTTAACGATTCCTTAAAAGCAGTTGCCAAAATTTCATTTGCAGTCAACTAGGTAGTCCATGGTGTGCAACAGAGGTAGAGTGATTTTTTGAAGTACTGAGAAAGACCATTGGTCTTATAAGTAGTAGACATCTCCGATCTTGCATATCCCTGCAGTCATGCAGAGACATATGCACAACCTTGCACATCCAATGCAAAGGATATAGTTTATACTTTCAGATCTATTTTAAGAAAAGTGTAAGGAGGTACCTTCCCCGCTGACTAAACCTCCATGAAGGCAGAGACAGAAGGTCACAGACATTCAGCCACTCGCTGCCTCTGGTTATTGGAGGCAAAAAGGCGATCCCTTGACCAGCAACTGGTAGAAGAATGATATTTTGTAATTACGTGTGGTGTGCATGGGAGTGAGCACAGATGCTATAATCCATAATTAAATTTAATGCCGTTGATACTGTAGCTTATAATGTCTTGGCTTTTTCTGATAATTTAGAATAGAAGTTTTTAAAGAAAAAAAGAAAGATATATGTGTTGGTTGGATGTATGTCAACGCTGGTTGACACAGTCAGCAGTTGAGGACTAGATCTTCAGGGTGTAAATTCATTTAGCTCAGTTGATGCCAGGAGAGCTGTGTCAGTCTGCAGTACTTTAAGCTCTGTCCCGAGGACACCCAGTACCATCGGCAGGAACCTCTTACACAGGATCAGTGGAGTTCCTTGGAAAGGATTCAATGCTTTCCTGCCAGGAGCTTCAGCACCAGCAGTGGTCCTGAAGATCTAGCGCTGCCAGAAGAGACACATAACCTCTGTCTGTTGCCTTTAATCACAACTGAGGAGAAAACTGTTTCATGTTATCTTCGAGTCTGAAAACTGCTAACATCCCAAAATATTGAAGATCATCTGATTCTGCGGGATTTGCCTGCTGCTGTCTTCTCCCTGCCTTTTTTAGGTGGGACAGATTGAAGCAATTAATGCTGCTCTGTGGGAGATTGTTCCAGAATCTTACCTGTGGCCATCCAGGCACAAAGACCTTCCTACAATGGTGAATGTGTCCAGTCCAGAATGTGTCTAGTTCAAGAAGGACAGGGAACTGCTGGAGAGGGTACAGCAAAGGGCTATGAAGATGATGAGGGGACTGGAACATCTCTCATGCAGAAAGGCCGATGGACTTGGGTCTTTTTAGTCTGGAGAAGGGAAGACTGAGGGGGGATCTAATCAATGCTTATAAAGGGTAGGTGTCAGGAGGATGGGGCCAGTCTTTTTTCAGTGGTGCCCAGGGACAGGACAAGAAGTAATGGGCACAAACGTGAACATAGGAAGTTCCATCTAAACATGAGGAGGAACTCCTTTCCTTTGAGGGTGGCAGAGCCCTGGAAGAAGCTGCCCAGAGAGGTGGTGGAGTCTCCATCTCCAGAGACATTCAAAACCCGTCTGGACATGTTCCTGTGCAACCTGCTCTGGGTAACCCTGCTCTGGCAGGGGGTTGGACTAGATGATCTCTAGAGGTCCCTTCTAACTCCTATCATTCTGTGATTCTGTGAGCATTTCATCCCATCCACAGTATCATCTTAAAATTACCTATCAGTTCACCAGGTTGAGCAGTCATTGCAGCTAGTTCTGGTTCACAACCAGAGGAACGTTTATGGTAGCTTGGGGGAAGTGGTGAAAAGTGGATATTCTCTGCACTCCCAATTACTGGAGAATTCTTCCAGATGTATTCCCTTGCATGGGAGAGCCCGCTGAGCAGGTATCTTTGATTTAGCAGCAGGATGGAGCTGAAATCATGTCCTGACATGCAAGCATTTTGGATTATTTAATAGCTTAATTTTTTCTTGAGGATTGATGGCTTAGTCTGTCATTTATTTGTTTGAGATATTTTATGATCTGATGATTTCTCCTCACATATTTTAGTCAGGCACATTATGTATCATTGTTGCTTTATGTTTTCTATTACTGGGAATTAATTTTTCACACAGTATCTTCATTTAATTATATAATACAATCACATGTGCATTTTGCATGAATGGGAAGAATCTGCTTTAATTTAACCATTATTATATTTTGCTATCTTGGGTTTCCCAGTTAAAATTCCCAAGTTTTTTGTTTTAGCATAACAATAGTCATATTCATTGCTTCTTACACTATAACAAAAGCACTCAGATGTCAGTTCATAGATTGACATAATCAGCTTTGTCTCTTAATTAGAAAAGAGAATAAAGCTCTTTAGGGGTGTCAATAAAATGACAGATGTATCATTAACAGAAGGCTACATTGGATCAGAATGGTGCAAATGCTTGGAATTGAAATGTTAAAATTTTTTACTGATAACCTTTCATTTCGAATTTTCATTTTCTTAGGGTTTTTTTCTAATTGAAAAATAATAAAGTCAAAGGTACGTAATACAGCATATAAATGGAAAAGTTATTGGTGCTGGAGAACTTAAATTCCTTCTGTAAAGCCTCAAGTTTGTAGCTAAGGTAGAGCTATAGTTAGCAAAACCTGTTACTCAGGATTCCTGCCAACCCTCAGAGCAAAATTCAGCATGGCCAATGCAGCCTCTGGCCATGCTTTTGGTGCTCTTCTCATCGTCCCTATGATGTCACCAATTGCTTATGAACAATGGGACAGCGTGTAGAAATTCAGGACACACTCCATACCTGAGTTTCTCGGTGCAGCACACGACATGAAATCTTTTCACAATTAGTCTGAACAGTCAGGCTAATATTGACTTGGGTGAGTCCATATTTTGCACATTTCTCCATCACCTTACGATGCTGTTGATGTCCACCTTTTGGTATAATAACAGTCCATTGTACTTGTAAGACACGATGCCTTTCCGTTGGAACAAAGAAAAATGGCAGAATCTGACTGAATTCCAAATATTCAAATACTGGGACAATGGGAAGTACATGCTTCGGGATTCAGGCATACGGATGGAAGTAAGATTGCAAGCTACATATATGATCTATCTGAGGTGGTTTATCCCAGCAGGATCTGACATCCAGGGCATTCACAAGATCCAGCATCTCCCATCAACTTTACTGGCAACCTGAGCTAGAGGATTTTCAGACTTCCTACAGATCCAGCTGTCTTCTGGCAAGCAATATTCAGGCCTTTCTAGGAAGAAATCTGGGCTGTTCTGTCTATTCAGCCTCAGTCATATGACAAAATTTTAGGTGGAAATGGGCTAGCTGCTAGGCCAAGTAGCCAGCCACATGAGAGAGCACCCTTGAGTGTTGAGTGTATTCTAAGACACCCACACCTACAGCTTTCTATACCAGACAAGTGGCTGTAGAGCCAGTCTCGGAGGCGTTTCAGCAATGGGAATGATGAAGGGGGGAACCACCTGGCCGTAATCCCAAGTTTGCATCCATTTCTGCCCAGCAACACGGATGAGGTGTCCTGAATCTTTGACTCTCTCTCTGGCTGCATCTACTTTCTTTTCATCAGAACCTATAAAGCTCATTATCCCCCCAACAGAAATGTTTTAAACTTTTAAGATTTCATGAAGCTTTGACGCTATCATGAATTTTGTGTCCCGTGTATCGGCAGCTGCCTCGTCTGCTGTTTGGGATTCAGCACTTAATTATGTGGGGCTTCAAAAGAGGTTTAATAGTACTCAGTTGGAATATCTGGCTGGAAAATATTGAACATTTCTTAAATGAAATTTCTAATTTTCAAATTCAAGCCTTTAACTTGACAGAAAATGGAACTTAGTGTTACTTGCACCAGGGAGTTTAAATCTGTCCTATACCCTTGAACTGAAGCAGGAAATTATGCAATTTCTCTTTTGGTGTCTATTTTGGGAGGAAAAGAAAATGATAATATATTTAAGTAAATCTAGGACAGACAAGTCTTGGACTCTTCAGAAAGGTGATCCTTTTATAAACCAAGTATTATTTTGTGCAGGAAACAACTTAGGAAAACAATGAAACAAGTATTCATTTGCAATTGTAATGGCTCTGATTACAGTCCCCAAGTTGACATTTACTCAATTTAATTAAAAAAATGAGAATTATATTTATATTTCTTACTCCATCTTTCACAGCAGAGGGATTTAAAACATGTTCAAACCTACAATGTCTCAGTTACTGTGCCATCTTATGATCTTCAATTAATAATGTTTTAGCTTTCTGTGACTGCAGAATGAGTATGTATTCTTTATTTACCTAAAACTGGAATTAGTTGTGTTACCTAAAACCGACAAGGATGCTGTACATTCCAGAGAACTCAAACAAACACAAGTCTAGGAGCTTCATTTAGGTTTAACCCTTATACCCTTGGACACAACAGAGTTTACATAAATATTTAAGAAGGGCAGCTCCAGACCAATTAAAGGAATATATTTTCCAAGCATCATACCATTGTTCTCAGGCAATAGACTGAAGCTCTTAAATTAATACATATTAAATCTGTTACGGGCTCAGAAGAGTTTTAGGCGCAGGAGAGGGAAAAGCAGATGAGAGCCCCCCGGGGGCACGTCGGGCAGAGATTGTCTGTGAGACTCCATCGTGGTTTGGGCTGGGCTGACCACTGAGATGAGCGACAGATGCTCTCTTTTACTTCTCTCCCCTTCAGAGAAGGGAGATCATCTCCCTTCAGGGAGAGGGGGATGAGAGAGAGAAAAGAGACTTATGAGTTTGAAAAGGAACTAAACTAATGAAAATATTAATGAAATAATAAACAGAAAATAATGAAATATATACAATATATACAAAGCCGTATCGGTTTCCCAGGATGATGATCACTTCACTGGCAGGCACTGGGGGAGTCCCAGACTGGACTCAGGGACGGATGGGAACTGGATTCCGGATCTGGATTCAGGAATGCTCAGATTGGGATCAAAGGCAGACGAACAGATGCAGTCCTCGTCAAACACTGGTCATTGAAGAAGAAGAGCTGACCCTTTGATCCCTCAGCTTTTATATTGGGCATGGGGCAGATGGGATGGAATAGCCCGTTGATCAGTTTGGGGTCACCTGTCCTGTCAGCTCCTCCCCACCGGTGGGACCCCTCTACGCTCTTCCGCTTCTGACCCTCCAATGGGGCAAGTAATGAAATTAGCTGACCTTGGTTGTTATAGCAATACGTTTAATCAAGAGCCTCTCTGCATACCACTCCTCGGTATAAATTATAAACAACCAGATCTTATCACTCTGGAAGGGTGTACTGTCTGAAAAATACGCCGTTAATTTCAGAGAGTTCAGTTAGTTAGAAGAGGCTTAGCTGAAAAGTAAAATTACTGAAAATTGGTTCTGTTTTACCTCAAACCAGGGCAGACGCATGTCCCACTGCCCAGCTCACAGTGTGGCTGCAGGGTGGCTCTGCAAATCCCCCCAAGGAGGAGAGGGCACAACAGTCCCTCTCATCACTCCTTTCAGCGTCCTAGGAAAAGCTGTGGGCTGAGAAGGCTGCGACTGTCTTCATTCTGATATTTGCTGAATAGAATCGAGGAGAAGCTCTTTTGTGGCAAATACATTTAAGATATTTTTTTTTTTAAATCTTTAAAAATAAAAATTTTTTAAGATACTTCAGAATTTCTCTCATAATGAGAGGTCTGCTTTCAGGCTAGTGCTACCCAGGAATGCTCGGTAAGAAAACTGCACTTCGTTTTTGTACATGAAAAGTATCACTAGCCACCCCTAGGAAAAGAAATTTGCAACTAATGGGGTTTGTTGCTCCCTAATTGTGGCAGCTTGTTAAGGCAGGGGCAGGATTTATCCAACTAGGAGCTATGAGAAAGTCTGGCCTAGAAAAGACCCAGGTGTGGTATTGCAGGCAGGGGCAGAGCCAGAGCAGAGCTTGGGGGAGGAGGAGGAGGAGGGAAAGCAGAGGGCTACAAAGATGCAGCAGAGGGCTACAAAGATGATTAGGGGCCTGGAGCATCTCTCGTACAAGGAAAGGCTGAGGGACTTGGGTCTTTTTAGTCTAGAGAAGAGAAGACTGAGGGGGGATCGGATCAATGCTTATAAATACTTAAAAGGTGGGTGTCAGGATGATGGGGCCAGTCTTTTTTCAGTGGTGCCCAGGGACAGGACAAGAGGAAATGGGCACAAACTTGAACATAGGAAGTTCCATCTAAACATGAGGACGAACTTCTTTCCTGTGAGGGTGGCAGAGCCCTGGAAGAAGCTGCCCAGGGAAGGTGGTGGAGTCTCCTTCTCTGGAGACATTCAAAACCCGCCTGGACATGTTCCTGTGCAACCTGCTCTGGGTGGACCTGCTTTGGCAGGGTGTTGGACTAGATGATCTCCAGAGGTTCCTTCCAACCCCATATGATTCTGTGATTCTGTGAAAGGGTGCAAGTGAAATGGAAAACAGAGTGGGGAAGTTTTGGGAGAAGAGGAGGGATTTGAGGAAAGAGCGTAGAAGCATGTCTAGGGAGAGAGAAGGAAAGGAGAGAATCGTTGCAACTAGTGGGGAGGAAAAGAGGATGAGCGTGGATTGCCACGTGCTTTCTGCTGAAATAAATCACCTATAGTCTCTGCTGAGAGAAGTAAAATCAGTTCAGATGGAGAAACTGAGATGTTAATCGAGGCTGGTGACAGAAGGAGGTGAAGCAGGAGAGAATGAGTGTTTAGTGGAGAGTCCAGTTACAAGACTGTTTCTCTTAATGTGTGCAATAGACCAGTAGCACTAGAAGGAAAAGAGAGAATAAGGATCTGGGAAGCCAGTATGTGTAATTCTTTAAAAAGGAGGACGACCTACTAATACTACATTCATCTTACAAACGTTAAGGATTTCGATACATTCACCTGAGTACGGTATTCAGTTGCTGGTTTACTGCAATATATGCATTCGTGACAGGATTAGTTACCTTCTCCCAGTATATCACAGAATCATAGAATGGTTCAGGTTAGAAGGGACCTTAAAGATCATCCAGTTCCAACCCCTGCCATGGGCAGGGACACCTCCCACCAGACCAGGTTGCTCAAAGCCCCATCCAGCCTGGCCTTGAACACCTCCAGGGATGGGGCAGCCACAGCTTCTCTGGGCAACCTGTTCCAGGGTCTCACCACCCTCACAGGAAAGAATTTCTTCCTAATATCTAATCCAAATCTCCCCTTTTTCAGTTTAAAACCATTACCCCTCATCCCATGGTTCCACCCTCTGATCAAGAGTCCCTCCCCATCTCTCCTGTAGCCCCTTTAGTCCCTGTAGTCCCTGTAGGACTGGAAGGAGCTCTAAGGTCTCCCTGGAGCCTTCTCTTCTCCAGGCTGAACAAACCCAACTCTCTCCTGTCCGTATCATTTCAACTTCAAGTTGTATTTACAAATAAGTGGACTAAGTAAGGTACCTGGGGTATTTTTGTATTTATTCAACTGTTCAGACTACACTTTGGAATTTTTCAATACATTTTTGAGCAAAACATGTATGTCCTGACTGTGAATTCTGCAATACGATTCATGGAATGTCTGACATCTGAAGCTCGTAGGGGAGAGGAGGGAAATTGCTTTCAGATGACTATGTGCTGCTGTGCTTCCACTTGGGGAATGCATGGCCATAACTGTGGGAGTCATGAACTCATTAATTAAAGACTTCGTAGCTGTGTTGCATCTTTTTTTAAAGATTAAATGCAAAAATTTTTATTGTGTGCATGTAGATTTTAAGACAGAGTAAGTGGCCCCATTTCTCTAGTTAATTACCTTGATAAATCAGGAGTGGGCTGCTGGTATTTGAAAATCCTGTGCGTGGTAGACAGAGCGAGGGAGAAAACAGTTTTCAGCAGCGTTCTATTGTTGGCCCATAACGGTATATAATGCACTCAGGTCAAAAGGGTGGGATGGATATTCGCTATACCACCACGGCTATAACATTAGAAGTTTATTGCAATCAAACTAAATGTTTGTTTTACCATTACAAAAAAAAAGTTGCAACACTACTCATTTTTTCCTATGATGAAATTACTCTCTGTTTGTATATATTCACGTGTGTGTGCATATATAGAAATAGTGGTCAGGATTCCAGAAGGGATTTGACTGAGGACAAACTGGAAGTGGAAGCAGGTGGACAATATCTGGACTAAGAATATATTGCAGGAGACGAGAGCAGAGGCTCCCCAGGTCTGAACAGGAGCTTTGATTTGAGAAGGAAGTTATCGCTGAGTGAGCAACAGGACTGAATGGTGGTGGCAGGTCCATGGAGCCACCCCAGGATGGATGAGCAACCAGGGTGGAAGGACGCAGAGGGATCATGCGGAGGAGGAAAAAGTTTGCAGATGAGTGGGGCAGAAAAACTGACGTAAAAAAAAACAAATATGGGAAGAGATGTGACGGAATTAGTGAAATGCAGGGGAGTCATCATCTCTTTGCTGCCTAAGTGAGCAATTCTAACCTATCTGTATCGTTCATAAAGACCAATACTTCCAAAAAGCCTTTTCATTCCTTTTCTCTCTGGTGGTTATAAAGAACTTAAAAGATGTCCAGCTTGACCAAGAAAGCAAACTTCTGGACAGCTCAGTTACATGAAATGAAGGGTCTATTTTCATTACCCTTTTTGTTCTAATGAACATCCTGCATTATTTAGCATTCATACAGTTTTATAGGAAATAATAAATAATAATTCCTGTTGGAACGGGTCCAGTGGAGGACCACAAAGATTATCAGAGTTCTGGAGCACCTCTGCTATGAGAACAGGCTGAGAGAGTTGAGGTTGTTCAACCTGGAAAAGGTTGAACCTTGGAGTCCCTTCCAGTCCCTAAAGGGGCTACAGGAGAGATGGGGAGGGACTCTTGATCAGAGAGTGGAGCAATAGGAAGAGGGGTAACAGTTTTAAACTGAAAGAGGGGAGATTTAGGTCAGATATTAGGAAGAAATTCCTTGCTGTGAGGGTGGTGAGACACTGGAACAGGTTGCCCAGAGAAGCTGTGGCTGCCCCATCCCTGGAGGTGTTCAAGGCCAGGCTGGATGGGGCTTTGAGCAACCTGGTCTGGTGGGAGGTGTCCCTGCCCATGGCAGGGGTTGGAACAAGATGATCTTTAAGGTGCCTTGCAATCTGAACCATCCTGTGATTCCTATGGTTCTAATATCTGATTTTTACAGGTTTGTTTTTTTTTTTACTTCTGAAACTGTATACTACATACTCAAAGAAAATACAGTTGCTGCACACAGAAGCGACAATATCTTTCCATCTAACATTCTCCTCGCTTTCCTTGTTACCAGGGTTTTTTAAACGTGATAATGTCCCACCACTGTTTCTGAGATTTCCTGAATTTATTTCTTTGCTCTTTATTACGTAAGGAGTGATTTCTGCCTGTTTGAATATATTTCTGTGGGGAGTGCTGACACTCTTATCCACACTTCACTTGTCATTTCTAGGCCAGACGGTTAATATGATTTCCTACTATGAGCTTCTTACTGTGTACAGTTTTAACATGTGTTGCAGCGAGGCAGTATATTAAAGTGGAGAAATGGCTTATGAAAGAGATGGATATTAGGCGAGAGTCCTTGGGTTCTCTTAGGTAAAGTCAGTTAGTGTGCAGCATAAATATGTTTGTAATGACGGTAAAAGGAAATACTGGTGGACTTCATATTCTGATCCCATCCTTCTCACATGAATACGGGAAAAAAAGTGTTTATGTTTGTGGATAATAGCAACTGAGGAGCGGCTGCAAGCCTGCAAAGGAGGGATTAGCATTCCTAAGGGGGAACTGGAAAACACAGAGGACTAATCAACAACATCTGGACAGGACCACGATCTTTTCTCTGGGATAAGGCCGAGGGCTGTAATGGTTCCCAAGCTGGGGTTTTTTATCAACATGATGGTGAACATGCAGAGAAAGCTGAGGTTGTGCTGGGAAGCTGCATCGCCCTCGAGATGGAAGAGGTAATTTCTCTGTTGAGCTTGCTGCAAGGCACTGCCATAGAGAAAGGTGTGGGCTAAAAGTAGGAAATCAAGAAGCTAGTGGCATAAGTATGTAGAGGTCTAGAAAACAGTTATGAGGAAATATTGGAAGAAAGTGAGGTTGTTTAACCTGAAGAAGACTAAGGGAGAACATAAGTACCTTTAAATACATTTTAAATACATTAAGGTCTCCTGCTGAAGTGAAGGGAATCATTTATTCTCTTATTCTTCACAGGCAGAATGAGAAGTAGTGGGCTTGAGGTATGACATGAAGATAAAGGTTAAATGTGAGGAGAAACTTTCTGATAATAAGGACAGATTGCTTGGGGAGACTGTAGAGACTCCCTTACTGAATATCTTCAAGAACAACATAGACAAATATGAGGGAAGATATTGGTGCACAGAACCCTGCCTGGGATACGAGGCATGGCATAAGTAACCTCTCACCATCCCTTCCTAGACTTTTTTCCTTTCACTGAATTTCACTGAATTTTTTTTTAGAGTTGGAAGGGACCATATAGATCATCTAGTCCAACTCCCCTGCTGAAGCAGGATTGCTTAGAGAATGCTACTCAGGACTGCATCCAGGCGGGTCTTGAAAATCTCCAAAGAAGGGGACTCCACAACCTCCCTGGGCAGCCTGTTCCACGGCTCTGTCACCCTCACCATGAAGAAATTCTTTCTCATATTCGAGTGGAACCTCCTATGTTCCAACTTGTGCCTGTTGCCCCTCGTCCTGTCACTGGGAACCACTGAAAAGAGTCTGGCTCCCTCCTCCTTCAACCCACCCTTGAGATACTTATAGGCATTAATAAGGTCTCCCCTCAGCCTTCTCTTCTCCAGATTAGAGTGTCCCAGCTCTCTCAGCCTTTCTTCATAAGGGAGATGCTCCAATCCCTTAATCATCTTTGTTGCCCTTTGCTGGACTCTTTCCAGTGGTTCCCTATCCCTCTTGAATTGGGGAGCCCAGAACTGGATGCAGTATTCCAGTTGTGGCCTCACCAGTGCAGAGTAGAGGGGGAGATTGACTTCCCTTGACCTACTAGCCACACTCTTCCCTATGCAGCCCAGGATTCCGTTGGCCTTCCTGGCCACAAGAGCACATTGCTTGCTCATTGTCATTTTGCTGTCTACCAGGACTCCCAGATCTTTCTCTTCGGAGCTTGGCTCCAGCAGGTCCACGCCTAACCTGTATTGGTGCCTGACATTCTTCTTCCCCAGGTGTAGCACCTTACACTTTTCCCTGTTGAACCGCATGAGGTTCTTCCTTGCCCAGCTCTCCAGCCTGTCCAGGTCTCTCTGGATGGCAGCACGGCAGCTTTGATTAAAGCTTAATTAAGGAACTGAAAGCCATGGGCTGGGAAAGTGATCTCAAATGTAAAAGGTAATAAAATAACCTTGGGCTTGATCATGGAAAGCGTTGAGTAGTCGTGGCTGCTCTTATTGACCTCACCCAGAGCAGAAACAAAGTAGGATTTCAAGGATGGGGCCATAAGCAGTGAATGTATATTAACTTTTAATATTGCTGAATTATTGTTGTATTGGCCAGGTCTTGTCTTCGCCATGAATCTCATCCTGGCTCTTATGAATCTTTACATTTTGTGTAGGACTGTCCTGGGAATGTTCAGCCTTTTACAAAATCTGAGCCAAAAGGGTGTTTTCAGTGGATTTCCATTTTTAAACTGTTCACATGATTTTCCCACAATGGTATTTACCCCACCCTTTGGCATTTAAGACAATGTCCCAACCATTCAATACAGGCTGTTGTTGAATTTATGAATGTGTCCTTCAACACACAACTCTGAAGTGTGAAGAGGTGATACGTACAATGTGAACCTACAGTTGTTGGGATAATGCAGCCTAAAAAATGGCAAAGGAATAGGATTTCGTAGAGAGTGAGATTTCAGAACCACTGAATGAATTGTTGAGTAGTGGCGTTTTTTTTATATTTGGGGATGACCCAAATGAAATTTCTAGAAGAGGGGGAAAATGAAGAGACTCCAGTGATGAACAGATTACAACACTAGTTAGAGTCCTTATCAACAAAAAGCTAGTATGCTTTTACAGAAAAAAAAAAGTATCTTTATTAAAATCCCAGAAGTTCTTGACATGAGAAGCTTTCAACAAAAGGTTTGCATTTTCTGTGAAAAAAAAAAAAAATCACTATATTCACTGGTTGAGTGGTTTGTTTTCGTCAGCATTTCTCCCAGTTTGTCTCACATCACCACCAGAGTCTGTCTTTGCTGTATTGCTCTTTTTGGGAGCGCAGATAAACTCTTCTCTCCTTGGTGTGCTCAAAAGTGTATTTGCTACTTTTTCCTGAGTCCTTCTCCTTTTCTTTTACGAGTGATCTTTATCCTAATAAAAAAGAGGAGGTTATCAGTACTGCAGCATGAAATCACTTTACCCAGATGAAGGTCTAGGCGGTGTCAGCGTGAGGTTTTTTCCATCCCAGGGCTCTTGTTTCTTCTTCTTCTCTGAGTCAATCCGTGTCTGCATCTCTCTGTCAAGACTTGGCCTGATGCATCTATTTACTCCACAGAAGCCTCCAAATAGTGATCAGATAGGAGCAGCATGTGGTCCTTTCCTCCGTAGGAAGTGTTTAAGGTGAGAATTCAAATGTAGAAGACTGCATATTGCTAAACCTTTCATCTGGCTTGTTCTGCAGGGAATACTGATGGGAATACTTTTTCATGCCACATGTATTCAACCTGGAAAATTCAGGAGTTCCAGGAGGTCACTGAGGGAGATAATCTAGACTGGTTATTTAAGGCATGTGTAATTTTATAAGTATAAAAAAATTGTGTTGTGGACAGGTATTTGGAAGATAATTTTTTTTCTATCCTCATAGATACAAAACACCTAATGCTATGAGCAGATCTGAGGGAAAAATGTAACTGCTAAATTAAAAAAATAAAAAAAGAGGAAGATAGACTTACTGGCTTTCTCCTGTCCTAAGTTTCCTGTGTTCTGTCTCTCATAATACAAGAAGACACTCCAGACACCACATTTCTGGGGATTACCTTTCTTGGGGTTGAAGCCTTTGGCCTCATTCTTTTCCTCACAGTTAAGAGTGTTCATAAGCCCCTGGAAAGACACTGTCTGTCATGTCTTGTTGCTTAAATATCGTGATCGAGCCTGTGAATAATCTCAGACTGCTTTGACATGTTCATAATAGCTTTTGTTCTACTTCTGTACCCATCCATTTCCATTCCTTAAAGTCCCCTGGCACGGTGTCTTCCAGCGTGGACGTGGTACGTGATGGTTTGACCAGAGATGCGATGGGAAGATCACATCAATACCTTTAATTTCTGTGGATGGTAACTATGGTTTGGACAGTTAAAATGGCTCCTCGGTGGCAAAGGATATTGCTAGACTTTTTTCTCCTTGGCTGACGGGGTGGGTTGGTTTTTTTTTCTCCCTTTGGTGAAAGTTGCTGAGAAGTGGTCAGCTGAACCGGCGGTACCCTGCGGAGTGACGTGTCCGCGTCAGGCTTTTTCAGCTGTGCTGTGTGCAGTGAAGGGCTGCGTTAACACCAGATGCCAATCATACACCGCCGGTGGATTTGCAAGATTATAGGACAGGAAAAAAAAAAAAAAAAGATGAAGGTTAAGCACAGGGCACAATAGAGATTACTTATGGTAATGAATTGTATAATTTTTCTAGACAGATCTGGATTAATGTTTATCCCAGGCAAGAGATTACTGTATGTCTGATTCTAGTTGTAAACAGACATTATTAAACAGAAGGTTTATGTTCATGAAATGCGACTATGGGTGTTAAAGCACTTATGATTTATTATGTGCAAAGAGAAAAATTAACCTGTTCATCTGCTATAGTACAAGATGCGCTGTGGATTTTTGCATAATTTGGAAGGCATCTGCTCCTTTGGAATACAAATAACCAGGGAAATGAGAAGGATTCTCCTCTCATTTACACTCATCCTATTCCCTTCACTGCAGAGGAGCTGAAGTGGTGTAACCAGCAAAAGAATAGCCTTGTGTGCTTTATAAAGCAACAATATTTTCATGAGAGATAATTTTGACAAAGTCTATTTGCTTGTGAATCTTTAGGGTATTTTCTTTACAATTAAAAAAAATATTATGTTAATGTTCAGAGAGCTTAACAAATTGCCTTATTTGGGTTTCCCAAATAATTCTCTTTTAAAGTTGAAAATATAATGTTTAGAGATGATGAATCTAAAAATTTTATTTTTTAATCTATTCTTCGCAGAATTTGTGTTGCGGACTATTTGACTCCAGCTTTGTTGCATCACTGCTGTTTAGCATAAGTGAGACATAGGTACAACACCCACATTTTTAAATTCTGCCTTACCTCCGTAGCTAAATAATCACACCTGAGTCAGTGACTTCTGTGTTCTGGGTGAGCTGAAAAATCTCCCTTAATAAGACTGTAAACTAACTCCAAAACTTTCTTTTCAACTTTGTTCCTTGCTAACAAGGAAGTATCTTTTCTCTGTGAAAGCAAAGAAAAATCACAGTTATCAAAATCTGTTCATTCTATTTACGGGCTGTATTTGTAGCCATCTGATTTTTGCATAATGCCATTTGAAATTATCCATTTAACAATGACGGATGATACAACTGTGTTGCTTTCCCTCCACTCTGTAACTGATCCGTCTACATATAGATTGCATTGGGCACGTTGCTGATGCTTTATTTGTAAAATTCATTCACATATGTGAGAAAATTGTCCGTTGAGTTTTACTGACTTCGGAGAGGCTTCTCAGATAAGTAAAGTTATTCCTGTATATAAACGAAACCAGCCCAATCTGTAAAAAAATATAAGAACATGGAGTGGAAAGGCCTGGGAATATTACGAGGTGTGTTAAGTGAATTCTATGATTCTATGGAGTACAATTTAGAATTGAAATAGAATTTAGAATTTAGAATTTAGAATTAGAATTAGAATTTAAGCCAGGAAGAATAAGAATTACACCAGGACTGAATAAAACGGAATCTGATAAAATGCTCTGAATGCTTCAATTAAAAAAGTTGCAGTCTTAAATTGCCATCGAAACACTTCATACTGCTTTTTTATATTTCTTAACTATATTTTACACTCGATACAAAAATATATATTCTATCATGAGAAAAAATTTAACTTCAACATTCATAATATTTTGTCTAATTATCAAATTTTACAACACCTGTGAAGTGTGAGTCTGGAGTTAAAGTTTCTCAACAAATTAATTAACCAGTAAAAGTTTCTGTGGGCTTTCTTAATGGTTCGGTGTAGCATCCAAAGGCGATGGGAATGTGTGGGGGTAGCCGGGATGCGGGTGAGGGTCCTGGAGGAAGCCGGGGTCAGCTGCACTGCGCTGCTTAAAAGTTTGTGCAGCCAAGCATTATATTTTGGGAGACGCTAAAATACACGCGGGGCTCTTTTTCTTTGCTGTGCGTTGGCAGACATCTATAAGTCACGAAGATGACCTCCGCCTTCCAAAGGGAAGGAAAGCTAGAAATGAAGACGCATTTCTGTTATCAGTCTGCTGTGGGTCGTAAGTTGAACTGGTGTTATATTTTCCTCTGAAAGCCACGTCGCCTTGACACGGTGTTTAACAGTGTTAAGCTTATTGCTGCTGAGCTAAACATGTCTGAAGCCAACGATGACCCTCACGTCTTCGCGATAGCAGAATGTCTCCCTGACGTGATCCCGCAGACTTGGAGCATTAAGTTAATTTTCCCCTGGATTTCTGAGCTGCCTCCTTTTTACCCGGCGGAGAGCTTGTGAAGAATACAGCTTCTGACCGAATGACAGAACGTGGAGGGTGAAATTAGATGCATTCAATTAGAAGATGACAAAAAGCCTATCTAAATATTTGTCAGGATGCTACTTACGGGATGCAGTGTCCAGCCCGGGAAGTGAAAGGAGGACGCTCTCGGGACTTAACAGGCCAGGGAGGGAAAAACTGGGTAAATCATCCAGATTCTTTATGGGCTTGGAGAGGATAATTGAGGGTATCAAGTGGGCTGTTCTGCATCCAGGGCTGGTGATCCCTCTCCTGTAATCTCAGATTACTTCTTTTCTTGTATTCACTTAATACAGAATTAACCGTTACAAAGTTTTCTGGACCACTTGAGTAAATAGCGGTGTTATTTGACGGCTAGAGGATGGATAACGCAGTGCTTTAGGGGATGTATTGAAAAAAGAGGCGCTCCACCTTCTCCACAATAAAAAAAACCCCACACCACAAAACAAACAAAAAAAAAGCCCAAAGCCACAAAACCCAAAGAAACAAAAAAGCCAGGGCTAAATTGTCAGCTGTGAGGTGATTGTCAGGTTGGGACCAGAAGGTTTACTAGTTTTCCAGAGGACAAAAGGATGTTCTTGAAAACTAACATTCAGACCTAGCAGCCAGTTAAACAGAAAGAGACTTAGATAGGTAACTTGTTTTGGCCACATCTGTTTATCTGTAAATTAAATTTTTACACAACTTTTTAAAGTAAGAGATCAAATCCCTTGTAATTTCCTGCTCAGAAAGTTTTAATTGCAAAAATAAAAATTTTTAATGCAGCATATCATGCTGACCTTTTTTTTAATTTTTATTCCTCTTACAGCAGTTCAAGGGAGAATGTGACTATGATAGGGTTAATCCAGCTACATAAAAATCCATGCTGTGTATGATAGTAGTAAAGCTTGTGATCCCTTGATCTTTGATTAGATCCAAGCTAGTAAATATCTTGTGTTTAATCAGAATGAGTTGTTCTGCATGTAGTATAAGTCACCTTCACAGATGGGATGTAGCAGCAGAGTTGTTCGTGAATATTTGTTTTAATCCTTTCCAGAGCAAGCACGCTTTATGTTTCTTTGTTGTAAATCGGATTCAAGCAACTAAAGACCAGCACGAAGGAAAGACATTTACTCGCAGTCAGGAATAGGACAGTGTGGGAACCATTTTTATCCTTTTTAAAGAAAAATGTAACTTATTAGATTCTTAAAAGGTATTTTATATTGTTCCATAAATATAACTAAGACACTGTGGCTGCTTTTTTAGGCTGGGATGCAAATATCATTATCTAGAATTTAATCTTAAACTGTTCATGCACGTTCCTAGCTTAGAAGACTATAAATATAGGGAGACTAAGATTTATTTATTTATGGTAAATGTTCGGCCTCTGTTATTCTATATTTTAAAGATATTTAGTTAGAATGGTAGCTCATCTGTGTGCTGGTAAACTGAAATTCTTAAAATATTATTTGTTAAGCTAGTTGTTTTGTGTGGTATGTCAGCGTCCTATTTACCTAAATCTGTCATAATTGCCTTCCGATACATCTTCCTCTGACACGCCAAATATTGGAAATGAGAGGACACTTTGCTGGGAGATTTTCTACCGAATGTCATTTTTCTGTGTTCGCAACTTGATGGTAATAACTGGACGACCTGTAGTTAAATGCATCTCAGTTTCTCTCACTTATTTTTCCTAATGACCACGCGGAGCCTTCTGTGCTCGGAGGTGCGATTAGATTTAACCTGCCATTATATCTGAAGAACTTTCCGTACAACATATTATACACTGCAAGAATTATATATGTAGATGGTGGGTCTAAGTGTAATATATAAATAGATATAAAGGTGAGTTGCTCTCATGCCAAAGTTAATTCCTGATATTTTTTGTTTGTTTTTAACAGGAAGACTGGAGAGCCCCCACTAATAAATGGCTGGATTCCTTACCTTGGGAAGGCTTTGATTTTTAGAAAAGATGCTTTCAAATTCTTACTGGATCAGCAAAAGAAACTTGGAGATATTTTCACTGTACATATTGCCGGTGAGAAATATTTTAGTGTTCCTCTTTAATTTTTTCCATCAGTGAAGTTAAATACTAATTAAAATATTTAGTTTAGAACCTTCCTTAACCAAAAACATTTTTATGTAGCATCTAGGCCAATAAAAATTACTTAAATTCACATGTATTGTATACATAATAAGTATCCTTAGAATATAATTATGAGCGTGGATATTTATATATAGCTATAGGTATATGTGCATATTGACAGAATTTGTAGGCACGTAATGTATGAATGTGGATTTTGCCAGCACATTTAATTGTGTATTGTGGTTTTTCTCCCCTAAAGAAGGGAGAGCTAACATCATCTTGACACCGCACAGAAAAATATCAGATTAAATTTAGAGAACACTTAAGAAAAAAGTGCAGAATATGTTCTCACACATTTTACAACTGGTTGACAGGAACACAAGGGAATGAATGACACATTGACTCAGTGATACAATCAGGACTGGAACACAGAAACTTCCCGTTGCCAGCCTCTTACTCTGATCATGCTTGCTGAAAATAACAATATAATAAAGGATGATATAACCTCGCTGCTTTCTGTATTTATAGCTGTATTACTACACTAGCTCGAATACAAACATTTGAGTGAGTTCACAGAGACGCTTAGCTGTAAAAGCAAAGCATAGAATGAAACCAGAATCTTGAATGAAACTTAAATATATAAATTTACATACATATATATATACACACACAGATGTAGTTTTTACTAAAATCAATTTAAAATTCAGTATTTTCCTCTGTTCAAAAAAAGGCAAACCCTTATTAGTGTAGGTGGATGTAATAGATCTTTTGCCCCTTTACATGCTGATATCCTTGTTCAAATTATCAACTTCAGAGCTAAGCCTATCTCGGTTTTAGCTATTCCTATATTTTTAGGGAGTTTCAAATAAAAATGTAAAGTGTAAAGTATAAAGTTTGCTTTGTAATTTCATGGCAGTAGCATTAGCTTTATGTTTCCATATAAGCAATATTTGCAGTAAAAATAGTTTTTTTCTTCAAAAGTCGATTAATTAAATTGCAAGACGTATGTTTAATTAATACAATTTTTCTTCCTCTTACCAAATCTGTTCTTTTTTTTTCCTTTGGAAGAGCATTTTTACTGCTATTAAATGTGTGATTTTTTTATTCATTCTGGGTTTTTTCTGTGGAGACTGGTCTGCTCAGATTTTTTTCCATCTTGAAAGCGAGTTTGACACATTACAAGACCAACTTTTATTGAAATACAGTCTTTTTTATTGTTGATCTACTTTCACACTATATATACAGTTGTGGCTTCTTAATAATACAGATTAATAATTATAATTTAGAGACTACCTTACTACATTCATAAAACCAGATACAGCCATACTTTAGAATCCTTAATGTGTTTAATCAAATATTTATTTCTCTTTCACCTCTTTATTATTTTATGCAAGACGATGTTTAGAGATTTGTGTGTTTAAGCCATCTATGAGTGTAATTTAGTTTCACAAATTTCTATTTGCATGGTAAACAAAATTCTGTTTCAACTTATCTCCCTGTGTTCAGGTGTTTTGGGGAAGCCTTCCTTGATAGAAATGGAGGTAAATGGAGTGAGTTCTGGGTATCATTTCAGCCTTGAGCAGGGAAATCTTCTGATTTTGTGGATTTGTCTTACCAGAGCTACCACTTTAAGTTCTCTCTTTTCGGTATGAAAATACTGACCAGTCAAGACTTCACTAAAGAGAAGCAGTTTGTCATCCACAAGTCAAGGAAGAAGCCGAAGGTAGTTAGTGCCTCCGATCATGTCCTGCTCCGAAGACGTACAGGATTTCTATATGTCTTACTGATTTGACAAAGATGATGTTTATATGTTCGGCAAACATAGCGTAGCCTGCTGTATATGGACTATCATTACTTTACCCCCCTGGTGGGTGTCTAAAGGTCCTGTCAAAAAATTCTATCAATATATATTGTTCTAATTATTGGTTCTCAAACTAGTTCATTTGGAAAATGCGGAACGATGCTTGGAGTTTCTGGCGTTGCCCCGTACCGGTAATGCGATTTCGCTGATTGTACTTTCCCATGTGATGAGCAAATGATTGTCATCCCTAAAAGTCGCAAGGGACATGGATGTCATCTTAATAAAGAAATTAAAAAGCACATCTTTCTATGAGAAACAATGTAAATTCCTGACCTGTCGCAGAAAATAGTTCTCTAATTGGTTTTGTGTGGTGGTGCAGCAGAATCGTTTTCCCCAAACGTCATGCCGGCGAAGCACCACTGTACATCATTGTCAGCAGTTCAGCAGAATCTCCCTAATAAGAGGACGATTACGTAAATGCGATAGTCTTCAGGGGAAAAAAAAAAAAAAAAAAAAAGAGAAAAGGAAAGAATAAGGAGGGGAAAAAGAGAGAGAGAGGGAGAGAGAGTCTGTTGTGTTGAGATGATCGTACTTCCCAAGCCCAACCTCTCTGCTTGTTCAGGGTCAGCAGCATAGGCAGACGGCTAGGTAAGAACTTAAAGAGCTTGAAGCAGTTTTCTCATTGTTTCTCGGGATTAAACTTTGTCTCTTTTTCTTGACAAGTTATTAGGAATGATACCAAACCTTACAACACTCTGAGACCAGCTCAACTTTTAAGAAAATAATCTTGCGGGTTTTTTACTAAGGACACTTGCCTTTTAAAATACTGCTGCTAAGTCATTCTTTTCTTTTAAATCACGATACACTTACAGTAACATATCACATTTTTCTCTCTTAGGCAAAAGGTAATTTACATTAACTCCTTACCCAGCTGAAGCCTGCTGCAAGCATTACCGAAATAACATCCATCATTAGATGCCGTCTGAAATGCTTGTCTTTCATCATTAACATTAAAAAGCTCCGGAATGCATTATTAGAGTAATTTCTTAACTATCATACAAATACTGGCTTCTGTGCTCAGATTTACCAAAGTTGACAATTTTCATATTTTCCACATCAATCTTCTATTTCTGGGAGACTGTATAAACTAAAGGGAGATAACCAGGCTATTTGCAGCACGGGTGTAACGCGGACTGAAGGATTGGATGGGGAAGTACGAATTCTCCGCAGCCATATTTTAAAAATAAGCAGAGGGCTTTTTACAGGAACAGGCATACATCTCGTATTTTGACTTGTTTCTGCGGTACTAAATAAAAAGCTCAGTAACTTAAACTGTTGAGATTTGGAGCGAGGCATTTCTGTATGGACATGTCTACTTTGTGTTTTGTTGGATTTGAAGGATTGTTTTTACAACCTAACAAGGAAGGGCTTGCTCCCCAGTGATTTCTATATAAATACCTTCAATATTTAAGGCTTCCTGATTTGTGGAGCGTGTGATATGCCTCCGCTTCTGGCTGATCTGGCATTTACCTTTACCAGTTCTCTGATGGAAACTCATGAGCATCAAGATTTTGGTTCGGTTTCAGACAAGGCTACTTTTAGGAGGTGGTTCTTGGCATTGGCTGCAATGGAAAGGCAAGAGAGGGGAGGGAGGAAGCCGCATTTTAAAATACCAAATAATAAGTGGAAACTTTAGGAAAAATTTGCATTTGTTGGTCTCTGACACCACCAGGAACAAGAAGTGGGAAGAGACCTCATCAGGGACAACGACAGGATTTAAAAAGGAAAATTAAAGACCATATTGACACTCACAAAATATAAAATCATAACTTGAGGTGGGAAAGTTTGTTCCAGTTCGAATGTTTGCTGCTCAGGGTAGAGGAGGTGTTGGGGCACGGTTTTGTAATTAGCAATCTGTTCCTGTACGGAAGAGACTGGGGTAACTGGTGTAGCCGCGCAGTGCGTCTGTGTGCCAGTAGGACTGTAATTGCTAAAGGCTCCCATACCCACTCTCACAACAACAACTTCCTAACTGCCGTTAATTAGCCCTAGATTTTAGTCTTTTTCTAATTAAGAGATCTAAAATTAGATTCTCGGTGAGGTACGTAAACAAGCTGCCTTTGTTATAGAGGGGTTCCACTTTTCTAACTGTATAGACCTTTACTAAATGCAGTAACAAAAGTATTTTGGTTTCTGTGTTTATATATATATTGTTGACTTGCACGGATGTGGTCTGGAGCCTGAATTGATTCTACAAAATGAATTATATTTTGGTATATACTTAATTTTTGCTACCAGGAACCTCATGAGAATAATAAAAATAAGTGTCTGTGATAGTCTGTTTCTCAGAGATTTTTTTTTTTCAAAGTATGTGCTAGTGTTGAGTGAGTTTTGATTTGAAATTATTGCTAAAATAGTTTGTTTGTCTGAAAACTCATTTGCTGAAAATCATTTTCTTACTTAAAAATGATAAGAATTGATGTGCGTTTGCTAAGTGTCTGATTAAAGATCACAAAGAAACTCATATTTTGCATCAGAAATAAGCAGATGGTGGACAGATGGTTTAAATTAATATTAATTAAAAATCTTAACTTAAATTGTTTACCCTGTAAACGCAAAGTTAGGAAGCCAGCTTTCATCTTTAGGGTTAATAACACTCCAAATCTATTTATTAAAAATTGCTCCGATGGGCATTCTTTCCAAGCTTTGATCGCAAAGATGGTAGCCTCAATAAAGAGCGTGACAGTGAGTGAAAGCTGGAAAGAGAGAGAAATTCTAGGACTCCTAACAACGATCCTGAAGAGGTCGAGAATAAAAATTCCTGCCAGCCTCTGTGGTCTGGGAAGGAAGAAATGGTCAGAAAAGGGGACTGGGAAATGAAGATCTCCTTTTCATGATGGTTTCTCGATAGTTTTATTCTTTAAAAATTATTTTATATCTATGGTTTGTTATGTTACAGTAAAGCAAACTCTGCAAGTACCCTTAAAAACCTTCACACGCTGTTGACAAAAAAAGAGGGTCAAATTCTGTCTCGGTTTATCCCTTATGTTTCCTTACTGGAACCCAATGGGATTGTAGTGGATGTAATTGGGAGGGAAATTTTGGCATAAGGTAATTGCAGAGGAAGTCCAGAGCGCGCTCAGGTTTACCATAGAGCACTTTGTGTATATACAAGTCAGAATACGGAATAACTATGATAATTCAAATATCACTATATGGTAACCATGGATACTTCTTGACATTTTTAGTGGTAGTGATTACTTTATCTCAGGACATCTGTCACGGAGCCAAATTTGGTCCTCAGTTAAGCATGTAGTGTTCCCATTAAAATCAAAGGAGGTTTGTCCCTTTAGTGAGACAGAATTAGACTGGAAGTGCTGGAAGCTTTGCTATTTTCCTGAGTTTATAGCTGGGATATTTTAATGGGTACCCTTTTTCCCTAATGCATCTCTCCATTCAAGTTAAGGATCAGGAACCCTTAAATTAGGACTTAACATGGGAATCATCTATAAAGAGTTAAGATTTAATTGAGCTTTGGGAGCGTTAGCATTTTGATTCGTGGTAGTTCACCAAAATGCTCTTCTTTAGTAGTTGACTTAAAGTTTAGGGAGAAATTGCAGGATTTTGTTGGCATGGACGACTTGAAAAAGCATCAGACTTGATGCCGTCCTCTTCCTCTGTCCAAGCAGCTGAAGGTACAGCCGTGTCACCTCAGGGAGTACATCAGGAAGGGCAAGAAGTTGTTGGTGCCCTCTGGCACCATGCGTGATAGCGCTGGGACAGTGTGTACCCCCAGGTAGCTCCCCTGTTTAACGCAGGGGACCTGCTCCATTGTAAGCTATGGCTTGAAATCCTGAGGTAGTCATTTTATGGATACTAAACACCTTCTTAATAAAAAGTTAGCAAAACTTCAGGAAAAAAGCAGATGTGAGAGAGACTCTCAAAGCTGGGGGGTTGCAGTGTGCAGTTAGAGCCGTTAACCAGCAGATTTTGAGTTTTTGTGTCATCTGCTGGAAGAAAAGCTGCCCAAGTGGCAGTGGGGCAGACACTGCAGTGGGGCAGTGGTTTTCCACTCCACCCCACCCAACCCCGTATTCACTTTCCTCCATCCAGAGGAAATGTGAGTGTTTCTCCCTTTCTGCTGGTAAAAAAACCACAATTTCCAAATGCTGCTACGACTTCACGCTGTATTTTCATTAATTCTGGCGGAGTAGTAAATGATTTATTCCAGAGTGCTACAACTGCAGGCCATGCCCTACTGTTGGCGAAACCAGTAGCTCAGTCTACATGGAAAATGGCTTCACGCTGGTTTTAGAAGAGCCATAAAAGCGTACACAGGTGAAATCTGCATCCTGACAAAGAGAATCTCGATAAAACTTGTTGCATCTTCCCTTTTTTTTTTTTTTTGGCTTTGCAGATTTCTTCACAGATCCTTGCTGTGGGGATTTTCTGCATGCTTTTCTTCCAGACATTAGCTGGGCTTATTTTCTTATTTACTTCTGAAAGTGTTACCAGATTATAAAAGTGCACCTGTGTCTATTTTTTTTTTCTTCTTTTCTTCTATTCAGGTAGATATATTACCTTTATCATGGACCCCTTTCAATATGTCTATGTTATCCGAAATAGCAAGCAACTGGAATTTCATGAATTTGCTGATAAAATGGCTTCCAAAACTTTCGACTACCCAGCCTTGTCGAAAGGAAAATTCCCTGATCTCAAGGAAAACCTGCACAGAATCTACCAGTATCTACAAGGCAAGCCTTTGGATATCATTTCTGACCACATGATGAAAAATCTCCAGGATATATTTGAATGGAAATGCTCACAAGCAACAGATTGGGAAACAGAAAAAATGTACAAATTCTGCTGCTCTGTAATGTTTGAAGCCAGTTTTGTAACACTATATGGAAGAGTTCCTGCTGCAGATGGCCACAAAGTTATTAGTGAAATCAGAGACAAATTTATCAAGTTTGATGCCAGCTTTCCCTATTTAGCTGCAAACATACCGATTGAGTTGCTAGGAGCTACCAAGAAGGTTCGGAAGGAGCTTATACATCATTTTTTACTTCAGAACATGACAAAATGGCTGGGAGGGTCAAAAGTGGTCCAAGCCAGACAAGATATATTTGAGAAATATGAGCTGCTTGGAGATTATGACAAAGCAGGTAGGAAACTTATGAATGATTGCTTGTCTAAAATAAAATAATTTACTATAGACCTTTGAAATAAAAAGGCAAAATGGCGACCTTGAAATTTTTTTATGTTCTTTCTAATTGGCTAATGATAAAATGTTTTACTCTGAAACAACCCTCTATGATAATTGATTTTTTTTTTGTGCTGAGGTGGTAAAACAAGATACTTAATGGTGATAATGAGAAAGATTATAACTGAGCTGCATTTCCTCCCCTTATTCCCCCCACCCCCCCCGACATTACATTTCAAACTATTCTCATTAAGCAGAAAATTAGACTTCAGAAGCCTATTGGTCCTCATTAGCATTCACTGATCCTTGGCTGGGTCTGTGTCCTAACATCTTTTAATTAGCACACTGCAAATCTAATCAGTGTAATAAACGCTATTAATCTTCCTTTTCACTTATTTTCTCCCAGCACATCATTTTGCCTTCCTGTGGGCCTCTGTGGGAAACACGATTCCAGCTACATTCTGGGCCATGTATTATCTTCTGCGGCACCCAGAAGCTCTTGCAGCGGTGCGTGACGAGATTGACCATTTGCTGCAGTCAACAGGTCAAAAGAGAGGGCCCACGTATAACATCCACCTCACCAGAGAACAATTGGACAACCTGGTCTACCTGGGTAATTTATTTTTATCTGCTAGGAAGAAAAGAGGGGCTCTCCCGGCAAACTGGGTTTATCACTCATTTCTGTTTACTGAGAAGGTGGAGGACACAGCTGCCTAATTGACATAATAACACCCATTTACATCAATTATAAATTATGTAGTTTATAGCTGTAGATACTCTCGTTGCATGTAAACATTAAAGCCTAGGTAATTAACTATGCAAGGTATGCAAAAGGCTAAATCGAAGCTTTGCAATTATTTGAAAAAAAGTTGATGCCTATTAAGTTGTTTGATTCTGAGCATCTGCCGAAGTGTTAATGCATTTCAAATACTTCTGTATGGTACTGCCAAGAAAGACCCTTTTCTGAAATTAAAGTGGGATAATGTATTTAAACTGCAAATGTAATTTTTTTCACAGGCAGTTTCTTTCTTTCTCTCTCTTTAACAAAGCAAAAAGACTTCTAAAGCGAGCTTCAGTTGAGCGATGCCTCTGAAGGAAATATGAGAAGGTAAAGGTTTATAGAATAGAGGTGGCATTTCCCGTATTGAGCAAGGTAGCTTGAGTCAAAATAAGGGAGCTTTAAGTGAGATACAGATTTTTCCAATGCCAGCTCAGCGTTTCAGAGGGAGACCCTTGCCAGTGGCCATTGGAAACTGTTTGATCCAGGAGCCGGATAGGCCTTCAGAGCATCAGCTGATGGCTTCACTTCGTTTGCTAGCGCACAGGCATGGGCAAGATAAATGCTGAAATTAGTCCAAGGGAGGAGAAGGGGTGCAGCAGGCAGGAGCCTAATCTTCAAGCATCTGAAAGTCTCCATGGGCAGCGCTAGCAGGGTAGACAACAGCTGAACAAAAGCATAAAGGTTCAATATTCTTCTCTTTTTAAATATGGAAAACAGTCCCCTGCTGAAACTGAGCTCATGACCCTGTGTTTTGGTAGCTCAAAGAACTGATGTTCTTTGATGAACTCTTGAAAGAAGCTGTGTCGAGACAGGGTGGTGGAGCAGAGCGGTCTCTGAGCCTGGTTTGGATCTCGGTAGTAGCTGCCGTTCTCCAGGACCATCCAAAGTGGAATGTCTCAAGAGCTCATCTTCAAACTTGGATTGTTTCTCGTAGTACAAATATAAAAACAAGTTTGATCCAGTTACTTTTTGTTAGATCATTAGTGTTAATCTTACATAGCGTGAGACGAGTAAGTTGGTTTCATCTGGAGTCCCAGCTGTTTTGGTGCAGGTTTATCTCTAACTGATGGAGGATGCTTTTGAAGTAGGGGAGATATCTGATGACAGGGACACTTCTGAAGAATGACATCCTAAGCATTTAATGTACTTTTAAGGACTCCAAGTAAAATTGCTTCACGACAGAGTTAGCATCCACCAAAAAATAATAGAAAAGGAGAGTTACCAAGCATCAAGAAGATCAAGACAGAATTTATTTTGTATTTGGAGACAGCGTTGGGAATGGCAAGGAAAAAAAAAAAAACCAAAAAATAAAAAAGAAAAGAAAACCAAAAGCACCCCAGAAGTGTAGGAATAAGGAAAATAAAAGCATGTACTTCACTGAAACCATCTGGTGCAAAATGGTATGAACAGTTTAAAACATTAACTGTGTCATTCCTCCGCTGCTGCTCCTTGAAATCTTGAAGTACCTTGGTAACGTTTGATTTATGTGTTGAGGGGAAAGTGCCACATCCTACTTTGTAGTATTCTTGTAACACTTTTGTTAAATTTTATAATCGCATTAAACGTAATGTGATATGAACAGAAGCTAGATTTCAATTCTTCTGGCACTTAAGTCATAAAGGGCTGGATACTGTCCCATAAAGTAATAATATGGAAAAAAAAATATGTACCATAAGAGAATTAAATTCATGCTCCAGTGGAAAGGGATGTTTTGTTAATAAATGTGTAGGAGGGACAAAGGTCCCAATGTGCATCGCTTGGGCACCAAAAGTCCCCCATGGCAGGGAGGTTGTGGGCCAGCTCTGCCTTTGCCCTTGCAGCTCACTGATCCCCAGCCTCCGAGACCGAGCTTTCCCTCTTCCCTCTCGCGCCCTGAGAGAGAGCACAGAAATCCAGGGTTTGTGTCCCTGCTCTCCAGTAAGGCAGACCAGGTGGGATTCTTGTACCTTCATCACCTTGTCATCTCCTTCTCCTGTTTTAAGCGCTCTGATTCTCCGTCCTCTTTTTGGCCTTACTGTAACGAGAGCCTTTTTTTGGATTCCTCATGCTACGGAGAGCAAACCAGTATTGCTGAAAAGCCTTCCTCAGGAAGCAATGTTTTTATTATGGTCAGATTCTTTGGGTCTAGGGAACAATATGACCTGATTTTCTTCTAAATTAAAAGCACAGGTATGTGATTTTTTTTCTAGAATTAAAAAAAAAAAAAAAAAAAAAAGGGGGGTTTCAACCCATAGCAAAAACTAGCAAATTTTGGCCCTGATTATTTTTTTTCCCGATGGCATTTCTGGGGCAGCACACTCTGTTTTGTCTACGTAAGACTTCTCCCGAAACCCAAATGCGTGTATTTGTGTGCGCAGAGTAACATACATTACTAGTCGTTATGGCTCACCACGGAGCTCTAATACGGTAAACGACACATGAGAATGGTCTGTCGCTTTTTATGGTTATAATGGAAATGCAAAGGGTGAAGCAGAGATATACTTAGTGCTATGTTTAATGCTAGCCGTGTTTAGTCAGTTCGTTTGTTTAATATTAGTCCACGCATTTATATGGTGAAGTATTCTTGCCCCGGGTCATTGCTGAATCCCAGATATTTCCTGCAAAAAGAGCACAGCTTGAAAAAATATTTCATACACAGAAAAGGGTAGGAACCCAAAAACAGCTAATACGGAGTGCGTAGTTGTAACAGAAATGCTAAGCATGAAAATTGTTGGTTGGATTGAGAGAAATGAATATATTTTCCTGGAATGGGCTGGGCAGTACCATTTAGTTCTTAGTAAGATGCAAATGTACTTGTTTCAGATCATCGTTTGTGTTGGCACACCGCGATGCCTGTGGGTAGATGACCCCCCCCCAAAATATTTGCATACTCGATAGCTATTTTCCTACAATGCACTCTAATAATTATAGTACCCTATTACCTGCTATGTGTTAGTGTAAAATTAACAATCCATTATGCACAATAAGTTTGATAAAACATTAACAGATAGAGATCATGTTTAATTAAAATTAACTTGCCCACGAAAGCCAAATGCACTTCTGATTCGCAATGACCTTTTATTACCTGCAGTCCCTTGTTTTGGCTGGATGATTGACAGCTTGCTGTTTGGCTACCATGTTGTATTTCAGCTGACAAGACTTTTCATTTTAACTCAATTTGCCTGCCTATCACAAGCTGGTGGCAGGCCAGGCTCAAGTCACCCAGCTTTGCCTCAGCAGCTTGCTCTATTTCTCATTAGTACGCATTTATTCAGTGGAAATTGGAAGACAAATGCTTGAAGGCATGTGAACTAAGTATAGCAAATTAGGGTTTAAAGACTGAATATTTATAAGTATATTGAAACAGTTTTTTTTTTTTTTAAAAAAAAAAATCTAGAATGAATTGGAAGCTGAGTGCTAGCTTTAGTATAAGAGAAACGAAGAGAGAAGTGGGAGGATTCTAAGAATAACAATACTATGAGAGATATCTCTCTCTCTCTCTCTTTTTTTTTTTTCCCCCCTCTCTCTCTCTCTCTCTAGAAAATATGTAAAATCTCTCTGACAACACCTTATCAAACAACAGCCTGGCTTCTTTCTGTAGCGCTCGCACAGTGAAGTTTAGCTTCTCGTGTGTGTAAGAAGTGAGGCGGGGGGGGGGGGGGCGGGAAATGAGGGTCATGTTCATTTGCTGCTTGGTTATCCCTTGGTATGCTTTAAATTGCCTTGTTTGTTCGGCACAAGCACGGAAACAGATGTTGCTCTCCCGTGCTGGATAATTTACTGTACCTCGCGGTGCAGAATGGAAGGCCTCCCAAGCTTCCCAGCTGGTCTGTCAGCGGCGATGGCTGGTGTCTGCTGAACTATGACAACTGCAAGGAAAGGCTGCAGTTTTATTGTGCAGTTGTCATTCCTCTCAACGTATAGCCCCAGCATTTGTGGAAAGCTGACTGTCTATTTATTTTTTTCTTTTTTTTTCCAATGCGAGCCCGCAAAGCCGTATAAGCTCCATTCTCCTTTGTTGGTCATAATGTGACTCATTACTTCTGTCGTCTAATGATTATCGGCATGATCGCTCAGAGCGAGAGCCAAGCTCGCCTTCCCCACATAACTGGTACTGGAAGGTAAAGCAGATTTGTCATTTACGATCTGACCGCTAAGCCACACTTTTGTGCTCCATTATTGTGATTAACTTCTGCATAAGATATGCTGCCCGATTGTCATTTGGGATCCGGCAGCGGGCAGGGACTGCCGCGCTTTCTGGGAGGATGTCACCGATAGGATGTGACCGCGGCGCTTGGCCGGTTAAACGTAAACCTGCTATTTCGCAGACGCCCTTTAATAATTATTTTCCTTTGGGGTTGTTTTTCTTTTTTTTTTTCCCCTCTCCTTCCCCCTTCCTCGTTTGATTCCTGGTGCCACCACCCATGTCGCCACCGTTTCCCAAACGGTGAACCCCATGCGGAGTCACCAGCCTCGTTTTCCGTGGGTCGAAGCCGGTCTGGGAGCGGATGCTGGACCCTGTTCTTTGTACCACGTAAAGTTTTGTTGCCAGAGCGCTGCCAGTTGAAATCTATCGTGTCAGGTGCCTTGTGGCTATCCGCAGTAGAGGCCATCTTCTGGAACCAGGGTTCTTTTCTGGCTTCGTCACCAACAAGCCGATTTGACTCTGCCTGATTATAGTAACGAAGGCAGTCCAAAAGAATATGCACAGACTCACTGTACGTCACATTGAATCACGGCGCTGGCCACACAAAGCTGACCGCAGCCTCATTTCTTTAGACAAATGCATGCTTAAGGAAAAACCTCCTGCAAGAAAGCATCCAGGGCCACTTTATTTGCTATGCATGCTGCACCAGATTTAATTTTTAGTGAAAGAATGTTTGTTATTATTTTTTTTTTCAGAGGCATCTACATTGGGTAGCTACTGTCTCTAATAAGCTAACCTTTTGGGTGCAGCAGTTACAGTGCCTTGGTGAACACTTAGAGAGGGCTTATTTGATATCAGAGAACATAAATGCAGACACAAATGGATTATTATGTGCAAATGAAACCCTATTTTAGGCTATTTTTCACACTGATGATTAGAAGGAATCAAGTCACATATAACAGCGCCCATATACGCTGGTGGAAAAATAGTCAGTTTTGATTACAAAGTGAGAGATGCAGCCCTAGACAGGAGCTACATGCTGATATACATGCTATCAGAATGATTTATGCAAATTATGCATATTATTCCCAAAGGAATTCCTCCTCAAACTGCCAGGATAAATTGCCGGAAATTAGCCATAAAATCTGTCGTGCTAGGAGCAAAAGGTGAAGGCCACTGGGAAAGCAAGGACATTCAGCTTCTGGAGCCTTCCAGGATGTGATGGTGGAGACAGAAATCTTGCTTTCCCTAAGCCTGAAAGGACTATGTTTTGTTTTCTCTTGGCCAATTAAAAGTGTCTTTCTCTCTTAAAATTACCAGGCAAATAATGAATTGCTTTCATTCACTCTGACCATAACAGACACTATCATTTGGCAGCGCAGCGCATTGAAAACAAAATAAATAAATTTAAGAATCCTCAGAATGGCTATGGAATTAACAAGCGAAATGATTTTTTTTCTAACAGATAGTCCTGCCATTACATCCCACAGCTTTCGAAAAGCAAGCTAAATATCTCCGTGGATGCTTCGCTGGTATTTGCTTGTAACCTCTGAAATATATGTAAATGCGTAAAGCGTTCGTGTCTTTTGATGGCGCCGTTTTCAACGTGATGCCCGAATAATGACTTTCCACCCCAAAATCGGTGCTGCCTACAGCCGACAGGATTTCTCAGCACCATCAGTGAGAATCACATCGGGAGGTTCAGTGTCGTGGCTCCCCGCCCCGGCCCTGCGGGGCTGTTTATTGCCTCCTCCTGGTCTCTGCTTTATGTTTGGTTTGTGGGTTGGTTTTTTTGGTTTGGTTTGTTTTTTTTTTTTTTCCTTTTTTTTTCCCTTTAGCCTGCCCTACTAAACCTGTCGAGATTCAGCAGCTGTAGCCCTGTATAACTTCCAGTCATCTTCCATATTCCTGACGCTTTCCCCCGCCTCCCTCCTCTTCTGTTTAATCGCAGAGAGCGCCTTAAACGAGAGTTTACGGATGTGCTCGTCCTCCATGAACATTCGCATCAGCCAGGAGGATTTTGTTCTCAAGCTCGAGGGCAATCAAGAAGTCGGTTTGAGGAAAGGAGACTGGATAGCCCTTTACCCGCAGATTTTGCACATGGACCCTGAGGTCTATGAAGATCCGAAGGTAAACATTCAGCTGGTGCTCCTCTTCCTACTCCAGGCACATTTGCAGCAGCCAAGCCTTTTGTGATCTGAGTTTTGGTTTGTTGTTTTTTTTGTTGTTGGTTTTTTTTTGTTTGTTTGTTTGTTTTTTTTTTTTAAACTGCTGTTCCTTCTTGTGGAACAAATCTTCCTATTTTCAGATGTATTTTCGAGGGCCCTATAGGACAAAGGATTCATGGCCTGAAGAGAGAAATATGGTGATGAGACTGACTGCCACCGCTTTCAAAGGAATTGACAATTGCACATTGACTACCATAAACTTTAGGCTAAATGTGGGTTTTGTTTGGCAGTGGATCATTTGATACCCAAGGAGGGCTGAATAATAGAAGGTGGTTTAAATAGCAAATAATGTGGGCCATTTAGCTAAGTGCCCCCAAAGCATCATTGACTCTCTGAAGCCCTATAATAGCAGTTGTCTTACTTGAGCCTTATGCTTTTTCACCTCCCTTTGTAGGGATTCACCCCTTCTTGATCAATTAGTAGAGTGTTGTGAACTTGAGACTGTAAAGCTGTTGCTCCGCAGCGAAGCTCGGAGGGTAATTGTGTCATCTCCTTGTATTTTTCTCTGACGCTCGAGTTAATGAATATCAAAGACTCGAAATTAATCCACCCTGCCTTAGCCTTAATACGGCTTCAGAAGTTCGCCACCTGCATGCAAATTGAATAGTCATCGCCTGGGCGAGGTTGCTCCTTGGGAACTGCTGTCCCCAGCCCAGGGTGACACCGAGGAAGAGGCAGGGTGCACGCTGAGGCTGTCATATGCCTCCCCTCATACCTGATCCATTCTTCATCCCCATTTTTCTAAGCAAGTGGCTGTCTCCCAGCCACGCTGGTTTCCACCCTTGGCATTTGAGCCAAAGAAGAAGGGAACTGGACTTTTTTTTTTACATGTTTATAGAAAACCCATGTTAGAGGCATTGCTCCCTGAGGCTCTCCCTTTGGGGAATTTAAGGATATGAGGTTGCAGGGAAAGATGAGATTTAAATGTCTTGTTGGTGCGGGAGAGCATCTTGCTGTGCAGAAACTCCACCAGCCTCAGTGAGAGGAGGTGTGGAGCGTGTCGGGGTAAGGTATAGTCACAGGGATGAACACTGGAGCCATGAAAATAGCCTCCAGGAGGGCTCTGCTGGCTGTCCCCACCCAAAACTGAAGACAAAGCCGGCTGAGAAAAATAGGTTTTTAAAAAATAATCCATATATCGGCAAATAGTTAATTAATATTTCTATCCTTAAAAAGTAGCAACTAGCAAATAAGCTTTTTCTCATTTTATTCTTAACACTTTATTTTGGAGAACATTATTGATTTGTCAAAAGTCCATCTGTTTGTTTAAGTTCTAGACCAAAAGCATCAGTGTGGAAACTGATCCCCTCCCTTATCCAATAATTGCCGGAATATATTACCATATTTCCATTGCTTGAATATATCTGCTTAGTATCAGCTCTGCTCAGCTTTCACAGTACAGCTTTAGTTCATATATTTTATCTGTTTGATAGTGAATGAGCAATCCACACATTGCAGTACATTGATTTCAGCACATGGGCCCTCTCGAAAAGTGGGGAAATCACTGTTCTGTTTGGTTCTTAAAATATGCAGTGTGCTTTCAACAATAACTACTGAGGATCAGATAGAGAGGGAGAATGAATTTTTTGAAAGGTGCAGTCTTGAGCTTGTCATGTATTTAGGGAAAACTTTCCTGGGAAAGCAGGCAGCTTGACGAGATAATTTTGTAGCAGTGCTTTTCTCCTGGATACATAAATTTAAGTTCAAGCTATCTTCTGCTTTGGCACCATATTGTATAAGTGTAAGTGTATATTGTTGACCTCTTTCTCCACTCATCAAAACCTGAATAAATGAGTCGGTTTTCTATGAAGCGGATAAGTGAAGCCCTAAATCCTAACTCAGCTAGTTGCAGAGCTCAGTAACTGGACTCTGCAAATCCCATAGAGTGAAATATCAGGAAACCCTACAGGAAGCCCTACATGGTTTCCCAAACAAAGCTAAATACGAGATGTGACAGAGAGAGACTTATATCAATCACAGGAGATTGCTTAATTTTCATAATGTTCTTAGCAGTCCATCCACACAGGACTTTTTCACCTGTTCTTGGTCCGTGTCTTCACCTTTTCCTTACCATCAGCCACCCTGTCTCTTCCAAGGAGGCCTTATGCATGCCTGAAAGTTCCTTTATTGTCAAAAATAAGTCTTTATTTAGCCAGGAAGCTAGCTTTTAAGGAAACACTATCCAAGCCGAGGGGCTTCAGCAGCACAAGCCTGAGCTCGATGTCATTGTTATTGGTTCCATTCCTGTCTCACACTTGTTTTCTGCTGTCCCAATTCCTTAGACGCCAATTTATTTTTTGTTAAAAGCAATTACAACTCTCAGATGGCTCTTAAGATGACAAAGAAAGCATAAGGTTTGACCCAGTATGTCTATGTGTTCCATACCACAGTTCTTAATTGCTCCAGACGCCAGGAGTGCACCTTGTGGAAAGATTCCAACAAAGTGAAGAGCTCTGGGTGGGGTTGGGTTGTTTTTTTTAAGCTGTTGCAGCTCATATATAGCAGTGCTTTTTTAGACCAGCAGGATTTACATTTCAGGAACTGAATTTTTTTAAGGAAGGAGTGGTATTCTGGGCTTTCATTTCTTACTGTGCTTCTTCAAATGAAGCAGTAACTTACTGGGGACAAAAAAAAATGGCATGCTTCCTTTTGGCTGGGGTGTTCAAAGAGCCTGAAAAGAGTTACTTGTCAGTGGAAACACATATATAATCACCTTTATCTGTGGAAAATCCAGACCTCTGCCATTTAGAGAGACAAGCTCTGGTTCTTCAGCACCCAAAGTTACATCCCCTCCAGCGCACCTTGTACGTGTTCCCTTTCTCAGAGACCACCTCCCTTACCACTGTTTCTTCTCGACAGCAAGACCTGCAGTGCGTGGTCTTCAGAGCCTTTAATCTAATGGGTAGATCAGTATCAGTGTATTTTTCATTGTGGTGTGGGTTTTTTTTTTTTTAATCAGTTGAGGTTGGTTTCTGTCTGACTGACTTGTTCCCAGCCGGCTCCAAATGGCTGCTGCTATAGCAGATGTATGCAAAGCAGGACAAATGCTAATGAGTGACCATAAGCAAGAAGTGCCTGTCATTTTTATTCAAAGCATGCAGGAGGATTTTGTAAGTGGTTAATTTGCCGTTGACTGAGTGAGGATGCCAGATCTCCTTCATTCAAAAACATGAATTATCTCTAAACAGGGATCCTGCTACCAGAAAATAGAAAGATTTTCAATTTGTGGGACGTAGGTTACAAGCCCAACTTGAAAGCACCTCCTTTACAGTGGTCGGTCCCTGGTGGTTGTCCTGCTTTGTACACAGCTTCCGGGGCAAACTGTTTGAAGGTCAGATGTGGCAAATGAAGCAGCAACCATCCCCAACTGAAGGGAAAATTGACTGCAAAGCAATCGGGTCTGGTTTTCGAATAATCTGCACCACTGGGTGCAAAAGAAGGATGGATTTTGCTCTAGCTTGCAGGAACGAGATCGGCACCATGCATTAATTTATTCATAGGCGTTTGCAGAATTTGGCAGATTATCCTTATTCATGATGTATCTACCACACCGAGCGCGTATGATGCTTTACAAGAAAATTGTCCTTCCACTAAGGTTCATTGTCCCTGCTACAAAGCGGTCAAAATCTAATTACAATCAATATAGGCCAGACACTCAGTGGATGAGACGTGGAAGTTGAAGGAGCTTGATGTAAAAGGACTAAGCTAAGTAAGTGGATTTAAGGAGTGTTCTTTGCAGGGAAGATAATGTGAGTTAATGAAACTTGAGGGAGCCAACTAAAAAGGAGAAGCTGTCAGCTCCTTGTCTTCCTCTTTATCTTATTTTTTGGGTTTCAGAAGCATTACCGTTGTGCAAACAAAGCAACTCATATAACTGCCTTGTTAGATATCATGCTCTCTCTCTCTTTTATTTTCAGGAGTATAAGTTCGACCGATACATAGAGAATGGCAAGAAGAAAACCACGTTCTACAAGGCAGGAAGAAAACTGAAGTATTTCCTAATGCCCTTTGGCTCTGGGATCAGCATGTGTCCAGGGAGGTTCCTCGCAATGAATGAGATGAAGATGTTCCTTTTCTTACTATTGGCTCATTTTGATGTAGAACTAGCGGAAAACAAAGCTGTCAGACTTGATAACAGTCGTATGGGCCTTGGTATCCTCCTGCCAGACGTTGATATTGCCTTTCGTTACAAGCTAAGGTCCTGAAGAAAGTGAGCGGCTGCCTATATGCCGTCTACTAATCTCCATGTTTGCTCTGTTTCATCACTCAGCTTTGTATTTTTGGAAGCATTTCACAGAATCACAGAATTTTCCTGGTTGGAAGGGACCTTTGAGATCATCGAGTCCAACCAAAAAAAAAAAAAAAACACACCCAAAAAATCCCAGAACACCAACACCAAACCAAAACAAACGCCTACAACCACACACCACACCCACCCACAAACCAACAATCTCGGGCACTAGAGCGTGCCCTGAAGTGCCATGTCTACACGCTTCTTAAATACCTCCAGGGATGGCGACTCCACCACCTCCCTGGGCAGGCTGTTCCAGTACCTGACCACCCTCTCAGTAAAGTAATTCTTCCTAATATCTAATCTAAACCTCCCCTGCCGCAACTTCAGACCATTTCGTCCGGTCCTGTCATTATTCCCTTGGGAGAAGAGGCCAACACCCACCTCCCTACAACCTCCTTTCAGGTAGTTGTAGAGGGCAATGAGGTCCCCCCTCAGCCTCCTCTTCTCCAAACTAAACATGCCCATTTGTTTCTCCCTCTCTGCTTTTACCTCCTTCCTATTTGTTTCTAAGGAGAAAGGCCCTTGGGCTGGAGGTAGATATCAGATGTGGGGACAGTCAACCTCAATTTGTCCTGCCTGGGTTGTAACTAGTGAGGTGAGATGACAAGAGTTTGGCCAATTAAATAGCCCAATGTCCCTACAAGTCCCCATACACTTGGCCATGAGTTGAGTAGGGTCTACAGGGAGGACAAGAACAAGCTGAATCCAGGCCATTTATAAGAGAAACGGGCTCAGGAGCCTTCTGTCCCAGGGGTTCCCCCTCATTAGATTGGGAGGTCCCACACACCCACCATCTGGAGGCATCTCTGCATCTGCTCATAGAAGCATAACAGCAAGAAAGGGGGAACTTAATTCTAGGGGAGGGTGAAAGAATTGTTAGTGTTTATTATTCTAACTTTTTATTTACTCTGTTCCCTTTGTGGTCTTGAGTATCTTAGCCCTTAGTTGGGAGATGTGATGGAAGCTGTGTGGGGTGGTGGGGGATGATGTGCAAGAATGTCTTAACTGGCAACACATTTCTGACTTCAGTTTTATGTACTGAGGGTGAATGCTTTGCTTTTCTTCTTTTTTGGTGCAATGCAAAGAAATTAAAATCCGTGATTTTTTTCCTGCAGTCATTTAAAGTCAGAAGGGCGGTTCTGCTGATTTTAGTAGGCTCTGGATCAAGCCTAAATGATCTGTTTCGGCTTTTGAGCCAAAAAAGTATGTTCTTCAGGGAGAAAATATATGAGCCTGTTTGAAATGATTCTATCATCTCAAAAATGACCTTCTGTTTGTCTCACTGCTTTCATAGTAACACATTCATGTGTTTATTTTGACCATTTCTTGTGTTTGTCCCTTTCTCCAAAAAGGCAGTAGAAGAAGAGGGCTTCAAGGGCAAGTGTGGTATCTAAAACTACTTTTTTATGGTGTTTTACTGTTATGCGTAGGCAGAGTAGTGTGACCTCTGGAAGCAGGCTTGTCCATCTACAAATTGGAAAATAAGCTCTTCCCTGGGGCCAAAATTTGAGCAAGCGAGGACCCTGGGCAGCCACAGAAGTTGTCTGTGCACTGGCTGCCCAACCTACTTCACTGCTGACCAGCTCTCGTTTCAAAAATTAATATCCTAGTGCAGGAGATCTGAGATTTTTAGACCTTGTCTCTCTTCCCAGCCATTGCTTCAGAGACTGATGAGGATTCTCGCGGCTGTCCAGTCCCGATTTGCCAAGATGATAATTGTGGTGGGAGAGTAGCCATGTCTGTGGGCCTTGCCTTGTGTTCCCAAAAAAACATCTCTCTTTGGGATGTGCCAGCGTAAGTCTTTTAAAAATCAGAAATTTTGCTCATCTCTAAAGCACTTGATGGCCTATGGATGGAAACTCTTACTTACATACTAAGGATTAGAATTATTTATTGTTATTTCTGTAGAAGTCTGTTTAGTTATTCATGTAAAGCTCGTACCCTAAATAAGCATCAGCATCAGTAGAAAGGCTTTCAGAGATTGGCACAGCCACATTCCAAATCCTCCCAGGAGAAAATTGTGGTTTTGTGAGATATATCGGATAAATATTTTCTCTTCATATAGAATATCAATAACATCTACAGTGTTGGAGTACACTTACATTAAATGGGCTTTGCAGTTGATTAAATGCCTTAACTTTGCTTCAACATTTAATCAACAGCAAAAGCTGATTATTGCTTTGTGTCACGGAATAAAATTTGCTTTTATGGAGAGATTCTTGTACTCAAGTTACTTACTGCTGTAGTTACTCTGTAGGAGCTATTCTGTACTCAGCCATAGCTCACAATCCAGTTTGGACATTAGAGCCTGGTTTATTGAGAGAGAAAACGTTGATGTCATTATACTGTTGACTGTATTCCATTATTGCTTAAATGTAAGCTGTAAAATGTCTCATGCCACAGTTATGATAAATCTTTCTTTGGCATCCAACTTTGAAACAAACCTGAAGCAACTGCGAAAATAACAGTAGGTATTTGTTTTAAACATGTCTTTTTTTTTTTTTTTCTTTATAATTGTATTCTATTTTTAGGATTTTGAATTAGAATATCACAGGCTGCTGCATAATTTGCTAGGACATAATAGGACTGTGCCAAAAGTACATGCAAATCATTAGTAATTTCAGATTAATTGCTGATCAGTTTGTATGGTATCTATTTTGAAATTAAAAGAGGAACTAGATTTTCTCCAAAAAAGCAAATTAAATCTGTAAGGCATGCTTCCACTTAAAAAGAGGAAAAAAAAAAAAAAAAGGGTCAGAATCTTTCCCAGGAATTGCAGGAAACCTCCATGAAGACACTTACAGGTCTTGCATTGGGGTTGGAGACCACTTTTTGCACCATGCAAGAGGCCAGCGTTTTAGAATCGTAGAATGTTTTGGATTGGAAGGGACCTTAAAGATCATCGAGTTCCAACCCCCCTGCCATGGGCAGGGACACTTCCCACGAGACCAGGTTGCTCCAAGCCCCATCCAGCCTGGCCTTGAACACCTCCAGGGGGATACACTTTGCTGGCGTAAAAGTAAGCTTCTCTTTTTGCTCAGGGACCAAAATAATCAAATGTAAAGCAGGGCCCGCCCAGCTTGTCCTGGAACTGTGTCCCTGGTAACCCCTGCTCCTGGTAGATTAGTTCTGCTGGTGAGCAGTGCATCGCTACCTTGTCATACCCCAGCTGCAGAGGAGGTAAACCTCACACCCCTGTAATTTCACAAGCGCTAGAACAGGACAGAGGAAACGTCAAGCCCTTCTGGTCCATCTGCTCAGCAGCTGAGAAGGTGACTTTATGGAGAGTCAGCAGCTGGTCTGACCAGAAATGACTCGGTCTCCGTGGGGCAGGGAGTGAAACGCCATGGTGTCAGAATTCCTGGTCAATAAGCCTTAGCAGTGCAACAGGGTGAGTGTGGACCATCCCTGGAGGTCTGTCCCAGCAGGAGCCAAGCTGGCTGAGGACGAGCATGTTTCATGACGTAGGGAGCAATACGGTTTTTGATGACCTCCTCGGCCGCTGAACCCAGGAGCGACCAGCTCGTAGCGTCTGTCACTGGGGCACTAAGGTGGCAAAACCACCCAAGCAGAAACAGCAGTTCTGTTTGCAAGCATTCGGGTGCCAGTGGTGCTGCAGAGGTGAGCCGTGGGAGGTGGTCAGACCTTGTGCTTCCTTGTCCCTACTCTCCACCTCAGCAGCGGGGTCTGCCCCGCAAGCCCAGCGCTGCTCCTCTCTCCCGTTGACCCAGGTCAGGTGGGAGGAGGACACGGGTGCCCCTTGAGTTTCTCTGCTGTTCCTCTAGTGAACTCAGCCATCAGTATGAGATGTGACGCGGCTGGTCAGTACCAGCCCCCAACTGTAGGTTGTCACTGCCTATGGCATCTTCTGCTATTAAAAAAAATAATAATCTTTTTTTTTTTTCTCATATAAAATAGCTTTACTAAGTCAGTATGACCCTTTATAGCACCCAAGAAGAAAAGTGAATTCATCGTCAACTAATGTGAATGCTAAAATGTGATATTTTTTTAATTCTTATTCTTATTTTAATTTACAGATTGTACGTTCTCTGTTTTCATGCTGCCATAAGCTAGTGTAAACTTTGCAAACTCTTACATTACTTAAAAACCCATGCTAGTCTATGCGTACCTGTTTGCAAATTAGACTTTCGCATCTCTGCCAGTATGTCCTAATGTGCTAATGTAAAACCGCGTCAGAGCTGTTCTTTAGTTTGGGCTTTTAAGCCAGTTGCATGTCACTAGTTTTTGGCGTTGCTATTTTTATGAGTAATTACTGGTCTGTGAATTTCTCTTGTAGAATTATAAACGATCTTTTGCTCCGTCGTTATTGAACTTTCTGACATTCAAAAGATTTTGAATTGCTCTTAATTGTGCAAACTGACATTTTGTATATAGATGAACAACGGTTAGGTTCTACTTTAATGATTAATATCTGTCATTAAGGCTCTTAGATCAAATAAGGTATATTGTGAATTTCTGAGCGAGAAAATTGAAACTTCATTATTTTAGTAATCTAACATCTTAAGTGAATTTTGTATTTCAAGGACAAAATAAAAATGAATATATCTATTTTAATATTGAATGGCTGTCCATGGTATTTTTTTCCAGCTTACCTTTACGTCTTTCTCACAGATTCGTAACTATTGCTTTCATTTTTAAATGATTTATTCAGCGTACCACGTTCTTCTGATGCTTGATTTTGAAAGGTATTTCTGCAAGGTGAAAAAAAACCTTGGGCACACGAACTTAAGCCAGTTCTTGTCAGGTGAGAAAAAAAAAAAAAAAGAAAAAAATAGTACTTCTCACGTTCTTAGGACATTACTCAAAATTAGTAGAAAGCTCTGCGATCCACTGGTGATTCCCAAATACAGATCCCAGGCTTTTCCTTCTACAAACCTCTGTGTAGTACAAGATGTACTACTTACTGTAAAATACCCTGTCCTCTCAGATCATTCATTTTAAAAGGGGAAATGTATGAAAATTGTTAGAATATACAGCGCTGCACCAGCAAAGCACACCTTGGCTTTCCTAAGTATCGATGTAGCTACCGAGTACTACAAGTAGCTATTTAATATGAAGGCTGTACCTTAAAGACATCGGGGTTTCTTCGTTCCTTCATGCAGAAATGCTTGTCAGGTACGTCTGTGAGAGCTGCTGAAGATGCGTCGTAGGGGGGATAGACCTGCAGCATCTTTCTGGGTTTGATAAATGTGTTTGTAACTGTGCTGTAGCTTTACCTCCAGATTCTATTAGAAGTTACCGAAGTTTATAAATAAAAAGGGGCGTTATTTGAGATTTCTTGAAGGGCACCTTTCTGAGTGAGTTTTCCAGGATGATCTGAAAGGTGACTTTGTGGGGAAATTAATAAGACCTTCTAACACTGTGTTTCATCTAATACTTGTTCTGATACTGCGTGCTTTCTTGATGTTACTTATATTGCACTGTATTTTAAAATTATTCGAGACATCAATTTATGCATGGCATATGCTTAATTCATATGAATAGAGCCATTTTAACTGTCAGACCATAGAAAGTGAAGTATTTTTCTGCCCATTACCTAAACCAGCCTACATACCCTGGCTAGTCATGTCCCAATAACCACAACATAGCAGAAAAATTCTCTCATTACAAAAACACCATTTAAAACTATACTTGTGGAAGTATTGTGAGCCTTAAGTTATTGTCTGTGATTACAAATAGCAATAAGTATGAAGAAATGGTTGCTGCATATAAAGAAGCATGTAAAAAATATAGGAAATATTCCATGTTCATTTGAAAGCAAAGAATTAAACTGTAGTGGGATCTTTATCCCCATATAAACCAGTGACGTGTCTACGCACAGTACTGGGACCTCAGGTACTGAGGTGGTGTGAATACATCATTTGTAATAGCAGAAATGTGCTTGTCTTCAAAACTATTTACACCAAAAATAGATAATCAAAAGAAGCCTAAGCTTCAGCTGTCACTGCTAAGAGCCTTGGAGGATTCTACCTTGCAAGATTTTGTTAAACCGATTTTGACACCGATGTGTCGGTTTGTATTCTCCCCCCCGCCCCAACAAACAGCAGCTTTGAGTACAGCAAAGTTGAATACAAGTCCAGGTTCTGGCTCCAGTGGGTGTAAAAACCAGTAAGTAAATACCCCGGCATGACTTTTGCCAGTGACTTCTCTCCTACCGGCTCATCTTTCCAACTACCCCTTTCTTCCAAATAGTTTAGTTGCTAACCTCCTACAGGCAGCGTGTCTTTCCCTGTCTAATTTCCATCCCGTCAGTCAAGGAATCGGCTATCTTCTCAACGTTTTTTTTTTTTTTTCCGTTGCCTTCTAAAAAAAAAAAAAAAAAAAGGAAAAAAAAAAAAAGAAATCTTTACAGCATCCTCTCGCAAAATCGGCAGCGCAGGTGGCTACAGCTGCGGGAACTGCCGCCTCGCTAAAGCTTGGAACCTGAAAAGTGGATGGGCATTAGTTGAGCTGGGGACTGATGAAGGGATTGAAGCACGGGGGGGCGGGAGGGGGGGAGGGAGAAAGGAGATAAGGGGGATGCCGCTGCTCCGGGATGGCTCCGCTCCGGGATGCCGCCTCGGTGCGGGGGACACCCGCAAACCCGCCAGCCTCTCTGCCCGCCGGGCTCCCGGCGCCGGCTTGAGCTCGCCGCGTTCCCAACTCCCCCCACCCCCCCCCATCCCCGACCCCCTACAAAAAGGGATGGGGAAGGGGGGGGGATGGTGAGGAAAGACGACTGCCACCCTTTCCTAAAAACAACCTGCGCTTCCAGGGGATGCTGGAGCGGGAAAAAGGGCCAGGACCCCCGAGAAGGTTCCTAAGGAACCGGTCTGGGTGGTGGGTGAGTTTGGGAGGGCTTCGGCTGGTGGAGAGGAGGTTTACTCTGGAAAGGCGATTGTTTGCCCCTAATCTTCAATTATGAGGATTTAAAAATAGTATTAGAGGGGCAATCTGTTCTGCAACTTCTCGGAAGAAATAATTGTTGATGTAGATAAGCGCTGATCCCTGCAGCGTTTGATGAAGACGTTAATTTATGGCTGTCTAGCAGTTTATGGCTGTCATTAGATTTTCAGCTTTGTCTCTGTTCGAAACGTATCTTTCTTTTGATTTTAATCCGAGACAATTATGTAAGAAAACGGTTATGTTTGATCTAAAATGCATCGTTTTCCTATAGCATTTCAAATTATTCACAGATCATAGTTCTTATATGTGCATATATGAATTTAAAAATACAGCAGTAAAGTGCTTGAAACACACCATAAATTTGCTTCGTATTTTATTACACGTCTCTGAATCAGGTTGAGAGGACAAGGGCAACTAGGGGCTTGGGGAAGGATTTAACCCTTCCCGAGGCTGGAGAACCAGCCAAACCAGAGCAAATCCCCCTCCGGAGCGCTTCGGGGGAGGGGGAGGCTGGGTGACACCGAGCTGATGAGCGAGTGACCACGGGGAAAGGGGGACGGCTGCAGCTTTTTTTTTGCTCATTTAGCAGATGTCCCTTCTGCAGCGTGGCCGGCTGCTCGGAGCCCCCGGGCCAGGCTGGGAACCGGGGGCAGCCACGCCGGTTCCCGCTCCCGGCGGCGGCTCCCGCCTTCCCTCCTGCCCGGGCCGGGATGGCACCGGGCGGGAGCGGCTTAACCCCTGCGGCGCCTGCCTCCGCCAAGCGCAATATCTCGGAGGGAACCAGCATTAAAAAGCCTCCGATGGAGCTCCTCCGGGAGCCCCGGAGGGAGGGGGACCCCGCGGAGCCCAGCGCCTCTTCCCCAAAGTTTTGTCCCGCTCCGGCAAGGATCTGTTCCGCCACCTCATTAAAGCCTCGGGATCCCTCCGGCCTGTTGGCAGCGGGTACAATCAAAGTTACAAATGATGCTGGAGAGAGGCGCGGAGTCCTGGCTCATTTATTTTACCTCCTCAACAACTCCCCTCCACCGCCACACCACCCCCCCAAAAAAAAAAAAAAAAAAGTGTTAATTGCTGTAAAGTTTCCGTGCACGTGGATAATTTACTTTGACTGCTGCGTTTTAATTAAAAGCAAACTTATTTATGTTTCTGATGTTTATATTACGCGATTTAATTACGTTTAGAGGCAGCGTCGCACTTTTTTTCCCCCCTTCCACCCTAAATCACATTTTCATTAAAGGTTTTAATAAGAAAACTCACTTGACCACTATTCATTATCTAGTCCCCTCCATGCACACAAGTTCACTTACCCATTCATTTATTCACTTACTCATTCCAGCAGATCCGCTGCAACTGCTGCTAGCAGGGATGTGAACACTCATAATTATTTGTCAAAGTCTGGAAAGTGTATTATCCCTTCTTCTAGTGGTAATTAGTTACCATAGCATCTAATACGTAAATGTGCCCAGAGCACACCATTAACAGTTAAGCGGAGGATTCAATTTAACACATGATTATATCTTTCATAAGTCATTACATTAGGAAAGCCAATGTCACTCATGCTGGGACAATTCCAGGCGCAGGGCCGGGGTAAGGGGCCGGGGGAAGGGAGCCGGGCTGAGCGGCGGGGGCAGAGGGAGCCTCCGGAGAAGGCTTTGGCGGGGGGGGGGGGGGGGGGGGGGGGGGGCGGGGGTAGAGATCCCGGTTCGGCGGGGCGGTTGGAAACGGGGAAGAAGCTCTTTTTTTGAAGGGGGACATGTTCATTTCTGGTGAAGTGATCTATCAAGCGTTAAGAGGGGCGGGGGAGCCTCTCTCCTCCCCCCACCCCCGACACACACTGGCGCTGGCAAGACCTGCCCAAGGACCGGCCCGGCGGCTTCGTGCCGCTTCCCCAGCGAGGCTGCCGGGTGCAGGGGGACAGGGGTGAGGGGCCGGGAGTGACAGCACCTCTACCCGCCAGAGACTCCCTGTATCCCCCTCCAAAGCGAGCAAGAAGGCAGCAAGCGACCCCAAATTTGGGCGGCAGCGAAGAACTAAGAAAGGTTTGCATTCCTTTTTCCCGTCGCTCCGAGGCAGAGGAGAGAGAGGTGAAGGGAGAAACCGCCCGATGTGCCATAGACGGCAGCGGCCGCCCTCGCTCCTCGGAGCCGGAGAGGAGCAGCCTCGGCTCCTTCCCACGGGAGGCAGAGCGTGGGCCTCCCCCGGCCCTTCGCCTTTCCCCCAGCTCCGGGTCCCGGCAGCTCCAGGAGTTTGCTGGGACATCCTTTGCCTCCCCCCGTCCCACGCCCGGGCGGCGCCCGCGCCTTCCAGGGGGAACCTCTCCGGGAAGCCTGCTCGGTAGCCAGAGATATTAAGCGGTAAATCTTGCAGCAAATGTGTCCTGCGATGTTTTATACACTCACACACACACACACACACACACACACACACACACAGGGACACGCACCACGCCAAGCTGGTGGCGGTGGTTAATTCCTAATCAGAATGATGGACAGCAGAGACAGAACAATACAAACTAATGGCTGTGTTGCTGATCACTTTACCCCTTGATTAAAGACACCCAATTATGGCGCAGAACAGTGTCGTAATTATGTTCCTTAATCACATCCAGGAGGTTTAATTGCCTTAACGATGTGTTTCATTAAATGAATTTAGGTATTATAGTCGACAGTTTTCATACACAGTTGTTTTCAAATTAACATAATATTAGACATCGTCATGGAAATTGTTTTAATAATCATAATTAGACGCACCCAGCCTTTGTCTAGTAAATGCTGAGAGACGCTTCTCCTTGCGCCTGGGGGCTGATCTGCCCACCCTCTCTGGGCTGCCTTCCCACAGCTCCGTGGCACTTTACAGTTATGTTTCCTGAAAAGTTACAGGTTCTGATTAATCTTTTTTGATGGGAAGTGGAGCAGAAAATATTTATCCCCTTCCCCCGCCTGTGCTGCCGCCGTTGGGAGAGCCGGCTCCGCGGACATCCGGCACCGGGCCGGGCCGCCCGAGGGGATGGGGGAGCCGGTGGGGCCGGGACCCCCAGCCCGGACCCAGCGCGGGGCGGGCAGAACTGGGGGAGCTGCCTGCTCCCCCTGCCCTCGGGTTTGGGGCAGGGTCCACGAGGGGAGAGGTGGCTCCAAAACTTGGCGAAGGGGTATGGAGGAGGCAAGGGGGGGGGGAGGTCCTGCAGCTCAGCCCCGGGGCGCGGGCAGCCCCACGGGTGGGGCGGCGAGGGGCGTGCGTGGAGCTGCAGGGGGTGGGGGGCCGGCAGGGCCCGGCGTTGCCCCACGGCTGCCCCGCATCGCCGTGGTCCGCCCGCCACGGGCGCGGGGGAAAGGCACCGCGGGGGAGAACTTCTCGCCTCCCAACCTGAACCGGGAGTGGGGTGCCGGGGAGCATCCAGGACAAGGCAAAGGAAAGGAAACTACCTTCTTCCCCACCCCCCCCCCCCATCCACCTCCTTAAATCTGGAGATATATGCTTAACAAAGCACAGCATAATACAAGCGTTTGTTCAAAATATTTTAATAAAGATTCTTTCCGACATAGATACACATACAAACGATCGTACATTGCTGTCATAATCTGATTGACCTATTTAATATATATCACTCTTTACACATCCGTGACCTGCCAACAGATCCATCATGGCTCCTATTTTGCCATCCAACCTGACAGTCCGAATTTGTATTATCTGCAAGTAGTGGAAAATAGCAGGACTCGTTTTGGAAAAGGAAAAAAAAAAATAATAAAAAAAATCTTGATTTACAAATGGCAGAGAGACAGCCACCCAGCCATGCAAACTCAAACTGAAGGCTCACTTTGGGTAAATAGCTACTTCTTGCTTTTCAGCTCTCATTTTTCTTCCAAAAAAACCCACCCTCCCACCCACCCCCACCAGAAAAAAAAAAAAAAAAAAAAAAAAAGAGAAGAATTCCACGCGTTCTGTAAATCAGCCTAAAGTATTTTAAAGTATTTAAACTTAAATAATCATCCACAGTCAGAATAATTTACATAGACATTGAAAGCGGTTTAAATTATACCTTTGAAAACACAGCTCCTGGGAAAACATTGGCTTGGCAAGTGTTCTTGTAGCAGCTATTGCTCTGATGCCTTGTAAAAGTAAATAGCTATTACCTGTCATAATGCAAAGAATACCCTTTCAAAAATCAGTTGGTTGAGCAATTAAGAATACACCTTTCCTGTAATTTTTGGACTGAAGCAATTTATTAAAGCTCAATTTAAATACAGGGATGATGCAACTTAAAATCCAGATGACCTTTCATAAACCTAAGCAGCTCGGATACATCAACATTTCTGGTTATACGTTGTTGGCAAATAAACGTTTGAAACACTTGGCACACAGTTTAAGTTAATCCATAAACAGAATTTTAGAAGCATTGAAAGTAACTGCACATAAGACCCGTGACCTTAACACATGATAAATATTGTTGGCGTGGAAGGGTCATTTAAAGAATAACAAATAAATAGCATGTCTTGTTTATACATCATTGCAAAGTGGAAAGAAACAAGGTGCACATAAATATTTCTTTTAAAAATGCGATACTTTCAGCCACGCGGAATAGGGGGTTTGATCGGTTATTTTTTGTCTATTTTTTTTTTAATCTCTCTCAATTTTTTTTTTTAAATCACTCTCACCAAACTTTGCGCATTTTCACAGGATCAAAGTTTAGAGACGATAAAAAATACAAAGTCTTCCATAGCAATGGTCCAGTCTCTTTGTTTCTGCGAGTCGCTTAAATAATAAGTTTACATTTCAAGTTTGTTTGTTTCCTGGCTCAGAATAATAATAATAATAATAATACTGCTAATAATAATTAAAAAAAAAAAAAAAAATCTATGTTCAAGTGCCCTCTCTGATTTGTCCCGTCCACCTCCTCGCCCGGGTCGCTGCGGTCCCTTCCCCTCGCCGGGACCGGGGCCGGGGTGGGGGCCGCTCTCCGTCCCTCTCCCCGGCGCTACCCCCGGCTCCCGGCCCGGCCTGCTATTTCTCGACCTCTCCTTTGTCCGGAGGCGCAGCGGTCGCCTGGCGAGAGTGATCCCCCCCGCCTCCCCAGCACCCCCCCTCCCCTCCCCCCGGGCCGGGGCTTCCTCCCCGCGGCGCCCCCGGCCCCGCGCCCCCTCCCCGGCGCCGCCGTCCCGTCCCGGCAAAACCCGAGGAGAAGAAGGAGGCGAGGCGAGGCCGGGCGGAGGGAGGCGGGGGCCGGGCAGCGGTCAGTCCCTCCGTCCCCCCCGCGATCCCCGGTCCGGGCCGCCGGCCGTCGCCGCTCCCCGGGGCCGCGGCGGCGGCGGGGGGCGGCGACGGCGGCGGCGGCGCTTAAGGCTTCTCCGTGCACTGTTTGCAGAGGCTGGAGGAGACGCTGTTGAAAATGGCACATTTCTCCGGGCAGGAGGTGGCGGGGGGCAGCCCGGCGCTGAAGGGGTAGCCGGCCGCCTGCTCGTAGGCGCCGAGGGCGGGGTGCAGGGCGGCCGCCGCCGCCGCCGCCGCCGCGGCGGAGCTGGGCAGGGAGGCGGCCGAGATGGCCTGGCCCTGGTTGAGATAAGCCACCAGGCGCCGCATCTCCTCCAGGGCCTGCGCCTGCATCAGGATGTAGTTCTTGGCCAGGAGGAGCGTGGCGATCTTGGAGAGCTTCCGCACGGAGGGGCTGTGCGCGTAGGGGATGACCGCCCGCAGCTCGTCCAGCGCGTCGTTCAGGTCGTGCATCCGCCGCCGCTCCCGCGCGTTGATGTTGAGGCGCAGCGCCTTCTGCTCCTTCGACTTCTTGCTGCCGCCGTGCCCGTGGCTGTTGGAGCAGCCGCCCTCGGCCGCCTTCAGCCCCCCGCCCCCCCCGCCGCCGCCGCCGCCGCCGCCCGCCGCCGGCGAAGCGACGCGCGGGTCCCCCCCGGCGCCGCGCAGCACCAGCTCGCAGCGGCCGTCGCTGTCGTCGTCGGGGCTCTGTTCGCCGCCGCTGCTCTCGGCCACCGAGCTGCGGCTGGCGCTCTCGCCGTACTTGACGCAGACGGAGCCCGGCGGCAGGGCCAGCGGGTCGCCGCCGACGCCGGGCTGCAGCAGCGCCTCGGGCTCCGCCGCCTCGTAGCAGGCGAGCGGCGAGGGCTGGCGGTCGCGGGGGTGGGAGAGGTCGAGCCCCGGGGGCGAGCGGAAGGCGGACTCCATGCGCTTGGCCGAGGCGGCGAGGCTCTTGTGGAAGAGGTCCTCTTCTGCGGGCAGCCCCAGCGCCCGCTCCATCGGCGCCCCGCTCGCCTCCGCCTCCGCCTCCTCCGCCCCCCTCAGCTCCCGGCCCGCTCCTCCAAGGCTCCGCGCCGCGGCGGGCGGCTCCCCGGCGTCCCGCTGGCAGAAATCGCCTCCCGGCTCCCGCCGGGGCTGCTCCGTCCCCGGCGCCGCGGCTTCCCCTGCTCCGGCTGAGGCTCCGGCTGTGGCTCCGGCGGCGGCTCCGGCGGCGGCTCCGGCTCGGGCTGCGGCTCCGGTTGTGGCGGTGGCTCGGGCTGCTGCTCCGGCTGCGGCTCCGGCTCCGGCTCGCCCTCAGCAGGCGCCGCGCTGGGGCATTGTGCGCTGCCAGCGGAGCCGCTTCCACCGTTTATCTTGCTTGGATTCACCTTCAAGAGATTTCCGGACCCATCAACCAGCAGCCGCCGCAGACGGGGGAGTCTTTTACATCATTATCTCTGAGAGTAGGTTATTATGAAGAAGACTCGCCTGTTGGGACAGAGCTTTCTACCCAATCAGGTTAACGTTTTAATTAATAGGATTAAAACGGTAACAAACAATCCCAGGCGCTATCTGGCCCTGAGTCTGAATAGTTTCATTTCCCAGGTCTGAAGACAGGCAGCAGCTAGAGCTTTATAAGAGGCGCCTGCTCCATTATTCTCCCTGCCATCTGTATACACAGCTTAACGCATATGTTTGCAAGACGTTGTGTCCTGTTAGTAACCCAACAACTGCCTTTAGCTTGACATGTGTGGCGACTTTCACTCATCAATGAGCACACTAAAAGCCCTACTTAGATCGAAGGATGTTCTTTGCCTCCTTCAGCAAATTACAGCCCTGCACTGCAGAAAAGCCCGCTCCAACACTTCCCCTTCCGAGGGCTGCCAGCAGACTTCTGCTAACTTAGCCGCGGAGTCGGGAGTGACACCCTCTCCCCCTCCACCCCAGCCCACCCACCCCTTAGCATTTACATTAACTTATAGCCCCCTCCCACCCCCACCCTTCTTCGCGAAAAGCATCGCCTGGGAAGGAAAGAAAGAAAGAAAAAAAAGAAAAAAAAAAAAATTAAAAATCCCGGACCAACCCGGACCGCCGTGCCCACTCCTGCCCACCGCCAAAGTCTACCTTGCTTCCCTGGGAGGCGAATGGTCCCCAGTCCCCTCTCCGCCCCCCCCTCCCCCGTTCCTCCCCCCCCCCCCCCCCCCCCCAAACCTCCAACAAACGGAGACCAAACTACGGGGAGGTTACCCTCCTCCTCCCCTTAGCCGTTTTCAAGTAGCAGATTGCCGCTTTCCAGTGATTATCCCCCGTGTCCCTATAAAAAATATAAAACCCCATCAGTTACCTTGAAAATGAACCGATCTGGGGAGAAGGGAGGGCGGGGTGAGAAAGGGCAAAACCCACCAAACTCTCTCTTTTTATTTATTTATTTTTTTTTTTTTAACTGTGATTGACCAACTCTTTGCAGCTCCCTCCCTGCCGCCCACCCCCCACCTCCCCCCGGAGAACACGGCGGGGCGGGAGCACCCCGCTCCGCTCCCAAATCCCGGGATGCCGCAGCCGGTGTCAAGGCGAGAGCGGCCCCAGCGCCCCGGTCCCCCCCCTCCCCCTCCCCGCCACCCGCTCCGGGCGTGCCGGCCCCCCTGCTCTCCTCCCGGGGGCTTCTCCTCGGAGCCTGGCACACGCTCTTCTGTGCTCTCCCAGAAGCTGAAGTGGCAACCCGAGGGCTGGTCTGAATTTTGTCCCACTGCTCCTCTAATGCTGGAGGCGAGCAGCTCGCTCTCGCTTTTTCTGTAAGCGCTCGGAGTATTTAGTGGCAGGTTTTCATTCTTATGACATCAGTAAAAACAATATTTCCCAAGATTTCCGGTAAATCATTCTTATGTGGCAGGATTACTGAAGGCTATGAAATTTTTTGGTTTCTCTGGTTTCATTAAAAACCTTTTAATTGTGTCTTTCAGAGTTGGCCCCAGGTGTTGGACTCTTTTCATTACATTTTGCTCTAATGTGATGAAATTCTAATTCTCTCCTTACCATATGGTTAAATTTCCCCACTGAGAATTAGTTGAAAAAGGAGAAATAATCTATTAATCTCTGTAATAGATTCACAAATGAGGTTTGCCACAGAACCTGTTTTTGAATGGTAATATCAGAACAGTTGGGTGCCTTGTTTCGGGAAAGAAAGGACCAGGCGACAACAGAAAACGTTTGAATTTTCACCTGGAAAGAATGAAAAGAAGCCAAGCTGCAGATTTCAAAGTAATTGACTGAGATTTCATCTAGCGAGGACATGACTACAATACAGACCTTCCTCACCTCGTGTCTCCGGATCAGAGGCGAACATACAAGCCGAGCCCTCCGAAGAGGGGGGGGGTGGTGGTGTCTCACTCCCCCCCCCACCCCCAACCCCATTTGGCTGCTGCTCTTGTCCCTGGTCGCCGTCCAAGCGCACAGTCACCGAGCGCCTCGCTCCCTTCCCCCTTTCCAAGGGATGCCACCGTTAACCTCTATCATTATTAATCCAAAGGCATCTTAGGTTTATTGTTTTCCAATTAGCAGCTTCATTGTCCCGGGGATGATAAACAAAGGGCTTTATAATCGCAATAGGGGGTTTGTAGTTTGGTTGTTTGTTTTTTTTTTTTTTTTTAAATTTTATTTAATCTGTTTAATATCCAACTTGTAAAACTCACGTGGTCACTTAAGGATGACGGATACTGTCATTATAATTTGATGGTTAGGGGGAACATTTCATCCCGCGCATCTTATTGCTTCGAAGGCGGAGGTCTCCGGCTCGATCTCTCCCTCTGATCCGTGGGTTCGCTAGTGCTAACCCCTGTCTTTTTGCCTGCAACTTTGGGGAGGGCGAACGCTCCCGCTCCCGCTCCCGCTCCCCGAGGCTGCAGCCGCCGCGTTTGCCCCAAGGGGCGGCCGGTGTTGCCGGGCCGCACCGTCGGAGCTGGGGAACGGGGGCATCGCGGCGACCTCCCGGAGGTCACGGCCGCCTCCTCTTGACCTCGACTGCCTTCCCTCAGATTTGCGCTCTGCTTCTGAATTTTCTCTCTTTTCGTCTAAGCTTTCTGCTCATCCCCGTCCACACCCCCCCAAAGCCTGCCTACTGCTGATCTCTCTGTGGATCTGTGCTTGTCCCTGCTTCTACCCATCCGTTCATCCACCTCGCTTTTTATTTCTTTTATTTCTCCTCATCCTTTCCTTTTCCTTTCTTTCTGGGTCTGGCCCCCCCCCCCCGGTCTTGAGACATCGAGGGATCCCAGTCATCTTGCCGATGCGTCCGTGTGTGGCTCGCCGTGCTTTAATGAGCCCAACTTTCTTCCAAATTCTAGCTTGGAGGGGGGTGAGAGGGAGAGGAAAGTGGAGGAGACAAAAAGAAAGCCCCTCTCGCCTCTCCTGGACCCGCCCGTTGTGATCTGTCTCCCCCCCCCCCTTCCCGAAGAAGTGGCTGTTTAACAGTCTGCGGGAACTTTAGTTTGGAAGCAGGCAGAAGAATTTATAGAAGCTTTAAATGCGGGGCTTATAAAAATACCGAGGAATGGTCTTTGAGGTTTATGCACTCGTAAACTTTTGCTGATTGCTTCTGGGAAGTTGTCAGGCATTTAACACTGCGTTTATCTTACAGCGCAATGAAAACACATCTGCCCAGCGTCTCGTTACCTGGTTTAATTGTACCGCAGCCCTCTGCCACCGGCTCCGCTCCACTCGGGTCATTATTTCGGGAAACGAGCAGCCCGGAGGCGAGCCGCAGAGGGGACGGCGCCGGTCGCCCCGGAGCATCACCTCCCCTCCACCGTGAGCGGCCGGGCTCGGGCCGTCCCGGGAGGGGCTGGAGGGAGGGACAGGGGGTGCCAGGAGGCTGGAAGGTCCCAAAACACAGATGAGAACGGACAGCACAACGATGGCTAATTTTCCATGGTGTCTTTTGCAAGATCTACTCGAGGGTCATTTTATCCTGCTCCCCACCTGGGAGAGAAGTTAAAAATCCCTTCCCTCTCCCCAGGGCCGGTCTTCTCCTTTGCCGAAAAGCCTCCAGGAGGAAGGATGCTTTCCAAATTCTCCCTAAAGATGCCTAGGAGATGACTGCTAGCGAGGCAGATTTTAGGCAGATGAGGGCAGACTCTCCCTGCCCGCTCTGGGCAGAGGCACGGCGTGCCCGCTGAGGCAGGACGGCAGGGCTTGGCATCACCCGCAAGTTCCCGGTCCTTCTTCCAGCGGCTCAGCCCCGAGTCCCTCCTGCCCCCGACACACCGGGCCTGGGAGAGAGCAGAGCGGGGAGCCGAGCTCCCCGGCCGGCCGGGGGCAGCCCCAGACCCAAGGTCTGCCCGGTTTTCCCGGCGCTAAATCTGGTGTCGGAGGGCGCTTTTCGTTCACCGCATCTGCTTCTGTGTTGCCTTCACTCTCAGGCAAACTTTATTAAAGTTCAGCGTGAAGAAAAGACAGTAAAAAGAAAGAAATTACACACACCACCCCTCCCACCCCCTCAACCCCCCCTTTTGCGTTCGCTCCTGGTGCGAACCTCCTCAGAGGTGTCACTCCAAGGGCAGTCCCAGGAGGCCGGTGAATTCCCAACCTGGAAAGTGTTCCCAGCAGCAAAGAGGGATCCGGCAGCCCACCGGGGCCGCGTGTAGGGGAGGAGAAGGGGGCGATGCTCTCAACCCCAGGGACAGCATCCTGTTCCCCGGGGCCAGGAGGGTCGGGGAGCGGGCAGGGTGGCGGGACGTGGCGGGTGCGTGTGCGCAGATGGACTTGGGGGAAATTCGTGTGGCGGGGGGCTGGAAAATGGAGGAAAGCATCCCCCCCACCCCCAGTCCTTTGCAGGAGGGGAAAAACTGTGCTGATGGAGTTGACCCGACAGAAGAGCAGAGATGAGACATCTTGAGGTGAGGGATGCCACCCACAGACGGGTGTCCCTGCACCTCGGAAGGGGACGGCTGAAGATGGAAAAGAAAGTCTAAAGGGTTGCAGAGGGATGAACGGCACCTGAGTGTCCCCGCAGAGCCCGGGAAGGACCTCCCGGCCACCCGGCCCCGGTCCCGGTCTCTGCTCTCCCGATCCAAAAACCACAGCACCATCTCCTGGGCAGCGGGAGAAATGCATGGAGCGCCTCGGAGGCGGCGGGGTTGATGGCGGCGGTGGAAGGAAGGACCGACGTAAAGCTGGAGACAGAAAATTACACGGAAGTGTAAAAATGAATAAATAAATACATAAAAAATACATGGAAATATAAAAGAACCCTGCAGTGTGTTTTGTCATGTTTTGTCATGGGGAAAGAAATAATTGTTCCTCTGGTCTGCTTTTGAAGCTGAAGCCTATGGGTTGAAGGCTGTGCTTGGTCAGGAGTCAAGAGGCTACCAGGAGGTATTATGTATTCATTTACATAGATTCACACCAGGAAATGTATGGACTTGAAATAGATTGTGGCTGGAAAAGCCTCATGGTGTCCCAGTGTCAGGGACAACACTGGGTGCATATGCAATGATAAACTCATCGAGGAGTTACGCTGAGGTTTGTGGAGAAAGGCTGGAAGATCCTGTTACAATTCAGTGTGCTCTATTTTGGATCAGGGAATTTTGAGAGTTAGTTCTTTCTTTCTTTCTTTCTTTCTTTCTTTCTTTCTTTCTTTCTTTCTTTCTTTCTTTCTTTTTCTTTTTTTCTTTCTCTCTGCCTTCCCTCTCTGTCCTTCCCTTTTTTTTCCTCTCCCTCTCCCTCTTTTCTCTCCTTCCTTCTGTTCCTTTCCCCAGAGAAGCCCCTTTATGCCTTCCAAACCATTCCCCTCCTCATGGATGTGGTTTCCCATGTTTGTGCACTTCTGCTTTGGCCAAACCAGGGTTACTGGGATAGCTCCCCTTAGCAAACCATTCCCTGGATCGACAGAGATACCTGTTATGCTTATTTATCTACTTCAGCCTGAATTCTGCCCCATGCAGCTCTCTCTAGCTAGTACTGCTCCCCTCTTGTTTCCAGCTCTCAGAGTAGGTCCTCGTTCTCTCTGCTCCTTTCCAACACCCACCAGCAACTCTCTGTGTGGGTCTCAGCGGGAGCAGAGGTCAGAGCTCTGGCCAGGTTTAATATTTACTCCCTCCCCAGCTTTCATGCTCACAATTGACCCTATTTTGTTTATACTGGAAACTTCCCACTGGAAGGAATGTGGCAGTGATCGTACTCTTCCCACCTTTGTTTGGCCAGGCTATAGATGTTTATTTTCAGTTAATATTTCATTGCCAAACGGTTTCTATAGGCCTTTCCTTTTCCTTCCATGCTTTTTTGAACTCCTTCCAGTTCACCTTTATTGGTACTGAAAGTACTTAAATCTGAAAGCAGTAGTGGAGGTGCTATCTCATCAGTATTGTATACCGAGAGAGACATCTATCACTTCCCGGGTACATGACACGGTGCCTCTGTGTTAGAAGCCAAAAAATTACATTGGATTTTTTTTTTTTTTTTTTTTGGTCATACTGCTAGATCCTATTTAATTTACTGAAGCCCATACATCCAAATCTATATGTTAGTAGGCACGTATATTACACCTACTGTATTCCCTTCAGCCACCACTTTGCAATTATAGGAAGAAAAAAAAAAAATGCTTGCGTGTGCCTTTCTTCCCTTCTTTATAAATCCATGCTGTTTATTGGTTGTGGATCTGTTCTCCCCTAAGTGCTCAGGATTTTTACCTTTTAATATTTTTTCCACTATATTACTGCAGCCTGAAGTTAGGCTTACCAGATGGTAGATGACAGGTTCACTCTTTCTCTTCCTCTTCCCCTGCCATTTTTAAAGACCAGTAACATGCTTCCCTTTCTTTTCAGACCTCTCAGAGATTGCTAATTCTCCAGAAGACTGTAAAATAATTGTCAGTAGTTTGGATAAGTTCATTAGTTAATTCCCTTTCCTCCTCTCCATGCTGCACATCACAGAGATAGGCTCAGTTTCACATCCTTAGTTTTCTCCCCCTCAACTTTCCTTATGACCTTCTCCCAACAATTCTAACTATAAAGTTGTTTGGTTTTTTTTGAATTGTACTTTATTTTTCTTAAAAAATGCAATTCAATACTTTTGCTGATTTAGAATCATCACTCCTTTCCCCCCTTCTTTGTAGAATAACAAACCTTTTATTCCTAGCAATTCCCTTTTCCCCCTTGTAATTAAAAGATCATCTAGAATTTATGCACATCTAAGTAGTTGCTACATTGAAAAATGGAAGCACTATCACTAGCAATGTTGCTATACTCTATAAATAAGGCAATTTTATATGTTTAATAACTTATCATGGGCATAAAATATAAAAATGTGTTGAAATACAGTTCAGTAAGAGTCAAAATCCATATATTTAACAGTGGAAAATAATTTTGTTCTCGGATTCTTCCTATATTTCAACTATTTTTGAATTAAAATATAAGCTCATTTCCTATTACATCGCTTCAGTTGCCATGATAAGTAACAAGAAAGAACAAAGAAATTCCACCCTGGATTACTTTGGTAAATTCATACTTTAATCTTTTGGTAGACGATGTTTTTCAAACACACTCAGATGTCTGATTGTCAGCTTTATGTCTCAGGAAGTATTCCCAGCAATTCAGGTACAGTAAAGTATCTACCTCTAGCAAGTCTCTGTGTACTATATAACTTTTATAGTCATTATAAAAAGTAATTTATTGAAAAAACTTAAACCTTTTCCAACTCAACTGACTTTTGATTTAAAGGTGTGTGCTCCTGGTTATGGTAATCTGGTGTGGTAGGTGCTTTTTTCAGAATTAGGTTTGCTGTTTATGTCACAAAGTTTAGAAGCTCTGAGAGTAACATCCTCTAAAACACACTGTGTTTAGAGAAACAGATATCAGCTCATGTTTCACTGTTACAGTGCCTAGAATTGCACATAATACAAGGCAGGAGAACTTCTCCCTTTTTTAGATCACGTTTTTTTTTTTTTCTCTTGGGTATTATTTCTCTTTGCTTTCACTGTAGTAAAATACAGTGATCCTGGCTACAGGCTGGGACAGGGGAAATGGCATGTAACAAAAAAGGGGAAGCAACATAGTTCATTGGTATGCAACTGTATCTTTCTGTTTTTCTTTCTTTCTTTCTTTCTTTCTTTCTTTCTTTCTTTCTTTCTTTCTTTCTTTCTTTTTCTCTCTTTCTTTCTCTCTTTCTTTCTTTCTTTCTCTCTTTCTTTCTTTCTTTCTTTCTCTTTCTTTCTTTCTTTCTTTCTTTCTTTCTTTCTTTCTTTCTTTCTTTCTTTCTTTCCTTCCTTCCTTCTTTCTTTTTCTTTCTTTCTTTTTCTCTTTCTTTCTTTCTTTCTTTCTTTCTTTCTTTCTCTTTCTTTCTTTCTTTCTTTCTTTCTTTCTTTCTTTCTTTCTTTCTTTCTTTCTCTCTCTCTTTCTTTCCTTCCTTCCTTCCTTCCTTCCTTTCTCTTTTCCTTTTTTACCTCTTTCTCTTTCTTTCCCTTGATTTCTTGCTTCTTAGAATCATAGAATTGTCTAGGTTGGAAGGGACCTTTAAGATCATCTAGTCCAACCATTAAGCTAACTGATAAAAAACCATCACTAAACCACATCTATAAGAACTATGTCTACTCATCTTTTAAATACCTCCAGGGATGGCGCCTCAACCACTTCCCTGGGCAGCCCATTCCAATGCTTAATAACCCTTTCCATGTAAAACTTGTTCCTAATATCCAACCTGAACCTTCCCTGGCACAACTTGAGGCCATTTCCTCTTGTCCTATCACCTATGACGTGCAAGAAGAGACTGACCCCTGCTTCTCTACACCCTCCTTTCAGAGAGTTGTAGAGGGCGAGAAGGTCTCCCCTCAGCCTCCTTTTCTCCAGGCTGAACACCCCCAGCTCCCTCAGCCACTCCTCACAAGACTTATACCTCAGTACCATATGGCCTTGTTTCATTTTAAAAGTGACAGGATCTTTCAATAATAGCAGAGACCACGATCAAGAGGAAATCTCCTTGTGGCAGTGTCGAGCTCTGATTAGCACTGTGACACTCACGGTAATTTTGAGCCAAACCATTGTAATGGGATATGAACCTGCTTTTCCATCCAGAGAGGAGGATGCTGCCAGCAATGGTCCCAGTCCTGCCATTGATTCTGTGTGGGCAGAGACCTGCTGGTGCAAACTAAAGGACTCCACCTCACTTTGGCAAGGGAAGGAAAAGCAGGGAGGCAGGAGCAGGTGAGGCAGGGACCCTGCTGTGCTCCTGTGAGGTCCAGCTGCTGAGCTCTGACATCTAAGGGTGCTCACAGCAGCCTTGGTGTTGCTCTGCATTGTGCTGCTAGCTCAGTTAGACCTTCGTTCAAACCCAGGATCAGCACACCAACTGCCAGACCTCAGCCACAACCAACGTGGGGTAAGGACAGAGGCCAAAGGCTATCCATGGAAATAAACCCTACAGTTCAGTTTTGTGAGGAACTTTGGCTTTCAGGGTATTTTGCAACACAGCCTCGGTTACCAACAGCAGTCCAGGTACCACAAAGCTTACACACAACTCCCTTTCTGAGGGTAAGACCGAGTGACCAGAGAATGCTTGAGGGCTGACAAAAGCTTTTAGCGTCCTTCGTCCTGTCTTAGGCTGTCACAGAGACTTACGGATGTTTCCTTTGCAGAGTTATTTGATTATTCCAGGAGAGGACTGCTGGAAGCAAGGGGCTCCGCGCACCTGCAGGCTGAATCCACCAAAGTGACAGTCATCTTTGAAGAGGCAAGTTTGCATGGAGAACAACATATTTCAAACTGATTTACTTCATTACTGTCCCATTTCTTGCACTGGCCATCCACCTGGACAACTATTTGATTTATTTGAGTTTAAATGGGCATGAAAACAAACAGCCTGGCTTGAGGCAAGACTAAGAGCATCTGAGCTACAAAACACGTGGGATTACACCTGGGCATTTGTGAGCTGAGGCACCGTCAGGGAAAGGGCACAGGCAGCCTTTTCACACCCCTGGCCCTATACACACCGACGTATAGCATCAGATCAGGCTAATACAGGAAAGACAACCTGTTTAATGTACTGGTTGGTTACCCACTTCTTGTCAATAATCCCGAATTAAGAGTTTAGTGACGAATTACGTGCTGTTTTTCTGAAAGGAGAGTTCACTGAGGTCAACTTTGTACTGATTAAGGTCAACTATATAGTCTGATCAGCCATCAGACTTGGAGGGATGCTCGCTTGAAGCACCACAGGCTCCCTGAGACATATTTTTTAAACTTCCCGAACAGGGCATGGGATTTTTCCCTGCCCCTCTTTCTTAACTGTGGCCATAGGATATTCTTCAGGAATTTCCCAGTGTAATGGCAGAAGGATGGGGGACAGAGACTCCAACACTGACATTGGCCCTGATAAACACAAGTCACCCTGGAGACACGTGTTCTGTGTCCCATGGTACACATCAGATTTGACCTTTGGGCATCTGGGCATCTAACTTCTTGGTCCAAATTTTGCTTTTCTAAACTTGGCCTCTTCTTTGTACCATACCATGTGATTACCTTCAGAATTCCCACACTTCTTAGGGTAAGTTCTCTGTATTGTTCACCTGAAGTAAAAAAAAAACAAGCCAAAACAACTTCACCCAAAGATAAAACAAAGACTCAAATGCAAAGATTTCAGCAGTGATAGTTATTCCTGTGTATCAGATGAAGCCCGTGGTGCCAAGGAGCGTAGCTTCAATGTGCTCACCAACCTTCTGCTCATGCATAGGATGAATCTGGATGACCCAAGTGCCCACACATTACAAGATGTGGGAACTTTTTTTAAGCAATAACTTCAGGACTATACCAACAGTGTGAGACCAGGCACAGTGAGAAGCATGGAGTCTGCAACACATTGTTATCGTATTCACGCTGTTGATTCTGATTCTCTGATAAAGTTAATTGACTGAGTCAGGGCAAATTTGCTCCGCACCTGCTCTGGACAGAGCAAGCTCAACCAGCTCTAATCAATCATTCCCACCAGGAAACTGGCACGAATGGTGCTTGTTCAGCTGGTGCCAGCGGCTGATCTTGGTGGTACTGGTGGGATGTGCAAATCGCTCTGGGGGAACCACATCAGGATCTGTCCCTAAGCCACTTTATTTTTTACTCTTAAAATTGTACATTCCCTGAGCCTTTCTAATGAGCTTTGCTGGTCTCAATACCGTGCAGATGATGCTCTGGCAGCATTTTCTTCAGAAAATATGTACTTTATTGCATTTGCCACTTGTCCATTATTAAATTGGTTGTAGGATGGACCAAGGGAGGATCTTTCCCTCTGGTATTTAGGAAACGTGTAGACATGGCACTTCAGGGCATGCTCTAGTGCCCGAGATTGTTGGTTTGTGTCTGTTTGTGGGTGGAGTGGGGTGTGGCTGTGGGCGTTTGTTTTGGTTTGGTTTTGGTGTTTGGTGTTCTGGGATTTTTAGTGGGGTTTTTTTGTTTGCTTTGGTTTTTGTTGTTGTTGTTGTTGGTTGGACTCGATGATCTCAAAGGTCCCATCCAACCAAAAATATTCTGTGATTCTGTGATTCTGTGCCCACACTCAGACTCCTCATCTGAGGGTCTTCAGCAAGGAGGGATGGCTGCACTGTGGTAGGGCACATGGGCCAGGAGTCTAAGAAACTGTGCCCTGCATTTCCTGGATTTACCCGTCAAGAGATTCACCCCAATTAGGGCATGTTTAGAATTGGTTATTGGACATACCCAGGACCTGCCTCATCCTTTGTTTCTGAATATTTCTGCCCCCTTTTACCTGTTTTGCCCTGCCCTGCTGCCTGCATACAAAACACTCCATTCAAAATCCGTGCCTCTTCTCAGAAGGAACATGTATCTAAAGGCATGTTTAGCATGGCACAAGCCTGTGGGAGCCTGTGGGTGTCCTGCACAATGGTTCCTGGTGTGGTATGTGGAGCAATCGGACCTAAGCCCCAAGAGGAGCAGAGCTCTGCCAGCCCCCTACAATGTGGTTACAACATGGGATGCAGCAGCTATGGCAAACCCAGGACCTTGAGTCAGACAGAAGACTACTTAAAAGCCCCAGCAGAGCTGTAACTCTTCCCAAGGCAGCTACAGAAGGTTAAACTGTGTTTGCAGACAGTGCATGGCAGGAGAAAAGAAAGCAGATAGCAGCGAGACTTATAAATGACAGTGCTTGCTTTTGAAGTGTTACTGGTTACCTACTGGTTACCAGTGTTACTGGTTTTTAGTTAGCAGAGAGAGGAGCCTGACTAGGACCCTTCCTTTGAGTTTGTCAGACCACACCACAAACAGGGCAGAAGAGGGATGGGGATCGTGCTCAAAGATATTTTAACAAGGAGAATGGCAGCAGCAATAGCAGCTGTAAAAATCCTATGGGGTAATGGGCAACTCCTTAGCAGAAGACAAGTAGACTGCAAAGGCAGCAAAATAAGAACGAATCGTAGGGAAGGACCATATACACATTTGGATCCTGCCAGCTCTGCGTTCACGTGCGGTGGCTACAGACCCTCATCCTGTGTTAAATGTGGGTTTGGGTGAATTACTCCCAATGTGGGAATAGGGAGCTTCAACCAGGGGCAAGTGGGTGGGCACTGAAGAGGGTATTGTGGTTTGTGTTCTACCTCATGATATCTTGCCTGTGTGTCCAGAAGCTCAATCAGAAAGCAAGGGGAACATTTAAGATCTAAGACTGGACGCTAACAGGCAAACCAGAGCCTGGGCAGGAACAAAGGTATCAACCCTCCTGTCCTCGCCCCAGATTTGATGGGCACCGTGGTGGTCGCTGCTCTCTCTGCCGGGCTCTGAAGGCATGAGAAGGCGTTCAGCTGTCCCAGTGAATTTAATTCCTTGAACATCTGCTCCCCGTCTGCTACAGAAAAGATGGCAGGCCAGATGGGAACATCCTAGTGGCTGCAGCCAGCCTGGGGGGCACCTACTGCATTGTGCTCGAAGATATTTTGAAAATGATAGATCACAGGACCTGAAGAGCTTCCACATAAAAGACCTAACATTACTGTAAAGTTAAATAAAGCGGAATTTTTTTTTCTTCTGTAAGGGAAAATTGTTCATACAATAAGAGGCAAAAGTAAGAGATATATTCTCTAGAGATTCAGCAGGTAGACCACACTTCTAGGAAAAGGAAAATGAAAGGCAGAGACTGAGCCTGAGCATGGGCTATACACACTGTGTAGTCGTTACTGCACAGCTTGCCTCTGCTTTCTACCATTTCAGGTGGCCACTTCCAAAACAGAGTTTGGCAAGAGACAGGTTTGAGAAGCGGGCTCACATGAACCTCAGGAAGTTCAACAAGGCCAAGTGCAAGGTCCTGCACCTGGGTCAGGGCAATCCTAGGTATCAACACAGGCTGGGGGTTGAAGTGATTGAGAACAGCCCTGCTGAGAAGGACTTGGGGGTACTGGTGGATGGAAAACCGGACGTGAGCAAGCAATGTGATCTCACATCCCAGAAAGCCAACTGTACCCTGGGCTGCATAAAAAGAAGCGTGGCCAGCAGGACCAGGGAGGTGATTCTGCCCCCTCTACTCTGCTCTGGTGAGAGCCCACCTGGAGTACTGTGTCCAGCTCTGGAGTCCTCAGCACAGGAAAGACATGGACTTGTTAGAGCAGGACCAGAGGAGGGCCACAAAAGTGATCAGAGGGATGAAACACCTCTGCTGTGAAAAAAGGCTGAGAGAGTTGAGGTTGTTCAGCATGGAGAAGAGAAGGCTCTGGGGACATCTTGTTTCAGCCTTTCAATACTTAATGACGACTTACAAGAGAGATGAGGAGACACCTTTTACCAAGGTGTGTAGACAGGATACAGGAGGTACAGTTTTAAACTGAAAGAGGGGAGATTTAGATTGGACATAAGGAAGAAATTCTTTATTCTGACAGTGGTGAGGCACTGGAACAGGCTGCCCAGAGAAGCTGTGGTTGCCCCATCCCTGGAAGTGTTCAAGGTCAAGTTCAACGGGCCTTTGAGAAACCTGATGTAGGGAAAGATGTCCTTGTCCATGGCAGAGGGGTTAGACTAGATAATCTTTAAAGGTCCCTTCTGACCCAAACCATTCTATGATTCTAAGAGTCTCAAAGAAGTTCATGCTAGTTTGTGCTCAATATGGACTGCACCAGTTTTGGCTCCTTTCAGTCCTCTTAGACCATCCTGGAAGGCTTTGGTTTCCAGATGCCAAATATGTCAACATACTCTGTTTTTTCTCAGTTTGATGGTGCAAAAGCTGTGTGGGCTGCCTATACCACATCTCTCTGACAAAGGAAACACAAACTAATAGTGACATCTTAGGGCTTAAGGAGACACAGGCCAAATGCTCTGGGTTCTAGGTGAATCCAGTCTGCTGAGGAGGGCTCTGGTTTTAGCGATGGGGTATCCACCAGTCTGTGCCACTTTGCCTTGGGGACTAGGGACTGCTCCCCACCCCCTTTACTTAGGAGTGCAGATATAGCCTAAAAGCTGGAACCTTCGTCACTGGGACAATTTCAGCTGACAAGTGAAGGTTGCACAATTTCCCTGGGATGTCAAATGGTGAAGGAAAGTTTACCCCACTGAACTGGCCAAACCAGGCAATACAGAGGGTCAGCAAATTTTAGGGGCAAACAGAGACTCAGTGTCATTTTGTCTCAGCCCTTGGATTTAAATTTTTATACCTTACTAATCAATTGTAAAGACATTTATGCTCAGAGACTGACCATACATCACTTACTGCCATCACTAAGGAGGGTCTGGCAGCTTCTACCTCGGGACAATAGAAATTTTTCTTTCAGCTCCAAATCAGTGATGCTGCAGATTGAATACAAACCTGACTGAGGTTTGGTAGTTAGTTAATAGAAACACAGTGTAACAGAATCTAGTGCTAGATCATATTTATGCTATGTTGTGAGGAAAACAGAAATCCATCCAATTTCAAATGAAAGGTGGACAACAGCTGCCAGAACTGCTGCTGGAATGAAACTCTGGAAGAAAAAAAGAAGGATATTAGCACAGGGTAGACAGAACAGCTTATTTCCAAAAATTATTGTCAGCTGAAGTACAGAACCAGAACAGGCAGGATTTTATTTAACAATATTCACAACATTCATTTCAGAATTTCACAGAATTTTATTTCAGCCTGTATTGTGATTCTTAAGCAGTTACAGAAGAGCTTTATAAAAAAAAAAAAATCTAGAAACTGGAAAATCCAAGAAAAATGTGAAAGTGATGTTATAATGGCTGCAAAGAAATTGTGAGTGTTCAAACACTGTTAAGGATTGTCATTTATACAAAGCATACAGATCAATTAAAGCAAAAGGACGTAAAGACTAACTATCCCCACAGGTGACACAGCTGGTGCAGGGAAGATTTATCCTTTTAGATCAAACTTGACATAGATTATTCACTGAAATGTTTGAGAAACCTCACTGTCCTCCCTGTTCTCACAAACCTGAGGCAGCCTTACTGCAACTGAAGAGGAGATTTTGGTATTTCAGGTAATTTTTCTGGTCTGTCTGAAACAGCAGGTGCAGTTTAGAGTCAGATAGTCCCAGCTAGGTGGACGTGGCTTTAGCAGTTTGCAGTAAAGTACAGGTTTAGGCAAGTACCTTTTAGTTCCCATTTTCTTCAGTCTATTTGTTGGAAACTGTCACTGAAATAATAATTTACCTATTGAAAAAAAAAGGGCTACAGAGTCAACTTCTGACTACGTTTAGTACTTCTGTTACAGAACAGTGATAGTGAAACAAGGTTAACACGACCTTAGATTTTGCTTGCAAGAACAGCACAAAAGATCTATTAAAAACCCAAAGAGACTGAGCACTTGCAAAAATAAAAGAGGGAGAAAAGGCAGGACCAGAAGGCCCTAGGAGCTGCCACCACTTGATAAAAACAGTCTGCACTATCTGTGAGGATATCGGTTGTGTCATGAGAGGTAGCCTGGTGGTCATAGGAGGTTGTAACTCCAGATGGACACATGCTCTGCCAAGAGGGGAGCAGACAAGAGGCATTAAGTCAATTGTTTTGCACAAGACGTTTTCAGGCAACAACCAGCAGGTAGAGTTGACTGAGTCCCAAAATATGGCACAGTCAGGGGAAGGTTGTGTCAGGGTATACCCAGAGGTCCAAGTGGCAAACACGCAACTCTAATTCAGCATTGATTCTGCAATTAAGTTAATAGTTCGTTTACAAGTATTTGAAGTCTTTGCTGTGTTAACCCTAGGAAAGTGATGAGGATGGTGATGGTGTGTGCCTGGCAAGGGGAGGTGTGGGGAAGCCTGTTGTGGGATGGTGCTGGTGCATGCCTTTTGGAAAGGACTGTTGGGTTGTGCTCCCGTAGCGCCATTCCGATAGGCTCTTGAGAGGCAACAGGAAGAGCAGACCTCTGCCGGGCTTCCCTGGCTCTTAACGAGTCTAAACAACAGCTGTTCTCTCTTCCTTTGGGCCAAAGTCAAACGCTGCAGCATAAAACATGTGGGTTACAGTGCCACGGAGGGACTGTGCAATCCGTCCTCCTGCAACTGTTGCGGGCGTATGCACTTGTGTGAGCAGCATTTACATGCACATGAGAGTCTAGAAGAGGGCGGGAGACCCATAAAGTACAGATTACGGTTAAAAAGCCCGAAGGAACCGCTGCGAGCATCTAATCGGGCCTCCTGTGCGATGCATAAGACTGGGCTGAATTAATTTGTTTAAACTAGATCATGTCTATAGAGAAGAAAACCTTAACATTTCAGTTTCCAAGCCCAAACCATGACACTATATTAATGCACCATGACCTTAGACAAGTTGTTCCAATGGTAGCTGTTCTCACTGTTTAAAATGTGCAACTTTCCCCTGATTTGAATGTGGCTCTTTCCGCTTTGGCACTGCATTGTTAGACCTTCCTTGGCCAGGCTGAAGAGCACTTTTACTAAAGTAACTGAGCCATCAACCGTTAAAAGTCAACTCCTTAAGTTTATCATGATAAAACACCCCTTAGTGACTCTTCCTGGTTTATTTCTGAACCCTGCTGGTATCGTTAGCTGCCTTCCCGAGGGGGTGGGCAGCAGAACTGGACACCATGCTCCAACCGCACTCATTCAGGGGGTCGGTGGCTGACTGGCTGCTTGAATGCTGAGCCTGAACATCAGGCCCTTTTCCTCTACTGCTATTCCCTGTTCATGTATCCAAAGATTTCAGTGGCCCTAGAATTGCACTTGGAACAGTGTTCAGCTCACTGGCCATTTTTTCCCTTATTAAAAACCACCCTTCTTTCTTTGTCAAGCTGACAGATTTACAATCAACTCAGGAATTTTGTTTCAGATGTGGGCATGATATTACCTTACATTTAGTTGTCTTGAACTTTTCCAGTATTTCTCTGATTACAGAAAAGAGTGAGTTTCTTTGTCAACTGTTCTGAAATTCATGTATATGAAATTTCTTACAACATAACCTTCACCTATGTTTTGAAAGGGAATTCACATTCATTTAAATGCACCTGCTATATCTCCAAGAACCTGCTTGCGCACTTCCAATATGCTAAAACTTTTATTTAAATATGTATTACAGACCAGAGAACTGGTGTTCAGACACAGATTTTAAAATCAGGAAACACCATTAAAATAATTTAATCTAGGTCTGTCTATGAGGACCCTGGAGCAGGTTCAGTGCAAGAAGCAAAGAGAAGCAGCTTGACATTGATAACTAAAGTTGTATATTTTGATCTAACTTTTGCCTGACTTAGATGGCAGAATTTTTTTCTATGCTTCTTAAAAATAATGTCTAATTCCTGCATGAGCTCGAGCAGCTTTTTCAAGCAGACACTTTTACTTGATTCAGAGGCTTCAGCTGGTGAGAAGCTATCAGAGTGGCTGAAAAATTTCCTTAAAGTCTGATTACCCTCACCGTTAACAATTTACACAAGTTCTGAATGCACATACAGTGTCAGTTGCAAGCTATTGGAACGTCACAGAATCATAGAATGGTTGAGGTTGAAAGGGACCTCTGAAGGTCATTTGGTCCAAACCCGCTTCTCAAGAAGGTTGTGTTATAGCAGGTTGCCCAGGATCATTTCCAGTTGCCTTTTGAATAACTCCACAGATGGAGACTCCACAACATCTCCGGGCAAGCTATTCCAATGTTTGACCAGCCTCAGAGTAAAAAAGTGGAAGTTTGTGTTCAGATGGAATTTCCTGGTTTTAGTTTATGTCCATTGCCTCTTGCCCTGTCTGTGGGCACTACTGAGAAGAGCCTGGCTCCCTCTTCTGCATTTCTTTCCATCAGATATTTATATATGTTGATAAGGTGCCTCCTGAGCCCTCTCTTCTCCAGCCCTAGCAGTCCTACCTCTTCAGCCTCTCCTCACACAGGAGATGCTCTAGTTCCTTAACCATCTTTGTGGCCCTGCACTGGACTTACTTTAGAAAGTCCATCTCTCTCTTATATTGGAGATCCCAGAACTGGACACATTACCAGGCATGTGCCTCACAGTGCTTAGTAGTGGCAAAAGATCATCTCCCTCAACCCACTGGCAACCCTCTTCCTAATGCAGCCCAGGATGCTGTTGGCTTTTTTTTTTTTTTTTTTGCTGCACTGATAGCTCATAGTCAGCTTGTTGTCCACCTGGACACCAAGGTCCTTCTCTGCAGAGCTGCTTTCCTGCTGGTTGCCCCTCAGCAACCAACTGGTGTGTGGGGTTATTCCTCCCTAGGTGCAAGACTTGACAGTTCCCCTTGTTGAACTTCACAAAGTTCCTCTCTGCCCAGTTCTCCAGCCTGTCCAGGTCCCTCTAAATGGTAGCACTCTGATGTATCAGATGCCCCTCCCAGTTTTGCATCATGTGTGAACTTGCTGAGGTGCACCCTGTTCCAGTGTCTAAGTCATTAATGAAGAGGCTAAGCAGTATTTGCACCAGTGTTGAACCTCGTGGTATACCACTAATTATTTAACTTCAAATGAACTTTGTGCTGCTGACCACAACTTTCTGGGCCCAGTTGTTCTCTCAGTTTTCAATCCATCTCACTATCCGCTTATCTAACTTGTACTTTTTCAGTTTGTCTATGATGATGTTATGGGAGACAGTGTCAAAAGCCTTACTAAAGTCAAGGTAAATGACATCAACTGCTCTTGCCTCATCCACCAACCCAGTTATCTCATTGTAGAAGGCTATCAGGGTGGTTAAACATGATTTCCCCTTCATAAATCTATGCTCACTACTCCTAATTTCTTTCTTATTTGGAAATGGTTTCCAGGTGGATTCTGATCATCATCTTCCCAGTGACTATGGTAAGGTTGACCGGACTGCAGTTTGCCAGCTCTTCATTCTTGCCCTTCTTGAAGATAAATAGGAGTGACATTTGCTTGCTTCCATTCTTCAGGAACTTCCCCTCGAGGCCAAGACCTTGCAAAGATAAAAGTGACCTCATGATGACATCAATCAGTTCTACCAGGACTCATCGTGTATGTCCAATTTGTTGAAGTGCTCCCTAACCTGGTCCTCCTCCTCCAAGAGTAAGTCTTCCTTGCTCTGGATTTTCACTCTTGTAGCAGGGGCCTGGGATTCCTGAAGACTAGTCTTACCAATAAAGACTGAGCCAAAGACAACGTTGAGTTCCTTGGCCTTTTTTGTGTCCTCTGTCACCAGGTGCCCTTGTAGCAGATACCAATGGCACTCATGTTGGTCTGCCTGCTAATCTTGACCCATACACTCTCAGCTGGCTCTGACCTGTCCCAAGGGTGAGCTCCATGCCCTCCAGTTGGGCTTTCACATAAAGAGCAGTTCCCCCTCCCTGTCTTCCTGACCTGTCCCATCTGAAGAATCTCTATCACTCCTTTGCAGCGCTCTGTCCATGTGAACATCCCACAATGTCTCTGTGATCCCAGAGGTAATAGCCCTGTAACTGCACGTAGACCTCTAACTCCTCCTCTTTGTTATGCCTTTGTCTACTCGACAGAAGAGATTTCTTACTAATATAAATCTTTCCCTGGCTCTTGGAGCTCTTATATCTTCTTCTTAGAGAAATCAAATTGATCTGTGTTATTTTCTCATTGCAAGGCAGGTTTTCCAGACCATGAATTGTAACTGTTTTCTGAATCTTTTTCAACCTGTATCCTAATCAGGTCCTTTTCCAAGTATAGATCTCAATGGTGGGTGCAGCTATCCAGATGTGGTCTCTCTAATCCTGTGTACTGTGTGAATAATAACATATCCTTACTATTCCTACTATAATTCTTTATTATTCCAAGGACTTAAACTTTATGAATGAGGAAGGTTGGAAACAATGCACAATAGAAACTCATGCTTTGGCCTTGTTCAATGATCCCTCTCTGCAACTAAACCTCCAAAGATTTAAACGATTGAGAATGCTCCCTTTGAGTGCCGGGACAATCAATCCCCCATTTGCTCAGTGCAATCTGGTAAGACATCAGCCAACGTGCAATGACAGTACAGAAAAACACACCTGCATATAAACTTCTGAAGCCTGGCCTATGAAGTCTCTTGTGAAAAAGGGCTGGAGAAGCTGGAAAATACTTCTAGCCAAGGAGAAGGGAAAAGGAAACCCACTGGATTCTGCCAGGGTAAGTCCTTCTGTGGAAAGAAATTATAAGATGCAAATTCAAAAGATTGCCAAGTTTTCTGTCCACCCTGTAGGAATAATTTTGCCCTACACATACATGCGTTAAAATTAAATAATAATGGCTAGATCTTAAATCAATATTGATGGCAAAATAGAAACACAGAATCATTCAAATTTGCAGTCCAAACTCCTGCTTGAGCTCTGAAGTCACGCACACATGTAAAGGCCTGGATCCCTCATCTTGAGAAGCTCCTTGTAGGTACTGGGAGGCTGCTGTCAAATGTCCTCTTCTCCAGGCTGAACAAGCACACGTCCCTTCGCTTCTCCTCACAGGACAATTGCTCCAGCTGCTGATCATGTTTCTGGCCTTCTGCTCAACTTGCTTCATTTGATCAATGTCTTCTTTGTACCTGGAGGGGCGAATCTGGAGACAGTGCTCTACATGGCATCCGAGGAGTGCTGAGCAAAGGGGGATAACCACTCCCCTTGCTGTATTAGCCTTGTTGCTGTTGATACAGTCCTGAATCCTGTTGGCCTTTTTCTCTGCCAGGGCACACTGCAGGCTCATGCTCAGCTTGCTATATACCAAAAGCCCAGTGTCCTTTCCAGCGGAGCTGCTCTACAGCCAGTGCATTTCCAGCCTGTATCACTGCAATGAGTTCTTCCTTCCCAGGTGCAGGACTTGGCATTTGTCCTTATTAAATTTCATGAAGTTCTTGTTGGCCTATTCCTCCAGCCTGTCTAGGTCCCTTTGGATGCTGGCCTTGCTCCCGGGCATACGGACAGGCATCAGTTTAGTATCATCTGCAAACAAGATGTGAGTGCTTTATGTTGCCTCCTCCAGGCCATTGATAAAGTTGTTAAACAGGACAGGTCTTGGTACAGATCCTGCTGTATTCAACTTGTAACTGGCCTCCCGGTGGAGTTCAACCCATTAACCAGTCCAACCATTAACCTGCTTTTCACACATCTACTTGTCTGCTGTCCAGACCAAAACACCCTAACTTGGATATAAGAATATTGCAGGAGGCAGTTTCAAAAACCTTGCTAAAACAGAGGTAAATGACATCCACTGCACTCACACTGATCACCACACCAGTTATTTCATGGTAAAAGACGATCAGGTCTGTTGGACATAAGTAAATCCATGCTGACTGTTCCAAATCATCTTCTTCACATGCCCAGAAATGTCTTCCAAGGTGACTTGCTCCACAATTTTCACAGGGATGAAAGTGCAGCTGACTAGCCTGTCGTTTCCTTAATGGCCATTTCAGCCTTTTCTGAATGTGGGTGCAACACTTGCCTTTCTCCAGAAGTCATGGAGCTCTTCCAGTCTCCACAACTTTTGAGAAAAAAGATAGAGAGTCACCTTGCAAGGACATTGCCCAGGTCTCTCAGCACACTGGATGCAGCTTGATCAGTCCCATGGGTTTGTTATGGGTCAAATAGTTTTAAATAATCCCCGACTCAACTGTTGCTGGTAGTTCTCCTTCTCAAACTTTTTAACCAAAGAGGCTTGGAAGACTTTGTTGGGCAAGGCCAAAACAGAAAAGGCATTGAGTACCTTGGTCTTCTATGTGTCCACTGTCACTAGATCATCTCTTCCATTCAGAAATGGACTCACATTTTCCTTGTTCAGCCTTTTACTACTACTAACACAGTGGTAGGAGTTCTTCTTGTTGCCCTTGAATTCCCTTGCAAAGGTCAACTTTAGGTGAATTTTGCCTTTCCTAACATCATCCCTACATGCCCAGGCAACATTTATACATTTCTCCTTTGTATCCTGTCCCAGATTCTTCTCTCACATACTGCTTTTTTTGAGTTGGAGCTCTGTTGTATCTTGACTATTTAGCCAAGCCCATATCCTAATATATCTTTTATTTTCCCCTGAGTACTGGGGTAGACCATTCTTGTGCTCGGAGGATGCTGTCCTTACAGACCCACCAGCTCTCCTGAGCTCCTTTACCCTTCAGAGCTGTCCCCCATAAGGTCCTACCTATAAGATCCCTGAGTAAGCTGAAGTCTGCTCTCCTGAAGACTAGTTTTTGCTCTGCTACTTGTCTACCGCAATGAGTGTGAATTCCTATGGAGATTTACCAAATTCATGTGCATTTCTTAGAAGGGAAAGGAGGGACAAGATTCGATAATTGCTTAAGGAGGTAACTTCAATTTCTGGGGTACAAATGCATATTTTATTTGTGATTATGACAAAGTATAATTTCCTTAAAATCAACTTAAGCCCTTTTTCCTTTCCAGATCATAAAATGCTTTTTACAAACAAGGGACAAAAAAGAGCCATTTTGCCAGCTAGGCTGTTTTAGATATACAATGGATTGTTTTGGAATTGTCTTCAGAGCAGGACAGGGCTGTTTGACAGCTAAAGTGTAGCTGAGCTCCTTGTTATTCCAGCTGCAATTAGTCCCATACCTTTGTTACTTTATTGGATATCTGCTGTCAGCGGTGGTGGAGAGGATGCTTACTTCCTTGAATATCATGGGACAATGAAGGGGTCAGAATGCTTCAGAAATCCTTCTCACCTTGAGGTCATTACATGGGACACATGATTTCTTGCAGAGAATGTCCAACATCACTTGGCAGGCGGCAAGGGCTCTCAAAAGGCAGTGTGGATTGGCCACCTCAGTTTGGATGAAGAGTTTGGACACATAGATGCAAACTGTACCATTCCATTTGTTCTCAGGGTCATCATATGGCCATGATTTATTTTGTTTACTGGCAGAGACGTAGCACATCTGACACTAGTAAAATTATTAATGCATAGCTCTCTGTTATTATCAAGCTCTGTATAGGTCTCTAAAGGAGATAATCCGGTATCTTTTAAATTAACCAGAGGCCTTTCCACATACTTTTGTTACTGCCCGTATCATTACTCTCAGTTGTGGTGACCCTGGTATTGGCTCTGCACAGAGCTAAATTTAATTCATACTTGTAGAGAAGGTAAAAGGGAAAGGGTCTAGAGGAAGGAAAGGTTAGGGGTTTATTTTTATCTTTTTTTGAAAGTCAAAGTGAATTGCATGAACTCTTCCTAAGTCACCCTGAGCTAGCTTGTAAAATAGTGGGGTGCAGTTTTCTGTGGTGTTAATTGAGATCAAATGAACACGAAGTAAAGTTTTCAAGTCTCCAACCAGAGGGCCTGTGTTTTGCTGATTTATTAGGGCGGTGTCAGGATACTTGCACTGCAAAGGCCAGTGCTGTATGTGTTGTATGAATAAACAACATTTCTCTCTTAAAAATCTAGCAATCATCTCACACTTTTTAAAGACACTAAAATTGTTTCAGCTATAAATTATTTGTATTAAAAGATTAGAAGCTGAAAAAAATCCAAAGAATATATATTCACTAAACAGGGGTCATTCCTGTGCCTCAGAGAAATATGAATTTTATAACCACACATAAACAATTACAAACTGCACTACGTTTTAGAGAAATACGCCAAATGAGGGAAAGGTTCCATTAACTTGACAGAAGCCTATGAAATTGAAAGCAGGTATAAACCTTATTCTGACCACTGGTTGTGTTTTGAAAGCATGAGGTTCCTAGGGTTTGCAGGTTTAATTTTTGTATCTTTTATTTCCTTTTTTGGAAGTGAACAGTTGACAGTCTGCTTTATATGCAGCATGCATAGCACATAAATAGCATTCAAATTAAATTCTACACCAGCTGTACATACCCCATACATGTGGTTCGCGAATGTTGCTGACTGCAAATGGTGCATATTTTGATTTTCAGTTGATATCTAAAACTGTGAATTATCTTCTGAATATGTAGTGTTTTGCTTTCAATCCCTAGATTACATTTATATCAAGCAAAATAAATACAACTGTCTGATAATCACAACCTGGCTTTCTTCAACTTAGGTAAAGATTAGTTTCTGGCAAAGTGACCCCAAATCTTGTCTTCTTCAAGGCAACAGTCCCGTTTCAGATCTGAAAAGCAAGTTTGAAATGAAAAGTAGCCTCAGAGGAAAACCCGGTGTGTTTCTATATGCTGCATCCTGTTAACCTGAATTTTTTTGAGTGTGAGGCTGCTTTCACTTCTGTAAAAATCCCAGTGTGCCTTTAAGATAGTAAGATTTGGTATTCAGCTATTAGCCTTTTCAGGCATGTTCACGCTGCATGACATTTATATAACATTGACTCCCAGCAACCTGTTCCAGCATCCACTGGGCCCAGTATAAAACCTGTGAGGATTTTTTTTGGATGTGGCCTGTATCTGGTTCTTCCAATATCCTGGTCAGGAATATGGCAGGGAGCCATTGGAGGGAGGAGAAGTAGCCAGATGGCACCAGTACACTGTTGCTTTGGCATTTTTTTCTGGCCAGCTGACTGGTGCGATCTCTAAGGAGGATTTTTGTTTGTTTGTTCGTTTGTTTTGTAGCTTTTTCTTTGTGGTAGCCTGTGGACCTGAGTTAAGCTCACTGGTTGCTCGATCACCTTACAGATTTTCCACCTTTTCTTTCCTCTTTTTATTTGTTGTACATAGTCTTGGAGGGAATTTACTCCGGTAGACTAAAATCTTGCCCTGATTTCATATTCATTTTTCATACAAAAGCCTTGTTGGCTCTAAGGAGAGCCATATGCTTGAAAGACATGCAACACTGATATTTTTTTTTTCTATCAGCATATCTATGAACATTGTAAAAATTCAAGAAAAACCTCAAAGGGAGCTAAGATCCATGTAGATATTTATGCCCACAAACCCCAAAGGGAGATAAGACCTATATAGGTATGTATGCCCACAAACCTCAGAGAGAGATAAGGCCCATATAGGTATTTATTCCCACAGCAAAGACTTTATTTAAAATTCTATCTGAGTTTGAAAACGCTCCTTCTCACTGGCTGTATCTCAGATGCTGGCATCTTCCTTAACGAGGCGGGGAAGTTCAGGGGGATCTACGGGTGCGCGGTCCTGAGGGCAGAAGTAGCTGTGAGATTTGCCTCCCCACCCTCTGAACTGGCCAGACACGAGCCATTTCTGGTCTATATAACTGCGTTAACTTCGCACGGCGCTCAAGTCGGTGAGGCCTGGTGACAGGCTGTGTGTGTTACCCGGTTTGTGTCTAAACAGCTTCGAGACTAGAGCTGGCTTGTGTCCAGCCATCTGAGAGCACCGACCAAGCCGCCCGCATGTATCTGCACCTGTCCACGTGGATGTATTATAAATGTGTGTGATGCAATATAATCCGCTCTTTATAAATGACATATTGTGACACCTCCTCCTTGAAACACTTTTTGTTTTTTTTTTTTTTTCCCCTCAAAGCCTTTCAGCAATAATCCAACACAGCAACAACATGGCTAAGAGAATAAGCGCGTCGCTGGGAGTTACCACTTCTCCTTTGTGTTTGAACCCTATGATCTGCCTAATTGAGAGATTGATCTTGATTGGTTGTGAGCACCCACGGTTCCTTCTGATGGGAGCATATGGTATTGCACTGTACGCGCTTTGAGCCAGGGAACAGATCTCTCGCTACCCGCTTTACACGTAGGACTGACATTACTACAAAGACAGGCGGCGGCAAGATAATGCCTTCCAGCAACTGTGAAAACTGCCTGCGTGACTCAGATGCTTTTCCACTTACTGGTCGTTTATTTCCAATAGTACCTCGAAAAGTGGTTCCTCGGCCTCCCAAAAGCACAACACTCCTGGGTCATCTGCCTGCTTGCACCTTTGCAGGTGACGATGTTCCTTCTGGCTTGGTATATCAGCGGTGAATGAGTGACTTCGATATAAAATGTAACTGTCAAAACATTCCATTTAAAAGCTACTTTCGACACACATCTTTTCAGCACACGGGTTACTGATCCTTAAAAACTCTGTTCAGGCTAAGGTGGTTAATGCTACACCCACTTTGATGACAGATTTTTGCATGAGACGGCGGCGGCAGCAGCTCGGTTGTTCTAATGGCAGGAGAAGGTAGGAAGCAGCTGCAGTCGTGGACTGCAGATGTTCAAGGCAACACCAGTCAGGAAACTGCTAACTGCCTTTAATTGATCAGCGCACCGAAGTGGGGGAGCGAGCGTTCACATCTGTGGCCCATTCTTATAACATGTTTCCCCCTCACTAATTCTTGCTACTGTCTGGAAGATTTCCAGGCTGCTGCTAGTGATCAGAAGACAATTCTTCCATAAAGAATCAGGCATCTCCAGCCCTCGAAGGGCTTTAAGTAACTAAGCAGAGGTGTTTTCTGTTATAATAATCAGTTAAACTAAATAAACTGTACTTAGAGAGGAGTTTAGCTTGGGTTTAAGGTTTGCTGCTCCTGTAGGATTGCCTTGGTGCTTTGCTAGCTATGCTGAAAATCAAGTGGGGTTAAAAGGGTTGCAAAAACTGAAATAAAATTATGTAACAGACCACTATAAAGTTGGACACGAGGGGAAGCAATACAAGTCGCATTTAGTCTGCAGGGTCAGATACAAAAGATCTTTCTTTCTCCATCTCTCTATCCAGCATTGAAACTGTGGATGCTTTCCTGAGCCCATGCGGTACTCTGCGTACCTCTGCCTCCAGGTAGCACAGAGAGAAGAGCTCTGGTTTTGGAAAGTAAGCCTGATTTCAGATGCTAACCCCTCTTTGGGGCTTCCACGGGGTCCCATTCAGATTCAAATCTTCTCTCTTGCTCTTCCCCTGGGGCTTCCTAATCTTTAGCTCTACCAGGGAGGAGTGCTGAGTTTCCTCCCAGGAGGCCAGGGCTACCTCTGCCTTGGAAATGCTAATGTCCCCTGGGCATGGCTGGCAGTGATTAGGACTAGCCCAGCCGCTAAACTGGAAATTGGCTAATCCCTAAACAGATTGTTAGCCTGTGGCTCAGCTTGAGTGAGGTTCAAATCCCAGTCTCACCCCATATTCTGCGTCTCTGAGCATTCTTTAAACCTTCATATAGCTTGGGAGAGTGCACGTAAAACACAACTGCCTTTGGGGTGACAACGTGACTGCTCCCAACCTTGAGAGTGGCAGTTTACATGATAAATGTGGTGACAATCAGTTTAGAAAGGTAAAGATGGATTTAGAAATTAAGGTCTATTCTGTGGATCTGAGAGGTGAAATGTTCAATAGTAGTAAAAGGCAACAGATGGTAGAATTCCTTGTAATGGGATGCTGTTGAGACTAGGAATTTAACTAGGACTAGATGTTTACAGAAGTAACAATATCCAGACTTATAAATAACTAAAAATACAAAATTCAGGGGGGACATTATTCTTTTTCTTTAGAGTTTTTGTCACTTGGTGAAGTTAAACTTAGCCTGCCTCTTTATATTACATACACAACTGGAAAAAAAGTTTTATCCATATCTAAAATTTAACAGGCTTGCAAGATCTCTGACCAGTGTAACTGCATCAAAGAGCATTGAGCGGAATCAGTATCGAAAAAGTTTACTGCTATGTTATTCCTATATGGTTCTTTCCTTTATCTGGATGTCAAGATAACGAATCAAGTGTACAACACAGAAAAAGATTACCTGAGTTAGGTAAAAAAATAAAATCATGTAATCTATGATGCAAAGTATTATTTATTTATATCAAATATGAATATTTTTCAGTTTGGAGCAAAAGTTTCTATATAATTTTGAATGATCAAAAAAAGAGGAAATACTGTATTCCTTGTTTTCTATCAGAAGGGTAGAAGGTATGAAACTAGCACCTGAACAAGAAAAGGGAGGAGAATTTCTTGTTTCAAAAACGTGAAATCACTAAATATGAAATATGGGTCTAAAGTCTCACCTATCTGAGAGGAACGAATGAGAAACTGCTAGAACTGTCTGTTGCAACCTGAGGGTAAAGATCCTGCTAGGGGTCCAGCAGAGGGACGGAGAGGTCTCTGAGGGGTACAGCTGACTTGTCACCGCACATATGGCTGCTGCAGAGGGCGGGAGTTCTCGACAACTTAAACATGCATAGGCAAACAGAAGGATGTGGAAAAAAAAAAAACAACACATCTTTTGGCAAAACCTTGACTAAGCCTTTGCTACTACTTGAAAAAGAGTCCAGGACAGGCTTCTGGCAGTGAGGCCAAGCCTAAACTCTTTTCCCCCTTGAAACAGGGGTGGCTATATCCAACCAACCGCCTGGGCATGTGCCCTGGCATGTGCCATACCTGGGCAGCCCGGGCTGCTGCTGCTGCTTGGCACAGACCAAAACTGGGCCAGGGAGTGTGACTGATCATGGGCTTGAGCCTTTGGCCCGAGATTTGCTTTATTTGTGAGTAAAGATGTTGCCTGAGAGAGCCTGATGGGGAAGCACTGTGTCTCTTAAGCATGTTCTCCTCAGGTGTTAGTACTCTGCCCACTGACATCACCTCTCACATCTTCTTTACGCTTCTTCTCAACTTCTAGTTAATCTTTGAACGAAAATAAATTGTGCTGGGGACATTTTTGATGGCAATTATAGTCCACATTGTGGAAGTGGGACATTGGGCAGTGAGTACCAGCAGCTACCGCTCCATGCCTTGTTCGGTCTCCAAGGATTTCATTGAGCTTTCTGCCTGGGAGCCTCCAATTTTGCAGTTCAAGGTCTAAGGCTGCTCCTGTCTATATATATAAATAGGTTGTACATGTGATCGACTGGCTTGCTGGCTGTTTGGCTGGCCAACTGCATCTGTTCACAGCAAGAGGAGATTTAGGTATCCAGGGTGCTGCTTGAATCCTCTCTGTCACTTATCCCACTTCAATAAAAATACGGGGTAAATTCCATAGAATTTGGCCAGCTCATCAACTAACAATGTCATGTGCTGAGAAACATCTTAGAATTCAGATATTCTGAATGTTCTGCATATTTCTGTATTCCAAGTGATCCTGTGTTGAGGTTATTATTCATTCTTTTTGCTAATTCTGATGTGTACTGCAAATATTTCCTGTGCATATACTAAGTGATGTCCGTGAGAAAATGTCTTTTCCTTGAACGTAATGTGTAAAACAGAGGTGCCTAAATGCACTGCCAGGGTAAATTGCAGACATTTAGGAGTAAATGAAAACTCAAAAAAAATTCTTGCAGCACTTGACATCCATGTGGTGTGTTGTTTTTTCTCCTCCTGAAAACAGAGGACTTCACATGTGTGGTTCCTCTTCTGAACAGTCCTGCCTCATTATTTCTTGATTTCACTTTGGACATACCCAGATTGACTGCCCACTGCCTGTAACTGCATAATTCCATGGGATCATCTGGTTTTAGAGCTCTAAGTTGAAGGGTTGACCTATACATCTGACCAAGAAACCTCCAGAAGGCCAGTGTGGAATAAACAGCAACAATTCAAAGTTCTCCCTTTATTTCATTATTAGAAGATGGCCTGATTCTGCACTTTCAGTGAGATTATTTCGGCATCGACATAATTCAGAAGTAGTTCAGTTTTTATGGACTGACGATAAAGTTGGACTGCTGCCAACATCAGACTGACATCACAGGTTTAAAGATGGACATAAGAGGCATAAACCAGGAGTTATATACTGGTTTGTGGTTTTCCCTATAAGGTCTGCCTTTATGTGACCCCACCGTGCCCCTGCTCCGAGTCAACTATAATCCACCTGACTGAATTAGCCAGAGCCTATATATTATCTCACATCCCTGGCTTGGTCGCTGGTGTTCAGTCTTGTGTCATCTCCAGTCACAAGGTTTGGCATCACCTTGGAGAGCAGAGGGCAAAAGACGTGCTTCTTTTTGCGCCTGCAAGGCATCACCCCCCACGGCACTGGGCTGCTTCGACAGGGAGAGGTTCTGTGCAGCTGGAAACCGCAGTCACTAAAAATAGTCAGAAAGGTTAAAAAAAGCAGGAACAGGGAAAAACATTTAATGTGTGACAAAGTAAGTGATTTTATAACTGATTTTATTACTTAAAGTTCAAACATTATTTTCACTAGTCTTTGTCTGGTGTAAATGAAGATGAAAGAAGTTGGACAAGGGGAGACTTGAGCACTGCAAAATGCTTCAGGGATCACGTCTTTAAGGGTTATTAAACACAATTTGTTTTTGTCAGATTCCAATTTGTCTGTGTTTTAGCAAATCCTAGAAACTTGAGTTCTGACATTTTGTATATCCTTATTAATTATTCATTTTTGAGAATCTGTACTTGTTTGACCTTAGGAATTATTGCCTGTTTACATTGAAGCAGACCCAGTAAGACTTGTCATACATTGTCCTTCACGAAAAATAAAAAAATATCAGAGTCCTTCTCCCTGAGTAAATGAGGAAATAAAACAACCTGGGCTGGGTCAATGGTTTTAATACTGGTGGGAAACTCTTAACGTGCTGCAGAGGCAGCATCTAAGGAATCTGCTGAGCTAGCTGGATCTGCAGTTCTAGGTTAAACTTAGGGATACAGGGCCACACTTTATCAGCGTTATGTGGGATGAACTGACCCTTGTGCAGAGTGCCACCAGAGGACTCATGCATCACTTATGCCTGACAAAGCGTCCTAGGTGGGACTTTGGTGCTGCATGAGGCTAATGTAGATACTCTTCGCAGGACCTAAGCTTTAACCACTCAAAGTAAGGTTAATACAACCGCTTTCTTTGTATACACTTTGTTTTTATTGAGACAAACTTCCACTGAACTCAACGTGATACTGAGTGTGTTGCACAAACCCCACTGACTTCAGCAGTTCCATGGCAGAGCTGGCTGTAGATTTCCAAATCCCACCTCCATGAAGCATTTCATGGAAACAATTTACTTTTAGTAAATGTCAGAGGTTTTTTGTTTGTTTTTGTTTTTTTTTTTTTCTCAGACTGCGTGGAAGCCTGGGCTTCTCAGGAACTGAATTTTTGTGGCAGCTTTACTGACTGCTCAGATTACCATGGAGTTGACAAGCCCAGGACTTCAAGAGTTTGTAACATTAGGGCAGCCCAATCGCCTAACCTTTCTACAGCTGATGAGGGAGCAAGCATAGCACTGAGTGATCCTGGGATCTGCACCTCTAGCCAGGACTCACATTTTTATCTCTGCAGTGGGATTCTGGGACACAATTTTCATATAAGTCAGGGTTTCAAGGATTTGGTGTTTCTGTCACTGGATTGAAAGCAAATCATGGTCTTCACAGGTCCAGCCTTCCTGTGATGCACTGGTGAAGAAGGCGCGCAAGTATGTTAGTTCTTAATGCTCTCTGGTTTGGGGTTGCATATTATTTGGACACTGAAGAACTTGTTGGGATATTTGACTTTCCTAGAAATAGCCACGAGTTCAGCTGATGAAAGAGTACTATTCCTTTATCTCAAAGAAAAATATCTGACTGAAATAGGTATATTTTTCTGAAATTAATTTACAATTTTCCCTCACAGTATCAACATTTACAATTTTCATATCAGATCAGGGAAAACTCCCTCTATTTGATCATAGGTATTTTTCTCATAGAAAAGTTTGTAATGGTATTTAGGACTACAGCACTGAGGTTCATCAGCACTTGTCTCCCTCTCCTTGAATGGCCAATGAGCCATTGGAGCTCAGCACTGCACTGCAAATATGAATGATCCCAACTTCCCAAAGAGGAATGGGAGACAAATGCTAATCAGTGAGCTCAGGAGGTGTAAAAATCCCCACCATGAGGCCTAATCACATATTTTTTCTTCTGTAAATCTGTAACTTCATTGTCTGCGACAATAATTTTAGTATGAACTAATTCAAAACCCACACAGGTGAAAAACACACTTTTTTCCTTGGGATCAAAGACCTCAGTTGTTGATATTTCATTACTTGCTGATGGATGAGTATCTACATCAGAGCTAGTTTCTTTTTTTTGGCCTGCCTCGGAAATAAGAGCTGGACTAGAACATGGGCTTGGCTATTGTCTCTCCTAAAACTGAGTTAAGACATGAGGGGAAAGCAGCGTAGGTGTTGTTGTCAGACTGTACTTGTTCTTTGGATTTGTTTATAATTTCCCCATCTGTAAAGTGTATGGGTTTAGAGAGACACTAGGAACTTCTCTAAGTGAAGCAGAGAGCAGTGCTCCTGCAGAGACTGTAATTCAGGAAAAGCATCGAAACAAGGTCTAGGCTAAAATAACTGAGAGGCAGAAAGTAGCAGATTTCATTACCTCCTTAGCTACCAGCAGGGAATCTTACACATCTCTAAATTAAATATGAACATCTTGACTTCTGTAAAATGAAAAAAAATAATGGGTCAGCTTCTTAGATGCTAAACCCAAGATGAAATCATGAGATTTCAGACTGTTTGGGCTTCAAAACTATGATCTTCATTTTGAACATAGGAAGCAATATTCCATGAAATTGACCCCAAGCCTGCAGCTGTTGTGAGGATGACTCTGGTAGACCAATTCAAGCAAGATGTTTTTCCAGTTTTCCAGGACATCTTTCCCAAACTTCAGGGTGTAGGATGGGGCCTTTAGATTGTGCTCTGCAACCTTCCAGCCCGCACCCACTGCCTTCCTTACAACACAGGCGAGATAATGAAAATACTTATCCTGATGAAAAAACCAAGAGACTCAGCTCCTGTAGCTACCTCTATACTCATAAATAAAGCAGAGCCTCATTTAGACAGTATTGGTGCAGCTAAAGGGTCACAAGGGAGGAAAACCTGGATTTCTGTGGGTTAATTTGGGAAGGTGTCCTCAGCTGCCTTTAAATGGGCTTTTGCACTGAGTGGAAAGAGGGCATGACTTCTCCTTGGGGAAAGGTCCCCATTATGGGAGACAGTTTGGAGCTGAGGATGGGTTTTCTGTGACTGCTGACGGTGAGCAAAGAAGAAGGTGGTAGGAAATGCTCTGAGCCTGAGGGCAGGGCTGTGAGCTCTGGAGAGCATCAGAAACAAACCAAGGACTTCCTCATAGAAAAGATGGGTATGTGGGTTTGTACCTGGATGTGTGGCTGTGGCTTTTAGAGGGGTCAAAATAAAACAAGCTAGAGTGATTAGATTATGAAACTAGGAAGCAGCAGGTCTAATTTTTATTTCTAACTTGCTGTACGATTACTGCCAACTCATCTAATTTCTCAGGGCATCAGTTTTTCCATCTGTGAAATGTGGATGATGTGACCACCATCAATAAATTGCACAAGGTAAGTGCAACGTGATACCTACCCCCAGTGCCTCATGGACAGAGTTTTATTTAGATACTCCACCACCTTTGAAATCACATTGAATAGGTGATTTGAAAGCTTTGTCGTAAATCTGAATATCGCTGACACATTAAGAAGAATGAGGTGATCAGAGGATGAACTGCATTAGCAGAAGAAGTATGTTTAAATCTGGTATAAATGAGTTTGAATTGCGGTGGTATGAAGGTATTTTTGTTTAGGCATTCTGCCAGAATGTGAGGCATTCACTTTTTTATCCTTTTCATGGATTTTCTTGGAACATAAACAACATATATATTATTGTTACAACTTTGCTGAAGAAAGTGACTCAAATACAATTTGACTATTTTTGATGAATTGTGTAGATAAGATTTGTTATAGAGGAAGTAATTTTGTGAACGTAAAATGGAAAAAAAGGAGAGCTGTATGAGGCATCCATCACAGGCTGCATTTTTTTGCTTTCTCACAAGAAACAGATCTAAGGGGAAGCATTTATTTTGCAGAAGACTGTGCACTGATTTGAGGCTAGTCTTTGCACCAGCAATGGATGTCACCCTACAGAATTTCCCAAACTCTTCTACCAACTTTATAATTTCTGGAGTTGAGTACGTCTTTGTAACATGGGGTAAAAGAAGATTCAGAGAAGTGCAGTTTAGCCTTTTCCGAATAGGCCGTTCACGAGTTTTGTGGAAAAAAAGGCTGTGGGATTGGCCCTAAAAGAGAGCTGAATTGCAACTTCAGCTTCAGTGCTGTAATATAAACTGTGCATTTTAATGTGGACGTGGCGCTTGCAGCAGCACGATAATACGGAAGCATAACAATTACATCAGTAGAATGAACACATTTCTAATGGTATTTGTGTTATATGGATATATGGCTGTTGGCCTGTATGCTGATACTTTCATTGCTGCCATATACATGCAATCTACTTATGGTTAAGGTTGCCAGGCAAGTAATTACCAGAATGGAGTGCTAAGCAAGCAGTCCCGGTGTCAAAGAATCTGACCTTGTGAAGATAATGAGACAAGGAGAATTCAGAACAGATGAAAGCCAAGAGCACCTACTTTATCTACTGACAGCCAGAGAACACCTTCATGCTCAATCAGTTCCTGCTAATGAGACAAGATGGGGCAAGATGGTAAAACAGCAGTAACGGGCAAACTTTTTTTCAGCTTAATGATCTATAACTTAGTTAGATAAAATTGTCTTTTAAACCAGGCAGGAACATGAGTATGAACAGAGAAATACAAAGAATGTATTTAATACCTTTTGGGTTTGTTTACATTATAATGGGGAATGATTAATGGGTGGGGAAATGTACCCTGTAGTGTGGCTGGGGGAAGCTTAATCCATTTAACTTATCAAAGGGAAGGCAAAAGGGCAATGTGATCGCTCTCTGAGAGTCCACATCAGGAGAGGAGCATGGTAATGGAGGGCTTTTCAGCCTGGCTGGCAAACAGACACAGCATACACTGTCTGGAAGCTGAAACCAGAGAAATTCAGGTGAGAAATGGTGAGCTTTTATCCACGAGGGCAACTTATTACTCAGCATCAGGGGGGGGCCCTTCTTCCTCAATTTAAAAATTTAATTTAATTTATATGAATTAAGGCTGGATGATTTTTGAAAGGTATATGTGCTTTTTAATGTTTGTGAACACCTGGTGGTCCAGGGGTCTCTCTGAAGGGATCTAAGAAAGGTAACGTGCAAGTTGATTGTCAGTGAGCCTGAAACCCCCATAGAGCATCTTCAAACCTACTGGAAAGTTTAAGGATATGCAAATTGTAAAAGGTTGAAAACTAATGGACTAGCTAAATTGAATCTTGGATTTGGATCAAGAATTAATGTAGGGGAATTTTAAAGTGTCTCTTACACAGAATATCAGACTAAACAATCGCTCTGGTCTATTCTCATTTTGCAGTCTATAAATAGGACTAATATTGTGCAGCCAGAGCGAGATTAGGAAATTCTGGCATATGTTGTGGATTACCTCTTCCAGTGCATGTTAGTGAAGCAGCCTTATGAGGTGTTTGCAGGATAACTAGCTGTTTTTCTAAATTATCTTCTCGCACTCCTTCTTTCCTGCCATTTTAAAGCTATGCAGGAATTACAAAATGTTCCCGATGCTTACACAGAGTTGTAGCCTCGTTCTTTCCATTCTCTGTTGAAAATCTCTGCTTTTATTCTCTAAAGGCCATGGCTCGGTGAGAAGGTGGCATGGGGAGGGAATGGACTCTGGAAAAGAGATGCCTGTAGTCTCAATCTTACTTGAAACTGCAGCCAAAATTATAATTAGCAAAGGTCCTTGGCAATTTGATGGCAGAAAAGAAATACAAGGTTGATACCTGACTCGCTGTTTGAAGTCCTTTTCCTTTACTGTTTATAGCAAAGAATTTAAGCCACCCAGCATGAAGCAGACCACCTGAAAAATTACAAATCAGTTTCTGAGAGGCACTTTCCTGTCCCAGTCCTCTGGGACCAAAGGGAAGGGCACTGTCCTCTTCTGTGGCTCCAGTGAGGTGGGGGCTAAGAGGTTACAGAGGCGCACTTTTCCCACCCCTGTTTCCCTTCAGAGCTGTTTCGGCTCCATATTCAAAGGCCTTTCCAGTGACTGGCACTGAAGTTCAGACCCATCTCTTCAGTTGGAGGAAAGGAGAAGTCCTTGCCTCTGGAAGCTGCTGGACAGAAGTCCTGCTCTTTCTGTACTGGGAGAGAAGCAGAGCATAACTCCTAGAGGCCAAGGTCAGGAAGGACATAACCAGGAGCACCAGGGGATATTGGGGATCAGTTTCTCTGGCCAGCCCAGAGTTTCACCCAGCAGTTTCTGTGCTGACTTGCAATGAAGTTGGTTGTCTCTCTTAAAAAAAAACACCTGGTCTTGATTTAGTGTCTCAGAGCAACCAGACCACTCCAGGGAGTTGGCTTGCTCTTAATTGAGGCAAAAAACTGATGATAATTCCCAAATGCAAGTCACTCCTGGAGCTTGAATGGGCTGTCACTCCTGCTGCAACGCTCCCCTCCATTTCTTACCTCCTCTAATAAGCAATGAAATACCTATTAAAGTTGAGACCTCACCCAGATGGTGACTTATGTTGATTAATTTATAGACCTGTCAGACCTTGCATGTTGCCACCAAGACTAGTTCCTAGTTCCTGGTTTGTTTTCTTCAGGCTTGCCCTGTCCCTCGGTGGTTCGTGATGGTGCACGGTGGCCCTGCTCCAGCGGCTCGGGGTGCCTGGTGCCCTGGCTTCCTGGGGCAGAGGATTAGTGGCCCCACAGGGCTTGGTGGACAGGCTCACTGAGTGGGAGGGCAGCTTCAGAGCCCCAGTACTCTGTTGCAGGTTTGCCCTTAGAAGACTTTCATTAGAAGTCATGTCTTTCAACCACAGCTTTTGCACTGTGGATCCTTTCACTTCCAATTTGCACTAAGTCTCCCATGTATCCAGAGAGGAGGTACTAGAAAGATCTAGAGGTAGTTCTTCTCTTCTTAACATGTCAACACCGAGGACTGCAGCTCTTGGTGCTATAATTTCAACCTAGAGCTGTTTAATAAACTGTAAGGTAGTTTTTGTTTTTGGCTGGGCAGCTTAAAAGTAAGGTCATGCAAGTTTGCATGAAGTTTTTTTCAGAAAAAAGATATCCTTTGCTTTGTTCATTTTGTTCTGCTTCTTTTCCCCATTCTGTCCAGTTCTGCTCCGGATCCATCCGACACAGCTCCTATGCGCACCACTGCCTCAGAGCTTCGAAGGTGTTTTTTGTTGTTTTAAAATGGTAAGAGTGGAAAAGTGAGCTGCAAAGGCCCAGGTTAGCATAGTGAGAAAAACAAGACAAGTGTTTTGGTTTCACAAGCCTGTCTGCAAATGATGTGTAAGATGGAATTCCTTTTGAGGCAGTGTGACACTGTAGATAATGAGCTGCATTTGGAGTCCGTAACTTCTCATCTGTTCCCGTCTTACCACGTCACAGCTGCACAGTGATCACGGATGAGGCCCATTGCAGACCCATGCCTTGGTTTCCCCATCTCCAACTGGGACTGTTTAGTCCCAGTTGGAGCTGGGACTGTTTAGTATGAGGAAGAGAAGGCTAAGGGGAGACCTCATCACTCTCTACAACTACTTGAAAGGACACTGTAGAGAGGTTGCTGCAGGTCTCTTCTCACAGGTAATTAATGACAGAACAAGAGGGAATGGCTTCAAGCTCCAGCAGGGTAGGTTTAGACTGAACATTAGGAAAGAATTTCTCACAGAAAGAGTGGTCGGGCTTTGGAATAGGCTGCCCAGGGAGGTGGTTGAGTCACCATCCCTGGATGTGTTTAAGAGACGTTTAGATGTGGTGTTGGAGGATATGATATAGGGGAGAACTTTGTAGTGTAGGGTAGATGGTTGGACTCGATGATCCCAAGGGTCTCTTCCAACCTGGATGATTCTATGATTCTATGATTCTAACAATGAGATAATAGCTTACCTCCAATGCAGGGAGCTGAAAAAGCCAGGTATTAAGATGTGCAAGAGCTGGGGAAGTGGCATGGACCAAGAATCAGTTGTACCTCACTGTCAGCAGTAGCTCAGCTGCCCAGACAAGCACCAGTTTGCACCGAGAACATTTCATTTGCCGAAAGGGCTGCTGCAAAAAGGTTGCATGTTTGTTTTGTTTTGTTTCCCCCAAAACCTGGAGGCCCCAGAGCATTTTCCATTGTGGCTGCTTTCTTTTAAGAGGAAAATAATCAAACAGCCCTTCACCTGTGGATCAAGTGTGGATTTCTCAGGTCCTTCTCCTGCTGTGTCACCAGGGCACAGTTGTGACTTCCCTGTTGTGACTTCTCTGCTCTTCACCCTCTTGTACCAGCGTCAGAGTACTGCAGCTGGCAAGTCTGGGTCTTTTTTTCCTAGCTGTGATCTTGCATGGTGGGCCTGTCTCCAGGAGGTGTCATGACCCAGGGTGACAAAATCATTCTGTTTTACTTGATCTGACCACAGCTGCCCAGCCCCGGCTTGTCCCACTCCCTTCCCATGTGTGACCTGTCTCCATCCCTGCTGCGCCCTAGATTTTGTGAAGTCAAATGTGAGTCTTGTTTAACTTTGAAAAAAATGTAATTTGGTGTCTCCCCTTCCATCAGTTGTTTCAATGTTTTTCCCATTACATTTAAAGGAGAGAAAAAAATGTGATTTAAGGAAGAGTGAGAGGTAATTTGCACACCCACTCACACACACCAGAAAAAGAAACTAAGAAAACATCTTGCTTTCTTCAATGTTTTCCCCAACTTCAGCCTTACTTTTCGCAGTTGAAGGGGATAAAAAAAACTCCAAACAATGAAAGCATTTAACACCAGTATGATTTTTTTATTGCTGCTGTCATTCTTTTCTTAGGAAAATGATGAGCAAATGTAACTAAATGGTGAAAATGGTTCCTCTCCTGTTATTTCAAACAACTACAGAAATAATTTCATCAAAGTTACATCTGGAAATACAGAATTATTACTTTTCTTGTAATAGCTTAGTTGCTTTTGGGATATGATAATTCCAAGGTTAGCGTAGAATAAGGCGAGGATGTTTAGGGGGTTAGAGAAGAACCTGACCATGTCTTTTAATTCAGGTGTGCTATGGAAGACAAGTTTACTCTCTTACTATTTTTTTTTCTTTTTAGGTACTTAATAATCAAGTTGCAGAAATAATCTGATATTTTACAATCTTTAAAGGAATTGGAGTATGAGTATCTGTGTATCTGCATATATATACACTTATATATAAAAAGAAAAGGAAAAATAACCTTTTTTGCACATTGGCTTCAGATTATAGTAGATACAAACAAAGGAGAAGAAGCTGGCAGCGTCGTTATGTCGTTTTGTATGGCACTTTTTTTTTAATATCTCACTTTGTGGCTGGTTACCTGCCAAATGAAACCTGCTTGTGAAAAACAGAGAACAACACCCATTTCTTGAGACAGCCAGGAGTCACTTGAGTCACGCAGGTACCATGACTCCGTAGGGTCATTTTGGTCCATCATGTGCACGAGAAGCCAATAATGCGTGGGGTTTTTTTATACATGTAGGTGGGCTTGACACTGAAGATTTTGTGTGCAAAGAAGGACTCAGAGTACACAGACTGTAGATTTGCAAAAGAATGTTCTTTGATTTCAAAGTAGTTAGTGTTTTTCAAAGAACTGTACTATATCACAAATCGTTCCTGGGAAATCACAGAATCACAGAATGATATGGGGTTGGAAGAGACCTCTGGAGATCATCTAGTCCAACCCCCCAAATATTTAACTCTAATGTTAACGACATACATTTCTTTAGAGTGTTGTCTTCATCATGTTATCATTGCACATTTAATAGCGGATCTTTTTAAAAGCTGAAATGGTGTCTAAAAAATGTAGTCTATCATGTTGCTATGATATATAGCTTTGAGACAGCATGGAGAGGGATGCACGGCCAGGGGCTTTGTCCTCGCAGCATTAGGTTGCCAGTGTGAGAGGGGGACAAAAGCGAGCACTGTGCACCTCTGGTTGGACGTGGGACATCTCTCCCATGAGATGGATGACCTCCCTTGGGTGCAAGAGCTGCTCAGGCAGGAAAGTGGCAGAGCAGGAGGGGAGGCTTCTTTCCCCCTTCCCTGAGAAAGCAGCCAGGGAGTGGGTATGGCCCATGTGGCCAGTTCTGTGCCCGGGTGGTATCTGTCACTGCTCCGGGTGGAGAACACACTTTCCATTAACTCATTTCTGCAGCTTGAGCTGTGGATCTGAAGTACCCAGACGTTGCTGTGCAGTGGCACCCATTCCTGGGGTGACAAAGCAAACGGGGAACAAAAGGGGGGGGTGAGAGCGAGCCAGCACTGAGAGCTGTGAAAAGGAGCAGGGATTCACAGCAGGAAGGGGTCTGACTTGAAAAGAAACACGTAAAGAATGAAACTAAGGCTAAAAAGATGATTAGGGGCCTGGAGCATCTCTCTGATGAGGAAAGGCTGAGGGACTTGGGTCTTTTTAGTCTGGAGAAGAGAAGACTGAGGGGGGATCGGATCAATGCTTATAAATACTTAAAGGGTGGGTGTCAGGAGGATGGGGCCAGTCTTTTTTCAGTGGTGCCCAGTGACAGGACAAGAGGAAATGGGCACAAACTTGAACATAGGAAGTTCCATCTAAACATGAGGAGAAACTTCTTTCCTTTGAGGGTGGCAGAGCCCTGGAAGAGGCTGCCCAGAGAGGTGGTGGAGTCTCCTTCTTCTCTCTGGAAGCATTCAAAACCGCCTGGACGTGTTCCTGTGCAACCTGCTCTGGGTGACCCTGCTCTGGCAGGGGGGTTGGGACTAGATGATCTCCAGTGGTCCCTTCCAACCCCATATCATTCTGTAGTTCTGTGATTCTGTGAAATGTCTTGTTTCTGCTCTGAAGTTTTGGGCTCCCCATGCTTCAGGCGGCTGGGGCTTCCCTTGCCTTGCAGTAACATCATTTCAGTTCGTTGATCTGTGCTGAACTGAAGCAGCACCCACATCCCTGTGCTCCATGTGCCCCAGAGGCAGGGTTGCTTTTAGGGCAAGTATTGCTGTTACAAAATACTGCTGATTAGCACAGCTGAGGTAGCAAAAGGCTTTAATCCCGGGAAGAAGTCACATGGAGAGGAATGGGGGAGCCGGTACCGAGGGGTCTAGGAGTGGAAGAAGATCCTCTCTTGGTGCCTTGTGTTGTTCCATCCTTCTCTGCGCTGCTGACCCTCACAGCAACCTGCTTTTTCCCATTACCGGGCAGTCCTGGGAGGGAGCACAGCTTGACCCCTCCAGGGTGTGAGCCTGATCCAGGGGGGAGAAGCAGGCTGGCGGGGTGCCGGGGCAGTCAGACGCACACACCGCAGGACGCCTGTCAGTCGGGGCCGTGGGGGTGAGGCACAGACGGAGGGAAATTCAGCCTCCTGACAGCTGATGCGGGGCTGACAGCTCTGCAACAGACACCAAAAGTAATTGTTAGGTGCAGCTTTGTGGAAGAAAAAGATCTAAGGCTGAATGCGGCACAAACTGTCACGCGGAGCGGAACGTCGGTAGCATCAACCGTCCCGCCACACAGCTCCCTGCCGAAAACTTTGCCTCAAATTCTGTCTTTTTTTTTAAAAAAAAAACAAAACAAACTATAACAGATAGTGTAAATCGGGAGGTAGGTTCCAGGCAAATCTGAGTTCATCTGCTGGAGGCTGAATCGTAGCTGAAAGACTGTCAGCTGGAGAAAACGGTGGAAGAAAACTTGACAACCCAAGTTGTGTACCTGCTTAGAGAGGCAGAACAACCTGCTTGTGTGGAGAATGGTCCTGGGCAGTGGTGGGATGGGAAAAACAACCCTCCGACTGGCTAGGTACAATAGAGATGCGGGAACTGGGGGAAGCTCCTATTTGCTGCTATTTTACTGACAAAATGGGATGTGTGAACGTTCAGTAACAACAGAAATGGTTGTTTGATTATATATTGGTATATTTAAAATATACTTTTCATAGGAGGACTTGGATTAGTGTGCTGTTCAGTTCAATTTCTCTTCTTGTCCTCTGACCTCCTTTTGTATCATTTTGTGGCTCATTTCACCTTGGTAAGACTGATTTTTAAAAAAAAAAAAGAATAAAATACTCCAATTTACATTAGCTGGGCAAATAGTACAAGTCCAGGGGTCTTCCATGATCTCTACAGAGATGGGCATCTAACTCCCTCAAGGAACAATATTTTAGGCTGAAGATCCGTCACAGCTAAAATCTTCACATTTTTCTAAGTCCACATTTTCTAGGTGTAAATTTCTGATGTTACACAAAGAAGAATTAAATTGTGGTGTTGGATGTAAACTCCATACTTTCTCTACTAACTGTTTAGATTTGGAATTACTGTTTGACTACCTCAGAATAGGAAGAGAGAGTAAAAGATGACAAGATCTGGGGTAGTGAATACAGAGTGATGATATAACTTTAGATAGTGCTCAGGTCTGCAATTCTGGTTTGGGAAACTTGGCAAATGTGCATCTTTTCTGGATGTACTCAGATTGGGAATTTTGGATAAAAATACAGAACGTGTAACTTCTTGTTAGGAATCTGTTAAACCTTATGGCTATTGATCCACTGCCGTTTTGTTTAAAATAGAAGTGTACATAAAGGCAACAGTTATGTGCAAACAAAAAAAAATTAGGGTTTTTCAAAATGATGAATCTGAATTGAATTTAAAAATATCCATGAACAAGTTGACATGATTTTCAGAGAAGTCTTCCGTGTTCTCTCAATGTTTATCCTTCCTCTAATCCCTGGAAGACTGGCTGCAGACTGTATATGTTTTATTTTCAAAATGCGATGAGACCAAGAAGTTTAGAAGCAGAATAGTTATTTCAAATTCAGCACATTTGTATGCTTCATACAAAACAAAGAGTCCTTGGATCAGTAAGAGGGAGCTAAAACAGGAGAAAGGGACAGTTTTGGTGAAGAACTGAAGTTGAGCAATACTGTTCACTCTGTAATTTTTTGGTTTATCACATCTTCCTGTGTGTTGTCTGCCTTGATAGATAGAAGGATGACAGATGACATCTGCCTGCATCTGAACACAATGTTCAAACACGCAGATGCACTCAGAAAGGATCCATCGTCCCAGTGATGTGCCAGCCCTTGAAAACCTAAAAAAACCACCGAATTCTGGGGCTGAAACCGTATCTTTAAAAATTTTTTTTTTTTTTTTAATGAAATATCTTAAATTATACAAATCATACATCCGTACAAGACAATCTATGAATTTTTTGTATGATGATTAGACATGCTGGAATGACTGGACACCTTGCCAAAGATTTAACACAGTCTTTTTTACATCTATTGGTTTAGGTGTTTCCCAACCCTTTTTTGTCTGGCCCTTATTATCACCACTTGTTTTCCTTTTACCACTTTTTTCCCCTGAACCATTGCAAATGTTTTCCTCTCCATTTCTAGCACTCTGCAATGGAGTGCATACATTCCATACTCTGGCCTTACATAGCTGCTAGAGCGTGTCCAGAGGAGAGCCACCAAGCTGGTGAGGGGTCTAGAGAACAAGTCATATGAGGAGAGGCTGAGGGAACTGGGCATGTTTAGTTTGGAGAAGAGGAGGCTGAGGGGGGACCTCATTGCCCTCTACAACTCCCTGAAAGGAGGTTGTAGAGAGGTGGGTGTTGACCTCTTCTCCCAAGCGAATAATGACAGGACCAGAGGAAATGACCTAAAGTTGTGGCAGGGGAGGTTTAGATTAGATATTAGGAAGAATTACTTTCCTGAGAGGGTGGTCAGGCACTGGCACAGCCTGCCCAGGGAGGTGGTGGAGTCGCCATCCCTGGAGGTATTTAAGAAACATGTAGACACGGCACTTCAGGGCATGCTCTAGTGCCCGAGATTGTTGGTTTGTGTCTGTTTGTGGGTGGGTGTGGTGTGGGGTTGTGGGTGTTTGTTTTGTGTGGGTTTTGTTTTTGTTTTGTTTTTGGTGTTTGGTGTGGGTGGGGTTTTTTTTCGTTTTTTTGGTTTTGTTTTTTTTTTTTTTTTTATGGTTGGACTCAATGATCTCAAAAGTCCCTTCCAACCAAGAAGATTCTGTGATTCTGTGATATTCTTGTTCTCTTGCCTCACTGTTTATCACGACATATATTTTCTGTCCTCTGTTTTGACCATGTTCTCAAAGAACAAACAAACAAAAAAACCCACCCAAAACCTTTTCAGTCTTCAAAATTCTCTGTCTATGTAATGAAAGTAGCTGTAGCATTATTGCTCTTGAATGGTGATAGGACAATTCCTAGGGAATAGTCTTCAGCGAATAAATGAATCTTGTATCATCCCAAGCTCTCCATAATCAAGGCGTATACTGCCAAATGTATGAAATTAAATGGATATATTTTCTACATGGAATAAACTTTCTCTTTAATTGCCCATTTGGAGTCCTATGGGCACTAATAGAACTTGCATTATTGAATTATTATAGATGCCAGACTCATAATGAAATGATTATCATGGACTAGATGGACCCAGGCAAGGGAGACAGACTACATGCACCTTCCTCTTTTAGCCTTATTTTCTATGATTATACAACCTGTGCAAATCAGGTAGAAAATTATCAAACCTAGGGAAGAACACAAAAGGTTTCTATGCAAATGTTGATCCAGGTGCAAGATTTACGCTATTACATAGCTCATGATTTCTCTGGAAATAGAATCAAAGTATCATGCGGGTTGGAAAGGATACCTGGAGGTCATCTGGTGCAACCTGCGGCTCAAATCATTTTACAAGTAAATAAAATGACTTGTTGCTTGAACACTTCCAGGATTGGAGCATCCACAACTTCTCTGGGCAACCTGTTCCAACGTCTCACCACCCTCACAGGAAAGAATTTCTTCATGAGATCTAATCTAAATCTCCCCTCTTTCAGTTTAAAACCGCTACCCCTCATCCTATGGCTCCACTCCCTGATCAAGAGTCCATCCCCATCTCTCCTGGAGCCCCTTTAGGGACTGGAAAGGGCTATAAGCCCTCTCCGGAGCCTTCTCTTCTCCAGGCTGAACAGCCTCAACTCTCTCAGCCTGTCTCCATAAGAGAGGTGTGCTCCAGCCCTTGAAACACCTTTGTGGTCCTCCTCTGGACCCATTCTAACAGGTCCATGTCCTTCTTATGCTGGGGGCTCCAGAGCCGGACACAGTACTCCAGGTGGGGTCTCACCGGAGCAGAGCAGAGGGGTAGAATCCCATCCCTTGACCTGCTGACCACGCTTCTTTTGATGCAGTTGGCCTTCTGGGCTGCAAGCACACATTGATGGCTCATGTTGAGTTTCTCATCCACCAAGACCTCCAAGTCTTTCTCCTCAGGGCTGCTCTCAATTCCTTCATCCCCTAGCATGTATTTGTGCTTGGGATTTCCCATGTGCAGAACCATGCACTTGGCCCTTCGCAAGGTTCACACAGGGCTACCTCTCAAGCCATATAAAAAATGCTAGTTACTTAATTATTTAGATTAATCTCTTATAATTATGAGGCAAACCTTAATTATAGCATCACTCCATTACACCTTGGTACACCTCAAGCAGATTGACAAAACTTCTTCCAATTTCATAGGCATTCAAAGGTTCAAATTAATACCAAAGTTAAAACTGAATAAATATTACCTGATAGTGTTTGTCAAAATGTTAGCCCCTTTCTCCTCCCATGAATGGTTTGTGATCTCATTTTCATCTGCACAACTGCATTTCTTATTCAGGAATATTCATCAAATAATTCATACAAACAATTATCTTAAATTACCTTTTGCTGTGTGGTTGATTTACGTCACCTGGTATTGCAGACACTCTTGATTGCATGACTGAAAACCAAAGGTAGAAAAACACCACATGGCAAAAAACCCCATAATGCCACATGGTACAGTCAATTAACAAAGTCAGGGCTTCTGAGACAAGACTGCAACACACAATGTTTGCATAAATATCTAAGACCACCAAAGAGCTCTTCAGCTAATAATCTTTAACTGCCCAGAGAGGTGGTGGAGTCTCCTTCTCTGGAGACATTCAAAACCCGCCTGTGCAAGTTCCTGTGCAACCTGCTCTAGGTGGACCTGCTTTTGCAGGGGGGTTGGACTAGATGATCCCCAGAGGTCCCTTCCAACCCTGTATCATTCTGTGATTCTGTAATCTTTGTAGAACATCTTTGCCATGTCTGAGGTAAGAAATTTTTGTCAGTCACCAAACCCAAATCTCAGGTTTGCTGCTCTCTAGGTTGCATGTGATGGAGTTTCTTAAAGATATTTTAAATTTCTCTTATAGGGCTGGCTAAAGTTGAGAACAGAAGGAAAAAACTGCTCCTAATTTTCAAATAGATGTCCCAAAGAATTTTACAGTAAATCTCCCAAAGGCTTTGGCTCAGTACTGACTGAAGACTCTGATGTTGACAGTTGCTTGTCCTTCTACAAAATAATCTAGTGATTTAAGCCTCATATATTCTCATGGAAGCAGAAGAAGCATTAAGGGGTCTAAACTGACGTAAAATAATTTTAAAAGTTTCCAGTTACCTAACCATTTTCTTTTGTTTTTATCAAGAAAAAAAAAAATATCCATGTACCGTGATTGTTTAAAAATGAAAGACTCCTGATTGAGCTATTAGAAGTCAGTAACAACTCGTAGTGAACTTGAAAAAAAAAACCTGTAGAGGTTTTGTTTTACAAATTCTTCAGAACATTAATTTCACATCCTGTTCTTTAAAATGTGTTCCCTTTTGTGGCGATAATTATTGAGGATGTGAGTGAATCAGAGTCTGAATCATTTAAGACCTCTACATCCATGAATAATGTTCACCAGTGACTATTTCTCAGCTCCATATTTACGCAGTAATTCCAACAATGAAGTCTTGTTGTGTTTCAAGAAAATAAACATTAAAGTAAACAGCTTGTTCTGTATTGAGATGATTAGAGGAGGTATTCAACAAAGACTAGACTTCTGTCAGTCCAGTTAGGAGTTTATTATCCAAAGCTGTTGCAATAACAGTGTTATTTCAGTGAATACAGGCTGTTCAAGTTTCCTGGGATTTAAAGGTGAATTCAGGTCATTCATTACTTTTGTTGGCACTGTAAATCTCTAGCATTAGGAAGGAGTGGAAAGAGATAAATATGCTACAAATACAAATAGTACAAATAAAGATGGAAGAGATCACTTTAACCCCTTAATGCTTCCTGTATGAAAATCTTGCTCCCCCCTCCCCAGAATCACAAAAATAAGATGGAAGAAAAAACACCAAATTTCCTTTTCTAGCCATACCACATAGACTTTCATATGCATGCAGGACATCCTCTGAAGCTCTCAAGCTCACGCACTCTGTCGCTTTCTGTAGGGTTCTTTGAATAGTGGAGTTCAACACCACCAGTGTGAACACCAGAGAAACTGGAGAACTTGCACATTAAACTAGTTCTTGAAGAGTGTGCTGTGATTTTTAATGACTACAATATATACTCCCCAATTGATGTGACTTGTGAAAGAAACTGTGTTGAAATTTGTGTTGCAGTTGCGATTTGAGTAGATCTACTCCTCAGCAGCCTGGATTGAGTATAGTTGGACATCTTCCTTCATCTTGAGTACATTCCTCCTCTTTTTATTCCTGAAGGAAGTGAAGAAGCAAAAAAGGCACCTTTGTCCCCAAGTTTTCCAAACTGATAGTAGAATCTTCCTCTTTCTTATTTGTTCCCCTCAGAAAATTATTTTACCATGAAAAAGTGTTGAAAATTCATTTCCTGTTACATGGTGACTAGATGGATAGCTTCTAAGCAGACTAATCTTGCTTGTTCATTGAATTAATTGCTAATTTCTTTGGAGCCCATCCACTTCTAATTATAGGGTGAAAGCTGTTTATTTCTCTTCCTCTGTTTAACCATGGTAGAGGCCTTATATACTTTATTCTTCTCTGTATATTGGAAAGATCTGGTGGATATCTAACTGGTTTAGGTGTTTGTGGAAGGCTACAGGACTCAACTCACTGGAAATTTCATGCATGGAGATGAAAGCTAAGTTTCTGTCCAGAGCAGTGTTAGTACATCCCTGGCTTGGGATCTCATTTAAGCATCCTCAGATCCACAAATGGTCAAATGTGAGTCTTACAAGTGTCGGAACTGAGTTTTGTTATAACAAACTCAGGTTGGAGTTAGTTGTTGCTTTTCATTACCTAGAAATCAACTTGAACTTTGTAGGCAGTTTTTCAGGGTTTTGCGGTTTAATGCCATCAATACTGAAATTTCACTTCGAAATCTTGGAATGGTCATCATCCTAATTATTCCCACTTAATGGTGCAAGCTCAAAACATTTTGTCCTTTTGGGATCTATATAGTGTTGTCATTATCAGATTGTGGTGTACCATGATATACTTAGAAAAGATACTAATGAAAAGGTAAAGTATCTGTCACTGTCCAAGTAGAGATGGAACACAAGTTCCAAGTAGAACAGAAATGTCCCGAAATCCTTTCTGTCATAAGCTGTTTTAAATGAGTATCCCTTTTAGAGTGTGAAACAAGGATGCTCTTTTCTTTGTAGGACCCAATCTGAAAACCGTTTGAGATCTTAATTTTACCATTACGTGTCCTGTCTTCAGCATCTCTCTTCCAAAGGTCAAAATTCAAAACAAGGTGATGAGATGAGGAGATGAGATGAGTTGAGATGATGCAGCCAGTTAAGCCCCCCATAATCGTCAGGGGGGACGCTTCGAAAACAGCTTGAATGCTCAGCTTCCTTCTCTTGTACTCAATGTGTACAGAGTCTGGCAGATGACACATTCACTCAACCCTGAGCTTACTATTAAACACCTTTCAACAAACACAAGCAAAAACACTCTACCAGAGTAACACTAACTCCTACTTCCAGCAAAAAGCTCTTGCAGCTACAAGGAGGGGAAAGCATCAGCTGTGTGGGGAAAAACGTGCCCTCCTCTGAGCGTAGCTGCTGTCAGGATGGTTAGGTGTCTCGCAGGAGTGTTTGTGCCGACTGCATTTCAGCGCAGCTGGGAGTCCTGCTGCCCGACGAGCCCGTTTAACCGCGGAGAGCACAGGCTGAGTGACACCCTTTAAGGCAAATGTAGAAACTTTGCTGTAAAACCTGATATAGTTTTTGACATTGATGGGTATGAATAGTGAGAAATGTCAGTTCAAGCTGAAAAGCTACTGGTGAAACAGCGTCCTCCAAACATATTCCCATGATACCACGGCAGACTTTAGCAGCCTTGATTTTCTTGACGTGGAAGCTGGTAACTAAAAGTCTAGATGTAGCTTCAGTCATACTATTTTCAAACAGTTGCTGAAAAGGCTGTAGCCTGATTTGGAGAGCACATTTTCACTCCTAATACAGAGGAAGGTTGGGTTTGTGCTGTCAGATACATGGAATATAATATACATACATGCCTTAATGTCTGCATATATATGTATCTGATTTTAACATAAAAGTACGGGGGAACAGGACATGCTGCAAAATGGTATTCTCTTTCATCATCTCACTTTTCTCTAGCTCCCTGAGCCTTCTTTTCTCCAGACTGAACAGGTCATAAATGAGGAAGTTACAGGACTGGACTGGTAACCCTGGTTACCAGTGGTACCACTGGTAACCCTGGGGTACACCACTGGTGACTGGTCTCCAGCTGGGTGTTGTGCTGAAGATCACAAACCTGGCAGTTCAGCCTGTTTTCAGTCTACTTTAATGTCCATTTACCTAGTTTGTATTTCATTGGTTTGTCAATACAAATGTTATGGGAGATTTTGTGCCAAAAGCTTTACTAAAGTCAAGTTAAACACCATCCACAGCTCTTCCCTCTTCTACCGACCCAGTTATCTTATTATAGAAGTCTATCAGGCTGGTTAAGCATGATTCCTCCTTCGTAAATCCATACTGACTGCTCCCAATGACTTTCTTGTCTTTCTTGTGTTTGGAAATGACTTCCAGAATTAGTAGTGCCATCACCTTCCTAGGGTTGAGGTAAGGGTGACCGGCCTGTAATTCCTCAGATCCTCCTTCTTGCTCTTCTTAAAGATAGGAGCAACCAGTCCTCAGGAACCTCCCCGATCACCTTGATCTTTCAAAGACAATTGAGACTGGCCTTGCAATGACATCAGCCAGCTCCCTCAGCAATTGTGGGTGCATCCTGCTAAGTCCCACACAACCATTATGTAAGTTCTGCTTTGTCTAAATATTCCCCAACCTGATCCTTCTCCACCAAGGGTAAGTCTTCCTTGCTCAAGACTTTCATTCTGGTGTCAGAGGCCTGGGATTACTGAAGACCAGTCTTACTGGTACAGATTAAGACAAAGAAGGCATTCGGTACCTTGGCGTGCAGCTCTCCTGCACACCTCTTCTCTCCAGAGCTTTATCCCACGGGATTCTTCCAAGCAGTTCCATGAAGAGGTCTAAGCCTGCTCTCCTGAGTTCCAGAGCTGGAGACCTTGCTATTTGCTTTGTTCCATCCTCTCGGGATCCTGAACTCCACCATCTCCATGTTCACTGCACCCAAGTCTGCTCCCGGTCTTCACATCCCCAACAAGCTCTTTCTTGTTTGTGAGTATGAGGTGCCGCAGAGCACATCCCCTTGTTGCCTCTTGATCACCTGTTTTAGGAAATTATCATTGATGCTTTCCAGAAACCTCCTGGGTTGCTTGAGCTCAGCTGTGTTGCCCTTCCAACTGATAATATGATGGTTAAATTCTCCCAGGAGAAACAGGGCCTGTGAATGTGAGGCTTCTTTTTGTTTGAAGAAGGGAGCATCCTATGCTCTCTAACAGCCAGGTTGCACAGGCTCTCATTTTTAGAACAAGACACGTCTGCAAAATGTTTTGATTTCAAGATAGTATATTTGTTTTTGCCAAAAATGCCATGCATGACCAGCTTGCTTTCTGAGATAGAAAAGTTCCTGGTGTGCAAAGAAACATGACTTTTGAAAAGATACACAGAATAATTTCTGGCATACATGGCTGGGGTTCAAAACCGTGCCATCAGTGCTCTGAAGGTAATCCAGAATATTCTAGTCTGTGAACTCAAGGAGCAAAGGACCAAATTTATCTCTGACTATGAGTTCCTCTTTGACATTTCCTATGGCTTTATTGGAATGTCTCTCCTGGACAACATTATGCACCTCCGGCCAAACCCTGTTCCTTGCTATGCAAAGGGATTTTATAGGAATTTGCTCAAATCTCCTCCATTCAGTTACAAACTCTTTTTAATCTCATTTTCTCGGATAATTTACATCCCCTACATGAAATGTGACACTAGTGGGTATAGACTATCTCTTGTTTTGTGCTGCCATATTCTCGGAGTAGTCATGAGAGTCCTTGAATCTGCAAGATTAAACCTGCATTTCTGATGCCACCTCAGGCAAGGTTACTCACCAGACTAGAGTGGTTCGGTCACACCACTTTTTGTAGCTAAAGCAGCAATGTAGCCGATATTCTCAGAAGATGTTCTCAACCTGGCCACCTCTGTCTGGGCTTCAACGCCAGTCTGGCTTGAATGTAGGTCTGTGGGTGCAAAATAAAGACTAAACGTCTCTGATACCATTCAGTGAGAGGCTTTATGGGGACATCTTTATTTGTATTCTACCTTAAAATATTCTTTTTCATTGTGTTATGCCATCAAAGATTTCACTGGGTACCTTATAGTAATATACTGTGAGATTCTGATTTCTCTTGCAGCAGGTTAAATATCTTTGTGAAGTTTATTAGTAATTCTTAGTCGTATCTATTTATCTTTATTTAATGGCTCATTTTGAATTAAGATTACTTTAGTGACTGCATGTAGATAATTTTTTTTTTAGGGATTATATTCACATTTTAGGTTTTTTTTTCTAAAATTTTCCAAAGTAGTAGGCTTACACCATCACTAAGTTTTATTAAAATATGCCAATAGGGTGACTGGTATTTTTTAGGACTCAAAAACGTGGGAAAAAAAATCTTTTCTCAATAGTTTACGATGAGACAGAAAGTATTGCATTAATTTTGAAATAATTAAATTACAGTGTTTGGATTTTGTGCCTTCTCTTCAGGTTCACTTACCTGTAATTGAAACCCTGGTTTTAATTCTGTGTTGATCCCATAGCTTAAAAACACATGCTAATAAAAGACTAAAATGGCAGATGATGTGTCCTTTAACATTTCTATTGGTGCCTCGACTGGGGTCACTTTTGAACTGGGTAACTTTTGAGGCAGTACCGATTTCTGCAGCCGGTTTGTAACTGCAGTACTGGATTTTGGCCACTGAGTGTCAGACACTGAATAATCTTTTGACATAGTTTGTTTAGCCTTTTCGTTTCATCTCTTTCCCTCTGCAGCACAGTGTTAAAAAGAAAAAGTTATGGCAGACCTTCCTAGCCCTGTTTTAACTTCGAAAAGATTCAGGTTATTTAGTACATTAAATTCCATCACTGAAACTGAAAGAGAAATGAGCTCGCTAAATTTGAGAATTTGAGCTTGCTAAAAGGAAAGCTTTACAAAACATAGTACCAAAAGGAGTGCCTTGTTGTGTGATTTGCTGGTGGCACAGCATGAAAGAGAGTTGTATGTTATTGGTAAGAAGTTATACAGGCTGTTCTAATCCTGTTCGTGGTGTAGCTGTTACATGCTGTTTGTTCTCCTCAAAAGCAGAGAATAGACATGACCATAAACTACTTTTGAGGATTATTCTGCGGTTTATTATTCCGGGACTGTGAGATGAGGAAACCCTGCACTGCTGGCTGACTGTCTCTGTAATGTGCTAAGGGTGTGCACCTGTGCTAGAAAGGCTTGTAGGGAGCTTTGTGAGCTTTCTTGGTGGGGACACAATTTAAACAAGCAACAACTTCTTTGCTAGCATTTTCTGTTTCCTTTTTCTCTGTGCTTTTAACTATTGCAACTATACAGAAAGAACACTGAAGCATAGACCAGACTTTATGTCACTACGGCTGCTACCTTGGGGAACCCATTGTCACGAGACACAATTGAGGCAAATGCTTAGTAACAATGAGATAATTGTCATCTTTGTGTTAAGATTAAAAGACACAGTTGCGGCAGCCACCACTGCACCCACTAAAGATGGAGCTGCTGGCAATACTGTCTATTCGGGTTCTCTAACGTTTTTCATTGCAAGTCTCTGGCTTTCAGCTGGTCATAGCTGCTGAACTTACACGCCTGGTCTTGCTCTTTTGGTGCTTCCCCTCAATGCGTCTACATGATAAACAGAGGGATTTGTCACGCTGGGTTGCAGAAGAAATGGTAGAAAGGCAGAGGCTAGAAAAACTTGTTTGGAAGAGCTGGTAGGGACTGAAAATCTGAGCTAGCCTGCAGCAAGGAGATGACTGTGGCGAGGAACAGAGGGAGAAGCTCAGATGACACAGGGCAGATATGAGGTGTGCAGGGGTGGGGGGACACAATTGTTAGCTGTGTCTGCAGTGGATGTGAAATCTTCAGCTTTGCTTCAACTCAAAATACGGTTCTGTGCAATGAAGCTTACTGTAGGGAAATACCTAAACCAGGGTTGCCTGTGCAACCTTAAGTCGGCTACTAATAGACGTGAAGTTTCTAGTAATGGCCACTAAATGGTTTGCCTGTGTTGTGGTTTAACTCCAGCTGACAACCAGAACCACGCAGCCACTCGCTCAATCCTCCTCCCCCCCGCCCTCCCCCTACCCCGTTGGGATGAAGGAGAGAATCAGAAGACTAAAAGTGAGAAAAAACTCTTGGGTTGAGATAAAGACAGTTTAATAGGTAGAGCAAAAGCCGTGCGCACAAGCAAAACAAAACAAGGAATTCGTTTGCTGCTTCCCATCAGCAGGCAGGTCTTCAGACATCTCCAGGAAAGGAGGGCTCCATCACGGGTAACGGTTACTTGGGAAGACAAATGCCATCACTTCAAATATCCACCCCTTTCATCTTCCTTCCCTGCTTTATATACTAATCATGACTTCGTATGGTATGGAATATCCCTTTGGTCAGCTGGGGTCGGCTGTCCCAGCTGTGTCTCCTCCCAGCTTTTTATGCACCCCCAGCCTGCTTGCTGTTGGGGCAATGTGAGGAGCAGAAAAGGCCTTGACTGCCCAGCAACAACCAAAACCATCAGTGTGCTATCAATACCGCTTTAATCCCAGATCCAAAACATAGCCCTATGCCAGCTGCTAGCAAGGAAGTTAAGCCTGTCCCAACTGAAACCATGACAGTCTGTAAGATCATCTCCAGAATGTCACTTGGACAACAAGGTGAGATCTCCCTTTCTGCTACAGAGCTAAGACTTTATGCTGCAGGAGTTATACATATGAAAATTGTTCTAGGTTTCTCTGCCAATTGATGTTGTAAAATGTTAAACAATTTGGAAAAACAGCTGAAGGACAACCAGCAAAACTGGACGCAGATATGACTGTACCTCAGCTTTCCTTTCACTCTCATCTCTGGGACCTACCGGAGAGACAAATTCATAATGGCTGTGGAACAGTTGTGAAATGACATAATTACAGAAACTTCCAGGAAGTAATGCATAACTTCATGCTTGACAAAATATTGGGTTGTGGCACTGCAAATAATGCCCAAATCACCTCTTGAGAGAAGGTACACTGAAAGGTTGAATAAGAGTTTGCACGTCAGCCACTCTGCACATTGAACGAGCCTGGGATATGATGCTGTGGCCATGTCACAGTATGTCCTCTGTGTCACACAATAATCTCACAGTGCTTATAGACAAAGCGGAAGAAATGTGGACAGGCAGATTTTTTTTCTGTTGTAAAGTACTGAGTGCTTGGATTTTCTAATTTTAATTTTCTTTTAACATGATTTTGAATCTCACAGCCCATGTTTGAGAAGGCAGCTTCTGCTCCCCTAGAACAGGCTGTTGGTCAATTTACTGTCCAGTGAGAACAAAGGTTTCTGACAGTGCTCTCTTCGGTAGGGATCTCTCTTCCTTTCTTCTTTCCCCCATCTATCAAATGCAAGATAAGTTGCTTTTAGAAATGAAGGCTTTCGATTTATCCTGGTTCATGCAGCACTTCCATCCCATTTTAGTCCATTGTGATCTGATCACTTCCAAAATTGCCCACCGAGGCACATTGCTTCCAAGAGGTATGAGTAAGATGCCATTGTGAGGATCTAATAACATAACCTAGAGTTTTCACTCAAGGAGGAATAGTCTGGCCTGACCTGGGAACGCTGTAATAAATAGTAAAGCTTAAAATCAATCTGGTGGGTTTCTGGGTTGTAAGGCTTCAAGCCAGCAGGAGGGGACGGAGAGAAATGCTGCTGGACTACAGGTTTGTCTCCCTGGTGAGAAGAGTTTTCCATATAGTCTGCTTGATCGTCTGGAGGCTCAATGTGCTTGCTTCCTTCAGGTGGTTTTGTGGCCTCCTTCTCTATAAGGCAGCTTGCATCTTGCCTTGGCACTCTTTGTAGAAGATTTGCTTCTTAGTAGAGTCCAAAATACCCTGTGCAGTCCCCCGAAAGACACTGACCCTCTGCTGCACAGCACTATCTAGCTTCTTTCTCTTTGAGACAGAGAGGGGAGCTGAGGCAAAATGTAAACCTTAAAATGGAAAAAAAATAATTAACGGAAAAGTAGAAAATTTAATTAGGCAGGAACAGGGCCTTAATGGAGAAAGCCTTGCCCGCTAGAACATCTTCTGACAAGGGTGGTGCTGGACTTCATGTCACTGCTGGTTGTAACGGCTACAATGACAAGGAAAGCAGTGGTCGAAGGGTAAAAAAAAGAGTCCATAGACCTTTAATATCTGAAAATGAACTGCAATTCTTGCTGTCACAGGATCAGGGCTGTTTTCAGCTCTAGAGCTAATATTAGAAAGCTCCCGGCTGAGCTAAGCAGGACTCCGTTTTACACAGATGCTTGACTTTTGGTTCAGGTCCACAAGCTATTGGACCCCACTGGCATGGCTATCGTTACCCCAAGATCTTGGTGGGCTGGAAAAGGCGATTCAGACCATTGTCCAGCGGGTGGCACACTTACACCGGTGGTGGGGGAAATCTCCTTCCCCAGCCCCCCGCCCTATTCCTTGAAACATCACATCTGGTTAGAAGTTCTGCTGCTTTCTGCAGGGTTATCTGGGTCTGTGCGAGCAGACGTAGCTCCTCGGAGACAGGAATGCAAATAGTTGAAGCAGTGATCACAATAAGCTCTAATCAATTTAATCAGGAGACTGTTGGTCTCTATGGAGTATTTCTAAGAGATCTCAGAGGAGAGCTTAAAAAGGCAGCTTTATTGCCTGGAGGCTTAACAGAAGTTAACGCCTCTCCTTGAAAAGCACAAGTCAAAAAGGATGAAAATCGCTACATCTAAACCACGGATGAGTGAGTTTGATGGAGGAATCTCTAGGAAAAAACTTTACAAACTGTTGCATACAAACTGTTATGCAAGAGGACAAGCCTAGAGAGCTCCCTACTGGCCTCTAAATAGCTATGAAGATGTTTTTTTCAGTAATTGTGAAAAACATGATGATGATGTTGAGCCAATTATATTTTTTGCCTTGTAGCAAGAGAAAAACCGTGTAAAACTCCGATATTTAGGTACTATGGACTGCAAAAAGCTCCTTATAATAACATGAATTATGCCGGATAATGTTCAGCCTGCAGTGAATCTTCTAGGTATGGTTATCCCTGAACGACTGAGTCCCAAGGAGGGAGGAGTGACCCAGCATAAGCAGCTGGAGGATGAGCTCTGCAATCAGTGCCCTGCAATTTTTCCTCCCGGGGCCTCTCTGGTAAAGGCAGGAGGCTGAGTTCAACAAATGTGCAGGATAATCAAGGAAGAGAGAAAGTGTCCAAGACTAGGAATGAACTACGGACCTGAGGGCTTGCGAGGAGCCTCCTGCAGGATGGGCTGTGAAGGTAGGAGGAGATAGGAAGAGTGACTGTGCTGTCTTTGGTAAAGGATATTTAATATTTTACAGCTGATGCCGGCTGGCTGTAATGGGGGGAGAAACTGGCCTCTTACTTCTGGGCAGTCATCTGCTGGAAGAAGGACTGATTTACCCTGAGCATGTTCTCTTATGTGTTGTATTTGACTTCCTGTATTTTTAATTAGAAATTTGGGGGTATGTGGTAATTATCAGGGTCTCAAGGTAGGGTGGTAATTTTAAAAGTCCTGAGAGATCTTCCTGTATAGTATAAATTACAGGGGTGAGCAGGGAGTATACAGAAAGATTCCTGTTATTACTCTTCTCAAACACTGTCAGGTTGGCTTCTCTTTTTAAATTTCACTTACCAGCAGTTTAAAGTGTTATAATTTCTGCTTTCTGGACAAGCTTTTTATCTTTGGAAGTATTTTCTTTGCTATGTAACTAGCTAACATTCAGGAAACAACAAGAATTGTTTCTTCTGTCGAACAGTATATTTTGGGTCAGCAGACTCTGGACACAGGACAATGTGTCTCAGTCACACCACCAGTGTCCCAGGACAGGGGATTGATGCACAAAATCTAGAAATGTGCAGCCTAAGTCCGTTCCCTGCTCACCTCCTCTCCCTCCCTCCACACCAGGTACCCTGAATAGCTCTGAGTTGCTGCTGAGCTTCCCTCTTGTGGAGGAGTTTCTGGAATGACTTGTGGATCAGAACCAGGTTTCCCTCCAAGACCATTTCCTTTAGAAAAAATAAAAATAAAAAAAATCTGCATCTCTTCACAATGTCCTTGTCTAGAACAGTCTAGGAAATGGTTTTCTCATCTTATGAATTTTTTTTCAAAGTTTAAACCAGGATGAAAAGTTGTACCTTTGGAACTTTTCACCTGCTCCCATTCAATCTTCCTCAGTTGGTCAACAAACCAACTCAGAAAAACAAAGGCAGTAAACGTTAGGTCAATTAAAATGTGCTTGGATGTTGATTTTTTAAACTTTTAAATTCTTTGTGGTGCAAATAAAATCAAATTCCCAAACAAAAGTTCTCTTTGACTTAGGAATAAAATGATTTGATGCTAAAACCCGCAAAAATAAGATCTTAGAGCAGTTTCAAGATTGGAAATCTTTCTGAGATCAGAAAACTTATAAAACTAGTTCAGGTTCAGTTTTGACTATTCAATATTTTATAAACAAAAATAAATCTGTTTAAAGCCTCTCAACTACCTCTACTCACATTTAGCAGCCAGGATTAGGTTTTTTTCTCCTACTACGTCTTGGTGCTGAAGATGAGATACCATGTGGCAAGAAGCTGTGGGGAGACGTGCATTGTGGATCACAACAGTTTTTATTAATATGAGGTTCCTACTTACCAAGATTACCAAAATATAACTCTCATTTGCAACATATCCTGACAGTTTCCATGATAGAGCCCAGGCCTGAGCAAAGGTAATGTACAGAAGTACCACAATGTTGTTATGAGGCACCATCAGCCAGACAGACTAGGACAAAAATGGCTTGTTTTGCAGTCAGTTAATTTGAACAGAAAAATATCTATTTTGGATTGAAATCTAATCAAGTGTTTGAGACAGTTCTGTTTGGAAAGGGCAGATGATTTTCACTTTGAATTGCTTCATTTCAAAATCTCTGCCAAATCATCTTGCTGGCAAGACGGAGCCACCTGGCATTTCTGAATGGCTGCTGGGGGTGGCCGCACGCCAAAAATTTACCAGACTGCAGCGATTAGTTTTAAAGAACTTGGCCTGGGCTATTTCTTCTCTGTGCAATGCCCCCAGGTCCCCTGAGCCAGGCAGATTCCTGCACGCGTACCAGGAGGGACATGGAGCTTTTGAAGTTAGGGGTGATACTCTTGCATGAGCAGTTTTGGTTACCAGCAGGTAACATGGCAAATGGCATGGGTGTTCCCAGGAATCTCCTTGCTTTTTCATACAATCATAGAATGGTTTAGGTTGAAAGGGACCTTAAAGATCATCGAGTTCCAACTCCCCTGCCATGGGCAGGGACACCTCCCATTAGAACAGGTTGCTCAAAGCCCCATCCAGCCTGGTCTTGAACACCTCCAGGGATGGGGCAGCCACAACTTTCCTGGGCAACCTGTTCTAGTGTCTCACCACCCTCACAATAAAGAATTCCTTCCCAAGATCTCATCTAAATCTCCCCTCTTTCAGTTTAAAACCACTACCCCTCATCCTATGGCTCCAGTCCTTGTTCAAGAGTCCCCATCTCTCCTAGAGCTCCCTTTAAGTACTGGAAGGGGCTATAAGGTCTCCCCGGAGCCTTCTCTTCTCCAGGCTGAACAACCCCAACTCTGTCAGCCTGTCCTCATAGGAGAGGTGCTCCAGCCCTCTGATCATCTTCATGGCCCTCCGCTGGACCCATTCTAACAGGTCCATGTCCTTTTTGCCTTTGGTCTTCCACTTCAGCAGTATTTGTTGAGAGGCAGAGGTTATGTGGTGTGATTACACTTCTGCTTGTGCTGATAGTTACAGAGTGACACATGTCCCTGGAAGGAAATGCTCAGCCTTTAAATTATACGTACTATTTACTAACAGGTCCTTTATTATTCCCTCACTTTGGAGTCCAGGTCCACTTTTGACCTGCAAAATGAGTTCTGTGTTTTGGCTTTGAAACTAGAAAGAGGTTTCTCATCAGAAAAAAATCATTGTTCATATTTAGATTAATTGCCTTTCTTAGAAAATAACTGTTCTCTAGGTGCAAGTGCTACAGAGATGCCTCATCTAGTTTTAAATGCAGCTGAAGCAGAGTTTGTCCTGACTCCGCAGTGTAGATGTAGTTTTTTACGTGTAAAGCAGAGACTCAAACGAGCTGAGGGTATAGAAAGTGAATGAGCTTTTTGCTTCAGAAGTGATTACTTCCAACTGGGGTCAAGACATGTTGCCAGCGTGGATGGAATGGGGAAACTTGTGATTACATATACTGCATTTATTGTCAAATAGAAGACTTCATTCTCTGGACATAAGTTTATAAACACTTCAGAAAAGACTTCTTGTCTTTGTTATGAGTTTTGATATTAGTATTACCCTTACTCCTGCTGTGTTCTCTGTTGTTTAGGGGAAGGGAACAATAGCAGGGATAAACATGAATAGTAATTTATTCCAGAAATAGTCCAGTAGTACCAGTGGGAGTATTTTTGGCATCAATTACTGCTCAACCTAATTTAATGATGTCTTGACTTGGTCAACTAAAACTGAAGAGATAGTTTGGGCAGCGAAATGATATTCAGTGTAAGTGAGAGTGGCAGATCCTGATCATTAGTAAGAGTCTCTGTATTCTCTCTTTCTTTTCAACCAGCAAATCGGTGTTAGCTGCCATCCAGACAGTTAATTACGGAGCTAACTTCAATGATTTAGGTAGCCTACAGATAGCAGAAAACTTTCACTAGCACGCTTTCCTGTTAAGTACATGTTTCTACTATTTGCTGTTTGTACTCAGAAGCATCTGAATTTATAGGTAAAACTTCTACTGAGAAAAGCACGCTTCCAAGTCTGACATAGGAAGAGCGCAAGTTTGCAGGGTAACACAGAATATGCAGCACTCCTTTTGTCTCCTGGGCAGGGGAATTAAATACTCCACTTGTAAACAAGGCTTAGAGCCAAAGTGGGACACTTAAGACAGCCCCTGAGGTGTGTGAGCCTGAAATTGAGTCTGGAAAAAAAACATCTGCCAACCTGCTACCCCATGGGTCCGGGAGCTGCCTCTCTGTGCATGGCAAGGGCTGCCACAGGCCTCTCCATCACCTTATGGTGTTTAGTAAACAGATTTTCCACCTCCAACTTGACTCAGGGGCTCCTTAAGTAGGTGTTTTCAGACACCACCTGATATGCTCTGACAGTATCAGACTTCTCTCGAAATGCAGCTGACAACAGTTGCTTTCTCTTAAGACAGTGGTAATGCTTTGGTGTACAATTTTACAAGTGCTTTGGTGTAAGAACATATGCAGCAAGAGCAGCCAGGCTCGTGTCTCACTTTCTGATGGGATGCACACTTAGGATTCCTTCAGCAACACCTTAACCGAGTACTTCTTACTCCTGGTTGCTCATGTGGAGCAATGCAAAGATGTGGACGCAGCTTCTCTTGTAAGTCTGATTTATTTGTGTGCCTACAAAATGTATAGATGTAGTCGTACAGACTGAGAGTGGCTTATGAAATGGTGTTGCAAAGGCTAAGGAGGTTACTGGTGTGGTGGCTGTGTTTTTATTGTTACTGGCTTCTTGTGAAGTAAGGGGTTGCTTTTTCAGGCTGTGTTGCTTAGAGACAGAACTGGGTTACACTCTTGGTCGTATTTTTGCAGCCCCTTTTGTGTTGCTGTCACTTACCTTCCATTCTCTTCTGAGGGCTATGTTGATGGGTTCCTTGAAGATTTCTCCACACCTGATATTGTTTGCCCATCGTCAGCTCGTTCATAAGTTACTGCCTTGTAGGGGTCCACATGCCTGTAACCCTTGCAAGGTGCATTGGCCTGTCCCATCCCTCTAACCACTGCTGCATAAGAGATGGATACCCATAGCCATAGTTGGCACATTTGACCAGAAGACCACACGGGGTGGAGATAAAAGAGAAACGAGAAGGTTGATATGTTGTAAGGCCACAATGGGAGACAAAGGCATCCTTGGCTGTATGTCCATTGTGAATGCTCCCAATGAAGAGGCTCACGTGCCGCTAATTAGGAGCACCCTTTGTTGCAGGACATCTTTCCCTTAGCAAATATGTAGGTTTGATAGAGCTCCCACATGCTGAGTAATGAGCTGACACCAAGCACCAATTAATAGTCTGGTTTATAAATGCAGGAGGATATGGAATCTGCCTTTTAGCCTTTGAATAGCAAGCCTGCTTTAAATGGCTTGACTGACACCTCCTTAAATTCACCCAGAAGATCTGGGGGTTTTAGCTCATCCTTTGCTAGGATCCTTTGCACTCACAGGCAGGTTTTCCAGGACCTTGGTGTAAAAGAGGCTTAGGCCTGCTATTTGTGTGTTACTGAAAGTTCTTTCAAAACTGCTGTGACAAGTAGAACAGCACCATTATAAAGCAAGAATTTTGGGATATGTGCCTTTGGAACTTTTTAGGAAGGAGGAGGAGAGACCATCTGTTTTGCTTGTCACAATTCTTGTTTGTTTAAGATGTGAATTGCCAGAAATGTGGAAAGATTGGGTACAACGACAAGTGATAGAGTAATTTTCACACTGGACTTATGGGAAGCATGTGTTGTCCATCTGTGTGATTCTCATTTTATGCAAATTTAGGAAATATAGTCTTATGTCTAATTGTCCAAAGGTAGTTCTGAACATTCAAATGGAGGAAAGATATCATGCCATCTCGTCAGTAGGCCTCCCTTTGGCTCCCTAACACGCCAATGCAGAATGCTGCTTGCTTGAAACTACAAATCATAATAAACATTTATATTTAGAATCCAATAAAATAATGTTTCAGGGGTCTGCAAAACACTGCAGACCCATGCTTGGGTTTTCCTGGAAGTGGAAGAGGATGCCACAATTTTGCTGACCCTCCTAAGCAGGTGTTACCAACCTGCCCAGAGCCTCATATGGTTCAACCGCCTGCTGGTTTGGGATGCTGGGGGAATACTAAAAGAGGCTGGTGTGAGTCTTTGGGCTAAAAAATGCATAGCTGTGTGTGGTTAAAGCTTATACAGGGAATATCTGAGCTTCTGGGAGGAAGCTTTAATTCAAGCTTTGCTTTGGGGGAGTGAAGTGTTTATTTGCCCTCTTAAAAAAAATTAAAAAACCACACTCCGCGCAGGGTGGTGGAAGTTTTACCTGGAGCATATTGCATTTTTCAGAGCTGGTGAAAATTATACTTCCTCTTACCTATCCTAAGCACTTTCAGTGAATAGCTCCCAAAAGACACAAATAATACTTTTTCCTTTTTTTTTTTTTTTCAGTTCATGGTTTGTCTACAAACTGAAATGATTCTGTATTTTTTGACCCAGTATGGCAACTGTAAATTTGACTGGAAGTAACATTTAATTCCACTGCCATTGAAGTGCAAGTATTCCCAATTCAAAATACAATTTTTGAGAGTATTCAGTGAAGGAATGCTTCAGTGCTTGATCATTATGGAAAGAAAGGCAAAAGAGATCCAAACATAGTGAAAATGAGGTTCAGTTTGGAATTTTTACTGGAAGTTCCCATGAAACTGGGTTGCTGGTTCTTTAAATAATACAATGCCAGCAGTGCCAAAGATTTAGGTTTGTGCACTGTCGGTTACTGAACCCTCTTTAGCCAAGCACCATGGTTCTACATACAGACTTTCCAATGATCTTAACTTATGTCTTCTTTCCATTGTTGCTGTTTCCATGGTTCCAAGGCAATTCCCATTTTTGACTTCAAAATTATTCTGTTTTACGATATGGTGTATCATTAAGGCAGAAAAAAACAACCAAACAAGAAGACAATCCTTTTAAATAAACAGGAATATAGTGATGGTAATTCCTAAAAGCTCAAGAAGAAACACTGATTCTGACCCCTTGTAGTCTGGCTAGCCTTTGAGGGGAGCTCTGCTGGGTTTGTGAGCAGGGTGGAAACCTTGTGCAGAAGACACAATTTAGGAATTTAGAATTTAGGAAGAAATTCTTTCCTGTGAAGATGATGAGACACTGGAACAGGTTGCACAGAGAAGCTGTGGATGCCCCATCCCTGAAAGTGTTCAAGACCAGGTTGGATGGGTCTTTGAGCAACCTGGTCTAGTGGGAGGTGTTCTTGCCCATGGCAGAGGGGTTGGAACTCGATGTCCAACTCGATGTCTTAAGGTGTCCCTTCCAACCCAAACCTTTCTATGATTCTATGACTCTAAGACCCATGGGTTAGCTCTGTGATGGCTGATGTTGGAAAGACTGTCTTCAGATGCTAGAAAGACAGTATAGCAGGACACCACGTATTGGCTGGGTCGAGTACTGCTATAATAAATCTCAGAAGCTTTTAGGTACGAAGCTAAAAAGAGGTAGCTAAAAAGAGGTAGGTAAATGGACTAACTAAGGGAAGAGCAGGAGCATCACAGCCAAAGAAAATGAGAAATTAAGCAGCCTCCTAGCTTTCTGCAGGTCTCACGTAGTGAAGAGACAGAAGGAAGAGTAGTTGGGTCTTGTGTATTCAGCAGGAAAATAGAGAGCAGCAGGGAAGACGTAGAAACCCGTATTTCATTGACCAAGGTAGAAGTCCGTATTTCATAGAGCAGCCCATTTTTCAGAGAGGAGTCTGAGAGAAGGGGAATGAAACATGCCTCCTTTTGTCCTGTGGAATTATTTAATCAGTACGTTGGCTGGCTTTCAGCTGGGAGAGGCTGGGGAAATGTTTCAAGTCTCTTTTTGTGGCAATATCAAGGTGCTCTTTTTGGTGGTGGTGGGAATCAAAGATGGAGGAGGAAGAAAGGGAGGAGTTGAGGTGGCAGAAGAAGAGAGATGTTCCTGTGCAACACAAGATGGGCAGACCCAAAGGTGAGGAACTGCAGCCTTGTGAGACAAAGTCTTTTTTTCCCTGCGTGTTAGAAGCTGAGCTCTGTGGCAGCCTCCTACTGAAATGTGTCGTTTACCTGGAAGGAAGACTGGTCCAGACTTAGTCAGCTCAGGAAACTGGAAGCTCTTTCTCTGGCTCTTTTTCTGTCCTAAAGTACTTATTAAATGCGTCTCTGTGGTGGTATGTGGATAAGTACAGTAAAGATCACAAAGTTCTCAGAAATGTGTAGTTGGATCTCTAAATAGCAAGTTATCTGAATATTTTACAACTGACTATTTAAAACTTTTAAACGGAACAATCAAGTATCTTTTATATGTAGCAAATACATACCAAGCCCAGTAGAAGGAGCTCCATAATTCAGAGTTTTTTTTCTATTATCAAAGTATGGAAAATATATTAAAAACAACAGTTAAATGTCGTTTTACAGGTTCCAAGTTTAAGGAGAAATTAGTATCTTTAAGCTAAACATGGCAGCCACTTTGCAATAAGCAGTGGCTTATTAATGTCTTTGGATACTGAAAACTTGGCATCTGAGGAAGGAGTGAACTGCAGTGCTTGTTCCATTTCCTCCTCCTTTGAATTATATAAGGATGTGTTTAAATTCCGGCTGGTTCACTGAAAACCCCAGATTTTCATTTGATGCTTTCATCATGCATTACCTTATTCATGCAAAACAAAGAAGGAATTCAGGAGATTTGAATAAACAACTTGTAGCTGTCCATGCTTTCTGCTTGTATGTTTTAATCAAACAATCTTGGGCAAAATGTTGCCATGTTACTGCTTTGTCTTTGTCTGCTCGCCTTCAACAGGACTAATTATTCCCAGAGCTGCACCGTGCTCACGCCACACCACAAAACGCTGTATAGACGTGTCCTAAGCAACTTAGCTGAAGTATCTCTGTGTTGTAAACTGATTAAAGAAAAGCAGGAGAGAAGAGGTACACCTCCTCTGTTCCACACCCAAAATATTGTGGAATCTGCAGCGACTTCAGAAATGCTTGCATGTTGCTGGGGGTGGTTTCAGTTTTCACACCAGAAGTAATTTAATTTCAGCACTTAAAACCCAAAAAGCTCCAACATATTGCTAGCGTGCAAAAATTCCATGTGTGCTAAAAAACAACAGCATATGGTTGGGTGGGGTGTGACCAAAATGAACATAGTTATCACATTGTGAACTTTCTTTTTACAGACTTGATTAAATAAGTTGGGGGGGGGGGGAAGGGTGGAGGGTGGCGGGCATCTAGGACAAGAACCTGGAATTCTCCTAGAGTCTGCCTTTTCAAATGTTGTGTAGTTAACGGAGAGGTTCATCTTGCATAAACTGTGGCTTAAAATAGGAGACTGACATTTCATCTGAACATGAAGAACACACACAAAAGAGAGGTGGAAAGAAGGCAAGATGTCTCTGGGGTGAACCATCGGAGGAGAGCGGTACAAAGCACAAGCTGGAGGGGAACTTCAGCCCTGACTGTTTGCTGTTAGAAACTAGGTAGACTGGGATTATTTGCTTTGTATTTATAATCTATCACCTGGTCTTGAATTGGGTAGAAGAAGTTTTAACTGGGCTCATTTGCTGGGACTGTATGTTTTAGGATGTTTAAACATTGCCACCAATTTTTCTCAGCGTAGTTTAGTGCTGAGGTAATTGTTGGCACAAAAACCAGTCATCTTTTTGACTCAGGTCTTTTTTTCCTTCGAGTCCAATGGCACTTAAGACCTTATCAGGTCCTCATATAGGAATATCTAAAAATCAAGAAAACTGAAATCCGAAATACTTTTGGAAACTTGGGCCCAGATTCTTGATTTATCCTTCTGAATCCCTGGTGGCAAAGTTGAAACCCTTTAAAATAGTAATAAAAAAAAAAGCCTGGGAACTAATATTAACGTTTTGTGTGACTATGTACTTGCACTTAAAGACACTCACCTGAGTGTACCTCTCTTGGGTCATTGTTAGTGTAGGTTGTCTGCTTAGTTTCCTTTGCTCTTGTCTGCTTTTTCTGTGCTCTTCTGGGTGTAAATAAACCTGGAGAAGCAGAATCCTTATTTTCTGGCACATGACTTGCTATTCTACCTGCCATTCAGCTGTGAATAGGACAGTAGCCCAACCTTGCCAGGTAATGGCTCTTCGCAGGCTGTTTTATTGTCAGGTTTTGGGCTATCTGCATGATGAGCACTGTCGTCCTGTGGGCAGCCAGGAAAGATGTCTTCTACTCACGTTCCCAGTCAAGCTATGTCACTTCTGCTGCAGAGGCCAAACACCATCACTGGGCCAAGTGAGCTATACCATGCAAAATGTGCTTTATTTTCTGCATGCGAGTGTGTCAGATTGTTAAAGTGGAAAAACAGTCGTAGTTTTACCTCATTTTTTGATTAATTGGGTGATTTCCATGAGCTCTGTAATCTTCTCTGGTCTCTAATGATGAATGTTTTCACACTTTGTGTTGTTCCCCTCATTTTCTCAAGTCATCCTTGAGCAGCCCTAATGATTAGAGCTTGGTCCACTTTTCTTTATGTTCTTGCAAAGCGGGTCCTACAAACAACAAAATAACATCTCACATAAAAGGATATTCTTCCAATTTCAAAGCTAAGAACTGAAAATTACTTTGGATGCCTTCGCAACTTTGGAAAAAATCTTTGAATATTAAGAGTTTTACCCAGAAAGGCCATTGCTCACATTAATTATGTTGGCCAAGACACAGCATCTTTTTTCAGAATAAAACTCAGGTTACTCTGTGGAACAACAGGGTCTGTCAACATGTGACAAGGCTTTCATATCTCGAGGGGAGGATCCAGTTGATGCAACAAAGCGTCAATCAGGATGTGGAGCTGCAGGAAGTTAACTCATGCGTACTCCAGGGTTGTCCGGATCAGATGAAGAAAGTGCCAAAAGAGGTTACCCTTCATCACCAGCTGAGAGATGAGCTATATATGAAAGACAAGACAGCTTGAAGGGCCCTGAATGGTGATCTCAGGAGATGTGTCCCTCAAGAGACGAGAGACATGCTTCATGTCCTTGTACGTTCACTTGAGCAACTTGACGTGGAAATACTAAATAAAACATACAGAAACCCCAAGAGGGCGTTTCACCAAGGAGCCCGAGTGGGGAATTATCCAGCCTTTTAGCAGGTGTAGGGCCCTGCCTGAGAGTGGCATCATAGATGTCTCCTGAGCCTTCCCAGTAAGCCAGTAATGGATCTGCAGCTTGCCAGATAGTCTGTCATAGGTTGTCAGCCACGGCTGGGAGGAGGGACGGCAGCCTCTTTTGTTCCCGTGTCAAGCATGCAGAGAAGGGACTACTAAGTAGATAATTCAAGGGGAAACAGCTGCTGAGTTCTCAATTCTCCATGACTCTCTAATTTTGCCTTCTTCCCTTAATGTATTTGCCTGCTGCTGGATGGATACTGCCTGCTGACAGGCAGACAAATAGAAAAATGCTGTAAACTTCATTGAAAACTACTGTGAAGTGTGGCTATTTTGATGAAAGTTGAAAGGCTTTCCTGAATGTGTGGGGTCACGGATGGATAACTTTAAACAGCTATAAAAGGGCACACTAACTTGATCGCCCTAGTCCTGATCTTTTAAGTCAGACGAAGTATTACAAACTCTTGTGATTTTGTGTTTGTGAAGGGTTTGGTTTTTTTTTTCCTTTAAAAAGCCACAGCGCCTGACATGACTTATATATATAAGAATCAAACACTTAACTTAAAAGTAAATAAACATTTGAATTGTGGCTTGAAAATGTAAAACCTATAGGTGTAAAAAGCCAGACAGTTTATAAACAAAGCTCCCCACCTGATTACTGTCGTATTACTTCTAGGCTAAAACCAGGTGCCTTACTTGTAGGTTTTGAATATTTTGGCTGAATGTACTTCGTGTTCATGAACTCCAGTAAGAAAACCTTATCTTGGGCAGTTTGTCTCTATGAGAAACTAACTGGTATAGCCAGAATTATATAAATATATCATTACAACCTTGCAAACAAACCCGCTGTTGCCCTTGCCGGCACCGACACTGCTGTCTGAAGTATCCCTTGCTTTAGTCCTGGGCCATAACGAGTTTTGATTTGTAATTTGTAATTTGTAATTGTTCTTTTGCAGTTGTTCTGGGTCTGGTTAGCTCTGATGCTGGGGCATTTCTGGGGCTGCTAACTAATCACGTTATGTAGTAGCTGAATACGGTACGGGGCTGTTTTGCCCTCTTCCCCTGCCACCTAGTTTCTACAGAAGGTTTGCATCTATGTTTTAAGGGAGATAAAGGTAGATTTGGGGCCTGCCTTTTAATTTTTGCGGCTTTACCTACGTTCCCTGATTTTGGGGTGCCATTCCATGGGTTTCCCTCCCAGAGGTAGCTGCGGGGGATGTGGAGAGCCGGGGCGCGGGGGGAAAGCGTCGGGGGCCGCCTGGGCCGCTGTGCCGGTCGGTGCCGCGATGGTCGGTGCCGGTACGTGCCGGTCGGTGTCGTGATGGGCAGCGCGGTGCCGGTCGGTGCCGGTCCTTGCGGGTCGTCGTCGCGCCGGTCAGTGATGGTCAGTGCGGGTCGGTGCCGTGATGGGTCGGTGCCGTGACGGTCAGTGCCGGTCGGTGTCGTGCCGGTTGGTGCTGTATCGGTGTCGTGCCGGTCGGTGTTGTGCCGGCTGGTGCTGTATCGGTGTCGTGCCGGTCGGTGTCGTGCCGGTTGGTGCTGTATCGGTGTCGTGCCGGCCGGTGGCAGCCCGCGCACCGGTCACTAGATGGCACCAAGCGACCGGGCTGGGAGCGGGGCTGGCGGCGCGGGGACACGGGGGGGAGGCCGGCAGCCCCCGCTCGGTAACACCGAGGCGGGCGGCCACCGGAGCCGGCGAGCGCTGGCGTTTGCCCTCCTGTCGCTCCGCTTGGCCGTGCCGGGGTCGCATCTCTTCCGACAGGCCCGGGGAGCGCAGCCGGGCCGGGGGGGCTGCCTGGGGCCGGAACGGCGCCAGCATCACTGGGACCACCGAGTCCTGGAGTCCACCCTGCCTGGAGTCGGCTCGTTTCACCGGACAGGCCAAAAGCTGAAAGTGTATGAGAGCCAAGTGCCAAAAACTTCCAGAAGCATGAAATGGACCTTCATTCCCCTAGACATCCACCATCACACAGGTGAGGGCAGGCACAGCAGCTGGTTCAGACTGCATTAGCCGGTTTATTTATGCATGATTCAGAGGATATAAGGCTGAAAGTCAAAGAGTATGTTCATATTGTCAAAATGTTTCCCGGTTTGCTCCTGGGCTTCTGACAGCCTGCATGACCAGAGCCTCTGTTCTGGCGTTTGAGTTTGGATCAGGAGTAGATATTATCACCGTAGCGTGTTTTGGTGCACGCCACAGGGAGGTCTCAGGGCACACTAACTGGTCTTCTTTAGGATGAGATGAAGAAATCCTTATGCGAGAAGCACAGAGGACACCAAAGTCACACACCAAACACACATTACCTGTTACAACTGTTAAGGCGTTCAGACCCCTGGTGAAGATTAGAGACTAGACGGAAGAACCCTCCCACCCACCCAAAATTTCTGTGTGGATGCTTTTGGCTCCAACTGTTTCACTGTATGGATCCACTCCTATCACGCTGTGATATGTGCTAATTTTGACATAGCTTAAATTCACTGAGGTGTCAGCTGAGAAGGATAGTGACCCATAGGGGAAACTGAATGCCTCTAATTTAGATACCTGCATGCGCCTCAAGCAGGTGATGTGGATAAACCAGCAGTGATTAAAGGTTTCTGGTTTCCATAGGCAGTGGGGGCAGCCTGTTGACTGTACTGCTTGTATTTTGTGCTACTGGCTGGTCAGAGAAGAGGTTCAAGAGATAAATATAATTATTTTCTTGGTTGTTTTGCTTTTACGGCACGGTCTCAGGCTTTCTGCACACACAGGCAGTTGTTTCTGTGTGAGTTATTCTGAGTTGTACCAGTTTTGAAGGCCTTTTTCTCTGCAGCCTTAGGCTCGTCACTCTTTTAAATCCAAAGCAAAGACTGTGGAGAGCCATTAAGAAATTAGTTCTCTCCCTTTGAAAAACAACCTCAAAGTACAGAGATCTTGACAATGGTGGTACTTTCATTCTGCAAGCTGATAGCACTTACTAACATATCTTTTGTTATAGTAAACCCTCAAATATGACATTTCTGGAGATGAAATTCTTAGTTGCTGGGTAGAAGAGAGTTAATAATCCTTTATTTATTTAAAGGTTATGTTTTCTATTTCATGAAAAAAACTGTACTCAGTGGTGCATAGAAATGGGTGGTAAATGCTATGAAGCATCCAAGATCTTGATGAGTGGGCATCCAGCGCCTCCTTTCTAGAACATGTCCCAGCATCCTTGCTAAATGCATTCGAGGTAATTTGCAGAGTCCAAAATCCTGGGAGCAGGAACTATCAAATTTGGGTTTCCTGCATTACTTTCACCCCCGCCGTCTGAGCTGTCTGCTGCAGTCATGGGTGGGAAAAGGATTTCGTGTGATATTTCCGTGACTGTGCTGCCAATGCCGCAAGGAGGATGCAATGAGTCTTCCCAGAAAACTGTGATTCTGGCATACTCAAACTTCTTCAAGTGTCTGATCTTTTACTGTAGCTCTTGATCTTTTAACTGAGGGGCTTTGGGTGAAATGTCATTCTGTTTTTACAGAAAAAACATATTATAATAAGCAGTTAAAAAAAAGTTTCAACAAGATTTCAGCAGGACTCGTGCTGAAAATGAAATGTTCATAAAACATTGTTGAATTTAACCTTGTTTTTTATGCTCAGAATGATTTTTTTTATTTGAAATTATATTGACTGAAATTCTATTGAATGATAATTTCATTGAAAAGTTGCTCAGCTTTCCTATCCAGGTATTATGAAGGACCACATAAACCCAGAAAGGAGCTCTGTGCTCAAAATCACGCTTAAATAGTTAAGCTGTTCTCTGTGCTCCTTTATTTAACTGGGTATCTTATTGGGGTGGCTTTGAATTGTTAGAAAATGAGAAAAAATACTGTCATTTTTCTAAATGCTTTGTTTTTGGTGAATATAAATTGCAAATGAAATCATAGCCTCTGAGCCTAATTTGTAATAGTCAAGGATATGTGACAAAGAGATTGTTTAAGAAAAGTTTCTTGGGTTTTATTCTTAAAGATGGATTGAAGGAAATATGTTGAAGGCAAGTTGTGCCAGCACTGCTTAACCTGCTGGTATCTTGGAGATTATTTCTGCTGGCTTTGTGGGTCTTTTCAGTGTGATCCTTGAAAATGCTAATTAATTTCATGACTGCTGGGTGTGTGATATGCTTTGACATACACAGAAAATTATTAATAATATAATAATCTTTCTAAAAGAATTTTGTGGGCAATTTATAGTTCATGCCAGATGTCAGTTGACTGAGTAATTTAACACACTTGTGTAACTGAATCGTAATAGCTTTTGCGAGCTTGCCATGCTGCTTATGGATATGAATGACAAAATTTATGGGGTTTTAGCTATGTGCATAATCCGAAAAATTCACTCCCTGTTGCCAGGAGTAAGCAGTATCACAAGTGAATGTGTTTTAATCATCTGAAACATATAGCCCAAATACTATTTTATTTGTTTAAACCAGGAAAAGACATAATTCCTCTAAAGGAAGTGCTGTGAATGCAAGACCAAGAAAATTGTTTTTGTCCTATCAGTAGCTGCAGAGACCACATCTCCATAAAAGTTGTTAAGGCAGCAAAGACAGCACTGTCAGCTTAGAAATTGTGCTAGAAGATCTACTAAGCCTCTGGCCCTGGAATCAAGAGTGTTTCTTCCTATGTTTGCTCCCAGTGTAATGGCCCTGAATCTTGTGGTTTTTAGACCTGATTGTGACCCTGGGAATGGGGGTTAGGGAAAGCGGGGATCTACCTTCACAGAATCACAGAATGATACGGGGTTGGAAGGGACCTCTGGAGATCATCTAGTCCAACCCCCCTGCCAGAGCAGGGTCACCCAGAGCGGGTTGCACAGGAACGTGTCCAGGCGGGTTTTGAATGTCTCCAGAGACAGAGACTCCACCACCTCTCTGGGCAGCCTCTTCCAGGGCTCTGCCATCCTCAAAGTAAAGAAGTTCCTCGTCGTGTTTAGATGGAACTTCAACCTTGCCAGGCTTGAACTGCCTAGAAACCATTCAGCCTGATCTGGACCTCCTCTCCAGCGTGGATAGAGACAGGAACTTCTGGGAGGACATTCATCCCCAAGAGCTAGGTAGGTGGATACGTTACTCCTTGTAGGGAGCCAGGTCTAAGTAAGACGAATATCTCTGTCCTTTCATACAAATGATGGTGAACTACAGAACTGAGTGGAGGCTGTTCCCTTCACCTCTCAGGAAAATGACGTTTTCACAATCATCCTGCAAGTTATGACACTAAGCATTTTTAATTTGTTCTAATTTTACAAGTGCCATACTTAATTGTTTTTGTTTCACCCTTTAAAGCAAAAGCAACTCCCTCAGCTCTAGTGAGGGAGTAAGCTCACTTAAAAAGTGCCTTAGAAGCTCAGGTCCATAGTGCTCTCTGCGATGGGATGGTTTGTCCTAGGGTATTGGGTGGTGAAGGCTTTCCTGCCTCTTCACTTTGCTACCAGCTTCAACTCCTTCACCCTTCTTTTCCTCTCTGGGAAAGTATAAACCATGCAAGGTGTCATTAAAGTTAAGAAATGTGGAGCTTGTCAACCTAAATTACACTTTGGAGTGTAAGGAACAGATTTACAAGTTCAGTTCCTGCCTGACTGCCATGGGTTTCCTTCAGCTGAGACTCTGTAATCCCAGGTCCTATAGAAACTGAAGCGTGCTGGATTGAATTCTGGTGTTTATTTTCTTTTTCTGTTTGTTTTAGTTTGTTTGGTTTTTAAAGTGCGTTTACGCTTCCCTTTTAGTCTTAAAAATATTGACTAGCATATCCTGAGAACATTACACCCTGGAATTTCCCACGCATGCAGTTAGATGCCCAGGTACATCTTTGAATCAGAAGTCAACAAGTAGAAGCCAGGGAAATTGAGGGGAGGAGGACGGGAAGTCAAGTTTAATCAAGTCAGGTTTAATCAAGAAGGGATAAGATGTGTGTGAGTGGTACAAGATGACATTGTCTGCTTCACCTGCTCTCCTGCACTGAAATCCCACTATCTAGAAGAGCTGTTACTCAGACGAGCTAGTAAGAGGGCACACGCCATCCATGATGTCTCCAAGAAACCGTACAAGGATTCTGAATGTTCCAGGTTATGACTTCTATATTCTTACCATAATTTCCTTCAGCTCCTCACAACTTTCATGTGTATCTAGTTTTTTTTCATCTAAGGTTAGTAGTCAAGAGGCCCTTGAACGTAGCCCACGCACAAAGGGCTTAGCAGGGAGGAACCTTGGCCTTGAGGACCTTCCACAGCTACGGTAAAACAGAGCAGTTACAGTTTGTTCTCAGGCTGTTTGATGAGTCATTTTCCACTTTTTCATAGGAAACATCTGACATCGTTATCGTATTGACACATGCTATGGCAAACTGCAGGACTTTTGGAGTGTTATCTACAAAGCAATGTTTCTCATCAGTAACCAGCGAGGAGCTGATGCTCTATAAGACATCACAGTCCATACATGCTCTGTAAGCTGATTGCAAACAAGACCTAGGCATGCATTCCCATGCACAAAAGCAAGGGTTCAATATGGGGAAAGTAAGAGTAATCTTGCAAGTGCTGCTCAAATTTTATTGGTTGGTACATGAAACTGATCATAGAATCATAGAATGGTTCAGATTGGCAAGGACATTAAAGATCATTGAGTTCCAACTGCCCTGACAGGGGCAAGGACACCTCCCACTAGACCAGGTTGCTCAAAGCCCCATCCAGCCTGGTCTTGAACACCTCTAGGGATGGGGCAGCCACAGCTTCTCTGGGCAACCTGTTCTAGTGTCTCACCACCCTCACAGGAAAGAATTTCTTCCTAAGATCTCATCTAAATCTCCCCTTTTTCAGTTTAAAACCATTCCCCCTCATCCTATCACTCCACTCCCTGATCAAGAGTCCCTCCCCGTCTCTCCTGTAGCCACCCTTTAGGGACTGGAAGGGTCTCTGAGGCCTCCCCGGAGCCTTCTCTTTTCCAGGCTGAACAACCCCAACTGTCTCCGCCTGTCTTCATGGGAGAGGTACTCCAGCCCTCTGAGCATCTTTGTGGCCCTCCACTGGACCCGTTCCAACAGGTCCATGTCCTTCCTGTGCTGAGGACTTGGGAGCTGGACACAGTACTCCAGGTGGGATCTCACCAGAGCAGAGTAGAGGGGTAGAATCACCTCCCTCGACCTGCTGGCCACGCTTCGTTTGATCTCAGCACCATAGCATGAAGCAGTCTGTCTGTCTTCTTCTCCTCAAAAGGTATGCTCCAGGGAATGCAAGTAGGCCCTGTACATAAGCACTGTAAATCTGTAGTGCCTATAAACCTATATGTTCTCACCGTACCTGATGGATAGATTCTAGTATTTTTGGATGAGATTATCTAGACATTGTTGATATAAGAGATAGCTCTAACGTCTTCATCTGAGGAGATTTGCCAGCATCACAGTAGAGATGAATAACATCTCTGAGGCAAGAACTGTCTTTGATTTTGATTTGGGATTTTTAATCCAGCTCAGAGGCTCCTCTCAGGAAGGTGAGAGAGGTATACGGTCTTTTCCTGTCTGTCTGAGACCAAAAAAATTAAGGAGTAGACCCACAGGCAGGGCTTTGTTTAGCTAATGATGTTGCTCCAGGTAGCCTTTATCTTGTTTATATCTTCCTGCAGATTTGCCTGAAAGCAGTAGAGACGCCTACAAGTACATCAGCGCAAACTTTCTTCTGCATCACCAAGACAATTTAAAAGCAATCTTCATTCCTTGTAAAAATATCTGTATTTGCTTAAATTATAATGTTGCAATATTCATTAGACACAACATGATTGATAGTTTTGATAACAGACTTGAAAATCTGCCCGATGTAAGTCATGCCTTCTGTGTTATTCTGAATTGAACTGTGTGCTGTGGTTCTAAGAAGTAATTTGCTTATTTATTGTAACAGCCCATTTAACGGAACTTTAATGAAGAGCAGTCCTTATGGCAATTTTAGGTTTCATGTGTGTAGCAGGAATATTGGATCGACATCACTTTTATCTCGGGATTGGTGTGTTAGTAGAAGGGCTGTGTTTCCAGTCTACTCCTGTGGCAGTGCCACAGAGTAAATGAGGTTTCTCAAGGGACAAGGACTTGCCAAATGCTGTCCTTGTGGCGAAAGAGGCTACATGAATAGCTTCAGCATCAGGCTACCCACGGCTTGCAATGGCATGTGCCTTTTTTTCACTTCTGAGAGGAGAGAGGCTGTGCTGGATTTGAGAAAACTAGTAGCAAGACTTGGCAGGAGTAAGGCGCTCTCTTGGGTGCGTGTATGTGTGTACGGTGGCTCACTCTCCTCCCAGTGACGTATGAGAAGTGTCATTTTTTCCTCTGATATAAAACAAGCATGAATTTGGGAATCTTAGCACATATTTTTTAAACTTTCTTTCTGGCCAGCCCCACTTTATTAAGCTAGCATATTTATTCCAAACAGCGAGTTCTGAAGTTGGCTAGGGATGTCCCTAAGATTGCCACTGCCATTATAAAGCTAAAAATCTAAAGGAGGATAAATCCCTTTTGTGTGGCAAGTAGAGCTGGTTAGATTTACATATCAAATGCATTTAGATCTTTTTTTTGCTTCTGAGCACTTCTGAACTAAGCCTGTTCTTCAGGGCATTTGTTAAATTATGCTACTTAGGAGCTTACGGATAGTTCCTGGGCCATTGTAAAGTGTGACCAGTCACCAAGCTTTATACTAAAGTCCTACGTGCCTTTTCTCGGTGGCAGTGTTGCTTTTCTCCCATCCCCTTACACTGTTCCCTGTAGCTTATTCCTTCCTGGTGCTTTTGTCGTTGTCCTTGTGCAAGTACAACTTGTTGTGGTACTATTTGCTGAACCGTAAGAGCAAAATGCCTGGGTTTCACAAAATCCCTGCAAGTTATGGGTGGCCCCTCAAACAGGAGATTCCCATTGCAGCTCCAGAGCTGAGAGTGCAGTGGGAGAGAGGGAGTGCACAGCTGGGAGCATTGATGGAGAAAGTGGAAATGCCCTCACCCTGCCACTGCCGGGAAGAGAATAATGTCTCACGCTGTGCTGGAGCACACCTGGGATCGTTGGGGTAAGGGTCAGGCTGTGAGGCTGGTGCTGACGGTCCTCCTCCCATGCTGCACTGGCTGTAGACTTCCACAGCCCCTCCACTGTACCACTGCTGAAGCGCTTGGTCACAGAATTCATCCCATTTTTGAATTTAACACAAATGCTTTTTGCAGAAAAGAAGGATAAATGGTGGAGAGTGTTTTAGGAAGATCCCTGTTTACACTCAGGGAAACCTGTGCGTCTGAGCCTTGTGGAAACAGAGGATACTTTGCATGGGCAAACACCAGTTTGTACCTCGCACACACACCTCCCCCGAGGTGTGCATGCTCCTGTGCATGTACCAGTTGTGATCAGTTCCAACAACTCTTTACAATGCAACCAAAGGTTACAGAACCGCAGCGGCAAACTGGGAGCAGAGTTGTAGGTTGCTATGGATATAATGGTTTACCTAGAAGAGTAGGTCAAGCAAAATAATTACTGATGTAGGGTGCTCAGAGGGTGACTCTTTCATGGTGAACCTGATTTTCTGAAGTGGTGTGCTTCTGAAAATGAGGCTCTTCAAAGCCATCTTAAGCCTCGGCTATTGAACATGTGGAACCATCTTTCCATATCCTACTATTTGTCATCTTAGTGGTAAAAAAGGAGAAACATGAAAGAATACGAGAGCGGCACTACATTGTGAAGACATATCATATGGAATTGTTTATTAAGGAGCGTTTATTAATACTACTTCAAATTATTAGGCTGATTCAAGAAGTCACTTACCTTTAAGAATGTACTTAAGCATATGTTTAAGTGCTTTCCTGAACAGAGATGTTTTTCTGAACTGATTCAGTAACAAAGGAACTGGATTAGAACTAAGGGTGAACACCAAGAATGCCTTCAGACTTCAGTGAGTTAAATACAATGGAAGCACGTTTAGTTAGACAAAAAGAATAATAGAAGAAAACAATGAATTATTTTGGAAGACTTTTTTCTCTTCTTCTTTTATAAATCTAGTATTTTAAAGCTCCTCTAGACCCCTTTGCTTTAGTAGATGTGTTATAAATGTATATACATATAAATGTATGTACACACATACATATACACAGTATGTGCAGATGATGTCCAAATGTAACACATGGGAACAAATAAGCATGTAGCCTGCAGACACGGTGCTGTAGCCTCAAGAGGTGGGAGCTGACAGGAAAATTTGGCAGTATAATAGTACTTTCCAACAGCATGGTTGACCAAATTTTCCAGATCTCCCCTTTTTGAACCACTTTCAGCCACACTAATAACAAAAAAGGGAAAAAATCACAGGCTACCCAATTTATCCCAGTGCTAAAGTGGGCTGCGTAGTGATAGGCATTAAATACAAATTTAATTTACATAGACTGCAGATAAATTAGGAGAGTTCTTCACACCGAATATCCAGATTTTCCCATTATGCACATACCAGTCCCCAGAGCCCTCCTTAGAAGTTCGTTAGCAGCTCTGATCCCCGCAGAGCTCTTAAGCTCCATCTCTGCCCATACAGAATTTAGAAAATGTGTGGCTTTGGATAATTGCCCATACGTTAGACTGTCCTGATTAAGCTGTCCCTACTGTCCCTGTTTTGCTATAAACAGAGTTGCATCATGTAAGTAGTAGAGAGCAGTGGAGAGAATCACACGAATTAGATCCTGAAAATGTAATGTTTGTAACACTGCTCCCGTGCCCTGCCAGTGCTTGACCTGCAGAAGTACTTGGTCTGGTTTCTTCTTAATCGCTTCCGATGAGAGAGCTTCTGTAATGAACAGTACTGCTGTGCTCACAGCTTTCTTACGCTGGGAACCTAGAAACTTTAGCTGGAACTTTAATAAGCTCTTCTAGTGCTTCCCATACCCTGGCACTGGGGACACAACCTGCTGTGCAACATATATAAACATATGCTTATCCACTCCTGCTGGGTTAGGCAATTAGGAGCTCAAGAGTTTTAGATAGGTAGTCACTGAAGCCTAGATTGAGTACCAGTACTGAGATGGGGGCTTACCAGCAAGTTTCTGTCCCTGGAGTTCATCATGGTGAGAATCAGCCTTTAGATGGAAAATAATAAATATTGTTGAATTTAAATGCCAGTTTTCTGGCTGGCAATTGCTGTGTCTGAAGCTGCTGGCGTGGTTCTGCAGCCCTCCCATGCCATGCTGTCTTCTCAAGCCCTCCCAGGAGCTGTCTGGAGGAAGGGTAATCAAGCCTATTGCATCTTATTCGGAGGGAAAAAAAGAAAAATGGGTAAAAAAACCTCTTAAAATTACTTTTTCTTGTTTAGGTAACTGGGCACCCCTGAGATGGTATATTGAAATAATAAATTAGGATCCTGTCCGCAAAGCTGTGATCTCTTTAGAGGTGCAGGCTTTTCCCATAAGCAATGATGTGTTCCAAACACTTTCTAAATAATTCACAGTCAGGAGCCAGAATATAGAAGACTTTTAGGTAAAGGGTGTCGAGTCACTTTCCCTTATTCATCTTGGTCATATTCGTTAGCTCTTGCTGTGCATTTTTCAGGGTTTTATTTTTCTGAAGCTGCTTGTTTGGTAGAGCTCAGTCAATTTTGGCTCTGTAAGAATACCTATTTCATTAGATTTTCTCTCACTGTTGGGCAAACTGAAGAAGTAGGAAATTCAGTTCTGCTGAACCAGATCTCCAGAACCTCTCCAGCTCTCCTTAGATTATTTTTTTCCAGAACTCTGAGAAAACACCATCCATTAGTGTGATGTCTCCCAATCCCTCCCTGCCATTGCAATCGCTTTCTAAACATGCCATCTCTCAGCAGGGATGGGAGGGCACGGCAAGTCTGTGTGCAACTCAGGTGTTGCGCACCTTCTACCCCTGTCTTACCTGGGAGTAGAAGGTTCAGTTCACCCAACTTTACTCCAGATGCTGAGCAGCGTTGATGGTTAAACCCCCATGTGGTTCTCAGCCAGAAGAGCAGCGGTTACCAGTAGGACAGTTTCTAAAATTAAGGGAAATGTAGGAATGTTGTACTATAGGATGTAAACTCTGAAACACAACAGGGAAATGCAGAATTGTGGAGGGGGAATATATGCAGTACTGTTGTGCATTGTATTGGTTTGTGTTACATTAATTAGTGTGTGTATATGTAACACAATAATGTTTCTGTATAATTCTAGAAGATTCAAAGCCAGCTTTCTACTGTGCATTCTGTAGAGACTTCTCAGAAGCATTTCAAAAGATCAGCCATCCTTCTCTTTCATTGATAAGGCTGTTCTGATTTACCTCTGACATATGTAATTTCTCCACAGAAGTTGTTATTGCCTTTTCCTGTCTGGATTCAGTTACTGCTCTGCTTCTTTACCGGTCTTTTCAAATTCCAGTTCTGGACGTACGAATAAGCAGAAGGAAGGATTTGTCCTCCTTAGAAGCCTCTCAGATCCCCTCCTTCAGGGCAGACTTTGGGCTGAAATTGCAGTCCCAGCGTTTCATCCTCACTCTCCATCTCTTCTGCCTTTCATCCTGCTTCATGTGGCTCAAGGGAAAAATAATGCTGCCGTCGGGAATCCAACAGATACAGCTTCCTCTGGCACACTCAGCAGATATTTCAGTTTTCAGCAGAAAAACACTCTTCGAAGGCATTCCTTACTCACTTGAGACCTGTCTGTAGTTCTTGCTTGCTGGACAGAATTGTTCTTACTTTCTTAAAGGATGAGTGCTTGAATAAATTGAAAAAAACCACGTGCGTGTGGAGACATAAAAATCTAGTGATTTTTGTGTTTGCCCACAAAATGTTAATATTTGCTGGAAGTAAAGTTGCGTGCACAAATGTGTTAAGCTGAACCTAAAAGGATGAGCATACACAACTGAAGAAAATGTGTTATACGTTTAAAAAAAAAAAACAAACTGTATGTAATTTTCACAGTTTTGTTGCTCTTTGAATTATTTATCTCCTTTCTGTGCTTCTGCATATTGTGGTATAAAGTTCTGAAGTTGCAGAATTAGTTCACTTAACTTTGTACGGAATCTCAGTCCTCATTTCTACTCAGGACTAGTTGCAATCTTCCTAATAAATACTCAGCTTCTGTGTTCCCCTAATATTCCAGGCACTTTTGCAGTTTCCAGGCAGATGAGCTTGTGTAGACTTTTGTCTTCGCTCCTTCACATCCAAATACAAGCCATAGAATAGCCTTCATCTTGCAGGCTCAAGCATTATATCTGGCCACGCAGCAGTGTTTGTAGTTTAAGATGGTAAAAACAGCGAGGCGTTTTCAGTTCTAACCTCTTGTTTTCCGGTATTTAGGATTTCCTCAAACTTTTGAATCCTTAGGTGACTTTTCTCCAGCGCTTGCTTTGTCTTCAAAATTGAGGAAAAATAAAAACATTTTTATTATATGAAGGTTATGTATTGTTGAAGCTTGTAACATGATGTAACGTCTTTATGGACTGGTAATTGAAAAAAGGATTAATGTTAATATAGTTGATATCTGGGGTGTATTTATTTATTTACCCATATTTTTCAGTCTATATATGCCTGGATGCGAATCACCATGCAGCCAAAACCAATATATCTGAGTTCTGACGTGCATTTAATCATAAACATCCAGGAACTGCATTCTTTGATTGCTTGCAGTTAATAGAACCTAAACCTTGCTAAATGTTCTTCTGACAGTCCACAAAATCTATGAAAAAATTATCTTCGCATTTTCCTTATCCTTTTGCTTGAAATCAGGAAAAATAATAAAGTGAAAAGCTTCTGAATCCCTTGATTTAGAGAATTTATTTCCAGCGATGTTAACAAAGCTACAACATACCCGGATTTTCTGTTCCTGTAAGCTTACAATAATATTGACATATTGAATTCTATCTTATTATGCAAGTTTTGCATAATGACTGAAGGAACACTTCAAAGAAGAAAGAGGGTTATTTATATAGCAGCGTGTTTAGGATTTTTTAATAATTTTTTTAAAGAAAAAAAAATGCTGATTCTTTGAGACCAAACAGTGAAACATTACATTTTGATAAATTACCCAGGTCAAAATTACCTTGAATTAATGGACTTAAACATCTTGTTGTGAACACTTTCTTCTATTTGAACATATTTCTCTCTTGTTCTCGTTCTCTGTTTCTCCCTCTTTCTCTTTGATTCTCCCTGTTTCTCTTCCTCTCTTCCTCTTTCTCTCTTGTTCTTGCTCTTGCTCTTTCTCTTTCTTTCTTTCTCTCATTCCCTCTTTCAAAGCAACTTTTTATTTTACAATTGTCATAGATTTAGAGCTCATAAATACATGTGAAATATTTTGCTTCATTCAGGCTGAGAACTGTTCTATTTTTTCTTCAATTTTTTGAGATTTTGACATGTTAGAGAAAAGGACAGTAATAATCTTCCTAGTAAATGAACTCAGTTACTCACTATAAAATCAGTTTTTTTCCTCCTTCACCAACTTATGAGAAGACCGTATATGAATTTACTTCCCTTGATGCTTAGATTAGGGTGTTGGGATGTTGGGTTTTTTTTCAAGATAATATTAGTGCTAGCATCCTATAGTACAATCAGTTCTTTGCCTCTCCCAATGTTGTTTCTTCTCGGGTGTTTGCCAAGAACTATCGTACCCCCCCATCTGACTTCACTTTGCTGAGCTGACAAACCAAGTTCTTGTCATCTCCTCATGGACCAGAGGTTCTTCATCCTCTCTGCTGTCTTGGCAGCCCTTTGCCTGACCACAGCTGATCAGGCTGTACATCATATTCCCCACAAAGGCCTGCTTGCACCTAGGGTTATAGCATAAAATAATTTCCTCTACTAGCATCCCACTGGCCTTTTTTTTTCCAGGTGGGTAACACACCTGGCATACAGATATTATGCAACCAAACCATACCCAAAATCTTTTTCCTCCCACTGCCTCCAACCATTTGTAGTCTTAACTTATAACATCAAGAAGTTTCATTTATTCTGGAGTGTGATCTTCCACCTTCTCATGCAACATTTAATACTGTTTCTATTATTCCTGGTCCTTAAAGTCATTCTGTTCTTTCTTACATAACATTCCAAAAGTCCTACATTTCTCATAGATCAGGAAAAGAGTTTCTGGGCCATCTCTGCTATTATCATGCAATTCTTCACTTAATGCAGAATTAATGCTTTATTTTGTGCATACATAGTATTAGGATGCATTTAATTGACCGCACTAAGCATACAGTGTGAACACTGGCTTTGGCCGTACCCATCACTCATGTGGGTAGTATGAACCTTCAGCTCACATGGATTCAACCAAAGTGTCTGCCTGATCCTGGCAGTCAGGGGGGCTCTGAGCACACGGGGGGCTCTTACGGAGCTGCGGGGCCTGAGTGCAGTTGGGGACTGCAGTATGTGCTGCAGCGCCATCTCAAATCAAGGCTTCATGTAGGGAAGGCTGGAATTCCTTTCCAAACATGTATCGCATCCTACGTGCTTCGAATCTTCATCTTAAGAGTGCAACATCTTGCTAAAAATTCAAGCTTACTTAAACCAAGCTTGTGAGCATATAAGTGCAGAAGATCTATCTAAACAGGTATATAGTTTGGTTTGATTTTATACTGACCATGATAAAATTAACGCTTTCTTCTTCTTATCTGACAGGTTAAAGAGTCAGGATTTCTAAGTGTTTCTTTAATAATTGTGGCTTGAATCCTACAACTGGCTTCATCTGTTTGACTAAGGCAAGGAATCTGACATTTTAGTTGCTTGAAATGCAAAGTGGCTTGAATTGCCAAAGAAATCCAAAGAAAAAGCAAAAGCCTCTGATTTTTCTGCTTTCTTTTGGAATTTTGACACTCTTTTCAAGGAAGTTATTTATTCTGATTGGCCTTTAGAATCCTCTACAGAGGAGAGGTGAGGAACTATAAGTCTTTAAAATAGGTCAACATCTCACTAATTATTGCTTTAATTAGTGACAGCAACATCCTTTTTTTATTATTTTGATCAATTTAATAGGAGCCAGAGATATCCCAATTTTGCTAATTTGAAAGGAGTTGTGTCCTTGATTTTTGTTGGACTGCACCCAACCTGTCAGATTACCTGGAAGTGTACGTGGTAAAAAATTTAAAGGCTGTTCCTTTAGTTTTCCTGTCACAACTGCTCTTTTAATTTTATCCACAAATAGTAGTAGATTGAGCATACATGGTCTAAAGAAAAAAGAAATAGCAAGAAGTTCTTGAATAGGTTTGAAAAACAACGGTGTGAAGGCAAGAGCTTTTTACAGTGACTTGTACACTGACTAAAAAATGTTTTCTCAGTTGATTGACTCGTGCTCTGGATGCATATAGTAAATCAAATCGTAAATCTTTAATTGGTCCAAATAAATACTTCTAATAGATCTAGTTTGTGATCTAGCATCAGAATGCTGTGTGGGGGAAGTTTTAGGTTCAGAAAAGACCAATCAGTTATTTTACACAGGTTGTACAAAATGACATATCACAGTGGAGTGTCATAACCCTATGAAGTAGGGAAGACCTACATATGGCAGGTTTTTCCGTCTTCCAAGCACTGTAAAGATGTCTTCAAAGAATTCTGGAATTCTCTGCTAGAAATGCTAAGAAATTAATGCTATTGCCTTATTTACTAACTCCTTTACCAGCTGCATTCATTAAGATCAGTTTAAAGGTACACTGGTTAGTTGCTGTAAATAGAATAGTACCTAATTTTACATATTTTCTTGTACACAACAGTTGCACAAAAATCGTTCCTGACACAGTTAACAACCTTAGATTAGATTTGAAATAATTTTGCATGAGTATTAAGTATGTGTTTAAGTTAAACCTATACTTTCACCGCCTAATAAAAAGAATTACTTTAACACAGCAAATTATAAAGCAACCTCAGCGTGAACAGTACATGACGTTAATTTAGTAGTGTCCTGCTGCTCATCAAATTGTACTTAAAGTTACATTTTTAAATATTTTATAGTAACAACGTATTTCAGATTTTGTATGTCTTCCCTGTTTTCTGATTGGGGGACTTCTCTATTCAGATTTTTTAAAGGCTACTTCAGAGGCACAAATATTTAATATCAAGAAGTGCTGTACTCTTAATACCCACCATGTTATTAAAGCAGTGCCTGATTAAGAGAGAATTAATTCATGTTAGACTGCAAATTACTCTCTCTGTTACTGCACTCCTTAGTTATTGCAGTAATTTATCAGTATCAGCGGGGCTAAGTGATACAAAAGAAATGTAAGGGGGTTTGTGCAGAGTGTGAAAATGAATCTCATGCCATACCTTGCTGTCTGGTTCATCTGCTCTCCCACACCGTGGCAGTGGCAGTCGTGCACCAGGCCTTGAAGCGCTGGACGTGGTGCTTCTCCTCTGCGTCTCTTGGCGGAGGCATCGGGGAAGATCTTGCTCCTGGGGCGGGCTCTGTGGGGTGGAGGCAGTGGGAGAGAGAGCTTATTCTGCTGGAGGGCTTGCTCTGCTTATCGCCTGACTTACCTGTGCTCCACACCTTTCTTCACCACCGCCTTGAATGCAGGAGGCCAGGTGGAAGAAAACGAAACATTAGTATTTAATCACTCTGATTCATAAGCTAAATTAAAGGCTTTATTTTAACTTTCTGAAGAAGACTGGCCTGTCTCTGTAACTGGGCAATACCCTGACTTTGCTATGGTAAGACCCTTTGTCCCTGAGTGAAACTGGTGCCTCAGACTCCATCAGCAGCTGTAGTGACCCATTTCCCTTTACATTTTTGTGTCACAGCTGATATTCTACAGCGCTGAATTTACAGGAGCAGGACAGCCCTGCTTTCCCCTGGGCAGGAATGGAGAGATAACCTTTCACATTCTACCCTACCAAACGTTTAGAATGGCGTGCATTCAACGTTTGAAGGCTGCTTTTGAGTCGGAGCATTGCTTCTAAATTCTCTGTCCTTGGAAGTTCCTCGAGTCCCGCCGCGGAGGGCAGGCTGGGGCCCGGGAGCGGCCGCCAGGGGGCGCCCCCTAGTGTCCCCGCCGTCCCGTCCCGTCCCCCCCCCGCCCCGGCCCCGCAGCTTCAGGAAGGAAAAAATAAAATAAAATAAAATAAAATTAAAACCCCAAAAGGGGGTGGTGGAGATAGTGATGGTGATGTGTCTTAACAGTTCTAACTGCAGAGGGGGCTGGCGGGCAGCGCCCCCCATCTCCTCCCCCCTGGGAAGCCATGATTGAGTTAGTCTCGGAAATCAGGCTACCCCGAAGAAAAATAGCTGAGAGCAGGGTTTTCTTTCCGTTTTCAGAGCAGGAAGGAAGGCGATGAATATTAAATGCAGGTTACTTTCAGACGCCGCCACCAGAACCTCAATATTCGTGTGGCAGCAATACGACACCAGAAGGGGAAGTGCACGGCTGTGGGTGACATGGTCCATCACCTGGGTCTTCAGACCTCGCTTACATCCATTTTTTTATGTGCTACATCATCATCACCACTGTCATTATTGCTACCGCAGTTTAGAAGGCAGCAAGGTTCCCTGTCTCTGGAAGCTTTCCAAATGAAAGCTCCATCCATTCCATAGAAAGTTCCATATCTTTCCAAGCGTTAAGAAATATTTTAAAGGCTACACTGAGAGGTTGGCAGTGGCAGGTTCATTTATGTACTTATGTTTCTTTTGCTATGGAATAATATAAGGTTTATAGCAAATCTCTAGCATCAATTTCCAGGAAGAAAAAAGGAAGTGTGCTGTGGCGGACATAACACCTCGATGCAGCGGTGATCAGCTCACGTTTGTAATCCTGCAAACACTTTGAGTGCTTCAGGTCACTCAGGACACATTGCACTTAAACGCCCTCCCCCACTCTCTACCTGTGTAAGGGTCAATGGCGGCTGCAGCTCGTCCTGGCTCACACACCGGCAGGCGAAGGCAGACTTTTCTCTGTTCCCTGCACGGCTCCCCTGAGATCTTGCGAAGCTCTGGGTCTTACAAAGGAAAGACAAGCAATGAATAGGAATTATAACAAGCTGAGGCTGCATAGATAAACACACGCAAATGTACATATGCGTGTCTAGGTAGATGTATATATCTGTACAGGTATCGCAAAGCAAGAAATGAGAACAGCTCTGTGGCATGGCGGGAACAGGAGAGACTCGACCCTCAACTTGCTGAGCTGGAGGGAAATGATGGAGTAGCCTGTGTGCTTCATCTGTCCGCTGGACTATGCAAGGACGATTACAAGGGGATGAAGAGGCTGGAGGCTGAGGAAAGGGCAGGAATTGTCTTCTTTATCCCCTTGCAAAGAAAGGCGACCAGTCCGATCTCCAATTTGGTCTCTGGCAAAAAAAAAAAAAAAAAAAAAAAAAAAGACCCACTGCGATCAGCATTGTCTGCTGAGCGCAAAAAGGAAAGAAGGCAAAGACCTCCGACCTCCGGGTGGATAGTGTTGTTATCGTTACTGTTCTTTTGGTTATTACTGTTACTTAGTTGGTTTGTCTCATTTAGTGTTTGAGAGCATCCCCAGCCCTTGCCTGCTGTGGCCGCCGTTTGATAAACGGCCGAGCAGAATTAGGCCGCAGCAGATGGCCGCAGACGGAGCTTGGTCTGGAGCGGGACAGAGGACCTGCTTCAAATCTGTTTCAGATGGAGAGCGGAGGAGACTTGCCGGGAGGGATGTGCTCGGGGACCCGGCCGGGGGACACCGTCGGGGCAGCGGCTCCGCACCGCGCACAGGCCCAGCCGCTTTCCTGCCCTCTCCGCAGCCCTGCCCTCCCCGCCGCTTGTTCCCCTGCGCTTCAACCCCCTTGGGATGGTGGTGGTGGTGGGAGGGAGGGGGGGGGATATGTTGGTTTCTTCCGCCCGCTGCCGCCGGGACGTTACCTGCCCGGCCGGGAGGCCAGCGGTCCCGGAGGGCGGCGCGGGAGCTCGGTGTCGCCGCCCAGCACCAGGGACAGCGCCGGCAGCGGCCCCGCTCCCCGCCCGGCCCCGCTCCCCGCCGCTCCTTTGTTCCGCCGCCGGCGAGGCCCCGCGGAACAAAGGCTTCCGCCGCCGACGGCGCGGGGGCCCCGGCCTCTCCCCTCCCCGCCCCCCGCACCCTCCGCTCACCCCTCCGCGGTGGCCTCGCCACAGTGGCCGCTACCTCCACCGGAGCCGCGTCTCCGGTGCCCCGGCCGTGCGTGCACCTGCCGCCGGCGCGGGCTGCGCTGCCGCCCCCCACCCCCGTCACCCTCCCCCGCCCGTAAGATACCCCGCACACCCTGCTCCGCTGCCGACACACACCCCCCCCCCGGCTCCGCTCCGCGCCCGTCAACCGCCGCCTTGCGCCTCGCCCCTCCGCCCGGTCCCGCGCACAAAGCCCGCACGCCGCTCCGCTGCCTCCCCGCCGCACCGCTGCCCTCCGGCACCGCTCTCCCTCCCGCACCGTGTCTCCCCTCCCTCCCCCCCGCCTCCCCGCGCAACCTCCGCACACTCCTCTTCTTCGCGCATCCAGGCTGCCCCTCCGCACATCGCTCTGCTGTAGTGCACCCTCCGACACCCCCCCAATAACACCCCCCCACACGCACCCCGAACACCAACGCTGCACATGGCTCTGCCGTCCCGCCGCACAGGCGCTGCTGCGCTGTCCCCCGCGCACCGCTCCGCTGCCCCAGGGCCCACATTCCTCGGCTTCCAGAGGAGCCCCGCAAGAGGAGGAGCCATTACCGAGCGGGCCCTCCTAGCTACCGGCTGGGCGATGCGCAAAGAACAATCCTCGCCATGATATTATTAGAAAATATATTTATTTCCCATCAATCGACTTTACACGGTTTCGCCCAGGAAAGCCCAGAGGTCGAGTCACCGCTACCTTGAAAAACCACCACGGCTACCGCACCGCTCCAGTGCTTCCCCCACGGCCCCGTTACCTGCTGCTGACAGTTGCCCCAGCGGGCGCCCATCCCGTGGCAGCGGCATCTCCTCCTCACCGGGCTGAGCCGTTCAGTCCGCCAGTCCTATTTAGTCTCGGTTTCCGTAGGTGAGTACAGGCTGTCGAGCTCTGTATTGCTTTGTCTCTTTATTTTGGTGTTGGGGTTTTTTTTGGTTTGTTTTTTTTTTTTTTTTTTTTTTTCACATATTGCTATTATTTTTATTATTAGCGTCATTATTATGTCATGTTCTAGCGAGATCTTTCATGCTGCCTGGAGGATCCGCTCTTGGCATTCACCGCGTGCCTTAATTGTATGACATTAAATCAAGGTCCGCTGTGAACACGGAGAGTCAGAGCCTTGGAGCGCTCGCACTCTCTCTCTCTCTCTCTCTCTCAAAAGAATAACATCTGATCCCCGGGAAAAAAAAAAAAAATAGAAAATAGAAAAAGGTAATTCCCCTCCGCCCTAGTCTCATCCTGGCCTGGGCTAGATGCAATTAATTCTCGAGTTTCCTTACTAGCCCATCTCTTGTTTGCAATGCCCAGGAAGCTGTTAAATACGTATTTAATGGATTAAAAAAAAAAAAAAAAAAAAAAAAAAAAAAGAATTAAGCGTGTGCCTATTACACACTTCCAGGCGACTGCTTTAATTTCGCCAGCGTCTTCGCGTGATTTTAAACGCAGGAGTTGGTTCTCCGCGACTCGACGTCTGTGATTTGGCATCCCTGGCTGGGAGGGACTGTGTCTCCGGCTGCCTGGTCCTGCGGCTCCGCTCGGGCGCGGGGGGTGAAGGGGGAGCCCGCACCCCTAGAGCATCCCCGCTCCTCTCGGCTGGGGCGGGGGAATAGGGGGTCTTTCGGCGGTGAAAAATGAAAGGGCAGGACGTGTCATCTTTCTTTGTAAAGCGGAAAAAAAAATAATTTAACTCATTCGCACCTGCTCCTTTCCCGGGAGGGTCTGGGCAGCCCATCTGGCCTGCCTACACTGCACTGGGCGAGTGAGGAAACGAGGGGTGAAGTCATTACAATAATAACAAAAAAAAAAAAAAAAAGCCTATGCTTTTATTATTATTATTATTATTATTACTAAGCTTATTGCCATCTTTCACCGCTCGGGACGGGGATCATTCCTGTTCGATGCCGATGGCACGCTGGGGAGGAGCGGGGCGGCCGGGCACCGTGCATCGCCCTGCGGGCTCGACGCCGGCCGGGTCCCGGGAACCGGGCGGGCTGACCTCGACTGCTGACTCGGTGCCAGGGCCCGGGAGAGAGAGAGGAGGCGAAGCGGGCTGCGCTGCGGCTGCCGGCGGCGGCGGCCGGGCTCCGGCGGCGAGCTGGGCTTCCCGGAGACTTTCCCGTAGCTTGCCGGGGCATCCGGGGGGAGTCGGGCAGGCGGCTCCGGCCCCCACCTCGGCACCGCAGCCCCTGTGTGCGGCCGCCTGGAAAACAGACAAAGCGAGAGCGTTAGAAAGGCAGGCGGGGAAGGAAGGAAAGGCAGGCGGGGAGGGAAGGAAAGGCAGGCGGGGAGGGAAGGAAAGGCAGGCGGGGAGGGAAGGGCTCCGGGAGCCCGCACGCCGCGCGGTTGCCAATGACAAAAGGGAGAGAGGGGGGAGTCAGAGCAGGGGAAGGGCGGGGAGGGAAGGGGAGGAAGGGAAGCGAAGGGAAAGAAGGGAAGGGGGGCCACACGGACTGACGCGGAGCCGGGGCCGGGCAGATCCGAGCCTCTGGGGCTGCTCGCTCCGCGGCCGAGGAGGAACAAGGCGGAACGCCCATCACCGCAGCGCCGGGCCGAGTGGGAGCCTGGGTCTCTGCAGCGCGGTGGGACCGGCCACGGGAACCGTAAAGGGCAACCTCCTTGCCCTCCGCTGCAAAAATCCCCGGGCAGCAAATACAAGGGAAAGCTTAAAAAAATAAATAAAAATGGAAGGGGGGGGACACGAAAGACCAGCTCCCCCTTCTCTCTCGGCTTGAGTAGCGTACGACATCAGGGAGTGAAATCCGTGGGGAGAAATCCAAGCATCCAAATAAACATAAGAATTATGAACCCGCTCCAAATATATATTAAAAAAAATAGTAATAAAAAAGGAAATAGTCAAACCTGCCGAGGGCTGGCGGCTCCTCCGCCCAGCCGGAGCCGCAGAGCGCAGGAGAGGAGGAGAGCCCCGCTAGCTGCTTTCGGGGGGTAGGAAGCGGTCCGGTCTCTCCCCCTCGCTTGCTGCTCCAGAATTAGGGATTAATGCCTCTCCAGCCAAACAAATAAGGCATCTGCCTTCAGTACAAGAGGATTACACGGGGCTGCTGACGTCACCAGCCAGGCAGATGTTGGCTCCCAAAGTCCTGATCATCTCCCGTGTCCTTGAAACCCGGCACAATCCCAGCCCCGCGCCGCCCGGCCGGGTCCCTGCAAGGTCGAGGGGGACCTGCTCGGAGAGGACCCCGCCGAGCCTCTCTCTCCCAAAACGTCCTCTCGCATCGTGGGGAGAGAAAGGTGTGAAAAGCCGAGCCCGGCAGAAAGTTCAACCCTCCCCCTTCCCTCCGGGTCCTCTCCCCCTCCCCCCCCCCCCCCCCCGCCTTCCTCCCACCTCCCCAACCTCAATGTCACATGAATCTGTACAGTCATAGCGAGGAAGAGGAGCCCGGTCCCCGGCTCACCCAGAGGCCACCCTCTCCGCACGGCAGCCGACCCCCCCTCACTGCGACACGGCCGCGCCCCCCCGGCTCCGCGTCGCCCCAGCCTCCGGCCCGTCCCACCTCGGAGCCCGGCACCAGGCAGGGAGAACAGCGGAGCCGGGCCGGTCCGAGCCCCCCCCGGGGCTTTGTTCCCGCTGTGTCCGTCCCGGCGGGGCAGCGGCGGGCAGAAGGGGCTCTCCGGCCGTGCGGGGAAGGCCCATTCCCGCGGCCCCGGAGATATGCGGTGCCTCTGCGGCAGGAGGACCCTTCTCGGGCGGGCAGCAAGCCGGGCCGGGCCGGGCCGAGCTTGGGCAGGCAGAGAGCGCGGAGGTCGCTCAAGGCCTCCTCTCGCCTTGGGGGGCTGGCGGGAGGCACAGAAGTAGGGTGTTTTTTTGTTGGTGTTGGTTTTTTTTTTTTTTTTTTTTTCCTGGCTAAAGAACTTCGAGGTTGCGTTTGTGCAATTCTTAGGTGGAGGCAGAGCGGCTTGTCATTCTCGGAGCCCGGCCCTGAGTTTGCTGATGGCGGTTCTGAAGCTGTGGGGTGGGTTGGAAGCGCCGCAAAGTGCATCTGAGAGGGGAGTCCAATTAGCGGCATGATCAAAATTAAAAAAAAAAAAAAAAAAAAAAAAAAAAAAAAAAAGAAATAAAAAGAAATCTGCTTGAGAGCCATGTCTGTTGCCTTTGCTGTGGCATAAAGTCCATGACTCATCATCGCTAGTCCCTTTGCATCAAACAATGGTTTCAATCATTTTGGACCCGCAGAAAGGCAAACTAAATGATGTGACATAACGGAGCGGGATGAAGAAGAAGGGATCGCCAGTACCTAGGCTCCTGTTGGGTTGATGTGTTGTTGTTCAAAGGAGCTGTTTTATAGATCTGTTCCATATTATCCTTGTCTGTCAAAGTGGCATTTAATTTTTCCAATTGTGGAACTTGGTCACTGATAAAATCAATTTAATTTACACCACTGTCATTCAGCCGATTCGAGAAGTAGATTTATTTTTGGCTCGGAGTTGAAGGGGAAAAAAAGCAATCGTATGCAGAACGAAGAGATCCTTTTACTTCTTTTGCGGGCAGTAAGAAGAGAAAGCACTAGCATGGCAGTTTAGTAGAGCAGGAGTATCACAAACGTCATTTCTCGAGCCTTTTGTGTGGAAACTTGAGCAGCCACACGAAAGGAAAAGCAAGAAAGGCAGACCAGCTCGGTCCCCCGCCGTTTTGTGGGGGCAGGCAGCCCTCTTCACCCCTTTTTTTCTCCCGGGGTGACCATCTCCATCACCACCTCCATCACCACCTCCATCACCACCTCCATCACCACCACCTCCACCGGCCCGGCCCCGGCCGCCCGCCCTGTCCCTGTCCATGGTGCTGACCGGGCGGCGGCGGCGCGGCGCTGCTCTCCGCGGCACTGCGCGCCCCGAGGGGCCGCTTCCAAGCGGAGATTCCAAACACGCCTATCCTTTATTATTATTATTAATAGTAATATATTTTTTTTTAATTCAACACCTTGGAAGGGGGTGGGGGAGGAATTTACCTTTCTTGGGTTTAATTTGATAGCTCTCCCGTTCCAAAGTGCTTTTAATCACTGACGCCTGGGCAAGCCCCACATTATAATGAAAAGCGGTTAATATCGGACAACGGTCTTTAAACTTCGGACTCTCATTTGTTTCCTTAAACGGATTAACGTGGAAATTCAGACGCAGTTTTCGGTAAGTGGTACCTACCTACCGGCTGACCTGAAAAGAACTGACAGCGTTGCAATCTATTTTCTTTTTTTTTTTTTTTTTTTTTTCATTGCATGTTACAGCGGGAATAACTTGCACACAATGGTTAAATATGCTCTAAAATCTCACGTTTCGTACATACAACTTTTTTTTTTCTCGAGCCTAAAGTTCTTTCTTGCTATGTGGCTACATGCATACGCACATACATGCACTCAGATACACACGTATATATACATAAAGTTTAAATTATTTAGTGGAAAAGTCAGACCGTCGCTGAACGGCTCGCGAGTCTTTTCTCAGATGCTTTCCCCCCCTCCCCTCAACCGGCTAATGTTGCTCCTTCTTAGCATTTTAAAGCAAGGACGGCTTTCGGATTATTATTTTTTCGGTCCCCTCTCTTCTCATAACCTGCTCTCCTACACGCGGGCTAAGAGAAGCTGAGATTGCTGCTCCCATGCAAGAGGCTCTGAAGGCAGCAGCTTTAGAAATTGTGCACCAGCCCTGAGAGGAGAAATGTGTGGGCTCTTTCAAATGTGAGGTACTACCGGCTGGAGAAAAGGCAGAGCTGCAGCCATTCACACTTCGTGGGCTGGGAGACTTCTTTCAAAAAGAGCCCTGAAGTATTTAGGATTTGGGGGAAAACCCTTGTACCGGAAGAAAATGGCCTAAACACAATAGAACTCGCCATTTTCTCCTTCCAAAGCACAAAGCGGCTCCGCGGCTTCAGCACCACACAAAGAAAGCTCGGACCCTCTGAATTCTCTTCACTTTCCCCCACGATTTCAAAAGCCTTCCCCTCTAACCGATCCGCTTTCCCAGGAGCGCTCACACAGAAATAAAGAAAAGGAGGAGGAAGGGGGGGGGGGCGGGCGGGGGGGAAGGGGGGAGCAACAGCGACTAGACTAGGCGAGAGGGAGACAGTTTTGATCTTAGTTTATTTAAATTAAATCCTTCCAGGGAAAAGTACCACTACCACTTGTACACCTGGGGGGAGGGGGGGGGGGGGTGACGAATCCCCAAAAAACCAAACCAACTGGAAAGCTGTTTTGACCACCGCATTCCTTCAAGCTGAGCAGGCTCACGTTACACCGAAGAGACTCGAGCAGGACCACGCCGCCTGAGGATGTGCATGTACACACACAGGCGAGCACACCCCCACGCCAGTAAAAAAACCCGCATTTTCAGCCCGGCTAAACCCACAGATTGAAAATAACCCCCCTGTCCCCCGCACCGCCGGCAGCGGGCATTCCTCCGCGCCCGCGGGAGCCCCGCAGCCCCGGCTGCTTGCCCTGCCTCCGCGCCGCGCTCCGCTCCGCCGCCCGCCGCTCTCCCTCGCCTGGTGGCTTGAATTTCTTAACTAAGTAACTCGGCAGAAGACTGATAACGAGGGGATGATATTAAAAAAAATAAATAAAATAAAATTAGAGCGAGAGAGGGAACAACAAAGAACCAAACCAAACGCGAACAACCCCAACAGCCCCACAACAGCCTCTCACTATCGCTCTGAAATGCAGCAAGAGATTTCGTACTTACAGCCAGTGCTAAAGTGAGTAATCCTCATCCCAGCGTGGTTGGGGTTTTTAGGTTGTTTTTTCTCTTTTTTTTTTGGTCTTTTTTTTTTTTTTTAAAGTACTTGTTTGTTCCCATCGTCCATGGCTCGGAGTGGATGCAAGCAAAACCGGCCGGTTAGCAGGAATAAAAATAGAAGTGATTTCATTGTGTGGATGCAGAAAAGAGCCAAGATGCTGTGTTTCTCCTGATACTTTCTGCTTGGGAACCAGCAGCTCTCAGCTCAGGAAAGCAGGACTCTGTGTGAGTCTCCCCCTCCTCTCCCTCTCTCTCCCTCTCTCTCTCTCTCACACGCACACGATCACGAACACGCACACACACACACACATACACACTTACTTTTCTTCTTCTTCTCTTTTTTTTTTTTTTTTTTTTCAAAAGAGGGCAGGTCGTTCCCTGAATCCCAATGAGTTAAGTCAGTCACTTTCCTTCATATGCATCACAGCCTCCTTAGAGCTGCAGGCACAAAAGAGCACTTAGCTGCCTCCAATTTGTGTAGAAGGCCTGTCCTTAATTTTTTTTTAGTATTATTTTTGTTTTGTGATTTATTTTTTTTTCTTTAAAGTGTAATTAAATCATGTATTTCCTACAATATAAAAACACCACGACCCCAACTTTGAGGACTGAAGCACTAATTGTAACCTGATTTAAATAGATTCCTGAACTTGTACGCGTGCTTAGTTGGTCTGCAGGGGCTTCGCAGGAAATTGATGCCCAGCATTTCTCAGCTGTGCAGACCTGCACCCTGCTTCCTGCAAAGGTCAGAGCCGTACAATCCACAATTACTTTCCAATGAAGTCTTATATCAACAAAATCCTCCTTGAAAGGATTACAGGCCTTTCAAAATAAAGCTTTAATCTTAAATATACATGGCGGCATATTCCGTTTCAATCAAATATGAGGGATTGTTTAAAAGAGTAACGGCACACACGTACATGTGTTTTCATGCCGGGTTACTTTTTTCCAGGCGGGCAGAGAAAGGCGTAGGAAGGTTGTGCTCGCTCCATATTTCAGCCGCTATTTTATGTCGATACTTTCTTCTAGTCAGTACAGGAACATCCGTGTGTGTGTATATATATATATACACATACGCGTATGTATATACAAAACTTATTTTTATATGCACATATACATGTATTGGTGTATGACAGAGTGTCCCTAGCCTGATCATGTCAAAGGCTGCAGCCCGCAGGGCTGGCAGAAGCCTGTCATGTGGCAAATGAAGCGCCAAAGCAACCCAGCGGTGGCCCTTGCCGATGTGGAGCTCCAGCGAGGAGAAAGGCAGGTCCGCACCGGGGCCCGGTGGGCATCGCCCGGCCCAGGGCCACCCCCCACCGCCCCGCTCCGCCACCCGGAGGCCGGCGGCCCTGGGGGGGACCACAGGGCGCTGCGGGGGGCAGGGGCCACCCCGACATCTCGGTCACCTCAGGAGTTGTTGGCACTTTCTTTGCATCCTTGTCATCTCCTAATTCCAGCTGCATTCGCTCAAATGGGTGGTAATCCGACTCTAGAGGAGATTAAGGAACCAGAGATAGCTGCATTTAGGATTACCGAAAGGAAATGAAGGAATCTAATCCACTCCCACCCCTTACGTTACTGGGTTTCAATAAGACCTTATACCACCTTTTAGGATTTTAAACAAATGAAATCGCTTGGAGAAGGGGACAGAAAGAGCCCGGGGGATGGGGAGCGTGTTTACCCATTAAATGAATTGAATAGCAAAGGATCAGGTGAATTGCAAAAGCGGCCAGGGCCGAGCTGCTTTCTTCTGCATCCCCATAACCACCGTATTTGAACGGGCCCAAGGCTGGCAGCTTCCTCAGAGTCCTCCTCAGGACCAGGGCAGGCTCAGGAAGGCCACGCTGGACATCTACGTATAAACTGCAAAATCAATCTAGTACTGATTTGAGCTGCAGTATGACACCCCCACCCCCGCCTCCTCCGCCAAAACCCACACCTCAAAAGCCCAAAACCCACACTATAATGTGAAGCTGTAAGTATGCTGTTTCCAGTCAATAAAAAATTATCAGGAAAGCTTAGAATGACCTTAGATTCACAGGATTGTTTCTGCTCTATTCTGATTGCCTAAAGCCAAGAAGAAAATAACTCACGCTTATTACAGTGATAAAAATAAAGTCCTCTTGTTTTTTCCCTAGTTTCACATTAAATCAAGAAAGCAGCATACCCCTTTTACTTCCAAAGATGCAAACAGTCTACAGAAAGAGGACTGAGCTAACCTCGTCCTGAGACCAGTTCCTTCTTCTTTGAAAAGACTGTAACACGAGTAACACGGAATTAAAAATAAACCAAAAAACTCCAAACTCCTGTAAAATTTAAAGGTGCTTTCTTTTTGTCATTTCAAATATAACCTTCCCTTTTCCCAGACCACTTTTATATTTGAAGTGCTAGACTGCCTAGAACAAGCCTCTCTAAATAATATTTAATATGAAAATGCTTAATTGTATTGGGCTTCTTCATACACTGGTTATCCTTGGTGCATTATCAGGGTAGTCTAAAACGCTCTTCGGTTGCAAGAAAAGAGCTTTAATTTGAAGGAAAAAAAAAAAAAAAAGACTAGTCATCCCCGAGTAAGATTTTGTTTTGTAGAGCGCTTGTCATGGTCCTTTGCAAGCCTGGAAGCAACGTGAATCAAACGCCTCGGAAGAAGACCTACGTCGACAGAGGCTCCATATATAGCAGGCGCTAATTATTAAAGCTCATTCCCTGATTTAGGACTCTTAGCAAGCCCATCATCCTGACACAACGCAGCTCAGGATGTTTGTTCAAAGCTTATGAAAATGTAACCCAACTCATTGCTAGAAGTTGTTGCTAATTAGTTGATAATAAACTTCTCCGGCCAGGACACAAAAGTCTTTCAGAAGTGCAAGGTGTTCTTTGTGATGCCCTCACAAGGGGAATTAGCATATCAATTCGGCGGGGGAACAATACATCAGGGCGCTTGCCTTCTTCCCCCCCCCCCCCCCTTCTCTTTTCTCCCCTTCCTAACGTTTTAAGTGGATATGGTGGGCATGAAAGCGAAAGGCTGGGGTCCCCAGCGTCGCACCGCCCCGGTCCGGGGCTGAGCCCGCCGAGCTCATTGCACTTGTAGCCGCCGTCCCGCTTTGGAAAGAAGCCCCCGGGCGTGCGGGGCTGGCGGAGACCACCGGGCAGCCCACCCCTCCACACCGCTGGCTTTACGACCCCTCCTCTGTGGCGCTGACAAATGGAGATAGCTGGGGGCTTGCGAGCCCCCGCCCTGCCTCCCCCCTCCCCTCGCCACCGATGAAAGGGTTTCAGCCTGAAAGCCTTTGCAAATGGATGTTTTACTACGCCTCCCGCCCCCGCCAAGGTAATTCTGCTACCCAATATCCTTAATAAAGACCGTTGTTCCCCCTTCAGTTGTTAAAGGTTTCTCTGACAGACTGGTCTTTTCTCCCTCACCTCCAAAGAGTGGATTTCTAGACCTCCCTATGCAGGTGTAAACACCGAGAGAAAGCAATGGTCCTGATAAAAATGTTCAGTCAGTTATAAATTCAAATAACTGAGGAGGAAGAAATCCCATTCTTAGCAATTTAACAGGAATTTGTCCTATTGATTGCAACCTCCTCCTGCCCTTTTTCTTTTTTTTTTTTTCTTTTTCTTTTTTCCCTTTTCTTTTTTTTTTACACCTAGTGAATTCACAACGAGACACAAAACCCACAAACACAAGGCACAACCAAAACCCCAGACCTCCTAACCGCTTGGTGACATGTGTAAGGGGATGCCATAGAGGAATGGAAATCCGTGTATAACAGGCCAGAGAAAGCAATTAAACAAAACTGCGATCCTGAGGCCTCTGATCCATCTAGCCGTGTTCCTACCCAAAGGCTCGACAGCTGCAAGAGTTATTTATCCACATGGTTAGAGCGCAAACAAATGCCTGGGTTAGAATGAGAAATGTGGTTTGGGCCCTACAGGTAAATCAGAGCAAGTCTATGGAGTGGCATTTGCCCTCCTTGGTGGCTGCGGATGAACTCTTTGTTTGGAGCGTGGGGAAGGGGCCAGCCTGCGAGGAGATAAAACCTAGGCTTGCCTAATCAGGGCAGAAACAAACCAAGAGATTTCAATCTTCTGCCTTTTTTTTTTTTTTTTTGGAAAGGAGCAGCACTCTTCAGTTGGCTCCCAGTCAAAAAAAAAAAAAAAAAAAAAAAAGAGGATGCTGGAATACAGTTATTTTTAGGAACTGCAGCGATATGTAGTGTGCATTAAAGCATAGCGACATGCCAAGAAATAAAAGAAAAGAAACCTAATTTTTCCACTTAAATGGCTAGGGAAGCGGTTCCCCAGGAAAAAAGTATTGTGTAATTAAAAAAAAAAAAAAAAAGTATTTATTAAGAGAAAATGTTTGTTTTCTTAGGTTTACATAGAAAGTCTTGAGCGATGAGAATAAAGCCCAAATCCTAGGAGTTTTCATGAAATTCAGTTAAGGGAAAAAAAAAATGTTAAGGATGGTTGTTTCCCCAAATGCAAAACATCAGGGAGGAATCTGAAAAGAGCTTTACTTTCTGTGCAAAATCTCCATTGTTGCTTGGCAAACAATGGGAGCTCTGGGCGACTGGAAGGCTGTGAGAATGAATAGGGAATCCGCAGGATGTGTGCGGGTCAGTGCTTGGGGTCTCTGTCCTAAAGCCCCTTTCTCAGCTTGCCACAATAAAGTAGCACAAGGTTTAGTCTTTCCTGGGTCACCGGCCATCTTCTATTATTCAACACTTCACAACAAAAAACACTTATTAATCAGCGCTGACCAGAGGCCCCTTTTGAAACAAGAGAAGGGGAGAAAGAGAGGGGGGGGAGAGAGAGAAAAGAAGATTGAGAAACCCTGAACAGACCCTCCCAACACAAGAGCAACCATAGGCACTTTCTCAACTGGCCAAAGAGGTTTTTTTTTTTTTTTTTTTTCTTTTTGCCACAACAAAGTTTCCAATCAGGTCAGAGAGGACTGGACTTTACCCCCCCCACCCCTACCCCCACCCCTGTTTTCCCTCTCACTCTCTTTCCTTCTTGCTCTGAAGATGATGGAGACTTTGTTTTGCAAGTAAGGATGGCTTTAGGTCAAATTGCCAAGGTTTGATCTTAGAGGTGTATCCTTGCTATATTGGAAGATAAGGCTGTTTCTCATCTGGGCCTCAACTCTGGAGATGGCGTAGGAGAGAAGAGGTTTGCTTGTGGGGCGCTGCTCTTGTGCTTTAAGAGCTGATGGATGAGGTGTCAGGGCAGTAGTTGTGTGAGGACTTGGTTCAAAATGGTATGAGAGAGAGTCAAATGTGCCATTTATTGACTCTGCTGAGGGCAATCGTGGGCTTGTTGTTGTTGATCCTGATTTTCTAGCACTATATATTGCAAAGGGCTAAGCGGTGAGCTTTGGAGTGAAAAGGGACTGATAGATTTAAGAGAAAAACTTTGTATTCCTCTGTGCAAAAAAGGATTCAAAGGCAGCGGTGAAAAGAGATCTTAAAGGAACGTAATAAGTGATAATTTAATTCGCAGGGGGAGGCATTTTTTGTTGTTTGGTTTTTTTTTTCTTTGTTGCCTTCTGATAATTTTTTAGGATGTTTAATTTCTTAAGAAAGTTGGTGTTTCTATGTGATGAAATATGCATAGATTGTCACACAGCCCACGTTATGACGTTCATGCCTCTTACCCCCATGAAAATTATCTAAATAACTTTGTACAGAGAAGTTCAGTTTGTTGGCTAAAACTATTTTTTGAGTGGAGAACATGACCGAAAAATCGAGGTAGTTCAGTGCAGGTCCAGATGTATCTAAGAGAACAAAGCAATTTGTACTATTTTTTTATTATTTAACAAATGCATAGAGGCAGCAAATATTGAATCCCCTGTGGATTACCTGAGAAAATGAAATTGTTCTCTCAAGAAAAAAAATTAGTCCACAAGAAAGGTAAAAACTTATTTTATTTTATTTTTTATTTATTTTTTTTTGCTGACCAAATCGTGTGCGTGCGTCTGTGTCGTGGGGGGGTGGGCTCTTTTGTTCGTCTGAAGTCGATGTGCACATTTTAGCTAGGGTGTATATCACTAAATAGCATCAACCTAAGGAAAAGCTGTTCCTTAAAGCCCTCTGAGTATGGTACTTTGTCGCACTTCGCAAGCTGCGACTAGAACACCACGGAACTCCTCACTAAAGGGTTTTTGTCAGTGGAAGCCAGAATAAAGTGTTGTTTTGGGGGGGCAGCATCAGTGGTGCTTCACCACAGTTTGCGTTGCAAACGCCAGGCTGCAGTTCACGTTTTGTTCGCGAGAAATGTATTTTACTTAAGTGCTTATAGTAGAGCGTTCTCTCTTCCCCCCCCACCCCCCCAAATATTGTGTTACTCAGATTTTGCAGAGCTTGACGTTCCAGCAGTGGAGTAATCAAGTGTTACCTAAATTATTTAAAGCCTGGGATTAAAGGCCTTAGCTCTGAGTGCTGACAAGCTTTCAAATGTAGCCTGGGAAAAGTTTTGTATCCTTTCCTGTGTGTGCACACTTTGAAAATAATTTGGAAAAGTACAGTGAATTATTCTCAAAATGTATGCACAGAGAGAATGAATAATTCTTTTACAAGTTGCTCTCCAAAGGAATCAGTGACTATTAAAAATACAGCAGCAACGTATACACAATAATATTGTGGCACCTGCAATGTGATTTTTAACAGATCTGTTCCTTTCACCAGAGCTTGTTTAAAGGAGCTCTTTTATTTTAGGACTTTGGTTTGGTCTGCAACACAGAGAATGCATTAACTCAGCAAATATGACCATTTCAAATGTTAAGTTCCTTTATGTTTCGAGGCCATACCCTTCATTTCTTGCTCTTCAGGATGCTCAGTGGCTTCACGCTTCTGTGTACTGAAAATTAATGATGCTAACATATGATTACCTTAAAATATGGGATAAAATGCACAGAAATGCATTTTCAACCAGCTAAATTTTCTTTCCATTTGTATGTGGATTTGGTGAGCTATGTGTGTATGAATTTTTTTGTGTTCTTCTTCGCCATAGCTTTGATTTGTGAATGGGTGGGTTGTTGGTGTTAAACAGTTATAGGTAATTTATTTCTTCTTTTAGATAATGTACCATTTCTGCTATACTGTAATGTAAAAACAGATGCATGGGTCTGTTCTAGCCGAGCTTCCACTGCATCACTATAATATACTTTGGATGATATTCTTTAAAACTAATGTCATTCACAGAAATGAGGATTTTTCTAGTTTGTCAAAAAAGAAATAGCAGTGGCAGTTACATTTTTGCAAAGGTTTCATCATTAGTAGGTTGTTCTTTGCCATCAGAGGACATACATTAGAAAGGTTACTATATAATGTCAGCCTCTCTTTCCATTCTTCCTAATGGCTGATTGTGTGAATCAGTCCCATTTAAATCAGTGGGACTATTCAAAGGCTGAGATACTACTCTACATGACAAAGGGAACGACAAAATTTGGCCCACAGAACTGAATGGGGCTATCGGAAGAAGGAGATAGCGCTGGGAGTGGGGAAGGATAGTCAAATCTGTCTTTAGGGTAATGCACCATCTTTACAGGGTGCTTTAAACACACTGACGTGTCTGCACCTGTGAGTTTGGAGGTTCAGCCAAGAGAGGCAAACACAAGCCCCTGGGGGTAGGCAGGGCACGTGAGGCTGGCGAGGATGGGACGCAGAGAGTACAGATCGCAGGCTGAACTGAGGGTTAAGGTGGTGAAGACCAGAAGGGTCAGGACACCAGTACTGGGTTTAAGAGGTAGAAGAAGCTTGAGGCACTTAAAGCGCTCAGAAAGCAGAAGATGTTCTTTCTGTGTGTTTACACAACATTTGTGGTTTTAAAATAGTCTTGTGTTTGTCTACATTGATATTTTAAGGTAGAAAGTTTGGTTTTGTTTTTGTTTTTTAAATATGCCTTGTCTGTACAGTACATCCTGGATTAAAAATGACTTATTTTACAGTATTGTTCTAGATATCTACGGGAATTTGGATGCTCTTCTCATAAATTATCTCTGATCCAGTGAAGACTGCTTTACTCATACATGAATTGTATCCACTCTACTTGTTAAAGGTTTTCCAGCCAACTTATTTCAGGGAAGGCTTGGTTACATTTCAAAATATATAGATCAAGGTATTATAAAATGAGATCATGAAAATTTGTCAGGGAAAAGCCAAATTTTAGCCCGGTACACGCATACAAATCTGTCTGACATACCTCTGAAGAGCTATACCTTTTACGTTTGTTTGCACATATGTATCACTATAGACTGATGGAAAAAAGGTCTTGCATATACATATGTTGGTTTTCGCTTCTGCAACTTGGATGTATATAAACATCTGTGTGTTTATTTTAGTAAGCCTGGTCCTTGATGCTGAATACAAGGGTTATATTCATTCAGTAGACAGTGTGCTGTATTTAAATATAGGGAAAAAGGACATATGAGTTTACTTCCTAAGGGATTTATTTATTTGACCACTCGAGAAATTGCAGTGTTGTTATGACTGAGGGTGCCTTTGGCAAAGACAGGTAGAGAATAATCAGTTAAAACTGTGGTAGAGGTATATCACAGTGCAAACGCACTTTCAGTGAAATGAGAGCACAGAATATGCTGAGCCATGTGGGATACAACAAAACCTGACGCACACAGGCTCAATGCACCTTCTCACTTACTCACACGGCGAGTTTTCCCTCCTGTTCTGCACAGCAACGTTGGACCTTTGTGAAGATTTTTGTCCCATGTTTTAATAAAAGCATTTATCTCAAGGGCCTGAGACGTGCGGTTCCATTTAAGCCAGCCTACCTGCTGGAAAGTCTCAGCTCCTTGTGGACCAGGAGTTTGGGACCTGCAATCTCAGCAGCTGATGAGCTGAAGAACTGCAGGGAGGAGAAGCAGGGAATAAAGGGCTGAATCTGGTGCTCAGTTTGAAATCTGTTTTTATAACTTTTTTTTTTTTTTTTTTTTTTAAGGTGGATTCTGAGTGGTGAAGCGTTCACCAAAAATTAGTATTATGTATCTAAAGAATTCAAAACTAATGAGTCATTCTTTCCAAGGCTTTGATTATTTTTTTATAATAATACATTTAGGGCTTGTTTGCCTATTTTTGAGCCCAGGGCCCTAGTACTTTCAGACTTTTCATCTGCAAAGGATGGAAATTTACTTTAAAAACAAGATTTGAGCTTCCCTTGCAGATATCTTGATTGCAGCAGCTGGGGCTTTATGAAACACTGGCTCATGGAAGTGGGAGAGCTGGCAGCATTAAGAAGCTAAGGAAAGGGCCTGGAATTATTATGAAGTCTTCTAGCTCAGAGAGATCAAATAACTATTCAAAAGGCTTTTAAAAGCCTCTGTAATTCTCTGTGTGTGTGGATGTGGGTTGTTTGTGCAGGGGCGTGAGTTTGTTCACAGATCCTCACTAAAGGACTGTGGAACTCTGAGGAGAGGATGCCGGTGAGGATAAAGTTAGTGGCTGACGTGTTGGGAGGGAGGCTGTGTATCGGTGGCCGAGCATCGCAGAGGAGTGCAGGGATGGAGGCAGTAACTCCTTCCAGTGGCAGGAGCAGAGGTTTGGGAGGGAAGGTGCTAAATTGATAACCTGTACAGCCAAATTCAGCTTGCTGCAGGCAATAACTTCTCCACCTTGGCTGCAAAAACTTGAACTCCGCGCAAGGTCAAAATTGCTCAACTACGCTTTTCATGATAATAGTGTTTTTTTAATGATAGATGTCATGGTTTGGGGACAAAAATTACCGGTAGATGGCGTGCAAAAATATTCAGCTGTTCATGGATTTTATTGGACAAATGCAAGTTTTTGTTATTGTTATTAGGGTACAAAGACATTAAGTGGTGAGTTTAATGAGGTCTCTGGTAAGCACGGAGGATATGCATGTAAGGGGAAAAAAAAAAAAGTGAGATTAATTTAATTTATTCTTTATCTGTTTTCACAAACAGCTTTTCAGTTGCTGCTGCTTCTTTTTTTAACCCAGTCAAAGCATGCACACTTCAGCAAGGGTCATTTCCTCCCTGGCCTTCATACGACAGTCTCCCCTTTTGTAATGCTGCCCAAAATACGTGGTTAGACTTTTACTTTGTCTTGGGGAGGAAAACATAGAGAAAGAGGGGAGCTTGTTTCTTTGCATTTTATTCAAATTTACAAATAAAAATAATCTGCAGAAAAGACCAAGCACTGAATACCTCATGTGAAAATATCGATGCTTTGGGAAGTTGTGGGTTCATGAAATAAGGTCTGTTTGGCATTCTTAATTTTAGTCAGTGGTATTATTATTATTGCATGTTGTCCTGCTTAATCTTGCGTAATCTTCCTGCAGAATTGGAAATGTTCACTGGCTTTTTTCGTGTGTGCATATATTAAGTATCAGCAAGAATTATTTTCATTTATGATGGTGGGATTTGGTAGCTGCCAGTTGACACTGCCCACCAGCAAAGGTAAAAGTAGTATCATGTGAATTTGCTGCTGGTATCTCTACGTCTAACATAAAAAGATGATGAAACTTTTTTCTTTTTTTTTTTTAATTATAGCTAATCATGGATGTTGTAGTGTGTGCATGAAAATACTGTGGTTGATAAGTATCTTTGATCATGTTAGTGATGCTCTGCCTCCTGCTCAGGAGTTCTCCAAGAACGGTGCTGAATCTGGAAGTGTTCCCCACCTGCTCCACAGAAAAAAGTTATATAGTGTTATCAAACGGAGTCTGATATGGCTGTCAGACAACCTGCAAGAAAAAACGAAGTTTGTTAGTAGTCTGATATACATTTAAAAACCAAAATTGGGGAGTCACTGATTAAGCCCTCTTCCAACCAGATTCGTTTGAGCATTTACAGTGACCAAACGCCTTTGAAGATGCAGACTTAGAAAACTCTGAGAAACGTTGGCTTCCTTTTCTGCTCTTACCTGTTTACTGTGGTTCATTGAAATACTGTGAGATTTCTGGAACAGGGACGTGATACAACCATGTCCATGCAAATAACTGTCAGGGAAGGGCTCAGGAATATGCTGTGCTACCCACAGGCTTTCTAGATCCAACACAAACTGCTGTTCATGGAGGTTCAGACTAGAAAATATGAAAATCTAGATCATTGGTAGGTCCTAACCCCGTGTTTTGCAGAAGTGGAAGTGGGACTCCACTTCTACCGGAGTCCTCCGCTTCCGGGAGAGCGAGACAGGCAGAATTTTCTCCTTCTGCAGTTACAACAGATTTGTCGATTCACAGAGATATTTTGGAAAGTTTTTCTAATATTTATAACTCGTGGTTTCCGTTTGTCAGTTCTGCTTGTTATTTGCACAACTATCTTTATAAGTGGAAGGACATAAAAACAGGCCTTCTAAATATAAAATTAAATATCCTGTGATGGCTTTTTTTTTTTTCTATCAGGTTTATATATTCTCCGTCTTGCTTGTCTTTCTACAGCGTTCTGTCTTAATTAGAGCTCATTTGCAGCAGTCTGCATAAGTTGCCTGTTTCTCACGGCAGTACTACCATTTAAACCAAAACCAATAAAGCCTTTTCATCATGCCATTCCTTCTTGATTTCTTGCTTTTATGTGTGTGGTGACGATTCTTAGATGAGATTACAGTTCGAAGATGAAGCATGCACATAATTAACTTAATTAATTTATATTGTATTTCAGTACATTTAAATGGTCACATCTATTTTATTTTCCTGACAACTGAGTATTCTATGTCTACCAGCAGTAATGTATCAGTACACTACATGAAATGGAAATGGAAGATGCTGAATTCTTCTCTGTTGTATACTACCCCCTCCCATTTAAAACAAAGCAGGTAAGTATCCCTACTAGATGAAAGGTTAAATGACAAGATTTTAATTTTGTATGACTCACTTGCCCTTTTAGCAGTGGAATTTAGTAGGAGTATATGATCTGAGGTTGCCAGCATAGAGCTTCAGTCTGGTACTTCTCTCTTAATCTGTAATTTTTACTGGGATTTTTAAAAAATTTAATTATTTCTGAAATGTAAACACTTTTTATGTCAAAACATGACATTTTTGAGGGACAAGCTGATTTTAATGACTTGAGTTTATTTGGTTAAAGGTTTAGTGGTCTTTTACTGGGACACAATTCTGTGAATTGATGAACACCATCACTCACAGGAATGAAAAATTGTCATTTAGGTATTAGTGCTTTGTACCATGGACATTGTATTGGTTTTATGCTTATCAAGGACCAGTATTTATATTATGCACTAAGAATTATTTTTTGTGTTTCCATTGAGAGAGTCAATATGATCTATTACATGTCCATTAATGGCTTTACCGGGTGCCTTGAGACATTTATTTGGGAAACACCAGGTAACAGTGATGATGGTATGTATGAAGGAAGATTCATAGTGCCGTTGAAAAACATCTAATTTAATGAAGTCTAGTTAACTGAAATTTGAAATGAACTGCTTTTTAGTAATATCCAGCCTAGTCAAGACCCTCTCTTCTCTTTTAAAGGCAGCCAGTCAGCTCTTTGTGGCAAATGATAGTTACCCAAAAGATTTTTGATCTCCGAGTAACAAATTCTACATACAGACTTTACCGCAGAACAAGTTTCTGTAAGGGGGCCTGGGACCACTGCTCGGGATGACAATCTTAATTCCCAGAGACCAATTCAGAGAAGCAGCCAAGCCAACAACAGCAGAAAATGCAAGGTTAGAAAAATAGTACTCTGCTGTGATTTAAAATAGTTTGTAAGTATAAAGACATCAGTTTCCTTATCTTTGCAAGGACATCCAGCTTTATTTTATCCATGTCAGAGACCTACTCACCTCTAAAAATACTAGTTTCAGAGTTCATGTCTCTCTTGTTCTTCTTCTGTTACTTGGATTGATAACCTGACTTTGGACAAGAGGATCAAAGTGAGAGGGTGGTTGGGCATTTTTTAACAAGTTCTGTGAATGAATTTTAAATTTTGCTTTCCGATTAGTCAGCTCAAAACCAAAAGGTCCAAACTACCACTGTTACATTTAAAAGTTACCACTACAAAAATCCCTAAAAATTTAAGAACAATGTGGGCTTTTCTTGTGTTCTTGCTATAAATTCCTAATATTTACTCCTACTGAAAAGTAGGTTCTCCATTCTTCAAAACCCCTCTCTGGGCTAACATCCTTGACTATATCCTGTATCTAATTCCATTTTTTTTCTCGGTTCTTGCCTTACTGCATGCAATATCACTCTCTGTCACATTTTTTTTACCTATATAAATTATTTCTTTCAAATTATCTTCTGTCCTCCCACGCATTCTCTTCTATAATTTTCTAGAATCTTGCAAATACAAAGGTTAATTAGCTAATAGTCAAATGCTGGTTTGACATGGATAAGCGAGTATTCTCTCTTTTTCAGCCGAGGGAGGGAGGTTGGAAGACCTGTCTGGCAGGAGAAGAATTTGATTCAGAGGTTTGGTTCTGAGGTTCTTTTTTTTTTTTTTTTCCTCCTTGACCCACGTAGGTAGTCTGACAAAGGAAAAGCTTGGTAGAAAGAGGGGCTGCATGGTCTACCTTCTCCATAGTTTGAAGAAATAGAGCATGATGCAAGCCACTATTTCCCCAAACTGTAGCATCTGGGGTGTGAGGGAAGGTCAGGTCACAGGGCAGGAGCAGGACCCTCTGTGTGAGCTATCACATAGGAGTGTGGCTATCTGAAAGTTCATCTTTGACCTCAACTGTGGTATAAGCTGTAGCTTTCCCCCAGTTCTGAGACCTGATGGACACCATCAGGAGGACATTTAGCCGGAATTAGCATTGGTCAGCCTGGTACTTGCTCCTATGATGCAAAAAAGGGAAGGGGCTACAACCATCATGCATAAAATCTATATCCAGTAGAGGTGTTTTATCTGGCTTATAATGTAGATTTGCCAGAATAAAGCTTTGCTCTTTGCTTCTCTTTTGGGATGATGTATTATTTAACAAGTTCAATAAATAACATTAGAAACAGGCTTAAAAACCTGACTTCAGGTGAAAATATTTACCTAGTCGCTTAATGTAAAAGATACATTATGTGCTGTGTAAACGGCCTGTGATCAAAAATGCAGCTTTTTTTCCACAAGCCTCAAATTTTCTTGTTTTTTTTGTGTGTTTGTTTTTTTTTTTTTTTTATTCAGACGTTATTTAGCTTAAACTTGTTAAAGTTTAAATCAGTTGGATAAATTCTATCTCATCTGCATGAAAGAAGTGGACAAGTTACAGACCAGTGAAGAGGGAACCTTCCTGATGGTTTTGCTTATGCAGTCATGCTGTTAGGACTGATCATAAGTAATGGTCTATAGATAGACCCTTATATAGATAGATGTTTGAACACAGACAAAAGAAGACAATGTTTACTAATGTGAGGCCATACATTTCCTGAAGATTACCATATCAGTCAATGAGATAGGTCTGGCCTGACTAGGGTGGAAGATTTTTAACCCTGATTCTACCTTAGTTAAAAACTCTTTGCCATTGCATTAACAGGTCCATGCGGCACCTCTCAGAAGCAGGCTGTAAATGTGTACAAGATGTTAATATTTTCATGAGAAGAAACCATAGTAGACCACAAACTCTGTGAGGTAGGTTTCTTCTCTAATTATCTTTTCCCTGAGGTACCTATTATACTTCATGGTGGAATAAATTGTATTAATAATTTTATTCATTTAAATGGGAAGTGGTTTCTCAGAAGGAGAAACTAAAGGAGACAGCATCAGAAAAGGAAATGAAGGCTCCACCTTGATATTAACAAGGTTGATTTTTGAATGTCCCGCAGTTATGTATTCCCATATGATACCCTGGGTAAATGCACTTGCTTTTTTTCATACAAGAAGTCATACTGACTTTAAATAGGAGCTAATCGTGTGAATAGTCCCTACAGTATTTTTAAACACCTAGTTTATTTTAAGGCGAGCTTTGGTCATAATTTGTGTTACACTATTACAAGTACTATTTTGCTGCATGGTCTAGGTGAGTGTTAATTACTGCATTCTGCAGTCATGATATTTTTAAGTTCCTTGTAGTCATATTACATCAAAAAGAGGACATTGATAATCCAGCTGTAGTAACATGGTATGGTTTGAGATAGTTAATATGTCAATATAAAAAGGGTCGAGGCTCCACAGTCTCCAGTGATAGGTAACAGAATGAAACCAAGCAGGGACAACTCTCCCACCTCAAGGACTGCCTGGTGTTAGCTGTGGGTAAAAGCCGAGGTTTGAAGTGACAAACACTGAATTAATAAATACAGTGTTGATGATTAATTGAGAGTAATCCCAGCTTCTGAGCAAAAGGACTGTATTCACCATGATCAGCTGATACAACCCCCATGAGCATGGTGTGTGGGACAGTAGTGCTGGGTGGTTATTGTTATAGCCTTTTACATAGCTGGTTGTTGTTGTACGAGGTTATTAGTGACTGATCAAATTAAATATCCCTGCACCTGCATTGCTACGGAAATGGTGGTGGTTGGCAGGTGTGGCCACTGGCAGAAATGGGGTCTTGTATGGACGGTTAAATGCAGGGTATAAGGTTGAAGAAGGGAATTTACCATTTTCTGTCAGATCCTGGAAAATATCATGGGAAGGTGGGCGGTGTTTGAAGATGGAGAGAAATGAGATACTGAATGAATTTCTGGAAATGGTTACACTCTGAGGTTGCAGGTTTTAGTACAAGCCCAAGGCAGTTGTACTAGCTTAAAATCTGCCAAGCAGCGCAGGGATGAAAATCTCTTAGGAAGAAACAGCTCCTGGCCTGCTTCTCCCCAAGGCCAGAAAATGTGAATTGAGCTCTATGTGTCTGCAAATGGCTTCTGCAGGATAGAAGGTGCCGGGGATCAAACAGCATTCACTACAGGTCCCCTCTGCTATGCAGGTTGACACAGTATGAGAGCTACCTATATTCCTGAATCTGTGCTTGGTTGCCTCACAGAGTAATCTTGCATTAAAAATCATACTCTCTCATGCAGAAGGCATCATTATGATAATGTTTCAGAACCTCGCATGGCACAGTGTAGCATCTCACCCTGAAATCCCTGTATCCATCTTACAGGATGGACCCCATCTTTTAGACAGTGGTAGTCTCAGGGGAGTTGGGTATCCGCATGTAGGCATACATGGAAGTGAGCAGCTGTATAAGTCCATATATAGACTTTGTAGGTTAAATTACCTCTGTCATGTTCCTGGATAATCCCGGTAGAGTGATCCTCCTTCTGTGCAGTAGTTTTGTTCTAGCATTCCCTTTCAAACATGGATACCACAGCCCAAGATGGGTTCCAGTAACCATCTGGTTAACAGTGTATACACCCGAAGCCTTGTACTAATGCTTTGTCTACTTCTACTGCTGTTCCCCCTCCTTATAGACCCAGGGATCTTTTCAGTCACTGTGTCACACTGAGAGCTCAAATTGAGCTGCACCAGGAGGTCCTCTTATGGAAGCAGGGAGATTTTTAAAGCATAACTTGAGAGTAAGTGGTACAACTTTGTTGCCTTTTCTGAGAATTCTCTAAAGCAATAATTCTGAGAGATGTAATTTTTCCCCCCTTTTAAGTGGGATTCATCTTTTTCAACTAAAGATGAAAATTCAGTTCCTAATGTAGTTTTTCTATTGGTTCTTTTATTTTTTTTTTAAGCTGTTATCCAGCCACTGTACTTATCCCAGACTCCTAAACTGCAGTCCATGACCTACCGAGTACACAAGTTCTCCATGCGCGTATTCATTTAAAGGTATTGCAGAACTTCCAACAAATGCAGAAAATTCAGGGGACAACATACAGAATTTGTCTCCAGCTTCAGTGCAAAAGCATAAGGCTGCGTGGTTTCAGAAAACAAAGTGACAGGCTCCAAAACCACTCTCTGCTGGGTTGGGGCAGGGCTTTGAAAAAAAAAAGCCTTGAGCTTTGCTCTGTTTTGTATCTAATACTGAAATCCTAGTTAAGAATTAGTGACCAGCATGTGAGGATAGCTCTAGTCTGGAGTTGAGAATGTTCCTCTCAGAAGTGAGCCTCTGCTGCACTGAATGTTTAGTTATTTATATCAAGTCGAACAACATAAAATCACAGAATCACAGAATCTTCTTGGTTGGAAGGGACCTTTGAGATCATCTAGTCCAACCAACAAAAAAAAAAAAAGCAAACACCAAAAAAAACCCAAACAAACAAAAAAAACCCCACAAAAAACCCACCCACAACCACACACCACACCCACCCACAGACACAAACCAACAATCTTGGGCACTAGAGCATGCCCTTAAATACCTCCAGGGTATTGGTGACTCCCTGGGCAGGCTGTTCCAGTGCCTGACCACCCCCTCAGTAAAGTAATTCTTCCTGATATCTAATCTAAACCTCCCCTGCCCCAACTTCAGACCATTTTATAGAATCATAGAATCATAGAATCATCTGGGCTGGAAGGGACCTTCAAAGGCCATCTAGTCCGACCCCCCCACAGTCAGCAGGGACACCCCCAACTAGACCAGGTTGCCCAGGGCCTCGTCGAGCCTCACCTTGAATGTCTCCAGGGAAGGGGCCTCAACCACCTCCCTGGGCAACCTATTCCAGTGCTCCACCACCCTCATGGTAAAGAACTTATTCCTAATGTCTAATCTAAATCTGCTTTTTTCCAGTTTAAAGCCATTACCCCTTGTTCTGTCACTGCCAGCCTTTGTAAACAGACCCTCCCCAGCCTTCCTGTAGGCCCCCCTCAGGCACTGGAAGGCCGCTATGAGGTCTCCCCGGAGCCTCCTCTTCTCCAGGCTGAACAACCCCAGCTCCCTCAGCCTGTCCTCGTAGCAGAGGTGCTCCAACCCCCTCATCATTTTGGTGGCCCTCCTCTGGACTCTCTCTATCAGGTCCATGTCCTTCTTACATTGAGGGCTCCAGACCTGCACACAGTACTCCAGGTGAGGTCTCACCAGCGCAGAGTAAAGTGGCAGAATCACCTCTCTGGATCTGCTGGCAACACATCTCTTGATGCAGCCCAGGATGCGATTGGCCTTCTGGGCTGCGAGAGCACACTGCCTGCTCATGTCCAGCTTCTCGTCCATCAGCACCCCCAAGTTCCTTTCCTCAGGGCTGCTTTCTAACACCTCATCCCCTGGTCTGTACTGATAGCAAAATTTCCTAGAAATTTCCAGATTTCCTCTGGTCCTGTCATTATTCACTTGGGAGAAGAGGCCAACACCCACCTCTCTACAACCTCCTTTCAGGTAGTTGTAGAGGGCAATGAGGTCTCCCCTCAGCCTCCTCTTCTCCAAACTAAACATGCCCAGTTCCCTCAGCCTCTCCTCATATGACTTGTTCTCTAGACCCCTCACCAGCTTGGTGGCTCTCCTCTGGACACGCTCCAGCAGCTCAATGTCCTTCCTGTAGTGAAGGGCCCAGAACTGAACACAGCACTCGAGGTGAGGCCTCACCAGGGCCGAGTACAGAGGCACCATCACTTCCCTACTCCTGCTGGCCACGCTGTTCCTGATACAGGCCAGGATGCTGTTGGCCGCCTTGGCCACCTGGGCACACTGCTGGCTCATGTGAAGGAGGCTGTCCACCAACATCACTGAGGTCTTTCTCTGTTTCCCCACCAAATTCGGATAGCATCATGGTCAGAACACTGTGCTGTAGATAGGAGATGAAACTGTGTATGTAAGTCTCAAAAGGGGGTGTCTATACCACTAGAATTTGTACTGAAATTAAAAAGAGATTCTCATTCTTGTAGCTCTCTTCCTGAGTTTTCTCAGTTCCTCAAATTTGTCCCCTAACTAAAACAATTTGGAGAGTTTTACCGAACCTGGCATAGATGAAACAACACTTTTGGCATATGGATTGTGCACCGAAGAAAATTCCCCTAGCTCTGCACATGAATAATTGGCGCATCCTGCTCCATGGAGAACTAATCAACGGCAGCAGAGTAACATTACAGCATAAGCTGCTATTGCTGGAAGGAATGGGAAAGGGATGGTAGGATAAAAAGATTGCTCAGAGGCTGAAGCTCTTGGTCTTTCAGCTATTAGACTGATCTTTTTTCACAGTGGAATATGGCAAATGTTTTTATTTCTGACAGATCCATGGTCTGGCTCAGAGACAGGCACCAATACGTCTTTGAGATCTAGCTGTTCTGGATATGTTATTTACATAGTTCATGGATATAACAATGGAAGTAAGTGAACATTTCTGTCTCTTCCATTCCCTGTAAAGCAAATGAATGGAAAACCTATAGAAAGAATTTGCATTATTATCTAGGTACATCCTTCCATGAAAATAAGCTGTCTTGAAGGCAGAAAGACTCCTCAGAATGGTCCACCCTTAAGTTCTTTTCATCTCATCTGGTTTTGCATCCTTTCAGTTACACAGAACTAAACCATCCACAGCTTCTTTACATCCTTTCCAAACAATGTGTCCTCTAATACTTTGATATACTTAGAGGATGAGACTTTGATTTCTTTCACACCTGACATCTGGACTGGATCTGTGAAAATTTTTCCACTTTCTCTTTAGACTGAAGTCAATAATAACCATCCTGAACAGAGGATTATGTTTACATTATTAAAAATGTATAAGGTATAACAGTAACATCAGGTACATCTCTCTGTTATTACCCAATTTGACCTGAGGATGGTAATAAAAACTTGTTATCTTAGAATCATAGATTTGTTTTTGTTGGAAGAGACCTTTAAGATCATCAAGTCCAACCGTTAACACGTTAACGAGCACTGCCAAGTTACCACTAAACCACGTCCTTCGGCACTCCATCTACATGTCTTTTAAGTACCTTCAGGGATGGTGACTCAACCACTTCCCTGGGCAGCCTGTTCCAATGATTGGCAACCCTTTTGGTGAAGACATTTTTCCTAATATCCAATCTAAACATCCCCTGGTGCAACTTGAGGCCATTTCCTCTTGTCCAATTGCCTGTTACTTGGGAGAAAGGACCAACCCCCACCTCGCTACAACCTCCTTTCAGATAGTTGTAGAGAGTGATAAGGTCTCCCCTCAGTGTCCTTTTCTCCAAGCTAAACCACCCTTCTTCCCTCAGCCATTCCTCATAAGACTTGTGCCCTGAACGCCTCACCAGCTCCATTGCCCTTCTCTGAACAGGATCCAGCACCTCAATGTCTTTCTTGTAGTGAGGGCCCTAAAATGGACACAGTACTTGAGATGCGGCCTCACCAGTGCTGAGTACAATCACTTCCCAAGTCCTACTGGCTACACTACTTCTAATACAAGCCAGGATGCTATTGGTCTTCTTGGCCTCCTGGGCACACTGATGGCTCATATTCAGCTGGTTGTTGACCAACACCCCCAGGTCCTTTTCTGCCAGGCAGCTCTCCATCCACTCTTCTCCAAGCCTGTAGCGCTGCATGGGGTTGTTATGACCCAAGTGCAGGACCCGGCACTTTGCCTTGTTGAACCTCATACCACTGGCCTTGGCCCATCGATCCAACCTGTCCAGATCCCTGTGTAGAGCCTTCCTGCCCTCAAGCAGATCAACACTCCAACCCAACTTGCTATCAACTGCAAACTTACTGAGGGTGCACTTGATCCCCTCGTCCAGGTCATTGATAAAGATATCAAACAGAATCGGCCACAATACTGAGTCCTGAGGAACATCACTTGTCACTGGCTGCCAACTGGATTTAACTCCATTCACCACCAGTCTTTGGGCCTGGCTGTCCAGCCAGTTTTTTACCTGGCCAAGTGTATGCCCATCCAAACCACAAACATCCAGTTTCTCCAGGAGAATGCTGTGGGAAACAGTGTCAAAAGCTTGTAGAAACTTCTTTTCTGGCACTCAAAATAATAATAATGAAAAAAATTACTAGCATTATAATAAAATGGTTACTTTATTCCTGACCATTGTTCACATTTCTCTTCCAGAATATGACCTTCCTTTGGAAATAAATGATTGTAAGGGCATAGAGTAGACTATTTCAATTGAAAGGAACCTACAATGATTATGTAGTCCAACTGCCTGTCCTTTTCAGGGCTGATCAAAAGTTAAAGCATGTTGTTATGGGCATTGATCAAATGCCTCTTAAACACTGACAGGCCTGGGGCATCAACCACCTCTCCAGGAACCTGTTCCAGTGTTTGACCACCTTCTCAGTAAAGAAATGCTTCTTCATGTCCAGCCTAAATCTCCCCTGGTGCAGCTTTGACCCATTCCAATTTGTCCTCTCACTACATCCCAAGGAGAAGATCTCAGCATGTCCCTCCCCATTTCCCCTCCTCAAGCAGCTGTAGAGAGCCATGAGATTGCCCTTCAGCCTCCTTTTCTCCAAACTTGACAAGCCCAAAGTCCTCAGCTGCTCCTCATAGAACTCTCCTTCCAGATCTTTCACCAGCTTTGTTGCCCCCCTCTGGATGCATTCAAGGACCTTCACATCCTTCTTAAATGGTGGAGCCCAGAACTGCATGCAGTAGCAGTGACTTTTTTTTTTCCATAGTGGTGTTTTTAAAAATTTAGGTGATATCTCAACACAAGTATATGTGGAACTGCACAAAGAAATGAGACAAATCTTTTTTAAAATTCTTGATTTAAATATATTGTCCTTCTGTTTTCCAGGACTATTATTTTTCAGTTGCCAGAGGTCAGGTGAGAAAGGAGGAGAACTGTAGCTATACAAAGTGTGGGGCTGAGAGGCAGGAGAGCTGGAAAGGGGACCATCAAGGCCAGCCACCATGAGAAAAGGGAGGGTGTGCACTGCTGTGGGGTAAGTGGAAAGAAAAAGAGACTTGGGGTGTAAAGAAAAAAAGATTAAAAAAACTAGGAAAGTGAATGAAATAGGATAAATATTTAGAGAAGTAAAAATAAATAAATTAAAAAAATTTAAAGATTAGGAAAAAGTAGCATTTAAAGAAGAGTAATCTAAGTGAGGTGGTGTGTATGCTTTGGTGCCAAGGTGGTTACAAGCAGTAGGCATGGGTTCATTAGATTTGCAGAGACCCAGGCAGGTTCACGTTGCCTCATTCTTATTGATTTGATTTCCGCAGAGGCTTAGTGCTTAATTAGTCTTTTTTTTTAACACATCCCCAATGAAGTAAAAAAACCCACCCAAATTTTTGTCCCTGAGCTTCATTCTGCTGTTCCTAGAGAGTAAAATGGGAATAGTATTCTGTTAGTCTTATGAATCTCATGAAAGTGCCTTCATTACAGTGTGTATCTAATTCCCCTGAAATCAGTGAAGTTTGGGTGTCTGACCTCCTTTGAGATCCTCAACCTCAGTAACTTGCTCAAGGTCACATGAGAAGTGTGGTGGGGAGGTGAGATTTAAATTCAGTTTCTCTGGCTGCTGCTTTTGTCTCTAAGACCTTTTCCTCTCTGGGACATAGTAAAGTCTAGAGGCTGTTAACCTAAGGGCTCCCTAGTTCAGGAAGCAAGGAGAAGCTGGGAAGCAGCGTACCCAGTTGACCTAGAAGGGTTATATAAATAGTTATCGGATTTTAGCTAAGGAATGTTGTCGTCTCCCTCTCTTTTTCTCTTTCTTACCCTTATCTTTTACGCTTTAGCTGAAATAAGACATCCCAAGATTAACATTTTACTGTCTGGTCGAGGCAGGTTGAGAAAAACCTTGGTGTGTCTGTGTCTGTGCCAAGGCAGAGCAGCACTTCACCTAGAGGAGCATGTTAAATGAAGGGGCACAGTGCAGCTTTCTGCTTCTTTTCTCCTTCTTTTCCTTTGTACTGGAAGCTATGACCTTGGAGCACACTAGTATAATAGAAAACTATTCTGAGGGAAAAGATGGGCATTGAAAAAAAGATGCATTAAGATATTGCAAAGACATAAAAGATGATGATAAGAGACCATCATCCTGGAAAAAACCAAAAGGTTTATCTTATTCATAGATTCATAGATTCATAGTCCCCTTATGAAAGCTTATACCATGCAGTGTTTCAGTGCATCATCTGGTAAGTGATATCCCAGTAAAATGTAAACCAGAAATTGTCCTTGGCTCATGGTGGGGCAGGCTAAGAGAGCCTGAGGGTCCTTGCATCACGGCAGGAGCTACTGGGGAAGCTTATCTGAAAGCTCAGACAACAGGTACGTAATGCTGAGTGGACAACCCATCCATCCTAGGGACTCTTGGTACCAAACTTCATCATGTCCTTTTGAAAATCTTCTTTATTTTTCTGAAAAGCTGACAGTCATGTTAGCAAGTCTCTGTTTTGAAAGGAGATTCCTGGAGGCTTTTTTTGTAACTTTGGAGAATGTCCTGTCTCTTGTTATCTTTTGGTTAGTGGGTTTTGAAAGCACTGAATGATGTCTCTGTTAAAAACAAACAAACAAGCAAAATGGGCAATTCCTTGTTGTTTTTTTCCTTAAATACATAAAATGCTTTGTTTTGTTTTGTTGCTTAATAGCTGCCTACAGCAATTCACTAGATTAAGTTGAATTCCTTTTCAAAGAAAATAATATGCAACCATTGTAAATTTGTGTGTTGGTTACGGTTCCAAGTGATGACTAGACTCTTGTGTGGAATTCACTTTGTTCTGGCTGCAAGAGGGATCGTATCTCAGCGTGAAAGCTATCCAGAGTGAGGAAGGATTTATTTTTCTTTGGAAGGGCAAGGAAAGGGGGAGCGAGAAGAGGATTAAAACTGAGTTCAGCTTTCTGACACTGAGGCGAATGTTCAAGTTGCAGGTTTACACAAGTGGGATGCCACATCCAGGAGTTAGCATGTCTTTCTTGTAATTTATATATTGCCTTGGGTTAAAATTAAAATAGTATTCAGCTGGAAATGTGACATAAGCCATTCTGTCCAAGCTTAGAATCATAGAATCATAGAATGGTTTGGGTTGGAAGGGACCTTAAAGATCATCGAGTTCCAACCCCCCTGCCATGGGCAGGGACACCTCCCACTAGACCAGGTTGCTCAAAGCCCCATCCATCTTAAATAAACCGAGTGAGCAGAGTTCAAGTTACTCTTGGGAATCTATCTCCAAGATGGGTATAGAGACGCTTAAATTTTACCTCAGTAATCTGGATTAATCTAAATCTAGACTGACTAGTGGCTACGTAGAATCATAGAATCATCCAGGTTGGAAGAGACCCTTGGGATCATCGAGTCCAACCATCTACCCTACACTACAAAGTTCTCCCCTATATCATATCCTCCAACACCACATCTAAACGTCTCTTAAACACATCCAGGGATGGTGACCCAACCACCTCCCTGGGCAGCCTATTCCAAAGCCCTACCACTTTTTCTGTGAAAAATTCTTTCCTAATGTTCAGTCTAAACCTACCCTGTTGGAGCTTGAAGCCATTCCCTCTCGTTCTGTCATTAATTACCTGTGCGAAGAGACCTGCAGCAACCTCTCTACAGTGTCCTTTCAAGTAGTTGTAGAGAGTGATGAGGTCACCCCTCAGCCTCCTCTTCCTCATACTAAACAGTCCCAGCTCCTTCAACCGCTCTTCATATGATTTGTTTTCCAGGCCCTTCACCAGCTTCGTTGCCCTCCTCTGCACTCGCTCCAGCACCTCAATATCTCTTGTATCCAGGACTGTCTCTGTCTCAGTTTTCCTCAGTGCAAGAGCACAAAGGGGCTTCACCGGGACTAAACTTACCCCTCTACTCTGCGCTCGTGAGACCCCACCTGGAATACTGTGTCCAGCTTTGGGGTCCTCAACACAGGAAGGACATGGACTGGTTGGAACGGGTCCAGTGGAGGGCCATGAAGATGATCAGAGGGATGGAGCACCTCCCCTATGAAGACAGGCTGAGAGAGCTGGGGTTGTTCAGCCTGGAGAAGAGAAGGCTTCAGGGAGACCTCATAGCAGCCTTCCAATATCTGAAGGGAGCCTACAGGAGAGCCGGAGAGGGACTCTCTGTCAGGAAATGTAGTGACAGGACAAGGGGTAAAGGTTTTAAATTGGAAGAGGGGAGATTTGGATTAGATATTAGGAGGAAATTCTTTACTGTAAGGGTAGTGAAGCACTGGAACAGGTTTCCCAGGGAAGCTGTGGCTGCCCCATCCCTGGAGGTGTTCAAGGCCAGGCTGGATGGGGCTTTGAGCAACCTGGTCTAGTGGAGGTGTCCCTGCCCATGGCAGGGGGGTTGGAACTCAATGGTCTTTAAGGTCCCTTCCAACTCTAACCACTCTATGATTCTATGATTCTAAAGAGAGCACTCACATCTGACATGCACAGTCCTGACCATGTCCACACCCTGCAGAGGACAGCGGACGAAGGGTGGAGGTTGGAGGATGCTGGACCAGTTGTGGGAGCCAGTGGGGGAGGAGAGGAGCCATGGGTCTGCTCCTGAGGGCCTACATGTCAGCGTGGCAGAGTTACTTGCATCCTACTAACCTGAAATCTTTTTCTATATTAAAGGAAGGACTTCATTTTGTAAAATGCAGGTCTCTGTTCAATGTGACCAGGAGCAAATTTATCTTGTTAGCATTTATTTACAACTGACAATTCTCAATTAGCATTTGAGCCCAGATTCCCATTTCTATAAATCCCTAATGAGAGTATAAATTACTAATGAAAGAGCTAAATCTCAGGGCCAAAGTCTTAACTTCATTAACACACTAATGTAAATCTGAAGTGTTTCTGTTCATCTGAGCAGAGTTACTTCACAATAACACTGGTGTAAGCGATATGGGAGTGAATCCTCGAGACTTTTGTAGTGGGCAGCATGAAGTGAAATTGTTCTGTCTAATTTTCAAATTTCACTGCTCTTAGGGAAAATGTCCCAAATGTTTTTGTAGTGTTGTGCTCAAACCCATTTGTCTGATTGGTCTGAATTCAGATTATTTAATTCCTTTAAATGTCTTTTTTCTTCTTGCACCTGCTGCTTGGTAAATAAAGACTGTGTGGAAGCCGGAAATATTTGTCACCTTTTGGTGCAATCAGTAAGGATTTTATATTTATTTTAACTAATATTTAATCTCTAAATGGCATGGCTCATATGAAATTAGTAGCAATTTAAATTTCAGAAATGGTAGCACTGAAGCAATTTATGATTGATTTTAAATTTCACATTGTTTTTAGTGTCTCTTGCTAATCTGTGAGAATATTAACAGGCTGCTGTAGCAAAGACCTAACAGTAAACTCACTGTATGGCCTATATCCTTGGTTGAACCCTTTATAAGAGTGCTAATACTTGGTCAGGCAAGGGTTATCTTATCTACTGTAACCACCAGAAATAGAGCCTTGTAAAAAGTTTTTTTTAGGAAAGACTTTTAGAAATGTCTTTTAGAAAATCACCTGTGTAGTAATGTGCATCCTACTGGTGTCAGTGATGCTGTCTTTGACGTAAATGCCAAAAATTTCTATAGGCTTATCTGGTATCACAATCTCAAAAATACATTAAAGGCAATGGGTCCAGTCCCACTGGGTCCTGCTCCGTATATCTATCTATCTACCTATCTACCTATCTCTCTCTCTCTCTCTCTCTCTATCTCTATCTCTATATATCTATATATCGTTTGCTGCATAGATATCTCTCTCTATATCTATCTCTCTCTCTCTCTATATATATATATATCTTGCTTGCTGCATTATCGTGCCTGGCAAGGGTCTTTCTCATCCTGCATTCTCAGTAAAGCTGAGGAAGGTCTAGTATGAGTTAAAAACTACATGATTCAGCTTCATATTTGATTCATCAAGTTCAGTATTCAGATTTTAAAAGGCTGAATCTTACAGGTAAGAGTAGGGCCAAATATTAATAAAACGTGCACTATGATTTCCTCTGTTAGGTTTGCAAACTCTTTCTCTTAATGAGCTCCTTCAGTTAAGCCTGTTCAAAGAGTTTCTTGAAAAGTATATGAAGTAATTAATTAGAAATCCTAGCCCATATTATAGCAATGACAAATTTTAAACCTAAAATTGTTATATTTGTGAAGAAAGAAAGCTAGTATCATCATGTTGAGTGAATAGCAATTTTACTATTTCTCTCAAGTTGGGAAAGTTCAAACATGTTTAGTAAAGGAGAAAAGGCTACTAAATATTGAAATACTGACACCATTACAGTAAAAATTATTCTACAGCTTTTTTATCATGCTTTATAATATATGAGTAAATGAGTTTCTCGTATTCTTACAGCATTAACATTCAGCCTTCTAGAATATTGTATGCTGTACATTACACATGATTTTACTGGCTTACAGGCAATAGAATCAAACAAGAAAGATATAACTGCAAATAGATGCTTTGACCATGCTGAAATCAACTTGGAGGAAGAACACACTCTTCTAGATCTTAGGATCTTTCCTCTTCCTAGAAAAAAATGTAAAGAAGCAAATGCTGCGTGTTAGCAGAAGATGCATGTATTCAACACATAACATCAAGGTTTAGTACAGCAATCACAAGCTGGTTTTCTTATGCTCATGAAGTATTGAGCAAGTAAAATCTTGTAGGGTAAGTTATCCTTAGGAGAAAGCTGTCTCTCTTGTAGAAGGTCACATCTGAGATACTTAAAATGAGATTGGTTGTGTAGTTTATAGCTGCAAAGCCATTGCTGTATCCAGTTAGATAAGTTAGGGCTGTGTGCGTAAGGGCTGTCCGTGAAGTTGTGAAGTGATGTATCAGCTTTCCCTCTGAATAGCACAAAATATTTATTTCAAACCTCTCTATGCCTGAAGATAAAACATAGATTTGGTGTCACATAGTTGGCAAAGGCAGTTTCAGAATTAGGCATTCTGAATCCTACGTGGCATGCTTTATAAATGGCTGGTTTTAGTCTAAAAACATAGTTGTCATCTTGCTAATATACCAATATGTAAACAGCAAAATGATGATGTGCAAAAATGGAAGAATGAATATAAAACATTTTGTAACAGCTTACTTTATTTCTTGTAAATACTTCTTTTTTGGTGACATACTAAAATAAACAATCGTAAGTAGAACTGTAACAATTTTTGTGAACACAGTGATATCTGAATAGAAATGAGGACTGGAAGATATTCTTAAGTCTAATGTTTGCCAAGAATTCATCTTTTAGGGGTGTGTGTGGGGTTTGGTTGTTTTTTGTGCGTTTGTTTTTGTTTGAGTTTATTTTTTGTGTGTGTGCTGTGTACTCTGTTCAACCAATGACTGTTTTGTGGTTATAAAAGTTCAGACAGATGTGAAAATGAAATAAAATTATTGTTTCATGGTGCGTGAAACCTGTTTTAATTAATTAAATATAATCAAGGTTTCCAAAGAAAAAAAAAAGAATAAATGCAACCGTTTTTTTTCTAGTTAAGGAACAAAACCAATTAGAAAATCACAAAACAAAATAAAAGCAAATTTTTGCAAAGCATTCAGAAAAAATATTCAGTTGGTAAAACTGTATTTCATTGTGTTTAGGTTTTACAGGAGGCATTTTTAGAGTCAACAGTTCTGTATATACCATAAGCAAATAGATGAGGAAGGATTTCTGTAAGATACTACGGTGATGGGCTTTAGTTTAAAACCTTAAGACAGATAGATAGAAGTAGATTAACTGGCCTTAGTTATTTCATGTTCCCTGTCTGAGTGGAGGCATGTTTCCATGTTGAGCTAGAGTGTCCTAGCAGCCTGAAGGTGTAATGTATTTACTGCCTTTTGATGCATCTTGTTTAACATTTGCTTAACATATTTATTCAAATGAGGCCGGGCATTTGTTTATCCCTTATCAAACGAGGTGGGACAGCTCTAGGACAAGAGCAAACAGACAGTATCAGAAGTACCTTAAGACTTCTTTTTTTGTTTGTTTGCATGTTTGTTTTTTAAAATAATACTTAGCAAAGGAAATATCAACACCAGAGGACATGCTCGTGAAATCATTTCTTATCCAAACTTTAGGTAACTTTTACTTGATCTTTTAAAATGAAATAAACTTTAATGGCTACAAGAAAGCAAAAATGCAACAACCTTAAACCCAAACCAAACTCCTCCCTCCCACCCGCAACCAGAAGCAAACTAACTAACCCAACTCTGGGGCCATCTAACCCAATCAAAGAAATAAATTAACTTTAAGGCAAAGCTTCTAGATGGAGTGTGATTAGAGTTAAATTCAAGCACTTAAAAGATAAAACCCAAAATAGTCTATCCTGACCAGCAACCGTTTAGATTACCTTGAATAAAGAATTGTGCATAGTCTAGCTTCTAACTTTAACGTGATGACGATGGATGCCTGTTCCATCCATCATGCGTTCTCATTTTCTCTCTCCTGTTATTTTTCATATTGAATTGTATCACTGTGATTTGTACAGGCACATTTTTCATACGGAATTCTATCACCCTGATTTGTATAGGTGAAAAGTGTACCAAATCAGTAATGATCTTAATCACAGCAGATACTCAGTTCTGGCCTCACTCTTCGGTCATCCTCTGTCCCTTTCTGTTAGCTGCTTTAGGGATTAAGTGCCCAGCCTTCCCCTTAGATCTATCTAGCACGGTCCCACATCGTCAGTAGGTCACACAGGTGTGTGGTGGGGATGGCTGTTGAGGGTAAATGCAGAATGTTTCTCCAGTGACGTGACCCTTGGGGAAAATTCTTTCTGTGTAGCCACAATAACTTCCCGTGCAATCTTCGCTTAGGAATGTTTACCCCAAAATCTATGCTTAAGTGTCCCAAACGTGTGAAATGTGATTTTAAATCTAAGAGAGAGAGTACTCCCTTAGAAATTACCTGCTAACCCTATAGCAGTGAGTAGTCTCACATAAACACACTAATCTCCAGAGAGCACAAGAGGAAAAGATGTCTTAAAAATTATGGTGATTTAATTTTATTTTGCCCTAGAATGACATTCTCCTGAGTATTTGTGAAAATGAAGATGAATATGCAGGGCTACATTTGGTTGATTTCGCGCCAGATGGCCAGTTGCAGAGGCTGAACTAAGCTGAACTGATTGATTCATTTTTGCCATATTGCATGCTGGCGTTTACCAGAGTTCACATCATTCAAATACTAACATTTTTGGTACTTTCTCTTTTTATTTATTTATTTATTTTTTTTTCTCAGTTTCTTCGGATGACCTCTGCTTTCATAGTGGATTGTCCCTCCTCTCTTTTTTGCCTCAGTCTTTAAAGGGATCAGCCTTTTCCTTACCAAATGGCTGGCTGGGTTTTGCTTTCTGTCTTTAAAAAGATTTAATAAACTGCTCACAGAGATAGGGAAAAAATAAAATGCAGAGGGCAAACGTGCAGGATGGTGGTTTTTTTCCTCCAGAGTTTTAACTTTCTCTTACACTAATTTACCACACATGAACAGAAAATACAAAAACTTGTATTAAAATGGAATTCTTAAAGTTCTGTGGTTTCAATTTACCTATTTTTGGGGGGGATCACAGAGCAAGTAATTTAAATTCCCAATGTTTTTCACTTTCATGAAGATGTTCCATTAAAAAGTAACGGAGACGATATCAATAGTTACACAGAAATTACTCCAGAAATTCATGAAAATTAATAGAAAAAAAATTCCATTTGTTTTGGGCCATTGAATGGCTATTTATAATAAAAAATGCATAGGGAGTCAGATACTGTATGCAAATGTGCACGTTTTCATCTTATAATGCAGAATAGGTGTGTTTTAGGGGAAGATTTAGAACACCTAATGTATGTGGGTTTTCTTGTTAAGTTCTATGGGTTTTGGAGAGATTTCAGTAAAAGGCCCTTCAGTAAAAGAAACCTTATTATAGTGCTTTTCTGTGAAAATGACAGTATACACGTTTTGTTTAATTTCTATAATATGCAAAGCCTGTTGGAATATAAAACAAAGTAAGGCCTTGTCAAATGAATTTTAAATTTTGCTTTAAAATACAATAATTTGATCATTTCTTTTGAAGGAAAAAAACTCTGAGTATACACTAGGAGATAAATATAAGCAAAGTAGTCCTGGCAAATGAACATCCATGTTTGTGAGAGGAGTCTTTCTTTTCACCCGGTACCCAGCCATAATTCTAAGTGTAGTGTCAGGAGCCACCTCTTTGTTAGGCCAAGTGATTTGCGAAGCACAATTCCTCACTGATTTCATACCTTAGATAATGAGGGCTTTGGAGGGTCAGAGGAGAGGGAAAAAAAGTGATGAGATTTATGCCTTATGGACAGCACTACCCATTGATTAACAGGAGAAACTTGGATCAAAATATTGGTCATAAAAACAGCAAGAGATGTCAAAGCCCTACCTTGACAGACACCAGCAGGGATTTCACTGTGGACCTGAAAGGCACTGGGATTTTGCAGAGAGGAGTTTAGGGGGTGCTCGTTATGCAGGGTTGGACCTACAGGTAGAGCCATCAGCTTAATCTCTAGTATGTTGCAAAGTCCACCTGGTGCTTTATGGGGATGGGGCAAATCCACCTCTGGCCAGCGCAGCTGACCTGCATGATTAACACATGCTCGTGTGGAGCTGGGAATTCTCCAGATTACCTCAAAACAGGTATTTATGCATGCTGGCTGCCGTAGGCCAGGTGATTTCACAGAATCACAGAATCTTCATGGTGGAGGGGTCCTTTGAGATCATCGAGTCCAACCACAAAAAAACAAAACAAAACACCACACCCACCCACAAACAGACACAAACCAACAATCTTGGGCACTAGAGCGTGCCCTGAAGTGTCATGTCTACACATTCCTTAAATACCTCCAGGGATGGCGACTCCACCACCTCCCTGGGCAGGCTGTTCCAGTGCCTGACCACTCTCTCAGTAAAGTAATTCTTCCTAATATCTAATCTAAACCTCCCCTGCCGCAACTTCAGACCATTTCCTCTGCTCCTGTCATTATTCGCTTGGGAGAAGAGGTCAACACCCACCTCTCTACAACCTCCTTTCAGGTAGTTGTAGAGGGCAATGAGGTCTCCCCTCAGCCTCCTCTTCTCCAAACTAAACATGCCCTTCCTCAAGACCTGCACCAAGGCTGGGGCACGGCTGTCCTCATGTCTCCAGCTCAACTTTGTTGCAGCTTGGTCGGATGCTCTCCACCAAAACGTGCTCCCCTCATCCAGTTGAACCATGTGGGTTCCTCCGCTGCACTGGGTGATGTGGAGGTAGGAGCACAGCTTGTCCTGGGTTGCACACCTCTGCTCTGAAACGCTGGCTTTTGGTGGCCCCAGGGCTTGGGCACAGGCATGCCCTGCTGTAACGTACCCTCTGCTGGGGGTGGCAAACAGGGAGGGGCTTTTGAAGTGTAAAAATGCATAAAACAATGAAAAGCGTTTCATATAAAACAATGAAAGAGCTGAAAGAAAATGATCTTTAAAATATCTAGAGCACTACAGGTTTACTCTTTATACCCAAAATATTCTCTGAACTTTTTCACACAGGTTTTTTCCCAGCTGGCAGAGTGAAAAAGGTACAGCACTGAAGCAGCCAGCCCTAAAGTTTGCCATCTACCTCACCCCAAGCACCTCCTGACACTTGTGCTCAAAAATGCATGGTGGCTTTGATATAAATCTCAACTTTTCTCAACAGCGCTCTGCACATCTTTGTCACCTATAACAGTTCTGTGAGTCAAACAGAGCAGTCACAGACCCAGCCTATAAGACTGAGAAGGATTAAAAAGGGTGAACCTACAGTACTTTATTGACCTAGGTCCTCACATTAACCTGATCTGATCCTTTAATTACTATGAATAGAATAGGGCTTACAGTCCTACTTAATAACACCCCATGCTTTTTATTCTATAAAGAGCTTTTCTATTCATGTGGCCTCTTCTTTTCAGATTTACAGATTTGTAGCAAGAAGGAATGCATGTTTTTTTTCCGGCACTCCAGGGGAGAAAGCTACCTAATGTGTATGTGTGGAATACTGGAAAGCATAACTGCAGCCTGTCTGTTTTGAAAAAAGTTATTTGAAAATCAGTCCTCATTCAAGTTACTTGTTAGTTGGCAGGAAGAGGCGAAAGCAGAAAAGGCAAGCAAAACACAAGATCTTAATTTTATAAAGGTAGTAGAAGGAGCTTAACATAGTTTCTATGCTAATCGGAACTGTAATCAAATGAGATGCATACTTTTCCCCTTTCCCATGCACATTTCCCCCCTCCCCATAGACTCAGAGAACCAGCACGTTACTGTAATCTAGGCAGACTGATATACACACATATGATCATATATATATATATGGGTGATATACGATACTGTAATTAATAACTGGTATTTTCTCTGAATTCAGGAAAGCAGCTGCAGCCCACTGATAAGGTACTTTATGAGAATAAAATCAAAGCTGAGCATTAATGATTATAATTTGTTGTGATCGAGAATGGTGAAACAATCATTTTATTTCCTGAACTGAACTGAAATATGAGTGGGCTGCTGGGTTAAAAATGAAAAGGGGATACAGGTTGTGATTAAGAGCCTAAGACATTGTGCTAAGAGTGGTATAAAAAGTAGGAACAGTCTCCCGAATTTTTACATGAACGTATTGTGCCTGGCGTCTCGTATGGATCCATCCAGAGGCCAGGTTGAGGGAGCAATCCAAATCCGGTTTTGAATCAAAGATGGAATTATTGACAGTAGAGAAGGAGAGGATTTGGGGATTTTTAGGGGGGGAACAAAAGGGAAGGAGAGAAGGAAGAATCTGATGAAAAAATCGGTGGAGGTGGTGGGAAGAATCCAACCAAACCCAGCTCTTTCCCTTTCAGTCACCACTTCCAGTATGATTCGCCTGAGCACACAATCCTTTGACTATTATAATTATAAAAAGATTATATTTGTATACTGAATTTGGAAGAGAAACAGAGTATGATGTAGATATTTCACCATTTGGAAGCTTTTCTGCTTATTAGGGAACAACACATTCCAACATTATTTTAAGGCTAAACCTTGATTAACATGCAGCAATGAAACTGGTCTAATTTTATTTTACTAAAATTGCTGTAAGTAACACTGCTAGTAAAATAAATACTGGAAGAATATGGCATTTGACAGTGAAGACATACTTAAAATATTTTATCGTAATTCCTTAGCTTTCACAAGACAGGTATTGTTAGGAGCCAGTCTGATTAGTCTATCAAAGACACATCGCTGCCTCCTTCTCCCCCCCCCTCCGCCCCCTTGAAGATAGAATAATCTTTACTATGCTTTTAAGGAATAAGGATTTAAATTGAAGCAAACCGTGAAGCTGCCAAAGCATGCTTATTATTGACAGGTTATATGAAAATGACTGCTTAAAGTTCCACGCCACAGACAGACAGACAGACGGATGTATATAATCCCTACTTTAGCATTATAGTCTTCCTCTCTATTGCTGCTCTATATGGCTGTAATCTCAAAAGACCATTTATTAAATGTGAAATATTGTATGTTCCTGTAGCCTCCTTCCTTGATTGTGTTCCTAGGGCCTTGTTGGGCAATTGATTACTCCGTGCACCATCCCGCTGCTTTAGGTATTAATGGCAAAACCCCCATTGTCTTCAGGTTTTAGGCCCTTTATGATTTTTTTAAAGTTCATTATATTTTGCAAGCAACTGAGTTTAAAATCTGTGATTGGAAAGACTTACCCCTCACATCTTCCCGTGAAATGTTTTACCTTTAGAATGAAAAAGCATTTGGAAACTGTAGGATGGTTTTGATCTGTGGGATTAAAAGGAATCAGTACTGAAAATGGATTCACATCATTTTCTTTTTGGGTACCCAATTCTTGGGGGGAGGGGGAGGAGAGAAAAAATAACAGCTGATTTAATATAAGTGGGCTGAATTCCCTCTCCTGGTGGGTCTTTCAAACCTCCAGTTTCTGTTCTTGCCATCACTCTGTGAATATCCCCCTCCCCTTTTTGTTAAAAGGCATTTCCTATGAAAGCCTACAAAAGCAGCTTTCAATCTGATTAAGCTTCTCCCGTAAAAACGTACGAAAATAGGGATACATTTGGGTCAGTATCACCCCTCTATTCAGCTGCCTTAATTTGCCTCAGTACTTACTTAAGGACACCGCACAGGAACACGGAAGGCTCCTGCGGTCATTAGGGGCAACCCAAAACTTCATTTTCGAAATTCCAAGGGGCAAGGATGACCATAACCCCAAACCGAATTGTTGGAAAGGGCCCAGCAGCTTGGCGTAGCTGTGGGCTCACGGCTGGCAGGTACCAGTTTTCCAGCCCTACCTGGAGCGAGCTGTTGCTTGACAGAGGTGGAGGGCTGTCCCCTGAGATCCTAGTCACCGGCAATGTCTATCTCTGGGTGTTCCCTCCCATGCAGAGGGGCAGTGTCTCGCCCCCCAGGGGTGAAGCACTGCTCCTGGGTCCACATCCAGAGCTCACTTACTGATTTGCCCTCAGATAAGGCAAATCATGCTCCACCTTACTCTACCTATCTGTAAAATGGGTACAGAAGATTTGTTTCTTATGGGTTTTGTGAGGGAGGTTCAATTCCTGAAAAACTTCTCTGATGTTGACTTCCCTCAAGATCAGCATTGGCATCTCTCGCTTGCCCATTTACGGAAATGGGTATAATGTTTGTCTCCAGCAGATAATTATCTGTGTGAGATATTTGTGCAGCAATTTAGAAAGGTGCTGCGATAACGCGTGTAAGCTTTTTAACAGGGTAGTGCTGAAAAATAAGCTTGAACTGGAACAGCGATTTGTTTTTGCCCTCACAAGAGGTTTGTAACCTTTCTTAATAATTTTTTTTCTTTAGTACACGGCAATGTTGAAATGTAATCTTTATTACTAAATGAATGAGTGACTGGTGTTGCTTAGGGCACAGACTAAAAACCGTTTTCACGTGAAGCCGAAGTATTGTTGCAGTTGCAGTTGTCCTGTTGTTTTATTAGCTATGAACAATGTTGGACTACTCTGGAAATCTAATAATCTCCTAAAGTGTCTTCCCTCGGTAGCATCTTTGATAATGGAGAGTAGATTCTATAAATACAATAAAAGCATAAAAGAGAATATTATGATAACTCCTTTCAAAGGCTAGAAAAAAAATGAAGAAGTAAAAAAGAGGCAGACTGCATAGGAAGGAAAAAGAAGAAAAGATACTAAATGTTAGTTTTTAATCTCTTTGTCTGTGTATTTATGATTTAATCTCCTAACAGCCATGTTAGGTACAGCATAGGATTTGGTGGATATTTCAGTGCCAGCTGCACACTCTTTTTTTTTCTGAGCAGAAAGAGAAAAAAATAACCAGAAATGTGACATGTTTTACTCAAGTTATTAGTTGCATTATAAAAAAACTCTATATTTTCTTTTTTTGTTGTTGTTTTTGTAATGGCCATCAAACGTATTCAAATGGAAAATGGTTGTTTTAAATATTATAACTGTTCTGTATATTCCTCTTATTAACTAAGCATCTTATGATCTCTGAAGAGCAGAAATGGCCCTGGGGACAAAAGCATCTTTCCAGTGTGTGTGTGCACATGCATGTGTGCACGTCTGCCTATACATTTATATAGAGATGCATGTGCACAAGGCAAAGAGCTTCACAGGTTTATAGCTGGAGAACGAACTCCTGTGGTTTTCATTTGATTTTTAAAAACAGAAAATATGAATTCTGCCTTCAGAATGTCAGAATGTTACAGCTCTTTTGCTATGTAAGTGGAAGATATATTTTTTTAATTATAATTTTTTATACCAGTGACTTTTACATGAAGCAACATTCAGATGTTTTATATTTCACATTTATTTAAACAATCATTGTCTCTCTCAAAATATTTTCCCTGAAACCTTATGTACAGGTAATAAAAACCTTGTATTGGAGCGGGTTCATCTGATAATAGAAACAAAAGGTTCTCTGATTATGCCAAAATGATATTGGAGAAAGGAGATTTTATTAACTGACTTAGAATGAAATCCATAACATCTATGAGCTTTCTCCCTTCCAAATGGACCAAAAGCTTCATTAGAGAACAGAAACCTTTTTTTTTTAACGGATACATACTAGAATATAAAATGCATTTAAACTGAAGCCTATGGCACATATTATAATGATTAAATTTCTTTGCCAGGAAGATATTCTTTAATTTTACTTCCCTCCCCACCCTTCCCCCCTCGGCCCATGTTAGCATCTTGATGCAGGCAGCATCTACATGCTAAGACTTCAGGCAATTCGCTTCCCTGTTTTAAGTATTTTGAGAGGTAACCTCAGTTCACAGAGCATCCTCAGAGCCAGGTTCAGTGCTACTGGTTGCCATACTTTTAAGATATCTTTTCTTCTTGTGTCTTTGTACAGGGCAGTAGTACCTTGGTTCTGCCATCCACATTAGGCTTTTGAAACGCTACTCTTCCCGGTGCTTTTGATGTGCTTTTCACCTCTGGAAAATACTTGTTCCAGAAGGGATTTGGCTTGGCATGTTTCTATGCAGGAACAAAAAAATGAGTGGTGTTAGCTATTTTCTTGTAGAAACAAGGAGGTTTTTCATCCCTGTGTTTGCAAACGCAGTTGCCCACGAGCTCTGGCAGTAACTTTTCTCCCTCTTTGACTGTCTGCAAGATGACATGTCAGCAGGAGCTTTTGGTACAGGGTTGCATGGAGTCCTCTGCTTGCTTAACGGTTGCTTTTTGTAGGAGCATTTTGCCTCAGATTGGACTCTTTCTGGTTTTGTGAGAAAAAAGATGCTCTTTGGGGAGTGGCCTTCAGACTTTCTTCATTTGGCTCTGGCACATTCCCCTTTCCAACTCCCAGAAGGGAATCCAGCTTCCCATGTAGGACCTTTAGAGGACTTCCCTGTGCACAATCTGAGGAGGAATCCCAGGTATTCAGGAAAGCTTTTCCCATGGCCACTTCACTCCGAGCTGTTTGCCATTGTGCACAGCGCATTTTCCAAGCGATGTTGCTTGTGGTTCTGCTGTTGGAAAAAGAATTTTTTCCCCAAATATTCTTAGCATCAGTACTTATTAATTTTTTATTTTAAAAGATTTTATTTCAAAAGAAGAGAATAAGTGATTGTGTTCTATATATATGAAAGGGTATTTTGCTTAAAAACAACCCCCAAAATCTTTATTAATATTGCAGAAGTTTTAATACAAACACTTTTGTCAAAGCCTTCAAACACCTAAAATTCTACACGTCAGTAAACAACAGACTTCTCCCACAAAATGAGATATAAAAGCCCAGCATTTTCAAAAAATTAAGTCAATAAATTAGGGGAATACATATTTAAAAACAAACAAACAAAAACAAAGACCAAAACTTTGGTGATGAAAAATAAGGCCACTGTGGGGAAAATGTGTTGATCAATGCAGTGGAAACAGTTGTGTGCTGCTGGAACAGAAAACTTTGAAAAATGCTTTATTTTAAACATTACAGTTACTTAAATCAGAAATAGCTATCTTGTAATTGGCAAAAAATGAGAGCGGAAGAAAAATTTTGCGAAAGTGACATTTCAAGTTTGGGACTTCTTTTCTTGGCAGATATGCTATTCTTTTCATGTGATTTCTGACCTTGTTTAAATACTGAATTCTTGACAAATTCAACAAAATACCTGATTTTGCAGATGACGCACAATAAAATATGAATTCTGAATGCCTGCTGCAAAGGTAATTTATTTTAGAGAATTGGATTATTTTGATAAAAATAAACCACTTTCAGCAGGAAAATAGTTGTTGTTTGTGGCTCAAAAATGTATTTACTTTAGCAAAACTTATTTTCTGTTACATAATGTAATTTCTTCAATTTTGAGTCTTTCTACGTTGCCCCGTAAATATTTTCCTTGCTTCTAACTGCTAGATTTAGTACAACCATACAGAGTTGCAGCCTTACACATTTCCCTTGCAGTCATTTCCAGGGCCTTATTCTATAGCTTCTGAACATGCTTTCTGCAAAAAAAAAAATTAAGTTTCTCACCTGAGTATGGCCTTCTCAGATGGTCCTTGTTACAAAAAAACCCTGACAGTATGGTAAAAGAATTCATAAACTACTTGATCTGCCTAAATTTGTTGAGATACCAGTGAGTCCCCACTATAAATGGAAACAGCAGCGGCCACACTTGCTTTACCAGAGAATCTTTTTTTTGACACTCGGGAGCTAAGTTTGTCTTTACCGCTGCAGGGCTGTGGTCATCGAAGGGTTAAAGCTAGTTTTGAATTTGAGTTAATCCATATGCTAATCTATTTTAAATATCCCTGCATAACTACCAGCGTATTTTTAGCAGCGCAGTTTGTTGTTCCAGTTGCCAGCTATTTTTGATGACACAACAAAATAGGGCAGAGTACAGTTTTGAGGTTTATTTTGGCCTCTAACTTTAAAAAGGGCAAAATCCCCCCCCTCGTTCAAGGATATTTTTGATTTGAATGGTCTATACCTGCCCTCTGCAATCAGCCAATTATTGTAAGCAGTGTGATGGGCCCGAGGTATTAGCACTGAGAACATCCCTGTTGTCCCTCGGGTTAGGGATTGTTTTGCAATGATCACCCGTCCTGATTTGAAGATTGCATGACAAGACACTATTAAAGTAAGGGCAAGGAATTCAATTTCTCCATGTCATTTTGCCTGGCCTGGTTTTGAAAATAGGTCACTGTATGCTATCTGGATTTGTATATTATAACAGCACCTGCTAGCATTTTTGTAGTGAAGGGTCTAGCCATATTTTCATTATAAACCCCGATTTTCAGGGGTTTATAGACTGTGACTTGACCATAGAAAGAAGCTTCTATCTGAACGGTGGCATGCAAGGTCTCTTCTAAGGAGCATGTTTTTTACCCTGCAAATCTCAACAGATACGTGTTCAGCCATTTCTGCAGGAGTGAAAAATGAAAACATATCTTCAGCTGCAATTTGGTATCAATAGTAGATTCCTTAAGGAAAAGATACCGTGCTATGTTTATCTTTTAGTTAAAAGAGCTGCATTTCTCATGCAAGTCTTAACCAGAATCTGAGTAAGTAGAGTTTATAAACAGTGGTGACTGGGCATGTATGTTTTAATTATGCAAATCCACACTAATAAATGCCCTTATATAAAGGAAGGATTTAACAGGGTCACAAACTGGTTGTTTGAAAAGGTTGGCGAATAAATCATACGGATCTGAATGTCAAGTTTATGTTTATATACTCGTTTATACCGCTTTTTCCCATAAGGTGGAATTGTTTCTGAGAGAGTCAGCATCACTCTGTGGCCTAATATTTTAAATCGCGAATAGATTCTTGCTTACACAACTGAATCAGCACAGCTGTGCAAATGTGTGTATTTAACACTGATTAAATGCTTCCACCCATACATTAAAAAATCCAAACCAAAGTCTCTTCCTACCACTAACTGTAGGGTTTTGCAGAATGGCTGTGGAGGTGCATTTCATCACCTGCCACACACTTCCTAACGGGCTTTACTTCTTGTTTTTAACTCAATCAGGAGCAGCCAGGCAGCAACAGAGCAAAAGGAAACTTGGTCTAAAACAAAGATAAGAAAATACGTTCGAGTAACATTAAAGGATTGGCTGGAGACTGCCGATGTGAGGAAATTCAGGGTTAATGCTGCGTTACTTCATTTTGAAGTCAACCCCATCGCGCCTATTTCTGGCAGGGGTCTCCAAACTGGGTGATGGCACAAAGATGTGTCCGAGGCTGTTGAGCCCAGCCCCAAACTTTCAGGTGGCTGAATATACAATTTCCAAAATTTTTCTTTGGCGCCAGGGAGAGGAAGAGGAGCTGGTCAGCATCGCTGGCTGTGGCCGTGCCGTGGGGTTCAATGCAGCACAAAAGAGAAAGGTGGATAAAACTCCAGTGCCCAGGACCATGTCTTATTTTGGCTAGACGTTCAGATTCCTAGAGGTATTATTTTTTACCTAGTCCTCGAAATACCCACCGGAAAACCAGAATCCCCCCATCCCCTGCAAAGCCAACAGTTTGCTACTTAAATGGGTTTAGACTTAATTTTAATGGAAGTGAAACATAGTCGACGGAGGCAAATTAAAACCATATAATTTTGTAATCTTAGTTTAGCTATAATTGCGGCAATAAAACAGTGGAAAGAATAATTGTGGAACATATGTTTGTGAGTGACATTATCTAGGTGACTTCCCTTTTACGGCAATGCGCTGCTGTCCTATTTGTCTCCCCCTCCCTATGCATTGGAATGACAAACCTGCGAGCCCGGAGTTAATGCTGATTGCGGCAGCTGCTTACACACCGAGTCTCCATGGCAACCGGGGACGTTGCCACGCAACCGTATTCTTTTAGGGACAAGGAAAATGCCCAAAGGCTTACTAAAAATACATGGAAGAAGGGGGGGGGGGGGGGGGTGGGAAATATAAAAAAATTCTTAAATTTTCTTACTTCTGTTAATGGGTATAAGGGACCCCGCTCCTGCTTCAAAGCAGAGGTCGCGCAAATAAAAACCCAGCCCCGACCTTTCAAAAATTGCTTGCCGTGGCTTGAAATCTCGAGCTTTATTGACAAAGATGACTTTTGATCGATTGTAAAATTGGTAGCAAACACGCGGCAGCCCTCGCAGACTGCAAGATGGGGAGCTGGCCCATTGCTATTCCGGAGGGGTTGAAGGTCAGCCCAGAGCCATCAATGCCGTATTGATCAGCGGAGCTGAAAAATGCCCGTGTTTACGGCTCCTCGCGCCGTGGGGCTGCGGCCCCAGCCTCCGGCGGGCTCCGCCACCCTGGCGCACGCCGTCCTCCCAGCAAAAGTGACATCACTTCACTCAGCTCAGCTGTTTCTGCAGTTTTCTATAAATAGCTAGATAAAAAATTGAAGGCTGCTTTTGGAGAATTTAGCCAGCCAATCTTCTGATCGTCAGCAGACGAGACAGGCTGGGGTTTTTTTTGGTTTGGGTTTTTTTTTTGTTTGTTTGTTTGTTTTTTTGTGGGTTTGTTTTTTTTTTAAAAAATATTTAATATTGCACTGCAAATTCTTCCTCCTAGTATTTGGGGCTTGACCCCGAATAACCAAAAAATTGTGAATGGTATACATGGCTGCATTCAGGATTGTCCTGGGATCCTGGGATGGGTATTTAATTCATCATTCATCCCTTCTCTAGATGCTAAAACGGGATCAGATAGGAGTGAGGGATGGAGGGAGGAGAAAGGGTCCGTGTTGCCACAGGAGATGTGCAGGGCCTGGCGTTACGCTGATGTGGAATGTCTGCTGAGCTCATATCACCCCTACCTGCAGACCCCCCTGCCCCGTGCCAGGCTCCCAGGTGCCCCCCTGAGTTAAACACACCATGCTCTGGAGTCAGAGCTACACCAGGGCTCTTGTGGGTCGTAATAGTGGAGACAAAGTATTTGAAGGAAGCAACTAGAAAAACAAACAAAAGCTCTGTTCATGAGCACACATCCTGTTTTTCCTTGATTCTGATTTTGCCACTCTATTTCTTAATTAATCCTCTAAGATACCTGATGAAAGAAAAGCATAATCTGCCTTTTGCTCAATAGTATTTCTTTCTGGAAACAGGAGCACTAAAAAGCTGCAGAACACAGAACAAAGTCTTGAAACTGCCAGAAAAAAAGTGTCCACTCTGCAAATTTTATGAGGTTTTGGAGACCGTGGCAGTTCTTTTGGGAAAAGGAGAGGAAAATAAACTTGTAAACATAAGAAATAACGACCGGTCCAGGTGGAGAAAAGCATGTCCTCTGCATATTCCATACGAAGGTAGCCATCGTGGCGAGTTCCTGTTGCTTGATGTGCCTTTTCCATTCCTGGGTTGCATTCCCAGTGGGAAATGAGCACGTGTCAGGGAAGAAGAGGGTCTCACCCAGCCCATGAGCCTCACTCAGCTCTTCAGTACTTCCCTTCCGAACACAAGCCTGTGCTCAGCATCACACAGGATCAGGCCGCAAGTGTCCCCATCCTCACTGATTTGAACAGGGAGCTGAAACTGCTTGGCAACAGGAAAGATGAAAGTACTTGTTTTTCAGAAAAGTTAATGGCACTAGAAATAGAAACCAGACAGTTCCTTGAAGGCGGGGAAGAAGGGACCAGCAGGTTTTCTCTCCCGACTGCAACACTGATTGCGGTGCAGTGGGTACTGCAAAGTGGAACGCTACGGCCTGCGCAGTACGAGGGATTAGAGCAGAGGACTGTGATAACTCACGCTGGCCACAAAAGATGGATCTTTCCCTTAGCAATGGAAGTGCGAATTAATTGCAAAAATGTATGTAAAATTATTGATATGCGGGATTTGAAAATACATTTGTTCTCTACAGAAACCGATCTGTAAATGATCCTGAATGTAAAATTCAGAGTCTAATCTAGGGATGGAGATCAGTGAGGGATGCGTTCTTAAATCTCTTTTGAGTGTCTGGGCGCACATGATCCAAAACCAAGCTGCAGCTTTTTATTGAAATATTTCTGCTATGGTTAATATTTAGTCTTCTTGAATGGTCAGTACTGATGCTTAGACTTGGGAGGGGAGAGGAGGAAGGAAAATGGCAGAATGAGATAAATCCAATCTATCTTCTCTGCAGAGTGGGCCAAGTAGTATTTGACTCATTGGTTGAGTGGAATGCAAATGAAACAGGCTAGAAGAGGCAAAAATAAATGAAACTTTATAACCTGCTGAATTTCTTTTGTTGCAGAGAAAACTAGCAGTTGAAAGATAGACTTTAATTTTGCCCAGACACATGTTAAAACTTTATCCAACTTCCAGAAGAACTACTGGAGAAGTATTGTTATAGGAAAAAACCTCAACAGCAGCAGAGTTGAAATTATTTACTGCAATTGTATTTAAAAAAATGAATTCTGTTTTAAAATGAAATTACTATTTTTTTTTTTAATTTGGCATATAAGCAGATGTGAGACTTATAACTTGCTGAATTTTTCAGCAATACATTTATTTTTCAATAATGTTCACCTTTGTCCATTGTCATTAAATTCCATAACACATTTTAAACATTGGTGGTTTTCAAATATATATCTTCCAGTGTGAAATTAAGCACATGGAATTGGGATTTTTGGTGCTGAACCAAGGTAATGGTCTTCCTTTTAAAAAAAATCACCTGTTTGGTAAAGGCAGAATAGAGAGGACTGAAAATAAGTAAGACCTTCCTACATTCCTAAGATCAGCATCATCTTGTCTTACTCGTCAATACTGTTGGTATGTGTTGAATAGTGAAAAGCTGGACAACTGTTTTTATTATCTTTGCCTGATCTCAAGCCAAGCCCCTTCCGGGGACAACAGTCTTGGCTCTGCATTCTGTGACCTTTTCAAAATCTCATATTGAAAATATGAGTGGATTAGCCAAATTTGTGAATCACAGGCCTCTTCACTAAGTCAATAAGAGCTCGCTTGCGAATTTCTATGGAAGGAGGAGCAAAACCGAAGTCGGATTGCACTCCAGAAAAACTCCATTTGACTTGAGGTCAGAATAAAATTAATTCCCATCATCTTTATTGTCCTTTTATGTCTTTTCACTGGCAGATGGACAAGGAACTTTACTTTTTCAGAATCCTTTCCCAAGAAAGGGAAGGTGAGTCTATCACTTTTCGTTCTGGGCACACAAACATCTACGTGCAAGACCTCCTCTCAGTCCACTGCTGGAAGGAGGAAAAAAACTGACTTATAATGTGGGTGAACCCTGCTCAAGTGTTTCCTGGTATTGTCAAACCCGGTATTTGTCTGGGGAAGAGAGGGGGAATGTCCCAGGGAACAATTCCCAGATGACCCTGAACTCATGTGCAAGACCCTTGAAAACACAACCGGGTTCCGTGTTTTCCCTCTCCCTCCCTGGAGGGGCAGGCAAAGCAGTTGCCCTGTAGAGAAAACACTGTATGACAACATTTGGAAGGACAAAGGAAATCCCTCTGCTGTCTGTAATCTTCTCCTTGACTTTTTTCTTTAAAGTTTTTATTTATTTTTATTCAGTGCATTTTTCTCACTCTAGTAACCAGACTTTGAGAATTTCTTCAACAGTAGAGTCTGACTGAATAGGAACAGGGTGTACCTGTGTGTGCACAGACACGAATGGGGACATCAGCAAACACGGTGCATTACAAGGCTTTTTACTAGTGGAACTATACACAGAGCAGCTACATTACTATTAAATATCTGTTTAGTTTCTTACGACTAAAAACAATAGCCTGTCTAAGGCTGAATTTTTATCTTTTTTTGAATGAGATGAAGCCTTTCATAAAAATTCCTTCTTTATCATTTCGTATGTTTGTGTCAAAATATCTCAGGGCACAAAGCCCAGCGGAAAGCCAACTTAAAAAAAAAAAAAAATAAAAAAATCTTTGTAAACGCTTTCATGACAGTGAACCATTAAATCTCCTGAGTAATGTAGGGAAGAGCTGGATCATGCATAGATTGCTCTTTACCCAGGATGCACCGTTGCCTGCAAGATTCTGAATAAAGAGACACACCTGCTAGCTAGCTGATAACACTCTGGGGTCATTTCATTGAAGAAACTGTCAGCCAGGAGGTATTTAAATAAAGCCACAGATGAATTCATGACCTGCACTGCTGAGACTAAAAAAAAAAAAAAAAAAAAAAAAAGGTGTAAAAGCAGAAAGAGAATGCAGATAAATGCACATTCCTTTGTATTGCAACAAAACTTCTCCATGTAAATCGACTGAATGGGGGAAGGAATGTGTTTCCCCGTACAGTAGCGGGGGAAGCGGGGTGGTTCAGCTGCACATCTGGCTACCGGCCAAAGCAGTCGTGTGCCATGCTTGTTTGCCTACTAGTGCTGCTTAGATTGGCAAATGCCCATGCAGTTTGAAGAGGGCAGGCGCATGACTGGATGGCTGCCAGTAAGTGTGCGGGACTGATGCCACTGCTGGACGCCATAGCCTGGTAGGAATGAGGAATACAAAGGCATTCAATAATCTGAATGTCCCTTTGCTTCAAGAGAGTGGTGCCAGGCAGCATTTAATGAGAGATTGCTTTGTTACAAAGTCCTCGACATCAAGTGGGCTGGTGAGCTCATTAACCTGACTGCAGCAAATAAAAAAGGCGCACTCAGAAGACTCCCATGATAGCATACTCAATAGTGTAAGAGTCCTTTGCTTCCTTTATGGTGATCCATTAGCCAGCAGCAGTGTAAACACCATAAAGCAAGCCAGTTTTCTGATTGTTCAACTAAAGTCTGTTTTCCCTTGGGGATTATGCCACCAGTTGATGCAGACCCCCCCCTCAGCCTCCCCCCGCCCTCGTTATCTACTACATAATGACCTTCTATGCAACGAAGGATTTTCCCATATTTCTTAGAAGCACAACTGAAGCTAAGGAAACTACTGGCAATTCGTATCTCTGAAAGACAAAAGGCAACGATGTAGGGCACATCAGAAAACAAATAAACCACAAAGTGATGCCAAGGGGAATGGAAAATATGATTATGCTTATGGTTATACAACTTCAGTTAGAACTTATGAAAATGGTACATGTCTTTTCTGTGTCACATTTGTTCCTGTTTACACGGGGCTCTGTATCCGTAGGAGAGGCAGCCCACCTTGCTTACCTAACTTGGTTCTCTGCATTTTCCACGAATGCTGTTTGCCCTCAGGAAAATGCATTATAAAGTAGTACTTCCAGAACAAGTGCCTACTGTATCTCCATTCAAAACACAGCCCTTTGCTGATTTACTAATCAAAGGAAAAAGAGGGAAGAAGCAAATCCCCGAAGAATTTCCCCTTTCAAAATAAAGGGGAGAATTCCTTGTTGTAGTTATTCTATTTGATCTGCTGGAGCTACACTACTGAAAATGTTATTTTCAACACCTAAAAAGGTCAAATTAAAATACTTGTGTTTAATCTCCAGGAACTGCATAGGATTATGGCTTCCCCATAAGCACCCAGCAAACAGAACTAGAAAATTAACTAAACATCATCAATGATTTTTTATTTTTTAATAAATAGGTAGGTGATCAGCATGGATCCAGTGCACACTGGTAGTAATCGTTTTTGGTTACTCAGTTGCTCGGTCAAGGTCCTATTACTCAAGTATCTATCCGGCACAAAATAAAATTTAAAATCCATTAAGCACCAACTAATACCTTTTTCAGAATTACGTACTAGTTACAGAGTTAAAATGTATTCTGTTCTCAGTAATAAGATTGCTTTTAATTCTTTAACAAATTGCAGATTTTTTAAATGATTTTCAAGGTGCTGCCACCAATCAGATTCCATTATAGGATCGATTTAAAGTCCCCAAGTGGTAGTTACTGCACCACTCTTAGCATGTGAAATTGTGAAAAAAATACCAAAGGAAATAGACTACCTCTTCCTACCTTTATCTACTGTAGGACAAAAAAAATAGTCTGAATTGTGTTTTGGTTTCAATGTTTAGACAGTACTTCACATTTGTAATTAGAAGATGCTTTGGTTTCTGTTTTCATTCATTGGTCCCCACCCTTTTGATCAGCAAAATGCAGGGTAACTGGTGCAAAAAATCTGCAGCAGGTTGTTGCAGTAGATCAGGTGCAGCTTCTTCTAACCCCTCTAAAGACTGTGAAAGGGAAGCAAAAGAAATTATCTTATCTGCTTTTTGGAGATTTAGTGCTCTTAACATTCAGATGTGGATGGAGATGGCATGTTGGACTGAGTCCAGCGAAGGCCACCAAGATGGTCAGGGGTCTGAAGGACACAGTGTATGAGGAGATGCTAAGAGAATTAGATTTGTTTAGCCTTAAGATGAAAAGGCTTTGGAAGGATCTCACTGCTGTCTACGGATGTCTCATGATCTACAGAGAAGATGCAGCCAGCTTCTCTCCAAAAGGAGCACAGTGATAGCACAGGAGGCAGCAGACACAGACTGGGACAGTCCTATGAGATATGAGGGTGGTTTTGCATCTTTTGCACCATGAGGGTGGTAATAAATTTCAGCAGGTTGTCCAGGGAGAGGAATTGCTGTCCTTGGAGACACTGAAAACTCAGCAAGAAAAGATCATGAGTGACCTGATTTGATTGAACTTGCTTCAAGCATAGGGTCCAGTTGGGTGTCCTTCAGAGCACCGTTTCAGCCTAAATTACTCCTTGGTTCTGTGGCTGGTCTCGGGGGGCAGATTGGTCAGGCACAAACTGAGATCCCAGTGAAGAAGGACTGGTCGTTGTGCAGGACTGACCAGGAACAAAGAGAGATGGCACCACAGGATTGCTCTGACACACAGGTCCACAGAACCGTAGCTCTGGGAGGACGCCGTGATTGTGGTGCTTCACAGTGCGGTTCTATCTCTGGCAGCAAGTCCTTTGCACTCATAAAAAAAGGCTACTAAATGCAGGCAGCAATAGCACCTTGTCACTGCAGCACCAAACACTCGCATGTGAATTTTTCATTTGAATCATGCAACGCCTGATCCAAAGGCAGTCCTTGAACTGCAAACTTCTGGTGAGAGGACGTTGCCAGTGATTTAACCTGACAGTGTGCTAAGATGAAAATCACTAGATCTGCGAGCACTCGTAATCAGGCCTTAAGCACAATGCTGGAAAAGAACAAAAAGAGTGGAAATGTAAGAGACTCGGGGCCACCACGGTAACTTTGAATTGAACACTGTAGCAAAATGCAGCTCTTTTCCCTTTTTTATGCGGCAACTCGGGCTGATGTTGAGAACAGTGAGGAGAAGAGTACGATGAAGTTGGACCGACTGCTGACGGAATAGGAGAAGACAACAAGGAAGAAGCCGAGCTACCTCGGGAGCAGAAGGTTGCCCTGGGAACTGCTGCGTGGCACCTGACCTGCAGCAAAGTTTGAAAGCTGGGGGGGAGCAAGCAAGATATGCTTTAAGAAAAACAAAATGGAATCATTATATTAAATACTACCGATGCAACCTTTAGCCCGGTAATAGAAAACAGAGTAACAGGCGTTATCACTTCTGGCAAGCAGGATAAGGGCAGGTACTAAGCACAGCTAGATCAGACCCAAGATTACATATTTTTCTCTCCCTTCTCTTGCTGCTGTTACATGAATCTCTCTCCTTCAAGCTTGAACACGATTATGTTGCAAAGCACCCCGTGCAGTTCCTCTGAAAAGTAACGTGGATGCTTGACTGTGCCCAGATAACAACTGCGATCATAATGGTAAAAGTCCCATTCGCACACGCATTTGGGAAACTGCTTCAGACCATCCCGAGAGTAGAGGTGAAAGTCCTCCTTGCTGCAGTGTATGCTGCTTTTCGCTCCTTTGGCTGACTTTCCTTCTGTCTTCAAGGCATATTCAATCATTTTGACCTTGCTGAGATAGCAGTGAAGACGAATGCCTGTTTGGTTTAAAGCTGGACAAAGCACTTTCAGGGAAGGGAGGAAAGGATAAACAGGAAGGTTCAAGAGTCACTCTAGCAATGCAGGGCCTGTTTCTCAAATGTTTGATGGACCAGTGCTGGTAAATGAGCAAAGAACTCTTTAACCCCTCACAAAACTTTGATTCCTTTTTCTCTGCCTTGCCAACTAACCTGATTGCACAGAAAGCAGCAAGAGCATCCCATCTAGGAGCACCCCACAGCATCACCTGTGCTGGGCCAGTGGGCACAGCCTTTTAGACCTTTCATTCTCCAAAAAATACATTTAAAGGTGGCTATATGACTTGGCAGAGCTTTATGATGAAATGTTCCTAGAATATCAGCACAACTCACAGTTCTGTTACCATCCAAAGAATTGCCAGACGCTGTAGCCGGTGTCTACAAAGCAATAAATAATTCTCTTCAGGAGAAGTGGAACTTCCCTCCATGTAAATCATGCTGTGATGCCAGGCTGACTGCTGGGCAGAGACAGTACAAGTTCATGGGAGACTTTCAGCTGTCTTAGATTACTGGACCATATAATACCAGGATTGAGCAATGCAGAGGACCTATATAAAGCTAGTGGACAAGGTTCAAAAAGGGTCAGGGTGTAATACCTTCATGCGCTGCCTAGGCACTGTAATACCTGTGTCTTCTGCAGCTGCATCCCCAAGACTTAAGGCTTCCTTGTGAATTCTGTTTGCGTGCTAGTTCCACTCCGGGAATTTAATAGCACTTGCTGGCAGTTGGGTTATAAAACAATGTAGGAACAGCAGCATTCCTCCGCTCTACAGTACTGCCTGATTTGAGGTTCCTACTTGTAGCAGCGATATGTGTTGAATGGTGTAATGGGTTGAGAAAGATCTTTCTCAAAGGCAGCCTGAGCTCGGACTATTTCAGGGAGCACAGGTAGCCTCTGCCCATGTTAACAGGGTTGTTTTGGATAGGGTTTCCAGAAGTTCAGGAATGTGCTACTACAAGCACAATGTGCATTTTTATGTGAACAGACCAACATTCTTTTGATAGATATTTCCTCTGGCCCAGATGCACTGAATCATTGAAAGGACAGACAGTCAGCCAGCTGTTTCAGAAAAACTTTGTCCTTGCCACAGTTGTTTTGGTTTTATTCTTTTTTCTTTTTTTGTTCTTTTTGCAAGTAGAAAAAAGTGGCAGCCTTGATTTTCTGAGCCTTAAAGTACTGGAGGAGCTATTGTAATAGTTTGTCATGTTAGGACATATCACGATTTTTCATTTCTCTGGTCCTTCTGGCCCTTCTGATGTTTTAACTATTTATTCCCTTTGACCCCAAATATACAGACCCACTTAATTCTCCCAAAACTTCCAGACACAACCTGAAGACCCTTGCTCTCCAAATATCAGTGAGCTGTCCCTGTTTAACCATTTGGATTTCCCAGGTGTGATGCCCAAGGGTCTCTTTCAACTCTTGGGTCAATGCATATGCATCATGGAGGAATGAAGGGGAACACCATCCCTGAAAGAGCTTTTCACAGTTACTCAAGAGCTTCAGTAACCTGGGCTCTTGAAGTACAGTAGATGGGTAGGACAGAGTGAGAGGCAGAATAGTGGTTATAGTAATTCTCTTTATTTGAGTAGTCAGTGATATTTTTATAATTCTATGATTATTTAAAAGATCACACGAGCTGAGAAGTTATCTAATGTACACATGACCTGTCTTGATAGTTAATTTCAAGACACACATTTCACAAATTTTAACTGAATTTTTTCTTCATCTTACATAAGTTTGCTTAAGATAATTAAATTTTGGGTAGTGTAGGACAATATTCTGATAAAAGAGGATTTTTTTTTTCCTCTTAAATTTTGCTTCTAGTAAGGTAAGCACTAGACATTTTTCTTTTGCACAGGATAAAATTCTTCCTGCAACAGTGGCTGGTAGAGGAAACAACACAGATGAACAACGTTTGCTCAATTCTAAGTAGGCACTGTAGGACAGCCTTTTCAAACACAGACCAAATAGGTGATATTTATCGTTTTCTTTAACTATTTTGCCATATCTTTAAAAAGGAGGCAGAGGAGATAGGTCTCATAGTTTTCAATCATGGGAGAAGCCTAATTTTGACATTCCTAGTGCCATTAATGTAAGGAAAAGATTAAAACTCCATGTGATCTAGGGTAATTTCCTCCCAGGTCTATGTGTTAGGAGTCACCAAGGTCACCAATTTCTGGCATCATGAAGCACCCAGCACATGTGAGCGTAACCCCAAAATCTATATTTTTCTGTCTTCTGTGCCTGTAGAATAGAAAGAAAAAGCAAATCTTCACTAATATGACCTCAATTCCTGTCTTTCTCTAGCTTCAGCTGGCAAAGAGAAGAGGACCTGGTGTGACTGCAGCTTCTGTCACAGTCTTCGAGGGCAGAGGGGACACTGACTACACTGGCATGAAAAGGTACAGTGGGATACAGGGGCCCAGCTACCTTGGAAAAACAGGGTCATTTTTCATATCCAAAGAAGCTAAGGTTAGCCTGTTTGCCTAATACGAATTTTGGAAATTTTTTTTGTGTGTGTGTGACTGTGCCAAGAATCATGCAACATTCTGCAATATTTTATATCTTGCTTGATGGCACTGATTAATGGCTGGAGTTGCTGGTTCATCTCACGTGTTCGGCTGTATGTCTTGTCTGGTTTGTTCCCCCATGCCATGAAAACACTTTCCTGAAAACTGCTGGAAACACCAACTTTCATCCTCAGATAGGTCATTCTTGGCCTATTTGAATTTGTGTCATCTGCAAGGACGAGATCTGCTGCCAATATGCTCTTTGAAGTAGTAAAACTCCTTCATAGCCTTATAAGTCTGTTCAGGAAAGCCTAAATAGTGACAATGTTCAGATATTTATTTTCCCAAATCTAAAGATAGCAGTCAAGGCAGGCATAGAGGTGAATTTCTGCCTGGAAAATGTTGTTTGCCCACTTTCCCTCCCTCTCTTCCCTAATGTCCTCAGATGACAGCAAGCCAAGTATTGATAAAATAATCAGGGTCAACACCAATAAAAACAGAGCACTGTATGAAAGAGTTCATATCAAATTCTGGCCCCACCTCTGTCTAAATATCAGGAATGAGCTTATAGTGCCCCTCTTCCTAAATCAAAGATTTTGGTGATAAAGTTAATTTGAATCTGAATTTTGTTATTTTGTCATTTGGGCAAACCTCCCCTTGCCTGCAGTGGTGTGCTGTTTGAATTGAGAATTGAATGCAGAGAGCAGGGTTTGGTCCTCTACTGTTAATGCAGTAGTTAAGAAACCATAACTTTCCCCAAAGCTGCTACAAAATACATACGATGTAGTATTAAAGATGGAAGGAAATTTGGGAGTGGTAACTAACTATGAAACTAGCAAAAGAAGAAAAGAACTGTAAATAAAAATGTATTTTTTCGAGCACTCTGCTAAGCAAAGTGGGGAGGTTAAAGAAGCTGCACGTAGCTGAGAGTCAGGAGAAGCATCTGTGTCCTGCAGCCGAGCTGCAGCCCCCACTTCCCTTTCAGCCCCCCACACCGTGCCGTCACCTGTGACGGCCACAAGCACGGCTCCTACTTCGGCAAAGTGGGAAAATAGGTTTCAGTTTCCCCAAACTACTCTGCTCGCCAATTGCTACCGGATTTCGAGGATCCTGGTTGCCTGGGAAACATAAAGGGGTGTTGCTGTGGAAACTGGGCTTCGCTGACCATCGGGTTTCCCTGCTGCCGGGCGAGGGGATGGGGACTCTCCGCATCCCTCTCTGCAAGCAGGTGACAGGAGATGGCTTTGCTGCTGGCGCTATCAATAAAGTTGCAAAACACTGTTAATAGCTTTTACTTTCACTTATTTAAGCCTCCTCTGCTGTTGACTTTGGAGGGGAAAAAAATGAGGATAATCCATTTAGGTAATAGATCAGAGAAACAAGTCAGAGTAGGAGGAGGCATTTGTTTATTTATTTGCCTCGGAAAAGTTTCTAAGACTTTTTGTGCACAAATTACTTGGAAAAAATGAACTTGAAAGCCTCACAAAATGTACAATTTCACATCGCATTAATGTAAGCTTTTTGAAGTTAATATAGTCATTCCTTCGCTATTAATGTTCTTGTGTACTCAGTTAGCTTAAACTGTTCATCTCATAATGAACATATGTTGTCAGTAAAAGCAATAGCTGCTGCAACATGCATTAACTCCTTGTTTCCAAGACTCATGTCAAGTAGAAATGGCATTGACCGTGTTTAACCCTGGTTCCATATTTTGGGGCAAAAAGGGTTAAGAAATATCTGAAATAGAACGCTCTAAATTCCTCAATGGCTTCTGCTGGCTTTGGAAACAGAGGGAGAATAGTGTAGCGGCTAATTTTTCTTTCTCTTTTAAGTAACAAATTGAAAAAAAAAAACTAACCTATTACAGCTCACTTTGACATCAAGGAAATAATAATAATAATAATAATAATAATAATAATAATAATAATAATACTTTGCACTTACATGGCAGCTTTTATCCCGAGTTTTCAAAGGATTTTTCAAACATTAGTGACGGACCACTTTATTCTCTGTTGGCAAGGTGGTCACATGGTGGTGTGGGAGCTGAGGAGACATAAGGCAATTTATAGGGTGGTGGGACACTAATGTAGATTTTAGGAAGCGATGCAACCTACTGACAACAGCTCTATGGCTAAATCATGTTTAAGATAAAATAGTCTGTCTAATCTATCACTGCCACAGTTTGCTGCAGTCGAAAGGGATGAAATCTCCTCTGTAGTCCATTGATTCTGCTGCAGATGCTACAGAGAGGGAAACCGAGTTTAGGCTGGTTTAACGATATCTCTTGATCTATTTACTTTAGCAGATGTTGGTGTTGGTTTTTTGTTCTCTCACAATACTTAAAAATACATGTAAAAATCTGTAGGGGTTCTGGTATACGTACCTTTTTTCACTGAAGGCATTAATAGAATAAAAATGCAGAATAACTTGAATACTTGTGCTTTTTTTTACAGTTTTAGAGCTTTCAAAATATTCTGTGCTTGACCTTACTCAAAGAGAGAAATTTTGGCAAGTCAGAGAAAATTTGTCTCTCTCTTCTCCCTCCCCCCCTTTTTTTTAATTGGAAAAGTACTTTTTTCTCTCTGTAGTAACTTGTCACAAATTTGATATTCAAGCGAGAAAAGGAAAAAACGGTTGATCTTTGCTACTGGAAAGGTGACATATAAGTAGCCCCTGTTTTAAAATGCACCCGTGTCCAATTTATAAACAGCTAGTGCTCTGGAGGCATCTCCTAAGTGACTTTATGGAGGTAGGGAATACTATGTTATCCGAGGCTCACAGGAAAACCCTGCCTTATCTGTAACTAATATAAATCAGAGAAGCTCTGATGAAATCTGTGGAGCTACATCAATTTACACGGGCAGAAAATCGTGCTCAACGCTTCCCAGACAAACAAAGGCGTGCAATTCCCCATTTGCCTCCACAAAGGCAGATGCTCTGCCTCCTTACCTGCTCCATTTGCTTTAATGAGGTGTTCACAGCAAAGCGTAAATGGTACCATTTAGACGTCAACATTAAGCATGGTGATGTTTTAAGAGTAGCACTTAAGGAAATTAAATGCGTAATCTGAGCTAATGTGAATGGTGTATGACTGTTGTTAAATAAAGTTAAAATGGACAAAGTAAAATTCTCTCAAGTGCCTCTAACGAAGGCGTGTTGTATGTTGTGCGAGTTACAGCATAATGTTTGTACGCTGGAAATTTATCCATTCAGTTTTTTAACAAGAAAACAGATGATTGAGATGACTATGTCTGTGCCATGATGTTAGTTATTACAATAGTGTTTGATATACAAAATCCTAAAGGTGTGGAAATACTGTAAGTTATGGAAATGCAACTTTTGGGGAAGGACTGTGAATGTGCTGTGTGTGGAAGGAGACAGGGAGGTACTCTGTTTTGTTCCTGTTTCATGCCTGTTTCGTTCCCTCTGTCCCCACACATTCCAAATGGAAGTAGCAGAGACAGGATTTGGTAGATTTACCCCGGTGATATATGTGTTGTCGTTGCCTGTGCTGGAATTATTCTGGATTTATTTATGTATGAAACCAGAATTGGGACCAGCTAATTTAGCTTAGCGCGCTGATACGAAATGCAAAGTGAAAATGAAAATGTCATCATTTGTGTTTCTTCTTGTACTGGAAAACCGCTGGAGGCCTTGTAGGGATGGAAATGTTAGTAGTAGCAACATAGCATTGCATATATGTGTGTGTGTGTGTATATATATATATGTACACACACTATTTTCAATATATTGGTTTTAAAACTGTTTTTAGGAACTGATAAGGCATATTTCTGGTTGCTGTGTAATCATATCTATGAGGTCTAACTTCTGATTTTTCGTATGTGTATATATTAACCTGAGGACAAAGTTAGAGCCTTTGCTAGACTCAACAAAGCCTTGTATTCATGGGGAAAGCATTATCACAGATTAAAAAAGGTATCTGATTTAAAATCATTTTCAGACCTTTCTACTACCCTTAGGTTAAAAAAAAAAAAAGAAAAAGCAATGAATAAATTAGTAGCCACATCTTCGTTCCAACAATCTAATTTCAATAGTATCGTAATAAAAGGACAAAGGTCTTAGATTAAAGTATTGTAATGGAAATGCAAAATCTATATCTGCTCATAGGTATAGGACTGTATTTTTAAAGATATTACTACCTCTAATGCTTATAATTTGAGCTTAGCATCACTAATAAGAAAATAGTTCTTTTTCATTCCAATTCAAGAACCAATATTTACAAGTGTGTGTGTGTATAGAAGTATAAATAAACAGTTAACTGCACTGAGAGTATCTGCCTGGAGTTTTGGGTCAGCTGTACTACTGTTTGTCTAATGCTCTTATCAAGACACCTGTTACAATTTAATTTTTTTTTCTCTTTCTCTTAGTAGGGGGCAAGTAATAGACTCAGGATGTGGCTAGAATAGGAAAATAGAAATATTATTTTCCTGGTTTTTGCCAATATGGTAAAATGCATCAAATTTATTATTCATAAAATGTCAGAAGTATTCACAATGCTTTGCCTAAAATCACAGAGAATAATGCAGCTCATACCTAGCAAAGTCTGGCATCCACAGTCCTCTATCCTAAATAAACAATCCTGTTATACATGGTGAGAGACCCCAAAGAGGCTTCTACATCAATAAGTGCAGAAACTTAATCTCTCCCTCCACAGAGCAGACAGAACCATTTCCTATAGCTTGAATATGAGCAGTTCTCTTCCTTATGCCTACCGTCCCCCAAAGTCAGAGGCAAAAATGCAGGGAGGAGGCTGTCACGAATACCAGATGAATTAAACTTTTGTCTGCAGTATTTTGTGTGGTTATTTAAAGGGAGATAAATAATAGTGGCTTTGCACAGTATCTCACATCTCTCACTCCCCCCCCCCCCCCCCCCTAAAATTGTTTCACATATGGTTGAGGATCCATGCAAAAATAACTGACATTCCGTTCACCTAATGTGACAGTACATAACATGGAAAAAAAAAATTAATTTAACTTCTGTCATTTCCTAGCAAAATACTCAACAAGCAGTCCGTGGGGCCGAGGCAGTGCTGCAGGAATATCTCCCACCAGAGCAGAACAGTGATAAGGAAACACCTGAAGGATGCTGGAGCTTGGCTTTCGGGGGGCGTGTTCTGTATTGGGCATCAGGTGACAGATCCGGGGGACAGGAGAACATGCTTCAGGGGGAGGACTCTTCTTGTCTTCACCTGGGAACGCAAGTGTTTGCGGTCCTGCTCCATGGACTGTCAGCTCTCTGGCTGCCAGTTGGAGGACAGTGGAGAGAGGAGCAGCCTTGGGCCTTCCAGGTTGTTTTCACGCGAAGGCGAAGAGCCCTGACTCCTGCAGTGTTGTGGTGTCTTGGGGTCACCCCTGGTTCTCTGCCCCGAATCCCCCTCACTGCAGTAATGAGTTTAAGAGCAGAGATGCATAAACTATGGTGTTTGGGTACCCTTAGAGGCGCACAGGCTGCTTCAAAGCCATACATCTGTGATGCCCACAGAAACAATCGGACCTCCTGAGCACAGTGGAGGTGAACAACATCTGCAGGTCTTCCTCCACCTTTGTTCTTGCACTCTCAAGTCTCCTCTGTCACTAACAGGCCTCATCCTTTATTCTGAAGTGGTGCCTTTGCAAAACAGCTCCTCATTTGTCCCAAAGGGTTTGGAGAGGGAAGGTGGGCAGAGGCCCGCCATCTTCCCACCTCTGGAGGCCATGGTGGAGGAATGGCAGTGAGCAAAGAGAAGGAAGGTGAGGGGGACAAAGGGGCTGTTTCTCTTCCTGGCCACAAGACTGTTTTGCCTGTGTGGAACTGCCTTGCCAGTGACAAGAAAGGAGCTCTGACTTAGAGATTAAAGGCGGAAATCATAAATCAGGCTTACACAATCTTTTCCTGGGAAAATGAGCTGTTTCGGAATAAGAGGCTGCTGTAAATGGATGGGTGTCGATGGCGGGGTGCGATGCCCACAACAGGCACACGTTGCGCTGATGTTCAGGCGATGTTCGCTTCAGCCCAGGTCTTTACTGGCCTCTCGTGAGCCAATCAAGCTACTTTATGAGCCACAACTATAATTTGGCCTCCTCTGCCCTCCAAATTGTACCTTGGGATAAATACATTCTGGAGATCACAGAAAGTCACAAATTTGTGTGGTAGCAGCTGGATCTGTCTTTCTTGTCTTCATGCATTTCATGATTTTCAAAGCTAAGCAGATTTGGGCCTCATTAATGCTCGAAGGCATAAAAAAAAATGGATATTGCTCATAGTACAAGCTGCAGCCAGCTATTTTCGACAATATATCAGTATGTATATCTTTGTAATCTTTAGAGAACAGTGTTTTGTATAGTGATATTTAATTTGAAAATATATACAACTCTTCAGACTCCCTCACACGGAAGGCCTTCTCCTTCAAACAAAACTCTAAAAGAGATGTTTCCAAAGAGCCAGCATTCCTTCTGGGTTTACATAAGGGAAGGGATCTACCTTTCCCCATCTCATTTTGGGGTTTTTGTTCACAGACACGGTTCACGCTGCGTGAATTCAAACTCCTTCAGAACAAGAAGGATGTGCTGTGTTTGTTTACCATTTCTTCCCACAAAGGAACCTCAGGTCGGGGGATTTCTCATATCAGCGCAGAAGACACAAATCTGAGTGTGTGCACATGCGCACGCATGCACGTGTTTTAAAGGAAAGATGAATTTTTCCATAGGAACTCCTGTAGTGAACCAGCGCTATGCTCTGTACCTTGCTTGGCCTCATCCTTCTGTGCAATCAGAGATGAAAAACAACTTGCACAACATCATTTTTGGTGTCTCTCTCTCCCGGTCTCTCTCTCAGTCGTTCTGTTCTTTGCACTGCACTGCTCAGGTTTTCCAATTTGTTTTTAAATAGCTTGTGGATATGGCTTCTCCTTCTTCCCTTGGGATACTATTCCACAATCTAATGGTTCTCAAAATTAGAATTTTTCCTCCATCCCAGGTGTAAGACTTTGTTTATAAAACGCTGAATTCACGCAGTAATGTGCATGGTGCAGATGTTTCACATGGGGACGTTTATGTGAAGTGCTTCCATTGAAAAATGGGGATAAAACCAAAAAACCTTATTAAGTGAATTTACAATATATGATGTGTAAACATGCTTTTATTTTGCAATTTCACTACAAAATTAGCGACACATACAACTGTAATACTGTATTGCCACATAAAAATTAATTACCAAGAATTGTATTTTTCCAAAGCTTAGGATCACAGCAAATTAATTAAAATTCTTCATACAAAAGAAGGAATTTCATAATAAGTTTTTACAAAATACATGTAAAGTACATTTCAACCCTTTAAAATTTGTGACTGTAACATGGGCTTTTTTCTTTTTTCCACATTTTTAATAAGGTGGCAATTGAGATCTATCAAGTCCATAGCATATATCACTGTTTTTATTCAAGAATTCTCATGAAAATAAAGCACTTCCTTTATTCACAAAAATCATAATTGCAACATACATAAAACCTGTCAAAGCTCCAATTTCCAATATTCTAATGAATATCAAAAGAGTCCAGCATTTCTGACTTTGACAAATTGCAAATGAGGTTTTATTCATTAAGAGGGCTGCTAATGTTTATTTAAATGCAATTTACTGTTGCATTATTGATTAGCTACTGCAAAATTATCTTACAAGGAGCACGTGTAGCAAGAAGATTTCAGGTTGAGAAAGGATTTATCTAGGGAAGGCCTGTAGGCTTGATTTAGGCCCCAGGACATGAGAGTTTTAATTTATCTGGAAAGAAAGGCCTGGTGGAAGGTTTGCTTTGTTTGCATTTAGACAGCAGATGAAAGGGGTTTTGATGTTGAGCTGGGAGAAAATGGCTGCCACTCTTGTTATTCACAGAGAGAATTGAGCAAAAGAAAAATCTATTATAGGGGGCAAGATAAAAAAGTCTCCCCCCACCCCCAATCATTTTCAGCATCAGACTGTATGTGGCTTGTTATTCTCCGAAGGAGAAATAATAAAGAAAATGTTGCTTGTTATCTAAAATCTCTTTTAAAAAAATCCATATTGCATTTATTACTGAGCCCTCACTTCTTCTTTCAGTGCCATAAAACTCAAGCGAGGTTGCTGTATCTGACCTGAGAGCACAAATTAAATCTGGGCCTATATATTTTAACAAAACCCGAACGTATAATGTTTTCAGTATTTCCCACCATAAACAGACACTTTCTGGCAAAGTCTCATGGAACTAATTGACAACAGCTCGAAGTGCCGGAGAGTGATACAGAGCCTCTTTGGCTTCCACCTTAAGGAGGGAGGCATCTGCAGTACTTCCTTGTTTTAGCACTGGTTTTGTCTACAAGAATCAATTAGTCATGTAAACCACGAGCATGAATCCTATCCTTCCTGAGGGGTACTGCTGCAAGATTAAATAGGACTCAAGGAAGCACATAGCAGCGGTAGAGATTTAAGAAATTACGGGTAGTCACCCCATCGATCTAACAAACAGAAGCCTGTAAATGTGAACAATGTCACCAGATCAGGTGGAATCCAGAGAGCAGGCGGCTTCTGGTCCTGGAATAATTTATTTTAAATTTCCAGCTTGGTGAAAATATGTTCAGCAGAGCAATGTGCTGCTTCAAAAGGCATAGTTCAAGTACACGGTATCAGGACCCGAATGTCCTTTTCTGGACTCATTACAACCTGACAGGGCTTTGCATTTCAAATGACAATCAGGAAAACTTTGGAAAGCTCTCAGCCAATTGCAAGGAGGAAGAATGATCCTACTGAAATTAAATCTGAAACTCAAATATTACACCAAGACCTTTCAACTTGCTCATTATTCCATTAAACCAACTGTAAAGGCACCATTCTTCATCTGAAATGAGTTTAGAAAAACTTTCATTGTGTGACTTGGTCCACAAATGAGAGTGACAGGAGCAGAATGATATTTTCCTTCGGGGTTTATACCTTTAGTGACTCTGATGATGATGACTAAGTATCAGTTCTGACAAGCTGAAGGTTAATTACTTACTCTGTGTTTCAGGTCTGTCAGGGCAGAATATCAGCATCGATTTATTTACCAAAAGTCAGGAGTATTTGGTATTTACTTTGGGCATAGAGAACTGTTGTTCTAAAGACCCATTGTCTATCTTTTGCTTGCTCACAAATGCTTCTCTGTTTCCCATTTCTGCTTCATTTAAATTTCCCTCCTTTCCTCAACTTTTCAAGGATCTCTTGGTATTTTTCCTCTTTACCTTTGGTTTTTGGCAAACAGTAAAATACTTCACGTCAGTGCAGATCATGAGCAATTAGAAGGTTGAGACAGAAAGCAAAGTAGATGGTGTAATTTTGAGATGGATGAATGCATGTGTGGTGGTCCATTAGAAAATACAGATAACCTAAAATCACATTGTTAATGAAAAGGTCATCTTAAAAAATCAGGTAGGTTACAAAAGTCTTTCCCTGTGAATGTGACATGTTTGGATTATTAACTTCAAGTGGTGAGGAAAACGGATTAGGTGGTGCTGCTGCTGTTAAAAGGAAAGGGATGTCTGAAATGCTGCAAGTGCTGTAGAGAGAGACCTTGGAGTCCTGGTGGAAACCAAGTCAACCATGAGCCAGCAATGTGCCCTTATGGCCAAGAAGGCCAATGGCATCCTGGGGTGCATTAAAAGAGCGTGGCCAGCAGGTCAAGCGAGGTCATCCTCCCCCTCTACTCTGCCCTGGTGAGGCCACATCTGGAGCACTGTGTCCAGTTCTGGGCTCCCCAGTTCAAGAAGAACAGGGAACTGCTGGAAAGAGTCCAACAGAGGCTACAAAGATGATCAAGGGAATGGAGCATCTCTCTGATGAGGAAAGGCTGAAAGACCTGGATCTGTTTAGCCTGGAGAAGAGAAGACAGAGAGGGGATCTGATCAATGCTTAGAAATATCAAAAGGGCAGGTGTTAAGAGGATGTGGTCAGGCTCATCTCAATGGTGCCCAGTGACAGGACAAGGGACAATGGACGCAAGCGGGAACACAGTTAGTTCCATCTCAATATGAGGAAAAACTTCTTTCCTGTGAGGGTGACAGAGCCCTGGAAGAGGCTGCCCAGCGAGACAGTGGAGTCGACTTCTCTGGAGGTATTCAAAACCTGCCTGGACACATTCCTGTGCAACCTGCTCTAGGTGGACCTGCTCTGGCAGAGGGATTGGACTAGATGACCTCCAAAGGTTCCTTCCAACCCCCATAATTCTGTGTATCTGTGGAACATTGCTTGATAAACTAGGTCTGGCATTCTCAGGTTTTTCCAATTTCTAATTATTTTGCAGACCACAATTAAAATGGAAATAAAATGTTATGGGAAAAGGGGTATGCTTATACCACCTACCTTTACAGACCTCTGGAGCTTTCCTTAGCAGTAGTGCTCACACATTCTTTCTGACCCTTTCACGTATCCGCATATCCCTCTGTTTCCTCTCTTTTGACAACACTTAGGTTCCCTCTCACTTTTTTGTGATTCTTCTTCTTCTCAGAGATCCTCTCCCTCCCTGATACCTGTGTTTATTTTGGCTTTATTTGGGTGCAGTAAATTAAGCTTGGATTTCACTTGGGTTCCATTGCTAAAAGAAATCAGAATTTCATTACCATCATATGACAAGAGCCACTTAAATATGGATGCAGAGTCCCATTTCCTTCCTGTAGTCTCTAGTATCCTGTTCTTGTTTTTTTTACTCAGATTATATATAGAGCTGCTCTTTTGTTTCCAGAAAAAAATTCCTTTGCATACATTATCTATCCATAAACCCCCTTCTTTGCTGTGTAGAAGCCTACAGCTACAGTTGGAGTCAAGTTATACTGAGATCCCTGATCAAAACATACATACTTGATAGAAACATCACTCATTACGAATTTGCTCTGATGTTGTCTGTGACAAACATTTAGGGACCTGTTTTTTTTTTCTGTATGTCTAACTTTATTATAGAATCCAAATTTCCAATTAGTTACTTGCCATTTAATCCATTAATAACAATACCAAAAAATACCTTCTATCCAACTACCAGGTCATAAATATTTTTATTCTTTTCTTTGACATTCTCAGTAACCCCAACCTTTAACAGGAATGTTCTATTGCTTTAAAAGGCTGATGATTATCCCGGTATGTACTCAAGTCCAGGGCTTGAAAGCAAATCTTGTTTCTTAACTTTTTTCCCCAGCATCTTTGTTCCAAAGACAAAGGAGAACTTCTCTGATGTCATCTTCTGAGCCAAAAGGAGTGTCAAACAAAACAACATGCTGTATAAAATCAAGAAGTAACTTGACATCCATATAAGACCTTGGGGGAAAAATGCTACTTGTATATGTTGAGTCTCAGTGCTTTGTTCTACTTTGAGTAATTTACCTTGAGGATTTGACATAACAGATATATTAAAAACTTGGTAGAAGGAATATAAACTGAAGGACTTTACAATACAAGGGTACAGAAATGTAGGAAAAACAATTGTGGAGCATTGGTTCTGTACATAAAGGACAGCTTAGAGTTGGATCAGATAAATAAGCCAACTACTATCACCATCTAATTCAGGATACCTGTACTAGGCCTACACAGGGAAAGCACAGCATTAAGCCTATACTATCAAGTGCCTGTTCTGGGTTTACTCTCATGTGTGAAGGGGACCAGAGAGGCTCTGAGGGTAGACATGAACTCTGGTACTGTTTATTTTTAAAAGGAGGGATTATCTGGAAGTGGTGAAGCTTATTAAAAAGAAATTTAAGAGGGATTCACATGATAAAACACTGTTAAGATGCTTGTGAACAGCGCAGAGATAGTTTAAAGATACTGTCATGGATCCAGCAAATATATGCTAACTATCACAACAGATTCTGGAAAGACAAGCTCCTTTTCCCCCCAGACTGGTGTGTTTTAAGCAGTAGGAAATTAACAATGAGATGAAGGACATTATTAAATGTAAGAATTCTGACTTCTAAATTGAAGTTCAGTTCAAGTGAGGAAAATAGAAAAAAAAAAAAAAAAGGAAAAAAGAAGAGAAAAGCTTTGGCAAGTAGGTGTTAAACACAATAAGGCAAGCCAAAAAGGGTTCTGAAGAGCAGGTTGTTAAAGGCGTAAGAACTAAAAATGAATTCTCTTCAAACACATCAGAGACAGGACTTGTGAGATAGTCTGTAGGGCCAATAGATGATGGATATAGTAAAGGAAAGCTCAAAGGAAATAAAGCCATGTAGAGAAGCAAAATGAATTCTGTGCTGCTTTGTTCACTGGGAAGGGGGAGGGAGGAAAGGTATACCAAAAAACTTTGTTTACAGGAGAAATACTGGGGGAGAGGCAACATGACTTTTAAAGAGCAGAGTTATCTCTCTCAAATCTGTTCCAGTTTCTCAAAGGAGTCACCGGATTTGCAGGCAAAGCTGATCTGATGGAAACAGTCTGCACAGAAGTCTCCAAGTGCTTCATCAAAGGATCCTAAAAACCCCAGCCTATCATGCTCTAAATGACCAGATAATCATACATGAAAGTCCGAAGATAGGCACCTACCTCTGTAATGAGGCACCTGAATAAACGATTTGCATTTTTTATTATTGGTGTATCTCTTACAGATCATTTTATTGGGAAGATAACATGGTTTTGGCTCTTTAGAAAGTGTGGATTGTTTTATTTAGGAGTCCAGCATTAGACATACAAGACTGGCATGTTTACCACTTGAAGTCCATACAGGGACACACTTTGACACATTTGACTATAGCCAACTGCTTTAATTGCAGAAAACAAAATATCCCATTTGCCACATGTGTATGAAGGCGGAGAATAAACTACTTCTATCTTTACACCTCACCTGATTTAATGGGCAGAAGAGTAGATTACCACTGAATTTAAATATTATTTATGAGCATTCATTTGCTAATTGTAGTGAAGCTCTAGACAAGAAATCTCAACATTGTTAAAATAACCTCTCTTTAAAAACTCATAGTAAAGACACAAACACTGTGGATGTAGAAACAAAGAATTTTGTAATATACAGGCACAAAGACTGGATAAAATAATAATGAGATCTAAGAAAAGAATACTATTCCCTGCTATTGGCAGTAGCAACACTTAGAACAATTACAAGATCAACAAATCCTGGCTGGCCTGGCAAAATCCAGTGTGCCAGACTCCCCCACGATCCCCACCTCAGGGATTCTTCCATAACACTGCAGTTACTGAGAAGGTTTTACTATTCAGTTTCGTTTTCCACTTTTTGCCTGAAAAATGCAAGCCTCTATCACAACAACAAATTAGCCCCTGAAGACACTAGGTTGGCCTGAAAGCTTTCTCATTTGATACTGCTACTGTCATTCTGGAAATAGTCTTAAAAGAAAACAACATTTGAAGTTATGCCTGTTTATTAATAGAATCTGGAAACTGCAGAGCCTGTATATTTTCAAGTTTTATAAAAAGCCTTTCTATAAAGCCATTCACACAACCAATTATTTAGGTTGAAAAGCACTCTACATGAAAACACTGGCTCTAATGTCAAGGCCAGGAATAGCAAAGGTTCTCTATTTCAAATTCTGGTGTAAATTTGGTGAGTTCATTGAAATTGTAATGGGGATCACTCCAGGCTCTCTTAGGCAGCAGGTACTCTATAAATTTAATGTTACAGCAAACCAAATTCAATACCAGAGAGACCATCATCTCAGCAAGCCCATCTCTCTTTTTTTATGGAGTCTTTTTTTTTTTTCACGTGTGTAGGTGCTGTAAGATTTGTCTGAGTCTGCTCATAAAAATAGTGAGGGTTTTGTCTGTTTGTTTGTTTGTTTATTTGTTAAATTTTGTTTAGAAATCAAGGAACAAACACAATCCCAATATAACTTGTTGCAACAGTGGCTGGGAAGTGACAGATGTGCTTCGGTGTGCTGTGAGGTGGGCAGGTACAACCAAGTGCATGCTAATAAATACAGTGAAGCTCACTGGCTCTCCAGGAGTTTCTAAATACCTGTCTGAAAGATGCTGAGGGCAAACCAAGGGAACGGTAAATTGTAGCTGTAAAACTATTTCATTGGTGGTTGTTTTGTATTCTTCCATTTTTTCCTTTCCATTTCAAGGTGTTAATTTTACATGTCCTGGGTATCTTCTAAAGAAACACGGGGATTCCTGGCAAAGAGCTGAGTGGCTGGTATTTTGCCAGGAAGACCTCTGCCTGCCCCCAGGATTGACACTCTGTCCCTCCTGTCTTTGCAGAACTAATTACTTGGAGGAATTAAATTACAGTAACAAATCGGCACCTCCTCGTGATTGGAATTTGTTTGAAGTAGGCCTTTTTGTGACTCATTGTATTTTATAATTCCTTTTAAAATGGCCTATTGAAGAGATCTCAGTAAGATTCATGCTGGTGGGACAAAGTCTGTGGCATGCTGCCATTTTATTTTAAATTGCTCTGAAGAATGGTTGCTTTACTTTGAAAACAGACTCTAAAAACAGCCCAGAAGGGGGATGATGGCTCAGTTTTTATTGATTCAATCTTGTCACTGTGCTCAAGTATAAAGATGACTTTTCTACTTGCAAGCCTTGCAGACTCCCCCAAGCATCTGAAAGCCAACCTGGCTTCTCTTTTTTTTTTTGCGTAGACTGTTAAAAAGCCTGGCCTGGTTTTGCCTCTGCAGCTCCATTGGCTGAGTGCATCTCTGATGGAAGGGTAGGATTGCAAGATAACTGCTCCCATGACCCTGCCTTTTTGTCTATCTCTTTGCCTCTGGGAGATTCAAAGACATTTTTTCATAGATGGAACAAAGTTCTCAGGTATTATTAAAAAAAAACGACAAACAGTAATTCCATTGGAAAATGCCTATTGATCGAACTCAAAACTTCTCAGAGCAGTATGACAGTTTGGTTTCCACTTTCTACCACAGAAAGTTTCCGAGGTTCAAGATGAAACTTGGTCAGAACAAGGAAGAGTCTGACTCTATAGTTCTCTGTTAATGGCATTTCTGTTAGATAAGCAAAGGGAATTGAATGCTGTCTCAGAACACTGCACTGCCTACAGGTCTGTATGAAAAAGGAAGAATTACAGATCTAACCCCCCCACTTTTTAGCCTAACACAATGTTAGCATCTCCAATGTTAAATGATTCTATCTGCATCGACGATCTGTTATTCTGGTAGCAATTCATCTATGATCAAGAAAGAGAAATATCAAATCAAGAGCTATCTCATCCTTGGCAAAATAAAGATTGTGCCTTCCACAGACAAGGATGAAAGAGACAAAATGCAACTCTTTATTGCATGGGGTAATCCAGAGCTCATCTGCCTCTGAGATATTGGTCTTACAACTTGCTACACGGTTATGTATCTCACAAAAGTCTGGACTAAATTTGTTCACATTTTCTACTTCAGCAAATACCTGTCAGATGTGGTCCCCTAATAAAAGGGCTATGTTCTCCTACTCTGACTCCCCACATATTGTCATTTGCTCCCTAAATCGTTCCACTGGAAATACTACTGCAGAAACAAGGAGATAATTCTAGGATAACAAAGGTAGCCCTGACAAAGACATTAAATACAAAATGAGAGTGCAGAAATATAGGTCCTCAAAAACCTTACTGTGGATTTATGACTCACCAAGTTAGGGGAGTGTGATAGATATGGTACAGTCTTGCTTTAGTAGTCAACAGAGAAATTTCCTAGGATAACAGGAGGAGCTCCAATTCTGCAGACAATGTTTGGAAACCAGGCAATTCAAACCATTGGTCAGAGCCTTACACTGTGGTCAGATGTCTGGTTGAACTCTTCATCCTTGCATTAACACTACAAGTCCTTTCATAAATCATTTATTTTCCATGTGACTTAGTTCAGGCTCCATCCAAAACTCACAGCAGCCATGAGGTCTGGGTTCCTCCCCAATGTCTCATCAGTTGCTATAGCCTTAATATACATAACTTTTCAGAAGTAACACAGGTCTGAATTGTCTCTGAAACACTTTCAGTTGGGAGGTTCTACAGGTGCTGGTGCAAAAGATAATAATAATTTCTAATCATGGCCTGTCATGAATGTTTATTCTCATTTCATTTTAATACCTTTGTGCAACAGAGGAGTGGGAAACAGCACATAAACACTCTTTGTAGCAGGACGTAAGTTTGGAATTGTGAAGAGAGAGAAATAACAAAGCAAAATGTGTGACTGAAGTTAGGAATACAAGCAGAAAATAGCACTTTGACATAAAATTAGGAAATCTATGAGCTCAACAGCGGAAGAAAACACTCCACTAAATGAGAAGAGAGAACCTGGAAAGCTGGAAAGAAGCTGGAAGATAGAGTAGGAAGGACATTTGGCATAAAAGAACAACAAAAATTTTCAGTTTCTGAAACAATTAATTTCCAGGTAATTAAAATGCAAAAATGTAGATTTGTTATGTGGAAACAGTGTTCCAATCCAGGAAAATCAAAGAAATAAACACACTGCCATGGCTTCCACATTGCGTGGGAGGCTAAGGATGGGGGAGACACCTCAGGATGGCTTGAGGTGGCATCCAGAAGAGCAGGAGCTGTATCACTGTGCGGGATGTGTGTCCGCCGCAGCCCAGATGGCCTGGGAGTGATCAAAAGCTGTGGTGGTCAAGGTGGTGGCACCGCTGCAAAAAGGCTTGCAAGTGCTGCCCAAAGAATTGCTACTTTTGGTCCCATGGAGGTCAGGTCTCTCAGCTCCTAGTCTCCCTCACTTTAAAGACCAAGCATCTCAGGGGAGAGGTTTCCCCCAGGGTATAAATTCACCCTTTCCTGAATTTCATGTGGATAAATATATGTGCACTGTCTTACCCAAAGCTAAACTGTGACTGACTTCTACTGAACGTGATAAAAAGCACTTATGGGAAAAAATTGAAATAGATTGAGTGAGTAAAACAGTAGAGGCAGCTTTACCAGAAGAATAGATCTCAGTGACCCCTTTGGGTTTTTTTCCATCTGCCATTAGTAATAAAAACCAGAGGCATAATGAGCATTGCTTTCTGCAACAAAAGTGTTAATTACTCGTCCTCTCCCACAGAGTTATCAAAATGTCATTGATGACTGGTTTACAAATTCTATAAAATATGCTCTCATCCAATTTTACTATCAAAAAGAACCAAATCATTATATGGTTTAAGTTATATATATCTTTCAGATCGCTCTGATTTTTCCTCCTAAGTACAGACGGATTGTTCTTACCTTAGTATGGCTGAAAACAACAATTAATAATAAGGTAGTTTTATCATGCCATTTAGTATAGGGATAAGAGAACTCATTTATTACTAACAGATATTTTTGTAGTTAAGTACAAAAAATTTTCATCTCAAGTGCCTGATGACAAACTGGAAGCTTCAGTCTACAAAAAAATTATTAAATAATAGTTAATACCTCAGTAGGAGATACATTTTGGAATTATAGTCAGACAGTTATAAAGGAGATATTGGTTTTTAACTATTACTTTCATTGAACTATATGTATTAAGAGCATTACATCAAATAAAAAAGTGAAATGCGATCCTTAGCGGAAGAAAAAAACAAACATCAATTTCGCAACTCTTTGCTTTTCCACTTGGAAGAGAAGACCAGCAAAAAGACTGAATGGAATGATATATATTATACTGCAAAATGGCATTCATTCCTACATGAGTTTTTTTGAGAGTTTCTTGTTTTGTTAAACACAACTAACTAAATGCAACTGCAATGTAAGAGATCTGTAGAAAAGCTTAGAGAAGATTTTGAAGTGGCTGCAAAGCAAAGGGAACTGATAATGCTTTCATACTAGATTAACAAATCTATTGTTTATTACCTCAATGATATGGCATGCTGTGAGGTGCCTATGCTCATGCAGTAATGATTAGCTAGTTGGCTAACTTCCAGCCAGTAGGGTTATTAACACTATATTGTGAAGCCTCAATGTAAAGTTGATTTTCTTGTACTGTATATTGCATGTGGAAAACTTGTATTAATCAATATAAATTATTCCCCAAACAATAAGACACAGTGGGGGCAAGCAGGAAAGGCTGGAAATGAGGCGTTAGTGCAAAAAAAGCAAAAGAATAAAGAAGGTCACGTGTTCTGTCTCTAATTAGTGTTGAAGGAAAATCTTTGAAAGGCAGAAGTCTAGCGGTTAAAACAGAAGACTGACAAACTAATGGCCTGTGCTTTGTTAAGAAGCAGGACTGGGATGTAACCTGAGGCAAATAAAGTTTTTCTCGTGCTTCAAGTTTTACCTGTAAAATAAGGATGACACCTCTGTCCTATTAAGGAATCATTAATATATTAGATGGTTAACCAAGAAAGCTTTATATTGGACAATAGGTGAATTGCAGAATTTAAGATACGATATTGAAATAACATGAACATGCATAGATGAAGCCCAGAGTATAGATATCTTACTGATATTGTGGTTACCTGCGTTGGTTTTTATTTCTCATATTTTTGAAGTAATAGCCTGAGGCATGTACTTCCTGAATTGCTCACCATGCCATCAATCTCAGTGCTAAGTACTGTCGATGCAGTATCTGACGCTATTAACTAGGTTAGGAATTGAGTAAGAGCATGTAGAGTTCAAATGGACTTTTAGTGCTTATACTCCACCAACCTTCAGACCAACAAATAATCATTCTGCTTATTTGAACTCATGCTGCTTCTTCTGCTGTGGTTGCGTATTGAAAATCAGAAAGAAGGAAGACTAGTGAGCTTGGTGGGTCAAGTCAGAAGATCTGTGCGTAACTACTGACTTCATGTTCACCTTTGTGGACTATCAGGTATCTATTTCTGGCCTCAGCCAGCCTGCCTGTAAGCTGGATGTGATATAGACCTCATGGGTGTGTTGTGAGTCAGGTGTCTTTAGAGCGTTAGTTGGGTTAATGACAAGTGCTACGCAAAACATTTCCTTGAATAGTCACAGAACCACTAACCAAAGAGGTCCTGGCATCAGCCAGATTTTCATGTGGTTGGAAGACTCCTTAATATATTTTGCTTTTGGTTTGTTTTTGTTCATTTACAGCCATGAACTCTAAACTACTTCTGTGAGCTCTTAGGTAAATTGAGACCACAGTGCTTACTGGTGGTGCCACTTGGGTTGGATTATGGGCTGGGGCCAGTCTCGCAGAAACCACTGGCATTAATATTCTGCTTTGAATGGGTAGTCCTTATGATTGACAGCTTGGAGCACTGGAACCACTCTCCAGTGCCTGTTAAAGCTGAGGATGAAGTCCATCTCCTTTTTAGACAGTTCAAACACCTTGATGTTTTCCTGAACACGCTGTGGTTTGTCAGACTTGGGAATGACAATCACATTTCTTTGGATGAGAAACCAGAGCAGAACCTGGGCAGGGGTTTTATTATGTCTAACTGCAATCTCTTTAATCTCGGGATCATTCAGCAGCAGAAGATCCCCTGGCTTGGCCCATGGGCGGTTAGGAGAGCCAAGGGGGCTGTACGCTGTCACAGCACTCCCTTTGGATTGACAGTACTTGATCAGCTTCTCTTGGGTTAGGTAGGGATGACATTCAACCTCGTTATTTACTGGCTTGTATTTTAGTCCTGGCTTGTTCAAGATTCTTTCAATCTGCTCATGGTTAAAGTTGGAGACACCAATGGCTTTCACTAGACCACAGTCCACCAGCTCTTCCATGGCCTCCCATGTGTCCAGAAAATCTGTATCACTGGGTATACTCATACCCTTGTCATCCAGAGGATGAAGTTCTTCGCCAGCCTTGAATCCCATAGGGAAGCGTATCAGGTAGAGGTCAAGGTAGTCCAGCTGCAGTGCGTCGAGGCTCTTCTTGCATGCTACCTTAACCAGAGACTTCTCGTGAAACGTGTTCCACAACTTAGTAACAATGAAGAGGTCTTCCCGCTTCACAGCCCCCTCCTTGATCTTCTGCTGGACTGCATTCCCTATTTCATTTTCATTCTGGTAGAAGTAGGCACAGTCGAAGAGGCGGTAGCCTGCATCAATAGCAAACTTCACCACCTCTTCCACCTTTCCTGGAGGAGCCTGCCAAGTGCCCAGCCCCAGGATGGGCATCTTCATCTTGTTGTTCAGCTCCACGCAGGGGCTCACCATGGTGTCTGGGGGTGCGCGGTCTGTGGGTGCGTGTCCAAGGCAGCCCGAAGACAAGTCAAGGAAACCATTTCCACACATGCTAAGCATGTGAATGGAATGATTGACATCTATGTGACTACATAAATATTTTTAAATACTTAAGTAAAGCACGTGCTAACCCACAGGCTTAAGCGTTAATTTCAGGAAGCAGCTTGCACACACTTGCAGCCTTAAACAGAATAATAATTCTACCCTTGTTGGACAAAATATTTCAGTACATGCTTAATTTTAAGCTGGACACATAGACCCACTGGGATCCGTGGGACCATTCACGTGCTTGTGCCTGAAGCTAAGCATATGCTTAATGAACTGCTAAAGTCGGGCCTGACAATAAACAAGGCTGCTGGTATCCTGAAGGTCCATCTGCTTCCCTGGTATCTAAACCTTGATGGAAGTGGCTTAAACTGACATGTTTTACTTCTCAGTTGGAGGGGACTGAGGGCATACAACATGGCCAGTTATAGCCAGTGTTGCCATCTGTCTGGGTTTTCCTCGATGTACTCTTTTTTTCTGTCATTTTGGTCTGGATAGAAGATATTTAATTATTGTAAATCCTAGGTGGAAATATGGCAGCCCTAGGGTCAAGCAGCTTAGTTAAGAAGCCATGAATCGGTGTCAACAAGTTGTAAGTTTGTATCTACAGTCACCCTTAAAAAACTATTAAAAAATAGTTTTAAACTATATAAAAGACACATGAACGTGTCTTTTCAGAACTGCAACCTCTTTCACTCTGTATAGCCTTGATTGAATCAAAGTAAACTTTTTACAGACAAGGTGTTGCAAGACTTGTGTTTTGTTTCCAGTTTCCAATATTAAGGATATGAATGCTGTGCGATACTTATATTTAAGCAAAAAAAAAACCCTTGGAGAGAGGTTTTTTTCTGAAAGTATGGAAGAACACCAGCAGTCAGAAAGCACTCCTAGAAAATATAATTAGCTCTGCTGAGCAAATAACAAAGGCTTTGTTACTCTGCCACACAGCACATCTAGTAAGTGTTTACGCATCCCTAAAGCTGAATTACTAGTGAAGCAAATAACTTTGAAAATACAGAGATTATTATAGTTTGCTTCCTTACACTTTCCACATCATGTAGATAACATTAGGCTGGTGTATGAGGATGGATATAAGTGAAATAGTTTTCATGAATATACATTTACTTTGTCATATGCATATACTATGTGGAAGGAAATATCAGATATGAAATGAAAAAAAATGGAGAGGAAAATAATCAAAAGAAATATAATTGAGAGAATGAACAGAGAGGAAAAGTGGATTTACAACTAGAAAAATGTAGAGAACAGAGATTTGAGAAAAGAGAATGAAATGATTAAAAACTAACCATAAAATAGTTATTAGAAATACGTAAGATGAAGTCAAAGCTTAGCATAAGGAATAAGTAGACACAATTTCTAAAATGTGACAGATAATAAGAGAAAAAAAATAAGCAAAAACCCAAAGGAAATTATAAATAGAGATATGGTAGAATCTAAATGAAAAGTTTAAAAATTTGTACGTTAGCAAATACTTAGCTATTACCAATTATTTAAAATTGTTATCAATTTAAAGGATTATCACCAGAAGTTGTAAATTCTGAGGGAATATTGTGCCTTGTTTGATACTATAATAATGTAGGGCATATACTTAAGGTGATTAAGTCTCTAATTAAATGGGATTATTCCTGAGTTAAACTTCAGTTCCTCTTGGCTAGCCCTGTGATACCCTACTTACTTTATTCTACTCATAAGATGATAAAAAAGGAAAGGTCAATAAAAATAAAATGGAAACATGTGGAACTAGTGAAGACTGCAAAAAAGCGTCAATGTCTAGATATTGAAAACAGACAATTAATATGGAAGAATTTACCACAGGAGCTTGTAGAGTCTCCATCATTTGAAATGTTGCAAACAAATGGGTGCCTTTCTAAAATGCATCATTTATTCACAAATTATGCGTCTGATGAAGAAGTTGTTGAGACTCCTTTCTCTGTGGGAAGATTGGCAACCACAACTATTGTGCAGTGAAATATTCTGTTGCTGCTCTATCAGAATAGCTCCTTGCGTTGACACGCTGTCGCAGTGATATCACGTGTATGTCAGGATAGAGTGACTAGGTAGGCGAGAGCTCCTGTGAAATCACTAAATCCCCAATGGCTCTGCCTGTCTGCTTCTATCGCTAGGCAAAGCCTAGCCAGGACATCCCACGTTTCACATGGTAGCAAATGGCATCAGTGGTGCCTATCTCCAATAGCATGAGGAGAAACACCTCAAATATCTCCAACTGTATTCTTTTTTTATCATTTTTATCTATTCGGAAATTGTTCAGATACCAAGAGAGGAACATAAATCTTTTCTTGCCTCTGAAGTGCCTAATTTACAGATTGCTGGAAGTGATAGTAAGAACATATTACTGCACGTTCTGTTCTTAATGCCTTTCCCATATGCTTGTTACTGGACACTGGTGAGCTTTTTATCTGAACCAGCACAAGTCACTCTCATGTCCTTTGCTCTTTTTGACCATGGTTTAGCTACCCCCAGCACAGGCAGTGTTACTAGTACTTACTTTCTGCCTGATAGCCTATAGATCAATTTTGTTTTAGACACTTATTACATCTAACATTCAGCTCTCCCATGCTTCATATACCCTGAATAACACCTGGAAGTTCATTGCCTCCCTGCAAATCTTGGTAAAAATGAATTTAAAATGGCAATGAGATCCTGTTATCCTTGTATGTCATAGAATCATAGAACCATAGAATGGTTTGGGTTGGAAGGGACCTTAAAGATCATCGAGTTCCAACCCCCTTACCATGGATAGGGACATCTCCCACTAGACCAGGTTACTCAAAGCCCCATCCAGCCTGGCCTTGAACACCTCCAGGGATGGGGCAGCCTCAGCTTCTCTGGGCAACCTGTTCCAGTGCCTCACCACCCTCACAGGAAAGAATTTCTTCCTAATATCTAATCTAAATCTCCCCTCTTTCGGCTTAAAACTGTTCCCCCTCATCCTATGGCTCCACTCCCTGACCAAGAGTCCTTCCCCATCTCTCCTGTAGCCCCTCTCTAAGTATTGGAAGGCCACTATAAGGATGTCTGTTCTTCTCTCTTCAGAGCTTCTGGAGATGACAACTAAAGACCTATCCTGCGTGTTAAAATCTCTCCACATATCAAAATCTTTTAATTTATATAGGTGTTTTTACTCATGATGCAATTATAGTTTGTTGTCAGCTTCTGATATATTAACTTATTTTATTTTCTGGTCATGTTAAGAAGACTGTCCCACCTAAAGCGTTAGGTATTCTTGACATTATTTATAAAAGTCAAATTAAACTCTCCTTCTCTAAGTATCACAGCAAAATTGAACACTGTATGAAACAGAAAACATAGAAATCTCTTCTGCCACTCTCTCTTCTCTTGGAGATGGACAGGCTCTAATCTCTACAGCAGGACAGCTTCTCTGCTTGCTTTTCTAAATGGAGAAGGACATGGACCCTTCTATGCATGTTTACGATGACACATAAGATAATATCTTAAATAACTTCATTTTACACCATTAGATCCTTCATAGAACAAGTACATTTTGAACAAGTGCAGAAAATTCAATGACAGAGAGAAAAAGACATATACATATGGTGTCTCCTGAAATATGACTGATTCAATCACTGCTCAGAAGGGTTACTTTAGTTATATTTTGTTGAATATTTTATTTATAAAGTAGGTCTTTTGACCTTAGTTTATGCTAGAGAGGATGCCTGCAGATGAGGTGACTATGAGCTAGTGGTCCCTTCTCACTAGTCTGCCCAGGATGCAGGGATGTCTTGTTCCTGCTCTCCTAGTCCGTGTTTGGTTTTTTCAATAGAAATATTTATGTTTCTTGTCACCAGGTGCTACCATGAGATCTGTGCTTTCTGTTATGAGGCTGTAAGGTGATTCTCAAGGTTTTTTATTTTGGTTGAAAACATGACTATAGCTCTTTGATGGGTCCCAAACCTCGCCCCTTACAGTGATGGCAGGCTGTCTGTTGGCTCAAGAGCCAGGACACTTCTCCTTGATCTGAAAACATTTGGGATCAGGTCAGAAGTGCCAGAACACAGAGCAAAAAAGGAAAAAAATAGAATCCAAGAAAAGAACCCTGAGGCCATAGGATCATGCAAAGGAAATGCAGGAAGAAATACAGAAAAAGAAATCAGCTGCTACTGTGAATCAGGTGACCAGAAGTCTGATGGGACATTGTGAATAATAGTTTGGAAATCGGTGTTTATGAGAAAAGTTTATGGAATTGCAAGGGAAGACCGTGAACAGACACACATCTTCATCTAATTTTTCCTGTAGTAAAATGTTGGTGCTATTTATGGCTCATAATAATCAACATGCTTTTGGTGGAAGAGAATCAGGTCAGGGAATACTTAAGCAAACTGAAGACATGTAAGTCCATGGGTGCCGATGGGGTGTACCCACAAATACTGAAGGAGCTGGCTGATGTCATTGCAAGGCCACTCTTTGTCTTCCAATGATCATGGTGACTGGGAGAAGTGCCCTAGGACTGGAGGAAAGCAAAGGTCACTCCTGTCTTCTAGAAGGGCAAGAGGGAGGACCCAGGGAACTACAGGCCCATCAGTCTCATCTCCAACCCTGGGGAGGTGACAGAACAAATCCTGGAAACCATCTCCAGGCTGATGAAGCACAAGGAAATCATCAGGATTAGTCATCATTGATTCACTAAGAGGAAGCCATGCTTGACCAACCTGATAGCATTCTACAGTGAAGTAACTGGCTTGATAGATGAGGGGTGAACAGTGGATATTGTCTACATGGACTTCAGTAAGGCCTTTGACACTGTTTCCCATAAGATCCTCACAGAGAAGCTGTTGATGTACAGGCTGGGTGAGCAGACAGTGAGGTGGACTGAAAACTGGTTGAATGGCTGGGCCCAGAGGGTGGTGATTAGTGCCTAGTTGGAAGCCAGTGACTAGTTGTGTACCCCAGGGATCAGTACTGGGTCCAGTCCTGTTTAACACCTTCATTAAAGGTCTGGATGACGGGGCAGAATGCACCCTCAGCAAGTTTGCTGATGGCACCAAGCTGGCTGATATGCTAGAGGGTCACCCTGCAATCCAGAGGGACCTCGGCAGGCTGGAGAAATGGGCGGACAGGAACCTCATGCAGTTCAACAAGTAGTGCAAAGTCCTGCAGCTGGGGAGGAACAACCCCAGGCACCAGTACAGTCTGGGGACCACGCAGCTGGAAAGCAACTTTGCAGAAAGGGCCTTGGGGGTCCTGGTGGACACCAGGTTGAACTTGAGCCATCAATGTGCCCTTGTGGCTAATGGTATCCTGGGCTGCATTAGGAGAAGTGTTGCTACCATGTCAAGGGAGGTAGTTCTTTTGTCAAATAATCTTCCTGTGATTTAGTATTAAAACAACAATAAAAACAGAGAGACATTTTGTTGCTGACTCAGTTTTGAGGAATTTGTTTGGGCTTCGCGTGTGTCGCGGTTTCGGCCGAATTTACCAAAACCAGACTGACAGATGGCCCTTCCCCGCCTCTTCCCCCGCCCAAAAGAGGAGAGAAGAGAGAAAGAGATAAGGAGATTCAGAAGTCTAGAATGAACTAAACTACTTTAATGAAGAATTAATATTAAAATAAAACAAAACAAAAAAAAGAAAATAATGAAATAGATACAATACATACAAAACCATATCAAGCTCCCAGGATGACAGTCACGTCACCGGCAGGCACTGGGGAAGTCCCAGACTGGACTCAGTGATGGATGGGAACTGGATTCCAGCTCTGGAGTCAGGAACACACGGATCAGGATCAAAGGCAGATGAACAGACAGTCCTCTCTGGACGTTGGCCATCGCAGGAAGGAGACCTGACCCTTTGATCCCTCAGCTTTTATACTGAGCATGGGGCAGATGGGATGGAATACCCCAGTTGGTCAGGTTTGGGTCACCTGTCCTGTCCACTCCTCCCAACCGATGTGACCCCTTTACATTTTTCCGTTTCTGACCCTCTAAGGGGCAAATAACGAAATTGGCTGACCTTGGTTGTTACAGCAATAAGAATAAGCAAGGGCCTCCCTGCATACCGTTCCTTGGCATGGAGCACAAACATTGGTCTTATCATTCTGAGAACGAGCAGTTTTCTCCACAATATGCCGTTAATTTCAGAGAGTTAGAGGAGGCCTAGCTAGGGTGTAAAGTTACAGAACAGAAAATTGGTTCGGTTTTACTACAAACCAGGACAGCGTGTGACACCACTGAAGGTTTTTCAGTAAACTGGAGGAGGTGAGGGGAAAATGAGAGTATTTAAATATGGCAGGATTATACAAAAGCTTAATTATGGGCCCCACATGTCAGCAGTTTCTTTTAATTTTAGATTTTTGTTTTGTGTTGGATTCCAGCTCTTTGTAACTCCTGTTTCTGGGTTGTCCAGTTAACAGGTCTGGATCCTTTTCAGACTACTCCCCCCTTCCTCACACATCACAGTTGAACCCCTTTGCCCTGCAAACACAACCTGCCCTCAGAGGTGGGTGGTGATACCTGCAGTCCTCCCCAAGTAAGGGTGATACATCCCCTCTCTGCGAGATGCTGGTCCTCTCCCTACATGCCAGGAGCAGCTGGCCCCACTGCTATGGGCTATCTCACCTGATAACACTGAATTACCACCCTTAATTCCCCCCCCTTTGCTGTTTTCTCCCTTCAAACATTACACTCGCAGATGGCGAGCATCTCTCCTTCCCCTTTCCAATCATCATTTGGCCATGCCAGAGCATACAGAGTTAGTTCTTTTTAATCTTTCCCCATAATTAAATGAAAAGCCAATTTAAAAGGAGCCGTAATAAAGTCTCTTCTCCTGAAATTAAATATAGAAATAGTTGCTTCTTTTAATGTATTGTAAGCGATTAATAGAGAGCGAGGCCATTTCAGTGAGGACTTCAAACAAATGTGCCTTCATGCAGTGGTGCCGTTGCTGCTGGGGAGGAAGAGATCTGTTCTGCCTCTGCTGACACTGGGTTTTCTCTTTCATGGCCATTTTTCATACCTGCAAAACAGTTTGTGGACTCTTTAAGCAGAGAAGTGGGGGGAGGAGGGAGAGAGGGTTGATAGGTCTACATTAGCTCATTAAAAACTAAAAAACCATTTCTATTTTACATAATTTAACATGGCAAACTATTAAAAAAAATAAGGTGAAAACTGCAACCCCTAGGCATGCGTTTAAAACATCCTCATTTAGATGCTAATTTTGATTCCTAGTGTATGGCTGGTTAAAAAAAAGCCATTAACAAAGGGGCAGATTACTTAAAAGGCATTATTAGGCAAATATGTATGAGTTTTCTGATACCAAGTGGCCCTTTTATGACTGAATACAGCTGCTAAGTAGAGTGACGTGGAAATATTTGTTTTAAAAGGGAAGAAAAAACCACCAGATTTAAAAAAAAAAAAAACAACAAAAAAACGAAAACCGAAAAACAGTAATTATATAGGGTGTAAATCACACAGGTAAAAAAAATGCTTTAAAAGGCAAGCAGTACTTTCTCCTTTAAATATTTAGAAAATGTGTGGCTCTGCAGGTGATGTATATTACCAGCTGAATTCTAGGATGTACCTAACATTTAGGTAATAGTGAAACAAATGTTAAAATGTTGCTATTTAATTCTAATCTTATATCCTGTTTTGTGTTGTAGTAAAATAGCATTGACAGAAAAGTGAAATGAGGAAAATAACAGGCAACACGAGAGGAAAGTGCATTCTTTCCAGCTGAGACTGAACTCATGACTGGCAAAAATAAGGCTATAATGATATTAAAATGAAAACTGTTCAGACAGAAAAGATATAAGTAAATGTACTGTGCTGTATAAATTAAATGAGTAATAGAAGATAGGCAGATGGTTGCTTAACTGCATCATAGTAAAAGAACAGTGAATAGGTCTTCACTGAGAGCTCTCTTTCTGAACCTGAATAAAATTTTCCTTAGCAGGGGAAAAGCTGAGTGAATTTCTAACCCTGAGAAGAAGAGATGAATTTGAAAAGCAGAGCTAATTTTGACTCTTAGTTGTCAGGGTATTTGAAGAATTTTTGTGTTCTCTGTAAATTATCCAGTTAAGAATAAGGTGCCTAAGCCAGGAACAGCTGATCATTGAGACCATTGCAGCCTCCAGTAGCCAAAGAAAAGGTATTTCTGCTCTGGAGAGTCCATGATGTTCTTCGCAAGCCCTTCTCTTGGTAACCACAGGGCAGTTTGGATTTGTTAGCATTAACATGTTTAGACTATATAATGAAACACGTATTAGAAATGAGAGGAGCTCTTTCTCTCCCTCAGATCTTCCCTTTTATATGCAGCATTAAAACTTGTCAAAGCAGACGCTACTTACACCATAGTTCAAGGACTTATACCTGTGTAAAACTTGGAGTAACCGTGGAGAGAACTCAGTTCACCAGCACACCTTGTTGGCTGAAGCAGAGGAGAGAGAAAATGAATTTTTTTTTATGAAAATGTGATGTTACATGAATATGTAAGAAGAATCGGATATCTGTCTTTGTGTTTTAGTTGAGCTTTTATATTTCCCTTCATTAGTAAGAAGGTTAGAAAAAAACCCCACAAGGATTTAGCGACTCAGGTTGCAGGTTTTTAGAATTGCTTTATTATTGCCTGGGAGCCTAAGTAAACAGGTAAATAAAGAGTGGCCATGGAATTCTTATCTGAAGTTAGTCCCAAAATACCTATTTGACTCAAAACAATTACTTTATGAAGTGTTTTGTATTCGATATTTTTAAAGCTTAGCACCATTGAGTATCTCTGAATTATTACATATGCTTCTCCCTTCGTTTCATTATTTTAGGATGAAGCAAAACAAATTGAGATTTCAAGAAAAGCAAAAGTAAAGTGGCCTAAACCAAGGATAATTTGTGATTATCCATCTCAATAGTGCTGCTTTGTGTACTTGCCAAATGAAATTGAAAAGTGAGTTAACAGCAAATGTAAAGCTTTTTCCTAGCACAGCTGTATTGTGGAAGTGGAAATGATTTGTCAATATCCCACACAGTTGAATCCTGGCATGAGGTGGAGTTGAGGTAAGAATGGAAGAGCTTATGCTACTGTTTTTAGTATAGCCACATATTAGTTTTCAGTCAATTAATTGCCAGGTAGCCAGGGGTTGCTTAGTTGTATGTAAAGGATATTGTGGCTGTGTTGGAAGAGAATGTGATTTATTCCAGGAGAAGTTTATAGAATATCTATTCCAACTTTCAAATGTGTTAATTATTTCAAGTTAATCAATTATAGTGCAGAGGAATCCTTATGAAACAGGGGATGTTCTGTTTCGGGTATTTATTGAACCTGAAAGAGCTATTTGAAGTCTACCGCGAAGGAACAGAAAGAGAGTGTGTTGGTCTACCAAAAGGAGTGAACAAGTAGCCTGTATACACTACTCCGAGGTAAATGCAGGGTAGGAGACTTGAAAGGTGAAAGATGGTGAAATAATGTACCCTGTGGAATACAGAACAAAAGTGAAAATCACAGTTTAGTGAAGAAGAACCAGTGGAAGTATGCAACAAGGGAACAAGCAGGACGAACAGAATTAAGCTAGATGTATGAAAAGAAGGGAGATTTAACTTTAAATGGAGGAAAATCTGACTTTGCTTTGCATTATAATGCCTGGAGGGAAATTAGTAAGGGGCTGTAACTCTCCCCTGTATTTCTGCAAAGTTATTTCTGACATCCCGTTGTATGGGAATGGGTAATCAGTGTTTCAGACAATCAGACAATCACAATGTTGAGTGCAGAGAAAGGAGGAGGGTTTGATACTGCAATTAAAAGAAGGAAGGTCATTTAGTAATAAAATATTCCATGCAAATTTCTTTCAATCTTTGGGATTTGGGCACTCTTCAGACAGGGACTGACTAAAAAAAAATTTGATGACCTTATGTTTGGTGGGAATCTATAAAGAAGAACATGCTGAATCTATGGCCGCTACAGATGGGCAGCTTATTTGGCCTCTACATTTTGCATGAGATCTAGAGAAAAACATGAAGCATCAAATCAAAGATGCTAAGTATATGCTGTTTTAAGAATCCTGTAAAGGAGTTATAGTAGCATGTGTTTGCCATCCTCATAATATTAGTTAAAATGGCAATGTCCTGTTTCCTTTGGTGGTTTTCTAGCTCTCTATTTACATATGCAAGTGTCTACTCTGTTGCAGGGCAGTGGGAGGGTTCAGGAATAAACCAAGAGTCAAACTTCTTTTATGTAGGTCCTTCTCCTTTCCTAACAAGTGAATCAGATGTAGTTGTTGTGATTATATGACCTACAGCATGTGGTTTAGAAGGCGAGATGGGTATCTGGGGGGTTGCTTTTTTGTTTCTTTTTTTCTTTGGAGGTTTTTGTTTTGGAGTGCTTTTTAGATAGGTATTATTCAATGATAGATATTATTCAGCTAGGGTCTCTCTTATTTACTGGTTGATGTGACATTATCAAAAAAAAACCAGTCCCCTAGGGCACGGACAAAAAAAAGTATCTTTTCTGTGCTTGAGATTCGAGTGATGAGGGTAAAAGAAGCAACAACTTGGCTGAGACAGTACCATATAAAGATGAATTAAACAAGAGGAGTGAAAATTGCATTTTATCAAAGCTGCCATTTCTGGCAAGTGTTTACTGCACCAGTTTACGATGAAATATTTAATAATTCCGTTTCCTTTCAGACTGCAGGTTTTATTTCACCTCTCAAATAAGGGGCAAGTCCTGGACAGGAGGTCATTAATTTTCCCCTTCAGTCACCACCTCCTTAGAGCCACTAGAGTTAATAGGGCTGCATATTAATCAGGGCCTTGAGTTCTCTTTGTAGGAGAAAGGCAGGAAGGAGGGGGTCTCTGAATTTACGCCATTAACTTTAGGTGACAAATAAAGGCTGTTCTTCCTGCTGGGCTGTCACTTAGGATGCCTGGTTGCAGCTGCACAACTGATATGTTGTATTTTTATGTGGTGGTAAAGATGAAGAAGGGTTAAGGCAGGACGCACTGTGCACAGTGCAGAGCTGAACACAAGGAATACGCTCCTCGCCAGGAACCAGTCTGAAAATGTCATTTATCCACATTGTGCCATAAACTGCTCTCACGCGGGCATCGCAGAAGCATAATCAGAAGCACCTCTGTGCTTGAAACAGAGGTTGTTTTTCAGCGTGGAAAGTTTAGATTTCCAAATCTAACAGTTGCAAAGATTCACCTGCTGACCTCCAAAGGTCAAAGCATCCTTTAAAACTAACGGATAAAACTAAACTGTGCCACGGTGAGCTGGGACAGGATTGTGGTGGTCCTTGGGGATGTTCCTGAGAGGCTGTTCTCATCTCTTTCCCTGCCAGGATGCACCAGTCCTGCAGGGCTGCATGGAGGGAGCAGGAGCGGAGCAACAGTTCATCCTTGGTTTTGTCCTCTTGAATTTGAGTGACTCACCCACTGTCCTGACAAGGGCACACGTGTGCAAGCAGAAATGACAGGAGAAAGGCAAGGTTTGGGACTTTGTGCCTGTAGACAGCTGACAGCTACCTCCTCACACTTCCCTTGCTTCAGAGATCCAAATATTGAATATCTATTGAAGTGGTGGCTTTCATTTCTCATGTCAAAGGGTCTCACATTTTTTTTTCCAGAAGTGGAGAGAATGAAAGCAATTGCACACAGCTGAGCTGGGGAATATGCAGTTTCCTCCACCGTTATTTAAAGAAAGCAAGACAATAATGACCGAAAATAAGGCTGCTGGTGTCGATAGTCACAACACAGTCAGCCTGATTGAAAGAAGTAATAATATTTTTCGTTTTAAACACATGAATAATGCCACCCACTTCAGTCCCAGCTGTAGTCAGTGGTGGTACTTGTGTTAAGGTTAGGTAAAACTTAATTGGGGCTACTCTTACAGGAGATATGAACCCTTAATTAAGAAAAAAAAAGAGAAAAAAATCACATTGTCCTTACTTAAGTGCAAGACAAAATCCTTTTGCATTACTAATTTATTTATATTTAATTATTTTTCCTCAGTAGTTGCCTGAAGGGGAAGTTAGAATCCTCTCACTTTGGAAACGGAAAGGCACGTTGTTAATATGATAATAAAACTGTGATTAACGGTGCTGCTAACAATAACATAATCATAAGAGTATTTACCTATTTTCTATTTTGCAAATTCCCAGAATTTTCTAAGGTTCTTATTTTTTAATGAAGATATAATTTCCAAATAATTTTTTTTTATGCAGAGTTAGGTACCTCTAATTTTTGCTTCTGCTCCCTGAAATGGAAGAGAAAGGAATGTTGGCTTTCAGAGGTGTAGTCGGATAAAAAGACCCAGTCTTCATCTTCTTTAATAGCTTTTCATGATTGGCTGGCATGTTTTGACTGAACTGGAATGTGGCAACTTTTCTTCACGCTGTGAAATCTCATTAAAGGGGTTTCATTGTGATTGTTACATAGAATAAGTCTTTATTTTCCTAATGATTTATTTTCCTGTGATACATTTTACGCAGAAAAAGAATATTTCATATCAACAGAGGTTGAGGTTTTATTGCTTGAAAAATCCTGTATTGTTCTTGGATCCTCACGAGGATTTATCTATGTGCATTTTCATCCATGTGCATTTGATTTGTTCTAGTATAACTAGGTAAGCCTGTAGCTCTAAAACATTGGTGGTTCCTAATTCCAAGCTCCCTAAGGTAACTTGAAATCCAGTTGACTTAAAGGATGAAGCAAGAGCTATTTATTTAAGTACAATGAAACTGCTTTCATTTGTATGTTGGTTTACACTTTGTATTAGAGACCGTTTAAAATATATTCAACTGGAGTGTTCTTTCAATAAAGTTCACACTTCTTGTAATTGCAGGAATCAATCTTTTATTCCACATAAAAATTTATCCCCATTTGTTTTTATCTTTGCTCTTTGTTTCTCTCTTGGGAATTTTCAACAAAATTTTTTTAGAAAGACAATGACATGAGGTTCATCCTGACATTCTCTCTTTCTCATCCCTGGATGATAAATTCAGGCAAGTAGAAGATGCTAACCTGTTAATAATACCTCCTGTTATTGCTACAAAGATAGGCTGGTAGATGAAAGGCAGAAAATATTGATAATTCTCCAGGGTTTGCAAATGGTGAGAGTGGAGCCAAAACTGAGACTGCCACTTGTCATGCTGACTGTTTCCATATGCTCTCCCATTTCTCTGCCTTTATCTAACGGTTGTCTCCTGGCTTACTCGGCAAGATTTTTGGGACAGAGATATTTTTACTGTTAAAATGGGAAGGGTCTGTGAGTGGGAGCCTAGGCACTGCTTCAGTTCAAACGTATGGCAATAATGACCAGAGTATAAAGCTTTGATGAGGTTTTTTAGCCTCAAAACAATGGACAATGTGAATATTAGTCATTCTAATTCAATCATTTTGATATTTAGGTGTTTTCAAAATCTGTTTTTATTGAATAGTTTTAGTTTTGCTCAGATATATGCTCCCAATTAAAGAGAAGGTCTCCTGCTGTTTGTAAAGCTTTGAAGCTTTTTTATAGTTAGTTAAATCTGTTAATTCTTTTTGAAGTCATTTCACATGATTAAGGCTGTGAGTGGCCATAATGTATCAGGACAACAGCTAATTCTGTTGTGTTTTAGGAAAGAGGGTAAGTGTCTTTGATTTATCAATATTTTGGTCGGTTGGTGTTTTTTTAAAAATTTAATTTCCTATCTCCTTTTGTTGGGAGTCCCTGATGAGCAGAAAGTCAGTACTTTGAGCTGCTGGAGAGTGATTAACCAGCGGTATTATTTGGACCACTCCACACTTAGCTCCAGACGGGTTTAGCATGGATTTCAGAGCTTGGAAGGACTAGGGTTCAAATGAAACCTTTTTTTTCATGGTCTCTCCTAACTCCCTGGGCTCAACTCTGCCACCGAATTCCCTTTCAACTGTTTGCCTCATGTTTTAATTTTACTGAGACAGCCTGGTACGTTAACTAGACCTGATGGCAAGATGCAGCCTGATCTAACGGGCATAAGACCATCAGAAAAGAGAATTGCTGTTTGACAGAACAAGGGCGGAACGTGTGGTGGAATATGGAAGTGAGCAGGGATTAGGAAGAAAATCTGGAAAACTCTGAGTGATTTTTGCCTCAGTGAAAGGAAAAATCGGAACATCATGGAGTGGGGCTAGTGAAGCCACAGGAAAGAAGGAAATGGCTGCAAACCGCCCCATTTTATGCGAATAAGATCTCACTTGAATTCCTTGGCTGTGCTTATGGGCAAAATAAGGAAAATTGACCTGACTACAGTGAAAAAACACCCCCATTACTTAGGAAGAGGAAGTTCCTCCATACACTGGAGTGCTATTTCCCATGACAGCAAGGGAAGGTGGCAGGAGGGTAAAGAGGCCAGGGAGAGCCAGGACAGTGGTGCAATTGCTCCTCTGGGTACAGGTACGAGGCAGTAACGGTGACAAGTCCCCTCTTCCTGATGAATCTACATCCAGAAAGGTTAATAACTTCTTGTCTTTATTTTATTAGTTATTAGGTTATTCAAGTTATTAGTTTTTCAATGCCATCATTCAATGATGAGCGCTTCACTGGGGATCGACAGGAAAAAAAACATGGGGAGACAGCAAAAGTGGAGAGGAAGAGAAATCGGGAAGGAAGAGAGATCAGGGAGGAGGAGGAGGAGAATAGCAAGTAGGAGCAAGTCAGTGAGGAGCGGTGAGGGTGGCTGTCCTGACGTCTGCCCCGGCAGTGATAGGTTTGGGACAAAAATAAAAGCTGCAACAAGAGCACAGTATTCTGTTATGGCTCGAATCTGTTACAGAAGAGATTTCAAGAAGAACCTTTCAGCTATGGCTTTATAAATGCTTAAAAAAAATAATTTAGCTATACAGATCCACAGAATATATAAATCCCAATCCAACAAAACACTTGCCCATATGCTTAGTTCTAATGACATAAGCATGCCCAGCTGCTGTGACTAATGATATTCTAGGTGTCTGAGTTATTCCAGAAACGTGGAAAATGGTTTGGGGTACATCAATAATATTTGTGTCATAAATGCATCATTTTTTGTGTTGAACATTTTTGTGATTTAAAAATATATTTGAAAGGACTTTCCTAATAATTTTTTTTTTTTTAATTGGATAAAATAAATCATTTCTTTTTATTTTGGAACAAAGTGCTTGACATTTCTTTCTGGTCCTTTCCCAGTTTTTTCTCCTTGCTTTCCCACACAATTTATCCTATGGTAGTTTGGTGATGCTGGTATAGACTCATAAAATACTTTCAGCTTCAGTAACTTTTTCTGAAAATAATTTAACATTTTTTTAAAAATGAATTTATGTTTTGAATAAATGTTTAAGAATTGTATTAAAGGCAAAAGAGGCCATTTAATGGTATGGAATAAAAGCCACAGAGGCAGATCAACAGGGATGTGGCAGCTTATCTCCAGTGGATGCTAATAAAATGTTTTTGCTGCCCTGTACCATTACACAGACATCATATGGAACAAATAATTCATAGATCCTTTACTTTAAAATATTCTGGAGAGTTCTAAAATGCTTTCCAGTTCCTTCTCTTGCATTCCTATGGCTTGTAAGGTCAGTATTTCTTAATTCTGTATTAAAAGTCCATCTTTAGAGGCCTAGGAGGGAATGAAAAAGTGCAGCTGAGACATTTTAAACACCGTTAGAAACACCTATTTTATAAACATCAAATGTTTCAGTTTGAATGTCCAGGATCATGGATAATAACCTTGGGCTAGAAATGGAGTGCCTCGTAACAACAGAAAATGTAAGTCTCTCATTTTTAGCCTCAAGGAGTCTCATGGTTCATGAGATAACATACCCTTAAACCCTTCATAGACTTAAAGTTATTTGTACTGAGCTTTGGGACAGTGTGATTCCTGTAATGAAACTCTCTGTTTGGAAAAGGGCACCATTTTTAACGGTGCATGTTCAAATCTCCTTAAAGATTTGGATGGGACTGGGTAGTCCTGGACAGAGATGGATTAGTGGGCAGAGTGAATGAGAGGCATGATTAATGCAGCTGCATTAAAAGATGCATGATAAATGCAATTTATCACATGGCTATCACCATCACATACGAACTATATAATTTAATATTAAATAATAGTAGGAGGTTTGTTACCAAATGGTAGGAGCGTGGATGAGGGAGAGGGTGATTGAGGGGTTAGAGTAAGGAGTGATGTATTCATTGATAAGAGTGCAAAGGATTATAATTGTAAAGGGGCTACTGGGTAATGCAGAGTAATCAAATATTGCTTCTTGTATTAACGTGATTTATTGCTCTTTCCTGAAATTAAAGCTGCTCAAGGCATTTTATGCTTAGGAACCAATTTTTGGAAAGGACTTATACAGTCTTAAAGAGGAATAACATGTAGGGATGAATAACTCTACTCTACATAATTGTTCATACTCCTGTTACATCCCACAATTTCACATGGGAAAGTAATAAAATAACAAGAGAATTCTATTATAGTGCCTGAGCCTTTCCTCTACTTAAGTAATAAAATACTGGGGCATGGATTTGTGGGATGTTACTGAAAATAAGTAGTACCTTTAAAGCTATCTTTTTTGACCAGCCATTTGCCTGTCTGACATGAGAGGGCTTGTATTTAATTGTCTCTTATGCAACTAGATGCAACTATTTTGCCTTGTTAGAAGAATTATTCAGACCCTGCTTCAGTGTTCTTTTGTTCACATTGTTAGGCTTTCTAGTGAAAGTCACGGCATATATTCCTGTTTTGATTAAGAGGTGAATGCTTTATTTAATTCACAGTGCAGCCTGGTACCATTGTGCTTGGATCTTGAAAGAGCAACAGATAATAATCTTTAGTAGCTTTATAAATGAATGATAAAGATGACCTATTTCACCTCCCTTTTTATTGGGAAAACTTTCTTTTGCAGGGCAAACACCTAGGAGGGAGAATACCACAGGCTTCCTGGGCAAGGGTTGGTGGTTATCATCCTCCCTGTAGAACAGGGGATGGAGTCACCGGATCTCAACCCACTGGTCCTGAAGAGCATCAGGAGGAGTGTGGTAGCACAGCAGGGCTGAGAGGGGCATGGGTTTGCTGGAAGGGAAATCCTGGTCACAGGCTGCAGTATCTGACGTGAGGAGTCCAGTGAAGGAAGAAGAGAGGTTGGTACAGTTTCATGGCAAGGTATTTCTTCCCTCATGTAGTTTATGTGTGGAAAATCTCGATAGAAATATAACACAGGTTGGGGCACATCTTGGAAGTAAAGGCAAAGAGCTACAGACTCCACTCTGTAGCTTTTCATAATATGGTTCCCCCCCCTTTTTTTTTTCTTTTTACAGTTAATCTCCTTTTCCCACCGGAAAGTAGACAATACATCAGATGTATTCCTCTGTTGTTTTGGCACTTCCAGCCAATACGTTGCTCTGAGGTTTTTGTGGCTTTCTGAGGCATGTGCACATCAGTAAGATGAGATTTTTCCTTTGGATGAAGAAGGAAAGACTTAGTTGATGGAAGGAATGAGAGTTGTTTTGCTCTTCACTACTCACAGTATTTTTTCAATGATCTGATCTCTCAGAAAAAGATTTCCACTGGATGTTTTGACATCTGCATGGGAATCCACAGGATATTTTGGAATCCAGGCCCTCACAACTTCAAACAATGCAGCAGCTGCAGCCAAACTGGCAGTGGTTCCTGGTAACAGGAAGAGAGATAACAACTAAACACTGCATAAAAAAGTGGGCTGTAACTGAACCTGTGCCTAGGCCCTGCTTGGTCAACTGAGGAAGCCATACCCGAGAGCCTTGGATATGCTCCTTGGGATAGATCTTTACTAAGAATAGTAAGTGTTGAGAAAAGTTTAACCATGTAGGTTCCTATAGATACAGCTTTGTGAGGAATGGAAATACCTCCAAAAATCCCTTTGCAACATATTTTACAAGGTTTAAAGTGATGAAGAAAAGCCCTGGTGGCCTTGTTCTACCAGTTCTGATGTTAAACTTCTTGACGTTCTGCACCTTCTTTAATTTCCAGCTCTTATTCAGGATAGGGGTGCATGCCAGCTGGAAGAAGAAATCTGGTCAGTCCTACAAAGTACTGTGAAGATCTTCTCCTAGGGAGTCATCCTTATGCTCCCCTTTCTCTGAGATGCTTTCTTAGCCTTGAGGCAAGATCTAGTCCCATCTGTCCTTCCTGATGCATGCATCTACTTCTTCAGCGATGCCTTGGAATTGCTCCTTTCCCCTTCTGTAAGAAAATCCATGTTTGCAAAGAGTTTATGGTCCCATGGAGACAGCTTGCAATTTTCGTTTGACATTTTCATTTTAATTTTTACTGTTCAGAAATATTTATAGAATAATCCTGTGTGGTATGGCCAGACTCGTTTTCACAGGAACCTGAGCCTTATTACTGTCTGATTTTTTAAATGGTATATGCAGTATTGTCATTGTACCAACCACAATAGTCAAGTGATATTGGGTAAGCGCAAGCAAGTGTAGGCGCAAACAGTGCTTAAATGTGATGAACCATAACAGGTAGGTCTCAAAAGCCACTATATCAGTATCCAGTACTGCGTTATTATCTGAGGAATGAATGTTTTCACATGATGTTAACCTTCAATGCACAAGTCATCCTCTCTATAGGTTACAGGCAAGTGAGACTCCACAGGAGTGATGAGGCAATATTGCTCTGTAGTACAGATAATGTTTGTGCTTAAACAGTGCTTAGAAATATATATTCAGTGCTTAGAAATAAGCTCATTCTAACATTAGTAGCCGAAATTATGGTTGTATACAGACAATGTCTTCCATCTATTAAAATGCCTTTGAGGAGGTTTGCCACCATTCCATATGACAGTGCAGGAAAAAAAATGCTATTTAATTTCAGGAAATGTTTAAAAAGGCAATCAGAAATAATCAAAAATCACCATCTCTTTTGATAATGCAGTATGATATAAAAGTTAGAAATGGCAGGTAATTTCATGAAACATTTCAGGAAGTTATAGCTCAGTTGATAGTCTTGGGTGGAAATAAGTATCAAACATTAATTTAGCAATAATAGTTGTTTAGAAAGAAAGAAAATTAAATAATTGTTATTTAATGGCACACTAAAACATTAGAATCTTCTTATTCACTGTTTACCTGGAAGAATTCTCCATTCTCAGCTCTTGCCACAAATAAACGTGAACATGTTACCATTTGTCCTGTTTAGAGAGCAAGAAATATATTTAACAAATAAAGTATCTGTCTTTATTTGGACCAAACATGAGACAACAGAATTTGGAAGGCTTGGGAATGAAATTAAAACAAATCATTTAAATAGCTTAATTGACTGAAAGTGTGAATAACAGATTGTAAGTATTTTCATAAATTCAGCAAATGTGCCATAAGTGGAATTTATCAACCAGTGGATAGAGGGAGCTTTCCAAAACCCTACAGAATTTGTTATTTTCATTCCTGCTCTGAAAAAAAAAAAAAAATTAAGTATGTGGCTAACCATACATATATGTACTGTCTTCTCATGTTTTGGGGGGACACAATATGTTCATCCTGGAGAAGAGAAGGCTCCGGGGACACCTTATAACGGCCTTCCAGTACATAAAGGGGGCTACAGGAGAGATAGGGAGGGACTCTTGATCAGGGACTGTAGCAATAGGACAAGGGGTAATGGTTTTAAACTGAAAGTGTGGAGATTTAGATTAGATATTAGGAAGAAATTATTTCCTGTGAGGGTGGTGAGACACTGGAACAGGTTGCCCAGAGAAGCTGTGGATGCCCCATCCCTGCAGGTGTTCAAGGCCAGGCTGGATGGGGCTTTGAGCAACCTGGTCTAGTGGGAGATGTCCCTCTCCATGGCAAGGGGGTTGGAACTGGATGATCTTTAAGGTCCCTTCCAACCCAAACCATTCTATGATTCTGTGAATATTCCTATGGTTAGATACTCTCCCAGAATGGAGCCTTTGGAGGTCCTCCTGTGTATCCAAGCATGTCTTTACGTATCTGCATATCAAACACAGCTAGGACCAAACTCTACCTGTCTACCAGTGATCCGCTCAGGTTTGCCTTGTATCTTCAGAAAAAGTGGACTTTGGCCCCTGGTGAAAATGCTGGTTTGGCAATAACAACCCAGCCCAATTCCCAGGGCAAAGCTCCCTTTTACCTCTGTTGGAGGCAGGGCCAAGCACTACATTTTCACCTCTGACTGCTGGTCGTGAAGTCATACATAATGTCACTAGAGGTTTTAGCTCAGATTCAAAGGTTAAATGGAAGGTCTGTCCTTGCTTAAACCACAAATGAAAATTGTTAGTCCTTGCAGAGTACTTAAGAAAGAATGTCTTGTCATAAACACTCAACTCTCTTTAGCCACAAAATTCCTAGGATTGCCGTGAAAGGCTGTGATGCAATGAAATAGTGGTGAGAAGTGACTGGTAAATAAAGCAACCACGTTTACAGCACTTTACCATAGCTTCCACCAACTTTATGTGTTTGCATCATTAAATATCTTCCATATTTCTTCAAACTCTCTTGTACTGTACTTTTCCCCTTAGCCTTCCTAACTGTACTATTTGCTATAGACTTTATTTTATGCTTATGAAATATCTCTCTGGTATTGTTGTTCTTCTGATCATGAAAAACAGTAGTATTTTTTTAAATTATCCAGATGCCTTTATTCAGGATTTTTATAAAAAGTTCTCCACAGAGATCACTTTTAGATCTTTAATATGTCCATAGATTTTACATAGCTATTATTGTATGATCTTTCCCATGAAGTGAAGGTATGTTCTTCTTTACCAGACAGAGGTCTAATGTAAAAAAAAATAAAAAATCACTAAACAACTTTTTAAAAAAAGATCTTTTATACAGAAATAATGTAACAGAAAAAAATTTAATTGGCAACAAAAATGATAATGAATTACAAGTTGCAAAAGTCTGTTAAGTTGCAGAAAGATGGGGATACAATATTAACAAGAAAATGAAAACTGCCAATTGTTTTGGTATAGGACTATTTGTGTTTATACATGTGAGGCATTGGGAGAGAGAGCCTTATACTTAAATGAAAATAGTAAGCCAAATCAATCCTGTTATTTTTTTTTTAAAGCATGGAAATCACAGCTTCAGATGTCACAAGTGCTAACATGATATGCCATTCCAGCACTTGTAGCCCTAGAAAGATATACTTTTTACACTTACTAATCTGAATCTTGATATATTGGAACATCATTACCTATTTTTTCTTTATCAGAGCACTCCACTAAAGTTAAATTTAACATCTCGTTTATTGGAAACTTAGCTTGTAAAATCTGGCATTTTCATGTTTTTAAGGAAGCATGGAAACACACAATTCTTAGCTTCTGTATGTTTTTAGCATTTTCATTTCAAAGTTCCAGTTGGAAGGAATTTAAATGTTATGCCTAGGTATCACCAATAAAATATTTCTTCAAGCCATGGTCATACAAACATTGAATCTATGAACAAGAGACATGACAGTAAGAGGAAACACTTAATATATTATGTGTTACTCTCTTTTTCCCTCCAACTCCAAGTAAAAGTTTACTTTTGAAACACACTCTCTACTTTGGGCTTAAAAGGTGTTTGCCCAGATACTAGCTGTTCTTTCAGAAAATGCTGATTAATATTCATTAACAAAACGTAAAAGAAAATACTTCTTGGGACATATGTTGTCCTTGGATGAAAGAAATTATTAAATCAGCAGTAACAGCAGATTTCTGCACACTGCAAGGACACTGACACACTTACTAATTCATGCCTTGCTATTTTTTTATAAATTTATTTTGTTTGGAGATCAAACTTTGTATGATGTATGCACGGATTTCACATACTTTTTTCTTCACATGGTCCCTTTCCTACAAGATGAGGTTGAGATATTTGTTTTCTCAACCCTAGGTGCCCTAGATTAGCCTGGAAAGAGAGAATGGGTCCCTGCTCTTCTCTTCCCTGGAGACTGGGAGCACTGCTACCTAAAACATTTTGATGCTTGGGTCTCTATCCTAGAGGTCCAAAGGGAGACATGGGATGTCCTGCAGTTAGTTATCCTGGGCAGTATTCACCAAGAACACCAAACACCTCAAAGGCCACTTGAAAGAACACCAGTCAAGGTCTGCCTGTGTACCTGTGACCAGTCCTTATGAAGAGGACTGATGTGTCTGCACAGTATCAGAAGTAAGAGTAGTTTTTTGCCAGCTTTGTTTTGACAGCATCTCAGCACTTCTCTCAAAATTAACATTGTTGAGCTTTTGTCACTGAGGTGGCTGCTGACAAACGAATGGCATCCTGCGGTGCATCAAGAAGAGTGTGGCCAGCAGGTTGAGGGAGGTCATCCTCCCCCTCTGCTCTGCCTTGGTGAGGCCCCATCTGGAGCACTGTGTCCAGTTCTGGGCTCCCCAGTTCAAGAAGGACAGGGAACTGCTGGAGAGGGTACAGCAAAGGGCTGCAAAGATGATTAGGGACCTAGAAGATCTCTCTTATGAGGAAAGGCTGAGGGACTTGGATCTTTTTAGTCTGGAGAAGACTGAGGGAGGATCTGATCAATGCTTACAAGTACTTAAAGGGAGGGTGTCGAGGATGGGGCTGGACTTTTCTCAGTGGTGCCCAGGGACAGGACAAGAGGAAATGCGCACAAACTTGGACATAGGAAGTTCCATCTAAACATGAGGACGAACTTCTTTACTTTGGGGGCGGCAGAGCCCTGGAACAGGCTGCCCAGAGAGGTGGTGGAGTCTCCGTCTCTGGAGACATTCAAAACCTGACTGGACCTGTTCCTGTGCAACCTGCTTTGGGTGAACCTGCTCTGGCAGGGGGGTTGGGCTAGATGATCTCCAGAGGTCCCTTCCAACCCATATCATTCTGTGATTCTGTGATTCTGTGAAACTTCATATCACAAATAACCCTGCTCCCACCAACTCTGGAGGCCCTGGTGTTCATTACAGAGGTTACTGGGTAGTACTGCAGCAAAGAGATGTGAATGTTTCAGCTCCATTTTGATTACTGCTTAAATCAGAATTTAAATTCCCCATCTTTCATTGCAGCTGTCTTGTAGCTCAAATCCTGGAGACCCTCTTCCTTTCTGGATGATGCTCCGGTGGCTTTCAGCTACACGCAAACACTGGCTGTTACTGGATGATGCTTTCAAGTTTTGCCTTGCATGCAAGGAGAGATGGAAGCAGTACCTGTCTTGACAGACTAGGACACTGATTACACAGAACATATGGATTCCCATATGATGCTTCTTTCCTGGAGGTGTTCAAGGCTGGGCTGGATGGGTCTTTGAGCAACCTGGTCTAGTGGGAGGTGTCCCTGCCCATGGCAGGGGGGTTAGAACTCGATGATCTTTAAGGTCCCTTCCAACCCAAACCATTCTATGATTCTGACTGATTTTATGAATTCGGTATTACTTTGTCATATATTTTCTAGCAAACACTGCTAACATACCTCTTAATCTTGCCTAGAAGCAGCTGCATGTCAGTATAAGACAGGATTGTAATTCTGGATAAAATGAAGGGCTGGTGGCTGGGAGAATTTCCAACTGTCACATTTGGTCTATTAATGTTATTATATAATACATAAACCTTCCTTATGTGTATTTGGACCACCACTGCTACATCTAAAAGATCATTAACAGTAAGCGACTCAGTCCAGTAGGACAATGAGTGTGTTGCTACAGAGTGACCAAGAAAATAAGAAACTGCTTCTTCCTGGTTATTAACAAAGGTTAGGTTGAAACAACAGAAAATCCTTAACAGAAAAGAAGTGACAAAGGCAAATGAATTGGTCCCCAATGGTGAAAATAGACAAGCTGTCAGGACAGGGGCAGCTTTTGGGTCCTCTCTGGATGAGGATGAGGGAGTGAAGCAGACCTGGCCGGAGCCCAGCCCCAGGTAGAGGGAGAGAGCTGCAGGAAGAAGCTGGGATTGCTGAAAAGGCTGGACAAACTCAGCAGGTTTTTTACTGTGGGAACAGGAGGGATTTCTGCAGAGAGCTTGCTGTTGCTTCTACACCCTACCCGAGGGGCAGCACAGGGAAACTGCCCCTTGTGAGCAGGGAGGGTCTAGCCAGACACATATGGGCTGTGCTGTAATATTTCCTCTTAGGTCCAGAACATAGACCTTGGCTCCATTCAGTTATTAGTAGCTTCTAAACCTCCATGTGACCAACTATTTGTACCTGGAAGCCCAGCTTTTGATTTTTTTTTTTTTTTTTTATTTCTTGAAAAGATGTCCCAGAACATAACCCATACGGTATTATTACTGAGGTTCATCCAATCTGAAACAACAGCTCTGAACTTTTAATTCTCCCATTCTGAAACTAAGTCATGGTATAAGACGTCTGCTTTTAGTAACATGTATATATATTATGTATCTAAACCCCAGAGACTCCCAAATTCCTTCTGTTATTTCTTTTCACAGAAATGCACTGAGAAGTAGAATCCTTTACTTTGTAGGTTTATCATCTGGAACTGCCCCCAAATATTTACCAGAAAGTTGTAGTATCCAAGGACCTTGAAGAAATTAGCTTTGACTTGGCTGGAAATCTGTATTTATAGTTCAAGAATGTGTAAAGACTTGTGCATGATGGATATTATGCAGGAAAAGATGTCTGGGAACTTTGAAGCTAGAGGTGTGAGGCACATCTGTCCTTGAAAAGGGTCATCTACAACATAGCAAAGTTGTTGAGATGAAATTTCATCTGGAAATGTACAACTTCTTTTATTTTACTCTTGTGCATGACATGTTGTTTTGAAGAGTCGAATATATATATAAAAACCATGATTATATCTTTAACAAACAAAGGTGTTAGTTTCATACTGCAAAGGGAACCCAGTGAGAACTTTCAGCATCCATAGTGTCACCCTAGTGCATCTCTACATGTATGAAAGCTCCATGGAAATTCTTTCTCAAAACCTGGATTTGATTTTTGCACACCCCAGCAATTTCTAGTCTTGTCTCAGAGAGGAGGGAATCTGTATCAGAAAATTATTTTTCTCTGTTTCTAGGTCCTCAGCTCAGGAAAAAGCAGGAACTTAGAGATTCATAGATCACCAGGGTTTTGTACTTGGTCTGTCTTGCTCATGGTTTTATAGATCCTGTATTCTGTATGGAAATTTGATTAAAAAAATAATCCCTTTCGAACATAAGGCAGCAACAGAACAATAAATGGCTGTTTGTTTATGGGCAGCCATGCTTGGTGGAATACAGAACATGAAGGGGAGCTAGGAGGAATCCCTCCTATGCTTAAGTGACTCCACATTCCTGATATATTGTTCACGATGCAGGTGGGAGAGAAGGAGTAGACCTCAAGGGGTTTATTTATCCTTCAGAATTTAGTGTAATTTCCTTTAGCATCAGTGGAGCTTGTCTTTGCAGAGGAAAGAGTTGACTTCATTTGTAATTAAAAGGTCTGGTTTATTACTAAAATATAAGGGTGGACTGAAAAATAACAAATGTTGCCAATTATAAGAGGAATACATCTACATATGTACAATGCATTGTTTGAAGTCTTGCTTGTGCCTTGAATAAAGATTTGCTCCTATACGTGTGAATATTGTATGTGTTGAAGATGAAATAAAACCTAGAGGATCCTGTCAGGATCCTGTTATACTGACAGAAGGGATGTCCCCATCATATATTCATTCATTCTTCGCTTCATCCATTCACTTATTTCTAACAATGGCTGTTTTCTGACAATTTTGTTAGCTGTTGGACTTCCAGGCAGACAGAGCTCTGGGATGAATGTTCTATTAGTCTTTTATTTTCCAGTCATTGAGGTAGATAACTGACAGGATAAAAACATATCCCAGGAGTTTATTTTTCCAAATTTTTTTTCTTAATTCCTTTAACCAATGCTGTAAGTGTGTCAGCTGCAAACCATAAGGAAACTGTATTTGCAAGTCTTAAGTGGTGCTTGACATCATGGTAAGAACAGTTTATCTTTGACTTCTGCTATGAGAAATGGTCCTTGTTATATGAGTGACTATACAAACAGACTAACATGGTTTTGTCAAGCTGCAGAAAGGTGCTATTTTTTTCTTTTCTAGATTGCTGTCTGCTTTTAAATTATCCATTTAATGAAAGACTGTTAGCAACAAACCTTGACAGTGTATTAAACATTCACAACCACCTAGATTTACAGTTTAAATGAAGTGACTAAGTCACTCACAAAAAGCCCCTTAGTTTAGAAAAGCAGGTTTTCACTAGCTTTCATAAAACACGGTGCTGTTAATAAAATGCCTTCAGTCTGCAATGTAGTTGTTTAGGCAGAATAGTAACATAGAGATGGTTCTTTAAATTTATTTTCTAGATGGATGGATGATTTCTTTTTAAAAGACAGCATTGAAATGGACACCGTGTTAAAAAGAAAAAAAAAAAAAAAGTAGCAAAACACAGCCCTCCTTTCTGAAGGATTATCTGCCCAGGTCAAAACATAAACAATGCAAAAGTGCAAGGGCTTTGTTATGCATGAAGCCTATTGGCCATTTCAGAGCAGTCCTCTGTGTCACCGAAGCGAGCTGATGACAGATGGTGAGACTGTCCTTGCGAATTTTTCACCTTAACGTGACAGGCTATATGGAAATGTCCTGTGATCACTGGGGATTCTCCAACTGTCCCTTGGTAATCAACACAAACGGCAATAATTTTTAATTTGGACCCTGAAGCAGTTTTAAAGATGTGCCTTTATGTATAAAGTCTTTATACTATTTTGCAAGAACTATGAACAATGGATGAATACAATGGATTTCACATCGCATTTATAACAATTAACCTTTAGTTGTTTAGTGAAGAAAGACAGTTTATAAAATAATTCCACAATGGAAGTAAAACTCCTAAAAAACATCAAGAAAGCAAGCAATTAGTCAAAAGAAAACCTCGAACACTTTGTACTCTATTTTCAGGAAATATATTCTAGTTCCCCTTGGCACCTCAACAAATTTTGGTCAAGCATTATTATATTCTGTTAGTTGTATTTAAAAGATAGAATTCTTCAATTTTGCATTAGTTTTTTATTCAAAAGGAAAACATCATATGTGAATGCAGGGCCAAACACTGTTCTGTTTAACTTATGCCTGACAACATGAGTAGCAATACTTGATGTACAATATTCAGTCCTTCACAAACCTTACTGCTGCTCAGAGCTAGAGCCACAATACATCAGAGAAAGAGGCAGCTCAGCATCCACCAGGGCAGGCAAAAAAGCCAGGCAACCTCTCCCCCCACAGGCAAAACCCCTAGGTCTCCATTCAGACCCTGTTTTGTGTGGTATCAGCCTTGTTTTTCGTCTGTTCCCAGCCTGTGTCCTTACAAAGACAACATTTTGAAGAGGTGCAAGTGCTTGGTGGGAGCTGTGGTGGGACCCTGGGGAGGGCTGAGCACCACCATCTCACTGGGAACTGAGGTGGGGAAAAAGAGCGTTGTGTCTCTGTGGTAAACTAGACCAAAGAGGATGAAAGTGTGGGCCATGGTAACAGATGTACGAAGGGGAGAGTTGCTGAGTACCACTGGCTCCAGCTCGAGGGTGTGCTTTGCTGCAGCAGCAGTGGGTATCAGGCTCTGATGGCACAAGGCCTTTCTGGTTTGCTTGTTGGAATAAGCATTGAGACACCATGCTGATAAAGATCAGAGTACAGGGATACAGTATTTTGTGCCCTGCTTTGACCTCAGACTTGCTGCTTTGACCTCAGGCTTGGGCCCCAGCTTAGCAGGTTTCAGGGACTGATGCCGTGTGTTTATTTTTCCTTGTGGATACTTCAGATAGCCACTAGTTATGGTTGAAGAAAGGCCTTGAAGACTTTGCACGAAGTTTCTATTTTTAGGCGGAAAGTGTCATAATGATTGTATTGTGTGATTCCAGCTTATATTTTAGGCTAGTACTCTAAGTCCGGGTTTTCACTTTGCTTTACTTTGTACTTAAGCTGTTCTAATTATTGATTGAAAGGCGGTCTAAGAAAAGACTAGAGATCATGAGCTGAGAGGTTTTGGTGCTCTGTCGATGACCAGACTGAACCAATCTCATATATTCAAGTCATTCTTCCCCATTTTCAGAGGTGCAGGATATTCAGACTTTGAATTGAATGAGAGTTTTCAGTTCTCAGTGACTTTGTCAACTGGACCATCTCAGTTTTGGGTGCCCAACTCATTTACTTGTTACCTGGTTTTGACAGTTTTAGCCTCTAAAATAGTTTTAGGCATTTGTCTAACTCTCTGAAGCCATATACCTATATATAGATAAATATAGATTTCTAGTCTACAGACACAGATGGTTTAGACTCAGTAGAAAATCAATTCTGGGAATTTCAGCACACATTTTATCAGGTTTTATGTACAGAATTGATATCTGTTCAGAAATACAGTATATGAAGGAACGATGTTTATTTATGTATGTATGTACGTATTTATTTCCTTTTTAGGGGAGGGAAAAAAGTTAGTTTTGACATTTTTTCCAGCCTAGATTTTAATGAGAAAAGTTTGCTGTCATTTCTTCATTGTCAGCATCAGGTACTGTAATTTACTCATGTAATACATTGTGGCCCAAAGGTATATTGCCAGCCAACAGAGTGATTTCATAACAAAAGAATCAATAGCTCATTATTTTTGGACTCTGAATAGTTTGCATGTTGCTTTAGAGATTTCATGACATTTAGGAGATTATTTGCAAATTAAAACAATCTTTGGATCAATCCATTAAATTGTCAGTTAATCTTCTTAAATTATACTATGTTTTAAGCTCCATGTAAAAAGAATATTAATTTTGTTTTCCTTTTTCTTTTTTTTTTTTTTTTTTTCCAAACGAGGGATAGAAATTTGAACTGGTTATCTAACTGGATGATGTTGTTAGCTTCTGAGTAGTTGTTCTATTACATCTCTCTATAAAGTACCAACAGCAAAACAGTGGTAGCTATTAAAACTCCTCTTCTAAATTTATTGGTCTGACAATTTAAACACATGGTGCTGCAAGTGGAACCCCCCTTGAATCATCTTGCTGTAACTTCTGTTACACAAGTACTGGGCTTAAATTAGCTTCCTCCTCCAAGTTCTTTTTTCAGGAGGTATACAATGCAGAAAAACAAGCTAATAAGTCACTGAGAGGAATGTGATTTTTGAGTTAAATTATACAAAAGTGACTTCTTTAACGTCACTTTTTGCATTTAGTTGCTTCTGAACTATTAAATATGCAGCTGTGCGAAGGCCACCTTGTCCAGCCCATCCTTCCTCCACCCCTTGTGTTCTGTGGGCTGCCTCAGTTGAAGGCTGGGGAGCCAAATTTATGGTGGGCCTGCAGTGAAGTAGCGATTAAAGCTCTTTTGTGCACAACATCGCCTAAACCCGCTTTTCCATGTGTCGTGGTTTAGGCTGAATTTACCAAAACCGGACCGACAGATGGCCCTTCCCCCCCCCCTCCCCCCCCCAAAAGAGGAGAGAGGGGGAGAAAGAGATAAGGAGATTTAGAAGTCTAGAATGAACTAAACTACTTTAACGAAGAATTAATATTAAAATAAAAATAAAGAAGAAAATAATGAAATAGATACAATATATACAAAACCATATCAAGATCCCAGGATGACAGTCACGTCACCGGCAGGCACTGGGGAAGTCCCAGGCTGGACTCAGTGACGAATGGGAACTGGATTCCAGCTCTGGAGTCAGGAACACACGGATCGGGATCAAAGGCAGATGAACAGACAGAGTCCTCTCTGGACGTCGGCCGTCGCAGGAAGGAGACCTGACCCTTTGATCCCTCAGCTTTTATACTGAGCATGGGGCAGATGGGATGGAATACCCCAGTTGGTCAGGTTTGGGTCACCTGTCCTGTCCACTCCTCCCCACCAATGTGACCCCTCTACGTTTTTTCCGTTTCCGACCCTCTAAGGGGGCAAATAACGAAACTGGCTGACCTTGGTTGTTACAGCAATAAGTATAAGCAAGGGCCTCCTTGCATACCGTTCCTCGGCATGGAGCACAATCATTGGTCTTATCATTCTGAGAACGAGCAGTTTTTTCCACAATATGCCGTTAATTTCAGAGAGTTAGAGGAGGCCTAGCTAGGATGTAAAGTTACACAACAGAAAATTGGTTCGGTTTTACTTCAAACCGGGACACCATGGTAAGGCCACCTCTTTTCCCTGGCAGACACTTGCAGCTACGCTCCCAGGATGCTCACCTGCTGGGCAGACCTGTCTCCTAAGGGAGTGGAATAGCAGCCACAGAGCTGCCTCTGCTTTTCTGGTTGCTGTATTGCCCCTCAACTTGTCAGCAAAGGAGCTGTTCTGCATCCTCCGTCCTCCCCCTCACTGCCCTCCTCCCCTTCCGTCCTTCTCTGAGTCTCTGCTCCCACAGACATTTGCTGTAGCAGCCCCCTGTGGTTCCCGGGGACCTTCCCCATCCCTCCTGGCAGCACAGTTCCTGACTTCAGCCCTCCACCCGTGCCCAGAAGGGAGCAGGGAGATTTTTCTCCCCGTGAGGTTACTTCATTTATTAGTCTGCAGATTTTGTGGCAACATATAAACCAGAGGAATGCAGACATCTGCATTTGCTCATATTTCTCTTGTTCCAGCATCTTTGGGCAATAGCTGGGGAAATACACTAAAGAGCAAGTGCTGGAATGACTTTTACCCCAGATTTCCCTCTTTTTTAGAGATCCATCACTACGGGTTTCACTGGCCTGAATTTTCTATAGAAAGCAAACTTAGAACTAGTAAGTAATTTTTTTTTTTCTTGCAGAAACCTCTTTTTGCAGAAATCAGTTTTAGAGTATGTATACAGCAATATTCCTGCTGTGGGAATTTGTGCCTGATCAAGCTGGAAAACAGGGAGAGCACTCTGGTTAGACTAACTGCAGCTAACCAGTATCACCTGACTAGGAACTACAGAATGCTTTTAGCCTGTACAGGATTGATCCATTGAGTAAAAAATAATGGCCCGAGCGTGCCAATAAGTAATGACAAATAGTAAATACATCAGAAAATATCCCAACAATACCTGGACTCTTTGAACTGAATAAAAAGCTACATTTTCTTGGTATCTTTGCTAGACTCTTTTGCCTTGACTCCACATGGTTTGCCATTTTTGGCAAAGTGTGTGGCTTATGTGTCGGGTTTGCTAGGAACGGTCATCTAATTGTGTGACACCAGAGACAAAATCGTGGCTATGTGGGTGTCCATGGCAGAACTTTGGCAATTTGATTTCATCTTTCTTGACCAACATGCTCGGTCAGTTTGATACATCCGAAAATTTTTCAGGCACTTCAGTTCTGACACTTGCTGTGTTTTCAATCAGCAATGCTAAAGCTTGTTTCCTGCAAATACTTGAACTGCTTGAATACAGTGTTATGTCCTAGATAACTTCTAACCACCAATGTTAGAAATGCAAATTAGATTTAGTTCATAAGAATGCTCGGTTCCACAAAGACACTATAAATGCAGTCTTCTCCCTCTTGATACCGTCCTAATGCAAGTAATAATGACATACAATAAAACCAGCAAGGCTTCTGGACAAAAGCTAACATTTTGTCCTCCAAAGTCTGAGTGACTTGAAAAGACATCATTGTGCTACTCTTTGAATGTACCTTATTGAGTCGGTGTACTGGGGTCTGTGTTTATTCTGTGTTTATCCCACTAAATTTCCAGTATTTAAAACTGTCACATTCTTTTAAGAAGACTTTTTATTTGAAATAACTTCTAATGTATTCAGAGTTGAAAACATCTTTAAATGGCTTTGCGATAAGCACACAAGGGAATACAAATATATGAGTTCTGCTGTTAATGTTATTTATTATTTGTAGTGTGGCAGCGCTGGTGATTCACTAATGTGTGAGGAGGTGTATAAACACAGAAATGAAGCATCCCAAAGAATCCGTAACTCTTTCATTCCTCCCTTGCTGATCCCAGTATGACTTGCCGGAATGACAGTTTGCTAGATGAAGTCAATACCCGAAATGTTGCTTTTCCTAAATTGAAGGTCTGCAGTTTTTCTGGAGACATTAAATATCCCTTAATTTCTCTCTTTTAACTATGAATATATTCATTTTTAAGGGCAGACTCTCAAAATTAGCTGCTTAAAGCATGAGACTTGACTGTCTTGAATATTAATACAGAGGGACTAATCCTCTGAACTGTCCTGTGCTCGTGACCTCCGTGCAGCTGCTCTCTTATGTGACGACCACAAATTTACCTAACACCAGCTGGGCATCTCAAGAGCTAAAAGCAGCAGCGTTTGAGCGTGGGCTGAAGTTCGGGAGGGAAGTTTTTAGGAGGCTCCGGTCTTTTATGACGTGGGGTCAACACAACAGTTGTAAAATGTTAACTGAAGGGGTACTCTGGTGCCTGCCCAGATGATTTTTTCCTTGTTGCTACTTTCCACTTCCACTGTGCTGCTCCGGAGACGGGAGGTGAAGGAATAAAGTCAGCCAATGTGAGAGCATCTTAACAGCCTGTGTCACCATCTTTGCTGACATAGGACATAGAAAAGCCAGATTTTTAACTCAAAGGTGATGTCTTTTTCACCCTTGTGTGTCAGAGTGGAAATGCAGGAGAGGGAAGAGGGTTCTTTGTTTATTATAGAATCATAGAATGCTTTGGGTTGGAAGGGACCTTTAAAGATCATCTAGTCCAACCCCCTCCCCCTGCCATGGACAAGGACATCTTTCAGTACATCAAGTTGCTCAAAGCCCCATCCAGCCTGACCTTGAACACTTCCAATGATGGGGCATCCACAACTTCCCTGGGCAACCTGTTTCGACGTCTCACCACCCTCATCATAAAAAAATTCTTCCTTATGTCCTATCTAAATCTACCCTCTCTCAGTTTAAAACCATTGCCCCTTGTCTTAGTATTACAGATCTTGATAAAAAGTCTCTCTTTTTCTTATAAGCCCGCTTTATACTGGGAAGGCTGCAAAAAGGTCTCCTTGGAGCCTTCTGTTCTCCAGGCTGAACAACCCCAGCTCTCTCAGCCTGTCTTCATAGGAGAGGTGCTCCAGCCTTATGATCATCTTTGTGGCCCTCCACTGGACCCACTCTGACAGGTTCATGTTTTTCTTGTACTGAGGAATCGAAGTGGGGTCTCACAAGAGTGGAGTAGAGGGGATCACCTCCCTCAACCTGCTGGCCACACTTCTTTTGATGCAGGCCAGGATGTGGTTGGTTTTCTACGCTGTGAGCATACATTTTCTGCTCATGTCCAGCTTTTCATCTACCAGTATCACCAAGTCCTTCTCCACAGGACTGCTTTCAATCACTTCATCCACCAGCCTGTATTGATACTGGGGGTTGGCCCGACCCAGGTGCAGCACCTGACACTTGGCCTTGTAGAACTTCCTGAGGTTCACATCAGGAAATCTTAGCTGTCAGCCACCTGTGCCTGTACTGCAGGGTCACTGAAGCATTGAGTTTGTTGTAGCCTCCCAGGATTTCCCCTATTCTTTCTTTCCACTTAGTATTTCTCATTGTCTTCTAAAACCCAGGTGATCTGAGTGTCAGAGTGATAGCGTACGCAAATTTGTGCCTGATGCTCAAAGGATGTAACCAGAAAAGGGGTGCATGTGTCTCCTGCCACAAGGAGGGCAGAAGAAGAGGCTATCCAGACTGAACTCTCACTGCAACACTTGTAGCCAGCAGCTTGTATTTGGTTTTTAAATTGAAATAGAGGTTTCTTATTCCTGGGACTTCTTTCAACAGAGAAAATAGCAAAACGATGTAATTTTGGGGAGAGAGAGGTGGGAAGAGCGACAGGATGCCTACCTTGACAGTAGGTCTTGGTGCTTTGATTTTCCTCTGATGAAAGTCTTTCCTTTTTTCCTGCTGCTCCTTTGCTGCTCGCTGCTGATACATCCATGTAATCTGATGTGGGATGCCATGGTTGTGTCCTGAAAGAAGTGTAGGCTTCCAAAAGCTAATAGCTTCACATGCAGTGTTGTGAGGGTGTTCCTAGGGTATTTCTGGTTCTGGAGTTAATTTGGTTAATGCTACCTCTGTGTAACACAGTTTGGACATGCCCAGAATTATGAGCTTAGCACTTGTCAGAGAAAAGATTGCTGGTAACTTTTCTTCTGCTGCAATTTTCTAGGGAGAGAAGAGGGAAGAACCGAGGCAGTGGTGCAATCTACTGCTGTCTCCTCTTCTTGCTTGCTTCTGCCCGTGGTAGGGCAGAACTGGTGAGCTGTGAACAAAATTCCTCATCGGTACACCCCACCCTCATGAGGTTGTCTGCAAGTACTGTTTTTCACAACCCCTATTTTCCCCAGTACCTAAACATTTCTGCTGAAATATTGAAATTTTGGGAAGAAATCTTCCTCTATTAAAAATAAACAGGAGAAAAAAAAGGAAAAAGCACAGAGGTCAACCAGTTCCAGTGTAAACTCCCCCCTTCTATCTTCACCGGCTGGATGTTTATGATAAATTGAGTGCATCTTATCTGTGACTTGCTTACATAATGAGGTTGGTCCTTATTATCATATTGCTGCTCCCTCTAGAAGGAGAAAGGGTGAGCTTAGGTTTTAGATCTTTTGTAATTACAGGAAAATATGCAACTAAGTCATGTTCTCCTCACAGGATTCTCAAAGCTTTTCCATTTGATCCTTCTTACTATTTTAAGAAGAAAGTCTTTGGCAATGTCTGTGCTTTTTTATTTATTTTTTATTGCTCTGCACATTGTGCAACTGTGTTGGATGCATGATTGATGCCATCCCTACCTGCCTAGAAAGATAAAGATAAAATATCTTAGGGAGTATTTTCTCCAAGTGATGCATACATGGAATTCCCATTAATGTTAATGTGAGTTGTGCAGATCCACCCAGTGACTGAAGACAAGGCTGAAGACGTGATAGTTTTATTAGGGCTTATGTCTTTCATGGCAGGCAGGTTTCTTTGAATTTAACAGAAAGCCATCTTAAAAAATGCCAGTTCTGTATGATATGCAGATATATTGCCATTAAATTTTATGCCCAAATCTTACAGCTGTAGCTGATCTTAGTAAAGAAATAGGCTTCTATTACATATCTTCCACTAACTCGTTTCCATAATTCCAGCCTGATGGTTGGAACTCAACAAAGGATTTTAATAAATTGGCATAAGCCGAAAATGAGGAAAGATGAAATTCAAAACATACCCCAAAACGATTCTTTCTGAAGGAAGCAATGAGGATGAATTGAACACCCAAGGCAATATTGAAAAGGCCCTGAATCTACGTTCCTTCCTTATTTTCTTTTGCCAGCAAGAATCTAATGTGAACATGTGTGCAGCTTGACATGTCGGCTGAGGTCCAATGTTTGCACTTAAAAACATCTGGCACAAATTCTCTACAAGTGAAGAGACAGGTTTTGTCATTCTGTCACCTACTGTCCACAAGCTTCATTACCAATAGTGTGATTTTTTGCATTCATCTGATAAAGGAAAACACACAGATTTTGAGCAGTTCTGGAGAATTTCTCAGTTTACGACATTAAAATGGGCATACCATTTCACGGTTGCTATTGCTTTTCCTGAGGTGTTGTTGAACTCTTGGTCAGCATTCAGCCATGATGGATGAAAGTCTTGAGGCACTGTAGGAGCTATTTTTAAAAGCCAGCCATGCCAAAATATTTCATATGAAGATATTTGGTTATATTTGGAAACTTTAAAAAAATGCTTTGATTTTCATGCCTGACACTCAGCTGCCCTCCAAGTTAGAAGGTCCAAAACTGTCTATTAAAATTGCATTTTAAAATTGTTCTGGTAACAATGACAGAAATGCTGGGGCGTTGAACACATTCTTACAAAAGAACACGTTATGGGAAATCCTTCCACAACCATGTCAGCTTAGATCAGGACTAAGGAAAAAATGTCTGCCCACTGAGAACTGTTTTGTCATAGACATTCTTATAAGCAGTGCATGTTGGATTCTGCTCTTCAAAGCTGTTGGAGAATTAAGATTTATTAATACAGAGCTCCAGGCCCTAAATTGGATGTAATTGTGCTTTTGAAAACCTTGCTGCGAGGGCTGATGGAGTTCACCAAGGCCGAGAGGATTCTGCGGCTATGCCTGCCCCAGTAGACAGAGCAGAGCCGGGGTGGGGGCTTGAGTGCCAGCCCACGAGTGTCCACAGTGTCTGGTTATTAGCACTTGTCCTTGGCACAATGCAGGCTTGTGCCAAATAGCATTTTCCGAGACAAAGCCTTGGCACGTGGTGGAGAATAACACAAGTTAGGGGCTGCTCTCGATAGGCAGGTTGGATTAGACCATGTTGTTTTGGGGAGGAAGAAAGAAGGTTTAGCCAGATGGCCGTGAGCCATTATGACATTTGCCTTTAGGGTTCCCTAGTCGGTTTTATTTATCAGGGTAGACATCACCTGTACAGTCTCATATGTTTGTAGCAGTGGGATGCTTGTTAGTAACTAAGACAAAAATATCCTGATTCCTTTGAAGCTTTTACATACGTTGACCCAAATCACTCATTTTTTTCAAGGACTTTGTAAAAAAACCCCAACATATGAATTAAATCAATTTGATATCTCATCTCTCAAGTGTTCAACTGATAGTCTGGCGGCTAATCCTGGTTGCTCTCTTTCCCAGGGCACCTTGGAGACTCACAGGAGCTTGCTCCAGGCTAAATTAATTATTCTAGTGACGGTGGCAGCTGCATGATCCCAGCTGCCTTCTTTTCCGGCCACATGATAGCAGTAGGGCTCCAAGAAAAAGGGCCACAGGCTCCATGTATTAATCTAGTAGTGGGGACCCACTCCTGACAGTACTTGTGCTTGAGTCAACCCTTGAGCATACACTGTATGGCGCATGGGACGTCCATGCATAAGTCCCTGAAAGCACTGGGCCTACTGCAGGTACGATTAGGTCTGTCTATGTTATGTCTGTTGATATTTGCAGAGGAAGAAGCAGCCCAGTCAACCAGAAAAGCTGTCCAAGTCCTTGACTACTGTCGAAGTGTCCTTTTGTTCCCTCTGAGCTCATAATAACTCAAGAGCAACTATTTGACTTTAGGATGTCTGGGTCTTTCAGTCCTTTCTGTGTGACCCGTTGTTTGGACCAGAGAGATGAAGAACTCCTGGGAGAGTTCATCCACAGAAGTTCCTAATTTAATACATATGTAAGTACCTAATTCCAAATTGATGCCCAGCAATTGCCTGACGGTGTTGGTGGCCTGGGATCCTTGGCATGAGACTTAAGCCAGAGAATTCCTAGTGGCCTTCATCTCTGTTCCTTGGCATCATCCCTTTCAAGCGGGGCACCTGAAAATGTCAAGCTGCTCCATGCCTAAACCATAGCAAGATTTACAAATCATGGGTGTGTTTCTCTGATCTTCTTGGCAGGTTCTGATACAATAAAATACTTCAGGATGTCTTTACGAGCTTGGGTCACAAACAAAACCCAATGACCCATCTCAAATTCTCAACAGCCCAGTGCACGGAGCACTCATGCATAATACGCAGGCTCATTTTCTTCTCTTGCTTGCTTTGGAACACAGATTTGAAGCCACATCTTACCCTCCCAATAGAAAATCTTCAACCAGATCAAGAATTCACCAGCTATCACACAATAGCATGCTCTAAGATGAATCCTTCATCCCCTCTTGGTGAAGCTAATCTACTTAATATAAAATACTTAAAATATTCATAGCAAATATTCAGACTCTATAGCTTAATGACTATGGCTGTCGCCTGGAAGACTGGGTTTCTAATCACTGTCCTAATGAATAAACATCTGAGATTTGCAGATAGTGGACAATGCCAAAGAGAAAGTACTCCTTTCAGAGCAGGGTGCGTTATCGGTGAGTATTTAGCCAAGAAATTACTACAGCTTCCTTCAGCTCCACAGGGGCAAATTTTGAGTGGAGAAACCCCTGTCTCTGGGAGGAAATTATACTTGCAGTGCTGAGATACCATAGTGATAGCATTCTATACAAAAATAAAAAAAGAGCCTAAAACAAACTCTTTAACCCAGTCTTAGTATTGTTGTAGCCTACAGGAAAGATCTTCAACCAAAATTGCAAAGTTAGACTGACAGTGGTGCTTTTGGATGATTGCTCCTATTCATCAGACCTCCAGTCCTTAGTGAAATCAGGATGAAGAGGGTTACATTGTTTTTTCTGTAGTGTAGGCTTAGAAAAAAAAATAATGTTGTCCTATTCATTTATTATCAAATTTGAACAGTTTGCTTTTGAAATGTTGAGTTACCCCAGATGAACTCTCCGTTTTAGTCAGTAACTAGTTCAGATTGCCTTCCATGGGACTCTAAAATCAATACAGGGAATGAGATATAGATGGGTAAATGTGCATTAATCCACTAATTTAATCTTCATCTTCAAGTCATTATGCTAAAAAAAAATCAAGATTCTGATAAATTGGACTTTTTTTTTCTTTTCTCCTACGACCCACTTAGAAATCCAGAAGTCATAAAGTTTTGCCTTGTCACAAGCTATAAGTTATGGTGGCACAGCAATATTTTTTACTGTCCAGATAAAAAAGGAAATTACTAACTCCATCCTTGCCTGGTGATGCAGTTAGCTGCCTGAGGTCTCAGTGGTTTCACTTCATTTAACATGAAGAAGTATAAAACTGACATATAAAAATTCCCTTGAGCGATCATTCATAATTGTAAAAAAAAACTTTTGGTAAGGTTTTCTGATCTATCCACACATTGATTTTTATGCAGAGATCATATTTTTTTATTTTTTCCTTTTTTTTTTTTTACAAACAAAAGGTTCTTTCACATTTGTTGCGCAGTTTTCCATTTGGGTGGTTTTCCTTTGTTTTTATTTTGATACTGTATTTAAATTTATTTTCTACACCCATTCTTTGTAGTCTCTGAGATAACCAAATGTTGAGATTTTGGGAATCTTCTGCATTCTCCAGGTATTGCTGGAGTTGCTAACTTTAGTAATGAGGCTTTCTTGATTTTTTTCAATAAAATCATCCAGACATTTTAGCAAAGTTACCATTTCTGTTATTTTATGAATCCAGTCTCCCAAATTCAGTGAGGGAGAAGACTTTAAGGCTCTTCAGAAGGCATTCTTGTAAATAGACCGCACAGATTTCCAATCTGTAATTATGGCACTTACAAGCCTCATGCTTTGAATATTTAGTCTCTCCAGGTAGGCTATATTTGCAGGAAATTTTGATCATATTATGGTGGGTGCAGTTCACGCATGTAAGGGAATTGGACTGATTGAAAATATATTAAGACAAATGTGCAAATACCAATAATTTCTACAAAACGCTGAAGTCAGTACCAGTATTTTCCATGTAGTCCTTAATGTGTCAGATCTGAATGACATCAGTGTCACAAAGGAGAACAGGGACATTCTTGTTAAAAAGAAAATAGGTTGTTTTGAAAGACACCACCAAAGGTTTGTAGAGCCCAAGATCTTTTATCTTCTAACTAGTTACCAGGTAATTTATACTGTGGCTACTGATCATTTTAGTCAAGGTAAAACAGTGATGAAAGCGACCAAATACCAAAGAACTGTTGAAACAAATAAATGTGCTTACACATTCACTTGGTGTGGGGGAAGTCAGTAAGGAAAGATTTGGGTTTCAAGCTTTTGTGAGGAAGCAATAAATAAAGGCAAGTTCAAAATAGAGCACATTTTAAAAAATTGAGAATGATAATGGTTATTTGTTTACAATGAGGAATTAAATTAGACTGACCAATTCATAGTGTTCTCAGAGAGAGTGTGTTTAAGCTTTTAAACATTATGCTATTGCAGCGATGGGAAATCATCGAAATCTCAGCTTTTAAGTAGGAAAAGGTTGTCCCTTCATGGTTGTACAGAAGAAGGTGGAAAATGGGATCCCAGAAGGCTTAAGATAGAGAACTGAGTCATGAGACATAAAAAAGTTAAAAATATCATTCTACTGATTTTTATAGCAACCTCTTATCTCTTTGATGTCTGCCTGAAAAATCTATGAACGGTTGTCTTGTTGATGGCATTCAGTGCCTCTGAGCTCCTAAGTTAGGTGGGAAGAGGCTCTGAATTGAATGTCGTGGTAGCAGGTTAGTTCATCTCATCCCTTTCTCTATGCCTGTGGCTTCCATGGAAGAAAAATTCCTCTGCACAGAACCTGAATGAATGAATGTAGCATATGCCACTCTTACCATTTAGGATATGATAGAGCGTACGACTTTTTAGTTTCCTAGAATTTAAATGTTGGTTACTCAGGCAGTCAGTGAGAGACAGAGAAACCTGCCAAAGAATTCAACCCCCCTGCACCAGACACCTGACTTAGACTGGGGTGAATCACTCTTGAGAATTGGCCACCCTTCCTCGCTGGCTGTTACTGGAACCAGGACAACTAGGTCAGGCACGCTGTATCTCTTTTAGATGCTTCACGTCAGGTGAGAGCCCTGATTACAGGCCATTAAACTTTTTCCACCAGTAATCACAGGAGAAGGAGATTCCTCATGTGACTTCTGTGAAGCGAAATGCACGGTGTCATCGCTTGACTGCCCAATTTCCAAGTTCCTGTGACAGCGTATGGGGCACTATGGGTATCAAAGGAAAGTTTTGTTCCACAAGGACAAAACTGTATCAGTTTCCCTAGTCAGAAACAAATGATTATTTTTGATTGAAATCTTCTGGTAAATCCCAGATTTTCAGGCTGAAGTAGATACCACCTAGGAAGCTGCCGGCCCACAGGGTGAAAGTGGACCCCATTATAAGCAAATGAAAACAAAGTCTTTCAAAGAGAGGTTCCAGGCAATCTTGGGGTGGGACACCTATCAGTTCCACCTGCAGCTGACAAATACAAAAAACACACAAAAGACCTACTAACTTTCGTTATCTGTTTCAGGTGTTTGAGTGGGTAGCTTGCAAATGCGCGATAAGACCATAACTTAGATAGGGATCTCTAAATGTATTGTTGCAAGTATGATATGATATCCAGAGATCATATTTAATGAAGTACCCTGTGTTTTCTCAGGAGGCTTTTTTGTCTCCAGCGATGATAAAATTCTCAGGGTTTTACAGACTGTTCCCATTCAGAGGAGCAATTGATAACTGGGTCCATTTAGTTATCAAGGACAACAAAAGTTCTGTTTTCCTGAATCGGTAGGCACCAAACAGAAAGAGAACGGCTCTTTGCCCGTAGCTTCAGGGCCCATTCACACTGGGCTTGCCATTTTCTTGAGCTGGATTTCAAGTGTTGGTTCTAGCCTCAACCTTGGCGTTTCTAACCCGGTTGTGAGAGTGCTGGGGGTGTGTGACAGCTTGTGCCTCCTGCTTCTGTGGCAGCGATCAGACCTCTCAACGTCATGGATGTGGGAAATCTCCTTTGTGCCTGTAAATCCTTAGCACTTGCACAGACTACCGAGGAAGGAACTGGATGGGCTCCACACCTGCTGGAACTTGAAACCACATAAGTGGTTTCAGGTCTGGGATTTCACTGTCTCTGTACGCGTACATACGCATACTTTGCACGTGCGTGAATTGTAATATTTGAGTCAATGTCCCTCCGAACCTCTTCCATGTGCCTATAGGCTTCCCCCGTGGTCAGGACTAAGATTTTACTCCTGTTGCATAAAATGAAAAACTTTTCATGAAACAAGCTGTATCTTTAAAATGGGATTCGAGATAAAATGATCCCAGGTGGAACACAGCTGCCAGATTCCTCCTGTCAGCTCCAGATTATGTGGCATAGCCTGGCGAGCTCCGGGCCCTAGGAGTCTGGGTCCTGCCTGTTTCATTAAGCAGTACGAAGCCGGCTGTCAGCTATTAGCATGCCGAATATTAGCAGCCCCATACCTGTCAAAGAGGAAAAAAGGGCCTGCGTACAGCTATATCACTGTAATCCATTCATCAGTTTATTGAACTGAACCTTGATAGGGGGTTTCTCAAACGCATGTGATGCCCCATGCTGTTAAGAGTTTTGTGTTTTGATCTCAGATTATGCTGAAAGATTTGTGCTAGCTCCCTTTTGGTTATGTATCTGAAGTTGTTCAAAGGCAAAAGTTATTTCTTCCAGATCTGAGTATAATTTGCACTCACCATGTTGCCCCAGAGACACCTGTTTCATGGTTTGGGGTGTTGGAGGTGGATAGAAATTCATCCTTCCGTTTTGCTGAATCTGTGCCACCAGAGGCATCCCCTGTGCTCCTGTGGTTCTCCTGCTGTTGGCTTCCAAATCTGGGTCTTGGCCACTTCGTGTCTGGCCACGGTGCAGTGAAATCTGGCTAAAGCGAAGCTAGGGACTGAGGCCAAGATGCAGATTAGGGAGGTTCCACTTGATGACAGGCTGTTGTATGTGCTTTATAGGGGTGAGATGGTTTTATGATAAGAAAGGTTTACATCTGAGAATGAAATGAAATGTGAAAGAGTGAAGATATACTTTGGTATCTTTCTGAAAGCTTCAGTGCTGTTCAGCCACCAATCCCCCCTTCCCCAGCCCCCCTCCATCTCTGTCCTTTGTAAACTGTTGGCTGAAGATCCCAGAGTTCTCGAGAGGTCTTGGCAGAGGTTAAAGCTGCTTGCATGCCTGGTCAGATTTCTGTGTGGAAATCTGGAAGGTTGGCAAGTAACAGATTTACGGATATTCTCTTTGTTCACTCCATTTCATGACCCCAAACACAGCAGCACCCTAAATGCATAGAGGTAATTCAAAAATGTTTTTATACATCCTCATAAAGTTCAAATTTCTTGTCTTCTTCATCTATGGTCCCCATTTGTGGTTGTTACCCTCTGTGTCCGGGTGCTCAGACAGTGTTCTGTTCCCTTTGAGAGACAATAAACGTAATTATCAGCCTTCTTGAACCACAGTACATAGCTGACAGCTGTCTTCCAGACCTTATGTAGTTCAGTAGAAAGCATGAATTTTCCTCAGGAATCCTAAAATGCAGGAAGTTGGGTCTTAGATATTCTACTAAATAGTATATGTCTGCTTTTAGTGTTTGGCTCTTCATGGTTTGTTAAAAAATTCTTGAGTATCCTTTCCAATACTGACTTAAAAATACCTAAGATTGCCTTACCAGCAAACTAGCAAAAAGCATTGATAAAAGCAGACAGCTATCATGGAGGAGATCTTATGGACCATGCTAGTATAATATAGACTCAACATTTCTTCCACATTCTTGAAATTCAAATTTTTACTCATAGCTGATGGTGCTATCAACCCTTTCTAAGATTTTGGATGGTCTAAAAGGCTGAGCTTTATTTTATACTCTAAATTGCAAGTTCGCTGGGCTAAAAATTTTAGGTCTTGTGTTATTAATCTAAACTGTATAAACTTTATTTACTATGTCAACATGTTTTTCAATCTTAACTTTTATTTTTCTCATGCGGTTTTATTCCCAATAATTTAGAGAAAAGTATATTTAAGGATATACAGAATCTATATATATATGGTTCTATAGCCAGGGAGCTGGATTTGCTAAATATTTTTTTAAATCTGTCATTTTTCTTAGTAAGGTCTTAGCATTCTGTAACTTTCCTGCACTGCAAACAGAGCTTGAGCAAGAAACTGTCTGAAATCCAGTTATATAAGTGGGTGAAACTTGAGTACCTCCAAACAGTGGCCTTCAAAAGTTCTTCCAAAGGAACATTGTAGTGAAAATCATCAGATTTCACAAGGCATTTGTGACGTCTTACCTTTGCGGGATTCCAAGGAGAGCTACTGAAACACAATTTTTCCAAAGTAAAGAATGCATCCACTGAAAGGCTTTTTAGGTGAAAATTTCCTTTCATCTTTATTTTGAAACTCATTATTTGCCAGGATATGATGTTTCCTGACAAGTAGCTGAGATGCTGTGATAGTATAACAGTAGTCCAATGTTCTGGCAAACCAGCAAAAGTAAAGATGCAAAAATGTCAAAAATTAAGCCAAATTGTAAAGCAAATTTCCACATTTTTGTTCTACAGCAGAGACACAAATTTTTATCAAAAGGAAGAAGTCCCATGTTGTTAAGATACAGACTAAAGAGACCAGATTTCTCCCACAAACCAACTTATGTGTTTAAAAACTAACCTACTAACCTTTAAAAACTCCCTGGATCTTAAGCTATTTCGAGGAACAGCACCTGTTTCCTTTGTACTTGGGTGTACGTGGCAGGTAATCAGTAAGAATAAATATTGGAATCTGAATGGCCTGTGAGGTGGCCGCATGGAGGACAATGAGTCAGCCACTAAAGCCATTTACCGTCGTGAATAGTTTTCAGTTGACCTCATGTGAGATTTGGATGTTGAACCTCCCAGAGCTGCAGTTCTTGGTGAGAGTTCTGGCCTGAATGGAGTTAGAACCAGTCCTTGTTAAAGGATAAATTTACACATTTGGAGAAGTTGTGTTGTTGTGTGAATATAAACACTCATGAAAGGGACTGAGTGGTAGGTCTGACCTTTTATAATACGAGGAACTGGCAGACCTCATCGTGTTCTGCAGCTAAATATAAGGGGATGTCCACCTCATTTCTAGATTCAGAAATCACATTTTTGCCCGTATTTAGTATTAATATTTCTGTGTAATTTTATGTACTTTGGCCTTCATCAGCATTTCTATCTATGAACGTGCCTCACCTAAAGATTTTTCTGTTTCAAAGCAAGCCAGAGCAAATCACTGCAAGGGTATCTCTGTAACAATTGCACACAAAATCCACAAATTAAAAATCTTTTTAAGAAGAAAAGTAACCTGAACACGAGTTTCTCTGCAGAAGGATTTTTTATTACTCTTAATGTCCAACGGCAGTAGTTCACATTATGAACTAATGGCCTGTGAAATGTCATTTAAAAATAAAAGATGTGTTTGAGTCAGAGGAATAACAACATCTTTGACTGTCCTATGTTTTTCCCCCAATGTTTTGAAAGTCATTTAATTTTTTCTTCTTATTTTTTTTTAGAAAGACAGTTGATCTGAGGCTAAAAAAGGACAGACTTAATTACAGAGCATAGCCTTTTTGTCTCAATTTGCACAATTTTGACAACAGTGCTTTAAATGCAGGGACACTAGCACAGCTTAATTGAAATTCTGATGATGTTTTTTGCACTAATTGATACCCATGTTGGCAGACTGAGCTCAGCGACCCAGGAATGAATGGACAGGAAGAATGAGACTATCAGCTTAGCCTTGCAGGTGGTCTTTCCTGATCAAGATTAAAGAACATTGGCAGGACACTGCAGGAGAGCCAGCACCATTGATACCCTAGGCTATTCTCATTTCATATTTAAGCACAGGATTTCAGTGTTCAGGCTGAGATTTTCAGTCTGACTTCATTTGCAGTAGTAATAATAATAATAACACTACCCAAAAAAACCTGAGAAATGACTTGATTACGCTGTGTAAGGAGGTTGGCAAGGAACAAATATCAGGTACAAAAGAGGCCTTTAATCTGGCATAAAAAAAAAAGATAGGTGAGAACTAATGATTTGGCTTGGGTTTAGCTTGAATGCAGATTAGTATGAGGTACAGATTAATAACAGGGTAGAAGTAGGGTGTTAATAGGCTCTGGAACAAACTTCCGAGGATATGTTAGATTCTGCATCATCCTTCCAAGTCCTCAGATAGCTGTCTAACACAGAGTCGTGGGCTCAGCACAAATAAAACTGGCAGAATATACCGTGGCCTACAATATACAGGAGATCAGACTAGTCAGTTCTGTCCCTTAAAGGCCATTAATCCTGTTAATACTTACTTCTTACATAGTATTTTCGTCAAAGAATTTAAGAAAGCAGATCAGTAGCAATATTCCCATTGTACAGTTATGGGGACTGTATCTCAGGGAGGTTAAATCACTTGTCATAAGACATGTAAGAAGCCAATGGCAGAAAAAGTAATGCACAGCCTGTTTGTCAAATTGTGCCTTATCAACTGGACACAGTGATCTGTGGAAAACACCTCACAGATACAGTTAATTTCATTACCTATTTAAAAACAAAGGAAGAGAATAACAATTGGCACTTGAAAACAAAAAATAACAGAACATTAGACTAGCATAATGATGTCTTCTCCCAGTGCCTCTGGGATGCTCATAGGACTTTCTTAAAGGTAAGTTAGTAGGTGAAGAAACATAGCCCAAACCTTATTTCAGTAACTTCAGAAGCCTCCCTACAGAAAGCCATTTTTAAAGGCAATCTTATCCCATTTGGCAAATGTTTGCATGAGGAACTTCTATTTATTTTTTAAATTAAAGAGCATAACAATAAGTGGCCTAGGGTTAGGGCGGCAATGGCAGCAGTTTACCTTGATATGAAGAGGCTTTGTTGGAACTGCGGGGCTGAAAAAGCTGACAGGGCACTTAATCTGGCTTCGTGATAATTGAAAATGAGATGGCCTATTGGCCTGGGATGTGCATTTGGTTTTTATGGAGCTGCACCAAATCAGATCTTAAGGTGGAACCTATAAATGGCTTTTGTACATCTGTGCCAGACTATTTCTTGCAGCTTTTAATTTCATAAGGTAGAGCAAGTACTAGTATAAACCCCATCCAGAAACATGGCAAATTTCTGTTGATGACAGACTTTACAAGAGCGTATGTAAACAGAGGGGGACAAGATAATAAAAAAATATATAAGCATTTTGAAATGTTTCTATATTGTTGTTTATATTAAGTTAAATATCTCTCCTGCACAGAGTAGACAACTGCCAAGATTTTCGTGCGTGACAGGCTGTGCCAACATTTAAATTCAGATGCTCCAAAATCCTGAGAGGAGAAGGAAAAAAAAAGACATTTTGAATGAATATATAGTACGGCCTGTCCTCCATAACATAGTGAAATGTTCTCTGGTAACTAAATGTGAACAGCTAGCAGTTCTGAATGCACTATCACATCCATCACTGATGTTTATTAATATTATATTTCTAGGGCAATAAATCCAGGTTATTGTTAAAATGATATTGTTCGCATGAACTAAGGTTCATTGACCTAGAATTAGGTTTAAGAATAAGCTCTTTTCTTAAGACTGAGTGTCTTGCACAGATGTAGGCGGATGTATATTTTCACAAAGGTGCATTGGTATAAATTTGAATTTAAATCTCTCTGCCGTACCTGCTGATCATAGATAGCTGCACTCTTTTTAAACACAATTAAATCCCATTGTTATCAATTGTCTGCAGCTTGAAGAGCTCACGGGAAGGCACAGCACTTTCAGAGCTGAGCAGATACTACTTATGCTTAGTTTGCTTTTTCTGGTAGGTTGGGAATGGTCACAGGGCAGGGTCTGGTTTGGTCCTGGGTCTGCACATGGTCAGCAAAAGGCTGAGACACCAGTAGAAGTGTCGCTGGCAGGAGAAGAGGAAACTGGGAGCAGGCTTTGACCAGCTGGAGTCTTCCCCATAGGATCTAAAGAAGGCAGAGTGAAATGAGAGCTCACAGTTCTCCTACAGCCTTGTTTGAAGAGCCAGGTCATTTGTCTGAAGGCTTGTTTTGCCCATGGTATAAAGCAGGGGATGTAAGAGAGAAGGAAGGTCTAGAGGAACACAGTCAGAATTTGGGAAGCTTCTTGAGTGTTCGCATTCTGTAGTTTGCATGCTGCAGTCAAGCTTATCACGTAGGACAATAGCAATGTGATTAAGTCACGTGAATATTTGATTACAATTAGAATGGATTCATTCTACTTTTCATGTTTAAAAAACGTGGCTGCCTGCCTTTCTTGTGGGCGGGTGCTGTTTTCATTTAAATTTAGAAGGTGCAAGAACATGCAAATGCGGCAGCACAATCGTATCATCATTTTGATTCAAAAGTCAGTGGTCCTCTGAGAACCAGGCAGCAGCTCGTACATCAACAGGATGGCGAACGGGAATATAAAGCGTGCTGGTGGGATATTACACATGCTGAGCCTGATTCTCCTCTCATGTAGGCTGTTAAAACACAGGAGTAACAGCGCTGAAATCAAGACGGTTGTACCGGCGCATGTGAAGGAAGAGTCAGGCTTTCTATGTGTCAAATTCTTTGATCATCTCAGTCCGGGAAGGAAAGCCATCTAAAATGCTTTGGAAGCTACATTCACCTAAAATGCTCAGCTGAACAAGCGCTTCAAAAACGATATTTTCTTGTGTTCTTTGAAGCACTTAGTCAGCTAAATCATTTGAAATACGTTATTACAGAGGCAGTCGGTGTCACCACCAGAGCCCACGTTGCTTTAGAACATCCATTACGAACCTTGTTTTGAGTATTTTCCGTAGTAACTCAACCGTTTTAATTTGCTTTGGACCGAGGCACAGCAAGCTTGCAGCTTTTGTAAATTCCCACTAAAAATGCATGAAAGTCTGTTTAGCTGTGTTTGTTTGTTTCTCTCTTAAATTTAAAAAATCAGATGAATTATTTTTGATCTTCCAGCTGAATATGTATGTAATGACACGCAAAATGTCTTTCTTATTTTGAATGTTGAAGCAGAGGTTAAAATAACTAACACTATAATCCCACCATCAAAAAAACCCCACTTTCATCTGCGAAGTAAATACGTATTTTCATTTACTATTTCCCCTGCTTAGAAATCTCACAATATTTTATCTACAGGTCAGCCCCAATATCCTGTTCTCAGTTTTGACTTTCAAAACAAACAGCTAAAACTTGCTTTGTACCTTATTTCTGCACATGCAATCTTTCCAACAGTCTTCTCAAGACACGCTGGAATTCAAGCATTCCCTTTTTACAGGTAGTGGAATTGAGAGGGGATAGTTTTGTAAATTTTATGAGACCTGGACATGAAAAGAAGAGAAAATAAATCCCTTAATGATTATGACAAGAATGAAAGAAGGCCCATAGTTTGTGTGAAGGATGGAAGACTTTTTCATATATCAATTTTTCAATGGGACTTCCTTGAGAAAGTTACGGTTTTCTTAAGAGGCATAACTTATTGCACTAAGTGCACAGAAGCATGAAGAAAAGAGGTATTTATGACACCAATGAAGAAAATTGTGGTTGCTTCTCACATTTTAAGTGGAGAAAAAAGATTTGTGTACATTTTATAGTAAGTTGGGCATTTTCTTTATGTTCTCTGATTTATGATCTTTTTTTAAAACAAGAAAAATGTCTGTAGAAAGCCCCTGAATATGGAAGAGACTGATAACCTTCTCTCCACATGGTGGTCTTGTACTTGGCTCACCGCTTTTTCTGTGTGCATTTTCTTTTTGAATTGTGCTTTTGACACGATTGTGATATCTGTTATTTTCGTGGTCCTGGTGTTGCAACCCACTTTTCTGGTTCACCGGCAAACTGTCTCTCAGACTGATGTGGTAACACCTAGAATTTCTCAGTCCTGAGAAACGCTGCCCAGGCTGGTGGGCAGAAGAATATTGATCCGAGGGCATCTATGTATTCTTGGCTGGTGTTATATTGCATAGTAAATAGGTTGGTTAAGGACTCTTTTCAGCAGCTGTAGCCTTTTCTGGGGTCATGGTGATACCCCCCGCCCAGGTCCCTGAGTACCAGAGGGAGAGTCAAAGCCAAGCTGGTGCTAGAGGTATCCCCTGGCCTTGACTTCTGTCCAAAATAGATGCTGGAGTACTTATCTGTGGCATAATCTTTGGTATTTTTCTTGGTATGTATATTAAGATTGTTTGATGTTTCATATTAGGTATACTTCATACTATGAAAAATGTTTCAGCTTGCCAAAAGTTTTGCTAGATTTTAAGTACGTGGCTTGAAATTTTCCCTAATGGGCATTTGCTTCAGCAGCTTTCTTTCCTTTTATTCTGTCTTTCTATTGAATTTCTTTTCAAAAAAAGTTTTGGTTATTTTTAGTAAGCAGGTTTGAAAAGCAGCAAAAATACCCTTTTAACCTTATACAAGAAAACAAAGGAAATTTCTGGTACTTTTCTCTTTGAAGAGCTCAAACGTCCCTCTGCTTTGGAGCAAGGCATTTAGAAGAAAGAAGCTTGCTGTACTCTGTCTTCTGGCTGTGCCTCTTCCCAGCCTTGTGTTTGGCCAAATTCATGTGCCTTTGGAAAACTGCAGCTTGCACACATAGTTAGTAGAGAAAGCTTGAATTTCACCAACAACGTGGGTAATAAGGAGCCTGAGGCTGTTGTGGGGTTTGCTCCCAGTTACAGCTGTGGCCACAGTGAGCAGGGCTGGGAGCTCAAAGAGTTTGTCTCCACGTGCTCCAGGGGAGACCTTGCTGAGCACAGGCAGCCTGGAGAAGGAAGGTGGGACTGGGACAGAGCCGTTTTGCATAAGGTCTCTGGAGTAGGGAGTGGGACTGGTGTCTTCAGAGCAAGATGAGCCGTACACCTGATTGAGTGCCTCCATCTGCACCAGCAGAAGAGCTGGAGCTTCTGGGACTGGCCAGGCAGTGGATGTGCCACCCAAATGCACGAGTGTGAGGTGGAGAAGGTATCCTGGCTTCGGATGGAAAGTCCTGTCATTTTACTAAAATGTTGTTGTAATAAAGTTTGTTTCTAGGGAACATTAGGAGTGTTGATAAAAATGCTTGGACTTTGTGCTCTTCAGTGACAAACAGGGCAGCTGAAATCACACCAAGAGCTAGTGTTCTGCTCTTGGTCAGAGGCTTCAACACACTGAATGTCCTGTAAGAGACCCAAAGGTGTTACCCTGTATGTATATATGGAAGCAAAAAAACACTTGTGAAAGAACCATCACATGGCCTGTAAAGTTTCGAACAAAATGTATGCACCTTCAGAATTGCTTGTTTCACTAGTATCCCTGAAACTAATGCTTTTGGGTTTTGTTTTGTTTTTTTTAATTTTTATTTTGCAGCTCTGCATATCAGCAGCAGTATTTAGTTATCGGTCTCCTCTGTCGCCTTTTTCGATCACCTTATAAGATGAAAAATAAATGTGTGTTACCTTTTACCATGTCAGGATTTGGACACCTTCATTACAATTGCTAATACACTGTTGTACTGGCTGACAATAAAATTTTGTTTAATATTTACAGAAAGACCTTTGCAGAAATTTGTTGCTGAATCTTTAGATTCATCTATCAGGGAGTTAAGCCACAGGACCATGGAAACTAATATTTAGTCTGGATCATTCCCATTCTGCTCTGGATATTTCATGCACATGAGATACTGAGATTTATTCAATACCTAAAGAGCACTGGAAACAGTTTTTCTAGTGTTCTCCTTCTTTCTATTTTAATTTCTCTTAAATTGTAATCTGGTTAGTTATTAAATAAGTAAATGAGTATTAAGTATTAAATGTTGGGAGCCGAACTGTTGTTACTTAAAGCAATCTAATGTACTCTACCCCAGGTTGATTACTCTAGGTACAGACCGATTTAAGTTAGAAAAAAATAAATTATAGTTATGTGTGAATATATTTGTAAGTTGTGTGTTTGTGTTCAATATTTGTGTATATGTGTGCATATATACACATATATATAAAAAACCACTTTGCGGTAAAATAGTGATTTATCTTTTGCTAACTAATAGTATGAGTCCAAAGTATTTCTTTGATTGTGACCTTTAATATAATTTTTTTCAATTTGCTGTTTAGCAGCTGACTTTAACATATTTCAAATAGAGCTATTTAATGTACCCCATTATAATTTTCCAACCTCATCATAATCTATTTTTCTAACAGGGTCACCTTTAACACATGATGAGATGAATGTATTTTATTAACATCTATTCTTTTTTATAAGGATGTCTGATTGAAAGCTGTGATTTTTTTTTATTCCACAAGATTTAAAAAAAGCATCATATACAACTTTGAAAAATTCAAAAACCTGTTATTCTTGAATAAAAGTATACTCTCTTCTGCCAGTCGTCTTCTGTCTTGAATAATATTTTGTAATCTTCTACTGACAACTGACTCTAAAAGATGTCTAATCTGTCTTTAGACATGGCATTTAGCTGCAGTTTGGTATAATATCTGTTTCTGCTGCAAAAGGCATTTAAAATACTTTCTACATAATTTAAATGTACTGTGTAGTTTCTTCATTTTGGGGAGGAAAAAAACCCAGGCAATTCAGAGTTCCACTGCTGGGGGCTGTCTGTTAATCTTCTCCCATTGTTTTTTTTACATAGATTTATGAAATCCCAACAGAATTATATTTGTTTGTGTGTAGTGCTGCAGCTTTGATATGAGGAGGAAGTAGTGGCTCTGCCCCTCATACGCAAATTCGTCAAAATGTTTATTCAATTTCAGGCTCATTTGTTTAATCTTTCAGACAACAATAGGAATATAGAAAGCTGATCAACAGGACTTTTGTTTTGACTGAACTCTAAAAATATAGATTTTTTTTTTTTTATCTGGAAGAAGGTTTATTTCTGGTCTGCTCTGACAGAAGGGTGATAGGTTTCTATCTCTTAGTCTAATTAATACCTTTAATCTTTTTTAATGGTTAAACAGTCTCCCTTTGGTTGCAAGGCAGAGAAGAGATAAAGGCACATAAGGCTGGAGGTTAATCCATGTATTTTATTTCTTAATTTCTGCTATAGGGATTCCCTTTCCATCATTTCTGTTTACTTTTAAGCACTCTTCAGATGCTGGGAGAAAGAGACAACAAAAAGTTTGAATAGGGCTATCACTCAAGATTAGGCGGACATTAAACTTTTTGGAATTTAATACGAAATAATTGTTAGCTGAACAAATGGACTAATCTGGTTCTACATCCATTTTTTATTATAATGTCTGAGAAGGAAACAAAAAATAATACTTTTATATGAATGCTTTTGTTCAGCTAGTGCTCTCTGCCTTGCATTATTCCAGAATAGATTGTATGTGAAATGCAGTAACACAAACAATTACAGATAAAAAATACTAGGTGGCTGGATTAGGAAAATACTGTATGCATTTTCATTGATTTCTACCAGTGTCTTAGGTCACTTCTTCATGGACAAAATCTAATGCCAATGTTATGTTAACTTAAGTATGAAATTAAAAAGACACAGAACGTTAATGGAATTTCATTTAATACGCTCTCACCTTAGAAGTATGAGGTGAGACTTTCATTTAAGTAAATTCTGAGGTGGTTTAAAGGACATTCTGAGACAAGAGCCTCCTGTATGTAGAATCGTGGCAATTTTTACCACTGATAGTGGTGTGGGTCAGGTTTTTGTCTTCTTGTTTCTGAAAAAAAAAAAAAAAAAAAGCCAGCCAAGATATTTTGTCTTGATAGCCTAGAAAAGTATGTTGGAGATGGATACATTGTATTTTAAAGGTTGTAAGTACTATCACAGGAAGAGTGTGGTGATAAAAATCACCTTTTCTTGACTTTTCCATTTAGGATTTTAATGTGTTTAGGTGAGCTGTAGATGTGGGAGTATTCTGCAAATAAGATTAGAAGCTCTGATGTAACCCTTCCAAAGAGATTATAAGATTTAGGATCTGGGCTCAGACATGTACGTGTCCTCAAAAGAGACTTTAAAAAAAAAAAAAATTGGATTTGTTGTTTTTATTTTCCTTTGCATACAAAGAAATACTGTCTTTTTCATTAAATGATGCTCGTATGCTAGAAGCTTGAATAAGTGCCTTTTTATTTGCCATTAAACTGATATGGACTGTATTCTGAGGAGGAATTTTTTTAAGGAAAAACATAAATCCAAAGACCACCAGTTAGAGACATAAAAGTTAGACAAGAGCAGATAGTACCTGTAGTACTTATATGAAGATCTTTTTTCTTCACTTTGGAAAGCTACAACAGCTTTATAAAGAGTCATGCTCCTTTGTGCTCAACATACTTGTTTGGTGCCAGCTGACAACAAAAGTAGGAAGTGCCAATATTGCCACAGTCTCTGCAAGATGAGTTTTCAGCACTGCGGGATGCAGGTAGCTCAGCCGTGCTCTTTCCCTCTGGGACCCATGTACCCTCCATACACCCAGCAGACGTGTCACACAGCCAGGGGACCTGCAGCAGGCGAGTCTTCCCCTTCTCCTCCCAGCAAAGAGGAGATATCCTCTTGTGATACGATGATTTCTGGTGGCGATGCGTTGGGAGGCTGATATGATGTTGCTCCCATTGAGGTAGTAGCCACGCAGACTAGGCTGGATGGGGCTTTGAGCAACCTAGTCTAGTGGGAGATGTCCCTGCCCATGGCAGGGGGGTTAGAACTCAGTGATCTTTAAGGTCCCTTCCAACCCGAACCATTCTATGATTCTATGAGGATGGTTGGCAGATTAACAGAGGTGACTGAGAAAGAGAGAATTTTGGATTTGCCTTGTGAATTGCTGCATGCTCAGCAGATGAAATAGGCAAATGTAGTACTGCTAAGACATAGGCAAAGCAAGTTTTGAAAAGAAAGGTGGTGACTATTAGTTGAAATTTTGAAAATATTATGCAAGTTCTGACACACAAGTCCTTCTTCACATCAGATTTATAAAATATCTCTGAATGGTTTATATTATGGAGATTAATAAACTAAACACTTGATTTAAAGGTTAGGATTTTAGCAGAATGTCCCATAGTATACAAGATACTTCTACAAGTGGTTTATGAAGTTGCCATACTTTGAGCCCCTCAGCTGCTTAAAACGTAAGTACATGCATAATTGCTTTCCTGAAACAGATGTGAAGTGCTCAAATCTGGTACAAACAAACCCTCAATTGTCAATTATTCTTGTTCATCTGATTCCAACTTTAAAAATTGAAAGAATTATAAATAGTGGTGTCAAAAATTTTGCACTTGTTTGTTGATAGGATTACTGCTAGGTGGGGGAAAATAGTAGAGTGATTAAAAATGTTCAGGTTTTTTCCTCAGTTTCATACTATTGATTTTCAGCTCTGCTCTAAATTATTCAAGCTGAATGTCAGTTAAGCCAATGGATACTATTTTAAAATAGAACTGGGAGAAGGGGTTTTCATTCCCATTGCCTCCATTTTTTGAGAGAATTAACATTCTAGCAGAAAAAAACAGCAGGTCCAAACAGCCCAAGGGTCTCCAGTGTTAAGGGAGACTGTGTAGTTCTGGGTTAGCCTGGATTTGTGGACCAAAGAATTCTTGGGTTCCAAATATAAAACCACCACATAGTAGCTGTGCTAATGCCACAGACACAGCAAGCTCTGGGACCATCAAGCCTGAGAGGATCCTGGGCTGAAAGGGACCCTGGGGGCCAGGTCTTCCCAACAGGCACCTCCATGGGCCGTGGAAATCAGGAGGATGTGGTTTGGAACTGTGTTTAGATCTCAAGTAGATTTGTTGATGTTGCCTGCTGAAGTGTAAACCTTCACTAGGTCCAAAATTCTGTTAAAATAAAATGGATTTTTTGGGTTTTCTAATGTGTTCTTCTTTTTAAAATTCCATGACACATTCTGTGATGAAAAAGGTGAAAAAAGCCTGAGTTGAGAAACTTGTTAATTTGTAAGGTATTATTGTATTTTCCCCTGTGCTCAGTCAATTCTGTTTGTTGTCATGTCTTATACCTCAGCAACACAATCCCTATAGCAGCAAATGTTGCAATGTGGCACCTACTACAAGAAACACCCAATTTATTATTGGGGCAGCTAGGTACTATAGTAGTACAAATAATTAGCATTAAGTGGCCTTTAATGAGAGATTTAAAAGAGAAGAGCATATTGCCTTTATAGACTAGTTCATTAGACATGAATGTATATTAAAAAGTCCATTTTAATTTAGTGCTTCATAAGTAGGAGTTGTCATAAAGAGGTGATGACTCTTTTCTCATTTTGGCCTCACCACATTATCAGCAAGATATTGACAAATACAGAGAGCAGTAGAAGAGTTGTGCAATGATTTCTAACCCAACCGTGTCCTCAGAATTGCCTTCCCAGATATTTTTTAAAGAATGGTTTGTTGATATTTCAAATCTGTACCTGGACTCTCTCTCTAGGCAGAATTGTGTTTATGAGTTCTTACTTGATTTCTGCAACTGATCCTTTGAAGGAAAGATTTCTCATTTTTACCTCCACAATCTTAATAGAAATAAATTAAAAATTGAAAAGGGGACAGGAGAAACTCTTAGTTATGGTGATAGGTTGGAAGACCTAAAAATGTATAATTTAACTGCAAGATGATACTGGTCTGCAATATTCAGAGGGTCAGCCCTTCACAAGAAATTATTTAGTGCGCTAGAATTAGGTGTAATGGCTTAAAATATAGTCTGAACATATGTAAAACTTCCTGACTGGTAAGTCTATTAGTCTTTGGAATAGTCACAAGAGAAGTGGTAGAAACCAACGACTTGATAATTAGATATTACACTGGAAAATTTGTTATAGGAAATGATTCTGCCTCAGTTTTGGGAATAAACAAGATTACCTAATAAGACTTGTGAATCTGTAGAATACCTGTACATAAGTAATTTTCTTTTACAATAAAGGAATATCTTTTCTCCAAGCAGCTTTGGAACAGTTGCTCACTCTCTTTTGGTGATACTCTTGGGATCAAAGTCATCTCATGTGTTGCCACAACATTGACATTACTATAACTGTAACCATAACTAACATTTGTTAGTCTTCTTAAGTTAACTGTCAAATGCAAAAAAAGACCTAATAAATATGACTTACATTCACTTTATTAGGGCAGTGAATTCACAGCCAATTCTGACTTAAATTTGCAAGGTAAAAATCTAACATGTTAATTAAGTATGAGGAGAAGAAAGGACCACCGTAGAAATTGTTTTTTTTGTTGATTGAGACAAACATGAAGTATCTCGATAAAAGGAACGCAGCTAGAGCAAAATTTCCATTCATAAACATGCATCTACTATTTTCCCATCTTCTTTATCTACAGGGTATTTTAAAAATGAATTAGATACTGAAGCAATTAAGCCATAATGCAGCATTTTCTGAACTACTCATTGAGTAATCCCAGTCTTAGACAGATAATTGTCAATAACACAATAAACATTTATAGCCTGTGTATGCCCCTTATGAGAAGTGCTTTCCTCTTGGTATGTTGGCTTTCCAGGGAAAGTGCGCTTTGCCCAATTCCTATTGTGTAAATCGTCCTTTGCTACAGAAGCTTTATGCATAAAGATAAACACCCCAATTTTATTCAGAAGGCCATTTTGAATTCTGAAGAAGCACCATTTTACTCATATAAACTAATTTCTGTTTTCCCCACAGCTCAGATTCAGCTCAAAAGCTAGAAACATTGTGATCCTCCTTCATTTTTGGAAGTATTTATTCTGGAAAATAACACACTGTAAGATAGCTCTGAGTGACACTGTTGTGCTCCCCCTGAGTCAAATTCTTCCAGATAAATCTGGTTGTCAATTTTGTTATCGTGAAAGACTCAATTTTTTGACTGCATCTACTTGTTTGTTATGGAATGTGAACAACAATGTAGAGGGATGAAGTTTTATTAAGGGAAGAATTTAAAGTAGACACAGTTTGATAAATGTAGAAGACATACCTTCTTCTTTAGGAATATGACCTCAGGGATTTTCTGCCTTTTCTTTCAGCTTGTATCGCCAATAATATTTTAGGAAAGAAAAGAACTTTACTCAAAGTCTCGAGGCCACATCATCATTTTCCACCATTGTTTTCATCTCAGCTTCCTTTCTGAAGAAAACTTCTTACATTATAGTATCCACCTGTGTGTGTAAGGAAGGTTACAAGGCCAGCTGTAGTTATGGAACGCAGAGAAAGAAGCAGCTATGTTTGGTGAATACCAGAAGTTTTTCTGTCCATCTTTTCTGTCATGTCCGATCCAAACCACTTCTCTAATATACATGTCTTCAAAATGTCTGACATAAAAAGACATGTTCTTTCTTGAAAAGCTAATCCCTTACATCTTCATAGTGCCAGCATAATCTCTTAAATACCAGATGTGTATTTATCCAACATTCAGAACACAAAAAATCTCTCAGTATATAAATTCTGAATGAACGTAGAGACTTTATAGCCATAAACAACTCATTAGTATTATTAAACAGACTTTCTGCCCATAATTTCTTTCTTACTCACCTTACTCCACGTATGCTCTACACAGAGCACTGCCAGGAAGGGCCAAGGTGCTGAAGGTTTGACTGCTCATGAAAGTCAGGAAAATACTTTGTCTTAGTTCACAGACACCTAGAAACTGTCGTTTTGAGCAGTTCGGATCTGAACAGACATGACAGGGGCAGAATCGTCTCTTCTGACATGATCATAGCCTTAAAGGCTATAGGCACCCTAGACCACTCGGTACACGGTGCAGATGACATGGACAGAGTGGTTCAACCCAGGCTGGAGGTGTGACATTCCTGAGTGGCTGTCAGAGCACCACAAAGAAGGAACTGAAATAATCCATGTGTGACACACTAAAGCACGACCATGTAAAGTCCACACTGAAAGGAAAAAAAAATGGCCATTATAATTGTCTAAGTATAATTCACACAGTGAAGCTTATCAGAAGGCATTTGTGTGGCAGTGATGAGACTACCTCTGCAAAATATATATATTTACTTTGTAAATTAACCAGAGAATGTGTAATTTATTTCTTTTGCTACTTCTTCATTAAGCCGTAGTGTTGAACTGAATTATATTTGCTATAAAGCTTGTTCAGTAATTTATTTCCAAATGTAGGGAATGCATCTCTGTTTCATACTTTAAATGGATTAAGCCTGTTACTACAACTACAGTTGATCGGGAATGCTGTCTAAAAGTCCTAATTTAAAATGGAACTAATGTGATGTAACTTTAAAAGGTTTGCTACCTTTTTTTTTAAAAAAAGAAGGCTCTTTAAAATTGATAAGCTCCTTTACCCAGAGCTTGTGAATATACAAAATGGGAGAAAGATGAAGGCTCTGGCTTTATTTACATGTCACTATAGTAGAAAGACAAACTCTAAAGTACCGTCGGTCCAGCCACAAAGTGTTCTCATTAGCTTCACCAGGGAGCCAGACCTCTTTACATGTTGGCGAGAAATCACATCAGGAGGGATCGGTTTCTCTCCCGTGCTGGAGAGGATCAGAAGTGGAGGTTTCCCCTAACAGCTGGCAGCTCTACAGCTGTGGCTGTGCCTGTCAAACTTCTGTCTGGAGCAGCCTCTTATGGCTGGGTGAAGGTGTCAGCTTCATAAGGTGGTGGGCCTCCTGAGGCCCCCCAAAATTAAAAGGAGACACTGTGATAAGTTCTCTCTCTCAGCAAGCACACGTGCTGCCCCAGCAAGGCGAGACCAACTGTCTTCTGTTCTGACTGAGGGAGCTCATACATGTGTAAATACACTCAACATAGGTAGAACCCGTCTCCCAAATGCGAAGTAGCCATAGCGAATTTGAAACATTACGATTTTCTTGTTAAAAATTGGATGAGGAAGGCGGCGAATATCTGATCTTTGTGTGTAGGGTGGAAACTGGAAACTGAAACTTGGGAGGAGAACTGGGACAGGGCAAACTCCTGGGGCCACACGTGAATCCAGGGGAAACACACTGCTGAGTCCTCTTTGTGGGTCAAGCTGCAAGGTGACCTCTGTGGTTTTGAGCCATGCACTTGGGAAAAGAAAAAAAACAACCCACCAATAGCAGTAACGTGTTTCCATGAAAACTTCAGGATTTTCAGGTTGCGCTATTTTCAGTCTTTGACTAAGAATCGTTGGAGATGTTGCTTAATTTCCTCAACAATACCTCTGAACTGATTATCAGTATGTTCCTACTTTTAGCTAATAATTTCCAGCCCTGAAACATGCTATTTTTTTTAAAAGTCTAGCATTGTTCAGGAACTACTTTGCAAAAATGAAGCACTTCAAGCACTCACAATTTTCCACTTTCCCCAGGAGTGCTGATAAATGCCTTCTTTTCCTGTGAGAAAGTATTTCTGTTTGAAAAACTTCAACCTAGTTTTTAATTCCCAGCATTGTTATTGAATTGCCATATAGCCCTGGGCAAGTTACTGAACACTTTCTGTATCTTGGTTTATCTATTTAGCAGAGTGCTTACACAGCACAGTGCACACATACTAGCGCTTCAGAAAAAAGTCACCCCAGCCAGTGCCATACTTCTCTTCAAGTAAGTACTTCTAGGGAGGAGCAGCAGAGATGCTGATTATTATTCTTTTGCTTGAAGAAACAGAGGGTGAGTCATGCTTTTTGCTGCTCCTCAATCAGTATATTACACTCCTCAGGAGTGTATTGTGGACCAGAAGGGAGAGAAACAGGGGAAAATTGAGAGATGGGCCTCCTCTAATTGGATACTTAATTTCCTGGTACCTTCAGTACAAGTTGCCTCTTCTTGCATAAGTGTCCTACCTCTGGTTAGATGACCCCTTTCTGGACCCATCATCTGATGCCTATGATTATGCTCCAAAACTATTATTGAATTCAGGTCAAGGGGGATCCCTGGTGAACCAGCAAAGGAGGCTGGAAAAACAGAACTCAGAGCTAGGCAGGAAGGCGAGAGAGTTTTAAGAAACTGCAGCTTAGGAGGGAATTCTGAGCAAAGGGAATAATAGAACCATAGAATTGCCTGGGTTGGAAGGGACCTTTAAGATCATCTACTCCAACCATCAACCTAACACTGATGAAAACCATCACTAAACCATATCTCTAAGCGCTATGTCTACCCAGGAGCAATGGAGAGGAAGCAATGTCATCATCAGCAGATGTCATCTACCTTGACTTCAGCAAGGCTTTTGACACTGTCTCCCATAACATCCTCATTGGAAAACTAAGGAAGTGTGGGCTGGATGAGGGGACAGTGAGGTGGATTGAGAACTGGCTGTGTGACAGGACCCAAAGGGTAATGGTTAATGGAACAGGTTCAAGCTGGAGGCCTGTAACCAGTGGTGTCCCCCAGGGGTCAATACTTGGTCCTGTTCAACATATTCATCAGTGACCTGGATGAGGGGACAGAGTGTATCCTCAGCAAGTTTGCTGATGATACCAAACTGGGAGGGGTGGCTGACACCCCGGAGGGCCGTGCTGCCATCCAGAGAGACCTGGACAGGCTGGAGAGCTGGGCAAGGAAGAACCTCATGAGGTTCAACAGGGAAAAGTGTAAGGTGCTACACCTGGGCAAGAAGAATGTCAGGCACCAATACAGGTTAGGCGTGGACCTGCTGGAGCCAAGCTCCAAAGAGAAAGATCTGGGAGTCCTGGTAGACAGCAAAATGACAATGAGCAAGCAGTGTGCTCTTGTGGCCAGGAAGGCCAACGGAATCCTGGGCTGCATAGGGAAGAGTGTGGCTAGTAGGTCGAGGGAAGTCAATCTCCCCCTCTACTCTGCACTGGTGAGGCCACAACTGGAGTATTGCATCCAGTTCTGGGCTCCCCAATTCAAGAGGGATAGGGAACTACTGGAAAGAGTCCAGCAAAGGGCAACAAAGATGATTAAGGGATTGGAGCATCTCCCTTATGAGGAAAGGCTGAGAGAGCTGGGACTCTTTAGTCTGGAGAAGAGAAGGCTGAGGGGAGACCTTATTAATGCCTATAAGTATCTCAAGGGTGGGTTGAAGGAGGAGGGAGCCAGACTCTTTTCAGTGGTTCCCAGTGACAGGACGAGGGGCAACGGGCACAAGTTGGAACATAGGAGGTTCCACTCGAATATGAGAAAGAATTTCTTCACGGTGAGGGTGACAGAGCCCTGGAACAGGCTGCCCAGGGAGGTTGTGGAGTCCCCTTCTTTGGAGATTTTCAAGACCCGCCTGGATGCAGTCCTGAGTAGCATTCTCTAAGCAATCCTGCTTCAGCAGGGGAGTTGGACTAGACGATCTATATGGTCCCTTCCAACTCTAAAAAAGAATTCAGTGAAATTCAGTGAAATGTCACCTACTCCTCGAGGCAGCAACTGCAAGAGATGGAAGTAGAGGGAAACACAACCACAAATATTGCCTAAGTCATGCGTTTGGGGGTTGGGGAGAAAAAAAAAAGAGGAAAGAGGTGACTTTGGGAAAGATGTCTGGGTTGGACCCAGCTCCGCCCTGGAAATAGGCGCTTGTAGCAGCTAGCTGCTTATGAGAGCATTGGCTACCTGATTGCTAGCCTCGCTGTGGTCCGAGTCTTCATCAAATCATAGTGCAGCTCATAATCAGTTTTGACTTGCAGGAAGTAAAAGAAGAAATCTCAATGTCATAATTAACACATAATTAACTTTGGCCCTGCTTATTCACACTGAATATTCTCTTCTCTGCCTGCTCAGCCAAATGGCAATATTTGCCACTGTCCAGGCTTGAGGGGGTATAGCTCAATCTTTAGATTGTACTGTAAAAAATGTCTGACCATATGTTATTTCTACATTCTCTTTCCCGTGTCCTTTGAATGGACGGTAAAGAGAAAATTACCGAGGTTTGGTTATATAGTCCCAGATGAATGAAATTCAACAGTAATTACGTTAGTCTTCCTAATATCTGTGAAGGAATACATAGCATTGTACATTTTTTTACCATTTCTTTTCTGTTTGTAGGGAAGGTTGTTGTGTCATTCTCTCTTTTAAATGGCCTGTGGTGCCAGTTCCTAATACTAGAAGGAACCTCTCTAGGTGGTGGCTACTCATATGCATATCAAGCAGCAAGTGCTAAGTGGAACAGGCCCACAGTGAGCAACCACTGCCTCATAAGGAGGGCTGGGAAGGAGAGGCTCAGAGGAAGAGCTTAGGGGTGATTTCTGACACAAAAGAACGTGTAACCAAAGTTCACCTTTTATTTCAAAATTTAAATTCAATATGAAGATGCAGTAGCATCTGCTGTACTGCCTGGTTCCACATGTTGAGGAGCCTTTGATGAAAACAACATCCATTCTTTGTTGAAACTGTAAACAAAAATCTGCCGACTTGTTTTATACAGGAATGCTTTACTGATTATGAATTAATTAAAAAAAATAATTTTATTCTGTTGTGCCATGGGAAAATGAGTTTCTTTTCTGGCCACAGAATAGTTTGCATGTTTTAAATAACTAGGTATGTATTTTGTTTGGTTTACATTTTTTAATTTCGTTTAAAGACATACAGTCTTCAAGGCTGAAAATAAAATGCTTCCTTTCATTTCTAATAATTTTTTGGGGATTGGATTCATGAAAAATGCATTTAAAACTGACAGCCAACTTTGACATCAGAATACAGGTGTGGATAAGACCCCTGGATAGTTATCATACACTTTTACCTCCTTTTTCTTGGTAGCCCTATGACAAGAATAAAGCCAGCTTTGAAAATACAAGTGTGACTTACTGCATTTGAGATACAAAATAACCATGTCTAATGAGAGGGAGTAATGACTTTAAGAGGTAACTTAATGTATTTCTCTTTATATACTATTCATTTTAGAACTAGCTGCTTCCAGAATGTATTAAATATTTAATATGACAATGCTCACATGATATTTATATGTAAAAGATTTAGATCTATTATCCAAGTCCACATAAAGCTGTTACGCAGAGCTGCAGCTTTCTAATTTATGCACATACATGCACATCTATATGTACAAACAGGCAATTGTTTTTTATATGGAGAGATATGTTTTTTTTATATGGAGAGATAGCTCTCAGTTGTGCAAACCAGTAAAATATTCCACACTATTGTTATAAAAAAAAAGGAATTTAATAGTCAGCTATTCCAAGGAAAAAAAACTCTCTAATACAAGAATTCATGCTTTTATTAGAACTAAACAGTCTGCTGAAATGAAATAGTAAGGTTGCGAGAAATTAATCTAAGTAGTGGGATAAAAATTGGATGTACTTTTTTTTTTTTTCTTCTCCAGCCTTTGGTCAGGTACACTATCATCAAAGACAAAGATTAATAAAAACAGTGTAACCTCACAAAAGATTGTCCATAAAGAAGATTTGCAAGAGGATAGTTGTCTCAATCTTGTTTTATTTAAGTTTTTTTTTAATTTTAGTTTCATTTTAGAAGCATTTTGCCAAGAGCACTTAAAACTGTTGTGGACCTTCCAACAGGGACCACACCTTTGGAGACACAGATTTATATTTAGAAGATCAAGGGCATTCAAAATGTGCCCAATTAATCATAGCCTGCAGGGCCCAAACTCCATGGTACATTTTTTGCCTGCAGTCCTTCTGCCCCACCAGCCCAGGAGGAAGCAGCTTCAGGTGGGGGCAGCCTGTGGGAAGAAGAGTCAAGGGACAACCTGTGTCTGAAGCCCAGGGCTTCTTGCTAGTCCAGGCTAGGAAAGGGTTAGGGGAACTGTGAGTACAAACACCATCATGCTCTATTAAAGCTCCTTATGCCCACTAGTAGTGTATTTAAACTGCAAGACCTCACAGCGCTTTTGAGATTGTGAGTTCAAATCCTGCATCCGAATGCATGTTAGAGCAAGACTCAGGAATGAAGATGTCATTCTTCTGTCTTCTGCCAGATCCTGGTTTCCATGGGCAAGTAACACAGGGACAGGGACCAGAAAGAAGCCATGTCATGTTTCTGAATATGGTCCTGGTCAATGGACCATACCTGGGAGTTGGGCAGAGGGGTGGATCTACCTTAGGAAGATGCATCCAAACCTATGCTTGGAATATCTAAGAGGATCAATCTACTATTATGGGCCAGGGCTTACACAACGTTTTCTAGCAAAGCTGGCTTTGGGAATAAAAAAGTGGGCAGCAAAATGTCTTTGCTACCAGACTCCTGGACACACAGGTTCACTTCTACTCCTCCTCCTTCTGTCTTGCCCTGATAATTGATCCACCTCATCAGTATTTGCGTAAAACTTTGGTTTAGTTCTGTTTCATTTGTAATAGTTGAAGAGGCAAAAGGTGGTTATATAAAGGAAAAGCCATTAACAAAAGCGCAATTTAAGAGAGAGGTGGGTGAGAGATGTGAAAACTGAAGGTCATGTTAAGAATATTGGTCTGTCTACAGTAGAATTGGTTTGTATTTTAGCTCTCATTAACAACTTCTCACAGTGACTTCTCAGCCTCAGACAATAGAGAGAGCACCAAACTGGCTCATTTTGGGGAAACCTCCTTCTCTCTCTCTGCACTTCAGTTTCTTCACAGGTAAAACGAGGAGACATATTCTTGAAGCACTCTTCAAAATGTGCTGGTGCAAGGAATAAGCAAACTATCAGTACCGGAAAGTTGACTAAAGGTTTCCCGTTGTTCTTCATCACTCATCTCCCCATCCCTCTTTCATCAAGTAGCACTCATCATTCTCACATGACAGCAGTCAGCCTCTTTCGCTGTTTATCTTTCCATCTACATGCATTTAAAAAGTAGTAAATACTGCAATTAAATACAGTGTATTAAAAGAGCTGATGCATGTTGCATACCTAATGGCGGCTCGGTTGCAGCGCCTGGCAGAAGAGGAAAGGTGATGAGAGAGGCAGTTCTGTCATCATTTTAACCTGGGGAGGGTTCTGCGACACTACAGCAGTGGCCACTGTGTAAACAGGCTGGTTGTCACCGGGCAGAAGGTATGGAGGAGCACTCACTGGCAGTGAAGGTACATGCTGAGTACAATAAATCATGTTGTCCTATAGTGGACAGAAATGTATACTGCTGTAAGTCCAGCGCTACACAAACATTGAACACTAACACTATATAAATGTATGAGACCAGAATTTGTCTTTAGTGAAACGATAGGAAATTCCACTGAGATCATGAGGTTGCCAGGAGGTGAAGGTGGGATTTGTCCTGGAGATTAAATACTTATATGTGTTTTTAAATGTTAATATTGTTCTCTTTTGTATGGGTATGCTTCAGCAAGGAAAAGTAGAAGAGTGGTAGAAGGAAACTAGGTCACAACTTTCCTAAACATTACAATCTATTCCAAATCAACTGACCATGCGGTGGTCCTCGGGGATTATCTAGAGGTTAGTCACTTAGCAGGCTAGTTAAAAATGTCTGTGCGTGCATATGTACACATATACAGAAATGTTTCCTCTAAGAATGTAAGGCCTCTGTGGATTGCCTTTTACTCTATTTTCCACCAAGGTACCAGGCCCATGCTTTCCAATACAGGTGAAAAAATATATTTCACTCTACTTCTTCCATTGAGAGTAGACTCCTGTCCTTACATGGGTGAGACTCATCAGTAGCCATGTTTGTGTTTGTGTTTGATTTACAAGGATTTTGATGTTGACCTCTCTTGTTAAGACCTCTCTTGTCTCATAGAACGAAACACCATGTCTGTGTTTCATCTGACTCACTCCTTCATGTGCTGAAAGGTCCAGTTCCAGAAAGTTGCTTTAAGAACTGCATTAAGAGAATTAAAATATCAGAAATTTAAATAGAAATCCATTCAGCTTCTTATGAGAGGGAAGGTTGCAAAGGTGTGTGTCACACAGCACGACAACAAGACTGAGTTCAGAGTTGGGTTATTTTATTAATTTTATATTCATCGCATGCAAGAGGTGTTTAAATATAATGCATCAGATGATAGTTATTTTACAACAAGGAGTACTGACAATGCTAGAAGGCAAAGGAAGAACCAGAACAAAAGAAATTCAGATTCTTCTTTGTTTGGTTAGCTCAAGGGATTTAGTACTGATCTCCAAAAAAAGGTATTTTTCAGGTGCCAAAGCCCATCATTTTGTGCACATCCACAAAACTGCCCCTCAAACCCCACTTTTATTTTTGTCAGTCTGTCTGTGCCAAGCAACCTCCGTGTTGCCACAGAGAATTAACTACTTGGACCACTTGGCCCTGTGGTCCGAGTCAGTTTTCTCAAATTTACTCTTGCTGTGCTGGATTGCGTTTGAGAGGTGTGACGGTCAAACTGAGTCTGCATCAAAGGTGCAGAAGGCCAGAAATTTTTGGGCTGTGTCCATGTTCCCCGTCTCAAAAGATCATCACTGGGAAAGAGTTCAGGAACATGACAGATCCATGTGCAAGACCTTGATCTCAAAGCAGTAGACAAGGAATCCCAACCCCTCATCTTTCTTCTGATGAAGTTTGCTCCAACTTGCTGGGTCTTGATGTTTCACTGTAAGCCTTTTTCTCTGTAGCTTTTCGACAATGGAAAAACTGGGATTAAATGCCTACCTTCAGAAGAGCACACCCTGCAACAGACTCTGCACAGAGGAGGACTTGCCCATCTGAGTAGAGGTAGGTGCTCCAGCTTCCCTCCATATGATGTCTTCTAGTCCTTGACACCCCAGTATGTTCTCACTGCACTGGTTTCCCCAAGGTGTTTCACTTTCCCTCTGCTCTAAACAGGAGCCAAAGCTCCTACTTTGGGGTTGAAGGCTTCAGGGAACCACTGAATGTTTTTGAGAATATGAGCATTCTTTTTTTTTTTCTGAGGATTTTGTGTCTCGAAAGCTCACGGTGAGGCCCTAAATCACTCAGGCAATTTTAAGAATGTTACCTAAAATCACTACAACTGGCTTTGGTTTGCAAACACGTCTGAGGTAAGTAACTGTGGGCATTTGGATAGCCCCATTGAATTCAACAGGACTGCTGACGTGCACCAGGTTCATGCGAATGTGCTGACCCAGACCGAAGCAAAGATATTCTACCAAGATTTTCTCTTCTCCTTAAAACAATGGCTGGGCTACAGAACAGCATTTAGATGCTTCCATTTTGCTTTTGTAAAAGCCTGTTGTTGCTTTGTTGTTTCTCAGTCAACAAAGCTTCCTCTGTTATTGTCCACAGCTGGCATGTTTTTTGCTATCTTATTTTTCCCTCGATGTTTATAATTCATTGATATTGTACAAATTTGTGAGGTAATAAGATTTAAAAAACAACAAGAATTAAATTGCGGCGGTGTTCTGGGATATTACCATGGTTGTTGACTCAGCAAAAGGCTGGATTCCCCAGTGTCATTCTAGAATTTGTGTTAGGAGAGCATTTATGGCTTTATATAGGTGTTTTTCTGGAACCATATGAAATATGGAAACACACAAAGAAGCACATAAATAGAAATTAGAAATATATGTGAAATAAAGACAAATCTGTAGATCCTCATCTGAGATTATTATGATTTCATAGTAGAAATGAGAAGAAACAGCTATTTCTCGTATCAGAGTACATTTTTTAATGCATGGAATACAAGTTGTAAAATAGTTTGCACAAATGGGATTCCATGATATTCTTCGTTTGTCCTAGTAATTAGGAAGAGATACAGTATATATCTCTGTGTAAACCTATTTTTCCTAAAGAATGACTGAATTGGTTGCTCTGTCTTACACTGCAGCATTATTTCGTTTTATGCTTTAGGGATGGGCATGTAGGGTGGCACAGACCAAAGGTAGAACTGGCCTCTGGTGACACTACAGATATGAAACTGAATATCCTCAGCTTGCACAGCACAGTATTTCTAATGTTTATATTTCTGAATAGGTTTATTGAAAACATAAATAAAAGAAAGGTGAGTCTCACCTTCAATTTCTTCAGGATGGATAGGGCAGAGTGCAGACATGCTTAATTTTATGAAGTGAAATAGGAAGCCAAGGGTTCATGTCTGTTTATTTCAGGTAACTGGTTATTTCTAAAAGCAGTTTTCATAAGTTATAATGAAAGAAACAATTATTATAATTATCACTGGAGGATTTTATTTTGTTTGTTTCTCATTATAGAATATCAGTTAGAAGTGTTACGATTGAAAACATGGAGACTATTTCCGGATAGACTTCAATTTCTGAATTTTGATTTAGAAAGCTCATGTTCATAGAATATCCTAAATTGGAAAAGACCCACAAAGATCATGATACACATTGAATTCCTGTCTGCTGATGGCAGGGGGTGGGGAGGATGTGGCCCGGTTCCTTGTGTGTGATGAATGTTTTAGGAAGGGCTACACTCAAAAACTATTTCTGAACAAGGTGAGATTTTTGGCCATTCTTGTCATGTAAGCGGGGTTCCTGTCCTCACAGCTCAGCTTCTGTGAAAGTTTTGTTGCTGGTAAGCATAAGCCTCTTTCACTGATTAGCTGTTGTTGCAGAAAGTGCCTGTCATCATTGATGACAGTCACAGGAAGAGGGCTCTGAGTAGCAGGGCAGAAACCTCAGTCCTAATTCTGCAGGGCGAAGAGCACGGTCAGTAAATTGGACTGATAAATACATGAAGTTCTAGGTGGAGCTTTTTTATACTAAGTAGTTTGATTCATAGATGTAATGAGGTACAATAATCAAAACCAGAATTTAAAACATAAAAGCAAAACTTGGTCGGACACTCACAAGTGCATGTTGTGGTTGTATTTCTGTCTTGGTCCTGCAAACAATCTGCAGCAAAATCTGAAAGATCCTGGTCTGCCAACTAACTTAGAAGGGCGAAAGGTATCTTTCATCAAGGGAAAGGTTATAAGGGAAGCAAGTTATTAAAATAAATGTCTCACTTCTTTCCATTGCCTCATATTCATGCCAAAGTTCAGACTTAGCCTATTGTTCAGGCAGAACATGGATGGTGCTCAGAGGTGGCCAGAGATGTCTGTGTTACAAGAGGTCCATCTGAGCAGCCCTGACAGCTTAGTCCTGGCTTCCTCTCCCGATGGATGTTGAAGAACATGTCTGAGGGGGCTGAGTCTTATGGGACTGTATGGAAACATAAAATATTCTTCTTCTACATTTGTCTCATGATGAAGTTCGTCTTGGAGCTGAGAAAACGGGTGTTTGTGGAGAAGCGGGCACTTGAAGCCTTGCACGACACCTGGTGTTGCAAGGAAACGTAGCTTGGGTGTGGATACAGAGCTCCTGCCTTTGGAGCAGAAAAAGACTACCTGAAAAGGCATCGTGCTGAAACCTGCCAAAGGCACTGAGGGCTGAGGCATCTGAGATGTGATGAATAAGACGTTGTGCACTTAAATACATTAGTAGACCGTGAGGTACTTGAATACTCTGACAATGAAGGCTGCCTAAGCACTCCAGCTAACCTGATAGTTTGCGGGGCCTGGTGGAAATTATATCATAGCCTGTTTATGAAATCCAACAATGTAGGATTTTGTTGCAAATCAGGTCTGGTTTAATTTAATGAACTAGTATTAACAAGCCTCACGTTCCGCATCTTTCACTGTCTCTCAGCTGTGTAGTATTCATTAAAAAGAATATATGCAAATTTTAGCAACATAAACAGAATTTAAAATAAGGAATAACACAAAAAAACACTCAAGAAAGCTTTCTGGTTTTCCTTCAGGATGAGTCATCTGTTTGCTATATCCTATTCTCTGGTTTGTCCTTTAAAATGCTGCTATTGCATTGATTAAAAAGAAAACTCCACAACTTCACCACTCCAACAGGGCTACTGGGAAGAACTTTCCTAGCATTATCCCATAAAACAGACCTTGGTGAGTAGATCAAATCCCTCCTCTACTGGGGTCAGAAGGAGCTTTGCCCAGAGGGCAAGGCTGCCCTCTTTGTCTGAAGCCAAATCTTTTCTCATACATGAAGAGCTCTTCATGGTAAAATAGAAAAGCAGATGCCATCCCCTTTTGCTGCTTCTCCAGGCAAAGTGTAAACCTCAGTGCACTCAACAGTAAATTCCTTTAAACCTTTACGTGAGCTGAAATTGCTTCATCCGTTGACCTTTGCTCAATGTGCAGCCCTTCATCCAACCATGGTTGCACGTATCAGATGGACAGCACAGGTGGAGGGCCCGTGGTGTATGCCTGGGTTTTGTCTTTTTCTTTTCTGGATGGTGCTCTGCTTCCTCTTTCTTCCCTTGTTACCTTGTGAGTTGAGTCTCATCTGTTGTCTCTTCCATGTCCTCTGAGAGCTGTTAGGGTAACGGATGCCCTTTCTGATGAGAGAATGGTGGTTGCCTTGCATTTGCCTTCTTTTTTGTTTCATTTAGGATTTAGGAGTTTATGCACCAATCCCCACAGCAGTTTGTCGTCTGCCCTGATCACAAACTGTTGCCCTCTCTGGACAGTGACAAAAAAAACCTGAGGGAAAAATACCTTCTACATTCCAAGTCTTAAAGAAACCAGATTTGTGGAGGATTTAACAGTAAAAGGAATGCCTGTGGAAGATGCCACGCTTGCAGCTGTGGAGGCAGTAGACCTCTCATGGCACACAAGAAATTCAGGACCAAAAATCTCAAAGCATAATTCCTCCGTTGGCAAGCTGCCATAAAAGAACTTGTAGTCCAGACCTTTAGGACCAAAAGGTCTACAGTCCTCTGTGTTTCCGGCCCTAGTCCAAGTGATCTCTGACCTCTTCCTGGACAGAGTGGAGTCAGTAACATTTTGGCAAGACCAAAAGCAGAATGTCTGAATGCATGTCTAGAAGTACAAAAATGAAATTTAACATAACTGAGGGGTGGAAAGGGAGGATGAGGATGGGAAAAAGAGCCAGAGGTACCAGGATTATAGACAGCTAAAATGATGCATTGGCCTTGCTTTTTCTCAATTAAAAATATTGGCTGTTTAAATCTTTTATTTTGTGATTTATTCAGAAAAAAATGAGTTCATTATTGCATTTCATTAAATGGTAGATTGTACGTAGTTTTATTTTACCAAATGAGAATTGGAGCAAAGTAGAAATTTAAGCTTAAAAACCATTCTTGTTGTTTAGGTGTATAATACTTTCTCCTGCTTTGCATGCCTGGAACTAATGTGGTATTAAGTATATTCTAATTTTAAAGAATTTAATACATGCATAATCTGCTTTACAAGCAGAGATTAGATTTTTTCATATTAAAATAAATTGGGACAACTGAGAAGTATAACTTAAGGCATATTCATTTGAAGAAAATAGGCAAAATCTTTCATTTTTTTAGCATTCTTTTTAAAGCATTGATATACTATAGTTTAAAGAGTATTGTGTGAAGCTTTCACTGAAAAGGACTCATGTTCTGTGACTTGAAAAGAAAAATTAAGGCAATGCAATTGAACCTATGGGTAAGCTTTTATTTATTGTATGCATTAGTGGTTTCAATATTTTAAAACACAGAAACAGGTGCTTATATGCAGTTCAGAACACCTGACATTGCAGAATTGTTTGCTAAAAACAAGAACAAAATCTCAGCTGTGAGAGATTTTCAGAAATATTCAGCGACTTAAGATGCCTTCATTTTGGGTTTGGAATTGCAGCTGCCTCTGACTCCCAGCCAAGGGCAGAGTGTTTACCTCTGAGAATAGGTTCCCTTAGAAAATTGTACTAAGTCCAGCATCCAAAAAATGGAGGGTGGAGGGTGGGGGTGGTGCATCACAAGGCACTTTTAAAAATACTCCACAGCCTCCACTGTCCCCAGCACATACTTTTGTTTTCTCTCTCAGTAACAGAAGTCAGTATTAAAGCTTCTGGGCAGAAAATGATTTTTCAGACATCAGGACTGACCTGTTCTTTTGTTCCAGAATGTGGGTAAATCCTACTAGACTCCAGAGAGGTATGGCATTTCAAGCTTGAAATAGGAGAATAGTGCCAGGGAACTGGCATACACTGGGACTTCTTTCTAAACCTCACAAAATTCTTGTCAAAATAAAAAAAAAAAAACGTGCTCCTTTCTATGAATGATTTTAAACTATTTGGTCTTCGGTGTTTGAGATAGTCTCAAGTTACTACTAAAAGGACTTTCAATCAGCGTGCGAGCCCTTTATAGTGTGTACCATTTTATTTGTGCCATATCTCTTATATCAAATTAACACATAAAAAGCTGTCATAACAATTTCAGATACTTTTCACCTAAGTGACCTTCTGTAGAGCAGATCTTGGCCAAGGAATAATATTACAGGCCTAATCCTGTTTCCACTGATGTCCTTTACAGACTTGCAAGTAAAAACAATTGTTTCTGTCTCTCATAAGTCATAAACAAGAACCTGACCCTACTCTCCCTCACGCACATGCACACAAAAGACCTAAAGACACATCTACATAAAGATTACAAGGGTTTATGCCTCAGCAAAGCCACAAACAGGGCATTTCGCGTCCTCCTAATTTTCTTGCCTATGAAGAGGCTATAAAGTTCATACAAGATTTATTATGGAAACAACCTCGACAGCATTTCCTTCCTTGCTGTTTAACTGCTTCAGTGGCATGCACTCGTAACACCACCTTGTTTGGGTCTAATAAGGGAGAATTTTGGATGCAAAGCAGGTTTCATACTATTTCTTTTTTTTATGAATCCTGATTCCACTTCTCTTTTTTTCCCTACCTTTTCACAAAGAATCATAGAATCATAGAATAGTTAGAGTTGGAAGGGACCTTAAAGATCAACGAGTTCCAACGCCCCTGCCATGGGCCGGGACACCTCCCACTAGACCAGGTTGCTCAAAGCCCCATCCAGCCTGGCCTTGAACACCTCCAGGGATGGGGCAGCCACAGCTTCCCTGGGCAACCTGTTCCAGTGTCTCACCACCCTCACAGGAAAATTTCTTCCTAAGATCTAATCTGTATCTTCCCCAAAAAAGAAAAGGCTTTTCCTTTTTGTCTCTCTATTGAAAAATTCTCACTGCAAGGCAGGCAGTGCCCTAGATCTGGATCTCCCTAGTCCTGGCACAACAGGACCTGTGGTGTGATGATAAGACATGGTAGCAGGTTGGAAGAGGTGGGAGCAGCTCCTGAGCAGTACGAGGTGCCTGGTGATCCTCCGTCCTTCCAGGACACCCTGAACTTGATCCCCACAAGGCAACAGAGAACACCCATCAGATGTTCCCACTGAACTCAAAAGGCAGCTTGGGAGTCATTGCCAAGCAGCATCTCTAATAGGGCTCCACAAGATGTCTTCAGGTGGTTTTCTGTACTACATGCTGCAGTGTGGTGACCATACCAGATCATCACAGGCCAATAAGATATAAAATATTTTCAAAATGACATGGCAGTGCTTCTATGATAATGACAAATGGGGGAAGTTAGCAGTGTTGAGCTGTCTTCAGGCCATTTCCCACAGGGATTTACTTTTGCTGCTCTCCAGGAGGCAATAGAAGCAAAGTGAGAGCCAGAAGGATGCAGAAACGGTTCTTTAGTACCGAGTCAGGCTACATACTGGCTACACAACTCTTCTATATTTGAGGGTGTTTCAAATCCTACAGTGCATTTATTTTGCCACATTGTCTAGGAATCACAATGATTTCCCCCTACAAACTGGACCAGTATTTCAGTGGGAAAGTACCAGTTTCCAAATATGAGTAGCTCTCTTCTGTGCGGTGACTGGCATCAATGCTTCTGGCTTTCTGTATGCTTTTCATGTAAAAAACGCCACATATAATGTATCAAACCCCATAATTTGAATGCATTCAAGAAAATTATCACAGATTATTTTATTTTTGGTCTTTCATGTATGGAATATACACTTAAAAAGTAAGTTACTGCCACAGGTTGCCCTCTGGATCTCGTCTGCCCGATGCATTACAGTAGGTGCTTGTCTCCAGTGCAGATGAACGGTACCTGTATTGCCTGCGAGCATCCCCCTGAGTGTTCTACTCTGGTCCAGAGAGCATCAGCAGCAGTGCACACCCCTCGCAGTGTGGTTTTTTGGAACAGGGTAACCTCCTGGCTACATCTACTGGCGTCTGGGGCTGCTGGTGCAAACCCTGTGGCCATGCATGCTAGACTGTCACTGAGAGCCATACTTGTAATCCCAGCCTGAATTAAGAGCAATAAAAACGTGCATATACTAAGTCAATATGTTTATAAACATGTTTAAAAAGAGATGTTTTTTTATGAACAGTGGTGGGCATAAACCATGCATAAAGGAAAAAAGGGGCTTAAAAAAAGCTTTGCTGGCCATAACCCTTCTGAAATAGGTATTTATTCCTAATTATACTTTTAATTATACTTAAGTAGAGAAGCACTTTCTCTCTCTCAAATAAAAAAGGGCAATTTGATGCAGAAGTCCAGAGATGGTATATCCTTTTGATAAAGGCTGTTCTGTGTAAATCAGGTGAGAAATTTAAGAGATATATTATTGGATTAGCTTCCTTATGGAAAGCTAACCCTGCTGGTATCTCAGACACATTCTTCATTCCTCCGTAAAGCAGTTATCTTTAAAACAAGTTAGTGGAAGTTTATACATAAGTATAGTATCCATATTCCAATTCAATTAAATGAGTCATCTCCACAGGTTAAACAGAAGATGCAGGTATTCCGGTCTGTTTTGTAATTCAGATCATTTGTATGCATTGGGTAATGTGATTTATAACCATATTTGCACTTTGAAATAAAAAAGGGAGTCAGAAAGGCGATACTAACACCTCTTTAAATATATTGCTTTATTTTTCATGCTGAAACCACTTGACCTGTGCAATACCAGGTTCTTTACCTATACAAATAAATTTAAGGCTTAATCCTTAATAACACACACTGCAAACATTCAAGAGCGGCTGAAGTTATCAAATTAGTATTAGGGGGGGAAAAAAAGAATAACCTGCTTCAGCAGCAACAACAAAAATAAACCACCTGCTTTAATTTAAAGTATTCTTAGGAAAGGAGGTACTTTATTAAGAGAAAAAATCAGGAAAAAAGGGTTTTCAAAATAGACCAATACATTACTTTGAACTATATTTATAAAATATTTAGCTATCTACTAGAATGGAAAAAATATGATATTTTTATTAGACATACTTATAAATCATTGTCAAAACATTTACTGAAGCTTGTGGTAAACAATATTTATAGCAACACTGAGCAAACAATTGTTGCTATATTCATTTTTTCCATTAATAGTAAAATGACTGTTTCCTCCAAAATCTTATTTAAAGCAGAAATTTATGAATTTTCTAGACACATATGTATGTAAATATTGTGCCAAATAGAGACAGTTTTCCTGTATTTGTTTTCGGACTTTTTAAAATGGACTTTTTTTCTGTCTAGTATTTAGTTATTTTGGGATGCAGCTTTAAAAAAACAGCAACCTGTTAAGGCTGCTCCATGGCTGTATGTTGACAGTCTGGCATTATATTCTGTATTCTTTTAATTAGATTAGCAGATTATTATCGTAGACGATTAGAGTTTAAGATAACTTTATAAAAAGTAAAATTTAGCTATCACATGATTTGGCATGCTGGGCAAGAAGTAAAATTGCTGGAGTTTGAATCCGTATAGTTACTTTGGAAAAAGGCTTCAAAGCACTGCAGCCATTCTCATGCATCCATGCATGTGTGCTTTCTGAACATACATGGATTTTTCCACAATGCAACATGGTTATTTCTTTTTTAAACACTAAATTGTTATTCCATCACTGGAACTACTTCTTTGAAACTTAACTTTTAAATTAAATGAAAAATGTTCATAAAAGAAAGCATCATCTCCACACCTAGTAAAGATAATGGATTTTTCCAAAATAAATCCCTTAAATAATGTATTTCAATAATGTTGATACAGTAGTATGCTATGCAAATATATATAATAAAAATTATGCACATAATGAATACTAGATGAAAAATACTTTTTTTACATACTTTGTATATATAAGGTACTTGAATATAGGACAGTACAATATCTGAGGAGTTTATGAAAGTTTTTCCTATTAATACCGTGGTTTGATTGCAAATCTGAGAGATGTTAAACCGCTACTGTGAATTGTGCTGAAAAGAAATAAAACACAAACCACATAAAAGCTCTTTATCAACAAAATTACTTTCATTGGCAAAAAAAATCCCCCAAATCTTTTCATTCAGTAATCTTTGTCTTACGTCCCTCTTAGTGAAATATTCTATATAACAAAAATTATTATTTGTGAGCAACAGAAATCCCATTCTGTAATTAAAAACTGAACAATTTTACACGTGATATTTTAGCTTCCAAAAACCTATTTATGAAATATCACAGAGATCAAGCGTTTGTTTGTTAATAACTATGACCTGTTTTGAATACCTGACCTATTTATTTTTAAAGTCACTGTGCAATGTCTGTTTCATATTAACATCCCAATAATTACTAACCTGTATTTGCTACTAATCATATTTGCTGCATGCTCTTCACACTTGCTTTACGAAATAGTTTAAGTTCTAACTCTGTAATGAGAAAGCAGTATTTTGAATATTAGGGAACACTCAGGGAAAAAAAAAATCCTGACTTTAGCAGGATTTATAAAGCTATGGATAATTATTTTCAAAACAGTGATTAATAAGTGTCCATTTTCATGTCATCATTGGTAATAGATGCAATCTCACTCAGGCACCCCGCCATTCTGTTTAATACAAGTGTATCCTAGTGTAAAAAGGAGCTTGTCATACTTATCTCTAATGGTGAATGATTTCTTTCCCTCTTCCTGAAGACACTTTGCACCCAATATTCTCGAATCCTATCATGCTACAGGCTGACAAATAAGCTAACAGCAATGTAAGGAGCAGGCTACATTTATGTGTAGGTGTATGTCCTCTGGTAGATATGCAGAAGATAATGGGATCTTTTTCTGCTTGTAAATCGGACAAAATACACATATGAAGAGATCTGCGTATAGGAACAGATGCAAAATTTTAACATTTCGGTAAAATATCACGATCTGAGAGTGCAATACACTGCACTAAAGAAACCTTGCATTTCAGAAAGTGGGAGGAAAATGAAGCATTGTTTTCTTGTCGTTACTGTTGGAATCCATCAAAATGCAAAAGCAGAGCTGATCTGTCATTATACCAGTGACCAGTGTTGCAATTAATACCTGTAACTTCTGCTGGCTTTTGCATATTTCCGTTCTTTCTATGTTTAATTCTATTTTCAGGCATTTGTACTGCAAGAAACAGACAACGATTTGTCCTGATTCATGGCTTAGGAGGAGCAGCTGATTAATCCCATGTCAACAGTCTTGACCCTATGCAGAAAATAGAATCATAGAAGGCCTGCTTAACAATATATCAAGGGTATAGTTGCTTATTTTCTCTAGTTTGTAAAATCTATAAATCACCCGCAAATGCAGAGTAAGTTAGGACAGTGTAGTTCAGTCATTATCTTTTTCCTTCTTACACAATAAATGTGGGTTTTTTCTTTCAAATATTTTGGTGTAAAACGACCAGCATCTTACCATCGCGTTTTTCTGTATGCTGTCAGCATAAAGAAGGAGCCATATGTATTTATTGGTTGGTTTAGGTTCGCCTTTTCGTGACTGGCGAGATCCGTAGTGTAGCAGCTCCATAAAGCAAAGACACCTCGATTCCTGCCACAGAAAGCTTAAACGTCACGGCTCAGAGCTGTACGCGCTGACTCGTGTGAGTAGGCTTTACTCTTCCAAGAGGAACCTATTAGCTTCAGTGGGGCCACTAATCTTAACGAGAGCTTGCAGAATTGCGTCCTTCCAGCGACGTGCACAAAGAATGTTTTTGGCTTTTTTTCAGGGTGTAAGGTTTTCAGGATATCCTTTTAATTGTTAAACAGTCGAAAGGATTCCCATTCTGCCACAAATGTGTATTAATAAAAATTGTTCTTCCGCTAGTGCTTTTGGTTAAGTATGAACATACAATATCGGGCTTATATTTGTCTGTTTGAAATTGCTGGGTAAAGGGGATGAAAAAACCCCACACATAACAGTCATTTACTATGTGGTCATAGGCAAGAGAGAATGGAATGTACGCCTTTGCATTTTTAGGGGTGAAGCGCAGTGACTCGCCCAAGCCAGCTTGGAAATACTTATGAAATTTTAAATTTTAAGGTGTGCGATTCTATGTGGCAGCTCCGGAAAAGAATGTGCCCTTTATTGTTGTAAGGCATACACCTCTAGCTAAAAAAAAAACCAAACCAAAAAAAACCCCAACCAACAGAAAAACCCCCACCAACAAAAAATGTACATAACCTAACTAAATAAAGCCAAAATCTGTGGAAATCTTCTCATGTAAACTGCATAATAGCACTTCAAATGGCCCCTTTCTGTCATCCACTGTAACCATCACATTCCCATTTCTGCTGCAGTCAGGTGAACTGTCAAAGAGCTATTACGGTTGGCTGCATAGAATTCTGAGGAAAGACAAATCTGTGCAATTTTCTCCTTGGACAATAAATAGTTCTTTTGGTGCCTTTAGGTTTTCCAAAACAATTTTTGGTAAAGAAAAAAAAATGAGGTTTTAATTTTTTTTCCTTATTTTTTACACGTATGCGATAATGCAAGGGGCTTTATTTGGGCTGAAACCTTTACTATGAATGTGTAGCTCTTTGATGGATGCACATTAGCATTCCAGTATGTGGGTAAGATTTATATATTTTTTTTCCTTTTCTGATACGTAATGTAGCTTCAAGTAGATGCTTAAGATGGTATGATGGCATGCTATATTTTAGTGTGGGGTTTTGCACTATTAAAAGAATGGGTACACACCCAGTGGAACAACGAAATGTATATACAAATGCAAAAATCATCCAATCTATTATTAAAAACTAATAACAACCCTAAAATACTAAATGTATTTAGTCTTTCATGTCTGTTTAAAATACTGCATGCTCAGAAGTGAATACATTATTGTGATGTGTAATACCGCATCTTCTGATAAGCCTTATCTCATAAATAAAAAAGACGTATAAATGACGTGCTTTCTTCGGAGGCAAGTATTTTGTCCATTCTGGTGAGGTACGCTGTATAAGCAAAATGAGAGTTTGATTATGTCTTTCATATAGTTAATAAACACGTGGTTGTCAGAAAACGCAAGGAGGTTTCTTGCTGGTTGTTTTCGGCTTCTATAAAAAATTAAGGTGTTTCAGAACTGACCTTTGCTCTGTTGAGTCATCTCCATTTTTTTCAGTTCAATTTGCCTTACTGATCACTAGCAGAGACTGGAATTTTTATGTCCTTAGAAAAAAGGCAAAAGGCACCTCGTTCCTTTAATTTTTTAAGTTGGATTTTTTTGTTTCTTTTGTACATGGTTTTGCTAAAATTTGAGACTTTTAAAATTAAAAAAAAAAAAAAAGTCCTGAATTTTAATTATAACTGTTGTTTCACCACTGAATTTCCTCATAGCAGTTGCCTGTTTTGCAGTTCTTCTAAGTAGTAATTGTTAAATAAGACATTGTTTGTATTTCATTCAGAGTTATATTAGAGTAGAAATTGAGCTGCATTCACTGTTTTTACTCTCTTCGCAAATAAGATTGTAATTTGGTACCTCTTTCTGGAAATAGCTTTCTTTACTTTATTCCACATATGTATAACTGCACCTCCCCACACAGCGCTAAGGCTGTAGTCCCCCAAACAAATTTAATGTACGCAGGGAACGGTCCCTGCCCCGAAGTGTTTACATTTATGATAGAAACTTCCATTTTGAGGCACTGCCACGGCATTCCCGAAAAATAAACCGACGTGATGCAGATTAGTCGGGGAGAACCCAGCCCTTAGCGACAGAGCTTGCTTCTGCCGTTTTCAATAGACGGTGTTACAGGAGAAGGGTCTTTCTGTGCATTTGCTAATCTGATGATTCTTCCTCATTTTATTTCCCCCATGGAGGACGTAGCATCTGTGAAGATACTAGATTTTTTTATTATTATTATTTTTTTTTTTAAAGATAGTACAGTTTGGAAAATGCTGTTTGCAAGCTTATTTGCTTCTGCGTGGTGTTCATAAGCAGAATATCGTTCATTTCTGCCTATCTGCTAGGCTGGACAAATCAAGGTGACAATCCGTGGTTAACTCCGTCAGGCCCTTTGTCCTGCTGCTTCTGTGGCTTGAAATACAATGGAAACGGAGTGGAATATATAGCGGTCCAGCTGCCTTGTTGTGACAGCGCGGTCCCGTGTTACAGTGCCTCGGCCCCTGCTTGCCTATCGATAGCCCGTCCATGGGATGACAATGCAAATCCTGTGAAAGCTCTCTTGCAAAATAAATAATAATAATAAAAAAAATTAAAAAAAAAATCACGTCTGGAGAGGGGGAAAAAAATAATACTCAGGCTTGCCTTGAAAAATAGAAACTCATAAAAGGCTGTGGTTTTGGTACAGTTGCTACATTCAGATGTAGGGCCTGTTTTTTTAACCATGGCGTGCTTCTGAGGGATGCAGGTAGGCTCGTGCGTTTAAATCTATCATATGGTATCTGCTTACAGGGTTCTGCGTTGATGTTACTTTTAAGGCAGTTTATATTTCATTTAAGCATGCAATTAATCATCTTTACAGTGTTGATGTGACTGGCATCAGCAGCGTTATTTAATTAAATTTGAAATTATTGTACAGTAAATACAGGCTTCCAACTAGCCAGTCCAAATTAAATGCTGAGGTCTATTTCTTACCCATGGTGTTTCCAATTTAAATGTTCATCCAAAAGGTTACACTTCACGGGTTGAAATCATTTTTATGTTCTAACTGTTGCTAAACCCGAAGATCAAGTGTACGTGAGTCCTGTGCATCTATTAGCTATAGGAATGTGTACACATTATCTATATTTCTCGTATTCCATTTCATATTAGTGATTTTATGACTGATGCTCCTTCAGCACCATTTTTCTCCCGATACTTTGTCTCTTCTGTCACGTCAGCCCTGAGCTGCTTTTGCAAAAAAAAAAAAAAAAAGGAAAAAAAAAAAAAAAGAAAAAAAAAAAAGAAGTCTTTCCTCCATTTTGTTTCAGCCTGGTAATCAAGCAATTAGCCCACAAAATGGAGGTACTCTCCGCTCCTCTTCTCATCCTGCGTCTTACTTGGGGTGGGCTTTACCTGCGTGCCAGCAGCAGGCAGAGAGCACTTTGCTGCCGAGCCTGTGCAATCGGCCCCCGAAGAGCGTTCCCACGATGGCCCCGTAAGTGGCCACCGCTTTAGGGGGACTCTGGGAGGAGGGAGACCTTCCCGGTGGGATCACCAGAGAATTACGTACGGCACGTGTGCTACCTGCAAAGTGGGCCCCGGCTGCGTGAGAATGCAGGGGGCTGCCCTCCATCCCCGGCTGTACTCACTCCCTAATTTTATAACGACCTGAAAACATGCGATGAGCCAAACTTTAACTGGTGGGAACGTCCTTGCCTTTCCCCTCATCTTTTCTCTCAAAAAGGAAAGGAAAGAAAAAAAGAAGAAACCAAACCAAACCAAACCAAACCAACAACACCATTTGTTTTATGTTACAGCTTTCCACAGACAATTCACAACATGTCTAGCAAGGAATCAGACCAGAAATACCGTCTCACTCCTATCATATATATAATACAGCTTTTGAATACTGGAAAATCTGTCATCCGTTAAGTGCAGCTCAGGTCTTCTGTGTGAAAAGCACAAGCCTTTTTTTTTTTTTTTTTTTAATGCAGTGCTGCCTTGTCTGCACTTTTTTGAAATTGCATATTTATCAGGTTATGAATTATTTATGAGTGGAGAAGGGAGGGGGAGGGCTGGAAGGGGAAGGAAGAGTGAGAAAACATATGCTTGGGCAGAGGAATACCTTAAATGAATCCACTACCAAGTCTTTTGAAGGATTACTTGTAATTACTTCCCCCCCCCCCTTTTTGTTTTGTTTCACTTGTGTTTCTCTTGGTCATCTGCTATTTCTATTGTGTTGTCAGTTGGGCTTATTTGGCTTTTAGGGAGCACGAAGGGATTGGGGGTAGTGTTTGCTATGAGTTGGAAGATTTTGCGCGGAAATGAATTGAGCATTTCTTTGACTTCTAAAGTACAGGGTGTTTAATAAATATTAATCCTTCAACTGTCAGAATGAATTATTGTCAAAAAGAGGCTGACAGATTGAGGATTAATGACATGTTTCATAAATTAGAAATGAACTATCAGCAGAATGTCCAAAGTAGGGATCAAGAAGGGACCTGATTTGTACCTTAGACCAGTTGAACATCCCACCTCTGTCAGACCTGAGCTCAGACTCGTGCAGAAAACAAAAACAACCCTCCCTCCCTCCTGCAAACACACCTTCTGCTCTTCCTGCACCAGGATCTGACATGTAGAGCCTTTCTTCTTTAGGATCTGCGTATACCGAAATAGCAAGGTTGTCTCAGACACCAGATAACATGATTAGACAGAGTCAGATCCGTTATTCCTTTTTTTTTTTACAGTTTTGTTAGAGGAAAATTGGGGGAGGTGGAGTAATTTCTGTTCAAACATCTCGATCTTGTATTTTCCCACTAGGAAAAATACGACATCACAGAAAGCTGAAGACATGGCATTATAATGGTAAATTGTAAAAATGGTAGCTGCCTCTTCAAAAACACACAGAATTTCCAATATAAATTATGTATTAAAGGAGATATGTTTGCATAAAACAAGTAGCAGTAATTTAATATAAGGTGACAGGATTTTTAGGAGAGGCTAATGTGTGTCAAAAAATATCGTGTATAGTCTTTAATCAAACTCATGATCCTCAGTTGAATGATTGCTTGTAAAGCTGATTTTACTGTATTTTCTAATTCATTAGAAGCAAATCTCTCTCTCTGTCTCCCCCTCTTTTTTTCCTTTTGTGATTATTAGGGGAAAATTAAGTTTAATTTGTATACGATCGGATCTTTTTGGGGTGGCTGAATAAAACAAGCAGTCATTTGGGGTGCCATTCTTTCTCTCGGCACAGAGGTACACAATATGAAACTGGGCTACCAGAGTGTATAAAAATGTTTAGCTTAATCACTCCCTAATGACAGCGACTTATGTCCTTAGTGCAGTCGATTTGTTTCCTGGGTTTTAAAAGTAGATTATTTCCATGGTGCAGGCTTAGTGTAAGCTGTTGAGAAACCACAAGCACTGCACTTCAGCCTGAGTTTGGGACGTTCGCCAAGGGTAATCTGATTAAAAGGGCATTTTTTACAACATTGTGGTGCTTTGAAAATTCTGTGCAGCCAGATAGAGTAGGGCCAAAAAAAAATTGCTTTTTCAAAGCTAACAGTTTTGCCTGAGCAGAATTAAAAGCGTGATAAGCAGCATCACTGGAATGATTCTCTTCGACAGTGTTGCAACTGGATAAACAAAGCATCCTTAGTAACACATCTGTTACAGACCCACAAGCAAATTCATGATCTATTTAATGCAAGGTTTTTGCTTGTTTGTTCTGCCTTTAATCACATTTGCTTGCTGCATAGGTGTGAGGTTCTAAGGCCTTGCTTTATCTATAAGAACGAAAATGTTTCCCTTTTTCTACAGTAGCTTTTCTCTTCCATGACGTGACATTTATAAATGTTCTGCTATGAAAGTGGTTATTTGTGATGTGCTCTAAGAACCCGTGTTGGGTACCATATTCCTGAGAAGTTTAGCAGCTGTATGTTGTTAAAAGATAATTATCCTATCTCGAATCTTGGATTTCTCATAAGAGATAGAATGTAATACTAATTAAATATGTCATGTTTGCACACATCAGAACATACTCAAAAGAACTGTTCTTGGATCATTTGCCTTATTGAACTACTTTCATATTCTTCTGTGCGGCACCTAAATAAGGAAGGAAAGATAAGAGATTTCTCTCCCTTCTTCACAGCCCTGTGTTTCTCTGAATGGCAAGTTCATGCTGGTCTCCACACATGCTGATAGGACAGGACTGCTTACAGCAAGACATTTGTAGACACAATATACTTCAAAGTCACTGGGTTCAGTGAGACTATACAGCAGATCAGACTGGCACTTGGTTCTGGCATGACAGGCAAAATGAAATTTGTTTTCTACAAAATGGGCTATTTTAAGTTTGCTTAATAAATATTGAATGACAAGACATGGTTTCTTATCTTCTACTACATCACACGGCTCTCTAGAAGAGGAAAAAAATGTATAATGAATTAAACTGAATTAAATTTTCCAACTCTTTGTCTTAATTGTAGCTGCTGACTTGTAAGCAAAGCCAGAGCGCAATGCATCATAAACTACATTTTTTCCCAAAGAGGCCCCAGTGATAAAATTACAATTATATTTCCTTCAAAATAAGGATTCATATTTTATCTTTTTTCCCACATAGGTCAGAACACCTGTATCTTCCTCCGTGCATGTGGCAAAGCATGTTTTCCCTGCCTCCGGGAGCACCTTGTCATTTTTCTACCTATCAGCGTTTTAAAACTGACAGCCTTACGACTACAGGAGCCTTTTAGAGAGAGTGCTCACAGAATCAGTTGCAATGTGAGGTACAGGCAGCGCTGCCTTTACTCTAACTTTGCTTTACCGGTCGATATATACATCCCACACTCGCTCATCCGTACATTCAATACCTACACGTATGAACGCATGTAACTATACAAAAGCCATCGCTTTCAGTGGCCGTTTTCACGACACTCAGTGTTTCTTGCTGTGCCCCTCATACATGTATGTGCGCGTCCGTTTGCGAGATGAAAACGCACATTAAACTGATTTTAAATCCAGTGAATGGGGAGCCAGGACGCAATTCGGCAGCAGCGTTTCCAGCGTGAGGCTACGCATCCCAGAGCCCTGGTGGGCTGGGAATAGCTTTGTCGGGGCAGCTCGGCTCGGGAGCTTTTGATGCAGTGATAAGTTCTGTTTAGAGTATTTACCGATACGTGTCTTCAGCAACTGTCAAAACCGCTTGGAGCTACGAGACTCAGGCTTTTCCAACCCCAGTGACCGGCCACCCTTCCCCAGGCACGAAAAACTGCTTCAGGGTAGCTATAGCCCACAAATTCACTTTGTGAGACCATAAAAAAAAGGCAGAGGGGGTGGGGGGTGGGGAGGGTGGGGAGGTGGGTGAAGGGAAAAGGCAATTTTACTGGGAGAAAGACTGAACGAAGGTGTCTTTGTGTCACCCTTTATTTGCTGTGTTGTTACCACTGTTCCTCAGATATGGAAACAGAGCGCAGGCAGAATTAATTGAGAAACATCTGTTTACTATCACTGTTTACCCTGGATAGGTCAGCACAGCCCCGCTTTCTGGCATGCTGAGTGTTGCCAAGCATTTATTTTTTTTTTTTAATCTTCAAGTTCAACATATACCTCTCTTTAAAATTTTCCTTTTAAGGCTGAATTTTGTGCCTCTTGAAATGAGATATTCATTCCAGAAAGATGACCTGCTGTTCTCAGGGAGAGACGGGGAAACCATTAGAAAAGAAGAAGATTTCTTGATAATCAAGGACACCTGCGATTCTGTGTTGCTTGCGAGAGCACAAAGACCTATAGATCTGCTCTTTCTTCCAGAGTAAAATGTCTGTGATCCATAAGAAGCTCCAATCCTTCCTTTTTCTCGTACCAAAGAGAAAAAGGGAAAAAAAGAAAATTATGCACCATCAGATCAGCTGCTCTCTGTTTCTTCTTTAAAAAGCTGAGGATGTTGCTATTTAACATAAAACCTTCTGACCTTACTACTGCGGCTGCTTTGAAACACCAAGCTATTTAATGATGCAAATTGCAAACAGAGGGAAAACATCAGAAGAACCTGTCTGGAAATTAGTGTGTTTGACTGAAAATTAGCTAGCTTAATCGAACTTGCAGGAAGTGGAATTTTCTATTCAAAAACCTGGGTTAGAGCTTTTGTCATTCGGGGTTATTCTCAAAGTGTACGGGACCTTCAGGAGTGCAAGAATTAAGGCTCCATGTAACACCCACAGTATTGTGCCTGTGTCTTACTTGCTTATATTTTAGACTAAAATCCTTCCACAGGAGAATCATGTGCTGTGCAAGAATAAGCCTCAGTTCAGACAGACCAAGTGATGGCTGTGGGTTCAGGTCCCTGCTTTAACAAAATCGTGATGTTCAGTTGGTGTAACTAAGGGCAGAATGCGTGCAGGGAGGATACTTATCCATTCATCCAAGCATGGAGGGGACCCTCCACAAACAGACTTCTTTCTTTTTGCAGGGAAGAAAGACCTCAGCTGCCCATGTCACCCTCCTCTATAGCACCGGGATTTGCATTGAGAGAGGTTCTATGGGCAGGGTGATTAAGATGAAGGAGTGGGAAGGCCAAGCAACTGCTGAGGGACGCAAAGTGTCTCTCTCAGCCTGTGTCCATCCTCACAACTCCTTGAAAGCATCTTGGCCAGAGGATTCACACTCTGTTTACTGTCCCTGAGACCTCATTGCCAGGTCTTTTCAGGGACAGAGTGGATATAGTCGATTACCTTTTGCAAGAAAGAGAAAATTGAACCCACTGCTCCAGGTCTTCATACCTCTCATTTACCATCAGCACATATTCTGTAAGGAATTTAAAGGCAGAGCAATGCCCCGGGTTTGGTTCAATTTAAAAGCTCTGAGTTTGCCATGTGGACAAAAAAGACTGTCGAAAATATGTACTTCAGTAAGTCTGTCTCCCGTGTCGACACCAGTTGTGAGTGGTTCACTGTAGGTTATTTGGATGAATTTGCGTTGCTGCCCTGGTATTAAGAATGGGGTACTTCAGTATCTTGCCGCTGGAAAAATAATTTTCCTAAGTAAAGGGTATGTTTTGACCTGGCAAAACTCAAAGCTAAGGACCAAAGAAAAATGGTTAACTAATAAAAAGATGTAAGGAAAGTTTCATGCAGAAATTGTTCAAAACATTGAAATGAGAGGGCTTGAAATTAGGAGTATAAATTATCTTAAAACGTAAACATCTGAAGAATCTGACTTCTGTTTTCCATTGTATCGCTAGGATTTCTGGGCAGCCACAGTCTGAAAATCGAGTTGTTTTTGTTCGGTACCCATATTTGGATTTAGTAACCTAGATTTCAGCACCTTGGTTTAGATGTTTAGTTTAATGGCAAGTTCTCAATGAAGACAATCAGATCTTTGCCTGAGTAAGGTTAGATGAAAATCAGTGTTGTAATATTTTACCTAGTATTTTTGTGAAAACAGATAGTTTTAGAACTGTAGAGAGATTTTCTAAGTCTTATAAAAAATTTCTACAAAATCAAAGGCTAAATAATATATTCGTGGAAGTTGAATAAATTGGATAACGTTTTATAACGGAGGTAGTTTCATGAATATCTCAATTTTTCTAGGTCCAGAGATTTTTACTGTTGTATCATGTAAGTGCCATTGATTTTGGATGATATAGCAATATTTTATTCCTATTTTCATTTGATTCAGGTGCTGCATTACCAACTGTGTCCAAGAACAAATATATCCTTAGAGGCATTCGTATTTATAATAATGGCTAGAGCCCTGTTGCAGAAAATTCACTATTAGGAAACATACTGGTGCTAACTTTATCTGTTATTCTGCACAGAGATATTTCTAACAATGAAAGTCTAAAGAAAGAGTTGTATTGTATAATTCTGCTGTCATGGTGAACCTATCTTTCTATTGGCGTAAACAGCACAGATGAAATAGATATTTTTCACATTTACTTTTTTAGCACAGAATTTCCTGTGCCTCTAAACTCCATGAAGGTTTAGGGTAAAAATGGCCATTCCTGAAAACATTTCCTATTCTTCATAATTCTGCTGGCAGTACTGCAGAATCACATCCTTTATAGGTATCTGTCACAGTCTGATAGTGTGATACCACTTCCTCAATTGCTTTAGTCCAGCATGTCATAAATTTAACTTCTAGGAAATAACTCATATTGCAAAGTGCTACACTCAGTTACAAGCTTCCCATTGAAAGGGGGTGATTCTGTTTCCCTTCTTTTAAAGGTAAAAAACTTTAAAGGTAAAAACCTCTTTTTTGTACTAGCAAGGAGTGTTTAGAGGTGTAGGTACTGAAGACAGTGCCTTTACTGAATTCACCTTGTATTAATACTGCCACAAAGACTAACTCTCAATAATACAATTTTTTAAAAAATTTAATTTATAGAGCAAATAATTTCCATGTGTCTATGCTCATACCAGATTAGCCGGTTATAAACACATCAGTTGAAAATAAGAGATTTGTTTTTCAATGGAAAAATAGAAACCCAGTGTTTTCCCTGGAAATGTTTGGGAAAAATTAAACAGTAGGGAAATAAGAAATAAGTATATTTTATAGAAGATAGTTAAAGCTGGGGTTAATGTATTTAATTTCTCTCATCTTTCGTGAGTGCTCTAGTCTGCAGGTTTCTCAGTAGAGCTTCTATATGCACGACAATTCTGACTATTATTGCCAGAATGAAACAATAATCAATGTATAATTCCGGTTTATAAAATAAATGAATCTAAGCTATCCATATGAAGCACTATGCAATTAGTCTTTTATAAACCAACAAACAGTATCTGTAATACATAGTTATCAAAAATCACTGGAATAATTTTTAAATCATCTAATACATAGAAACAGTGGGAGCAAAAAGTGTAGAAATTTAAGAAATTGATTACCAGTTGAAACTAAATTTGGCAGAAATAATGAAAATTTCTTTATGCTGTTTTATCTGCTACATGCCTTATTTATGTTTTAAAGTGTAATTCACACCACTACAGTGCAGGAGTTAATAATAATCCCTAAACCAGTGGGGAATACTATGCTCTTTCCCTTAAGACAAGGAACGGTTTGTGAAATGTTTGAAAAAACGTGTTGTAATTGCTGAAATAAATGGCAAATTTCAGAGGAGAAAACAAAAACAGAATATAGAAGCTGCTGGTCTCCCAGGTAAACTTAAGTATTGACAGGTCTGAATTAATAGAGACTGTTTTTCAAAAGGTTCGGTGTCAGCTATATATTGCATTTACTCATTCAGTTCCCATACTACTCTTAAGGGGATTGCTTGATTCCTGACACTGTGTGACAGAAAGAAACTTTGCCATAGAATAGAGAAATAATGTCTATTTTGTTCTCTAAAACAGAGTCAAAAATACCAAAATTCTGTCTTTTTAACATATACACACAGGGCTATATTGGACTCAGTTAAAAAAAAAAAAAAAAAGTTATGGAGTTCTTTATTTGCATCTTTGTTGGGCACATACTAGCTCCTGCTAAAACTGGATTTTAATCCTGGACCTCTAAGTATTCAACAGAGGACAGGTTAAAGAGTGCAAAAGAGCACTTCCTGAGTTGTTACCTCCCGAGGGAGTGTGTCGGAGGGGCATGCCAAGGAACCAGAAGACTACAGTAAGAATATATATTTTATGTCAAAGTCGCACGTCCTTTGCAGTGCCCCGCAAGAATCCTACAAGGTATTCTCCTGAGGCGGAGTTGAGTCTCTGGGCAGATAAGAGGCAGCTGCCAAGACCTCACTGAACGCAGAAATGCTTTGCCGTGCCCACCCACGTCCACTCCACGTGGAGTTTTATCAGACAAACAACGCAATATTATATGCTACATGTAGCCTGCTACAATTTCATGATTGCAGCTGGGGACGACGTTTATTAACTTTCAGAGAAAGTGTCTTTGAAAGCAAAATACTGTGCCCAGAATCCCATACAAAAATTAAGAAACACTGCCTCTTCAGACACATAATTACTGCAAACACAATTTGCCGTTCTTCAGGTACAATTCCAGAATTGTTACACAATTTCACAGATTGTTTAATGATTTTGGTAGCAGGACAAGTTTAGAGACTGTTCAGTTATAATGCATATAATATTCAGCTTGTTTGAGATGTCACAAGTTTTTTGAAAGGGCATATCGAGCCATATTTTGATCTTCTTGCCTACCTGGGGAGTTTTAACCCATCAGACGATCGTTGCGTCTTTGTACCACTATGAAAACTCAGAGACCATGTTCTTGGTTGAGGTTCTTTTGTTTGGTTGATATTTTGTTTGGTTTTATTCTGTTTTGGTTGTGGTTTTGTTTTTGGTTTTGTTTTTTTTTTTTTTTTAACTGACACAACTTCTTTCACTATTACATTTTCTTTTTCCCCACTTACGTAATTTAAATTGCAATATGACTGTGAATAGTCATGCAGTTAATACAGGAAAATTTTCAAAGTTACATTCCATATACTGGAATGTGGAAACAAAAATAGCTCTTCATATATAAGTCCTTAGTACTATATTTATTTCATGTCAGACTCAGTTATCACTGAAACAACAATTAATAAGATCTTTTTCTTGCCCTTTAAAAACGTATTTTAAACAGAAGCCACCTGCTATTTGTCTCACTCCCTCGCAGCTTTAGAAAATGCCTGAGATTAGAGTTACAAAATTGGAGATACTTAGGCATATATCTAACATATAGATAGGTAGTTGCATTAAAAGTGGATGGTCCGGTTAAATTCGTGAAATTAAATGGAGGTGGCTTGTGAAACTTTGTAGCAATACTTCTATATATTCTTTATATCCTAAGTGACAGGACAAGAGTGTTTAAACAAAATAGCCCAAGATAAAGGATCTTCAATTTAGTCATTATTTTTCATTTTTGTATCTCTCTGGACATTTTTTTCCCACCTCCAGGCTGGTGAAGGTTCCTACATACAGACGTCATAAGTGGAACAGTTAATTTGTCTCTGCGCAATTATGTTTTTATAGTCAGTGGGACTGTTGCCGTGAGTCAGAGTTTGCAAGTTGGTTCTCATCATCTTTCTGGCAAGGAGCACCAACAGTTTCACAAGAGAGTCCCATTTCCCAAATCACGAATCTCAGCCCAATTTTGCTGACAAGTTTGTGGTTTTTTTAAGTACTTGAAAGTTGGAGGTTTGAGTTTTATCAGATAAAGAAGCCTGATGCCTCAGGGTTTTGCCTTTTACCTGGCTCAAGTAGATGAAACAGTGACTTTCAAATTTTTTGGTCTATTCTGCTTCTCCACGAGCCTTTGTCACCTGTGCCAGGCTGACCCAACACATTAAAAATGTGACTTCTGCTCTTCCACCTGTGAGCAACACACGTTTTAGGCTCGCCGATGTGCTGCTCTCAAGGACGGAGCGGATGCAGCCGGCTGCAAGCATCTCGTTGCGGGAGCAAAGTTTTTCTGTTTTTGTCACTGGTGTTTCCGGACTGTCCTTACACGCGCACGCACACACACACACAGACGCCAGTTGTTGTTTCCTCACTTTCTCTAACAAAAGGAGAGCTGCTGTCAACATTTTTTTTTTCTGCTCTCGCGGTTGTATTTGTCGGGCAAAGATCATCATGCTCTGATTTAGTGTTTTCAAATAAGTGTGCCCTCTGGTGCAGCGCTCTATTGAGAGACAACACAGCCCAGGCAGGAGAGTTCAGCATGGCCACTAATAAAACACAAGTGCTGCTTTGTCAGGCCACGAGTGATTACTTGAACAAGTGCCAACCAAGAAACCAAACATTAGAGCGCAGCTCTTCAGACCCTCAAGACAAAGGGCCAATTGACTTTCCTCATTAGTTTTTGTGCCAAACATGTAAACACAGTTTCCTCTCTATCTTTGATGCTCAAAACATGCCAGCTTGTTAACATCTTGGGTGGTACGGTGGTTTATGAGCCTGTAAAGACTATTATGTAGTGGTGGGTTTTGTCCTAATTGAAAAGATTGGCTTATCCTAAGGACGCCCGAAACTGGCATCTTTTTGACAATTTAGAAATTCTGTCTTTGCTCTAAGGGACCAACGGAACGGCCTAAAAGAAATTTAACATGCACAAGACCTTCCTCTGTCACACATACACATTAAAGTTTTGTTAGAATTAGGATTGGTCTCCAGCTCACTGAAAAATAAAAACAAAACAAAAAAACCCAGAGCAGCTTTAGCTACATAAGCTGCCTGATGAGACCTCATTTGTAACTGCTGTGCAGAAAGCTTACCGAGATTTTTTTGCTTGATGCTCTTTGTTTTACACTGCTTTTATTTTAGGGACCTCTGACATTTTAACTTCCTTTACATTTTACTCCAATCTTTCTTCTTTCTAAATGCTGTGACTGTACAAGATAATGGAAATTGGAACGATTTCAAACAACCTGAAATGTTTGTGAAAGGTGTTGAATTTTAGTCAGTGTGCAGGGAATGTTTTCTCTCTTGCAAATCCCCTTCACATATGGTGTGACTGCTGACATGAAATTTTACCAAAGTAAAACACGGAGCGTGTCTTAAAGTGGTCACTTTATGAATGGCTGTGCAAGGCAGTGCGTTCTATGAACTGGCTTCTCTTTTCGTTTTTGCAGATGATATCCATATTTTTTAGCTGAAAATCTGAGTTTACTTTTTTTTTCTCGCCCTACAAAAATATGAGGTTTTAAAAAATGAGGCTGATTATTAAGAAAAAAATCCACCAAAACCTGTTTAGCTCACGTTTCCAACTAAAATTGAAAGAGGTTGATTTGCCGCCCTCTGGCAAAAACCATATAACCTCCCATTCATGGGTCTAATGAGAACTTCGTTATTGTCAGTGAAGAAACGGTAAGAAATAGGCGCAAGGAAATTATTTTGGATTTTATTTCAAAGTGCAAAAGACAACATAGGAAGAGAAGAAGAAAAAAGGTGTTCTGGTATTTTCTTTCACTGTCACACACGCACACAGATAAACCCGCTTTCTAAAATACAGGATGGGGGGAGCGTGGAGTTATCTGCAGACAGAGCAGTGAGCACATTGTGCTTAGTGGGAGCCCAGTTGCTGCTGGGCTCGATGACACCGAATGAACGAAAAGGCTAGATTTTTGGTGGAGCGTTGGCAGCCAGCGCAGAGGAACAGACGTGGGTCTCCTACTCCCTTACGCTGAGATTCAAGGCGGCACTGAAAAGAATGAGTATTAGCTGAACAGGAAAAGAAACGTATGGAATCTAATGGTACCTAATATGGTATCTAATAATGAAACTCCGAGGTTTTCCTCCAAGGCTGCCCCACAGCCAGGACCCCCCAGTGCCCCATGTCCCTGGCTCTGCATCTTCTGGCTTGCAGGGTCTTCAGCAGGTGGCTGAGCCGGCTCTGGGCTCCTCACCCCTTCCCCGTTCCCACTGCAGGGTGGGCTGCCGGAGGTTTGGAGGTGCTGCCTGCAGCTGAAGATTTCTGCTTGGGCTGTGTGTGATTTAGGTCTCAGTCTGCAATCTCTGCCTGTTCGAGGTTTCCCAGCATCATCTTGAATTAACCCTAACCCAGGAGTAACGGCAGAGGGCTGTTAATCATCCTTGAGTGGGCCGTTTGTGGACAAACAAATGGTTTCCACCCAGAGCAAGCCGGTTTTCCAAAGCAGGGCTGTCTGGGAACGATAAGCGAGCAGGCAATCTCTCAGCTACAGATATGAGCCACCCGAGGGGGCTGATGGTGGGAATCCTGCGACAGATTAAGTTGCAGATGTTTTCAAAGAGCAGTACCTGAGCTGTTCACCTTGAGGGGAAACGAAGCAGAGAGCAACCCTGCCTTCCTGAAAACAAAAACACCTTCGGTGAGCCACCCAGGAAGGACGAGCAAAGCTGAGAGGAGTTTGGGCTGGGGAAGGGATTAAAAACAGTGTGCAAAATTGCATTTTCACGCCCTGGCGCGCTGGTGGGTGCCTGCACAGGGTCAGCATGGAGTCCCAGAGGGCCCTCCTGGCCCTGACCTGGGGAAAAGGCAGGGTTCAGCCATAGGGTGGTCCATGGGGTCAGTACACAGTCCAGAAGAGATTGTGAAACAGGAATTTCATTTCCCAAGAAGGTTTTACTGAATTGCTTCCTCACACAAAATTGCACCGAGAGACTCCAAGCCAGGGCAGCGTCTGGAACCTTCTGAGGCTCTTAAGACTTAAATTGCTCTGGGAACAGCTGCAAGTGGGACCAAACACTGCAGCCTTGTGAGTGTCCAGAATGGAAGATCTCAGCCGTTTCTATGAGAGCTGGAGGCCAACTCTCTGAAAAGCCCTTTGAAATTTCCTCTGTGTGTCAAAACTATAGCTGCCTTTGGTATTTAAGGAGTTTTCCCCACCAGTGAAGCTTCTCCTAGACTTCTCCATAGCACAGGTGAAATTAATTTCTTTGTGGTGCCAAAGCAGACTCTCACTGCAAGGAGCCGTGACAGATTTGGAGGCAAAGAGCTGGAAAAGTCCATCTGGGTGGGGAGAAACAAAAGAGTCAGTGAGATTAAAGGTGCTTGTGGTGATGATTCAGAGAAATATGAGTGGGGATCGTTCCTTTTCTCTCCTCCTTCCTCAAACCCACACTACATCTCCCTTGCCAATTGCTTTGGGTTACAGGAGCCTCAGTTTGTCGCCATATTCATCCTCCCTCTTCCCAGACCTCTACTTTGTCTTTCAAGCTGCTGACCTCCCTCATCTTGAACCTCCCCTAAGAAGCAGTTCCTTTCCCATACCAATGTACACAGCACATGCTGGGAAAGTCCGGTTATTCAAGTTCTGCCACGTTCTGGATGGTGCTTTCCCTGTGGTTGTGAGGATGCCATGGTTTACTCAGGAAGGGGTCTTCCAGATATTCCAGATTTTTGAGATAATTTGGGTCTGCTCTAAGAATAAGCAAAGCCAGATACTGTCTGAGGCAGGTGATAATAGTTTTTGCTCAGGACTGAACTTGCACATGTGACAGTCTGGGTCAGAGAGCCGTAGATATTACAGGGCTGTCTGTATTATTCTTTACGTTGTGGGTTTTTTTTTTTTCCTTCTGAATTTGATTGAAAATATCATGCAAAACAACCTTTTCTGTAACGTGGTGGATTTGAACCAGAGCTGAATTTAGCTCAATGCACTCTACATCAAACGTTGCATTTGTAGTTTGTTTTAAAACTCCTCTTTGCCTTTTTACCAATTTTCCCTTAAAGAAATAGCAATTTCAAAATGTGTTTCCAATAGCCATACCTTTTGATTGCCCGATGTTCAGGGTGAGTACATTAATAACGTTCAAAATGTGGTTTGCAGTTTTTCTGACATCTCAACACTCTGGAATTTCAGCAATCGAATTTGACCTGCAGAACCCTGCACGCAAATCCCTTGAATCGATCGCACCACACAAAGCAAAGCCTGCTCTAGTGTTGTTGCTAAAGGGAAAATTGAAGAGTATGGTATTGGTGCTCTTTTGCTGCCAAGTTCATCAAGGCAAAATCATGAGCTCACGATAGACCACATAAGTATAATGAAACTCTCAGCAGTTTGATGTATAAGCAAAGACCAATGCCTTGACCTTTCAGGGCCAGTAAAATGGATACAGGAATTGTGGAAGAGATGTCTGTTCTTATCCTGAGTCAGGCAATGTATATAGAGATAGGGTCACTGTGTGCAAGAAACACCATTCAAGATGTGTTAAGATGCTTTTCCTATGGAAGTTCAGCATTTTACTGAAATGGTAAATTTCAGGAAAAAACGAATATCAGACATCACTGTGACAGAATGAGCAGTGAGTCCGTGAGAGAAATCTCTGTTAGTTTTGTCACCAGCTAACTCTGCAAAACAAAATGATTGTCAGTAGATCAGGAAGATGAAGGTTAAAGTTAAAAAAAAGGTATAAAAGTATATGTATCTACCTTGCTTCCAGATTTAGTCTCTATCCAAGTGTTACTCATCTGATCATCTGCAGCAGGGTTTGCTGTTAGGGATTTGTAGGTTCTCAGGGATAGGGAGATTGCTCAAGCTCTAGCAGAAACAACTGGTCAAAGCACACATTAAATCACATTGGAAACAGGTGCAAATTACTTCTTTGATTCTTCAAGTTTTTCTCCTTCCTTGTGTATGCAGCAAAGTAGCACGAAATGCCATTTATGAGGTCTACTGGTGAGAAGAAAGTACATGACTGTAGGTGTCAGATTCTTTTCTTGGTAGGGTTCATCCTCTGTTCAAATCCACAGTGATTACGTAGTGAATTATTAATGGCAAGGTAAATGCAGTTATTCTGGTGGAAAAGAAAAAGATGTGTACTGTTATTACGACTGAGAAATTGTTACATGGCAAAAGGATAGGCTGTCATTTACAAACCATTTTTTCTATTTAAGGTTCTCTCATTCTCTTGTTCCTCTCTAAGCAGGTCCAGACAAAATTGAGAGATTGGGACAAGGATGAAATTTCTTACTTAAAGGTCACTCAGTTGTAACGGGACTCTGGTTGGGCCCATCCTTGCAATGAGTTCTGCATGGGCAAAAGCCTGCACTGGTTCAGAGCAGGGTCGTGTCTGGTCCTCCTTGGGGCAGGGCAACAGGACTAAGGGCTATCCAAAGACATTTGGTAAAGGGGAAACCTGCACACTTTTTTTTTGTGTGTGTGTGAAATAAAAAGATGATGACTTTATAGAAGAAAACAGTTCTAGCAAGCCTCGTCAGAGAAGTAAATGAGAGCCTAAAAATACAATCCTCGGAAAAACAGTCTATAACTACCGGTATTCAAATAATACAGGAAACAAAGAAATATCCTTTCTTTCTTCAGTCACCTCCCTAAATTGTGGGGATGTTACAGGCATTTCACGATACTGACTGAATGATTTATCAATTTGAGAATATTTTCTGGCTGATGTAAAGAAAACATTTAAAATTCATTTTTCCTCCATCACCTAAAAAAAAACCTTCAGAAAATAGTATTTTCCTATTTCTGAATTCTTTGTCACCTGTAGTTTATGTACGTCATATGCTTTTGTCCAGTCTCCCTCTTTAACAGCCTTGCATGTCGTCTGCACTCAATCCAGAACAAATAGAAATATGGTGTGATCTCTTTGTCCGTACGATTACTATTTATACTCTATCACCACACTTTCTTCTTCTACAGCACCTGGCAAAACGGGATCCCAATCTGCTTTCACGCTGTAAAACTACTTACTACAGTGCGGTGGTGACACATTTAGTTTCTAGATGCCTGTGCACATACGTAAGGAAGTTTTGTGTGATTGAAAGTAATATGTCACTCTTCTAGAAAAATATTCTTTTCCTCTGAAGCCAAACCTTTTAAGGTGTTAAAAACATTATCTTTGTTCTTTGTAACACACAATTTTATTCTACTTATGGAAAATGATCTTTCTGCTTTATTAAGCCCATAAAAACTTGAAAGTTACAAAACCTACTGGAAAATGTTTACGCTCAACAACGCCGTTTTCTAAGTAGCAATGAGGGTGGCTGCATAGTTAGAGTTCTGATCTGATCATTTATTTAAACTATTAGATGATAGAATTCTGTTCTGGTTTGTATTCAAGCAGCTTCTCCAAATATGTTAGGGATATCATACATTGAAATTCCAAAGTGGGTGCAGGGCTCCCTACTTTTGTTCTTCTGCACTGATAGTTTTTAAAATGAAAGCTTTAATCTGTATTATATAGGATCATTAATTTCTGCATTTTACACTTGAGCAACAGCATTCTGATTATCTGCTGCAATGAAAAATAAGCAGCCCTGCTCCTGCAGACTTAATTACTTACTGCAGGGCCCATCCCTTCCTAGTTATGGCACGCAATCTGCAAATGGGGTCAAAAACATTATTAAAAACCAAATTACCCACTGGATGGAGAAAACAAACATGCAACTGTGACCTAGAGGACCTCACCAACACAGGAGGCAATCTTAGCTGCACACATTACACAGCTCTACAGAATCTGCTAAGGAGCTCGGTTCTCAGACAACAAAATAAGCAGCTAAATGAGCTCATGGCACAAGATAGCCGTGCATGCTATTGTGGTATAAAGTGTATTCTGGCTAAGCATTTTATAAATGAGGGAGGTGACTGATGTAAAAATACACCAATGCACTTTAGAAAATATGCCTGCTGATTAGGTGCCCATGTAGCGTGAGGTTTCTAGAAAATCTGGTGTTGGAAGCGAGGACCAGGAATGTGTCCCTAAAAATCTGTGTGGCCCTCTTGAAAATTAAGCTCCATTTGCCAGATCCTTCTAAAAGTGTCTTTCAGCCTTGAAGAAAATTATAAACAGACTTTCAATTAAGTAAATATATTGTATCTACCATTCTTTAAAAATAGTGTTGGTTGCATTTAAGAGCAAGCAGTAGGAGTTATGAAGGATTTGGGAGACTTTAAAAGTTAATAAAATGCATTAGTGCTTACAGAAACACATGAAAATGGAACAGTAAACACAACTGAGTCCTTTGAAAAAATAATAACCTATTTGTTTAAACATAGTGTAGAAGAACATGGCATAATATTTATATAATTTCCTTAGTTGAATGGATGAAAAAATGGATCTGAGATAAAATTTTCCATGTCTAAAAGTCTAATGGATGGTAATAGAATCGTAAACTATAAATGAAATGCTGATCTACTTATATTAACAGAGATACAGTATTTACTTGCAATATTTATAACAATAGTATGCTGATCTAATTTATAAGACAATGGGCCAAGGAATCTATTGTTTTGAAATCACATAAAAGCAATAATAAAACAAAACAATAAAATATTTAAAGTGCATACAAGGAAAATAAGTCCATAAAACACACAGTTAACATTAAAAGATCATTCAGTACCATTTTGAATTTGTCTACTTGAATACATCGTATTTAATTAATTGTAAGCACTGAAAATTGCTGAAGCTTAAAAATATGATTCAGTCCAGCACATAATAGTATAATATTTTTTCTACGAAATAAAAACATTATAAATTATAAATAATAAAACTCCAGGAAAATGATCAGGTTACAACAAAACAGTGGTACGTTATCAACATGCAAAAATAGGAGAGATGCAGACAGTATATAATTATCTAGATATCAAGAGCAATTCCATAGTAAAGTTTGTGCTGTAATTTAAACTTCAAGCAGTATTAAAATAATTTTTAAAATTTGCATTTGCTGAATTCCCTCTGCAAGTCCAGCAGAATGAATCTTTATGGGGTAGGATAATTTTTTTTCCCTTTAATCATCTGCTAATGTTTTTCTATGACCCTGTGCCACTGAGCTGCTGCTCTGCTTTCCTGAGAAGTCCATCTGGATAGATCCCCATCACCCAGACTTCTCGCCCACTGAATTGATATTTCAGCCAGAAGCCACACAGGCATTTTACTGTTGAACACAGAAGGGCTTGTGCTTTTTATGCTGGAGGCTTTCAAGCTGTGGGTCTCTTCTTCGCTTCCTGGTGCTTTATGGCTGTTCCCAAGCTCACTGGAGGTGTTGGAAGTGCTGGTGAGCCCCACAGAGGATGGTGATGATGAAGGGAAGGATAGGGGTGTGGATGAAGAGTTGGGCGAGAGCTGCAGTGCTCCAGCCATCCAAAGGGTGGCACAGGGAGGTTAGAGAAGGAAAGATACTCCTGAAGGCAGATTTTGGAAAAAAATGGGAATTTGTTCAAGAGTTGGGAGAACTGAAAGGACTAGCAGGACTAAGGGTGGCCTGTGATGGAGGAGAGAGGACAGCCTCACTAGGTAGGTAGACAAGGAATCATAGAATCATGGAATCATAGAATGGTTTGGATTGGAAGGGACCTTAAAGATCATCCAGTTCCAACCCCCCTGCCATGGGCAGGGACACCTCCCACTAGACCAGGTTGCTCAAAGCTCCATCCAGCCTGGCCTTGAACATCTCTAGGGATGGGGCAGCCACAGCTTCTCTGGGCAACCTGTTCCAGTGCCTCACCACCCTCACAGTAAAGGAAGCCTGACATCAGGGAGCTGGAGCTGTGCTTAGGGGCTGAGGAAGAGAAAAGCCCAACTGCATCTGAGCAAGGTAAAGACATGCTTGCAGCTTCCTCTGTTCTATGGATCCAGGTGGCAGCTGGGTACCCCACACCTTGGCTCAAAACCGGTTGGCTGCCCTTGCCCTACATGCAGAGCATCAAAGCGAGACAAGCTTGAGAGGCCCAGCTCACTGAACGGAGGCGTTGGTGGCTGAACATGAGCCAGCAGTGTGCCCAGGTGGCCAAGAAGGTGGCCAACAGCATCCTGGCCTGTATCAGGAACAGCGTGGTCAGCAGGACCAGGGAAGTGATCGTCTCCCTGTACTGGGCACTGGTGAGGTCCCACCTCAAGTGCTGTGTCCAGTTTTGGGCCCCTCACAACAAGAAAGGCATTTTCGGGCTGGAGCATGTCCAGAGAAGGGCAATGGAGCTGGCGAGGGCTCTGGAGAACAAGTCTCATGAGGAGCGGCTGAGGGACCTGGGGTTGTTTAGTCTGGAGAAGAGGAGGCTGAGGGGAGACCTCATTGCCCTCTACAACTACCTGAAAGGAGGGTGTAGGCAGGGAATGGTTGGTCTCTCCTCCCAAGGAACAGGCATTAGGACAAGAGGAAATGGCCTCAAGCTACACCAGGGAGGTTTAGATTGGATATCTAAAGGAAAGGATTCTTCACTGAAAAGGGTTATTAGACATTGGAACAGGTTGCCCGGGGATGTAGTGGAAAGACCATCCCTGGAGGTATTTAAAAGATGGGTAGACGTGGTGCTTAAGGACATGGCTTAGTGGTGATTTTGTCAGTGTTAGGTTGGTGGTTGGACTCAATGATCTTCAGGGTCCCTTCCAACTCAGGCAATTTCTATGATTCTGTGGTGCCTGAGAGACCCCACTCCAGCTGTGGGGAAGAGGGAGCTCCAAACCCTCACCTCGTCCTGCCACCCGTCAGCAGCACCCTGTGGGGGTTGTTGCTGGTCGGCCAGAATCAGGTGTCTGCTGGCCAGAGTCTGAGGGGAGAACCATCACCCTGGCTGGAGTGTCACCTCCACTGACACCCCCTGTCCTGGCATTGCTGGGGACAGTACGCCTCGGGTGCTGCCGCAGAACCCCTCCTTGATGAGCCCCAACATCCCCACCTGCTTCTGCTCATGAATGCCCGACATCAGAATGAAAATGCAATCGCCCTGTCAAGTCACTGAGTTGGGGATGAGGAGAAGTGTTTCAGAAGTACCAGATGATCAGTGCAACAACCTGGGCAACTGACAGCACGCTCTCTATTTTTATTTGCCTGATGTGACTCATTGCTGCAGGAGCAGCCTTTCAAGGAGAAAGCCTGAAGTCCTGTTCTTGCTGTCATTACAAGCGTTGCTTGCCTAAATATTTTTTTAATATTTAGACCTGTCAGGTCGGTGTCTGGATTTGCAGGCCAGTACCTGATATTCCCTTTCATATTCCCAAGGCCAAGGAGACAGCAAAGCCAGGAGGTAAAAGAAATGAAAGCAACCTATCGCCCATGCTTTGCTACACGCTCCAGGAGGAGCGTTAAATCAAATCACAACATTTCCTTAACATTTTACACAAAGACAGTAGAGGTTTTGTTTACCCCTTCCGTCTCCAAACATTCCTGGAGCAAAATGCACAGCAGTGGTTGCAAAGCCGGGTCCTGCCACAGCAGTGTGAAATGATTGTACAGAGGCCCCAGATTTTTAACTCTCTGAGGGAAGAGTGGGAGGAGAAAAATACTTTTCTTTTATGTTGCCCTGGAGGACTTTCGAACTTACTTAGGCATGGAGAACCAAAGACAACCTGAGTCCTCTGTTCATGCAGTGGAAGCCAATTGTTCCTCTTTTTATTCCTTCAGCAGAACTGGGGGGGGTGTCCCTCTGCTTTGTTCAAGTCCTCCAGCTCTCTCACAGATCCTCTTATTGCCATTCCCTGAGAATTTTCCCCCAGTCTCTAGACCAGTTTAGCTCCATTTCCATTCCCCTTGCTGTGGCTTCTTTAAATACATAGCAGTTTCTCCCTAAATTCCCAAAGGAGGTATTAGTGCCTTTGCTGAGAAAAGCTGATTTTTATTGGCCAGGTAGCAATCATTCACAGTTGAGATTTTTTTGTGTGTGTGTCTTACTATCTGTGTGTCATTTCAGCTGCATCATAAATGTTTCAGTATATTGCAGTTTTAAATTGTGTTTTGGCCCATTTTTAAAGTGTGTAAAATGGCAGTGGCTCGTTTCAGTTATCGGCCACCCCTCGGGTGAGCCTCTTCAAGAGAATTGACATTATGTCCAGAAAACCTCCATGTTTGTGATCACACAGCATCAAGAGACCCAATTTTTGTCACCAATCACATGAATTTTAACCTTTCTTCTGAAACACCAGGTCCTACAAACCTGAGGAGATGAGAATCTGATCTTTCAGAAACAATTTAAAAAATCCCAAGCTTTTTTTTTTTTTTTTTTTTGTGATACAGAAAGCTAGAAATCACGCTGTAAAGCCCCAAAACTTAAACAGGAAGAGGGATGCGCAAGTATGGAGGAGAGAGGGTGCTATTCTTGCAGTTTGTAAAGAAGTGAATTGTGGCTTGTAAACACTTGCAGTCAATAAGCTCCTCTCGTATGAAATATGATGCTGAATGCACATATACAAGGAGGAGCAAAGCTGTATGGAAACACTGGCTGTTATGTTTTACTTAGTGGTGTGTGCTTTGTGTCTTATTTCACACAGAATTTTTTCTTTCCTCTTTTCCTTTCTCTTTATTCCTCTCGTGGCCAGCAGTGTATGGCCCAAACTGGACTCATGGGAATTGGCTTCTTGTGCCACCAATAAGATGCTTTGTGGTGCTTGGTGGGTTGTGTCTCAGTCATGCCACTTCTAGAACGAAAGCTCAGCAAGCAGCACGGAGGCAGACACACCAAGAGACAGGAGGTCTGAACACAGCTCCAGGGAGAAAGGAGATGTGTTTCATTCACAGCCGGCGCTGGGTTCAACGGGTTTTGCAGAAACGAGGGTAGGGGGATTGCTCCTCTCTCTGGCACGCCTGATACCGTTTTCAATGACAAAACAGACATGCCATCCTTTGCATAAATTCCTCACTAAAATATAAGACAACTGTCGTCTGGACTAAGCCAGGCTTGGGTTTAAAACCTGTATAAATACACGACAGGGTCATTTTATTCTGATTTACTTTGAATTTCATATTGAGTGATTTCTCAGCCTCTGCAATGCCTACCATTTTTGTTTAAATAACCTTAATTAGAAATTATTTCATCTCCAGTCCATTTTCTTTATCATCCTGTGCTGTGATAACTGAGGAAACGTAGTTGGGGACAGAGGGGAAGAAGAGGTGAATGAATTCTGCAGGAAGACTTTGTTTAATGCTGTGTTTATAAGGGATATGACAAATCAATTAACCGAGGTGTTTTGAAAGGCTGTAGGAACAATGTCCAAGGACTTAACAAAATTTTTTTTAAAGTTTAGAAGAAAAATTGCCCCTTGGAAAGCTAACATTGCTTCATTGTAAGAATCGAGCAACACCGAGCTGATTTCAGAAACCCATTTGGTATTTGCATTAATGTCTTCTAACAAGACAGGGTTTTTCTTTCTTCTTAAGCTGTAAAGTAAAGCCAACTGAAATGAACTTCTAAAGTATATTTGTGCAGTTAAATATTTGTGAGTCATGGTAGACTCAAAATTAAAAGATAATGTGACCAACTTACATGAAAGATAAATTAGGCCCATCCTAGCAATTAAGAGAATTTCTGTTACCAATATAATGTTTAAAAGTAAAAGCACTGTTAAAAGCAGTGTATATTTTAAGCTCATATTTTCAGAATACTTTCAAATTTTTCAGATCATTAGATAAATATAATATGTGAAATGAGATGTTGAACACTGTAAAATGTCTATCTATATACTGCCATGGAACGGACCTAAATAAATTGTCAATAGATACAGAATGCAAATGGAAGCAAATACTGATAAAGACAAAGCCATGCATGTCAACAACACTGTTAAAACCATTGTACTTAATTAAAAAAGTGAAGTCAATTAAAATCAAAACAACAGTGCCGCATGTACAAATGCTGGAATAATCATTAGGCCTTGCTGAATAATGGAGGAGTATAGAAATTTTTTTTTAAGTGAAACAGCAGGGGTGATACATTACACAAAGCAACAATCTACAACAATATGACAATTGAATTACTTCAGCCCCATTAGGCAGGTGCAGAAGAATAATTAACATGAATTTCTTCAATGGAAAGAAAAAAAATTTAAACTTTTGTCTAGCACAAACTGTTATTTTTTCCCTCCAAAATGATGAGAAAATATGACAATGAGCAGACTGATTAAAATGAAACCTTTATGCTTATCCTCTTTGTGAGACTGGTTAATCATGGGATAAAATATGTACACAGTGAATTTTCTCATAGTATGACAACATTAAAACAGACCACTGTAGCTCACATCAGCTTTTGATCTTCTGCTGAGGCATAAGCATTGACTGCTCAGATTAAAAATAAAATATAAAAGGCAATAGGTTTTGAATTTTTAAACTCTTTCTGATATAAGAGGTATACAGTCAAGCCTTGGGTTCCATTCAGTATCTGTTTTTCTATTTCAAATTCAAAACAAATATGTGACCTTCAACTTCAATCTGAGCAACTGTTCTCTAGAATGACAAGAAAGAGTGAACAAACTTCATAATATCTCGTGAACTGTAAGCTGCTGCTTAAACACCAGTTTCTTCCCCAACATTTTTCCCTTTGGAGTTCTACTAAAATAATTCTATTTATTTCTTTTGAAAGACATTGATTTGGAGACAGATAACCATGCAGTTTACTGAGGAGCATTTGATTTTCTTCCTTTAGAATTAAAGAACTGGGTAAACACTAGTACTGGTCATGCTAGAAATATATTAATTACTGATATGGACAGAAGATCTCAAGTGATCATGTTAGCATATCTTAAGAAGCCGCTGCTCTGCAGCCAGAGAAACTGCAGAAGGATTAATGCTCATTTTATGAGCGGAGGTTGCGTGCTTTGGTAGCTTTAACTAAGCCATTTTACCTTGTGTATGTAATCGCCTGTGAGGAGCTGAAGAGCCCCAGGTCTGTCAGACAATTCATCCTCTCCACACCATCACCCACCGCCCTCTTTGCCCATGGCCTTTGGGCATCTGGTGGGCTACTAGTCTGCTACTGCCACCCTCCAGCTTTAGCTCAGCTACCGTCTACTCGTGTATGTCCAAGTGCCTTAAGTAACTGCTTATGGCTCACCTAAGGCTGTGTACTCTTCCCTCCCTCTACTGCTTGACTAGATATAGGACCGTAATATAATTTTGCTATTTTAGCCTAGAGAAACCTGTGCTTCCATTCAAGTGAGGTGAGTTGCTAGGACCATGTATTGCTATGACCAGATTTCCACTTACTTTGAACTAGGAATAAGTAGCTACTGCCTCTCTGTCAAATGGGATTAATTTCCATTTGAGAGCTGGGAGTACCACAAGCATTCGAGGCTGCTGTATGGGCTGGTTACGTAGATTTCCTCATGTTCATTTTTTTGAAAATTAAAAACTTTCCAAATTCAATGATCTTTTACGTTTTATTTTCCTAAAAATAGTCAAAGACAAGAGAGCTTTAGAGAGCTGGAACACTTACCTTGAAAAGGAATCATGCTTTGGGATGAACATAGTTTTCAGAAATGGGATCAAAACACAGTAGTTCCCCAAATGCAAGTAGATGTTTGGTACTTTTTCCTGGTTTGTGCAATTCTCCTTTGGTTATTTGAATGGGGAAGTCTTTAAACCACTGAATTCTGGAACTGAGAATGCTAATTTTGTAACTGTCCTGCACCTAATACTCTTTCCCTAAATATCCATGTTGATAGACCTTTGTTCTATCCCTGTGCATCTTATGACAGACACACATCTGAAGTCATCTGCCTGCTTCAGTGAACTTTAATGTTCTGAGACACTGCTGATGGCACCTTGTTTTCCCATTTAAATGTTGATGCACTTGCAGATACATCCTAGTTTTGATCCATACCATCATAAAAGCTATGTTGGCATCCAGGCAGAAACTCTGGAGAAACCACAGAGAAAGTATGGACTGGTTGTGCTGCAATGACTGACATGGCAATGCCAGCATGGACAAGCACCTACTAAAGCAGGTGATGCAGAGACAAAACTCCTAGGACAGTTTCCAATGCTATAAAAAAAAATGGTCCCTCAAAGAATTAGAAATATAGCTCCACAGGACCATGCCTCAACATCAATAGCACTAAAAGCTGTCACTCCAGAGAAGATGAAAGGAGGGTTAAAATCGCCTTTCTGCACAAACTATGAAGCAGCCCAGAAAGGACAGAAGCTGCAAACCCATGGAGATGCCCAGCATGTGACTGTGATGGGAAAAAGAGAGGCAGAGATGTAACTGACAGCCTCTTGTGCTGCAATGCAAACATAGTGGTCTATGAAACTGTAATGTATATTTTGCTCAAGATAATAAAGGGCTCTTGATATTTTGGACCTATGTGAGCTTCTTAGTGTGTCTAAGCCTCCTTGTCTTCTATCACTGCTCCGTCTTCAAAATGGGATCCATGCAGCTAGAAGTCAATTTTACGTGGACTTTTTCTAAAATGAAAATTTTAGAAATTTCTATTCCACAGTCTCTGGCCAAAAGAGGTTTTTTCTAGCCTTTTTTCAGGCTGCTGTATGACCCTTCCAGCTAGTTGTCCCCCTCATTCACCTCACCAAAGGCATTCAGATGTCCCCTACAGAACTTAAAGAGCTACAGTGTTTGCTCTTCCTTCCACTGCAGGTCTCCAAATCTTCAAGTTGATGGTGCTGCAAGAACTGTGAGGAGCAAACATCCAACCACGCTTATTAGAACAGCTGATACAGCATGGAAATGCTCAACACGAGAAATGTTTTGTTTCAGAGACTGAGGAATGCCTCGAGTTCTGAGCTACTTTGCATTTCCAGATGTTATGCAGGGTTACAGGGTATTTGGCAAGTTTCTACCTCAACATCATTAACCTCTTGGTTTTGAGACACTACTGCCACAGTGATTTCTTTTGCAACGCGCTGCTTGTGGTCAACAACTCAAGGCAATAGCACACATTTGCCTGGGTACAAGCATTAGGCAGTAACATTTGTTGCTAAAGAAACCTCAGAATTCATTCTTGGGGTCTCTACAGAGGGAACTTAAGGGGAAAAACATCCCCAAGCTCACCCAGGAGTAGGGAGATGGTGTGGGGGTGGTTGCCATGGTGAGTAGACTTATTAAAGTAACCACTTCTCATGTGTCTCAGCTGCTCCATCCTGCGCAGATATCCTGCAGCCAGCAATATGGTCTGCCCGGAGAAGCCTCTGGGTCAGGAAAAGTAAAAGACAGGAGTAGAGAAGAGGTCTCTAGAGGAGAGAAGAAGAGATAGCTAAAAAGGGAATGGAGATATAAGAAAAAGCAGATAAACTAATGATTGCAGGGGTTGACACAAAAGTAGACAATTATAGAAAGAGATGTTTTATTGAAAGATCATGCTTTACATCTTAGTTACAATCTTGTCATTGTCATGCCATGAAACCTACTGAGAAGGATTCAGCCTGGCAGCGTCATTACACTGTTCCGGGTTCCTGTACAAACTCCTCCCTTTCTGCCTCCCAGCCCAGTGGGAATGTTACTCACCTTTCTTTTCCTGAGTAGAAGCAAAAGTTCCTTCTCACGGCTTTCTGTCCCTTGAATCACTGACCTACTGCAGAAATACGGTGCGTACCCTTTATTAGCAGATCTGTGCAGGTGGATGTGCACTCATTTTCTGGGGTTCAGGTGCTGTATTTTTTCCATTCAGTTCCAGGAGGAATACATTACCTTATTTTGTTGGTGATGTGCTACAAGAACAGTCTGTCCTACCTTGTGTTCAGTGACAACTACAGAGTTAGTTCATGGGCAGTTATAAGTTTCAGATGGAGATCCAGAAAAAGCAGCCCATGAGAAGAGTTTTGCTAATCCAGTCTCCGAAATCCCGCCTCTTCAAAGACTTACATGCCTGCCTCAACCCTTCGGAGAGGCTTTCAGCTGCACAAAGGCACAAGGGACGGAGACCAGTTTTATTTAAAGCCACTTCGGAAAGCGGAAGTGGTATTTAGGGTGTTTGGGGCTCCTCTCCTCCTGCATCTCTAACATATTCCTGGGAAGTAAAGAGAAGAATCAGCCAGTGCTCCTCTTTGTTTCCAGTCCTCTTTGTTTGCAATGTCTGCACAATCGCTGAAAATTTATAGGAGCAGAGTAAGAGGCCCATAATACTATAGCCTAAGGAGACGAAGCTGATGAAGGAGAAGACCTACTTAATGCATTTTGCCTTTTGGCCAATTTCACGTGGAACATGTGATCCTTTGGGTAGGGCCCTCCCTTTTTCATAGACTCTCTTCTCTGAAGTCACTGTCTTGATCACTAGATTAGAAAGTAATACTTGCTGGCTTACTTTCCAGCTTTATTTATGGCTTTTTAAGGATAAAAATTATGAAAGTATTGCTCCCATGATCCTGCTGTGAGGGTGCAGCTTCTGAGGTGGATGGGTTTGATTCCCATTTAATAAAGAAGGGAGTCGAATCCTGGATACACATCTCATTTCCAACCCATGCTAGATGAACACTCTGAGATTACCTTGATTATTGCGATGAAGGAGAATCAGCACCTGGGTGGGAGATAATACTTCTCTGTGGTGCTATTTTAGTTGGTTTCTTTTGGGACGTCTCTGTCTGGAGCTGGAATGAAAAATGGAGGCTCCATATAAAATCAAATGGGCACACGTCAGGCCTACTCTTGGGTTACTGTTCCCTGTGCCAAATATTTAGATACAACTGCTGTTATCAGATAATGTTATATTGACACACAAATTCTGTATTTGTCTAATCAACATTAAATTCTAACTTGTACTAAATGTGCAAACTCATAGCCATGGTAGCCATTTTTTGCCTTCATCATATGAGTGACCACACGGTGTTACTTCTTGTGATAACCTAAGCATCACACTTCAGAGATGAACTACATTCAAGTTATCTGTGAACACCATGTCCTTCCTTCCTCATTTCCCACCCCTAATTTATTTTGAGAATAATAAAAAGGCTTTTTAAAACTGGTACAAAGTGAAAAATCTCCTGAATATTTACTCCCATTAAAAGTAGATACTTCTTCCTTTCTATGAATATTTTTCAAATGACAATGCTTTCAGCTGGTTTGCTTATAAAGAAGGCTGCAAATGTTACTTGAAGGAATTGGCAGCTTTTATTCACAAGAGAGTTTTCTCTGGAAGAGAAGGGAAGTGTTTGGTGAATCCTCTTTCTTGCCTACCCCCAGCAGTTATCACTGCATACAAAGAGGCTGGATGAGCCCCGAAGGTAGTAGGAGTGTTTGTCCGTATATGAACATGTTAGAAATGCCAAGTCAGTGTGACTAATGGATAAGACAGAAAGCAAAGCCGGTGATCTAAGATGAATAGAGGCATTAGAGGAAAAACAGGAATGCAAATCTCACATTGTTAGAAACACAGACCTTACTTCTGCTCCAGAGTTTTGTTTCATCGGCTCTTACAGCTCGTGGGCTTCTTCCCTGTAAAGAATAATTGTAAAATCTGCAAAAACTGGGAGAGGTAGAGCCTGTAGAAGCTGATGTTTGTATTCAAAGTTGCTTGATGGAAGCTGCTAAGCAATACTGAAAATGCTGGCAGGAATCCCAGAGTTCGGAGGGAATTTCCATGTGCTGACTCAGACATGAATTTTGAGCTTGCTGGAGTCCTACACCTGATCTTACTGAGGTTACAAAATCTGGAAGCAAGACTGAATTCAAGGTGAACTTCAGAAATTCTTAACAGCACACACAGAAGACACAAAAGGAAGAGTGACAGATGTCAACACATAGTATATGGCTCACTATCATATAGAGTACTGCTCTGAGGAAAAATTACAGAGACTTTAAGCTGAACACTAAGTCAAGAGACATCATCTGGGAATGAGGACAGCAAAATTCTTCCCCTCTCAAATTGACAAAACAGATTAATAGGTGCTTAGTTAGCCTCAGAGATCCAACTGTGATCAAAATATGCCACTGCTAGAAATGTTTTAAATACAGAAGAGAGTGCTGATGGCTTTTAAAGGCTTGCCATTTCCTGGACTGTCTTACTTCTTTACATGCTACTTTTAGCAAAGCAAACTTCTATACTTACATTTCAGTATGGAAGTTAAATCTCTTAATAAGGTTTTATTATACATTAGGGTACAAGTTCAGAATTACTAATGAGAAATCACTTTCCAAACAATTCTAGTAAAAATGGAAACTCTGGGTTCCAGTGTAGATGCAGAAGTAAGATGATTGTTCTGAAAGAGGAGGCCATGCAGAGCTTATCCCAGCCCCTGTGAGAGCAATTTAATCGAGCTGCAGGGCAATAACAGGAAGAGGCCCTTCTTTAACTAACACTTATGTATTCCTATGGGAAACTTGCAGACAAATTCTCGCAATCCTGCTTTTTCTATTTCCCTTTTCATTGGCAAGACAAGTTCTGAAGACCTGCTTGCCGGTTATATTTTTATTATCCAGTAATACTTTAAAACACTTTAACATGTCTATTTGTATGGGAAACATCATCTCCTTCCTTCCAAAATCTCTGAAAACTTATCATCAACCACAACATCTGCTATTCAGACTCTAGTTGGTACTGTTTGTGTCTAGAGCAAATAAAACAATTCAGAAAAATTCATTTGATAAAATAAATCTCTGTCCACTGTGGCTCATCAAACGCATCATGATTTTCTCAAATTTCTCGTTGATTTGAAAGTTTTGTGAAAAACACCCTGCACGGAGTTCTTAGTCTTTCAATCATTTTTTGGCAATCTCTTCCAAGCACTCAGTGTTTCAACATCAAACTTATGATTGGATGTAAACCAGGAAGATTGCTGAGACTGATTAGAACCTCTTCCCAGGACTAACACTTGCAATTACAAATTGGAAATGTTTTTGCTCTGACAATTTTTTTTAACCTTTTTTCTGCTATTAAAAACATTTAAATAAGACCTAGGAAGTCTAATAAGTCATTGATTACGGACATGTTGTGATAAAATGATTTTGCTATTATGGACAAGGTTTTCAGAAGCAAAGGAAAGTTTTTATCCATTGAGGTCAATGACAAAATTCTGTTTGGACTCAGTGAGAGTGGGATTTTAAACACTGCCAAGTACTTTCCAGAATCAATTAATTTCTTTAAAAGAAGGGAAAAAAATTAAAGTGGCAGCTTTCAAAAAATCTTAGGATAGTGCTATTGCATGCTTTATTTTGCGCACTGAGAAAGGCAAATATCTATTTTCTTTTCTGAAATTGCACTTATCTTACACATAATAATAACTAGTTTAAAATCAAACCAAAACTGAATTGAAATATATAGCTTTTTTTTATTTGTTTATTTCAACTTCCATGCCCTTTAGCTTCAATGTCACTTTCTTTTCATTGAGCTACTTGAATTTTATTAAGGTTTCCTTTTACTTGGTGCTAAAATATTTGTGTTGACATAATTAGATCTTATGGTCGTGGAATAACACTTATTCAGCTGAATATTCAGCATTTATTCAGTACATGTCCTGTTTCATTAACAAACTCTAACCTACAGCTCTTCCTCTCCAGTGACAGAAAGCAGAGTTCATGAAATTTGCAGTAAATTTTCTATGAATGAAATCCACTGAAAACAGTATTTTTTTTTATAGCAACTGTATTCCCTGAAGGGAAAGGAAATTTCTGCCCTATCTTGGGTGATAGCTTTGGGTTTTTTACTTATAAGCAAGAATTTATAATTTTATTTTTTTTTATAGTTAAAATTCACATCAGACTTTCTTCCTAGAATTAGAGATTGCATTATTTTCACACAAGGCTGGGGTTATGTACCAGCGGATTCATGCAATTTCTAGCAAACACTTAAGTGACATCAGGCTTGTGTTTTAAACACAGCGCTCTGAGGGATAAGTAGTTCTGTGTGGACATGGCACTGGTGTAAGCCATGGGGACCCGCTCCATCATGAGCAGAATGCCAGAAAACATGTCTGCAAAATACTTCTAAGAGTTACTCCTGTATGAGGCAGTTGCTTATTCGTGAGTCACGTCCTCATGTGGTGTAGGCGACCTACTGTAACAAGCTTGACTTGTACCCAACGAGACCCTTTTTTAGTTCTCTCACCTCCTTTCAATCTGCTCACCAGCTTCCAAGATCTAGACATGTCCCTGTGCTTGTGAGGAAGCCAAAGCTACAGTTCAGATCAGCCGGGTGGGTATTTGTGGATTTTGGGACACGGAGACAATGCTTGCGTGGGTGTAAACGCAGGAAGAGTTCAGTCTTCAGCGGGCAACTTGTTTAAGTTCTGATGTAGGTTTGTTAAAATTAACAGGGGACTTACTTTGTGATTTTGGGCTCGGGGAGTTATCTCTCTAAAAGTCTGTAAAAGGAAGAAAGAGAAACTACAATATAGAATAAGCTTCTGGTTTAAAGAAGTACACTTCTCAGTGTGAAAGCCCTCTTTGTTCCTCTAAGATAAGCAAAAACTTACAATTAGTTGGGAAAGAAAAAAAGTAGTACGGGCAGCGTAGCTTAACTTAGCTGTGAGATTGTGGTAGGGCACATCTACAGAGTATTTTTTCAGGCAGATTTGATCTCTCCCTACTTGTTCCCCGAGCCAACTGCAAAACCCAAATCTCTGTATTGGCAGACATGTAGCTGTAGCCCTCACAGCACTCATTCTAAACTAATAAGTCTGGCAGAGGGAGAGAGTATATTAGCTCATTCTTAGTTCCAGCAGCTACCCAGAAGGCATTACAACACACTTGAGATATATCTCATACAAGCTACTGATATGCCCACACGGCAGAGAAGTGACTGCAGTGTGCTGCAGGGATGGCTCAGGCACCGGGAGCTGTGACAGCTCAAAGTGAGGTATTACACCTTACATCCCAGGCAGACTATTACTAGTTAAAGCTGGTTTAGGTGTAGCTCCTGTGGTCAAACCTATGAAGGGAGTCCAGTTTCTTCCCTCAAAAATAAATCAGTAATCTCAGGGCAGCATGTGTGTTTTCTATTCCTGAGCTCAACAAGCCCTATTTTAGCCTCGGGTATCTCTGAGCGTTTCCTGGGTGCAGAGTTCATGTGATATAACTTCCAAAGAGTGCCTTGCTTACAGTCTCCCAGGTTAGAAACAAGCAAGCCTGTAGGAGTGGGATGAGCTAAGAGAAAGTATAACATACGGTCAGAGGAAAGAAAGTGGCCCTTTGTTGTCCTTAGCATTAAGTTAAAGAAGACTGCACGCTTCAGAAGCTGATAAGTGTAATTTTTTTCAGCCACTGGGTAGAGTGTCTGGAGCTGTCAGCTGAGCTCAGGATTCCTGACTCACAAGCAGGGTCACCAGTACTGCAGTGAGGAGCTTTGTTTACTTCTTGCAGAGATAGAGGCTGCAGATGCTGGGGTGGAGAACATCTCTGCTGTGTGCCTGCTGTGTGCCCATGCAGCCAAAAAGGCCAATGGCATCCTGGGCTGTATCAAGAGCAGCATGGCCAGTACATCAAAGGGAGTGATCATTCCCCTTTTCTCACCACTCTTTAGATGGCACCTAGAGTACTGTGTCCAGTTTTGGGCTACCTGGTAGAAGAAAGACATTTGTCAAATAGTGCAAGTTCAGTGGAGGCCCACCAAGATGGTCAGAGGCTGGTGCACTTGTCCTACAGAGCAGATGCCAAGGGACCTGGACTTGTTTGTCCTGAAGAAGTGAAAGATCTGGGGGACTTAAGTAGGGCCTTCTGGTACCCATGGGGAGGTCACAAGGAACACAGAGCCAGGCTGCTCACAGCAGTGTGTGGTAGGAGGAAAAATGGCTGTGGACATACATTTAAATAAGAGGGTGTTAGATTAGATACAAGATATAATCATTTTCACCCTGAGGACGGCCCAGCAGTGGAAGAGGCAGTCTAGGGGCTCATGCAACCTCCACGCTTGAAGGCTTGCAACAGCCAACTGGATAAAGCCTTGAGCCATGGGGTCTGATCTCATAGCTGAGCCTGCTCTGAGCAGGATGTTGGACTGAAGACCTCCAGAGATCCCTTCCAATCTCATTTATTCTGTGATCGTATTTCTTCAACAGCTTTTGGTTTTGGTTTTTTTTTTTTTTTTTTTTTTAAGGGAGATTAAAAGCTACTTCACCAAAGCACTTACATGGCTCAGGCTGCTCCTAAAGGCTCACCTAAAGGCAGCAGCTGTAAGCAGACATATTTTGATCAAAGTATTGGCCAAAAAACCTGACTACTTCATTCAGGATTTACTGTGAGGTAACACTAGATCTTTGCATGAGTTTCATTCTTCCTTCCATGGCAGATGTCTTTTTTCTCAGGCCTTTGTCCTTGCTTTGTTCCCCAAATGCATTTTCCTTCTTCTCCCAGATTTTTTCCTTTGTTCCCAAGCTCCCACTACATGAAGATATAACTTCTTTTACTGAAGTTCTTTATAGTAAACTCTGATTCGAAAATCCTACACACGGGTAGGAATCGGGTGGATTACCAAACAGCAGCTGATCTGCAGCAACTGATTACGTACTCTTAGCCCATTCTAAACTTTGTAAGAAGCCTATTAACTTATGTTTCTTACATTAGTGCGTAAACTGAAGCCTTGCTTCACCTTTTTCATGGATAAGAGAGTGAGCACTGGTCTTCAGAATATAAGCATTAACACTTTAGGGCAAAACTACTTGCTTTGTATTTCTGGGTTCTTTTTCTCTCAGGTTAGAGTAGAATATCTCAAAACAGGCCAATATGATATATATTCAACTGGGAATCAAGGAAGACACTTCCTCCTGACCTTAGTGTCTCCCTGAGAATGAAATACAGTTGGTAGAATAAGCCTTACTAATTGCGATATTTATGTACTTACAATGTTTCTAACTTCATTTATCATGGCATTCTACTTTCCTGCATAATACTCCCATGTGTATTGTACAACATCAGAATAAGCTGTGTGCCAAATCTCTGAGTATTCCATGAACAACTTATTTTGAACATTCTACAGTGTTAAACCTGTGAATAATTAAAGAAAGAAAAAGCTAGTTTGACCTGGGGCGGGGAGGGGGGAACCGACTTAAGAGATGTTTGGGGAAGCTAACCGTAAAATGGTGTCCTATTTTGAAAAATATGAGTCATGAATCTCTTTCTCTCAATATAACACTGGGGGAAAAATTATAGATGCTTCACCTGGTTATCCTTCTTTCTTCCTTCAGTCTACTCTAAAATTTTTTCTTGTGCTGTCTAAAATGTATCCAAGTACCTCCCTAGCACAGTTCAGGTCACCTGCGGTTGGCTACAAAGGGGACTTGGTCACATCACTTTCATTCAGTACAAATAAAAACTGTCTCTGGACCTTGAAATTGGTATTTACAAAGGAACTTAAAAGGATTCAGGCATCTACAGCCCTTGGACTTTTATTGACAATAAAAGCATTGGGTTTTAGAGGGGTTTCTTTTGAGAACTCTAGCCTAGAATTCTTCAGCTCCCACATCATAGCAGTGCTTAAAAATAAGACAGCTTTCTTTTTTCTTTTTTCTTTTTTTTTTTTTTGAACATGAAAATGGGTCATTATTACATCATTTAATTCCTAAGAAATGGACATGCACCATAAAATGAACTTTTCCTTTCTTCTTAATTAGACCCACAAGTACGGCCAAGACCCATTTGTCTTTAGACTGAGATGTTGGCGTATATTATTCTGCCTGCACAATTATATTTAGTTATTTCTGATTCATCCTCCTCATTGACTTTAGCTGACTCGCTAATGTAGTTGAAGTCAAATTATCAGTTGCCCAGATGTCTTGATCTAGTGTATCAGCCCGACTGAAAGTCTACGTAATGCTCGCTGTTTAGTCAACTGGCCAAATGGTATCCCCTCTTATTTCTTTTACTTTAATGTGAATGAAATGAACTGAATTTTATAAGCAGGAAATTAACTACGAAGAGTATCCACAGGTCACTTGCAGAAAAGCTTAGCATAAGGAGGTCACCTGGGCTGCAACTTAATACTTGATAGCATTGCTTGTGTTATATTGCATGTAATTATATGAATACCTTGAAAATGCAGTTATAAGGCTGGAGGAGCACAGTGATACTACTTCTGGATCACATCTTCAGTCCTTGTTTGAGCAATGGTGGTATAAAACACTCAGGAAAGCAACTAAATAGGTGAACATTTCCTTAAACGGTTGGTGACATGGTTTAGTAATGTGGTGGGGTTTTTTTGCTTTTTTTTTTTGTTAACATAGTTAGGTTGATGGTTGGACTAGATGATCTTAAAGGTCCCTTCCAACCTAGACAATTCTATGATTCTATGATTCTATGATTCTAAATAAAAGGGACTACCTTAGAAACAGTTAAAACAATCAACAATAACTTACTTTACTCTCAATCAGTGGTAAATTTAGCCATTGCCAGCTGTTGGGAGAGTTTCCTAACTGCTCACTTTTATAGGTCACAATTTAGAGCAATCCCTCGGCTGTCCTGACCTGTGCCAGCCTGACTCTCTTTGACTTCTGCTCAGTGTTCCTCGCTAATTAGCTGAGGCAGATCCTCACTCGCCTCACAGGCTTACACACATCCTATTCTGAAAAGGCAAATTATTCCTACCTATGAAGAGCTAAGGTGTCTAATTCAAGAGTGTCAATGGCAAGATGCTGGTCCAGATGCATGAAACCCTAAAACATTTCCTTTGCTAAACCTGCAACTGGAAGTCCTGTGACTTGGAAGTCACAGGAACTGTGACTGTGCAACTGGAAGTCCAGTCTTGTCATTCTGTTTCCAGTTGCAGGCTAAGACTCTATGGCAGGGTCAACTGAGTACACCCTCTGAGCACTTTTAGTGAGTCAGTTCACAGCCAGGTGGACTCCCACATGCTTTAACTACACCCCTCAACAGGGCAGTGCTTAACAGATCTATAGCTTACCCACTTTGTCTACTGTAAGTCAGGATTTGGTTTAGTCTAAGGGTCTGGTCATGAGTTCTGAGGCATTGCATGGACAAGCCAAGAGGTGCTGATAGCAAAGGAATGGTCATCTGTCTTCTGCAGTGGAGTTCTGCAAAATAGGCACAGCAAAAGTAAGTCAGCTTTATGGGAAACAGTGAGTGAAGGACGGGAAGACCCTTCCTGTCAGCAGACTAAAAGTTGTTTGTTAGGGGATTTAAAATTAGACAAACTCAGTCAAACTGAGACTTACCTCACATGAATATTCAAAGTGAGAAACAAGATTTTGTGTTGTGCTGCCTTCAGACTGATGAAGCAATAAGGTATTCAGCGAGGTAAGTCTGAAAGTATCAAGCAAACAAGAAGGTACCTGAGAAAGCCACGGATCAGGGGTTTGATTGTTGTCGGAGAATCTGTCTTTCAAGCTGCTTATCTGTGCTAAAAATTGGTTCGAGCACTTCAAATTGCAAGTGCCCAATCTGCATAAAGTGGAAGTAATATGCTGACAAAGTCCTGTACAGGTAGCAATCAGCATCATCCTGGATGAGCTACAATATTGCTAAGATGTTTTAAGGAGGACCTGCCAGAGAAGCATTACAGTAATTAACCCTGATTGTCAGAATGCTGGGCAGGCCTGTGTCTCAGGAGCTGAAGCATTCAAATAAATAAATAAAAGACTACTTGATGTACATCACTGCTTAGGGACTATGAGTCTGAAACCAGCATCCTGAGTCCATAAAGATAATAGCTTGCACATCAATTGATGTGCACGGATGACAACAGGAACCTTTAAAGGTGATCTGCAAAGGTGGAAAAAAAAGGGAGTTGTACCATTTTCAATTCTTTGTAATGACTAAAGAAAGCTTGAAAGCTTCTTTCCCCACCTCTCTCCTCCCCATTTCACATCTTATCTGATCTGCTTTCCTGGATGATTCTACAACAGACTAGAGGGAAAGTATAATTATGTACCTAAATTATACCAAGGAAGTAATACTGAGTTAGGAAAGAAAAGGGCTTGGTTTCTTTAATTAAAACCACTGAACTCTTTGAGGGCTTTTAATGCATATTGTTGTTAGCAGCTAGTTAATTCTGAACCTTTTTCTTAGAGGTTTACTTCCATCTCTTTCAAGATTGAATACTTCCAGTTCTACAATCAAATGCAGAAAGAAATGTTAAATCCATTTCTTTGGGTACTCCACAGAGATCTCTCAGAAAATAAAACTAAACCTGATATTACCAGTATGTTTAGTCAAAAAAAGAGCACAAAATAAGTGTGAAGCTGCCACTCTGTGTTGTCACACAGCAAAACAAGGAATGATGGTAAGTGACATAATGCCATTCTCTCTGCCATCCTCTCTGCCATCTTTGAATCTGTAAATGCTGCAACATTAAAAGATGTGTGTTTAAGCTCTTAAATGAGATCTTGTGTAAATAGCATCAATATCTGACACATTAGCATGCAAAAGTTGCTGCAGCAGCCTATTTAGCATGAGTAACTCAACAGAATTGAAAGAAACTTGGAGATCAAAAACATGCTGCAGAAAAAAGAATATGTTGCACAAAAATATATAGAAACCAAAGAGCTGGGATTTTCTGGCAAATTACATTCTCATCTGGTATCTCACAAATCAAGATTGGTTTGGGGGAGCTCTTTTGTGACTAATGGTATTGCTCAGCAGCAGCATTTACTGCCTAAGAAGGAGAGGGAATAATCAAACCTGACCCAAACAGTATAAGCAGATAGTCCACATGGGGGAAAATTTGAATGATTTATTATAGCCAAAGCGTTCCTTAAATCTCTCCCAAAATAAGCATCGATAGGGAAACAGTCACAGATGGCCAAAAGATCAATCAGAAAATAACCTACAGGAATCTTAGCCCCAAAAGTAATTGATGTAGTCATCAAATCAGTTTCTGACTGTACAGACACTTCTGCATTCAGTCTGTTCCTCTGTGCTGTGGATCATTTGGCATGTCATTCAAATCACCGCTGCCCAATACAGGCTTGTAGCAGTCATGAAATGTTCAGGTAATTCCTGGAGTTGACTTTCTGGCGTTTACTTTTTACACACTTGCAAAGATACTGGGTGAGGACCAAGCTGCTCTTTCTGGTAACTGAGCATTTAGATGATATTTACTTCTGAGATGTAGTATTTTCCCCAGATATTTTCCATTTTGTGTACAGGAATATAGAGCTCTGGGACACCGCGGACCTTTGCACAAGATGTTCCTTCGCAATGATTACAGGAAGAGAAGAAGGGCACAAACCTGGTTGCCAACGTGCTTTTCAGGGTAAGCCTCTGGGTCATTAGTCAGAGCAATAGCAGTAACTTCTTCATCTACAGTTCAAAGATTACTGCACAAAGTAATAATGCAGAGCATTTTCCAGAAAAAAAAAAAAAAATCTATTCTTTTAGTATAACTAAAGCACTTTTCAAATCGTGAGAAATTTAAAAGTAAAAAAGGAGTATATTGCCATATCTGGCAGGATAAAGGAGAGAGAAGGGAATTCCACCTGGAGATACACCCACTGAGGAACTGAATCAGAAACTGAGTTTAATGCTTCTTTCAGGCAGTAGATTGCCAGCTGAGTAGGAGCATATTTTGTTTGCTGGTGTGATCAGTAGAAATCACACATTGGTAATTTCCAGCTGCCTCCCTGTCTATAAAGTGCCTATCTGTGCACTATCCAGAAGTTTAAAGTTGTTCTGAAGCATAATAGTCGAAAAGTGTTTGAGGTATTGATGGATATTTATGTCTGTTCAGCTAAGAAAATGAGTCCTCTGCTTATTTCTATAGGCCTGAGCACAAAGCTATAATGTTTTTTGGTGTGCTTGTGCAATATAAGAAACACGCTGAGTGTTCTAACATGTGGTATGTCATTCAAAAAGATCTTGGTGGTATGGGAATCTGATATGCTTCGCATGTAGTGGAAATTTATGTCACTTTGGGGTGAAATTGGAGGTTTTGGACCAACAAGTCATTCCTGAATGTCATGAACACTTGTTACTTGTTCTGGGAATGAAGGGGATGGAAGGTACAGGCAGGTTCTCCTTCAGATGGGGATGGGGAGAGACCTTCTGTGTGAAAACAAATAGGAGGCAACGTTACTGACAACCAAACACAGCAGAGATAGAGGGCAGATTGTCCTAACCAAGATGATAGTGTTCATCCTAACACATTTACAAAGAGGTTTGAGGTCCCAGGGTCCCACTGCACTCACTATGTGTAATAAACATGTGACCTCAAAGCTGGGTCTCTACAGCTGCTTGACAGTCACCCACATCTGGCCCAAGGGATAGACCCAAGTTATTTCCAGCCTTACAAGTGTAGGTTTCTGAATCCCGAGCTGAAGGAAAAATGTTGTTGTGTGTTGTAACATTGAGGTTTTATAATCCCCCGAGTAACATACATATATATATGTGTACATCTATATGTATATAGGGTTCTACAGCCTTTGCATTCAAATCCCCACACTTCCCTTCATAATTGTGAATGACCCTCTTTCACGAGCCGTTTGCAAAACTCAGTTCTAACACTAGCACCAAAAATCAGCCACGACTGTTAGCCAACCTCCAGATATATCAGTTTGCAATCAGGTAGCACAAGTAAACAATTTCAAATTTTGTAATCAAAAGAAAAAAAACAAAACTTTTCCAATAAGAGTGAAATTACATTTCAAAGTAGGTTTTAAAAAAAGAACTCTTTCTTCTTAACCTGCTAATAATACAGAGCATTGAAAAACTAGCAGGAAATACCATCAAGATCCAGAATGTCTGCTCCAAGTAGGGAAATCACATTTGTACTAGATAAGCCTCAAGTTGTTAGGGGTTAAAAAGGAACATACTGATGCATGTAGAGGTATGAAGTGGAAAGGGCTTTGCTACAGGGTGAATGGTGATGGATTCATAGAAAAAAACAGACTTTCATGGGAAGTCATAGAGTATCATTTAGGAATGCCTAAAGGAAGAAAGCTGAAAGGGCTTTTTGCCTTTCCCCAAAATTTCCCCCCCCCAAATTCAGATCCATTATCAGAATAAAGAAATATAGAATGGATATGATGCATGCAGGCCAAGCACTAATGCAGTAAGTAATATATAATTCTGGTCTAGATCGTGTTTTTGTGGTTTCACTTATATTTTAAATCCAGGATGTTCAATGATGATTACTGATTTTGGATGTACAGGATGAAATACTGTAATTATTCAGTGTCCGGAAATGCTGAGTTGATACCCTTCCCCTCACCCTCAACGCTCCAGCCACTTTTCAGATTTCTTCTTTAAACAAGTCAATAGTTTCTTCTTACACCTCTTTCACTACCTGTAAAGGCCTCCCTTTACATACCCCTGTAGCTGAGGAGACACTTCAGTTCATAGACTCCTGGTGCAACAGCCTAAAACAGTTCCCTCAGAACTACCGCAGTCTACTATTATATCTGTATAGTCACCCTGATGCAGTAAATAAAATTTAAAAAAATTCACATGAAGAGTTAGACCGTATGGTTTCTTTTCTAGGTTTAGTGAATGAACTAGCTCCCTCCTCTGTAACTTGTAATAAATAGTAATAAAACTTTGCTGTCATTTTAAAGAATAGTGCAAAATGCAGGTAAAACGCTGACTTTTGCACTTATCAAAAAATGTAACTACATTGCATTTCCCTGGAGAATGTTTTCTTTTCCTTAGGTCCTTTTCTTCAAAAACCAGCAGAAGTCAGTGGTCTTCCATGGACTGCAGCAGGATTAAAAAATCCACTGCAATTCCTGGATTTTTTCAGAGGTCTGTGCTCCTTAGTAATAAACAACTTAAGCTATGTTTGGGTCACTGTGCTTCTCTATTTGTCCCCTGTTATTTTAGGAAAAATCCAACTGGACCCATCCCTGGAGGTGTTCAAAGCCAAAGATTGGACAGGGCTTTGAGCAACCCGGTCTAGTGGCAAGTGTCCCTGCCCATGGCAGGGGGTTGGAACTCGATGATCTTTAAGGTCCCTTCCAACCTAAACCATTTTGTGATTCTGTGATTTTTTCTGTGGAAGTATGGGCTCTAAAGTGAAGATAGCTTCTGTGTTTCTATGTTTCCCTTAGATCTCCTTTTATATCCTGCTTCTTTGCTGAGCCTTGCGTCACTCTGCTGGGACAGGACTAAAAAATTCCTCTCATTCAGCTCTTGCCGCTGGTCAAGTAAACCCCTTTGATACATTTTGGACCAGATGCATGCAGGAATACACCCGTGTTTTGCATTCCTGTAGAAGATAATTTTGATCTTATTCATTCTTTTAGCTGCATATTCTTCTTGAAATGAAGGGTGACACCCCCCTGCTGCCCTTGATATGAGGTAATAAAAGAACAACAGGAAAAATTTCAGTTCCAATTGCTGCACGTAATTTCTTTGTACTCCTGAATTCTGCCCCTGTCATACTGTCAGTAGATGGTGGTTAGCAAGGCATCTTGAAGTTCAAAGCAGAGGTCTGTGACTTTGAAAAGGTGTTGGAATAGAAAGCCAAAAAATCCTTTATCTAAATAATGGTGAGGATTGCTGACCTGTTGGAAATAAAGAAGTATTACTTCTAAAACTATCTGGAAAGATATCCATCGACCTCAGTGTGTGCTTGCTCTGGCCTGAGGAATATCCTGGTAAGTTTTGATGCTATCACACTTTAAATAAAAAAGTCAAATGTCAACTGATCCACAATTTCAAAGCATGCAAACCATTGGACCTCATTTGTCCTTTTTAGCACTACTTGGCAGCTTCTGCATTATCACATAGATGGTCCAATGAGTGGAGTTTGAAAATAATAGATAATTTTAAAAGTCTTTTAAAAAAAAATCATTTAATTAGTTTCCATTTCTCCTTCTTGCACCTGATAAATGAACGTATTAAACTGTGAAGACTCAGGAGCCTCCAAAAGCCTTTGATGTATATTAGAATAATCTAATAATTAACCTCAGGATTCACCAGCATGACGCATTGAGGTGAAGTGAAACAGTGCTTATGATGAAGGGAATTCCAGATCTGCCAGCCCCAAGGTACCAAGCTGGTTTCATTCTCCTCTGCTTTGCCATGGAGAGCTCCGAGCTATCCTTGATCTACCTTTTGTTGCATTTTATTCTTGGTGAGAAGGTCTTTTTTTTTCAGCACAGATTTTTTTAAACAGCTGAGCGCATGTTTAAAAAGATGATATTGAAAAATAACATTTGGCTTACATAATATGTAGGTAAAAAGAAGGTATATTTTCTCTGTGGGCTATTTTTGTCAGTACCTGATATTAGAGGGCATTGTTCAGCCCAGGGTAGCTATTAAATACTTTGTATTGATGTGGTTACCTGATCTAAGTGTGAGCCCCCTCTCCTAAAGTGAGACAGCCTATGCTCACAACTTACCCCGCTTCTTTGGCTGACATGACGTGGATACAAGTCTTACCTCTGTTCTGGTACTTTAGCTCCTACAAATGCCTCCGAGGAACTGCCTGTTTTGTGTTAATAAATTGCTCCCCTTGCCTTTAACTGCAAGCATAACGGTTCATAATAATACAATTCTGTACTTGTACCAGGGCCAGAAGTAGCCACTGATTTTATGTACTCAGATTAAGTAAGTACTTTCATCCTGATTTTGTAATGTACTGAAAAGCCTCAATGCCAATTGGACAGAACGGTAACCGAGGGCATGAGCAGTTCCCTGAAAATGAATACTCAAAACTGGGAATTGATTAAGGACTGGACGTTTAAAAACCTGGGCAGCAGTTTCTGTTGTCTGTGACTCTCTGGGTGCTTTTATAATATGCTGTGGGAGCCAAGGTAGGCTCAGACTCAATGAAGAGGGCCACAACAGTCACCAGCCAGGGTCACTGTATCTCTTTCATTCATAATATGATTCAGGAGGTAGTAGTGGTTGACAAAAATGTCTACAGATTTGTGCAGCAGCGATGCTAAGAACAAAATTACACAAGGTAATGCTTTAATCTACTGCTTAAGGACTACCTCTCTGTAAGCATACCCTCTCTTATAGTTGCATGGACATTTCCAGAGCCCCCTCCAGGGTAAATCAAGACACATCGGAACAAGAAGCGGTGATACCACAACAATATGTTTCCACTTTCACAGGTTGCAACCAAGTCTGTAGAGGGATGCCTAGGAGGAAGCAGGGCTGGGAAGGACTGCCCTTGCTGAACCAAGGAATGACTGACCAAGGAGGGAAAAACCTTTTGAGGTGTCCTAATACTGCCCCTTACCCCTGAACACCAAGTATTCATTTCGCAATGTTAACAGAGGTTGTGTTCAACCCGTAGCTGTAAAGTTGGATGAGGAAAGGAGCAATACATGTAGCAGTATATTGTGCTCTGTATTCTTAGTCAAGGATTCACCAACAGTAACCAACTTTTTAATTTGCAAAAAACCTAATGAATTTCATTGTGCCTTGAACAAGAAGCTTCACAGAAGCTCTAGAAAGTGCTTCTCAAGAAAGATGAAAGCTACTCTCTCTCTCTCATATAGGCTACATTGGATATATCTCCATTGTACACCCACTGCCTCTCAGTGCATTTCTAGATCCACATCTTTCACTGAATTTCACTGAATTTTTTATAGAGTTGGAAGGGACCATATAGATCATCTAGTTCAACTCCCCTGCTGAAGCAGGATTGCTTAGAGAATGCTACTCAGGACTGCATCCAGGCGGGTCTTGAAAATCTCCAAAGAAGGAGACTCCACAACCTCCCTGGGCAGCCTGTTCCAGGGCTCTGTCACCCTCACCGTGAAGAAATTCTTTCTCATATTCGAGTGGAACCTCCTATGTTCCAACTTGTGCCCGTTGCCCCTCGTCCTGTCACTGGGAACCACTGAAAAGAGTCTGGCTCCCTCCTCCTTCAACCCACCCATGAGATACTTATAGGCATTAATAAGGTCTCCCCTCAGCCTTCTCTTCTCCAGGCTAAAGAGTCCCAGCTCTCTTAGCCTTTCTTCATAAGGGAGATGCTCCAATCCTTGAATCATCTTTGTTGCCCTTCGCTGGACTCTTTCCAGTAGTTCCCTATCCCTCTTGAATTGGGGAGCCCAGAACTGGATGCAGTATTCCAGTTGTGGCCTCACCAGTGCAGAGTAGAGGGGGAGAATGACTTCCCTCGACCTACTAGCCACACTCTTCCCTATGCAGCCCAGGATTCCGTTGGCCTTCCTGGCCACAAGAGCACATTGCTTGCTCATTGTCATTTTGCTGTCTACCAGGACTCCCAGATCTTTCTCTTCGGAGCTTGGCTCCAGCAGGTCCACGCCTAACCTGTATTGGTGCCTGACATTCTTCTTGCCCAGGTGTAGCACCTTACACTTTTCCCTGTTGAACCTCATGAAGTTCTTCCTTGCCCAGCTCTCCAGCCTGTCCAGGTCTCTCTGGATGGCAGCACGGCCCTCCGGGGTGTCAGCCACCCCACTCAACTTGGTATCATCAGCAAACTTGCTGAGGATACACTCTGTCCCCTCGTCCAGGTCACTGATGAATATGTTGAACAGGACTGGACCAAGTATTGACCCAGGGGGACACCACTGGTTACAGGCCTCCAGCTTGAACCTGTTCCATTAACCATTACCCTTTGGGTCCTCTCACACAGCCAGTTCTCAATCCACCTCACTGTCCCCTCATCCAGCCCACACTTCCTTAGTTTTCCAATGAGGATGTTATGGGAGACAGTGTCAAAAGCCTTGCTGAAGTCAAGGTAGATGACATCTGCTGCCCTCCCCTCATCCAGCCAACCAGTTATGGCATCATAGAAAGCTATCAGATTGGCCAAGCATGATTTACCCTTGGTAAACCCATGTTGCCCACTTCCAATAACCCCCTGCTCTTCAACTTGTTTGGAGATGACATCTAGAATGAGTCTCTCCATTACCTTCCCAGGGACGGAGGTGAGACTAACTGGTCTGTAGTTCCCAGGGTCCTCCTTCTTGCCCTTTTTGAAGACTGGTGTGATGTTGGCCTTCCTCCAGTCTTCTGGCACCTCTCCTGTTCTCCATGACTTTTCAAATATGATAGAGAGTGGCCCAGCGATAACTTCTGTTAGCTCTCTCAGCACTCGCGGGTGTATCCCATCTGGGCCCATGGACTTATGAATGTCCAGTTTGGCCAAGTGGTCCCGAACCTGGTCCTCTTCTACTGAAGAAAAAACTTCCTCTCTCCATACCCTCCCCCTGGCCTCCAAGGCCAGAGGTTCATGAGGGGCAGCCTTAGCAGTGAAGACTGAAGAAAAGAAGGCATTCAGCAACTCTGCCTTCTCCGTGTCTTCCACCACTAGGGTGCCCATCTCATTCCTCAGTGGGCCCACATTATCCCTAATCTTCCTTTTTCTGTTTACATATTGGAAAAAACCCTTTTTGTTGTTCTTAACTGTAGTGGCCAAGATGAGTTCAGCTTGAGCCTTGGCCCTTCTAATTTTCCCCCTGCATATCTTCACTGCTTCCTGGTATTTCTCCTTGCCTACCAGGCCCTTTTTCCAAAGATCATAAACCTTCTTTTTGTTCCTGAGCTCCAGCAAAAGCTCTCTATTTAGCCAGGCTGGTCTTCTTCCCTTCCTGCTTGATTTTTGGGACTTGGGTATGGCTCTTCCCTCCACTTTTAAGAGTGCCTCCTTGAAGTGCGACCAGCCTTCCTGGGCACCTTTGCCCTTCAGGACTGTCTCCCAAGGGACACTTTCAACCATGCTCCTGAAGAGGCCAAAGTCTGCCCTTCGGAAGTCCAACGTGGCAGTTTTGCTGGCCCCTCGCCTTGCTTCAGCAAGAATTGAAAATTTTATCATTTCATGATCACAATGATCTTCAAGATCATTGACACACCAAATTCAGCTATAGTTTTATACAAACTTAACATTTTCTGAGCATTTACGTCTTTTGAAAGCAATGCAGTTTATGCAGGGTAAAGGTAATATGTAACATAGTAACATGTAATAACTGCCTGAGTGAAATTTTCTTCCACTTTTATGGGTCCCAAACTGAGTCATACTGAAAATGAAAATATAACGTATTTATTCCTGTCAAAGGAGCTCCTCTTACTTTTAGTACCTGAATGCAGTGAAAAGCCTCAGATGAACTGTAGTTAATAATGGTTTGTGGTCAACCTAGGAGCGCACTTCAAGAAGGGATATCTGCTTTTGGCCGTGCTCTTCAGTACTGTCGCTGGTGATGTGACCGATGGAGCAGGGAGAGCAATGTATTACTTAAGAAGAGGTGCAGCATTGGGAAGAGTGTGTAGGATTCCAAAGCAAGGTGATCACCTTCAGTTTGAAAGCAGCGAAATGGAGATTCGCAAAGGATAAGTTGAGCCTGGGAACTTGGGACTGAGGATTTAAAATAGGCCATGAAGCAAGAGGGCAGAAAAAGGATCTAAAGTTTACAGCATGACACAAATGTGTATGAAGCTGCTGCAAAAGAACAAGTCTCATTCTGGGATGTTTTTAAGAGCACTGTTGGATGTAAGACAGAGGAATGGAATTATTCTGCTCTACTTGCCACTGGAGAAGCCTCAGTGGAAGTACTGTATCCAATTTGGGGCATTGCACTTAAAAACAGATGTGTACCAACTGGAGATAATCCAGAAGAAAGCATCAGGAATGATCCTTTTCTAACAAATGCGGCCAAGGAGGAAAGGCTGAATGAACTAGCCTTTTTTCATTTTGTAAAAAGAAAAGGAAAGGAAGAAAGAACCTCCTAATTTGTAAAAGTTTTCTGTAAAAAGAAGATGATCAGTTATCCCCTGAGTCCAAGAGAGGAATGGCCAAAAGAAATCAGCTTGCTTTGCAACAAATGAGATTTAAATTATATATAAGGGAGAAAAATCTAATCACAAGATTTATGAAAGTATTAAAGCAGGACAACAATTTGAAAGTCAAATTAAAATTAGTGAAGACTTTTACATTTAGGCTTAGGTGTGGTGACTTAGGTATGAGTGATCCTTGTTGTCTGAAGGGATATGAAGAAGATGACCTCTTGATGTCCCTTCCAACACTGGGAAATTTGAAAAGGGTGTATTCCACCCTCCCTCTTCTCTGTGCAAAGACGTAGAGTGGGGATTCAGAGATGGTGCTGGGATGGAAAGTAAAGACAGTCATTTAACCCTAAAACTAATGATCTTTTGCCATGTATGCTCCAAACATGCTGTTCAGTATCATGGCATCATAGAGGTTGACAAGAAATTTGGACCCAAGACAGCAAGTGCTGGAAGGTTAGGAGTTGGAAGAGATTTATAATCCATATGTTTAGAAGCTGAGAGTTTGAATTTCCTCCTGGTTGCCTAATGCCATCTGAAACACTGTTTAGAAACACGTTCTGATGCTATGATGGTTCTTTTGCTATTCTCATGGAAAAAAATAGTGTCAATTCTCTGTGAGACAAATAGGGCAGATTGCCTGCATAAACTGCACTAACTTTCAGACCGTGGGCTGAGACTAACTTTTTTATTTTTTCTTTCCAAAACATCCTAATGGATTTATTGGATTTGAAAATTTTGCCTTGAGATGAAATCATGTTGTCATGCAAAGTTATATCTAATCAGACCAAAACAGCCAACTAAAATTTGTGGGATGACTTTCTACAGCAGGGATCTTCCACAAGAACACCTTTGCCTTTCATAGACCACAGGACCAAGTGAATATGAAAAGACAAACTTGAAAGTGTTTCCTTTTTTAGTTATTCAGCAAACAAACATGGAATCTATGAATCAGCACATTAAAGCCCTTTTCCAATCAACACATACTAATGATTAGGAAGGCCTGGAAAGTGCTAGGTAGGATTATTCTGGAAATTGCTGTCTGAGGCTGCCTTAATCTGGATATGACTGGTTTTGAATAGGGATGTGCAAGTCACTATCAATTTTCATCAAGTTGGCCCAAGCCTGTTTATCCTTTTTCTGTATGTGATGACACACGTTGCAGCCTAGGTGAAAATGTCCCGTCCGCCTCCTAGAAAAGCTTAATAATTTATTTGTAGCCCATTTCATTCTAGACTAGTGCACACTGCTTATTCTCTGTGCTGCACAGCCGGCTCTTAAAGTAGCAGTACTGTGTGCTACAAGCAGCTTTGCCTGACACCCTCTCCCTTTTTTTCATTATATTGATATGTAGCCAGCGTGTGCTGTTAACATTTTCAAAACAAAACAGAATGAAGAATCGATACTGAGGGTGTTTGGGAGAAATGTCATGACCTTGATTACAACTAGTACAGTTCAGCAACCGAGCTGCAAAAGCAATTTCACCCCAGCACCACCAAGGTAAGGATGAAGAGAAAACAAGTTGCTCAATATATAACTTTCATACAGGGTGTTAGGGCTGCAAAACTAGCTCATTAGCTTCCTTCTCTTTCGTTGTGCTGAACCCCTCTTTGCTGTGTGATAATGCACGTGGCAAAGGAAAAAAGTATTTCCCCTTTTTCTCTCTTGTGAGGAGTTTGTGGCTGTGTTTCACCAGACCACTACGTTGCTGTGCTCCACTGAGAAATGGCTTATGTTGCATCTGAAATCACGGTGGGCTGAACGAGGTGAAGTCACGTAGTCTCTCTCCTCAGGCTTTCCGTTGTTTGCTTGCTTGCTTGCTTGCTTGCTTTTCTACCTGAGCAGTCAGATCTATATTCAGCTTCAGGCTGCAACCATCAGCTCTCCATCCAGACCTCTCAGCTCTCGGGGTGCAGCTGGTCTGTGATTCAGCAGTTCTCCTGCAGTAGGTTTGCGGGACCAGGTCCCTTAGCACCAAAGCTGCAGACGTCCTGTCTGTGCCGCTTCTAGCAGCCATCAGCTGCTGTGCAGCGCAGGCATCCCAAAACATGTTTGTTGCATTGGCACCTCCTAAAGTCTGATTTACCTCTGTCTTTATCCCCACTACTGCTTTTAAAGCACATTTTAATATTATTTTGAAAAGTACCACTCTTGCTCTCTGGGCACTGATGAAGAATTCAGAAGCAGGTGAGCATTTCTAAGCAAGGCAGGATTGTCTGGGACTGCGAGAATGAGCGGCAGGGCTGCATGTATAGTCTCACACCCAAATTTCCCCCTTGCATTAAATAAAATCAGTGAATGAAGAAAAAAACAGACTGACAACTTCAGTGACTAGAGGGGCTATAGAATCATAGAATGGTTTGTGTTGGAAGGGACCTTAAAAATCATCCAGTTCCAACCCCCCTGCCATGGGCAGGGACACCTCCCACCAGACCAGGTTGCTCCAAGCCCCATCCAGCCTGGCCTTGAACCCCTCCAGGGATGGGGCAGCCACAGCTTCTCTGGGCAACCTGTTCCAGTGTCTCACCACCCTCACAGGAAAGGATTTCTTCCTAAGATCTAATCTAAATCTCCCCTCTTTGAGTTTAAAACCATTACCCCTCATCCTATCTCTCCATTCCCTGATCCTCCCCATCTCTCCTGTAGCCCCTTTAGGTAATGGAAGGCTGTTATAAGGTCTCCCCGGAGCCTTCTCTTCTCCAGGCTGAACAACCCCAACTCTCCCCAGGGCTGGATAACTTTGCAACTATGCAGGCAGAGGGAGGGTTTGGCTTTTTCACATTGAGTTCACTGTGTCTGACATCTCTGTGTTTCCCATCCTCTGCCTCAGCTTCTTTGCACTAAACTGTGCTTTCTCAGGTGGTACGGGCATTTTCCCTTCACTGCCTTCCTCCTCTTTCAGAAGCCTTCCCTCATGGCAGCATCCAGGTTCTCCCTTTCTACGGCACACCATGATTTATAAGGTTTTAGTCTTCTCTATCAAAGGACCTGAAATTCTATAGTCTGTTTGTAAGGGTTTAATGTCTTGGGATAACTAGGGACATGCAAATGTTTTTTATGGACCTTAGATTTTGCCTGTGATTTATAAGAGCAGACTAGGTGGCCATTTCTGGACTCCACGGGGTTACCCCTCACCGTCCTCACTCCCTCCCTCCCTCCCCCTTGGTGTTTAGGTAATAGTTACCAAACCCATACATTTTTATGCTGATGTCTGGACTGATCATTGTTGTCTCCTATAACCCAAGGTTAGAGAGCAAGCAAAATGCGTGTGCCATTACAGGGCAATAGGTCCAGGTTACCTTTTTTTCCTCATGAACTTGACTGTTCTTTCAGGCCCAGGCCTAGGCTGTGTTCTTGCTGATAAACTAAACAGGGCCAGGGCATTTTCCCAGGCAAAACCATACCTATGTAACTATATTTTCTTACCCTCCAAAAGAGCCTCAGGCTGTCAGCTGGGAATGATCTCTGGCCTGTGCTCACTCCCAGCTGTACCCAGGCGTTCCTCGTGAGAGAAGTTGGCCTGGACCGAAAACAGCAGCCGGAGCCATGCCGGTGACCTGACCGTATGGGCAACCATGTGCCAGGCTGGGGGCCCTGCTCGGCCTCTGTCTGCTTTATCAGTACAGACGTAGCCCGAGGGAGACAGGGTCCTGAGGTATGCGTGTATCAGGAGGCCAGCAAAAGAGAAAAAACCATGGATCCTGAGGAAAGATTACGTGCCTGCGTGAAAATGCAGACACACATCTGCTACCGAGCTCGTATGAGGAACGGTAGCAATGGCCATGTAGTGGCCTGGGCACGGGCTTTGTTAGCAGCCAGAGGAGACACAGAGGGTCCTCGGCGACAGTATGTTCTGATTTGCATTTTGTAGAGCCAGTGCTGTTTCACTCTCGGTGCTTTTCGTACCTCTACCAGTCTCGACAACCCAGCAGAATTATACCAGCTCATGCGCTAATTGAGCCCTCATTTTGCTGCGCAGACAGCACAAATGCTGGATTGCCTACAGTGCAAGCAGGAGCTGCCTCATAAGCACATATTGGCTCAGACTAGAGGTCCCTTTAGCCCGTTTCTCTGTCTCTCATAGTGGCCCATAGCAGATGCTCAGGGAGTAGCAGGGCATGCATCATATATCCCAAAGACAGCAGCTGAGCAAATCTGGGACAAGGAAGACTTGAATGAAAAAGTGTGTTTATCATTTTTAGAGTTTGGGTTTCGTCCATGTGCTCTGGCAAAGGGAAAGAGTTTTCTGTTTACATGCATTGCATCACTCCTGCCATAAAAGCAAATTACTCTTTCTGGCCTGCTGCAACGCAATAGCAGAAGTGGTACTATAGAAAGCAAAATGTGCTGTATATTATTCCACAATTCTGCCCCTCCACACAAGCGTGACACAACACAGATCCTCACTAAAGCCTGTTAAAGCAAGAGAGAGGCCTTGCCATTTGTTTTTTTGGTGGCAACTTCTATAATACAATTCAGGTCTTGCAGCATCTTTGAGTTTGGGGGTCACCTAGGGGACCAGGATCCACAAAATTATAAATGGTCCAGATCAGGCTGGATAAAAAACATCCTCCTCGTGCATCCTTTTCTTCCAGCACAGTCCATATGAGGAGCACTCTGCACACACGGACATCTCTTTGCTCTGGGACTGGGCGCAAGATATCTCTGCCCTCAGAGCCCTGAAGGCAGTCAGCCCTGAGTTCTTCTGGGTCAACCCTGTGAGCCATTCTGTGGCCTCATGGTGGCTACCATTCCATGGACCTCAGTTTTCTCATTTTTCTGGGGTGCTGATGGCAGATGTCCCATCGTGTGTGGAACAGTGCACCTGGGAAGGTCTATCCACTCTGCAATATTCTGTTCTTTCTCACAAATCAGGAGAAAACAGAACAGAACAAAGGGGTTGGCCTGGGTATTTCTGAGGGGTAACAGTTTTAAACTGAAAGAGGGGAGATTTAGATTAGATCTCAGGAAGAAATTCTTTGCTGTGAGGGTGGTGAGGCACTGGAACAGGTTGCCCAGAGAAACCGTGGCTGCCCCATCCCTGGAGGTGTTCAAGGCCAGGCTGGATGGGGCTTTGAGCAACCTGGTCTAGTGGGAGGTGTCCCTGCCCATGGCAGGGGGTTGGAACTTGAGCTTTAAGATCCCCTCGATCTCAAACCATTCTATGATTCTGTGATCATTTTGCCCAGACTTAAAGCTGAGGGCCGTAAGCACCTTCCTGTCCTCATTGCCATTCGAAATGGGACACTGATACAGCCGTGCTGCTGATGCTTTTGTGTCAGAAATTTCATCTCCTGTACGTGCCCCACAGCCTTGTTTTATGTCTGTGACTGCTGCTTCTGAGCATGGGCTGGGTGCGGGGAGGAACAGACTCCTGTGTGCCATTGAGTGCCAGCCTGGCCCTACAGCATGAAGTTGTGATGCCTGCAGTTTTTTCTCACCATCCCCTGGTGGGCACAGGCTTCCTCCTCTGGGGGAAGTGTATGTCCTGGAAGAAAAGAGGGATGGGCACCTAATTAATATGAGTGCTGGGCTACGAGTGCCCCTCCGAATGCTGTCAGCATCGCTCAGTGAGCTCTGCCTCCCTGCAGCCGGCACCTCTGAGCCCAGCTGAGCCCTTGGCTCCAGTTGTCTTTGGTCTTCCCCATCCCCTGTGCTCTTTTGGCTCTCAACTGCCTTGGCTGTCTTTTTTCCTTTCCCTGCCTCTCCATGTTTTTTTTCCTTCGGGACTTCTGTCTGCCTCTCCCCTTCAGGTTTCCTGTCTCCTCTCCCAGCCGGCACTTCCGACAGCAGGAATTCCGAGATATGGCATGCTCATACATTTTGTATTAACTCTAGGGGCTCTTAAGCCTTCTGACTTCGTGGGGTTACACAAACTAGCAACCGCTGTAGCCCAGGAATGCACCTGGAAGTAAGAGAAAAGGGGGGTGGGGGGCAAAATTAAATGCTTAGCAACAGGAATGCCACACTTTTGAAGAATTAACTAGCTATTCATTCAATCTGAAAGGGTTATTGCATTAAGAACTCACATTAGAATTAAGGGGGGGGGGGGAAAGCACTTGCTGGCTAAAGGCTGAGGATAAACCCAGCATTTCTTTATCACTGCCTAGGGAAAAGAAAAACCTTAATTACAATACTTGTCTTTGAATAATATTTCAGTCATAACAGCACATTTCTCAGATTCTGCATGATAAGTGCATTAATATTTATTCATTTTCTATGACCTTTAGATAATTCCTAAGGGTCCTATTTTGCTAGCGTTGATGGTTGCTCACTTTTTATGCTCCTTCTGTACACTGGTCCGAAGCTTGATCACCATATATCAGCATCCTTCTTGTCTTTGGAAACCTGTTCCTGTGAATGGGGTGACCAGAATTTGGAGCTGACTTTGGATTTTCTCAAGCCTCAAAACTGATCTTTAGGGACAAAGATCTTCTGCCACAGTAGACCCTGGTGCACCTCAGGCGGAGTGCAGAGACCTATTGCTGTTGAAACCAGTGGGACTGGGAAAGTCTTGCAGCCATCCTTTTTACAATGGTTTTCTTTGCAGTCTCAAATGCTGGTCATCTGTTGATATTTAATTCCCTTTGACAACTTTAATCCTCATCCTGCTTGCCTTACACAGGGGGCTACTCTGGAGAGCACAGGAGTAAGACTATCTCCCTTTCATTTAATTCATTTTACCTTTTAAAAACATGTATATTTGCACCTTTAACACATTAGAAATACTTTCTACACTCTAAAAACTGGTTAAAATACTTAGAATTTGTCATCTTCACCCAGTGGCATTCAGACTGAAGGGAGCTTGGTGAGTTTTTCTAATTTCAACAATGGCTAGATGAGCATTTTTTGTCAATGTTAAGGCCTTCCTTTCAAAATGTTTGGGTTTTATGAAAATGTTAGTATATTAAATTACAGAAATCTCTGTTGGTTTCAGATAGGTTACATAAAACTGAGCATTCAGACAGTGGCACCTGACTTGACAGAACTCCTTTACTAATCGTATTTGGGGCAAAATGACTTTTGTATGTGTAAGTCTGGGCTAGAAAAGATCACCATCCTCCAGATATGTTGCAGGCAAAGACAAATCTAAAGTCTTCTGCCTAGTGTCTCTGTGTGTGTTTGCAAAAAAACTCCAGAGTGCTCTAAATTTCTAGAAGCAAGTGCACATGAATGAGGCCATGTCTCCTTCCTTCTTTTGGCACACCAAATACTGAACTCCTAATCATATTGTTCAGCCTTTAGGGATAAAAATACAATTCTGAGAGGAGTATAAATGCCCTTTATGCAAAGAAAAGTCTCTTATCTGCAGTAATTTGGTGAATAGGCTCTGTGATGATATCTGAAATGCTATGCTTCACCCACAGAAACTCTGCCTCCCACCTTTATTTTTTGGCTCAGTAATTTCAAGAGCTTAGAGTGATAGCCAGGCAGAGAGATGCCAACATGGGACTTTTATTTGTATATCAGAGGATCAGAGTCTCTTTTTCAACTAAACAATTTAGAAAAACAAAAGACACTATCTTTCGGGATGGTTGTATTTCTTTCATAAACAACGTCAGTAGATAAGGGCATATTTCTGTCCTCAGCTAAGGAGTATTTTATCATGAAAAGGTATCAAACTATTATCTAGTCATGCACTTGTCCCAGCGCAAAAAAGCTTTTTGAAAGCTGAAAGAGAAAAATGCTACAGCCTTAGTATTCAAATGTCTTCTACTGACAATACAGGACAATAGTGGCATTTTAAAAATAAATACTGTGGGGTGAGTTTTTTTTTTTTTTTTTTGTAAATACAAAAGATACAAGTCTCTTAGGATCCAAATTAATTTTCACTACATTTGCAAACCAGGAGGAATCCAGACTAGTTGCAATGATTCCAATGTGGAATATTCAATGAGGCAACAAGAAAGGTTTTTTGCTTAGAGCAGGCACTAGTTTTAACCCTGCTTTGGACTTCTTACATGACCTTGGATTTATAATCTAATCTTCAGCTATTCGTAATATTCACAGGAGCTGGAGAATTTTCTTTAGAAACTGGAGCGGTCGCTATTCCCACATCCTTGGCACTAAATCGATCAAACTCATTTCCAAGACAGGAGTCCTACATCCCTCCCAGAGCTCGGGTCCCCGACGCCTCAGAGGACTGAAATGATGGATCTCTTCCCGAGAGCAGATTAGTAGAGCGTGAAGACCGTGAACACCTATCCAGCAGCGTACCAATCGCCGATGCCGTATCTGGAAATGAATTCAATATATTCGATTGTTTCAGAGCATCTTATTTCAAAAACAAAATACAAGATTGCCCTCTCCTATACATGAGAAACAATATTCTGGCTGACACAAATAAACATATTACATGTATCACAGGTACAAATCTCACAGTATTTGTCTCACTGGCAATACTTGTCTCTTGGCTCCTGGGTAGAAAAGCCCTGACAAGAACCTACCTCAGTGACCAGCGAAGTATGATATAACATTTGGACCGAGAGCAGACGTGCTTCAAGTGTAGCTCAGCACACAGTGCAACCTTCCTTTTAATCCCATGGAAATCTAAATTCCCAGCCACCGTCAACATTAAAGGGAGGTGAAAATCCATCATTAACCCATGCACTGGCTTTCTCCTGGCTATGTTGATGAAGGATAAACACAGCAACCTTGACTAATATTTTATTTTAATTAGACTAAAAGTAAATTGCAATAAGCACACAACACAGGGAATTAACAGAAAATTAAACAAGCTTTATGCATAAACCTGTAAAACCACTCTGAGGCAATTTGAATTCTTCATCAGGCAGGGGACTGTACATGCATTTCTTTCTTTATTTATTTTATTGAGTGCTCATGTTTCATTCCCAAGCAGGCCTGCACGTATTGATTCGATCTCATGTTCAGTGAAGTGTGCATGTGCAAACGTCTAATGGGAGCAAAGACCTGAAAGAGAAAATGGTCTTTTTTTGGCCAGACCACACACCCTTGGAGATTTGCCTGGCCCGAAGAGGATGTTATTGCACAACTGGCACAACCATTTTTTTGAAGCCTAGAGGGGAACTCATGAAGCAACATTTGTGCATTGCAGCTGAGAAAAGCTCTAATTTGTACTGCTTATCTCTGATCCATGCACAACAGATCTGAGAGGATGATTTTGCCCTTAATTTGTTCCCTGGTGTCTACACATTTTGAGTGTGTTAGATCAATGAACAATGCTACATTCCATATGTGCCACATCACGTAGACATAGCTAGGTAGACTGAAGATGAAGAGGCAGCCTCAACTTTGAACCTCCTGTTTGTAAAACAGCTTTAAACATTAGGCAGACGACTTTGTAAAGTGAATTAATTAGCAATAAAGACCAACGGCACATTCTGTGGGAATAAACAACATAGATTTAGACCTTAGTTAAAACTTGGTGAATGCCGGCTAATAAGGAGGTCTGTGGAGTCTGTTAGGCTTTGCAAATCATGCTTTTCTGAATGGAAAAGTATTATTGCTCCTAGCAGAAAATGCCTATATAAGGTTGGAGTCTGTGTGGCGGAGTGAGACCTGCGGCTCCAAGATTCAGCATCTTTAGCTTTCTGCGGGAAAGATCTTTTTATAGTTGTTTTTTATTTAGCCAAGGGTTTCTCCGGGGAAGACAGGAGGGCGTTAGCTCAAGAATTCACTTGATAGATTTCAGATCAGCAGCTAATCTGTCACTTCAAGGGGTGACACTGACAGGAGGGAAAGACTTCCTAATTTATTCATAAAATACTTTATCTGTCGATTCCATTTATTTAGTTCATTCTTCATAGGTAAAAGTATTGAAAAAAGGAAATTAAGCCTGACCTTGGAGGTGAGAAGCAGAATGCTGATAACTCCAGCTCTGGGGGCATGAGTAGGCCAGGACTTTTTTCACCCAAGAGTGTGAAAAACATGATAGACTGATATTATCTTACACATTTTACCCCTTGAATTCTTGTTGATACCACAATACCACAGAGGCTTTACTGACCTATTAGCAGCACTTACTGGAAGCTCATATTCAGTGTAGCGAGTCACATACCTTGTTTGTTATTTTTGCATAGCACAAAAAAGCCTGTGGTACATTTTGTCTGTCTCTGTGCAATCGTTGCCAGTGAACAGATTACATCACGTCAGAAATGCCAGAATTTTCTGAAGGAATTTTTCATGAAGCTTAAGAATTGACATATATTTTTCAGTGAGCTGCAGCTTCTTTTTAAGTTCAACGCAGCCTTGAAATAACTATTGTATGGTTTGCTGGGCAAAGAATCTGAACAGCGAGAATTCATTGGCCAACCCCCAATATGATTTTCTGTCTTTGATGAGTGTTGAAAAAGCACTTAGAATTTAATTTCACTAGGACTTTCATGTCCTTAAATATTAGGTGATGAAACATGCTGTTTATGGAAGACAGGATGATTCCATACAATTACATTTTGATTTCATAATGATAATATGGAAGAGTGTTTTGTTGCTAAAAGTTAATTCCTCATAACAGAATAGAGTCCACTTATTCAATCAGACTGAGGTACTATAACTTTCCTTTTCATTGAAGACTTTTTCACCAGCAAACCTCAGATGCAATGCTTAATATATGTGTCAGGAACACTGAGCCTGTGCAAAGTATGAAGACAAGAGAATTTGATGCTGTCTGTCAGTTAATAGACTGAGGTTGATCAGGAACCGAATACCTTAGTTACTGATCTACTCTCTCTTCTGAGGTGGTAGATACCCCACCCCTGGAACCATTAAAGGTCAGGTTGGACAGGGCTCTGAGCAACCTGATCTAGTTGAAGATGTTCCTGCTCATTGCAGGAGGGGTTGGACTGGATGACTTGTAAAAATCCCTTCCAACCCAAACTATTCTGTGATTCTGTGCTTCACAAGCTCCTTGCTTGCTTCAACTGATCTTTACAGACAGTCGCGGCCTTTCTCTTCCGGATTTCAGTCTTCAAAGTTCATATGGTTTGTGATGATGAAGCATATATATTTAGGATCATATGAAGTTTTTCACAGCTACACCAAACCTTATTAAAGGGGAAATCTTCAGAAAAAGGGATGTCTAAGGAGACCCTAAGGTATGTTTTTCAAAGGCGTATTATTTGACCAAGGTTGAGTTTGTTTTGCTGGATTTCTTTCGCAGTTCTGTGAGACGTCTTTACATGATGTTGCTTTCTTGCCAGGTGTCACAAATTTGCACCAAAGAAGGGAAATGTTAACATTTCTCACAAGATGGCTGTGAAAATGGGCATAACAGTATCCCTTTCCTTAATCTCATTCTTGGGATAACAAACTAGTTTTAGCTAACTTATTTGTCAAAAAAAAGGAAAAGGAGGGCAGCTAGAGGCATGTGTTTATTGTGAAAAACATAGTTTTGGTTTTTAAAATATAGCAAAAGACCATAGCACCAGCAAACAGAGAGAGAAGGGTGTCATAAAAAGGAAAGTGTGTCACTGTGTGAATTTCAGAAAAATTCAATTGTGGCACTCTCTGCATATAAAGCAATCTCTCTCAAGAGATATAGGAACAGAAAGTAACAGTATGTTGCATGGCTGATACAGCTTGGCAGCACTGGGGACAAAGCTAGAGTTTTCTGTGGTTGCTTTACATCTTTGTTGTGTGGCTTTCAGTTTTCCTCCTACAGAAGAGCAGGACAGAGAGAACAGTGCACAAATTAGACTCATCCCAGTCCAGAGCTGGGATGCAGCTGAAGTGCAGAGCAGGACCTGTGAGCTGGGATCTGTTCCCTGATCCCACAGTTTAGCCAGGAGCAGAAAGTCTATTTGTATTAACCATCACAATTAGACCTCAGAGCTCTCCAGCCTCTTGTTTGCTTTTTCTTCATCCACCATTGCTCAAATCAAGTTTTTCAAGTCTCTTTCCTCAATCTAGTATTTTTCCCTAATTATTTGCCTTGAGCCCACAGTATCTGAAATTGCTACATGGCCTCCAGCTCAAATATTTGTCAGACCCAGGACTGTAATATCTAAAACATATAGGAGCGAACACACTCAATACTGTCAACATGACTTACGCTCAGTAAGCTCAGTGCACCAAGGTAGTGCCAAACAAGGGACTGTAAGTTGACAATATTTATACCAAGGTTTAAAAAAGAACATGCTCTCCTAAAAAGGTTGCAAAGAAATGTGTATTTAAATATGTCATGATTTAGATACTGATTCATCTATTCAGTTATGTATGAATATGTCATTGGGAGTTTTTAAACGAGAATCTCAGTGAAAGCTTTGTTCTTTGAATTAGCCAAATGGTCATGGTGACCATCAGCAAATGTCTGGAGAGAGAAGGGAGAAATATAAAGGGTAGAGAGTGAATTTTCCTCACCTCTGTAGGCAGTAAAACTCATAGTGAAAGCCCAACATCCGGGCTGCTCACCAGACTTCCCTCACAGCACAAAAATTACCAGTAGGATTGTTTTTTCACTGCTTTTGTCCTCGGCTTTTCAGAAACAAATGGGTGTGAGTTCCAGCTGTACTACCTTTCTTCTACCTCTCCTCTTTCCAAAGCATATTGCAGCAGAGAACTCCATCTGAGCAATTTGCACCTTCTCTTCCACGTGGGACACCAGGCAGAGCTGTACAAATGGTTATGATTTATCTATTTTACAGCTATTCGGCATCACTTTTTTGCATAAATAACATTTAGACCTAGCCACAGACCTCTCTTGACTGCTGCCGGGGATTGCTAGAGAGGAGCATCTTTTTTTCTGAGTGAAGGAAAAAGTGGTAGCTTATGCTTTCTCAGGGTTTCTTCCTAGACGTTTCTGCTCCTCTTGGGTGACTGGATCCATGTGAAGGCCTGAGAAAAGAGGAGCACAATTCAGAAAATGAAAGCAAGGGAAAATAAATGTAATTTGTAATTTCAGATTGACTGAAAGATATAAGGAAAAAGAAGGGTCAGGATCTACTTTGTCCCCATCTACAGGTCCTTGGCCATAAGACAGTTTGGAGAAGGAAGCTTCTGGGAATGGTGAGAACACTCAGGTTGCACACAGAAAACGGATGACCCTCAGACTGTAAGATGGACCCAAAATCATGGTGATTTCCAGGTACTGAAGAGCTGCATCAGATGTCCTACTTTGCTTTTTAAATTTCTTTGCTCCTGCTTGCCGCAGAAACTTAATTTTTAAAAAAGCAGGTTAACCCAAGTCACATACTGAGTCATAAAGTAATTGTAGCCAATTCTTTGTATTGACTCATCCTAAGACTTGATGCCTTTATGCTGAGTGTTAATCTTTGACCACTTTAGAAATATGCTATTAAATTTACCTTGCTGATAAATGCAAAATACTTGCCATGATATGGGAGTGGGTCTAAGAAACTGAATAATAAATTCTATAATGAGAGATACAAGTGAGGCACGTGTTTTCATTGAACACAGAAAGAATGGCTCATTCTGGATTTTCATTTTCCTTGTTTGGGAGCTGCATGATTGTGCTAAAGATATATGAATTAAAAAATAATTGTTATTGTAAAATTAGCTCAAGAAAACCCCATTCAATCTTGCTTTCAAAATCAGAGTATTTCACCACTTATATTTATATTCATTGAATTCCAGGGTTAAATTTCAGAAACAGTAGGATGCTCACTTTGATCCTAAGATTAGAAAAATATCCACTCTCATTTTTCCCAGCACTGAATTGAACACAAAATGCTTTCTGAAAATTCAGTTGGCTTTTTTCAGCCAAAATTTCTTAAGCATGTCTCTTCATTGTAGAGCTGAGGAAATGCGGAGAGGATGAAGAGTGCTGAGGATTTTTTTTTTTCTAGGTCTGAAAAGCATTTTTATCATTTCCCTTTGAAGTCTCTGCAAGTTATCTAGTGTTTGTGTTAACTTCCTATATGAAAAGAGAAACTGATTTATCCTCCCAGGAGCCATTTTAAACATCAGAGAAAGTGAAGAGCAGGAATGAAATCTACCTGACTAAACAAAGCCCAGCACAGAAAGTGCAGCCATTGTAAAGGTTTGTTTTAAATTCTGATTTGACTCCTGCAAAAGAGCTATCCAAATTCAGCTCGTAAATAAGTGAACACTGCAGCTCCCACACCAATGAGTGAGATTTCTCTCTGCATGCCTCAAGGTTCCTTTTGGCTTATAACCAATAAATTTCAGAGTAGCATCCATGGGGTAAAATAAAAAAAAAATAATGCAGAAACTATAGGTGTGAACTGTATTTATAGCATCTTTCATGATGGCTGCTTAGAAAAAAGTTCAGTGGAAGTTAATCCCTCTCTTATTTCAGCCTTAATACAAGTTTATTTTAGGATTTCTTAGATTTTTTTGTCCCTAAAAACAGGGGAAGAATAATTGGGTCTGTGGGATTTAGTTTTTGACACTCAAATGTCACAGAAAGTCATAAAAGTCCTGACCTTCTGTGTTTGATTTCCTGATGATATATGACACATATGCCTGCCTAATTTAGTGCTTATTAAAGGAATAATGTTAATGGTTAAGGAGTATAAAGCCTTAATTAGATTTTACAAGCAGCTAACTACTGTAGCAAAGAGAGCCCTTTATTCTGTATTTGCTACAAACATACCAGAATGCCACCAATATAATCTGAGAAGACTAAAGTCAATCCAGCAGCTGCAACCAGTTCTTAAAAAATAACCTGTTTTATGCCATTTAAAAAAATTGGTATTTGATTTTATTGCCGGGTGGAGGGTTATTTTTTATTGAAATTCGAAAATGAATTATTATGGGAGATTTTAGATGGAAAAGAACCATTTAAGAGGGACACTCGGCATCAATTCAGTTTTATTTGGAATCACTTCTCAATTTGAACTCCTGTGTCTATATTAAAAAGGTTGCATTAGTTTATGTATCTATTTCAGAGTTAGAGTTGGTGGAATGATGCAAGAAATACATTTGCAATATAGTCACAAATGAATGGCCATAGACGTGTTGCTATTCTTGCCACCATGACAGAAGATATTTCAAAATATTTGTGGCCCAGTATTCACAGTATTCAAAACAGTGTCTGTGAATCACCAATATTCTTCAAATTTGTACCTGAAATACATTGTTCATTACTCACTGTTCGTTATTTGTTAGTCATAACTCATTATCTTTTGTTAAAGTTTCAGTCAGCTAATCAAGAAGCATAAAATATACTGTATGACCAATAACATCCCACAAATAATGATTAATCAAAATGAGCAGTTCATGAACAGTACAGTGACTAAAAATCATTCAGCTGAACCAGTTATCAAAGACATACAATACTAATGTATTGACACAAATCAAGAGTGGTTTGTGAATGAGTCATCAACCAAAAGCCAATTTAATTTGGGGGTCCTAATAGCACTAGTAAATGAGTGTTTTGACATAAAATACTAAGTTTAAGTGTTCCATTCCCCTTTCTTTAAATACTATTTTTGTATGCCTTATCAGAGCGAGCTGGGCAATTGCAGTTGACTGTAGATTTGCCACTGTTCTTTAGTGGGACAAGGATTAGCTCCTATATGTGTTTTATTGAGCCCGCTTACAAGTTAATGTTTCCTTAGCTTGTTTTCTCTGTACCTTCTCGTTCCCATGGATCTCGGCCTGGGTCTCACTTACCTTTTGGCATTTTTTGTACTGTTTTAGCAGAAACACAATTTCATTGATTGAATGATGCAAATAGGCATTTCTGGGGCTGAGAATCTGAGCCTATCCTGTAGTTCTAGTAACACATTTAAATTGACCATTTTTTTTATGAATTCAGAGTAAAGAATAATTTTATTATCCTTTATACCTCAAAACTCTACGTCTTGGCATTTTGAGAGACCAAAATTCCTGGAGCTGGTGGACATCCATTACATGATGCATTAAGACATTGAATGGATTATCTACTCAAAATTAGGCTCCAGTAAGTCATGACCAAATTAAGTACTACATCTGAAAATAAAGAGGTTAACTTTAAAGACGTTCTGAAAAGAATGAGGCAGATATAAAGACACAGTTTAACTTGGAGCTCTCTAAGATATTACCATGATCTCTGAATTACATGGCTTTTAGGGTCACAGTTTAAAATTTAATGTAATTCCATTTATTAAAAATAACAGTAGAAAGATATGGTTTCAACCAATTATATTATTTATTTTTTTTTCCTGGGTAAGCTGATCATGGTACATTGTGCAGTCCCTTTTCTAGACCATCTACGCTGAGATGTCCTGAGATTCTATTTCCAACTGGTAAACCCAGAGATGACTCATTGAAGCAGCCAGGTCTAATTAACTCAGAATTGCTGGAGTAAGACAAACTAAGAGCTTTTAGGTTTGTCTAAACAGATTGTGCCATTATTTACCGGGAGAGAGCATTCTTATTTTTAGGTCATATCTAGAGATCTGTAGAGATAAGAGACCATAAACATCATAAAATTTTGGTCCAGAGGAGGAAAATGCCTGCTGTCACCATTGTATGATGTCTACAAATATTCTGCTGCAAAGCTTCTTGTTTTACATGTGAATATACAGCATCATTGTCATACTTTATGTGAACACACAATTTCCACAATAATTTATTAGACATATTTTTGCAGTACAATACTGATGTTTTTAAGTAGCTTCTTAGAACTTCAAAGAAAAACCAAACAACAACATTCTTATTTATAGCTATAAGCCATATATAGTGCATGTTACACTGCATTTGCAGTGTAATAATTACCCTTTAAAGAAAAAACAAGAACAGTAAACTAAGTGAAGGTGTGCAAATTATAAACTCAATGCACTTAGAACCTAAATCTGAAAAAAAAATATTAATCCTTGGTGTGGACGTATACTTGTCAAATCCAGTCAGAATAACTGGTCTAATGGACAGCTCTTTCCCATAGGGGTTGGAGAAGATGTTGATTCTGCAATGTAATTCTCCTCAATATTTCCCTCTTTCTGAGCTGTACTGCCATCATACAGAGCTATTTGTTGGAGAAATTGCCATCTTTTCCTATTAAAGGAAAATGTTTATCCTCCTAGCTTTCCTAATTCCATGTAGCAGATGATACCATGCATATAAGAGAGTTCAAAGTGACCTTTTGGGCATGATTTTGATGCTTTTTATTGAGAAACGCTTCATACACATACATCTTTAAAGCAACACAAATGTTCCTATATATACAAGAAAAAACTCTTAGAAGCTACAGCATGTTGGTGGTTTGAATTCTTTGATTCATATGGCAATTAGTTTTGAAGATTATCTACAAATGTCCTACTTCTGATATTTTGCATGTCTTTTGTTTTACTAAGTGTTTCCGTCCATGTTTTCATATGAAAATAGTGCAACAAGACTGGAAAAAAAACCCGTGAAATAGGATGAATTTTTTAACATAATATTAACAGCTTCTACCACTTAATTGTCTAACAAAGGAGAGGTGAATAAAACCAGCAAGAGTGGAAAAGAAACTACACAGTTTATGATGAGAAAAGCCATGACCATGGGCTTGCAGAGGTCTGCAATGAGTGCCTGATCTTCATATATGGGGACACTTCCATGTTATATGCTAAAACATAAATTTTAGGGGTGTACAAAAAATCCCCTTCGATTCTCTAAACTCATATTGATGCTCCAAGCAAAATTTGAAATGCTGTGACTACACACGGGTTAACTGTGCCTGAAGGGATAAACTCAGACATATAGAATAAGAATTTTCCCGATAAACAGTGGTACAATCTGTTGACTTCAGAGCTTGTGCTGGTTAGCTCCAGATAAAAGTGAATCTCCTTTGAAATCAGTGAAATGGCATCTTTTACACACCATGTCACTGACACCAGGCCAAGGAAAGTGCTATTAAATGTAAATAGGCCTTTCTTGCCCTTGTTTCTGTCTTTGTGATATTTATTGCTCGGTGCTTTCAACTTGCAAGCGTGAAGAGATCTCAGCCACTGAAGAGATTCTCGTTGCTGTTGCAACGGGTTTGTCCTTTCACTGTTTCTGTTGTAAGTCAGAGGGAATGCTGGAGAGTGCAAGTACTGAAATATGGGTATCTGTACATTCTGAGCAGCAGAGAGAGGTCGTAGGTGGTTGTCTCCTTTGCTAGATAAACAGTAAATGTTTGTTTGTTCTAGCTGCGCCACACAGTATAAACCAGTGCCTTCAGGAGCTGGGCATGTTCCAAAAGACCAGGGAAATCTGCTGCTTGACCCATTCTGCTTTTTTCCATGAGACACGTGTACAAAGAAACATGTTTCCCTAAAATGAGAAATAAGAAAAATCACCCTGATTACATTCCAATTTTAAAGGTCTTAGCAAGAGGACACATGCAAATGAACTGCAAAAGCATGGCTGGCCCATGGTAGTCTTTTCTCCATGAAAACGTAAACAGCTTCCATCCACAAGTAAAGAAATCCCTCTCGTTTGTGCAGTGGAGGAAGGCTGGCTTGAGGTCTGCTGTCAGTTCTGAAGCATGCATTAAAGGTTTGTCACTGTGGGATCTAACTGTGACCTCAGCAGAGGTTTGTGGAGATTTGCACTGGGTGTGACTGTGCAGAAGCCGACCCCTGTGAGTCCAAAGGAGCACGAATAAAACAGACAGCAGCAAGGAATATGTTTTGGTGTTAAGACTCCTGAACACTGGTAATCAACGATAAGCCACGATTTATGGCTCAGAACTGGAGCTGGAATGTTTTCCACTTACATGTGACTTGTGACTTTATCTCTTTGGAAGTGATTTCTCTGCCAATTGCTCTGTAAAAAAAAAAAAAAAAATATATATATATATATATAAAAACAAGACTTTTGGTGATATTACCCCAGTATAAACTTTACATCTAAGATAGAACTGAGCTCACAAAAAATGGATCCAGAAGCATATATGCCAATATCTTATACAGATATTGAGAGCAGTAATAAAATTGAGTTTTCTCAGTTTAGAAATTATGACCAACAGATATATACATGGAACATTTAAAGTTATGTTATAAAAAAATTTTTATGCCATTAAAGAACAAGAGGACTGTCCTATAGCAATTCTGATAGTGTTAACATCTGTTCACTAGCTGGATTAATTTGGTCATTACATTAATTTTTCATATTGCTCAGCACTGATCAGAATTTTCTAACCTGTCAGGAAAGCACATTGTTACTTAGCAAACTACACAAGCAGCATACTTTTTTTAGAACAGTTGATTTCAAAATCTTGGAGAATATGAGCGGTTTGAGTAGCAACAGGAACTGATTGCAGGGAACTTTGGCATCATTGTATTAGAGACATCCGAAGATTTATGGAGTTATACAGGAAAGCCTGAAGCAGGAGTAAATGGCATTTCTGTTGTACATTGAGCTTGTAGGATAGTTGCAGCTAAATGCAGGTAAACAAAGTTTATCTATCTCTAATTTAGAATAGGCTTTTGAAACTAAACCTGTGGATTTATCCACTCAAGTGCCACGTAAGTGAATTTACCTGTTATAGTGATGTCAAGGATCGTGACTTTCAGAAGATGTGACATTTGCACAACTAACATACTAGATGGTATATAGAGCCATAAAAGTCAAGGTCAAGAATGGAGTATCTAAAACGCAAAAAAAATATTTAAAATCTGTGCCCACTTTCATGTGCTGGACATTGATACTAATTTTTTCCTGGTCCTTTGGATACTGAAAGAGTTCATTTATAGAAATGTGTATTTATAGTAATATAATCCCAAATCATTGCTCTAAGGAAAATCTCTGGAAGTTTTTTACCCTTCCATTGACACTTTGGGAGTAAAAACTGAATTTCTAACTGTGTACAGAACTTTCTGGCACGGTTGTCAATGATAGACCGGTCCTCTTAATATACAGGGAGTTTAGAACTTAATCCAAATATATTTTCCATTTTAAAGTTATAACGACTAAGTACAGCTGCTCACTTAAAAACTGTTAGTTGGGTAGTTTTCAATAGCTTAATCACCATTTGGTTGTCTCAGTTTGTATTGCAGGCAGTTCACCTGCACTTCCTCTAAACCTAAATGTTTCCCGTTTATATATCAGAAAATATAGAAAGATGATAATATTTAGAAAACAAAGTAAAAAACGAAAGCTGCGTTCAAATGCATTATTTATATTATCCTATAATTAAAGTATTAAAGTAAATCCTATTATTATCCTATAATTAAAGTAATTATAGTTTGTGGTGAAAAATAGTCTTTATTCTTATTTGCAGGTTTCTTGAGGGGTGTTTACTGATGATCACAGAGAAGCTATATGAAAAATAACTCGAGATGTTCTCATTTCTGCAAAAGATTTAAGTTGTGTAGGACATGTTCTTCATGAAACAGCTATGCATCTTTACAGTCCATTGATTGATAGGCCTGTATGAAAGAGAGTTAGACTGATGTTCAAAGATATTTGTGAGCTTTTAGAATCTTAACTACAGCCACATTTACTCTGGATATGAATTTTCTGAATAAGAAAGGATTTCTAACATACAGTGTTGCAAGCAGAAAAAATGGTGTAAATGAAGGATTCCTTGCTTTGTGGTATTTTTGAACTTCTAGATTCAATTTGTTCTTCTTTTTAGAACCAGGAAAGCTGGAAACATTTAAAGTGAAAGTTTAAGTGTCTGTGAAGCTACATGAATCCAGGAGCAGTAGTTTTGAAACAGACCCACTGACTATCAAAAATGCTGAGCTGAGACCCAGAACATGAGGCTGTTACTCAGGAAGCCAACCCAAATAACATTTTTTTTCTTTCATTGGTAGATAATCCATCACTGGCAGCAGAATGGGGGGAGAACAGGACCAGGGACCATCACAGAGTACTCCTACCATGGAGGCATGCTTGGTCTGCAGCAGCATTACTCAGCATCACGTCTCGCCTTCTCCACAGACACCCTGCGGACAGACACTTTGGACTATGGGGAGAAGACTGAGGGCCCTCCTGCTGTATGGACCTGGACGGGGGCTTCTCATGGAGCCATCCTGCATTTTTAATCCTGGATTTATTCTTTTTCACCTCACAAGCCATGTTTTACTCCTTCACAGAACTACACAACAGTAGTGGTTGTGATTAATCCCAGAAACGAGTCACATACTTCAAATAACATATACATAGGACATATTCAGCAAGAAATACTAGTCAGCTACTACAGCTGCTTGATTACATTCATGTAAATATCGATATGTGCACAATCAATATCTCCTAGGACTGTGGAAAATTAGGAAAACTATAACTCTCATAGCATGCCTTGTTTTTTATTGTACAGCTAAAGGGAAGTGTGTATTGGCTCGATCTCCAGAGAAAAGCATCTATTTATTATTTGAAATGAGCCATATCAAAGAACAAGATGGATATTTCTACAATGATAATAGGCAAAGTAGAACTTGTTTGGGAATTTTGTTCTTTCTTCTTTAAATATGATCTGCAGAAGAATATCATCAATCTTTTCTTCCTATCCAGCCTCATAAGCAGGGGCTAACAAACGGCAAGCATATAAGGGCTTTAAAATAAAGCTTTTAAAAAAATTCGTCCATTACAGCCTCCAACAACCTACTCAAATGTCCAGAGTGTAACGTAATGTGCTTGCACAAGTTGCTGCCTGCCATCATCATAGCCATCATCATAACCATCAAACAGGAACGCTTTCCATGCAGGCTGGAGAAACTCAGCTAAGAACCATTTTAGGGAGCACAAGAAAATGCCTGTTTCTCTGAGGGACATCTTGAAGTTCTAAAAAATTTGCAAGAATTCCTTCTGTGTAAACTGTACAACATTTACCTGAATGAATTTGCTCTTTGGAGACTTATGAGTTCTAGACCTTGCTTTGGCCCTTTGGTCATGGTCCCCATGCACCTCCCGCCGTGTCTTCCACAGTCTGCAAATGGAGAGTGAACTAACTGTCTGTGAGCAGCCAATGGCTCCTTACCGATCAGTTTGAAAAGCATGGATAAACAGTTTGCTTTTAATTTATGACAGCAAGCTTGTTGCCTTTAATACCCCAGAACATCTGTACAAATTGCCTGGCTGTTCCTGTTCTGACATGTCACCAGTTCTAAGTGAATTAAGTCTAGCTGCCCTTATGCAAAGTATCAGATATCAAGATCTCTGCAACTTTGAAGGCTAAAGCAGCTTTCCAAGGCCACTTGTTTAGCATCTGAGGAATAAAATGAGTAAAATGAGAGGTCGGGGTCAGCAGATGTTCTCATGAAGTATTGAGACAAGTTAAGAAGAGGCTTGGGCATGCAGTGCTGAAATGACCCCAGAGCTTAGATGGTCTGGGTGTGTGACTACAGCAGTTTTATCTGCCTTATTAATCAAGTGTTTATAACAATTTTTTTTTATAAAAATATTTTTAAATAAAAAAATCCATTATCAAATAATTTCTCAATTATTTATTGATAGTTTAAATAATATGCCAATAATTAGGGAAAATTCATAGCCTCATAGCAAGAGACTAAATGAGACCTCATGGATTTTTGCACTCAATACTCTTGACATATGAGAAGACTAACTTTGCTAAGCCTGATCTCTCCCTAAAACTGCATCCTCCTTGGGCAGTCAGTTCCATTTATAACTAACACTACTCTTAAAATGTTTCCCTAGAATTGAAAATAAATCTTCCTTTCAAGTCAGGCTTAACAAAAATCCATAAAATAAGTCAGAAAGCATTCTTCCAGTATTCCCATGTATACTTTTAACACCACACTGGCACTTCATAACAGTTAAAAAAATTATATTCTTAAGGATAACAGATCACTTTTGGGGCAGTGAAATTTCAGAATAGATAGTCCATCTGTCTTATTGCTTTAAAGAGTTATTTTTATGATTAAAATGATTATTAACCAGAGAAGCCCAAACTGGCAGTTGTGTCAGACTGACAATTTACACCTTCAGCAGAGGATTTTGGAAAAAATTATACTGTTTTGACATATTTCTTTCATTTTGTCTTTTTATTCAGTTTTACAGATCCTTTCCTTTGTTTTAATTTTGACATTCTGGAGGAGGATTAAGATGCACTTTCTTAAAATGTTTATTTTGTTATTGTCACCAGGATATCTCAGAAAACACAGAAAATCTGATTACAGATGCACTGTAACCTTTGTTCTATTTTAATGTTAAGAGCACTTTAATGACAATTTGTTTTACAGTCATGGATCACTCTTCCACTTTTCCTAAGAGTTCACCAGATAGCTGGGGTCTGATAACTGTGTGCCCTTGGGAAAGAGAAGACCTTCCTTTGGAGCGCAGCTGGAAGTCAATGACTTGCGAGTCCAAGCCCTTTGCAGAACTGCTTTTTTTACAAAAAAAGGTCAGGTGTTGTAACAGGTACTAATACACAAAGAAACATTGACATGTTGGTTTGCTCCAATTATTACTAGAATAGTAAAACCTTTTCATTTCAACTCTTTCTTAAACTAATAAGATGGCAGATTAACATCTTAAGTGTATTTGGAACCTGATGAAAGAGATGAAAATAGAATAATAAGAGGAGGGATACTCTGAGGGACTTTAAAATATATCTGAGACTTCTGGATAAAATACAGTTTAGGAGGAGCTAAGTCCTTTGTGCAGGCATTGGGAGTTTTCAGACTTAAGATTCTGGCAGCAGCTACAGGCAGAGTATCTGCTGGTTTTGGACTTGTCCTGGTTAATGAAGTGGCAGCCACTTTCTGTTGTAACTGTTCCTTATTAAGAGAAACCGTTATCTGCATAATAAAATCATCCGTCAATGATAATCGAGTCAGTTTTTTATTCAGGTTACAACAGTGCCTGCACTTCATGCAATGCTTCTGAACTTTCCAACACACGCTGCTGCGGTGTGTCCCAAAATCACAGCAGGCACAGTGCCGTTCCTCTGAGGAGGGCTTGCCCTGGGTTTGGAAATGAAGCACATGCTGAAAGCATAGATACTTTGGGAAGCACCAAAAAGTAGGCTTTCAAAAAAACCCATGAACACAAGCGTATCTGTTATTCTGTAACTTCCAAATCAATGTTTATCCTTAATTAAAATAAAATAAAATAAAATAAAATAAAATAAAATAAAATAATCTCCAATTGTAACTACATTCAAGTTGAGTTTTTCATAAGATATACTCAGGCTTTATTCTTAGTTAAAAAAAATTTCAAATATTCTATTAAGAATTTGTAATCGTGGAGTGTATTGCTGCCTTCAGTTTTCTGTACAATCACTCTTTTGTTAGTCACTGAGTTTTCTGTTTTTTTTCTCACTCTTTACCATGGCTTCCCTTACTCCTTCTCCAAATGAAAACCAAGCTTGGGTAGTCGAACTCTGATTAAGGAGACATTTCAAAACCACTCATCTCACTCATCTCTACTGTGCAGTCTGTAAGTTTTTCAGTTAGTTGTGAAATTTCCAGTTGTGCTCATGAGAACAGAGCTTTGCCAACACATGGCATTTTGAATACATATTTCATTCTCCCCCTCTCCCCTATTTTTACTCGTATTTTATTTCTCATTTTTTTCTCAGGCTCTTTTTGCATTATTTGGCAGCCCTGTATGACAACATCTCATAAAATAATTCTTTTAATTTTTTCACACTTTTTTTATAGTGACTATAGTGCATATGTATGTCTATCTCAGGAGATCGGGTACGGCTCAGGCAAACAAACATGCTAGGCGAGAGTTTCCCCTCTGAGATATTACATGTATCAAGGAGCAGATTCATATTATGTGGGTAAAATTATCTAACTGTATTGAATGCATAGATGTGCTTTAATATTTGATCAGTTACAAAATAATGAAGAAAAATCCAAGAACTTCAAACTCCTTGAAGACTTTAATTTCTAGCCATTATGATTTTGAGCTGAATAGGGAATATTTCTTACCATTTGCAGATTGTAACTACCATATTGACATAGTATAAGATTCCCACATTACTGCCATTGACCTCCATAGAAAAAACACTCATACTATGAAAAAAACTTTCCATTTTCAGCAAAGTCAGGGTTTTGTAGAATAATTACCACATTCCCTTTTTTTCCAAAGTAATAGTGTTTAAAATTCCTTAATTCTATTCATGTACAGAATTTTATACATTAGGTTTTATAAATTCTGCAGCAACGGAAAATGTTTTTGTGTGTTCTTTATCAAAGGTGTCTCAGGTCTTTGTAGGCCAATAAAGGTGTCCAATGAAACAAGAATTATCCTCATACCACAGAAATTCTTCTTACTTATGTCTTATTTCTCACTGAAGATCCAAATCTTACAATCTAAGAGCAAAAAAGTAATTTTAAGGCCCCTCCAAAGACTTTTGAATAGTACATAAAAGATAATCCACATTTTAAACAGCGGCTCAAATTATATCTCCTTGATATATGGTGTGGAATTTGGGTGGATGATTTGTTTCTACTTTGCACTGAGATGATTATTCAAAGACCTTGTTTCTTCTTCAGAAAAAAAAAAACTATTTTTAAACCATTATAACTCCTTAACTGCTGTTCAGAGGAGTTACTTGTGACTGCTGTAAATTTGTGCCCAGAGAAGCAGAGTTCAGCCTGAAGCTTTGAAATACTGATATGAAGGGGAACTCCAACAAGATATGCAATAATAGTAAGATATCTATCTTTTTAACCGTGAAACAGTCTTCGGTTATTTTGTTGAGACATCAGAACAGCACTGATAGAAACCTTGTACACTGTTTTGAACCCACGTTCCCCAAAGATTTCTCTTTTCTTCAGCTCAGCCTTTGTAAGTGTTTAAATGAACTCATTCTTAAGTTGAAATTCATAAGAAAATATTCAATATTTTTTTAATTTCCCCCAAATCCCTGGATTTTTAGTGGTTTTTTTTTTTGCTTCCTCTTAGGCAATCAGCACAACATTTGCAGCCATATGAAATTCCAAAGCATCTTGTCACCAGAACAATGTGTCAAAATTATCGAAGCTTTCCTTTTGTTGCTGTAATTACAAGCACAGGTTCAAGACAGTTCTCTAAGCTGCTTGTCACCTGCTACTTCTTCTCTTATGTCTTCACCACCACCTCAAACCTTGGGGGAAAAAGAAGTCACCAGAGCTAAAGTTACCAGCAACTGTCGTATTTCCATAAAGAAATGACTGAAAATATGGAGAACAGTATTCATAGCAGTCACCTTATTTCATTCATTTCCTAAGAAGATACTCAAAAAGAAAAAACTTCTTTTTTTCTTCAGGAAGTTTGGTCCAGTCAGGATGAGCTATGGTTTGAGCACCAGGAAATCACAAGCGGTGTTACCACTGATTTGCCACATCATTTGGGAATACTCTCTGTGTCTCAGCACAATTGTTTTTCTGATGGAAAGAGAGACCTAATATTTATCAACTTGAAAAATGGGGGGCTGTGCCAACAGCACACTGATTTAACAATAAAAAGTTCTTCACTGCCTGAAGTACTATAGTTAAAAGTTTTATGCATGATATTATCATTACCCTTTTCTGTTACTGTTAAAGAATAGTTCTTACCTTATCATTACTAATAAATGTATTTTCTAAAGCTAAAGCAAAACACTTCTTACAGAAGTTGGCTTTAAAATGTGTACTGTGGTGAACATGAAATTACGAATAGCTAATCTTCTGGAAAAAAAATCCCTATTCTATTAAAAACAAATTAAATGAGAATAAACAACTAGCATTTTCCTTAAAAGGTGCAATTATATATATGTATAATTATGCAAACACTTAAAGATAGTCTGCTTTGTAGAAAAATAACAAGGAATTTCTGAATGTATAAACTAAACTGATTTTAGCTTTAAGAGCAGGAACCTTGGTAAAAGGGAATTTTTAGGTCTCACCTGAAAATTTAAGTCCTTCGTCAGGAGATATGAAGCAAGCCTGCCTACACATTTTTCAAGGTATTACTGTGACTCATTTATGTTATTGTATGTTCCCAAAGGTCTTTTTCATACAACATTTTAAAACACAGAGACTGGATTTTTTTTTTCCTCCAGTATATGAATTAGCCCATGGCAACAATTTCATAAAGGTATTATTGTGATGTGGTAGTTTTTCATGAAATAAAAGAGATTGGACATTCATATAGGAAAGAAACTATCAAGAATTAGAACAAGAAGAAGCAGAAAAGTTTTAAGGATGACACTGAAGACATAAATGCTAATAATTGTCTCAGACAATATGTGACTGATGTCTACGTTTTTCTGTAACATCTGCAGGAGTCACACAAGTGGACAGATACAGAATGAAAATACTTATGGTAAACAGATTAATAAAGCACGTCAGGTCTACCATGACAGTAAATATTTCAAGGGTTTGAAATGCTGTCTATTCCTTTCTACACATTTATTCTCGTACCCCTGCCCCCCCCTAGTTGAATAGGACTACTTGTATTCTTGGAGGGACGCATGTATGTAAACATATCTATAAAAAGCCTGAGTATTTTTTCCTAGAGAAGCTAATCAAGTTGACATCATGTGTCCCACTCTCTTTGAAGATGTTGATGGGTGAAGGTGTCTGTTTTCTTCTTATGGGAGAGGAATAAGAGTAGGAAACAGAAAAAGGAATAGGGAACAGCACTAGATATCTGTAAGATCAATTTAGTAATTATGGGTTTAACCTGTCAAACACAGGTCATTTGGCCAATTCGGAAGGGTCTGTATTTACAAGACATCATCTCTGAACAAATATAGATAATGAAAATTTCAAGGCTGGATCTCTCAGTGTGGTGCACAGGCGGTGCAAAAAAATCCCATTAGCTACTAACAGGATTTGTGCCCCTGTGTCTCATGCACCACTTTGAAAATTCACTCTCAGTCATCTGGAAGCAAGGTAATATGCCAGGCATTCGAGATTACATCATTAGAGTACAGACAAGAAGCTTAATCAGCTATCGTGTACAAAGCATTAGAAGCATAAAGAATTGCTTATGGTTAAATATTTAGTTTCAAGCTTGGATTTTTCCACTGGACCTACCTATATGGAAGTGTTTAATCCAATAACTTAGTGTATCTTTACTAATCTGTAATTCAGGTTTACAGTTAGTTGGAAATTGCTTCCAATCTCAAAACAACAAAGTTATCTAAAGATCAAAGAATTCCAAGAAACTTTACTCATAAAATGTGAACAGTTCAATTATATTAAAAAAAAAAACCAACAACAAAACACACATATGCATGTGAAAACTGTGTGTTTACACATCCTGTTCCAAGAGTGTGTTATGTTAATAGTAGTCCGGATAGGTGTCCATATTTTTAAATTTGTATGATTTCATTCACATCATCAGATTTTTATTGGGATGGAAATGCTTTTGGTTTCTCTTACAGGGTTTTGGATAAACAAGTCAGTGAAGTACACAATTTGCACTATAATTTTTTCCTAAACTTGATTGTACTGCTAACTGTAGTAATAGTTCTTATTTTTTGTCTAATATCAGGAAAAGAAATTGGAACATACCAAGCAGGTCCAGAGGAATACGATGGGTGGAGACCATCATACCACATTCAATCCATGAATTCATTACAAAGACTGACTAAAGTCAAAACAATTTATACCACATCTTCTACTTATATAAACTTCTACCAGGTCTTTTAGTCTTGAAAAACGTAAGTGGACAGCCAGGAGTCCTAACTAAATTAGCTATATCAAAGGCACTAAATATCTTGAATATAAAAATGTGTAAGAAAACGATGCCCAGAAGATTCCTTAGAGCACTTTTTCTGTTTTCCAGTGGCAAGCTCTTTTCCCCAGTCTTATAAGAAGTGTCACATAGTTGGTGAGCCACTCAAGAGATAAGTAGCTTCTAATCATGAAAAGATGTGTTTGAATTTATAATCATAACCCTTCATATGGTTGAGTATGAAGAGTTTATCGACATCTTTTAGTGAGATGAAATAGTGTATTATAGTAAATGCCATTATTTCAAATAAGATCACTACATGCATGAAGTAGTGATGAGTAATACCTAAGGAAACCAAACATTTGAATGCGAAAGATGCTGGTTTTGTATCAGGATATTTGGTGAGGCTGTCCTTGGAGTCATTGCATACACTGCCAAAATCTTCTTCTTCATCATTCTGGAAGTCCTTTTGATAGCATTGCAAAACCTTTCCTCCAAAACATCACTTTTTCCTCCAAAATATCACCTTTCCTCCAAAACATCACCTAATGCTGTGCTAACCTTTGGAAAATAAGCTGAAGCCATTATGAAGATGTCTAATGAATCCGGAAAAATTTTCTTTGGTGAAATAGTAAACTCCAGGCACGTTTGAATTAATGTGTTCTCCCTTTTTGCATAAATCTTTGCCCTCAGAAGTCTAGCTCTGAAAATCAGCAGCCATCTCCATAGAACAACTCTAGCCCTGCCAGGCTGCGTGGCTGTCTAAGCAATCCTCTCCTTTTATGTGGACACCAGAAATTAAGGAAAATCTAACGGCCTTCCAATGGTTTACACAGGCAAAAAGCAAGTTTTCCATAAGTTAGCCTTTTTAAATGGTGGGTAGATATTTTTCAAAGTTCTTTAAATTTTAAGTAAAACTTAAGTATTACCCACAACTTCTCCGTTTTTCTTAAAGTAGTAACTGGGTCAGCTTAGCCAGACGGTTTGGGCGTGCAGGACATCACCATCGCTGATTCTTAAAGTAACCTCATAAAGTCAGTCATAGTGAACTCAAGGGGGTTGGGATTATGCTGTATCTTGGGAACACGACACAGAAATGGCTCTGGCTGCTAACATGGATGTTATATCTATCTTTCTAGTGTCTGGCTTCTTATGAGGTATACAGAACCCAACAGTTAGGCATTTAAGGTCTTTACACTATGCATGGGAGGACCTAAAGTATTAGAACAGAACCCAAGCCACCCCAGAAAGCTAAGCAGAGAAGGTACAATATCTGACACGTGCAGACTGCATAATGTGTGATGTTTGAAGTCTGGCAGTTCAAAATTCTGGTCAAAAGGATATGTTTTCAACTCTTCCACTTATTCAGGTCTGCAGAGAGGTACCTCAATCCACCTTGCTAAGGTAGGGAGTCACCTGTTCTCTTTCAAAACCTGACTTTTGCAATCACAATGCAATATCAGGAGGAGGCAGGGCTGTTTTTAACTCTTCTTTCACAGTCCAGCCTTGTGGTTCATGCTCAAGTGAGTGGAAGGCAGCGGGGTTTGGTCCCCTTCATTGCCTGAAGAAGAGACAGCCAGCGGTTCTCCTGTGTTATCAAGCTAAACAGAGCTATTTCCGGGTAATGGTGAAGGGAGGAGAGATACTGGAGGGTAACACACTCTTTCTTTTCTGTTCCACCTAATCCGCTCCACAGAAAATAAGAGTCATAGGGTCAGAAAGTACAGGGCCTGCGAATGTTAGTCTAGCTCATGCTTCAAAGGCAGTTCCTAATATTATGTGCAACAGATGGTAAAATGCATTAGTAGTCCTGAAAGCAGTTGTCAGACTCCGGTTTTGACCTGCTGCGTGCTCTTGCAACTATGATACAGAGTCATGCCCCATCTTTGCAGTGCATTTGAATATTCTTATCATAAGACTAAATATGGGTATTCTTTTACATATCAAGGACCCTTTACAGAGCTCTGGGTAGTGCAACCTTAGTTAAATGAAAAGTGCCCTCAGCTGTTAGCCTTTTCAGAAAGTTTTGCAGACCACCTGAGGTATTTTAAGTGGGAATTATGTAGTCTGAATATTTCATATTACTAATTATCTCCCACGAATCCTTACCGCGTCCTCAGATAGTTAGGTCTGATGTAATTGCTCCACAGCAATTTACAGAAGGTGAGAGAGTGAGCTCACCTTGTTTCAAAATCCTTTCCCATCAAAAATTACTCTTTCATTCTAATAGCAATTTATACTATTGACTGATAAGTTTTCTTCCTTAACAGTTTGAAATAACCCAGTCATTACAGGTCAGGAGCTTATGCTGAATACAGCTATGCATATATAATGATACAACTGATGGACTCAAAACCAACAAATAAATGCACTTCATATAGAGTACAACAGTTCCTTACCTTCCTTCTGAGTTGTGGACACAAAATTTGTCCCCCTGATACATACTTAATTTTAGATTTTTGGTGATGGAGACTCAATCAATTTAAACCCATTTTTGCCTCTGTTCAGGATTTGCAGAACACAGAAATCACAGTAAATGACCACATTTCTCCTGTCTCATCAGTGGCTTCAGTGTACAAACATCAGTGCTGTTTATAAGGAGTATGCAGAAGACATGGCACTTGCATTTGGATTCTAATTTGTGGGCTGCTTGACAGTCTTCTTTTCCCCTAATGTATTCATCTCAAGATATATTGGTTATGCAATAAAGTATTTTTTAATTGCCAGCTTTAGAAATATTTAAGTACCCAATTATTTTTATCTAAAAGACTATTATGGAAAAAAAGGAAAAGTTAAAATGGATAGGGCCATGGCTAGACAAGGATTATGAGTTGCACAGCAAGAGCACTGAGCCTTTGATGAAGTGTATAAATAATTAGTAACACACTTTAAGACATCTTTCTCTTGGTTCATAGTACCTGTGCTCATTTAATTCCAGCTGAAAATATTCCCATTCATTCACATTGAAGGACAGATAAATTGGTGACCAAGTCAATGAGAAAAATGATTCTTGTTGAAGCACCAAAGCCAAATATTTTCTGCACATACACAGATCAGACACTCATTCAGAGATTAGGCACCAATACAAATTTATCCTGCCGTAGCAAAAGATCACAGGGGACATGAGATAGAGTTGCATGTGGCAGTTTAGTGCCCATAAACGTAGGCATGTGGGTACGTGTTCTGAATATGTGAATGACGTTTAGCTACATGGACAGGAGATTCATAAAAACAAGTAACACTCCATAAATAGGCTGCCCCATTTTTGCTTTTTTCAAAATTCCATGAATTCCCAAGTATCTTTTTTTTTGTTTGTTTTCCACAAACATCGATGGGATTAATTTGGTTGGCACAAAGGGATATGAGCTTCAAAATCAATTGGTGTCTTCACTGAACTTCACTAAAGTGTATCTTGAAAATCTTCACAACAGTATTATCACATTTGAAGAAGTACTTTGGCACCTAAGATGCAGGCAGGGCACCTAACATAATTTCAATATGATTAAAGATAGATATCTAATTTCCATTAGGTTCTCAAATCGCTTTGAAATTCTGGTCTTGGTGTACATGTACTTCTTAAAAGGAGGAACAGAAAAAGATCTCAGGAGATATGACCAGACAGCCGTTTACCCATCTCAAACAGTAAATATTAAGGTTGTTGGAGAACTGTTCCACATCAGTCCATCGGTTTGCAGAATTCCCCAAAATGTTAAACAAATAAGTAATAAATACAAAGCCAAGAAAGACTGCTTGCTAACTTTGCTCCCTGTTCTATTGATTTACAGACTCCTTCTGCAAAGCTTGTCCCCCCCAAAGTTCTTTGCAAAACTAATACAAAAACAATTCCTCTTATCAGTGTATCCCCAGCTCGGACTCTCACACAGAGGCTTTTTTATATTATATTATGTAAATCAGCATTGCTGTCAGCTCCGTCTGTGATACTTCCCACTTAAATGAATGACTCCAGTTAGGATGAAGTGGGTCTGTTAGGAGAAATTTAAAAGACATCATAGAATTACTTCAATCTCTATAGCTTTTTTTTTTTTTTTATCTGAACAATTTTTTCTGCATCAACACATATAATAAAAGGAACGGTGCTATGGATACCATTAAACAGGCTTACACTTTGGACATTCCGCATATTTCTGAGCTTATGCTATGCTCCCGTCTCTAAGCCCACTGGGTAACTGTACGGCTTTCTGACTCTTTCTACACCATCTCTCTGAAATATAGTCTTTCCTGTCCATCTGCACATAGCAGCCATACCTTTCTCATATTCAAAGAAGCCTCATGCAGAAATGCCTGTTCGTCAGAGGATGATACTAAATGCTTGTGTTTCCTTCTGCTCTTCTCTAAACATCTGCTACAGAGCTGTATAGACCTGACCAAATACCATGTCTTAATGTTCTTAAGTAGATAAATAAATCTTTATACTTTCTTTCATAGCCACTTTCTGATCTTTCTTGTACTTGACAGTTTTCATATGAAAGTCACTACAAGATCTTTTGTAATATTTTAGGATTTTTTTGGAAAAGGTGTAAGTACAGCAAAGCAAGGAGTTAGATACAGCTAGAAGTGTCAAGACTTCTTGGTAAGAAGGCTCAGACAACAGGTTTTTGAAGAAGATAGGCAACAAATTAACTATCAACCACGTAGTAGAGTTGTATGAAGACTCTCACTTGTCCACACCAAGGGGAAAAAAAAAATCCCTGAAATAACTATTATTTCCCATTGAAAGTTATGTAGAGAGGAAAAGTGCTGTACCACATTAGTGCAATTAGAATGGAAATACAATGTTTTTCATAAGCATCTGCTTCTGTGAGAACAATTGTGATGTTTCTTTTCCTTTTCCTTTGCTGACCAAAAACTGGTGAAAAAGACATAACGGGAGCTGAATAAAGAAATTTAGAAAGGAAGTTAATTTTTAGGAAAAAATTCCTCAAATCTAACAATAATTATAAACCTAGAACTTTTCTGATAGTAAATGCAGAAAATACTATTTATCTGTTCAGTTATTTATGTTTCAGATTTCAGATTTTTTTTTTTTTTGTTATACATTAAAAACAGATTTAAACTATAGGAGATTTCCTTATTTGATTTTTTCCCTCCACTTTATTAGTATTTTTAGTTCATCCTGCAGAAAAAAAAAAAAAGAAATTGGGGAAAAAAATATGACAAAAACTTTGAGACCCCCAAACCATGTATAATTGTTGCTTTAATTTCTAGAAGTAATACTAATGAATCCTCATCATTTTGATTTTGAGGTGAAAGAACATATATAATTTAAAAAATTATTTTAATTAAGGCTGTCAACTGTCTTTCAGTTTGGTTTGCTTTTATAAATGAGGAAGACTTGACATATTCAGCAGTTGATGTAGATTACATTGGGGCTCAAGCTGTAGGACCAAACTTACCACTGGCTGAAGCACAGGGCAATGCCCAAAGTGGTGATTGGTCCTTGAAGGTAGTGTGATATGTGATGTGACTCCATCTCTTCCTTTGAAGGACCAGAAACTCTTTGCCAAAGCTGTCAGAGCATTTTGGTTAGTGACAAGCCTGGGATTGGTGGCTTTTCCATCCCACTGCTTCGTACGGCCAGAACCATCCCACCACGTGTCTGTGGCTGGGTGCACACAGCCTCCTTTGCCCAGTGACCTTGCACGCTGGAGCCCAACAGCGTAATGACACTCAGCCTGCTCTCCAGGACTGTCGGCCACACAGAGTGACAAAGTGTCAATGCAACCGTGACTGGTGCCACCGTCAGAGAGAGGTGACACCCCATTGACCTCTGCACTCAGAGGTACTCAGTGCTGGATGTGGCCCATGGCTGCTGATTTGACCTTCCTGCACGTGCTTGCCGAGGAACCTGCAAGCTAAATGTGTGTTGGTCAAGGCAATGGGTACAACTGGACATTCTTCTATGGTCCACACAAAACCTTCCAAACTGAGAGGTGATAATCTTGACCACAGGGTGACAGCGCAACATCCACCATACTCGAGAGAAGCAGAAGTTCGTACCAGACTCACTGTCTGCTGTCTCCTGAATGGGAGAAATGGGATTGTAACCTGATATAGAATCATAGAATCATAGAATGGCTAGAGTTGGAAAGGACCTTAAAGATCATCTAGTTCCAACCCCCCTGCCATGGGCAGGGACACCTCTCACTAGAGCAGGTTGCTTAAACCTCTTCCTGGCTGCATCTCTGCACACCACTGCTACTCTTTCCTCCATCATATGGCATGCTGTAATACGGATTTGCAGTGACATATCTGGGGTTTTTTTTCTGGATTTAATCGGGCAGAAAATACTTCATAGCTATTTAAACAATTATATTTTATGGAAACTATATGCTTCTACATTTGTTTCCATTTGAACATTAACATACTTATCAGTGCTCTACATCTGAGGTCTCCAGAGTTTTTGGCTATACCTAATTAAGAAGCACTCATGAGACCTATGTAGCAGCCCTGAGTCTAGCCAGCCAAATTAATTTGTTTCTGTAGTTGGGCCTTTGCGGCCCGGAGCTGGGTGATAACTTCCAAGAAGTATCATTCTAACATGTGAGCTCTTTAGTGGCTCCAAATTTTCCTGTGATTTATAAATCACTAGAATTCAGTCTGCAAAACTTAGTATAAACATAGGATAATAATTGAGACAATGTCCATAAAAGCTATGGATTCTAGGTGTTGATCTGAAATTCCCGCCTCACTGAATATTTCAGTGTATGAGCCAGTTGTTTGACCTGAGAGAGGCTTTGTCCAGTTCAGGGGCAGTAAAGAGTAACTTTGATGGTTCTTACTCAGACGGGAGAGTCTGACAGCAACATAATTGATGAAAGATGGGGAACCGCTTGCGTTGAGGCAGTGGAGTTTTGGTGAGGGAAGATTAAGAAAGAGGCTGATGGATGCTACAGCCCTCTAAAATTCACAAACTTTGAGACTTCTGGAGAGAGAAGAGCTGACAGAATGTCTTTATGTTAAATGTAAGACTGATTGAATGTGAAGCTGACTGAAAGTTTGAAAAAAGACAAAGTACCAAGTAGAGAGGTCCTAGAATTACTGGGAGACACCATCCACTTACCAAGAATAATCAATTATAATAAAAATCATAGTTACAGTCTATCAAGTTATGTTTTAAGAGTTTCTGAGTTTATAACCGCCTCAGGAGATCTTGGTCAGAGAAAGCTGCAGAGTCCAGAAAGCTCTCTAAGAGGAAGCAGGACTCTAAATCAGATGCAGAGAGTGGAGGTTTGTTTTTCAGCATGGTGATTCAAAGGGAGCTTCTTGCTGTGCAATAGTAGGTTAAAGTGGAGCTGGCTTGCTCCGGAATGTCACTCTGAGAAACATACATCAAATGCCAACATCTAATTCAAAATCCTATTCCTATTCCTTCTTGACCCAAGAAAATTTTCTGTTCTGAATTGTTCATTTAGGGCTGGTTTTTAACAGTGAGCTTTGGGAGAGACTTTCATCAAACGATAGATTTTGTACTTAGCTAAAATAAGGACATATTTTTACATGTTCACCTAAAAGACAACCCTTAATGTATTCTAGCGCCCTGAACACATTGTTAAGTTGAACTCACAGAAGATTTGAATTTTAAAGGGAAAAATGCTATGTATCCTGATTATTCATGAACCATTAAGGTCAGACACAGCTTTACCATATGTAGAGTTTAGAAAACCTCAAGTACGATTCTATGAAAATATGTAAGGCTGTTGGGATTCAGTAGATCCCAAAGGTACCAGATAAGGCCAGAGCTGTTAAACAAGTATAGCGCCTTTTAAAATTTCTTATATTTTTCTAAATTATCATTTGGGGGAATTTAACAGTGGAGCTCAAGCAAAGTGGACTTTCCTTGCTGTTACAAACAAACCCTTTATTGTTTGTATAGCCCCAGAAATAACGAGAAGATAAGGGTTAAAGAAATTTAGTTACTTTACGTTGTATACTCATTCAGGGCTTTTGTAAAGTATTTGAAGGGAAAAATGAAAAAAATTGCCCAATAAAACCCATTGAGATGAGTTTTATCAGTTATGCACACTAAGACTATTTGCTACTTCTGGGAATTTTAAAAAGACAACTCCTGAAAGACAAGGTGTGGAAAAATTCCTATTAAAACTTACCCTTAAACAACGGTGATTGTCTGGATCATACGTGGCAAAGGAAGTTTTTTTTCTTGGATTTCATTTTTTGTATTTTACTTTTATAGGAAGGGATCTAATCATTTATATTTTATGTGAAAGCTGTGTTATACCTATGCAAGATAAAAGTGCAATTCAGTTTGAAATTTAATTTTAGCACTTTTAGTTGATTTTTTTTCTTTGGAAATATATTTTTATCACATAAGATAACTCATAAGTGGCATAAAATTCCCCCTTGGTTTTTATTTACAATATTTACAATACTCCATAAATATTTCAGCTACTTTATGAGAGTTTAGTATTGAATGGATTGATTATCTAGCTAGCTGGATACATAATTAAGATCTCAAAGTCCATTTCTAAGCTTGAGTATAACAGCCAATGAGAAGTGACATGGCTGCTTTGGGATGAGCAAAGCTTTTAAACGTTACCCTTCAACCCACACAGCAGTCTCCCTTTCTTCACAAAACTATATTCTTGTCCATAATTTTAAGGGCCTTTGTAAACTGTGTAAGCTGCAGGACCTTTGGTTCAGCAGCAGTGATTTTTCCAGTTAAATGTGCAATTCACCAAATGGAAGGACAGACACCTTGGAGACATCATTATTCTTCACCTATCTGTCATAAACTACAGAGGATCTGGCTGGTTCAGTTGCAGTCCTTTTATCTTCAGTCAGATTTCTACAATTTTTTTCAAATAGGTCCACAACGTATTCATCACACCATGAGCGAGAATTTCAGCCCCGGCATCACCAGTTACATAAGTTCTGAGCCGAGTAAACTAATTTTCCCTGATTTCAGTCATGTGAAGCAGTTGGTGGAAAGGTCACTCTCATTAGTGGGGAGATATGCTGCTGCCCTGGTGGCCAACAGGCTTTGCACCCCTTTAGTTATTGATCTTGGAACATACAGAAGTTGGGAAATGGCTGCAGGGCAAAGCTCAGCTCTCTCTTCTTGAAGGTCTCCTAGGAAAGCTACCAAAGGTTTCCTTCTACACTCTGGATCTCTGATATGGGTAATTAAGGTTAGGCAGGTGAAATAACTAAAAGCAAAACATTCAGAATACTAATTCCTCCTGGAAAAAAGCTTTCAGGACAACAAATCCAAGGAAAATTTTCTTGGCATAACAGAAACCCGTCAGGTCAAAGTGACTCAAGATTTAGTTTTCAGACAGCAAAACCTTTCTGTGGTCAAAGCCAATGAAAATGTTTGATATCCATCCATCTTGTGTACTCCCTGTTCCTGACCTTCAGTGACTGATTCAGAGCCAATGTGGGATTGGGATCGTAATCCCAATGAAACTGCAGAGACGGTCACCACCATTTCTTCCAAAGAGGTCATCCTAGTCCCTGGGATCTTGCCAGTGAAAGTGATTCAAGTAAATCAAAAAATGAAATTTGGGAACATCTTCAACCTCCAAATAAAAATGAGTTCATGACAGACGCAAACTGAAAAGTGTTAGCAACTGTCAAAACACAGGTGCACGCTAGTGGTGTAGGGTTTTTTTTAAAGCAGCATAAATATGCATTTCAGGAATGGGTCTAGGTTGCAAGGCCATCTAAAACACATGGTCACTATAGAGTATGAGAGACGGAAAGCAGGTGATAATGTTTTTTGGGGAATGCTTAGGTAACTTCTGAGTTAGTTTTCTCAGGTCACATGGTCAGATGGCCTCAATACTACGTCCTAGTATGGACACAGATTCAACTGCTTTCTCCTATTAGGCTGAAGAAAGATGACTGATGCTCCTCCAAAAGAAGGAAAGAAAAAAAGATAGTTTGTTGGGAAACTATCCTCCCTGTGTAAGTCTTTCACAGGCTGTCTATTCCCTACTCCTGTTGACTGTCAGAGTTCACGGTACAATGCAGAAAGGAGCAGTGAGAAGCAGTGAAGTTTCCCCCACAGGCAGCATGTGGGTCTATGTGCAACAAGGAGCCATAGGCAGCCAGTCTCCCGCCTCGGAGGTTTCCATGGCCAGGCTATAGCAGGCAGGCTTGTTTTAAGGCAGTCTTGGAAACAAATGTTCTGCTTTCAATCCAGATTCTCAGGTTAGACTCTTGCGTGACAAAATGCAGTGTCAAATGATCTATGCCCATTATACACTCTGCTGGCAAGAGTCATTTAAAATTAAAATAAAATAATATGGCAAGTGTCCCAACCTTCAAAATATTCTATTGCTTTCAATTCCGCCCTAATTTGGGTAAAAGCACTGTCAGCAGGAAGCCAGGTACACACACAAGAAGTAGAAGCAATTGCAGTGTGGGTATTAACCTATGACTGCTTGCTCCCACAGGATGCCAGGCCAAACTCACCGCCTTACCAGATTTATTCCTTTTCCTTTGCTGACAGAGGAATAAGTGTTTGCTAGTTATCTTGGGAAATATACAGGACCAAACCGAAGGCCAAACAGAAAGAAGCCATTGGAAGCAAAGTCTTAAAAACACTTTCGTTAATCTCTGAAAAAAATTACTTGCATTTATTCTTATATGAATACTTTAAGTGCTTTCTATCTATCTAATAATTCTTTATTATTTCTTTATCTTTTTTTTTTTTCTGTTCCTTATTCCTTCCTTTTCTAATCTTTTATTTTCCACACGCTTCATAATTTTGATAGGCCAGCTTGTGGTGGGATAGTTCAAAATGAATAAGCCAATTTTTTTTTCTTCAAGTTTCCCTTTCATTTATTAGGGAGCCAGACAGTGACTTGCACAGGAGCTTTCCGAAATAGGTGCCTTGAGTTGATTAGCACCTTATTCTGCTGTCATACGGTGTCGAGGTTGCATGATATAAAGCAGAATTTTCACTTGTTCATTTCTGGTCTGAGTTTGACAAAAAGGTAATTTTTTCTACAGGGAACCTTTAAGATCTATTAAAGTTTGTTCCACTGAGAACTGACGATTGCTTTTTAAAGTATTTCTTAAAGGGTGTATTCTTTTTAACGAGAAACCAATGTCAGAGTTCTGTGAATGAAAGAATGAGCTCTCTAAAATGATTGATGGTGCTGTCTTACTTCTCCTGATTGATTAGTGCTTTGGTTCTGAAACTTTGGCCCACAGACCATCTGTGTCCTGCAGAGGGCTTGCTACTGGGTCTTTAGAGAGGAGACAGATCCCATGATGATGGTTTCTCTGCTTGATTCCTACTGTTAAATCATCTTAAAAGCAGTTAAAAATTCATGAAACATTTTACTAATAGGACTTCTTCTAGGAAAGCAATTCTAAGTGGGAAAATTATTTTTGCTTCTGAAGTTGTTCATCTTTTTAATATACCTAAATAATAATTAATAACTTATTTATAAAGCCCCATTGGCATGACTGAGGTGCTTGGGGTACTATACAGCATCGTCAAAACAGAATCAAAACAAAATGAACAAAAGTTCACCCTCATTAGAGTTGAGCCAAACACAAGAAATATTGCAGACAAGATAACAGGATCTGCTTCTCTAATCATGCAGTCTCGACATTTATATTTTTACAATGATGCCGGGGTTCGAAATACATCATCATAAGCCTCAAATCATGTCCAAATAACATTGAAGTCCCTTTGTTCTTCCATAAACTTATTTTCATTTCACATAGACTCGTATGATTTCCTATTTTAGATATTAAGCATAAACCACCAAACCTGTAAGGTATTCTGCACTGCCGAGGCTCTGCATGGTGCCCCATACAGCCTTCCCCAGATAAATAGGCAGAAAATCAAAAGTTCCAGGAGCTGTGCAGTACATGTTCCAACTCTGACCCAATATGTACTGGGGGAAGTCATAAAGCAAGGAACTGGGCCTTCCCTACCCTTTTGCAAATGAAGGTTGTGGGGCAAAGTTCCCTACTTCCCAGCTCTTTGGGCAGGGGAAAATCAAATTGGTATAAAGATCATTTTTACAGATAGCTGCAACCATATGAATTTGATACCACCTGTTCCAAACCGAGGCAAAAAGACCTACAAATTAACACATAGCCGTGTGTATATTTAATCACTGTATTACACTTACAGGAGGAATTTTTAAAGTTCCATCTGACTCATACTGCAGGTAAACATCAGTTACTTTTTTTCTGTGGTATCACCAGGTACCAGTTCCACAATACAAACTTTTAAATATGTAAGCTGGCTGTACAAAACAAGTGAATTTGCACTTCCTCTCCGTCAGGCACCAGCAAAACTGTCACTCTTTACAAATAGGTTAAATAGGTTATGGGAGATAAATGTAGAGCTAAAAATAATGGAAAATATATAGTGAATGTTAGGTTGTCATTAGCAGCAGCTGTTTCTGATAAGGCTCAGCTCTTAAACTATTGAAACAGGGAAAACAGATTAAAGCTGTTGCTTTGATGCCTTAATACAGTATCTATTTAATTTGAGATTACATAGTTCATGAGGCATAAATCCCCAAATATTTTTGTAAAACCCTTTAACAGCCTTCAAAATATCACAGTGTAATTTGTAGAATTCACTCTCATGAGTTTGGTTTTAGAATCACACCAATGCCTAGATGACTTGAGAGAGCAAAGAGCTCAGCCTGATTTTGGATTTGTATCTCAAGGCGCAACACTCGCTCTAAGCAATAGGTTTCGAGGAAGCTCAGCTGGAACGGAGGACAAGTATTAATGGTGGAAGTTCAAAGGCATGGGTGGGAGCAGCGAGGATGGATGGGCACATGCTCCACTAACACGCAGTGAGACTGATGAGGGGACATGCGCTCCTGTCCCTCTGTACATAGAAAATGTCTATCCCAATACATCATCTGGCTAATTAAACAGTGCTTCACTCAGAGGAGTCCACATCAGATTGGACTTGAATAGGGAGGCCAGACCCAGTCTCCATTAAAATCCCGTGAGAAGGCACTGCAGAAGAATTTTGGCTTTTACTCTACGGCCATCACCGTTACAATGCAGATAATGCATTCACTCCCAGCTACATAAATGCCAGGAGACACAGACCCAAGGCAGGAGAGCACTGTTTTCCTGATCCACCTTCTGGAATTTCATTTTTTCTTCCAAGAAAAGTCATGTTGAGCATTTCACAGCATTCATCCTTTTGAAAAAAAAAAAAAAAACCACACCAATATAAGCCTTGTAAAAACACCTCTTTCCCTTTGCTTTGTGGTTGGTGTTGCTGAGGTATAGTCTAACCTCTGATGCCTGGGAATGCTGCAGTTCTGGCCTATATCTGAGAACATTTAGCTGTATGGGAGGAAAATAAGAAGAATTCTTTTCAATTTTCTATTAATTTATATAACTACTTCCCAAAACCAGGAAAAGAAAGTGTAATATCAGCAGAATTCACATGTAAGTAAAAAACCACCAGGTAGGAAAAGTTAGTCAACGACAGCCTAAAACTTATGGTCAAATATTTATTTTTCCTAAAATCTGTTTTTGCCACCTTTTATTGCATATGATTTTCTCCAGAAATAAAAAAAAAAAAAAAAAAGAAAAAGAAAAAAAAAAGGATCTGTTTACTTTGTTGTAATTTATTACAATGCCAACATGACATGAAACATTACAAGCTCAATTGCTAATCACCTTTTTTTTTACCCCTGGTTGTTTTTTACCTTTCAGAACCCCTTGCCTGAGTAAAAAATTGTTTGTCATTAACCTCTGACAGCTTTGAAAATTGTCTTTGGACTAACACACAACAAAGCAATTTGCTACATCCAATCATCTAGCATGAGTTCAAATCTAGGAAGTCAAAGTCTGTAGTTTACATAGAGTAAATTTAAACAAAGATCTAGGGGATCTACACATTGTACCGGCCAATCTTCAACTCTTTCTTGTGTGAAATGAGTTTGTGCAAGTCTGGTTCATTGCACAAGGCTGTTCAGTTTTGTTAGTCCCTTGAATTAGTTTCTAAGTCAGCAAAGCAATAAGAACATCAAAGAAAAAAAAAAAAAAACAAAACAAAACAAACCTAAACCGTAACATTCTACCTCCTTGTTATGCAAGCCTTCCTGCTCACACACTTCGAGCTAAACACCTCCTTTGAAGAACAGAAACGGTATTGCTGAAAGTTAAGTACATGAAAAAGAAGAAACAAGGCTAATGATTGTTTTGCCCAGTGGAAAACTCTGCCAGTTGTGTTATTTCAGCTCCTATAAATATCCAAATAGGATTTTTATGCTGCATTGGAAAATTCCACAGCAGCAACTCACAGTCTATTCTACAAGTAATTCATTCCCTGCTTTCTTTTATGCCTGGTCATTTCTTGTGTGCAAACACGATACACAGTTTACCAAAACAATTGCTAATTGTGTGAAAGAATCAAACAGTTGTAAAACCTGCATCACAACAAATCTCAGGGCAATACTGAATTTTGCCCTGCTCATTTTTAATGCTGCCTGTATATACATAAGTCACAGACAGCCAACATGATGTACCAGACAAATGTGAAGCCATTTTTTTCTTTCCACTGTATTACTGAAATCAGTGGAGCATAAGGAGAAGTGAAAACAGAAAAAAGATTCCTTCCTATTTCCATAGTAGCATCAAGCTACAGTTTTATGTTTTTTTTAAAACATGCAATAAGTGTGGCTGGCTGCTTTGTTTATAAGTGCATTTGCATGTTTTTCTGTGTTTAATACAATTTAGGAAAACCCAGAGAGACTACTTAGATGCCTTCCACTTGAAGCACTAAAAGAATAAGCCCAACAAGATATCCCAAAAAGATAGAACTTGGGAGATGATCTCCCTACAGGTTGTTCCTTGGCACATTCAGCTGCCTCTTCACCTTCATCCATCCACATTCACACACGTTTCACCAAGCAAACACCACCAAGCACTTCACCAAGCACTACCACCAATGGACAGACAACAGCAGACACAGGGCTACATCTGAAACTCCTGCCTTCCATTCTCAATTAAATCAACTCCATCCAGCTGGGACACAAACCTTTTGGTCGTCTTCTGAGGCCAGACATCAAACTAAGCAGAACAGATCTTTTTAAAACACAAGTTTTCTGGGGCATAATGATGCCTGCCTTTTGGAGTGTAGGCCAGGGCTAGGACATTTCCTAAGGAAGAAGAGAATCAAAGTCTGCAGATCCCCTTGTAGGATGAATCCATCCTATTCAATACCTGAGTATTGAATATCTCAGTTTCCTTGCTGTTAAAAGTTTGCAAGTCTTTTCTAATTGATGCAGAAATGAAAACTATTACTGCTTTAAAGAGGTGCCAGGCACTAGCCTGTATTCATTTGCCTTCAGTCAAAATGTCTTTTGTCCTAAGGTGGAATCCTATACAAAGGATTTATGAGATGCTGAGGATTAAAACTACTGAGGATTCAAACAAATCAGTGCTAAAATTGAACCCATTTTAAAAGGAGTTCTTACCTGTCCTACTTTCAGCATGCAGCAAATAATAAAATCAAAGGATATCATTTAGCATTTATGTGTTCCTGTTTCCCCAGAGAGGATGACAGCCAAAATCTTCAGCCACTCTGGTACAGCACAGGTTGTGCAGCCTCTCCTTGCCAGGCTTCAGGGGAACTTCTCAAGGTGACTGCCCTCCTCTGTACAGCTGGGATTTTCACAATCAGGCTCCTGGAATGAAAGCCAACATATTACTGTCAGTGCAATATATTAAAATGCTGATGCTGCAGAAAGAAATAAGGGTTCTGGATTCATAGACTCATTCAAAAGCAATATAAAATAAGTAGGGAAAATGACTATGTTGTACAGAAGCACAGTGGTGCCCATATCGAGAAAAGAGAGAGACCGTTTCTTTGCACTGATTTAGAGGGAGGCTGCCAAGGCACATCCAGTAAATTACTATTGTTCAGAGTCATCTGAACAAGGATCTCTAAAAGCTGAGTTTGATATACAGGAGAAACACTCAACTGATTGTTACACAATAATAATTGACTGCAGAGGAATGGACTTTGTATGGAATCTGGGGCTGTATTTTGAGTTGGGGAAAGCTTTTTACACTGTGCAGCAAAGCCTCGGACTTTACTTTATTGGAATTCACTTTTCCAGATGGCACAGAGTGCTGCCTGTCCTCGCAGCCTCTTCTGGGGGCAGGCAATGGACTGCGGTGCTGCAGAGATGCACAACTCCAACATTTCCCAAGAAACACGATGGGGAGGAGAAGAAGATTCCGCTCAAGAGCCGAGTTCACAAGTAGCTAAAAATTAATCTGAAGAGGGATGTTGTGCCAGTGGAAGTAAGGGTGGAGCATGTGCAAAGCAGCTGAAACAATTGCATTTTTGTGCTTTGTAGTTAACTTGATGTTAAATTCAAACACATGGCATTATTTTTAGCACTTATAAAACCCGAGCAAAATGCTCCAGGCAGCTGCTGTCTCTTCTGTCTTGAGTAAACATTTGTTTTTGTCAGTCTGATGCTTAATCCTTAAAATGTAGAGCTTCCTTCTTTTCCTTTTTCCCTTCTCCTTTTCCTTTTCCACCTTTCTGTAGCCTGCAGTTTTTAAGAGAAGGAGCTGCCCTTGAACCATTTCCCAATTCGAGGGTGTCTCTTTGAGGTGCCCAAATGCTTGATGCACCTGATTCTCTGTCTGTAAGCTGGGCTGGCTTTGCCTTCTGCAGACAAATATTCCTCACAGGAGAAAGAAAGACGGGGAGAGGAGAGAGGAGGTCATGCATGGAGTTTTAATTTTGTTTGCCTCCTCCTCTCGACACTGAGGGCTGCTCAGTCCTAATAGCTCCAGCCTTTTGAGGAGGCAATAATTTACTTGCCCCTTGATGCAAAGGTGAAAGAAGAGGAAACATGACTTATTTATATGTTGTTCACATTCACTCTCTGCTCTTTACTGGCCTATTATTCTAAATAATATAAAATGATTCAGTTGATTTTGGAGCAGACCATAGAGGTTGTTGTGGATGGTGTCCTATATCCAGCTTTCAGGGACACAGAGTCATCCAAGGCCCATTCTGGCTGGTTACCACAATCGAACACTGCCATCGCTGAAGAAATCAAAGAAAGAATTTCCTTCATTGGAACTGATGAGGACTGCTTAGACAAACATCTGCAAGGAATGGTGAGGAGAATGCAGGTAATACATTGTGTGTCCTCCTGGAGGTCAGATATGTGGACCGTGTGACCTGATGGACCTTGGGGTAGATGACATTGTGCTATGCCACTAGCTGGAGAACTCACATACAGCTGGGCTTTTTGACCCATTTGTTTGCATGAGGTGATGGAGACCAGGACATAGGACATTTCCAATGTTTCACACACCAGTGAGTTAGAAACCTTCTTATGTCTCACCGTGTCATATCCTGAGGGCACCCAGCATATGGCTTCGAATAGAAGGGGGTTTTGGAACTACCGCTTTTCCTCCTTAAAAAAAAAAAAAAAAAAAAAGAAAAAAAGAGAAGAAAAAATAATAATAATGGAAAGCATTCAAATCGTTGTGGTCTGGGTAAAATTTATGATGTCCTTTGTTTTTCAGTCTATGAGAACCAGCCAGCAGTATGTTGCTGGAATGACACGTCCACAAAGAACTGCTGACCTTGTCGGTAAACAGCAAGTTCTTAGGGTGCTTCCTTTCCTGGGACAGTAAAATGTGCTGCTGACTCATATGGGCTGCACCCTTATGGCACAGTCTAACCCTAAATTATTAAGAATGATCCAGATTCTGCCGCTCTGGCTTCTCCTGATTAACATCTTACTCTGCAAGTGATTTTGTTTAGTTTCAGTGGAGCTGCATCTGCAAACTAATTTTCAGTATAAGGATGAGAGAATCGTGCGTGCTAACTCTAACCATGGTTCCAACAGAACCAGATAGGGATTATAACAAACAGCAGAAGGAACAAAAATAAACTTGATCTGGGTTCAGACTGGGCTAGGAAAAAAGGAAAAAAAAGAATGAAATCACAATTCTTGCTTATATAAATAGCACCTGTTTTGACAAATTTTGTATGCCTATATTTTCTGAATTAGCATGCTTCCAAAGTACCACTTTTCACAGAACATAAATGACAGCATTGACAAAAAAATAATACAGGCTGTTACTATATATGTTTATAATCTTTAAGCTTTGCAAGCAAAGAATTGTCGAATTCATCCAGTAATTCTCAACCTAAGCAAACTTTCTTGGTCTTAGCTCTGGGAGTTAACTCCTTCAGCAATAGCACAAGACACCAATATTTGCTTATTGAGGCTCAAATGATTGTGACCACCAGCACTAGCGGTGTACTCCAGAACCTGATACTGGGTCCACTACTGTAAGATCTTTGTTAATGACCTTGTTAGTGGCACAGAGTGCACCTGCAACAAGTTTGCAGATAATACAAAACAGGAAGGAGTGGCTGATATGCTAGAGGTCGTGCTGCCATCCAGAGGGACCTCCACAGTCTGGTGAAATGGGCTACCGGAAACCTCATGAAGTTCAACAATGAGGAGTGCAAAGTCCTGCACCCAGGGAGGAGCAACCCCAGGCACCAGTATAGGCTGGGGACTGACCAGTTGGAAAACAGCTTTGCAGAAAAGGACCTGAGGGTCCTGGTGGACACCAAGTTGAGTGCGAGCCAGGAATTCGTCCTTGCTGTAAAGGTGACAAATGGTACCCTGGGCTGCACGAGGCAGGGCATTGACAGCAGGTTGAGGGAGGTGATCCTGTTCCTCTGCTCAGCACTGGTGAGGCCACACCTGGAGTGCTGGGTCCAGGTCTGGGCTCCACAGTAAAAGAGAGACATGGACATACTGCAGAGAGTCTAGTGAAGGACCACAAAAATGAATAAGGGACTGCAGCATCTGTCATACAAGGAGAGGCTGAGAGAGCTAGGACTGTTCAACCTGGAGAAGAAAGGCTCAGGGGGATATTATCGGCATGTATAAATACCTGATGAGAGGAAATGAAGAAGAAGTGTGAAAGATTCTTCTCAGGAGATCCCAGTGACAGGACAAGAGACAATGAACACAAATTGAAATATAGGAAATTCCACTTAAACATGGAAAAACCTTTTTACTGTGGGGATGGTCAAACACTGGCACAGGTTGCCCAGAGAGGCTGTGGAGTCTTCATCCTTGGAGATATTCAAAACCTAACTAGACATGGTCCTGAGCAACCCGCTATAGCAGATCCTGCTTGCAAGGAAGGGTTGCACTAGGCAGTTTCTAGAGGTCTCTTCCAAACTCAGCTCTTCTGTGATTGTGTGGTACTTTTTAAACTACATCTGCAGTACTACAGCAGTGTTTTTTCAGCTGATATGTATTTGCATTTCCAACATGTCTACAAATAACAGACATATTTATTGCTCACAGTATTCAAGTTCATAATTCTCTAGTGCTCGTTAGGACATGGGTAACTTATAACTACATTTGGGCATTAAGACACTTTGGCTTTAATGACCCAGAATCAAGGTGCCACCATTTGTGCAGGACAGCAATGAAAGACTCACACTTGGAAATGCCTCAGAAGGGTGGGATAAACAAGTTCTTTCCTTAGTAAGACCATCACAGCAACTCACAAACCAAAGTGATGTGGCTGATAGGTGTCTGTCGGGGATTTTCAAAGATGTTCACAAGACAGACATCACCCTTAGTGTGCCACTTTTTTACAAGACCCTAAGTAAACAAGACTATAAAGCCCTTAGCAATCCTCATAGCTATCTTGATCATGCACTCTTGAAAATAAGCCTGGTTAATGTTGAGCCATGAGGCGTGGGAAACGGGGAATACAAGCCCATTTGTGTCACCTAGCTAATTTCCCAAGCACCTAAAATAATTTGAAAGTGTGGTCATGGCCTAGTAAGAAAAGTGAACAAACTGAGAAGAAGAAATATAAGCAAAATATTTCTAAAATTAGGACAAGACATAAATTAGCAAAATTTGCAAAAATTCTTTGTGAAACTCCTTACAACTCATTCAAAGTTTTTCTCATCCTTTCAAGTCAAGACAAGAGCATTACAGTTTACTGTCCTATTGAACCAAACCAGATGGGATTCACCCTTTACTACAATTTCAACTACCAAAATGACATTTGGCTCTTCTCTCTAATCCCTCTTTCTCTGACATTAATGCAAGAGTCATTGTAAGAGGTAAGCTTGTTATAGAGAACTCAATAGTAATAAAAAAATACAAAAATTGCTGTTCTTGTATTCCTCTTGTTGTCGAAGAAGAAAATTATACTGTAAATTAAATCTGATTTTATGACATTTTGCATGCATATAGATCTTCATATGAACTCAGGGGAGCATACTTTATTTGAGCTCTGTAGTCCTTATACTTTTTAATTAATTTTTCTTTGTAATTCACAATAAGTTTCTAATGGATTCATGGAACAATATGGGGTCACTTGGGGGTGATTTTAATACCTGCAATTCCCATGGTTATTAATCAAAGACTTTTTAGCCTTTTAGATAAATTATCTGCCTTCTGTTTAGAAGATTGAGATTAAGCATGTGAGAGAAATTGTCCCTACTGACACACGGAAAAAAAGTCAAGAAAAAACAAAATACAGCATTTTGGATATCTCACAAAACCGCAGAATGTGCTGTAGATTTTCAATTTTATTTCATCTAGCTTCATGAAAATAATTTGTTATGAAAATAGCAATGATTCTTAAAAGGAGCGTTTTTCGTTTACTGACTATAAATCTCAAAAGCTGTCAGAACCAGCAAAGCTTTTTCTAATTTGTGATTTACAGTTTACCAGTGACAGTTTTAAAAAAATCATCCAGCTTTCTAAACACCTAAGAAAGGGAAAAAAAAAAGGTTCATTTAGTCAGGAATGCAAATTTACATACTATCCCCTTAGACAGGGATGATTTCTTTTTCATCCACTGAATCCTAAATCAAATCAACAGAGCCAGTTTCTGTGTAATTGATTAAATTCCTCTTGATTTCATTGGGTTCAATAATTTAAAAAATACTGGTAGATTCTCTGTTCACTAAAGAAACAAAAATGTTTTTTTCATACATTTTCACTTGTTCTAGAACTGCATAACTCTAGGGCAATGTCCTCAAGGCACAGCAAAGACAAAAGAACATGCAGCTGAAGTGATACATTCGTTGTGTTTCTACGTATGTGAAAATACATCAGAATATCGACTCACACAGTTCTGTTCATCCTTCAACAATGGTTAATCCTATATCAACATGTCTTAACAAAACAAAGCATTTTAAAGAGCTTTGGACTTGATTCCAACTTTTCAGATGGAACCATCCTCAAAGTGTGTGGAAATTCAGTGCTTATCTGTAGCTCACTTCTAGCTCTCTGTCAAAGAGAAATCAGTCACATTTTACAAAAGTATTTCAGGTATTTATAACAGCTCTACCATTCCAATGTCTAAGTATTTCGCAATTTTCCTTCACCTTCTGAGGAAGGGTTTGATTCATAAGTTTGCTAACCTGAGACCCAGCTGCCCGCGGCAGACAGTGTGGTGAGCCATTCAGGTTACTCGGGGTGTCTGAAGCGGTTAAGCTGCGTTAGTGCATTGGCTCAGCTGGGTGGATTAACCTTGTCCTATAACGCATTCAGGTGGCTCACCAGCTTTAATCTCCTATACTGCTTCTTCAGCCAGTGCTGTGAAGCATGGCATTATACCCTTTTAACTTCATGAAAAAAGGCCAAGTTGGTTGTTCGAAGTCACACAGAAGTCTGTTACAGGAGCTGGACGTTGCTTTCTTAAATCTGAATCTGCAGCCTCTCTTCTTTCTTATCCACCAACCACATATAAGTTGGAAAGTAGCAAGGCAAGAGAAAGACAAAGCAGCTAGTCAGCAAAAATTATCAGGAAGAAATATTCCTATAAAGAAAAGAGACCTAAGTGGGTAAACAAACCATACGTCCTCCTAATATGGCACCAAAACAGAACTCAGAAACATTTTTCACTTTCATCCCTCAGGAGCTCTTTTCTGGAAAGGTAATTAAAAATAAAAGACCTTCATGAAAACCGCAGAGAAAGTCAGGGAATAAAGCCATGAGGTGAACAAAACAATCAGTCCTTGAAGACAGCCCTACACAGTGACGTACAATGTTCTCCATAGCAAACATTTATTTCCTATGGAGAGCGTTGCACACTCCCGTGTAAGGCTGCATTTACTAGCCTGCAAAACATCTTCAGGAAAATACATTTATACACATTGTAGGGTATACAGTGCATAAGTAGCTTCGTCATTGTGATGCTATGAATGCTGCATGCCTTTTCTTCCTAGAAGGTGTCTTCAGAGGTCTTAGTATTTGTTCTGCCAACAGAATAGAAAAATTAGCATAAGTACAGCTTCGCTCCATGTAATGTAGAATAAGTAGCACTCATGTTTTGCATCTTCGTTGAAGGAAACAGTGTCAAAATGCATATTAAATATACATGTATTTATTTATACTGTAAAAAGGAAGAAGAGAAGATACACAAGCTTCAAGAATGTGCATCTATCAGCAGGTTTCATTAAGGTGCAAGAATATTATTTGTATTAAATACTCAGGCTTGGCATTTTGCAAAACTGTCTCATTCATATGGAGCTAGTGCAAACCATATTCCTGCCTTTATTTGCCGCGATCCTTTCATGAATTTGTGGGTAACTTTGTGACATTAAAACATGGCAGGAGCATATTTGTCCAGTAACTGGAATGATAAAATGGTGATTAGGAACATCATCCAAATTTTCCATAATTCAGCCACTGGCTTTATTCAAGAGCACGAGGGGCCAAGTGGCTCCAGCCTCAAATCAGAGAGAGAGGCAACGTGAATCAGACCAGATGGTGGTTGACCTTCAGACAAGACAGAAATGGATGGGGAAAGCTATTCTCAGCTGTATTCCTTCCAGACACTGCTCCAGAAACTGACCTAGTCCTGGTAATGGAAGAAGTTTTACTTTTAATATCAAAGAAGTTTTACTTTTAGTATCAGATACTTTGCTTCTGATAATGCACATACTTTTAAAATTTCTTTTAAGATACAGAAGTTGGATGACAATAGGAAAAGCAATGGAATTTACTTTCTTGAATCACAGTACTGCACACTCTGAGTGATAATTCTATAAAGCTATAAGAGCATCATCTTTTCTGAAATCACACACAGCTAATACTTACTATTGCTCTTCAGACCTGACCATTGGAAAATGCTCTAAAGAAAAAGGACTTATGTTTAAGCTGAAATGCATGCTTTCATTTTGAATCAACTTTGCAATTTGAAGGTTTTTCATTCTGTATTCTATGAAATGTGTTACAATATGCAATTTTCAAAAGCTGAAACAGAACCATGAGATAACCTGAAATTATCATTATTGCTTTCATTTTTTATTCAGAGAATTATATATCTACTTAATTTATTCTAGGTAAAAGAAACCGGATTTCTAAATTTCAAAATCCTGTGTAAAATGGACTTGTCACTCTTTGTCAATACAAATTTGGTGTCTGATTTGAGGTTTGAATCAAAGACTTTTGAAAACAGTGGAAGCTGTTTAACTCGACATACCCTGGATTAAACCCACAAAGGCTAAATTTGTAGGCTGTGAGATGAAGTTACATGAAGGAGATGCCTTTCTGTAGCTGTATATCTTGACTATGTTTTGCTCTTATAATGGCCTATTCACCTAACAGGTAAACCTGAATGAAACATAATCAGTAAATCACAGCTGAATCATGAAAATAAAAAAGTAACCACTTCCTCAGTTATTTTCACAAAAAAGATGGAAAAATAAAATATTTCTATTTTCTTCCCATGAATCCACTGGAAGTGTTAACTGAATATGTTAACTCTGAATGTGGTAAGAAGGTCCGTGGTTTTCTGCATTTTATCTTACTTTTCAGCAGTACCTCTAGTGTTACCAAGATATATTATTATTCCTGAGACAGAGTGTAATTATGGCATGTTGTATCCTTTTGAGTGGGTCAAATAACCTTTAGACCACATTTTTAAAGTATCAATGATGTCTAAGTATCCTACAATGTATGCTGCTGACTGGGAAATTAAATTTGTATTTAATTATGCAATGCTGTGTGGAATTGAGAATATATTACACAAAGTTGCTTTGACTGACTGTTAGATACTTTCTGCTGGCATTATTGTATGCCACGCTAATGTAGTTATCTTTGTGTTATATGGAAATTAAGGAGTCCAACATTGGGGGTGTTATATATTTAGAAGCTCACAACTATGTAGTTTGCTCTCCTGGTTATCCAACACCTCTCATTCAGACAGACTATATTAGTCTGCAAAAAATCACACTTACCCTGCAGAATTTGATATTTGGCAATGAAAGTCAAGCCTATCACCAGAGCTGAAAACACTAGTATTCTGTAGTCCCCAAAAATGTGTTCACTTGACTTTGTAGGAGCCCTATTAAGTGGCACCAGATGAGAATTTGGCTTTGTGTTCACTGTCCCTTGGGAATGTCATGTGTTTGTTACATGAAACTCATAAATCACTTTGATGTTATCTGGACCTGTATTATCATAGGAACTCTATAGGCTGGTAAAATCTGCTTCTAAATTGTGTAGAATCCACTTAATGCTTCTGGGCATTGAGTCTGATATTAAGGTTGCACCCCATTCTGTCCTGAAAGATACATTATGTACAGCATGAGTGCATGTGAGGCCAGAAGTAGATCATTACCAATACGTCTATTACTCTTTTATTATATCCATACACAGCTATACTGACAACTCATCCTCTTTCTGTTTAAAAATATAAACAAAACCAGGTAGCACTTACCATGTTTTCACCCTTCAATATTTGCAGATTATATTGACTTGAGAAGATGGGTAAATAATGAGAAATACTGCAGTCCAGTATAGGAGGACCAAGGAGGAGGACCAAGAACATCTAAGTGCCTAGACTAGTAGATGGCAAATACGGTTCATTGATGATAAGTGTGAGGTTATGGGTTTTAAACAAACAATAGAAGGGAGGAAATGCCTTCTAAATGCTTAGTAACTGAGCCATCCAAACTTTGGAAATTATTGAAAAATTAAGTTGAGACACAATTATGAGTTCAATCAGCATATGGAGATGTATTCTCAGGTAAATATATTACAAATCAAAGCTTGACTCGTAACTGCATAAGGCATTGATCCAGATGCTGAGGGTATGGCATCATACTGGCCACAGTGTTTGAGGAAGAAGGCAAAGAATCTGAATTTTGGGCATCCTGTAATAAGCACACACGCTGGAGTGCAAAATTGGACTGCAACAAAATGGAAAATAAATGATCAGAGAACAGAGAATAAACTAATTGCACTGAGAAGGAGCAAAAATAAGAATTCTTAATCACACCATTAGGTACCAAGAAGGTTGAAAACAAAAGCCTTGGTAAGAAAATTCACTTCAGGAATTATTTTTCTTTTAAAAACTCAGTGAAGCGTGAAGTGCTGCTGAACTTAAGTGGCTACACGATTTTCTAAACAAAGGAGACATAGGGAGCTACATGGGAAGAGAAAAAGTCAGGAGAGGAAAACAAAAGGATGGAAAGGAAGGAATAACAGTAATAATATTTTAACACTTAAAGGCACCAGCAGAAATTGGGCAGGGGTGAATCAGAGAGAGAGCATATGCAGAACAAGAGAAGGACTTTTCAGTCAAAAAACATACAATTTAAATCCTTCTGCAAATTTCTAAACCGGTGGCTTTTTATACAAAGTGCATTGTGCCCCTAGCAGGCTCAGAAGGTTCCGAGTGTCTGGGTGGGAATACCTCCTTGAGATCTCTGGCTCTGCCTGCACACGGAAAATATAATTTGCAGCGCTGGTGCCTTAGTGTGGATTTCAGATCCCAAGTTCTGATTGTTGGCTTTGAAAATTTTCATTCCTTGCCTTGTTTACGAGAAGACAGCAATTTTTTCACAGAGATTTGTGCCCTCTCCCATACTTAGTAAAAACTGCTGCGATAAAACTTCTATTTGACCTACCCAAAGAAATTAATATTATGTTTAAATCCAGTTTCAAACTACAGGAGAAGGATCTTAAATTTTAGGACAGTCCAGATGAAAACCTTCTGCTTAAGTCTTTTTGCTCAGTAAGGAACAAACCTTACCTTGATGTAATTGTGCGAGCCAAATACTCCCATGTTCTCAACTCCAGATCAAAAAACTGTAGCTTAGAGCTTGTCTTGACACAGGTCTCATCCAAAACCTATGAAAGACAATAGAAGTCCTTCAAAGTGCTTTGTAAGCAGGGCTGTTGCCCTTTGGGTCCAGCAGTTAAGCCTTTGCAAATAATTATTGGCTCTCTGGCCAATAGGCAATTGCACTGAAATGTAGTTAATCCTCTTACGTATTTCAGATATTTTCTTTTCAAACTCTATGGTTTCCAAAGCATTCTGAATTATTGAATAAAATTACCAACTTATTGTTATTACACAGAATCTGTTTTTCAGTCCTTTAAAATATTTCTCCCCTTTTGGTTACAATTTTTTGCTCTTTTTTTTTTTTTTTAAAAAAAAAAGATTAAATTTTTTTCTTAGCAGGGTTGTTTTTTAGTATAATCACAGAATCACAGAAGATATTAGTCAGATAATATGTCTAGTTTCCAACTCATATTGTAAACCATTTCTAACTCTGGTCTACAACAATGACAATTATCCTTGTTCTTAACTTTTGCTGTACTCATTATCACTTATCTCCTCCTCCACTCAAGCATTTTTTACCTTGTTAGACTTTCTTCCTTTAGGCAAAACATGTAATGTAACATAACTGGAATAAGGCTAATTTCCTTCTTAGCATGCACTCTTTTGTTTTGTTTTGTTTTGTTTTTTTAGAATTTCTTTCCTTTTTTTTTTTTATTTTTAACATAGGAAAAACAAACCTGCAATGGCTTATCTTACAATATATGTATCCCAAAGTCGTAATTCAAACACTGCTAAGAGAACTAAAATATGTTTATTTAGCAGCGTTTGTTACAGTCATTCCACATTTTCTTCTGTGTATCTCTCTCTGTTTATTCAGACTCATTAAGAAAAACAGCAGTGCTTTAGTTTTCACAGAGTATAGAGATTGAAATGAGAAGTGAGTTCCTGAAGATACTTCTTTTGTGGTAACTCTATTCTATATTAATTTGGTTTACGTGAAAGCTACCTTTTCACTTGCCTTTAAATTTATCCAATGTCTGCTCTTGGTTAACTCACAGTTAGAAGTGTTAATTCTATTGCCTATGGTGGAGAGACCAGCAGATCAGGTGCCCCCCCACCGACCTCTTGACTAGTTTCACTGACTAAACTGGTTTCAGAGCTAAACAAGAGGTAAGCCAATGGAAGCAACAGGACAGCAGCTGTACTTCTGCACTCCTTCAGGCTTGGCCATGAGGATGTGTCCTCATTTGTGTCAAAGAGACCTTATACCAGCCTTCCAGTATCTGAAGCGAACCTAGAGGAGAGCTGGAGAGGGACTCTAGGTCAGAAACTGTAGCGATAGGATGAAGGGTAATGGTTTTAAATTGATAGAGGGGAGATTTAGACTAGATACTAGAAAGAAATTCTTTACTGTGAGGGTGGTGAGACACTGGAACAAGTTGCCCAGGGAAGTTGTGGTTGTCCCATCCCTGGAGGTGTTCAAGGCCAGGCTGGATGGGGCTTTGAGCAACCTGGTCTGGTGGGAGGTGTCCCTGCCCATGGCAGGGGGGTTGGAACTCGATGATCTTTAAGGTCCCTTCCAACTCTAACCATTCTATGATTCTATAATTCTATGAATTATAAAGGTCACAAATATGTGTATGTTAAAATATGTCATGAAAGTATCAATGTATTTTATTTCAGCTAGTAAGTAGCCATTGCTGGTAAGAAATTTCAGTTATTACCTGAGCCAAAGATAGACTAGCATTCAATATTTCATTCCTAAGCTTGAGGCATACAAAGTGCCTCTTCCCTCCCGAAAAATGTGCTTTGTAGAACAGTTTTTTGATTGTGTAATAGTGGTATGAAAGGGTATATAATTAGGAAAAAATATTTCTTTCTCTGGAAAAAACAAGTCAAAAAGAAAGGAGGATACACACAGCATCTACAATGGATTGTATCATTTGCCTGGTGTGTCCTTATCTTCTCACAAAGAGAATTCATGAGTGAAAGCAGCTTCTATTGGAAAGTTGGTATCATTGTCAGTTTATGGGATACAACTTCAGCAGAATTTCCTTCTGGTGTTGCTGTAAATAGCTTGTGTTGATTGGGCTTGTTGTGTTTTGAATTTTCTATTGTCTAAGCTAATTACAGGTTGGAAGCATAGCACAATGTGATGCATGTGAACTACTGATTTAACTGGAGTTTTATTCTTCTTCTTGAGCCACAAAGCTGGAATCTGGTTTTCTTTTCAGATGGAGGGATCCTGCAAGTACTTACCCCATGGTAAGATGTAGCTCCAGCTCTGGGGTCGAAGGAGGAGATGTGCTTTGACACTTTTAGATACAGAGCTCACCTTGGATCACAAATGCTCGGTTGGATCATGGCCAAAAGGTTTAAGCTGCAGGTTTAAGCTGCTATGTGCAAAGTGAGCCAGGAAATTGCAGAGCATTAAACTTCACAACTGAGAGATCAAAACACATCCGAAAAGATAAATAGGTTTTTTATTTATGCTATACTGCAGCTTTCCAGTGTGAGGTATTGACATTTTGTAAAAGATATGGATTTGTTCAGACATGAAAGCAAGCTGAGAGGTACTTTTGTACCATGTAAGAGCACAGGAATTTTTGCATTGACTTGGATGGGTGCAGGTTGAAGATATGAATGAGTTGCTTCAGCTTAGAAAGAGAACTTCTGGCAATGACAGGAATAAATTTAGGAACTCAAATCCATGTTTAAAACCGAATCCTAATAGTGGTTTATGAAAACAAAAACAAAACCAAAAACAAACAAACAAAAAAACCCCACAAAACCCCCCACTTTATGGCATAAACCATAAAACCAAGGCTAATAATTAGAGTGAGAAGTCGCTTTAATGTTCTTTTTTCTTTAGTAAACAACACTTTTAGGTTTTGTATTTACTACACAAGATCACAGAATCACAGAATATTTTTGGTTGGATGGGACCTTTGAGATCATCGAGTCCAACCAACTAAAAAAAAAAAAAAGAAAAAAAGTCCCAGAACACCAAACACCAAAACCAAACCAAAACAAACACCCACAACCACACACCACACCCACCCACAAACAGACACAAACCAACAATCTCGGGCACTAGAGCATGCCCTGAAGTGCCATGTCTACACGTTCCTTAAATACCTCCAGGGATGGCGACTCCACCACCTCCCTGGGCAGGCTGTTCCAGTGCCTGACCACTCTCTCAGTAAAGTAATTCTTCCTAATATCTAATCTAAACCTCCCCTGCCGCAACTTCAGACCATTTCCTCTGGTCCTGTCATTATTCCCTTGGGAGAAGAGGCCAACACCCATCTCTCCACAACCTCCTTTCAGGTAGTTGTAGAGGGCAATGAGGTCCCCCCTCAGCCTCCTCTTCTCCAAACTAACCATACATCAGGTTGGAATATGAAATACCTCTATATCAACACATGTAGAGCTTTAGAATTTTTTTGGACTGAGTGACCAGCTATTTCTGCCAGCAGGGAGAAAGTTATTTCTTTGAAACTGTACCAAGATCCATGTTGCAGGACATGGAAAGAACACTTTGAAAAAATGCTTTTCACAAATGTGGGCAGCTCTACAGAAAATGTCAGCTCTTGGAACAAGGTTAAGTATTTCAGAAAAGTTCACCCCTTTAATTACATGTTTATTTTCATTTAGCATTTAAGGGTTCATTAGCCTCTACAAGCTTTCTCAGAGCATGACAGTATCTCCCACCAAAAGCTCTACTCATGAAGGAAATCCAAAATGCTCTTGCCAGCTAAGACACACCACAAACAAAAGGAAAGGAACAAGGGCAAGTGTAGAGTGCTGCACCTGGGGAGGAATAACTTCATGCACCAGCAGGTTGGGGATTGACCTGCTGGAGAGCAGCTCTGAGGAAAAAAGACCTGAGAGTCCTGGTGGACAACAGGATGACCATAAGCTAGCAACATGCCTTTGTGGCCAAGAATGTCAATGGCATCCTGGGGTGCATCAAGAAGAGTGTGGCAAGCAGGCTGAAGGAGGTTATCCTCCCTGTCTACTCTGCCCTGGTGTAGCTGCATCTGGAGCACTGTGCCCAGTTCTGAGCTCCCCAGTTCAAGAAGGACAGGGAACTGCTGGAGAGGGTACAGCAAAGGGCTACAAAGATGTTTAGGGGCCTGGAGCATCTCCCTTACAAGGAGAGGCTGAGGGACTTGGGTCTTTTTAGTCTGGAGAAGAGAAGACTGAGGGGGATCTGATCAATACTTATAAATACTTAAAAGATGGGTGTCAAGAGGATGGGGCCAGTCTTTTTTCAATGGTGCCCACTGACAGGACAAGAGGAAATGGGCACAAAATTGAATATAAGAAGTTCCACCTAAACATGACGAGGAAATTCTTTCCTGTGAGGATGGTAGAGCCCTGGAAGAAGCTACCCAGAAAGGTGGTGGAGTCTCCTTCTTTGGAGACATTCAAAACCCGCCTGGATACATTCCTGTGCAACCTGCTCTAGGTGGACCTACTTTGGCAGGTGGTTGGACTAGATGATCTCCAGAGGTCCCTTCCAATCCCATATCATTCTGTGTGATTCTGTGAAAAGAAAAAGAGCTAAAATTGAGGTATGGTTACCTTTCGCAGTCAGACATTCTTCCATCAATAAATGAAGTCATGTTTCCATGTGCTTTTTCCAGTGTTCTCTTTCTGAGAAAAGTTCTTTGTTTCTGTAAACTCTGCTGATAGCACCTACATCTCTGTTCTGATAGAGCATTCTTCTTTGTAGCAGCTCCCTTACCCTCATGTTCCACAACTGTGATCCCACAGCTTCTGGGAGGCAACTTCTCTAAAACCACGTCTCTCTGGTTTTAGAACCTCTTCAGCTGGCACTTATAAATTGGGTCTTGGCTCTCAGTTATCTCCTACGCATCACTCTACTTGAGTCAATGTGGTGTATGATTCCACCATTCATAGTCTTTATCATCTTCCTTCCTCTGTCTGTGTTACTCTTTAATATAAAACATTCTGAACTCTCTCTGGGATATACTTCCCTTCTTTACATATTACAGAAGTAATCAAGACCTCTTTTTTAGAAGTTTTCCCTTATAATTTCTCTCTGTTTGAGCCAAAGTTATTTTGTACAGCTCAAATTTTTAGATTCCACCTTCTGCATTACTTACTGATTTTCTTTTTAGTATGGGAAGTAAAAAATACTTAAATTTATAAATGTCATTAAAATGACATTTTTCCCTCACTTAGATCTCAAGTGAAACTTAATGGTCATCTTCAAACAATATAGCAGACATTTGTGACAGCTCTGGATTCACATCCTTTTCTCTGAGTTCTGCTTTAGATCCTGTGTTAATTTCTTCTGACCATTTTTGTACCTAATGGCATCCTAAATCTTTCTTCCATCCTTACATTCCAGAGTTATAATCTCACAGTTTGCATCCTTGCCATCCACGTCAGGAAAGACATGGACCTGTTGGAGCAGGTCCAGAGGAAGGTCACAAAAATGATCAGAGGGATGGAGCACCTCTGCTACCTGAAAGGCTGAGAGAGATTGTTCAGCCTGCAGAAGAGAAGACTCCAGGAAGACCTTATTGCGGCCTTTCAGTACTTAAAGGGGTCTTATAAGAAAGATGAAGACAGACTTTTTAGCAGGGCCTCTTGCAATAGGACAAGGGGTAATGAATTTAAACAAAAGAGGGAAGATTTAGATCAGATAGAAGGAAGACATTTTTTACAATGAGAGGGTAGTGAAACACTGGCACAGGTTGCCCAGAGAGGTGGTAGATGCCCCATCCCTGGAAACATTCAAAGTCAGGTTGGATGGGGCTCTGAGCAGCCTGATCTAGTTGAAGATGTCCCTGCTCATTGCAGGGAGTTTGGACTAGATGACGTTTAACAAGTCCCTTCCAGCCCAAACTATTCATTGATTCTATATTTCTTTGATCTTTTGTTTTATTCTTTCTTATATAAACAGTTAGTTCACATTCAGGATCTTGCAACTTTGTCACAGTCAAAGAAGAAAGAAATTAAGAAGGTAGATATTTCCTTTCTGGAGTCCTATTTTGTTGGATAAGGAATATACACAAAGTCCTGTTTCCCGAGGTACAGTAGGAATCAGGAAAGAAGATGTTTTTTCTATGACAAACCTTTCCAAATTCTTTTCCAGGCAGTCTTTCTCTCTTTAGTTTTTGCTTTTCTATCTTTCTCACTGTCTTATACCACCCCTATGATATTAATGTCGGAATACTAAAACAAACTTAACATGAAAATTCAATTCACAGGAGGTGTATTTATACATGAATAAAAATTATTCAGCTGTAAAAAAAACCAATTTTTTTGTTTGATTTCATCAGTTAACGTGCAGGCACAGCCTTGAAAAATGCATTAAAAATGATATATTATCTATTGTATCAAAATCTGATTGATACAGAATATATGTAAGGTGAAAGCATTTTGTTGGTGCTACAAACTCTTCATGAACCGTGTGGTGTTTTTTTTCTTCACCACGTGTGGTCATGAATAAAAATGAAGCTAAAAGCCAAACTCCATCAACTTTGCAATTGCATTATCTTTATGTAGAATGGTCGCATTTTAACTAACTTAACAATTTTAACTAAATGTGTTTGTGAATAGAATTTCAGCTTGATCGTGGACTTGTATTGTTGCAGAAATAACTAACCAAAACAAAATCCATCTCACACGTTCCAAAATATGTTGTCTCTTCAGAAAAAAGAAAAAGTAAAATTAAATGATTAAAACCTATTTGTGCCACTGGAGAAGGTTGAGAAAAAATTCAATGATCTTTGCTTTCTGTTTAGCAAGAACACAATATTTGTATAAAGTTAATGTGAAAAAAGACCTCTGCATTAAATCCAGAATAAATAAACTAGCTGAATTTAAAAGGTTCTGCAGTAAGAGTTATTTCAATGTAATAGTTTTATGCTGATCTCTCAGTACTCAGAGATTTAGTACTTTCAAACAGAATTGGCATAACAGTCAGTGGAGTGAATGATGTCATTTCCCAAAAGGGCAATTTAGGTTCTCCTTTCCCAGATAGATATTATATGCCGCAACTTTGTTCTTTATTAAACAGAGATATGTAAACCTCAAGAAGAGACTAATTTCAAACTTTCAAATGGAGTTAATACTTGAATTTCATAATTCTAAAGCTAAATCTTCTCTATCAGTTTGGTCTGGTTGAGCAGAGAATGTAAGAAGGGCAATTTAAAAACCTAAAAAATCTTCTGCCTACTCCATCATTGTGCTTTGGCTTTATTCAGATCTTCCTCTTCCCTTTCATTTCAATTCCTATTCCTTTCTATTTATGTCCATGCTGGTTTTCAGACAGATTCGTGGACCCTGGAGCTGTTCTTTGATGAAATGATATGGGAAAGTAACTTTGAAGATTTTTCTTGAAAAATTTCATTATTTTATCCCTCTCTGTATCTATATTTACATTGTTGACAAGAATGAGATTTAAGATATTAACATTAGTTGATGACTTATCTTAGTTGAAGTCCAAGAACAGTGAAGGTAGAACAGATAGAACAACAAATGTTGTTGTCCTGTATGTATTAAACGTGAAAGCTTATGGTATATGTGGCCAGACTAGGAATTCAAAGAAGTATTTAACTATTTCTCTTTTGAAGGGCCTCAGAATACTTCAGACAAGATCTATGGATGGATGTTGGGTTCCACAGTATCTTCGTATGATCCGTAGATGCAGATTGAAAACCTGCGCTGAAAGGAGCTGAACAATTAAAAATTGTTCATCGATGTCTTTATCGTTACCATAGTGCTTGCAATTGGTTTAATTTCATCAATTTCTTTGGTGCTAATTTGATTTGCTTTAGCTTATCCTCCTTGGCCTGGATCAATTCCACTTAACACTAGTCTTTGCATTCTAAGATACGCTTCCAAGAGCAGTAAGATGAATCATCCTTTGGAGGTAACTACTTTTCTCCTTTAACTGTTGAGGTAGCCAAGACAACTCACTTATACTAGGTGAAACTCCACTTGTTGCTATTAAAGGACCATTGCCCAGCTTTGTAATGCCATCATCCCATTCTAACTGAAGATGTCCCTGCTCATTGCAGGTGGGTTGGACCTTTAAAGGTCCCTTCCTTCCAACCCAAACTATTCTGTTATTCTGTGATCATCTGCTTCTCAGAAAAACAAAAAAATGGTATGCTGGGATCAGGTCTTTTCCTAAGCTGAACATTCATTTCTAGGAAAACTCCTTTCTAGGGTGAATCCATGCATTTATGAAAATATCTCCATGCAGTGTCTGCTGTCATGGGATAATCACTACAGAGCCATACCTTCCCTGACGATAAAGTCTGGTGAGTTCCTCAAAAAGATAAAAGCCTTAGTATTTTCCATGTTTTACTTTGAACTTGAAGTAGCCACACTGAGTGAGGCACACACAAATGCACACTTGCCAGTACATCCACTTGCAAAGAAGGAAGGAGTGCCAGCTTTGGGTATGCTCACGCTGAATGTACAGGTTGGGAACCAATAAAATCAGCAAAATATTTTTCAGCTGAAATTACAGAATCACAGAATCACAGAATCTTCTTGGTTGGAAGGGGCCTTTGAGATCATCGAGTCCAACCAACAAAAAAAAACAAAAACAAAACAAAAAAAACCCACACAACACCAAAACCAAACCAAAACAAACACCCACAACCACACACCACACCCACCCACAAACAGACACAAACCAACAATCTCGGGCATTAGAGCATGTCCTGAAGTGCCATGTCTACACGTTCCTTAAATACCTCCAGGGATGGTGACTCTACCACCTCCCTGGGCAGGCTGTTCCAGTGCCTGAACACTCTCTCAGTAAAGCAATTCTTCCTGATATCTAATCTAAACCTCCCCTGCCGCAATTTCAGACCATTTCCTCTGGTCCTGTCATTATTCCCTTGGGAGAAGAGGCCAACACCCACTTCTCCACGACCTCCTTTCAGGTAGTTGTAGAGAGCAATGATGTCCCCCCTCAGCCTCCTCTTCTCCAAACTAAACATGCCCAGTTCCCTCAGCCTCTCCTCATAGGACTTGTTCTCTAGACCCCTCACCAGCTTGGTGGCTCTCCTCTGGACATGCTCCAGCACTTCAATGTCCTTCCTGTAGTGAGGGGCCCAGAACTGAACACAGCACTCGAGGTGAGGCCTCACCAGGGCCGAGTACAGAGGCACGACCACTTCCCTACTCCTGCTGGCCACGCTATTCCTGATACAGGCCAGGATGCTATTGACCTTCTTGGCCACCTGGGCACACTGCTGGTTCATGTTAAGGCGGCTGTCCACCAACACCCTCAGATCCTTTTCTGCTGGGCAGCTTTCCAGCCACTCTTCCCCAAGCCTGTAGCATTGCCTGGGGTTGTAGTGACCAAAATGTAGGACCCAGCACTTGGCCTTATTAAACCTCATCCCATTGGCCTTGGCCCATTGATCCAACCTGTCCAGGACCCTCTGTAGAGCCTCAAGCAGATCAACACTCCCACCTAGCTTGGTGTCATCTGCAAACTTACTGAGGGTGCACTCAATCCCCTTATCCAGGTCATCAATAAAGATATTAAAAAAGACCGGCCCCAAAACTGAGCCCTGAGGGACACCACTGGTGACTGGCCGCCAACTGGATTTCACCACATTAATTACAGCTCTCTGGGCACGGCCATCCAGCCAGTTTTTTACCCAGTGAAGAGTACACTTGTCTATGCCATGATTCATCAGCTTCTCCAGGAGAACGCTGTGGGGGACGGTGTCAAAGGCCTTACCAAAGTCCAGGTAGACAACGTCCACAGCCTTCCCCACATCCAGAAGGCAGGTCACATGGTCATAGAAAGAGATCAAGTTGGTTAAGCAGGACCTCCCTTTCATAAACCCATGCTGGCTGGCCCTGATCCCTCGGCTACCCTGCACTTGCCGTGAGAGCTCACTCAAATTGCTTTGGTAGTTGGAGTTATGTCCATTCAAATACAGAAATACAAGTATGTGGCCATTACTGATGCTGGTAACTATTATCAAGTGCTTGGTAACACTGTATGGTTGTAAAATAACCAGTGGTTGCAGGCCTCCACTCTCTGCTTATTTGTTAATTGTTATGTTAATGAATCGTTGAATGTGAGAAGTGTCAATGATTACATAACAAAGTGCAGAAATTGCAACAGTGGACATGAGGAGCTGTCTCTGAAGAATGGCCATGAGCAGGTTGAAAGCCTATGGGTAAGAATAAGAGACAACAAAGGGAACCTTGTGGTCAGTGTCTACTACAGGCCATCCAATCAAGGGGAACCTATTGACGAAGCCTTCTCACTCCGGGTACAGAAGACATCACGCTCGCAGGCTCTCATTCTGTCGGGGTTCTTCAGCACCCCAACATCTGCTGGAAAAGCAGCATAGCAAGCTGCAGACAATCCAGGGGACTCCTGGAGTGCTTTGAAGATAACTTCTTAAGCCAGATAATAGACAGCCCCACCAGAGGGGATGCGATACTGGATCTGGTAGCCACCAATGCGAGTGAGCTAATTGGTGACGTCAAGATTGGAGGCAGCCTGAGCTGTAGTGATCATGCTCTGTAAGGCCTTTGACACTGTCCCCCACAGCATCCTTCTCTCTAAATTGGAGAGGTATGAATTTGATGGGTGGACTGTTAGGTGAATGAGAAATTGGTTGGATGGTCACGTCCAGAGGATAGTGGTCAATGGCTCAAAGTCCAGATGGAGATCAGTGACAAGTGGTGTGTCCCAGAGGGGTCTGTATTGGGACAAGCACTGTTCAATATTTTCATCAATGACATAAACAGTAGGATCAAATGCACCCTCAGCAAGTTTGGGGATGACACCAGGCTGAATGGTGTGGTTGGCAAGCCTGAGGGATGGGATGCCATCCAGAGGGACTCCACATCCAGAGGGAAGTGGGGCCGCGTGAACCTCATGAGGCTCAGCAAGGCCGAGGGCAGGGTACTGCACCTGGGTCAGGGAAAAACCCTGTATCAATACAGGCTGGGGGATGAAGGGACTGAGAGCAGCCTCAGCAAGAAAAACTTGGGGGTACTGGTGGATGAAAAGCTGGACATGAGCTGACTATGTGCACTCTTAGCCTAGAAAGCAAATAGCATACTGGGCTGCATCAAAAGAAGGATGGCCAGCAGGTTGAGGGAGCTGATTCAACCCCTCTACTACACCCTCATGAGACCCCACCTGGAGTACTGAGTCCAGCTTTGGAGCCCTCGGCACAGGAAAGATGTGGACCTGTTAGAATGTGTCCAGAGGAGGACCGCAAAAATGATCAGAGGGATGGAGCACCTCTGCTATGAGGACAGGCTGAGAGAGCTGGTGTTGTTCAGCCTGGAGAAGAGGAGGATCTGGGGAGACCTTATTGCAACCTTTTAGTACTTAAAGGGGGGCTTATAAGAAAGATGAAGACAGAATTTTTAGCAGGACCTCTTGCAATAGGAAAAGGGGTAATGATTTTAAACAAGAAGATTTAGATTAGATAGAAGGAAGAAATTTTTTACAATGAGAGGGTAGTGAAACACTGGAACAGGTTGCCCAGAGAGGTAGTAGATGTCCCAGACCTGGAAACATTCAAGGTCAGGTTGGATGGGGCTCTGAACAACCTGATCTAGTTGAAAATGTCCCTGCTCATTGGAAGAGGTTTGGACTAGATGACCTTTAACAGGTCCCTTCCAGCCCAAATTATTCTATGATTCTACTAGTGATGAAAAGCAGTAGGTGGATGTCCTAGTAGCCTTTTGTAGCAGTCATTTAAATTTCAATTGCCTTTTTTATGCATAGCTAGGATTGGCATATTCAGTTCACATGAACTCTTAATCTAAAATTCTATTTTTTTACTATGAGAATATTTATTTTAGCACCAGAGATTTCCTTTAATAATTTATCAGGTGACAAATAGTTACTTGTGAAGTTGAGAGCTGGGTTTTGTCTAGAGGTAAATGAATGGAAACAGAGAAACTTCAGAGGAATAATGCCATGCAGCAGTTCAGAATAAGAGCAGACTAGTTTTCAACTAGCCCGTCTTAATTACATATTGATCTTAGTGTATGCTCCCTAACTGGGGTGCTGATCCCCAGGTAGCAGTAGATTTTGAAACACAGGGCTAGCAAACAGGAACCCACATTTGGTGCTTCAACAGCACGTATTCAAGCAGTGGAGGGCTTCCTCTCCTGGATCTGATTCCATATAACTTCTAATCTGAACACAAATTTCAAGGACATGTCACACCTTCTCACTGTTACTGGGGAAATGCCTGACTGTAGTACCAGGTTCAGGCTGGGCTAATATGAGGACAAAGGACCAAGCCATATAAGAATATCAGTATTATCCATTCGCATCACTGTGTTTATGGAACAATGACACCAGGAAATCCCCTGAGGGCTCCATTTGGTACTGCCCTTGGAAGGGGATTTCAAGGCAATGGCCCAGAAGAAAGGTGAACATATCTGGCCTTTGGGCGTTAATTTGGCAGCTCAGAAATCCAACTTGACCAGAGCATGGAGGCACAAAGGTCTGACACAGAAACTTTAAAGTAATGTGTCCTTTTGGCTCCAAATACCAATTGTGGACATCACTTCACTCCTGAGATACTACATTCCATTCCAAACATTTTTGGTGTGGTCACAAATTTATGGACCATTTTGGTGGTGGTTAGAATGAGGTTAAAAATGAATAATGACAGTATAGAAGAGGATGTGTTACTTAGAGAGAGCTATAAATATACACAGCACTTTGCAAACATGTTGGAAAACAAATTACTATCTCAAGAAACTTCCATTTGAACTAGTGATCTCTGTTTACAGTAAAAATAATAATAAGTAATGTACTATGTATGTTCTTGTACAATTTTGAGAATTCAGTATGTGTAAGAAGATGGTAAGGTAAATATAAGTAGCTTTTAAACAAGGAAAAAAAATACTTGTTCCTGTATTTTTAGTCATTTTCAAAAGAAAGTAAAACAAGAGATTAATTTCATTTTTATTGGAAATAAAAATAATTTTTATTATTTATCTTTTATCCATATAACTATACAATAAATGATAAAAACTTACTTTAAATCACACTAAGTTTTATTTTTAATGGTTGTTCTTTTTATATTTTCCTCTCAAGAAATATTACTGTACTATAAAGCTCCAGATCTCAGCATAAAATTGCAACTGAACTCTAGTTATTAAAGTGAAACCACTGTAATTATTCTGTAGTTTATTAAAACTATAGTAAATCAGTCCTAATAATAGTAAGACTACAGTAATCATATTGAATAATAGCTTCAAGTTATTATCTGTATATTTACTATACTATTATAATAATTACAGTTCAACTATAGGGTTTTATTTAATACAAAGTCTAAATTTACTATGGTAATTTCATTCTAGTTTCTTTCTTTGCATAATTCCTAGAATACAATAAGTATAACTTCTAGTATGAACTGTGGAAGCTTCATATCTATTTTTAAAAACTGTCATTAAAAGGAATAATAATTAGACAAAATAGTTTTAAATTAATAAATTTGAGGCCTTTTTGAATGAAAAAAATCTTCCTTTTGCTGTGGTACATGGAATTTTTGCAACATGCCGAAGCCAATTTATGAGACTGAAAGGGAAAGGAAATGATATGTTTCAAAACAAGATTCATTTTCCTAGAAGTTCTCCAAGTATATATTAAGGGGGCAGACAGGAAAAACAGTACTCTTTTATTATACTATTTTGAGATAGTAATATAGAATATGTAAACAGTGAAATTGCACCACTTTGGTATAATCCTGAAGGAAGAAAACTGAGTAGCTTCTGCATGTGTCTGTGTGCAAGTGTACATGAGATTGTGCAATAGTACAAGAATATTATTAATCCTTTGCTTTAATTGGGACTTAAGAGTGAAATTTCACTTATTTTGAGAGCTGGATGTGTCTCTGCATTGGCCATTCCAGTTTCTCACATTCAGAGTCTCCTATCTCTCTGTAAGGCCATTCGATTTTCTCAAATTTAGCTTGTATATTCTTATAGTTCTTGCCAAAAGCCCACTGACACTATTTTTGTATGTCCCACCTCTTCCTGGAATACTTCCTGCAGGTCACCCATTACGGGTTATTATCCAGAACATGTTGAAGCCGTCCATAATGACCTGCTCTCTGATCAGACAAAAATCAGCTCTTAGTCTTTGAATAGCTCTTGAGACTTTCAGGAACAGCTCTTCCAGCCGGTGATTTAGATAATAGTTAGTTTATTGCCATCTCACTAAGTATGGCAATATGTCCACCCACGATCTATCAACTCCTACAGGCCCGGTCGTTAAGCTAACAGGGCTGTATAGGTCTTCCCCACCTGAGCTTTGTGAGTTAAACTTATAGAAGCAAGAGAACATTTAAAATTCCTGGGCTAGAATCAGACTGTTTATGAGCTCTTGGATGGGAAAAACAAGCAAATAAAGACATGGAGCTTTAAAGTTACACGATGGCCTAAACACAGGCCATTTCATATCCCATGGGATGAAAGCAAGGACCTTTCTGGAAGTGGGACATGAGTCACACAGAAACCTATTTTACCTGAGTGTTTTAGTTAAATCAGGAAGAATCGGGTATTTGTTAATGTCTTCTATCTCTTCCACATACATAAATTGCAATGTCACTCTACACAGCCTTTCGTAGTGCAAAGAGGCAACTTATGCTGGAATGAAAAGGAAAATAGCTTAAGCTTGCCCACCACAGGAAAATGAGAATTTTAAGGTTAACCAATCACCATATTCATTCAGGATTTAGCTTTTAAGCTAGACTGGCAATTAGATTGTATGCTCGGTCACATGCAATTGTAATCACATCCAGAGAGCCTAAATCTGATTGATAGAAACTAAAGCACTCAAATTCATCTCATGCAGTTAGGAAGATGATATCTCCAGTTTAGCAAAATGTAGTAAAAATATGTTTCAGAACATCTCCCACAAACCTCTAATGTACATATCTATGTGAAAATAACTTGCCCTTGAAAGAGAAAGTCTTTTTCTGTATCTTAATGAGAAAGAAAAAACATAATTTGCTAGATAGGAAACTTTCTTTTTTTAGCTGGAGGCTTTGTGAGTGGCAGAAATTATTTGTAAACATGTACAAATAAATAATGAATAAAATAATCTGAATTGATAAATACATTTAACAAAAATTGAAATATAATGTGTTTATATTCTGATTTGCCTTTGATTCTTTTAGTTTAAATATTGATTTGGATTTTTTTCACTTAGCAAAGAAAAATCACTTTACAGGGGAGATTTTGAAGTTTGTATTTATCAAATTATGAGAATTTTAGTCAGTAGCTATACATCTGTGATAAACAGCTCCTGGTTAGAAATGCGTGCTCATACAAGGGTAATCAACTTCAGCATCATGGGAAAGAAGAAAAAGAAGTGGAGCTGTAGGGAGTTCTGACTCACAAAGCAGCAAGATGAAAATATGGCTAAGAACAGTCTGAGTGAGCCTACGAGAAAGAGTTCACTCTGCCATGACAAAAGAAATCACAGGGGAGCATGATGTTTGCCAGCACAAAGAAATCTAGCAACAGGCAGGAGGTGAAAGTCAAGAACTGATGTGTACGGGGGCTCTAAAATAAATTTAATTCAGAAAGCGACGAGAAACTTCCCCTGAGAGGAGACCCTTGTTTTACGTTATCGCAGAACAAGCAGAAACACAACTGAAGGGGATTATTGTCGTGTCTGCCAAGTGGAGGCCAGTCACTGGAGCAGACTTAATCATTAAACAGGATCCTCCACCCATTGGTAGGCTCTGATGGACCAAATTCTCAAAAACCACCTCTGATTTTGTGATTGTGTTCAACCAAGGGTGCAGCTCTGCAAGATCAGCCAGCGGCGTGGGATATTAGGCTGAAGATGACTTATTTATTAATTAGATAGCAGTAGCAGCTGTAAACCTCCACATAGACAAAAGCCCCTTTCTGCACAAGCTGCTGGAAGCACACAAGAACTCAGGGCTGGCCCTGAGGAGCAAGCAACCTAAAAGAGGAAATCCTCTGGCCAGGTCACCAGTCATCATGGTTCGCTAGGTGACGGGACAAACACAAAAGTGCAGCCACGAAAACAGAGATCAGATGCAGCTTTGTAAAAACAAATCTGTTAAAAGATGGCATAATGAGCAATTGCCCTCCACTGTGCTAAACAAGGAGGAGTTTGTTGCTTTCTGCATGTTTCATTCCCCTTCCACATCTGCAGCTGCCCATGGGACCGGGGTTAGACACCCGCTACTCTTGGAGCACTGACACAGCCAATTATTCCCCCAGGTGAGTCAAAAATATCCAGCTCCTGCCCATGCCAGCAGTGTTAGCTTGTCAGAGCTGGAAGTTGTTTCTTGCTTGACATGGCAATGTATAGGGAATGCTGAAGGCTGCAATGTATATCCTTGAGCGCCCAAGAGGCAGGCAGGGAATCACAGAATCACAGAATCATCATGGTTGGAAAGGACTTCTGAGATCACCAAGTCCAACCATACACAGACAAAAAAGACCCCTACAACCTCAGCCACTAGAGCATGCCCTGAAGTGCCACATCTACACGTTTCTTAAATACCTCCAGGGATGGTGAGGCACAGGACGGCCATGGCACCCTCCTTCCAGCAGCATAAAAGCACCGTCTAAATGGTGTTCGTACCTACCCAGGCTGCTGTGCAAAGGCACTGCTATGGCTTGAAGAACCCACAACAATTCATTGCCATTTAGAAAACTATCTTGATGACTTCTCCCCACTCAGGAAGGGGAATTGGGAAAAAAAAAAGGAAACCAGAGGGTTGAAATATAGAGAATCTATTAAAACAGATTTAAAAGAATAAGACTAAATAACTAACGTTAATAATACTAAAGAACCAATATTGATCCCAATATCAATATAAAATACACAAGGATTATACCCATCCCATCTCTCAGCAGGAATCTGTGCGGTCCCAGCAGGGGACTAGCAAATGGCAGACACTGCGATCATTGCAGCTTCGAGAGGAAGGGAAGGGCTCAGGGGTCCAGCACTGGGTCAAGAAGTTCTCTGGATCATAACCATCATAGAACAGGAAAACTCCTCAGCAAACTTTCTAATTTATATTGAATGTGACATTCATGGTATGAAATAACCCTGTTGGCAGCTTGGGTCAAGTGCTTGAGTCTCGCTCCGCCTCATCCCCACATCTCGCTAAATTTGAAAACACTGAGACTTTGAAACCTGCATACCATAGCTGGCTATAAAGTAAATATTTTCACAAATTCAGTCACTGGAGTTGTCTAAAAATGCAGTTTTCCCAATTAGAAGAGACTTTACTGAAAAATGAAATTACTGGAAGAGAAATTAATCCTGTGTCCTCAAACCAGGCACTCGTCATATATACTGTAGTCCTTTCTGAATTTGGGGAAGGTCCTGTACACAAGTGTGTATGGCAGCATCTAGTTTATAAAGCACTTGCTACTCCACACTAGCTCTCTGAAAAGCATATTGAACTAAATGTGCAGGGCCTTAATTTACCTCTTAGTTTACTGAACATATTAAAAGAAGAATACTCAACGTGGCATGAATAATGTGAAGGAAAAAGACTGGAATAATTGGAAATTCCCCGCTCATTTGAGCATTTCTGTTAGTGCTCCCCCAGCCCAGGCTCATGTTCCCCTTACTGGGGAGCCTCGACAGACAGAAGAGAGACAGTGACCCTCCACGCAGGCAGCAGGAGGAAGGAAGAAGGAAGGTTCTACAGCTTCAAGCTTCAGAATGACAGAATGTCAGCAATAAATCACATTTCTCTTTCCTAAAAAAAAAAAAAAGATACAAAAAAGATTTTACAGTGCAGCCTGGGTATCATATTTTCTAGAAAGCTTTTGAAAATGTTTTATCGCATCAGTGTTAGCAGCCAAGTCTTTTTACATGAGAATGTAGCAACGGCTGTTCTGGGTTAGATGAAGGGTTTATCTAGCTCAGGTATCTTGTCTTTAACAGTGGCCAATAGCAAATGCCTAGGGAGGAATATAAGAGTGAGACATGCAGTGATGCTCCCCAGGTGTATGCTTTCAGCCACCAGAAATCTGCAGCTCAGGGACATCCTGACCCAGAGGTGTTATCTCTATGTTTAGTAGCCTTTGATAGATTTTCTTCCATGAATTTGTCTAATAGCTTTCTGAGCCCCTGTCAGCTTCTGGCATTTTAGTACCAGCACAGCAGTAAGAGCGAAGAGGAAAACGTGAAAAAACATTTTGATAAAAGGCTCATCCTTTTAGCAGAGGCAAGAACCCGAAGACTGAGTAACAAAGACAGGCAGCCGCGTGTTCAAAACAAGACTTTTGAACTTAACACTTTGTGAGCTGCCCCTGAATCCCAGGGAACTCCACAGGATCCCCTAGAAGGCAAGTCCTCGGGACTGAGTCAACAGACAACACACAACCATTATTGTAACTGAGTCGCTAGCAAGAATAACAATGAAAAAACCACAAATGCATCAGGCCAAACTGACTCGTTTTGAAAGCAGAGGGATTTACCCAGAAAAACTACTTTCCCTTAAATAGATAGGGGACAGAGTGCGTCTAAGGTAAATGCACTTTTATATGGGCACCAAGCTCAGTCCTAATGTTTTGATGTCTGGCAATCACGTGTCTGGGTTCTTAATATTCAACAACTGTATCACAACCCATTTTCTGCCCTTCTGAAATGAATGTTTTTAAACAAAGTACTCATTAGGGTAAAATTTACCTTCTACAAAGCGACTGCATCAAGCCAAATCCACCCTTCCAGTAAAACTTGGGCGTTCAAAGAAGAGGATTAGGAAGTATTTAAGCATAGTTAAATGCTTCTGCACAGCTTCTCTGGCATGCACAGGAATGATCAGATGAGTCCCCTGATCCACAATGCATGGAAATACATATATTTTGCCATACCACTGACTCTCTGGCTAAAACAACTGGTCAGAGACTGGTTGGAGTCCCAGTCAACCAGTCTTCACAGGACTTTCTTGTAGCGGAGCAGTCCTGTACTGACTTGTGTTACCAAGCAAAAAAATGCAAATTAAAAAAAAATAAGCTAGAGAATGACAGGTAAGGAGAGCTGAAAAGACTAGTAAAATAGGTATTATGTACCATACTGGAGATACTCAAACTCCAGCTGGACATGGTCAAGCACAACCTTCTTTAGCTGACTCTGAGCAGGAAGGGGTTGGACGAAATGATCTCAGGAGGTCCCTGCCAACCTCAGTGGTTCTATGATTCTGTGGAAAGAAATTAAATATCTGTTCAACCAAAATTTAGGCAATTTTTCTCATGCAAGCATAAAAGGCTCTAATCTTCATACAGAAATCACTCTGCAAAATTTTTTAAACTTATAAGAACATACTAATTGTAAAAAAAAAAAACTGAGGGGGCTTTAAATAATAATCAGGTAGGGGTTAGTCAAGAAGACCTAGATTTTGTCTTGTTCACACAGTTTTTTAAAACCTTTCTGGTTTAAGGTATTTATCACATGAGGACATACTTGAATTTCCCTTATTTTGTGAGAAAAGTAGGCCATATTTCCTTTCCAGTGAGTCTCAGTTAACACCCTGATACCTGGTAGTATGAGATTCACCATCCCTGGCAGTTTAAAAGACGGGTAGACATAATGCTTAGAGATATGGTTTAGTGATGGTTTTTGTCAGTGTTGGGTTGATGGTTGGACTCGATGATCTGAAAGGTCCCTTCCAACCCAGGCAGTTCTATGATTCCATGATTCTATGTTCTAATACCACCATCCATACTCCATCTCAAATATAATATACCTGTAGGTCTCTCATCTATAAATAGCTCATCCTTCTAATGGAGTGTTGGGCATCTGATTCTTTTTAACCAATCCAGGGCTACGCACAGTTCTAAATGCCCCTGGAATTACCCTTTTATTCATAAATCAAATAAATGACCAACAAAACAAACAGCCATGTTCCACAGGACACTAAGAATACAAATCCTGTAATGCTGAGCAGCTGCATATGAAGTCACTAGAAATTTGCTTTGCTTTGGAAAAGCTAGAGTTAAAATTCGACCAGGAGCACTGGCGAACATATTTCTAAAATGGGAGTCAAGCAAAGGGAGGAATAATCTAGTGAGACAAGAGGAACACAGGAAACCCGAATATCCCCATATCATAGTCAAAAAATAAATAATTCAGTTGAGCCCCACCATGTTATTTTCTCAGTGGGTTTAGTGATCTCCCATGCAATAACATGCCACAGTACATTCTGATCTGCATCAAAATTAACAGTCAGCCACTTTATGAAATACTATCTTTGTTAGTTTTACCACTAACAAAAATATACTTTCAATTTTTCACATCCACATAGCACGTCTATTAAAGCAATCTGGGAAATTAGTTTGAGATAAACTGTACAGCAATTTTATTCATAGCCTCCCTGTATCTCACACTGTTAATCTGCATCACAGCTCACTAAATAGTGCCTAATGTTTATTGCATTTAACTGAATGTATACGATTCTGAGGGTACGCCAGGGACCGATTATCATAATTATACATGTTTCTATGGAAACCCACAAGTCTATCAGTTTTGATTCATTATATTGTTATACCTTCTAGCACTTTCTAATTATTAGGTGCCCATAAAAAAGTCTCAGTCTTGCTGTTACTATAGAAATGAGCTATAGACAGGCCTCAATTGTTAACCCTTACCGGGCAAGAATGAAATAAAGGAAGAAACACAGCTCTGGGTAGAGGGTAGCTATTCAGATAAGATAAATCATAAACTATTTTAATCTGTGGTTTTAACTTGCCGTAATTGCTTTGCTGAACTTATTTGTTTGCTTGGAAAAGATATGCAGCTAGGAAAACTGAGAGAACCGTGTAGCTGCTTGTCATGTCGTCTTGGACATAGTACGTTACAGCAGCCCCTCAGCGAGATGACACGATTCCCCTGAAAGACATGTGTCATTAACAACCTCTGAAAAACGCTGTAATGTTGTGTCATTAGAAATCAATGCCAAACCTGTTAAACTCAACGGGAATATATACGCACTCTTCTCAGTGGCCTTCAGACCAAACCTGGGCTGAAGTGCAACTGGGGGATTGAGCAGAGGCTTGGTTTAGATGCTGGAATTACAACTGGGAAGTTACAGGAGCCCAAGATTTCTTCAGGTTACTTCCATAAAGTGAGAATAAACCAGGAGAAAGTGAGTTAAAGTGGAAGTAATGAAAACACCTTATTGTGATACAGTTATTTCAGTCTAAATTAATGCTATTCCTCACTTTGTCATATAATATACCCATTTTCCTCCTCTTCCTGTATCTCCTATCACAGCCCTGTGAAACCTGAAAGGGACTGAGGGTTTCACTGTTTCCCTAACCCTCCTTCTATTACAGTTTTCAATTAGAAGTGCCTTTTAATTTAGATCAGCAAAGCTCTCCCAAAGTGACAGCTCGTCCTTCACACTGCATATCTATTTATTTCGGAAGTCAACACACCATTCAATAACCTGAGAACAGGCCTGATTGCTATGCTAATAGTATTCAAAAATATGTCGACACCAATCGAAACAAGTAAACTAGGACTAATTCATAAAGTGAATAATAAAAGAGAGGGGTAAACATTCATACTTTTACTTCTCCAGCTGGAATTATACCTTGCAAGTTTTTGCCTTCTGAGAGAAATGGCCATAGCACAGTTCACACACTCAAACTAGATTTCACCTAATACTACAGTGTCCCAATTTGGAGCTGGTTTTATTGGGCACGGTTAAAAAAACAAAACAAAACAAAAAACAAACAAGCAAACAAAAAAAAAAAACCCAAGAAACAATAGAGAAACAATAACCCTGGATGTGCATGTCTCTGTGAAATGGTCATGGTACAGCACACTTCGGACTGAAGTTATATACTTTTTCTTCTGCATGAGAGGAAAAAGCTGAGAATTTAAAATATATTCCCATATTTTAAAAGACCCACGTCATGTATTTAGCTATAATCTACGTATTCAGTTTTAAATCAGACTTCCACAACTTCCAGTCAATTAGAGCTAAATCACATTATATATAACAATGAAAGAGATGTACATTTGCATTTATATGTAAGAACTATCATCAAAGAAAGTGAACAGTGTCATTCTATATAAAGGTCTCTGATTTATACTATATTTTCAAGAACAATTCTGTTAAACTCTAATTTTACTATTGCCATGGAGAAACTAGGTTTGCTTCTAAACAAGATCTTAAACAGCTAAGAGAAAGTTTAATCATCTAATTACAAAAATTCATTAATTGGTATATTAATATGTAACTTATAATATAGAATATGCTCATCTAGCTTAAAATAACAATCACGCAGCAGAGAATATGAATATTTACACAATTTAGCACTTACAAATAATATGACAACGTACAGGGCCAGATCCTCATCTAAGATAAATGGGGCTATGTCAGTTTACACAAGCTGAAGAACTTGTATAATATCTATCTGTTCAATTCATTTGCTTATGGCTGTGTTGTCTAATTGTCACGTGCTGCAGGTTATCACAGCATGACAGTGTACCCAACAGCGTGCTGATGTGGGGAATGAACATGGGTGGCAGTTTGGGCCACTCACATACCCCCTAACAGCCCAATATTTGTTAGCTGGCTTGACCATTCCTTTCCTGTTTGCTTTAGGCGACTAACAGCCCTTCACAGGAGTATAGAGAATATAAGAATCAGGTTCCACCTTGCAGGGGAAATCAGACCTCCCATGGTGTCCTCAATGACACTGTCTTCATGTCAACAGGGCACATTATTGCTCTGGACACACAGCTCCTACCTGCCTTTGTTTGTGGAGCTTTAGCATGCTGGAAATGAATCCACTAAAATTCATTTAAATGAATGAATTAATCAATCAAGCAATTAATTAATGATCTAATTAATTATTAGCTATTAGGTAATTCATTATTCAAGAAAATGTCATTCAACATTTATCATATACAGAGTCTAGTGCTACAGGATTATGTTATATTTTCTAGCTGATGTATACCTTTTTAGCACAACTAAAAATTATATTTCGTAATTTGCTGAAAAAACCTGTACCTAGTTATTCTTGTTCCAGCTAAATATCAGATTCTTATTAGAAACATAAAAGCTTTCCTCACATTTACATGAGTGAAGAATACTTAATAACCAATACATCTGTGGCACCGAAGAGACCATTCATGTCGTTGTTTAAAGAAGTATTTTTGTACCATCACAAATGAAAAGAAAATGCCTAGAACCTACATAAGAACTTATGTTTTAAGAGAGTGTCTTGATTGCAAAATCTTTTCCACATACTTAATTAAAAAAACACCATAAAAATCAGGTGCATACACCTACAAGAACAAAGCAAAGGGAAAAATCAAGGGTAGAAACAAATTGGACAGATTAGTCATAAATGTTAGATTGTCACAGCCACTGAGAGTTATACAGAACCACTCAACAAACTACTTACTCTTTTTCAAAGGTGTTGAGTTTACAGACACAAAGTTTGAAGTTGTTTTTAGAAGTTAGCTGAGGCTAGCTAAAGCTACTCATCTGAAATTGCTTTAGCAAAGATTTCTGCTTATGAATATGTATGTTATTTCGTACAAAGTACTTTACCAACTGCAGGAATATTAGTATGAGCATATTCCCGTCAATTCAAGTCTTTAGTTTTGGTAGCTGGTTGAACTGGTTTTGTACTGTAAACTCCTCAGGGCAGGAAACTTGTCTGCTGGGATGCCAATAAAGACCATGACATGACTTTCCTTCTCCTCGCTCATCAGCTGCACTGAATAGAGCTCTGAAGATGATACAGACCTATTTTTTTTTTTTTTTTTTTTTGTCTGGGTTGCTATTCAAAAATGGATTTAGAGAAGCCAGAGTTCAAAGAATGATTTTTTTCCTCAACTATATGGATTCAGTCAGCTGTTATTCTTCAATATTCATTAACTGAAAGGATTTCATAGTCAAAGGAGGGAAAAGTCCAGTTAAACAGTGAAGTCCTTTCCCATGAAAAGACATTTGCCCAGAGAAGCTGTGGCTGCCCCATCCCTGGAGGTGTTCAAGGCCAGGCTGGATGGCGCTTTGAGCCACCTGGTCTAGTGGGAGGTGTCCCTGCCCATGGCAGGGAGGTTGGAACTCCATGATCTTTAAGGTCCCTTCCAACCCAAACCATTCTATGATTCTATGATTTCAATCTGAAATTAAAGTTCAAAGTTTCACCTACTCTAAATCTTCTGATATACTATTGGTTAAGTTATTATTCATCTTTATTTCTGCTGGGCAGCCATTGTCTTGACCTGGAGTCTCAGAATACAAAATTTTTCCTGCTATTGATCTCCTACCTAACTGCAGCTTCAGTCTCTGTCAACAAATTCTATAGTTGCCAGTTCTTGGATAACTCTGAGTTCCTCTTCAAATTTATATTACGGCAATACAAAGCAAAATAAATTCAGCCATAAACTACATAGACTGTAAATGGGATTTTTAGACCGTAGAAGACTGGGGTACATTTTTCTTAACAGGATACCTTTTTCTTAAATGTATCAACTATAGAAACACCAGTATTTATATAAGTTTATGTTATTGGTTTTCCTGAAAAATGTGTGATTTTTTACTTAGAATTACCCAGTGCATTTGTGCTGGTGAAGTACAGCACTTGCACCAACATTGATGGTTGGATGAAAGTATGAAAATTCATCAGTTACTGCAATTTTATAATGAGATTCAAGGAAAAGGGAACAAAATTAAATTCCAAGATTTCACTGTTATTACAGTAACTAAATAAAGACAGGCTATTTACGCATGAGTCTTACATCCCACTGTAATTGGCAATTGACTCAGCTCGAGTTGTAATGGCAAGGGCCATAGTTCGTTTTGTGGCAGATTTGTTTCTGCATGTGGACACCTCTGTGCGTGGAGATGTGTGCATGAAGCTAACATCACCCTCTCCTTTGGTGCAGCATGTTAAAAAAAGATGTGCAACTCTTATCCATGTCCTCTGCTTCTGCTACAAGCACAGGAGCCACAGTCTGAGAACAGCCAAAGGGAGATGAAGGTTCAGGATGCTCAAATTTCTCACCTGTCTGTATATGTGTAGGTAGGTGTGTATAAGTGTACACGCACTCATGTACTGAGTGAAATTATCAGGGTTTGAGCTGTTCAATGACATTCACCCACTGACAACCACTGGGCACCAAAGGAGGTGGACATATATGTCATACAGCCCCTGCTCCGTGATACAGCCCTTGCTCCTCAGATTGGATTTCAGCTCTGAGCCTTTAAAATTAAAAATGTATTAGAAGTAGAAGACTGTGAACAAGGATTTGTACAGCACTTGCTAAAGTTGGTAAGAGTTACAGTCATTCTCACCCTAACTTCATGTCAAACATCCAAATGAGATTTAAAACCCACCATTTGAAGAGCAGACTTTTCCTGTGAACCTAAGGCTAAGGGAAAGAAAACCGAGAGGAAGATAACTAGTGCTGACCAAAAATACTGGCTGTTTTTTTAAGGTAAAGATAGAAATTCTTGCATTTTTTTTTTGCAAGCAGACCAAAGATGGGGACTGGCCTTTGGTTGCTCTAAACTGTGACTGTAGGTTCATGCTGCTTTTCCAAGATGTGCTGCCCTCTTTTGCAGGGGTCACCTGCAGCTGCCCCGCTGCCCCTCATGTCTCTCGCCAGCATCTTTACCACATGCACATTTCCTTGTTTAAGTCTCTTTTTTCCCTCGGCTCTTGGCACTCTTTGAGGACCCAAGGCTAACTGCTCCTTTCTAAGCCCTCTATTGTCTGCCGCATACCAAACTCCTTCTCCTACAAGCCCTACAGATCTCTTTCTGCCTTTGTTTCTAGCTGTAAGTCTACTTATCTCATTCCTCCAAGTCTCTCTCTCTCTCATGGCTTTCTTTCAGGCTGTTCTTTGCTTTAGGCCTCATTCTTGCACAGTGTGGTCTCTCTGCCTAATCAGCTGTGCTGCTCATTACATTCAGGAGCCCTTTGCTATCTGTTTGGGTTTTTATAAGGACTCCTGTCACCATGGTATCTTAGCATATTCTCACAACTGTGTCCACTTGGTATTTTCTGTATATTCATATATAGGCATTTACATATATGCATATTCTAATATTTGGTACAAACAAGCGAGATTATTTTCCTTAGAATATTCACCCTTCTAGACCTTCCTCAGCTTCTTGTGGTTGTAAAGATAAACCTCTGCCATTCAGCCACGCATTTTGAATCTTCATTAATGTCATTTCTTCATTTCTATTTTCTTGTCATCAACATTCATTTGTCCTCAGCCAGGAGTTAAGAGAGAGAGAGAGCATTTTAGAACGAAGGCATTGTAAAACTATTAATTATAGCAGCAGGCAGAATGGCAGCATAATTAATAAAGGGGCTCAAGCAAAATATTTAAAATAATTTTTGTTGAAAAATTTGATCTTTGTTGTTTTGATAAAACACTCTACAGGAGTGCCACTTTACCTCAGATTATTATTATTGCTTCTCACGTGGATTTACTTCTTCTGTACCCATCTCCTTACCCTCCCCCCTTCTTGATTCCTTCCTTTTCACTCTGCAACCATGGCAACTCTTTGCCCCTGCTGAAGGTTGGACATTCGACCACTCTCAGAGATATCATTAGGGCTGCTCCATTGAATCAGCAGCTAAAGTCAGGGAGAGAGGGAAGCTCACATCTGCACGTCCTTCCCTTCTATGTGCATGTACATCTGCTTTGCCAAATTCTGTTGCCCATGCAGAATGAAAATGAAAAGATCTTCCTTCTTCACCTCGCTCTCCTTCTCTTCCTCCCTCCCCAGAATCCAAAGTATTTGAATTGTGAAAATTCTTTAGGCTGTTTCAAAATTTAGTTATGCAACGAGTGCCGGTCAAAAGAGAATTACTTCTTTGGCTCATGTCATTTCTAAGGGAAGATAAAAGAGAATCATTAGCTTAAAAAGGGTTGTGTTTCTGAAAGCATCAATACAACTTTTCACTGAAGAATCTTTAAATAATTTCTATGCAATTAACTAAGTCTCACAACACTGCCCTGGAGCTGATGTTATTGTACAGATGGAGAAACTAAAGAAGATTAAGTGACTTATACATTGTTATGTAAATCTGTGCCAAAGCCAGTCACAGAACCCAACAATTTTCTTTACAGTCATGTGACATTGTATTTACATTGGTAAATTTAGCATTCTTCTGCAGGACTCCCATTCATGAAGTTCAGTTAAAGATTTTACTGCTCTTCTTTCAGTAATTGTCTTCCTATACAACACAGCACTTAAGCCCATACTTGTCTTCAAGCATGGGAGTTGGCCTGGCTAAGAGATTTTTGTTAGGTTATTTCACTAAAACATTTTGTTTAAAGAAAATTCTCTACTTTGCAGGAAAAAATAAAAAGAAAAAATGAAAAAAAATGTTTTGTCAAAATTTTCCAATGAAACATTGATTTTTAATATTTAATAAAATGACATTCTTAAAGAAAAAAGCAAACAAATCTTTCAGAACATGTAAGCAGACATATTGTTCTTTTTTCTCAGCATGACTACCTAGTTAACTCTATTTTTCTTACTTTGACCTTGTGAACCACCAAAGAGTGAAGACCTCCATTGTGTACTAGTAGCCAAGGCACTGACCAAAAGGCAACATTGCATGCCCCTACTGTGTACAAGGTAAAAAACAGTCCGTTTCAATATGCTAAGTCAGTAAGAGGGGGTTGAACATTTTTCAGGAAAAGTATTCAGCACCAAGCAGAATTAGAAATAAACCAGGATATGATGCTGTGCTTGTTTGACACATTGTACTGTCTGAAGTTATCACCCAAGGTGCTTTGAATTTCATATTTAGCAAATTCTTGGATGTACAGTAATGCAGCATGATACTTTTATACATCTTTCTAAATATTTATTAAAAATGAATGCTCTTATTCAGCTGATTAATTATTGACTATGTTTTCCACTTAACTGTCTTTATTTTGCCACTGATACTCCCACATTGTTGAACTGACTGAAAGAAATTGTTTGAGATGTTGAGGTAATTCCAACCAATGGAGGAGCCCAGAGTAGGGCTATACATATTTAAATATATATATATATGTAGGTATATATCTCCATATGCATATGTTTGAACATAGCAATAAGAGAGAAACATCAAACAAGAAGTAGTTTCCTTTTCTTCTCATTGAATCACAAAAGTCGTAAGTGGGAGGAACAAAGGGAGAGAGGTCAATATATGGCTGAATCACCAACTCGGTGATGATTAAGGGATATGATTTGAGGTTTGTGTAACTTGCAGCTTCAGGGAGAAGAGTTTACTGCAGATTACTTTGATAATATATTCAAAGAGACCTGTAAAATCCAGTTGAATTTATTTAATTTGAATATTTTACTTGGGATTTATTTTGACATTTTTTCCTAAAACTCATTAAACACTTTTTCTTAAGATAAATTACTATGATGTTTGAAAATCCTTGTTCCTCATCTGGAAGCAACCAACAATCCATTCTTTCCTTCAGAGGAACTTCAAAACCTTTTTAACCTTTTTTTTTTTTTTTTTTTTTTTTTATATAGCTCAACAGACCTTCTTTTTGTTAAATGAGTTATGAGTCATTTTTCATGGGACTAGAAGCAAAAAGGTAAAGGTAAGATCTAAGCTCTTCTCAATCAGCTAATGCTGACCCACAGTTTTAGACCACTTCTGGAGTCCTGGTCTCAGTATAAGACAGATATAGACATATTGAAAGGACTGCAGCAGAGGGCCACAAAGAAGATGAAGGAACAGGAATGCCTCCTGTATGAGGAGAAGCTGAGGGAGCTGGGACTCTTCAGCTTGGAGAAGAAAAGGCTCACAGGAAAGCTTGTCAGAGTGTATGAATACCTGATGAGAGGCAGTAAAGAATGTGAAGTCAAACTTTTCTCAGCAGTAGCCTGTGAACAGACGAGACAGTAGGCATAAATTGAAATACAAGAAATACCATTTGAGCATAACAAAAAGGCTTTTTGCAGTGAGGGTGGCTGGATACTGGAACAGATTGTCTGTGAGGTTATGGAGCTTCTGTCTTCAAAGGCATTCAAAACCTGACTGGACGCAGTCCTGGGCAACCTTGTAGTCCTAGCTGACATCGTCTTGAGCAAAAGGCTGGACTGGATGATGTCCCGAGGTCCCTTCCAATCTCAACTGTTCTGTGATTCCATCGATTTCCTTGCTGGTCAAGCACTCTGGTAGAAGGTGAGGATATATATTACTCCCAGAAAGAACTGCGGTGAACTGGCAGAGTGAGGTGTGCTAACAGTGAGTTCCAGCAGTTTTAAGAAGTCTGTGTCTAAGCTTCATTTTTGAATGCCACTTAAAAGTAAGGATGGCCAGAAAACTGAATGTGGACAAGTTGTCACACATTTTTCATAACCAGCACAAGAAAATACCTATAGGCAGCTTGTCCTGCTGCTGTGAATGTACATCTACAGTTCTGAATGGCTGCCATCTTGACCTACTCCACTGCCCTCAGTGCCTGCAGAATAGCAGTGCCACCCACTGCTAGAGCAGAATCACTCAATACCTGGTCTGTTCCTCTGTTATAACTTGTCCAATCCTGGCAAGACTGCTTCTGCCTAAAGAGACCTGCATCTTGAAATGGTTACTTTAAGCATTTTACAAATTTTACAAATCCTACTCTATTTGCTGCAATAGCCTAATTCATAGCAAAGCCCTCTAGCAAATTTTGTAGGTCTCTGTCTCCAGAAAATAAATCTCTAAAAGTTGATAATGCTCACTTCACGGAGCAACAGGCAACAATGAGTCTAGTTTACCACATTTGCAACTCATTTCCTTCCAGTTTTCAAGAACGAAAACCCTAGATCCTGCTTTAAGAGGTTCTACCAAAGACAAAACAATGGCACCTTCCTGTACGAATCAGCAAATGGTTATCTTTTATCAACCTTAATTCACTGTTTAGTGGGAACAACTCCGTTTTTTCTCACAAAGACACTAGAAATTCCAGCTCAGTCTTGAAAAGGCTTAGTGTCCTTGTCAAAAATTTAAAATTTCTCCTATACTTAACAAAATAATCATAGAAAAGGGTTGGAAGGAATCTTAAGAGGCCATTCACGCCACCTCCCCACCACAAAGCAGTATCAACTAGAACTATAAGATTTCTTACTGAAGTTCATCTAACCTATCTGTAAAAATATTGGGTGGTGGAATTACTGCAGTTCCTCCCCCAATTTAGCTGATTTCTATACCTTTTCCTCCTTCTTCTCTTCTATGTATTGAATAAGCTATTTAAATATTTTTGGTAGGTTTTGTTTTCTAAATTTTTGTTAGTTTTCCTGGAAGCATCATAACACAGCTAAGTTTTAGTCATACTGAATGCGTTAGGGGGATTACTCACTACTCTTTATACATATAATCTCATGCAGTGTTTGCTTTTTTCACTGTATCATGGCACTGGGGACTCATACTAAGATTGTGACCCACTATGTCTTCCATCCCTTTTCTACATCTCTGAAAACTAGCCCGTTGTTTCCAATCATATTCATACGGGTCATCATGTCTAAGAACAGATTTATGTATTTCTGCTTACTGAATTGTGTTCGGTTTTTTTCCAGGTGATCTCTCCAGACCATTTTAAGTTCTAACCGCATCTTCTGGCATGCTTGCAGTTCCCCCCACAGTAGTGTTTTCTGTAAATTTAATAAGCAAAATGCTGTCTAATGCATCTTCCTGATTAATAATGAAAATGTGGAGTAGTTCCAAACTGTAAGTACTCAAAATAATTTTTTGATCAGTTTTGCACATACCTGGATTTAAAGAGTTTCTTCTAGCATCTTTATGAGATGAGACAGCACTTATTTAAGACAAGAACAGTAATGTCTACTGTTTCTCTTCTATCCAGTATGCTCTCCAGTACACTGCTTCACAGACGAACGGGTGTGACATGATTTTTTTTTGGCTGAATGTTGGCTGAATACCTTCTTGTGTTCCTTGAGGTGCCTATAAATAATTTGTTTCATTATCTAAGACCTTCTCTCACAGAGAAGTGAAGCAGATTGGCGTACACTTTCTCAGCTCCCTTTTTACCCTGTTTTCATAGTCTTTGCCTTTGTCTTTCTTGAGTCTTCTGAAATCTCACCTCTGAAAATACTCCAAATTTTCTTTAACTACACCTATAGGAGGGATTTCAGTAGGCCTGGGCAATTTGAAAATGTCTGTTTTACTTAAGTATTTTTCTATAGTGTTTTTGTCTAAACCTGAAATCTTACAACTTTCTTTGGTGTTAGTAGCACTGACTTCCTGATTGCACATAGTATTTACAGTGCAGACTGAAATAGAAATGAATTAAGCATGTTAGTCTCAGTTTTTCAATCTCTATCAAGTAGTGTTTTAGTTTTATATATCTCTTTTATGAAGAGAAAATGCAAAAGCTGAACACTGCAGTCATTCTCAAACTTTTTGTACTGATGGAGCACTAGGAACAGTCAGACTTTCCTGTGGGTCATCATAGGTTCTAGTGGACACCAATACATTATTAGAATTATTTTTTAGAATTGAAAAGTCTATTAAGTTGCTATGGTCCTGTCAGCCAGAGAGAACTTATTCTTCACAGCCTCACCAATAGCTTGTTAGGACCTCAGTTTGCAAACCACAGCTTAAATCACAACGGGAGATTTTCAAGGTAAAAAAATCATCCAGCTCCTGACTGAGTTCAGTGATGCCAGGCATCCTGGAAAATCTCATCTCAAACTAGCAAATTTTTGTAGCTGACTTTCAGTAGTGGGAAAGATTTACCCTGGGAAGAAGGTCTTGCTGATGCCACTATGAACAGTGATAGTACAGAAAGAATGGGGTGTCAGTGTACGGAAAAAACCCCAACTGATTCTCCACTGCATGGAGAGGCAGGTTACTATTCTAAGTTAAAATATAATTTATATTCCTCTCCAGAATGCTCAGCTCTTTTCCAGGGGCTGATTTCTGCTCTCTGTTAATTCTCGATAATTTTATACCTCCTTGACAAGGAGTAGAATAGATATCAAACTCCTATGTATTATGCATCTCAGCATTTTTATATTAAAATCCAGATATTGTGTTCTGATTTTCCACTTCCGCTGTATAATTGGGTCATCAGGTTTTTCATTAAAAATGTTTAACAGAACATTACAATTAGACTCTAAATCTATTACCTTTTGCCTCAGCATGTTTATAATGCTCTTCCTTAGTATTTTGGGTAAAAATATTTTTTTAAATAAAAGATTAATTAAAAGAATAAGATATGCTTCCTATAGCAATTCATTAAAAACATTTTTTAAATACCATGAACACCACAAAATGAATTAAATTCATCCTAATACCATTTGAGAAATATACATTAATCCAAAATGGCTATATTTGTCCCCTCCTTTGAAATTAGTACCCATATATTATTCTCAGAGTATTCAAGCTTCTTAATCTAGTTTGGAGATGACTGACCATTACAATTAATCAGCAGTTTTGTTATTTTAAATTTAAAAACCTGGTTAGGATGCCCTTGTAGGATTTGCATGGTGCCTAGCAGGTATTTTTGTTACTTTACAGGGGTGATTGTAACGTTTGCTGTCCTGGCGAATGTGGGCTATTAAAAGGCTGTTATTCTTAGAAAGGGGGAAGGCTTTGTTAAAGGGCTTCCAAATCCAGTGACGTGAGTCTGTTCTTTTCCTGCAGGACAAAGGGGTGGACACCTCGGTGGGAGGCCCCGATGGAGCGCCCCGGAGCTGTCCACGGGAAGGTGCTGGAGAAGGCAGGAGCAGATGGTCCAGGTACACAATTATTTCAGCCTGGAATAGGGCATAACAATCAGCCCATGTAAGGTCGTCGTTGAAGTTGATCCGATTTGGAAACTGTGACCCCTTGAAGATGGAAAACAACCTTTCACCAGTGAGGGTTCCCATGTAAAAAGAGAGAGGTTTTACCAGATGACAAAATTAAACAACAAATAGTGCTGGGTTGCACACATACAGAAAAACCAGTCCAAATCAAAACCAAAAAATCTAGATCAGAAAAGGCGTGAATGAATATTAGAAAGAAATTTATTGACATTGGGAAAAAAGGGTAAAATTTATATTATAACATTTATACAACTTACAGCTGCTGTATTCCTACATAAATTGCATCAATATTGCATAAATATGCCTAAATATGCATGCATATACATGCATACATGTGGATATCTATAGATATATATAGCATGTACCTGTGTCCAGACATTTGCGCAAGTATGCATGAGAGGGAGAGGAGAGTTGTAACATAAAAACACAGAAAGACTTTTCACTTAGAGTTGTTTGCTCTCAGTAGAATAACCATAGAAATAAATGGGAGGTACATAGTTTTACCATGATATAAAAATTGATTTTCAAATTTGTGGTAAAGAGCCAGGGCAATATTTTACAATCAAATTAAAAGACAGACATTCCATTGGCCCCAGAAGATTCCAAGGGAAGATGGACACTCATAGGCATTGGCTCAAAGCATGGATATTGTGACACTCCAGATGAAGCCAGAAGCACCAGGTAGGACCCTCTTTGCCTGTAGGCTTTTCACATTATGTATGCAGTTATTGCTTTGTATTATATGCTATCTGAAATGATACAAAAACATTTTGCTGAAAAATAAACCACTGTTTTTATGCTTAACACCAGGATTACAAAACGTGATGTCATGAATTATTCATTTTATTTGACTTAATGTAATCATTTTCCTCCCTACGTTAAGCCCCTGTGAATAGTGTCCTATGCAGCTACAGTTTTGAAGAACTTAATACTAGGGGGAAAAACACCTGGCATTAACTGACAGTGAATTAGGCTCATTGTCACTTAGAGAAAAAGAAATACTTTGGCAATTTAGTCCTTGATGTTTTGTATATCCCACTTTCAAAGAGCATCTATGAAGTACACAAAATGGATCGACCTTGAAAGCAGGAAATAAAGATAGGTAAATTTTGGGCAGTGGCATTGAATCTGTCTCGCTGTTGCAAGCCCAGCTATAATTGGAAAGCAATTCTGGCTCTTATAAACATTCAGTCAGAGGATTCTGATAAGCTTTCATAATTTACTCAGATCAAACCTTTTTAAAAACTACAAACATCAGGACAATGGTCCAGTGAAAAAGCATGTTGCTCAGTGCATTGTTCTTGCCAATTTACACACTAAATTACTTTCTTGTTAACATGTGAACGAAGGAGATAAAATAAAAAGATTTATCAAACCACAGAGTTTGCTGAAGGAGGCTGACTTTAATGACTTTACCTCAAAGTTATCAGAACCAGTGTCAGAACTATAGAGAGCAGTTCTATTCAGAATCAGAGCCACAACCATCAAAAGAGTTTTACTGGACCTCACAAAGAAGTCTAGGCTATACAGTAAAAATAGTGTGTATCTACTTAAAATGTGACCCTTTGGCGATATCTACCACCTGATGCCAAACCAAAACATACGCTTAATTTATACTGTTAATGGATGACTTCATTTTCCAGCAGTATAATGGCATCAAGTAAACAAACTATCTTTTTTTTTTTTTTTTAAACATGGTTAAAGAGGCTGTACTATAAACAGATGGCAATAGAATCTTGAGTCTTTTCAAAGCCTAATTGCTGTTAACCGATGACATGTCCAAGGACAGACATCAAAATACCAGCAATAGAAAGTATTGTAGAGGTGTGAAGGGGAAGAAGAGTGCTTCCGTGAAGCTCCTATGCTATTTATGACAAAACCATATCTTAAGTTTGCAGTACTCCTCTCCACATTTTGTTACATTACTGTAACGCTCAAAAGGAGAAGGTTAACAACTCATTCCTGCATTCAGTGTTTGCGACGATGCACTGCAGTGTCCACTTCACAAAATTACAACAGTATTTTCAAATCAAACTGTTCCTCAGGCAGTAGCATTAACTACATATTTTGTTTGCTGCCTTTTATCTGAGATTCCCATTCTCTCCTGCTCTGCAGTAGTCTGGGGAAGAACCAGTTCAGCCATCATCATTATTATGTACTTTTATTTATTAATCACATTCACGATGCATTTGAGCTACATTCCAATCAAAATTGTGAACTGGCCCAGAAGATGCAGCAGCCGTGTCATTTTGTATCAGCAGCTTCTCTTTTATTCCAATACCACTCTGACCTTCAGCAATAGTGTCATGTGCTGTTATAATGGTTCTCATTGCCTCCTTTCACAAGCACCACAGCTCCCTAGAGACTATCTGCATGGGAAGATAACTTTAGGAGCCTCTAGGGGTCTGCTTTCTGTTTGCTCCCATACTGGCGAAAAAACAGTAAAAATCCCATTTGTTCAAATCCAGAATTTTTTTGCCTTTTTTTTTTTTTTTTTTTTTTTTTTAATTCAAGAGCACAGAGCAACACAGCCTCTGCTTTAAGTTTCTCAGCAAAGCTACTGCCTAATTACTGCCTGCTGAGTAGCGCAGTTAAACACAATCAGTCAGAAAGCCTTAAAGATACAATATCCTTTTTCATGAACTGTCTGCTTGTCAATTCGAAGTCGCCCTCCTGCTTTAAATCAACCAACCACAGAGCTGTTATGAACAGCAACTGATTTTCCATGCAGTGCTGCAAAACAAAATCACACCGTATCCTATTTTTAATGGCCACAGTTTTTCAACTGCATAACAAGAGGTAGCTAGAACTGCTGAGCTGAACCATATCAAAAATGGGTTCAAGTAGAAATAGCACAGAACCCTTGAAGAATACAAGTACAGACCCAATTACACGTGCATTGTGATGCTTAAAGCCAATTACAGGCAAATAACAGAGAAGCATTTTTTTCCCCCTTCATAGCTGCATTGTAGACATTGGTTGCTTTTATTTTGTGTTTCTACAGGATAAAATGAGATCATTTTTAAGGCTCGAATCGTAAATATTATTTTATTAATCCAGTGTGTATTTATGCACAAAGGCTTTTTAAAATGGAATTAGGACAGGAACACCAGTCTTTGCTAAGCCTACATCAATGTGGGCAAGGTGTGAGAATTTTATACTTCTCGAGTTATTTTCCTACTTGGTCTTCAGACATATAGATATTAGGAACACATGCATGGATGCAGCACATAGAAGTGCCACATAAACAAGTATGAGACTCTTTAAAGACATGACACAGTGGGAATTGGATGCTTATTGATGGCTGCCAATTCTGATCTGTTCTCATCCACGCAGTTAAGCTATAAACCTCCTGGTAGCTGCAATTTTTCTATTAACTTGGTAAAAATTTCAAATACAGTAAGTGAAGAAATTAAAAAGTGTATTTAAATTGACAAACAAAATGTAAAAGGTCCATTACGTTTTCCACACTTCAGTCAATACCTCAGCATTGCTATGATCTTCAGGTTTACTATCTCCGGATCATTTTTTTTGGTTTTTTCGCTCCATTCTAGTGAAGTTGCGCACTAATAATATAGCACAAGCATAAAAATGTGTTTAAACATTTTGGTATTTGTCATTTTAATCTAAATGATCTGACTCATGAAGAAACTTTTTTGTCTGTGTGAAATACATTTCTGTTGCCTCTTACAGCACTACCACAGCGCAGAGAAAAAGTGTTTTATATACATAAAATAGACGGTGGTTAAAGCATTACTTCCACATCTGTAGTAGTGACTGGGGCTGAGATAGGAGAAAATGGAAAGGGAAAAAACAAAACAAAACACCCCAGACACTCCACTATCAGCCTAAAGGGAATAAACTCTGCACCAGTGGCTCCACCAGAAGCTACTGAAAGTCCTCTCTTGTTCCTTACCTTACTTGTTCATTATCTCACTAAATCTGGGTTTTATTTTAAGTATAATCTTGGTCTTGAATTTCTTAAATGTCTAATGCCAGACTTAGAGATAAAGACAGTATATCCATTTCTCTTTAAATTACAGATAAATACACTCTGTCTTTCCTCCATGGTACTATAATCTTTTCACTGGTAACTGCATTTGTTCAAAAGTTATTAAAAAGTTCATTTAACTATTAAACCAAATACTCATGGAAAAATGTAAAAATATCTTATTTCTAGTAATTTGCACTACCGATAATTATAGTTAGAATTATAGTTAAACTAACATTAACAACAGGTCCAGTAATATGGGATATACAATTCTGACAAACCTTGAAGTTCAGGGGGAAGATTTTCACAAAAAAAAGTCCACAATTTTGGGGTAAATTAAAATATATACATTAATTGATTATAAAAATTAAACTTAAGAATGGAAAATATGTAATATAGCATTTAATAACCACAAAAGTTATTGACTAAAATATTATGATCTACTTCTAAAAATAGAGAAAAAAATAAAAATAGTAAATATTACTGACATATAATCAATCAGAAAGGTTAGTAACAAAGTGCAGCACAGAACTAATATTAAAATATAGATACAGAAGAAAGTCTTGCTTTAGAGGAAAAGCTTGGAAAACTACTGGGCTTCCTTATGCATTCACTAAAATGTACTTGTAACAGCACACTAATAAAGAGTAACAGTAAAGAGAATTGTATAAAAGACTTGTAATAATTTGATTTCGTGCTTCTGAAACAAAACAACTTTGATTGAATTATCTAGTAGTTTTAGAAAGGATTTCAAATAAATGAAGTGCAATATCAATGTTATTAATTTAATCATTACTCATAAAACACACATCCTGCCAAGCCAGAATAACTTCCATATTTGTTTAAATTTTCCTCTTCAACTCTCTAATTTTTCTGTACTCCAAGGCTATAAAGGTGAGAGGAGAGAACAACAAGCACCCACCACAAATATTTTTCCTGGAATTTTCCTAAGAGTAGTTCTGGACCTCCACAGACCTATAATAAAGGATGAGGACAGCCAGAATGCATTTCCCAACTACACTGAGTAGACATCTACCATGACATCAGGCAGAATAAAGGCAGAAAATGAGTTAACTAATCTGGCCTTCAGTATGCAATCAGTCTATATGATTTTAAGTGGCGTATTTCAGAGACTAAAACATTTATATGGAAGAAGAGAGGGAGCCTAGTTCACTCGTCTGGAACACCAGCTGTTTTCTGCATAGGATATCACCTTGGAGGTCCTCTACTCCTTTGGATGCTTTAGATACCCATTGGGCTTACACCACCAGCTTGAGAATAGTGTTCTCTTCCCATGTCTCAAGGGCAACTTTATCTCTGAGAAAGAATTCATAACATATTCTTTCAGACTCCTTAAAACCACAAGTGTGGCAACTAATACAGTCACTGTACTCAAATTCTAAAGAAAAGCTGTCCTGAATTACCCTTCCTCATTTAGAGGTTACCTAAGGATGCCAGTAACCTATATGAGCATGACAGCTTGAGAGAACAATCATTAATTCTCTTAATTGCAACTTCTGTTCCTCAAATCAAGACCATGAAAAAAACTACTTTGATTTATATAGAAACTCTGAAGATTTTGCATTATTTTACTGTCACATGGGACAAAAACAATGAAAGGCTGACACAAACGTTAAATTTTGCAGAATACCCAGATTTTAATTTTAACTTGTAAAATAATTATCAGATTTACTTCTGAAGTTACACAATATTACTTATCAAGGATGAGGGATGTAATTCAGGGCAACGAAACTCTCTTCTCTTATTTGAATTCCAGTTTAAAGTAAAAAATACAAGTATCTGCTTGAACCATGGAGGCACATAGAGGAACCATGCAACTCAGAAAGGTCTCAGCAACACACAAAGTCATTTCTAATAAAACATTAGTGAAAGAATATGATAAAAGAAATAGGGCCATAACATTTCCACAAAGAAAAAAAAACAACAAACAAACAAACAAACAAACAAAAAAACCAAAAAACAAAAAACAGGAAATAAAACTGCATTCTTTGAAACTGTACAAGAAACCACAATGATTCCCTAAAATGTCACATTTTGAAGAGTCTGGAGAGGAAAAAAAGATTACCAGGCTCTTTCCTTGACTAAAATTTACTGTTCAGTCATGCAATACACTGAGCAAATTTTTTCTTATCTGTAAAAGCACTTAAGCTGGAGCTTAACTTGAAGCATGTGAGAAATACTGCTGAAATCAATAAGAAACCAGTGTTTAAGTGCTTAAAGGTAAGCAACAATTAACGTGAATTGCTGGGTAGAGCCATGGTGCTCAGATCCTTGAAGAATAAAGCTTTTATGTTATAACTGGAAGAGTCTTTCTAAAGCACCATCCTGCAGTTATAAAAATAATGGCTTCTGGGATCAAAACAAATGAATGCTTGCAAATCGGTTACCAGAGGTTTCTGCTCTCCCTTGGAAGTGCTGTCTGGTGGGCCCGTGGACAGAGATTTTGAACCCTGTCATTAGTGAGACCTCGCATGAGCCCCGAGTCCCTGAAATATACTTTTGAAGTCATTAACCTTCAATCATGTAATTATACATCTGTAATAAGAACCAGGAGTCAGGTTTACTTTCGAAATTAGTAAAGACAATAAAAGTCTAATAGCCGAGTTCAAAGATTCAGAAGCATTATGTCTCCTGATCTTAATTTACAGCAGCTCCTGGAAATGAGATTTGAAAGGTAGCTGCTCATTTCCTCACTCGTGCTATGATCATCCTGGAGCTTGATGGTTGTTTACAACACTTTTGCTCATTTACATACCATATAGCAAAAATTATGTAATATGGTGGTAATAATTAGCTTTGACTGCAGGCAAAGTCCTGAATAAAGGGCTGTTTTCATGGTATTAAGTAAATGAGGAGATCTGTGACCTTTTTATAACTTAGTGGGGTCATTTTAGCCTTCACAAACAGTCACAGCTATTAAGGAAATATTTCTCATACACTTCCTTTTTTCTTCTCACTGTAGGTGTTGGTGTTACTATTTAATTTCATACAGACCAGCATATTACTAGGCACATCAAAGAGGACAACCCATATTCAGATGAGTACTATTAGTGCCACTATCTTAACGACCTGCTTACAAGTTACACAGAATTAAAATCAAAGGAATAATAAAAAAGTCAGCAATTGCATGTCCAGAGTTTCTTTAATTTTAATGAATAAGTGGGATTTCTGATTGGACGCACTGAGAAATTAATGAATATAACTGCAGATAAATTCTTATTTTTCTTTAAGATGATAAGATTGAAACTTCATAAAAATCAGATTGTTCCATTTTCTACAACTACGCCATTCTTCAGAAGAATTCATTACTTGCATTTAGACTTAAAGGCCAAATGTACTAATATCGTGGACAATTCTTTTAATCAAAAAAGTTTATTTAGGTAGATAGAAACATATGAATTGCCATCCTGGGTCAGAATAAGTTTCACCTGTTATCAAACACTATTTGGAAACACTTAGTGCTCCAGTGAGACATTTAAAAATCCTGCAGCAGGCTCATAGAAGTTATCTGCCTCACACCCTAAGTCTCTTCCTAATTAATAACAGAATCCAGAATGCTTTTATCCCAAAGCATAAATTTAACACTCATTACATCACGTGCTTATAGCTAATTAGCCTGACACTGGACTGGACTGCTCTACTTATAAAGTGTGATTCCTTTCTTAATTTTGCTGAATTCTTGATCCCTGTAACTTCTAGTGGCAATGGGTTTCACAGTATAATTCGCATTGTGAAAAACTATTGTAACTTTCTTTAATTTTAACCTTACTGAATATCCTCTTATGTATTAGAATAGAGGCAACAAATTCACATTCTGCCTCCTCTAATCATACAGTTTGGTATTTTATACACTTTTCTCCTGTCTTGCAGGCTTACAAATCCATCTGTCAGCATCTTTGGGTGATTGATGCTGTGGGAAACTGCAGGTCTGAAATTGCAACATCTTTTTCTGTGGCATTAGTTGATATGAATGGAAATGAGAGCTTGTACGTTGAGCAGTATAATCCAGGTACATACATCTCTTCATTCTGTCTTTACAGTTTAAGAACCCTTTGTCATTCATTTCCACAGGAAGAACCAAGAGTTTCTTTTCCACAAGGAAGCCGTAAACTGCTGTTGTTTTCAGTCCTAGAAACTGGAATATAGAAAAGCTATATAACTTAAGCAGAAACAAAAATAAAACTACCAGAGCATTTAGCCCCGGACTGAATTTATGCAGATAATCAAAACTGATGTCAAAGTCCCAAGGTTGAAGATAACTCACACCCTGTTTCACACATTACTTGGTGGCTCATATAAACAGGTCTCTCCACTGCAACAACACTGTCAGTTCAGAAACAATTAATAACATTAGCATCCTTTTTCTTGGTCTCAACCTGACGGATTAGGGTGGGTATGAACCACAAATGCTTGCAATGTGGCTAAAGAAAGTTCACAGCTGTGATGAATCCTTGGTCTACCATTACTGACTCAAAGGCTGCATTCTATCCAGTGGACATCAGTTTCCAGGACAATAAACCCAGGCTTTCATGAGTTCAATATTCATTAATGATTTTTTAAAATAATGATTTGAAATTGAAAGTAAAAATGGAATGTATTGAATTAATACCATAGTTACAACACGCTATTTTTGGACGGGAGGAGTATTAGAAAAATATGAAAGAGGAACCCTTGGGATCACTTCAGATGATAATATATATAGGTGAATAAATACATTATTATCCATGTGATTTCATATGAAAAAGAATATTAAAAAATTAAACAAGGAATGTGCACTGTAGAAAACTGTGACATTTTCTCTAAACATTTAAACTCAGAGAACGTTGTACGGTTTTTGCATATGAACCAAAATTGGAAAGTTCTTGCCAAAAGCTTTCTGATCTCTTTACTGGCACTGCAGTTGCAGCTCCAAGCCTAAAATTCACAGTGGCTACATGGCACTGAATTTTTGATGTGCTGATTTCAGACTGGCCCTATTTTGAGAAGGACATCTTTTGTGCAACTTTTGAGAAAAAAAAAACAACATGCAGATAAGCCCTTTTGGAAGATGTATTCAGTGGTGGAGTGACCAGTTAACATTCAATTTGTGGCTGGTTATGGCACTAATTTCTGCATTAAAACCAAATTCTTGTTGAAATTCAGTATTCCAGGCAGCATTCATACACTGACTCACTGAATGTTAAATGAAAGACTATTTTGAAAGAAAAAGATAAATCTTCATAAATTTACTCTGATTCTTATTCTATATTCCCATCCTACATTTCCTAACAAATTCTTCCTGGGATTTTATGGCTGTTTGTTTTAAACTATTTATATACAGAATTTTGCAATTTTCTGTTGAATGGAAAAGGTCTTTAAGTCTTCATTGTTGGTGACATTGGTAGCTACCATTCTCTCATTGCATCACTAAGAATATGACTTTTGACTGTGAATGTCAGGGAAAAATAAAATAATTAAATTTCAGTCTGTACCCTAACATACACCTCCGTATAATCCCAACTGCTTAGGTGAAGTAAAATCATCTTTCTTTTACTTCCCACGGCTGAATATCCTCAAAACAACTGCTTAGACATCTCTCTGAAGGATGATGTGCACAAGTCCATTTCTGAATCATCTTTATTATCGCTGCTAATGGGGTTGAGGGTGACTTGGATTCTCTTACATTGTTTTAAATCCCTTCCCGTCTGTTTAGACTCAGCAGTGATAATCATCCAGAGGCAATAATTGGATATCCAGTACTTTCATATGCCCTTCCTAACCTGCACATGCCACAGACAGCACTGCAAATTGCAGCCAACTGGATGCAGTCAAACCAAGAGGCAGGAGAGGCGCAACTTCCCCGGTACCTCCGCGACAAACAAGGACTGTTCCTCCTTTTAGCAGAGAGAAGTCTCATGCGTCTCTTCTATTTACTGCTCTTTGTTCTGTTAAAGGTCATTTCTTTTTACACATGATTTGTTATTCCCGTCTGCATCTAGTATATTTCCTTTAGAAATGACCTATTTATAATCATAATAATGCATTTCACTTACATAGTATTGTCCAATAATGGCATACTTTGGCATTTAACAGCACTGGTTTTTTTTTTTTTTATTCGCGTCCAACAACTACTGAGGCATGTCATTATATTAAACTATAGCATATACTCCTCTTTAATACCCTGTTGTTTCACCAACTTTAGATAAACAGTATACGTTACCTGATTGCCAATACATTTAAGGATAATCTCTTGAAACTTATGCTGTCTCAGAGTTGCATGCGGTTCTGGCCAGAAAATATGAGCCATGGAAAATTATTGACTTGCCTTTTTCCTGATTTCAAGATGGTATAGTTTTAAATATTTAGATGTTTTTTCTAAAAAAACAACAATACAATTTGAAAAGGATTCTGGGAACTTCAGCATCTGAAAAGATGTCAGGGAAACTGGTCTTCACATTTTTTTCAGAAGAGGTGGGAAAATGCCATGGATCTAAAGTTGTCTCTATACTTGCCAGTATGATATCTAAAATACTGATTACTGTATGAGGTATTTGGGCAAAATAAAGATTGTGGTGATTTTTTCTTTTTATTTCATAACCGACTTTTCTTATTCTAATATTTCCAGACAGGGGTAGAAATGAAGCCATTGCTCTCAGCAGGGAAATGAGGAAAGAAGAAGCTATTTAGAGGACACTGAGGGGGTACTGGTAGTTTCTCCTAGGACTTAACATTTTCAGAACACATCATTTAAGCACAAGAAAGTACCAAAATTGGTCACTTGGAATGAGCTGTCATTCTTATTTGCTTTATAACATCAGTTCAGAACAAATATTTTTTTTAAAAAAAAGGTAAATCTTTTCCTCTTTTTATTCATTTTTGAAGAGGTATCAACACATTTCAGAAGATTTTTCTTTGTGTATTATTGAGCTAACTGTATTATAAATTTCCTAATGAAACAGAATGCAAACTAAAAAGATATGTCTTTGTTCATCATCTCATAGGCATATTTATCACTAGATTTATTTCTATCATTAATGAAATGGTTCTAGCTACTGCAGACTTTTTGATGTCTAAATGTTTATATACATGTCGCAAAAAAAAAAAAAAAAAAAAAAGGGACTTTTTTGATAAAAGCATTTTAGGAGAGCCCACAGGAAGAAAAGAATCATTAAGAGATATTTTACAGGAGTACCATTGGGAACCTCACCAGAACACATGAGCAAAAAATAGATGCAAAAATGTATTTAAACAATGAAGAAAGTAGGTTCTATAGACTCAAATGCAGCAGACACTTAAATGTTCTTTGTCCATGGTTCACATCATATAGCAAACGGATTCTGTACAACTCATTTCAGAATCCTCTTATTCTTCTGCCCCATAAAGGTGAAGAGGTTACTAAAGCAAAAAGGACTTTTGTTTGTAAAGTGTCAAGTCTTTCCTCACAAGCACAAAATCCATTTGTGAAATCCCATGCTCCTTTTAAGTGGGAACTGGTTTTTGGGGTCATCTTCTGCACTGAATAATAGCCCCTGACATGGTAGCAATACAGCTGTCCTATAAGCATCATTACCCACTAAGACTTATGGATTCAGCTCTTGAGACTGTTTGGTCATCACATGAAAAAAGCAGGCTCTCGTTTCTCAGCCTTTACCATCATACAGCTCTCACTCTTGGGTATGAGTACAGATAGGATAAGAAAAACCCAAGGTGGAAATTTCCTCCTGAACTGCCCTTTCTTAAGGCTACTTTTGTGCATGAAAATCACCTTCTGAAGGGAATCGAAAACCAGTTCTTCCAAAAATGCCATCTGCAGGTCTGTTCCCATAATCTAATCCAAGCATGAGACAGACTAATTTACCAGCGTTGCCCATATTTTTCTCTTTTCCTCCTTCACCCTAATGAATACAGGCATGACAAAGATATATGACAGTAGAGCACGTCTTCGATGACTCTGATGAGGCACTTCAAAGAGGCAAATAAGCTGGGACTCCACTGGTTGCTGCTCCTTCTACTACTCTGAAAGATGGAAAGTGTGATGTAAAGGAGAGAGAGGAATGGTGTTAAGAGATATTAGAATACTGACACAAAATTTCTCACTATTCATCTGATGAGTTTTTTTGACTCAAGATCTTTGAGACAAATATATAGGTCTCTCCCCTTCCTACATCTTGTAGAGTTTGTTGGCACATGATAAAATATTTTCTGCAAATCCCCCAGTTTTAAATGTACTTCTAAGAACTTTTACACTATAATGTTTTTCTTTAGAGTTGTGGTATCATCTGCATTCCTAAATACATAGTTATTGGGGTTGGGGGTGCTATCTTCTCAATTCCTAACATCTAAACCACTCACAGTCTCAACCATGACATTCCTTTATTTCATAAGAAATATAAACAATCCACTCCATTCCCAGGTGTTATGCATGTTACACTTGTGCATATTTCAAAGGCTGGTTTCTTTCAGTAAGATATAGAACCAATGTTTTTTGAATTCTCTTCCCATTTTTATTTCCTTTACAGATTTGGACAAAAACTTCTCTTGTATGGCCCAGGAGAATGAGAACCTTTTATATTCTTGCTTCTTGATCTCCTCACAGTGAGGCTGGAGAATGACCAGGATCTAGAACCACACTTTCTCTACTTCCTAGAAACTTTCTTTGCATTTTCAGGCAGGAAGAAGAAGCACAGATCTGTCATCTTTGTATCCTGTCTATTTTCCTCTCTCTGCCTCCTCTGGAGTATGTTGTCCAATCATATGCTTCCCTCTAGGGCCTTGGAAAAAGACTTTCCTAGTTTGAGCTGCAGTCAAAACTTGCAGCTTTCCAAATTTCTGAGGAACATGTTGTTTTGGCAATTGCCCTTCTCCAAATTGTCTCCTGGCTCTTACTTGGACTACTCAGCATCCTCTTCTCCTTTACATACATCTTCTGGGAGATGCAAAAATTTATAGTCATAAGTTTCCATGTGCAATCTCTTTGAATTTCTCTCTCTACTCCTACCCACCCTATTCAGAGAAGGCAAAGTTTTTACAATCTTAAAACATATTCCTGAGGCCCATTTTGAAAATGAAAATAAAGTAACAAAAGCACCTATGTCTTTAAAGAATGGGCTAACAAGGTGTCAAGACAGAATAAGAGCTGAATACCTACTGCTTTTCAGAGTGACATCCGATGGACGACAGGATCATCTCACAGAACCACAAAATCACACAATCTTCATGATTGGAAAGGACCTCTGAGATCACCGAGTCCAACCATAATCACTGAGTTCAACCATAGTCTCTCACGTCTCCAAAAGAAGATGAAGGTGGGAAGTTCATTCCCAAAGGGAACACAGGCAATTTGGTGGTGTTGGGAAGAAAAAAAAGTGTTTGAAAACACTCCTTTCACTAGCATCATAATATTTATGAATGGACATATCTGAACACTAACAACTTCTCAACGTAGGTATGTACGTGACCCTTACAATGGGTTAAAAGTAAACCTCTAGAAGCCTCTCACTAGAAGTCAGAAGTCACCTAGTACATGTTCCAGAGCTAATTACAGTGTATGATGTATTTATAGAGCCTTATGGGGCATGGGGATTAAAAATGATGAGCAAAAAGGAGATGAAGAAAGAAATATTTTGCTGAGACATGATGGCCATATATGAGAAAGCAAGACACATTGTCCCACACACTTCTAAATACCAAGGAGATCATAGAAACACTCTGCTTCCCTGCACCCTTGGGATAAAATATTTTACGGTTTCAAAGTCAAGAAACAAGGAAGAAGTCTCTTTATAAAATTATTGGATTGTCCCAAGTAAAACTTATTTGGTCTCCATAATTCTTGACTAACACCCAAAGAAAAAAATTTAAGAAATAAAAAGTATATATGATTCAAAACAAAACTACAAATGCAACCTCTTTCTACAGATTTTGATATAACTATTATTATGCTTTGGCTTAAGAGATATACACATACATTATCTGATTTTCCTTTCGAGCACACCGATTCCACTTAACGTCATGTTCTAAAAGATGCAAAAAACTTTCCAGCCAACCACTCAAAGGCATTTCCTTCATTGATATTCTTTTAAAAAACTATTATTAAAAACTTCATTGATAACACTCCTTTCACTAGCATCATAATATTTATGAATGGACATATCTGAACACTAACAACTTATTGTTGTTCTTCTTTGATATTCTTTTAAAAAACTATTATTAAAAACTATTATTTTAATTACACTATTAGTCAATCTTGTCTTGCAGAAAAGGAACAAATACTAAACAAGTCAAATTGCTTACTTACTTGAAGAGGAATGGGGGTTAAGGAGAAGCAAAATTAAGCACAAGAGCTATTTGGTCGCAAGTCACTGGGTGCGTTTATTTGCCTATTTATTTTGACTTTCACCCTGCAATCTGCCTCGGCTCCAGAATAAAGGACTGAAAAAAGTCCAGAAGATAAAGTTGTCCTTGTGACAAAAAATTAGAACTTCTAGTACTTACTCCCTTTATTTTATTGGTTGTTGCCCTCTTTCTATTGTCTTTATCATCTGGTTTTACCTTGCCTGACAAAACACAGCAAATTCAAAAAATTAATTAAGGACAGCTACACTTCCCAAGAAACTGAAGTCCCAGCCTAGGACATGTATACTGAGACTTGCAGTCCTTTACCTTATGCTTCCCAGCTGGCCGGAATCATAATAATCTAATTTGTTCCTCTCTTCTTCAGTACCTTGAAGTTGTATTGATATTTCAAACTCGTAAAAATAGAAGCAGGATTCTACTCATTACTCTAGTTAATAGCTGAATAAAGTTCCCATACTTCCAGTCAGTCCAGAAGGCATTTCTGTTACTGTCTGAGGCCAGGAGCTCCTACTGATTCCATTGACAGTGTAGGAAGGAATTTTTTGTAGAGTATTTTGGAAGATCCATTTGTTTTACAAGGAAAACACTGTTATTTCTATCCCTCCTCAAAGGTCCTACACATACTACAGGTAGAATGATAGGGTTACTATTGCACTATGGCAGAAACAAGACACAGCTTTACAACCTAGGAGAGATTTGACACCAACAACGACGACTTCATTCTCAACTTTCGTCACAGGTCTCAGACCAATTACTTCCAGTTTTAATGGATGTTAAGTATGCTCAAAGTTGATGTCAATACTTCCAAAAGCTCAAGAAAGTGAGGAGGTGCACTGCCAAAAAAATTGTAAGACTGCACAGGTAAACCAGATCTCTGAAACTAACTCTTCTGTCCGTTTTTAGCACATTCATTATTTAACAGGGCTTTGAAACAAATGTTTACTTTGCCGTCTAAACAATTGAATAGTTTTGAAACCTTGTCAGGTTCCTTTTATAGCCTAGGTTTATCAGCTGCCTATCCGAGGCCCATTATCTATTTCAAGAGCCTAATTCGCTTAGCGTAGCCTATGTGTTAGCAGAATGATGTATATTACATTTGCAATTAATTCTGAGCTGGCATAATAATAAGAAAAAGTCTCTCATATAAAAAAAGATAATAATTACAAGATCTTAAAGAAGGACATAAAGATCCTTGGCAACTTTTTTTAACTTCTGAACTAAAAATGCAGATACGCTTTTGTCCTATTATTACACTCAAATGACACTGAAAGATTTGTATTAATAAAAAGTAAGAGATTACACAGACAGACATAATATCCCACAGCTGTAATGTAAGAATTAACCATTTATTAAACAATAATTCCCATTCAGTTCTACATATGTACATAATTAATTTATACAGAGATTTACCTGAAAAGAATAGTCTTCTTTTTTTAAAGATAAGTATTCTTTAATTGATGGCACTTTTAAAGGGATGCAAGGTTTTAAATTAAATTACATTAAATGCTTTTGTATTTACTCTGCATTAAACCCTATTTTATTTATTGTCATCTTCCCAGCATGGTCTCATCATGGTTGAAGAGGGCTGCTAATGTTATTTATATTATGCTGCACTGTCCTCTAATTGACCTTGTTTGTGCAACGGAATGGCTGCTTTTCTCAAGCTGCCAGCCCTTTATTGCTGCATTTTGACCATGCACTAGTGGCTCTTTGTGCTGCTGTTGAGTTCAAGAATCAATACTGCATTCCCCACAGCCAATAAAGGAAGCTGACAGCATGAATTAACCGAGTGTAGCCAGTTGCATGGAGGGCCATTGTCTTTAAGGAAAATCCGGACGATTACAAGCCTCCATTGCTTAGTGGAGATTTTAATGCAAAGCGCGAGGTTGCTGTAATTTAATTTTGGCCTGCTGCTCTGACACACTCCCCTTTGCTACTGCTTCATGGAGTCCAAGCTATTAATGGCTGCAGACCAAAACACATAGGGAGACAAAGGCAAATAGTCACAGTCGCACAGTAGCAGCAGTTACTTCTGATTTAACAGTGGTACTTCTTTTACATTTACTGGAATTGACAGGAACTCCTTTTTATTTATTTATTTTCTTCCCAGTCTCTTCTGTGTTGAACTCATACATACAAAATAAGCCAAATGAAAGCAAATTATCCCAACAACAGAACCACAAGGTGTCATGTCCCGAACCGTCATCCAAAGGAAGGGTGCATGTGGGGCAAACCTGGAAATGTGTACATTGACCAGGGCTCTCTCCCCTCTAGTCTTACTGAATCATCTCATAAGGGATGCTGCATAGCCACAGCTACTGCAGCAGTGTTGCAAAGAAGCACCTACAGAAAAGGCACTTTAAGTAAATGTAAAGTTAACAGTAGGACTTCTGCTGCTAACAGCACAAATGAAATCATTTTTTATTTAAAAAAGAGCAATGGCTTTTATTCAAGATGCTTTGATATTGAAAACTGTAGTTCCTTATGACAGGTAACGTTGATTCAAATGGATTCAAGCTCAGTTATTCAAAAGGACAATGTATTATATACAAACCATTTAACTCAAGCTTTTAACTTGTTTTCTCTGTTGACAGTGGTAGGAGAGATTGTCTGGGGGGTAATCTTTTTAAAGTAATACCTATAAAGTTTTATCCACTTACCACTTCAATAAAAAATCCAAAACTCTCGATTCCTGCTGCCTGCTTACCTGCCTTATAAATGCCTCAGGAATTTACCTGAGATAAAGAACTGAGGTTAAGCTTGATTTAAATGATATTTCTTCTAGATGATACGTCTAGGAGATAACAAAAGAGGTACCTGAATCCCTTAAGCAGTTTTAACTATAACCAAAAGACATTCTACACATACTCACAGAAGAGACCTTCTCATCACAGCCATTAAAAATTGTATGTTCCCTTTACACACAGACTTTTTTTTTTTTTTAAGGACTGTCTAAGCCCTTTAACAATTTAAACTTAACCTTGTAAGATCTTGAAGATAGGTCTTAATCCATTTCCCAGAAAGGAAAAATGAAGTTCAGAGTAAATAAGGCACATGGTCAAGTTATAGGGTTATTCAGAGAAGAGTAAAAGTCCTTTTTCCTGAGTTGTAAGCCTGGGAGTTGGTAGCAGTACACCAGATTTTTTTGATCACATCCCTTCTTTGCATAAGACAAGTATATAATTCTTCACGAGAGTGCCATTTATCTCTTCTGCCATTAGCCATCTTAGCGTTAGACACCTAGTTTTCTTCTATAGCAGTGGAAAGTAGAAGCACTTCAAGAGGATGAATCACCCCGGCCCAAAATAGCAGTTCAAGACAGCTGATGAACTGTGATCAGAACATATCTATTTTTTTCTCCACTGACAGTAGAGGGAGCCTGGGCAATTATCTAAGTTAACTTTTAGAATGCTAAAATGAGGTGAAGATAAGTCTCAGACTAGCTTTTTAACATTATATAGTGTGTTAAAGGGAATGGAGTAAATAATAGTCAACAGCTTGACTAGATATTTCTTTACAGTCACTGCCATTCTGTCTTCTGCAAAGCTGTGTGAAGAGCGCTACACACAAATAGTGTACGGGTGACCAAGAAGAGTTGTCGGGGCTTACACAAAGCATATTCCTTTGCAAAATGCAAAACCCTGGGGGACCTATTGCATCAGTGAAGCCAAGAGATGGGAAATTATGACTACTGTGAAAAGAAGGGGTTTATTCTCTTCATCCTGGACATGGGAGCCAAGCACTGGTCTCATGATTAAGTAGAAAACATGAATGCTCAGAGTATTTTCCCCTGAATCCTCATATTTAAGGGTCTTTTACTAACTACTTTACAACTCTGCCATGGGCTTCACATCTTGCACTGACAGCAAAGATGTGCCATAGCTCTTCCTTTCTGAAACCACACATAAATTCACCCTTCAAGAGATCTTCCTTGATAGACTATGTTTTGCACAAATTCACAGAGCAGAGGCATAAGTAATCCTAAAATTCTTCCTTATGTGAAAAGTTGAAAAATTACCAACTTTGAACACAATTTTTCTACAGTATAAACATCTTATAAAACCACCAGAAAGAAGCAAAACTAACTAACAAAAAAATAAGGTAAAAATAATTTGGAGTGACCCACAAGTAATCATCATCCATTGTACTGCAAAATGATGAAACTGAAAATCAATGGATCTATGGAAGAAAGGATCAATAGATATAAGGAATAGTTAAGTGCCTCTAAGGGAAAATAATATGTGACAATAAATATAACCTAGGCATACAAGCTGACTCCTGGGAGGAACACAATTCCATATGGAACATGGGCTTGACCCTACTCCAGACAGTAGTAATTAAAACGATTTGACTGACATCAGAAGGAGCAGATCTGGAGCCTGAATGAGTTTTTTAAATACTGCTGTCACCACGGCACCTGAATATTACTGAATTTGTGCACTGAGAAAACTTAAGCATGTTGAACTCCAGAGTACATCCAACTCTGGAGCTCTCAGCACAGGAAAGGCACGGACCTGTTGGAGCAGGTCCAGAGGAGGTCCACAAAAATGATGAGAGGGACAGAACACCTCTGCTATGAAGACAGGCCAAGAGAGCTTGGAGAGAAAAGGTTCCTGGGAGACCTTATAGCAGCTTTCCAGTACTTAAATGGGACCTACAGGAAAGATGGGGACAAACTTTTTAGCAAGGCCTGTTGCAGTAGGACAAGGGGTAATGATATTAAACTAAAAGAGGGTAGATATAGAATAGATATAAGGAAAAAATCTTTTACAATGAGGGTGGTTAAATACTGGAAGAGGTTGCCCATAGAGGTGGTAGATGCCCCAGACCTGGAAACATTCAAGGTCAGGTTGGACAAGACTCTGAGAGACCTGATGTAGTTGAAGATGTTCTTGCTCATTGCAGGAGAGTCAGACTGGAAGACCTTTAAATGTCGCTTCTAACCCCAAGTATTCAATGATTCTGTGAACTCTTAGCTAAGTTCAGCACTAAGGTACCCAAATAAATCTCTCCCTGACTACAACAAGAACTTCTTACATGTGTTATTGGAGGGAAGAATGTGGCATCAGCTGTTGAAAAATATCATCAGTCACAAATGATCAAAAGTTTACCCTATTCACATAAGATTATTTTTCTAGCCCAACTTATTAATAAACTTGAAAATGCATTTCAGACCTTGTAAAAATGTTGACAGCTAGGAAGTTTGGAATCATTAGCAAGACCCAGTTTTAAGGCAGAAAACAAGGGCAGAGCACATCTAGCTTTCCTTTGAAAATAATACTTTATTAGGATTAAAACCAGCAAACGATATGGAAGTAAGGTAAACCTAATTTGCATCCTTCAGTTCAAAAGAAATGTTGCTTTGATACCACTGTGGTATATTTACAGTACACCCATGCCCTCCTGGGAATAAATGTTTATTAAAATTCTACTTCTCTCTTCTTTTTTTTTTACTGAGTGCTTTTTCCCCCCATCAGGTTTACGGTAGTGAAGCTATTCCAAGTGCACTTTAGATATAAGAACATTTGCTACTGAGTTACTTGCTGTGGTTGAAAAGGAAGAGCGAACATGGAATTAGGCAAAAGAGTGGTTTTATAAATGCCAGTAGTCACCACTAAATTCTGTACATTTGTAACATGACATAGGCACCTTGCTCTATGCCACTAGTGAGAACTGAATCAATGATTATGTTTGCATGCATGGCAGAATCTACAGTTATTCAAACCATGTTTATTTTTAAATCACAAGCAAATTAAAACGTATGCGGTGCAGATGTGTTAATTATCTGTTACTTCTTGAACTCTTGGAAGTTAATACTAGCTAATGAGGCTAAAAAGATATTGTTTCTGTTATTATAGTAACCTCTTTACCTATCTTACAAATATTGATTTTTCTTGGATATGCTAGATATGGTACAAATATGCAAAACCAGGTCCCATCTCAGCTCTGTGCAGTTTCAAATACAAATAATACTTAATGGAAAGCTGGAAGAGAATATTGGTACATGATTACTCACACTCACAAAATTTTTAAATTGCTAAGATTACCAGGAGTCCTTGCCAATCCCTCAAGACTACATCATTTGTCTAATTTCTTAGAGTCAATGAAGCTGAGTTTTGTGAGACCTGAAGGGAGTGTGGGAGGCTCTTGGTGCACCTGAGGGGAACCCTTCCCTCAATAGCACTCTGTATAGAAAAAATATTTTAAAAAAATTTGATGAAGCTTTTACATTTCCAGCTTCAGAGCCCACAAGCTGAACTTTGATATTTCAACTGGTTCTGATAACTGTATTCACATTTTTTAATTATTATTATTATTAGTTATGGAAATGCTGAGATCCTCTCTCAGTTGAAATTTAGAGTTTTTTGCCTATCAATATACAGATAAAAAATGTTTCTTGTTTAATGACTTCTCTCTGTCTAGGTAGATGGGAAGAACATATGCGTATCAAATGGTCAATTTTCTTAAAATAATTTATAGGCTGTTTAAAAAGGTTACTCACTTCATTCGCTACTGAAGTGGATATGCAAGGTAGCCATATGGTGTGAATAATACTTTTAGAACAGTTTTTAGGAAGGAAAAAGAAGAATATTTTATCACATAAAAGCCATGGAGAATTTAGGAAGGGAGAACAGGATGAACTGATTTAGAATTTGGAGAGCATATTAGGGTTAACACCTCTAATGAAAACTGCCACTTGAGCTTTAATAATCAAATGCTTCAATTTTAGGTCTCATCTGAAAGGCAGATCACATGGAGAATAGTCTGAAACTCTTTAATTGCCTTGTATAACAATACACATTTTTAAGTAAGTGAATGCATTACAGTTTTGACTTTTGTTCTGATCATTTTATGTTACAAATAGCAGCACACCCATCGTTCTTCTCATCAGTTAGCAATTTTAATGTTGGTGGATAGGATATTCAGTCTGCATAATACCTTTTACTCTTAATAGGAAATGTCTGGTTATGCCTTTATACACCAAGAAGAGAATAGAAGCAGTTGTCTTTGAAAAGACTGCCTTTTCTTTTGCTACAAAACTATATCAGTGTGAACTGGCATGTGTTGTTAACAAACTATGAAGCAGAAGACATTTGAAAGAAATATATCTCAATGATCGGTGTCCACTTCTGACTGATTTCGTATTAATGAACTGGCCTTCACACAGCTCTTATTTATACCATGGTGAGTTGCTGCAATTGTATTAATATCAGGAAAGTTCCTCCAGATTTACATCTGCAAAACTGAACTTGGCCCCACGTGGAGACATATAGCTGGTACCGTGTAGCCTCTCATCAGAGGTTTTGGAGTCTGTTCACAAAAGCAAGTGAAGAGGTAGGCAAGCAAAGGCTGACCTTTTAAGAGACTGGCAAATCTAGCAACTTGACACAAATAGAAACACTCAAATAGCAGTGGTGTTTGTTGACTCATGTGCAGCAAAAAGCTTTGTTTTGCTGGCCGTTTCCTGTGTACTAAAAGAAGATACTGCCACCTACTTCCCCGGGATGCTGTGAGGTTTAATTAATGGTGCTCTAAAGCACCACATGAATCTTATTCCTAGCTGGACTTTGTCCATCGCATACATTTGGTATTTTGAATCAACCATAAGTCCTTGTATCCATATGACCAATATTAAAGGAAATAGTACAGACAAAGTACCAGGAAGTAACAATTTTTGGGAGTCTGCCACAGACTCATTGATTTGTTGAGGTATCATGTGTCTTTCCATAGATTTGCAATCTCTTCTTCCTTACACTGCTTGCATCCATCTAAATAACGATGGGGAGCATATGGCTTTATTTTTAAACACTGGCACAAATTTCAGCCAAGCATCTCTTAGGTTATAAATCACAGACTATAGCCAGTTCTAGAAGACTGATGGCATCAGCAAGCCAAGGACTTCTTTCGGAGGGGTGAAGGGGGGCATGGCAACCACGGTCCTAGCCAGCTCCTACTAGGATAAACTTTTCCAAAGACAGTGCCCAAGAACATGTCTTAGTGAGAAAACAATATTCAAAGTACCAGGAGATTTCGAAGGTATTTTGGGAGCCACAAAATGTGTATGATCTTATTGTCTTGTAAGCCAGAAACATAAAGGATGTTGTAACTTCTACCCCAAATAGCTCCATTCAGATAAAACTATAACTTTGCAGAGATTGAAAGACAGACCTAAATTTGGGTCAATGTTTGGCCTGCCAGACTGAAGAAAGACTCACACTGCAAGTTGGTAAAGCTTTACTTATGCAAATCAAAGTACATAAACAATAATGAACTAATACATCAGAAGGAATTTTATAAACCATTCAACCTCATAAAATATAATGGAACCTTCATTTCTAAATGCTAATAAAACCTTAATTTCTTTAACAAGCTTTCCATTGTAAAAGTGAAACCAAAGCTCCTACTAAAAGGTTAGCTTTCAATGCAACAAAATCTGTAATCCAAAAAGCTGATATTCACAATGCATAGTGGCTTTTTCCCCAGTCTAATCTTCCAGAAACTATTTTTACTTTTTAAAGAAGGCTATTTCCCTTAATGATAGAGACTTTAGTTTGCATTAGATGATGCAGATGTATTGATTTTAATTTTTTTTCTCTTGACTGTAAGCTAAATTCAGTAATCTTGCCTTTTTGTTACACACTTGTGGGCATCCGCCTTGAACTAAAATGTCCTGTGGCCCTTAGGTTTCTGGGTTTTGAATAATGCATTTTAAGCGCAGAATATGTTAGGCTGGGGAATCCTTTGTGCCACCATTTTGTTGCTGCCTTGTGAAAGCAGCAAAAAGGCTATCAATATTTTATTGAATATAAGGACCTGTGCGGTTTTTGTCTGTGAATACACAAGGCAATGAACCAGAGTCTTGTCTCTGACAGACTGGTGTGAATGCTGTCAAAACCAATGCAGCACCTCCAGACACAGGCAGCGAAATGGAGAGCAGGAAGCTGGTTCAGACACTACTTTTTCTTGAAGAGTGTGCAGTTTTCAGGCTTGCCTTAACCCCATGCTATCTGCCGTGAGCACCTGGGGAAAAAAATGAAAGGCAATTTCAAAAGCAAAGCAGGCCTTTCTAAGAATATTGTTCCCACCAGCTGCCAAAGTTGCAGAGCAACAGCAAAGTCACAACAGTAGAAGGTATTGGATGGAAACAGGCCAGTGAAAGATACAGACTAGACATTTTTTGTGCTGCTGCTTGGGAAAAAAAGAATACAAAAAAATTTAAATTTTAGTTTGTTTAAGGCAAACATAAAAAAAAAAATCAGGTGAGGTTAAATATTGATTTAGAGGCTTCATGCTTGTCATTCAGGTCTGAAAATGTGAACTTCCTTTCTTTAACCAGAGTTCAAGTTGGTAATTCAGGCTGTAATTCCGATTCCATGTGTTTATATTATTGCATTATATTCAACAAAGAAGAACAGATAGGCAGTTTATGTGCAAATACAATGCATAACATTTCTCAGCCTTGAAAAGCTGATCATTTACAGCTTCAACACTTATTCACGTGCTTAATTTTATGGACTTGAAGAGTCCCACTGGAAAAAGATGTACCTGCCTCCGTCTTTGACAGATAAGGGCTCAGTTTTATGGATAATAAAAAGGTGAGTGCTTAAGCAATAAGGGTAGGAGTTAAGAACAGACCAGGGCTCCAACAGGAAAAGGTTGTGGCTTCAGTAGGTACTTATCAAGTGTTTTATAAATTCCCAAACCCGTCAAAAACATGGGACCAAGGGTCTTAAAAACACAACACACGCCTGTTGCTGCGCAGTCTGTGATTTTACATGTTATACCTGAATACCCAGTTGCACATCTGGATCGGAAAGAAGCGAGTGCATCTTAAAGAGGAAATCATATACCAGGCAGGATTGAAATTAACTTTGACAGAAGAAAAATATGTAACAGCGATGCAGAACTGTAATTCACGCAACGTGACCTAATTATTTTAAAGGAAATGCTAGCAGCATTTTAAAAGCCTGTGGATACACAATTGTTAAAATTTAATGTTGGTGTTTGTATGCATTGGAATTTATGGAAATTTGTGTGAAATTTTCACTCCTGTTTCCTCCAGGTCTCCTCTGAAACAAGACTGCGACCTCAGTAGGGTTATTCAACTTAATAAAAATTTTAAATAAAATAAATAAGTAATGGCCAGTCATAGCTCATTTGCAGGACATCAATCATACATTTGTAACTTGCAGAGTAAGACTAAAGAAATACAAGGTAGAAAAAAACAACTCAAGGCCCATCAGAATTCAACATTTTATTTGTCTATTCATTTCCTATATGAACACAATACATGTTCTCATTCTGTAACCCAGAAATGACCCTGCACCTATCCACATGTGCAACATAATTGATTAAGATAAAGTTTGGAGTGTTCCTTTTAATCTAACACTAATTGAGTAGAAAATGCCCTGCACACCACCTTTGCTCAAGTTGTTCTCTCTCTGAGATGCATTGCTTCCTCAGACACCTCTCTGCAGAGATATGCTTGGTACTTTGGAAAGATTCAACTCATCTAACAACAATGAGAAACTTGTGTGAAGTACCAGCAAACCGGGCACTCTCGGACTTGTCCCCATGTGCTCCACACAGACCTGCTCTCTGCAGCTGGGAAATTTCCCTGGCTGTGGTGAAAGAGGCTGCCTGTTGGAGGTATCAGCCTATCTGCCTTTCCTCTACCTGTATGCCCCTCTTTGTGACTGTAAGTGGAAGGAAACTTTTGGTCGCCAAACTTTTCACTAAGTTATGGATAATGGCTAATGAAACAAATCTTGCTTTCATGGAAGACCTCTACAGCCACCTGGGTAGTTCAGAAGCTTCTTAGGCTGGCATAGCAGTGGGATTTGACACTGCTTTTCCCCTCTACATTTAATGGCTCCTACCCAGCAGCCAGAGCCAGAAGGCTGTCAGGGAGCGAAAGAGAGGCCCAGGGCATCACGTTATGCAGTGCTCCCATTGCAGGAACAGTGGGATGGGATGGGGGTTGGAGGGGAACTATTTCTCAAGTAAACTATTTGTGTCACACATTGAGAGCTCTGTGTGGAACTGGTGACTGGATTTTATGCATTGAGGTAGTTTCTTCCCATCATCCATTACCTTGTAGTCATCTGAAAAGACCATGTCTAGCACTCCATGGTGCTAAGAAGGACATTGTAGTGTCCATTGCCTCTACTGATGGCACCTGAATGGTCATGTCCTCCTCTGAACCTGAAGACAGAATGTCCTAGAAGGATGGAAATGGATTTAAGTGACTCCTTGCACCCTGGCACCTACCAAAGTCAGTCACATACCTTTGCTCTGCAAAGAGAGAGCAGATAATTAGTTGGTAAACAATATTGTGATCTTCATGTGACCCAGATTAATTCAAACTCTTCAGCTGAAGCAGATCTCTTGCCAACATTGCAACACTAATGGCATGAGCTGAATATTACCGCTGTGCATACCCAATTCTCCTTCGGTGGAGGAAGGAGTGAATGCCATTCAAAAAGCAATGCCATGTCAGCCAGTGCAACAAGGTTGTACCTCGTCAGAGATAAGCAACCAGTTTCAGGGCTTTGAAGACAAGGTTTGTTCACCCTCTTTAGTGGAAGATCTGAATTTGGCCAATTAATGGTACACAAAAAGGAAGGAATAAAAGGAACATGAGGACCCTTCAGCTTAGAACTCACAATGATATCCCTTGTTGAACTCACCTCGTAGTTGGTGTTATTGCTGAAATGTACTGACCTGTCTACTTCCACTCACTATCTATGACAATACCTTTTCCGTTATTCACCCTTAGGGCTGTATTTAACTAATGGGAGAGAGTTTTAGTGCTCCTGACAATGCGAGACAGGTACCCGTAGCTGTAGTCAGTCTTGGCGTAAGGACTGTCCATGAATTCTGGCTCCAGCATACAGGTCAGTTAGCATCAACTTTCAGATTTCTGAGCTTTAATTTATTTATTGAGGCCAAATTACTTCAGTGGGAGCTGCAGCTATTCAACACCTCCTCTCGAATCAGGCAATTTTATTTAGAAGCCTAAAAAAAAAGGAGTCAGTACCTGGACTTAAGGCATTGAAGGTTTTGCATGTTGAGAATGAAACTGGTGGCAGTAATTTAGGCAGGCATTTTGCCCCTGGCTCCACAGGCTTCTGCTAATCATGCTCAGGTCTGACCTGTAACACTGCACAGTTTCCTCAGTCTTTGGACTTCCTTGACTTAACATTGCCAGATTAAAGCTAATTTCCACTGGCTGTGTGATGAACGTATTTTCTCAAAGGGAACCGGTTTCAATCCATGGTGCATTGGGACAGTGCCTGCCATACAGGCTGAGGCTGAGAGAGTTGGGGTAGTTCAGCCTGGAGAAGAGAAGGGTCTGCCGAGACCTTAGAGCCCCTTCCAGTACCCAAAGAGGGCCTACAGGAGAGATGGAGAAGGACTCTTGATCAGAGAGTGGAGTGATAGGATGAGGGTAACAGTTTTAAACTGAAAGAGGGGAGACTTAGATTAGATATTAGGAAGAAATTCTTTCCTATGTGGGTGGTGAGACACTTGGAACAGGTTTCCCAGAGAAGCTGTGGATGCCCCATCCCTGCAAGTGTTCAAGACTGGGCTGGATGTGGCCTTGAGCAACCTGGTCTAGTGAGAGGTGTCCCTGCCCATGGCAGGGGGGGGTGGAACTCGATGATCTTTAAGGTCCCTTCCAACTCAAACCATTCTATGATTCTATGATTTACTGAACGTGATGCTCCGTGCTGGTGGCAGTTAGGGTAAGGAGAGTAATAAGGGTATGGCACCTGCACAGTGTTGAGTAATTGTCATTACTGCTTTGCTAGCGAAACAGCTGAGCAAAGATGGTGGCCCACATTTCCCAAAATATATATAGCCTGCCTTTGGTGTTTGCAGCTCTGGAAAAACTGCTGATTTTAGCACTTGACTGGGGGCTGGAATTAGTCCATTTAAACCTTTGGTGCTCAGACTTGTGCTCACGGTTAATCCTGCAGGCAATTATATGCAACTTGCTGAGCTGCACTCTGAAAATCCACGAGTGGTATGGAGGCCACAAGTTCCAAACGGTTGGCCTTCTTCCTGGCTTCACTTCCAATGTTTTCCTGATTTTTACTTTTGTAGTAAAATTGTATTGCAGGTAAGACTCTGTCTTTTTTATTGTTGCTGTTACTATGTGAAAACAACACAGATGATCAATCATTTTTGTAGGTTTTAACTCACCTTAAGATTCATTCACCCTTTTGAAAATGATTATACACACTCATGCATGCACACACACATGCCAACTAGTTTAAAAATCTTTCCAAATAAAATCTGGATAAAAGGTACTTTCCTCTTTAAACATTTAGAAACAGGTTTATTTTTATTCCCAATTATAGCAACTACACAAAGGAGCAGTAAGTCTCAGAAGATTTGTCACAAATCCTCCAAGTCCGTGACGCCAGTTTCAAAGAAAACCATTGGTTCCCTTCAAAGAGGTAGTCTGCAGCTGCCTGATAAAAGGCCACAACCCAGTACAAGGTAATCATTAGGCAGCCGTTATTATTATTTTGCTAATTAGTCAAAAATCATTGGATTTCCTGTGGCTTCTTCCTGCTGAGCAATCATTTGATCTTGCTTATGTTGACAAACATGCAAGTCACCAATTGTGCCTCATTTATCATCTGACAAGGACAATGTTTTCTGCTTCTTGTGTGGAGAAGAGAAGACTAAGAACAGGAAAAGAGGCAAGAAGACTCAGATTATAACCTTCATTCCTTTCCACTTCCACCAATACAACGACAAACCCCACCAAATGAACAGGAGCCGCAGTGAGCTATAAAGCCGCTGTTAGATCCTGGGGAGGGGGGTGTGTTAGTGCAGAATTCCTACAATGAGCCTCACATAAAACAGACTGGAAATATTCCTGCTTCAACTGAAATGCGGAGAACACCAAGTTCCCAAAAGGGACCCCACAGCATTCCCCCTGCAACGCTGTTGAACTGTCAAAATGTGGCTAAATTTAACTGGAAGTGCTCAGGGGAAAAAAAAAAAATCATGTTACTTTGTAAAATGTAAAGAGTGAGATAAATTTGTACAATTCAAATCCCTAAATTTAGTTTGAAAGGCATTTCAAAACTCAGCTCCCAACATAGGGAGCATTCTTTCAAAGAATGTACAGGATGTGTATATGTGGATGTTTATTTATAGCTATTGCTAGTGATGGATATGAAATTGTTTTGGTCTAGATATTTCTCTCTTGGTAAGATGGTCTTTAGGCTGCTCAGATGCTGTTGAAAAACAAGCACTGTATTGTTTCTATGGGAGATGCAGTATGTTTTTCAAAACTCCTTCTTGGTTGTTGCGTACTGCAGCTCTTTTACTTGGCAGTTTAGCATATCACAGCATTATTTTTCTTAATTTGTTTTATGAATTAGTATTACCATCCCCCCGGGACAGAAATAAATAATGGAATGCTGATACAGAGGTGAAAGAATCACAGTAAGCATGTGGGAATAAGAAAAAGTATTTTAAAAGATATAAAATAATTACTTTTCTGTATCAATCATTTGGAGGAAGACTAGGACAGACAGACAGACAAGTATCTCACTCGGCTTCCATACATGACTTTAAATTGGTGAGGCAAGCTGCTGAATTTATATGACATTGACATCTGTGTCATAAAGAAAGCCTTGATGTCACTCTTTAATGCTTTTATATTGAAGGGTTTTCATTATTCAAGAAAAAAAAAAAAGTGGAAACATGAGCAGGCAGGAATGTGTGTGAAAAATAATGCATTCTACCACTTTTATGGAGCAGGACAAATCTCTCATAATTAAGGCTTGTGCAAAAACCAGATTTAAGTGCACATTCACTATTTGCTCAAACATATATTTTTCTAGGGAGATAATAGCGATTGCTTGACTCTTTTATTTACACGCAGTTTAAATTGGCTTTCAGAATACAGTTTATACACTGAATGATCTCAACTACTTTGTGAAATTACTGACGCGTTCTTTTTATTGAGGCTTACGTATCCTACGGTAGCAGTCCTACCACCTCTTTGCAGCTTGCCGTGCTGCTGCTAAGAAGTTAGAAACAGAGGCGCCGGTTTTAATTTTAAAGAGGCTGCGTTTTTTTCCCCTGCCTTAATAAATCAATCTCGTATGACAGTGTTGGCACTCCTTTAAATGGGTCAGGCCAGAGCGTGTCCTCAGTTCACCTCGCGCGGCCCCCATCGCTGATGACCGATAATTTGATTAGCCGTGCCAGAAGAAATGATGGGGTTCGATAGATGTAAACACAACCAGCCGCATCCACAACACGTCAAAGTCAAGAGGACTCTGCCTGCCCTCCCACTTCCCCGGGAGCCGGAGCAGCCTGTCGGGGGACCGTGCCCCCAGCTCAGGACACCCTGTCCCCGCTGCCTTCGGCTGATGATTTATGTCAGATGAAAGGGAGACGGGGCTGAAATTTTCAAAAAGATGAAACTACTCTCTGATTTTAGGCACAAACACACAAGTCATTGCCCAACGGAGCATTTAGGGCTCCAAACAGACCAACTGGGGAGAAACTATAGCCCCACTGAGCTCTTTCCCACCGACCAAACCGCACTGCCAGGATTTCCTTTTGGACTGTTTGAGGTGAGGAAGGCTTATGGATTTTAAGGAATGTGGGATTTGCAAGGGCACTCCTAACAGTGCTCAGCCATACAATTCAGGATTATTTTTTTCTTTCAAAATGTATTTAATTAAAGAATGCTTTAAAGAAAAAAAGTGAGAAAGGCTCCTCAGCCTCTTCCGTGTTTTCCCTTCTCAGGCAAGGCCCAGCTTGCAGAAATGGTGACAGTTCATTTCCCAGCTTCTCTACTGAGCATGTGTGAGGAAGCAGAACTGAACGAAACATGCAGACATTATACAGGGATATTTATTGGCAGGCTGGCTTGGTTTATTCTGTCCATCCTTCACACCTTCTGCACATTTACTCCATGTACAGTGGGCTTTATTGGCACTGCTTGATAAAGCGCTTAAGGTCTTTGCTGGTACAGCGGCTCACAGAAACTTAATTTCAGCACTGCATGGGGGAGTATATATGTTCTCTTAAATTTTAAATTTTTTCAGGCCAATATTTGGGTTGGAATGGTTTCCTATGCTCAGCCAGGGCAAAGAAAAAGTATTCATAGAATCATAGAATGGTTAGAGTTGGAAGGGACCTTAAAGATCATCGAGTTCCAACCCCCCTGCCATGGGCAGGGACACCTCCACTAGACCAGGTTGTTCAAAGCCCCATCCAGCCTGGCCTTGAACACCTCCAGGGATGGGGCAGCCACAGCTTCTCTGGGCAACCTGTTCCAGTGTCTCACCACCCTCACAGTAAAGAATTTCCTCCTAATATCTAATCTAAATCTCTCCTCTTTCAGTTTAAAACCATTACCCCTTGTCCTGTCACTACATTTCCTGACAGAGAGTCCCTCTCCAGCTCTCCTGTAGGCTCCCTTCAGATATTGGAAGGCTGCTATGAGGTCTCCCTGAAGCCTTCTCTTCTCCAGGCTGAACAACCCCAGCTCTCTCAGCCTGTCTTCATAGGAGAGGTGCTCCATCCCTCTGAACATCTTCATCATCTATTGTGAGATGGAGATTAACACCAACAATTAAGCAACGCACAGCAGACATCAAGCATTCACCATGACATCAGGGACCAAAAAGTTCAGAATTACTTCAGTCTAATAAATTTATGCAAAAGGTTAGTTTAAGGAAATAGCAGTCTGCTTGTAAAGACATTTCTATCTAATTCTTGGAATAAATTATTCATTTCAGATTATTAGCCTAGATGAGAGCAGACGTTGTCTGTTTCAAAAAATAAAAAGAAAAAAAAAAGAAAAAGAAAAACAAGAATAAACTGCTAAAGAAAAAAGCACATAAATAAGGACAAAATATAAATAGCTTTTCTGACCCTAACAAAATGAAAGACTTGTAGGCTGTGCCTTACCATGAGATTATTCATTTTTATTTTCCTCCTGGTAATGCCACAATTTCATTGCTACAAAGACACTTAAACCAAAATGGTGACAAAATGTTTACATGTAAGGACTCAGGTTTGGGAAAATGTACGTGAATGTCCCCCTGTTCTTCTTGGGCTTTTACATGTTTTGCTTTGCTGTGAAATTCTGCATTTGCCACTTGTTTTTGTTCTAGAATGTTAGTGACTTTTTAAAGATTTCTTATATTTTCATACACAAAGACTTTGGCAGAGGCAGCTCAGAATATGGAGAACAGTGGAATACCAAGTTCCTAAAACAACATCATTATGCATCTTAGATATGACTGAGTTTAAGAATGACAGAAGGACATGAAAGCTCTGTTTCTACCTTGCCTGACAAAGAACAAAATTAATAGTTTGGATGAATGCAGTATAGCCACAAAGGACAATCAGAGTAAATCTATAATGGGCTAAAATTCAGTGAGAGCAATAAAGGGGTCACAGTGGTTTGAAGGATATGAGAAACGACTTTAATACCTTTTTTGGAAAAATATATCTGTAATGACCTTTTTTCTTAAAAATATGTATGTTTACTCTTGTATTACTCTATTTTACTCTATATTACTATATGTCTTATATCTATGTCTATCTTATATCTATATTACTATATATTTTGTATTACTCTACATGTATACTCCATGGTATTTACTCTACGTGGATCTTTACTCTTCATGTGTCATTTGTTTCACACCTAGTATGAAGGCAGGGGATATCCGGGAGGTCTGAGAACATCGATTTCATTCCTGAAGAGGGACGTAGCTGCTGCCAGAGCTCTTGGCAGCCAGTCAACCCTCTGCAACTGAGTTCAACGTCAAAACTGCACCTACCAACACCCCCAGAGAAATCCCAGCCCAGCACCCCAAAGGAGTTTTGTGACTGAGGCTGATTTCCCACTCTTATCCCTGTATTGCAGGGGCGCAACCATGGGTGCCTCAGCTTGTGTCCACCTTCCTCATCCCTATGGCCCTGCCCACACATCCTGGGCATGTCTGACCCTGCTCACCCTCACTGGGCCTGATCCTGACCCCCACCCACGAGCTGACATCCCATCCCAGCCTCAGCCTATCTCTAGGGAGGTGCTCGATGCCCAGGTCTGGGGCTGCCCCCCCAGCTGCCTCCCCCTGAGTGGCAGGGACAGAGCTGGCATTGAACCTGGGCAGCGAGAGCCAGCGACCATTGGAATCCTTCCTCTCCCAAGCAGTACCTGAGCCACCAAAGCCAGGACCAAGCATTCATTGGTGATAATCCTAGAATCATAGAATAGTTTGGGTTAGAAGGCACCTTTAAAGGTCATCTAGTCCAACACCTATGCAACGAGCATGGACATCTTCAACTAGGTCAGGGTGTGTCAACCTGACCTTGACTGTTTCCAGGGATGGAGCATCTACCACCTCCCAGGGCAACCTGTGCCAGTGTTTAACCCTCCTCACAGTAAAAAATTTCATCCTTCTATCTAGTTTAAATCTTACCTCTTTTAGTTTAAAACCATTAGCCTTTGTCCTGTTGCAACAGGCCCTGCTAAAAAGTTTGTCCCCGTCTTTCCTGTAGGCCCCATATAAGTACTGGAAAGCTGCTATAAACTGCCTCTTCTCCAGGCTGAACCACCCCAACTCTCTCAGCCTGTCCCATAGGAGAGGTGCTCCAGCCCTCGGATCATTTTTGTAGCCCTTCTCTGGACTCGCTGAAGCGTGGTTTAGGCAGTGGATGAGCATAAATCCCTACGGATGTGTTGTGCTTGTGCAATCACGCGTCAGAAGAACACCTGCAGCAAGGCAGCATAGCAAAATCCCAATGCTGACTGTTAGCTTTTTGTCTCTATTTAAATGAGACACCGTGTTCACACTATGAAATGTATTTATACAGGAAAAAAGTGGTTGTCAGAGACAAGAATTTGCCACCTTGTAGAGGTCCATGAGCTGGATTGAATACAACCTAAGACCCTGTCTCTAGTGTTTTTTCCTCAGATTTTCTCCGGAAGTCCAGGACTAGCAAGTTTAACAGAAACATGAGACATTACACATTACACACTGGTCGGAAAGGACCAAAGGGTTCAGCAATTGGCACACAAATGTATTCCACCACAGTGTACACAAGTGTACATTTATTTATGTCTTGAATAGAAGAGGGGTATTGTTAATTAAACAGCAGATAGGTCACTAAAAATTTTATTCATAGCTTGTTTGTTTTTGATGTCTCAAAGGGGAGCCGGTGGTAGATGTGCCCTTTAAACCGTGCAGCTGAACTTTATACTGTTCTTAAGACAGTCGTGCTGCAGCGAAACAATGGTGTGCCTGAAACATCTCCAGAGCACATGAGCGGCCGTCACCAGCCCTGCTGATCACTGCAGTCACTTCATGTTGGGTAAAGAATTAGTGTTGATGCATATAGATGGGACAATTATCATTGTTTTTTTCTGGTATACCCTCTTTAATAATTCAAAAAACCAAAGTTTGAAAATGATCCTGTTTCTATGTTAACTGTGTAATCCAGCCAGTCAATAATCTGCATTTATTAAATCACTTCCTAGGTTTCAGAAGTAACTACAACTGCCTTAATTTTGATATGAAGTGTCTGCACCAAAACTGGATCAGCTATAAACAGCAATAACATGTCTTGTCAGTGTGAAAAGAACACTGGTTTCCTCATAAACTTGGATTTACCCTATAATGACCTGGGAGAAGCCAAGATTACAAATGACAAATGCGGCTTAGTTCAATGGGATTATACACAGAGAGGTGAGCAAAGAATCTATAGTAATTTGACTGGCACTAGAAATAGTTCCATACTTCCATGTGGATTGACTTTTAGCCATATCTCTTCAGCAGACAAAGGGGAATAAGAACTAATCTGGCTCTACATAGTACAGATCTTCAACACAAAGCAATATACAAAATATCTGAATAATATGAAAATGAATGCAGGTGCTTCTTGCTCTTGATATTTTCCTAGTCATTCACCAATGTCAGTGAAGAGCCATCTGGGACCCAGGTAAGTCATGCCCTTGGGTTTTTGTTTATAAGTTTTCTGGGTTTACATTTGTCTTCCTATTCTTACAAATAAAGGAACGGTAAAGTCTGTGGAAGGACATCCAATAGGAACAAGGAACTGGAAATGACCTCATGGGTTTTAAGTCCAATTTACCTTATTCGCACATCAAATATCATGCAAGAGATTTGGAGGGGGTCATGGAGTGGCTGGTGTTCTCACCACAGAACAGCTCCAACCCATTTACTTCTGATCTGCAGAACTGGACAAGAACTACAACTATAATGTGCTACAGGAAAACAGCAAAAAACACTGAGAATTTTGCCAGTGTCCCAAATCCCTGCAATAATAAAGGATGTTGTTCAATAAAGTTCTCAGAGATTCTAGGGGCTGAATCCTCACTCATTTTATAGTGTGAATAGAATACACCACAGTGGTGTCTATATATCTAAACAAGGAGAAAATAAACCCTCTTAAATCTATCACCAGATTTGGCTCAGCAATGATCAAGATGTACCCGGAAGCTTCCTAACAGAACTTAGCATCACTAAAAGCACCACTGCAACCTGCTATATCCTGCATCCAACTCTGGTGAACATCTAACACATCAGAAAAAGATGGAGAAACCTAGAAGCTTAATTATGCATTTGCGTAGAATAGTCCTTTCCTGGGTTCCACACACATTCAGCACAAGTCCTGAAGCTTGGGATTACTAAAACCCAAGTACAGGGAAAATGAGCCTGTCACCTTTCACCTTTGATAGTCCAAAATATTGGAAGGCCAATGATTCATAACACAAACCTTATTTGCTGTTGTCAACAATTTGCTGCCAGGCTACATAATTTTTTTAAAAAACTTTCAAAAACATATCTTAAAACAATTTAAATTGCTAGCCTGGGGTACGCTATTTGGAAGACCACTAGAATCTTTTTTTTTCCCTCCTAATCTAAATTTATTAATGATAAATCAGTGTTCAGTCAGATCTTTGAATCACGCTCTTCAACCAGAAATTGGTCTTTTTGGAAACACTGAGATAAGACTATAAATTAGGCTTGTTAAAGAGAAAATCTGTGCTGGAAAGCTATGAGTCTATTGTTAAAAGCAGACAGACAGAGACAGGTTTTCCAAGTCTACCAAGAGAATTACACAACTGTTTTCTACCAAAAAGCTGTGGGATTTGAGTACTTTTTTTATGCTCTGAAATCTCTGAAAATTTTCTACATCCCTCAAAGGATGTACCTTGTCTTCACCACCTCTCTGAGGAATCTCATATACATAGAGATGGGGAGAGGTAAGGAAAAATCCCCAGAAGTTTCCACAAGGGGAAATGCTTGGGGAGAGGCACAATTACCTGTCACCATCTTCTGGTCCTGGTTTTGAATTCTGAAAGAACTTGCTATACTCTTTACTCTTTCTATGTCATGTAAATGGGTCACGAGCATCTTGTGCCTGACTTTGGCATAAACTGTAGAGGGAGGTCAAGTAGTCTGAGCTTTGAGATTTGGCCCTGACTCATTAGCTTGAAGGAGGTTATCTGGGTGTCAGTTGGGCTGCCTCTGTGCTTAAAAGTGGTCTGGAGTCCAATTCCTAATGGACCAGGATGTCTCGTCCTGGTGATTCTGGTTGTCTCCAGTTTCTCACCGGATTAATCTCATATGACTACAAGACCACACACTGACAAAGCTTCTAAGGACATGACAGAAGCACCAAAGGAGAAATTAATATCTGTACCAGGTGATTCACATGGAGGTCATGACCAAACTGAGGCAGTTAGAAAGCAGTAGCCACTTAGATGATCTCTTTCTGCAAGCTGGTTTGTGAACTACTGGTACCCTCTCACCTGGTTGTCCTACTGGGAGTTTCCCAGGAGCTGATTTGCAAAAATGGGTCTTTCTACAGAGCATTCACCTACACCATATGTCAGCTCAGAGGCTGACCCAGCTGACAGGACCTTTACTGTGACACAACCCCAAACATCCTATGACAATTGCCTTAAAATAAGAAACTGGGTCATTCCTGCAGTTGTATTCATGTGAGCAATTGTTATGCACTGAGGTAGTGTCGTTACAGGAATGGACTATATTCACAAGTAAGTGTTTGAAACTCTCTCCCCAGGAGAGTAGGTGCATCACTTCAGTTTCTCTCTTCTTCTCCCAGGGCTTCTGTTTGGTGTAACACACATATATACTCAACTGTAAAGCCCACCTTTCATGTGGTCTATTCAGTTTTCCAATTGACTTAAAAGAAAGGTCTTATTAAAGACACTGTAAGAGGTTTGAACTCTGTCAGGAATGCCCCCTGTGAGTTCAATTCATATTACTTTGCCCACTAGGCTCATTACAAAAAGCAAGTTGAAACCTGCAGCTTTCTGAATTCACCTGAGAAGCTAAGATTGGAGCATAATAAAGAAGGGCAGTGCGGTTCTCTCGATAGGCCCAGGTACAGCTCCGTTAATGTCCTCAGGAGCTATTGTATCTATAGTTAGAAGGAAGAATTTTCAAATGTAGTGCCTAAAATTCAGGTGTCTCTAACTCTGCCAACTTTAAATACTACATTAAACATAGTTTTATGTGTCATGTGTCTAAATTTAGACACCCTAGTTTTAAAGATGAACTTATAAAGAGGACAATACATATCTAAAAGAATACAAAAATGCCCACTTAAGAGTACTTTTGACTTCTTAAAAATACTTTTTAAAGCTTTATGAAAGGCCATGTAAGTATTCTTCCTACTTGCATATGAATAAGAATATGGTAAGGGCAGCATGATCAGAATTTAAGGAGGTGATCTTTATTTTCTTCTTAGGCCAATTTAGCAAAAGTAGCTTCTTGAATTACGTAATATCACAAATAGCACTTCCTGGGCTGTTCAAGTTGCAGAACAGGATAATCAGCAAATGGCTCCGATTACAGTCATCACAAAATAAAACAGTGTGCAGGCAGTCATTTAAGATTCATCACAGCTTTGCCCGTTATGTGTTCACTCTCACTGGTACAAAGAGGATGGAAACTGGTACCAAATCAGAACAGTGGTACTTTACTTTTTCTTTTTTTTTTCATGGCTGAAAAAGCCTCTTAAATACTCAGTTAAATAGTGGATAATTAGTCTCCATTGTTTCAATCCAGCATAAACTGTGCAGCTATATTACCTCAGCCTAACTGGTCAACTGGCTTTGAATCAGTGTCGAGCTTAAAAAATGCAAATGAGAAAGAAGTCCCATCATGTGAAGCTAATTCAGAGTATTTTTATTATTTTAATCAGAATAGATAGAAATGTTAAGAAGTATGAGATTTATGAGGGAACAAAATCAAATCAAACAAATAAAATACAGGTCCAACTCTCCATCTGTGGGTGTGTGTCTGGAGAGGACGGTTGAAAACTCTATTTTTGATATTTCTGTCTCGTAAAAGGAAAGCATGAGCCAAATACTGATCTAATCCATATTCTCACATCTTTATCAGCTTAATCAAACTCTTCATCAAAGTTTGCCAACAAAAAGCTGACATGCAAGACAAAACTTTAAGAAAATCAATGCCAAATAATTGCCCAAGCCATAAGAAAGAATAAACTTGCCCAGTGCATTATGTTCCACCAACATTGTGGAGAGTTGTAAACCTAAAAGCCAGAGGAACTAAACAGCTCTTATTGTGCATAATATACTTTATATACCAGCAGGCAGCACAAATCATTTCTTCACTGCAGTTCAATAGCTAGTCATTTCTTCTCTTCTGTATTCAATTCTGCACCAGAACCATGACTTAAATGCTGTGCTGCTGTCAGTTAGTTGGCTATCCTTTCCTGGGCTGCCAAAGGAGATGCTTACAAATGCAGCTATTGTCCCAGTAAGCAAGCATCTCCTGGTGGGACAGTATAAGATACATTTTTAAGGACATGGCTACAGCATAAAACATGCTGTATTTTACATCAGGCATTGTCACACACGGATGTGTTTCTTTTTCATCACTTTTAAGATGAAAGTGTTGTTGGAAGACTAAAAAGTGGACGCTATGTCAGAATGATAGGAGATCCAAGGTGTACCTCGCGGTGTAACACTGTAGGTTTATGGATAATATCAACCATAAATTTCAAAGGATACAGATAACCTAATTTCATTAAAGCAAGTTTAAAGGTATCCTGAATATTGATAGAGTTTATTTGTTTGAGTGTACTTGCCCTAAAAACCTGGATTTCTTTTAATTCTATTCAAGGAAAGATTCAAAAATTCCTCATCTGCAGGTAAAAGTCTTCCAGTATTTGAGGACAAGCAAAAAGCTGTGGCTTGACGTGTGTGTACAGTTTAACTGGTGTTTCAGGTGCGAGTCTAACGCTTGCTAACTTATTCTCAAAGAAAAATGTTGAAATCTCCACAAAGGATGAAGACTCACTTGAAAGTCAATATTTCTTTCATAGCGTGTTGGTTCCAAACATGAAAGCAAGGTCCAAGCACCCTGTCCCAGTCTCTTTGGGATCCACAGAATAACCAAGAGTGGTCTAGGTTCCACGAGTAACAACCCCTCCTCATAGTCTTAAAAGCAATTTTACTGAAAAACACTTTGGTAAAGAATACTCGCTAATGCTCACTACTTGTTGTCAACGACTATTTAAACTGAGAAATAAGGGCTGATCAATTTATTCAAGTAAAATGGATCATTCTATACAAGCACAGAGGATAGTCAACGCCCTATATTCAGCCAGTGCTGGAAGAAGCATATCATACCACAGCTTATGCTGCAGGACTCGGTTGGTATCGGAGACAGTTCAGCTCCTGTAAGTCGGTGAATATAGCACTTTTCCCCACTTTGGATTAGGCATAAGGCAGTTTCTTACGCTGATACTATGAAAATATTTACCCAATTTCATTTTCCTGTAGGATGTTTTCCTGAATCATGAGGCACACCTACTGCAGCTTTCAAACCACAACTTTAAGCCCAATGCATTTTCTTCTCAGGCCAGGTATTATTGCAGGCATACAGTAGTGATTTTGTCACTCTTGCCTTATTGCTTTATAAAAACTAGCTTAAAATATTTTTGCTAGTAAAATGCTCCTGGTTTTCTTCAGAATCCAGCCTTGCCCCTTGTAGATAGACTTCTCACTTTAGATAGTCTGATGTTTATTTTCTCATCTAGAAGCGCATGACAGGACACGTAGAGGTTTCACCTGCTGGACGTGATGAATAACTGTTAGTGGGTTATGGCACCCAGCACATAACGCTTACGAGGAAGAGGCTGATGCCTAAAACTGAGTGCTGGCGGACCAAACTGCCACTGAAAGGTGCAGAGGGAAAGGGGAAAACTCTGCTGTGTAGGAAAAGAGTCATCAGTACACAACAGATGCCAGGTCAAGCCTCCAGGAGACTTAGCACCAGACTGTAGGCAGCGAACAACTTAAAACATACACACATTAATTTCCTTACATTCCCAAAAGCATAGTGTAAGTATAGTGTTATATGGAGGAACAGAAAATTGAGAGCTTGCAATTTGTTGCTGGAAACAGAAGCAACATTAGGAATACCACCGTGTGCAGTGACCCTAACCATGACAACATCTGGAAACTTCTAGAGGTACTTCTTCTAGTTCAATTTCTATTCAACTTTCAGGTTGACTTTGTAGCTCAGTCTTTTCTGACTAATGATTTCTTGTGGTCTTCTCTGCCAGCTATATGGAAAGACTACCTGACATCTGTCAAGGCACCAATGTCATTCTTGACTATTTTCCCATTGCTATTTCTCTATTCCTATTCTCATGAGAATATCAAAGAATTTAATAATGCAGCTACATGTGGGTTATAAAAGCAAAAATATTTTTTCAATAGGTGTTGAAATAAGTTTCATCAGTTCTTCCAGTTAATTCCAAAACTTCTTAACAATGTTCCTCAGAAATAACATTCAGCAAGTATCCGCAGACACAGAAGTTTATAGACACCCTCACTTATTCATGCTGATGGTCCAGGACAATTGTGATAGAGACATATGTCCATTTGGTTAAGCTTGAAATAAGACCAGAAAGGAAGAAATTTTTGAATAGACAACCTGTCTTTAATAATGAATTTTCAGCATCAAATAACAGCATTTGAACACTCTTACTGGCATTTTAGTTCAACGTCTCAAATACGACAGACCAAAGACATAATTTATTAACAGTTGGCAGTCTGGCACTGACTGGGGTCCAACTTTTACTGCAGTGTGCTCTGATTTTTTTCTTTTTCCTTTCAGCTTATTTTGACTTCTTAGAAGAGCTTTATCATTTGCTAGTACACTACTCCAATCCCAGTCTTACTGCTGATGGCATACTAAATAAACCACATACCCAATTCAAAAATATTTTAAAAATATTACTGTGGCAAGAAAACAATAGGTAGTAATCTTAGGTAAAGCTTAACCCTTGTGTCTTAGCTTCCTTTCTCTTAAAAGGATAAGTTTGTTTGTCAGTCTTCCCATTGTGTCCAGCTAGATTCAGTTTGCTACTTGCACTTGAATTATTTGTGAATAATTTTTCTCCTCAAATATTTCAAGATCTTTCACCTTGATTTTGTGGCCACCTACAGGTCTTTCCAAAACAACCAATAGTGTGATGTTATTTCTTTTTCCTACTGAAATTAAAGTTTAAGCAATATCTCAAACAGAATAGTAGGATTATAAGGTTAAATGAGAATAGAGGTGAAAATCCTGAATTAGATAGGGATTGAGACTATTTATTAACCCACTGTCCTAGGCAAGCAGAAACGATCAGGCAAGGAGTCTCTCATCGGTTCAGAACCTGGACAGGCTTCACCATGATATCTCAATATCTCCCCATCGGTGTGGAAGACCTGAAGGACTTCAGAGTTTCTAAAGATTCTCCCTCAGAGTAAAAAACTACCTTTTCTCCATTTTCATCAGGAATTAAAGGGGAAGGAGTAAAGATAAAGCTGAAAACTAAGCAGCAAAAGGAAATATAGGACACAAAAAAGATAACCTTTCCTTCAGAAGTCATGTTTTTTAGCACAGGAGGGAAATTAGGCTTCTAAGTCCTGAACTTTCCTTGTCATGAGTTTACTGGGCAAGCAGTTCTCAAAGATCCTAGCAGTGTTATGTGTTCTTATACTTAAACAGTAAAGAATAAAGCCCAGTGCAGATGAGATAAACATGAGTCATAAACTCTGGATTTGCTACTGTTTTGGCCTATTGCTTTTATGACTGACATCTAGGTTACTTTAAACCAGGTCGCTTCAATTTAATTTGCAGAAGAACGACTGTGAAAAATATTCTTCACCTATCTTTCTATACTGATAGATGAAACGGATTTGAATCAACAAGTTTAGGATACTTTGATTTGATTTCTTTTCATTTTACAGAAGGGGAACGAAGAACATCACCATTGATATGGAGTGAGGTGGATCGATACAAAAAAGCAGGCCAGGTCCATTAAATGCTTGAGGTTCAAATATATGTGCTTTAAATACCAAAGAGCACCACAAGAGTGAATGATACAGCGAACATATCAATCAAAATGCTTTGGTTTTATCAAGCGGTGGCAAGACATCAGTACTCTTTTCACTCTTTCACTACATATCTTTTTTTACTGGTTGTACCTTGCATTTGTTTTTTAATGACAGATCTTAAGGAACACTCCTGAAAATCAAGTAGTGTAAAAATATCTCTCCGTACTCCAGAGAATGCAGGCTCAGCACACTATGAAGGCCTCATCACAAGTCTGTTAACAAAGAAAAATTTTTTTTGGGGGGGACGACTAAAATGCTTGAATAAACTACCCCAAACTTTTGTATAATGGCCCAACCTGTACACACTAAGACTGTGTTATCTACTGGTGTACAGAGAAACTCGGGGACACCTGGACTACTTGGTCTTGCTAAACCCCATTGGTTATTGGTCATCAACCCTTTCTTGCAATGAAAAGCTCAAAAAAAATCCTCCTTATTGACCTACTGCATAGTGTAGTGTATTGTTCCCTCTGAGGGAATTTTTACACCCTTTCTGCAGTTCATTTCCCATCTTGGGAAGCTTCAACAATATCTCCTTTAATGCAGTATATTTTCCCCATCTGCCATCAAAAATATGACGTCCACAAATATACCTGAATAGCAATTCACTGAATGTTACACCACTATGAATATATCAGATTTAGAAAGTCATTGTTGAGGGAGTTCCCAGTGTGGTGAAGTATGGTGTCAGTGATAAAATGAAATTTTTTTTTATTTTAATACTCATCAAATATCAGACATTGGCTCAATGAAGTCACACTCTGCCTAACCCCGGCAATACCAAGGATGTGCATATGTCCAAGTCTCTATGCTCAGCTGTCCAGCCATTTTTCTGTATGCACACAGTGCATTTACATCAGTGGTAGTTTTACACCCTCAGGAAGTAAACCCTCCTCAAGCTTGAACAAATCACAAGACTGCAGTCAAAATTCCTGTCTATGAGCTAAAAAGCAGATCCCTTTTGCCACTGGAATGAGCACAGGCTATGCGTTAGAAATCTGCACTGCAGATAAAGGATCTGCAGTATAGATGGAAGAAGCAATGCTGTCCTCATTACTTCTATATAGCATTTATTTTAAAAAAAAAAACAAAACCAAACCAAACAGATGATATACTTTCACCTGATAAAGGCTTTGGAACGGAAGTTTCAGTCTTATGAGTACACAGCTCTAAAGATACATGCTAGTAAATATGGCTTTCAGGTAAGATTTTTACCATCATTGCCTTTTAATGACATACCACCTTAAAAAAAAAAAATGTTGGATTTTAGATTTATCTCAAGTTTCACATCAATATTGCAAATAAAGCCTGGTTTAAATACACTGGAAACATTTACTTCTGACAGAATACAGGGATTCAATGATACATATATGTGTGTATATAGAGAGAAAAATATGCATATGTGTGTATTCACACACACAAACATTTTGGAAATTGCCCTCGTATACAAAGATTTTTAAAGTGTTTCTCTCTGATACACTGTCTTTTGAGAAGGCAGTGTGCACTTTTTTTGTACATGTTTTCACAGTACAAATGCACTGCCATAAAGTACGGAGCTTGTGCACCTATCAGGGATATTAAGAGGTGGAAAAGATCTCAGCCACCCAGTCCATCTGCCAGATGATACAAGATTATTGCCTGTATCACATTTTCTCTTGTTTCTCTAAGTCTAGCTAAATATCCTTCCACCACATGCTACAGGTTATTACGGTCCCTGATGTGCGTCACTCAAGTTTTTCCATTACAGCCAGAAGTTTCCCTTTCTTTAAGTAATCCTCATCTCCCACTTTATTCCTTTGTGCCTCTCAGTCTCCTCCTGTCTTTAATGACAGAGAGGCTGTGTCCTTTTTTCGTTATGTTTTTTCCCCCCACATCCCTGCACCAGCTCCCCTTCTCTGTGGCATGATTCATGACTTTCTTGGATTCACTTTCAAGTCTTTCATAGCCTGTGCCCTGGCCACCCTGTCATGGCTCATTCAAGAAAAATGGATGCATTGCTTTTTCCAATCAACACATGGTGATGGTCTTCACCACCAAATTAGTAAATTTTTTCAAAGGATACTTTGAAATACTTTTTGTGCTTTCTCTCTTCCTCTATTCTCCCTTTTTTTAACTCGCTTGGAAAGTGCTTCTCACAAATACCAGAAAATCCTGATAATGTTCCTCCTTTAAGGGCTATTTTACTACCACACTGAAAAAAGGGTAGCTGGGAGATAGGCTGTGGGTGACCGATATCATCACCTAGTGTGCCTTTACTGTCTTTATTGTCCTCTGTTCCTGTGTCCCTCTCCTCTCCACCCCTTTTGGGCAACCTATGGCCCCTATTATCTTTTAGCCATTAAGAATTTGGTGGCAAGGTCAAACTTTTTGTCGTTTCCCTCATCAGTTCCCTGATCTGCAACCAAGACTCCTAGGTGTTATGACACTACAAAATAAAAATACTAATTATTAATATTCATTGCCCTCATATATTTGGACAGTTATTCATGACTTCAATTCATGCTTACCACACGTTATATACAAGGCAAAATGACTCTTCCCATTGATATCAGCGGGATAATTTTAATCATCCTAGATTGTGACATCCGTATCTATTCTAATGAGGTAAAACCTCGTTAGTTAGCTTCTTCTACTTTCGTTGCCCTTCTATCCATTCCTCTAGATGCTTTGAGGCAATTTGCCAATCACTTGTGGTTCTGTATTAACATACAGCCAGTCTTCTAACCTGAGCATCCCGTTGCTTAGCTAGAGAAAACCCAGGAGATAAAATATTATAAAGAAATTACCAGCAGTTTGTTGCAACAGGAAACCTTCTCTCCTCCAAGACTGAAAGGAAATCTAATGAGAGGCGTTAATAGCAACACCACTGCTTCCCTCAGAGAAGCTGGAAGAGACCAGTGCTGTGATAGATGTAAGAGGACATTTTTTTATTAGGGCAGGGAAAATTTCATGATAGAAACTCCAGCTGGATTAGCTGTGGAGGTGTTACTTGGACTTCCCACAAACACTACAATCTAAGTCCCATCACATCAGTTTACACCATTCCGCTTTGAAGCTGATGGATCAAATAACCATCTTTCATTCAAGTTAAATATAATTAAACTTATTCCATGAACTAAGGTATCTGAACCAGAGCAAGTCACTTCCCAAGCTCATTACATGTGCAGGGAAATGCATTCAAGGAGTAACATGGGAGTCAGATTGGAGGAAGGTTAGGTGGGTATGTGAAATAGAGGGAAACCTGGAGAGATGTACAACCATTAAGAAATTTTGCGTAAAATCAGCAAGGGATGTTACCCGTGGCACGGCCTTAATCGGAAAGGCTTGAAAAAAGCCCTGAGAGAGAGCGCTGGGTAGAGAAAGTCTTGAATTGTAGGGAAATTATCTCCAATTGTTATTTCTCCCATGTTGAAAAAACCAAAGCTTCATACACGGTACCATGTGGCATAGAGATAACATAAGTAGAATAACTAAGTTGGCATGAAGCTCTATCTGGGCAATGTAGCTGCCCTGAGATTAATAGGATCGCATTAAAAAAAAGGAACTAACTTCTTCTTTTATTTTTTTTTCTTTTTATGAACGAGACAGTGCACATCGCATGCAGCATTGGCCAACCCCTGAGGATGTTGTGAGTGACAATACTATGTCGTATTACATGCTTTTACAGTGCCTAGCACAATGTGGCCCTCAGCCCTGAAGGAGGCTTCTACCTACTACCTAAGGACAAATAAATGATAATAAATGCATGTGAATAAACAGTCATTTAAAGGTAGTCGAGACACATTGTTATGCTTTCTCCATCTTAAAAACCTTCCCTGAAAAGTATTTTGAACCATTTTCAGGTTTTTATTTCTTCCTTTCCTTATAAACAATATTAAAGAGTTATGCCAGGAAAAGCTGCTTAGGTTATCATGTCGTATTTCCTACGATGGCAAGGGAATACCTTTTTTCCCTGCCATTCTGCAGCCTGTGGTGGGGGGCTTGTAATGCTTAGCAGAAAGGGAAAAAAGCTCTGTGGATATTGCTTTCCTTTTTTTTTTTTTTTTTTTTTCTTTTCTTTAATTTTACACTGCATATTGCTTCATGCTCACTTGTCTAAGGATGCAATATGCAGAGCCACTATATCATAGTTTCAATATGACACGTTGCGAACCTTCTGGCTTCTAGTCCAGGAGCCAAATGGCATTGTGTATTCCTTTCATTTGGCCTCATTTTCATGTTCCCCCTTTGCACTCGGGCTGACAAGAGGAGCATATGAAGCTTTTTTTCTCACTGCTGCATCTTGACCTTGACCTTCCAGCTTTAGAAAAGGCTACTTGCATGCACAGGGCAGCTATTGTCCACAGCCAAGTCCCCTTTTCTTTTGACATTAAGGGAGTAAAAGGCCACGTGATACGGTCTCTTCTCAGCCCCAACATTTCTGTCCTTCTTTCTCCTTTGCGAATATTTTTGTACTGACTTTTTTTTTTTTTTTTTTTTCTCCCCTCCGGTCAGGCTTTCAGCACCTTTTTCCTTTTTTCTTTTTTTCTGTCAGTTGTTCCTATCCCCCTCTCCTTCCCCTACACACATGCATGAGCGCGCGCACGCACAGACACACACGCGCGCGCGCACACACACACACAGAGGAAAATCTATATGTGTCAGACATTCAGCAAGGGAAAGACAAAGGCACTGAGTTAATTACCCATCATTTACTGCTGCTGAGAAGAACAGATGGTAGCAGACGATATGTAAATGGCAAGGGGCAGTGAATTATTCGATTTTTTTAGATTAATCGTCGATGACAAAGGAAGTGATTACAAGCTGTGACATTTATACAAATGTATAAAGTACATAATGTTGGAAAAAAAGAGCTTAATATTATTATGAGGATGTCAGGCATCTGAACACCATTGTCATAATACAAAGCAACACATTTTGTGAGATCCAAGGATCTGCTTTTCTTTCATTTGCAAACTTTAGTAAGTCCTAGCCGCTAGAAATATATATTTCCCAAAACGAATCCATGCCTGACAATCAGTTTTTTTAAAAAAAAAGGGGTTGGGTGCTTTTGCATATTTCCCACAATGCAGAACAGTGCCTGGTCTGAACAGTAGAGCTTGCGAGGGATGAAGCCGATGCCGAATCAGCACGTAGGACTGTAAAATAGAAAAAGGTGCTAATAAAATACATAGACAGGAAATGGAAAATAAAAGGAGAGGTGATGTTTAAGCTGACAGGCCCCCTGTGAGGACAGGAGGGCAAAAAGTGAGGTGGAAGTGAAGACAGAAGACAGTACTGTTTGTTTACTGCTTGGCTGAAAAATAATTGGGTTTGGACTTTGAAGGTCAGAATGACATAATTTCCAGGCCAGGCCTCGCTGTTTTTACACAAACACCCAACCTGCTCATCCTCAAGGTAGTCTACTGTATTTTCTGCTGCATAAATAATTAATTGGTACATGAGGAAAACAGATGCTTTCTTATGCAGATCATAGAAACTGCTCCATCATCAAAATGTCTTCAATCACCTAATTATTAAATCTATACGGTGCTAATAATACAGATGGGAGAAGGAGCCAGTGAGCTGCAAATTTTGTTCCCTGTGAAGCATCCCAATCTACTCTATTTTTGTTTCTCATCTTGCAGGGAACTACTCTCTGCAACATCAGCAAGGGAAATAGAGGGGAGAGTTTGGGGGCGAGCTTATTTATCCTCCTCAGGAATACTTTCCAATCAAGCAAGGCAAAACATGACCAAAATTACTGCGAAACACTCCACTGTTATGCATGCTTTGTTGATTACAGAGGAGTGAGGGAGGGACAGAATAACATTATATTAGTCAGCAGCACTGGGTAGTATGTTTAAATCTGGCAATCCATTTTGTATGGATATTGTTTCAGGAATAAAGTGCTGGCTGAACCAATCTGCCCTGAAGAAACAGAAGGATGAAATGCTGTAGCACACTAGTATTTCCAGTGTGGTATTATTAGAAGTCAGACACTCCAGATAAGCGCCATCAGCTAAGCTATTGGTTTCTAAGCAGTTTTTCTTTTTTTTAATTTTTTTTCTTCCAGATAATGTTACCTTCGTGAGATGCAATTAATGCAATAATATAGTTTCCAATCTATTCAGAGATGCACACGCAAGGTTGTTTAGTGTATTTGTCATTCCCTAGACAAACATGGCATGGACCCCAGGATAAAAACGCATGTGTGGTTATTGAAAGAACCGAGCTGCATCCACTTCTCCTGACTGTAGAGACTAAACTGAAAGTCTTCTAAATCAGCTCATCACATTGCACATAACATCATGTTGCCTACTTATTTCCTTGGGAGGGGGGGGATTAGGAGTTAAAGTTGTAACCTGGGGGTGGGGAAAGGCAGTCCTTTCTCTCTCACAAGGCTAGAAAGCAGAACAAGACTTTCCCTTCCTGAAAATTAAAGAGAGGGAAAACATCCTTCCTATAGAGGAACAATAAATGGGACATGACTTTGTAAAAATATCTAGGTAAGTGTCAATGGTTGTATTTATTAGTTCTCCCTAGACAAGATGAAAAGGTTCCAGTGAGAAAACCCTCACTCCCTCCTCCCCCACCTTTTCCTTTTTTTTTTAAACAAAGGATGGATGATTTACGACATGGGCATAAGCATATACAGCTTTCCTGTACCTATAGATTCATATTTATGAGATTTTTTAAAAATATCATAGGTAGACCATACATTATTGCAGTCTTTCCATTATTAATGTGTTAATGCATTCCAAAGGACAAAAAGCAACATCAACAGGGAAACATATGTTTTTATTTGGAGAAAATGGCTGAATCTGAATCCACGCCATATCTAGCCATCTATTTATACACATTCCTCCAGCACAAGAAATTCATGAGGGAAGAGAAAATAAAATATCCATGCATTTCTACAGCTTTCCACTGCTTTGGACATATTTATTTATGAAAACCACAGGTAGTCATTATTTATAGTCCTGATCTTTTTGTTCTTTTATTATTTTTTTTTTTTACTAAAACAAAGATGAAATTGGAATTGATTTTTGTAGGGACATTTATACTGAAAGCAGGATCATTTTATATTTTCCCAAGTTGAAGTCTGTATTCATTACTAGGGAAAAATGTAAGAACAGCAAGCTAAAGTATTTTCATTTGTGGTCCATATTTATTTTACAGGAAGCCTGTCACTGCACCATTGCATAAAAATGGAATTTGACCCATGCTTGCACAATAAAATGATCTTCAATTCATTCTATTCACATACATTGAAATTATACACTGTATATATATTTTTCTTATATACGTATGTATGTAAACACATGTTTATGTGGAGAAGTTTTTTGCTTGGTTAGCTATACAGTTTGTGTCTTAAGAGGGCAAGCACACCTAAAAATCACAGTCTTCCATTAAGAAGACATGCATACAATATTTATATGCAAATGTGTATGTTAGCCATCATGCTTGTATAAGCACGTTTGTTAGTACTGTTTTCATTTTCTCAGTTCAGTGCTGTCCACATTAAAATAAGTGTGAATTTCATTTATTGTGCATTATAGAGCATATACACTGCAGTCTAGCTAACCCGTGAACACATGAATATGCTATGAGACTAGCATCTTTCCAGTCACTGAGAAATGGGCAACGAGAATTAAAAAGTGGAATAGGAAGGCCTATTGTGGCAGCGAAGAGGTGAGTCAGGGCATCGAGACATTGTTTAGTGAGAGGGGTCAGGCACTGGGTAGCAGTCAAACACCTCAGAAAGACTCTAGGTTATTTTTCAGTTTATTGTATGTCCTCCTATAGCTGAACCAATAATATGTTCCATCTTAAGTGGGATAGAATAAAAATCTTAGGAAACCTAGGAAAGCAAATATTTTCCTTTAAGTCACTTTCATGTTTATTAACATGAATTTCCATTTTTTTCATTAACATGCGCATCTAGCTTTGTGTGTTATGCTTAAAAACATACATCAGAAGAGCAAACATGACTAAAAAAATATTTGGTAAAGCACAGACATATAATTTTATTTTTGGTAGGCTTTAAACATGGCAAGTGATTTAAAATTATCACACTGCTAATATTCTCCTGTTCCTAAAATACCTCACAGCATTCTGGACTGTGCTTTTCCAAAAGCAGATAAGCAAGTCAGCCAGCATCAGTATTTCAAAATACCAAAACAAAGCAACGGCAAAACAGATAGAGTAGCACTTAAATGATGTCCCTTTAAGCATTTCTTTCAACTCACTTAGGCTGACTCCACTTATAGGTGGAGCCTTATAGTACAGGATCTACTATAGCAACCTAACCCCCCTCAAAGTCTAGTTCCCCCTTCCCTGTGACTTAAATCGAACCAATAGAGCCCTCTATTGGTAAAACTTCAGATAGCCACAGATCTTTCTCCTGCGGAGTAAGGATGCTCCAGCTGAAGTCAATAGCAGAAGTTTTTGGACTTAGACAATATGAGCCAAGGCCCCTGAGAGAAATGGGCTCTCTTACTCCCCGGGTATGTAATTTTATTTTTTGGCTTGGTGAAACAGTCCTACACAAGTGGTTTATTGCAAAACTTGAGAACGTCATCAGCATATAAACCTGTAACACATCTAGCGGCATTTTGTTCTCACCAAAAACATTTCAATTTCTGGAAAGGATGCAAAAATATTACATTTGTCCCTAATTTAATATTTCTGCTTTGATAAGCACAGGATTTTGACTCAACTCTCAGAAGGTATGTGGGACATCATCCCCTGTTCAGTCCTACAAAATAATTAAGGCCTTGGGTACATTATAATTAAGGGGCCCAAGGCCAAGTCACCTAAGGAGCCTAAAAATGCATTACTTTATTCATTAATTTGGAGAGAGTATATCAGGAGTGGAAGTTGTTTCTTTAAAGAAATGGACCTAAAACCAGAAAGTCTTTACAGAGGGAGGACTCTCAAGGCACTTCAGAGAGACTTTTCTCTGTTCAGACACCCAAAGCTAAAAACAAACGTTGATTAGTCCTTGTGATCTGGCCCAGAATTTATATCTCACAGCCCAAATCCTGACAAAACAGCTGTTTGTCGCCACATGGATCCAGGTACCTAAGGCGCTATTGACTTCATGGAGCAGGTAGGAGGCAGAAAGAGACTTTGCAGGAAGATAGACTATAATAAATGTCTGCTTTTTTGAATGAGGTAGCTGTCCGTACTTTGGCTTCAACATAGTGGGACTTCATGACCCCCTTAGCTATTTATGTATTTACATAAATTCATTAAGATTAACACTTTGTGGTTACGAGAGCAACCTGCTCTAGTAGGAGGTGTCCCTGCCCATGGCAGGGGGGTTGCAACTAGATGATCTCTAAGGTCCCTTCCAACTCTAACCATTCTATGATTCTATGATTATTTATTGCATTATTATTGAGGAAAGGCACTGGCCTATCCAAGGTAGAAAATTATCGTTTCTATTTTGCATATGGAGAACTGAAGTGAAAAAGGAGGTTCAGGTTGCCACCAAAGTGATCTGTGAGTCCACAGCATGGCAAGACCTGTCCCCTGGTCATTGCAAATGAGACCTGGTAGAAATACATGTTTTTCCCCAGAGGATCGAGTGGAAGGAGGTTGCTGCACATCAAGGACTAACCCAGATATGGAGATGGGACATGACCAGATCCAGCACTGAAGCAGAAAAGTTCAGAGCCCTCCTGGGTCTCATAACTGAGATGTAGCTGAAGGTCAAGGTCACAAGGGAAGCCTGTAGCTGATGCAGTTCCTGAAAACAGATAACAAAGTCTGGTGCTTCCACCTGTTTGGCTGCCCACATAGCCTCTGGCCCCTTCTGCCAGTCCCACATCCTCTAGTCTCACTCTCCCTGATTCCAGGACCCTTCTAAAAGTCATCATCAGATTTTCCAGCTATCCTAGAAGTCGATCTGATTCATAGGGATATGTCCTGGCCTGAACAGGTGCTGCACAGGAAATATTAAACCAGCAGCAAACTCACCCATCTTCGTGTCTGTGTGGGTCATTCCTTCCTCCTTTCATGTCACTCATGCATCCATGAGGACATTTCCTGTGCCTTAAAGTCCAAACCATGGTGTCTCACCTATTTTCTCCCTGTTTGTTGCTTTTACTCTGCTTTCTGTGGGCAAGAAGGGGAAAAGCTAAAACTATTGTATGCTTCTAAATGTACAACTTATGTCCATCCATTGCATTGTTCAAAAGGTGCAGAAGCTGTTTTTATTTTTTTATTGTTTTAATGCATTAATTCTACTGAACTGCAAGAATTAAAATAAGCTCTGGGTGCTCAATATACTAAAATGTGCACAAATAAAGCCTCCTTTCATGTTAAATTAGGCTTGTTGTGTTTCCAATGACTCCCAACCACCTTTTTGTGTGACACAAAGATAAACTAGTTCTGGAAGGTGCCTGGGAGCCCCTGGAGTCTACTAGAAAAGGTGACACTGTCAAAACACAGGAAGTCCTTCACTGGAGATTTTCTGCCCTCATTCCTTAACAATTTGTGAACATCGTGGTGTGTTCTGCATCCTGGGTATCTCTGTAAAACTGTGTGGGCCAGTGGGAATTATTTAAATCAAATTGCAGAAAGACAAGGTCCTGGCATACTTCTGTCTGAATACTTGGATATCTCTGTAGGCATTACACGAGAAAGTGCTGAGGAGAAAAGTAGAAAAGGAAAAGGTCCCTGTGAACTGTAAGTGAACCTGCTATAATAAATCAGTCTGTTAATTTGCTGATCAGGTCTCGCAAGAACTGTTTCACTCTAAACAGGTTTTTGTGCATTTCCTTGGCCATGGGATCTCCATACTCTGCTTGGCAGCGCAAGGGATGGGACCAAAAAGGAAAAGAGAGAACAGGAGCCTGACTGATGTGTCTCATTGCATTTTTCCCCTTTCTTTTACATGCTGTTTATTGATTTTCCTTTCTACATCTGCCAGACAACATAATGGCTTTTAAACCATCTAAAGTCTTAGAAAAGTGATTTTTTTATTATTTATTTCGCAAATACCTCTTATTTAACTAGGTAAAGCAGCATAATTTTTTAACTCCCTCGAGCAGAAGTAATGACTTTCTAAAAGTGATGTTACTCCACGATTAAACAGAAGAAAATGCCACTGTGTTAAAAACAGCTTGCCTCACACCCTGAAGCTCTTGATGCTATAAATAGCGGGGGCTGGCAGCCTACGGCTCGCCATCTTCCACTGCGCTGACGCGCCGCAGCGCTAGCGAGGGATGCGACTGCTGCCTTCACCTGAGGCGCGAGTATTCCGGTGTCTCGTCAGTGTCTACGGAGGAAGAGCTTCCAATTGGCTGGTTTCAACCCTGTTAGGAAAATTACAGCTGTCCTTGTTAAATCTCTTCCCTTCTTTTTTTTTTTTTTCTTTTTTTTTTTTTCTTTTTTTTTCTTTTTTTTTTTTTCTTTTTGCCCAGTGTGGCACAGGTAACAAGTTTGGATGGGTACAGTGTGGGTGTGACTGCTAAGGAAACGCAATAACAATGACATTAAAGGGAATACAGCTTCATATCTCCAGTCTTGCAGGAAAAAAAAAAAAAAAAAAAAAAGGAATAAAAATAAATTAACGCAAACACTGTGTATAATCAGAGATTTGTCATGCACAAGAAAAATAGTTTTTAAAAATACTTGTGGGACACAAGTAGGAAGAGGAAGATGCTAAAATTATTCTGAAATTGCTAGACTTTAATTGATAAGTTTATTTTGTCCTGTGGAAAAAGAAGGGAATGTACATGTTGTACTCATGCCAGGATAAAGTGAAAAACAGATGTTGCCAGGTCCTTCAAAAAAGTGATATGTTACAAAGAAAGATTAAATCAAGTCACCTGGATGAGATGCGTGCTCAGATCTCACCTCTCTCTGAGTGAAGGAAGGCTCAGATGCTTCAGCAGCCGTGACCCTTTCACTCAGACATTACCGGCAGGGTGCCAAGAACTGGGACAAGGACAGGGACTGGCTGGGAAGATGCGTCACTAACCCCCCGCCAGATATAGGCAGAAAGGTTCTCAAAGTGGAGCCTGCCTACACCTCCTTCTAAGGAAGCCCTGACCCCTGCCATCACTCCGCTTGTTCTCAAGGGGTTACGGTGCTGCTCTGTTGCCCTCCTCTTCCACACACAACCTGGTGGGCATGGGCATGCTGACACCTTTTCTTCTCCCAGGCCAGGAGTGTCACCAGCCTCAGAAGGATTAGTGACACAAGTGTCAACAAAATCCAGCAAGCGCCAAAGCTTCAGTGAAAAGAGTTACGGAGAGTAAAGGAAAACTCCCTCTACGGAGCACAGTGACAAAGCACCGGGCAGAGGCAGCAACCGAGCTGCAGGTTCCTTAGTTGTGACACCGCAGCAGCCGCAATTCGGCGCAGCCCCTCTGCACCTCCCTCCAGCTCTCCCCGTCAGGGTCATGCTGCAAAATATGGCTGCTTCCAAGAGAGAGGAGCGGGGCAGGCGGGAAACCACGGCTGGAATTCCCAGCGGACCCCGGGCAGTTTATAATTGCCTGTTGGTAGGTAGGTTCCTCAACGGTGTACGTGTTACTTAAAGGTCAATGCACATTCTCCTTAAAATTTGGGGGCACATTTGCGCTCTACCGCATGCTTTTTACTTCCCTCAGAAACCGCTACAGGGGAAGTCGAGCTGATTTTAGGCTCTAGGAGCGATGCCTGCACTAGGAATGCTTACGATTTATAATTAATTTTTTTTTTCTCAGGTTGGATAATTTTCACTTCCAGCCTCCCCAAACTTTGGGGAACCTTCCGGTCAGCAAAGGTGAGAAGATACCAAGCTGGCAATTTTTCCTTGCTGCTTTTTACTGGTTTAGCTTGAAATCAACGTTGCTTTAACATGCTCATGCAGTTAATACACTGCACTGAGGAGTTGAGGAGGGAAGAGAAGGGCAACGACCAATTCACCTGCCAGCTTAATAGCCTGTTTGGATAAGGCTAAAAGCAAACCGTGGTTTTGACTGCAAGCAGCGATGTCCTCGGAGTCAGAGATGTTATTACATACTTGTGATCAATATACGTTACAAAGCAATGTCATTGTTTCTTCTGCTTTAACCTCTGGAAGGTGTGTGTCTCTCAAACACTAAAATAAGTCACAATATTGATAATTGCAGGTTCTAAATTCTATACCTAACATAGCTACCACATGAATGTCATGAAGCCTACAACTGAAATTATCAACAACCCCAATTATTCAGAAAAAGGACAAATGAAATACGAACACAAAAGATAGTCCTGAACCAGAGCTCACAACAAATATAAACTGAAGTTACCTTGAAGTTTGGAAAGTGTAGTAGTCTGTATTCCCTCTGCAGACAAAATCATTGCATTTGACTTTATGGTTCAAAAAAAGTTTTGGACAAATGACTGTGGACTCTCTCACCTTCTAATTGTTCATGAAAATTATGCATATTTAACCATTAACACACCCAGAGCTGAGAATAATTTCATTTATCCTGAGAAAATGGACATTTATAGCAACATTTTTATTTTAAATAATATTTTGTTCACTGAAGATGGGACAAAGACAACCTAGCAGAGGCACCAATGGTTTCCTTGTATTGTCTTTGATGATCTCATTCTAAATCACCTCTTTCTTTCCTTTATTTCCATAAACCTGTCCTTTTTTTTCTGCTTCCAGCTCTCTCTCTCAGAAAACACCACATATTCTAGCATTCTGTAGTTTTCCTACTTCTTCATGAGGAGCACAAACCATTTATCCCCATTAGCTGTTTGTGCAGTTCCCATCAGCAGGGTTGGGACAAGCTGAAAGACTCCAAATCCCATTGCCAATTCCCTAAATTATCCAGTGCCGACTTCTTTCTGTCTCTAACTTTGCTTCTCTCTTTGGTTCTAGTTGGTAATTTTATGGCCACATACAGGGCCAGATCTGGAATGAGTAAAAAAACAGTAAAAAAGGAGATCCAAAGAATATAAAGACCGTTTCTAAAGGTATGATGTTTCAAACTGTTTAGACTAGTTCCAGGTGAATAAACTGCTTTCTTTTTCTTAAGACAGGGTTGTGATGAATTAAAGCTATTAATATGTGACTAATTATATCACATTCCTATAAAGGTCAGCTGTCACTTGCAAAGTGGTATTTATCCTTTTGTATTTTATGCTGGCAAGGAGACTTAAGTAAAGGCTGCAGTGCTTTAAATTCCAGCTTGTAGTTTGGGGAAAATACTAGCAAAAAGACGAATAGAGTTCAGTAAGACTGCAGATATAAGCGCCTCCAGTGCCCAGGTGAGCTGTGCCGCTCCATCTGCACTCTGCTCTGCGTGCCAGGCTGCTTGGCAGGGGGACGGAACGGACAGGACCCTGCTGTCCAAGCATTGCAGAAGACATGAATCTTGTCAATTTTGTGCTGGATTCCCTGCCAGTTACCAAGCAAGCAGCCAGCAAACTGCAGCACGGCCACACAACAATGTGCACACCGGCGTTTCCGTGCCCCACTGCCCTCCCCTGGATGGCACTTGTTAAGGCATTTCTGTGGGGTCCCTGCCTCTAGGTCTCCGTAAAGACCACCACCAATTAACAAGGTTGACTGCTTTACATCCGCTGAAACACAAATCTGTGTTTACATACAGCACAGCTTAGAGCAGCCTTAATATGTGACTCAAAATAAATCTCTCTTTCTCTGGACAAGCTTATAGGAACCATAACCTTGTTTCACAAAGGTTCCTGTTCTTTGTAATTCTGTTACTTCAGAGTACTGAACTCCAGCATTGTCAGTTGTATTTTCAAGGGTTTTAATCACTTCCAAGAGATTTTATCACTGTGTACTTCACGCTAGCCAGGACTGCAGTCATATTCAAAGCATACCCTGGTTGTCAACAGGAAAAACTCTTCAAATAAAGACTTCTATGTTACTACCTCAATGGAAAAAAGTACGTTTTTGTTGATTAAATTCATATTATGCAGCTAGTGAAGACATGTTATCTGCTTTTCTCTTAAAATTCTTCCTTTAAGCATACTGATTCCCTAAAGCATCTCTCTCTCTTTTCTCCTCTGATTTTCTTATACTCCTTCTGCTCTGCTACCAGTTTTGTTCTATCCTTCATCCTATCCACAGCAATTTCTTCCAGTCAAGACACAAATCAAGAACTAGAGACTTTCAAAATGGTATGAAAATGTAATTAAAGGAAAAAAAAAAAAAGATAAAATATCTTACAGATGACATTTACATATTCTATTCAGCCAGTTTCATCAACTTGCAATCAATGATCCACAAGCGTGAGACTTTTCACACAAGTTTATCTTAAGGTGGAGAGAACCTGAGCTGTAACACTTTTGCAACCCCTAGGGAAGTGACTGGTGACAGTGCTTCACCCTCGTGCCTTGTCCTTATCCCTGGCTGTGTCTACTTCATACAAGCAGCAGCATCTTCAAGGTCATTTATGAGGCTGACCTGGGATACCTGAAGACTCTGATGCACGACCCCGTTAGAGGGGTTCACCAGCTTATTGTTTGTTGGCTGAGCTACTGTAATCACTGGTAGATGACTGTGGGTGTAGTGTTAGACCATCCCAGGTGTAAAGTGATGCGACTTAATTGAAGCCTTTCGATTTAAAGTTAATTGAAAGAGGTTAATGCTAAACCATATTATCTTGCAACTGGAACAGGCCAGGAATGGAAAATTACTGCAGCTCAGCAGATGGGCAACAACTTAGTAAACCCTGGTAATTTCATTTTGTTCTCAACTCTATCTGGCCCAATGAATATCATGACTTCACACAGCAGCCACCTTCCACTAGAGCCTCTGCAGTGGAAAATTGTTTAATGAGAAAAGCTGGACCACTAATGGTTTACATACCTGCAGTTTTTCCTCCAGGACTCCAGGATAGTACAACCTTAAAAAAACAGGTACAATTCCAACTTCTGAAACCAAAACCTACCCATGTATCTCAAAGCAGACACTTAAAACAGTGCCAGAAACTGTTAAGAAAAGGAGAGCCCAGATATAACACTCCCAGTCCTGCTAAAAAAAAAAAAAAAAAAAAATCTAGTTTGAGGCTTTGAGCACTTTTATTTTCTTTCTAATAGAACTAGTGACATGGTTCAGTGTAGAAGCATAAACATTTCTGGGATAATTCAGTTGCTACCTTTCGGATGGAGTCTGAAGCTATATTATTATGATGCTGCAATGTGAGCAATCATTTAATTCCTGGGCTTTTGTCATGTACTCACACAGAACATCAAAGCAAGCTTAATGTCATTTTAAAGATCATAATCTAAACTAGAAGATTTAAAATGATGCCCAAGTTGACCTCATATGCCAAGAAGATAGGGAGAAAGTGTGATTTAATCAGCTGGCAGATTTTTAAAATATTTGTTCAGCACTTTTCTTTTCTCCTAATCAAATTTCCCAGTAGCAGGGGAATTAAAGTAAAAACTGTCTGTACAGATATCTATCTTGCTTATCCATATTTTCACGGAAAAGGACGCTGAAAGCAGACTTCAGATTTTGTGAAAACTCAAAAGAATATTAAAGACATCAAAATAAAAGGGACCCTACTATCGTTACCCAGGTAGTGAGGTACCAGCATCACGGCGTGAGCCAAATGGTTTTGTTGGCACGTAGCCATGCCAGAGCTCCTCCCGGAGGAGAGGGCATCCTGACTCAGGAAGCAGTTCAGGCAAAGTCAGGCTTGTTTATGTTTCTCCTCTCTTCTTCTGAGAGACACTGTGGTGCACCATTAAGGCCGTCAGCAGGGGATGGGCTGCACGCCTTCTTTCTACCAAGAGCAGACAGATGTGTCTCTTTTGTTCAGTCACTTTCCTCAGGCTGTCATTTTTCCTGGGGACCGTGACCATTTGCAGTAGCCTGACACAAAGGTCACACAAGGAAATAGGGCCATGCATTTGAATTTTGTGTTTAATTGGGTCTCATTAGGAACTGCAGAGGGGTTTTTTTTTTGCCTTTTAAGTTCTGGCCAGCAAAATCATCCCAATTGAAGCTACATGTACAAAACTTGGGCTTGGTACTCAAGAACAGGCACTGGGAAAGGATTCAGCTCTACTGTCCTGTTAAAAAAGTCATGTGCAAGCTGGGGAACACTCCTGGTTGCCCTCTCAGTCCTGGAATAGACATGGGAGGGAAGAAACATATAGACTTCTCACTGCATCTTTAAGATCTATACACTCGTGTGATAGTGCAGTGAGGGAGCAAGATTGACAAGCATGTTTTTAGATAGGAAGCAAATGCAGGCTTCAAAGAGCCTACAATATTTTTTAATTAATAAGGGATCAGTAGGAGCCAATTAAATCATGGCCATTCCAAATAGAGAAGATCGCTTTGCTCTTTTTCCTGTGCTGCTGCACAGTAAAGTCTTAAATTTACCAGTTTCTCAAAAAAAAAAAAAAAAATGCTCTGTGCCTTTTCAAATTACTTTGCTTTTCACAGTCATAATTAAGGGACAGTTAAGAAGCAAAGAAAACTTCATTTTTTAAAGTTTAAGCTTTAGTTATCCAGGAAAACTTTTCATCAGTTGTTTTAAAAATCTAGAGGGCCGTATCAAAATAACTGGGATCAGACAAATCTGTTCTGGCTGTCCATACAAAACTAAGGTACATTTCTTTTTGCTTTACAGAGCAATCAAATGTGTTCAGATCCAGTCATGGAGGCAAATCATTAGGAGAGAAAACTTCAAACTTTGTAACTTTGTGGGAAATAAAAACTTTCAATTAAGAATATCAAATCTCTGGCTCATGCCACTTCCACTGCTTAGTGAGTGGAAGAAGCTGGAATTTAATGCAATGGTCCATCTATTCAACTGAATCCAAAAAACTTACAGCAAATATTTCTTAGTTGGACTCTGTGACACCTAAATGAAAACACTAGCTAAAAGGAACCAAGCAATAATAAATCTGCTATAAATTAATCTTTTTTTGTGTGTGTGTGTAAATTTATACTCGTTACATTAATAGTCCCCAAAGGTACATTATACCTAAAGCATGGCCCTACCATGGACCATTTTCAGTCCGATGTCCAAGACAAACTTGTTTGCTTGCTATATCTAAATTCACCTATACAGACTGCCCAATATCAGAGCTATGAGAGTGTCTCCATATACTGTGAATGCAGAGAGAAAGTTGTTACACCTTACTTATATATATATAGTAATATATATAGTAAGTGTCATAACTGTCTCCCTCCTTGACTACATAAAAAGCCAGCGACTGGCAGAGAACTACCTGGGGAACAGGTAGTCTAAGCTGATCACAGCTCAGTTTGGGAAAAGTCCATTTTACATATCTCTATGGACCTGTGCCTTTATTCCTGGTGTTTCTCAGTTCAAGAATTCAAGCTTATTAAGAAACTGGACTCCAAATCGTTAACTACCTTTATTTTTTAAAGAAATTTCTATGCTTTTTGCTCTTGTCTGGATTTATTATTTTTTCACTTTTCTCTACTCTCCTCCTTTGTGACTAGAAGTGTGTAATCACAACAGCATTATCCAACTTCTGACATCTACAAAATAGGAGTATTTCATCATCTCACCAATGGAGCACTCTTGAGAAGGCCTAAAGATCTGTATATCAAATGTTGCCAAGTGATGCCTGCTGCTCCAAATACAGATTTAAGCAGTTGACCCAAATATCATTATTTGCACCCTATTTTCAACTTTGTCCTCCCAGCCACATGACTACCCCAAGACCTTCTGTCTCCCCTGCAGCTGCAGCTCTTCTCTCCCCTCCTGTGGCATTGTTATCCTGTGTTTGTCACAATCTGTGATAGGAGAACTGTTAAGTATAGAAAATACTAAAAGAATTGTGCTTTATAAGGGTTCAGCAAGCTAACACTTCAAAACGTGTTTTGCTCACTACCCATAAATAGGTAGTCTAGCTTATTGACACTCAAATAACTTGATGCCTCTCTCACATCATATTCAGAAGACAGGCAGCTTAGGAAAAAAAATAATTGTGTAGCTCCAGGTTATGTACTCTGCTCCAGCATATCAATACTCTTGAAACAGTAAGCTGTAATATATTCCATCAGTCAAATCAATCCCCCCACCTTTCCCAGGCAGAGGCAAGCTTTACCTGAATTCCTAAAAAGGAGAGCTTTCACTCATGTTACCTTCAAATAAAGAAATCCAGCCAATTCATTTTAATTGCCTTGGAGTGATCAGCTGTGCATCTCAATACTGAAGTCAGGCTTTTCTTCATCTCTAGAGCCTCGTTTTGGAACCACTCTCATTCTGTGAGGGAATGACCGTAACAGACACTGCCTCCAACCCTATCTATCAGCCTGGGAGCTTAGGAGCTACCTTCTTTTTCTCTACAGTTTATTCTTACCACCCCTGCATCGCTTCTGCCTTCTTACCATATTCTCCCACACTCTGTGGAAAGTAATGTTTTTGCAGTTCAGTTCTTACTAATATTTAATGGCAGGAAAATCACAGAATCACAGAATGCTATAGGGTTGGAAGGGACCTCTGGAGATCATCTAGTCCAACCCCCTGCCAGAGCAGGTCCACCCAGAACAGGTTGCACAGGAACGTGCCCAGGTGGGTTTTGAATGTCTCCAGAGAAGGAGACTCCACCATCTCTCTGGGCAGCCTCTTCCAGGGCTCTGCCACCCTCACAGGAAAGAAGTTCCTCCTCATGCTTAGGTGGAACTTCTTATTTTCCAGTTTGTGCCCATTTCCTCTTGTCCTGTCACTGGGCACCACTGAAAAAAGACTGGTCCCTTCCTCCTGACACCCACCCTTTAAGTATTGATAAGCATTGATGAGATCCTCCCTCAGTCTTTTCCAGACTAAAAAGACCCAAGTCCCTCAGCCTTTCCTCATCAAAGAGATGTTCTATTCTCCACATCATCCTCGTAGCCCTTTGCTGTACCCTCTCCAGCAGTTCCCTGTCCTTTTTGAACCAGGGAGCCCAGAACTGGACACGGTGCTCCAGATGTGGCCTCACCAGGGCAGAGTAGAGGGGGAGGATAACCTCAGGCTACTTTCCCAGGCTTTTATTAATGTACTGCTGGATTCACCACTCCTCCTGGTCAGCCAAAAAACCCATATCTTGCCAAGCTGGTGTTCTTACCTGTAATTCAGGGGCCTTTCATTTTAAAATGTGGGTCACGTGGGAGTGCTGTCTGTCTCTCAGCGTTTTGTAAAGTCATGAGCTACACTGCATTAGCAAAATGACTGTAGAGACAAAAAAAAAATTACATCTGCAATGTACATTACAAAGGGTTTATTAAAAAAGGGGGAGTTTTAGATTCCACGCTGATGTTGCTTTGCGTTGCCTCAGAAAGCACTCTCTGAGAAAACCAGCAGAGAAGGCTGTTGACTTTATTACATGTCTGCTAATTCCAGCGATACTTCCTGAGAATGTCCCTGGGTTTAGTTGCCATCTTGATTTACATGATTTTGTTCCGTTATCATCTTTACATATACTAATTAGCAGCCTTGGCCTACATTTTTTTGAATTTCACTAGTCTTCTTAAGAAAGTGGACATACTACATGGTAACGATTATTTTTTCTGGTGCCCCATTCCCCAAGGGCGCAGCGCATCATCATGTATGTGGGCACAGTAGAAAGCTGACTCAAATGCTGCATCATTTCTGTTTCTTATCTGTTTTCCCTCAGGAAGCCCCAGAAACTTCCCGTGATTTCTCATCTGCTATTCTTAGGATCCTTTCTGTGAGGAAAAACACCAGCATGAAGGAGCAGGTATCTCCTGAACTAGCTGTTTACCACAAATGTCCCATTTCTTTGCTGTTTCAGTAAGAGAGAAGCGGTAGAGATAAAAAAGGGAACTATGCCAACTTGAGTAATATTCACAGTAAATGTCTTTTTAAAAAAAAGTACTAGAGTCTGCTGACTGCAGATTTTTTTTTAGAAGCCTGCTGCCAGGCTGGCAGTGGAAAAAGTCCCCCACGCTCTCTCAGATGCACACTCACAGCCCCCAAGGATGAGGTGACTAAGCTGTATGTGCTTCTCCACTTTAAGCATCCACTTTTGGATCTGGCCTTTACCAGAATCATTTACAGATGGAAAATTAGTCATTTTACTGCTAAAAAAAAAAAAAAAAAAAAAAAAAATTTCAATGAGATTTGAAAGGGATGGGAGAATCAAAAGACTAAATCTCCTGAAAAGAACCGTTGACATTCTTAGGGTATATTGTACAACATTCTTTTTTACATTGTTTTCCTTACACTCCTGAAGTGATTAGGATTTTCCATGTTATTTTTTCATGTCTTTCCACTGGGAAAAACTATACAAAATATTTTTTCCTGACTCTCAGTTTTAATTCTTGACCCGGAACAGACTTGGTTGCATGAATTTTGCAACAAGCTGACCCGCTGCTGCAACGTGCACCACTTCAATGGTGGGAACTCCAGGGCAGCTTCATTAGAGTCAGCAATGGAGAGTTTTAATAATTGTAATACAAAATGGAATAAAGCAACCAGTGCACTTTCCCACTGTTATTTTTGTCCTATGTTACTTGAATCTACTTCTTAGGAAAATGAAAAAGGTCTTTGTGATAGGGATTATCTCCATTATAAGGCTTAGCAGTGAAGTAGTTAACTGTGTTGATTTCTACACTGCTATATTTAAGTTTCAGAGTTAACATCCCTCTGAAACAAATAGGGCTGATTATTCTTTTTAGAACAAATTTTTCTTGTTCTGCAGACTGAGGTATTGTCTACATTAAGAACATTTGCGCCATTATGACTACCCTAATTTTAGTCACATCAATCCCACTCCTTGATGTAGACGAATTGTACCTAACCACATCAGATAAAGCATTATTTTATGGCTGTGCAGGCTGCTCATATTAAGCATTTTCAACAAAGAACAATGAAGTTCCATTAGTACAAAGTTTCCCAAATGGGGAAAGAGGATATTACATCACTTTGCACTAGCTTTGCATTTTAAAGATTGCATTTTGAACAATGAAGAGTTAAATTATTTTTTTAAAGAAAGAAAAAGCTATTTAAAAAAAAAAAAAAAACAACAAACAAACAAACAAAAAAAAGCCAAACAAACAAAAACAAAAAAAAATCCAAATAAAACTCTCTACCTTACTGGGACAACCCAAGCCTCTGAGGAGCATAAGTTCCTGCTGTAAAGAGCTCTCTGTTTAATAGGCGGGTGAATGGTCTAAGGCTGAGTATACCAACTTCCAGAGCAGGCTAATGATACATCTGACAATGCAAACCACTGCCTTCCACATCACCAACCTAATGCTAAAGCGGCTTATATTCCCTTGAGAAGGAACAGATATTTTCTGTGTGCATACTACCTAACGCAGGAGGGTCAGCTACCACAATATAAATATTTAATCCTAATAACTATGGAGGTAATATCAAGGGGGTATGTTAACATGATGCTCTCCAAAGCTTATAGTGAATAAGCAACAACTTTGTTTTCTTTCTTGAAAGGTAGGAGAATAGAAGTTAGACTTTCAAAATATAGGATCAAAAGTTGATCAAAGCCTGAATTTCCACACCCATTGACACTGTAGCCGAGGAGCCCAAATTTTCAGCATAAGGCATAACACACGGCAATTCTGCCAGTGTAAGGAGTCAGACAATAAAAAAGGGACTGGCAGCAGCAGAAATGGGGTTTTTCCTCTCTCCCCCTCCCCCCTCCCCTCCTTGGAACACAACATATTTCTATCAAGAACAAAAATAAATAAATCCTCAGTTGTCTTGCTGTGCCCAATTAGTATTCCATCCATGAACTGTCCCATCAGGGAAAAATGCCTCCCTCACACACGTGTTCAGGATAGCACTGATGGATCTGAGGGCCTCTCCAAACACAGTGACCATCTGCTAGGCAAAACATAGGGGTCTGACAAGCAGGAGCCATTCAGCCCTGTTGTTGGGCCACATTATTACATATTTGACAAGGGTAATGAGAGGCTGTCATTAACCTTACATGACAGTCTCCACAATGACACACACTAAAGCAAGAACAAAGAGCAGAACTCAGTAAAAAGGCACCTACTTCTCATTTAACCCCGGAATTGTCAGACACCATTATTGCTAATGGAGGCTGGCGGTCCTGGGGTTAATTTCCATCTCTGTGCTCTGCTTGTTCTCTTTTTGAAATGTACTCCTCATATGGTTAAGGAAGCAGTTTTATCAAGGCTATTGGGAAGGCAATGCATTATTTATCATAACACACTGAGATGTAAGAACAGAGAGGGTCTCCTGGAGGAATGAACAAACAGACATATTTCATGAACCCTTCTGATGGCCTGAAAAAAAACACATTTCTGAGCTCAGTCTCTGATATTTAAGGTTATCGTTGCCTAAGTGTGACATTTCTCTCATCTGCATTTCCTGCCAGATTTCTGTCAAGCTTAAAATCACAAGGCTGTTTTTCCTGGTGACCTTGTCACAGTCACCTGGCTCTGTAATCACAGGGAAATCCCATCGAGAAAGTTAATCGGTCGCCTGACTTTTAGTTGAACAGCAGATGTAGGGCGAGACGGTATTTACAATTTCAGGAAATAAAAGGTCATCTGAATACAAAATCTCTGTCTCAGACTCGATGATGTGGGTTACAGTCCTCCAGCAAGCAGAGGAGATTCTCATAAGAGAGCTGCTTGCCACCTCGGCAAGCCGAGGGACACATCCATTTCCACAGTGACCTCCAGGCTGAACCTAGGATGGGGGGCTCTGGGAATGAATGCAGGCACTTGTTCAGATGCTTGGGCCTATTAGGGACAAATGATGGAAGTGAAAGTGAAGATTATGTCTCACTGCAGGAGACTCGGAGCCGGTACAGCTGGGCGTGAGCTCGCCGGAGTCACAAGGTTTGGGAACAGGCAGAGCCAATGAGAAAATAGGACATCAGGTGGCGGGTGGCCACAGAACAAGGATGCTCAGAGCCGTCGGGGGGGAGGGGACGCCCTCTCTGTGGAGAAGCTGTCTATAAATAGCATACAAAAAAGCAAATCACTTTCTTCTCCACACAAAGAAGTGGATGCAGCAGTGCGAGGCTAGCCTTCCACAGACCCTGGCTAGGAGGCTGGTAAAAGAAGCTGGTCAAAAGATTAGTAATTCCCTGGAAAAAGTGGAAGGTGAAAACTGCGATTAGGAGACAAAGTATCCAAGAAGTGAGTCCAAGTAAGATTGTATTTTTTTTTTTTCCGACAGTGAATTAATGGTCATCAAATGGTTACAAGCCTGTTTGCTACTAGAAAAGGTAGAACACATTTTACAAGCACATTTCAGATTATGAATTGCTTTTCAAAATTTATTGTGATGGACCTTTGCAGAGTTGGATGCCAACACCATGTGCTACCTTTTCTGTTCTCTCACTGGGGAGTGTCTTCTTCCCGAGCCACCCACAGAGTAGTCGGGTTTACAGTTAAATAAGTCTTGTTGCCATTGAGCCAAACTTCTTTTGTTATTTAGCCATCCAGAATACATTTTCTATTAACAGCTGCATGATCAAACCATTGTTTTAAAACTTGCTCTTGAAGAGCTACTGAAAGGGAGGCAAAACACATGCGAAACTGAGTTCTGCTTTGAAATGACAAAACTGCCAGTGAAGCGTTTTTCCTCCTTTACCCAGTCGGGTGTACAGCTACAGCTACTGGCATCCAAAGAGCAGTGGAAATACATGGCCCACCTGCCCCATCTCTTTACTGTGGGATAAGGCTAACCCACTACTGCTGCTCTCCAAGAGAACTTTTTTTTCTCAGTTAGCACAGGGCTCCATTCATTAATTTCCCCAGTAAACGTGCATGTCAGACTACTAAGGATGACTGAAGCATTTGTGCTGCAGTACCATCAATATATGGATTGTACACAGCTCTCTGTCTTTCCATCTCTCCCCTTCCCTGCCCCCAGCTCTTACCCACCTCCATCTACTCCCTCTTGTTGTTTCTTTAATCTTTAGTCTGAAAAAAAGTCTTGGCTTTAGCTCAAGACAGAGTAATCGGGAAGGTCTACCTTCATCATCTGAGTCTTAATAGACTGGTATGATCCCTAATAATGGCTGCAAAATGATATGTTTTAGGACCCACTGATGGCAGCCTTAACAAGTATGACTGCTTCTCTCTAGCACATACGATGAGAATTAAGCCAAATTACCCCTGGTTAGGATTTGTAAGGCTGTCTAAGACTGGTGGTGATGCTCACCTCTGCTTAGTTCAGACTCTGGCCATATGCCTACGAACAATGGGAGATGGCAGCAGTTTGAAAGACAGTAATTTCTTGCTAGTTTTTCTGAATATTTTATGCGCTAACCTTACAGTAGGAGAAAATGATTTATGAATACAGAAAGTTCATCGCTCCTAAGGAAATCTTCAAATAAGCATATGCATAATATTCCAGTGAATTTTAATTCTGTGGAGAATTTGAAGAGTCTGTGTTATCAAGATCCCTCAGGACAACAAAAAAGATTCGATATGTCTTTCCTTAAAGGGAATTTTAAAAGGGTTCTTTAACTCTAATTAGTGAATCTACTTGGGAATTCTCAGTAATGGTACTCTGTACTCAAAAAGGAAGAATACCTAATAATTTTCAAACAAAACAAAGTTGATTTGCTGTTTTCAGTGCAAAATTCAGACTTTACTAAAGGACCAGATCTGATGGCTCCAAATTAACATACGGTGTGTTCCCTCAGCGCCTCCAATCTTTAACCTTTTATGAACAGGACATCACATTTACCTATAAAACCTATTTCCTTACAAATTCATGCTTTCAATTATTTATGGTTCCACTGTCCTTGGGAGGTTGTATAAATCTATTACATTTTCATTTAATATTATACTTAGCAATTAAATGTTCATACCATTAATTGTCAGAATTGCTTTTCATTTTCTTTTTCTGAACCTGAGACTAGTTGCTGTTTTGCTCCAATATTTTATCAATGACCCTATTTGGTATGACTTTTCAACAGATACATATACTGGATAAGGTTCTTCTTGTGTTATGATATTAAATAAAGATCATCATTATATAAGTGGTAAAACTGTACTGTACCCCAGTCACTTAACATTTTCCAAAAGCTACAATCAAATTGATATAGAGCCAGGGAAATATCTAATACTGAACTCTAACTGGAAAACAATGGAGGAATACTAATAGAAGCTACTTCTGTTGTATTTTGCATGATGTTCAAGAATAGAGAATTATTTTTATCCCCTGCCCAAGTCACCATTAAATGCCCAGCCTTGGACCCATAGATCTGTTGTTTGGGTCATTGCATATAAAATAGATATGAAAGGAAGATTTACAGTATAACCCTGTCTAGCTGTTTTCAAAGAAATAAAAAAGGTTAAAAGAAGGGAAAAGATGAAACAATTATCGATGTAAACAGAAATTTCTGCTATCCCAGAAAAAAGAATCTGTATTCTTTGGAATATAGAACCATATAAAATGGAAGGAGAGAGTTCATTCTACATGCTTAGCATATATTGGCAAGTTGTGCAAGTATAATGTTCTGCCTTTAAATTAGCCTCAAACACTATCACATGAGTCAGACTAAACTACATTTAATCAGATGCCTGATGAATTATGAATGGGTCTACCAAGCGATTGGGCCATTAAGCATTAGATGAGACATAACTGCCCCAGATGCTTCACCTAGGGTAAACTCGAGTAGTTGTATTCCAACTTTCTAAAAGTTAGAAAACTTAAAAACCTAAATTTGTTGATAGCTCAAGAGGCTCCAGGACTAGAAATTTGCTTGTGTAAAGTTAAGACAAGAATTGAAGGCTTGTAACATGTAAAAAAGCCATATATGAAAAAATACACCTTTTTAATCAACTTTAATGGAAATAACTTAAGCATAATCTGAATAACTGAATTCCAATGAAAAAAGAGGAGTGGGTAACCACCTGAGCTAGAAGCTGCCTCTCTGAGGAAATGGTGGACAGCTTGGACTTAAATCTCATTTCCATATAAAATCATGAAAAATGCCACCCATTCTGAGCCAGGGATTCTAAGACAAGACATTAAACAGCACAGGGATCCTGCCAGGCGCTATTAAAAGATTAGTGAAATAACTCTGTCACTAAATTCATATGATTCTTGCTATCAAAAGAGTTGGCAGCATTGTGGATTTTCAAAGTTGGGGTAAAATGATTGACTGACAAGAAAAATTCTGACCTACCACTGTTGCAAATAATGACAGCAACGTGGAGAAACTGATCTCACCATCCCGGTGTCAGGGCACCTTTTCATCAAAGGGTAGTGTAGGCAGTCCAGAATTTAAGCTGTATTTCTGTCATTTCTCTCATGGCCCACAAAGGACTCAGCTTTTTATAGCAAGTAGCTGCTGGCAGCATTTCCACTGCACCCAGTTTCTCCATCTACGTTGCTGGAGGGAAGACAACCCTGCATAAGTCCTAAGTCCACAAAATAAGGCGAGTCAGTATGGCAGAATTGCTTGCTTGTAATGGTCCTATATATATAGGATTCAGGGATGTAAATACCAAACATCCAGATGCTACAGGAGTACCTGAATTCAGGGCTGTGAAGATGGAAAAGCAGGTAGAAGCCCCAGCATTTGACTGGAGAGGAGCTGGGCCTTACACTTCATGAATTCCTAATGCTAGTGGTGGACATTTGCCCTGGAGGAGGAACTTACTGGAGGCTTCTTTTATGTATCACGTCACTGCAGCTGCCCTGGTTCCCACAAGCTATGCTGAAAGCCCTAGTGGGAAGCATCACATCCCTCCCTTCACTCTCCCTGTGTCTCATCACGTGTCCACTTGTTAGCCCAGAGTGTCTTGCTTCCTTTCCCACACAGCGGTCTACAACAATATTGCTCCCTTTCCAAACACCTGCAGGTTCGGTGTTTGTAACAGCTCTTCAGAGTTTCTCTCAACATGGCCATGTCTGTTCTGATCCTTCTGATTGTCAGGATGGTTCCCTCCAGCTGCACTTTCTCGCTGTGCATCAGCTGGAGGAAACTTCTCATGCCAGTGGCATCTCAGTCAGCAGGGGTTGCTGACGACTCTTAGCTCATTGCTATGCTGAAGTTGAGAGTAACTTCTCTTGAGGAGCTGTGCCTCTAGCCAAGTAGCAGCCCGCAAGGACACTGGTGCTCCCCACTCTTTGTGTTGGGAGCTCTGTGTGGTGCAGGAACACCTGCAGCAGCGCAAGCCTACCTGAAATTCTCCTGCTCTAGGAAGATACTCAACAACCCAATCTACTGAGCTCTGAGGACATTTCATAGGAAACATGCTGTCTGGTGTTGCCCGCTGGAGTCAAGGTTTGAGGGCATTGTCATCTTTTAGTTATCAAACTCAGTGGTCTCTGTTATAACTGAAGTATTCAGCTGGAAAATGTATGACAAGAAAAGAAAAACACTCAAGAATCAGATAAAGGCTCAATAAAATGTTCTATGAATTTCTACATTGTATGCACAGGAAACTAGTGAGTTTGAATCATGAAGACTCAGAACAGGGCCACAGCCTCCTCCCTCAGGGCACCAGTACCAAACTGAATAACTTATTAGTGCCCTGTCTGAGTTTTCGTCCTTTCTAAGAACCCCAAAATGCTATAGGGAGTCATTCAGCTGCCAATAAGTGCTGGGACTCCCAAAGGCGGGCAAGTGTAATTTTCTGCTCATGCTTACACTTCTGAAGCAGGTCTTTGTCCTCTGTGGCAGGTCTCTTTGGGCACAGAAGACTATGCAGTCCTTTGTGTAGTGCCAGACGGCTCTGGGATAGGTGTGCTTCATCATGAAATGAGGAGAAATACATAACACATCTTGCCCTTTCTAGGAATCAAGATCAAATTACTGCAGTGGTCAGAGCAGAAGACACCTCTCTCCCACTCCTTTCCTTAACTCTCATTCCATCACTAACATTTCCTTTCACTGTCAGGCAGAGATCTCATTTCTGCCCTGTACACCCACCCATACTGCACTTTCATAAGTGAAGTACCAGTACTTTATTGATGGCGCTTACACATCCTCCCACTCTGGACCATCTCCTGAGAGGTTCCTAGGGCCCATCTAAGCCGTGACGCATCCTGCTAGTTGAGCAGATTTGTGGCCTTGCTAGTGAAGTACTGTCCAAAATTATTTATATGCTGAGGAAGGCATGAGTGTCTGTGTTGTATTTCCTGTTTAGTCACAAAGAGAAAACTAACCCTCTACTTCTTGGCTTATAGGTGTGAGCTGCTAAATCTATTCTCCTGAATTTAATGCCTATTCATACTTTGGCTGAAAGCAACAGAACTGCTGATAACTCACTATTTCAATGTGCTACCCCTGCTCTGCCACCACCTCATAAAAGACTGTCACAATCAGGCAAATGAAGCCTGATCTCTTCCCAAGAGCCATCTAATACTGCAAAATAAATGCCAGGACCACAAAGGACCATCAGAGTTTTTGAGAATTTCTTTTGCCTCAGGCTTTCTATAACAATCTTCTCAATTCAGTACCCTTCCTTCCCTCTTCACCTTGCCAGAAAAGTCATTTGTAGGATGAATGTTCAAGGTATTATAAAAACATAGGCACCAAACCCAGAATTAGGGTGAGGCTGAGTGCTGGCACTGAGTAATTTCCCTCCAGAAAGGGTCTGCTCAACTTTGCCTCTCCTCATGGGATGCCTGTACATTTGACTTTGACATCAACTGCTTCAGGTCTGCCTCTGTGCATCCTCCACAACCTCCATAGCCCACAGACCTGGAAGTCTCAGCCCTGGAAGAGTCAGAAAGCTGACATAGAGTGCCCAGACCACCTGTGACAGGGTGTCAATCCAGTACCTACTTTTGGATTTCACCCAGTTTGCACACAGCTGGGTTCAGTACAGCGAAGAGTTACTCCTGGGTTATTTTAAGAAGTGGTAGAAGAGGGTAACACCTGCCGGTGTGAAAAGCCCAGAGGTCAGAATGCTGACTCAGAACAGGCAAAAGCAGAGTTCAACCACTTTCCTAGTCCAAGGGAACAGGAAATGGCACTCCCACCTCTCAGAAGTTTTCCTAAACTTTGCAGCGATGGAAGTGGGGAAAGCATTTCCCAAACTCATCTTGGTTAAGCTCTGCCACCATTGAGCAAGGAATGCAAAACCTACTGTGCCATGCTTGGGCAAGACAAACTCCCTGAGCTCTACTCATATACCCATTTTTACTCCAAACTGGCTTCTTGGATTGCAGGTAGAAACTTTTACTCAGGGACCAGAACAACATGAGTCTCTCATTTTAGCAACTAAACAAATTCTTAGCACACACAGAAAGGTCTGGCATCTACATTCCTTACCTTTTTTTTGTATGTTTGTATGTTTCTTTCTGCCAGTAAAGCACTGGAAAGAGAAGACAGTTGTAATCAGATCATTGGCTAAAACAACTGATCAATAGCAACTGCATATGCTGCAAAGAGCCTTTAATGGCTCTTAATCCCCATTAGGCTGAGCTGGAGGAAGTTGAAGGGGAAACTGCATCACATTTCAACCATTTATAGCAGCATCCTGGTACTTGAGCAGCTTTCAGGGAACGGGAGCATTTGTTCTGAGGTGCTCTGGGACAACCATCAATAGGATAGGAAACTATTGCATCATTATTATCCAGGAAATGCTTTGGGGACCCTCCAAGGAATTGACTCCAAGGTTTATAATTTTTTAACAAGAGTCTATGTTCGGTCAACCAGCAAAGCAAGAGCATGTGAAGTTTTTCTGCCACAGGTAATTAAACATGCTTTGGGTTATATTTGACACCATTTATAAAATCAGAAAGGCCCAGTTTTAATAATGTATGCCACCCTACTGTCTTTAGGAACATGTCTTTCCAAACAAATATTATTCATCTTCCTGACATGTTTTAATGCAGCCATATAATAACAAAAGTTTCAAGATATTTTGGGTTGCTTCTGCACTAAACCAAATAAAAAATCCAATCCAACACGAAGCTTTACAGTACAACTATTGGTGCCTTGAGAACATGTACTTGTGTCTCACATGGCACTCCTCTGGGTTGAAACAACTCTACATGCATGTCTTTTCAGCCTATATATTTTGTCCTGCAAAACGAAAAGACCAAAACTAAGAATAAGGACTCAAATCTGTACCACCCAGTCCGTAGATACCAGGTGTTATCACAGGATTCAAGATGAAGTCTTAAAGAATCCAGTATTAAGTTTACCTGGCCGTTCTCTCGCACACTGCTAACTTTGAGAAACATAAAGCCTTTGAAAACCAAATTAAGATGTAAGCTGTTTAACCTTAAGAATGTCCTGTGGGCAACTGCCGCTGGGAATGATCAGTTTTTATTCCAGTTGCATTCAGTGTGGTAAGTGGGGGGAGCTAGATAAGCTTGGCAGGGCTGTGACTGAGATGTAAGGTTAAAGAAACTCTGCTCCACGGGCACCTGTGCTGCAGGTGTGTTGGGTATTGCTTAAAAATAGCCGTATGGAAATAACAGCTGACTTTCTGATCTTTAGAGGCCTGGGTTTTGTTCATCTTCAGTGTCTAGAAGAGTGCAGGAAACAAAGGGGCAGCTCTGCATCAACACAACTCAGCTGACACTACAGGCAGGAAAACACAAGTCTTCGAGCTTACCTTAACTATCATCCAGCCTCAAGAGGCCCCACCACTTCTAGTGAATTGATTTTGCAGCTGCAAGGATATTTCCCCTTTGCAATTCCAACCAACTCAGCAATATAATCAGACAAGCATCAACTTTGAGAGGAACATACTCAGGATTTTTAAAGAATCTGCACCTCGTTTCTTTAATAGCTTATAGAAAAGAGCCTAAAACCAGAAAGGATAGGCAGTTCTTTGCTTACTTGTAGGCACAGAGATGTTAATTCAGTTTCTAGTATAAAGGGATTAATATGGTCTCTTGGTGAAACTTGGCCATCATGTCACCTTTTTTCAGAGCAATCACACAAAGCAGTTTCTTTTAAAAAAAGGCATTCCAAAGAGCCATCGTTCTAGACCAGCTCGTGGGAAGCCATCCTGTTGTCCCCCTGCACTTTCCATTGAAGACTCCTATCAAAGCCTTGTGAAGTCAAGGAAAATACATTTAGTGGGCACTGGCTGCAGCCCAGATGAGGGACATCTCCTTTAATGAGCAGACTGCATTTCTTTGCCTTCATCCTGCAAAATCAGAGATTCAGAAACTGAGGATCTCTGTGCTCTTAATGCTTATACTGGCAGTTTTACTAGTAAGACTAAATATAGAATTTGGTCGAACTGAGCCTTATTCCTAAGGCTTGTGTGTGTCATTTAAGCTTCTGAAGGTTAAATAACAGTTGCAGTAATATGGAGAGATTACAGAAAAGCACCAACTACTGGAACCAATGAGGTTATCCCATGGTGCCATTCTGGAGTTTGCTTTGTAACTGCCTCATGAAGTCCTTTGCCTTCCTAAAATAATATGCAATTAGTATTCAAGACACATTCTTTCTACTGTCAAATGGGAATAAAGCATAGTAGCATTCTTGAAGAATGCTGATTTTTAGTGTTTTTCTCTTTTGAATCTTCAAAATGAAGTCTGCTTTGTGAGAGACTTAGAAATCTGGAAGGAGGTTTGCAGAGGAGAATGAAATCATATCTCTGATCCTTCTGTATTCTGTCCCCTTCAAAATAAATACTTGTGCTTGCCTTCCTTCAAAAATCAGTACAATGCCAACTCACTCACTTTCCAAGAGTTTTATATAACATCCTGCTTTGTGGAAATATTTTGAAAAGTTTTATTTCCTTGTTGTATTTTCTATTAGGCTAATCAAAACAGTTAAGCACTTTAATAAACATGATTGAATAAAAACACACATCTGTCAGAAAACACCAGTGATCCACAACATTATCTGCAATTTTACATACCAGGAGTTGAAGGTAGCTAACAGAGTAATTCTTTAAACATTAAAAAAAAAAAAAAAAAAAAGGCAAAACCAAAAAAAGCCAACTATTTAAATAAATTGCATATTCCCAGTTGTTCAAGCTCCTCTGGTACTTACATATGAGGGACAAAAAACCACCCACGTTTCCTCCCTATCTGTCTGTAGAGGAAAGGCCTTTATTTGTTTAAATTAAATCCTCTACGGTGTGTGTGTATAGATGAGGTGACTGAGGTCTGTAAAAGTGCAAGGATGTATGAAGACACGAACTTCAGTCTTCTCACTTCAGCTTGAGCTCATGAAGGTAAGGCATGGCTCTCCAAGCTGGGCTGCAGGGACACCTGGGGCTCTCGCGGAGGCTGGGACTGGGGAGATGGGCTACCTGCCCAGAGGTGGTGGACGCTGGTGAGGGTCTGTGTGCCACCAAAGATGAGGGAAGAGGTCCCCTGCATCTTATCTGAATCCCCAGGGAGACAGATTCCCAAAATCACCTCCATGGTATGGCCAGAGCTGGTGGTGCACGCCATCACACAGAAGCAGAGGGGGAGGAGTCAGGGACAACAATGGGCCACAGGGGCCACTTTGCTGGCCTGATCCGCTGCCCAGGGGTTTCTACAACTTTTTGGGGCCTTGGATCTGTGGCAGTGCTGCTGAGACTCGTCTGGCCTTCATGTTGGAAGCCCCATTAGTCTTCTACATGGGAAACTATGGCATGGCCAGGAGAGGTCTGGATCACGTCAAGAGTCACTATGTGGCTCTGGGGCAAGGGCCAAGGATATGGGGCTCTATATGGGTGTTTTCTTGGTCCTGCTGGTGAGAGAGAAGGGCTCAGGAAGGAGTAGATGGATTCTGCAATTCTGCACATCAACAAATGTTTGTAGAGCTGGTGTTCAAAATAGGGATTTGGCTTTTAGGACCCTGGGATCTTCTTTGAAGATCAAGAACTGCCAGGAAAAGATAGGATCCACCTGGCCAAGTAGGGCATCTTTGCCACAGGTTGGCCAACTTGGTGAGGAGAACTTTAAACTGGGAGTGATGGAGGTCGTGATGATGACCTCCCACAGAAAAGCTGGACTGGTTTGGTAAGCAGAGGGTGCAAAGTGGTATGGAAAGAGAGACTTTTAATCATCAAAACAGGACAGAAGGGGGTCCATCCCAAGTACATGGAAACAGCTAAAGAAGTACCTACAGGACAGCAATATGGAGTAAGCTCTCATACTTTTTTTTGGAAATCAGCATGACTGAGTGCCTCTCAGAAGTGCCTGTACACTGACACACACAGCATGGGGAGCAAACAGGAAGAACTAGAGGTCTGTGTGCAAGTGCAGGACTATAAAAGGCTATATGGATCTCATTGGGATCATGGAGGTGTGGTGGGACAGCTCACATGACTGGAACAATGCAGTGAGTGAATACAGAATATGGACATGCAGAAGAGACTCCAGAGAAGGGCCACAAAAATTAATAAGGGACTGCAGCATCTGGCATACAAGGATAACTTGAAGAAGGGAAGGCTCAGTGAGGGGTACATAAAATCATAGAATCATAGAATTGCCCAGGTTGGAAGGGACCTGTCAGATCACCAAGTCCAAGAATCAACCTAACACTGACAAAAACCATCACTAAACCATATCTCTAAGCACCACATCTACCCGACTTTTAAATACCACCAGGGATTCAACCACTCAACCCTTCCCTGGGCAGCCTGTTCCAATGTTTAATAACCCTTGCTGCATAAAAATTTTTCCTAATATCCAATCTAAACCTCCCCTGGAGCAACTTGAGGCCATTTCCTCTTGTCCTACTGCCTGTGACTTGGGAGAAGAGACCGACCCCCATCTTGCTACACCCTCCTTTCAGGGAGCTGTAGAGAGTGAGAAGGTCTCCCCTTAGTCTCCTTTTCTCCAGGCTGAACACCCCCAGCTCCCTCAGCCTGTCCTCATAAGGCTTGTTCTCCAGACCCCTCAACAGCTTCGTTGCCCTTCTCTGGGCACACTCCAGCACCTCAGTGTCTTTCTTATAGTAAGGGACCCAAAACTGGACACAGTACTGGAGATGGAGCCTCACCAGTGTTGAGTACAGGGGGACAATCACTTCCCTGGTCCTACTAGCAATGTGTAAATGCCTGGTGGGAGGAGTAAAGAAGATGAAACCAGGCTCTTCTCTTTGGTATCCAGTGAAAAGATGAGAGGCTACAAACACAATTTTTTTTTTAAAAAAGACTTTTTTTTTTTTTTTTTTTTTACTACAGGAGTGGTCAAAGAATAGCACAGGTTGCCCAGACAAGTTGTGGAGTCTCCATCCATGGACATACCCAAAACCTAACTGGGCAATCTCCTAAGCAACCTCATCTAGCTGACCCTGCTTTGAGCAGGGAGTCTGAACTAGAAAGTCTCCAGAGGTGCCCTCCAGACTCACTGAGAGTGTGATTCTGTGATTCATTAATGAGAGGGTCTGTAATCGCTTTTTGTCTTCTGGGAAGAATTGTGACAGGAACTGGAGCTGTGTTTCAGTCACGCCTTAACTGACAGACCCAGGAGCTCTTCCAGGATCCCAGTTCTGGGTGCACACCCTGGTAGTGGCTTGGGTCAGGGAGCGCTTCTGCACACTCTGCCTTGATTTCTCCTGGAAGGGAGCCACACTGCCACACAGCCAGGGGTCTGTGAAGAAAATTCTCCCTTGCGCATTAATGATTTCATTCTCCTTCTAAATCAAGAAGTTTTTTAGGGAATCTTGGTTTTCTTCCCCAGTTCCAGTATAATTTCCTCAAAAGTCCCAGCTGGAGGGGCAGAAAGAGACAATTCCCATGCAGCCCTGGTTCTTCCCGCAGAGGAGTTGACAGGGCCGAGAGTCTAAGATGAGCCCAACACAGACAGAAGAGCACCAGACTGAAGTACATACAGCAACCAGAAAGCTGACAAGCTGTTGCATTTTGTAGCAGATGCAGCTCTAACAGGGTATGTGGCTTCATTCCTAGATATAATGAGTTGCAAACGCACACTGGGAATGCTGGTTTTGTTCAAAAAGTGTCTCCTCAGTTAATATACAATATGTGCACTGGATGAATGTGTGCTTCTATTCCCATAATGCAGTGAGAGATCACAGAGAGGAGCTGTCACACATTACTGGACCGATACTGATTATTTTGGCTGTTCACATCGTCACTGTCCCTTCCCTTTCTGAACCAGGCAGTTAAAAAGCTAATGCTCAGAGATCAAATTAAAGAATGGCTGTTCTACCACAAGAAACACAGTTCCAGGCTCTGTTCTGCCTGAAGTTCAGGGTAGTGGGATGTAGTCACAAAGTCTGGAGGAGAAGTCATATATGCACCAAAATGCAGATGAGCTGTTGAACAGATCGGACACATCTCTTTGTATACTCGAGCGAGGAAGCAGGAATCAGAGGGGACAGGGACCACAAGTATTGCAACCTCCAGAATGGATTATATGTCATCGAGAGGGTGCATAGGCAGAAAGATCCTTCCTTCACGACAACTCAAAGACAAGAATCGACGAACAGGTACCAGACAGCAAACTGGGTAAGGCAAATTCACTGACTAAACAAGAACATGCTATCAGGGCAAATAAACAGCACACTCAGGCAGATACCCAAGCATGTACGCAATTCGTCTGTCAACTTCACTTTACAGCATTAACATATGAATGACAAGTTTCACAAACATCAAAGATGGTATGTTCAAAGTAAATTAAGTTTTTGATACAGAATACAATGAAACATGAAGGAAGAATTGCTATCAGAAACAACGTTGATGAGAACAGTGGCTGAGACATCATATATGTACATACTGGGATCAGTACTGAATAGGCACAAAAACATCAGAATAGAAAATTAAGGAAAGTTATTTCTTTTTTTTTCCTTCACTTTGAGGGTCCAAGAAGCTCACGTGCTGAGTGGCAATGCCCACTGCACTGCAAGTGTGTCCTCGGCTGCAGCCTCCATCTTAATAAATGGGAAAAATATTTGAGGCACTGGCAGTAAAGGCAGACAAGAGTGTGATCATAAACTTGTTTTCAATGTTGCCATTAGTGTTCACATATTGAATATTTTATTAGCTTTTGTAAGCTAATAATGACAGAATTAGGCTTGCAGTCTTTGACATAAGCTGCCGTGCTTCTGCTGCCACAACAAATTGCAGTATCATGTGCCTGCTCAAGGTGCTGAAGGGATCAAAGTGGGTGCAACTTTCTTGTCAAAAGCGACTTTCAAAATCAGCTCCTTGAGGATGTTCCTCCTACTGTCTTCTTTATTTCAACTATATTTTGCATCTAATTCTGCCAGCTGGCACATTTTGGAGCTTGATAGAGGACTCCGCATCAGATTAAGAGGTCTACCCAGTACAGATGAGAATGGGGGAAGAGGAAGAAACAAGGTTGACATTTAAATTCATGGTTTAGGGCTACTAAAAGACACTGATAGCTCAATGCATGAAGACGATTGTGTTTTGTTATCTAAAGCGGCTGCTGATTCTGAGAGAGGGAAAGGAATAATGCGCTTGACGTGATTGCCGAAGAGGACTTTTTTCTTTTTTTTTTTACTTAGGAAAATGTTATTTAAAGAAAACCAAACCAAAATAAAACAAAAAAAAAAATCACCCCAATACTGGGATGCAAAGTTTACAAGCTGAAGAACTCAAAATTATGAAATGCCTCAAACCACGTCTATAGGTAGCCTACAACCTGCAGAGGCACATACCAGAGTATATTTAAATGTACAACTTTACATGATAAACACGGCATATCGTGTTCATCTGCAGTACTCTTGCCTGATGCAATTTACCAGACAGACCATGTCCTAAGGCTGAATCAAAGTGAAGTGGACAGTTATGCGAAGGACTCCCATGTCTGGCTGGTTGCTGAGAAAGGGACATACAGGGTGAAATAGGATGAAAATTTCCAGAAGAGAGGCTGTTTTCCTGATTAAGTCCTTTGACTGTCATCTTGAGCTCTGAATTTTTTTCTCTGTCTAGATCATAGAGTTTCTGTGTGATACCCATCACAGCATTTGTGCAAACTCTTTCTCTGTGATCGCTCCTGTATCATTTTCCGAGTGCCCAATCTGAAACAGCTGGAGTATTGAACTCTCCTAATTGCAAAAGTTTGATACGAAGTGTACTCTGAACACGTAAAAGGCAGAAGAATGCCCAGAAAAGCCAGGCTCTAGTCTTGAAAATTAGCCTCCAAAACTGAGTTGATATAGGGCAATTTTGGCTTTAGTCTCAGTACCTCTGTTCCCAATTTGTAAAACTGAGACACCGTCCTGTTACCTTGCTGGTGTGTAGTATAAATAAATTTATTAATATCTACAGAGAAGACACAGAAATCAGAATCAGGGAAAAGAACCTGAAAAATTAATACATTTGTGCTTAGTACAGCTTTTGGATGTTAAGCATTAAATGACATATGGGACCAGGCACCAGAAGAGGATGAAGAAAAACTGTTGTGGATCACGTGGATTGAAGACTTTATCACAATGTAGGTACACAGTTTGCAGATAAGAGACTGTAAGGTATTTTAAGTCTGGTACTTCCTGGCTGTCGAGCATCACCAGTCTTTTCAGGTAAGATTTTCTGATTTGTTTAGAGATACGTATATACCTGAAAATTTCGGAAGTTTCTACATGGACAGCTAGGAGCCAGCTATATCAATCCCCATACATGGATAAGGAATTGAATCTAAGCCATATGAATCTAGGTAGAGAAAAAAGTTCTAAAGAATTTGGAAAATTCTAAAATTCTTTATCTGTAAATCTAATTCCCAGAATGTCCAGGTAAAGGGGAAGAAATTAGAGAAGAAATTCTTTTACATGCTCAAATGTCAGCTACAGCACACATGGCATAGGCACCCCCAGTTATCTAGGACATTATGATCTTCTTTCTTCATGGTACCCTTATCTGGTCTTCCATATCTTATAGGCTGAATAAATGCTAGTCATGATATAAGGGCTTGAAGGTCTAAGTACAACCATTGTATAGCTCAGGACAGTATGTTCCCAAGAAGGCAAGGTGTCCAGATAATATAACATACACTTGCTCTGCTCTAGTCGCTCCTCTCTGAAATCAGGTCAAGTGTCAGTGCTTATTTTCAAAGCCTTCAATAGACTGCATCAAAACTTATTCTTAAAAAGAAACCTTCAGTTTCGGGAGCCCTTGGCCACTTCTGAGGTTTTTTTGGCAACGAATGACATGTTCATATGCATAGAACAGAGCCTCAGCAGATGTCTCAGCAGACACAGGTCCGCAGTGCATGCCTTCTGAAGACATGCAAACTTCTGCTTTATACAGCTACCTGGACTTGGTATGTCTGCAAAACTGCTGCATCTTTACCACTTTTGTTAAAAGCAAGGTATTCGACAGGATGTGGCTAAACTGCACTAAGAGAAAAATTGTGGACTTTGGAAATGGCATGATAATTACACAGCGACAAGCTGAATACCAGTGATGGGCACTGTCTCAATACACCAGGATTAAAGAGATCGGACAAGAATGAGGGGGGTTACCACACCCCACCTGAGACCACTCAGAATAGATCTGCTTACATTTGGTCCTCAGACAACATCACAGTAACTAGAGAAACGTTTCAGAGCTGTGATATAAATAAATAAACTGTGAACAAAATATTTTTTTCTCCAACTGAAGTGTAACTCACCTCAAAAGGGTGACAAATCCCTGTTTCAGAGGTTCTTATGATCGTTGCCATTAGATCAAAACCTGTATTTGATTAATAGAAAAAATAAATAAAACAGCATTCTTGGTTTGGGGGTTATTTTTCTCTTTTGTGGTCTCACATATATATTTGCACCTGACTGTTCTCTTTACAGAGGTTTTTACTTGATGTTCTGTTTCCTCTCCTGAAGTTGAAGCATATACAGTACCTGTTTCATTAATGTCACTTGGCTTTTCATTAGACAAGGAAAATGAGCCTCTGCAGCATTCAAGGAACAGACCAATAAAGATACATTACTGTCACTTTACTCAATAAGAGCAGATGGGTCATAATAGTATGGCTGATACCAGTACGTTTGCAGAGTCATTTTTTCTTATCAGGCAGTTAATGAAATGAATTTCTATCATAGCATCTTTAAAATATAATACTCTCACAACTGTCTTTAAAGACCTATTTTGAACCAAATATGTTATCTATCAAAATATTCATTAAAATTAGGTGCAGGCCTACAGGAAGAGACAGATTAAATCATTGAGGCATCTGGGCCTCTTATTCCTCTAATGTGACCTCATTATATCGTAATTTGTTATTGCAGAAATTTAATTTTCTGATGCCATGGAATTATTGAGGGTCTTCCCATTTCCAGCATTTTCACTCTACCTAATTGTAAACTTCAAGATCATTTGGTATTTGATACTGGTTGCCTCCAAGATTGGATAGGAAACCGATACACTGTAAATGAGGAAACACTTAATGAGGAAAACGTGATCATGTCATATTGACTACATTCTGAGCTAAGAGATAAATAAATAACAGTTTCACTTGAGACATCCTCAACTTCTCACTGACACATTTATTAACTCTATTCAGAGCATGATTCTTCAGTGCCTCAATATCAAGTAAAGAGGGAGATTCAAGAGACCGACCTTGGCCACGAGCCCACCGGCACCCCCGAGCAGTCACTGAGCCCAGGGTAATGGAGGAGACACTACCTTACCTATAAGCTTGACAGCTGGACTTTAAATGTCACAGGACTGACATAAGAGAGAGACAAGCAATCCTGTTAAGACAGGTTCCCATAAGCCAGCAATGTGCCCTTGTGGCCAAGAAGGCCAATGGCATCCTGGGGTGCATCAAGAAGAGTGTGGCCAGCAGGTCGAGAGAGGTTATCCTGCCCCTGCCCTGGTGAGGCCCCATCTGGAGCACTGGGTCCAGTTCTAGGCTTCCCAGTTCAAGAAGGACAGGGAACTGCTGGAGAGGGTACAGCAGAGGGCTACAAAGATGATGAGGGGCCTGGAGCATCTCCCTTACAAGGAGAGGCTGAGGGACTTGGGTCTTTTTAGTCTGGAGAAGAAAGACTGAGGGGGAATCTGATCAATGCTTATAAGTACTTAAAGGGTGGGTGTCAGGAGGAAGGGACCAGTCTTTTTTCAGTGGTGCCCAGTGACAAGACAAGAGGAAATGGGCACAAACTGGAATATAAGAAGTTCCACCTAAACACAAGGAGGAACTTCTCTGAGGGTGGCAGAGCACTGGAATAGGCTGCCCAGAGAGGTGGTCACCTGGAGACATCCTCTCCTTCTCTGGAGACATTCCAAACCCACCTGGACAAGTTCCTGTGCAACCTGCTCTAGGTGGACCTGCTCTGGCAGGGGGTTGGACTAGATGATCTCCAGAGGTCTCTTCCAACCCCATGTGATTCTGTGACTTCTTCATGCACTTCCAGTGTTCTTCACTGGGACACTCTTCCCTCCCATTGAAATACAGCAGAAAACCAAAGTACTTTCATGGCGCTCTATTAATCCTCTCCAGCTGAGGCATGCCATTGAAAGACTCTAGATTTTCCCGGAATGCAGGACCTAAGCTTTATCACCTAACAGATTTTTATGGCAGGAAATCTCATGTAAACAATGTGATGACATTGCCCTACAGAGAAGGTTCTGTAAGTTTTGGATACTGCATAGCTGCTACACGTGGGACACAGAAGCAAAACACCTCTTAATGCACATAGCTCTAGACTCAAAGCTACAGCAAACTGGGGTAGTATAATAAGGGAAACACACCCTAAATAAATAGTATTTCAATGTTCCTGTCTTTTCCCACACGAATCACAAAATGCACTTCAAGAGCCTAATGGTCAAAGCAGAGCTTGATCACTCTGGGATGGCTTCTCCTGCTGCTCTGAATTTTGAAAAATCTTGTGCGAGAAACAGTCTTAAAGAAGAATTTCCCCTTCATATTTAGGACCAAAATATCTTTAATTTTGTAATTTAAAAAAAAAAATAATCAGGTATGAGCAACTGAATTGAGTTTTCTACAAATACAGCAATATGAAAGATGCATCCAAATTACATGCAGCTTTGTCCTGTACCCATTTACATATACACTTGTGAAGGCTAAAATTAAAAATTTTAAGACAGTGTTAAATTAACACAGAGTGGGTTAGCTTCAATATTCATATGCAAAATTTGGCCAAGACATCTAGCTCCATTTTCTATGGATACATCAACTTTTAATTCTTTAGCGAGTGAAAGAAAATACTTTTTGCAATGATGTTTCAGACTACAAAAGTATTTACAATACAGAGGTATCCTCAGAGCTGCTCTCCAGCAGGTCAGCCCCCAGCCTGTACTGGTGCAGGGGGTTATTCCTCCCCAGGTGCAGCACTCTACACTTGCCTTTATTGAAGTTCATCAGGTTCCTTTCTGCCCAACTCTCCAGCCTGTCCAGGTCTCGCTGTATGGCGGCACAGCCTTCTGGTGTGTCAGCCACCCCTCCCAGTTTTGTATCATCAGCAAACATGCTGAGGGTACATTCCATCCCTTCATCCAGGTCATTGATGAATGTATTGAAGAGGACTGGGCCCAGTACCGACCCCTGGGGAACCCCACTTGTTACGGACCTCCAACTAGATTCTGCACCTGGATACGTTCCTGTGCAACCTGTTCTAGGTGGACCTGCTTTGGCAGGGGCGTTGGACTAGATGATCTCCAGAGGTCCCTTCCAACCCCATATCATTCTGTCATTCTGTGATTCTGTGATTCTGTATCCACTTCATGACCTGAATGCAGAGAATAATCCTCTGGAATGTTCAAATTTTTAAAACTGAAACAAAAAAACTTTCATTTTCCAATCTGCAAGTGGATACAGGATTTCTAGAAGAATTTTTTTCAAAAAACATCAAAGGATATCGCACGCATCTAAAATCCCTGATGTAGCTTCTAAAATGTGAGTTTAAGTAAAAACACTTTTCTTAATTATCTTGTAGCTCGATAATCTAATAATTATTCATTTCAGCAAACTCGTAAATAACACTTAAAACACAAACTCCATTTTTAATCAGTGAAAACTGCCATTTGTGGAAAAGGTTTTTTTGAGTAATTACTTTGCATTCTTATTAGTAATGTGGATTTATAGGAAAATCAAAACTATATTAATTATACCATATCCTCATTATATATTAATAGACTCAGAAACCAAACACACAGCCTTGCAGAGTGAGGTGTAATATTTATATGAGGCTTTGCAGCAACAGCCAACGTGGCACTTAGCTCTAATGCACCTACTTTAGAGTATTGACTTGGTGCTCCTGGGACCCATGAGCTCAAATCCCAGCTGGGAATGCTGATACACTGCATTGAGCCTCCAGAACAGTGTCCTGGGTTTTTTTCTTTTCTCATAAGGGGCCAATTTATGTCAGTGGGGCACAGGCTGTGTTTTGAGGCATCAATTTCCAGATGCAACACGTGTGTCTTACCCCTATTCCAGGCAAGGCAGTAGAATTCTCTTTCTTCGATGGGAGGAAGACCTGAAAAGATGGAGTATCTCAGGGTCAGCAATAGCAGCTCTGTAAATATAGGCACGCACAACCCTCTCACAAAGCCATGAGCTGCAGTAAAACCTCATCCTCAGAGGTGCGGTAACAGGAATGCTGCTTCTTGAGCTGCACGTGATGTATTTGCCTGGATGGAAAACCTTTGGCAGTTGGTGGGATCCAGGGCTTGGGTTATTGTTTCTGGATATAAGCTGAGAGCAGAATGACTGATTGATTGCAGCTCCGTTACAGTAGCTCTTTTGCTTAAGTCAGACATAGATGTGTGACATTGCTTGACCGTTGATGGCGTCTTCAACTTAACTGAGTTTACTGCTTTTTGATCTAGTTGTTGTGCGGTCCAAATTATTTATTTTGAAGACTGCTAAAGATGACTGAAGCTACCAACCAGATGCTGAAATCCACTAACCTCCATATGAATCTTAACTATGCTGATCTACCCTGCCAAAGACTGCTGTACGCACCTTGGCCCCAGGATGTTCCTTTGAGAGAAACGTTCCTCAAAAAAAGACCTTTAAGGGAAGACACTTTCCCTTGAGCACTCACCTGCAGACTGATGTGAAGGAACCAAGAGAGTAATAGCATCACTCATGTGCGGTTTGACACATCACTACCCTGTCATACAAGGGGATGAGCACCCATCGTATCACTAATTCTCCCTGCCATATACTTTCCACATCTGCAGGTGCTGTCACATGCCTGGCCCAATCTGTCCTTGTGAGATCCCAAAGGAAAGAAAGGTCAAGGATAAGAACTACTGAAAAGATGGACTAAATCCTTCTCCTGAGCCCAGGGCCCTTAAGGAAAGGCGGTGCCCATGCTGGATTCGCTGTGAATTGACCCCCATGAGCATGAGACCATTGGAAACTTCTTCCCACAGTGACCCTGGGTGGTACATTAGCCTCATTTATAGGCAATGCCTGACAGTCCATGCTCAGGTGGAGATTTCAGCCCTCTCCTTTACAAAGCCCCAACCCAACAGCGCAGCAGGGAGTGATGTTCCTGTAAAGAGAGTTAATTCCTCCCTCCCACAAAGGAAATGGCAGATCCTCATGCCTGGTGACTGCTCTTGGTCTGTTTTTAGCTTTTCTAAGTTCCTTTTCTTGACTTCACCATCCTCATAAGTGTTTGCAGCTCAAGCTGTGTCATCTGAATATGTCATTAGTCACTGAATAGCCGAGAGAGAAACAGTCAGCTGGGGAGGATTCAGGACTATATAATACTGATCTCTGCCCTCTGTAGATTATGAGCATTTTTCTAAGTGCCTCTAATTTTAATCTCCCAAGCTGTGGCTTGTACAAAAATATATTCAATGGCCTCCTCTCTAGTGTAATATCTTTATATTAAGGATTTTCTCTTTCACCTCAGGAAGTCAGCTTTGTGGCAGACCATCTCATTTAAAATCTAGTATAACAACAGTGGCATTTTTCTGTGGAAAATTGGAAGTACCACAGGTGATAGATTCAGCTTTTGCCTCTATCTGGTTACAAGTGTCGGAGACAGAAAAAATCATTTTGAAACACATTGCTGAAAGTTCAGATCTTTTCAGTTAGTGAAAGTAAGTAATTTACTTCTGCCTGTAAGTAATAATTATCTGTATAGAAACCATAGTGATGGAGAAAGACAGCCCAGCAGGGTAAAAGGAGAATGAGAAATCCTGGGATTTTCTAAAAGCATTGGAAAGGATCAGTGAGCAATCTGTCTGTGTTTCCTCCCTGCCACTGTGCATGCAGGATGGCAACACAATAGGGAAATAAATAAAAAATTCAATAAAATAAAGCAGACACCTAACTAGCAGTGTATAAGTGACTCTCTTGTGATCCAGATAAGGCCAGTGGTTAGAGAGAGGATATAGCTGCAAGGAACTGGAGATGGGTAAGGAGGCAGAGCCAATGTGGATTTAATCCTGATCTCAGGAGAGCCAGACTCTTTCAGGGCTTCTCTGGGGGTTCATGCAGGGATCAGACTTTGTGCCCACGTGAAAACATAGAAGTGGATGTGAATGAGTCGGACCAAGGGTTCAGAGATATGGATCAGGTGCTTCTGCCTAAGTCCTGACTGAACTTCTGTCCTTATTTGTTCATTTATGTGCTTCCCACCCAGCGCACCACAGGGCGACGGAGCCTTTTCATCAGCTGCCCTGTGGTTGCTGACAGAGAGCTCCAGGCTGAGGAAGCCCAATGGCTCCTGGTGATTGTGGGGGCTATTTTCCGGTCCCTACTTTGTTCTGTGCTAGGGCAGGCCACCATTGTGCAATTTCAACCAGCTCCATGGCTGGCTTTCAGGCATCTTAATTTTAGTATATGTCCATCGCATCATTCTCTTTTTTTCCCTTTATTCATCCTCTGCAGTAGTTTGGTTGTTCAGCAACATGCCCCTCTCAAACCGGGCAGGGACTTTAGTTTTGGGAGACAGTAGAGACAGCAGCCATTAGCAGATGTTTATGGAAAGACCTTTGGAAACAGAGCAAGCATAACAGCACTTCTCAACTGTATGCCCACTATCTGATACTTCTCCCAGTGCTTCCTCCCAAAGGTATTTTTTTTTTCTTATTGTGCTGTGAGCAATTTTCCTTCAGTAGGCGCCCCTATTTTTTAATGAATCATTAAACTCGGCTGCATTGACCCATCCTTAGACTTAGCGTTTTCTGTTCAGTGCTTTAACCAAAACATCTTTCGCACTGCCAGGCCTTCCTCCCCGGATTGTTTCTGCTCGGCAGTACAGCTTCATCTGCAGTCAGTGCCCTGAGCACTGCACCTCCCCTATCAGCCGTTTCAGGCGGGAGCGAAAACACACCCTATCCGCCTATGATATCCTCTTTATTTCCTTGTTGCAGCCCTTTTCATTTCTCCCTGGCTGTTCTCTGACAGCTGCAGCCCAGGCTCCAATCTGCTGCAGGTGGCTCTTTTTGCCCTTCAGGCTTTCTTCACCATTGTGATGCATTAATGAAGTAGAGCTCCCTGTCAGACTTCATCAGCAGTCTTGTGAAGGCAGAATGAAATCACTTCTATTGACCCACTGGCATATTTATAGGCTCCTTCTTTTTTGCTGAGTATGGCAGTTATCACCTTTCCATCCCCATGTTGTGTTTATTCAGCAGAAAGCTAAATCACATCTGTGCACAAGTGGAACATTAATCAGTAAACGTAAGCCACTCATAAAGACTGCCGAACCTATCTAATTACCAGAGCTGGGACAGCTCGCAACACCTACCCCTCGGAGGGGTTCACAACCCCATCAATCCACGGCCCTCTAAACAGAGCCCGGCAAGCTCTGAGATTTTTTCAGCTCTCCTTTTGCTAGACTGTCACCAGAAAACAACATTTTAAAGTCTTCCTGGACTTGTTCCTGGTGCCTCTTTTCCTCCACAGCAACAACAGTAAATCCATTTGGGAGTAGTTTTTTTTTCTTTTTTCTTTTTTTCTTTTTTTTTCTCTTCTTTTTTTTTTTTTTAAACTCTTATCTCTGCTCTCCCCTTTATTATTCTATTTATTCTATTCTATTATTTATTTTATTACTTCCAACATAATCTGTTCCCATGCATCTCTGTGTCTGCCTGACCTCCTTAACAATTTTTCACCTTGCTTTCAACTAATTACCAAAATCAATCACCCTTCCTGTTATTGGGGTTGAAGTCTATCACGCTTCCAATTGTATAAATTTGTATTATAATACTAGATAAAGCATAATACTACGTCAGTATGGTCATATTTTTAGTAATGGTGCACAAACAGCAAAGTATTTGAGAAACTTTATGTGAAAATTAGTTATTTGATGTACACATATCTATGATGGAAAAAAAGTGCTATCAAAGTTTGTATCATTTCTTGATGAGATTACAGGTTTGGCTGGCAAAGATAGCTCTATGGATAGATATACTTCAACTTCTAAAAAGCTCCTGACTTAGTCTTGCTTCCTTCTGGTGAAATTAGTAGTTCTCCTTCTGAGTTTCAGTTAAATATTTTATTTTCTGAAATTCTGATCAGCTCCATCTAGAACACATTACGCGGATTAAAAAGTGGTAAATCTATAAATCTTAAAATAGGGACACATCACCTTCTGGGGATATTTCCATCCATTAATCTTTTCTTACTCCAGTGTTATTTTCAACAGTCAAGAGGAAAATCTTGCAGGTAGTTTTTACCAATGACATAAGAATGTATAGAGTTGTTAAAAAGGACAGCTCAGTTCCAAAGAGAAAAATGGCTTACTTTATCAATCTGCATTTTAATAAAACTGAATCTAAAAATCGGGATTATAGACAGTATTTATGAGAGACAAAAGCAGCTAAGAAAAGGACTTTGGGATCAGGACAATCAACACGGTGCTTTGTGGCAGCCAAGGAAGTAAATACGGCTCATGACCAAGGGATCAAGGGAACATCAGACAGAAAGTGGGAGCTGTTTATACCACAGTGAGGTAATTAGCAAAATTCTCTAACCAATAATGGCCTCTAAGTTTATCATATGTGAGAAGATCAAGAGAGAGAGCCCCAAGAATTATTTCAGTAACTATAAAACCTGATTACTGTGAGAAGCTAAAGACGCTGTTTAGTGTATAGTATTCAGGAGGAAATATGTTCAAGTAATTACTCAAAGGGGATGTAAATTTCAGATGTTAGTAAACTTATTTAACTAAGAAAATAGGGCAAGAGCCTGAGCTTGGTCTCTTATGCTGAATAAGTGCAGTGTTGGAATAAGATCTAAACCATCTGAAAAGTAAAGGAAAACAACTATTGAGACAAGTTACCTAGGTGGTTTGCACCGGTTTCTCTGTCACTTATTTAAACCAAGGTAACAAATCCTCCAAAAATAGATGCCATATTTCAGCCAAAAGTTATTGTATTTGATAGAGAAATCATTTGGTATAATTTTAGATTAGGTGATTTTATATCCAAGTAGGTAATAACTCAGGTCCTTTGAGGGTAGCCTTTTCATACCGAACAGTGATCTGTCTTCATGTCCACTAATGGGCCTCACTTGAACTCTGAAAATTTTACTGATGGCAAAATGGATAATTAAAATTTTGTGGGCTTGCCTAAGCTATTAAAGGGAATTATTAGGCCCGGGAGGAGATGGCTTAGAATTTCATATTCACGTCACTAGAATACAGGTCAATAGGTATCGGTTGCAAGGATCATGTAAACCGTACACAGTCAGGAATTCAAGAAACTCAAATGTGGATTATTGAAATAATTGTTCATTGGATACGCAGCCTCCTTTAATTTACCTGATAGCAGTTTCAATGAAACCCATGGCTCTAATTACAGAGCTATAAATACAGAGAAAATCTGTTCAGTGACTTTATCTATGTATTGAGATGAATTTTTGGCTCTTTTCATCTGAAGGAAGGCACGAGTTCTAGTCCTCTTTCTGATTAATGTGTTGATTTAATCGCATAGTCGTGGTTTGTTGCCTTCTCTAGGAGATATCATTAAACTATAGTAAGAAAATAGCACATGACCACATTCCATCTAAACCTCTCTCCAAAATAATCATTGCTGGTAATTTAATATTGATAGATTATAGGGTTTTCTCACCATTAACGTTTATTTAACAGGTCTTATTTTATTTATCCATGGGACAAAAGAGTGGTCTTGCCCTTAAATAACACTATTTCAAGTGATTTTCAAGCTTCAGCTCTGTTTGTAAAAAGCTTTAGATATTTCCTTATAAAGGTAAGCTAGAAATCCAAGATAAGCCTTTATTTATGACATCTGAAATCTTTCAAATACAATAGCCTAGTAAGTATGAATTAACAAGACTTTATTATCTTATTGTGAGGACTAAGATTATTCCAAGAAAAGCCAAATGAAACTAGAGGATCTTCCTCTGGGATCTGACTATTTAAAAGAAGCTCATCATGTATACGGAATTGATTATACTGTGTTGAAACAAAATGAAAGAATCAAACAATGCATATTTTTTCCGTTGGGAAAAAGAACAGCAGTTTGTAAGTCGTCTGTGATCTCAACATCCATGTCCTCTATATATAAGATACTTTGACTCCCTGCTCCCACTGGAGAGGGTCTATTGAGCAGTGGAACTGATACAACCTAAGATTATTTATGTTCCCTTCCCTACCAGATAAGAAATGAGCGACCATGTCTACGTGAATGTGTCTAAATACAATTATAGAATCAGAATCATGGGCATCTGTTTGCCACCATTTTATTGCACAGCACAGTTGCCACAAAGCCACCAAAGACCTCTGTTTCATAGTAACCTTTCCCAAAGGAGGTTTCAATTAATTCAGCCTTCAACCAGTGAGGATGTCAGGGAGGCAGAGAAGGCTCCAAGTGAAGACTACTTTTGCTAGGATTCCTCAGTTCTCCATGTATCCAGCTATAGCACAGTTTTGATATGTGAAGTAATACTTCCACCGCATGCTTTCAGAAGAAGACAACCATTGAAGAGCTGCTGAGACCATGCATATTTCCTGGTCTCACATCTCCCAACTACCAAGACAACAAAGAATGTACACATGTATGCATGCATGTGAGCTCAATAGCTTTTTGCCCTGCTATCTGCCTGTCTCCAGCATAGACCAGGAGCAATGAATTCAGCAGCTCCACCTTTCCCCACGTGATTCGAGAAAACTGGAGACTTGGAGGATGTTTTCTTTGTCCTCATTTAATTGTTTTGTACCTACATTCCATCTTTTAAAGATATGTCAGAAAAAGCACCCTTAGTGAAGGCTCGTACCTCTCCAGATTAGGTGACCGGTTTTATCTTGTCAACACTAATTTTACCTTCAGCAAGACAAACGCGCCTTTAGTAATACCTTACCGATAGTTTGCCGTGAGCAGGTGGGGTAGTTTCTTGTGGACCAAATATTGACTGTTATTCAACTTGAAAACAATCTCAGGTTTGTAATTTTCTAGATGTAGATTATTTGGCTGAACATGCTCAATCAGGTTTCCTTGCATCATCGTGTCTACTGCCGGTGTTGTCCTAAGGAGTCATTTCTGCCACTTGGAGTTCCCAACACGTGCACAGACAGCATTGGGTAGTCTTTACAGACCGCACGAATAATAACTGCTAGTGTGAGTTTCATCACAGCAGGAACTGAGGAATTTCACCCAAGAAACAAAGTTAATAGTGTTACCTTGAACTCTTTTATAGTGAAAAATGACTCTAGGAGTGGTTTGGGGAGCAGATAATGTAGGTTTAGCCCCTGTCCCAACTAATTCTGAGGCAAGTAACCTCAAAAAAGTTTATCTTTGACTACTGCAGGACATGGGAGATTGTTAGGGTGTATGATTATAATCTATGTCTCAGTTGAAAGCAACAAAACCATCTCCCTATGCCATGAAATGATCTGGGGTAAAATTACTAAAGGGGCTCTTGAAGACTATTATCCTCTCTGTGAGGTGCTGGTCTCTTGTAAGAAGTATCTTGTACAGACAGAAAAGTTTTTCTGTGACGTGCTAATTTTAAATTATCTAGAAACTGAGGTATTGCTGAACATTCAAAATGACATACAGTCAAAATGGGAAGAGAAGGAGAATGCAGGAACAGAAAAGAAGACACAATGGCACAACTGCCTGAATGAAATGTAGGTATCTTCTTGTATTTCTTAAAAAAGTCAGTAATTGAATCAAGGAAATGTCATACATCAGAAGACACTCCAGTATCATCATCTGCTCTTGCTGACTTCACTGGAAACTGATAAAACAGAAAAAAAAAAAAGAGTTTTCATTTGCAAGGTCTCTCACACCCTTGTGGCTTTATACCCAGCATTGACTCAGCTGAGAAGAAGAGGTACTCCTGTTGCCACAGTGAGCCCTCTGCCCAGTGCATCCCAGTTGCTGTTACAAGACACACTACCTTATTGCAGCTCAGCATCTTTCATAGACTCTTGAAAACCTACAAACCTTAACATTTCTATTATCAACATACATACTTCTCATAACGTAGGGTCTTCAAGGGGGAGCTTTTCCTCGATGTCTTGTTGACCGCTACACATCTGTCACATGAAGTCAGACTGCTGGTGAGGCAGTGAGGGTTAATGCCATACCATGTAATTCGACTAAATGGGAGAAAGGGGGGTAGAAAGGATGGAAAAAAGAAGAAAAGAGGAGAATAGCAAAATTTGACAAATGCTTTCCTCAGCATTATGTCAAACATGTTTACAGAACTGCACAATTAATAAAAAAACCTGCACTAGAGTCCCTAATTACTATTCTACACAGGGCAGAACACTTCTTCATTATCCCTTTTTGAATTGATTGTGTACATCAAACAGTCTAGATATAAATAAAATATGCCTGCATGCATAATACCCTCACATTAAAGCAGAAGGCAATTAACCTATGATTTTTCATTAATTAAATTAAAATAGCCCTCTGAAAATGTCTCAAATCAAAACAAGTTCCTTACAGAGTATTTTTTTCTTGCCATGATGCACAGAGCCTGCTTGTAAAAGCATTGGTCCAATGAAATTACAATAAAGCTCTGCAATTTTATCAAAGGCTACCAATTTTCTTCTGTGACTCCATTGTTCGAAGTGCTAATCCCAATTACAATATTGGTTTTATTTTTCCATCTTTAAAATGATATTTACAGATGCTTGTCCACTATTAAGCACATTGTTTAAATTTTATTTTTACTAATTATAGCGACGTGTTTTGCAGAATTACAATAGGTATTGATCTGATCAGAAATTTGGAAAATATGATCTGACTCTCAGAGTGTATATACACAATAACAAACTCAGTTAGCATAAGGGTTTATTAGCACTTTATGGTTATCTCCAGTTAACTGAGTTTAGGTTGTGCTGCCAGAGAGAGGTAAGAGTAAGTCTGCTTGCTGCCCTGCACACAAACATATTTCTTGTCAATCTTTCTCTTCAGATAAATGGAGTTGTCCCAAAGACACCTTCAGATGCCTATTTGCTTTGTGGATTGTAAGGATACACAGTCATAAAGCAAAGGGGGCAGACATAGTACAGCCAAGAATACTCACTGGATGATAACAAAATGTTTAATGCAAAATTGCTGCTTCTAAGATATGCCCATTTCCTTTCCTCCGATTTAAGGGACAGCTCCACATACAGAGTATTGGGGTCACAGATCTATATGGAAAACACGGTGGAGTTTGGTTTTGCAGGGGGTTTTTGTGTGTGTTTTTTTTTTTTTTTCTGAAACCTGAGGATATAGAATTTTATATACCTCCAGTTATTTATAAAACTTTGAGTATATGAACAGTGATGCTAAAGAAACAGTGTATTTCCTTTAACTCAGAAGTCACCTCTTTAAGAACTCTGCAAATTTTGAATTTACAGGATTTTGGCCACTTAATAACCATAATAATAATGACTTGTTAAGTTAGCTACATTAAAAATAAGCCATTGGAATACCGACATAATTTCTTCAGAGCAGATCATAGTGCTGGGGTAGCAGAAGGAGAATAAAATAAGTCCGTGCTCTCTTTCTTGAGTGCTGATGAGAGCCTGGAGGCCACGCACGAAAAATAGCAGAGAGCACTTGCTGTGGGGTGGAAACACACTCCAGCATCCGAGCAAAACCCAGCATGGATTTCAAAAGGTACAGCAAAGCTATTGCCTCATCAGGGCTGCAGAAAGTCTCACAGAAGCAACAATGATGGAAAGAGAAGAGCAACATTCCTCGGTCATTCTCTTCTTGGTCATCCCAATACTTGTGTAAGAAGTTGTATATCGAAATACGAAAGGATAAGGAGAGATATTTTGGTTTTTCTACATTTTCAGACATCCCAAAGTAGAATGTCATGCCTCAAGGAAGAGAATCATCTTGGTCCTTATTTCTTTGTCCATAAAATGGGGACAATACTGACTTCACACAAGTGCTGAGAGGAGATACACATTAAAGATTGCATGAAATGCAATGCATAAAACAATGATTTAGTAGAGACCAGTGGGTTCTTCCCTTGTGTCACAAGTCTTCTATTCAGACTTGCGCACAGCCTGTCTTTCACAAACCATACAAACTTCAAGATTTTCACTGTCTGCCAGGGAGAATCTGAAATTTCTGATAGCTTTAGAGCCTTCAGCACTATTTTCTTTTCTTCTGCCTCTTAGCTGTTGGAAGGGAATGCCCAGCCATTGCTTTTCTTGGTATCACTGGGGCAATTCCATTCAAACATTTATAGCTTGATAGCTCATTTACACTAACGTACGCGTTTGTGTCCAGTATTTGTGGTGTGCTTGCCTGGTCTCCAGAAGGAATTTAGATTAGAAGGACAAGGTATCCTAATCTTGATCACAGTACAGAAACAAACAGGTGGAATTAGTCAACCATATCTTTCCTAACAACAATACAAAAGTTCATCATACTTTATGTTACTTTCTATTGGAAATTTGGCCATTAAATGAGAAATAATGATCAGAAATTTCACATGAAGAACTGCAGTTCCAGCTACCTATTTTTCCTAAGATGGTCCAACTGATTAACAATCTAATTAAACTCAGAATAACTATTCTTCACCTGTACTTAGCTTTGAAGATAGCTACTTTTATTTCAGACCTGGAAAAGGGCTTACGGGTCTGAAACATTTTCTGTTTTTTCCAACTATATGACTTGTTCTAATAAAAGATCTTACTTCTCCCACAAATCTTGCCTTGCATTTATTATTGTATATGAGCACAGTTGACATATGGTTTTCTATTCAAAACCATTTCCTTCCCAGAGCAAAAAATAAATACAAACTCTCACTCTGGTCACAGTGGAAGCCCAATCAGGAAATTAATTATACTACCGACATGTCTAAAAAAAAGCTATCCTATTTTTAAGCCTGAATTCTTGCACTATTTTTTTTAAATTAAATGGAAAAAAAAATCAATGTTTTAGGAAGCATAAGGTGTTAAAATTTGGACAGAAAAGTCTATCAAGTACTGACTACCCAGTCTAGTTATCAGATACTTTGTCTAATTAATTTAACTGATTCTCCTCCTACAAAAGTCCTACAAGATGTTAATTCACCTTCCTCATGGAAGACAGCTTTCAGCTCCTGAACTGTCATTCTAATTTCATTCTGAACAAGTAAATTGAGTTATTTTCTTCATCCAAGGGTAGATAACTCCTAATGTTTTCTGTTTCTGCTCTTCAGCAGTAGAGCCCACAGTGCCAGAGAAGAGTTATAGACCTGGTGCAGGTACTCAGCTGATGCTTTCATACATGGTAACCAAACAAAACGCTTATTTCCTACAGAATAAGAAAAATGGTTGTATACTTCCATTCCTCAGTCAAAATGCATGTATCAGTCAGAGCATATTACATTAGAGATACCACCATTTTAAAAAAAATAATCATGAAGACTACAAGCTTTTTTTTTTTTCCAGCCACCTAGAGTCATTTTATAGACTCAGATACATCTCTGTACTTGTACTATTAAAATCATTAGGCCCAGAAAATAGCCACTATGAACTGAAGGATTGTGCTAATTGCACTTCTGAGAGATTTGGGAGGCAAAGGCATTTTGTGATTCTAAGATCTAGAAATTATTTTGTGACCTAGATGGGAAAGATTCAGGTGAGGGCAGAATGGAAGGGCACATATTTCCACCACAGCTCATCTTTAAAGAAAAATCCAACAAAATGAACGAAAACAAAACAAAACAAACCCCATAAATAAATAAAATAAAATAAAATAAAATAAAATAAAATAAAATAAAATAAAATAAAATAAAATAAAATAAAACAAACCACAACAGCAACTTGTATCCAGGACATGGACTGGGTCAGCATTTCTCTTCCAAAGTTAACTGGAATTTGCATTTCACTTCTTATTACACTTTCTCCCATCCATTAGTTATTTTTTTCTCTTCAACTACTCTTCCTAAAAGAAATCAACCTCAGAAATTATATTTGATTCAAGTATGTGATATGTAAATATCTTTTAGCAGTGAGATAAAGCAGGTGAAGACCAGCGCCTTAAACACCATAGGTGCTAATGAAAGAGCATGTCACTTATGTTCAAACAGAAATGGAGGCTTTTGGCTGTATTCCAAGCATGTGAAGACTTCTGTGGTTTTCATGGAATATTAGCAAAAAAAATTACAAATTACCCCCCAAAAATGTAATCTTCCCACTCTTCTCCCCACCCCTGCAAAAATAGAGCTTATGAAAAGGTATACGAAAATAAAAAATGGTTTGCAAACCAAATGCACATGGGGAAATTCTTTTTGGCTGCAAAATACTCCCTCACCGGAGTCTCAGGGGACTTGCATAAATACAAAAAGTGGAATTGCAAACAGCTGTGGTGTCATAGACTATCACATGGTTTCCTATGATTATCACCTAAACAGACAAACAAAAGAGGAAAAAAAGAAACTGTTATCAAATCCAGAAGGGAGGAGGGTGTGGGGACTCCGCCTGACGTTTTGCCTCAATGGAGAACCGTCACAGCCAGCTTCACCCAGAACAGCTCCAGCGTAAGGGACACCCAGGGTAAGCAGAGACAACACATACCAAGGTTCCAGCCTGAGATTTTCTATTTTATATCACAGTTTAGGATACTTGAAGATGAACGAAACATTTTAGCAAGTTTATGAATCCCAGATAGCTGCACTGGCTTTCAAATATTACTTTTTCATAGAATGGAATGAAACCAAGGAATAAAGACAAAGGATTCTGCTTACACAGAGTTTCCTCAGGCAGGAGTGTGAAGATTTGCCATAAAACTCCTGCTTTTCTTTTTGCAAGGCCAACAGGAGCCAGGAGAATACACCTTAAATATTACCATTATAAATCATTTCTATAAACACGGTGGTAGGGGAAAGCAAGAACACAAACACTAATATCAAAATAATATTAAAAATTATAAATGTGGATCATCGTGAGTGCACGCCCAAGAGCTCCCCAGATCTAAAACTGACCACAGTGGCTGAGAGAGCTCTGTATAATATCGGCTCAGTGACAAATTACTGCTTGACTGGACAGTTATTCATGTAAAATTTCCATCTACAAGCACTAGACTGGATTTGCTATTAAAAAACAAATAATGGATCACTGACATTTCTTCATGTTACCTGCCTTGCCATGAGAGGGAGAAGAAAAACATGACAGATATGAAAGTGTTCTAGTATGAGTAGCCTGAACACAAGCTCTTGTCATCCCCCTACATGTCAAAAGAGGAGAAAAGAAGTAAACACTAATTTAAGTTAGTCTAAACTGCCTAAATAAAGAAATAAATAGATACGATTCCAACAAACTGTACATTTATTAGATCTGTCATTGGAAATCACTGCATTATATGCCTCTGCAATTCAAGAAAAGCTGAAGAAAGTGTAGGATTACAAATTGCAAATTCAGCTCATGTAATGAAACAGATACGTTGTGGCTTTTCCACAAAGCAGGATTGTGATGGAATTCAAGGCTGTTAAATTCGTTTAATTCTTGTCTCATGCTCTAAGGATGCACCCACAGCCTGAGCTCAGAGCTGGTTTTTTGGAGGATTTGAGGGTTGACTTTCATGACCTGTGTAGATTCCAGCCCCTGTGTCAGAGTGCGGTCAGATCACGTCCAAGGTATTTACATTGATGTGGGGGAGGTCCAAGCTCTGGGTATATATCGACAAGTGTTTTATGCAGTAATGCACCCGGTGTTATCACTCCAGATTGCATAAATGAGAATTAAGATGGACACTGAGGTGTGGACAGTGCTGGAGTACCCAGCTGCGGAGAGCTCTGCAGCTTATCCTAAACGTACAACTCGCACATAAATAATATGGGAATTAAACTAGTCTGGTCTCAGAAGTCAGGCTGGACCTGGTCAGCTTAGGAATATAGGTACTTGTTAAACGGCACAGAGCTGAACGTGTACTCCAAGGAGAAACGAAATTACTCATCTCTCAAACTGCTGCCACGGCTTTAAAATCCAGAGGCACACTGGGCATCTCTAAAACAATTTAGGTTACTCTGAGGGTGCAATGTAATTTATAGCAAAGAGATTCTCAGGAAGCGAGTAATTTTTGCTCAGAGCTTCTGCAGGAGGGAACTGCCCCTAGAGTTCCAAGTTCTAGCAGGCAGCTGATGGCTCACAGTCCTCCTTTGGTACCCAACACGCGACCCGGGGGGAGGAACAGACAGCTGAAGGGGGGAGAGGCTGCGAAGCTGGAAACCCGACAGCCTAGAAACTTTTTCATTTGTGACAGATCTGCTGCCGAACATCTCTGATTTCTGTCCCCAGCTAGTCATCGCTGCCCCCATTACTGCCAGAGGTTGCCAGCCCTTCACTGTGCTGGTCCAGGTCTTTGAATCACTGCAGCCTAACCCAGCACTTTTAGGGGCTTGGGGAGCGGGAAGAAGAGCGTGGAGGGGGCTTGTTTTTAACAATCACGCCTGTTTTAATATCAGCTGTGCCTATAGGGCAAGATTACGAACCTCAGTAGTGAGGAGCAGACAGGCAGATTCAGGCCCCAGGGTATTGCACATGCTCTATGACCTGAGCCGAAACCCGTCCGTAACGCAGTGGCCACCAGGATTATTTCGGTCCACAAGCAAGAATGGGGGTAGCTTTTATGAAAACACTCTTAACAGACAAGAGCCCTTCCCACCTCCTTAGCTTTTCTATACTGTTCTTTACTTAGTCTCACATGTAAATACAATAAATCATAATCCAAGGCCCTGAAAAACAGTATTTAAAAATACGTATAGTCATTGCTCATGCCATGGAAGCAGTGTAAGAAGGCTGTGCTCCAAGCCTTCCAGTAGCTATGTGCCAATTCCCATGGGCTGTACGGGGGAATTTCAGGGCTTTGTTCCCCAACTCCAGGCAGGCACAATCAATAACCTCATCTTCACATAATGCCTGCTCCACTCTGCTCTCTGATAGTGCAACAAAAAATCTTCCAAGAAAAGGAACTAAAGTGTTCCCTCTGCAACTGAAGGGTCCTTGGGCAGGAAGGTTGCCTCCGGCTCTTTTTTTATAGCACATTTCAGCTCGGGGTTGTTGTTGGGTGAGAATGAACATGTCATGTGCTGTTCCCACATGCCCCATGGAAATCAGCTTGCCAGCTCACTCTACTTTACATGTTTAACCACAGCAAAGCAGGATGTTCCTCCAGAAACAGTGGGGTCTCCATTTTGATCCAGGGGCTTTTTTCTTTCTTTTTTTTGTTTTTAGCTGAATTTTCAGAAAATATACCACTTATCTACAAAAGTATAAGTTGGGGGTTCCCCCTATTGAAAAAGCGCCTTGAGGTATGTTCTTTGCTCTCCTTTGAAGTCTGTAAAAGCTACTCAGGATTTGTGGTACCTTTATGTGTGAAGAGAGAAAGTTATCTTCAACAGGGGGAACTCCAAACACAGACGCACCAACAGTTGGTCAAGCAGAGCCAGATGAGCAGAATCCACATACGTTGCCTAAGGGTATAGTGCCAAGGGTGACAGTCATAGAATCATAGAATGGTTTGGGTTGGAAGGGACCTTAAAGACCATTGAGTTCCAACCCCCTGCCATGGGCAGGGACACCTCCCACTAGACCAGGTTTCTCAAAGCCCCATCCAGCCTGGTCCATCCTTAACACACCACCAGAGTGGGGGCAGCTCCTTTGTGCTCAGTGTTGCTTGTTTTACAGCAACCTCTAGGAGTCCAAATCACAGAGGAGATCCCCATGGGGCTTTGGGAACACAGGGGAAAAAAATATCTCCTTGCAGGCCTCCCAGCCTCATTGTGGGCACTAGTTGGGCTTTATGCTTCATAGCTCGGAGCAGTTTAAGTGTAAGAGAAAGGTTTCCAAAGTCAGAGTTCCCTCCAATGTATATCAACATATCAAAAACCAAAATGATGCAATAACATGATCTGTATAGATGATGGATGCACCATGTAAAGATCAGAGGTGAATTTTATGTCTCAGGATCACGAAATCATGCAAAAAGTCTAAAAAGGACCCCAAGACCAAAACCATATGTGTCACCCAGACATCGTTTCATGGTCCTTTAAGGCCTCACTCTTCCTAAACTGTGATGGTAGTGCATGAGATAGGGTGAAAGTGAAAGAAAAAGCCAATACTTAATGTGAAAAATAGATCATCAATGGATGGTGGAGAGAGAGGGGTGGGAAGGGCAAATGGTGTATCAGGAAAATTACCTTTGCAGCAGGACTCTAAAAGGACATAGAAGGGCCAGGCTGGCAGCTGCCAGTAATGAAGCAAAAAGATTTTGTAGTAGTTACTACATAAGGGTCTGGACGAGAGTAGGATCTGTGCCCATTTGTGGTGGACAAGAAAGGATGTAGCTTGGAGATGTTCTGCAGAAGAAATCTTTACAATGCAGCTATAAGGTTGGGTTAGATGAATCTGTAGACAGGCCCAGCTCAAAACCAGGCCTACGAAATGGGAAGGGCTTTGAAAAAGAGTAGGAAGGAAAGTACCTGTGTGAGGGTTCACAGGAGTGATATCTGGGAAAACACTAACAAGACAGGGATAGCCAAGGCAAGGAGAACAGATGTAGATCTGACATAGAGCCAGTTGCTGTAATAATGCTTGTAGGAGGTAGATACAGAGTGACATAAAGGCAATCTAAAACAGAAAATTAAGGAATCCCTACCAAAAAAAAAAAAAAAAAAAGGAAAAAAAAAAAGAAAGAGAAAGAGAAGAGAGAGAAAAAGACATGCGTATTATTTTATAAGGAGATCACAGTTTGCAAAGAATCCTCACAAACCTGGAAACCACTGAATAAAAATTTTATGGGATCCATCAAATTATTAAGTTCTCACTATTTTTGTGTGTGAAAAATTCCTATTTTCTCCATGAGATGTTAGCTCTTATTACACAAATGAAAGTCTGCTGACCAAAGTCTTTTTTTACTAATGAAACAGAATTTCCTAGAGAACAAAACACCATTTTCTGACTGGATATTAATAATGTCTTCAGGATATTTCCTGTGCTTATGTAGATGTTTCTACAGTAACAACAACAAAATGCAACATATGACTTCTGGTCATTCCTGTGTTATAAATAATAAGTGGCAAGTGGCACACATTTAATTCCATGCTATTGCAAATGTTTAGGGCTTTTGGACAAAAAAACCCAAACCAACAAACCAATGAAAAAACAGTAACAAAAGGCATCAACTATCCCTTCAGATATAAACAACCTTAGTTGGCAAATTCCCTCAGCACCCAGTGAAAATGTCACAAGGTCAAGCTTCAGATGGTCAACCAGTCTATGGGTTACACATGTAGATTGCACTGCAGCCCAAGCTAGGCAGAGAAGCAATGACCAGCATGGAATAGCAAGTCGTAATGAAATATATATTGCTTTCACAGAAGAAAACATCCAGGTATCTGAAGATAAAAATGTTTCAGATGTAAGTAAAGCCAGTAAATAAACTGGCTTTATCCAGTGTTCAAAGTGCCCGGCTAATGAAATTAAAGGATTGCTCGCTAACCTCTCAGTCTCCATTCAAAAATTAAAGAGTTCGGTGGGATTAAATCAATCAGTCACACGCACACACTTCCTTAGCCCTGTTCCATTTAGTTCTTTACGACAAGGTCATACGTAAGATGTCTAGATTGCTTGGACTCAGTCAACAATAATTACTTTACTCTTGGCTACCATCCTGTCAGATTTATCCCTAATTTGGCATGTTCTCTTCATCAAGTCTTTTACGGCCATCTGTAGAAATGAATCCAAGTATTTTCCAAGGATGGATATAATGCAGAAGCAACAGTTAAGGTGTTAAGGTGCTAAATATCTGTAAAAAAAAAAAAAAGAGAAAGGCCTGGGAATGTGTGCGTTAACTGGTATGACATTGGGTCCTATTCAGCCTGATGAAAAGAAGATTCGCAGGTGACAGGGGAGTGTGGTGACAGGAAATCAGTAAGGTACACAACCAGGGCTACGGCTCCTTCATGGCAGAGTTCACGTACTGCAAGGAGTGGGGAACAAGGTGTTGCTGCTCTTCTTTCCAGTGCCCACTTCACAACACAGATAAGCCTCAGCCAAAACAATCTGTCAGATATTCTTTATCTTTTCTATCTCTCATTGCTCAGTCTTCTGGCTGGAAAAGGAAACAACTCTGGGTTCACACGCTGTATGCTTTTTTGAAAATATTTTGTATTTTGTGACATTTAAAGGTATTTTATGACTCATCATGTTGAATACACAAACTGATTTTTCAGCTACAACTCTCCTTCCCACAGTTTTTTGAATAAGCTGACTTACCTATCTTTCAGATACACTTAGCAAAAACATTATGCTTTCCTGACAGATCCTCAGCAAGACAGCAAATTCAGAATGAAATCAGTGTAAGGCAGTCATACACTCTCATACTTGGAATTTATGCTCAACTAAGCAACTAACAGTGTTAAATTTCTTCCAAATAGTTGGACATATTTAGCTGCTTCTTTTGTTTGAAAATAACTCACTGAAAGACTCAAAGCTTTGCAGATTTACTTGTCAATAAACATTAATCTGCAAATGGTTCATGGAAGCATCCTGCAGCCAATGGGTGGCTCACAATCTGTTTATTGCTCTTATTGCCTGGTAGCTGTTATCATTATAAATGCTTTCTCATAGAATGACTCCTAAAGAGCTTCAAAAGGCCACCAAACATTTCAATTCAAATACCCATGCAAAGCCACATACCATGTTCGCTTCCCACTACGCCCCTTCTGAACACAGATCCACTCACCAAATATTGATGGAGACAGAAGAGTTGTTTTTGAAGCATTTGCCTAAGGCCAAAAAATGCTAAAGTGACTAATTATTTTGTGTACCACAACTTCAGCGCTTTCCAGACAGACATCTGCGAGGGATCTGTGTACGGAGTGAAGGAAATCCACAATAACTCTCGATCAAGCCCTTTGAGAAGGTCTCCAGGTGGACAGCCAAGAATTAAGGTGTTCAACATCCTTAAGCATTTTTGAAAATTCTAGTTCACAGTGGGATATTTTTTTCCTAACAGAATTTGAGTGCTTTTCCCTCAGACCTGTTCTCTTGGCGTATGTGATTTTCATAACATAAGATTTTGGGGTACCGTCTTTCAGTTGTAATTAAATTCAGATAACTTGTGTCTGCTTTTTTTTTTTTTTTTTTTTTTTTTTTTTTCCTTGGAGATAGAAAATTTACAGGAAAAAGAGAATGAAAAAGAAGAGGAGAAAGGGGACTGTGCGTATTAAATGAGAGGGCGAACTCTCAAATTGCCATAGATGTAACATTTACATTTTTCAAGGTCATGTGTCAAATACAAATGAAATAATGAACCTTTGTTACCCTGTGGTATCCCGTGCCAGGCAACTTATGCATCAGCATCAATACAATGGCTTTGACGAACTGCACTCCTGTGCCCTGCTGCTCTAACCTGGAAGTTAAAAAGACAGCAATTAAGTTTTCTAAAAAGGAGCAAGAAAACCAGAAAAAAACGGGGCTAGGAGCTGCCAGTATTCTTAATTACCGAATTGTTATTGGATACAAAAGCAAAAGAACTAAACAAAATGTGCAGAAGGAAGGTAAATGGCACGGAACGGGGATGTTAATGAAAAGGTTGGGTAGGCTGCAGCTATGAGATTCACATCTGACCCATGAGATGCTTCGGGAAAACAACAAGGTGAGAGTGTGGGGGGAGAAGAGAGAGGTGAAGGAACTGTTATTTACACTTCTCTGATGGAGCGCACAGCAGAAACACGCATCAAAGCTGTCTTCTTTCAGAAGACATGGGGCTGCATGAAAACACTCTCCCCAACTTGGATGATTTATTTATTTTATTCTAAACTATGTCACTGCAGTAAAATCACACAGTGCCTTCCAGAAAGGCAACTTATAGTTAACTATATACTGCAAAGGAGGTTGTATATTATAATCCAATTTAGGATATGTTATATTGTGTCATTAAAGAACAATTTTCACTTGGTACAGCACAAAATGTCTTAATGGGTTTAAAACACATGCCTCTTTTCCTTTCCTCTTCTCCTTTCTCAGAGCAGCACAAAATGAAGTTATGGGTAATATTTCTGTTCCAGGTGCTTCCTGGGAAGTGTATCTTACTGAAAAACGTACTAGGTGATTCCAGAGTTGTGTATGTTACAGTAATATTTCGAAACCAGTCATTTTGGGAAATGACTAAAACTTTCATCCATTTCACAAAATGGCTGTTTCATGCAGTCATTCCGTGAAATAAGAGAAAGTTTCACGCCTTTAATGAAGTCAGTGAAACAGGTAGGGAGGCACCATGTAAAATGCCTGATACCTTGTTACTTGAATTAACTTTAAAAGGCAACACATGAGATTATTGTTAGAATTTCTTTACTTCTAAAGCCATACAGATGTCTACATTTACTCTGGAATCATCCAGTCATATACAGCACCTGCCAGAGACGAACATATCTTCATAATTGGGGTGACTGACATCAGTATCGTATCTGTTTGGCTTTTCAGTGTTTTCAACCATCTGAAGGGGCAGAGGGCAGCACGTGGGGCAGGATTTTGCAGGGGGTGGGTTGGCATGGTGCCCTAGAAGTGAAAGTCCAGTGAGCTCAGGGGTATCGGTGGGTGGAGAATTTGGTGGGTCTGTATGAACCCTTTCTTACAAAACTGGACATACAGGAACAGGTCTAACCTTTAGTTTAACAGTAGCTCCAGTCTGGCTGCCCCACTGTCAGACATGGGGGGTGGTGTGTCTTCTGGATATGTTGATGCAGCAGAGTCATTATGAAGAACACTAAAAGCAGATTGTCCTATCTGCAGAGGTGGTTGGTGATCCCTGGTGGTAGAGAGGTTGAGCTAAGGCCACATTTGGGATTGGTACTGAACCGAGCTGCAAACGGTGAGCAGTTTGTTCCCGATTTACAGGTGGTGCTTTTGTGGACTGGACAAAGTGAATCCTCACAGTCTAGTCCCGTGAATTATTGTCTGCCATCCATGCTAAGCGCATTTGCTTAATATCCCCTTTGGGACAGCCCTGGCTTTGTGGATATCTTGCTTTTCCATGCACCAAGCTAAGCAGAAGCCACAGAAGCTTCAATTCTTGGATGACTTCATCAGCAATTTCAGTTCCTTTGTCACTCTGCAACTCAACAGGGGTACCAAGTAAGAGAAAAATATCAAAAAGCTGGAAAGCCACTTCTGAGGTAAGGGTTCAGAGACCACAAAATTTGGTGAGGTGGTCTTGGTAGACCATTATTCCCTGAACATTGCCTTGAGACCAAGCTTGCGCGTCAATAAGGTCAGCTTGACCTTGTGATGGATATTCATTGCTTACAGTCAGTTTTACACCAACACCATCAGGCAAGGATCTCTCTCTCTTCTTCTGGCACCCAAAATAGAAAGATTTGAAGAGTTCAGCATCCCATCTTGTGATGTTTGCATATTTAGATGATAAATGATTTATAACATGAACATGTGGCAACATGTGCTTTTCTGATAATATCATACCTGTCTTCGATGCTCACAGGGTATATGGGAGATGCTTCTTTAGTCCAATGTTTCTTGATGAGCTTCTCATTGTCACCACACCTATGAACAATGGAGGAAATATTAAAGAACTGGCATAAAGAACTGGCAATTCCACAAGCAAAGAAGAGACAAATGATTATGAGAGCAGAAAGCAAAAAAAAAAATAAAAATAAATAGACTGTTCTTTAAAACTCACTCTGCAAGCAGGAAGTATCCAAGTCTTGACTTTGATTTGGGACTTTGGCTTGCTTTTTGATCTCAGCAGTAGTTGCACACTATTCTTCCCATGCACTTTGGACACTTCTCATACTTTTTGTAAAGTTCTTTTTTGAAGCTACTTTCAAAATCCAGATCCATCCCCAGCAGTCACTGCAGAACAAGCAGCGGATCCTTATCCAATAACCCCCCTTTTCACAATATGCCTGTTACTGAGTGAAACAAACAGTCAAATAGTCTAGCAGAATATCCAGCACGTCAGTCATTTCGTAGAGCGCGTGAAACTTTTAGTCATTTTACCAAATGAGTGAGTGAAGGAGTCATTTTGCAAAATGACTGAAAATTTCAGTCATTTCAGGAAATGACTGGTTTCATGATACAACTAACGTATCATGCGCTAAAGGAAAGGCTTAGGTTGAAAGTGCCAAGCAGATCATGTTCTTCAAACCCCCTCTTGTGGCCGTGGGGAATAACGCCGTAAAATACCGCATTTTACTGTAATCTTTTGTTTAAAGACCGCAGTGATTGTTCAGGAAGGAAGGAGATGTGGGATCCCTTGTTTTGCAGTAGAGTACATCCTGATGCTGCATATTCTTCCGTGAAAATCTCTGGCAAAGGAGTTAATTTTTTTTCTTAAGTTATTAAGAAATAGTACGTGGGGTTTGAGCTGGACACCTCTGCAGATATACAAGACAAAACAGTTGCCAAAAAGGGTCTGTAGGGGTGGATCCACTGGCTATTTTATGTCAGCTGTGACTATTTATTATAACTGTGTATGTCTTGTATCTAAGTGCAACCTTCACTTTGTTTTCTGAGAACCATTTTAAAGCTTCAGAGCTTCCAGGTAGAGCTGAAACAAAATGAATGCATTCAGAGAACACTTTCTTAGCAGATAGCTAGCAATGAAGAAGCTTTCACAAACGCTGATGAGCAGCTATTCAAATCCAAGCAGTTTGGGACAAAAACTGCCTATAAGGAAAAACTCCTTGTTTTCCTAAGTAGAAACCAAATAATTGATCCTCTGGTAATGTTTGAATGTGAGTGAAACAATGAGCTGACATTGTAACACGTGTCCCATCCTAAAAGAGTCTACAAAGATGGTTAGGGGCCTAGAACATCTCTTTTATGAGGACAGGCTGAGAGACTTGGGTCTTTTTAGTCTGGAGAAGAGAACGCCGAGGGGGGATCTGATCAACACCTATAAATACTTAAAGGGTGGGTGTCAAGAGGATGGGGCCAGTTTTTTCTCAGTGGTGCCCAGGGACAGGACAAGAGGTAATGAGCACAAACTTGAACATAGGAAGTTCCATCTAAGCATGAGGAGGAATTTCTTTACTTTGAGCCCTGGAAGAGGCTGCCCAGAGAGGTGGTGGAGTCTCCTTCTCTGGAGACATTCCAAACCCACCTGGACACATTCCTGTGCAACCTGCTCTAGGTGGACCTGCTTTGGCAGGGGGTTGGACTAGATGATCTCCAGAGGTCCCTTCCAACCCCATATCATTCTGTGATTCTGTGATTCTGTAAGGGGAGACCAGGATAAGGAGAGAGGTGATTGTGTTTGACTCTGAAAATCATTGCTTAATTCCAAAGTGCTTTAAAAATAGTGATGCAAATTATGGTAGAAATTTTTGTCAATGCCATTTATCTCTGGTGCTGCCTTCCTGTGGAAGGAAATCAGCACCTTAGCTTTGGGAAATTGGATGTTGAGGGCCCATTTGCAGACCATACCTCGAATCACCGTGAAAAAGATAATGCCAAAAGGAGACTTAAATCCATCAGATTGGATCGGTAGTTGGTTTGGAGCCTACTCAGAACAAGATCAAAATAGGCATCTTCTGTAGGACTTCAGCACAAAACTCTTTGGACACCATCTAGGTCTGTGATACCTTGTTTTGCTGGTATTCCCCTCTTCCCAAATCCCACATACTTCCTCTTTCTTCCACTATTTTTTCAGGGAATTCTTTTAAATACATTTTTAATCTCATTTACATGAACTATTTTTCTGCAGCATACCTACGGCTACTTGTTTCTGGTCTTTTTTTAGTGCTTTTTTATTATTATTATAATTTACAGTGATATTAAGAGTCAGTGGCCCAATAGCTTCTAAAACAGTAGCTTGAGGGAACCTGGTAGAAGTCCATTTTATTGTACATTATATTCTGGCACATTGAAAGACTACACAGATCAACTACAAAAGTACTTAATACCAAAACTTACAGAACTGTGTCTAATCTAATGCCAAAGAAAATGATCGAACTGCATAATTTAATAAAGGCTTACATTAGTCTGAAACAGCCTAAGTAAGGAATACTTTTAAAATATAATCTGGAAAAACATTGCTTTATCAACAGAAAAGAAAGAAAACAATTAGTTGTGCTTTCCTTGATTATTTTTTCCCCAGTATAGTGTGTCCAAAAGGCTGACCATTATTAAGTTCAATATACTTCATTTAAAGCATAAAGGAAATAACTCACTGAGTTTGTGCTACACAGTTTTGTAAACACTACACTGAAATACATTTTCAAATGAAAAATTAGAGAGACTTTTCAGGAAAGCATTGCAATATTTCATTTTGGAAATGCAACAGTAACATCAGCTAGATAACATTATTTTTCCCCAACCAAAACTGTCACACCCAGCAAAAATCCCAGCATGAATATTGGCCATATGATTTTTGACAATAGCTACTTCAGCAGTGTGGGTTTGCCCTTATCTCTATATATTTAGGGAGCTCAGGGTTTGGTTCCTGGCTCTGTCATAGTTTTCCTGAGTGCTTTATGTCAGGGCAAAGACTTGTAACAGTGACTCCGAATCTACGTGAGTGTGTCTAAGTTTGAAACCAGTGAAATTCCACTGTGCTCCATTTCAGTACAACCTGATGTGCCTCAGCTTCCTAAAAATATCTTTCTGGAAGGGAAAATTTATTAGTTCTTGTGAAGCACCCTCATGCTGTGACAGCAGGGAACAGACATGAGGACAACAAGGGCAAATCAGGACTGGCCCAAAGCTCCTCAGCAGGGCAGGAGAAATTGAATTTTTCATTCTTCAACTTACAACATCCTCATAGGTAGTATCAGCACAACTTCTCCACGTAGCATCCTTCCTAAATGGCTTAGGGCAAATGTTGGCTCAGGGAAGGACCTGGCAGCCTTCCTGGGAGACAGTGGCAGGTGGAGGGGTGACCTGCCACCTCCCCAAATACTTGGGGAGACAGGAGTCCCTGCCCTGTCCTGATCCTCACAACTCCCTGCAACCCCTGCTTTCCTCTATGGCTGTGGGAGGTTTTGGCCTCACAAGGAGTTGTGTGGGTCCTTGAAACATTGAAATATCCTTTGTCTTGCCTCAAGTGGTGGCATATATTTCAGGGCCGTACAATGACTGGGCATAAACTTTCATGGAACCTGCTATGAGCCTGAATAAAACATCACACAGCATTAAGCTTTTCCATCCCAACAGTTTTAATTAAGCCAGCCAGTTCATACTACACATTTATCAACATTAAAACCAGCATTATTTGCTGAAGTGAATGTAGACATGCAGAGGAGTTAGGTACTAGTAATTACTCTTAAAGCGTACTATACATATACAGCTACTCTATTGATTTCCAATATTTAATATTCCGCAGTGACCAGCACAGAGCTAGCTACACTAATGAAAATACAAGTATATTATTCTCAGTCCCTTAGCCAACATTTGGGACATTTATTTTTATTTACTTAATACTGAAGAAAAGCTCTATACCTAAATAAATTTATCTAAGTGAGAAGTTACTTTCAAAGACCACAAGACTTTGCAGACGTATGACGCAGAAAGTAATCTCTTTTTAAGCATTACCTGTCTACTTTAGCCAAGCATTACTTTTAAAATATGTTTTAAGTATTTTGGCACTGTGTTATGTGTTTAGGGGTTTTGCACTATTAGCTTTGCAGACTGGTCACTCCCATGGTGCGGTTGTGCCACGCTGAGACGCCACCCTTGTGATTGCCGTTCCGCAACAGAAGTGCGATAGGTTGGCATTTCTTTCCTTTTTGCTTTTGCTCACTCCATTAATATGTTTCTACTACGTTAAATTCATTTTCTTTTTCAAAGGTGTATAACCAGTGGGCTTCTGAACCACTTGACCTTCCAGCTGTGTGTGTTTCTGGGAGCAGTTTGCTAGGGGGGCATTGTGTATTGCTTCCAGCCTATAAATTCCCCCGTGCTCTTGTTTTTGAGGTTTGCTATCATGGGATCAGGCTTCAGGAAGGCAGATTTTTTAAAGAGCACTTAATTTGGGTTGGTCTCATGGACCCATGGAATTCCGCCATTGACTTCAGCATGAGCAGCTTCTGGTGAAGGTTGAGAACATTCAAAACTCCTCCTTTATCTCAGGTGCTTTTCAAGTGGTATCTGTGCCCAGAAGGAGCCAAGCTGTGGGTTCAAGGACTGTTTGCTTGGTTAAAGACTCTAGCACTGACAGTAAATAGATAATTGGCAAAAAAAAAAGCTGCAATATTGTAGGAAGTAGGAAAATGCACTTTTGGTATGTTTAAATACAAAGGTGAATGTGAAAAACCCGTCTAAGGCAAATTGTCGATTCACTAGAAGATACAGCACACAGTTTTCTTAACCTTTCCATAGCAACTGAGAACAGCCAGCTGACAGTTTTTTCATCAGAACGGATTTAGTGAGTTAAGATTTCCCAACTCTAGATCTTCTAAAAAGCATATCAAACTGGCATTATTTGTCCATCACATCCACTTACCAGGTAAGAAGATCTTGGCATTTTTTTTCTGTAGCAGCTTACAAAAACATTCAGTCTAGTCATAGTATCTCTTCTCTTTTAAGTTTTGCTTCTGTCACTTCCACGGCTTTAAGTTGTGACACTTTAAGACCCACGCTTCCTCAGAAAATAATGCTTCAAGGTGCTAAGCGCTTCTTGAAGATCAGTTCTGCTCCAGTCTCTAATGTTATTCCCAGTTGTACCACCCTTCTGTCCTGCCTGCTGCACCTTTGGCGATAGACCATACAGAGAGTCTCTGCAAAACATTAGGAAGCTAATCATCATGAACTGGATTTATCTGTCCATCTGAAAAATACTGAAATGGTATTCGCTTGGCAAGAAGTAACCTTTCTCAACAGAGAAGGGTTAAAGACGTCTTAAAGGGATCTATTTTAAAACCTTAGCATGTTTAAAATTCCTATTAAAATTAATGAGAATGACTTTGTTCTTGCCTTTGACAATTCAGGAATCCAAGGCTTTGAGTGTGAAAACAATGGAGTCTCAAGTAACAAGTGACCTCTGTTCCAAAATGAAGACTGGAGAATTTACAACCTTCTCAGTCTTCTTTCCTGACAGAGATCAGGTGCTACCAGATGGGCATCAGTTAAAGCAATGAGAAATAGCTGATAATTTGGCTTCCTGGCTAAAATTAAAATGGAAAAAATAGTTATTTTGGATTATAAAAAAAAAATAAATAAAAAGTCGAGTTTTTCTTGGGAAATGAATAACTATTGAAAAAGGTGAAAAACTCTTTAAAAATTCTTTTTTTGTTTTTTTGTTTTCTTTTTTTTTAATTTCTCTGTATTTTTTTTGGTCAAACGAATTCAACAAGCTTATCACAAAAACTTACAAATAGTTTCAGCTGACCTGCACTTACATTTGCAGGGAACAAATCACTCGAGCAAAAGACATTCATCACCTCTGGGAACAACGCACACCTTTTTTTCCACGCGGCTTTCCTGAACACTAGTAAGCCATTAACCGTATTTGCTGCTTCCTGCATTCAATTACCAAACACGGTGTGCTTGCCAGACCAGATTTGCCACATGAAAGTATTCAACATACGTATATTTTTTGCAATTTTTATCCTGTTTCAACAATTAGTTTTCCTTTTATCTAAACAAGGAGTGGGGTCTGTGATCAAGAACAAGAAACATGTTTCTACATGCTAAATGCAAAAAGGTTGAAGGACCCAAGATCTTAATATATCTTAGATGGGAAGAGGCACTGTCTAGTCTGTGTATCCAAATTATAGCACTCAGACTGATTCTCAAGAGTGCTGAAGTGCAATTTCTTTCTCTGTTTTTAATTTTAAAACAATACCCATATTGTATAATTGTACTCTTCTTTTTTTCAGAGCTACCATTTCAACAGCAGATGCACTCCAGCAATGACAGATACTTTAAAAAACAATAGGAAAGGTACTTTAATTAATTAATGCACTGTTAGAAGCAGTTTTGGATGCAGAATCTATGGGGGAAGATTATGAATATTTTGTCTGAATGGTTCTTCTGTTTCCCAACAATTCTGTAAATATTTTAATAGTGTTGCAAAAATGATGCATCCCTGATGAAAAGTTAAGAGACAGGCAAAGGAAAAAAAAAAAGTGATATCAACCTTTGTACTATTTCCCCCCCAAAATAGGAGATGTAGCCTGGGGCCAGGCAACTTCAACCTTGTTAACTGAGCCATGAGCATCCTCCTAGGAATGACTAGAATTCATTGCAGGCTCACCAGAGCCCTGTAATGGATTCAGCATTAGGCTTCAAATGCAAGAGTTGAACTCACACGGGCCCGCAAAAGGCCTGGGCTGCAAAACAGACAAGAACAAAAGCTCTGCGTGCAAACTCCTTCCCCTACCTACAGAAACCATTTTCTGCTGTTTCGGTTTCGGGTTTTTTTTTCCTTTTTTTTTTTCAAGAAAAACACCTTTTTCAGGATACATCAGCTTCCTAATTCTATTTAAATGTGAGAAATTATTTTGGAGAAAGGGAAGACATATGACAAGGTTGAAAATACAGCTGGGAAACAGTGGTAACACTGCTCTTGTAATTTTGTTTTGGGTTGTTGTTTGTTTTGCGGGTTCATTGTTTTGGGGTTTTTTTTAAAGCGTTCTATTCCCATTTCCTTTTTTCCCCAAAAAAAGGTTTCCATTATTTCTTACTGCCTGCTTTGCTGAAATCCAGGAAGGAGGACCTGTGTGTATCTTTTTAGGATATCTGAGCTTTCTGGAAGGCAACAGAATATTCCCTATTAACCTACAGTGTGTCAGTGGCAAAAAGCCTTATTGTAGCTCCCCTGTTTTCATTTCCAATCTGCTCTTGCTGGAAGGGATAATCTGCTTAGTCTCTGCTGGGTAGGATGGGGCCTTGGGAGTTCCCATATTACTTCTTACCCTGCAGGTTCCTGGTGTTCTGCTCCCTGACATCATTACGCCAGATCCCATTGAGAAGGCCGCAGAACCCTCCCCTAAATCCCATTTTTCACCTGGCATGACACAGCACTAAGTCTTCCCATTTACACAAGCCTGTTCTCCGGGACCATCCAAGGACTGCCCTCCTCTCAGTCTGGCGCTATCTGCAGCATTTGCTTTCCCTTCTTTTCTTAAACAACTGTAAGAAACTACAGACAACCAGGGAGTTTTCTTTGGGAGGCAAGTTACTAAACATGAATGCTGTAAATATGGGACTCCTAAATCCCTCCTCCTTTCTTTACACCCCCTTACTCCCATATTTAAAAGCATGTGAGAGGCTGCCGGTCAGCTGTGTTTCAAGGTTATCTGGAAGGTCTTCACTTTCCCTAGTGTCAGCAACCAGCCACAAATCACAGCGTTCAGTAAAGTAAGGGCTGCCTGTTGGCTAAAGCATTACAGAATGCTCCTTTCAGACTCACCCCAAACACAAAGTCTAGTACTAAATCCCACTGATAAGCAATAGTTGAAATTAAACAACGTGGATGTCAAAAACTGTTGGATCTGTACAAAGGCAAAACCACTGCACTTTGAGAGACACTGGAACAGTAATATCAGGGGAAATCAGTGTGTAAGCTGTCTGACCTCTTTTCCCCCTCCCCCCCGATTCCTCCCTTACTCTCTCTCTCCTCCATCCCCAAAGGAAGTTAAAGATGTTTTTATAATGTGGATGATAGAGACAGCTTATCTGCATAATGAAGCTGAAAACAGCCTGCTTGTGTTGAAGCTCCTCCTCTGCATGTTACATGCCAGCAGAGATTTGCTGCGAAACAGAAGGAGAGCTGCAATGCAGCATTTTCCTCTGGAACTTTGCAGCTGTATTACAGTTCCAAGCACACCACGAAAAGACTTTTGTTTACAGTATTTAAACTCAATTTGAATGGTAGCTGTTAAAAGCAGGCAGATGAATCACTGCAGGTCCACTAACAGTTTAGTGCTCGCCCACCCTAAGGCTACTATGCTTAACTGAATTACTTCATGTTCTCTTGCAATTAATTTCCTGATTGTTTTAGGGTATTGCTTGCCTCTAATAATTAGTGGTCCTTAATACTGAGCTATTAGTGGTCCTTAATACTCAGCTAGAAATAAGATGCCTGGGTGGAAAAACAGAGTCATAAAAGAGCTCAAAATATTGAAGAACAAAATCACTAAGTAGGGACGATACGGGCAGGAACCCCAGAAGGGGGGAGAAACTTCAAGGAAAACTTCATATTGAAATAATGTCTTATTTTCTTCAAGCACAGGAGTGTTATTTCATAATAATGTTGATAATTCTTTTGCTTCCCAAGCTGTCTAATGTCATTAGAAGGTCACTTGGGGTGGCAGTATCTTTCCTCCAGAAGCCAAAGCTGGCAAAGGTTTGGTAACTCCCATCCCAGGCAGTGCAGTGACTGCCTTTTCTCCTTCAATTCCATATTGCTTTAACATCATCCCAGCTCAGCAAGGCTGGATGTTACGAGGTCAATTCCAATATGCTATCCTGCATCCCAAGCTCCAAAGCACCACTCTAATTTACTCATTGAATCTGAACTCCAAATAATCTGGAAAAAGTTAATGTCTTGGTCCAGCTTCTCGCCTCCCAGCCCCCCCACAAAGGTAGTAGTTTAATGCACCATTTCCATTACAGGTTCAAAACATACTGCAGTTGCAAGTGAGAAGAATAACAGTGCACTTAGATTAGTTCCCCATGGAAATAGTCACCAAACCAGTCAGCATAATTATCAGACTCTGGTGAAGAAAAATCCTGGATGAAAAATATATAAGTGACAATGATAAAATTCAGCTGATGAAAACCTCTGACAGAGCTCTGGGGGAAACTATCCCAATGCTCTTTTGCTTTTGACATGATATGAAGATAATTCATATAGAAGAATTATATTTGCACAAGGTTAGTCATAAGAAATCTCAAATTGGATTTCTGCTCTGTTTTTAAAAAAAAAACAACAACTTCCTACATGCTGGATTTAACCACTGATTTCAATAAAGCCAGGATTTAACTGTCATTGACTGTGATGCAGCCATTTCTCCCTAAGCCTGAAAAATATTTAACTTCCCACGCATGTGCACGCAAACAGAACAAAAGAGCAGAAACTACATATCTGTGTGTTTCCTATAGCATCCTATATCAATTGCACCTTACAGAATGACAGCTGCAAGCTTGCTTTGCACCCAAGCTCTCTCTGTACGTTTGAAGCTATAGGACACAGCGTTACAGCAGCTGAAAACGGCTGTGACTATTACAAATGATAGAAGCATCTCTCCCCTTCATCTTTCTCCTGCCATTTCACTAGAGAAGGCAGTTTCATGATGGGTCCTTATTTGAATGATCATCCTCTGATTTTCTGCATCTTCTGTTGCGATTGACTGAAGACCGATCAGTTGTTGATCGCACTGTTGTACGCGCTGTGAGTGTTAAGCTACATCACACCCGAAATGGGGATAGATTTCTCTACTAGCTGCTTGTACATACAGCCCAAAATAGCAGCCCCCTTTCCCTTGAAGTACCTACACATTGCTGTATAACAAATATTAAACAGCAGTGAGTTATTCATTACCCCGTCAAGTCCTCTCACTCCCGAACACGACAAACTCTATTACTTTGCCTGAACTGACCTCTGATGGAACAAAATTAATCACTCCATTTCCACAAAGACTGTACAGATGTCCAGAACATGGGATCTTCCTAGATATTTTACTCTTTTGCTGAGTAGAGTGCTGAACTGCGTAATCCCTAAATAGCTGACTGCTGAGCAGGTTCAGCCGGGGAAAGATCACTCTTTATGCTCCTATATGCTGCCCTAAGCATCTGCACTCACCCACTGCTAGAGGTGGACTATCAGGCTTGAAAGACCCATAGCCCAACCTTCATAATCACGGTTTAAGTTCACAATACAATTTTCATACCAGAATTTGCAGCTAAATTATGGTGGTCCATGCTGGGAAGAGAAGGTGTTGCAAGTTCCCCTCTCCCCAACAGACCCTTCCACCCTCTGGCTCCACATTCCCACCACCAGCATTGGGGTGGTGCCTGCTGGTGGAGACACAGGTGAACCCCACTCCTGGCAGCAGTCCTGCCCCAGTAAGCACAGATCATTCCTTTGCAAAGCACAAAAAAACCCCCCTGTTTTCTGCAGCAGCAGCATTAACATGGACCCTAGAACTTCTCGCTGTGCCATGGAGATGATGATGGTCTTCTTTCCCTTCAGTAACAGAGCTCACATGAGCCCTGGGAACTTCCTTCAGACCCACAAACCTCATCGCAGTTAGGGTCAGGGGAGACATCAAGTTTCAGACATATGGAAAAATACTCTGGACTCCGGGGTAGCTCCTTGGACCGAGCTGAATTAATACAGCCGCTGCTCAAATGCTGAGCAACTTTGATTCTCATAAGACTGTTTGTTAATTGAAACTATTCAACAAATGTTTTCTGCAACCGTAATTCATCCAATTGATTGTTTATAATCTTTGCCTGTGACTGCTGCTTTCAGTACACAGAGAACTCTTTTTTTTCCTGTACTCATTTGCATCTGAGTGTCAGCCTTGCAAACAAGGGTTTATTGGTTATTAGAACATTCACAGAAAATTTTAGATGGACAAATCCATGCTTCTCAATTACCTGAAAAACATACCCTTGAAATCACCTGTGACCATGGATTTTATCTAAACAGCTATTTAAACCCAGCCTTGAATCTTGGCAGTTACAGAGATATGCAGGGTGAAGTTGCTGGGAAATGTTATCACCTTGAGATAACCATAACGCTATTGATGAATTATCATTAGTGGAAAATGAAAATTCACGTACAATAAAAAATCCTTACATTTTACTGCTTTGGAACCATTTAATATGCTCTGCTTTGCCAGCAGCGTAGCTGCCTGGATACAAAACTCAACACAGGCATTAGTGAACTCTGACCTCGCTGGATACTATGGTCACGAGCCACAGTGTTGGGCTTTTTTTACAGAAGCCTTCTATAGTCAGCTCCACTGATAAAGAAGGACCCCAGTGGCAACAAACCATTACAGAAACTTTCTTCTTTTCCTGTCTCACCAACCTTGAACCTGCAAAGTATTTAGGCTAGTGAAGAATGCCAGAAAAACAAGGACAAGTGCAACCAAAGCGCCAGACAGCTTAATTAGAATGGTCACAAGACAAAAAAGATCACAAACCCTATAATTATCCCATGCTCAAAAGCTAGTCCATCTTTATTTGCTTATGTTGTTGCAATTAAACTGCAGATTACTATTTAATTTCCTTAAATGGGACAGTACTTCACAGAAAATGGATGTCCTCCTGGATCCCAGAACTCTTCTCTGAGATGTAAGTCAGTGTTAATAAAACAGTATTAAATTACCCTGCAGTAGTAATTACTCAGCCTCAGACCTAAGCTGTAAATGACAATAAGGGAAGATTTCCCCCTCGTCCCCCCCTAGATATTAGTCCCTCTTTTCAATATCTGCATTACTGATTGGATTCAGGTTTTGGCTGCCTTGTCACTACTCCTCATTTGGTTGACTAGAGTTTGATCAAGAATAGGAAAGATGGGGAATGCGAAGGGAGAACAGCATGTCCTGATCAAGCCAGAGGCAAATTCAAAAGGTCTTTATTCTATTTGCAGAAAGTTCTGCCAATGAAAATACATAAAAGCAAAATTTAATCAAGTTGATATAATCTAATACACAGGTACCAAGTCCAGCTGTATAATTTAAGGAAGTGGTTTTCTCTGATTAAGTGGTCAACTACCTGGAAAAAGACTGACATTGTCAGTAAAACTCTTTGACATGAGATAAGAGAAAGATGCCTATCTTCCTGAAATGTAAATAAATAACAATAACTAAACACAGGCAAATATTGCATAATGGAAAGACAACATCAATGGAACTGGGTGCTTTGACAGGACAATGATACTCTTCTGACAACCCCAGCTTCTTTGTTTTCCTGTGAATTTCTAATGCTCAGTTAAAACAAAAAAGACACCACTGTAAAAACCTTGTGACTGCCTTAAAATTGTGTTAGGGCACAGATGTGCCAGGCCTTTAATTCTTCACTCGGAAGGAATGAAGATACAGCGCATGCAGGGCTGCTCCATCACTTTGCTGGGAACAGACAGTTCTACAGTGCAGCGCAGGCCAAATAATAATAATAAAAATTCACGCTTCTAATCCTTCAACAGTCACAAATTTCAGGATGTAAAAATAACACACTTGAGATACATTAAATGCTCATTAAAATTAATGAGAATGATGTGATTCTTACAAAAAAGTACAGCATTGTCTCGTGATGGAACTGTTTAGTCTCACAAGTGAACTGAGAGTGTTAAGAAGTCTGGTGGTACCAGATAAAATACATGACAAAGCTGTATAGAAAAATTCACGTGGCCACCTGGAAAAAGAAAATCACATTTCTGTCAGCTCTATTTTATCACAGATTTTGTAACTGTTTCCACATATATTGAGACCGGTTTTCACAAACCCAGAGCTTTTTGATTTTTTTTTTTTTCTCCTTTTCTCTTTCATGCAGCACAATCTCTCCTTTGTGTTTCATGGCCTAATTTTACCTCTTTGCCCTTGAAAATCTGTATTCATTACCAGGCAAAAAATGACTCGAGTAACAAAAGTAGCCCACTACAGTTCTCATGTTTGGATGTAGATATTGATAACTTTGCTCTGATTCTGAATAGTATTTAAAACCCCCAGATCTATGACCTGGTAAAGAATAACACAAGTAAATTAATTTTTCAAGGGAAAATTTTAAGGTCAGAAATAGGGGTTCCAGGAGCGTGGGCAGCATCTAAAAGGAATAAAGGAGAGCTGACTTACTATTTAAAATGTTGACTATAATCAGAGATCTTTAGAAATCCCCTGAACAAGTCATTTTAACACGTGGCTTTAGCAAAAACAAAAACATGTTGTAAGCATGGTGGAGACTTCCAGAGTTGTTCAGGCACCCAGTTTCTTGATTATGGCCCTTCTGTGGTTTACAAAACTACTGCTCTAAAACAGCAGGGAAGACAGTGGAGTTCACAGAATCACAGAATGATATGGGGTTGGAAGGGACCTCTGGAGATCATCTAGTCCAACCCCCCTGCCAAAGCAGGTCCTCCTAGAGCAGGTTGCACAGGAACCTGTCCAGGTGGGTTTTGAACATCTCCAGAGACAGAGACTCCACCAACTCTCTGGGCAGCCTCTTCAGGATGGAGGAGGAGATGGGGTCTTGTCCCTCTTGGTAACAGTGAGCTGCTGTGAGTACATCAGGACAACCCTCTGCTGCGTCTCCCACCATTGGTCTGGTCCCTCCAGCCTGGGCATTCACAGAGGCGAGAACCCTCTCTCGCAATTAGTTTATAGATTGATTAGTTCAAATGGTGCCATCTCAGACGAGGCCTCAAGGCACTAAGTAATATAAAATGTACAAAGACTAATTCCATTCAAGTTAATCAGTGCTTAACAGGACAAGGGTTTGCCACATAGAGTTGTTTTCTAATAAATACAAGCCATGCCAGTATGAGAGAGAGTCTGGCTGTTTACTGTAGTTCCTTAGTGACAATAAAGCAACATTAAAACAGAGTCAAGTCCTGTTAACTTGTGATGCAGTGAGAACATTAACGGTGTTTATAAAAGATGTAAAAGAACAGTAATTAATTTGGAAAAAAAAAAAAAACAAAAAAACAACCAACCAACAATCAACCTAGAAATATAAAAGAAATACATTTTGTGTAGGAAGGATTGAAATGTTTTAAGCATTGCAGTGACATAGCCTTTATGTTTTACCTAAGGCAGGTCTGCAGTAATTGCAAAACCTCGGGCCAGACTGCAGCCAGATTAATTTTCTCTCTCCTTTGAGTCGCTCAAGCGTCACTAGAGATTTACATCCTAAGGTGATGCCCTGGGACAGTCCCACCGTGTAGCCGGTGTCAAGTTCCCTGATAGTCCAGCAAGAAAGGACTGTCGATATTTGGGTCCCCAAAAGAGAGGCATAACATCAAATTGATCGAGCACAAAAGATCTTCAGCAACAACCATTCAAAACATCAGAAAGCCTGAGGAAAGTGAGAAAGAAAAAAAAAAAAATAAAACAACCACAACGGCAGCAAGCAAGCTTTGTTCAAAGCCAAATGGAAAATTACTAGATTCAGCAGTTGTCTTACTAGGATATTAGATTTGATATTAAATTTCAAAAGCTGTATTATCATTCGTGTCCTGATAAAAACGTAATGAAAAAAATTAGGGAAATATCCAATGTAAATAGAATAATACTTTATTATTAAATTCCATACGGGAAGAAAGAATGTTATCGATGCTTATTTTCAGTCTTCCTGACATTTCAGTTCCCACTCTCTAGTATTCAGATACCTTAACCAAAGGCAAAAAGTTAGTTACTTTAATATGCTAAAGTAAAATATACTAGCCAACTTCTGTGTAGGAAAACAGGTCACAGAATGCAATCCCAGCCCACTAAATCTGCTTAATGCAGACACATTCCTTTTCCACTTTGAATCAATACCAAGATTTTCAGGACATATGCAATGTTCTGCTCCTAAATAAATGTCCTTCTGTCAGTAATGCTGAACTCCCATTGTTTCAAGGAAGTCATGAAAGATATAAAAGATATAACTTTGCTGGACCAGGGCCAAACTGCCTATATGGATATAAAACATGAAATCACATTATAAACATAATGAAGACAGATGCATACAACTAAAAACCCTGAAAGAAAAGAAGAAAAATCAATTATTTTCTCTAATCCCTGCAGTTTTAGTATAGAAATTCCTATCTTCCCTGAAGAATGCAAATGACAGTGCTTTTTTACCTTGACAGCTTTCCTTAAAATACCTTTTTTGTTTCAGATATGAGGATGGAGGAGAGAAATGATTGTGTTACGCTTCATTTTGATTTTTTTTTTAATATTTCTTACTTGATAACTCATTTTTAAATGAGGAGTTTGTGACAATGGGAGTGAAATCAAAATCATCATGGGGATATTATTTCTCCTTTTTCAGAATTACATAGGGGTTTAAAAGTAATGCTCTAAAATATGTGTTGTTATCACAGAGGAATAAAAATGCTCATTTTTTTCAAGGAATCTATACACTCCTGTGTACAACATTCATAGTCACACATGGATGTAAGCATCATCACGTTTAACAGTTATGTTGCCTAGAAATTACGGCCACAGCTCTAGCATTGGGATGGACCAAAGTCCATGCAGAGCAGAGGAACACCTGAACAGGCAATAGAAAATGCTGTGGGGCAGGGAAGGGGTCAATCCTGCGTCCTTCCCACCTGGGAGCTCTCCTGTGACCCTGACATAGGCACTTGTGTGAGGTGTGGATGCCCAGTCCACAGCTCCTGTCTGCAGGTCTTGCACCTGGTGGAGAAGGTTCTCCAATGTCAATGTTATCTGAGAAACCATCCCCAGAAAGATGACCAGCACCCGGAGGCGCCAGGGTGACAAGTCAGGCTGCCTCTTGTCCGTTCACATGTGGAGGTACCTTCATCTGTCAGTCCCATAATTTTGGCTTCCTTGAGAGCAGTGTGGAGAAGAATCCCAACCTAGACCAGTCAATAGTTCAGTTTAAGATATTTCCTTGGAAAGAGTCTCCTTTAAGCCATGGAGAAACTTGTACATGAGCCTCCTACTTTGACCAGGAAGCTACTGTATATGCCTTACCACCACCTTCACATGCAGCTAAGGCAATCCTGATTTTAGTAATCAACGGGTTATGAGGAAAGACCCACAGCAACTTTGCATGTGCGTTTCCTTGAGTTAGCTGAATTGCTGACTTAAGTAGATGGTAACAAAGGCGCTCTTGAAGAAGTAGGTTCTGATACTTCAGCTGTATTAACACAGCACATGCAGTGGGTGACATTATTCTTAAAAGGCTGTAAAGGATCCAGCCACTTAGAGAAATTAAGCCACATGGCCTGGCTCTTGTTCAAGCACTAAATATGAAGAACCTGTGGCCTTGCATTTTGTATCTGTCCTGCTCAAATAATGGAGAAGGTCAGCAGTGTTGGACCAGGTCCAGTAAAGATATTAATATTTGCCTTTTTGGTGCCAATGGAAATAGAAATACAGCAAAACCACCTCCGATTCTAACATCTTATTAGGACAGCAAAGAAAATGAAAGACGATGAACATACCCTAAGTGTTTCTATGGCATGTAGACTTTATTTCTAACTTCGTTGAGCCTTTAATAAGCAGTGGTTGCTCTATGGATAAAAAATGCCTGCCTTACAAGTATCACTACACTATGAACAAGTCAGTAGTACTATGTAAATTCACTTTTTGCCAATTTTTTCTCAGTCGCTGACTGAGAATGTGCATCTTTTACCTCGTGGCCCATGCGGTGTAACTTAGTGAAGGAGTCACTAACAGCTCAGAGACAGGAATTAGCCACACCGGAGCTGACCTACAGTGAAACCATGCACTATCTGACCCCTCAGTAGCTTTCTTTCTGACTGTGATTTAAAAACTGAGTATCAGAGAGAAAGTAGCTCTGCGGCATTTCTTGGCCATAGTATTAAATAGAGGAAAGGCAATAACCATTCAGGATGTATGTGCCTCTTCCTATTTTCTCCAAATTGCATACCGTAGAAGTTAAGCACAAGACCTGTGCCAGAGCAGCAGATGGATGTGAAGGCAAGAAATACACAATTTAAACATATATTAATACTTCCTACTGGTACTGAGAAAGAAATGATAATTTGATTTGCTGAGCACTGTCTGTGGGGGACACTACTAGTGACCACCTCAGTACTGCTGCGGCAAGCCTGGCATTTGCAAAATCAGAAACAAGAAATCTTCCTCATCCACCTTCCCTTCCCAGTCGCTGAGGTGACCAAATGCAGATGAGGACAGGAGAGAGCAAACGCGCAAGCCAAATGCTTGCTAAATATTTAGCAAAGTGAAAGCAGAGCACATTGAGCATCACCAGCCCAAACTTTTTTGTCTGCTGGAAAAAAAAACCTGTCTACATAGGAATGGATCGAAGGGAGGATACTGACTTTTAGTGTGATCACCCCTAAAAATAACACATTCTTTCGCTATTCTTAAGAGAAGACACCTATTTCTCATCTAGGTGAGATACCTATTCTTACAGGTATCTAAACCCCAAATTAGAAGCCCTCTGTCACAAAAGCAGCAATGTGGAAGAGAAGGGAGAGCCTGGGCTCCGATATCCAGCCACGTGCCCTGCCACAAAAGCCAAACATGTGAGATGACATGCAGCATGCAGATTTTCTTTAATTATCTTTCTGCAAATTAGTACCTCTGTCTCTCAGAACTCCCCAACATAATTACTTTCACTGGACTCTAATTTAAGGTGTGTTGCTGCTGTTCTGTATGACATTTCTTCCAGATATGAAAAAGGCTGTAGAAAGGAGTCATACCAGACTGTGGCAGAAAAAATGTCTTTCTTGCACTGTTTCCTGGGACTAGTGGTATTATTAATAGGAATAATAATAGTAATCATCATACAGGATATGTGTACCTTTATTTATTTCATCTGAATAGTCTACTATGGTTTTCTCAAGCCTGCCAATATAACAGTCAAAGAGCCAGTTCAATTACTGAAGTGTTTTCTATTAAATTAGAAGCAATGTACTTCTCAAAGAAATCATCTATTATTTATAACTAAAAGGCAAAGAAACATCTAACCCACAACGTCTTTACAAAATCTCACAGCTGAACTGTTAGTCTGTAAACAGAGCCATGTTAATGGGCTCGTTCTATAACAAATTACTTAAAGATAGCAGAGCAACAACAATGGTAGATGTTAGACTTTTAATAAAATCGCAAATCCAAACTGCTCATGAGAAAATGTTAGACATGTCAGTGAAAATTCCCCTACTCGTAAGCATCACCAAAACATCTGGTGTGGGATTAAAGCGTAGCTCTATTGCCTCCCTCCTCCAAATTCTTACTATAGCATGACAGAGGAGAAGGTCTGGTATTTATTGACTCCTGCTATAATATACTACATATATAAGAGGCAACAACCAATACCCACCTCACAGCGAGGAGAGAGGAACTTCAGTCCTGTTTTATAGAAAGAAAAAAAAAGTCGAAATCTATAAATCTTATCAGCACCAAAGTCCCGGTGATAAAGTTTTTGTCAGTGATATTAGCCTAAGTTTAGGCCCATTCTAACATATCCCACTCAATAAAAACCCAAGGTTAAGGGGTTTATTGAAATTGTTAATTTTCATTAACAGGAAGAAACTGAGCCAATTCCTTGGAGTCTGACCAAATAAGATGACTATAAGACAGTTCCTGGAAAAAGCCTGGGTGTAACAATACATTGTGGGAGGGAAGACCTGCCCCTAAGACTCTCATTTGTCTCTAAACACTTCATCCTTCAAACAGAAAATGTGAAAACTTAGAAAGAAAAGCCTGGAAGAGGCCTCCAGGCTTCATCTGGTTGATTCCTTAGCCTACTGCTTCTGACAGATGGCTTCCCAATCTCTTACAGACTTCTTATGACAAGTTCTTACGGGCTTTCAAGAAAGCTGCTTCCCAGGCTTGGCTATTCCTTACTATTTTCCCTTGAGTCCTAATTGAAGTCTCCCTTGCTGTAACTTAAAATCATTACTTTTTGCTTTACCCATACAGGAAAAAGCAATTGGAACCCTAACCCCTCACAAGAAGCTATCTTTTCTTTTGTATTTGAAGACACAAATGAAACTCAAATTATTTTCTGGAGGGTATTTATTCTTGACGTCAGTATAGGCGTTTCCTAGAGAACATTTTCCCCACTCTCCTTTAAGTCCTCTCTTGTCAGTCAACGCCTTTTTCAAACACAGTGACCAAAACCAATATCACACTGTTCATCTTGCACGACCACATCTAGCAGACAAGATTTATACATCCCAGCCCATTTACATTTTTTTTTGCAACAGCAGGTAGCTTGTTGACTCATGAATTTGCATCCACTATATCCTGTGGATCCTTTTCTATAGATGAGCTTGTTCTTCCCCTTGTATTTATGCAGCTGATTATACATGCCTAAAAGTAGAATTTGAAGAATTGAATTGTATCTTACTGTTTCCCCCAGCTCATTTCAAATTCTAATTCACTCCTCCAGGACATTTCCCGGTCTTCCCACCTCGATGTCATCCATAGATTTAATAAACATACTTTTCATTCCATTAGCCACATAATGAATCAAGACATTCAGCAAGTTGAAACTCAGGACAGGAACAAAACAACCTCCCAAATCAACACAAAACACAATGATCTAACTTGAAAACAAACTATTCTCAGCACAATTTTTCAGTGTGTACACCTGCATTACAGTAGTTTTGTCCAGGATGTGAATCTGTAGCCTACTTTTAAATATCATGCAAGTCAACATCAGAAGCCTGACTCCTGAAAGTTAAAACTTAGAATATCTGTTGTTTCCCGTCTCCCCAGAATGTTTGTCACTTTAATAGAAAAATATTAGAGTGATTTGATACACTTTGTTCCCAACAACCCTCCATGATGACTGCATTGCATCTCATTAATTTCTAGGTACTTGCAAATAGCTATTATAATCAGTTTTTGTTCATTTGTTTGTTTGTTTTACTAGGAATTGAAATTACATTGGTTTCTAATTCACAAGCTCCTTCTTTACCCCTTTTGAAAACAAAAATCTTATTTGTCCTTTTCCAGGCTTCTAAAACCTCAACTATTAATCATGAGATTTCAAAAGTGGCCTTTCACTTTTTGAAAATTGTTTCATCTTGCTTTTTAAGGAGCTTTGGAAAAATGTTAGATATTTTCAAATTGGATGAATCTAAGTCTGCTGAATTCTCTTTAACCTGTACTTTCTTTATGTCAGAGAAGTGGTTCTGGTTTATCATCCTTTTTTGTTAATTGTACTAATAACCTGATCATAGTCTTTTTTTGGTGAGAACTAAACCAAGAAACTCCAGAGTTTCAGACTCCATCGCATTTGATAGTTTTTCCTCTGTTTTGAGCAGTGGACAAATATTTCCTTCACTGTCTTCTTACTAAAAACATAAGATAACTTCTTGTTATCCTTTACATCCTATGCAATATGCATCCTGGTTTATCGCTCTTGTCCTTTTGACTTTGTCCTTACAGACAAATCTTATTGTTTTCTACTTAGGTCTAGCAACTTGTTCTGTTTTGCATTTCTGCACAGGTCCTTCTTTTGCTCAAGGTCATACCAGTACTCATGAGCTGGCCACACTTGCTCTATTACATCCAGCCTCCCCCTACACTGGGCAGTTTTTATTTGTGGCCCCAGAGTATCTTCTTTAAAGGTCTGCTGTCTCTCCTGAGCAACATTTTCCTGAGACTTATTTTCTATGAAATCTTATCAGTTAGTTTTCTGAGGTGACAATGTTCTCTTTGCCTTACCTCTGTAAGTTGCTTCAGGTTGTTTGTACAGGAGTGCATCATAAATCACTGAGAAATATTGACTTATGATTTTTTAAGACTTTTTTATAACGTTTTGCGAGTGATAAATGTGACTTTTTTTTTGTTTGGAATGTTACCAACGGACAAAAGGTAAGTGCTTCCTGGTTTAAAAAAATATAAAAAATATATGATATATAAAAGACAATTTCAGTGATTTCAATCATTGTGTTACATAAATAGTTATGAGCAGGGAAAAAAGCAGAATAAAGGATCATTTTGGTGGGCAGAAATGAGTACCCTTACCCTCTCTCTTTCTTTGCCCACCTTCCCAGATATGCTGCATTTTTAGAAGGTTGAGGAACAGATACCAAGAGGCATAAAAGCAGCTTTAACCACAGCAAGGAAAAGATATCGCATGAACAGCCGCAGCTCAAAATGCACTCAGGCAATCAAATATGTTCCCTTAGAAAAGTCAGGAACCCAGGGAGCACTTGGGTGGTCTTCAACACTCCCTTTCACAGTGTCATCTCTCCAGCCACCGGGCAGAGCGAGAAAACACCTCCAGCCAACTCAGGCATTTTTGGTACAGGCGCACAGAAATCCACCCCAGGAATGCTGCAGCATTTCAAGGTCAGTCTCCGTGGCAAGGGCAAGAGCTTTCCGCAGCAAACGTTCGTCAATCCTGCGGCTGTAATAACGCGCTGCCATCTGCAGCCCCACACCCCCCCGAATCCCCTGTCGGCTGCCGGGTTGGAGGAGCCAGGGCTTTTCGTAATTCCGCGGTCACACACACCGCACGCGCTGCCCAATTTTATTTAACTCTTTCTCAGCACTTTGCTAATGAAACAGGGACAAAAAACAAACAAACAAACAAACAAAACAAACAAAAAAAAAAACCCAAATGCACAGAGTTCAAGAGGAAAAGTAAAGAGAGCGGAGCAGCAGAGAGGAGCTCTGGCTAGTCCAGACGTTGCCAAGTGCCGGTGGGAAGGAGAAGGGAGCCCGGAGGGGAGCAGGAGGGTGGCAGTGCCATATGCCCACCGCACAGAGGGAACAGCTATAAATGTGGGAGGGGTTGCCGGGTCCCAGGGCCCATCGAAGCCAACAGCTGACACCAGTTTGTGAGTGGCAACCCAGACAATGCCGTGCTGCCAGGTTCAGGTTCCCTTGGCACTTCACAACCAAAAGGGAGAGAAGAAAACCAGCGCGACAGCACCATTTGTTGACCCTTTTCCCAACTTCTGGCATTTTTCTAAACAAACAAACAAAAAAAAGGCAGTTTGTTCTGCTCAAATCTCATCACTTGCAATTCTAAGTCCTCAGGCAGGCACAGACTACCTGAGGTTTATTTCATAGAATCATAGAATGGTTCAGGTTGGAAGGGACCTTAAAGATCATCGAGTTCCAACCCACCTGCCATGAGCAGGGACACCTCCCACTAGACCAGGTTGCTCAAAGCCCCATCCAGCCTGGCCTTGAACACCTCCAGGGATGGGGCATCCATAACTTCTCTGGGCAACCTGTTCCAGCATCTCACCACCCTCACAGGAAAGATTTTCTTCATAATATTTAATCTAAATCTCCCCTCTATCAATTTAAAACCATTACCCCTCATCCTATCACTGTACACTCCATATAAAGAGTCCCTCCCCATCTTTCCTGTAGGCGCCATCTTTAGGTACTGGAAGGCTGCTATAAGATTTCCCTGGAGCCTTCTCTTGTCCAGGCTGAACAACCCCAGCTCTCTCAGCCTGTCCTCATAGGAGAGGTGTTCCAGCCCTCTGATAATCTTCATGGCCCAGTTTGCCCACCTCTCTGCAGACTCTGCAGAGCATGTAGGTTTTGCATAACCTCAACCCAGAGCACATTCACTCCAGGCTCGCAAAGGTGATAGCCATCCCACAGCTGGCCACAAGCCAGCGGTGTAAGGATTAGAGACAGTGATGGAGGTACAAGACTAGCATTCAAAGCCACGGCCAACTTCAACTTTCCTTAAAAACTGGGTAGGCGCAGAGAGGGATGTTGATGAGTGGTGGGAAGTTTGTCACATAGACGACAAAGAAATGGTTCACATCTGGCTCGAGTCAGCAAAGGGCCCATTCTCAGGGCATCATCCAAAGGCAGCAAGTCTGTCCAGCTGGCTGGGAGCAGGTCACTGCATCATTCATCATTCACTGCCATTTCCAGTGCTTCCACACTTGCATCACTCTGGCAACATTCAAAACAAAACCTTTTGTGGGGCTGGTGAGATGTCCTTAGCTGACATTACCAACGCAAGCAGGGAAGCGCAGAAGGATAAGTGAGGGAGAGTAGGAAGCCTCGTGGCTTCACAGCAAGCACTTCTGTCTTCAAAGCATTGCTTTGGGCTTGGCTGGAGTTTTAAACGTAGGTAGATATTTCAAGTTTCTCTGCACAGCCTGTTCATTTCAGCCGGGCCACTAAATACGCAAAGCTTAACAGCATTATCCCACTCTCCAGCCCAAGCAGCTTTGCTTTACCAACCACTTGGTTTGTCCCTGCTACGGAGAAAAAAAGCATGGAAAAGTTTATTCTAATAATGGCTCTTAAATATCACAAATCAAATGCCATTCAGGACAAAACTTTCATCAAATTCAGCTCTGATATGCAACAAGGCAGGACCTGGGCTAAATGGAAACATTTTCACATACCTCTAGATTTTCTTCAGTCACTGAATATTCTTTTCTTTTCCTTTAAATTTGATGACAGTTCCTGAAATAGCATATACTAGTAGTAAATTTTCCTGAATTATCATACCAGCTATCGCAACTGATCAATTTAATTTTGACTGATACGTTAAAGTGATTATAGAGGGATTGGGCTCCCAAATGTGATTGAATTTCAATGGAATTGTGGCACCCAGTTCCTTTCAATATGTAGAAGATTCTAGACCATAAGACTATATATTAAAGCTGCTTAAAAAAAACCCAACAAGATTGCTACAAAAAATTTCCAAACTACCCCCATTTCACTTCAGAAATTTCTCTCATATTTATATCATTTTTCACCACATAAGAAAGATGAAATTCAAGAAAGAAAATCCTAAGGACCCAGGGAAAGTTTTTATTGAATATGATTCATGAAAGGTTTGTTTAGCGGAATGTATACAGGCCATCACTTTTCACATTTTTTATTAAAAATTCTGACCACTAATGAAAAATTAACAGATACCTGATCTTAAATGAATTTAAAGGTAAGACTAAATATTTAGTGATTGTTCTAATATACCTTTCTAAGATTGTAGATGTTTCAGAGCTTTCCTTTTCTACCATGTGAGCTGATGCAGATTAATGTGGGGTTTTTGGCACTTAAGAAAATTGAAAATAATTAATCTGTAATGGCATTGATGGAAAAAGTGTTCAAAATGTCAATAAAAGTGCTTCTTTAACAGTACTTCAAATATTCTACTTACGCAACTTAAGAGACACATTATCTGCCAGACTACACACTTTTCCATTAAGATCTATGAAAATCTGCAGGTGTTTAATTACCTGCTCTCCCATTGTTCCCTGGCTGCAGCAGGAGTAGTTTGAACACTACCATGTAAAAATTAACATGCAATTTAACATAACGGTTATGCAGATGAAATGAAAACTTTCCCTAGTTTCTATTTTGTGTGAAAAGTATCACACAAATAAATTGGAAGTTGCTTTTCACCAGAAAGAGTTGCTTAAGTATTTTCATTAATTTCAAAACATTTTTGACTTATGAAAAGGGTTAAGCATCACTATTGCAATAATCAACTTAGGGCTATAAAATACCTTAAAAAATACTGTGAGGAAAATTACATCTCATGAGAACAGTTTAAACACATGCTCTTTTTCCCAGAAGAAGAAGACTGTTCAATAAAGTCTTATTTCAGGAGATCATTCGAGTTTTCACTCAAAGAATCAAAGTGTGGTTCAAGTTGGAAGGCACCTCTAGAGGGCATGATGTCCAACCCCCGGCTCAAGCCTGGCCACCTAGAGCCAGTTGCCCAGGACCATGTCCAGACAGCTTTTGAGTATCTCCAGGAAGGGAAACTCCACAATTCCCCAGGGCAACCTGTGCCAGCACTCGGTTACCCTTGCAGGAGGGAAGTGTTTCCTGATGTTCAGAAAGAACTTCCTGTGCTTCCGTTTGTGTCATTGCCTCTGGTCCTATTACTGGGCACCACTGAGAAGATCCTGTCTCTGTCCTCTTTACACCTTCTCTTCAGGTGAGATCCCCTCAAGCCTTCTCTTCTTCAGGCTGAACAGTCCCAGCTTTCTCAGCCATTCCTCATAGGTGAGGTGCTCCAGTCTCTTAATCATCCTCGTGGCTCTTCACCGGCCTCTCTTGTACTGAGGAGCCCATAACCCGACCCAGCACTCCAGGTATGGCCTCACCACTGTTGAGCAGACAGGCAGGATCATCTCTCCCCACTTACTGGCAATACTTTGTCTCATGCAGACTGGGATATCATTTGCTGCCTTTGCCACAAAGGCACATTGCTGACTCATGTTCTGCAAAGCTGTTTTCCAGCTGGGTGATCCCCAGCCTGGGGTTGTTATTCCACACGTGCAGAACTTTGTACTTCCCCTTACTGAACTCCACGAGGCTCCTGACTGCCCATTTCTCCAGCCTATCAAGGTCCCTCTGGATAGTCAGCATGACTCCCTGGCATATCAGCCAGTTTGGTGTCATCAGAAAACTTGCTGAGGGTGCATTCTGCCCCATCATACAGATCATTAATGAAGATGTTAAACAGGATAAAGAGGACTGGCCCCAGTTCTGATCACTGGGGTACACCACTAGCCACTGGCCTCCAACTGGGTTTTGCACTGCTCATCACAACCCTCCAGGCCCAGCCAGTTTTCAATCCACCTCACTGCCTGCTCACCAACAGCTTCTCTGTGAGGATCTTAGAGGGGATAGTGTCAAAGGCCTTACTGAAGTCCGGGTAGACAATATCCACTGTTCTCCCTTCATCTACTGGGCCTGTCACTTCATCATAAAAGTTGGCCATGCTGACTATTCCTGGCAATTTTCTTATCCTTAACATGCCTAGAAACGGATTCCAGGATTAGCTGCCCCATCACCTTCCCAGGGCTCAAGGTGAGGCTGTTCAGCCTGTAGTTTTCTGTGTCCTCTTTCTTGTCCTTCTTGAAGTCTTTCTAACTCTTCTCTGTTAGAGTTCCATCAATGTCAGAGGGACTCAGACAACACGGTTGGATGTTTTTGGCCAAGGACATTTAGTATCCTGAGCCTGAACAAAATGCAAAGAAAGTCAAGAACTCTGGGATTTCTTCTGGCATTGGTTCAAGATCCAACCAGCTTTTTTGGCAGGCTTCTCGTTTTTCTGTTTCATGCTTTGTCCTTTCAAGGCAGACCCACAAAAGGCAAGCAGTATTTAGCTATCTTGTTCATGAACCCTGAATTAAATATCTCTACATGTATACACAAGGACACAGAAGGGCATCCTGCTAGATCTTCATTAACTCCACCCATTGCTTGCTCTTTGGTACCATGCTTCACCCAAGATCAGCAGTCCAGGATTCACTTCTGAGAGAAAGCATCTGCTTTCTTTCCTTACAGAGAAGACATCTCCTCTGTTTCTAAAGTACTGTAGTGTGAAAAAGCAGGAAAGTAGACAACCCATCTTTTGTGGAACAGCTCAGTGGTTAAATTTCCTGTTCACAGCTCAGTGATGCTTAGCTGTATCATTCCTCAGGTTTAGGTGTTAAATTCAGAGTGCCACCCTCCAGCCTCCAGCCTTGCCATAGAAGCTGTCCTACACTACAAAAGAATTAATTAGCAATGGGACTAGGGAAAGAGGGAGTGGGGATAACAACGTGGAATAGTCTCCAGGACACACTTGGACTTCTCCCAGGGAAGGAGGTTTAAGTTTCACTCAACTTTTAAACATTTTAATTCAGTCTTATGAAGGAAAAGGAAAATCTTTTCTAATCAAAGCACCCTAGGATTTTGCAGTGTCTCTTCCAAGATTAGCACAAACTGTCTCAAAGGAACTGGATATGATCCTTGTCTAAAAGGGACACAGATCATTTCTTTCAGGCTCAACTCCTTGGTGCAATGGTGAAGAATGATGTTATGTTGTACTTGCTGTGATGCAAAGCACTGGTCCCGTAGCAACTTGCAAACCCAATCCCAAAGCTCATATTCTTCCTGAACCCTTCAAGACAGAGATTGTCACACCACTGCATCAGCATTACAGACAGACAGATGAGACCCTGGGCAATCTGTATCTTTTACAACCCTTTGTAAAAAGCGCCTGTTGCTGTCAAAGATGTCCTGGAATATATTTTACATTATTGTTGCCTCCTTAGATAAATGGGCACAATTGGACCTCTCACTCTGCAGCTGTCCCTTATGTGGAAATTAGCTCCCATCTCTCAAGATACCTATGGCCATCAGAGGCAGATCATTCTCAAACCTGTTGCAAAAACATGAGATGGATGAGATCGACTTTTTGTTAGCCTTATAGGCTTTCTGATCGAGGTACTTCTTTCCCCGTGTAGGGAGCACAACATGTCCCATCAGCACCATTACAGTTAGCGTTGCTAACCTAAGTTTTATGGAAGTTATTTATAGCTTTCCACGCTACCACTTAGGAATTGTAGAAGCCCTACTTGTCTTGTTTCATTTAAGCTATGTTCCTGACCGACCAAATAAAAAAAAAAAAAATCTGGAAGCTGTATAGACCTGTTAACAGGGGATTGCACCCAGAGTAATAAACTCTGTAACAAACTCTAAAAAACAACCCAGATATTCCCCAATTTAGGATACAATCAGATTGTTATGAAGCTCCTTGACCTGCATGTAGCACAATCTTTGCTCTTCGGGGCTGAATGTCACTCTCAGTCCTGAAGAGTGCGAGTCCCAGATTTCCCCACAATCTGTCTGACAACATGTGGATGCTGCATGAGGCAGTAGTAAAAATCTCAAAGCGGGAATTTCCTTCTTCTTTATACCTGCTGCTGTTTACCACCAACCCTGACCAGCTGAAAAGACATCATTTCATAGGAGGTTGCCAAATTTTGCTGATTTTGCTGAAGTAAATTGGCTTATGTAATTTCAATCGTTTTGCAAAGCTAAAAATACCAAAAAAGGGAGTGGAAGGGAGGTGGGAGAATCATGTTGAGAGCTTTAAATATATAGAATAGAACTAGGAGAGCAATACTTGTATTTAGTAGCTGGAGGAACCTTTCAGAGCATGAGAGAGAAAGAGAGAGACAAAGATTTAAATTCAATTCTTTTCTTTTCCTATTATGCAGGACTGCAGCATCAACAACCAGCAATTGAGAGAAGAGATACATCATTAAACTTATTTATAGCATTAACTGCTTTGCATTCATCCACACAAGTGAAACTGTAAAAAGAAGAAAAAATTATAAAGGAGTATGTGGTTCTTTCATTAGCTTGTCTGTAATGTTGGATTGGTCCATAAATTAATGTGTAAAAGAGGACAGAAAAAAAAAAAAGAATTCAAAGCTTTGCCATTGTAATTACAGCTCTTTAAATATCAAAAGACACAAAGAAAGATTCCTTTTGAAAAGAGTACCGATTCTCTTGGCAAGCCACTATTAAATACTTGCATAAATCTACAGTCTGTATCCTGCAAGTTGAGGTGACATTGCTATCATGGCTTACGGGTCTTTTCATGTGACTACTGGTGCACTTTGGTATTATTTATATATTTTTATCAGGACACCTTGGTGAGATAAGACACCTTTCTTCTGTCAAGGGTGAAGGGCTAGGAAGTGGTAACTGAGAAAGCTAGTGAGAAAACGGGCCTTGATCAAAGGTCAGCTAATTGACTCAGGCTGGTCCAGGTACAGACTCTGCAAGACTCTTTGGCACAACTCGGACATCCAGGTGCAGTTTCCTCACGGATTTACCAGTAGCTCCTCCATAGCACGGCCCATGTGCAAGTACGGGGTCACAGCAGCAGGCATGTGGCTGCATCCCTCTGTCTCCCAGTTCACACACAATTTGGCCCCCAAAAGTCACAAAAACTACCAGGTAAGATGTATAAGTAAAACACCTTCTAATACGCAGGGCAGAGTGGATTACTAAGCATTGCAATTTCTAAACAAAATGCCACAGAGCTCAGCTCTCAGCCCCAGTTTGCTCCCTCCCAGCCAACATCTCCCCACAGGTTCTCACCAAGTCTCTGCCCTTCAAAGGGCATCACAGGTAACAGACCTCATACTTGACACCCGTCAGGATAAACCAATGCCCTTCGCTCCTGTACATTTCACAGATTGCAAACTTACTCAAGTTCAGTCCCTTACGAGAGCAGGTAGTTCAAAATATTTTCTAACAAGGCCATATCCCACACTGTATGGGATTTCACAGACAATAATAATCACACCCTGCACCTGAAATAATTCAGAAACAGGCTTTTTTTTGTTTTGTTTTGTTTTCCTGAAGCTGAACAACGGCTTCCGTAAGGTTGAGGTCAATACATGTGTGAGCAGCTGCAGCTTCTAAGGGTTTTTCAAGGGGCTGGCTGTCTCCTCAGGCTGCAGCCTCGGAGCTTTCAGGCTGCCCAGCAGAAGTTGCCCTGTTGATGCTCAATAGCCACGGATAGAGATCCTGTGTGGAGCACCGCAGCACTGAGCCTTGGTAATAGCACAGCTTGTCTTCTGACTTAACACTTTAAAACAGATTCAAGGGCACAGCTCATCAAATACATAATGGAAGTAGAGAGTGTTTTGGTGAAACACAGCAACTTTCCCCAAGCTCCTAGAAACATGAACCAATGCCCAGAAATGGGCACTTGCAAGACAGTTTTAATGAAGTTGAAGAACCTGGGTGCCTGGGTGCCCTCCTCAGACATGCAGTCAGAGTAGAACAGGTGAGGCACCATCTCTTCTCACTTCCAGGCATTTTATTTCTTTTTAAAAAGGTAATTCAGCTGCACAGCAGGGAGGGAAGTACAATGAGACCCAGTTGGTGGCCCAAAGGAAATGACCTACAGGAGGGAAACAGAAAAGGACCACCTCATTGCTGGGACATGGCAGAAATGTAGACCCCAGAAGTAGTGTGGGGCACACCACAGAGAGCTTCTTCCCATAGTTCATATTCAGGTCTTGCCAGCGAAACAGCTAATTACTAAGTGCAATAAATTTACAAAGCCAGCTACACAGTTTGGGCAGTACCCCTGTCAATGGTTCACGTTTGAAGCAAACTGGATTTAAGATTCAGTGGGAAGAAAAGCAGCTGCTATCACAGATGCCCTAACCATCAAAAATATCCACTACTTTTTCAACTAACTTGCCTGCTAGTGATGAAGAAAAAGTTCAAGAGCAGACCCTTGAGGTACGTTGCATTGCCTGCTTCTAAGATTGTCTTGACACCATTTAGTACAACCTAGGCACATTCTTCTTCACAAGCTAACGAGCCAATTAATTATGAAAGGCAACAGGTTTTGGCCTAAAGCCAAATTACAGTGGTGTCATTAGTCTCTGCTTTGTAACAAAATCAAGAGTCCTGCCTGGATTACATTCTCTGAACTCTTCAGTTCAATGATACTGTGCTGTAGGACTCCGAGTAAGTGCTGACACACACACACACACGTGGTAATACTAGGCACAATGATAGCAATAAACATCTCATATTTTTAAAGGATTTTTCATCTTTAAGTGTTCAGAATCCCATTGTAAAAACGTGACCTCAAACCAACAAGCCTCTCCTCTGCATCTACCCACCCAAAGAGAAAGGCTCAGGCTAATACATAAAGTTTAGCCTGGGGGCTGCTCATCCACCAGCAACGCTCCTACCCCTAACGCCCCCCCAGCCTGTTCCTGCTCTCAGAATCTCTGAATGCCCATACCTCTGATTTTATGCAGATTACCCCTAAAGCCTGATTGCTCACAAATTAAATTTCAAAGAACAGTATTTTCAAAAAACAGGTGAAGGTTGTATACATGACAAATACTTTGTTTCAATGAAGATACTTATTTTATATTTAAATTAGAATGTTATTTACACTAAAAAGCAGATCTGTTGGGTGTACAATATACATTTTAAAACTATACACACATAGGAAAAAAATTAATTAATAAACTCTGAAGCAGAAATACTATTTCTAGCAAGATGTTGATCCCTTAAAGATTTTGCCCAATTAGGCTGCAACCTCTACCACAATACTTTTTGGTCTCCCTCCTGAGATATGTTCACTTTCCACCCCGTTTCATCACCCAGCGCTGCTGTGCTACCCCCTGGAGTCACTCGCTGAATGGCTGAAGAGGCTGGAGAAGCTGCCACGAGCCTCCCAACCCATTGATGCGCCACGCATGGCCCGGCGATAGGAGTGATACTGGCTGCAGCAAGCCAAGCAAATTGCTTTATTCATAAATTGTAAAGGCTCGGTCTGAATTTCATTCAGGATTATTATAAAGCGGCATGGTTTAAGCCAGCAGGATCAATGGCTCATCTAATCTGATTTCTGTGTAATGTGAAACAATGGGAATTCTCCCTGAGACTTCTGTGCTGCTATTGCTGCTTCTGATAAAATATTGCACAAACATATCAAGGAAACCAACAGAAAACACCTGAGATGTCTATCCACGTTAAAGTTTTATTACTTCTGGGATCTCAAAAGGCTTAGGAAACATCACTGAACACTGTTTCCTACATACTTGTGAAAGGGTAACATAATAAAACCAGGTCAAACAACACTGAATATTAAATTTAATGTAAAGAATATAAAAGAAAGAAATACAGGAAGTGTTGGAGGAATTATTAAAGTGAAGGAACAAATAACAGTACCTGTGATTATGGGGGTTTTGGTGAGGTTTTTTGGGGGTAGTTTGTTGGTTTTTTAAGTGGCACACAAAATCATTTTACATCCAAGGAAAGAAGCAATTATTTTTCCTCTTTTTTTTTTTTTTTTCTGACTAAATTTGGAGCAGCTGAGAGGTTGGTTATTTCTAACCATCTTTAAAAATGGACTTATAATGTTGCCATCTGTTGGCATATGACAGATATAGCATCCCACGATTCCAGACAGAGTCACAAAGATGCAGAAAATTAAAGGGACAGATGTGAGAAATACACGCTCTCATTTGGTTCCAGTGTTCACATCTGTTCTCCTCAAAGATTTTTCAATCGTATAAATCTACCCGCGGAAGCTAGTACCTTGAAATGTTATGGCATTTCTGGTAATCATAAAAAGCATATTCTAGTAGAGTTTACTGCATTCCAAAACATCACCGGATTCATAAAACCCTGGTTTCCGTCAGCAGGAGGCAAAGTGCACAGCAACATTACCTGTCTGCTTAACTCCCCTCTCCTTCACAAATCACCACCAAAAGGGTAGGTGGCTGATGCGACTGTAACAAAACTGCAAGCACAGGATTTCAACAGGTACCTGCAGATACTGTATGTTTACACAACACCTTGAAAGGAAGTCAGCATTTCTTTTCATCCAACAAGGATTAGAAAGCACATTTTCCCCCCTACCCCCCTTATTATTCTGTTAATTGGAGTGGGGTCTAAGAGTACCTGCATATTTATATATAATTATATATTTAATACTTAAAAGGAGGGTGTCAAGAGGATGGGGCTGGACTTTTTTCAGTGGTGCCCAGGGACAGGACAAGAGGAAATGGGCACAAACTTGAATATAAGAAGTTGCACCTAAACGTGAGGAGGAAATTCTTTCCTGTGAGGGTGGCAGAGCCCTGGAAGAGGCTGCCCAGGGAGGTGGTGGAGTCTCCTTCTCTGGAGACATTCAAAACCTGCCTGGACACGTTCCTGTGCCACCTGCTCTGTGTGGACCTGCTTTGGGAGGGGGTTGGACTAGATGATGTCCAGAGGTCCCTTCCAACCCCACATGACTCTGTGATTAGTGATACACACATGTGCGCTTCTATGGGCAAACTTGCACCTCCTTTTTTATACACAGATAGGTTTTAATGGTGAATAGAAAAATGCCACTCATGGTCTTATTTCACCTTGGGTGCAGTGAACCCGTTTTCACCTTAAGTACAACATACCTCCTTCCCTGTAATATGCTACATATATTCTCTTTCTCAAAATGGCAGTGCCATCAAAAATTAAAATGCATAGTACAAAGCAAACAATATCGGAGCTACATAAGCATGCTGATAATTCATGTGAACAGTTCTCAGTATTTACAGAAAGCATTGACTGATACAGTTCGCTGGCCCCGTGAGCACTATGTTAAATCATTAAAGTGTGAGTAGTCTGTATTTGTATTGCAATAATAATCTGTATCCCCAGCCCAGAACCCTGGTGTGCTCAGTGCTGTACAAACAACCACCAAATCACGATCTGCATTTGAGCACGATTTTTTTTTTCCTTTAAGAACTGATTTCATCTCTGACAGTTCCTCATTTTTCTACATATTCTCAATTATTTTGAAGCATAAAATGACCTGCGGGCTACCAAGTGGAAGTCAGAATTTCTCCACGCAGCTCCTGTGTGAAACATTGGAATAAGTTGAAGAGTCTAACTATTGCATATTTCAGAAAGGCCAGTAGCCTATATAAATTTCACAATACATGAGAAATTACATGCTTGGCTTTAGCTGATAAGAAACACTTGGCAACAGGACTGTTTGGTGCCTCTTGGTCCCTGGGAAAATGAGTGTGAAAATGTAATGGAAAAATCTTTCCCCAAAAAAGATTCTGAATTTAAGTCCAAAGCATTTTTTTTTAGCAGCTGGTACTTATCACTGCCTCTCTAAACATGATAGAAGCTTAAAATCAACAACAGAAGTAGCCACAGCTTCTTAAGTTTCAGAAGCCAGTAAGCAATAGGACCAGTGATTCAATATATCCCTTCTGGGGTTTTCCCTCAGCTTAAATCTTGTGGCCACACAGCAGGGCCATAATTTGTATTGCCATGAGAAGCAAACCCAGGGGATAAAGAAAAGACAGTAAAATTAAGTAAAATTAAGGCTGTCATGTCTAATGTGGAGTGTCTCAGAAGTATTTTGTCTCGTATTTAATTACACTTAAAAGTAAATTATATTTATATACTTGCTACAATTCAGTCAGAAAATGGGGTTAGGCTAGGATTTATTACTGAGAAATGTGAACTTGCAATATGTGGCATGAAATTTTCACTTACCTTTTCCTTGCAGATAGAGTCAAGGTACTTTTTTTGGCATGTGAAGGAAGAACATATCACCTATGTCATCTTCTACAGAACGGAAAAAGAATACTAGTCATCTCAGCCACCTCCTACTTGACTTCCTTGGTCCTTCCATCACTTGCTGCTTCCCTTCCTATATAGCAAATCATTTTTTCCAGTCCTTAAAACCTTCTTTTTGCAAACATTTTGACCACATTCATTCAGTCTTTACCTCACCAACCCTCTGCTGAACTTCTCGTCCTCTCATTTAAACATCTTCTCTACTTTCCCCTTATTTTTCTTTTCTTTTCTTGTGCCTCCTCCCGCACTCCCAGTGATAAATTCAAAAGCTGATCTATGTTTAGCCATTTTTCAGCCATTTCATGTTTTCATTTGTCCTGGTTTCAGCTGAGATGGAGTTAATTTTCTTTCTAGTGGCTGCTGCATTTTCAGATTTGGTACGAAAGGAATGTCTATAATGCATATTGTTTTAGTTGTTGCTAAGTGATGTTTATACTAGTCAAGGACTTTTTTCACCTTCCTATAAAAGCTGAGAAGGAGCATAGACAGAACAATGGAATGGCCAATGGAATATTCCATACCGTCAATGTCATACTCAGTATATAAATGGGGGTTTTCCTGGGAAGGGAGGAATCCACAGTTGCTGCTCGGGATGGGATGGGCAACCAATTTACGAGGTGGTGAAAGTGACTAATGTCTTGTATATTCTATTACCATTATTACTATTATTGTTATTTTCCATTTCTGTTATTGTTCTATTGAACTGTCTTTATCTCAATTCACTAGGGTTTTTTTTCCCTTTCTCCTCCTTTACTCTTTCTTCTCCCTACCCTTCTGGGGATAGAAGTTGGGGGTGAGCAAGAGGCTGGGTGGTCCTAGTTGCTGGTTGGGGTTAAACCACAACATCATCCATGCTGGTAACTCTGTGCAAGACCTCCCACTTGAGCTAATTACTTATACTACTACCTGTCCCTCAAATTCCTTCTCAAATAAGTGTTTTTTTCAAACTCCAGGAATTTGAAGAATAGCTACTCAACAGCACATGTTAGCTTTCCTCACTCAGACTCCTAGCTGTAGTAGAGATTAATGTCACTTAAGTTTAGCCAATTGACCAAAAAGCCTACATTGAAAGTCTAGATGCAGTAGGCTAGAGCCTGGTAGTTTTAAACTTCTCTAAACAACAAAAATGAAAGAGCCTCTGGGAGTTGCTTCCATATTCTTAGGACTCAAGTCATGGCTGGAGACAACCTGCCTCTTTACCTCCATTGACTAGGAAGCAAGCTCGTGACACAGGGGTGGTGAAACTGAGCTGATGGTTTCAAGAGCTTTTGTGAAATGCTTGATGCACTTAAGAAATAAGGTGTTATATAAAAGAGAGTCATCATGATATCAGACATCAGCTGCACTAAAAAGAAGAGCAGAAGCAACAACTGAATTTATGAGGCACCCTATTCTGTCAGTCTATGTTAGTCAGTCTCCCATCTTGCCTCCTGTGTCAGGGACCCAAGCAGACAAACACTTGTTTTTCTGAATCCTGGAAAGGCTCAAGCACAGATAAGGTACTGGGATGCCTGGCACTTGCAAAATTAGAACAATTCTGGCCATGCATTGAATTCAATTTCATCTTTTTTAATTAACATCCAAAAATCAATAAACTTTCAGAGTGCAGGTATATTGGGGTTTAGAGAGCAGTTGAGTAGAGGCTTTCAGAGTGAGGCTGAAATACTGACTTTCTGGCATCTCTATGTTGATGGGAATGACTCATCAGTGGAGTACCTTGTGGAAAAGGACACCCCCCTCCAGCCCTCATCTGAGTGGGAGGAGGCTGTGGAGTCAGGACCACATCACAGGAGATGGGAGCAAGATCCATATCCGCTCATGCAAACAAGGGGTTAATGGCCCATTATATCCCCCTCCCATAAAGCCACTCCTGCATATATGCAGAGTGAAACATCCTTAGAAATTAAAAGTTACCAAAACAAGTCGATTTCAAATCCTGCATCATGATAAAACCAATTTTTTTTAAAGACTAATTTATAAATCAGAAAATGTTCACACGGTCTTTTCTAAAAGTCAAAATGCTTGAAGATGCTCAATGCTCCTAAGTCACTAGGGAAAGGCTGTATAAGAAGTACTTCTGTTTATGGTATTAGCATCCATTTTCAATTATGTCCAAGATGGTATCATTTCACACGCTAGAAAAAATAATTGCCAGAAACACACTTTCAAAAACATATCAATTGATCAGAAAGTACTAATGAGATGAATCAGCTTATGCAGACCAAGGATAAATATGTTCATAATCCCCTCGCAGCTGGAAGAGACTGAGCACACAGCAGCCTGCCAACAGTTGTAGCAAAGCCCGTTTGTTTTTGATGGTTATGTTCAAACACTCCTACACCACTGCCATCTGCTGGCAAACAGAAAATAGAAGTTTCACTTTCAAAAAATAAATTAAAGATTAGTAGGGTTTAACCATGAAGATCTAAAGTTGGAAAAGGAAGGATGGCTGGAAGTCAGGCACTTGCAAGGTCCAAGCCTGCAGCAAGGCACCTGCCTTCACCCCACCACTGGAGACACCCCAGGCTTGGAAAGCACATCACCTTCCGCCGGCAGCATCAGCAGCACCATGAAGTATTCCTGCTCCTTCTTTAAAAGTATTCTCATTCCCACCAGAAAAATCAAGTCTTAAAGGTTCTTTCATCAAAGTCAATGACGAAGCTCCTATTGACTATTACAGGAGCGACAGATGACTTTTAAAAAGCACTGACCTGTTGGATAATACCTTTTTTTTCTTAAACTGTTAAGATGTGAGATCAAAAGAAGAAAGAAAAAGACAAAATACAATGCAAAGTCAATGCACTACAACTTTTTCTTCCTCTCACTAGTCATTTTAGGATTTCTATGAAATGCAGAGGAGTCTCTTGTGACAGGCACAGCAATTCATGACACAGACCTCAACAGACTTTCCTGGTAGCTTTTGGAGTGCCAAATGTACAGCAAACATTTACAGGGCAAGTGCTTTATGAGTTGCCCTGGCCAAAGGGTGGGTCAGCTGATCAATACAGATTGGAACAGGAGCAGCGAGCTTTTCTGTGCATTTCTTTGGGATTAACTGATGAGAAGGGAAAACATTCAGTTCTGAAAACCCAGTCATCAGCCCCAAAACACAGCATCCTTCACAGCTGTAGAACTGGTTAAAATTTTTCAATTAAAAATACTGAGCTTTTAGATAGGATAGAAAAAAAGGTGGTTCAAAAGATTGTTGTTGCTAGTAGTATTATTATTACTAGCTAAAAAAATGAAGACCAACTCTGGAACTCTCTTTTGGGAAAGAATGTAGATTTTGTGCTTTATTGAGTTTTCAAGATTTTTCAATAGAACAAGATTGTGCCTTGGAAAACAAACAACAACCCCAAAACTTTAATCTATAAAGTGACACATCTACATTATTCATATTATGACAGGATCTAGGAGACTTGGTCATGGACCAGGAGTCCTTTTAGCAGTAGGACAGTATAGAAACCTAAAAAGGCATCCTTGCCCTGCCATGCAGGGTTTCAAAGGTAACAGAAGTAGTACAATGAAGTCAAAAATGGAGGATTCCATCCATCAGTTGGCCATTTAATCATCCAGGTAGCAATGGCAAGAAGTTTCTCTGAGCCGCCTTGGGTACACATCACAGAACGCAGCAAGTCATCCTCATGCTTTGCCAAGGACAGTAGATGCTACTTCTAGATGACAAAGTTAAACTAGGCAGCTGTATAAAAGCCAGCTAAACCTCAGCTCATGGCAGGGGAAGTACAAGGAAGCCAGATGCTTTTGGTCAGCATCAGCCTTTCTCATCACATCACCTAACAACCCTTTACAAAGGCACTGAGAAGACGAAGATTTTGAAGGAGAATACGGAGATAAGTTGGTAGCATGAAAAAGAATGATGGTATTTATATGGAAAATTAAAAGATAGAAAAAAATTGGCATCTTAGGCTACTTCAGAGGAGAAAGATGGCATATTCACAGTGAAAGAAAGAAGATGGGCAGGCTGGGAAGGAACTGTGAAATAAAGCTTGTGTGTGACGTGCTAAAGAAGTGATAGTCTAAACAATGGCTTGGAAAAAAAATAATAATTTTTTCAGATGTGTCCTGCACATTTGAATAGAGTAAGGCTGCAATTCCCATGCCCAGACAGATGTTATAATAACTGACACAGAAAATTAGACAAATTTTATCTGTGTAATTAGATTGATAAGACCATCTCTCATGGAAACACCAGAAAAATCTTCAACAATTGGCTGTAACATGCAAAAGAGGCAAAGATGATACCCAAAAATATACCTTCCTTTATAGGCTGAATGAAGTAGGAAAGCAAAGTTGCCTTCAGTCATAAAAATGGGATGTGGATGTGTGAATATGCAACAAAAAAGAAAGTTTGCCTTCTTTTTATATATTATAGGCATGCTTTATACATGTTCATACAAAATAACATGTATTTGTATTTATACAAATATAAAGGCTATATAGACCCTTTGGGGATTTGAGTTGATGGTTGGACATTCATGAAGAGATATCAAAAGGGTGGAATGAGGGTTTTTTCAGGTAGGGAGGAGAAGATAGTTTGACAACAGACAGTAAGTTTGCAAATGTAGCAATAATAGCAATCACTGACAAATACAATTTAACTAAAGCACTATTCATTTAAAAAAAAAAAAAAAAAAAAGAAGGAGAAAAGGAACAAACCAGATTTCCATATAACATGTAGTCCAAGTCAGCCTTATCACTGCTCAAAACAGAACTAGGAAGAAATTATCAGCAGCTTGTGAGAGTCACTTACAAGTGGTACAAGGGAAAGAAAAAGAGTAGGAAATGGCTTTCCATAGAACTGGGAAAGAAAAGCTGAAGCTATAGCGGATAGGGAGGATTTCCAGTGATCTTAGAGAAGCCAAAGTAAGAATGGGAGGGAAAAATCCAAGAGTTGAGAGCAGACAAGGAAATCAACACTGATAGCTCGACAGTCAGAGAGCAAGGAAGGGAGATGTACCCAATGAGCAGTGCTAGAGAAGGTACTGTGATGGCTGGAAAGAGGGAATGAAGCAGTGGAGACAGAGAGCACAGATTGCTAAAGAATAAGTTAGGTGAATAATCTTTTGAGGAAAGTTTGAAACAAGATTGCAGATCAAACCACAATGTAAGAGACAGGAAGTATGCAGCTAATATAGAGTGGGTACTTGATACTGAAATTAAATCTGAAATATTAATTCCTGTTCAAGTCAAAGGAAAGCATATCTATGGTTTAGTTTTTCAGCGTGTGATCTAGATAGTCTCAAGAGGATCAAGTCTTCTCTTTGCCCAGGAGCCCAGCTTCCATGATCAAATATTAAAGCATGTGTGTTATGGAACATAACTAGATAAATGGAGCATCACAGAGAAGTAAACAAGCAATATGGCATTGAGCAGAGATCTTGCAAATGAGGGAGGAAGAATATCAGTTTGGGTCTGGAGTCTATCCTGAATTTGAATTAAGTGTCAAGATCAAACGTCAGTGTAGTTAATTATTTAAAGATATGATGCTTTGGGGGAAAGCCTTGTTTTTTTGATAATTTGTGATGACCTTTTAATCTTTAATTTTTTTTTTTATTACACTTTCTTTTGAATAATATCTTAAGCAGTGCTTCCTCTGAAGTTCCCATGAGCTCCGATTTGAGTGTGGTAAATAACACGCTCTGGAACTCAGAAATAATCCTCCATATTCTAAAAGTTATAAACTTGAAAATGATGGAACACTTCTTTTTCCTTCTTTGTGCAGTTTCTTTTTCTTCTTATAAAACTGGGGGACTGTTTTGGATGTAACGGAAAATACTGTATCTCATTTGCTGTCCACTCATGCCCCCAAGCTCTACAACCAATAGTAAAAGAAGTACAAAGCTACACCCTGTATTTTGAAAGTGTAATAAATGCTACAAATGCTTATCTAGATTAAGTATATTTTTTGCTAATTCCCTTCTCAGTGTCAGAGCAACTATTGATCTTTGGCTGACTATTTATTTCTAACACTATTCATTTGGAGGGATTAGCTCACTCCCCCATTCCCATTCAGGAAGTGGCTAATCTAAGACCTGAAACTGTTAAGTAATAACATGACGGCAAATCTAATGCAGAAACTGCATCTCTTCAGCTTCTGCTCTGTCCATTGGACTATATAACCTGACGTCTAATGTGATGCTACTGACTGCAGCTCTTCCCACTTTTTGACAATTAGTGCTTTAGTAAAAACTCCCCGGATCAAGCATTTAGAAAGCGGCTATCCTGATTGTATATCATCAGTACCCTTTTTCGAGTAAGTAACATGAGATATCTATCACAACAAGTAAGACATCAATAAGCAACATCAGATGCGTGATAAACTCCTCCATAGTAACTGGTTTAGACCTATTATTTGTAGTTAATCAGAGAAAGAAAAAAAATTTCCGAAAGCAAAAAGTCTTATACCGTGCCTGGCCAATGGAAAATCTTATTAGATTGAGTAGGAATGAAGTTTTAATGTTTTAATAACTACAAACTGTCATAAAATGATCCAGTTTCAAAAACCTCAGAATTCTTTGAAGGAAGAATGAATTGAATTAAACCAAACTTGACTATAGCCAAATATTTCAATACTGAAACTAGTAGCAGCCACTGGGAGAAGTCAACAGACCCAAACTTCATGAAACTGCATCTGGAATTGAGGTAGCATTCAGCCTTCTTTAATAACATTAAAGTTGACGGATATTAAAATTCATATGGCCAAATCATCCAGGAAATCTACTAGTAGGCACCAGCAACCTTTGATGCCACTGACACAGGTGAAATCTCAGCTATTCTAAGGAGCAACACAGGTCTCCAGGCACCAGAGCAACATTCTACTTTGGACATGAAGATCAAGGTCAAAGAGCTAATAGCACACACCAGCTCAAAATCTACAATAGATAGGCCCGGTCTTTTTTCAGTGGTTCCCAGTGACAGGACAAGAGGAAATGGGCACAAACTTGAATGTAAGAAGTTCCATTTAAACATGAGGAGGAACTTCTTTACTTTGAGGGTGGCAGAGCACCGGAACAGGCTGCCCAGGAAGGTGGTGGAGTCCTTCTCTGGAGACATTCCAAACCCACCTGGACATGTTCCTGTGGGACCTGCTCTGGGTGGATCTGCTTTGGCAGGGGGGTTGGACTAGATGATCTCCAGAGGTCCCTTCCAGCCCCATGTGATTCTGTGTTTCTGTAATAGGGGACCATGGTTTTTGGACCACAGACTACTTCCACAAGGGACAAGACTCCAGAGCAGACTGACTTTTCCAGTGCTTAATAGCAATCAATATTATTCTGAATATAGCTACAAGGTGGTTTGTTCATTTCTTTGTTGGGTTTTGCTTTTCTTTTTAATGCTTTGCTAATATGCATCTGAGTTGTCAAAGTTTGTAGAGTGACTTCCAACCTGATGATCTCAATAGTGTACATCTGCCCACAGGAATAAAAGTGCCAACAAGATGAGTTGTTTATCCCTGGGCCCCAGTGGCAGGATACAGCTATGAAGGTCAGACATTACATTTGCAAGAAGTGACAGAGTTTCACCATCAACTTCATAATTTTTAGCAGCCGTAACTAAAAAACATCTAGACATGTGAACAGCAATAAGGAAGGACAATTACATATGGGAAGATGAAGGTCATCGTAGTGTATAATACTATGTTGTCGTGTATATTACTACATGACAGCTGGAACATAGCAAGGTCAACCTGTCACCAGAAAAAAAAAAAAAAAATCTTAAGAAAGTAATTACAATGGACAGACATGCCAGAGTGTCCCAGCTTTCATTTGATGCTCTGTCTAGGAATTATAATGGCATGATTAGTTTGCAGGAAAAAAAGAATGATACCAAAAAAACTACTGAAGTTAAAAGAAAGGTTGATCCTCCTGTTGTATACTGGAAACCGCTGTATTAACCCAAATGTTGTTTAAAATGGTCATCAAAATTCCTCAACCTTCCTTTCTCCTCATTTGTGATTATTTCAAAGATTTTTTTTTTAAACTTACATGCTTTAAATTGATTGCAAGATCTTAGAATTTCAGGTTATTAGATTTTTTACGTTTTCAACAAAGGAGCTGTTTCAGATCAACTGCAAAAGCCCATAGACAACAAATGATTGCCATAACTCTTCTGAGAGGAAGATGATAACATGGCCAGGCATCCACCAGTAAATGAATGAATGAGTGGGAACAAGCAGGAGCAAGAAGGAAAACAAACCATAAAGATGGTGTGAAGATTGTACCGATAGAGCCAATGCCAGCTGGCTCCAAGACAGACCCACTGCCAGCCGAGGCTGAGCCCATCAGCAGCAGTGGTAGAACCTCCACAAAAACATTTTTTAAAGGGGGGAAAAAAGACCTGCACAATGGCAATTGCCGCCAGAGAGAGAAGTGAGAATATGTGAAACAGCCCTGCAGACACCAAGGTCAGTGGAGAAGGAGGGGGAGGAGGTGCTCCAAGCAGAGCAGAGATTCCCCTACAGCCCATGGTGAAGACCATGGTGAGTCAGGCTGTCCCCCCTGCAGCCTATGAAGGGCCATGGTGGAGCAGATATCTACCTGTAGTCCATGGAGGACCCCATGCCAGAGCAGGTGGATGCACCTGAAGGAGTCTGTGACCCTGTGGGAAGCCCGCACTGAAGCAGGCTCCTGGCAGGACCTGTGGCTCCATTGAGAGAGGAGAACACCCTAGAACAGGTTTGCTGGAAGGACTCATGAGACTCGGGGGACTCACGAGACTCAGGGGACTCACACTGGAGCATCTGTTCCTGAAGGGCTACACCCCGTGGAAGGGAGCCATGCTGGAGAATTCGTGGAGAACTGTCTCCCACGGGATGGAGCCACACCTGAGCAGGGGAAGAGCATGAGGAGTCCTCCCCTTGAGGAGGAAGGAGCAGCAGAAAGAACGTGTGATGAACTGACCACAACCTCCATTCCCCATGCTCCCTCTCTGGGGGGGAGGAGTTAGAGAATTTTCAGGAGTGCGGTTGAGACTGGGAAGAAGGGAAGGGTGTTTTTAAGATTTAGTTTTTCTTTCTTATTAGTGAATAAGCTCTCCTTGTCCTTCTCCCAACCCACGAGAGAATCCATTATATTTTCTTTCCCCTGTCCAGCTGAGGAGGGGGAGTGATAATGTAGCTTTTGTGGGTACCTGGTGTACAGCCAGAGTCAACCCACCACAAAAGCATCAAGGAGATTAGGAATATCTGTAACTTGACTTGTAAGAGGTCTTTGTGACCTTTTGAAAAATAAAATACACTTCTTAACAGATACTCTAAGTTCAGGCATTATGCATTTAAGTAAAACATTAATAATCTCAATTAAAGAATTAACTGGTATAATAGGATTTGAAATATAATTACTAGACAGAATGTAAATTTTAATTTTGATTCAAACAGGGTCTTAAACTGCACTTAAAATTATGATTTCTTTAACTTAAACTAATGTCTCAAGACCTCTTCACACCCATTTGAATGAAGGCAGTAGAAAAGTCTGTTACAGCAGATAAATTGTTGCCATTAGATTTCGAAGAAGCAGTCTTTGAAAGGACCAAAGCCTACTGCCCCTTCCTTGCAGCCCAACGCAAAATTCCGTCAATTTACAGCTGTGGCAGGGTTATTGATTTAAATAAAATGAAGAGAACACTTGTTCTGCTCAGCTCTAAATTTTGATGAGCCTACATTTCAAGAGTTTAGGTGTTAATTCAATCTTTCAAAAAAAATAGAAAAAAAATTTAAAAATTCAATCTTTCAAAAGCGGGACCAGGTCCACGTTTTGATGCTCCTATTTCAGAGCAAATATCAAAATACAAGCAAAACATAAGATTTTGCTTTTATTTTGAAATCACTGTGAGTATTTACAGTAACCTAAAACTCTGCGAATTCCCAGAATCTTGATTTTAAGTGACTGTGTTTTCTTTACAGAGCTCTGCATGTACAGATTTCTTCCTGGAAGCATCATTTTGTTGTTTAGAACAAAGACTAGTAGATTCATCAAAACTAGAAGAATTTTTATCATTTCTATTTCAAGAAAGCTATCATCATTTGTGGGTACGGAAATATTGCAGGATAATATTTAATAGCACACACCTCTTTAATTGTATTGGAATCCTGTTGGGAAGTATGAATTTCTTCCTTTCCCCGGTGATTTGTTCACACAGAAGTCAGAGCTGGACTTCTGGATTATTTTGACTGCACATGACTAATATCTGCTTCAGAATCTCTTTATTTGGGAGTTTGTGAAGTTAATTTAGATGCACTCAATGACAACAGATACTATAACATGAGATATCACATTTGGGCTTCTCAGCTGAGACATTCCGACCTTCCAATAACCTTCCAACCTGAACCATTCTACAATTCTATAAAACGGGGTATTGCGTGACGGCAGAGTCCTGATGCAAACACAACGCAGTAAGCGTGCTAAACATCGTTTCTAAGAGCAAACGCTATCATCTAGCTCTAGTTTACAGGAACTAAGATGCCTGGAGTAAAATCTCAACCGGCATCAATCTACTCCAGGCAGCAAACTTCATCTCCCTGCCTCCGCTTTCTCCTCCCACGCCACAGTTTATGCCGCACCGTTCGGTTCAGGGAGCACGTACCTCAATGTGTTTGTGGAGACGGCACGCCTAGCACTATGGGCTGGCGGTTTTTTGTTGTGGTTTCTAGCAGGTAATAAGAGTCAATAATAAGAATTTAAATGCTTTTTGCTTCTTACCCCCTTTGCCGCAGTCTATCTGTTAATAAGGTGGGGTTTTTTTTGAAAAACATGGAAACACATTTTGTGCACACATAGCTTGCTTTTGGAAAGTTCTGTTAATGCTTTCGCAAAACCCACACAGCTCCAGGCACTGTACAAACACATGGGAATATATATAAGGAAGTAAATACAAAACACTAGAAAGAAATATCAGCAGATATAAAATTGAGGCCACTAATAATACAGATTAAAAATAACACGGGTTTATAGCACAGATTCTAGTAAACAATATTGCACATTTTAGTAGAGAGAGTGTGCACGTGACAAACTAATGTCATTGATTGCTCCACACAGCTATGTCTCAGAATTTATTTAGAAAGATTCCCAGAATGCTAATATAATCAAATATCTAGTGTATCTCAATACCACAAGTGACACTAGTGTGAAATGTATTGAAAAACAAGGATTTTTTTTTTTTTCCAAATTCTCATCTGTTTATTCCGTTAAATGTAAAGGGGAAAAGGGCTCTACAACTTGAAGTCCGAGGCTTTTTACCTTTAAGAGAGAAGCAAACAAACCAAATCTCAATGGCTCCCTCTGCTGTCATGTTTTAGAAGTTTCATTATGTTTGTAAAAAAAAATTTTTTTCCCTGCCCAGTCAGAGAATATCTGGTATTTTCACACATCATCCAGTGCTCCAGCTCTGAAGAGTCAAAGACACCTTTATCCAAAAGTAAATTCCTCAAAGTGCAATTAAATACATGCTTATCAAGGCTGGAACAGTAGTATCCCTTCATGTTTGCACGGCAGCTATGGATAGTATGGAAAAAATGTTTATGAATATTTTATCATCTTCGTCATCAGCTTCGGGGTCGAGCTGGATTTAACTGCAGATCGAGATATGGACTTCGTCTCTAACGAAGCCAGATCACTTTGCATGAACCAACTGTATCAAAGAGAAACAAGAATTTCAAAGCTATGGGAACTGTCCTAGAGACAGAACACATTTCTCCTAAAACAAAAAATACTCCACAACCAATTAAAGAAGCTGGAGAGCTACACCACCTCTGGCAAGCACTGCCTCACTCTTTGCCAGCCCCAGAAGACAGATGATGGAAGCAATTTTAGTTACCTGGCACAGGTGAGTGGCAAAGCAACACCAGTGTCTTGCCAAACAGCTGACGAGGACTTCCCTGCCTCTCAGTATCGTGGTAGGAAACTTAGCGACAAGCACACCATCAGGCACCTAACTCCAAGCCACAGAAGTCAACAGGTCCTTCAAAAGATCCAGAATTGGACTCCAAAATCTTCCCTCCCACACTTGAGGAATAAAGAACTCTGGAGGATGTCATTTATTCCCAGCAATGTACAAAAAGGGAGGGTAATAAAAAAAAAAAAAAAAATTCAAGAGTTTTCTGCAGCACTCAGTCAAAACACAGAAGGATAAGTTTAAGAGGAAAGTAAAATACACGAGTATTTCTCACTTTCTAGACAGTCTATGAGAACCACCTCCCCAGGCCCATGGCGTGTGGAGGGACCCGCTCGGCGAGCACAGGGTTTCCCCGGCAAGCGGTGCTCCCACCACCTCGCCCACCCAGCAGGGACACTCTGCCAAATGACACATTCCCCTAATGCTTCCCGTATTTGGCTCCTGAGGTTAACGGAACGACTGCAGCGAATATCTCCACACTAGTCACAGAATTTGCCCCGTTCACTTCCGTCTTCCTTCCACTCCGAACCCGATCCCTCCCAAACGGAGAGCTATATTTACCCCTCGCACACTGCGACGTTTGATGGTCTCATGGTTCTAAATTCAGCGACTTCTGTCATGCCCAGGACCAGCCGTAACCCTTCTCTGTCGGGTCCCCACATCAGGCTTCGCGGTGCATTCCTGGCGCCCTGTCTAAACCATACTTAGATGCACACATTTAAATAGCCAGCGGTCATCCTGCTCATCTGATGGTGAAACTGAGATGGCTGGGTGTTCCACACTGTACTTACCCCATTTTTCATTTGGTATGCATTTAAACCGGTGGAAGACAATCTTTCTCCCCAAATTGCTAAGGTAGCGCTAGCAGCTACAGTCTAATCTTGCCTAAAGATTATACCCAGTTACATCTATCTCAATCACCTTTCTCCAGGAAACATGCTAAAAACAGTCACGTTTCTACTCTTCCCATATCTTTGGCAGATCAAAACTATTGTCTGTATTTCAACTTTTGTTTCTTTTTTCCTTTTTCCCTTTTCCCAGTACATTTTCACAACTATGGTAGGCTAATTCACCTACAGGAGGCAAGTCCAGTTTACTCTTTGTACAGCTATACAAACACCCTAATTTATTACTCTTCGTAACGCTATACAAGCATTCCAATTTATTACTAACACCCTCTTAGCATGAAATAACTTTGCTCTCCAGTTCTACTTGGCTAAGCTCACACATTAAATTCTACCCATCCAAATATAGATAATACTTCTAACATCCCAGATTTAGCTTGGAGGTGGACCATCCTAATCCAACAAGAATAATTTGAAAGAGATTTTGAAGTATTTCAAGTGAAACATGCCCAAATAATATTAAAATAGCTCCATATTGAAAATCTCCCAAAATTTCTTCAGTTCACAATCGTGGTTCTCTGCTATCAAAGCCTATATCCAGTGAATTTAAGTTTGGTCTTATTTACATAGATTGCAAGTAGAAATTACTTCATCAGCTTGTTACAGAGGTAGATACTATATGCAGGCATCAGCAGAAAAAAAATAACTTAAATTGTCCAAGATGTTAAAGATGCCTCATAAGGCACCTTCAAACATGAATATAATAGAAACACATTTACTTACTCTCCAGATTAAACCTTTGGACACTCAACGTTTCTAAGTTGCATCTTTATTTCCTCCAGCTCACTCCGACTGCTGCACGCTTTCTGGTTTACAGGTATTACTTTCCTGACTGGTGGGGCTGGAAAGGGCAATTTTCATGCAAGAATTGCTGATATTACAAAGACAAAAAAAAGTTTTGGCTCACTTATACCTGCCCCTCTGAGATGTCTGATGCTGGAATGCAAGGGGGTAGAAGAGGAACACAGTTAGTTAACGCAAGCAGTCAGCAAGCCCATCATCTGTGCTTTTTTAGACAGGAGAAAGAACGCAGCCTCCCAGAGCTCCTCTTGCATCTATTCCAAATTCTGCCTACAGAGCTGGAATAATTATCCTGACTTGGGATCAACTGCATGTCAGAAAGTCTGAAACAAAAGAAGATCATGAAACTTATCTTTACAGTATTTGCATGCTCAACTTATTTATTCCCTTACCCCTGCTAGGTCAAGAAGCGCCCACATGACTGACATGAAACCAAGGCACGAAGATTAAAGGACGTTGGCTGTTCAAATCTGAGATACCAAAACCAATCATATCTTGGGCTGCATCAAAAGCAGCGTGGCCAGCAGGTCAAGGGAGGAGATTCTGCCCCTCTACTCTACTCTGGTGAGACCCTACCCGGAGCACTGTGTCCAGTTCTGAAATCCTCAGTACAGGAGGGACACAGACCTGTTGGAATGGGCCCAGCGGAGGGCCACAAAAATGATCAGAGGGCTGGAGCACCTCTGCTATGAAGACAGGCTGAGAGAGTTGGGGTGGTTCAGCCCAGAGAAGATGCCGGGGAGATCTTATTGAGGCCTTTCAGTACTTAAAGCGGGCATACAGGAGAGACGGGGACAGACTTTTTAGCAGGGCCTGTTGCAATAGGACAAGGGGTAATGGTTTTAAACTAGAAGAGAGTAAATTTAGACTAGATATAAGGAAGAAATTCTTTACTCTGAGGGTGGTGAAACACTGGAACAGATTGCCCAAGGAAGTTATGGCTGCCCCATCCCTGGAAACATTCAAGGTCAGGCTGGATGGGGCTCCAAGCAACCTGATCTAGTTGAAGATGTCCGTGCTCATGGCAGGGGGTTGGACTAGATGACCTTTAAAGGTCCCTTCTAACCCAAACCATTCCATGATTCTATGAAAACAGAACATAAAACAACCCTGTCCCCTCCTTTTCTATAATGTTGTTAATCAGTAAATTAAGCCAGAAAACCGGGCAGCAGAGGCACAGTTGGCACCTAGATGAGCACTTCCACAGATAACAACCTAGGACTTTTTTCCATCCTAGCTCTCACTTTCTCATAAGTAATAAATTGACTTGGGTAAAGACTTCTTTATACCAACTTTAGAATAATTTGAGCTCTGCATAGATTATGGGAGACTTGAAATTCAGAATCTATTAGAAAAGGGCTCTACCTCTGTAAATAAGGCTGAATACTCATGATAAAATCTGTAGAACACAGGAGGTAACATCTAGTGGCTGGAGAGCTGCCCCGCAGAAAAGGACCTGGTGGTGTTGGTCGACTGTCAGCTGAACATGAGCCAGCAGTGTGCCCAGGTGGCCAAGGCGGCCAACAGTATCTTGGCCTGTATCAGGAACAGTGTGGTGAGTACAACTCGAGAGGTGGTCGTCCCCCTGTACTCAGCACTGGTGAGGCTCCACCTCGAGGGCTGTGTCCAGTTTTGGGCCCCTTACCACAAAAAAGACATTGAGGTGCTTCAGCGGGTCCAGAGAAGGGCAACGGAGCTGATGAGGGGTCTAGATAATGAGTCTTATGAGGGGAGGCTGAGGGAGCTAGCGTTGTTCAGTCTGGAGAAAAGGGCTGAGGGGAGACCTTCTCACTCTCTACAGCTACCTGAAAGGAGGGTGTAGCCAGGGGGAGTTGGTCTCTTCTCCCAAGTTAGAGGCGACAGGACTAGAGGAAACGGCCTCAAGTTGCACCAGAGGAAGCTCAGATTGGATATTAGGAAGAATTTTTACACTGAAAGGGTTATCAAGCATTGGAATGGGCTGCCCAGAAAAGTGGTTGAAGCACCATCCCTGGAGGTGTTCAAAAGACAGGTTGACATGGTGCTGGGGGACATAGTTTAGTGATGTTTTTTTTTTTTTTTGTCAGAGTTAGGTTGATGGTTGGACTAGATGATCTTGAAGGTCCCTTCCAACCTACATGATTCTATCTAAGAGCATCTCACCCCTGTTCTGGAAACAGAAGTTCCTGGAGGGAAAACCTGGATTCCTAAGCACCATTTCTTTATTTCAGAAAGTGTTTCCTTCAGCAATTACACTTCAGCTAAAAGCAAAGGATCCAACTCTCACCTGGGAACGAGTTTTCCTCTGCTGATTCCTGCAGAACTAGCACAAGGGAAGAAATCAAGAGGAAAGAGTGAACCCAAGCCAGTAACACCCAGCATCAGGCACATTTTGTCTTTCTACAGAGACAGAAGCACTCGATTCCGTGGGAGCGCAGCACCTGCCCCCATCCAACTCCTATATTTAGTTCTCCTGTAGGTTGCTTTAGTATTGCTTCCACTGGAACACCAAATGCATTTAAAGATGGAAACTTCAACCAAATTGTCTCCAAAGGTAAACAACTGCTGGAGCTCCCGAGGTATTTTTCCAGGGGAAAACAGTGTGGAAAGTCTGTGGATAGTTCTAGACACACCTGGTAACTGAATCTTGCCAAATGCATTTCTGTCATGTGCGGTATGAGTTTGTGAAATAAATGTCATGTGGCCTGTGGAATAACATTTCATTTGTCATCTTGATGATTTTTTGTATTTGGTTAAAGGTTCTTTCTAACAGAAAACCCGTGCTTAACTTAGTCCTTTTGAGAAAGTTCTCAATGGACTTTTGTTCTTGACTGTCAAATGAGTCATGCTTCTACTGCAGATATATTAATAATTTTTTTTTTAAAAAAATGATGTCTTGCTATAGAGTTTTCCTCTTTTTGAAGGTTTTCTGAATCTATTCCACTCGCGTTGAGCTATTTATACAACTCACAAATCATAAAGCAACTGAATTAATTCATTGGAATAATAAAAAAAAAAAAAAAAACACAGAAAAAGCCCTGATTTAGCAAGTGGCAGGAGAGCACGCTGGAGGCAGCCGATGCTTTTCTTGCTCTTACGCTATTCTTGAAGCGTTTCACCACTGGTTGTGGTCAGAGGCAGGATATTAGATTAGCCAGATCTTCAGTCTAACTGGCACAGCCATTCTTATATGATGCAATTTGGGGGAAGCTTTTGATTGTAAAAGATCTGCAAAAAGGGCTGGGCTGAAATTTCAAAATAGTCTTGAAACAAACTTCTTGAACTTGTTAAATCTTCGGACAGTAGGACCTTTTCATACTTTTTGGATCTCGGTTCAGGCAATAAAATGAATTTGTTTTGTTTGCATGTTTCATGTATTTATTTGTAGGATCTTTTCTGAGCACAATGTTGTGAATACTGAGACACATGGAAGAGTCTCAAGTACTTTGATTTCGAAGGAATCAAGAACAAAAAAAAATGGATGGCGTACAATTTAATACATCTTTTTCACATCTCACATTTTGGTTCATTTCGTTAGTTAGTGAGGTAGAAGACTCCTACACACATTTTTCAGGGGTTTACATTAGAGGAAGATTTTCATTTGATCTGTGATGGGTGTTGGCCTCTGTGACATTACTGACCAAGGACTTTGCGCAGTTTGTGAAGCTTTGTAATTAAAAAAAAAGAAAAACAAACCACATTGCCCCAGAACTTTCTGCAATATCAGAACGTCCCATACAGATTATGGGAACTACAAACATCAGATCCAAACCAGCCAACAGCGAGCATTCCATTAGTGAAGCAAGCTAGATGACAGGGGAAGGGTGAAACCATCTTAAATCTCTCCTGCAGTATTTCACACTCAGAGGTGTGGTCTCTCTTTAGACTCAGAACTTCTGTTCTTGTCTAAAAAGCTGCACAGGGCTCATCCTTCTTTAAGTTTTGCTAGTAGATTAGCAGGCAAATTACTTACCAGCCTGGATCTTTCCCTCTTGACTTCACACCTCAGGCAGAAGCGATTCAAGGTCAAGCTCTTACCTTTGCGGGGGAAGCTGCAGCTGCCAGAGAAGCGCGGCCATCCTGGGAGCAGGCACCCATGGTTTCAACTCCTCCCTCCTACCTGCGTGAGGAAATACCCGTGCTACACTTCTTTTCTCCCAGTTCAATCAATCTGAAGACTGGAAAATCCCATTACTATCAACGAATTTATTTAAAGATCCCTTTGCCCCCATTTCTGCACCCTCTCTATCCACAGTTCATCCTCTACCACCTCCACTAAACCCTTCTCAGTCCCTAATACTCCTCTACCTTCAGCGTCCTTTCCCTGGAGTTTCCCTGTATCCCACCACTACTGATTTCTATTTAACCTTTTTCCCCACTCCACCGAAAAAAAAAAAAAAAAAAAAATTAAAAATAAGGCAATATATTTGCTGTCAGCACATTTTCCCCCTCAACTAACTCCATTTCCTCAGTCTACCTTAATTACCAGCTTTCAATTCCAGGGACATCCATTCGTGAAGAGTCTAGTCTAAGTGTCTTGCCCTGTGCACGTCCTTCAACTCTCCTGTAGAAAGTGTGATTTATTATAATAATATTATTACATTATCAATTAAATATAGATGAGTTGATGGCGACTAGTGGCTGACTAGGTATAAATGTAAGAATTACTGCATTACATTTTTGCATTCTAGTTGAAGATCTGTTTCTCTAAAAATACAAACAGGAGAAATTTGTGGGCACTGATGTTTGCAGAAATAGATGTTTTAAATTTCACATTCAAGATTACCTTTTGACTGCCAAATTTCTCTTTCTCCAGCCGCATTTTGACAGCAGCATTAAATTAGCTAACTTATTTAAATAAATCTCACCACACCATTACCCCAGTGCTTCATTAAATCATTAATTGCCAAACTGTACCCATAGGGTATTTCTCTCCCTTGTTTCTTGTGCATCGTTTGAAAGACAAATACTCTGCGGCAGGGATGGTCTCATTTGGGGTCTCTGTAAGTCTCTGCCTTAGCGGTACCTTAATTTTTAAGGAGCCCAATTATAAAAAAACAGCGGCTCATTTGATCTGAGGATCTGGTACGGGTACGAGCTCTGTTTCAAGTCTCTTTTCACACGCTCATTTTGCAAAGTCAGCTGCGTTGTTTTCCAGGGTGACCCAGGTAGCGGCACCTCAGACCCACAGTTCCCTTTGCACGTCCCTTCACGGGGCTGGCAGGTGGCCTCTAAGCTCTCAAACTTCAAAACTCATTTGTTCAAATACGTGCATCACACAAAACTTTTTCCCCGCGCTGCTTGTAGGTCCTTCTGGGGGATTTGAGGATGGAAGAGGAGGGAAAGACTGAGAAGTGCCATCCAACTTTAAAAAAAGAGTAAAATTTGAAACTGAATTTCTCCCAACTGAAAAACAGCTTTTTATTCTTTGTAATCCTTAGAATTGCAGGTTTAAGATCAGCAAACTGCTTCAATTATAACAAAAAAAAAAAAACAACCAAACCCAAAAGCAACCCCACAACACAAACTGAGCTCCAGACTGAACCAACATACAAAAGCAGAGCAGAACAGAGTACATCTGGACAGCGTTTCCTCCATCTCCTTTCACCTTAGGCTCAGTCGGTGTGTTTGCTCCCTGCAGGTGAAAATATCGCAGAATTCCATCTGTTTCTCATATTCTTGAAAGATTTCCCGTTATCCCTCCCACTCGTTCCAACCGAATAAACCAACAGCTCATTGTTCTTTTACACGCCATAGGTATGATTAATCGCATCGCAAGGAATGGGAGAGAAACATCAAAAGAAAGAGAAGGCAGAAAGTCAAAGCGTCCTTTCAAGTGAATTTTCGGTTGGAGAGAAAGCAGCTGAGGAGATTCAAATTCCTCAACAGTCACAACCTGACTCTTAGATCTAAAGACAGACACCGAGAGACCCCATCATGGTGTAACGCTGCAGAAAAGCTGTGTTTAAACAGAGACTTCTTCAGTCAACCTAAAAAGTCTTGAAGGCCATTAGAACAGATTTGGCACAGAGAAAGCTAACTAGAACTTGTAAAAAGAGTCAAACACCGAAAGTGTTCAAAACAGCTTGTATATACTTCCTGTATTTATTTTTTTTTAATCTAACATAGAACTTAATCATATTTAATTATCTTGTCATTTAATCAGCATGAGGATAAAAAAAAAAATGCAACTTACCAGTACAGGCTGCTCCAATGACTAACGATTAGGCACAGAAATAAACTAGTAACTGAGTAACTTCTTCAGAGAAGCAACTTAAAATCAGAAAGATCACTGGCCATGAACGGGAATGGCCTATGCTCTGAACACAACCAACCTTCAAAGCCTTGGTAAATATACGGCTTATTGAAAGAAAATGTGAAATAGGGAACCTTATACTGGAGCACAAGTTAACTCTAAGACAGTAAACTGATGTAAGGCCAAGAGCAAAATCATAAGGTTAAGAGAAAAGTGGAAGAGATATATATGAGATAAATTTAAAAAAAAAAACAAAAACAAAACACACAAGCAACACACACGCAAACAACAACAACAAAAAAAAACACCACCAAAAAAATAACCCCAAGCAGACCAAATTAGGAGTTCAAGAGGGCTATGTGAACATACTAATTTTAATTCTTTGATCAAAAGATTCTTCCAGCATCCAAAAAGCTACACTGAGTTATACGAGTGAAGAATCAACCTCGCAACGCTCTCCTGGCTGTTTAATATCCTTTTTCTCATACAGCTGTTGATTCTCTTTGGTGTTCCAGCATCTCATCTACTTCCCAGAACAAGTATCCCTGTCTCCACCTTTGACTTCCAATTTTAAAAAAATAAATAAATAATAATAAAAAATCATCAATACTCACTAGCAACCCAAAGAGCAGATGCGATAGTTATTTATTAACATTTAAAATAAGCATAAATTTCAGGAACTAAAAACTTCTCTGAATTGTTCCGCAGGTGGTATTCTTGAAATTAAAGAAGATGATCAATACAACTGAAAGACCAAGCATTATCATAAGATATGAAGTTGAATGGAATACAGCTCAAGTTAATAGCAATTAAGTTACATTAACTTGAAGAAATTAAATACAGTTTTACACATTTTCTGATGAAGCACCACACTCACAAGACCCAGTGAAGCATCTCATGAGAACTAAGCTGCAAATCAGTTAAGCAGCTGAACAGAAATTGGCAGCCAATTTAATTTTTTTTAAAAATACAGTAAGAATTTAGTAGCAGTGTCTCCCAGAGAACTAGCAGAAGAGGGGTAAGTTTAACATCCAATGTGTTCCAGTCACACAGCACAAACATCTGAATTTTAACTAATTTAACAATTCTGTATTCCTGGGAAAAGAAGAAAAAAAAAAAAGATATCTCAGTCCTTTCATCCTTTATTTTACATAGCTGCTCATCTGAAATGATGCAAATACGTGTAAGATTCTTGGGTAATATTGAACAGCAGCTGCATATATTAATGCTTGCAAAACAAAATTTCAGCTTTTTTTTTTTTTTTCAAACAGTAGATATACAATTACAGTAGATAATGAAGGATCCAGAACCTTTTATCTTACCCTTTTGCTGAAATGTAATAGCTTAGCTCAAACTGAAGGCTCAACATACATTTAGCTTGCTCAGATGCTTAGTTTGGAAATTTTTATTCCCAGACTAAGCATAAAGCAAGAATTTATTTGTGTTTTTTTTTTTATAACATCTGAAGTTCTTTCAGATGTTTGCAGAACAGGAAAGAAAGGATGCATAAATTCGGGGTTCAAGATTAAAGTGTAATGCTTCACGTATGAGGGCAGAAATCAAGACAGCTTGTTCATCTGAAAGCCCACACGCTCAACTTAAAATACAGTCATCGATCCAGAGTATCTCGTCTCATTTTACACGAACATCCACTTCATTCTTAAGATGCACGTGAACTTGTGCAGGTAGATGAAATGTTATAGTATCTCTGAGTGGATGAAATTCAAAACAACAAAAAGTAAAAGTTTGTCAAGTGTCACAACCAAATTTTACAGGCAAAGGAAGTTAATTGAGTATTAAGATGACAAGTGCAAATGCACGTAGGATACACAAACAGCTTACAAACTCTCCCTGTTAACACATCGGTTATCACCACCACTGTAATTCAGAAGAACACTTAAGAGTGGACCCTTGAGTTTAAATAATTATATGCCCTTTAAAATTCCAATGAAATCACGTCCCTTTTCACCTTTTGAACGAAAATGCTGCAGAGTTAACTTAAAAAAAGGCATACACAACATGGGAGACTGAATTCATCCAGTTATTAAAGCAGTATTTCTCTGTTTATATTGTTGCAAACAAGCTGAGACAGACTTAAGACAAGGTAAACTGAGCCAGATTTCCTCTGCCCAGAGAAGGAAATTAGTGAAGTCAGGAACTTTGCCGTAGATTGTGAAAACAGCATCCAATGCCAGGCTCCCCTCGTAGGCATCCAAAGGAAGCAGCAGACAAAAGACGTGACAGTGGAGTCTTCCCAGAAAGCGTAGGGAAGCAGGAAGGAATACTTAGATGGGAGTAAGAAATTCCCTGCCTCTTGAATGTCTGAGAAATAACGGATTTCTAGAGGAAGAGACTTGAAGACCCACCCACTTGTACTCTGCTCGCAGCGTGGCAAAACAGTTCCTTGTGAAATCCATTGGAGGAGACATCCAACTGGCATTTGGCTTCTGTTCCTCGGGTTTCCATTTGTGGGGAACAACAAGGTCAAAAAATAACAACTCATACAAACATTATGCATCCCCTGATATTAATAAACAGCAAATTTTATTATTAATATTTGGCTTAGAGAACCCTGGACACTGAAAGTATCATTAATAAGAATGTTTCAGGATTACTACGTGAAGAGAAATACTGCCAAAAGCCTGGATTGGATACAAATTTAACTTTGTGAACTGAAAGGTCCATATTCATCATATTAAAATGCACTTTATTAAAATATATAAAGTAGAACAGACAGTATAGAACAGATGTTTGGAGGAAAACATGTCAGCTGTACACTAATGTTGTAATTGTATATGAAGCCAAACTCATTTACTTAAAATTCCTATGATCCATAGAGAAATTCTTTCCTCTCCCATGCTAAAGCACGGCTGACACATCAGGCTGAAAATAGAATAAATAAGGATGCGAACAGGTTACTTTCACTGAAACTTTCAAACAGATTGAATAAGATCAATGGTCAATTCTCATGCCAAAGAGTTCTCATCTAAGTTACCACACTCTAATGCACATAAAACCAAACAAAATTTAAATCACAACTGTTTTAAATCTCCCTGAATTTATCAGTAAATTATATGGATCTTCACCTAGCAAAAAAGAATAAAGACACACTGAAAAACTGGTGCATATTCCCTTAAAGTGGTTGGAAAAATGAGTTCAAATGGCTATGAAAATAACATAAAATCCATTCCTAAATTATTATTTGTATCTGAATGTCTAGAATTACTCAATTAAAAATCAGTGCTGCAGAAAATTCAAAGACTGTCCACGCTGGATTTTCACTGTGCTAGAAGCAGCTGAAGTATTTAAATACCTTTCTGGTGAAAGAGCCACCAGTCATTTTGAAAAAAATTATTTAACTGCTACTTACAGAATTCAAAACACTGTTGTTTCAACTCAGTTTCAACTAGGAAAGATGCACTGATACCTGTACATTGAAACAGTTTGTTTACAACTTTGTTTTTAAGGAATACATTTCAAGTGTGTAAATTCTCCTGTGATGTAGAAAGCACTTCAAAATAGAACTTTGACTAAACAGTGACAAATATTTAAGATGCTTTCTCCTAAGTATTAAGGTATTTGCACTTGAGCAAGGGCTCAACATTATCTTTTGTTTGGTGCCACAGATTTGTCTGGGACGAGAATCATTCTGGCAAGTGGCCTTTGCATCTAAATTTTGCAGACAGTGCATTATGAAACTGCCAGAGTATCCAAAAAGAAGAAAATAGAGCAAGAGAATGTATAGAAGCGAGTATTTGATAAATTAAGCCTTAAATAGCAAAAGGCATGAGGCAGTGAAATCTGTCTAGTTGTGAATATCGAGTTTTTTTTTCCCCCCCAATCCAAGTCCCTCAAAATAAAGTAATGCCCACGTTTTCCTTAAGCCAGCAACTTGAGCATTCAACTGACAGGAATTATTTCTTGTCAAAAGTCAAATACCAGAAAAACCTACGTTAAAGATGCTGATGTTACAAAGTCAAGAGACACTCAAATGTTAACAAAGCTCATACAACTTTAAATTTGTACCACTTTTGTTGGTAGGACGAACCTCTCAGCGCTGACTTTTTTGTATGAATTCTCAGGTCTCTTCAAAGTGGAAAAATTAGTCGAAATGGAAAATACTCATCACTTCGTCCCTCCTGGTATCACTAAATGTGTCTGATAACATTGTATCTCACTGTACACTACCAAAATCTTACACTGACCACAGAATTGATTTTTTTTAAACATTCTGCTGCAACTCTGGTTCACCAACCCATAGGTGTGTAGTTAAGAGTGCAGCTGAGCCTATACAGCAGTGGGTACCTGCTTCTGAAAGGATATATCTCCTTCCTTCCCCTCCCCACCATCTCCCTTCTGAACATCCAACCTCCCAGAGGACTGCTCAGACCGTTTTACCGGTGTCCGGACACCGAAAGTGTCTTGAACTGGCTCGGTATGGATCACAGGACAACAAATGCTGACACAAAGGAGGAGGCATCAGGATGAGAAAAGGGTTTCCACCGACTCCTCTGTTAGCAAGCAGCCATTGCAACAACTTCACTGTATTGAAAAATCAGACCCATAAAAAAAAAAACCAAATGTATTTCTACATTTATTTGAGATATTAAGCACCATTCCTTTTCTTTCTGGAGGAAAAGAACTCGTGCATGAGGAAGGTGAAGGCTAGAAGTTTCACATGTCCATTAACTAGTACAGCACTCCATAGCTGATTTTACAATGTTATATACTATTTTTACAGTACTTTATATGCACATAAAATTCCTTTTAATTTCAGCTGCGCATACTAAACTCTCAGCAGTCGGCAAATCGGTCGCAACATGACTAACACCATCAGCAATGGAACTCTTCTATTTGTAGATTTGCTAACAATCCCGGAACAGTGTAAGAACTGTCACAGCTCTCTAAATGTGATCACCTCCTTCTCTCGCAATCCTGTCTCATTTTCCAAGCTTTCAAAGCCTGCAACAGAGCGATGAACCCACTTTTATACTAAACCTGATTCAATCCAAGAGCAACGCTCATGCTATTAGAATAAAAGAGGCAAGGGGTAGAGCAGGAAATATTAACAAAGCCTGCAAAAATATGAACACTGCAGTGGAAGCAAACTAAGGTTGCACATGCAATCAGTTCCTGAACGCCTGACTCTTAACAGCAGCTTTCTTTTAACTGGAAACTTCTGTGCATTTTCATAAGGTATTTTTGTAACAAAGAAGCAGAAACATGCTGATCCCTTGAAGGATCATCAGAAGGACTACATTCTTTGGACTCACAACATTGACCTTTGCCACTTCAACTGATCAATGACAGTTGGAACAATAGGCAGTAATCCATAAATCAGCCAACAGAGGGAAACAAGTAGCTATAAAACCTGTTAGCAAGAAACAGAAATGCACGGACGCAGCGATTTTTGGGCCAAAGCCAAATTTCATGGGGTTTGGGCTTGAAACCTTCATCTCCTAGTCTCCTCTATAATACGCACTTGCCTTATCCCCCCCTTACTCCACTCGCTATTTGTTACACATCTGCATTTCAGTGAGATCGCTTAGCTTCTCTCAAAACACGGGAGCGGCTTCCCTTTCGAGCTTCCAGAAAACTGGCAGTAAAAATTAAGATTCATATCTGCAACTCCGCAGTGTCAAACAGTATTTTAAATAATGAGCAAGAAACAAGTGTGCGCTGAACTTTTTGTGTTTGCAAGGTTAGAAGAGAGAAAGTAAAATATAGCGAAATAGTCTGTATTCAAAACAAACCTTTGCCACTTAAGCTCCAGAACTTTGAATTGCCAGAATCTGTAAATGTAGGACTCGAAACACAATATAAACATCTGTGTTGGACAGTAAGACATGAGACATGTTCAAATAATATGTGGTATTGCTATTTTAAGCTATAACATATCTGACTTCTACATTGCCGTTCTAAAAAGAGAAAGCTATCCCTGGAGTTTGGTACAGGCTGTTCAGTATTTTGTACAGTCAATACACCCGCTTAACATTTTTTTAACATTCTCTTCCAGCAGATAGAATGTGTTGCTCTATAAACTGAAACAAAAGATATAATTTTTAGAAGTTAAAAACTAGTATAGAATTACCCAGTTTAAGACGTATTCTAAAATTCTTGTTGCATGGTTCTAACAAAAATCATGTTAACATGGCTATGAATATGTCATCTCCATGGATCAAAGTATTTTTCTCAAAATAGTTTCAAATAGGGGAAAAAGCACCTGGATGTTGGGACAATGAAACAAAAAAAAATTTGAGAAACAGAGTATATGCTTGCTAAACAAGAATTATGTTTATTTAGCTAGTGAATCACCTAGAGGAGTAAATTTTCACTTTCATGATAGCAATCTGTCAGGCTTGCAAACACCCAGAAATAGGAATTAAAGATTATTTTAAATGTAGTTATAAAGGTCATAAAAAGTCTGATTTAGACTGAGGTACATTTACTCAAAACTGAGATTCATTGAGTGGTAGCAAACAAACAGTTCCTCAGACAAATGCACTTTTTTCAGTATACATGTTACAGAAAAAAAAAATAAAGAAATGTGCATTAACTGGTGGCGTCCACCAAGCTGCATATTAATATTCTCTTACACCAAACAGTTTGAAACAAGGGAAATGTCATTCTAATATAATTTTATGTTACGTTTCATTTGGCTAAACTGCAGCTTAAAGTTGCTTTGCCATATTAAAAGATTACTACAATAATTTTCACATGAACATTTAGACTTGAGTTTTACTCCAGGACTAAATATGGCATGATTTGCTTTTAATCTGTTGAATAGCTAAAAACTGACAATTAAAAAAACTACAACAAAGAAAAAATTAAGTTGAAGCAATGTGAATCTCACATCATTGAACCACTTCTAATGGTTAAATGTTAGTATTTAACAAATTCAAAGAGTTAATGAATCCTTGCATTCGTTCGGTCTCCTGTGCCTTAGCTAGGATGCATAAATACAAAAGACAGCAGATACTGGTAAAAGCTTCAGGACAGAAAGTGCTTGACGAAGGTACAGTTCTCAAGTGTGTTTGGTGAGAGAGTATAAGGGCAGATGCACTGATGAGAACCATTACAAGAAGAGTCAATTTTGTGTTAAAGTGTTCAAAGATGTCACCTTAAGCAGAAAAAAAGCTTTAATAACGTCTTCTTAGACATATTAGGCATTTCCAGAGTCTACATCATTAGTGTTGTAATTCTAGCAGGACATCTCCATATAGTTATTGTTTGTTTCTATTTCTCTCCTGAAAAAAACAAACAAAAGAACAAGAACAGAAAGGAAAATCATGTTAATACACACAGTTCAACATTATCTGCTTTATTCTCATTACAGCAGTTGCATTTCTTGCAATTTCTCTAAATTAGGCAACAAGCTTTCAAGGAAAAAGTTTCACTTTTTTTCAGGAATATGAAATATCTAATTCAAGTCAATTTCTTAGAAAGAAACACAGAAGTATACATCAAACTAAAAGGCAAATACATTAAAAAAAAACAGCTATCAAAAATAAAAGCTTTTATAATAATACTTTTAAATCACTTCCAAGAAAATATATTGCACAAAATGAACTGAGTAGGGAGACCAAGGGACCTACAAACAAGTCAGGAGAGGTACCTTAAATCTTCTGCTTAGCTCTGCGTGAATAATTAAATATTCTACTCTCCATCCATTATATCCCTGAAAAAGTAAAGATCATATTCCCAGTCATCTCGTTCAAATCCCACTATAATAATGTGTTTCAATGTGCTTAAGATCAAAAGGTAAAGGAATGAGTTGGCCCAGTACCTCCTCCATACAAACATACCACTCAAATGCAGAGAAAAAGCCATCCATACTTTTTTTTTTAGAAGTTACTTTTAATAACAAAATACAAAACTAGTGAGGTAAGAATGGCTGGGGAAAAAAAACCCTACTTGAACACAAGCCTGAGTTGGAGTCAAGACCACACTGACCACAAAGCCCTCGCAGCAGCACAAGATGCTGCGTTGGGTGTAAAGGAACCAAGCGTGTAATACAAACCTGTGGTTTTGTGTAAAGAACCTGTGTAATACAAACAACAACAAACAACTTTGTACGGTTAAGGGCTAAAATACTAATTGCACCATATCTCTATCAGGGACTTGCGAATGCTTCTGCAGTATTACAAGTTTAAGACAGTAAATTACATTTTCGGTGCTTTATCATCATCCTCCATTTTTTTGCAGTTTGTTAAAGCTAAACACACATTTGGACATTATGACTATCTCCAAGAAAAGAATAAAAAAGAATAAACTATATGTCGTTGCCTTCATTACATACCCTCTAGACTGAAAAAAAGACACTGTAGTTTGACTCAAAACGAAGATCTTCTCTTCCAACAGCATTTTCTTTCTTAATATGTACAACTGAGCACGTTATATAAATGCTTTAAAACACTTCATGGAAGAGAGGTACCTTCCCCTCCCCCATTTAAAAGAGAAGAAAAAACCTAATTTCCAGTATTTTTATTATTATTGCATTACACAGCATGTTATAAATGGAACATAAACATAGCAGGGAAAACCGAAATAAACCAGCAGGCATTTGAACAATGATTTCAAAACCGCTCTCTCTGATACCACGCTGAAACTTTATTATTCTAGAAACTATTTAGGAAGAGTGCGAATTGGCACGTGAACCCAATTAAATTCTGCCAAAAAGACAATTTCATGAAAGAAGAGGACACGTGACATTTATACTGGTTGTTAGAGTGCAGCTGATGATCTACTCCTCTCCAAGACAGGCCTTCAAGGGGAACACTAAGTAAAGCTCACACAGATTTCTTGGTCACAATAAGCAGCTCTATGGCTCAGATTGTACATTCTCAAGGGCAGAACTTCAGTATATTTAAAGCGAGAGCAATACCTGCGCTATTCTCCTAGAAATCATGTTTTCCTCGGTCAAACGAGACGTGACCGATATTTGATTTGCATAGCAAGATCCTGGTTTTAAAACGTGAGATTGATAGTATCAGCCATTAATACAAACTGATATGTTAACAATGCACGTCTAGGCTGAAACCAGATGATCGCTGGCCTCATGCCTCGCTGTGCGTGTAAGGCATTCAAAAATAGCCTGCTCACGCTCATCTCAGATTATTCCTCTACTATTAGCAGACTTCAACTGAAAGAACTGCACAAAGCGCTGAAAACACACTACAGTGCGTTAATGTCAGACTACAGTGACATTAAGTAGTATCCTATTAAACTGTTACGTTAAATAATAAAATATCAATATTTTAACAATTTTAAATACTACCTATGTACGAATAAAATTACTGGTTCCTGCCCATCTGCCAGCATTACATATGGGAGCACCGAGCCAAGCTGCCCAGAAAGCCTCTCCGCATTGCAAACTACTGCACCATAAACTGACCAACCTTGTGCTTTATGTAGACCCTGCCTGAACTCAAAATGCCTTTTATTTCACAAAAGCTCAAAGTTGAAAGGGAATATTCTGACTACCTGCTTCCAGTGGATGAAATAAAGGAGGTGTTACAAATTTCAAGTCCATTTTGAATTCTACAGAAGAAAAAAGCTTTAAAACAACACCAGCATGCCTTGCCTGTAGTCTCAAAGTTACACATTATTACATTTCTATTTCAATACTTAGAGCAGATGCACAAACTTGACATTTTTCAATGCAAGTGAACAGTACGTTCTTCAGGTATTGGTATCAGTGACATCTGGCACTCTGTACAGCAAAACAGAGAAAAAGCCAGATTTATTCAAAATGCAGGTAGTGGTATTACACACAAAAGCAACCTCACACACCCAGAGCACTAAGTCTGATCACACTCACTACCGCTGCCTTTTCCTGTCTCAAGAAGTATTCCTCTTCTGGTTTTTTGAGGGGCTTTTGTTTGATGGATTGCTTTTGTATAAACAGTGATTATAGACAAACTAGTACAGAATGAAACATAGAATCATAGAATGGTTTGGGTTGGAAGGGACCTTAAAGATCACCCAGTTCCAACCCCCTGCCGTGGGCAGGGACACCTCCACTAGAGCAGGTTGCTCAAAGCCCCATCCAGCCTGGCCTTGAACACCTCCAGGGGATGGGGCATCCACAGCTTCTCTGGGCAACCTGTTCCAGTGCCTCACCACCCTCACAGCAAAGAATTTCTTTCCAAGATCTAATCTAGATCTCTGCTCTTTCAGTTTAAAACCATTACCCCTCTTCCTATCACTCCACTAAAGAGTTCCTCCCCATCTCTCCTGTAGCCCTTTTAGGGACTGGAAGGCTACTATAAGGTCTCCCTGGAGCCTTCTCTTCTCCAGGCTGAACAACCCCAAGTCCCTCAGCCTGTCCTCACAGGAGAGGTGCTCCAGCCCTCTGATCACCTTCATGGCCCTCCGTTGGACCTGTTCCAACAGGTCCATGTCCTGAGTTTTCACTGAATTTCACTGATTTTTTTTTTAGAGTTGGAAGGGACCGTATAGATCATCTAGTCCAACTCCCCTGCTGAAGCAGGATTGCTTAGAGAATGCTACTCAGGACTGCATCAGGTGGGTCTTGAAAATCTCCAAAGAAGGGGACTCCACAACCTCCCTGGGCAGCCTGTTCCAGGGCCCTGTCACCCTCACCGTGAAGAAATTCTTTCTCATATTTGAGTGGAACCTCCTATGTTCCAACTTGTGCCCGTTGCCCCTCGTCCTGTCACTGGGAACCACCGAAAAGAGTCCAGCTCCCTCCTCCTTCAACCCACCCTTTAGATACTTATAAGCATTGACAAGGTCTCCCCTCAGCCTTCTCTTCTCCAGGCTAAAGAGTCCCAGCTCTCTCAGCCTTTCCTCATAAGGGAGATGCTCTAATCCCCTAATCATCTTTGTTGCCCTTCGCTGGACTCTCTCCAGTACTTCCCTATCCCTCTTGAATTGGGGAGCCCAGAACTGGATGCAATACTCCAGTTGTGGCCTCACCAGTGCAGAGTAGAGGGGGAGAATGACTTCCCTAAGTTGATAAGCAGGACATGGCAATTAAATACCATTTGAATTAGAACAGTGTGGGAATGCATTGGCTGGTTAAGGCTACCTGCCAGCTACAGACCATGCAAATAACTTTCCACGCAAACTGACAAAACCAAACGAAGGTGAACCTATAAATGCGTGGGCCCCAGAAACATGCTTTGATCTAGTGCAAACAAGAATATGGAATTAACTTGGTCTGAACAGCGAGGCCGACTTACTTCCAAATTTCAGTTCTCTGAAATCAGCACATTAATCAAATGATCTCGTGCTGAAAAGTAGCCGGATGTTATTTATCGCCAGATTTGATGAAATTCCTATGCTATCAAAATTTCAAAATTCAAAGCAACAAAAATGTTTCCTGATCAGACTTGAAACTATTGAAATGCACACAACACTGACTTCTGGATTTGTCAAAAACAGGGGAAGTGAGAAAGCCTCGTTTTTAGTAGCAAAAATGTAAATGGTAGCATAACAACAACAAGGTACTACAGTCCTCAGCTGCTGTTTCTTTTTTTATTCCCCCCAAGATCCCACCAACTGAAGCTCAAGGTGAGGGAAGGTAGACCTGAAAGGACTTTTGCTCTTTTTACAGCAGTTGTGAGCGCGTTTCAAGGTGTCCATTTTGAAAGCTATCTGGGATTGCAAACTTCCGCAGGCAAACTGCAGAGTTCCCACACATGCTCACCTCCAGCACAATCAGACATCCTTTAAAAAAAATAAAAAAAAAAAAAAGAAAAACCCTAGAATTTTGCCAAACTTTTGCCTCTTACTGCAATGTTTAAAACGTTCAAGCCTGAAGGTGTCTGCTGTGCCCCCCTCCCAGAAGGTAGGATTTCCACAGCAGCTTCAGAAGGGACTGTGTAGCACATCTCGGTTGCTTCACTGCGAACTGCGATTTAATCTTCAGCTCAAAAGCCCTGCTCGTCTGCAATGTAAGCGAACACGTCAGACCGCATTCTGCGAACATCTCCTCTGCCAGCTCCTCTGCGTGGGCAGAAACACCTGGCAGAGGCAGAAGAGACAGCTGTAGAGGTGGGGAGAAGAAGCCACAGCGAAGTTCATCAAATCTCATTTACTAATGGCATCAGCAGTAACCAGCAGTTCATTGTGCCCCGGTGTACCATTACAGCTACGGCAGCGCAAACACTGGCCTCAGTGCTCGAGAGCCACAATGAAAAACAGATTACTGAGAAAACTGAAAAATGCTAGAAAGAGTTTACTCCCTTTAAGACAAGGATCTCGTTGGCTGTTAACAAACTACATTACTGAAACCTTAAAATTGTGTAAAATGAAGGTCCTTTTTAACTTCTCCCTCTTGAACTTCAAACTAAAGAGGGTAAATCTCCTGAAGAGATGTATTACCTCAAAACCAGATAAAAATATTCAAATATATTTTTCTGAGAAGCACTTCTGGGAATTCTGGGAAGATGTGAGGGAAGGATCAGATGGGAAGGATCTTTAGAAGCCTTACATGGAGCTAGAAATTTTTCCTGTGGAGATGCCATCCTCTCCCTAAACAGTCATTTTCTCCTATTCCTTATCCCAGCATGAAAACTACAAGGCACAAATTAAAAATCAAAGTCAACATAGGAAGTTAAACAAGGTTTTACAACTTCAGAGCAGCTCCTTCTCCTGGTAAGCTTTATGAATTAATACTCATCCAAGACCCTGCTGCTGCAGATCATATGAACGCCAGACAGCAAATAAGACTTTCAAGCATATAAATATTAAGAAAGTCTGAAAAGCTACAAGAGCTAGACTTCTACTTTATTTATTCTTCCTATTAGTTTTAATGCCATTTTACTTCAACCTCTGAAACACACATAGCAACAGTTAAAATCTTGAACAAGTTACAGTAAAAAAGATAAATAAATTTAAATTTGAGCAGACACATGCGTTGTCAGTGGAACATGGATAGACCATATTATTTTATTATAGCAATGATAAAGGCAAAAAGAACTTAATCCACATCTGAAACTCCACAGTACACTAAATAACAGGGTACAAACACTTAGAAGGCAGAGGTGGAGAAAGAAACCTAACTACTTTAAAAGGTACCATATGATAACAGACAATTAGGAAAGGCTCTGCAGAAACCAACCTTGAACTCCCTGAGCCAGAAAAGCCCTTCCAGTCTTGTTTTCCCAGGTGGATACTTTCCATGATGGATTGGCCAATTCTAACTACAAGTAGCAAGCGCTTCCTTTCAGTGCTGTACATCGTTACGCATTGAAATATCAGATTTTAATTAGCTACAAGACAGCCATTTCAGCAAGTTCATTAAAAAGTTAAAACAAAACAAAAAACAAACAACAAACCACCCAAGCTTCTAGATCCTCATTATTGTTTGTTAACAATGCTCACAGAGTAACGGTGGCTTTTGAAGACTGACAACAGATAACTTCTAACTACACCTATGGAAAGTGCATTCAGTGATGATCACTGTGCCAGCAAAAGGAACAGAAAGGCGATTCTGAAACCTTTGTTAAATTTTCTCAGATGCTCACGGGCAACAACAGTAAGATCTTATTTAATTGCTCTGCTAAGAAGTCTATAGTAGCCTGGGAAGGGAAATGACACCGTCTACAAAACACACTGGGGAAAAATTTCCCAGACAATTTTTAATTATTAATTTTAATAATATTAATTCACCACTCGTGCTCTTCGCACGTATATAACTCAAATTCCAGTCTGTCATAAAGAAACATAGAATCGTCTAGGTTGGAAGGGACCTTTAAGATCATCTAAGTCCAACCTTCAACCTAACTCTGATTAAAAAAAATTCACAAAAAAAACCCCAAAAAACCCCCACATCACTAATCCATGTCTCTAAGCACTATGTCAACCCGTCTTTTGAATACCTCCAGGATGGTGCCTCAACCACTTCCCTGGGCAGCCCATGAATTTATTTTATCTTGGTTGCTCATTATATTCCATATGAAAATGCAAGGAACATGCAAGTTTATGTTTACTTTTTCACAACTGACTAATCCCTAGCAAAACAATAGAAGCAAAACAATAATTATAATTACCTGTCAATATTAAGTACACTACCAGCCCTCTGAAAAGGTGCTCACAAAGAACTGGGCTCAAACAGCTCATCATCTGATACGAATTCTTGTAATCTGTCATTTCAACTGGATGAATCTGAAGGTGAAAGCCCATCCATTCCGATACAATCAATCCTAGTTCAACTGAATCTACAGAAACAGCTTTATTAGATGCGCAAGATCTGTAGGGTTTTAAAGTGCCATTTATTCCAGCAAAGCAGCGCCAGCAATCTTCACTCCAGTTTCTCTTAACTGGCCCGGCTGTGGCGTGGATCAGTGAAGCAAGGCTGAAGTACTGTGTGAAGAGTCACAGGGGTTGTGACTCCCGTGCAACACACAGGAATATTTCTCCCCTGAAAACTGCAGGAAAAGCACCAGTTCTAGTCAATTTGTTCTTAATAGAGCAGTGCAATCTGAGGAGATGGAGCAGGAAGCAGAAGGCTGTCGTATGAATTTTAACGGCTATTCATGTATACTCAAGGCTCTGCTTTTGCTCTGGAAGGAGAGATTCAGAATTACTCCTTTGCTTTAAAAATCACAACTTAAAGACACGGCATTTAGAAAAGGTAGAGCTGCCACAGATCCAGCTCAATTCAAGTTTTAAGTCTTCTCTTAAGCAGCTGCCTTCATGTTTAAGAACACTAAAGAATCAGGTTGCAAAAATGACTGGTCTCCTGAGCATCAAAGGTAAACCGTTTGGTTGATATTCCTCGCTTTTCCAATAGGGGTCCCTATTTCACAGGAGAAATTGGTCTTTCAAGTCCTTGAGGCAGAGAATTTAAATCCACCCTGTAAAAAGGATTCCATAGGCTTGATTTTGCAGGTAGGAATTTCAAACCAAGAAGAAAAACCTGACGAGATCCATGCAAGTGTCAATATAAACTAAGACCGCCTGGGAGTTTAATTACATTCCATCTCTTTCATTCACAGTCCAATATTGCACCTCCCCTGGTGCAGCATCTCGTCCCTTACCAGAGGAAGGCAAGGCCACACAACTGCTCAAACTCTTACACAGTTGCTCCGTACCATACCATATCTTAACATCGAGACCTCTCTATGCTACCCCCCATCCTCTAATAAATTCTGAACACAACCCCTGAACAGAAACCACTGACTCTACCAAACGCACAGAAAACAGGCACATTTGAAATCCACACGTCTACACCAAGAGAATTCGCAGGTCATTTTTAAGCATCTCCAAAAGACTAAAGATGCAAAAGCAAATGAAAACACGGTAAATCAGTGCACCATCAAGGGATGAAAATTCTGGATCAGCATGTCTAAAGTTATTCTAGTGCCAAATAATCCTCTTCTCCTGCGACCAGGGATACATACTCATCTCACGATCAACAAGGGAACAAAAACGTACCTTCTGTTTCTACTTTCTGACCGCATTGTTTTTTCGTAGACATCAGACCTGCAACATCATTTTCATTTATAAAGGTGAAACTGTAGATAAACATCAAGTTCAAGGAAATTGTGAAAGAATGGTCCTTGAAACATCATCAAAAGCATACAGGAAATGCACAAGTTTCTCCGAAGACACTAGATACCCTGTTTTACTTACTGTCTTGAACCTCTTTTAGATGTAAATACACTAACTTTAAAAAGTTGTCTGGTACAACTATCATTTAGCTACATTAAAAATGTTGGTCAACTACCTGTTTTCCTTGACTTGTACAAGGACTGGGGATGTATCTGGGGGATAAGGGGAGGAGGGAATGCCTACATTTCACCTTTAATGGATGTTTTCTCACTTCCCTCCTTCCTGTGAGATATTTTTAAAAAATATCAAATCAAGCACAAAGTCAGCAATGTCCTGGAGTGGAAAGGAGTTACACTGCTTAACACGGCAGCCTGATTATGAGCTAGTTATTAAAGAAACAGAAGCAACATTAGTATCAGAATGGGGGGGGGAAGAAATTACTCCTTTTGAGAGTCGGAAAGTTTTAACTATATCAGCATTCCTATTACAAGATATGTAGTACATTTTAAATGCTTATTTACCTGCCATTTAAAGGCTTGCTGAAAAGTAAAAATTCCAAATGCAAATTTGATACAGACCAATATAATGAACTCGTCTATATTCTCCCATGAATAGAAATTAGTTTTCTTAGTTAAGTAGTTCAGAAAAATAATTATCTAAAGCATTCTACAGTTATGTGGAACCACGAACTTTTCTTCCAATATATGCTCCAAAAGTAGAATTCTGCGCTAAAAAGCAGCAAAAGAAATCCTAGGACAACAGGTAATTGCAGGTTAACAAGCCACCATCTGAGGGTGAGGAAGCTGTAATCTTCCAACAACTGCATTTTTTAAATCAGAGCCACATTTAATTTTAATCCCTATATTTACTGAAGATCAGGCACATAGCTACTAATACAGATTTTTTTTTTTCAGTATCTTTTATTTTCCTAATGTAATTTCTTAAAATATGTAATTTAAGAGAATGTATTCTCTTCCATGTTTTAGATCTCATTGCTACTGCTTTCTGTTGAAAGACAATAAAACATGTTTTAAAATAATTGGCACACAAATATGCACTTTTACACCATTAAGCAGCAGTTCAAACTAAGGACTAATGCAACTTCAGATTATTTCAGTATACTACTGACAGAACTCATGCAAAACATCGCTGATTTCTTTGCTGCTTTGGTGAAAGATGACAGCACTTGTATGTTTGAAATAGGACACTGAAACCTGAGCCTTAAGAAAAATGTGAATGATTATTGCAGAAATTTGTTTCCAACCCCTACTGAAGATATCTCACCCAGACCGGGTCACATCAAACAGTGGTAGACACTCGAGTTTTAGTATTTAAGCTTAAAGAGACTATACACAGTCATTTGCAAGTAACCTTTATCAAATGGCAAAGTTACTGAAGTTTCATGTTAATCACAAGTCTATTCATTGCACTTTCATAAGTATACTGCCATATTTTAATAAAACATACTGCTAGGTCATATTGGAAATTAATTATTGATCCCCTGAGTTGTTAAGATTAAACTTTTACAACCAATTATTTTAAAATAAGTTAACTGGAATGATGAATACTTATAAAGTAAATTAAAACCATAAATCACATGCTGTTTACTAGGTTTAGATCACTGATTGTATGAGTTTGTTACCACCTATGCACCGACAAAACATTAGCTTTAAGGAACCTGCAAATGACTACTGCTGCTTGATGCATTTAATATTTTATTATCAGCAATAAGCACCTTTTTCGTGACAGAAACACTGGAAACAAAGTGATTGCCAGAGCTACCACAGAAAGTGGGTGAGCTTAATTTGCACAGTTCTACTGGCAGTAGAAAGTGCAGTAATTTAAATACAGCTCCATAAAAGCCTAGCTGGCACTAGGTAATAAAGGATTACTCAATTAACCATAAACCAGGGCTTACAATACTAATTGTTGCATTTCCAAACTATTCTTGAATCACGAGAGAGTTAACAAGTGTATGTTTACAATTTAAAGACAGGCTGTTTGTGCACTGTGTGATAAAAGAAGAAACTTAGAGGTTTAAAATCAGCACTCAATCAGAACAGAATGATAAAGATGAACCCTCAGTGGCCGGCATTAGTTTAATTTGGACTGCTTATATTTTTAAGTACATATTCATTTACTTAAGGCACATCTCAAACCCACCTACAAAGAGAAAACCTCATAGCTGGATATGCAGTTCTATTTTTTATAATTTGTCACAAAATCGATTTGTACGATGCTGTAGAAGAATCAATGCCTACTATGCAAGTATCTTGACAAGTATGTTTTCTCCCATAGCACCGGGAAAGGTAACTTAGAGAAATGCAAAGCTCAGTACTTCAGTCATACAGATACTGAGCGTCTCCCTGAAGATATTAAAGGAAACGGCAACATTACATTATTACACAAATACGCATAACCACAGTCATCAAGTTAGACCTATTAAACGCTGAATTTAGTACTTTGAATTTTAAGTTTTGCATACGCAGAAACACTACTAATAATCCACGTTCCCCCTCTCCACTACATTTCACGGCTTTCATCTACTACAGAGGGAACAAAACCACAAATAAAACACATTCTCTTCCTGAGTTGCCTTAGCATGTCTGAATTATGACTCCTTTTATATGTTTTTGATAAAAGTAGATACTTTTGAAGCAAACCAGTTACTTGTGAAGTGTCTTAAAATATCAAAAATTAAGATAACACTGAAACACAAAGGCTACAGAGAAATGTAATAACAGTTCTTCCCAAACATTACCAAAAATCACTGTGAAGTTGTATTAAAGCCTGAAAAAGTCAAAGGGTTCCCCTTACATTGAATATTAGTTAAGAATGGAGCCCATCCTCCCATCACCAAGATGGCATGGGAGTAACAATACTGATCTAGGGCATACTGCATTTTCTTTTTAGAAAAAATAAATAAAACAAATCGAAAGGCATTACACGCCCAACCGGGATATTCATCTTGCCTCCAAACAATAAAAAACTTCCAACGTAACAATTTATTGCAGAGCTGTGCAATAAAACTACAAAATTGATTTTGGCGATGCAGCGACACCGGTCTGTAGGAGATGCAACATTTGTGTTGAAGGATTAGGAACGTGCAAGAGGGGTGGGGACCACTGCAGGACTAGAAACCCAAGAGAAATAAGGAGGCTATGAAGCACTCGAAATTCTTATGCAGCCAGAATTGTGGCAGCTCCAAGAAGTGAGCAAATTCAGGACTTCACATCCCACAAGGCTTCTAATTAGCATAAACCCTAGACTTTGGGATTTTTTTTTTTTTCATTCAGTAGGTGGTGTCACAAGATGAACGGAGATCACTACCACCAACCTGCACTGCTGGAAACTCCCATTTCTGAAAACTTGCACATCATCTAACTGGTACAATAGTTCCTGAAATGTTGCTAACCATGAGACAAATTGTAAATTTGCAGTTACTATAGCAAGCCTGAAAAGAAAATAAATATGGCAAAAGTAAATAGTGGCCAAAGGTGAACACAAGTGTTAGTAGTAAGGAGAGTACAGGCAAGACGAAGTAGACAAGTACTACAAAACTGCAGAAGCTAAATGCCTTTTTCCCTTGTCTGGTTTTCTGAAATACCTCCAAAACGGAGGGTTTCTCTACAGATTTATCATACATATACTGTTCTTTGCAGAAACGAACTAAACATAACTCTTTTTTTTGGAAATACACTACCAGAAACGTCAAAAAATGATTCTGACACTGTACAAGCCATGACTGTATCACTTCTGTGTTTCACAATTGTACGAAAGGCAATCAAGGGGAAAAACCTGTGTTTCACAGTAATCACGCTGTTAACATTTCAATTCAAATTCTGCTTTGATGAAAGGTTACGTTAAATAAAAGTAAGCTTCTCCTGTTATTTCAGGTCCTTTTTCTGACATCCAGAAACCGTAGAAGTCTAAACTAGAAGCCTTTGGTTATGAATAATACACTTAATTCAGTTTGTCTACTTTGTAGAGTAAAACATGTCAAAAGTCTGCTTATGCAGGTCTGTGTTACCACTGTGGTTAAACACGTGCCCTTGTTAACAAAACAAGTTACAAGAACTTAAAACTTTTCATTAAGAACCAGTTATATCAAGTACAGACACCTTGGGGGAAAAGCACCACTTTCTCATTCAACACACACACACACAAATCCCGGTTGTATGAAAAACAAGGCTTCCAAACCTAGAAAAAACAGGAGAGCTACTATAACGACATTGATTCCTTACCCTACGCATGGCTTCCTCCTCCTCTTGACGCTTCTCATAATGTGCAAAGTCATCAAAGATTGAGGTGGTATGCTTGAAAGTAGCAATTATTTTAAGCACTTGCTTGGCTTTTTCTAGGGGTACCTCTTGAGTGTCCCTCGAATTGGTAACCGGTTTGTTGTCATTGTTTTCCAAGCGAATATGCCGCAGTTGGTTATTGGGAACGTCTTTGACAAAGATCCATTTGACATCAAACTTCCCCTTCCACTTATCCTGAGACCAGACACCAGCATACGCATTGTAGTCCACAACAGACTTCATCTCAGCCACTCCACAAAAGTGTCCACTGCCATTCACGCTGAAGAGTAAATAGAGCGGGCCTTTTCCGTTCAGGGACCGGTAAGCAGCATCCAAGCGCTTATTACCATGTTCAGTACTACACCAGATAGAGTACTTAATGGAGCGATGAATATCGTCCTCTGAATAACTTTTGATTATAAACACACGTCCATTCTTCAGATTCCAATCGAAGTCTTTGGGATTGTAGTTGTTTATGGCCTTTAGTTTCTCCAGCACTGGGTGCACTTCCACACCAGAAGGTGAGGAGCTGACGGATACAACACCTAAACCAAAGTTCTCGCTGCCAGCTCCGTTGTTCTGGCTGAAGCCCACACCCCGATTACGAGGAGCCACCCAGCGGTTTTGCAGCTGTTGCTGCTGCAACTGGTGAGGCTGGGCCTGCTGCTGAGGTCCTTGTTGCTGCTGTGGTTGCTGTGGCTGAGGCTGCTGTTGAGGCAGTTGGCTTTGCACCAGTGGCGGCGGTTGAATTAATGGCTGAGGCTGCTGGATTATAGTCTGAGGAGGCAGTACTGGTTGGGCTGGGGGGGCTTTTACCACTGACCCTTTGTCATCCCAAGTTCCAATATTCATGTTGTGTTTTATAGGCGGTGGGGGTACAGCAGGGCCCCCGATGCCCACGTTACCTTTAGGCTTGAGTTTCGGCTGAGGTTTAGCAGGCTTCCTTGCAATGGCAGCCCACGAGGTTGGTTTAGGTGCTGAACTGCTAACTGGGGGCACGCTGTTCGCTGCAATGCTTGTCATACCTGTACTGCTCAGAGCTGAACCTACAGTTTTTGTCACAGCAGCCGTCATATCTCCACCAATTTTCAGTCCGGTCATGCCTTGCTCAATGCTGCTAATGCCAGGCACCTTGCTCAGAGTATCACTGCCAAATCCAGCCTGTCCATCTGCTATGGCTCTCCCAAGAGAACTAGGTGGATAGCCATAGCTGCTGCTGTAAGCAGAGCTTTGCGTTGATTGTCCCTGAGATCCACTTGTCCCCCATGTAGAGAAGTCTGCATTCCCAGGAAAAAAATTAAATCCATGCTGCCCGAGAAACGGAGGGGTGTTTCCTAATGCCCCAGGTTGACTAAATACACCATCGGGTATGTAATGGTGTTCACCATTACTCATCTGTCCATAAGTTGTCAAGTATGGCATTGGAGGGTCGCCTGCAGTTGACCATGCTGCTTCGCCTAAAGAGTATGGAAATCCAATGGATGGAGCATAATAACTAGGCATATATGGGTCTGACATTGGTGGATAGCTGTTACTCTGCAAGAAAAATAAAACAAAAGTCAGTAACATGGACAATTATGGTTAGGGGAAAAAAAAAAAAAAACCAGCCTGTAATGCATTCATATAATCCTTAAAAAAATGTTTTGGACTGTATTTTTAACTTCCACCAGTCCTCCCAATGTAAAATATGAACAAGGTATCTGTTAGATAGGGCCATTTTTTCCTCAAGAGACCTCTTCAAAGCACTAAAGGAGCCCCATTTTTTGTAATGGGACTAACAGAACATTATAGTGAAAAGGATGCCTGTTTGTTTCAGAAGGAACAACAATCAAACCATAACATTTCCACACTATTGAGAATGGGCATTAAGTACAATCCGTGCTCTAGTAGAACAAAGTCTGCTGGCTAAATTCAAATTCCACTCCCAAGGCTCCTGGGAAATCACAGCATTTACTTCTTGAGAAGATAAAGCTCCAACAGATTTGAAGGACCACCCCCATATGACTTCTGATGTTGTTTTGGGGAAAACACTGCACATTATGATCCTCTAGATGATGCCTCCTTAACGTTGTATTATTTGAAAAAAATGGGGAGGCAAGGAAAATTCTCAAAGACTTTTTAATAATTTGCACTTTCTCCCTCTCTCAAGACCGCTACAACTTACAAACTTAACATAATGAATATTAACTTTTGACTACAGAGACAATTCACAGCTCTAAAAATAAGTCATTAACTTCCTGGCAGATGCTTCAATCTACTGTTCCATCAAGACTGAGCTACTTCTACCATCTTCAAAGGAAATCATGTCCAAGCAGCTAATATTTTCTCAAAGAAACTCTTGTTTTGAACTGCACTGAATATACGATGATTTCATTGTAAGTTTAAGGTGTGGGGTTTTGTTTTGGGATTTGTGTTTTGGTTTTTGGGTTTGTTTTTTTTCCTCAGGTTTCTTGTAACAGCATCTTTCTGAAGTCAGAGAACAAGCACAAGAGTAGGAGACACCACAGCATGCTTCTTAACTGAATCATTTCAAGAATTATTAATGACTTTACCTGTTTAAGACATCCTATGATAAGACAAGATACAATATAAAATTATATTTCAATGGATATTCAGACAAGTAATAATGCTAAGAAATACAAATAATAATACAGAAATACGGGAAAGCAGCTGAACTCCAACATTAACTTTAAGATAGTAAACAAAGTTCACTTACCTGATTTGTCTGACTACTTAGATATGGCTCAAAATCATCATCATTTACTGCATCCTTTTGATGAATCGAACCGTTTTGTACTGAAACTAAAAGTAAATCTGTATTAGGTATACTCTCTGGAAGATTTATGCTCTTTTAATCTAGATAAAACTTCTTAACCACCTGTACATTGAAATACTTCTACTTATGCTTTGCTGAGACTGAACATATTATCGTTAAGCACCACCTTGTTAAATTTAAAAAAAAACAGCTCATTCTACTGATGATCCCGACCAGATCTCAGGAGAGGTCTGGAAGGACGGCAACCAGAGAGGACTACTCCTGACTATTCTTTGCTGAGCTTCACAGACAGAGGAAAAACTACAGGCACACCTTATGTGCACAGGCAGTAAATCCAGCGTTTCCAGAAGTACCAGACCAAGTGCAAATGTGCAGACCAACCAGATCAGACATATTCAATACGTCCAGGGAAAGTTGCAACATACAGCTTTCTCCTGCCAGGAGGAAAGGCAGTTACCCACTGAGGCAACCATGAAGGGCGCCCCTATTCAGTTATTTAATTCTGTATTTCCTACATAACTTTTATACTGTACCGCATTAGTGGCATCTCTGAAGGGCCAAAGCAAGACAGAAACAAGAGCTAAAGTCCCCAAGGGTGCTAACAATCCATTCCTAACATATATGCCACTATACACTGGAATCTCTTCCTACCTGCTCTTCTTGGCCTCCTATTACCTCTAATTTCATCTAACGCATTACACCTACCTGGGATTTTCCAGCTGCCCAAATTACTTGAAGTGTCTTTCTACCCTCCCTCAGGCCACTATTCAAATAAAGTCAAATTGTGCAAATTTCTACTAAGTTCCACTGCTTCCCATGGTGCAAAGCAGAACTTAAACCAGCAATTATACAACTTGAAAATGAAGACCTCTTCTCAAAAAACAAAATTACTGCTTTTCCAAATGCCTTTTTTTTTTGTTATTTATCAAATAGGTTCAGTTTAAAAAAAAAAAAAAGGTTTTACAGCGAAACCATGACAGCAGAAGTTACAACAAAACAGCAGATTTTCTGACAGCTGGAGACACTGAGTTAGGAGCTGACTCCGTGGTTTCCTTCTTTTAGCAAAAGCTTCTGAAAAGTATATACAACCACGCAACTAAACCTTCAAATTTGTTGAAGTTAGCGTTTAAGAGTAGGGTTTTCTCTGTTTTATTGGGGGTGGGGGTGGTGTTACTACCCAAAGTTCACACTGTAAACCAAGCGGTGACTGACCAAGGCACTTAAAGGTGAAAAAAAAATAATTTAACACCTCTAAAACAAACTACCTTCAGGGAATGAAACTAGTTGAAAAAAATGACAAAGGAATAGAAATAATCACAAGGAACAACCAAAATTCTGGAAAAAATTATTAACCGCAGACATCAGTAAGAAGAGATAAAAATTCATAATTTAACATAGAAGAACAGAAGACTTTTTTTCAAAGCAATTATCTGGGAAGGAAGAAAGCAACTCATGTTTTGAATATCTTCTTGAAGTTTTAAAAGTCAGAACACTTGACACATCAGTTATCACAAACTGGCACAGTGCGTTTGTATACTACCTACAGCCAAATATAATCAGCAATGGTGAGAAATGGGTTTTAAAACTTGCTAGAACAGTATTTCTAATTAAACACCAAATTTAAATTAACATAAGGTGTTGAATGGTTTGTGGGGATTTTTTTTTCCCATAAATAGTTTCAGTTAAGGTCATTAATCACTCTGAATTTACACACAATGGTAACATATTAATGAGCTGGAACATTATATTCCTTTTTATATTTTGCCCAGTCACACAGGGAATGAGCCTCAAAATCTTTTGTCCTTGCCACGTCCATTGCTTAGACTTAACCAAACAGTACAGAGAGCACAATTCTCAAATACAATTCTCTTATAATGAAAAACATAGATGCGGCGTACAAGTTTCTTAAAAGCATGCAACCACAAATAAAGGAATAAACAGCTGCATGTCAAGACTAGAATCCTATCAAAATTAATCTCCTCATACTGACAGCTAATCTTCATAAAACGTGCATCTGCTGTGTTTATTGTTTCAGAGGTATCTAAAGGTCACTTAAGACAGAATTATTTTTGGTCTGCCATTACAACTAACATAGAATATTCTTGTAAATGCCTTTTCTTTCTTATTCATTCTGTATTGAGATCTTAAGTCAGTGACACAAAACAGTTCTACACTGACATTTTTCCTAGTAAATATATACTTTTCCCAGTGAAATTGCATCACTAGTATCGTGTTTCTTTGGCTTTTCATTCTAACTTTACAAAATGTGTTAATAATGAAGAATGTAGCCCACACACACATTTAACAAGAGCAAACAGATTAAGATGCATGCCTCATTCCCAAAATCTCACATTAAGCGTTCCAACTACACAGGGCAGTGATGAAGAATACTAATTGAAACTAATCTTCAGTTACTAAAAATATCTGTATCAATCCAACTCTGAAAATACCATATACTTCCGCAAACACTGTGAAAACATACAATGTAATTAGATATTGGAAAGAAACAACTCATCAAATAAAGGAACTTAAAGCTCATTTTCTTTTAACTGCTACTATGCTTTGAATAACCACTTGCAAAATGCACAAATGATGGCCAAAGGCATAATGATAAATTTTTCATTAGAAGCAGCCATTACACCTTGATCAGTGTGGAGAATAAATACTAAGAGAAACACGTAACATTTCATTCTTGTTTTAAATCTAATGCTTACATTTAATCCTTCTACAAAACCAAAAATTATATACATATATAAGTACACAAAGTCAGCACTTTCCTATCACAGGTGTGATACACCCACACAACAAACAAAAAGAGGGGGGAAAAAGTTTCAGGAATGGCAGTTTCTCCCCCAGCACCACTCCCCTGTTAGACCTCATTTGATTGATGTCAGTTCTGATGTTTTATCTCAACTGTACAGTAGCTGACAACTAGAATATGGAAGCTTTCAAGACAGGGTAATTTACTCATTCAAGTCTCTGAAATACCAACATTAATGCCGCAAATAAGAGGTGGATCCTACTGTTCTACACATTAGAACTTCAATATCACAAATTCTGGTCCAGGGAAATGGCACAGTACACCAATTTATAATCAACCAGAATAAAGCATCCAAAACATTTGACTAGACAATACAAATCAGCTACCTCCCAGTATAATTTTGCAGGACTAATAGATTATTTTTCATATTGAAACAAGATGTATTTCCATGCATACACTCCTTATACTACCCACTCACATTCTCTCATTGTTCTAACCTTTTTTACCATCCTCTTTAATGCTATTACTCTTATGCACGGAACCAACTTCAGATTAGTCTTTTAACTCAGTATCACATCTTCCTTTGAAGCTCCTTTAAGCTGGGACCTATCATGACGCCTGAAAAAGATTACTGTCTGCCAAAATGTCGTCAGTAAGGGCTGCTGATACTGACTTAATTTATCCTCTTGAAAAAATGTCTAACCCAAAGCCAACTACCCGTGCCACACTGTGCTACCATCTTCAATCTCCTAGCCCTTTAACCTAATTCTAAATCATAACTCAGTTTCATTAAATAGACATCATACCAAATAACTTAAGAGAACAGAGGAGATTTTGTTTCACTATAGTTTTCAGTTAGGTCATATTCTCACCAAAAGAATATATAGTAAATATCCATCATCTAAAAGGATGAACCCCATAAAAATTCAAGTCCAGAAATGCAAAAGTCCTTTCCTTACACAGCAAACTAAGGGATGTGTTTTGTTTCAAACATTCTGCAGCATTTACAAATTATAGCACACAAAAATACACCAACATAAATAAGTTAAAGCTGACTTGAGCGTTTTCACTATTAAATAAGCTGCAACACAACACCCAAATAGAAACGCTTAATACCTCCACTCCAATTCAATATATATTGAGTATAGTTCAAAAATTGCTCGTACGATTCTCTAATAGATGCATCTTGATAACCTCCCTAAAACTGAGATATGGTAATTCAAAGAATGTGAAGCCACAAACTACTTGCTAAAATGAATCTGACTTTTCTTCTCATTTAAGGGCAACATGGAAGGTATAAACACAAACTATTTCAAAACCACAATAAATAGTTAAAAGCTCCAGTTTGGGGAAAAAAAAAAGAGGTGGAAGTATTAGAATATGAGAGAAAAAAAGTATTCAAGAACGACCAAACTGAGAAGGTCTGAAGAGGTAAACCCAAGTTTATTTTTCTCTGAATGAAGAGAAATTAAACAGAAGAGGTCAAATTTAGCAAGATTCAGGAACCATGTGTCACCTCGTAAGTGATATGTAATAAGCAGATAATCTGCACATAGGCAGAATAATAGAATAAGTACGCTGCAGATAACACAAAATGACAGTTCACAGAGAACAATTAGATTAGCTCAGATAATGAACAGTGGGGGGCAAAGAGCTCAAAAAAAAAAAAAGTTTCTTATCTTCATGAAGAAATAAGCATCTTAGCTCAGGAAGGTAGCTGTGTCCATGCTGTTCTATAGCTCAGCTTGCTGAGCGTCTAATAATTAAATGGGCACAAATGTACTGATTAGGCAAAAAGAATTCCCAACTAGAATATTAAGTCTTTATATCAAAGATAACAAATTCCAGACTAGAAATAAATTGCAAGATATAATCTGAGATGCTGTTTACGACAGACTGGCCAAGAATTCTAGAGAGAATATTAAGTAGTTAGTTCCTTGTTTCTGTGAGAGAGAAGAAACCACATTGAGTATGGTATCTAAAAACTAAGATATTGACAGAAACATGAAAAAAAAAAAACCCAGAAAAGCAGAAGACCTACAAACACTGAGAGAATATTCTATACTGACTCTAAAATGAAGAGAAAAGCCCACAAATTTTATGAGAATAAGGAAGGTGATGGGTTCTGCTCATAGATATGAGTAACTAACAGTCACGTGGCTGTTGTCTCCCAAGCTAAGGAAGCTGTTCAAAAAGATTCTTCCTGATGATTCTAGTACACTGATTCTATTCACTGCACAGAAAAGCCTAAGGTGTACTGTTAAAGGGACCACACAAGCATAACAAAGTCAGCTAAAAAGAAATAGCTATGTTATCATTCAGGTTCTGACATTAATCTTCATTTACAAAATAAAACATTTTAAATTGATGTACTGCTGTGCCACAGTAAAATTGCTGGGAAATAACATTTTGGCACGCAATTTCCTGTCATCTTGCTCTGAAATAAAAGCTATCCTATAGCAACATTCTCTTCCCACGACTGTCTGAAGACACATTAACCTCCATAAATAGCAACATTAGAGATTTATACAGAAATACAAAGAATCAACTTACCTTTATTTCCCTGTCCTTTAGGTCTCTGTATATAGGAAAGTGGGGGAAAAAAGCAAAACAAGTTCAGTTAGAATCCTCTAATGTTTACTTCAGAGTAATTCCATCTATTTGCCAATTTTGCTCTTTTAAACTTAAATATCAGTATAAAATATCAATAAAAAGCATGCTGTTATAATACTATATTACATAAAATAATAATATAAAATATTAGTAAAACCCAAAAATTATTTTAAAATTGAAAGAGTTTCACCAAAAAACATTGAAATAATCTAGTCTTTTACAGCATGTGAAACCTAAATGGTGTTGAGAACCCAAACAAATTTTGATTACCCCTCCAAAAAATATAAGGAATAAACAAAGCATAGAGTAAAATAACAAAGAAAGTTAGTAGCTTAAGATTACTGCCAGTACTAGAACTTCATTAGAACTTCATTATCATATGTCATCTTTTAAAATGACTGATGGGTATTTATCAGAGAATACCCTACAATGCCTTGCTTTTTAGATACAAAGGAATATACAGTGATATTGTAAGCTAAACTACAACTTGTGCATTCCTCGTCTAGGCAATTACACTGAGAAAATGATACAGTCCGCGTGAAGCTTTCACACGAGGAAATAATACCTTAGAGGAGGATTTTTATTTTTTTTTTTAGGATTAGTCATTACAAAACACTGTTAATCTGTCATGCACTAAGAATCACTGTAGCAGTACAAGTTACAGTACCCTTAATTCCTTTACAGCAAAATAAAACATCTTAGAAAAACAAATGCTAGCCCACAAAAATATAAGTCACTTCTCACATAAGTACAACTAAGCATGAGTGGATCTCCAGGCTCCATCACTCTCTAACAATTTTTAGTCCTGAAAAACTCAGCGTTCAGAGATTTGAAAGTTTAGGAGGCAACCACCTCCATCTTGCTTTTATATATATCTGTCTCAAGAGTTATCCTGTTTAACACTGCACCATCTAAAGCTGCACTGGTTAGTCACCTCCCTCCCCAGAAAAATACAGAGAAAAATCTCTGTAACCTTAAAAACCCCAACCACCTCATCTTTTGGGATGAATCTAATCCAGACACAAAGGCATGCAGAGATCTACAGGAGACATGGAAATATAAAAGTTGGGAAGGAGAAGCCTTCATGGAAGACAGAGCAATGAAAAGCTAAGAGATCACTGAGCTAGAAATAAGTGCATAAAAGGAAACTGGAGAGCATAGCAGAGACAAAAGAAACAAAACATTAAAGGCACACAGAGAAAATAAAAGGGGGCAGGAGACCAAAGGGCCAAAACTTTTGGGGACTGGCAGAGACCCAGGGAGGAAGCAGAGACCAAGACAGAAGAGTTTCCAGCCAGGAAGAAAGGCCAGCAGAGGCCTAGGAAAGATAAAACCCAACAAACTCTAAGCTCCGTAGAGAGCCGCCTAAAAAAAAATTAAAAAAATAATAAAAAAAAAAGCGCGGCCCAGCGCAGGGAGAGGAGCGAGGAAGAATAGCTGGAAGCGGCGGAGGCCGCGGGGGAAGGAGGAGAAAGCAGAGGCCCTAAGGGAGAAGAGGTGGGTGAGGAGAGGGAAAGGCACGAAGAGGGAGGATGCGCTAAGGAGGAGCCGGAGAGACTCGGGGGTGCGCAGGGGCGAGGAGACGGAGCCGGGCGCCGCGGGGAGCCCGGCACCCAGGCGCTGCCGGAGCCGGGAGAGACAACGGGAGCCCGGAGGGGCTCGGCCGGGGAGGGCTCGCCTGCGGGACGGGTACACACAAAGGGGCCGAGCCGGCTGGGCGGCTGGCCGGGAGGCGCGGGGCCGAGCGCCGGCGGGGCCCTGCGGGCGGGGAGGCGGAGCGGCTGTGGCGCGGATCAGCGGTTATAAATAGGGGCTGGGAAAGGGGCCCGCCATCCCGGGCGCCGCCGGCTCCGAGGGATCGCCGCTCCCCATGGCGGCGAGGAAGGAGGGAGGGAGGGAAGGAAGGAAGGAAGGAGGGAGAAGGCCGCGAACCGCGCCGCCCCGGCGGCGAGGGAAGGTGCAGGTGGCCGCCCGGCCGCCCCCGCCCCCCCACCGGGGCTAACGACGGGCCAGGGCAGAGGAACAGGCAGGGAGCGGGCGGCCGCCCCCCTCCCGCCCCGCGGCCGGTACCTGGTCGACGCTGGTGGCTGACATTCTTCACGGGGAGCCGCGATCCCCTCGCTCCGCTCCGCCTGGGCCTCGAGTGATTCCGCACGCCGGAGCCGCTCGCTCGCCCGCCCGCCGCGCCGCTCGCCGCCTCCTCCGCCCTGATTGTCGTCGCCGCCGCCGCCGCCGCCGCCTGGGCTCGCTGCTGCTGCTGCTGCTGCCGCCGATCGGGTTCCCGCTGAAAGGAGCCGGACGCAGCGCCGCTTCCCCCCCCCCGCTCCAGGCTCCGCTTCCCCACAATGGCGGACGAGGCTCCGGCTCCCACTTCCGCTCCGCGGCGCCCTGACCTTCCGCTCCCCCTCCGCCGGCGTCGCCACTGACCTTTCCCTTCCCGTCCCCGCCCCCATGTCACGTGGGGCGGGGAACAGCCCCCCCCCCTCCCCCCCCCCGCGCGCACCCGCCGCCAGCGGCTCTGACGGCGCGGGGGCGGGGCCGGCGGCGCCCCGGCGGGCAGCGCGCATGCGTCCCGCCTGGGAGGCGAGGTGGGGGGGCCGTTGCGCGCAGGCGGAAGGCGTCGATGTGCCCCTCGCTCCGCGGAACGCGCATGCTCGTAGGGGGCGGCTGAGGAATGCTGGGGGGGGGGGGGGGGGGCGGTAAATAGCGTTAATGGCCCGTGCGCCGCCGCGCATGCGCACTGCGCCCCGGCCCCCGCCCGCGCATGCGCAGCGGCCAGCGGTAGAGCTGTGGGATGGGATGGGATGGGCTAGGCTTGTAGCCCGTAGTGGCCGTTAGTGGCCGTTAACGCTTATAGCGGGCCTGGGTCCGACCTCGACTTCGGCCTGGGCAGTCTTCCCGCCGCCTGCTCCTCGGGTCCCGCGGCCTCCTCCGCAGCGGCAGCAGCAGCAGCTCCAGTCGGGGTGGTAGGCGGAGGCCTCGGGAGAGCCGCCGTTGCCTCACGGCGCTGCCTGGGCGCTTTCGTAGGCGGCGGGGTTACCTGCTTGTAACGTTTACCGCGTAGCCCCCGTCGGTCTTGTCGCTTGGCCGCGTTTGGAAGTCTTTGGTGCGGCTTTGTTGGGAGAAGGAGCAATGGTTTGTCAAACGCATTTTTGTGTACGTGGCTGCTTTCACCATCATTAGTGAAGTGCACAAGCCTTAGATGAGTGTCAACACAAGTTCAGCAGCTATTAATAAAATCCAAGACCACTGCAACAGTGCCTCAGGGGTGAATTAAGCGTTTATAAACTTGAATCTTAAAAGTGTGGTGGTTAATATGCTGCTTAGAGTTTTGAGGAGAGAATGCCTTAAATCCAGTACCATCTGTGGTATAAACCTACCTGTCAGGACAATGGGAAGGTACATACCTCAAGACTTGCAGTCTGAGTTCCTTCTGATACTCAGTACATGTGTTTTCACAAAGGATTTTTTTTTTTTTTTTAAAACCCACAAAGTGGTCTTGGCATATAACTAAGTAGTAGTTTTGGATGAAAGAGTCAGGTTATAGTAGATAATAATTTCTTACCAGTGTCAAAGAGTGAATGTTATATTGGAATGTTATATTGGAAGTTACCAAAAATTGGTATAGGTAGCACTTGAAGAGTGCTCATTTATTTTGTTGTAGTGCAGTCTGTAATTCTGACAACCACCCATCAAAAAATGTATGCTAGAGTCCAGAAGGAAGCAACAAGGATGATGAAAGGTCTGGAAAATAGGTTCTAAAAGAAGATTGAAAGAAATGGCTTTGGTTGGAATAGAAGGAGAAGAATGAAATTTTTTGAAAGAAAGTCGTCAAGTATTTTTATGCATAAAATAAGTGATGATTTCTGTCTGCATGCTTTCAAACAGGACAAAATATCATGGATTTAAACTGCAGCTGGCAAGGTTAAAGTTGATCTTTTATGACACCTGGATGAACTAGTCAACCTTTAGTAGATCTGCAGACTCAACTTTGGATAGGACTCCTTTAGAACACTATCAAAGCAAGTAAGACTGCGCCCCCCACCTCTGTGGCACTACAGTTACAAAGCAGATGGGACCCTTAGATTCAGTCTTTGAAATTAAATTTCTTTCGCTTTTTTTCCTGTTTTCCTACTCCATAGGCAGCTATGGTACGAGGGGATTCTCACTTTTTGGTGAAGTGGTTCTAGTTTACGTCCAAAAAAGAAAGACTGAGGAGGCAGAGGAAAAGTAAAAGTCAGAGCACAGGCACTTAAGTGGAAAGAGCACCCACATTAGATAGTCTTCTTACCAATAAACTAGACATTCATTTCTACCTTTGATTTGTTGAGGGTTTTGTTTGTTTTCCTGGCATCTTCTATCCTTATTTCATTTAACCACAGTGAAATAACTTCAACCCCAGAATACCTTTTTGGTGTGGTGATGAGTACTACCAAGAGAAATGTGGGTTCTAATCTTTACCCGCTAAGGAGAGAATTCAGATCTCAACATTTCATGGGGTCATTGGGACTACCGGCCATGGGTAAGTCCCACAAAGTTACATGTTAAATATGGCATTGAAAATTCCAGTTTTGATCTTGAAAGACCTAAACTTCACATCAGGAACACTTGATAAGAATCTGCCACATAAGTCCACTAAGGAATCTAGGCCAATGAAACAACGGGCTTTAAACCATCTGTTTCATCATACCTTGCCAGTTCTCAGGATTTTATCCTGAGACTTAGGAAGTGGGGTTTTTTTGACCCCCTGTCTTTGGAATCATAAAATGACATTAAAGTGGCATTTTTTAAATGGTTTTAGCCCTCCTCATTAGACAAGTCTTGAAAGTAATCAGCCAGGAACTTTGAAAACAGACATCAGGAAAGGAGAACTCAAATTTATCGTTTGGTTAAGATCTCACTGGTTATGACCCAATGCCATTAATTTTTGTCAGGCTGACAGTTGGTTTTGAATGTTCGAGGTTTTAAACATTGCTCTTTTTATAGAAGTACTGTATTGCCTTTGAGAAAGTGCTGGCCCCTAGTGACTTGATAGTATCTATTCAGTGGAATATGCAATGTAATAGTGGAATAAATAAAAGCAGTAGGAATTTTGAAATCAGTTTATAATGGTTGCTGTGATTTGTGTGACAGAAATTCACTGTGCTGCACATATTTCCAGTTTTTGATAATGTTGGTGTCTGTGCTGGGAAGTGATTCTACATTTTTCCTCCTTATCTATACCATTAGGAATGTGGTAGAGTGAAAATTATCCTTAAAGAGAGTGCAAGTTCAGCGGATTCCAGTCGGCGTTGCAAGCTTGACAAAGTCTTAGGCTTAAATGAACCTTTTTGATGGGGAATAATGCAAGCCTCTGAGGACTTGCTGGAATGTTCTGTGGCAATTACTTCTGTAATATTATAGTTCAAGTTCCGACTTTACGTGGCCCTAGAGACTTTGGAAATATATGTGGTTTGTTTTACAAAATGCTTTTAGGGCCTCTTTTCCCCCCTCCCCGTAATTTTCCATTGTCTAATAGTTACATTCAGGAAAACCGTTTATGATCTGAACTATGACAGTTTGATTCCACCACCCTTTGCCATCAGATTATCATGTTGAAGATTTGCATCATCCATGTACATGACTTGCAGAGTCTAAGCCACCATGCCAGCAGTTCTCCAACTGGACTTTACTGGAGAGGGAGTGCCAACCAACTGTCACATTTTCTTCAGAACTCCACTTCCTCATGGTTTTTTGAAACACGTACTGAACGGATGCATGCTCACGACCCTGAAAAGGTCTTGGAGCCCTTCTAGAAATGTAGCTCTAGACTACAACAGAGCTCAGGAGGAGGACAACTGCCATTGTTTAACCATGAAATCAGCAGGTCCTTATCAAAGTCTTCCCTGTTACATTCAACAAAATCTTTTGGATTTTTCCATTACTGCTTTCAAAGTAGTGATTGTGCCAACTCAAAGGGCAAAAGGATGACCCTTTGAGATACGTTTTTCCCTTCAGCTTCACTGGAAAAACCCAGAAGAATATATGAAATTTAAAAATTAGGAAACCTTTATGTTAGTAACTTCTTTGAAAATGACTGAGATTTAAGACACAAGTTCTTAAGCGCTCAGAAAATGTAGCGAGGATTCTTTTCTTAACTAGTAAAATGAAAAAAAGATCAGGGCCAAATAACCATTATTTTCCCATACGTCTCAGAGGCTGTCACTGGACTGTAAAACAGGTGCTTTGTCGAGTCTTGGCCACAGACAGAAAGTGGTCCCAAGACTCTTACAGTAAAACTAATACCAGAAAACAGACAAACTGTAAATAGCATGATGCCTGTGTTTCTCAGTGTAGCCTAACAGCTCAAAAAGATTATGAAAATACTCAGTAAATAAGTAGAATATACATGCTACTAGTGTTCTTCTGTTTCTACTGCTTCAAAAAAATATATTAAAAAAAATACATCAGCAGATTATGACCTCGCGTTGGTGAAAGACCTTCCCCAAGCAGTAAGCCGGACTAGGTGGCCTCCAGATATCCCCACCAACCAACATTTTAGTGATCAACTGGGATTGAGTGACTCTGTGGATGGTTCATGAAACAAAGTCAAAGCTCAGGTGCAGGTCACTGCTGAGGAACTTGCCTTCCAGAGTGTCCCAGTTATTAGCACACCTCTGGCTGCACCTAGGAATTGCACTTGCAGTTCCCTGGCTCTGGAGTCAAGAGACTGGGCCCCCCAACTTCATCTGGCATGAAGGAACATGGCGTTGGTGAAAGTCTTCGTAATGCAACTACAAATGAGTAAAAAACAGCTCAACTGCAGATAAACAACTTCCCTCTGTGTGTATAAGATTTAAGAGTTCTCAGCTATCAAAAGTAGGAGTATATAAAGTCTTTATCATATATGGCTTTGTCAGTGATAATTTAACAACTACATGCTCTGCACCCTGTGTGAAAATCAGTCCTGTGCTGAAGACCACAGCAGGTCGCAGATTCCAGCAAGCGTTCTTGTCCAAGGTTTGAGTAGTTTCGAATAGTTCAATAGCATCTATGGAATGGGGAATTTCAAAGTATGCAACAGGCGTTCTGGAAAATACACTGACCACAAAAGCGTGATAAAGTATGTTAATGTTGTTGATGCACTTCTTGGGAATGAGGAAATACAGGCCTGCACTTCTGGAAGAGTTTGGAGGAAAACGTAGGAAAGGACTGCAAAATTGTATGAAAGGACTGCAAAATTGTATGAAAGGACTATAATTCATCTTAGAATAAATTGTAATTGATGGACACTTAAACGGAACGTAATAGGTAATGCTGTGATTCAGTTAAGCAGCTGTTAGTGTATGCTGTCTTTAAAGGAGAGATTCTGGTGTTTAAACAACGATGATTTAACCTCCTTTGATTTTACTTCCTTTTTTATCCAGTGAGTTATTTTTTGTGGGCTCCGCTATCTGGGAGCGTGAGGTAAGACAGGAGCTTTCCGCACTGGCAAGTTCTTTTCCAGTTATATACCAATGTAAAGTAGTAGTATATTTGATAACAGTGTTTGTGAAGTATTTGCCTTAAGGGAGTGTGTAGTCCCGTATCACAGTAGGCTGGGTCCACAGCAATGATTAGTTGCTGACAGATCTTCTCTCATTAGTTTTTCTTATGAAAGACAGTCTTTAAAAAAAAAAATCCCCTTCATTTCTATACATTCTCTCCTTGAAACCCTCCGTGTCCATCAGTCTGGTTTGTAAATCTAAATTTCTCTCATATTTTGTGTAAGATGAATGTCTCTTGCTGCCTTTGCTCCTGATCACACAGAGCAATCAATCTCCCTTTTGGCGTACAGCGTTACTCACTGTAACCACGTGTTTCAAGCTGGGCAATACCGTCATCCTGACTACAGCCCGGGGGAGCCTAACAGCCAACCGCTGTGCCAGAGAAGACCGCCAGTGGCCATAGTTTGTGCAGCTGGGGTACTTCTCACCCACGTCATAGTGCTTTTAAGAGCATACTTTCCCCAGTTCATTAGCAAACTGCAAGTAGCAACCCTCTTAAAGTGCACTGTGGAGAGCAGCCCATGACCTGTTTCCAGCCTGTTTCAAGTTATTTCATACACCAGACCAGAAAAACCATGGAACTATTGTACAGACCATGACATAGACACTGTGCTGTTTGTCCAAATATTTTTAGGTGACCTGTAGTAAGAAAAGCTTCTCTGGTTCCATTTGGCCTGTGACATTTGTACTCCACCACAGCTGCTTACGTGTTTCATTCCTGTTTCAAGATCTGGCTTTGATGAGCTGTAGGTAAATAAACATAAAGGCAGCATTTGAGGTGCTAAGCCTCACGTGGTAGCCTGCTTGCAGAGAATATGCACTGAATGCTACTCTTTAATGTCAGTTTATGCTTATAATTTTCCCAATGTTTAAGAAAAATTGTCATGAACTGAATTCCATAATAAGTTCAAAGACGAACTATGTGATTCCCACCTCTGACATTAGATTCAAGAATATCTTTGTAGTTAAAGTTTACTGTATCAGATGTGATGCGCATTTGCTGAGACAGTCACCTATTCCAGAAATTTACTTTGCACTTATTTTGGAAAAAAGGATTAAATAGATTATGGAAAGGATACATTATTCTACCACCTTATTAATATTTTCCTGTTCAGCCTGGTGGAAAATAGCTGTAAACCTTTCTGAAGTCATGTTCTGCATGTCACTGTGGCATTTTGACTCCTGCGCTCTTTGACTATTTCATTAGATAAATGAAATATTTTTACTGCCTGGCTCTTGTCATGTCAGAGGAGTGTCCTAGTTTTCTTTTTCTCCCTAAAGCTTTTACTTTTTTTTTTTTGTTGTTGGAAGTGGGAGAAGCTCTCATGTCTTTTTCACAGGATTCTGTTTTCCATTCTTGCTCAAGAAGTCCTGCAAGTTTGCTCTTTGGTAGAATGAGGGTTTTGGCTCTGCTCCCAGCATCCATTCCACATCTCATTCCATTAATCTGATTTCTAAACTTGGAATATTTTTATCAGTTTTATAACCTTACAAAACTTTCTAAAATCCTACTGTCAGTGATGCTTTCTTTTTCCCCTGGATACTTTTTGGTATGGGGTTTCTAAGTGGTTAAGATTCCAAAGCTGTATAGCATAATGCTGAAGGAGATACTCGCTGCTAACCAGAAGAGGAGGAACAGGAAGGATATCTCCAGTGCTAGCTCCAAGTCTGCTCTGACAGATCCTGAGCAAGTTAAAGTAATCCCTGTACCTGTGTCTAGATCTTGCTATCTGTACAGGTATGTCTATGCGGGATGAGTCCTCGCTTAACGTTCTTCTATAATTATAGGATGTTGTCAAAATTAATTATTTATGTGAGTGTTACAACACCTACCGAAATCTCCATTGTGCTCCATAAAATTTACTTAAATTTAAAACAGTATGGTGTGCTTCCTATCAGAAGGGCCATACTTTTATATTTTGTTTTATAACCCAGAGAAGTTGTGGATGCCCCATCCCTGGAAGTGTTCAAGGCCAGGCTGGATGGGGCTTTGAGCAACCTGCTCTAGTGGGAGGTGTCCCTGCCCATGGCAGGGGGGTTGGAACTCGATGATCTTTAAGGTCCCTTCCAACTCTAACCATTCTATGAATCTATGATTTCTCCACACTTCTTTTTTCCCAAGACAGTCAAACAAACCCCCACCAAATAAGGGTGCAATAAAGCAATAAGTAAAGAATAGTGTTCCTGAAAGACATTTGCCTTAAAGATATCTACAATAAGTATCTTTTTTTTTTTTGCATCTGTATCATGTTCCTCTGCTAAGCTATATGCTAATTTTAGATGTATCACTTGATATCATCACATTATGCACAATTTTGTGTAAATTATATTGCCATCTTTTTAAGAAACATTGTAATGTTCAGAATCACCTTTTTAGAACTTTTTTACAATGAACTATGATAACTTTCCTTGTCTTTGGATAACATGCTGCACATATCTCCTTGAAAGCATGTACCTTCTGGGATGCTGAAGTCTTGCTCATAAATCCTGCTCTGGACACAAGCCAGTGTTTCCGAGTCCTCGGAAGCACGGTTCTGACTGACCAGAATGGCTGCTGTTTTCCTCTGTGCTCTTTTGAGTCCCATGAACAAAAGAAATTCAGCCCTAGTATCAGCATACAGTGTCAGTGGAATTGTGTCCATTGACACCAGGCTGAATTTGACCCTCAAAATTATAGAACCTGCAGAGAGCAGCTTTATGATTTTTATTATGTATTAGTTCTGCATCGCTAAACCATCTTTACAATTTACCTTTGTGGGCACAAAATCCAGCCACCCACCCTTTTATCGGTATGATAATAAAAAGAATTAATCACCAAAGGCTGATAGAATTTAGTTAATTTCTCTGTTTGACTACTTCCTTGACCACAGTATGTGGGAGAAGGAGACCTATGAATCAGAACATTTGATATTTTGTATTTGCGTCACTTTAAAATATTTAATACAAATCTGGAGAAGGAGAAAGTTTTGTTTTCTTTGAAATACGTAAGCCCTACACCTACTTTGTCAGCACAGCCACTCAGCATCCCCAGGATAAAGGTATTTATGTAATTAGGCACAAAATAAATATAGTTTATTTATATTTTTTAATATCCAAATATTTACAAAAGAAGACCATGAACAAATAGGCACCAAAGCGTGATTCCCCCATTGTTATTTGTAGGAAAAGTGCAACATAAATTGTGTTTCAAAGCAGAGATAACTTGTAATGTACCACATACAGAGCAACACAATTTAGGTAATTTCAAAATAAAGATAAAATTGTGATGATTAGTACATAGTACTTTGGTCATTTCCATTCAGTCAACTAAAAGTGACAATGTTTCCTCATTAATGACAAACGTCTCTTCTTTTCCCTACTTGTAGCTCTGTATTCCTTACAGAATTGATTTATTTTCAGTCATGTCTTACTGTAAAATAGCAAGTTAAATCTGGACTGTGAGTTTAATGTAAAATGGGTGAAAAATACTTTCAATATACCAAAGTTAGAACTAAGAGCTTTTTTTTTTTTCTAAATATAGATTAATTGAATAACTAAATATCAAATACATCTGACTTAACTAATTACATGATGGAACCCGTAGCCCACTGGCTATTGTAAATCTGTTTTTATTTTAACAGCCTCATCAAGGACAGATATACAGTCCTTTCCACATCCTTATATTTTATTCCAGACACAGAAGCTGTCCATTTTTTAAGGCTTTTCATTAACCTATGTAATCAAATGTCTGATCAGCTGCTGGATCAACACCATTAATTCTAGTCCACTCAAAAGTGTCTCCAGGGCAGAGAGTTCAGGATTATTTTTTCTGAGCATTGGTTTCTGCTTTCAATTCTTTCACTAATTTCTGTTTGTCACTGGTTTGATCTTTCAGCCATCAATAATTTTATCTCATAAATGGTTATGCTGATTCTGGCATGACAGGACTTTCTCTTATTGTTGACACTTCACAGTATTCTTTCTATTTTATATTTTAGTTGCCTGATCATGGCCATCTCTATTCCCTAATCTTAATTGCAAGGTCTACACTGGCCAGCCCCCTAATTAGACAAGGCAGAAGTACTCAGGTGCTCAAGGTTTGGTCCCAGTCCTGAGTCAGGGCAAATTCAGTTAACTTGAGGTTGACAACCCATCTCAATATTTTAATATTTTCATTCAAATCTCAGTTTCTTGCAACAACAAATCTGAAGACTTGCTGAAAATGCTCTTCATGAGCAATATTTAATGTATGAATAATGTACATTATGATGTGATGCTCAGATCAAACACAGAATTTGAAATAAGTAATTATCCCTCCATAAATTAAATCAACAAAACCAATAAAAGCATTAATAAACTTACTGTATTGGTTCATGCTATATTATTTTTATTTTAAGAAATTGCTCAGATATTAGGCCTATCAAGTGTCTCTAAGCATAATATACTAATTTTTAAAAATTATATACTTGTGTAAATATTACTGACCAGTGAACAAGATCAGAAGTATAGAAAGTACTACTTTCTTTGGTTAGTTATTTTCCATTATTAAATTCATGACATCTCAGTCTTTCTCTCTCGCTTGTTTTCATTTAAAAGCAGAAGTTAATTTTTCTTTCACTCGGGGAATTCGGATCATTAAAGGACATGTCTCTCTTCATATGTTGTCCCTAATGAGTTGGGAAGAGAATGTCCTGTGCTAAGGCTCAGTAAGAGCCAAATTTTATACATGGAACAGCTCAAGAGACTAGTATTTTTTCACCTATATTAATTAAGCGTTTTTCAGAGCTGTTGTGACTTGTGGTTTTTTTTTGGTGTGTGTCTTTTAAATAGATCCACTAGGTGGTGCTTGAAATAAGCCACCCCGCTGTGACTCGTTGCTCAGGGTTGCCAAGCCCATCTCGGAAATCTTGGGGCAACTGGAAATTATCGTGGCTGCGAAATGTTAAACTATAATTCATGAGTCAAAACCCCAACAGGAATATTCTTGGCAAGAGGAATAAGATTGCTCTCCAAGTGCTTGGGTTCCTCCTTTTCCAAAATCGAGTTTTCTGTTTCAGAAGTAAAACAAGGTGTTCACCATTATGGAGATGTACTGCTCTCCATTATAAATTTCAGTGTTTCTTCACGTCTGGTACTCTCAAAATAGATCATTTCCCATTAGTATTTTTGGCACTTGAAGAAGTTTATGGCCAGACTCAAAGCGATTTGGACAAGTAGTTCTTTAAATATATTAAATAAAGATGAAGTTTGGCATTACCCAAGTGCCTCATCAGTCCTGAAAGAATAAGAAACGAAAGAAGACTGTTGCGGCGTTACTGCACATGGCCAGGGGATGGGGCAGGAAGGCACGTGTGGCCAGTTTTGCAGGTATGAATACGGACACTGTGCCAAATTCCTTGTGGAGACCAAGGCTTGTTTTCCCGGGTTATTCTTTAGCCATTTGCTGTGCACACGCTCTTCCTAACGTCAACCAGCTTCCTCAGAGCTTTGAGCAAAGCACTGCAGCTACAGAATTCTCAGCCAGGTAATTCCCCTGCTGTTCAATCTGACGGTACAAGCTTCTAGCATAATTGTTTGTTCCTGACATTGCTTCTCTGTCAAACGCCTGCCTGGTGCCCTGGTGGGAGCTCCAGAGCCCCTCCAGCTGCCAGGAGAAGCTGTGACACATTCAGCCCTCGGGCCACTACCATGTCCTCTCCCTCTGCCTTGAAGATGAAATTCCAGGCTTCACTTGGCATGTGGTTTTGAGGAAAGCGTCCCTCAAAAGGCATTTCTCTGGTAGGAGAACAAACTCCTCTAACCCATATCACAAATGGGGAATAGACAGAGAAGGAGAGGAAGAAACATGATGAACGTGTTCCTATCCTTTTTGCTTGGCTACGGTGGCAGGCAGGCAGCCAGCACAGCCACAGTCCCTGCAAGTCTTGCCCGAGAAGCAGGCCAGCAAAGGTGAGACCCACGAGAGGGCTCTGGTGGCCAGGGCAGGTCTAGGAGGGCTTCAGCTCTGGGGTGAGGGAGCTGGAGAGCTGAAGTTGGGGAGCCTGGTGGGAAAATGAAGGCTGGGGAGGAATTGGAGGTGCTGTACTGGTAACTATTGAGGATTAGGAAATTGGAAGTAACCACAGTTGGAATATTTTAAGAGACACAGGACAAATTTGGAGTAAGGCAGGTTTCTGTTATTCATAGAAAAAAATGTTAAAATTAATGTTGAGGCAGGGTATGAAGGAAAAGCATATGCGAATTGCCAGTGGAAGAGACTCTAGATGCTCTATTATAAAAGTCCCTAAAGGGTGCACGTGTGATCCCAGAGAATCCAGGCCCAGCTATGGATAAATGCACTGCAGTCAAATGTAACGTGTCACTGAGATGTCACGAAAAGTCTGGTTTGCTCATGGCCAAGGCACAAAGGCTCTTTCCACCATAAGGGTGGGAGGCAGAGTAAGATACATAAACCAGGGTGATGTACACGAGAAGATAATCTTTCACCCTTAGTATGCCTACATCATGTCAGGTATTTTTCATGTTTAAAACATAGTCTATGAAGAAACAGCCTGAGGATATTGATCTCTCAGGAAAAAAAAAAAAAAAAAAGAAAAGGATTTAGGTCACTGGAAAGATATAGAGAAGAAATTAATCATAAACTCAGCACTTTGTGCAAAGATGATTTATAGGACATGAAAAAATAGGCTTAATTATCTGCAATGCATCTTGGAATAATGCTGATGTCAGTAATCTGAAATATTCAGATTAGAAAATGTTAGTGCAACCCTCAATTAATATGAAGTTGATACGTCTTCCTCTTCTTTTTCTTTGTTATTGTAGTTCTGAAATGGATACCCAAGTTTTATATATATATTGTTTTCTTTCTTCAGTTTGTTGTTGCTGCTAAAGTTTAACACCAGTTTTATTTTTGTATCTGAGTATCTTAATTTTTCAATATGTATATGGCAAAATTTAAGTGTTTTTTTTAAAAAAAAAAACATTTTTTTTTTTAAAGGCACACATTTGTGTTGATCAGGTTAGTGGATTTTATTCTTTAATTAGTTTATGTATTTATCAAATGGGGAGGAGGGTTTAAGAACCTAATTCTTATTTTACCATTTCTGTTTCATTTTCATGGTTAAAGAGGAGACTGATAAAATATTTGCTCGGATGATATCAGTGGCAGAATCACCAGAAGAACCAGCGACGTGAGGCGGCCGTCTCAGCAGACAGCCAAGAAAGAAGCCCTTGGCTCTGTGATTCCTTAAAGGGGGAGGGAGCCGCTGCTGCCTCTGCCAGGCTCAGGGTAGAGCATCTCCAAATCCAGATGCGAAAGGAACGAACTCTGATCTCTGAGCCTTAACACCGCACTTAACCAGCTGTAATGTGATTCGAAGAGAGAGAATTCAGGTTCAAGAGCTGAAAAAGCACTTGAGTGGATCCTATTCACCTTGGCAGGACCTCAGCTAGGAATAGGAAAGAGTTAATTTCTATTTCAATCGGCATAAGGTTATGTAAATTTTTACTTGATTAAACAGCTGGTCCAGTTAGTTTGTAATAATTTCTTGTAAAAACGACCAACAGCAATAACTAAGTTTCAAGATCAAAAGAAGAAAATATGGCTTTTTTTTTAATATTTAATGCTAAGGTAGGACAAATGATGTGTTATTCCTTAAGTTTGTAAATTTTCCAATGCAAACTAACTAGAAAAATGATTAGCTTAAGTAAGGAGATTTTTTTCCCCTGCCATGTTCTGAAATTACGATTGGTTTTAAACCAGGCCAAATTCGTTCTTGGTGCAACTCCACGCACCTGAGCAACGTCAGTGGTTTAGAAACATTTTCTGGGGCGAGCGGTAAGTCAGAAAGTAGAAAGTTCAGAGAGAAGTCAGCCTGAGAACTGCAGAAGTATACCTTGCTAGAAACCAACACAGCCGTTACCAAGGGGAAGAAAAATGCTTTGCTTTGCAGGCTTTTCAAAAGCTAGGGAGATAGCAGGTAAAGATGTCTTAAAAGCATAGTTTCTGTCATTTTTCAACAGGCTCTCTCACAGAATGAAGAAGATTAAAGAGGATGAATAAGCATGGGTTTTGCTATGAATTAAACATTGAGGATGTGAGCAAAAGAAGCAAACAAAAAGCTAGAGTGAATGGCTGTTTCTCCAAAAAGAAGGAGGTTAGTTACAGGCCATCCCGGCGATCTGCATTAAGTCCGTATTATTTTTGTTTGGAAGCAAAACCTTTTACCCACTTAATCTAAAAATAGGCTAATGTGAGGTGGAAATAACTCTGCGAGAAATCAAAGATGAGATCTCTTACTCCTTTGCAACAAGACAGAGTTGACTAATAACTATTCTGAGATAGAGTACGGTCCGTGCTCTGTTTTGTGGTTTTATTGGCTTCTCAGATACATACCAAATACTATTTTTTTTCTGTGCAATTGGTCGTACTCATTTAGGATTGTCACATCCACTTCTCACATCCAAAACATTTATCACTGGCAACTAAAATATCAGTATGTCTTCCTGGCTTCCTCTCATGGGTGATTAGCCAACAGTCTCTCCCTTGCAGCCCAACCCTTCTTTGCCTCCTCTTTGATGCCGTGGCAGATGTCATCTCTCTGCCTGTCATTTTGGCTATACCTGAACTCAGGCTGCTCTATATCTTCATCCCGAGTTCATACCTCTTTTTTAACTAATTCCCTCTGTATAACTTGTCCAGGATATAATTCTCTTTGTCTACTCGCAAAACTGAACTTCTCATTTATGTTATGGCTGTCTCATTTATTGAGACCTTTCTCTGGTCTTGTCGAAATCAGTCTTGCCTTGCTCACGCCTGCCCATGAGGCTGCTGTAAAGACTGCTTTCTGTGCACATTTGAAAGTGTCAGCTCTCTGTGTGCATCCTTATACTCCCGTTTCTCTGTCACATCAAACCTAAGATGCTTATCTTCAAATCAGAGCACTTTTTACTGTTGCCGTCTAACCTATGGCACCAGCTGTTCTTTAGCAGAGAGTTAGAATTAGGCACAGGTCCCTTTTGCCCTCACTGTTGGGAAAAGCTCCACAAAAGGAGTTTTCTCGTTTCAGTCCCTCCTTGAAGCTCTTGTCTGGGACATTTCCAGGCTTCTCAAGACCTAGGTTGCAGACACGCGATAATTTAGGCTTATTGTTTTGACCAGTATGGTTTCTCTGTTGTCTTGTCCTCTGCCTAACTGTGTCCTTTTGTGTCTTTTTTATACGTAGATGCAAACTGCCTGAGGCCAGGGACCAACTTCTGTATCTGCACAGGACCTAAGAGAATTGGGTAATGAAGTAACATCATAGTACCATGAGGTACTATAGGCTATAGTACCTAGGTACTATAGGCTACTATGAGGTCTCAGGGGAGACCTCATAGCAGCCTTCCAATATCTGAAGGGAGCCTACAGGAGAGCTGGAGAGGGACTCACTGTCAGGAGATGTAGTGACAGGACAAGAGGTAATGGTTTTAAATTGGAAGAGGGGAGATTTAGATTAGATATTAGGAGGAAATTCTTTCCTGTGAGGGTGGTGAGACACTGGAACAGGTTGCCCAGGGAGGCTGTGGCTGCCCCATCCCTGGAGGTGTTCAAGGCCAGGCTGGATGGGGCTTTGAGCAACCTGGTCTGGTGGGAGATGTCCCTGCCCATGGCAGGGGGGTTGGAACTGGATGATCTTTAAGGTCCCTTCCAACTCTAACCATTCTACGATTCTATGATTCTACCATCAGCCCATTCATAATATTATTTATCTTACATGTTTTTTAGGAATCACAGACATCTTTTTCGGTTAACCACATCATGAAACTACCGTCTCAGTCCTTCTGTGCTTATGCCTTTCATTTAATTTCACTATGATACCAAGTTCCCTGCCTGGACAGCTGAAAGGACATCACAGGGGAGGACTATTTCAATATCTAAGGATAATTCTGTCCTCTGGCTACCTTCATGCACTAAAAGAAAGGAAAACATTGACAGAAGATATAAATGGCTGTAGTATATTTCCTGTAATGATGCCACTGTAGAGACTCTGAATAGGATTAGTATAGGCAATACAGACAGCACCATCATTCTTTTTAGTTGAATTCACTGAAGAACCAATAAAAGAATCAAGAATAAAAAATACCTAATTCATTTATTAACTCAGCTGAGTCAGTGAATAGCCAGTGATTGCCAACCTGGATTAAAGTTCATATGTCATTCAAGAACTCAAATATTGTTTCACTTGGCAGGCAAGGGTCTAAGTAAACAGGATTTCCGTGAAGGTAGCAAGGAAAGATGATGCAATGTGGTTATTTATTAGCTTTGGTTTTACTGTCAGGGAGATGGGCAAATAATGCCCTAATGCTTAGAATTTAAATGGGTCAAACTATTTGCACTGCTTAGTCTCTGCCCAACTTCTTCATAAGATCCTAGAGATAAGCTTCTCAATAAACATAATAATTTTTGGAAGTCCTTTACTCTCTTTTTGGCTCTTTGTACCCATTTAAGCACTTTTGAAAATCAAGCCATTCGTTTAGGTTTTGCAGTAAAACTACTCAGAACCACTTTTCAGAAGATATTCCTCATTTAAACTCAAAGCTTTCACAGAGATCTACCAATCTCGATTGAGTTTTTTCCTGAAGTGTCCCACGTTGACTATCTAGTCACTGCAAGTGCGATATCTAACTATACATCTGACATTTTAAATCCAAACCCAAATATATTGACACAGTATGCTCTCATAGGTTTTGGTTTTTACAGTATAAAATGAAAGCAAATTTCATAATCTTGGAATGCAATAAATGGATTTATTTTCATTCCTAGCTTAAACTGGTTATTTGGAAAAACATTGTTCTTTTGTCCATTTTCTTTGGAAAAAGCCCTTGTTCTCAGTTTTAAAAAATAAAAAATTAAAACTTTACTGGGAAAAATAAATACTGAGGGTGAGATGTTTGACCTACTGATGGAATCCGCATTCCATTTGACTAGAAGAAATTAATTTTGATAGAGGTGCATACCAGTCTTAGTTTCAAAATGCCCAGAAGACACAGGTATCACATCTATAGTGAGGGATACTATAGATGTCTATATGACACTCACATCTATAGTTACTCTGCCCACTTTCCTCTGCAATCCTTCCTGCAGATACTTACCAGACAGAATGGGCTCACAGGTCTTGACAACGTCAGTACACCTTCTCTCCCATGGCATCTCCACAACTCCCATGTCAAAGTAACACAAACCCAAATGAAGACTTGCTTTGACTGTACCTTTGCAATATTTCGTCTTCTCTGACATACCATATGTTTTAACTGGTTACAGAAACTGGGAGATCTCTTACCCAATATATTTTTCTATTCATGTGGATCAATGTAAAATCTTGTAGGAACAATGCTTCAATGTTGACTGTTTGGCACCAACCTCAGGCTTTGTTAGATTTTACCATTAAGACAATGTGTGTGAATTCAGGCGTCTTATGTTGTAACTTTAAAATTTTCAACATTTTCAGGCATTATCATTGCTTTTCTGTAAGCTTTATAAAATGACAGTCAGTCCAAAAATCAGTAAAATCAGTCCAAAACTCCTATCATCTACCATTTTAAATACAGCAAGTGGGATTAAGGCTACTCAAGTGATATAGCAAATCCTATTAAAGTCATTTAGGTTAGACTTTCAATGTTACTTAGGTACCTAATTCTCCTTTTATCCGAGTCAAGATGAGGTGCGTAAATAAATTTGCTGCTCCGGGTCTTAGGAGCTTTTGAAAATCCCACCCACCAACATACGATCCACTGTTTTATATATGACTGACAGACCTGATTTCCAGAGGAAATAAATGGGATCCCCTTGCCTGCCCACCTGTCTGTCCATCAGTCAGTTTCCAATCTGTCTCTCCCCCTCGAAATTTTTGAACCTGACAGATAACGCTGACTACGCTTGGCAGAAAGGCAAAGGCCCAAAGGTCCTTACAAAGTATAAGGACTGGAGAAAGGGCAGAGGCGACCTTCTCCTGCCTCTTGAGAGCCGCAGCTGGAGCTCAGCTGTCCTCACTTCTCTCTTGTCCGCCCAGGTTCACCGGTCAGCATACGTGTGGGTGACAGCCAGCACGGCGCCACCATCTCTGCCAGATGGAGGGTCTGACCTGGGCTCCAGGAGCAAACCGCACAGAGAAGGCAGCTGCCACTGCTCTGCTGAGGATGGTGGAGGAACTTGAAACACAGGTCTGCTGGAAAACAGGCCGCGTTGGGTTTATCATCTGAAACCAGTCACTTCCTAACTTCCAAGAGCCAACAGTGAAGAGTAGTTTCTCAACAGTTTCTGGAAAAATGCTCTGAAACCCACATATTTTCTCTGAAAGAGGATCAACAGAATTTCTTTAAAACTAGTTGTTCTTCGGACTTCCACAATTTTGTTGTCTTGCAAAGGGGAAAAATAAAGGTGACATGTCCCAGTGGGAGCAGCTGTACTGAAGAGCTGACTTTGGTGCCTACCTTGTAGAAGTTTCTTCAATCTAGATTGGCTCTATAACGTGCCACCAGCAGGAGATGCACTGTCATCTAGTCTTGGTTCACACTGGATAGTATTTCTCATGCCCCAGGTGTACCTTATCTTGATCCCAGGTGATCAGCCAGCAGGACGGGTACCGTGTCGGGAGGAAGGAATGGGAATCTGTCCAGAGGCTGTGGCTCTAAGTTGACTTCTCACACATGGGCTCTTTTGTAAATAAAATATTAATGCCGATGTCCATGAAGCCTTTTGTCATCAAGGCAGTGGACAACGCTATTACACACTCAATAAAAGTACATTCTGAAAGTCACTAGAAACAATTGACCTTCAGCTGGAAACAGAGGCTGGTGTTAAATGCAATTAGGTTGTCAATGGCTCATCTTAAAGATTTCTTTGTTTTGAGACAGTACCATTTGGAGGCAGCATAGACCAGTTTTTAATATAGTAGGTGGTAGGAAAATTAGGATAAAGGACTAGCTCTGTTTCTCACCTACTTGAATATTTGTAAAGAGTATTTTTAGAGAATTAAAACCACCGCTGTACCTATCTGGAATCAACCAGGTTTTTTTCCAGTAAAGACAGAGCACCTGATTTTTATCTAAGTATCTAAATCATGACAAGGTAAATTATTTTTATTCACTTGGAGGAAAAGGCAATATATTCCTTTTCACCTCACAAACCTGTTTAGCAGTAGGGACAAGGCCTGGGAAATACCTGCTGCATTGATGCTTAGTACATAAAGAGATGTTGAGGGCTTAAGTTACGGGTTTAGTCCAGGCATAACGTATACAATGCATACAGTCTACATAGCAGCTTGTTCTAGTGGCCTGATTCTGGTCAAAGCACGTATGTTTTGGTGGTCCAAAGCTTGTCTAGGTGACAAGATGTCCATTTTTTCAAATTAGATGGTGGTTTGGTTACATCTGATTGGCTTGATGTATCCAAGAACTGCTTGTTAAAATATCTCCTAACAGACTTGATTAACAGCACGATTTAAAAAATAAATAAATCTGAGCTTCACAAGAGAAAATACTTCTAAATATATTTTTTCAAAAAAGGAAAAAGAAAAAAAAATTGCAATACTGCATTTTCTTCATTGTAAAAGGAATCGTTATAATTTTAGAAACAGCAGAATGTCTGTTTATTGTAAGAATTTATCTGTACAGCAATATTTTTGTATAAAACAGAATCACAGAATCACAGAATCACAGAATCTTAGTGGTTGGAAGGGACCTTTGAGATCATCGAGTCCAACCACATTAAAAACAACAATATAAGTAGCAGCAGACTATAATTTAACACACGTCTGAGTGTTTTCCAGAAAAAAAGTTGTCTCTCCCTTCCATATAACTTAGGAAGAATGACTGAGTTGTGTGTCTCATTCTTTTACAGTGTGATATACTGGATTCTCTTCTGTTTAGAATTAGAATGACAGCTGCATAAATTCATCAGGAGACATGATTTATTTTAAAGCACAGGCAAAATAAAAACCTAAACCCTAATAAAATGCAAAACCCAAAGAAAAGTTTGCATTCAGTTTGCTGAGGTATAGAATAGTATAATAGATACAAAACTAAAAGGAGGACAGGAAAATGCATCAGATGATCTGGTATGGAAGTGAAAGGTAACGGTGCGTGCTTACCTGCTGTATTTCTGTGAGCACAAATGTGCTCATGGTGCACCTGGATAGATTTTTGCAGGTGCCCTTTTCAATGGTAAGTTTTTATTTACAGGCTTCAGCTTGCAAACGGTTTTCCCAGCCTCTCAGAGGAGCAACGCGATCTATATACGTTCACGTGAAAAGCACGCAGTTGGCCTGACTCCGCTTTACTCAGAATCTTTAAACTTCAGAGATTTCTGAGGGAGGTGAATGTCTCCAAGCTTCACAACCTCCAATGGACGAAGTTTACCGTGTACCAATTAATTCCCTGGAAATTCTGTTTAGTAGTCTTTGCAGTGCCATCTTATTTGCCAAAAACTTTATTTATTTTTTTTTTTCTGTGACTGTTTACAGATAGATCAGAGCAATGAAAATCACATCAATGCAAATCTCATCAATGTCATCCTTAGTTCCACAGCCTGGTAATCAATAATATTCATTGATCACCAGAGAAAATGCAGATCTGTTGAGATATAAAATGAACAGTTATTTTTTTCTGGGGTTATTGAGCTGAATAGCATTGCTGTTAATTTAATTTCTAAGGTTTAAATTTCTACAGCTGTGGTTCTCAAGCTCCACTCCTGAAGCTCTGTCATTCTTCATTCTCTAGTCCCCTTCTCATTTCCCTGGAATCCAACTCAGACCCGTAGCCCATTTAGCAATGTGCCTGATACAGGATGGGTTTGGGTGGACAAGCTGATGACAATAAAATTCTGATTACAAACATTTCAGAGCTGCTGCACAGTACAATGTTTATCTAACAGTTGACTTGTTCCCTGTTCCATTTTATTACAGCGTGAGCAGAATTGCACCTCCCTGTTCGAGAATTATGAAGTGCAGTATTTCGTGACCGAATCAGTGAAGAACTTCAGGTGCCTTAGATAAGAATGAGGTTGCAATTAGGTATTTGAATCCCAATAGCTGGGTCTTGGAGCTGCTTGTGTGAGCTGCCGAACCCAGCTTCAGGGGCTGCATTTAATGGATGCCCAGAATTCTTCAGTCCTAAGTAAATTAGTACATACCTCACATAGAAACCCCAGTTGGGTCCAAAAACAGGTTCAAAAATAGGCTTTTTTTTCAGGAGGTTGATCTGCAAAAGTTACAGAGAGGAAAAAAAAAAAAAGAAACAAGCAAGAGAAAAAAAAAAAAAGGAACCCCCACAAACTTTTAAGGCAACACTTTTGTGCTATTTTCTCCATCTTTATAAGGTCAGATTTAGAAATGGCAAAAATTTCAGAAGCTTCTATATGAAATATTTTTACTCGCAGTAAAAAAATGAATAGTAACTTTAAGATCATGGTTTGACTGCACTTCAATTCTAAAAATGCTTTCTCCATATATATTTAATTACAATATTTAAAATCTTGTGGGTTTAGACAATTAGAATTCTTGCATATTATAGGATTATATAGTCTCTATGTTTATATAACTTCTAGAGGCTGCTTCTAATATATTGAGATCATGCTCATTTTTCAAGCTTTTCCTCTAGAAATAACTTAATTGGAACTACAATAACTTAAGTTTGTCCAGAATCTGTATTATAACATTAGATCTCTAGTTATAAATCACTGCTGAGCTTCATTGGTTGTAATCTCCGTCTATGTTTACTGTCAACAAGAGCACTGATGTTCTTTCATTGTTATTTTTATCCTAATTTTTTCAGACAAAAACCTTATTTTCTTCCTAATTTTTTCAGAGACAAAGACCTTTGTGGAAGGTACACTTCTGTCTTTAGATAGAATACAGGGATTTAATTCAAAAGTGAACTTATTTAGTACATATATCTCGGTAGTTTCTATGTACTAAATTATATTTAATGCATTTCTTATTTCTAAAGTAATAGTTTGCCAATGATTGCTGCACGTAACTACTATGGATGTTTTATTTTCCTCAAAATGCCCCCTTTTTGAAAGACACAAATAACATTTTTCTGTGCCTTTGAGATTTCCATGCCTCCTGCAGGCTTCCCACACAACAGCCCTGTTTATTCACCGACAGGAGAAGAGTTTGGCAGTCCCTCCTCCTGGATATCTTTGTGTGTGATCTGTGAAATACATAAACAGTTCTTGGAGAGGGATCCTGAATGTAAGTTCCTACTCCTATATGCTATTTAGTCCTCTAATTGCTATGCTCCCTTGTGAGGTTCATCTTATTTTGCCGTAAACCCCAAATAATCCTAACGAACAATGTGTGCTATAGCTGAGGGACAGAGTGTTTTCCTAGTATTCTTTTACAGCGTTTAAGGCATTTTTTTGAGACAAGGATTTGGAAGCAGAAGGAGGAATCAAACCTGGAAGTTTTACAGTACTGGCAAATGTTGTAACCATCAAGTTGGCATTAATATGAAACAACACGTCCTGTTCTCCAGTGACTATGTTTTAATGACAGAAATTGATTTCCTTGCTTGTTTTTTTTGTTTTTTTTTTTTTTTCTTCTTGACATATTTTAGTATAGAATTCCAGCACAGGACTTCAATATGGGCACATCTTGAGACCGCAGAGTCAGCGTCTAGCTCCCTGGCTAGTAAAACTCCATTTAAAGTCATCTTCCCAGGCAGAAATTCGTTAAGTCAGGGCATTGGATGCTGCTTCTATGCCAGGGCTTGTATTTCATAGAATCATAGAATGGTTTGGGTTGGAAGAGACCTTAAAGATCATCGAGTTCCAACCGCCCTGCCGTGGGCAGGGACACCTCTCACCAGACCAGGTATTTATTACCCTGCGTACCATAAACAGGACTAAAAAGCTGACAGTTGCAGAGTGCAATCAAATTTAATACAAGGCAGCAAAGAACCACACCTTGAAACAGCAGCGTGCTTTGATTGAGTACTCGGCATTAAAGGTAAAGGAAAGGGGATCATAACCCATGGGCGGCTGCTGCTGGAGCTGTACTGCAGGCAGTGACCATATGCTGGGACGGATGCGGGAATCACAGAATCACAGAATGATATGGGGTTGGAAGGGACCTCTGGAGATCATCTAGTCCAACCCCCCTGCCAGAGCAGGTCCACCCAGAGCAGGTTGCACAGGAACGTGTCCAGGTGGGGTTTGAATGTCTCCAGAGACGGAGACTCCACCGTCTCCCTGGGCAGCCTCTTCCAGGGCTCTGCCACCCTCAAAGTAAAGAAGTTCTTCCTCATGTTTAGATGGAACTTTCCATGTTCCAGCTTGTGCCCGTTGCCCCTTGTCCTGTCACTGGGCACCACTGAGAAGAGTCTGACCCCATCCTCTTGGTACCTGCCCTTTAGATATTTATAAGCATTGATGAGGTCCCCTCTCAGTCTTCTCTTCTCCAGGCTAAACAGATCCAGGTCTCTCAGCCTTTCCTCATCAGAGAGATCCTCCATTCCCTTGATCACAGGGCACGTGAATGCACAAATATTCACCCTATCGATTCTGCTTGTTGATTTTGCCCGCAGCTTTCCAGCGGCTGTCAGCCCCAGCAACTTGAGTTAGCGTCTTTTTATCGCTCGCATTCTTATACAGTGGCAATGTTGACAAGCTGCAAAAGCAGCAAAAAAATTGTGAGCAGAGGTCCCAGGGAGGGACGCTACAGCCAGCCAGACCAAGCTCACGGTCACAGACAGAAGTTGTGAAACAGGCAGATGCAGGGAATAACAAGAAGTTTGCTGAAGAGCTGTTGTTTACTCTTTTTTCTTTTCTTTTTTTTTTTTTTTTTTTTTTTTTTTGTCTCCTCACCACCACCACTTTACAGAAGGTCTTCAATGAAAACCCAGTGAAATTAGTTAGGTAAGTTTCAACTAAAAATCAGTGATAGGTGGAAAACTGCAAAAGGTGAAATTAAAGCCTGAATTATTTAATTAAATATACAGCCCATGGGTAAATCCTTCCCCGTAGGTGTGGGCACAGATTTATTTGAAAGAAAGAAGACACAAGGGTTAAGGAACCTATACAAGTCTTTCCTCTCTTTAAACACATATGTGTGTGATGCATATTCTCCCAGCCACCTGACAGGGCTGGGTCCAGCCAGCCCTTTTTTGCTTCCATAACATGCCCAGGCCTCGAGGGGATGCCCGTAAATCTGACAGTAAATAAACCGTCACTTCTGCAAATGGTTTGCTGCAGGTGATTCATACTCTTGCTACAGCAAGACAGCAGGATAAAAGTCTTTCCCCTTCATCACTCACTCAGTCCTTGAGTTACCCTGCCAGTTCCTGATCACGAATGTTTTTCATCATCTCTTCACACACCACGGACTGCAGTGTCTTACGGAGCAGAATAAACCGGATATAATTTAACTAGAAGCTTGGGCTGTGCTTATACTACACTTTCCCCCACCTCCCTCCCCCCCCACCTTATCTTTACACGAAATAATCTACGGTGCTGTAAAAGGAAAGACAAGTTCTCTGCCAGTGTACCTACCATCAACTGTCTGCTGAGATTGCTGAATTATATTATATTACAGAGCAAGACATTTAAAGGCTATTGCTAAGTTGCTGAGTCACCAGGCAACACTGCTAGACAGTATATTATAAACTTTAAGGTCTAGTAAAATAGGAAAAGGTTTGCCAAAGTTATGAGCGATGCTATCACCACCAGTGAGCAGACATACAAGAATCATAGAATGGTTGGAGTTGGAAGGGACCTTAAAGATCATGGAGTTCCAACTCCCTGCCATGGGCAGGGACATCTCCCACTAGACGAGGTTGCTCAAAGCCCCATCCAGCCTGGCCTTGAACACCTCCAGGGATGGGGCATTCACAACTTCCCTGGGCAGAAGTTCACAGAAAGAACACAACTACTACTTCAGGGTTGAAACTCAAAAACCTTTTATGATTTTTTTATAGTGTCCTGTAAAAAAAAAAGGAGCAGAGACTCATGCTTCGTAAGGAAAAGACTTCAGTGTCAAGCTTTCTTTTCCCATTTGCTTCAGACCCTTTGCTACGGATATACCACTAACTTTCACAGCGCCTTCTCCCTGACCTTTCTGAACTTAGAATCATACAATCATAGGATCACAGAATCACAGAATCACAGAATCACCTAGGTTGGAAGGGACCCTTAAGATCATCTAGTCCAACCAATGGGAAAAAAAAAAAAAAAGAAAAAAAAAAGAAAAAAAAAGAAAAAAAAAAACCAAAACAACCCCCCCCCCACAACACACCACACACAACCCACACACACACCACCACACCACCCAACACTAATCCATATCCCCGAGCACCATGTCAACTCCTCTCTTGAATACCTCCAGGGATGGTGCCTCAACCACCTCCCTGGGCAGCCCATTCCAATGCCTGATAACCCTTTCAGGAAAGAAATATTTCCAAGATCATTTAGTTTAGAAAAGAGCTTTAAGATCATCAAGTCCAACCATAAACCTAACACTGCCGAGTCCGCCACTACACCATGTCCCTCAGCACCACATCTGTGCTTTAGCCAGGATGATTATTAGGATTCCCTTGCACTGAGTGCTACGGAAATACACAAATTTCTTTCAGTAGCTTCAGGATTTCACCCATACATGGTGTATTATGAGGCTGGAATCCTTGTGACATGTGCCCTGTTCTCAGTTTACTTAACCAAAGGACTATTTTTAACTTACAGGTATATTTTAATGCCTTTGAAACATCCCCTAATATAATAGTTGTGCGTATTTTCTTATCATATACAGTGTATCGGAGAGGTGATTTTTGAGTTGTAAGAACAAACCCAATCTCGGTGTAAATGTTTTTCACGTGTCTTAGACGGGAACAAAATACCTAAGAGATATTGCCACAATTTCAAGTCTTTGTTGTAGCAGGCAATCATCACAGTCCAAGGACACAAACAAGGCAAAGCTTACAAACAGGCGTATTTTATTTAGACAGAGCTTTCAGGCACTTGAGCTCTTTTCCACATGTAATTAAACAAAACAAAAGCTTTACCTACAAGCCTTGTCTTGCAACAGGTCTTAATTGCTCTGGTGAAGGGTCAGATATTTGATATGTCAGCTTCTTTATGCGAAGCCCTGATGATATCACATCTTCACCGACAGAGAGAGGAGCTCTCATTAGTGTTACAAATTCAGTCCCACTTGTGGAATTTTTAGAATCATAGAATCATAGAATTGTCTAGGTTGAAAGGTACCTTTAAGATCATCTAGTCCAACCATCAACCTAACTCTGACAAAAAAAACCATCACTAAACCATGTCCCTAAGCACCATGTCAACCCGTCTTTTGAATACCTCCAGGGATGGTGCCTCTACCACTTCCCTGGGCAGCCCATCCCAATGCTTAATAACCCTTTCAGTGTAAAAATTTTTCCTAATATCCAATGTGAACCTCCCCTGGCACAACTTGAGGCCATTTTCTCTTGTCCCATCGCTTGTTACTTGGGAGAAGAGACCAACCCCCATCTCACTACACCCTCCTTTCAGGGAGTTGTAGAGAGCGAGAAGGTCTCCCCTCAGCCTCCTTTTCTCCAGGCTGAACACCCCCAGCTCCCTCAGCCGCTCCTCACAAGGCTTGTGCTCCAGACCCCTCACCAGCTCCGTTGCCCTTCTCTGGACACGTTCCAGCACCTCAATGTCTTTTTTGTGGTAAGGGGCCCAAAAGTGGACACAGCACTCAAGGTAGGGCCTCACTAGTGCCCAGTACAGGAGGATGATCACCTCCTGAGAAGTAGAACCCTAAATTCTATTTTAATTGAACCCTTAAATTTCCTGATATTTTTGTAGCTCAGTCTTGAGGGAGATCACTTAAACTAACTTTGGTCAAATATGAAGCCAAAATTGCAATATGAATTTTGTAGAAAAGCTCACTAAAATATATGAGTTGCTCAGCTGAAGGGGGTAATAAGAGGTATCTGTATTTTCTCACCCTTGTTTTACAGCCAACCTTAAGCTGTAAAAACACTGAGATGGCAAAACTAAGTGCTCAAAAATTAGGAAGTGGCATTTAAAAGCATTGTGTGACCTCGCTGTGATATCTCTTTGTGTTTGTCCTGCCACCCGTGGTTGGGTTCCACATTTGCATGACATTTTTCCCATGGAGGCTCTGCGCAGCTCTGTACAGAACCAACAGGTTTAGCACCATCCGCTGTTACTGCCCTCTCCGCATTTTGTTCTCTTTGTTTCTTCTTGTATTTCCAGCTTGTTTTTTTTCTTCTTGATCAAGGGCAGGTCCATACTTCCTGACACCTTCCTCCTCCCTGCCATTCTACATGTCCACCTCTATATACTCTTGACCCATCTATAAACTACACCCATCTGTTTCCCAATTTTATCCTTCGCTGCAACACTTTGTGTGCCTGCGGGTGTATCTTTCCCGTTCAGTCCCTTGAGTTCCTGCTTTAATCTCTTTTTTTTGGCATTATTCACACTCCTCCCACTCTTTACCTTTATGGATTTAGTTAGGCTATTTTTTTTTTTCATTCATAAAATTGAGGGGGATACCTGCAGACATTTCAGCAGTATGTTAAAGAGTCCAACAAATGGTTAGATATGACCAAAAGGCCGATCAAAAAGTGAGTATTAAGTGTACATGTAGAAAACCAGAGAAGGGGCAGATAATCTGGAACAAAGTTTTGTAAACCTTTTAATAGAATCATAGAATCATCGAATGGTTTGGGTTGGAAGGGACCTTAAAGATCATCGAGTTCCAGCCCCCCCTGCCACGGGGAGGGACACCTCCCACTAGACCAGGTTGCCCAAAGCCCCATCCAGCCTGGCCTTGAACACCTCCAGGGATGGGGCATCCACAGCTTCTCTGGGCAACTTAATAGGCCTAAGTAAGCCTAACTTAGTAGGCCTACTTAATAGGCCTAAGTATGCCTTATAAATTGCACGGTAAATGAAGTAAGGCTTTTAGCCTAACTAGGCCAGAGAGATCTCAAAGGAAACCTAATCAAAGGAAATGGTTATAACAAAAATACTAATAGCAGCAATGAACTCTTCACCTTTGACAACTGAACTCACTGCTGGGCAGCAGAGCCAGAATAAAGCTGGATTCAGTTTCCCCATCCTTTCTCCGGGAAGAACGGGTGTTATTTCATAGAATCACAGAATGGTTAGAATTGGAAGGGACCTTAAAGATCATGGAGTTCCAACCCCCCTGCCATGGGCAGGGACACCTCCCACAAGACCAGGTTGCTCAAATTTCTACCGCCGCATCTTCACGTTAATGACGAGGTGCTCCAAGGCAGCTTTCCACCAACACCGACCTCCTCCTTTGCACAGCAGTTCCCCGCTGCAACGACCTCGCAGCTTTTTGCCATTTAATCTCTGAGAATGGATTATTTTTGCCCAAAAAGGCGGGTTTTGGAGCCTCCGGGTCTCCCTGCTCCGGGGGAGGGGAGCAGCCCCAGCTCCTTTTTGGATCTGCAAGCGAAAAAGAAACAACCCAAGAGATGGGCTTAAAGTGTAAAATTGTAAAAACTGGTGAAACCCATAAAAGTGGAAAAACCACCCCAAAAAGACTTCCCGCCGGCTGGGCACTCAGCACACCTGCCTCCTCCCCTTCTCCCGCCGGGCCGGGAGGGTGCTGAGGGGTTAAGCCCGGGCGGGGGCGGAGGCAGCCCGGCGGGGCTCGGCCGCGGCTGGGTTTCCAATGGGACCGGCGAGGTGGCGGCGGGGCTGAAGGGTGGCCGTCGCCTGAGGAGCCGGTGGGTGGCGGCGGGGCTGAGGGCGGTCGTCGCTTGAGGAGCCGGCGGCGGCGGGGGGATGTCGCAGGGGCCGGCGGGCGCGGGGCGCCTCAACGACCTGCCCGACCACTCGCCGCGGGTGCGCAGCGCCGTGGCCGAGCTGCGGCGGCGGGCGGAGGCAGAGCCCGGCCAGCGCTGGCCCCAGCCCCTCACCGACTCCTTCCTGGTGAGGTTCCTGCGAGCCCGGGACTTCAACCTGGACCTGGCATGGAGGGTAAGGAGGGGGGCGGGGGGCGGCGGGGCTGAGGGGGCTGCCGCCATCGGGTGAGGGCGAGGAGAGGACGGAGGACTTCACGCAGAGGAGAGGACTCTGTGTGACGAGCCCCCGCGGCGGCGGATACCAGCCGGGCACGGCCTGGGGTCCCGCGGGCCCACCGGGTCTCGAACCCCGCCGACCCCGGGAGGCCTCGCCTCAGGCCCGGGGGTCCCGCGGGCCCACCGGGTCTCGAACCCCGCCGACCCCGGGGGGCCTCGCCTCAGGCCCGGGGGGTCCCGCGGGCCCACCGGGTCTCGAACCCCGCCGACCCCGGGGGGCCTCGCCTCAGGCCCGGGGGGTCCCGCGGGCCCACCGGGTCTCGAACCCCGCCGACCCCGGGGAGCCTCGCCTCAGGCTCGGGGGGTCCCGCGGGCCCACCGGGTCTCGAACCCCGCCGACCCCGGGGGGCCTCGCCTCAGGCCCGGGGGGATGTGGAGTCGCAGGGGCCGGTTGGGGAATCGAGGAGCAGGTGGGGTGTTGTTGATGGTTGGGTCGGCTGAGGCCAAGCGGGGAGTTTCAGGGTGTAACTAATTGCTTGTCACGCGTGGGGCCCCGCCAAGGCGCGGCGTGTGGCTTTGTGCAGCCCCCGTCAGGTAACGCCAAGGTTATGGTAAGTGTGGTATGGCCGCGTAACGCAGAGGTGACGGTAAGTGTGGTAAGGTCACGACTCCAGTCGGGAAACAATATCCTTTAAAGGATATCCTTATCGCACTTATCAGGCTCAGATTACTAGTTACTAGCAATGTTAACCGGTTTCACTACAGATTTATAGTGACTCTAACGTAAAGCTATGAGTCTATGAGTAAAAACTCCTTTTCTCTTGGAGTTTTGTCATTTACAACACTCCTGTGGGGCTTTGGTTAAGTTTTTGGTACTTTCCTGGCTGTTTGTATGGCTCTTCGCCATGCAGAAAATGGCATGAGTATTTTTAATACCCAAAGGTACAAATTGTTATTAATTGGTGGTTTTTTTTTTTTACAGAAAGGTTGACAACCACTAACCCTTCTGAACAGGAAATATTTCCAAACCTTCCCAGGGCAAAAGCGTGTATTCGCTTCTGCCAACTGGAAGCTGTGTTTTAGTGGAATTTGATGAGGACGCAGCATTGCCCAACAGACCTCACCTTTTAGTTTCTGACTTATCCGCACTGTAGATTTTCCAAGTTGAGTTACCATAAGAGAAGATTGGTTGCATATAGATACACTGCAGGATCAGGGTAGCTAAATGAGAAATTAAATTAAGCCTTTAATCAGAAATAGCTTTAAAAATTGTATTTTGTGTTTTTTTAATTTGGCTCATAAGACTTGCATCATAGCTTTAAACCTTTCCTCCTCAGCAGAACTAGCAAGTCAACTCAGATTCCTTTGAACTTTTATGGATCTTGCTTTTGCTTGAAGTTTGCGAGATTGTTTATATTAGATGTGCACTAACAACTGTAGGACTGTGCCTTTTTTTTTGCTTTTCCAACAAAAGCTATTTTGTTTTCCTATATTCCTTGGTTCCAAAAAGCAGGGCTTAATGAAGACAATACGCGCTCCTAAATATCCACTCCTAATTGCATTGCAATAGGTTGTTACTGATAATCCTGTGGACAGGACAGTGGCACTTCAGAATTTGGCCCATATGTTTCTGCACTTTGTTGTGATTAATTATGAGATGTCTTGTAGGTAAGACTAATCTCCAAGAGTGTAGAATCTAAGCTGGGTTTAGAGATGGAGTCTAAGAAGTAGCAAATTTCCTATATTCTTCTGGAGAATCAGCCCTCTAGGGCTGGGGACCTGTTTTGGAAAAACTGAGTCTTTTTGGAATCTTTTCAGAATTTCTGAGTCTCCACAGGATGCTAAGTTTCTAAATTTCTTGTTTGGACCCTTCTTTGAACTAAGAGATTTTGGTGTTCAAAAATCACCTGTGTTTAATCTTTCCATCTAGAATTTCAGGTCTATAAATGCTGTAGCTACTTGTATTTAATCTTCCACGTACCAGCTGACACTGATTTCTAGGTTACTTCTCTTACAGCATGGGAAGAAGAAAAGAAGCATTTTGGGGGGGGTGGTATTTGTGGATTGTTTGTTTGGGGGTTTTTTGTTGTTTTTTTTGTTTTGTTTTGTTTTGTTTTTTAAAGGAATGTCTGCAATTTTATCTGCAATTGGTATACTAAAGCCCAAGAGAATTATTGTGCAAAAATCTGTGGTGGTCATAAGATGTATATTCATCTAACCCAAGCCTGACCTCATGCAGAGGTTATGTTAGTACATCATCCTAGACAGAGTCCTCCTGCCATCAGTCCTGGCAGTGGCTGCTCCCTCCCATCCTGGTTTGACGTTGCCTGGCAGTTTGGAGTTCAGGCTGATACAGTCCCTTTTTTTTTTTTCCACTGGGATACTGTGTTCTCCTGCATAGTACTTGTACAGCAGCTAAGGGGTAATCAAAATTTGTGACTCTGTCAGGGCTTTTAACCAAAGGTCTTCAACCTCTTGCCATGCATCTTTCTTAGTATGGGCTCATACTTAGGCTTAAATGTGGATCAAGAGTCTGGCACCTGACCAAGCTGTTTGTTTACTGATGCATCCCTGGTTAATATTTGACACAGATTTATCTGATTTCAGTTTATCAACGTTTGGAAATGCTTCAGAAGAGAATGATCAGATAGATTGTGTCAAGAGATTTCATTTCTGAATCTTTTATGATGACTCATTCCAACAGCAATCCTGTACATTTTTCCATTGGCAATTCCAGACTTGCTTTTAAGTGTTGATCTATTGATACAACATCACGCTAGAAGAAAATCTACCCCTGAAACAGGTAGCTGGAAGTGAAGAACTCGGAGAAGAACTAGAACTGTTTGTATTTTTTAAAGCCAGTCATTATTCAATTAAGCTCAGTAACAGACTGTTCTCAAGATAAAATAGAATTCTTTTTCTGTATTTCGAATCACGGGAAGGATTAAACTTGGCCCAATGCCTTGTCTTAGAAAGCAGCTGGAGATGTAGCCGCAAACCCGAATGACTTGAGTACAGGTGAAGTGAGGTAAAAGCGAAGAAGAGGTGAAGTTAAGCAGATAGCTTTGATGAAAGGATTTCAAATGTGTGAATGTTATTGGCAAGAAAGTGTTAAGTCAGTCTACATGAAATACTGGCAGGTATTTGTCTCTAGGAATGAGTAGAGAGTCCTTTGACACAGACTAACAGTAACTGTCAAACACCACAACAAACCTTCAATAGGTAAATAAGAATTTTTCTTGTCCTGTGAGGCTTCTAGGCAATACTTTTCTTTCTGAGTGTTAATTTTTGGTAAGGTACACTGTTATGTTGTTGCAGCCTATTCTGTGCCTTTGTAATGCCTGTGGGACGTACAGGTGGGGATCAGATGTTAATGCTGCAAAAGATTTTAATCTGGATACGAGTTTGTACCTGAGCTGGGCATGTTGTTTGCTCATTAATTTGTACAGATAGACCTACCTACTATATATGCTGTAAACTGAGAAGCAGGGCCACAGGTCGTCATTAACTTTCTAAAGGGTTTATATATCCCTTTTTAAATGTATCACCTATGTGCATATGTTTGACTTCGTTGTTGTGATCCAAAACACTGTCACTCGGATTCAGTAGTGACATGTGAAATCTGGAGAAGTAGCACCTCCCGTCCTCCATAAATCCTTCCTCCTAGTGCATTTTCTTATGTCCTTGCATTACATGCACAAACTCTTGTGTAAGGCTGGTTCTCAGTGACTTGGGGATGCTGTCTGTTTGTACTTGAAATAGATCATACTCTGGGGAAAAGAATGAAAATCTTTAAATTCAGTAAAAACGCAACATTGAAATCCTATACAAAGGGATGTCTTCCTAACATAACACTTAGACTTTTGTAAGGATACTTTTTATGGCGCTCAAAACTGTCTAAATACCTAGGACCCTTTTAGGAGCTCTGGTTGATACGAAGGTGTGCAGCCAGATTTTGTCTTTGCCCTGCATTTGACTTATGGAGGAATCAAGACTTCCTGTTGTGTTGTACTGCAAATAAGTTGCTTGGAATCATGGAATTGTCAGAGTTGGAAGGGACTTCTAGAGATCATCTAGTCCAACTCCCCTGCCAAAGCAGGATTGCCCAGAGCACATTGCTCAGGACTGCATCCAGGCGGGTCTTGAAAATCTCCAGAGAAGGGGACTCCACGACCTCCCTGGGCAGCCTGTCCCAGGGCTCTGTCACCCTCACCGTAAAGAAGTTTTTTCTCATATTTGAATGGAACTTCCTGTGTTCCAGCTTGTGCCCATTGCCCCTCGTCCTATCACTGGAAACCACTGAAAAGAGTCTGGCTCCATATTCCTTCAACCCACCCTTTAGATACTTAAAAGCATTGATAAGGTCTCCCCTCAGCCTTCTCTCCTCCAGGCTAAAGAGTCCCAGCTCTCTCAGCCTTTCCTCATAAGGGAGATGCTCCAATCCCTCAATCGTCTTAGTTGCCCTACGCTGGACTCTCTCCAGTAGTTCCCTGTCTCTCCTGAACTGGGGAGCCCAGAACTGGATGCAGTATTCCAGTTGTGGCCTCACCAGTGCAGAGTAGAGGAGGAGAATGACCTCCCTCGACCTACTGGCCACACTCTTAATAATTATGATGCACAAGAAAGATTGTTTTCCGCAGTGTCAAACATACTTCTGAGTCTCAGGCATTATCTCTGAGGATCTTCACATCATTCAAATATAAATACCAAGTTTAAATTGGTTACTTGGCTGCTTTTCTTCCATCAGTACAGAGGGATTCCTCGAAAAGGATGGAAGAGCCCCTCTTACACTCTCTGGCCTGCTGAGGAGGCACAAGTCAGTCAGACAGTCCTCCCTTTGTGCTAAACCAAATGTCCCAACTTGCCCACGTGCCAGTCTGCTCCCAACTGGCAAAGAGGTAACGCATGTGGAATTGGAAATGTTCTGTGTCTGTATAAAAATACTTTAGATTCTTTTGTCTGTGTACGCCATATGTTTAAATTCTGTGTGTAGCTATATGCACACATATTTAAAAAAATACAGAAAATATATATGCACAAAGGTGTATGTTTATGTGTGTATATATAAATGTTTATATTCTAAAGTTTGAGCTGTTGGTTTCTCCTCCAAAGATTGCCAACAGAAAACACTTTTTTTTCCCTAAATACTGTGTGCATCTGCTGACACAGTAGAGGCCTAATTCTGTCTAGCCTCCTTGTTAATAGGAATAAATACTTCTTCATCAAGAAAAAATCTACATATACAGATACATTGGTTTCTGTAGCAAGTGCATTGTTTTCTAGTTCTTTTAATTCTAAGTAAGTACTAAGTTCACATTTCTTTGGTTTGTAGCACATGAATCTTGGATTAATCAGTAACTTTATCATCTCTGATGTTCAGAAATCTGGAACTATCCCCAAGAGACCTCAGGACAAAACCTTTTGATTAATGCCTAACTCCAGACACTGGAGTTTTTCATCCAGCTTTCCTCATTTATCAAGTTTTCTTGCATCTATTTTCAGATGCTGAGCGGATGATAAGTAGGTTATTCAGTTTGTAAACACAGATAATTATACATTGAGATGTTTTCCTTGTGTTATAAGTACACGAGCCATTTTTATACTAACGAATGCTCCTGTTTTTCCTGATATTAGGTTGCTTCATCTTCTAGATCCAGCCTGTTATATATATAATGTTTATGGTTTTCCTTGCTGCCTTTACTAAAAAGAATAAGTAAATCACATTTCAAAAATTGCATGTGAACTTCTGTGCTTAAATAATGTTAAACTAGATATTTTCAAAATGAAGTAAACCTGTAAGTATTCACTGCTAGTTTTTGAATTCTGTTATATGTTTAAGGATTACAGAATATGTCCCCAAACTAGCTGTAGATGCTGTGGAAGATCACCTAATGCTAACCTTTACTTCAGCTGTAAAACATTTCAGGTAATTAATTAGGTTTTCAAAATCGGAACACTTCATGGTTTTCTGACCAAGGGAAGTATGTTTGGAGCTTAGCCACGTTATGTGTCTAAAAGATGTACCACTTGGGAAAATATTTGGGAAAATGAGAAAATAACTGTTCTGTCAAGATGGGATTATTTAGGATATTGAATGAATATATCTTTTTTTTTTCTCATCTTGGTTTTGGCACGTAGCTCTTCAAAGAGATGTTTAAAATATTTATGTAATTGTTGATTAGGTTCATTAAGTTGTGGTACAACAGATTTTAGAAGAAAAGGGAGAAATGACAAAGCTACAGATGTTTGCATAGTTGTTTTGAGGGTGTTTCTGTATTTAGCTGCTGTTTAAGTGTTTGTATTGGAAAGACCAAGGAAAAGAACGTAGTATGTTGACAGTGGTGTCTGGTTGGCACAAAGCAGCTGGTATTGCTCAAACAGTGCCCTTTGTAGAGAGTCAAGCGCTAACAGAGTGAGATAATCAGAGTACCTCATCTTTGCAATTATAGTGAATTACTGTTCCATAGATTAATTTACTTTCCCTACTCGCTCCCCCCCAACCTTGTTTGTTTGTTTGTTTGCTTTTAAGTTAGCCTAGACTAAAACTGATTTAATGCAGTCAAAAAGCTTTGAGTAAAATTCTCCTAATGTTTCAATGTTTCTTTCTATGGTGTATGATTTAGAATGAAGCTTTTATCAACTTTCTCATTGCCAAATCAAATAGGATTCTAGTGTGGCAGATGAGCTTTTTCATTTTTGTACCTATAAATACATATTTATAGATGCTATTTCCATGAAGGATATAGATAATTTCTGATCGGTATGCCATCTACTTGTAAATAAATTCTTCTGACAAACAGTAATGCCTTATAAATAGTTTCCTCATGACTATTCTTTTGAGAGACTTTCAAAATAATTCAAGACCTTCATCTGAGCAGAAAAGCCTTAAGCTGAAGCAAAAGTATATGTAAAACAATACAAGAAACTTCAAAGTAGAGGGAAGGAAAAAAGACTAATTATCTAACATAAGCATGCTATGAGGTAAAGGATGGTGAGTCTTAGGTCTCCCTCTATGAGTCTGTGATGTTCTAAGGGATGAATTCAGTGTCCACTGAGGTTCCTTCTGACAATCCTTTCTGTGAAAATGGTGAAGAAAAGTATACTTGCATAGATACCAGAAATTTGTAACTTATTTACGGTTATGTTTTATTAGTTGGAGCTGACAATTCTTTTAACTCCGTTCCTGCTGTGAAACATGGAATAATTGAGAAATGAATAAAAATAAATTTCTGTTAATACAAATTAACAGAGATAAAAGACTGTTGTTTGATGCTTTCATTGTGGCGAACACACCTAATTTGTGAAACTGTGCTGAGGATCAGATTGGGTTTTGCTGTTTGATGAAATACGGTAATGATTTGAAAGGCTAGCCTGGGCATGCTGCTTTTAAGATTTAAACCTACATTTCAGTTTCTGAAATGAGGTACTGACAAATTCTGATTCTCTTAGCTCTTTTGAAGGTCTCGGGTTAGAAGTCTAAACTGTAGCTATTTAGGAAATTTAGACACACAATCTAAATTACTTGCCATAGCTATCCCTCTACCCTCCAGACTCAATGCTAGAGGACTTGGCATGGGTGGGTGATAAAGCAGAGGCAGGATTTAGTTGGTGAATTGTTGGTGAATTTAGTTGGTGAGAGGAAGCTTTTTAGAAGATGGTTGTGCATAGCTTCCCACTTACCTATGCAAAATGGCTTAAAGAAATTTTAGTTGCAGGGCGTAGCAGTTCATTTTCTCCACCACCTCTTAATTAATATTAAAGGAGAAACAGTAATTAGATTTGGAAATTAGAACTGCTGCATCACCAACTTAATTTCTCGTGATTCATCTCTAAGATGACCTTTCACAGTATTCCCTGTAATTCCTCTATGTAGATGTTAGCTCAGAAAGGAACGCCTTTAACTGATCCTTCCTTAGAGTTAGGCCCTCGCCCTTGAACACACAGCCCTTCCTGTGCCTCAGATGCACTTGGTGATGGTGCTGCCTTCCAGCCTTAGGGACCAGGGTGGTCGTGTCCCCGATAATAGACAGGGTCTCATCGTTTCCACTTTGGGGGAAGGGAAATTGTCTCATGGGTAATGGACCCACTACGTTGTTTTATTCTGCCATTTCAGAGGGGTAGGAGACACTTTGAAAACGTGCTTTAGATACTTTATGATATGCTGATCATCAGACCTGTTTCAAATACTAAACTGAAGTTATTGATGACTGTTTATATAAAATGGGCTCGTACTTTGCAGGGGCGGGGCGTGCGGTGGGATGGTGAAGGGGGAATAGTCCTCTTAAGATTTTGCACATCTAAGTTCAACAAACCCTGAATGAATCTGATGCAGTATCAAACAAAATCTGAGTAAGAAAAATGGCTTTCAGATGTATTTTACGTAGGACCTACTGGCTTTTTCTCCATATTCCAATTTTCTTTTCTGACACAAAATGATAATTGCGGTCCATTAGCAAGTTGACAAGATTCTAAATTCATCATAACTCACTTATTTGATCCAGTATAGGAACCTTCTACTACTAGGAGGGATTTGATTAAAATACACAATGAACTGATAGCTAATTTAGTGACTTAAACCTCTGACTGTGACCACATACTGAAAACACATTTTTAACTGTGCTCTTCATGTAATACCTGATACCTATCTGTCATCCACATTTATTTTTTTCCAGTTATTGAAGAATTACCAGAAGTGGAGAGTTGAATGCCCAGAAATAAGTGCAGATTTACAGCCATCTTCCATTCTTGGTCTTTTGCATGCTGGCTATCATGGAGTCCTGAGATCAAGGGACCCACATGGAAGCAAAGTTCTAATATACAGAATTGGTGAGTGACAAAATTGCTTGGACCTGATTAACACCTGGCTCTGGCATTGACGGTTTGGTTGTGTTTTGGTGGTTGTTTTGTTGTTTTTGGTTTCTTTTCATTATCACAATTTGAGCAGCAAAATAAAAGTATTTTATGGGTGCAACACCAGGAATTGATAAAATTAGATCATATCAGAATGTCTTAAGTAGAAACGTTGCATATTTATGTTCCCTGTTACAAATACCTATACATTAATATAAAGCTTATTGACCTGTAACTGTTACATATAATTTGACTTACATACTGATATGGCTGAAATCGTACAATCTTTTTTTTTTTTTATAGTGGAATTCCTGTCTGCATCACAAAAAGTCTGAAGGTTAAAACCCTGAAACCTGCAAGAATTTGTGGTTATTTGGGTGGCAACAATTACTTGTTTCCATGCAAATTTTCAAAGCCATATTCTAAGACTGTGGTACTGGTGCACATGCAGCACAAAGGGGAGAGAGATAACAAAAAAAAAAAGGTGCACACCTAGTCGTGTACCAATGTTCAGATTAGATGAGGATGAGAAGTTCACTAGGTTTTCACTGTTTAGATGTAGGAAAAAAGCCCTATCTAACAACATCCTCAACACCCTTGGTTTGCTTCTGCACTCCCAAAAGCCTTTTTAAAAGGTATAGCTAAAAGATCATGTGTTAACATATTTCTTTGACAGAGAAATTATTTTTGACAGTTCTAAAGAATTGTTTTCATATCAGCTGGTCTAGTAGAAAATAATGTGTCTCTGAAAAGTTGTGTTCTTTGAAGCTTTCATTCAGGGTTAAGGCTCATCCCGTGTCATTCTTTGCTCAGGCCAGAAAAACAAGTGAGATTCACTGAATGTCAGAATTACTGCACTGAAGAAAAATTATATTAATTGATTGGACTGCTGATCTTCAGTTTCTACTAACATGACCATTACTGAATTAAGCTGTTCTTGTCAAAACCTGAAGGCTGCGGCCATCGGTGTAACATTAGGTGGCATCAGCAACCGTCTACCATTAGGTGGTACCATCCACAAAAAGAGTTCAAAAGATGAGTGACAGAGCAGGCGCACAAAATAAATTATTTACTGGCAAATCTGTTTATTTTGGGATGTTTGATATTGCTGGTTACTTCTTGTTCATGAGAAGCAGGTTAGAAGCAGTAACAAGCAAAATTACAGGTATATGTGGTGTTCTCGTAGTAATGCAGTGCAATCTATTTACTCTTCAGGACAATGGGATCCCAAGTTATTTACTGCATATGATGTGTTCCGTGTAAGTCTTATCACATCTGAACTCATTGTAAAGGAGATTGAGACTCAGCAGAATGGAGTCAAGGCTATCTTTGATCTTCAAGGGTGGCGATTTGCTCATGCATTTCAAATCAGTCCAGCAGTGGCCAAGAAAATTGCTGCGGTGCTCACAGTAAGTATAACATTCTGTTTTATGCTTTTTCATTGCTGGAACTCCCTATTTTTCATCTGTTCTAAGCTACAGTAAATTCCTTCCTTAGTCCTTTTTAGAGTCTATGTGGCTTGAAAAAAAATCTTAAATCCATTAAAAGTCAGATAGTTCAGGCATAGGTTGTGCTTGATTCGACTTAAAGTATGTTCTTGTGGAGCAGTAAATGTCCCCACAGACCTATTAAAACACAAGAATTTCATGAGTGTAAGAGCAGATGAAGCCCAGTTTTGTAAGGTTTTCTGTGTTCATTATCCCATTTCATAGAATCATGGAATGGTTAGAGCTGGAAGGGACCTTAAAGATCATCAAGTTCCAACCCCCCTGCCATGGGCAGGGACACCTCCCACTAGAGCAGGTTGCTCGAAGCCCCATCCAGCCTGGCCTTGAACACCTCCAGGGATGGGGCATCCACAGCTTCTCTGGGCAACCTGTTCCAGCGTCTCACCACCCTCACAGGAAAGAATTTCTTCCTGAGATCTCATCTAAATCTACCTTCTTGCAGTTTTATCTCTTCTCTTCTGATTTTTTTTGTGTTAACTCAACATTCAAAGCTTTTTTTCCCTGAGACTCAGAGAAGATGAGGAATAGCATGTGTTAAGAGTAGTTAAGAGCAAGACAGTACTAACTTGTTACCAGTAATGGATGATGCTACGTAACCATCCAGCTGCTACCCACAGAATGTGTAATGTTTGTGTTTTGCTTGCTTTTTGTCCTCCAACATGAGCATTATTTTGTGCCGCTCACTGCTACCTCACCTCCTATTTTTCACAAAACTTCTAGGGACTTTACCGTCTTTAGGACTTGTTCCTTTCTGTCAAATTCAGTTGAACTTTGCCAATGGATTTGGGGGGGGGGGGGGCGGGTAGGGAACAAAAGAAAAAAAGAACAGGACAGAATTGACATGCAAGCTACAGTGTGTCCTATAATCACATTTTCCTTCAGAAGTTACGTTGAAAATCAGTAATGATAAAACTGTTCTGATGTGGAAATGAGCCAGGGAGATAATCTCTTGCTCTGATTTGCTAAGGTTCCTATCTGACGTTCAGTCAAAGCTTAGTCATTGAACTAATATCACCAGAACTTCAGCTGTTCTTCCTTTTTGTAAAGTTGTAAAACTTCAGTGAAGTCACCAGCCATTCCCAACTTCTCACATCTAGAGTAAGAACTATTGATGTTTGTATGATCCTGGGCCAGATCTCATAAGAACAGGACATGTGAGAGTGTTTCAGTTGATTTCTGAGGTAGTAAATGGGTTGCTAGTAATTTTTTTTAACCTTGAAATAGAACAGAAAGAGAGAGAATAGGATTTACAATTACATCTAAAGGCTTCAGTCCATTATCTCGAACCAGGAAATTATTTCAATGTGATGTTTCCATCTTGTCCTGTTTCAGCTTTGTTGCATGTTTTTCAAGCTTCTAAATGCTTATTATAGCTATTGAAAAAAGGCAGAAAAGAATTGTATGTTGCCAGTGTTGGTTTTTTTTCTGAGAAGTAAGTTTTGCTCTTTTTTATTTTTCAGATTCCTTTCATCACTTTAATTGAGTTCATATATTTCACCCAGAGATTGTCTTAGTGTTCAGTATGCTTATAAGTAAAAATTAAGGAAACCTTAGTTTCAACCCTATGTTTTTCTTAAGAAATGTGTCTTGCAAAGTACTATCCTCTGTGAAGAAACAGAAGTTAATAGAAAGGAAATACGTACTAAGAAATGGAAGGCAGAGTAACGTTAGTAAGTGACATCATCCTGAAAAATCTGTTACCCCAGGCGAAACTAAGTTGTTCTGTGAAAAATATGATAGTAGCCTTTAAGTATATGATAACACGTAATAACATTCAATAAACCTATAATCAAATAGTTTTAAGGTCTTTATCATTAAAATCTAAAGCAAGTTGCACTTCAGAAATGTGTGGTGTTTGGGTGGTTGTTTTTTTTAATCCACGGAAGAGTGCATGAAATAATGTGAGAAGAGCTGCTGTATAGTGGGGAGAGCTGTGAGAAGTGCCACTTTCATAAGCAGAAAACCTCTGGCTGCAGAGTTGCATCAGTTGGGATCAGTGTACACTAGTATCAGTTGGGATGTGAATGGAAGCTCTACTTTTCCCATTGCATAATGCTGTCTTTGAGCACTGCCATATTTTCTTTGAACTTGCAAAGGTCTGGGACTTCTAAATGAATCTTGAATGCAAATAGACATATTTCATATAAAAAAGGCTGTATAGCAGGTACAATTTTTAATTTTCGTTACAACAGTAATCTTGTAAAGCTGAATTTATGGCTTGGGCAAATTCCCAGTAATTTCAAGGCTCTAAATTATATTTATAAGGTCTCTAAATTATATTTATAATTTATTTAACTTAAAGTTAGTAGCTTCAATGATTTATATATGTATATATTTACATATAATCCTCAGGCTGTGAATTGCCAATGAAAGCACATGGCTAGAGAGCTTTCTGGTAAATTAACAGCAGAATCCCTGCTGTGAAGAATTGTACCTCTGAGGAAAGGCTGAGCACAAGCTTTGTGTACATAATTTACGTGTAATTTGGTGGATTGTTTTTTTTTAATAGCCTATCCTCATACTGTTTTTTGGGGCTCTTAGGGGGGGTTGTTCCTTCTAATAGGAGGAACAAGATGTGATTTTTCTAAGCGTTGTTGGGGCAGTGTAAGCTAAGAACACTCCAAAGTGCAGCTGTTAGCAAGGTCAGGAGGAATACCCTAACCTACGGACTAGATAGTTTTTCACAGATTTGTCCTTAACAATAGAATCTTTTCAGTAATATTTTCTTATGCTGTTTTTCATGTTATGTTCACAGGATTCCTTCCCACTAAAAGTTCGAGGTATCCACTTGATTAATGAGCCTTTATTCTTCCACCCAGTCTTCGCTCTAATTAAGCCTTTTCTCACTGAAAAAATAAAAGAACGGGTGAGTGCACACAAATATTTCTTTCTGCCACAAAATCCCTCCATGACAATCTGCAGCACTTCCCTTAGGATCTGCTACTCCTGAGCACTGAAGAGCATAAATCATTTTTGTGTGTTAGTGCCACACAGGCCTCTGGAATCTAATTGGAGAGCATTTGCAGTTATCGATAACGTGAGAGTTGCAACTGATTACTGTTATTGCCACTCTAAAGATAAAAACCACTGTGACACAGGGAGGTTAAATGATTTGCTTGAGGTCACACAGCAATTCTTCTGCAGGACTAGGAAGAAATAGGTCCAGATTTCCCAACGCTCTGCCTATTAATGACAGTGAGAAATTGTCACTGAACAGCGATGTTACGCTCCAAGTTGTGCAGAATTAATAGAAGACAACTTTTTAGTTCTGAAAGACCTGTAGAGGCATTTACGCATCAAAAATAGGTCAGGCTTAAGTTCAGAATTTCTTTCCAAATAGCTTCTTAGTTGTTTTAAATTGTTTTGCAGTTTTAAATCTGAAAACCCTGCTTGTGTTTCGATGCAAAAGCACGCCAAGAATTCTGGGTTTTGTAGCACAGGATGAATATTGGAGGTTTCAGCTGGCAGAGAAGGAAATACTGTGAAGCGTTAACAGCAGGACTAAGGTACTAAATAAGCAGCTCTGCCTACTGTTATTCCTACTCTGAAGCGTCCGTGTCTCAGCACACGGATCTTGTGCATTTTCGGTAGCTGCTGCACTGCAGGACAGTAGATCCAGATTTTCCTGGTCACTGTTAGCTGTTGTTTGTCAGTCCCCTTTTCCTTGCATGTATGTTTTGATATCGGAGAGAGGCAGGCTTGTTACTGCCAGCCTTGTGCAGTCAGTCCCTCACTCTGAAAAGATGATTAAAAAAGTGTGTTCGGGCAGCCTGATGCTGTGGCCCTTCTTCTCCCACGTTTAATACCTGTGAAACAAGCCCCTGTCACCTGGTCCAGCTCAGAATATCTCAGACTAGAACTCAAAAAGCAGAAAAGAGGGTGGATGGACAGTAAAGGTCTAAAAGGAAACAAACCAGATGTCCCAGTTCGGGGAATGAAACAGAAGCAGATTGGCTTGTCTCCTGACTTAGAGTTTCAGGTATGATCTGAAAAAAAATCCCAAACTCAAAGGGCCAGTTTCCTATACTTTCATAGGAATAATTACTATTCACTCATTATCTTACTTCCTGATGAGGCAGTGTTGGATAAAAGGCAGCCAACTATCTTTTGAGTGCATATACTTGTACTCTTCGTGTAATAATAGTTGCAGAAAATTCCCGTCAAGTGTTAGTAAAAGGCCTAAAGAAGTTTCTGACTGGAAGTGATGAACAAGGCTCCAAAATAGCTACAATAAAGCAAGAAGAGAAGAACTAAAACTGCAGCATTACAAGGGTTAAAGTGGAGGTGTAGTCCAGGATCTAATTTCAGTTGGAACTGAAGCATGAGAACTGAGATGTAGATTCTTCTGAATATCCTCCTTGGCACCTGTCTGAACCTACACACATCTACTACATAATGTTGCTTTTAAAAACATGTGGCAGGACCGGATAGTAATGGCCAGGAGCCAGATGCTGCTCTTTTCTTGGAAATGACTGGAAAGCAAGTACATGGTTATCTGCCACAACAAGACCAAACGCCAGCCTCCGCTACCCTCTAAAGCTCACTTTAGCTGTAGGGATGTGGTATGTACCCTCATCGGTGTCACTAAACCAGTCTGGAACATGCATGGAGTCAGTTTCGGCTCCTGTGCTTGCAGCTGCATGAAACGCAGGTCCCTGGTTGTAGTCCATGGTCATGGTGCTACTTTCTTTGTTTAAGGAGCTCGTTATGAACTTGCTTAGTCAAACCGAGCTGGTGGCTTCCACTCTTGCCCTGAGTTTCTTTGCTGCCCCAGTAGTCTCGCTTTCATACCCAACTAAACGCTTTTCATGTTTTGTTTTAGGTGTATATGCACGGAAATAACTACATGCAGAGTCTGACCGAACACTTCCCGGTCAGCATTCTCCCACAGGAATATGGGGGGGAGGAAGCCTCCATCGAAGAGCTGGCCAAGGAATGGACTGACTTTATAATGGCATCTGCAGATTATCTTCAGAGCATTTCGCTGGTTGCCCAGGAATAATCTCACTGGGGTATTGTATCAATTCCTGAACACTGGAAGTGGAAATAAGTTTAATATGAAATCTTTCATGTAAACTTGAAATGGTTGTAAATGAAACCCGTATGTCTTCCCAGGGCACTGGGTACTATATTGACCGCGCTTTTATACTAACTGGAGTCTATCAGTACTTAACATCTGACGAGATTAATGAATTCTACGTCTTTGCAATACGGTTTGTAATGGATTAACTTCTATGCAAAAAAAAAAGCTGAATAGTGAATTGGGTATCAGAGGTCAATACTGCTCCGCTTAAGCCTTTGGAGACAACTCATCCGTAATAATGCAATCCAGAACCTTATCCTTAGCTCTCGTATCCTGGCTTGTCAGGATGATAGGGTACAAAAACCAACAGGACGTGAATGGGGTAGACTGGTTTGTTGGGGAAGTATGACTACAGGGCTAATCTACAGAGAGTGAAAAGAGGCTGCTTTTTGGATTGATTCTCAAGGAAAAGGGCTGGTTTGTTAGTTTGTGTCAAATGGAAAATTACTCAGCAATGAGGAGACATTTGTGTTAATCTTTGCTGCTTGTGCAGCTTCCCTTTTTGTGCTAATTGGCACAGTAATTGTCCAATTTTATTAGAGGGAGATAGGGAAAACATGTACCTGTTCTTCGAAGGACAGTATGAATCAGGAGGAGGAACTGGTAAAACAGTCAAAACGACCTTGAAAATTCTGATTTTCTTTCTTCAAAGAGATACTGTCTATACACAAGCTGTAGGCAGCTCAGATAATCATCACCTTTAATTCCCACTGTAGAGCACTACAGAGGTCAAGAGCTGTTAGCTGTTTACAGTATCTATATGCTCTAGAGGGTGAAGTATGTTATCCTTGGTGGATCTGAACTCGAGAAGCATTTGTTGTGTGGTTTAAGGCTGCTTGCAGGTCACTTTGGACCTCAGTGTAGGAGACGCTGGGTATCTTCATTTTATTTTCAGAAAAGTTAATTGGCAACTCTCCAGTTTATTTCTTCCAGTGCCCAACAGAAGATATAATTTTTAATTTCCATTGAGCCCTCTTCTTTATTTCTGTAGGAGTAATGAAAAAAACCCAAACCCAAATAAACAGATTTTTATTTTTTTAAGGCACGTGATTCAGGTATGAGCACTGCACTTGTGTAAAAGCTATCACTCGTGTTGATAGCAGTATCATCCTGCAATCCCCACTATTTAATAATCATAGAATCATAGACTATGATTCTATCTCTATTCTAGACTATAATCTAAAACTTTATTTTACTTTTCACTCAGCTTTTTGTTAAAAGCTCTGTTAGTTGCACCAACTGCTAGAGTTCATCTACCCAGTTTTTAACTCTGTTTTATAATAAGCCAGGGGGTCTTTGCATAAGCATTGCGGAGTTAAGCATTCCATATGAATCTTCATATAAATGAACCTGTAACAAATACTTCATTTCTCAGGTAGCTAGAAATGCTAACTTCAAAATCTTTAGGACATTGGGATGTTATAGTAATTTATGCTTAGCGGGGAGAAATGAGACTGTCTATTACATCAGAAATGTCTTCTTTTAGATTATCATTAATACTGCATTAATGCAAAAGCCACTGAAAGGTCTTCTTTATTAGCAAGAGGAACATCTATGACAGGTCCACAGAGTACTTGTTGGCTGTAGTTCCTTCTGCTGTGGTAAGGCCAATGCCAGGTACAAAATTCTTTCAAAACCTACAAGGACTTTTTAATTTATTTTTTTTTTTTTCTTCAGATTCCCTCATTTCTTCAAGTTCCATTTTTCATTCTTCTCTTTCAGGATATCTTTGATATGGAGCCTAAATTTAAAGAAACATATTTTCAGATACATTTTCAGATATTCATATATTTTATACATCTGTCTTTTTCTCAGATTGAACTATTTTGTGATATAAAAGCTCCTTAAATAGAGGAGTTCAGTGAAGTGCTAATTCTTCTTTATAAGAAAATAGGCTAAGTAGTCAGGCATCTGGCAATTCTTCAAGTGTGTAACTCAACTTCCAAATCATTTATGAACTGGAGAACTCAAGCTATTGTCTTAATTTTATGCCTCTTCACTTTTAATCCTCGAATGTGAACTGCGTAAAGGAATGAACTGTGTTTCAGTGAAGAGGAAAATTCAGACTTTTCCTATGAAAGCAATCTCTAATCATTGTTGTTTTATGTATCAGGGACTTCATTTGATTGCAGATCTATAAGCACATGGACGAAATTTAGCTGTTTTTTTTAAAAAAAAAAAAAAATCTTCATTTTGACTACACCAGCTCTATGAATATAAAGTCCTAAATGTCTTCAGAAATATCCGGAGTCTGTTATTAAATGGTAAGGTGTTTGCATAAGACAACAGTTAGAGCCCTGAGTGCAGTTATTTTTTTTCATGAACTGGTGATTATGTTTTTTAATGTTTACATGTTATAGAGAAGGCGGGAACTCGATGCAAGGGACAATTGCTGCTGCTGCTAATAATAAGGACACGAGATAATGATGACATTTTCATAATGAATTGCAGAAGTATTGGTACGAATAGTGGTAGTACGGCGCCTGTGAGGGACAGAGTCAATAAAACAAACAAAAAAAAGTAAAAATCTTTAAGTGCATTATTCTTTTAAGAGTATCGGGAGTGCCTCTAAAAAAAACAAGTTGCAAATATAATTTACTACTGACTGTAAGCACAATGTAATGCACAATTTTTTTTTTTTTAATTTTGTACGTATTAACATCATTATATTAATAAAAACTTGAAGCTGAACCGGCCTCGTCTGTCAGTTCCTCTGCGGGGGGCGGTCAGCCGGGCCCTGAGGGGTAGGGCCGCCATCTCCTAACATAGGCCGTGGCGCCTCGGAACTACATTTCCCAGCGTGCCCCGCGGCGCCGGGCGGGCCTTGCCGGGGGCGGTGAGGCGCTCGCTGAGGGGAGCGGTCCGTGCTGACGGGCGGCGGGCGACGTGGCCATGGGGCGCCTCGCAGGGCTTCCTCCTCTCCCGGCCGCCGCCATCCTCCTCCTACTGCTCCGCGGCGCCGTCGCAGCGTCCCTCCGGAGCCACCCGGCGGAGCGCAACGACAGACCCATTATCGGTAAGGGGCGGTGGGGGCCGGAGGGTGGCGGTCCCTCAGCTGCCGGCGGCCCGCTCCCCGGAGGTTACCGGCCGGCCCAGGGCGGCCTCGCACCCCGCCTTTGCTGTCCTGAGGGAGGGAGCGGCTCCGACGTGAAACTTTGCCGGCTTCTGTGTGGAATCAAAGGGCTCCTGCAGTGTAGAGTTGGTTAAAGCTTTTATAAACGGTGTTACGCTGTATTTACTTAGGCCGTTAAAGCAGGGAAAATCGAGCCAACACAGTTGATAGCATGTGTTTATTCGGTACCTTGTGACCAGGCATCGGAATTGATGCCCCGTTCTCTTAATTGTTTGTAATTCTGTCAGGCAGTAAATGTAACACTGTAACTCGGCATGTAGGAAATGGGAGTTTAATTTTTGTTTGGGTGCGTAGCGTTTGCTCTTTGTATAGCGCTGACTTTCTCTCTTGGACCCTCCAGGGGTATTGTCACAGGAATGTCACTTTGACAAGTTCCACAGATTTGGAAGTTCTTACATTGCAGCTTCGTATGTGAAGTTTTTGGAATCCGCCGGTGCCCGAGTTGTGCCAATAAGGTAGATTTTTTATATCCTTACAAGTGGGTAATAAAGGTTTGATCTTAGAGGCACAGGAAGCAGTTGTGCTGCTTTTCTGGGTGTTTAGAGCTCCTCAAAGACTCCATGTGGTGTTGTATTTTGGTTGTTGGGTAAAAAGTAGCAGAGTAAGGAACACAACTGACAATGCTTCATAGCCAACAGTTGTTTATAAAATAGCAAATGTGCTGAAGTCAGATGTTAAAATGATAATTGTCAGAAGTTAAAAATTATACTAATGCCACTGCAGAAAATCGCAATAGGATGTATCTACGCAGTCCAGCAAGGGCACCAGGTAAGTGCCTGAATTAGAAGCCAGTGTTCCTCACGTAGCTGGTGGAGCTTTCAGAATGGTTGCTGACCAGAAGCTTCATAGATGAATGAAGGCTTCCAATTCTGGCAACTAAGTTAAATGCAGCAAAGCTGGATGCTTTGAACACGACCAGTGTATCAGTTCTGCATACGTGTGGCCATCATACTTATTTGCTGATGTTTTGCTGGTGCCGAGGTCTTTTTCATCTTTCCACCTCTCGAGTGGATCTTTTTGGAAGAATGGGTGTGACCCTGTTTGCAGCTCTGCCCTTCTTGGAGTCAACTGGGAACCGGAGTTGCCGGTCCGCAGGAAATAATAATCACGCTACTCACGTAAATGTTAAATTTAACGAGTGTCTGCAGAGGGGTCTCAGAGTACCTAATCCTGAACTGCTCCAGATAGGCTTCTAGCTGCAGTCTTGTGGATTCTCAGTCTCTACTGAGCTGTTTTGAGTGAAATGTTTCATTTGATTTGGGTCTATTTTACTCCATTTAAAGCACGCTTTCTACACATTTTCTGTGTTTCTGTTCAATAAGGATGATATTTTTGTGGTTAAATATGTATATTTCATATGTGTTCCCTAACTATTTTCTTGGTGTTTCAGGTTAAATCTTACAGATGAAGAGTATGATAAAATATTCCACTCTATTAATGGGTAAGTTTTCAGCACTGATTTTCTGTTGAAAGACATGATAGTTTTGAGCTCTGTCGTATTACCGAGTACACCATCTTTCTACTCTCTGAGAGGTTGTGCTGAGCACTGCGGACACGTAAATATGCTCTAAGACAGAGAGCACTATTTCATCCCATGTGTGTCTGCTGCCTTTTCTTTCTGGAGGAGCACGTGTCAGATAATCCGCAACAGTGCCAAGGCTCATCTCGGCATTCTCCTGTGCTTGTCTTCAGGCACACAGAAGTGGCATTACAGCGGTTAACAGTTTTACAAATGAAATAGCCCGCTTCCTCTTTGTTAAATGTTTCCTCTTCCTCATTTGAGTGATCACCTTAATTTTGATATTTGCTGTGAGTTTCATCACTATTCCTACCCTTTCTTCCCTGTTCCAGCCTTCTCCATTTCTCCTCTTTCATAAAAGTTTCTGATTTCCCATCTCTTCTACCCCTTTCTCTTTCCGTGCTTTCTCTCTTGCTACTTGAATGGCCCGTCTTGCCTCTTGGGATTCTGTGGCTGTGGCCTTTTTAACTTTTCAGCTGACATGTGGCAACTGTCCACACATGTGTTCTTCCTACATTTTAAATGTGGGATAATGTGATCTAATTTAAGGCATTTTAATTGTGAACTAAGCAAAGTCAAAACCTTTTATGTTTGCCTTGCGCTGCAAGTGCACTTTAGAAGAGGTAGATCAGCTGATGGTGTGCTTCACAGGCTTGATGGTGTGTGAGCCATAGCATGTGATGGCGCTACTTGTAGTCACAAGATGAACATCTTAAACCATGAATATTTTTGTTAAGCTTATGCATATACTAGAATGTTAATCAACAGGTGTATGTAGAGCTTGCAGATTTAGACCTGTGGCTGTCTGGGGAGAGTGTTGTCCTCTTCAGCACTCCCTGTTCTCTTAAGACATGAGTCTCTACAGTCTTGAGGTATAGGCAGGGATAAGATGGTGACGCTTTATGTGGCTTCTCATGTTGGAGGCAAAATGAATTATTTCATCCCTTTCTCATGGCTGCCAGCCTCTCTTTGGGTGCCAGAAGACCAATGGGGTCATTTCTTTCTACCTCAAAGCAGAAGAGGGTGTTAGGCAAGTAGATCTAGTTCTCTTATCCTTCTGTCTTTGCAGTCACTGGCAGCTGGGTTTGTGCTACATAGGTGATTAAGGATGGTTTGTATTTCCTCTTGTTGCCCTGCCAGCTAATGGCTGTCACCGTGTATCTGTGTGTAAACAAGAAGTGAAATCTCTGGAGGAAGGACTTTTCATTCTGTGGAAACTTAGAATAAGAAAGAGATATATTGATCTTTCATGTTGTAAGAGCTTGGCTCCAGGTTCTTTGCAGTTGGAAATTATTTATCATTGAACACCACCTTCTTAAAATCATGGAATTTACTATAGTGGAGACAGAATTTTATGAATACAGCAATGTACTCCTGAGATAGCCTTTGAAATTCGCAGTGAACATCATCAGCTCTAATCAGAGATACTGGAATATGGGTAGCTGCATTTCAATCTGCTTATGACAATGTCAAGCCATTATCATTGCTACTTAATGGGTTATTTCCTTTTTGCATTAGCAAAATTGACAATTGTTTTTCCTAATTAATCTTGGCCATTTTGGGGGTTGAACAAAAGGAACAGGTGAAGTGAATTTTCTCCCACTTCCACGTAAGGATTGCCTTATTTGTCTAACTAGATCTCTTTAGAATTCTATAATCTGGCCTGTTTTGAAAATACCTTCAGTTACATTCATTTTCTATATTGGCACTGGAGAGATTTATATTTTTGTGAATACTGCTCTACTTTTCCACTAAATAATTGGTGGCTTTTGTGTGATCCTGTGCATCAGTCACCTTAAAATAAACCTAATTGCGAGGGTTTAAACGCACACATGCTCTGCAAATGCTTGGGATCATTTGAGGTGTTAGTTGTTTCCAGCTGCTTGTTAGTATCTCACTGATACAGGTTGCCATTTCCAGAGCACAGAAATGCAGAGTAAATCCTTCAGCTGTTTTGGTAAAAAATCAGCAACTGAGGGATGTGGGTTGAGTAAATCTAGTTGGGGTTCTGCTGCAGTGGGTTAAGGAGCGCTCATACGTTTGGTTTTGCGGGTACCATTCCAGTTACAGCCAGAAGAGAGCTCCTTTATTTCACGTTACTGTCTCTGATGGGACGTGGTTACTTTCCATGTCATCGCCTGTACATGTGAAATCTCTGCTAGACTCTGTGTTGTGGTGTTTGGGTTTGGAGAGCTACACAGAGAATTGCCATTGCTGATATTTTTTTGTTTTGTTTTGTTTTGGGGGGGGGGTGGATAAAAATTGAGCACTAATTCTTTGAAATTGTCTCTGAGGTTGCTTTTTCTTCTTCAGCTGTATTGATCGTGTGAGACCAAAGGTTACAGCCAAACATACTTTTTTTCCTTTTTAATAGGAACTTTTTGATATGTGTTGTCTGCAATAAGAAGGTCACTCTGCCAGGGCCACAATTCGTCTTTACTGAAATGGAACAGGATGAATTAAGATTGGGGCCGGGATTTTAAAGTGATAGTGAGAGCCAACTAAGAGTCAGGGCAGGATTTGACAGACCCTTTTGTATACCAGCTGAAATATGTATGTTTTGTGTATTTTCTGTTTACTGTCCCCTTCCTTACGTTGCACTAGGCTCAGTAACTACTTTGTGATAGTGACCATTCTTCAGTAGAAGGTGGCTAAGATTTAGGATATGATTCAGTTAAAAACTAAGACACCTAAACTTCGCTGTCTGTGTGTGTGATAGCTGTCTAAACTCAATTAATGGAGTTCTAATCAGTACAGCCAATGGAGCCTCCAGGGCTTTTCAACCTACTGACCAGGTGGGTGTCTGCTCTAGAAAACCTCTTCGAGTCTCCAGTGACTTTCCTGACTAGATCCCTGCTGTCCATAAAGGAAGCTTAGATTCCTGTCTATAGATTTCTGAAATGTAGATGTCTTAATCTAGACCTGGATCCTACCCTTAAAACCACTGTCACACCTTTCTCTGTGCACATTGTCCAGGTTTCACTTTGATCACCGTTGCTAATCAGATTCTTGGATGTTGCCTTTCAGGGTACTTTTTCCAGGAGGTGGTGTGGATCTTAAGACTTCAGAATATTCCAGGGTTGCTAAGATATTTTACCACAAGGCATTAGAGGTAATTACTAAGGAACAGTCTGTTCTTGTTATTGTCACTGTTCAGAGATCAAAATGACAGGGAGGTTCATATTTTCGTAGTTTTCCATTGGCATTCAGTGTGTTAACTGTGAGCCAGATAATAAGTAGCTGATTGCTGGCTTCTGCATAAAGAATCATTTCCTATCTTAAGATTCAGGCTTCTGACACCCTCTCCTGTTCTATGTTGTGTCGTGGTCTTAAACTCCCAAGTTCTTCAGGGTGAGAACAGTATCATTTATTCATTGTACCTACAGCTTTGTGGCTGTGTGGAACTTGCAATAAAGTAAGAATAATTCCTTCCAAAAGCCCAGAGTGTCCATTACCATTAAATGTTGAGATAATGTAAATGTGATCATTTGTAGAAGTCTCATGACTAAAGTTTAGACTCAGAAGGAATTGCAGACAGAGACTCTCAAATAAACCAATTCACGATAATATGACATTTAGGCCTCCCTTCAAATATGTTACAGCTAGTGAAACATGTTTAATTCTCATTTATCTGTAAGAGATTTAAATGTATCTTTGCAGGTGCAGGTAAGGGATCTAAATTAGTATGTTATACCATTTTACCTATTTCTTTGCATTGGTAACTATAAATATAAACACTAGCTTAATTTATAACATGAAAAAAGGTGGGAAGAATACTTGAAAGGTTATATTAATTATTTTGTAATATTTATATGATCGTTAGCTTTATTAAGAAAAGATTGAATTTCTGGGAAAGCTATTTCTTGCCAAGAACACCCGGAAGGCTCTGAATCCTTATTGAAGATTTCATTTTCTTAGAGCAAGAGAGGTAGTTTTTTTTTCAGATAGTAATCATCACATTTTGAAGTAAAACTTGCATTGTGGAAAGGAGTGGAGATTCACTGAGCTTTATATACAATCCTTAAGATTTGGTAAAGATCTTCTGTATTCAGGTTGAATAAAAATGTATATTTTCTTTCTTTTTTTCCTTTCTACTGATTTATTTTATTTTCAGCTAATGTTGATTAAAATTGTCACAGAAGTCCTACTTTGACAAACTTTGCCCAATTCTAGAGCCAGTCACGAGTAGTGCTTAAACTGTTAAACCTTAAAGATTTTACGATCTTTAAGGTCCTTTCCCACCCGAACCATTGTATGATTCTGTGTTACCATGGTAGAAGCGCTCGTTGGCAGTGAGGAATTCCTCTTCTGCCCTTGCTGCCGACTTTCCACCAGCAGGCAGGGAAGGCGCAGGCAGTGGCATTCACAGGACCAGTCAGCTGCTGCAATTCAGTAATTAACTTCCCTACTCTTCAATCCCCACAGCACCAATGTCGTAATTCTTTTGTCGGTCTTTGTCTTTATTCGTGGTATTGTTAAGTCTGTGCCTTCGACCTGAATCTTGCAAACAACTCTCTCACTTTTATGTAAGACAATTAATCTCATTTGTCTCTTGGAAACTGCTAACTGTGTCTTGCTATTTGGTGTCGGGACGAGGGTTTCTTGTGGTTTGCAGAACTACTGCGAAATTCTGTTGACATTTCACAATGATCAGCTGAATTGCTTATGTCATAATTTTATGATCGGAGAGACAGGTTTCTTAGGTAGTATGTGGACTTCAGGTGAGTGAAAGGCAGAAAATACTTTTGGGTTCATCATAGGTAACCCCTACTAATAAGCTGGAGTTGTTTCTGTTGTTTGTGATGGTTGTGTATTTTGCTTTTCATCTTTTGAGACCTAATCAGCACTATAAAATATTGGCAGTTTTACTAATATAAAGTGAGCTACAATAGTCAAGATTATATTAGCAGATACAGAACTGACTGAATTTTATGGTTTTGTTTTTAAAGAGTGTGAGAACTCCTCTTCATTTTCAAATGTTCACAATGGGAAATAGCTTGGTCTGGCTCTGCTTTAACATCAATGGAAAAATGAAAAGCTAATCCCAATCCAAGTCAATAGAATTTTATTAGCTACATAGAAACCTACATTGAAATACTGTTTTTGAGCTTTTAAATTAGTTTTTATAATGTAATGTCTTGACTGTTGTTCAATATACGCTTAGCCTCCAAGCTAATGTTTATTTTAAAAAAAAAAAAAAGGTGGGGGCACAAAAAGTTTACAGTTTAGTTGTAATTGTACTTAAAATTGTACTTAAACTGTAGGTTTTTTGCCATTAGTGGTATACAAGAAGGACAGTGGAGTTGCAAGTCCTGTGTCTCTAGCCATGTGTGATGGGTGGTCATAAAGGCTATGCAGTACTATTAGCCTTCTTTCTGCAAATCTTCCATGTTTTCATCCAAGAAGAAGTGGTTATATTGCCTTTTATTACCATTTCACAGTAATGCAGTAGGGTAACATTTTTATTCCAAGCCTGTAATTTCAGCTTTCTCAAAAATGACTTTTGGGCAGCGGCTCTTCGGGGGCTGGGCGTGGGGTGCGGTTGTGTGCATAACTTTATGTTTAGAAACAAGTTAAGAAAGGCTGCTCAGATTTCACAAAAACAAGTTCTGAAACATTCCAGCCTCTAACATACGCTTACTAGCAGGAATAAACCATGCAAAAATGCAAATTTCTACTGTGTGCATGCACTGTGCTTTGTTAAGTGACAAGTAGCTGGTGGTTCTTTTTGCTTTCCTTTTCTCCTTTTTGCTTTCTTCTCTCGTTTTTGCACTTACCTGCCAATTTTTATTCTTTTGAAAATGATTATCACTTTTTTATGTTGTTTAAACTCAACATTTATCTTTCTGGAACATAGGTCCAAACTTGCTAGTTAAACAAGCATACAAGTATGTCACTTAAGACCGTAGCCATGCTAGTAACAGGATTTATGTTTTCTTAATACAGATAGGTGGGCACAGGCGTACAGACATTGTAAAGGGCCCTTGCTATGGGACCATAACACGCTTCAAATAAAAGTGTGAATTGTAATGAATAGGCTTTCAAAATGGTGACAGATTGATTTGTGTCCCTTCTTACGATTGCCATTTTTATAGAAACGTTGTCATTTTGTGGTTTCTGTTTAGGCTGCTCTCGACATTACTTATTCATAGAACAGAACAATCAAATTAATATCAACATTAGGGTGAGTTTACTGCTTTAATAGGCATGTGTATATCCCCTAACCATCATATTGTAGGAGAAAAACTAAGGGAGTCTGTGGTTATTTCAGCTGTAATTGAACTGTTACAATTCCTCTGGTGGCAATTTGTACTGCTGTAGTAGTTTTGCTTCTCATCTACACGAGAGAAAGCAAAAAGAGTAGGAAGTTCTCTTCAGTCTTCTTTCTGTAAATCTTTAGTTTATGTTGTTGCTTTTTATTTTGAAGGCAAACGAAAAAGGAGATTATTTCCCGGTATGGGGAACATGTCTTGGACACGAAGAGCTTACGTATCTCACAAGCGGCGAAGTTTTACTTGTTAACACCAAGACAGATGGTTTTGCACTCCCTCTGAACTTTACCTCAGGTGAAAAATCCATTACGTCTCATGTCTGAGTTTTGCTGAGGGGTATTGTGTTTTGTTTGTGATAAATATGCAGGGAAGAATATTTGGGAGGTTTTTGATGATACTGTGTTAAATTCTTTCTTACTAAGTTGCCATGACTTTTTTTTTTATAAAGTCAGTGCAACTCTGTCACTTTAAAGCAGAGATGTGAGCACGAGCCACATGAAACTAACAGCAGTCAGCAAAAACATAGTTGTGGCTCCTTGAGTCAGTTGATAATTTGGACCTACAGAAATAATGTGGGTTTACATCCCTTTTTGTTACCAAGTTGAACAAAATTCATGGGTCCAAAACCTATCAAAGTCGAAGAGCAGGTAATTTTAAATTTTTCAAATTGCATCTTTCCTAATAATGAATATTAGCATCGCTGTCCCGCTTGTACAGGGTTGAAATCAGAGAGATCCCATAAGATAGAGTTGTGCCATTCAGCAACATTGGTAAAATGTGGCCTTTGTTGGTACTTTATAATTTAATTTCTGAGTAATCCATCTGTGGACCATGGAGCATTCACGAATTCTGTCATTTGTACTCCTTGTGAATGGAAAGGTCATTGAAATGAGTGGTAAAGAATGATGCTTATTTTAGTGAGAACTTAAGTAGCAAAGTTGGCTCCTCTCTGGGTCAAGACTGGAAGACAGTGGTAATAGTATATTGGAAACCTGTCATTTCACTGATTTTTTTTCCTTGCAGCCTATTCTAAAATCATAAAGTTATACTACAGAAAAAAGTTTACTTTAATACAGTATTGTATTAAATTTGTCTCCTGTTCAGTTATTAGTCCATCTGTTAGCAACTTGGGTAAAGGACAATATCCTTTTTTCATTTTTCTTTGTAATAGCTGCAAAAAACAGTAGATTATTCAAGAATTTCCCTGGTGATGTATTACATGCATTTGCTACTGAGCCGTTGACATCAAACTTTCATATGTGGAGCCTCTCCATGGAGGTATTTGATCATTTTATTTTCTCAAACGCATTTGCTCTGTTAAAACTAGAAATAAATGAGCAAATAACACACCTTTTTTTTCTCCCCTCCTTGACACAGAATTTCACCAAGAATGAAAAACTTCGTAATTTCTATAACGTTCTGACCACTAACACGGATGGTGAAGTGGAGTTTATATCTACCATGGAAGGTAGGGAAATGAATTTCCTTTGTAAACTGTGACTGTAACAAACCAGTTCTTTTGAGGTGTTTTGACATTGATGTAATTTGTACCGTGAGCTTGCTGTCAGAATAGCAGGGTGAGCATCAGCCCTGCCGGTGCTCTGGCTGTGAGGAACGCACTCTGTTTGCATTTTGTCTTTTGAGTACATATCTGAGAGCCTAATTAATGACTCCCCTCACCCACTTGTTCCCCTTCCAGATATGCTGTTACGCTTTAGCATGGTAGGAATATTTGAGTGCTGTGGTGTGAACTGCACAGTGCTCGTCCTGTAGCCCTTTAATCCCTCTGTGGTGCGATGTGTCTCTGTTGCACCTTGCTTTCTGTCTGCTTACGCTTCCATTCTTGTGATGCTCTGTATCCACTTGCTGTTTACGGAAAGAATAATTCCGAGTACTGAGGTAGCAGCGACATACCTCATTACTTCAGCAGCAACGCTGGTAATTGCCCTCCTCCAAAAGCCTTTTGCGTTACTTATCTTGCCTTGTGTGTGTTTTGCGCCAGGCTTGCTCAGCTCAGGAAACAAGTTAGCTCTTTAGGGAGTGGTTTATCTCAATCAGTGCACTACTAACAGTTCTGCAGTAAGGCCCGGCTTTCGGCCCATGGGATTCTTCCGTACGGCAAACTGGCTGTCCTCCAGAACAGAGGAACAGCAGTTTGATCAGAAAACCTGATTAGGCTAATGACAGACATCTCCCGTGCCTGCAAGCGGTTTATCATGGAGCAGTCATCAGCTGCTGTAAGAGAGTTAAGGACTGGCTTCCCCTTGCGCGTGTCAGGCCTGGCACAGAGCAGATGGGAGCTGCCCCTGGATTGACTGGACTTTCAGGAAGATCCTAAGGCTTGGATCTGACCCATGGAACTGCCAGGACTACTCCTTGTGGCTCTGAGTATTTTAGGTTGAGTGATGTTGGCTGTAGATAGGAAGTTTTGCGATCGATACATTTGTAACATTATTTTTTAATATAGAAATATTAATTCTGAAATGAATAACCAAATAAAAGCGATGGACAAAAATCTTCTTGCATGGAATGCAGCCCTTCTTTTATGATACCCATTTTTTTTCCTTCAGTTCTGCTGTGACTTTTAACAGAGTTTCAACTTGCTGTTTAAGATTCTGTGAAACTGTTGATGAGTGAAGTATTTTTATAGCTTATCCTTTGAGTTTCTTTTGCAGTAAGACTAAGCATATAATTCTTAAAGCGTAGACCTTGTTTATGTGCTTTGTGTTTGTTGCAGCTTATGAATACCCGATTTATGGTGTCCAGTGGCATCCAGAGAAAAACCCTTTTGAGTGGAAGAATTCGCCTGCCATTCCACATTCTCCATCAGCTGTAAAAGCAGCCTATTATATAGCTGACTTCTTCATTAATGAAGGTAAAAAAGTTTATTATCTATAAATGTCAGTTTTTAGAGTGAAAGGTTAGTGAAAATCTTTGAAGAAGACAGAGCTCTTTTTCACTTGTCAAAGTTCAGTACCTCTTACTGCTTTCTGAGAAGATTACTCTGTGAACTTTGTAGGATTATAAAAAACCAAGGGATACTAGAAATAGAATGGCTTAGTAAAAGTGACAGCAAAAGGCCAGGCATTCCACAAACTCTTTTCAGTAAGCTGGCTCAAAAGTCTTGTTTGTGCTGTGACTTTCTACCATTTTGAATGATCACTGTAACATTTTTAGCCTCCCTTACACAAAGACAATTAAACAAAAAAAATACGCCATTCATAATTCCAGGTGTTTCTTCAGTTCCAAACTGAGTTACAGTCAGTGTATTCTCAGTTTTGTTTGCAAAATATCTGCACCAAGATTATAAATACTGGTTGGGCAGTATGTGGATGTATCAAAGGGGTGCAATATAGTGCCCAACAGTTGTATACTATAGACAGCACAAGAAGTTTTTGAATTTTACAGAGCTTCTAATTTGTTTGTTTATACCCTAAGAAGCTGGAAGTGACTTAATGTGTAAAATTTTGATAATTTATGACACTTCTGGTCTATTGGCTATAAATAAGCAGGATATAAATACAAGAGTGTTGGAAGGGATCCAGCTCACTTCATTCCTTTATTTATACTTACTAAACCATTCTGCTGAAATATCATTTTCATATTTTAAATTGACTATTTCTGAAATTGTCTTACAAGATCGATTGGGACTATGAAGAACATAATCAATAACCTAACTGAGTTTGGTCTCTAGATTTCATCTCTAATCAAGAGAGTCACCTAATGGGAGAAAGCAGACAGTGATTTAAAGAAATACAATTTGTGCTGACCTGGTCAGTGAGGGTGTAGAAGTAAAAGTTGTGCTTCGTACAAGTTCAAGGCTCTTTTGCGTAATGTAGTCCTACTCCCGTTTGTGAAAAGGTAGCAAAATCACATCAAATTCTTTGTCAGTATCCATAAGTTTCCTGTACTTTAGGGATTTTGATAGGGTACTTACGAGAGACTAAGACAAAAATAAAGGGGAAAATAGGAGAAAGTGTAGTATGAGTCTGGTTTTTTTCTAATACTAGAATGCAGCATGTTTTCTAGGGTTTTTTTGCCACATTCTGTATCTGTCTGCACACTGTATTACTGGCAGAAGCAAGGTTGCACAGGCCATTATCCAAGTAAATGTGACAAAATAAGTGCCTGCTCTGCTTGTAAGTCCTGTTGAGACACACACTGCGTGTGACACACAAAAAAGTTGCTTTTGGACCTTCAATGGTAGTAAAACAAACTTGTGTCAGGCAGCTGTATGTGTCTACCCCCCATCTCATATAGCAAGTCATGAGTTATTCTCCATTACCTCTCCAATCTGTGTACAGCTGCTCCTACTGAGTACTTCATATCATTACGTTGCAAAGAGTAATTGATGCTTTTAGCTAATGTAAGGCACAGTGTCTTCCTTAACTTTGCAAATAAACCACAGGGTGAAAAATGTAAACTGCTTTCAGCTGCCAAAAGTATACTTATCTATGGCCACTTAATAACTAAACCATTCTAGTGAAATATCATTTTCATATCCATCCATTGTTAATTTTGTGGAGAGTTGTCAACATGATAAACCAGACGAGGATTCAGGTTTTGTTGCCCTCACCAGCACAGTCCAGGCTAACACTGCAGCTTTCAGTAGGCTGATACTCTGATGCGTTTCATTTAGTGTTACAAGTACTGGTATCTCTGGTAGGTACTGCCAATATTTCATGGATAAATATTTTTTTACAGTATTGGCTTTAAATTAGTAATAAAATTTCTCCCTCCCCTGTGAGAAATTGGACGTAACACCCCCGTAATAAAATACTGCTGTAACCAGCTTTCTGAAGATGTATCTTCACCGTTCTTCAGATAGTAGTTACTGTAATTCTATTTGCTGTTATGCTACACAGAATAACTTACTTCGCTGAGAAAGATACTGTCAAAGAGGGTAACAGTGAAGTGATCTGTACTTTTATAATGTTTTACAGCCCGGAAGAGCCTGCACCGTTTCCCCAGTGAAGATGAGGAAACAAAAGAATTGATTTATAATTATACTCCAATTTATACAGGAACATTTTCTTCGTTTCAGCAAATCTATTTTTTTGATTGAGCGTCGTGTCAAAGGTGCAGTGCTGCTATTTATAAATGGAATTATTTGCCAGCATTGCATAATTTAATCTGCACGTGACAGAAAGCCAGAACAGTTCTCTTCCTTTACAATGATTTATCCTGTGTTTCTTCTGTGCTGTTGGACCATTAATATAAAAATTTACATTCAATAACTTAATAATTGTTGTGTATCACATAACAGGCAAGCTACAGGAAAAAAAAAATTTTTCTTCCAGGGAAGAGGTCTTGATTATGCTTATAAACTGGGAAGTAACCAGGTTATTACAAGGAAAAACACTGTATTTATATGTTTTAAAATGTGAGAGAGACCTTGTAAAATGTTGTGGACTCTGATAGCGCTAGAGGCTTCAGTACATTGCTTAGTAAAATCTTATCCTTTTCAAATGATTTAACAAATGAGATTTCTGATCTTGGGTTTGTGGAAAATATGTGTATGTACCCAAGTTCTTGACAGGGACTATTTGGTCATTTGAAAAAATGACCAATGTAGTAAGGAGGTATGAGAGCAAAGAGACATTTTTACCTAAAAAGCACATTTATATCCATTTGTGAAGCAGTTTCTCATATACACTAAACGTTGTTTGGAGTGCTTATGTCTTGTGACGTCTACATAAATACGAGTATGCAGTGTAAACTGGGCATTGCAAATATCAGGTAAAATAAGTAAGTTTGGAGGGCACAGTTAAGTGCTGATTCCACTTTCTGTTCTTTTCAAATTCAGTTTTATATGTCCTCCAGGAATTTGTCTAAGAGAACTGGAGTCAGCAGACAGATATGAGATGCAGACGCCCATTGTTTTCTATTTAAAAGAATGTAGACCTTACTGTTTCCTTTACATAATCTGGCTTTTCCTGTAGCTACTGGTAGAATTCTCACTTTGAGTCCAGAGGTAGTTTGGCATTACCTTAGTAAAGACAGTAGTTTCTTTCTGTCTTGTTGGATATTTTAATGCAGCTAGAAATCAAACAGCAGATGAATGTATATGAGAAACCTGTTGATGTTGACATAATGTGATAACAGCAGTTGCATTCAATACACTGTGATACCTTTTTTCTTTTTTTTTTGTCTTTGCTTTACTGCACATTTAGTGAAAATTTTGCTCAGTGGTTTTGTGTGATGTCCAAAAAGGAACTGAGATGAGACAATCAAATACAACTCTCCTCTATTGCACAGCTTCCAAACTCTCTGAACATCAGTGGGGATTTGGAGTTTATGAAGAATTCAGCTTTGTACCTCAGCTCTGTTTTGTAGTACTTTATATGCTCAAGTACCATATCTGAATAAAGCTGGTACGTTTCTCAGGTTTTTCAAGTAAAGGACTCTCTAACTTGTTCTTTATCATGAAACAACTGCCTAAGAGAATGTGAAATGCATTAGTTAAAAAACTATAAGGAAACCTTAACTGTGACTACCAGAAAGACACTACCAGGTAATGACAAGCGTAAAGACGTGATATTTCAGATTACTTCTACATTTGTCAGATCAGCTAAATTCAGTAAATGGAACTCTTTTTTTAATATGGGGGACTTTATTATATTAACTGTATTAGCTGAGTGGAACCAAGAGTAAAGAGAGGATTATGCTCTACAGTTGCTTATAAGTGTAGTAGCTGAGATAGTTACAAACCAAGTCGTCTTCTACTTATTCACACTGAGTTCTTTGGAATAGCCCCAAGAACTTGCCTAAGTAAAGGATGGCAGTATTTAGCTTTAAAAACAGGGATCAACCTTGCAAGTGAAATGTCTGCTAACTGCAAAGGGTAGTAATTAGTTCCTAAGTGTGCAACTGTAAGGAATATTGTGTGTAATACAATGAGAGAGCAGTGATTGTATTATGAATTTGTATGTGTCTTGCCTTTATATTCTTTATCTTGTAAAGCCTTGTTTGATGGCACCAATGATTTTTCTATGATACATGAAATAAACCTTTATTCAAGCAGATGTGTGGTTTTTTTCCCTTTTAGATACCATGGATGGAGCGTTAATAGTCATTGTCTTTTTATTTCCATCTGTGACAGTCACAAATCAGGAGGCAACTCTAATCTGTGTCCACTTCGTGTGGTCATGTCAAGAAGTCAGGTCAGGGTGAGTGAGGTCCGTGGCCCAGCACAGACATACCTACGGCACAGCTCAGGCAGGAACCCCACTCTCAGAGCCTGAGCTTAATGCAGCTGCTGAACCAAGGGGCAGAAGCTTTCAAGGCTGCCCCCAGCTCGTTCTCATGTGGTCCTGTCACAGCAGGCTCATCCCAGGCACAGTGTCAGAGCAGCCAAACCCCTGCGAAGGTGGGAAGGGGTTGCAGAGCCAGTGGGTGCCCTCAGGACTGCGAGAGCTGCAAGCAAAGCAACTGCTATCTGCAGTGTTCAGTGAAATGAGAACTTCTGCCTGTTCCTTAGAATACCTGATGTGTTCCATCAAGTTCTCCTCTAGTCAGAAGCAAACTCTAGGAACCTTGAATCCACAAACTTGAATATAAGAAGTTCAACCTAAACATGAGGAGGAACTTCTTCACTTTGAGGGTAGCAGAGCCCTGGAATAGGCTGCCCAGGGAAGGTGATGGAGTCCCCTTCTCTGGAGACATTCAAAGCCCACCTGGACAAGTTCCTGTGCAAGCTGCTCTGGGTGAACCTGCTTTGGCAGGGGGTTGGACTAAATGATCTCCAGAGGTCCCTTCCAACCCCATGTGATTCTGTGATTCTGTAACATCACTTGCCCAATAGAGGGTTTAAAAAATCTGTTTTCAAGAAGTTTCAGTAGACCTCCTCTCTGCTCTAAGTGATTTACAATATGGTTTTTGATTGTTCAGACAGAACTTGTAACAGTTTTTAGGATTAATGCTGGAGGGAGAAGAGGAGGAGCCTGTGACTGTACCCTCGGCGTATTCAGCGTATGACTTATGAGCCTGATCATCTTGCTTCCTGCTGTGTGGGGGAAAACATCCACTGATCAGCAAGGTAAGCCCGTGTGTCTTGCAGATTATACTAAAACATCTTTCAGAAGGAAAAATTTGAAATGGTTTTCTCTTTGTACTATTCTGTTTTTACCACTAGATGGCCCACAAGAACCAGTATTTTATCCAGTTTTGCAATCGAGTGTGGTGTCCAGAAAGTTTAAAGCAACATGTTGAATAAGATGTTTACTGTACTGTGGTATTTACTTATGTACCAGCGTATTTGGGATGTTGGGGAAGAAGAAGACAGAATAAAACTGGAATCTTATTGGCATAACTGGCCAGATTGGCAGAATTGCAGGAGAGAAATGGAGAGTACATGATCATAAAATTAATTCAGCTGGCATTAAATTTTGATTCCGGTGAATATTTAAAACATTTGAACATTAGCTGGAGGCGACTGGAATGACAGCCTATTTTCATGTGGTTGTTCCTCCCCTGTAGCTACAGATTGTGTCTTGGTTCTTTTTTCTGTAAATATGAAACTCGCTCATGCAAAACAGGACAGCTTAGGTGGGAACAACTGAGAACCTGAGCTCAGAAAACCTTTGCCTGGGAGGCGGGAAAGACCAGTTTGAATTCCTTCAGGGAAGGAAGAAACATCCCGAGTTAAGTACTGAGTTAAAGAGGGAGAGCCTAACCCACAACCTGACTTTTTGGGGAAAAAAAATGCCCGAAAAAACGCACCCCAAGCCCCACCGCTTTGGGGCTGACCAGCTCTGTGAAATTCCCTAGCAAGGTAGTGGGTCCAAAGTAGAGATTAGTATCTGAGCAGACCACGACCCTGTTCCCACCTCAATGCTGACAAGCTTATTTGAAGGCTAATTTTCAACATTTTTTCATCTCCTCACCAGTGCCACCTTATTCACTGCTGTGGGTGCCATTCAGTAAAAGGATATTGAAAGCTGGACCGCGCTGCGCTTTGGGGCAGATTTCCATAGAAGTTAGCAGCCTGTTGGGGAACGGAGGCTCTTTTTTTTTGGAACAGCAAAGTATAGGGACAGTTTGAACAACCAGGAAGAACAATAATGACTAGTTTCCCAGTTGTGCATTATCCCTGCATTGTCCTAATGAGGCAGGAGTCCTGAGGGGAGAGACATTGCAGATTTTATTTTATTTTTAGCTGGGGTTGTTGGTTTTCTTCTTCTGTGGGGTTCACTGTAGGCGGTGGTGGTGATGTCAGAAAAGCTCTGGGAGTTGGCTAGCCTTCAAGTCCCATTAAAGTTTCTAATTGCCTGTCCAAATTATTTTGGTTTGAGTACTTACATGGAAGACAGATTGACAGATACTGTGAGGTGATTGATTACCTTCTCTCGTTAGCCTTGTGTCTTTCCCCAGGGCAGGCCTTTTTCCTAATCCAGGGCTTATTTATAGGGCAAATAGCAAGGAATATCCTGCCCAGGGCCACCTGTCGACCAGGATACCATTCCAGCTTTCATCACTTCCTCATAATGTTAATATTTGTTTCGTAACGTAAGCAGTATGTTTTAAGAGCCAACTTTCTCTATGAGTTCCTATATAGCCAGAAGTTTCCTTTCATCCAGAAAGTCCAAACCATCTAAAAATAGATATCACTATTTGAAGGACCATTTGAACAAGGCATTTGCTTCAAACTTAAGCAAAAAAAACCCCTTGAGTTCTCTTCTTTGTGATTCTCAGAAATGCAGCGAACAAACATCCCTCACAACCAAGCTTTCTCTAAATGAAAAGCGAAAAGCCAACAAAAGAAAAGGCTGAAGGGAGTAAATTCTAGCAACTTTTGCTTCCCATCATCAAAGCAATTGGGTTGAGTCCTATTAGCCTGGGGCTACGTACCTCCCAAGCTTCCGTGTATGATCTGGTCTGGAAGGTGTTTCTCTGTGTGCAGTTACACAAGTCCAAGAGCTGATTTTATACATGTGTAATTTCTTACCATTTTCCTGAAGAGTAGATCAGCAAAACCAGAAAGCCTAAAATAGCAAATTTTCTAGCTAGGAGCACATTAGGAAATTAGTTTCTCTCTGTGACCTTGAGGCACCGGTATCAACGGGTTGTAATCACCTTCTGAGTTCAGCTTCAGAGCAGGAAATTAAAACTTCACATACCTGTGCTTCACTGGGATTTACTCAGCAGCTCTCACACCAGGCTGACTCCTCGGGGCCTGCTTTTTCAAAAGACAACACGATGTATTATTGTGACCAATTACTCCATTATTGTTGTTTTTATTATTATTATTACATTAATTATGAATTGTTAATACTGTTGTTACATTTTATTAATAATAATGTTAGTATTAGCGTTACAGAGGAGAAACAAAGTACAATGAAGAGTTTACAGATGATTTCTGAGATTTTTCCAAAGAGTCCCCGGCAGAACGGAAACATTCCGATTCTCCCCCTGGATGGAGTTAGTCCTTGCAATCCTTTTGGGCTTCCAAATTAATCACTAGCATTTATACCATTGGACTACTGATGGAGTTTGATAGAGGCCACTTGCAGCCTCTCAAAGCAGATCTAAGCATGTCTTGTACTTCCAGAGGAAAAGAGAGAAACCTGAAGAACCTTATTCCCTGATTTTGCCTTAATTTGAGGAATTTGTGCTGATTGTTTCTCACTAGTATTTGCAAGAAGCATCTCAGTCCACCCTTTCAGCCAAGAGTACCAGTAAATCTTTTGTCTCTGGAGTTCCACCCACAACAGTTTTGTTTGTTCTTTGTGCTACTGAGCTGAAAACAACATTATTTTCCTCTTACTAGAAACAGAAGCTGGTTCACCCTTCGTCCCTAAGCTCTGAGCTTTCCTTCAGGTTTCTCACCCCTCCCGAGGATGAGTTTGAACACATCCTTGTAGTTTTCCTACTTTGGCTCCTGCAGCCCATGCTACTTTGCAGCTCCTTAGGGAGCTTAGTTACTGTTCCATAACTTTATTCTTAACTGTCAATGCTCTTTCCCTGCCTTAGTTGTATTTCCTTTCCTAAGAAAGCCGTTCAGAATCAGTCAGCAGTTTCCACTTTATTTTCCACACCCATGGAATCTGAGACACATGAAATGACCGAATCTGGACTCACTTCCAATTGTTTTAACCGGAAGAGAAGTGAAACTTGCGCTGTGGATATAGCATGGCTTTTAGCCACACCTTAGTGGCAGCGAGCAGGAAAAGGTTCTGGTACAAATGCGAATGTATCTTCGTACATAAATTTTATTTTAAGAGAAGCTGATTCCCATCACATCAGTGTGGGGAACACCAAACCAGGCAATAACATCTATTTCGAACAGCAGGGATTTCTGGGCATCTTTCATTTCCTCGAATTCCTCACTTGAGAATTTTGATAGCGGAGTCCAGGCTATTTTATAATAAACTACCTTTTTGACAACCGTTCCTGCAAAGGCTCAGTGTAGGTGGCGAGGGTCACACCAGGGGTGTTTAACACACTGGGTGTTAAACCCAGTGATGTCTCCTTTTGTGGCTTGGCTCTCTGTGGCAGTCAGGCTGCAGCACTGCCTGCGGGAAGAATGCAAGTCATGTGGCAGATGAGGTTTGACAAGTCAGGGTTTCACCAATCACACCTGGTCTGTCACGTCTCACTCACACTTAAGCAATGTAGGAGAGTTTCACTTTCCTAAAAGCAGAGCAGGCCCGAGGCTTGTATTTGTGTGTGTGCACAAAGCATGCCACCTGTTTGTAGCGTTCACGAAGGACTTCACGTGATACTCAGAAAGGTCATAAGGTGCCAAATAGGGTTCTGTCTTCATTCTTGATGCTCTGAGGGCTGGAGCACCTCTCCTATGAAGACAGGCTGAGAGAGTTGGGGTTGTTCAGCCTGGAGAAGGGAAGGCTCCAGGGAGACCTCGGAGCCCCTGCCAGTCCCTAAAGGGGCTCCAGGAGAGATGGGGAGGGAATCTTTATGAGGGAATGGAGCGATAGGATGAGGGGGAATGGTTTTAAACTGAAAGAGGGGACATTCAGGTTAGATCTTAGGAAGAAATTCTTTCCTGTGAGGCTGGTGAGACAGTAGAACAGGTTGCCCAGAGAAGCTGTGGATGCTCCATCCCTGGAGGTGTTCAAGGCCAGGCTGGATGGGGCTTTGAGCAACCTGCTCCAGTGGGAGGTGTCCCTGCCCATGGCAGGGGGTTGGAACTCAATGATCTTTAAGGTTCCTTCCAACCCAAACCATTCTATGATTCTTCATACGAGATAAAATTAATACCTATGTAGCACAATGAAATTATTTCTATTTAGAAATTGTATCTTGTTATCCAAATAAATGGGATATTTTTCTCTTCTGCTGCTTGGGCCCTTGACAGGGTAGCAGTGCTTCCTCTCCTGCTCACCTTTTCAGTTTTCTGTCCATACCCCCATGTTGTATAAAGAAGTGAAGGGCCAGGCTTGCAGAGTTGACATCAGCCCCGTCCTCTGCTCCATGGCTTTCCCTCCCAGCAGCAGATGTGCTTTCTTACTGCTGCCCTAGGGTTGCCTGGTCCAAGAAGGATGGTAGTGACCACGATAAGCATGCCGTGCGCTCCGCTGGAGGTGAATGCTCATCCATGCGGTGGCATTGCTAACAAAACCAGTGTGTATTTTGAATTCCCAGACATTAGCCTATTTGGGGCGGTGGGTGACACAAGGCAGATCTCTCCTGGGATCAGTTGTCCCCAGGTTGAGGAGTGGGAGCATGTTTATACCGTGCCATTAGGGCTAGGGTTTACTGTGAGAAGAAAACAAAATCCTGTAAAAAACCCCCACAACTGTCTTTAGAACAGAACTTGATTGTCCTACTCGGTGTTTAGTTACGAGGCAGATGATCCTGTCTGGGAAATGAAGGGGTAAACTGACATTTTTCCCATGGACTTTGCTGCAGCCTCTAAATCACTACCACACATCATTTTTATTCCTTTTTTTGCACAGCTTATCTAATGCTAAGATTGCCATGAATTCATGGCATGTTTTTAAACTCACGACTATAATATTGAAGAATATAATCCAGACAGATGGATGATTAATTATATGAGAAGTAATTAAAAAGAAACATGATCTCATACTTTCACAAGTAGCAGGATTTTTGGTAGTTGTCTGGTTCTCTGTGTCCTGTATAACTTATTGATAAATTATAGTCCAGATACCAAGACTTCAAACCATACAAAAAAAATTAAAGAGTTTCATTTATGCAATTTAAAATTAGACTGGAGTACTAAAAAAATAGAGGCAATTAAAATTTGGAATGTCTCATCTGCCTGATTACACATCCAACAAGATGCGTGACTGACACTCCTCTCCAATCTTCATTTATTTTTTAATATTAAAAAACTCCTCAGATGTATATAAGCCATCTGCTGTTCTCAGAGTCACTGAGCCTTGCTCTATTATGCATCTGCAAAGCGTTTTCATTTGATGCCATTAACTATGGAAATTTGCGCATGAAAATTTCCAGTAGAAAAAAATGATGCTTTTTTAGGCATTTCTGGTTATGGCCCAATCTTTTTTCCTCTTTTGTCCACAACTGTTCAATTTTGATCATTACAGCTGAGTTGCAGACTGCTTTGGTGTGAGAAATAACACCGGCCGAGTGACAACTGCGTCCTTCTCAACATGTCTGGGCCACCAAATGTCTTTATTTCCTCAGTGCGCTGCAGAAATCTCCACCTGGAGATAGGGCCCTTGCTCAGCCAGTGGACTATAGAGCAGCCTGGAGCCTAAATCGACATGTGGTGAGCATCATGGTCTAGCAGTGCCAGTCTAACAGCAGGAGGGGGTGACAGCATGTGGGAAGATTCAGGTGGAGGAGGAAGCTGTCTTGGACTACACAGATATCAGGCAGCCCTGGGAGCGATTCGCCTGGGCAAACGTGCCAGTTGGCCACCTTGACACCCTGCTTCACACCCTCCATCACAAGCTGAACCATGCCTTAATGCTGTCCTTTCCCGCCCCAGAAGAATCATAGAATTCTTTGGGTTCGAAAGGACCTTAAAGATCATTGAGTTCCAACCCCCCTGCCACGGGCAGGGATACCTCCATTAGACCAGGTTGCTCAAAGCCCCATCCAGCCTGGCCTTGAACACTTCCAGGGATGGGGCAGCCACAGCTTCTCTGGGAAACCTGTTCCAGTGTCTCACCACCCTCACACTAAAGAATTTCTCCCTGAGATCTAATCTATATCTCCCCTCTTTCAGTTTATAACCATTACCCCTCATCCTATGGCTCCACTCCCTGATAGAGTCCCTCCCCATCTCTCCTGTAACCCCCTTTAGCTACTGGAAGGCAGCTCTAAGGTCTATAAGTAAGGGCAAGGAGAGCCCATAGCCCTTCCTGGGCAGAAGCAGCGTTGGAAGGTGACGTGGGAGGAAGCCCAGACTGGTTTGGCTTCATCCAGACCTGCCACCCAGCTGGTGGTGGGCTGCCTCTCCTTTCTCTGCCTCCGTTTGCTTTCCTACCTACCGTGCCTTCTGTCTGCTGGAAGCTGTTCTACATTTGTACAGCAACAGGCGTGCTGGGATTTGCTGGGACAGCTGCTGGAATACAGCAAACATATGGAAATGCGAAGGAATACATCAGCGCCGTAAAAGAAACCAGCCCTTAGGTCCTGGACACGAGCTGAAGCAAGACACGGCAGTTGCAGTCGGTTAACACTGTGAGTTACATCAGGGCCTGGACTTCCCGGTTGACTCTTGTTTTTCTTGATTTGAACAAGTTCCTGTGGCTTTCAGTTGTCTGCCTTCCTGCCAGCTGCAGCTTCTGAAAGGTGGAGACCCTTAGAGATGGTTTCTTCTCAGCTCTACGGATCAGGACAGGGATGAAATGACAGTATTCAGCGGGTAGCTACCCTCTACCTTAGTTTGCTTCCATCAGCAAAACACCAAGAGAAGGCCATGCACGAGGGAAACAGACCCTAAACCCTCTGCCACAGGGAGCCCATTATGTAGCACCAATTTTGTGGGCCCCTTCAGGTCCCCTGAGGGAAAAAGTGGTGATGGGGAGGTACCACTCTGATGAGCGAGGCACGATTTCACCTTACCAAGCCCCATCACACCATAGAAATGTCTTCCTCTGAGGAAAGGTGGTAGCTGAGCCTCTGCCTGTGCATGTGGCACTGAACGGCTCCCCCTCTTCTCCATCAGTCAACCCATGCATGATTTCATCTCTCAGGAAAAAGTTGAGATTGAAACGTGCAGCTTCTCAGTTGTGAACCAATTTTCATAGAATCATAGAACCATCTTGGTTGGAAGAGACCTTTAAGATCATCAAGTCCAGCCAAGTTACCACTGAACCATGTCAGGCCATTCCCTATATGACTTGGGCTTCTCTTTACCTACAGCTGCACCAGCGCTTCCCATTCACGTTGCAGGAGAAGCCAGAACTTGATGGCAGCAACACGGAGCAGGGTGAGCCGGACACATCTGAAAAGGTGGAGGAGAAGTTATACAAGCTGATGGATGCAAAAGATTTGGAGACTATCCAAGTGTCTTGTTGGGTCCAGGTATATTTCATGCACTCCTATTTTCCTCATGCTTTTCCCACTTTGCCATCTGTGTCTTGTACAACCCTCCCTCTTCCTCGTTCCTTGCAGAGACACAGCAGAAGAGCGCAGGGAAGTCAGCAAGCTGTGTGTGTTACTGGTCACACAGCAGTCTCCACCTCTTGAATTCTAGTGTTTGACAGCACAGAGGGCAGTACGTGCACTGCACGCAGAGTCACAGTTCCACTGCAAACTAAGAGAAGGCAACATGAGAAAGTAAGCTCTGTGTATTTTATTTTATATATTATATTATATTATATTATTCTCTTTTCTCCTAATGACCCTTTAGTCAAATCATTATGGTCACACCTTATCCACTGAATGTACAGAATGAAAGTATGAAACCAAGAGGACTGCTAATGCAGGCTGCCTGGCACATGCACAGAGAAGCACTCCAGTTTATGGTGGTCTCTTCCCAATCTGAAGAGAGATTTAATCCAGTGCAAGCAGTGTCTGGAGCTGACAGAGTATGCTGAAGCGATAGGCTGCCTGTCACTCCAGTGGGCATAACTCAGCTCTTGCTGTGGCTACGATTACAGAATCATAGAACCACAGAATTATATGGCGTTGGAGGGGACCTCTGGAGATCATCTAGTCCAACCTCCCTGCTAGAGCAGGTCCACCCAGAGCAGGTTGCACAGGAACGTGCCCAGGTGGGTTTTGAATATCTCCAGAGATGGAGACTCCACCACCTCTCTGGGCAGCCTATTTCAGTGCTCTGCCACCCTCAAAGTAAAGAAGTTCCTCCTCATGTTTAGGTGGAACTTATGTTCAAGTTTGTTCCCGTTACCTCTTGTCCTGTCCCTGGGCACCACTGAAAAAAGACTGGCCCCATCCTCCTGACACCCTCCCTTTAAGTATTTATAAACATTGATCAGATCCCGTCCTCAGTCTTCTCTTCTCCAGACTAAAAAGACCCAAGTCCCTCAGCCTTTCCTTGTAAGAGGATGTTCTAGTCCCCTCATCATCTTCATAGCCCTTTGCTGTACCCTCTCCAGCAGTTCCCTGTCTTTAATCATTGGTAATGATCTTGATTACTGTCACTGGGGCCAGTTTCAAAGACAGAGAACTTCCTGTCTGCAGGGTCACCCACAGCACACGCTGTACGGCATTAAACATGCCATGTCCAAGGCTCACGTGCCCCAGGAGCACTGAATTTAAGACTGGCTGTGCTAACAGTCTGTACATTCATACTGAACAAATCAAGGGCTGTTTGTTTACAGCCAGATCAGAGGTAACACTCACTACAAGCCAAACCCCCCAAAAGATTATGAAATAACTGGAAATCTGGGAAATATCCCAAGTCCTCACATGATGATCCCAAATGATCCCAAGCTGGATGGGGAGAAAGAACACATCCAGGAGCAATGGCCACACAGTAACCTGACACAAAGGATCCCCATAATTTAAATTCTGTTGCACTATATCAGCCTTTGTACTATATTTTTACAGTGCACCTCTTTATTGCAGTGTGGTTTTCAGCAGAGTCTTTTTTGTCTGCTTTGGCAAACCATTTAATAGACTCTTCTGGGTTTTGTTTGATTTTGCAAAAATAACAACAGCAAACCATCATAGCACGGGTCTTTGGTGAGGACAACAGGACCTCATGTGGTGTAGCAGCAGCAGGTACAGGGAATACTGTTGCTCAGTTACTTTTTGATCGAGCACTGTAAGTGGAAGCAAAGTCTGGGGACTGTCAGATTTCCTGACTATTTTTTTAAACTGCTTTATGTGTTCAGTAGCACTTTTAACTACAGTGCAGAATAATACATTGCTACTCGAGTCTCTTAACATACTCCATGGATTGTTTTGTGGTTTGTTTGGGCTTTTTAAAAAACTTCTCTCACTTTTCCCCCGAGGGAAAAAGAGACATAGATAAAAACTCAGTCCTGTAAATGACAACATGTTATTTTTAGTTCCTGAAATCATCTATGCTTAATTAGTTTATCCAGCTGAAAATGAAAGAGAAACCCCTATGCCCTACACCAACATGTGTTCATGTATATCTCCTAAAAAATTTAAATCCTTTAATTTGTCTGTAAAGAACACCATTAAAGTTCTTTATGAGGAAAGTGGCACAATCCTTTATACATAATCCTCATATTTAAAAAAAGTACAAATACTTTCCTCTTTATTTTAAAAGTGGGCAACTTCACCTCAACCTGCACACACCCATAACATGCCTTGAAAAACCTAAATGTAATGCAAGAATCTCACCTCAGAGCAACAGCTGTATTAAAGTAGAGTAAGTGAGCACACCTACTGAGGAAGCTGAGTCTTCATTCTTCTCCAGGAGGACAAAGACGTATCTACACACCATTAATTACTAATGCGTTGGCCCAAGCAGGTTTTCATCAGTCATTTTAAATGTCATTATAGAGGATGTGAGTGTTTTCAGAAGATAGCTTTTGGAGTATATATTCCAGGCAGATCCAGGAAGTCATCTGTATATAATTTGGAAGTAGAAACTCTATTTATTAAGGAGCCCCCACTTCCCACATACTGACTGATGTTATGCAAAATTATATGTCACACAGAGCAGACCGAGAGTTATAACAGCTACACTGGATGAACAGAATGAATCTCAAAAGGTAGGAAGCTGGTCTTGTGATGCATTATTCATGACTGGCCAAATTAACCCCAGAAGCTGGAAGTAGGGGAAGAATGCACAATTTATAGCTTTTTTTTACTCCCTGAAGACTCTGACTCCAATGTCACGTTTGCCCCACACATGATCTCCTTGTTTAAGCAACCTCCAGGAAGAGGTTTCAGGCTGATTAGATATTTCTATATTGTAGGTTTAAAAACTGGCATAGTTACCGATAAATGTATTTTGTTTTGCTGTAATAAACAATTGCTTCTGAGCAGGAAATAAGTAGTATGTTTTCTGATGAGGCTGTCGTTTTAATTTATTTGCGTAGTAAGTCATCCTTTGGGAATATGAACCGGCACTTCAGAGAAATGAGGACAATCCCTAAATGCATCAGTAATTTTGTTCTTCAGATTACTGCTCCAAGAAGTGCATTCCCTGGATAAGGGGGAGAGAACCCATCCATAGCCTTTCTAGACATACAAAACAAAAATATTTTAATATCTTGGAATTAGATTGCATCAAAACCAGGTCACGGCCCTTTTTTCAAATAACTACAGTAATAAGAGAATCTGAATATTCAAAATGCAAATGGTGCCTGACTTTCACATTCACTTTTACAAAGTTAACCTACAAGTCTTTTGCTGACAGACAAATCAAGCAGAATTTCTCCATCTTCTGTCATGGTGGAAAGACGTTAGAAAAGGACTTTTAAATTATGTGTAATTGTTCCTCATGTGTCCTGGATGGATTGTGTGCTTTGTGAGTTAACCAGGTCATAGAAAAAAAAAACCCCAAAGCCTATCTTTTTGATGCTTTATTTTCAGCTCTCAAGATGGTGTATGTGTGCCTAATTAATACATGTTTTTCCTTTAAATATGTTTTTGCCTTATCTAGATTTCCTCAGATACTCAGGAGCTGTCCATACTCTGAACTGTCTGAAGCTGCTGACTATGCTTCATTGAAAGACCAGGAAAGTAAAAAAAAACCACAGGATTTGGAAGTAAATTGTTTCACATTTGTCCAGCCTGACTCTGTGTTGGACTGAGATGCCCAAATTAAGAGCTTGATTACCACAAACCCCACACTGGAGCAAGAGAGACACAGTTCCCTTCCTCCTGCTCCTTTGATAATGTCAGGTGATTGGACTCCTAAATTTAGATATTTTCATATAAAAATGCCTAAACTTAAGTGAGACTAATCTATTTCTACTCATATATGAGCCATATGAGTCCAACTCATTGGTTTTAACAAACGTTTTCTCCAAAGTGACTTTAGCGTAGCTGAGACTCGAGGCATCCCCTGACTGGCTGTACACTCCAGGTCTCATAGATTCGCCAAGATTACATGTCTACTTCATTGTATAATTTATTCTAATGTAAAAACGTAATTTAGTCTTTGCTGCTGTGTATTATGAACTCCTGACTCAAGTCAAAATCATATTCTCCTCACTTATGGATTTTTTTTTTTAGGTCATCGTAAAATCCAAGTCTGATAATTAGGTGTATATTTTACACATCCATGACTGGAATTCCGTGTTACTCATCCAATTGTAAGTAAAGAATATTTCTTGCTACTGAAGTGAAAGAGGCAAAGAGATGATACTTTCTGGAGTATATAACACTCTGTGCTTCCAGATAATGGCAACCTACCAAAACCAGTTAAACACTGGAATGTAGCTTGTGGAATGTTCATGGGACAGTACCAAGTCAGGTTTAGATTACATGGTGCATTTGCAGTAAAACAGCAAAGTCAACTGTTAAAAGGAGATGTGTTTTGCAGTGTTTTGTCCTTACATATTATATATAATTCACAGATTTGTCTTAGCCCTCTGCAATGATTGATTCGGGGGGTTGGACTAGATGATCTCCAGAGATCCCTTCCAACCCCATATCATTCTGTGATTCTAGTGAGACCTGTGACATTTCACTAATATATCAATAAATGAGATGTGCTATTTTTTTCCCCTTCTGCTATATTTTAGACATAGCACTTTTAAGAGTGTGGTGGTATTTCTACTGCTAACCATAAGGTGGCATAACATGCACAGCAGAAGAGCAGTCAAACCTTCCTTTTAATATTCCTTTGTACATCATATTTCCTGGGAGATTACATTTTGATGGTGAAAGACAGACTGTAAAACTAGTTGAGCTTTCAGAAACCCTACACTATTGCAAAAGCAATGACAAAGATACATATTTGTGTGCATGTCTGTTGTGGTGCCTTTCATTGAAGCAAATGATGACTTTGAGTGTATTACTGCATGATGATGCTAAAAGTAAAATCACAATTTTTTTCCTTTTTTATTTTTAGTTTGCTTTCCACTATCAAGTTTTGCTTTTTACATTCTGCCCCTTGTAAGTCTGATTTATTTCTTTTCCCAAATCTCTCTTCCTTCGCAGGGCTATCTTCTCCAGGCTTGATTTTTTTCTTTCAGATTATTGTAATATGAAGTAGATGTGGCGCATTGAGAAAAGCCACAAGCCTAATGTCTTACTAACTGGGCAGATTAATAGCTGTGTCTTTTAAATCAGATATTTATTACACATCTGTAACTACATAGCTGAGTTTAATACTTCCCCAAACACACAACTTGCCTTAACAAGGTGGAGTCTTAGTTTGGACAAGAACATCTTTATAAGAGTGCATAAATTTAATAGTTCCTCATCACAAGAATGTCAGAACCAGGCACCAGGATGGGTCCTGGGGGTGCTCCCACGGGCAGGCAATGGGCTCCATAGGTGTTTTTCTGGTGACCAAACACACCAGGGGACATTCCCTACAGCAGTCTAGATACAGCCTCCTCTAAACTTCAGGGAAAATAGACTTATTTGAATTATAAGGCCTTTAGAAACCAATCCATGACTGTGAATATGTATGTGTAAGAGTGGCATAGAATGTTACTGGTTATCACACACCTGGGGATCTGGCGGCAACCTATAAGCCAGGTAGCTTTATTGGCTAAGAAAAACACCACGTTGCAGTGTGGGTTATTAATGTCAGACCAAGGGTGTTTAAACTAGTTGTTGGCTTGTGTTTGCCCCAGTGCTTGGGACTCTCTACCTGCTTGCCCCTCTGGCTCTGGTGACACAGATAGAGCAGGGTAAGAGCACCCTAGCGACCTTTTATAGAACAACATTTGGCAGGGCGGGCAACGCGAGGGAGCTGACTTGTTTGCTTGTGTGTAACACAGTTCTTATTCCAACTGTATCACGTGGTAGGAAATGCTGTAACCCTTCCTCAATTCTCTACTAATTGGGCACATACACAATGTTGTGGAAAAAGAGAAATTAGTTTACTCTTGGAATCGCGTCCGGCCAACTTACGATTCGGCTTCTGCGAGTCTGCTTGGTGCTGCCTTACAGGAGTGTTTTGAAAGCGTGGCCATGTATGGCTGGTGCGAAATAAGTAGGAAACTGGGACAGAAAGCTTAAAGAAGCGATATTGGGTCCTGGGGAAACAGGCAAAACAAGGAGCATCCTTTTTGCCTTCCCCATATTATTTATGCATGGCTGCTGTTTAACGAGACTCTCTTCAGAGCCTGCTGTTGGTTTTGGGAGGCAGTAGACCATGCAAGAGCAGCTACTCCACAAAGCTGTCACGTCCAGCACTGTGTTGTGTCACTGATCAGCAAATACGCATGTGGAGGCAGGAATTAAATCCAGATGTTTAATTTGTTTAAAATCGTAGAGAAACATTCAAACCATGACTTGTGCGAAGGAAATGGGAAGTATGGCAAGAAACCATCATTTATCAGCAGCTACCTCTCAGCCTGGGGAAAACAGGGCACAGAATCACAGAATGATAAGGGTTGAAAACGACCTCTGGAGATGATCTAGTCCAACCCCCCTGCCAAAGCAGGTCCACCCAGAGCAGGTTGCACAGGAACATGTCCAGGTGGGTTTGGAATGTCTCCAGAGAAGGAGACTCCACCACCTCTCTGGGCAGCCTATTTCAGTGCTCTGCCACCCTCAAAGTAAAGAAGTTCCTCCTCATGTTTAGGTGGAACTTTCTGTGTTCAAGTGTGTGCCCGTTACCTCTTGTCCTGTCCCTGGGCACCACTGAAAAAAGACTGGCCCCATCCTCCTGATACCCACCCTTAAAGTACTTATGAGCATTGATCAGATCCCCCCTCAGTCTTCTCTTCTCCAGACTAAAAAGACCCAAGTCCCTCAGCCTTTTCTCATCAGAGAGATGTTCTAGTCCCCTCATCATCTTTGTTAGCCTTATCTATATCTTCTTTATGTGCCCATTTTCACAGATCTGAATTCCCTCATTGTCCATAAAGCATATGTTAGTTTGCTCATGAACCTTCCGCAAATCAGTGAATCTTTCAGGCTGATCCCCAGTTATGGTTACAGGGGCAGTCAGAGCCCTGGCTACACCACTTCTTTAAGGCTGCCTCGATGACAGCACCCTCCACTTTCTGCAGCCCTAACCCATCAAACCTCTGACATGACCTCATGGTCCAACCCAACCCCCCTTCAGTAAAAGCGCTGTTCTGGAAGGCAACAACACAACCCCATCACTGTGTCGGGCACTAAAGAACAGGTTTCCATCAAAATGCTCAGCAGAGCGGGTAAGAAATTAATTTGTTTGCCAAAAACGTCCTGCTGACATGGGAGCTACACATGGAAGGAGCATTTTGCCAACTTGAAATTAAACTTTTTTCAGTGTACAAAAGAGCTCCCAGGTTGTAATTTGTTATAATTAAAGTAGATGAGGCTGATACTGGAAGGAGGCAAGCCAATTAGTTTGGGACGTCAATTTTTGTTTGCCGCTGTCAAAGTCTGTTAAAAGGAACTTGACAGATTGCTGGATTGGCTTTTTCGACCAGATAACCCCCGCCTGAAAGACAGGCAGCTGGGTGCAGAGAAGAATGTCTCGGTTGCCATTGAAAAAAGGCTGCACTTGCCAATGTGATAGAGTCATAGAATGGTTTGGGTTGGAAGGGACCTTAAAGGTCATCTAGTTCCAACCCCCCTGCCATGGGCAGGGACACCTCCCACTAGAGCAGGTTGCTCAAAGCCCCATCCAGCCTGGCCTTGAACACCTCCAGGAATGGAGCATCCATCTCTGTCTGGCTGTCCACAGCTCAGGGGCTGCGATATCATTGTCACTTTCTAGTACCAGGAAGAAATTCTTTCCTGTGAGGGTGGTGAGACACTGGAACAGGTTGCCCAGAGAAGCTGTGGATGCTGTGGATGTTGAAACTCAAGATGCAAATGTGGAGCCCAGCCCTGCACAGCAGCTGTGAACAAAGCAAGCCTGCACTCAAAGTTGTTGGAAAGAGACAAACCACTAAGTGTTTGGGCTAAAAGCTGTCATTTTGGGGGCAGGACTACAGGCTTTTGAGTGGTCCAGTTGTGTGTTCTCAGTTTTTAGACAAGAAAAGCTAGTCTTGTCACATTCTAACCAGCTGCTGTAGCTTCAAACTATAGTATCCCTATTAATAAATGGTAAATACCATCTTCTTAATAGGCTCTACTATCCTATTGAGAGAAAGCAGGTGTTAAATAAAACCAGGCATAATTCCCATGGTTTTGAAAATTATTTACAGTAGTTAGTGTCATATCTTGGCACTAAAAAAAAAAAACCCTTCAGCAAATCCAGGCTACGAACTGTTTCATTTCAGAGAGCTTCTTCATATCGTACTTGAACTTAAAAAACCCATTTGTTTCAATTTTTTGTGTCAAAAATATCAATGGATGGGAAAGAGATGGGGGCATCAGCCCAACCAATAATGCTTCCAGCAACACCTGAAATTGTAAAAAATCAGGCAAAAATCTGTTCATTTCTCAATATAGTTCCAGTTTTCAGGTCCAGAAGACATCAGCTGCTCTTTCATAAAACTGGTGGTACCTGCCTCAGTCCTTAATGAGTGTGTAAGTACCACATTTCTGCAATCGTGTCTCCTGTTTTGCTGTCAGTCAAAGCACCATTGCAAATCTGGTTCTCTGTAAAACCTGAATTAAGCAGAAACTTAGGGCGAGGAAAAAAAGTCTACAGGCTTGAAGGACAGATCTTCAGCTGTTCTGAGTTGCTGCAGCGTGACTTATTAATGCCACCAGAACAGTTTATGCCAATTGATAATCTGCTCTGAGGTTTCAGGATTGTCAGCAAATTCCGTTTTTCAGTACAAACCTAGTCATTTCCTGAAATTGCATGTTACAGTTAAGCTTAAGAAAACTATCCAAGTTTATTTAGGAAGCCAACACTTAATTCCTATGTAGCTGGCTGATCTGGGACTCACCTAACACCCTACACGTTGCAAAAATAAAGGAATTATTTCTCGAGGCTTCCTACAATAGGAATTAGCCAATATGTTCTACTATATTGGAGAACACAGCAATTAACATTCAAATCCAGTTATTATTCTCAGTGTTCCCCCCCCCCCAACGTGTACGGATTGATTGGTACTATTTTTTGTGTCTCAATTTAGGAAAGAACGACATTTTCCTTCAGCACTGCAGCACACATTTTGGCTTGTTCTAATGAAGACAAATTCCTCTCAATCAGGATCGTTCTGTTCATTAAGTGAGACAGATGGCAGACTGGCTGTATTGGTAATGATTCCGAGATTTTAAGTGTATTTGGGATATACTGGTTTGTGTTCCCCAGCTAAAATGCGATCGATATTTCAGATGGAAGAGAAATCAGGTTCTGCCTTTGCAGAATTTTTGTGGCGTGTACGCAATTCTTCATTAGTGAGATGAAACCTTGAAGGACTCACAGAAAGGCAGGGTTTAGACACACTCAGACAAATTTGTAGAACGTGGTCCAGCAGAAGTGTCTGTCTTGGTAGAAAATTAAATAAAACACATCCAAAGTGCTGGCAGAACAGAGTGTGGAACTGACAAGGATGTAACGCTCCTTCCCTTTCCCCCTGCCTGGTCCTGGTGTTAGTGCTGGGTTCAGCTGGAGGCCTTTACTCTGCCAGCCCATAATCATAGAATCATAGGATGGTTAGAGTTGGAAGGGACCTTAAGGATCATTGAGTTCCAACCCCCCCTGCCACGGGCAGGGACACCTCCCACTAGACCAGGTTACTCAAAGCCCCATCCAGCCTGGCCTTGAACACCTCCAGGGACGGGGCAGCCACAGCTTCTCTGGGCAACCTGTGCCAGTGTCTCACCACCCTCACACTAAAGAATTTCTTCCTAAAATCTAATCTAAATGTTCCCTCTTTCAGTTTAAAACTGTTATCTCCTATCTCTCCACTCCCTGATCAAGAGTCCCTCCCCATCTCTCCTGTAGCCCCTTTAGGTACTGGAAGAGGCTCTAAGGTCTCCCCAGAGCCTTCTCTTCTCCAGGCTGAACAACCCCAGCTCTCTCAGCCTGTCTTCATAGCAGAGGTGCTCCAGCCCTCTGATCATTTTCGTGGCCCTCCACTGGACCTGTTCCAACACGTCCATGTCCTTGTATTGAGGACACCAAAGCCGGACACAGTGCTCCAGGTGGGATCTCATGAGAGCCGAGGGGAGCTGTAGAATCACCTCCTGTGACCTGCTGGCCACGCTTCCTTTGATGCAGCCCAGGATGCAGTTGGCTTTCTGGGCTGCCAGTGCACGTAATAATTAATGCAGGGAAATTAATGCTGAAGTGTACAGCCCAAATGGGATTTGGTCATAGAAATTGTCATGCTAGATGGCCACATCCCAAACTCTCTCTGCTATTGAGAAAGTTGAAGCAAAGCAGCTTCTGGAGACTGTCAGACACTGAAGGGTGCTAAGATATCCTGAGCTCTGGAGCCGTCACAAACACAAGAGGGCTGCCGGCACTGCCTAGGTAGGCAGACATCATCACCATTTAAGGCATGATGTAAAGAAATGAAATAATCTCTCACGCTAAGCAGAAGTAAAATATTACAGAAGGAGATAAAAATGTTTTCACCTTATTAAAATATTACAGCTATAAAGCAATTCATGCCGTATCTTCCTCATGATGCCTCAAAAATGACATAATTCACATTAGTTTTGTGACAAGCTACCTGGTTTTTAGTGCTGAGTTCTTAAAGATAGAAAAAACCTGGTACTTTGCAGTCTTCTAGAATAGAGGGGAAAAGAGTGTATGAGGGAACGCACAAATACATGAGGACAGATGATGTTATCTTCATACGATGCATCCCTTTTTGGCGCTGTCTGACTCCACACACAAAGTTGGACCATTTCAGGTATATCCAGTCCTAGGAATACTAGGAAAGGGTTTTATTCTGTTGACTTTGTCTTAACGCTTACTTCATACTTGGTTTCAGGGAAGGTTGACCTGTGTTCAGGTTGTGTTTTCTCCAAAGATGGTGAGGTCTGTGATTTATTTAGCTGGGAAACAGCTGGATGCACCACAAGAGCCTTGTCACCTAAAAATCATAGATTCATGGAATGTTTAGAGTTGGAAGGGACCTTAAAGATCATCAAGTTCCAACCACCCTGCCATGGGCAGGGACACCTCCCACCAGACCACGTTGCTCAAAGCCCCGTCCAACATGGTCTTATGACAGACTTTACCTTCTTTGTATTTATTAGCATCCCCGTGAGGTTTGTATTGATAAATAACACAATCTTTAGAAGGTAAAGAATCAAGACAAGCCGCCTTCTAGCTTTCATCTGCTCAGACTTGAAAATACATGAATCAAGAGAAGACTGAAAATTTAGGATCTAAATGTTGTTGGACCAGAAATTACCAGCTGAAGAGTGTTTAGGATGCTGTTCAACATCTTTGTCGGAGACATGGACAGTGGGATAGAGTGCACCCTCAGCAAGTTTGCCAACGACACCAAGCTCGGTGGCGCAGTCGACACGCTGGAGGGAAGGGATGCCATCCAGAGGAACCTGGACAGGCTTGAGAGATGGGCTCGTGCAAATCGCATGAAGTTCAACCAGGCCAAGTGCAGGGTCCTGCACCTGGGACGTGGCAATCCCAGGCACAAATACAGGTTGGGTGGAGAATGGCTGGAGAGCAGCCCTGAGGAGAAGGACTTGGGGGTGTTGGTGGATGAGAAGCTCAACATGAGCCGGCAATGTGCACTGGCAGCCCAGAAAGCCAACCGCATCCTGGGCTGCATCAAGAGAAGTGTGGCCAGCAGGTTGAGATAGGTGATTCTACCCCTCTACTCTGTGCTTGTGAGACCCCACCTGGAATACTTGATGATCCTTTAAGGTCCCAGGGAAGCTGTGGATGCCCCATCCCTGGAGGTGTTTATGGCCAGGTTGGATGGGGCTTTGAGCAACCTGCTCCAGTAGGAGGTGTCCCTGCCCAGGGCAGGGGGTTGGAACTTGATGATCTTTAAGGTCCCTTCCAACTCTAACCATTCTATGATATTTATGAAGGAACTTCATGGACCTTTGTTGAGCTTCTGGTGGAGAGGTAGAGATACACATATCAGAAGTAACATACCTCCTGACAGTGCCGCCAAAGAAACCACAAAATGGGAAAGCGTAAAACCAGAAACAGGCCCAAAACCCTGATGAATTTTCCGCTGAATGCTGAGGCACAGAGGCTCTGCGGAGAGACGGAACTCTCTGGGGCGTATAACGGTGCACAGCGCTTTATATAGTAATTAAGAAGAAAGAAACAAAGTGTTCTGGTAAAAAGACTGCCAGTTCCCCAGAGAAAATAACTTTGTGTATCACTTTATGCTAGTGGTGACAGAATAGAAAACAAAATACCACAGAGTTACATACATGTTCTTTGTCTAGAAGTATTTACAAATAACTTTACAAATTTTTACACACATTTTCAGGTTTGCTTGTTTACTTTTAAATTAAGAGCAAAATTAGTCCCCAGAGGCTTCTAAGGCTTCAGTTGGTGCCTTGTACTGTACATTCATGTTTGGCTTCTTCCTGGGAGGGGGGAGGAAAAGAGTTTAAAAATGTGCAAATCACAGACATCTGAAGAGCCCTGGATGTACGGGTTCCTAGAGACCGACATCCATAGAGCGGTCATCCCACTTCTCTTCAAATCAGAGACAGATACCAGTGGTGGGCAAAAGAGGTTAGGAAAGGAGAAGGAGCCATATATGAATTGCAATAATTAGATGAGTACGTTAGTGCTGGAACATCTGGGTGAGAAGAGTCATAGATCAATTCCTACTGCACACAGCAGTTCAAACATTGCAAGGAGTGGACATTGTGAATTCTAAATACAGCATCGAAATGATCTCTTGTACACTGTGAGGGTTTGACTCCTGCTGCATATTTTGGAGTCAAAATTACTGTTTACTGACACAATTTTGACCAGGCACAGTATGATTCTATCAGTCAAAAAATACTGACTTTTTTGAGAAAGACGCACCCTTCTCCTAGTTTTCACAGGTTATTTTGTTTTCATGCCTTAACACTAAATGTTGTAAAAATATTGAAATTAAAAAAGAAAAAATTTACAATTTACAAGTGTCCATATAAGCAAATTATTCAAAAAATTCAAAATCATCTACAAAGATCTACGAAATAACGACGCTGATAATGACACTGAGCCTGTGGGAAGAACAATCCACGTGCCGTGAGAAACGGATGGTGGGTTTCTTCCAGAATGATGAGTCACAAGGTTGGTCTTTTCTTCTAAAATCTGTTTCTTCAGCTACAGCAGCAGAAGTCTTGAGTCCATGTTCATTACTTACTTCGACCTAAAAAGCAGAATATATGAATTACTTACAAATTAAAATCTATTCTATTAATCTTCTAATTTGCGAGCTGTAAATTCATACCAGCTGACAGGTTTGTAACTAATGAACTAAATAATGAATTAAATAAGGATAAAGCACCTCTGGTCACTAATTTCCTCAGCTGTAAGACCCACATTTAAGGTCAGGAATGAATGGCTGGGTAGAAAGGAGAAGTTTTGTATCGTGCATACCACAAAGGCTAAAAACATTTGGGGAAAAATCCCTCAAGTGGAGAAACGTGCCTGAAGCTCACATAATAATAGATTCTTTTTAGCATATTATATTTTAACAGCGTAAGATGTATTTTCACCAGGTGATAAAATTCAGACATGATGTGCATTTGAGCTGGACTGACTATTTATAGTCCTCACCACAGCCCCTCGCCTGCTGAATCTGTGTATTCTCACATTACTCCCTGTAAACACATTCACTTGTGTAATTTTGGGAAATCTATGATGGTCTTTCGTAGCAATTTTACAGTGGGTAGAGTCTCAGGAGAAGATACAAACAGGACAGGGCCACACAGACCCATCACAGAGAGGTGACCTCTCTCCTGGCAGAGTTTCTCAGACACTGAATCAGTCCCATGAGCAGCAGTACGCAATATCCCTAGAAGTGCTATGGACATCCCTACTTGGAATCAGGGATTCAGTGGCTGTCCAGACAGAGTTGCCCAAAGCTCTAGTAGCACTGGATCAGATGCACTCATCCGAACAGGAATAAGGCACATGTAAACTTTAACTTCTGCAAACCAATAATAATAATAATAACAACGATAAAAACCCTAATGCAAGCCAAAACAAAACCTTTTTTCCTTTTTCTTCTAATCCCCATGCTTGTCTCTTTTCTGTAGCGGTACATAAAGCAATTCTAATTACTACCAAGTGACCTGGCTGTTGATATTGTGCTTGAAACAGAAGAAAACACAACATTTTTCTTTATAGTCCATGTGCTTTAGTGCCAATGAGAACACGAAGATGTTTTTCCCACTCCCTCTGTTGTCTCCTGCCTTACACACATCTAAATAGAAACTATGTTCAGGGCAAAGATCCTGCTTCTCCTTGTCCTGTAGCCCAATGGAGATGGAGGCAGAATGAAGAGCAAACAGACAAGCTGTGATCATTCCTATTTATTTTCAATGGGCTCTGTTTAGTTTATCTATGAATGAAGTAAGGCAAACAGAAGTGGTGAGAAAAAGGGAAATATAGCCAAGCTTTCACCTATAAACAGCATCATGCAAATTTTTTCCCATGAGTTAAGTGGTAAGGATGGCAAAAGATCTGTAACCTTTGCTAAGGCTTTGAAAGTATTTAACAAGCGTTATTCGTGTTCAATTGTAAGAGAACAGAAATGGAGTTTTTCACAGCCTGGGTACCAGAAGTCACATTTCTTAAGGCTACTGTGGATTCTCAGACTATATATATCTGATACAGGTAGCAACTAACTTAATAAAAGAAGTCAAGAAATGTGATGTGCTGCAGAGAGAGAGAAGCATCTGCAAATTTCTGGCACAATCCACTGACCATTCAAATTGTTTCCAGCAATTTGGCTTTTAATTGACACTTTGGTCACTGGTAGGGTTTTTGCCCCCTGCTTAGGTAAAGATCCTCTCTGTATCTTTCAGTGCATAAAACCAAAACACCAATAAAGAAGAAAACACTATATAATTTCTCTTCCAGTTTTATATTTCTAGATGCAATAAGGAGGCCAGAGAGTGTCCTCCCAGCTGTACAAGAGTACTTATACATGGGAAATGGGAAGATGCCATTTATTCTCCAGTGTTGCAAGCTCACCAACAACCCCCAAATCCTTGGCCAAAATCTGCTGTCAAAGAACAAATTCTCAGATTCTTTGACTTTTCCGCTGCAAAACAAATGAACAGATTTTGCAGGAACACATACTTAAGTCTTTTGCGAAAATGTCTTTTTTTTTTCCTCTCCTTTAGTTATAGTAAGTTTGCTAAGAAAGTAATAAACATCTATTCACCTAATACTTTAAAATTAACCTCAATGCAGGTTTAGAGATGAAAATATTTTATGGAGAGGTGTAAATGCTGTAGCTGTGGCTTTCTTCCTCCTGGGTACCAATTTCACTTTTTCAGTCTCTAGCTACTTGTTCAGAATGGTCAAACTCCCACTTTATTCTCATCTTTCCCACAGAAAATGCCTCAAAATTGGCGTTTAATGAAATATTACTGAAAATGCAGATTCCAGTGTAGAGGGTGTACTTAATGCCACGTCAAACTGTTCATTGTTTCATTTTGTTGTCTTAACATGATATTTCTTCCTGTTCTAACACACGCCATCATGCTGAGATAGGGCTGTTCTCCTTTATAGACCTTCATAATCCTACAATGTTCACTCACTAATTTTGACTGAAATTTTGTCTGTCTTTATTTCTACAAACTGAGAGGTGCAGTATGAATAAAATATATTTAAAAAACATGCAAAAACCTAATATATCCACAAACAAAGTTCAGGTGTCAAGTGCCCCCTCCCCCGCAAAACATTTGTTTAGCAAGTGTCCACTTTAAATTAAACCTCCCAGTGCATGCACACACACGTACACCAGGAAAAACCTTCAAACCCATTTTAATTCTGTTAACTGGTAAGTAAAATACAGTAAGTCATTAAATCAGTTTCAGTCAATTAGCTGCACATGGATTTCATGTTACATTTAAGATGCATGAGAGGCCCAAAGGTAAATTTAACGACATGAAGCATCAGGGCAACAACTTACAAGCATCTAAGAAGAATTTCCCAATGAATATCTTCTGTTTTACCACTAATATTTTGAAATTTCATCTATTCGAAGTTATCTGAGCTTCTGCCAAAATATATGTACTAGCAATGTCTCCCCATACCTTAATTTATTCCAAATGAAATGAATAGATATGCATCCAAAATTATTCATTAGGTAGCAGAGTAGGAAGAGTTTATGAAAACATGTGATTTTCATGGTGGGAGCAAATAAGTGATGACAGAGGGATAATGAGCTTCCAGTGCAACTTTACAGATAGATAGATTTTAAGCTCGTTTTAAAACGAGCAGTTTTTCAGCAAACATTTTTCTTCCAGTAGCTAGACAAATGGAAAAGCTTCTGCTTTTCCATAAATGGGTTAATCTCATTATGGTTTATGCAGCAGCAGCAGCCATAAACCAGCTCTTTTCTTGCTAAAAAGTCAGCAGGGAAGCAATTCCATCCTTCACTGGGAGCCTCTCCTTGCGCTAAGCCAAGGCACGACAGGGCAGACACGGTGATATCGACTAATCCTTGCTTTAGCGGATATGTCATCAATGACAAAGTGTCCTTACGTGCCTGTTTTAGGTGGATTAATTTTTAATTAAGTCCTAATTATAATTAAATTATTAGTAACCTGATGCCAAAAATTATTTCAGGAGAAGGTTATCTTTCAGTCCAGTTAGAAGGATTAATGTGGTCCGGAGGACCAGAACCTTACCTACAGGCTTTACGGGCTTTAACTCAACATGTTCCTGGGGGGGCTGTCGGTAGGAGTATGTGTCAAGTCCGCCTATGAAATCAACTGAAAATACAACAGTTCCAGAAATGAACAAATGGAAATGAAAATATGTCAACTGAAAAAGAAATATGGACAAATTATGTTAAAAAAAAAAAAAAAAAAAACAAAAAACAAAACCAAAAGTAGTAAGCATATGCACAGCTTTGTATCCTAGATATCAACAAGTAGGTGAAAATGCTGTGGAAGCCACTTATGGAAGGCCCTGTGTTCTGTCTTTCTTGGGGCCCATTTAGCCCCGTGCCTGGCCAGACGGGCTACCAGTGGGCTGACCAGGCACATACACTCCTGCCAGCGTGCGAGCGAAAGGAGCATTGGCAGATCTGCAGAGTATATGAACGGAAACCACTGCGGGGTGATGTACCTGCTTCTCTGTAGGGCAATCTCAGCACATATTCCATAATTCCCTTTCGACTCCCTTTTTACAAATGTAGGCAGTGGAAATGGTTTGGCTTGTGAACCTAATCTCACCTAAACTTTTACAAATCTAGCAGGAATGCGACACGTCAAGCAAAGCCAATGGTGTGTCCCCTGAGCTGAGAATCAACAGGTGAGAACTTTATTTTTAAAAAACAGCAGCATCTTCTCTGGATGAACTTGTGGGGACAGGAAGCCTTTTCAGCATCCTTCTACTTTCTTTCAAGATGTCTGTCAGAAATAATGTGGGGTTATCTGCCCTTGAGAAGTTCTTCGTTCCTTCTATGGTTATAATGATTTTAAACTAAGACGTTTTAGTCTGTCTGTTGTATCTTGTTATTTTTGGTAAGATTTTAAGCAGCTTCAAGAAACCACACGTCCAAGCTATTATTTCTGTTGATTCAGAAGGGCTTTTTGCGGACTTGAGCAAAGCTGACAAATTCTCAGCACATTCTTTGGTCACGTGGAAAGCAACTGCCTTCATTTGTTTATGTATAGGCATATATCAAAAGTCCTAAGCAGAATTTAGGTCCTTACTGTGTTAATCACTGTATGAGCACCTAATAAGAAACAGCCTCCTCCCAAGCAATATATGCCCTAGGTAAAGAAAGAAAGAGTGTGCATCTGGGATGAGGGGATGGGGAAATGAGGCTTAGAGATTGAAGGACTGATGAAACACCCTCTGAAATCTGCGGAAATGCTCCCACTGATTGTAGTTGCCTCTCCTCCGGAGCCCAGGAAAGGGGTGGCTTAGCTGAAAACTGGACGTGATGTACTTCAATCACACAGCATCACCTCAGCCTCCAGACTTTTTCCTTAAAATTGTCTGAGCAGGACATAATGCTGAAGAGCTAGCCCAGCCTGAGCACCAGCCCTAGCCTGTCTGCACCTCCTCTTTATAATGTATTTCCTCCATGTTGCAGCTCTCCTTCCTAATGCTGTCACCAAGTAAAATAACTTACATCAAAACTGACTTAAGCACTAATGGGATCGAACCCTTACAAAGAGACATATTTGCAGATATATTTTAGTAAATACTGATTTTTCAAATATCTAGATGTCTAATGTAAGACATAGTCACTGATTCTTTTTTTTTTTTTTTTGAAAAAAATTGTTCATAGTGATACAATTTGTTTTTATGGTTATATACTTTCATTTTCCTTACTCTCTGAAAGGGTTTATTCTTTTTACTGTGGACATGTGATAAAAGGAGTTAGAAAGTATGTTTTTGAGAGAATGCAACACTTCAGAACCACACATCATTCCTCTTAGCAATCACAAGCATCATCTGCAACTGCAAGCAGTGAGAGAACAAATTTAAAGTGACTAGATCTCCTACCAACAAATCTTTTGGAGAAAGAAATGAAGTCAATATGTATTAATGATTGACAACATAGACATGTCTTTGTCTGACAGAGGAAATATTTTTAATAGCACCATCCAACAAGTTTTGAGATGAGCTGCTCAAACCTGTTTAGCTGAGGCTTTCTCCTTTGCAGCCCAAGAGGTGTTATACAGTATTAAAATTGGAGTTTGACTTAAAATTCACGTGAAGCTAATTCTCAAGGCAAGAAGCTGCTCTATCACACAAGACAATGGAATGTGCCATTTTTCATTATGCACTCTATTTTATGGCTGATAGCTCTTGAATATGAAGATTCATCATCAGTTATTTGAATTATAAGTTACTTTTAATTTTAAAAATTCAGTCTGATTTTACCTGATATTTTCACCACTTATGTGTAGTACACTCCCAGGACTAAGACCTCAAATGACCATTAAATATAGACATTTGAATTTTATTTTCATTTGGTACAGAGATATTACTATGTACATTTCACTTCAAACAGACATCTTAGCCAGTTTTGATAAAGTACTTTAAAACTTTACATTGACTAAACTTTTAGGATGCATACATCACTCTTGGCCAAAAGAAAACAGCAGAAACATCTGTATAGGTTTCCCAAGGGGAAAACATTAGTTTAAAGATGATATCAAATAATTGATTTTTTTTTTAGTTGTTTTTTTTTTTTTTTAATTATTATTTCTGGCATGGTTCGTGGATTATGGATAATTTCTGCCACAGATCTATAGTACTACAATAGTTAACTTCAGAGAATTGCATATGCCTGGAACAAAATTCAATGAAAAAAATCATTTTCTATACAGTTCCATAATTCTATGCATTAAATTAAAAAAAAAAAAAAACAACCCAAAACACATAAAACCCCCACAAAACACAACTTGGTAGCAGTAGGGCTATTCAGTCACTAAACAAGGAGCCCCCCCACAGAGCCCAGTCATTAACTACAGTCATGCAGAGAGAAACTTAAAATCCTAGGGAGAGGATTTTTTAGCACCCCACAGATAATAGCGGGCTACAGCAGAAGCCCATTATTTTATCTGCAGCTGGCTGCAAAACATGATCCGTATTCCCAGGGAATTGCTCTCTCCTTGTGTCACCTCAGTTTTGTGGCCGTGCCGGATGCTTAATGGCCAGTGGGAAATGTTCCTTTAGAGTTCGCTACCTGCTGGGCTTGGAAGTGCAAATCTGTGCTGGCTTTCCACCGTGGGCAGCCCATTAAAATGATGTTCATTCACTCACGGGCCATATCAGAGGAACAGTTGTCATAATCTGCCCGAGCGAGAAAAGTGCAATAAGGCTGCTGGCTGAAGAAAGTGTATCCATTGGCATCAGTAATTTTGAGGGTTATTCTTTTGGAGACAGATGACATTTAGGTTTGCCTTACTGCTATTAATCCAGCGCATTTGCCCATATGCCAGTTAAAATTTGCTTTCCTTTGAAGTTAGCGCAGAAGAATCAGAGCTCTGAAAAAAAAAAAAAAAAAAAATTCCTTTCTCCTTTCCCACCCTCTCATCTGGAATTCGGCTTCTCTGGCAATATCCCACTGACCCGCTGGCAGGCCCTGTGCAAACAGCGGCCAGAGCTTGTCAGCCCGTTGGTATATTACTAATTTCTCCTTTCAAAGTTGGCAAATTCTAAGCACGTCTGGTGGTGCAGGGTATGAGCAGAGCAGCGACAAGCAGATAGTATGTTTCTTAGTAAATCCTGCAGCCTTTGGCCTGGAATACCTTAGGTCTTATTGATGCTTGTCTCCCCCTTTTATAAATGAGAATAAGCCCCAAAACTGACGGCCTGAATGGCTGGCACTTCCAGCTGTCCCTTTCCAAGAGAGGGGCAGGCTAGCAGCTGCTTGAACATGTGTTTTTATGTACAGAAGATTTTATTAACCTGTGGGGTTCCAAACACTATTTTCCATTGAATTATTTTCCTTGTGCTTAGATTTTTTTTGAATGGCAATATATTACACTCATTAAGAAAAGGTATGTAACTGAGGAGGGTGTAACCAGGTCACGTAAGCGACAAGTAGTAAGAAAAGGAGACAAAGTCAACAAGAAAGAGAAGCAAAAATGGGGGGGTTGAAGATCAGTCAGTGCTGGACTTATAAAGTCCAAACTTTGGAATTTCCAATGTTGGCACTTGTAGCTGATATAAACTTTCCAGATGAGCATGGCTTTTTTCTAGGCTCTCTTTTTCAGGTGCCTTCCATTCTCAAGAGACACAGTGTTCTTATACCCTCCACTGACACACCTATTTGTCTGGGGCCAATAACTATCCTCACACCAAGTCTGAGCACCTAAGCCTCCAGTCATGCAGCAGAAGAATCACACATTCCTTTGCAGGATCCCAGGAATGGATTCTCATTTCTGTAGAGGACTAAAGGAGGGAAAATGTGAGCAAGACAATTAAGAAAGGGAGAAGAACAGACATCAGTAATCACACGTGGCACTGTGATAGCTGCTCTGTCTCTATAAAGGACTAGCAGTCGGTAATCAGGTTAAAACAGGATAAAGTGGTAGGAAATTACTAAGCGACCATCTTTTACATAAACATTTATTATTGGAAGCTGGAAGAGGACTATTTCAGGGTTGCACAGTAATTATTAAGATTTTGCACCAGATTTTCTTCTTAGTCTTCACCTAGTGAGATAGATTCTCATTTTAAAAGCTGCCCTACATTGTAACACGTAAGTACCACATCCCTGCAGGACTGCGCTGAAAGAAGCATCCTCTCACAAGTCGCCTTAGAAAGGAAATTGTAACTACGATCTTTGCTGCTGAACTCCCTCCTCATTTTATTGGTGTTGTGACATCCAAGATACCAATATCAGATATTATATTCAGAGATTTTTTATTCTCCAAGGATATGACTGCCCAGTAAGTTGAAGGAAGTATGGGGAAGATCAAAGATGTTAGGAAGTGAAGATGGCTCAAACCTTTTTAACCCGGACAACCCCAGTCATTCCAAATCTGAAAACACCTTTCCAAAATGTTCTCCGTGGCAAGCCTTTAAAAGTTATTTACAACCATCCTATCCCATTACTGAAGTTAAATGACAGGCTGCCCGATCATGTTTTTTTTTCTTACGGTAAGTATTTCCCAATCGCTTTCAAGTCACTAAGGTCTCCTGACCACTACATGAGAAAAGTCCCTAGAAGAGTACAGTCATCACATATAAGGTCTATAGGAAAAATACTTATCACAAGTTTATTATCACTAATTTTTCATCAAAAAGAATATACTTTAAGTTGCAAACATGTAAGAATTCTTTCCTTTAGGTTTCAGCAAACATCCATTTTTCATGATGTTGTGCTATCTGCAAATCCCCAGGCAAAGAGTAAGTTGCTGAGGAATAGTTTTCCATTTAGGTTTAAAATGTTATGTTGTACTCTCTCTAAATAGAATTATAGAATCATAGAATCACAGGATGGTTTGGGTTGGAAGGGACCTTAAAGATCATTGAGTTCCAACCCCCCTGCCATGGGCAGGGACACCTCCCACTAGAGCAGGTTGCTCAAAGCCCCATCCAGCCTGGCCTTGAACACCTCCAGGGATGGGGCAGTCACAGCTTCCATGGACAACCTGTTCCAGTGCCTCACCACCCTCACAGGAAAGATTTTCTTCCTGAGATCTAATCTATATCTCCCCTCTTTCAGTTTAAAACCATTACCCCTCATCCTATCACTACACTCCCTTATGAAGAGTCCCTCCCCAAATACGTATCAGAGCCTTATCTTTTCAGCAAAGCAAATCATCCTGGGCATCAAATATCCCATACATCCCAACATCATTGGCTATGACTTACATTATTCATCAGCAGTGCCACCTGAACAAAATATTTCTGATGTTATGTTTTCTTCCTATATAGGTCAATATTTTTCTGTTCCTCATTTTGACGAAAATGCTAACATTTTTATCATAATACTAATTTGGGGGTTTTTTTGATTTTTTGTCTTGATGACTAAAATATTTCTCTAATGACTAAAACTAAGTGTCTAGGTACTTATTTATGGAAAAAAAGTATATGGAAGTTGTATACAAAAACACTTCAAAAAAAGAAATCTTTTTTCTGAGGCTTGTGTTTAAAGGTGCTACTGCTAGCTCTAGAATGTGAAGGGTAACCTTCTTTCTGCCTATGACTAAAGTAAATTGCAAACAATTCCAATTACAATTTTCTACATAATTTTTACACAGTAAGAAAGTGAGAAACGTTAAAAATCTTAGCTCACTTATTTTCACTAATTACTGATTTTCCCCGCTCTGGCACGCTTTCTGATCTAATCCATTTTGGTGCAGAATGATCTGGGATTCCCTCTTTTTCTTACCATTGAAGTTATTATACTGCCTAGGTACAAATTAAGCTAGCAAAGGAAAAACATTCCATGCATAAAAGGTATTGAATGCCCAGAAACAACGTCTATCAATTACAGTCACACAATACCAGTGCTTCTCTAGCAATGCCATTGAGTTGTCACCACACATACTCAGTCAATCCACTAAAATGGCAGCTCAAGTAGTCAAGAGTGAAGACTTGTACCGAGGCTGCTACAGCTTCAGTCACACCTCCAAACACATGATCTCCGCGGTGAATGTGTCCAAGCTGGCTTCGGAAGAGACAGAACTCTGAATCTGCTTTTAGAAGTTATGCTTTGATCTTTTTTTGGTGTTCTGACTCAGGGATGTATGTTATGTATTAGCGTGCCTTTATATTTCTGCTGAGTTTGATGCCATAAACTTTAAAATATGTTCAGTGCAAATGCTAGGACTGACTGGAATTGGTCTATGCCACTTACAGCTCATTGCTAGGTCACAAGGTAGAGTTTTTGTTCCTTCAAGTTGTTTGTTTTTTTCCCTGTCAGTTGAGTCCCACAGGACTCTATTTCCAGCCTCCTATCCGTACCAATTTCTTTTTGCTTCAGTTATTTGTCAGTATGATCCAATTTTTTTTTTTTTTTTTTTTTTTTTAAGACTTTAAGTATCTGTATCTGCCTGGTTATTATCTGTCCAAGAATATCACAACTGCTGTTTCTAACCTTAACTACAAGTCACAGATGCCGTAGTATGTGAAATTAATGTCCCCTTATACGATGCAGACCCTGTTCAGCTCTCTTGGATAATTAAAAATAGACTTCCTAGAGCAAAGTATTTACAAGATCAAATATAACATAAAGCCATGCCTTTCAGGACACTGGTGGCATTAGGAGGAAAAGATTTCTATGCATAGCAGAAAGTTCACTTCATCTATTCAATCCAGAAGAATACTAACATTATTTTTTAAAGTAAGATACAGGACTGGAGGGACCCATTTTATCATTGAATGACTCTGGATTTTTATTCCCAGCTTCCAAGGAACAGAAGACTGTTACAGAACTTTGCTGCTATCAACCTCTGTAACACAGGGTTTGCTTCACATGTTTGTATCTTTGCTTGTTTTAAGAAGAGTGAGCCGAGGATGCCGAGAGAGCGTGTCTCTGTGGCACAGCACAGGACACAAGCCAGAGAGGCAAGAAACTGCCAGCCTGGTCCTCAAGGTGAGGCTGCGGAGGGGAGCAGCAAATCAGGAGGGTTTTAGAGACGATGGAGAGAAGGCACTGCTAAGAACCGGGGAGGCCAAACAGAGTCTTGCTTAAAGGAAGGCTCCAGGGAGACCTTATAGCCCCTTCCTGTACCTAAAGGGGCTGCAGGAGAGATGGGGAGGGACTCTTGATCAGGGAGTGGAGTGATAGGACAAGGGGTAATGGTTTTAAACTGAAAGAGGGGAGATTTAGATTAGATATCAGGAAGAAAATCTTTCCTGTGAGGGTGGTGAGACAGTGGAACAGGTTGCCCAGAGAAGCTGTGGCTCCTCCATCCCTGGAGGGGTTCAAGGCCAGGCTGGATGGGGCTTTGAGCAACCTGCTCTAGTGGGAGGTGTCCCTGTCCATGGCAGGGGGTTGGAACTTGATGACATTTAAGGCCCCTTCCAACCCAAACCGTTCTATGATTCTATGAGTCTGCTGCAATTTGAGAAACTAGAGAGTTGGCTGAGACTCAAGTGGGAAGCATGGTTCTCCAACCACATGGACACAGAAAACGAGAGGAAATGTTATAAGCCTCTCATTTCCGTTCCATGTGACCTAGTAACTTTGAGTTTTCTATTTAAGAAGTGTGCTAGTTTATAATCCAATTAATTCTGCCTTTTTTGAGTTTTGTGTTGTGGTTTTCTTTGGGAGTTTTCTATAAAGGTGTGTGTGCACATCTACTTCAAAGCTCTGGCTGACTGAAGCTCTCTCACATTCAGCCCGTGTTGCAATTTTTCTTGTCTTTTCTTTACTGCCCTATTTTCAAATGTTTGCTTTAAAATCTGTCTAACATCTCTGCCCATTAACGCCTTTTGCTGTCTGTCAGGAGAGTCTCCTTCTTCCCTGATCTTTCCTTCCTTTAATAGTAGCTGATTTTCCTGGCATCCAGATACAGAGCCACCATCTTTACCTTGACAGGCTTGACATCTTGAACTTGATACACATGTCAAATCGTGGACTTCCAGTAGCCTGAGAGGTCAGGTATCAGCTTTTCCAGAAAAGCACTGATCTGGTAATATTTTCCACTTTATGATATCAAGCATATTAACAGTTTATAACATTGTTTTCCATTTCAGATGAGGCAATTTCCATTTCCTCATCCTCCTTCTTCGTTATCATCCTGCCTTTGCCCCCACAACCATCACTGACATCCTGTGTAGAAATCCTGATACACCACATGTCATTTGCTCCTTAGTGTGGGTCATTGTGTGCATTCCCTCCTCTGCAACTCCTGCTCACAGCCACACTGTGCTTAGCAGTGGTGTGTTCAACCCTTGTGGAGTCAGACCCCAAGGCTTTCTACCACACATCTTCTAGGGTTTCAGCCTCTTTAAACTCCAAACTACATTTTTTTGCTCTTTTAAGCTGTCAACACTGCCTCCAGAGCTGCTGGGGGCTTCTTTTCCTCACCCCAGCAGAAAATCCCACATTCTCCCTCTTTGACTAATCAGTAGGTAAGCTTGTGGTCCTATTGTGCCTTCTCTAAATTCAAGTCTACAGATCAGAAACAGAAGTAGACACTCCTCCTGCAGTCTCCAGATTCTCACTTTTCTCCTTTCAATCTTTTTTCTCCCTGGGTAAGCACAAACCAGCGAGCTCTTATCCTCTCTGTGCTCGTGCCTTTAGTTTTCCAAGATGGGGCAAAATAACCTCTCTGTTGATCAGTGTCATGCCAGCCTTCTCTAACCCCACTAAATCTCAACCCCACTATCAAGTCCTTCTGTGGTGCCCTCAGCCTGACCCAGAATATCTGGTCATCCACTATTTCAGAGCTGTTGTGGATGTATCTGATAAGCCCACTACGTAGTACTCGTTTGTCTCTGCTTTTCTGCAAATGAGGAAACTCATTGCACCTCATATTGTTATTGCTTTTGTCCTGCTCTATCTTCACCTTCAAGTTGTCTTGCTGATCTCTTAATATTTCTTTCTGGCATTACCGTCTCTGTCACCAATTCAAATTAGCACCTCAGAACCCCAAAATGTAATATGACTCCAATCTCAGCTTTGAAAATAGAGCTAAGAATGTAGAGCAATACAAAATTGGAGCTTACAATGGCCAGCTGTCTTCTCGTATATGATGGAGTGAAAAAAGAAATATCACGCGTGTCAGCAAACATGATGGCTAGGAAAATGGTTTTCTCATTGTTAGAAAGTTGGTCTCATTTCATATTAGGAGGAAGATGAATGTGTAAAAGGGGAACAGAGTCTGCAGCAGGATTAATTTTCATTTTGAAGCCGCCAGTGAATCAATCTGTTAATGATAAAGAAATATAATGCAATACTGACCTCATCAATAAAATATCCTCTCCCTGAAGAAAGATGAAGTAAAAAATCCACTTTTATGAAAACCTTGTAACTCTCAAATTTCAGTCCTCCAAAATAACACATCGTCATGATTAAGGAGGAAAAGAAAATGAGTAGAAATCAATGCGAGGGAATAAGAGTCATCATATAAATGGTGAGAGTCATATGGCATTGCTTGGTTTTGCTGCACCTACTCTGTAATACTGAGAAAAACACAGATGTACTGAGATTAAATTTCTGCTAACAAAACCAACTGTATATTTACTGATTCAATGTCAAATGAAGTTTAAAGTGAGTCCAGCTATGACCCAGATCACAGAGCACTGGTAAGAGAAAGACTTGTTATGGTATAGAACTGAAAAAGCATATCAGCAGCACAGACTAAATACAGTAATATAATGTAGACTTTTGAAAAAAATAGGTTTTTTAGCAAGTGGTAATATATTTTACTTGATCAACTGGCCCAGCTGGAAAACCATATCAACTATATCACCTGACTTAGTAAGATAACACCTCTTGCTATGAATCTTGATTCTTTCATATCCTGAAATCATTAGAGCTATTGAAATAGTATAACTAGAAAATCTGAAAAGTACAACGTAGAGACAAGTCCAGATTTACAAATGGAAGGAATTTAGAGAGGTTATTTTATGAAGGGTTGAAGGTATGATGACATCAGAGATACAGTAAAGAGAACTAAAGAATAGGTTACAGTGAAAATTCAACAGGATAAAGAAATGGGCTTAGCAAAAAACTCCTTATGCTGTTTTTAGTATTTTAATATCTTCTCCTTTCTCTTGTTCTTTGACTGCAGTTCTCCTAAGAAATCCTTGTGGTTTTCTATTTGCACTGGTCTTTCTTTTGCTTGGATTTTATCAGTAATCAACACTGTTATCCCTTCCTTTTACAAACAAAATTGACAACTTCTCTTGGTGGAACAGGCTGGTTGCCTTTAGATTTATGAGATTTAGAGCTGAGATTTTCAAAGATGCATAGTGGATAGTTAATTCTAATTAGAGTTGTTTGATTTTGCCACATTTTGAGGAAATACGTATTACCAAACAAGATGATCGTCCAAAATTACCTGACTGTGACCTGAAATTTATGGCTTGGTTCAACGTGCTTCACTGACTTGTGCTGGTGAGTCATCTCTTTTTTAATTTATACAATAGCTACTTTGCAAAGTAGTTGTCTGAGTAATCTCTAGGGCTATAATGTATGATTACATACACTGGGGTGCATTATACATACAATGGGATCCATATTGTATGATTTTTATCATGGATACTCCGTTAAAACAAAAAACGAGCAGCTTTGGCTTTTTTAGAGCTGTATTTCAAAGCTTAGTGTTGTTAGAAAGGAGAATTCAGTGGCAGTCTCTCAGCTTAGCTTGTCTACATGGATCTGTTTTCATTTTTGAGGTTATTATCTGTAAGGAAAAAATGGGGACATTTCTTTCTTCTAAAACGAAACCCCTCTGTCAGTCTCTCAGACCAGACACAGGCATAAAGGAGATGGCGTTGAGAACTCTGGCCATCTATTTCATCCACGAGTCTGTTGAGTGTGTCAAACACGAGGAGATACTTATAACGGGAAGCCATAGGAATATTTATCTCAATTGTAACTGTTCAGCTCACTGAACCCCCAGATTCCTTACCAGCATATAACCCCGATAACTTATGGCCAGGTGCAGAGCCTGATTAATTCTGTACTCTCCTTGTCTCAGTGCGCCGTCTCATCACACGGGCCCACCGCTCGCTCCAGGCTTACGTGTCCCACACCAAAGGCAGCAGTTACTACAAGACAGAGCTCTTAGGCATGATAAAGGGGAGATTTAGATTAGATATTAGGAAGAAATTCTTTCCTGTGAGGGTGCTGAGGCACTGGAACAGGTTGCCCAGAGAAGCTGTGGCTGCCCCATCCCTGGAGGGGTTCAAGGCCAGGCTGGATGGGGATTTGAGCAACCTGCTCTAGTGGAGGTGTCCCTGCCCATGGCAGGGGGGTTGGAACTGGATGATCTTTAAGGTCCCTTCCAGCTCTAACCATTCTATGGTTCTATGATTCTATGTGCTAACTGGGAGATTATGACTCAAGCAACAATAACAATGTAATGCTATTACTTAAACTGAGGCCCAGAAATTAGGATAACCCGCCTGCATGAAAGTTAAGACTTGGGGGAGATGACATTTGCACAGAAGAGCGTGAGTCTGAAAAGTTCCTTTTCAAGCTCCACACGTTAGAACAGACACAAAGCTGTTGCCATTTAGAAATGAAGAAGTAAGAAGATTGGTAGTGGGACTGGAAAATGGATTTGGACAGAGGTTTCATTTTAATGGAGAAGCTGGGCGAAAGGCAGGGACAGGAATGGGCACCACTTAGGCCTGTGTGTGGTGTCAAGCGGAAAGCTCAGGAGAGGGATGCTGGATGCTGGAGTAAGATTGATTTAACAATAGATGCAATTTAAGTGAAAAGGCTAAGGTGCTGGCAGCTGGGGGTTGGGATAGCAGCCATTTAAAAGCAGATTTAATTTAAACAGAAAGGCCAAGGAGGTGGAAGGTGGAGACTTAAACAAAATCAATATTAAATTAGCTAAGTAGAAGCTTGAATCAAATCAGTTAGTTAGAAAAAGGGGATACTGAGTATTTGAGAGTAGAGAAGCAATGCATGGACCTAAGGAATGTCGAGGACCTTTCAATAAACAATATATTCCCTCTAGCAGAATAATTTTTCCACTTTAATAAGAATGTTATTTTTTACAGTAGTAAATCAAAAAAACTTAAAGGAAGGTATGACCGTCATTTTAAGGAAAATTATATGATTATAATTATATTCCTATTTGAAGTTAATTGCCTTTTATAAATATATATATATGCTTGTATATATATGGGATATGGCATATAATATTCAAAATCAATGGTGGAAATATTTAACATGAATTGCAAAATATATAAATATACAAAATACAAAATATACAAACATGTGTCCATCTATATGTATATACATATCTATCTACATACATATATATATGTATGTATTAACCCAAACAGGTAAAAATTGGCCAATATGTGACATAATACTGTTGTGACACATTTCTCTGTTTAAAGCAATGTTAGTAATTTCTGCAAATAATACATAAAAAATACTTTGCTTTCCATACAGGTATTTCTAAATGCTTCACCTGTACTCCTGAAGCCTCATTTAAACCATTATACATATGTGTGTATTTCTACAGTCAGAATCCAAAATCATGGATGGAAGCTGGTGATTGCAGCTCTGTACCTTTTGGTATCTGAGAGCTCACACAATTCATCGCTATAAATGAGATCTTAAAAAATACTAACTTTCACGCTCCTAAACTCTCCCTCAACTTCATACAAAAAAGAATGAGTAGATAACTCCAACTTGATCAAAATGATCAAGTATCATGTCGATGTATGACATAGAGGAGAGTACGTATCATCTACTGAGCTGTCTGTGGCACCAGGCAGCTGTCTGTGGGGACTGGGGCTTTTCTCACCCACACGGGAATATTTCACATGTTCACCATTACTGCTGCCACCTACTAATATTCTGGGGAATATCCATAATAATTCTTTGCTCTAAAGTGATTGAGTTGGTCCTTTCCTGCTGAATTTCAGGAAAAAGTTTCTGTCTTGTACTTATGGAAGGATCAGTGGGAAGGAAATGGAGAACTCTCATAATTTGAGCGATCTACCTTTTTCTTAATGAAAAATAAACAAGCCGCTGGCTTGCATGGAAACGGCATCTTGACTTTCCAGGCAAGTTAGTCTGAGTTTGAAGTCATAATTAAACTTGGTGCAGGAAGAGCAAATTAGAGGCAACCCTGCAATAAGAAATGAGTTCTTTACTGAAGATCAACGGAGATATTTTACTCAAGCGGCATAGAAACTCAAGGGGGATTTCTTCAAGTTGTTTGGTTCGCACATTATGGAAAGCTATGTTCTTTCAATGAATCATAGAATCATAGAATGGTTAGAGCTGGAAGGGACCTTAAGGATCGTCTTGTTCCAACCCCCCTGCCAGGGAAAGGGACACCTCCCGGCTCAAAGACCCATCCAGCCGGGCCTTGAACACCTCCAGGGATGGGGCAGCCACAGCTTCTCTGGGCAACCTGTGCCAGTGCCTCACCACCTTCACAGGAAAGAATTTCTTCCTGAGATCTAATCTATATCTCCCCTCTTTCATTTTAAAACCATTACCCCTTGTCCTATTGCTCCACTTCCTCATAAAGAGTCCCTCCCCATCTCTACTGTAGCCCCTTTAGGTACTGGAAGGGGCTATAAGGTCTCCCTGGACCCATGAAAAAGTGGAATTAGTTTACACATCACTTAGATGATGCTATTTTCTCATACTTTGTCTGCACCCTACCTGGATAAACCTTATATGTTGCAGTACACGTTAAACGTGTGGGACTTTCAAATGCAGAACTTCTGTTGCTGCTAGAAACCTTCCACAGCCAAGACTTTTCATATGCAGTGCACTATCTATTATTTAAAGACAATCTCTCAGATAGAACAAGGTGTTCTGTAACAGTCCATGGAGATTACAACTGGAAATGAAGAGTATTTTGTACATTTTGCTAGTAGAACATAAAAGCAGAGGGTGGCAGGGGTATATCTTTTTTTGAGTTGTTTTCCTGTGAGGCATTACTCATCTATAGTTTTTAAACAGAAAAAAGGAAGGGAGAATCACGCCTCCACTGCATTTTTTTTTTTGCCACTGGCTTAACTAGGGTCAAGATTTCTTCTAGTGTTTAGTATTTATATTGCATAGCTGCTTTTATTTTACACCACCTGAGAGGATTTACCCTCATCTGTGTGCATTATATCTAATGTTTCCATAGGAATGAGAAGAAGCAGGCAATGTATGATAAGAATGTAAAAAAAATGGAAACAAAAACAAAATAAAAATTGTATTAGTATGTAATGGTAATTTAAATCATATAACATCACTGCTGTATTTCTTCCTTCATTAAATACTTCAGAATTTATTTTGTTAGTTTAGTGTAGGAGTGACCATGCATTTTCAGTTAAATCACTCATTAAGGCTGATGATATATACTAGGACACCAATGGGACCACACAATGTTGTTAGAATAACAGGCTTATCCTTTATATTTCTAGTGTGGCATAAAGTGGAGTCAGGTATGAGTAGGATAGTCAATAGCTGGGTCTGCATGTAATCAACCAACTCCAGCTGGACAGACTTCTGAAGTCTTCAGAAACTGGATTGTTATATTTGTCTCCATTAAATGTTTGGTGGGATTGGCCTGGTCCACAGCTGAACTGAGGGACCTCCAGGATAGTCCTGGTGCTATTTCTGGTTACACTTCAGCCTCTCCTTTAGTTCACGATGGACATCTGCAAGGGGATGCGAGCAGCTGCTAGCAGGGAACGAGTCACTCCCTGGCACCAGCTACCCTGAAACGTGGGCAGAACCTCAGTGCAAGGAGCAGCACGGACCACTGATCATCAGCCAGATGTTTTATGGCATTAGCTGAGCTCCCTGGCTTTCCGGATGTCACAGAGCACGATTGAGGACACCTGTGTTAAACCCCTCATCTCTGCAGGAGTCCATGCCTGTTTATTTTTAGACAACCGTTTAGTTGAATGAGCACTTACAGAATACATTTTGGTTATGGATCCAATATAATTGGTTACAATTCTGTGCCTAGAGATACATATAGTCTATGCCTGGAGAAAAGAACTCATTCGGTGGTTTTACCAAAACTGGTATGTCAAAATACTGGGGTTTGGGGTTGCTTGTCTCAGATGAACAGAAAGATGTAAATTGCTTTTCAAGCCTTCCAAAAATGCTGATAATCACTGCCATTTTACAGAAACACCAAAGCCAGGAGAATGCACTCAACCTGGCAGCTGTAGCGCTGTCTCAGTGCCAGGCGGTAAAACTTATTATAATTTTAAAAGTCTGTGTCAAGCATATTCATCCGTTGGTCAGTAACAACCCATTTTGTTTCAATATCTGAAGTCATTATAGTCTAAAGGTAAGAGCAGCAAGTGCTAAAGCCCAGGGATGATCTGTGCTGTTGGATACTGTTGGGAAAGTTTCATAAGGCCTCATTTTCAGTGAGGTAATTTAGGATAGTCACTGTCTGGGGATGTTTGATTCTTGTAATGCCCAACAGAAGCATAGCCCAGGGTCCTCCTTCTTGGTCATCTTTTATATTAACCACTTTATGATAAAAATTCTCTTTTCTAGAAGGTAAATGGATTCACCACATGGGAAATTGCAATTGATGTAAAGATATTAGTAGTGTGTTCCCCAAAACTGCTTAGTTAAGGAAACTTCTGTATTTATATATAAAGGTAATCCCATATACAAACATCTATGGGTCTGTTGCTAATCTAAGATATTGCTAATTCTTAATTCCTTTTGCACAAAATAGCATATTTATAAGAAATTTATCACTGCTGGACCTACTGTGTAAGTAGAAATATTAAATTCTATGTGAAGAAATAATTCTTTCTCTTGTTTGATTCCTAACAACAGATGCACAATGGGGTGTATAAATGTAATGCCACATGTCAGATAAGGCAATGTAGTAGCTTTTCAACAATGGTAATAATGTATCTTGCTTTACTTAATATTTGTCTAATGATGGCATATGGAGGTTCCTATTGATACCATAGTATGGGGAAACTCTTTCTTTTTTAAAACAGATTCATGTCCCTCTCTGTTCTGAAAGTACAGCTGAGCTCTGAATATATTTTTTTTTTTAATTAATTTTTTTTATTTAGGGCATAAGTCTTTCCTTCATGGTGAATGAAAGCCCTTTCCTTTGTTTTTGCTCATGCACAAAAAGGCTTGAGGTTTGTTGGACTGACCTTTTGATGTTTCAGTCTTGTTTTTATAATAAATGCTGAAATCACAATTGTAGGTTTCTAGCAAATCTTCCCCTCTGATATAACCTTTTTTTTTTCCCTTATGCAATTTGTATTCAACTCAGCCTCCACTCCACAAATTCACATACAGTACAGCACTATCACTTCTGATATGTGTTAATGTCATATTCATGAACTAGTATTTAGCAACAATACTGCTATCAACTGCTTCTCAAAGAAAGTCCAGAAACTATTTAGAAATTTAATAATGATTTTAACAATGCATTTTGCCTAGTCTCCACACTCAGCTTTATTAAAACCATTCACTACCTCTGACAAGGTAGCAACAAGCTTCTGAGTTCATTTTTAGGAGAAAATGATTCACAAACAGGATAGCGACAGGCTTTTATGATTACAGATTTCACATATTCTGTTCCTTCAGAAAGGCTTATATAGATTGATAGATCTACAAAGAAAGAAATGAAAAAATGAAGGGAAGAGATATAAATAGACTTTTTCATTAGGATGAATGATGGAAGGTATTAACCCCACTACAGCAGTGTGCCTTTTACATGTCTTTTTCATTCCTTTTGACCTGCTATCATCTTCCTTCTAAGTAAAAGTTAACTACAGTCTGAAACGTAGGTAAGGTGAGCAATATCTGGAAATAAATGTTTCCTCAAGCATTATTACTGTTCAGAAAAGTGTCCATCAGCTGAAATGTCAGGCTCAAAATCCATTTAAGCACTGCACAGAGGCTAAACAGGCAGCTATTATTAATTTTTAAGTCTGCCTGACGGGTTTCAGACCAAGAACTGGGGTTAACTTGATGCACTGAATATTGCAGAGTATATTTAATTAGGTAGGCTCTGACTCTCAGATAGCTGAGGATTTATTCTGAGCAAACTGCTGCAAAAATATGATAGAATAGCTGCATCTAAAAAGCAGGTCGGCCTTGGATGCCAAAGACAGAGCCTGCCCCGACTCTTCCTAAGTAGACACATTTTCTGAGTGAATAAGACCATTAACTTGGCAATAACCAAATTGTGAGGCCCTGAATATAAACCACATATACTCTTCAGCAGGTGACTACATTTTCCAAGAACATGTTGTATTCTTTGGTGGGAGTTTTGTCTTTCTTTCACGCATGCATTTTGTGTTTTATGCAGATGCGTGAAGCGTGCTATAAAGGACTGCACAAATCCCACACTAATATGGCATACTTCTGTCAAAAGTGAAGAGTCTGTCTTCCCAGGTATAGCTATAGCTGTGTATGCACGTGGCTGTGCATGTACACACGCTATTACTCTTTTAAAGGCACCATAGTTTCTGTCTTCCTTATCAGTCTGCCGGCCTTCCTAATCATTTAATGAAGCTTCCCTGTTCCAGGAATTTTGTTAGTAATCATCTCAAACAAAGTTTCCAGATATCCGTATGAAGCCCTAGCTACCATCATGACTCACCACAAACACACGGAAAGGACAGCTGTCTCTGGATTTCACTGACCAAAGACTGTTTGTAAATCCTAAATTATAGTGCCATCTTGTTGCCACACTGTCCTCTGCTGTCACTCTGTGTTACTGGTTCCTGACTGGCGGCAGTTCCTGACTTTCTGAGGGAGCATTGTCTGGGTTTTTCCTCCACCTCAACGCCTACGTTTCAGACCTTAGAGCCCCTTCCAGTCCCTAAAGGGGGCTACAGGAGAGATGGGGAGGGACTCTTGATCAGGGAGTGAAGAGATAGGACAGGTTAACAGTTTTAAACTGAAAGAGGGGAGATTTAGATTAGATATTAGGAAGAAATTTTTCACTATGAGGGTGGTGAGGCACTGGAACAGGTTACCCAGAGAAGATGTGGACGCCCCATCCCTGGAGGTGTTCAAGGCCAGGCTGGATGGGGCTTTGAGCAACCTGGTCTGGTGGGAGGTGTCCCTTTCCCTGGCAGGGGAGTTGGAACTAGATGATCTTTAAGGTCCCTTCCAACCCAAACTATTCTATGATTCTATGTTGCTTCTCCCAAGTGTTCATATTTCTCCTTTGCAGCACCAGTCTTTGTCCAGGCTCCTTCCACCTTTTCACAGTACATGATGTACACAACATGCTTATGACTCCTTCCCACTCAGCTTTATCTGAGAATCTCTTTGATATATTTTCTTCCTATTAGAAACCTAAATGGCAGTGTTAAAATAGATTTGACATTAATGTCTGTTGCATTATGATGAAGAACTGAACATGATACAGTTTGTGGCAACGGAAAAGTATTTTGTTTATGGTCCTTCACCCTGTTTTCAATCAAAAAGTCTGTTTTTCCATCACAGCCGTGAATCACTTGAATTATGTTTTCAGTAAGATTTTCCAGATATTATCAAATGTTTCCCTACAAACCAAATTATTTTTTTTCTGTTATATTCATTTCACCCACTAGTGCTATTCTGTGAAGAAACAAAAAAGCTATGTTAAGATTCATGAATAAAAGTTTATGAATAAATATTTGGTTGTGCATTATTTATCCTATAGGCATAAAGTGTTATTGACATTTGTTCATTTTCCCAGAGGTAGACATTTTACTACTTAATTCCTCGTATATTAGAGGAAGGAACTGACATGATCACATCTCCCTTTTTTAAATAGACTTGTTCTTGTATTTGCTCATCTTTATTCATCCAATATCATTCCAGTCTCACTACTTCTTTTACCAACCCCTTTGTTAGTCATGTGGGTATGGTGAGCTCGTTAGATAATTCTCACAATGTCTTTTCACACAGCATCCCACCAAAATGTTCAACATATTCAGATTTTTCCAATGTCCATTTAATGACTTTCGATAAATGCTTTTTGGAAGGTGTTCACATTTTCAAACCTTTTCAACAATATGGTTATGTATAAAAGGGTTTTCTTGAAAAAGGCAGGCTGAGAACATGGGGTCAGCATTTCAGATGCATGATCTCATTACTTGTAAGCGTTGAACAGGTCTACTTAATTATTGATCACAGTGACATTGTACACTGTAAATTACTTGACCTGTCATCTGCATTAACTTTACTGCTGATAAAACTGTCATTTGGAAAAATAGACTAAATAGTTTCAGGAGCTTTGATTCAAATTTAAATGTACGTACATAAAATATACATAAATAAAAACTTATATACATACACAACACAGATCGCACTCTTTTCAGCAACATGAGCAGCTCATGCAAGTGGTTCACAGCTCCTTATGTACAAGTTTAGTAAGTACAATTCTGATACCTAAATAAGGTGGTAGTACCTAAATAAGGATGTGTTTGAGCAAAACTGGTTGTGCACATGAATGCCAGATTCTGCTATTTTTCAAACTTTGTTCTTCATCTTGGGAGTTAATGTAAGACTAAGTCTCACCCCAGGTTCTGTGGCTCCAGACATGGAGAGGTGTGTATCAGTACTTACAGCTGTCCTCTTCCTCCATGAAAATACTGATCACGTAACAGGCGTACACAAATCCAATCAGCTGCATGAAAGAGGAGGGAAAGCAATCGTTAGAACACATTGAACATTTATTAAGCTTTTCGTACAATGCTATATAAATACAGGTATCACAGCTATATTCCATTTCCTGAATTCAGATGTAAATGTCATGCAAGTGGTCACAAACAGCTAAATTAAAGAGACTTTCTCTCTTTTGTTCGTATTGTATTACATTTTTAAATAATTTCCTAGCCCCACTGAGATCAGTGCTGATGAACACTACTATTGAGTAATACTGATGGAAAACACTTGGACCTTGATGTTCAGCTATTACTTACATTCCTTTGCTTGTTTGGTAGCTCTGTTCTCACATGAACATGGCCCCCCTAAGCACCTAATTATGTATTAAAAATGTGAAATATTTATTGACTGGTACAGGATTAAGTCATAGTAAAGTTTGTATGGAATCCACAAGAGATATTTTTTTGTGTTGCATAAACTGTCCTGGTGAAGAAATGCTTGGCAAAAGCTTAATTTGATATGTGAAAATGGTAAAGCTGGGTTATGATTCATCAGCATCAGGAAACACGTTATCAGAAGAGCCTATTGGTAAATCACATTAATTATGCCAGAAATGAGCAGACTCATTTCCCCAAAAGACGACACCAGCAATTTCATGCCATTATTTTAACAGCATCTCCCACAAAAACATCCTCCTCAACCCAGATCTCTGTCACTTGTGCCACTGAGAGGAAAGGATTAAGATCCTTAGGATCAGGGAACGGAAACTCCTCTCATTTGCTTTCCATATAGACAAAACGTTTTCTTATGACCGCCACCAAAGAAGAAGAAAATCCCACTGGGCAAGGAAACCTATTAAACTGCTCTGCCCAGACATGTCCATGCTTGAGAAAATATTGTTTGTGCAGCTGTACAAAATTCACGCTATCTGAAAGCCTTGAAAAGACTGTTCATGAGAGATTTCTAAAATAACCCAGAGATTAGTTTTAAGAAAACTCCTTTTTCTCTGGTCCATTCAAAAAATCTAATTAAAATAGTTCATCTAAGGGTGTCACGGATCAACCGTCTGAAAAAGAGGTAATTTAATAGTATCTAGACAGGTATAAGCTCCTTCAGAGGCACAGAAATCATTCCAACCTGCTTTCTGGTTGGACTGCATGAGGAGCTTTACAAGCAGCTCCAAGAGCCTCTCTGCAGACAAAAGCTTGTCCACACAAGGGAATTCAGGGAAGTTAAGATGAATTAACTAAAGCTGTGAAATCAATGCACATAAGATAAAGTACATTAAATCCCTGTGTGGCCTTTCCCATTCAGAAATAAAGTGGCCTTAGTTCACTGTAGCTTAATCCTCCTCCAAGGGATTAATCTTCCCCATGGAGACTTAAGCTACCGTACACTAAAGCTGAGTTACTTGTGAATGGGAGCTGTCTTGGCACTGCCACGCAGTCCTGTTGGAGCTTCCTCTCCGGGGCATTCACCTCTGGTGTTTCGGGAAAGTGAGTTTAATCCAACTTTCCTCTCGCTCTGAGAAGGCTGCAGTACCGGCAGCTTCCTTGGCTTTTTTTTTTTGGTCCGGTTTCCTGAGGTGGTGTTGCCACAGCCTCTATCAGGCGGATGCCGCTTTGTTGAACTGATGCTTGGAGCCATCTAAGTGCAAACCAGCTCCTGAGAAGGCACTTGATGAAGATAGAATCATTCAGGTTGGAAAAGACCCTTGGGATCGAATCCAACCATCTACCCCGCTCTAAAAAGTTCTCCCCTACACCATATCCCCCAACACCACATCTAAACGGCTCTTAAACACATCCAGGGATGGTGACTCAACCACCTCCCTGGGCAGCCTATTCCAGTGTCTGACCACTCTTTCTGTGAAGAATTTCTTCCTAATGTCCAGTCTAAACCTACCCTGTTGCAGCTTGAAGCCATTCCCTCTTGTTCTATGGCTAATTACCTGTGAGAAGCGACCAGCACCAACCTCTCTACAATGTCCTTTCAAGTAGTTATAGAGAGTGATGAGGTCTCACCTCAGCCTCCTCTTCCTCATACTAAACAGTCCCAGCTCCTTCAATCGCTCTTCATAAGATTTATTCTCCAGGCCCTTCACCAGTTTCGTTGCCCTCCTCTGCACTTGCTCCAGCACCTTGATATCTCTCTTGTACTGGACACAATACTCAAGGTGTGGCCTCATCAGTGCTGAGTACAGGGGGACAATCACCTCCCTGATGGCTAGGGAGGCTAGGATCATGCTAGGATCACGTCCCTAATGGCTAGGATGGCTAGGATCACGCTGTGCCTGTGCTATCATGCCCTGCTGTGCCCGGTGTCATGGTGGCTGCAGCTGGAGGGGACTCAGAGCCACGGTGGGGCTGGTCAGCTCAAAGCGAGCCCACATTTGCCTGCTGTAGACTGTGAGGGTGGATAAGAGGAGTCTAGCCTCCAGCTATTAATGAAAATGAGATCTTGTGGTTCTGCAGCCCCGCACCTCCAGGACCATCACTGGCTTACAGAATGCTTGAGATATTAAGTGCATTTTTTCCCTAAACTTCACAGTTTAGAGCACCTTTCAGGCACGACAACTGAAGCAGTATGATATAAAGGCTTCCAAGGGATCAAAAACCCAATCGTACTTGAGATATATTGCTTTTGCTACCTAGAGGTTACATATAGATGAAATAATTACTGCATTAAGTACCACACAACTACCAGAAAAGAGGCGGCTTTTCATGAGGGAATGTCACCTCTTTATTTACAGTATTTTCTGTCCACCATTCCTGTTGTGCGATTTGACTGTGTAAGTCACTTGGTTTTGTTTCTTTTTCCTAAGCATGACTGGAACATTTGAAGAGTAAAACTGCTGCATAAATAATGAAGATGATACAAATGAATTGTAGTAGAACTTGTGGGTTAAATGTTTGTGAAGGAAGATCAAATATTTACAATTATTTACCATTTTCCAACCACGTATTTCTTTCTTTTTTCTTCTTTAGTATTCTGTACTAAATTAACTTTACTTTTATAAATGCAATTCCTTCTTTATATATGCATGTGTACTCCATATCCACACATATTATATAAGATATCTATCCATGAGGGCTTCCAGCAAATTTCTCACACGTCTAAGATGTTGGACAGGTGGATAAAGCCCAGAAAGAGACTTCCACTCTAATGTGTAATAAACCACCTGACACAAAGAAGAATGCACGAGGGAAAAATACTCTAAGAGACCTTCCCTCCAAAAAAATTAGGATTGTTTTTTATAGTCCTAACAGCTTACATATTGGTCTTTCAGTACATCTTCTTAAAGTAAATCTTTTACGTCTCTCTTCAGTGTTTGAAACACACTTTGTCTAATCTATGACCTTCTTGCAAAATCAGCAGCCTCTCCCTCCTTCTCAGCATTTCTTGATATTTCTCAGCATTAGTGGATAAATATTCCTCAGTCAGATAGAAATCACTGCCACCTGTTGTGTTTATGGCATATACTTATTTTAAATATACCATTTCCCCCTAGTCTGTTTAGTTATTAATACCAGCAGAAATAAAAAAATACATGCACCCTCTCTCATTTTCATGGTGTTTTTGGGGAAAAAGAAAGATCAGGTCTCTAAACACGCCAGGAGGTATCATAACCCACCATATTCCAAGAATACCTTTCTGTAATTAAATGGCAGAATGCACATTTCTTAAAGAATAAAGCAACAGAAGAAAAGAGCCCTTTAGCATCAATTGTCAGGTATTGCTGTTCAGAGGTGGACAGCAATGTTTGATTTGTAACTAACAAGCTGGTAATTATAGTTGGCTAACTGTTATCTATAGTACAATTAACATAACGTGATAAAGTGGGAATATAGACTTCTGCAGGTGAGACCTGTTTCCAGATCCCTAAACAGAGTTACAGCTACCACAGTGTGAATATTTTTATAAATGAATTAATTAAAATCTCTTCTTTTGCTTTATTGATGGACACACTAATAAAATATTTATTACAACAAATTACTTTTGCTATCTTGATTAACCCAGCTGCTGTTTAATTAATAACGTTATGCTCGTGTGAGCCCATCTAGCCATCATGTTAATTGCCAATTTGCAGTGAGCTGACTGATGTGTACTGTCCAGTTTCTCGGTATTGGAAACATTGGCTATTGGCCTGGCACCAAATGATAGACTTAAATGTGTGTTCTCTGATAACTAAAGAAACTGTGATGCAAACGAGCTGGAAGATACTTAGTTTTCTCATCCTGGGTTTCAGTAATTGTTCAAAGGGACCAATGAAGTGGTTGGAACAGGATGTCCAAAGCATCAAAGGTCACTAGCACTGGAAAGTATAAATGGGAACCTCTGGCTTGATCTAGAGAGCAATTTAGATGCCAAAGTGGGCTTGTCTTGACAATGTTGAGTTTCAAGGCATGGAAACCTGGGATGCCTGCACTCTACAGGGGACTTGCCTGCAGAGCCTAACTTAGTAAACTGTCTCAGAAGACACTTGTCAGTGCTATTCTGCAGACAATCAAGTGGGAAACTTTGGGAAGAGACTATTGTCCCCTGATTTCATCCAACTACACAGTGGTCAGAGTACACATCTTCTCTAGAGAGAATAAGCAATACATAAAATACTCAGATATTTAATGGAATCACAGAATGGCTTGGGTTGGAAGGGACCTTTAAAGACCATCTTGTCCAAGCCCCCTGCCATGGATAAGGACATCTTTCATTAGATCAGGTTACTCAAAACTCCATCCAAAATGGCCTTGAATACTTTGAGGGATGGGTCATCTGCAACTGCTCTGTGCAGCCTGTTCCAGTATCCCACCACCCTCATCATAAAAAATTTCTTCTTTATGTCCAATCTAAATATACCCACTTTCAGTTTTAAATTGTTGCCTCTTGTCCTCTCACTACAGAAGATGGTAAAAAACTTCTCTCCTTCTCTCTTATAAGCCCCCTTTATATATCGAAAGACCACAATAAGGTCTACCTGGAGTTAAATAACCCCAGTTCTTTCAGTTCTCTGGTAATTCTCATGGCCCTCTTCTGCACCTGTTCAAACATATCCCTATCTTTCTTGTGCTGAGGTCCCCAGAGCTGGATGGACTCTAGATGGAGTCTCACAAGAGAAGGGCAGAATCACCTCCCTTGACCTGATGGCCACGCTTCTTGTGACGCAGACCAGGATATGGTTGGCTTTCTGGGCTGCGAGTGCACATTTCCGACTCGTGCAGTTTTTCATCCACCAGGATCCCCAGGTCCTTCTCCACAGTGTTGCTCTCAATTCATTCCTCCCCCAGGACCTTGCACTTGACATTGTTGAACTTCATGAGGTTCTCACAGGCCCACTCCTCGAGCCTGCCAAGGTTCCTCTGGGTAGCATCTGTTCCCTCAAGTATATCAATTGCACCACTCAGCTTGGTGTCATCAGCAAACTTGCTGAGGGTGCACTCCATCCCACTCTGTCATTAATGGAGATATGAAATAGCATTGGTCCCAGTATGGACCCCTGGGGGACACCACTTTTTACTGTTTTCCATTTGGATTTTAAGCCATAACTCTTTGGATGCAGCCATCCAGTATTTTAAGAACCACCAGTATTTTTGTAACAACCCCCTTATTTCTACAATGACCAGCTGTTAAATATTGCTCACATTCTCCAAATCATAGCGATGAACAGGCTCAGGGTGGGGGGAAACAATTGCCACCTACACTAAGCTGGCAGAGACTTCAGTGTGCATTGCACAAAAGGATTTCTTCTTAGTAGAACACTGGTACATTTATATGATGCTATTATCAAGTCTTTTGATGTATAATTTATTTTCTGCTGATAGCCTTAGGTAGAAATGAAGTAGTCGTCTCTGTTATTTTTCTCTTGTGCAGTATAGTCTCTAGAGGACCTAAATGCTTTACTCTAACTAAAATCTCTAGGCTTAAGCTATGGACAGCTGCATGAAATATAAATGCCTAGTTTAATAGAAGTAAAATTAGATTATGTAATTGTCCATCATTAAACTGTAAGAAACTATGAAAACATGTAAGAAATTAAAAAACTAATCATCTGAGCAAATATATGCTGTGCCATGTAATTGCTTTAATAAATTAATATTGCTAGAGTATATCCTATTAAAAAGAAGAACCAAACTGAGTATAAAATGTATATTTACTTGCAAATTAATGTATTTTAATAGTTACCACTTAATGTGGATTAACCTTTCCTTAGGAAAATAAGGACAAATGCAAAATAAAATTAGAAGTGATTATTTAAATCAAGTCTATTGTCTGCAGACTGAAATATTTTTGATTAAAATTGATGATTTAGATAATTTTGATTTAAACCTCTCTGCTTGGCTTTGTCATCAGCTGTGGCCTTTAAATACACTCTCACTGTATGTGATTACTTTCTTATCTATCTGCTTCGCATACTACAGTTCCATGGGTTCAAAAGAGATATGAGTATATATACCGGGTATTTAAGATAACATGAGGCAGTGCCCTAGGCTATCAGGTTAATCTTCAAGATCAGGTGTACAATAGGACACTTATCACTGTTAAGTTACCGTCCAGAGTTTTGCAGACATCTTATTATAACAACATAGGACCATCCAAGTAATCTAAATAAACGTTCAGTAGTCCTGGCTCCTGGAGAATGTATACGAAATTATAGGCAAAACAAATCTGAAAGATTCATCAAATCAAAAAAGTAAGACAACCGTGCTTCATGTCCTTCCTACCCAGTCCACCCAGATTGTCATCTCACTGAGTATGGCTTTTTCTTGACTTGTTTTTTGCTGATGACAGCTGAAGAACTTTATTTCCCAGCTATCTCTTTGGTAATTCAGAAGTGCAACTTGGTGAACACAACTCCTGTTTTCTGCAACATGTTTCACTATTACCCAATTTCCCACAAAGATTGAGGGAGTATGAAAGGAGAAGGAACTTTTAAAATTTAATGTTTATGTATAAAAAGTGTGTAGGATACAAAGCTTGGCAAAATGTCTTTAAATTTAACTTATAAAATGGAAACTGTGTAGCGAGAGTGAATTTACTGAGTAAGAAGATAAAAATGCATTAAATTACAAAACATCCTGACTATTACTATCTCCTGACTAGTATTTTCAGGACAGCTAACAAAATCTGAGGAAAAGGTGAAACATGAGCAGTTCATCTTCTTAGCAACCTACCTGCCACTATAATTTTTAATACTCTGCAAAGGGGACTGTAAAGCCTTTTTCTTCCATTAAAGACTAGAAAAGCATTAAATCAGAATGGGAGATACATAAGAGAAACAGGATATTATCCCAGGATCTGTGTGTATGCAGGAACCGGCAATATAGAAATATGACTAAGATTATCAGACGCAAAGAAATTATAACTCCACATATTTCACGACGATGACAAAGGAACCAGGATCAAGAGTAAGACTAGTATAATCATAATAACCATTCAATTCACTGTAACCGCATGATTATATAATATATACTATTGTATATAGTTATCCAGTTATATGACTGTATATAACTGTGCACTATAACTGCTTGATTATATATATTTGATTAGAAAGACATTGTAATACTATATAATTATAGGCAATTTAAAAACTGAATGCAATTTTTTGAATTAAAGAAGAGAGTGTCTCAAAGGTATATTCTCATTTTCTAGAACTAAATGATGACGTGCACAACATTTTACAGTGGTAGCAATAGGAGCCTCAACCTTAAAGTACTTACAAATCTAAAACCATAAAAGCAGACAAACAACTGGGAAAACGTGCAGAAAAAATAGCAGGACACGGTAGCAGCAATGTGTGAAGTACACTACTTTGTTCAAGCATTATTTTTTTTTCCCTTTCCTTCATCTTCCTAAAATCTATTGGATTTGGCTTCAATAAAATTCAGGCTTTAGGGGCATTGTCTACCAATTTCATCAGGAAGACCCAGAGCCGGTCTGGTCCGACTGAGCTGATTACAGCTGTAGTGGAGAGATCCCAAAGGCTACAACTCTGATAGGCCTTAAAATGTTTAAGGGCTCTAAAAATGGGTGGCAGGAGTTTACAGGTACTTGTGCTTTATATCGATCGAGGAGAAACTAGTAAGCAGAGATACAAAAATAAATGTCTATTCTTAAAGTACATAGAGGTTGCTGTTGGCTAATACTGCAGGAGATAATTCCTCTTGAATGCCATCTACCTAGCATTGGGAGGGGGGAGCAGCGTGCTGGAAAAGACTATACCCATTAGCTACCATGCTTTTTGAAGTCCTACCCTGCATCTGTTCTTCACAAATTCTGGTCTCCACAATGTCCCTTTGTCCTTAAATTAAAAATTGTGTTTGACAGTCTGTTTTTCGCAGGCCAAGATCAGAACCATTGCTACCTGCACTTGGTCTGGGAATTTAATCCTCCAAGAGCACAGGCACATAACTACCCCTATCACCCACTTTCCCAAAAGGACTTTACCAATTAAGAGGGAGGAATGCTGTGTTATATTGGCAAGTCCCAGCTTGGTTAGGGTTGAGAAAAACAGGTGAGAACATTGAGTGTTCTCTTTGCCTTTCTCCCTCTCACAAGTGTTTAGCTCAGTTACAGCTTATTCTCCCTGCTTTGTTCTTGTCGCAGGACCTCTAGGAAAAATATTGTCTGTTCTGAGAACAGAAAGTTGGAGGATTTGGAACAAACTCTTTAATCCAGACTCCTGTATAATTCTGTAGGTCACAGAATTTCATCTAGGTACTCTGGTAGCCCAAAGATAACATTGTCAGAGCATCCCCCACAGACTAGGTAGGGGGTACTTGTGCTCCAGGTGAGTTATGTCCATATAGAAGGAATTTGGAACCTTTGTCCTTTACTCACACAAGAGAAAGAAATAAGCACCAAGAATTAACCCTATTTATTTGGTTGTCTATCATGTGATAGACATCTAAGTTGTACATTTTGAATAAAATGAGATTTTCAATACGTAATAACATCAACCACAATATTTAAACATGACTGGCTAGAATAGTGTGTTTTATCTTGCAACATATTAGTTGCTTGTTAATGATTTAAATGAATACAGTGAAAGTCAAACATTGACAAACCTTGAATATTTAAAGAATAAGACAGTGGAAAAGGAAGGGAATGAGGGTGGTAAGATGGAAGAGGGAGAGAAGGGAGATCTACAGCTAAAGATACTCTAACAAAATCACCAGAAAAGAGATGAGTAAACAAGCAAGAGTTTCTCTAGATCTAGTTTTCCTCTAACGTGCAAAGAATATAAAAGTTGTCCTAAGAATGGGGTCAAGATTCTCATATTTAGTTTAATGACTAATTAGCTTGTCAGCTAAATAACAGCTAGTGAGAAAACCACTTACATCGAATTTTACACTAAGCAGACAGAAAGATGGCCTGCCTTCATTTCTGTAAACCTGCATTTGTGTTATTTGTTCTTATATTTTTTAAATAACTACTTTTATTTGCTTTTACCTTAACTTTTCAGTGTTAAATATAATTTAAGAGCTACTTGCAGATGGCACGATATTTCACATCTTTTGATAAAGCAAGGAAATTCAGGTTTGATTGTGTCTTGTAACCCAAAGTGTTTCTTCAAGGTATCCATCAGGTAATGACTTCACCTCCACTAGGTTGCACGTGTCACTTTGGAAGCTGGTAATGAAATCAGAAGAAAGAATGAAAGAAATATCTGCCAGTGACTACAGCCAGTGTAAATCTCTTTGGCATCTGACAACGTACTTGGGCAGGTTTCTGAATCCTAGGGAACCAATTATGCCTGTAGGAGGTTCCAAAGTAGCTCTTTTCAGAACGGCAGCATATTGCAAATCTTGGCCATTTTTTATGCTAATACTCCTTTTAAAATTCTTCCACTGCTTATACTGCAATTACAAAAGACGTCCTTTGTTGATAGAATGCCAAAAGATATTTTTTCCCTCCTTATTAGATCAGAAGGCCCATAATGACAGTATTATTTCCACTTACTTGTGGCAATAGGCACAGAGAATGCATTTTAACTCCAACAATGCATTGCAAACTGTAAGAATTACTTATTTTCTTCTGCATCATTTCTTTCCCTTCATACACCACGTGAATAACACGTGCATGAAACTATTATATCACCGTGAGGAAAGACAGACAAAGTGTGGCACAGAAATAATGAAAACTAGTTCAAGATTTCAGTGGGGTGACAGTGAGTGTAAGAACAGAATTACTACAGCCTGATCCCCACTATTCTTTAACCTCCTTTATAGATACTTCGTAAATGCCCAGATAATAATAGCTAAGATTGAAGACATACATGATTATTCTAGCTCCTGTTAATCCACAAACATGGCTTGAAAATTGTGTGAAAAATGATGCAAAGCTTTCACTAACAACAATTATGCCAGAGGAAACCTCAGGGAAAAATAGAACAACAAAAGTCAACCTGCAGATAAAACCTAAGCCATCATATTAACTCATGTTAGGAAATGTTATATGATCTAATGAACTGCAAAGTAAGATTTAATCTCTACCCATACCAGGATGCTCACATTAGCCCTCAGTGGAACCCTCAGAGAGGATTTTCAGGAGTGGTAGACACAGAAATGCAACTCAGAAGTAAGCTCCAAAGCCTGAAAGACACGCACCAGCTTAAACATGGCACTAATTAAATCAAAGGGAAGAAAAAGGTTTCGGTAATAACCAAGAGCTGGTTAAAATTCACATGAGTGTAGAGATTCATATAAGGCAGCATTGATGAGCACAGATTGTCTGAAAATTTTTCTTATAATCTAGTCTGCAGGGGGAGCTGGAAAAACAGCGTAGAATCATAGAATGGTTTGAGTTGGAAGGGACCTTAAAGATCATCAAGTTCCAACCCCCCTGCCATGGGGGGGGTCCCACCAGACCAGGTTGCTCAAAGCCCTATCCAGCCTGGCCTTGAAGTATACAATATTTCTCTCTGTGGGTCTCAATTTCAAATTATTTTTGGATATTGCATAGTTCAATTTTCATTTTCTATTAATATTTTGTTGAATACAGACAAGGAAAATCATAAAAAAATAACAATGTTGATATTTTTGCTTGGGTGTATAAATATATACTAGAAATTCTTAAAATCTTATCTTCCTTAGAGGACCGCAGATGATGTCTGCCTATTCTTGGCAAAGAAAGTTTACTTCCATCCTTAGGAAGGTAAAAAAAGACAGGTTGTGCAAACAGATAATGGCTTTTTGATTCTTGAAAATGAAAAATTAAACAAATCACTTCTACGTCCACCAGACTGATGTTGTTTTGCCTTTTTGTGTGTGTTTGTTGAAATACTACAGTGATGAACAATAGTACATCACAGATAGCAGAGGTGAAGATAGGATCCTTCCTCTTGATCATCAATTTGTTTTTCCTGATCAGTTTCCATCTAACAGGACATTTAGCAGATGATCTACCATGTGTGCTTTCATCTGTGTATGAATCTGCCGTATTCAATCCACTGAACAAATGACTCGATTTTGAGTCGCAGTTGAGCTGGTTTTGCTCTTTAGAAGAAACAATACTATAATCAGGAACGTGGCTGGATTTATGTGTTTGGCAGGTAACACAGCAGCCTCTTCACTCAGCTGTAACACCAAAACTGTGCAACACAAAGAATTCTACAATGGCAATCCAGGTCATTTTGAAAAATTCTTGTTTGATAGTTGGTTTTCTTTTATGGATATCCTTCCCACTGTAATTCTTCTTACTATGGCTAACATTGTTTAACTCCTTCAAGCTGCTACCTGAAAGTGCAGATGAAAGTTCATAAAGACACACACACACACGTGTGTCCTTCTAATGCTTTGTGGAGTGGTCTGCTGTGATATGTGAGAAACAAGACTACCATAAAAGCACCAATGTTATCAGTTTGCTCAGGTATTCCCAGTTAAACTGTGTGCTAAAAGGCTTTTGTGCTGGATTCCCACTGGGCAGAAAAGCTATCAAGAATTGCAATGAAGCTTCACGTTCTATCAATGCCTAATGAATTTCAGAAGCCGCTTCTCCAGTCATATCTGACCCAGTGTGATCTCTTATGCCACATCTCCCTGGCACAGTTTATTTGCTTGCAATATATGGTCCCCCGTGTGTACATTGTGGCTTTGTATCCTATTCACTTCTGTTTCTTACTAATGGCTTTCACTTGACACTGCATCCCACTGCTCCCTTTACCTTCACCTGGGTCTGATTCTACAGCCCAAAGCCCAGGGTGCACCCAAAATCGATATTTCTTTCCCAAGGAGGAAAAGCTCAGCCTGTAATCGGGCAGTGTGCAAATACACCAGCTACTCCGAGCCATTCTAGATAGGACTTTGTCTCCCACTGTCAGCACAAAACCAGCAGAAGCATCCCTACATGGCTGGAGAGAGTGCCCCCCTGTGCTGGGTGTACGGGTGGTAGCAAAGGTACTGCCCCAGAGCCAACACCCAGGATGTTTTAGCAAACAGGAGGCAGATTTGGCCCTAACTCCTACCTTGAGGCTACTCCTACAAAGAAATGCAAATGAAGCAAGAGAGGCTGCAGCTGGTAAAAGCAATTGCAAAAGAAGACAAAGCAGAATTTACTTCAGAGAGAATATGTCTTGACCGGAGAGAGATATTAACCGGAAGGGTGTCTTTGATGTCCTTGACACTGGGTCACCCAGACTGAGCTCTTGGCTACAGCACATAGAGTTTCTTTCCAGAAAACAAGCTCAGATTTAAAGAAATCTAGGATAGGTCGTGGTGGTTATTCTGGTCTTGTCCTGATGTGACCACAGCATCTGAAATAGACAGCCTGAAGGAGAAAAAGTCAGGCAGAGAGAATGCTAGCCCACTTCTCCTTCTCCTTCTCCTTGCATCTGGAGCTGGGACTGATCTTTGACAAGAAAACTTGTCTCCTGTACATGGGGGACACCAGGACCTCAAGGGTATGTCCTTAGTCCTTGGAATAAACCTTAATATACATGGGGGAGGCTGAAGACATCACCAAAACGGGCAGCTTTGGACATCTGGAATACATTTCTAGCGTCCCTCTGCTTCCGTTGGACTGGCTGTTTGCTCGAACTCTTTTCCTTTGCTTCCTTGCAGGCACAAAGAAGTTTAAGCCTACTAAACCATGCAGTGCTGCAAAGACTAGCTGAATAAATATCTGGGAGGTTAAGCTTCACGGCACTTTCCCCTGCTTTTACAATTCCCTTATATTGTGAGCAGAAGTAGAGCTGACTCATTTAAAGGAAACTCAGGTAGGTCTATTTTATTGACAACTCTCACAAAGAACACAGTTCTTTGAAATGTTAACTTCTACAGAAAGGCAATTTTCATCAAAAAGAAAATAAAGGAGAGGCAGTCTGGCTCCTATAATAAGCAACTTGGCACAAAGTTTAATTATTCAATATAAGGACACAGGGACAAACATGACAAAACAGTGAAGAATGAAATATGATGGAAGGGGAAAGCCATGTCCCATAATAAAGCCCTTTGGGGGATAAGGAGCACTAGGATTGGTAACAACACAAAATGAAAGTCCACTGTGAAATGTTATAGATGGGTCTCATGACATTGAGAAACTGGGTGATAAAATTAGAATTAATATTCAATGTCCATAAATGCAAAGTAATGCACATAAGGAAAACCAACCGTAACTACACATATACAGTAATAGGCTCTAAATTTGTTATTACCTCTTGGAAAACTTCTGAATAGTTCATTACAAACATCAGCTCAGTGCTCAGCGGCAGTCAGCAAGGAGAATCAAATTGTAGAAGAGCAATAGAAAGAAAGTAGAATACATCATTATGCCACTGTACAAATCCCTCATGTCCTGCATCCTCAGTATTAGGACTTTCATCTCAGAAAAGAAGTAGTTGAATAAGAAGTAGTACAGAGAAAGCAGTCAAAGATAATCAAAGATATGGATAGCTTTAGAATAAGGATATATTAAAAAAATTCACTCTTGGAAAGGAGACAGTTGATGGCAGAATTACAGAAAAAAATAGAATCCTGAACAGCTTGGAAAAGATGAATATAAAATAATTAATTCTACTTTTCACTATATAAGAACAATGGAAAATCAAACCAAATTATCAGATCACAACTAAGGGGTTGCCTTTCATCACAAACTGATGGAAGGACATTTTCCACACAAATCAGAATTAAACCGTGGAACTCAATGCCCGGAACATGCTGGAGAGGTGAGACCTATACATGGGTCAAAAGCTGATTAGGCGCATTCAGGGAACAAGTGTCCATCAAAGGCTATGAAAAACAAGATTTCAGCTACCACAGATTTTTTTTCCCAGGAAGTCCCAGGCAATATTGCCAGGAGATGTTAAGCACTCATGTTTGCTGCATTAAACATGTCAATTTATTACTATTTACATTCGCTAAACTCAGCTGTAAATCACATAGCTGGAAAATTAGAAACATGGAAACCTAACTTACACAATGGGAAAGAGATTAAAATGTTAGCTCTAGGTTTAATGTATATATTATAATTTCAACCCCCTATTTGTTGAATTGAAATGCATTAATCGAAGATTGGTTGCATTCAGGTTTTGGAATTCAAATGAAATGGTTCGGTTTAGGTATGCTACCTATTCCTGATGAAAGGGAAGACATTATGCTAGATACTTCCACATAAAATATTGAGAATCAATAGGAGTGATACCCATCTATCATGCTAGATTTCTAGGATTACTCTCAGCAGTTCATAATCCAAGATTTCCTTGCAAATTTATTCATTGTGAGAAATATGGGCTATGATCGGAGCTTGGCCAGGAAAACTTTTATTGTTTAATTATGAGAAATTGGCTATAACAAAATGTCAAAATACTTTATGGATTTGGTTCTGAAGTCTTTGAAAAGTCAAAAAGTCACACTAGTGAGCCAATCTTTGCTGGTAAAAAGTCATTAATACTTAAAAACTAAAAATATTGCAGGGGAAAAAAACCAAACCTCTCTTAAATGAAAGGAAGGATGCGTTACGTTAATCATTACATTTCTAAAATACTATTTAGCTGGCTGTGGGAATCATATTCACAACCTTATCTCAAAAACTGACATCAGACTTTAAGTACAAACCATACCTATGAGCCCTTTGTATTTTTCAGATTTTTGGAAAATTAGTTCATCCATGGTCAATTTAGCAGATATATTGAAATGAAGAGCTGTGCCACATACACAGCCTTCCTCTGTGACCAAAGACCTACAATTCTGTCCAGTGGCAGAGGAGTGAACTCTATTCATAATCCAGAATATCAACTAGTTGGTTCTGAAATCTGGCCAGAGAAAATCATCCCTGAAGGAAGAGTACTTAGAAGAAAATTGTTCTTTTGTTATGTAGCTTATTTTTTTTATAGACTGGCCTACAAAATTCAATGCCCCTCTCTCTCCATTTAGGCTCTCCAGAAAAAGTAGTGACCTGAGGATTTAGTCAAGGGAGTTCAGTAAGTTTACTAAACTCTAAAGATCTCATATTCATCAGGTAAACTCCTACTGCCCATTTAGAGATATTCACAACTGTGTGACTCAAGCTTCACTAGAACTCATTCTTAATTTTCCTCTGTATTTTCTTAGCTATATGGCTCATTCTTTACATGTGTACATAGGAAAATGTATGTGCTTACAAAAGGACACTTCCAAAAATTCCCAGTATTAAAACCCAAAGATTTTTAATCTCTAAATTATATGTACAGTAAATATTTAAAAATAATTATCAACCAAAACCCATATATTATGCTGAACTTGACCTTTATTTATTTTAAGTTAGGGGAAAGATTCTATGTTACTACATGAAAAGAGGCACAGAGCGACAAACGAATAATATTTGGTAAGTACGAGGTTTAAGAGAAAAATGATAAAATAGCTTCACCATGACAGAGCCAAGGGACATCTGTTTTTTGAGGGAAATACCCAATAGCCATAGTGCAATAGTCAACACACCAATACCTATACTGTGACCTCTGGCTCCTTACATCTTTTGCATGCTTAATGCTAAAATTGTATTGATCAGTGACAGGGTCTTAAGCAGGAAGGAAAATGGAGTCTAAAGAAATAACAAACAATTATTTCCAGTGGCATTCGATCTGATTATCGGCTGGTGTATTAGATGGATGATGTGATAAACTGAACTCAGTGGTTCATTGACTCGGTCTTAATAGTAGTCTTGATTTGATCATATATTCCATCCTTTCCATTAGCTGAATTGAAGTAAATTATCTTAATAATGTGCTTTCTTAGGCTACTTTTTGTTTGCTAAATGTTTTAACAAAATCCATAAGAAGTTTATAGAATAAATTGTCTTCTCAGATTGCAACATGAATCACGAACACAAGCACAGTTAAAGAAGATATTTACAAGGCACTTAACTCTGTGTCCAAAGTGACAGGGATGTTTCAGAATGGATAAACAGTGAATTAAAGAAAACAGTATAATACAATTCCCCAAATTAATCTAAACAAAGAAATCATTTTCAGATCAGTTCTTTAAGACAAAAAAAATAGCTTGCGCACCTTTACTGGTGAAAAAGTTAAAATACAGATCCCAACACCTTTATTTAAAAATCTTTAATGTATTAATTTAAGATAAAAAGAAACTTCTTAAAATAGCTTTTGATAAATTATAAAGGATTGTATAAGGAAATGCTAAAATTTCAGTAATCCCTTTTACAATTAGAAATATTTTTGATTGCCAGGGAGCAGACAATAATGTTCTACATGGAAAATGAACATACAATTTCAGCTTGGGAAATTCTTATATAACCTTTTAAAATTATTAAATTTAGCAGTTTGAGGAACCCAATGCAAACCCTGTAACTGATAATGTTTTTTGTAAACTTGTAATATCCTTAAATAAATATTTTTATTTGTTTTAAGAACACAGTCATTTTGTTTTCTATATGGCTTCCCTAAAATTTTGCATCACCATGAAGAAAAAAAAATTACATATTCCTTATATTCCTTAGAGGTAAGAACTGATGCAAAGGAAACTTTAAAATCTGTATGATCTTACTCATTTTCATGCAGAAAGTCCTGTGAAAGGGATTAGATTTCCATTTTATTTTATAATGAACAAAACTGATAACATCTATTAGAAATAACATTGAATGGGAAGTCAGCTTGCACTACAGAAACCATGAAATACTGGAGATAACAATTCCAGGAGGAGAGCAGTGGAACAAGGACAGTAAACACCCAGGAACCATATTGCAGTGACTTGAGATGGCAGGTAGCTTCTAGGAGCAAACAGGTCTATCAGAAAAAGGAGTTCAAGAACGCAGAGTGACTGGAAGAACACACACTGAAAGAGCATGAACTTTTCCAAGCAGAAGAATAGAAAGTGGTGGATTTGGCTCAATAATGGGTCTCTTGGGTGACCTGCATAGAGATTACCAGAGACAAATATAAAATAAAAACAGAAGTGCATAGGGATGAACTCAGAAAGGTCAAGACACAAGATACAACTAGGAAGAGAATAAAGCATAATAAGAAACATCCAGTGGCATATTACTAATAAAGATTAAGCTCCAGCAACGAGCTGTCATAGTCCTCAGTGATGTGACCCTGAGGCCGTAGGTGCATGTGGCAGCAGTAATTATTTTCCAGCAGGGAAGGTCACCCATCCGCTGGGCAGCCCACTGCAGCTGTGCAAACATCTCCTCCAGCCAACTGAAGGCACGGGTCCGAGCAGCTGGATATAAGGCTTGGCCACATTAAATGGCATTGCCTTTGAGGGTATGAATACAGAACCAAGGCCTCGAGATTGTTGAAAAATCCAATGTCTTTTCTCTTCATCCCCCTCTTCAGTAGAAAGAATAACTGTGGCCAGTGAAGTAATGCCACTGACACTAATGAAGGACTCGGGTGAGAATAAGGAAGAATATGTTATTGATCATTTGATTAAATTAGAAATCTGAAGAAACTTGGATGTACCAGACCTGGTAAATTCACTTTAAAGCATGTAGAAGTCTGACCAAAGCGATCTCAAGCATTTTATGACATACTTGTGAGAATTTGATTAAAGCAGGAGAGGCTGTAGATCTGAAAGTCAAAGATTGTCCCTGTCTCTTTACACAAAGACATGAAAAGAAAAGGGCAAGAGGACACACGGAATTATATCCCTAACTTCATTTTCTATAAACTTATTGAAACCAGGAATCAAATTATTAATGGGTGAATTAACATACTAGTAAGAAGACAAGGTGGTAAGTAAAAGCCAGGAAGAATTTATCAGAAACTGAATCATGTTAAATCAAGTCTGCTCCTTTTTAGGAGAGAAAATGGGCTTTGTGGTTAGGGAAGGAGCAACAGGTGTGACATAACTTGATTTTAGTAAACATTTTGACACTGCTTGACATTCTTACAAGCAAACTATGAAAATATTGCTTAGACCAAAGTACTGTTCCATAGATTGAACAACTGGCTTGAAAATTGCACTCAGAAATAGCTACGCATTGCTGTCCATCAAATTAAGAGACAGTGGCTAATCGGGCTCCACAGAATTCCACCTGGGTCCAGTACTATGCAGTAATTTCATTAGTCACTTGGTTATCTGAAGAGATATTATGCCTTTTACACTTCCAGATGGAGGCAAGGCCCATAGAGGGCAAGATTAGAATTAAAATAATCTTGACAAACTGACCAAGGGTCTGGGAGAAAATAGGATGTGATTCAGTAAGGCCAGGTGCAAATGACTATACTTAAATAGGAATAATGAAGTACTCAAAGGCAGAATAGGGTGAACAACAGGCTACGTAGCGTTTCCACAGAATAATGAATCGCACCCAGGCTATGACTTGATAATATCATAGCATTGGGGCGCAAAACTGAATTTCAAGGTGAATCAGGAGTGCCCTAGAACACAGCACCAGTAAGGCATGGGTTGACAGATTCTGTATATTTTGGAGATTTCCCTTCAGCAAAGATGAAAACCGATTAGAGGAGGTCCAGGTGAGAATTATAAGGATGATGAAACATCTAGAAAATGTGACCTCTGTGGAAAGCTTATGATACTAAATTACACACTCCCTTAAAACTTCTGGATCTGGGAGACCACATTTACAGTTAGCTCACATTGTTCATAGAAATATTAAGTGCAAAGGGCTTCTTCACATTGCTGCCATCTAAACCACTTATGAAACAATTTTGTTCTAGAAATAATAAGTTACTGTCAGAGGATAAAAATCTTAACAGAGCTTTTCAAATTCAATTACAACATGAAACAACTACTAATATCAAAAGACTCAAGGGTTTTCTCATTAGTATTTTAAAGCAGCATGACAGATTATTTTGAGTGTGTCAATAATGATTCATACTTCTTGTTGAGTCCCCATTGTAAGGGAAAATCTTGAGACAGTTGAACTGCCTTTTTTTCAGGCCAATAGATGAAAAACATCATTAAAGTTGTTATGAATCTAGACAGGGCATAACTTTGTCTGACAGCTATAACAAGAGCAGATGAGATGCAAAGTAGAATCTGATCACTTCAGGTTTTGTACTGGGTACTATGTGGGCAAGATTCAATTACTGTGAAAGAAATATGACACACAGGAAATCTGTCCAAAGACGAAAAGAGAAACAAGGGGTGCGTGGGGGGATACTTTTCTCTGGTGGAAAAGGGATACTCTTCAAGGTGGGATATTGCCTTCCCGATAGCCTAAATGAATCATCACCATGAAATAATAAACATCTTCAACATTAAAAAAAAAAAAAAGGCAAATTACTGTTGGAACCTGCACTGTACATGAGAATAATGCTGTGATTCTTTCTAGGAAGAACCTTTGAGACAGTGCCAGCCAGATGTCCAGACGCTCACAGCTATCCAGAAAGTGGATAGAAGCTTAAACATACATATATACATAATTTTAGGAAAGATAGAATATTCTGCCAAGCTTCCAGCTGCCACTCCAGGAGGTCGATACCTTGTAGGTCCCACTTCACACCTATTTACCATATGCAGATGTCTTGGGCACTTAAAATAGCCAGTGGAAAACTTGGTGGGATAGCATAAGGTGCCTCCAATGACACCAAATACTTTCATTTAGAAAGCACAAGATATTCTCCAAACTGGGGAGAATTGACCCAAATGCAATTAGGTTTTGTACAGTTGTACCATACAAATTGCTTGATGTTTTTGCTATCTACATAATACAATCCTGAGACTATCAAGAGAAGTTGAATTAGATGTGGGTTGAGGGTGGTTGTACCTAAACTAAAGTCTTCTCCCCAGAGCAGGCAGAGAAGCACAGGAATCTAGAATTGGTCCTTAGGGCATACGAGAATATTCTTCCAAAAGGCATAGGTTTGTGCTGTCGTCAAAAAGACACCAAGAAACCCAAGTTTCAGATGAAAACAAAGTGGTACGGGTGAAAGATATGTGTTGTACTAAAAATACTGTGTGAGCTATGGAGATCGCCCTCCAGACTCTGGGAGAATAAAATGTTCAGACAAAGTCTGAAATGGTAGTCTCCCCTGTCCTGCATGTACTTACAGAGATGTTTAACTATGAAGAAAGCAGGCAATCTTAATCCAGACTAAGAATCAGGAATTACTTGTTTACGAGACAGTATTGATAAGGAACAGAATAGTTATTATATTTTGGTTTGTGCCTTAAGTTTTGAAAAACGACAACAGAGTTCAGGCAGTATGTTTGTCTTTAGTCTGGACACTCAAAGGAGGACATGAGACCGTTTGTACATCCTTTCCTCTATCAACTTTCCCAAGATCATCTGCAAAATATAGAAGAAGGGCAGAGCGAGAATTATCAGTTTTCCAAAGAAGGTGGTGAAGAAAGCTGGAAGGAAAGCAGAAGTGCCTGGCTGTGTGTGTGTTTATCCAGCAACTTTATTTTCAAGAACAGTTTGATTCTCAGTGCTTTTTGTTTGGGTAATTAGGGAAGAGGAGTTGTACATCAAAAGGCCAGCGAAGGATCAGGATTTGACTGCTTGTCCTACTCTTGCCTCAGTGCATACCTGGCTGCCTTTTGGAAAGTGTACGCAAAATTAAAAGACTGTGCTTTCCAAGCTTGGCTGAAGAGTATGAAAGAGGTAAAATCTTACCTTAGAATATGTTAAGATATAGTCCAACTGCATTTTAGAGAGCAGAGAAAGATGCTGAATAATAGCAATAACGCTGCAGTATAGTGGGGAGGCGACATGAGTGGTGGATCTCACTGTGAAAACCTTTATCAATAAGGTTTGTGTAGCTTTATTAAGATTAAGTTGACTAAAATGTAGTGTACAAACACAAGTGAACAATGACAGGACCAGAGGAAATGATCTGAAGTTGCGGCAGGGGAGGTTTAGATTAGGTATTAGGAAGAATTACTTTACTGAGAGGGTGGTCAGGCACTGGAACAGTCTGCCCAGGGAGGTGGTGGAGTCGCCATCCCTGGAGGTATTTAAGAAACGTGTAGACATGGCACTTCAGGGCATGCTCTAGTGCCCGAGATTGTCTGTGTCTGTTTGTCTGTGTCTGTCTGGTGGGTTTTTTTGTTTGGTTGGTTTTTTTGTGGTTGGGCTCGATCTCAAAGGTCCCTTCCAACCATGAAGATTCTGTGATTATTATAGTGAAAAACTGGTAGTATTATAGAGAATTAAAATATTTTATAATTGCAACATTTCAACACAAGAATTTCTGAAAGCTGTTTCCATCTTAGATTTCAAAGACAGATCAAGAGGTTACATTGGCAAAATAGCTATTGTCTCATCTTTTTTTTCAGAAAAGGAAGCTGTAATCTTTGCAGTAAACAGCAGTAAATACAATTTCCTTACTGCATTTTGCTCACTTTCTTATTTTCTCTTTTCAACATATGCCTAGCCTATCTGTTTTGTATCTATGCCATGTCCTATCTGCATCACAGAAGGAGAATAATCCAGGCTGAAAGACTTTTCTCTGCTTATTTGGCTGTACAGAACCCTGGGAAATGAGATATTTTTACTGGTTTTCTAGTTTATTTTACTGTTAGTTATAGCAATATTATATCTCCCAAATACTTCCTAAAAATGTTTAATTCATCTGGAGCTTCCTTAGATGAGTTGTGCAGGAAAACAATTATTATATCATGGTATATAAAAATTAACCCCTATTGTAGCAGAATTCCTACTTGTGGAAGACAATTAATTCAAAGAAAGACTTAATGCATGTGAACATCATTTTAGGTATTGAGTTACAGTCAGCAGAAAAAAAGATATCGGCATACAGGCAGTCAGGTAAAGAAATCTTCTAACATGCATTTCCCATATTTCGAATAACATCTTATTAGTACAATGTATCCTTTATCCCAATAAAGTGCTTTACAGACCCAGTTCCATCTACTTAAAATATTATTCTTTTTTAAAGTGTTAGACAAGCAAGAATAAAGAATTCCAGTTGGTGCAGTGCACATGAAAACATTACCTCCTCTTAGGTAAGTGACTGCAGTTTTGTCTTCTGCCCATTTAACTAGTTTAACACGACTAATATGCAATAGGCATTAACATAGGCATTAATAGTATCTTATCTTACCTTGCTTCCTACGGGTTTTTTATAACCATGATGAAAATTGACAGAAAGGAGAAGTAAAAGCAAAGAAGAAGAGATACAAAAAGTGAGCTAGAAGTTGTGTGGGAAAGAGGACTGGCTAAACCAGAGCAAAATCCTTCCTTATATTTTCTCATCACTTGCTGGCTGGAGACCAGTTGACTCCACAAAAGGCTATGGAAATAGCTGTCCATTATCTACAGCTCAGCAAGGATTTCAGACTAACTGTTCTTTCTAATGTTATTGCCTTGCTTGTTTTCTCCTTCAAAGGAAGATCTACTGGGAAGTCAGATTTATATTACATATAGATTGCACACCTTGTATCTTGTGGTTAGTGTCTCCAGCTGCAGAGCTCAAGGACACCCTCCATCATGGTGGTTGGCTGTTTTCTGTCCTCAGTTCTCATGGAGTGCAACAAGTCAAGATCAAGAAAAAGAGGCAACTTGGCTTTTAGGATTTATATATCTAAAGCATCCTGCAGTCAAAGCTCAGCTAAATTCAAAGAAAAGCACTTATGGCAAACAATTTCTCTACTTTAAAAGGCATCTCACTCTAGCAGTAGATCAGATTGGCAACCCCTGGTTGGCACACCTGAGACTGCTGGGGTCTTTAGGGGAGGAGAACTGATGTCAGCTGGATCCAGGTGGGCTGCCCTAGTGATCGATACATGGACAGAAGAATGGGTCACCACAGAAACTCTTTTGGCATGGCTCAGGAAAACCTTTTCTATTCCTAAAAAACTCAGTAGAGGGTTTACAAGGCCCTACAACAACTGTTTGAACTGTTACCTTTATAAAATATTTTAAACAAGTGCTCAATAAAAATACGGTACACTATTGTAGAGAGTGGATATTCAAGCCTGCTCAGATAAATTTGCAAAACCTCTAAAAAATCCTCACTAGATATTGCAACTGAGGCAGCTGAGAGAGAAGTCATTTCTTCAGTGAAAAAAAAAACTGATACTGAGATAGTATTTACTGGATTATAAACATGGTAGCATTCAAACATGGGTTTATTGAAACATTATTTTAATACTGTTTAAGATCAAATGATTCCAGATGGTTAATCTGGAATCCCCACAGCTAGGCCTGTCAGATATACTGAAAGTTTAATCAGACTTTTAACACATCGATGGGCTTTGAACAGCCTGGATCCTCAGGAAAAAAAAAAATTCCTTAGGAACAATCATGAAGAGATTGATGAAGATATCTGAATAGTAGGCGGCTGCAGTTATGAACATCAAGAGAATGCTTGGGTGCACTGAATTCAGGCAGAAGGTAACAGCATATTAAAGCAAAGCGATTGTAGCCAAGAATAATGCACTTCTAACATAAGAAGCTGTGCTTTTGATTTTCCCTCCGGTGCTGAAAAAACCTGTCTGAGACTTCAAATCTTGAAAAGAAAGGCACATATATAAAGGATTAGCAAGTATTTATTTTAATGCTTTGTGCAAGACTTACCTGTAGACAAAGATCACATTAATCGTTATCTCTAACATTTCACTACTGACCGAATATGACAAATGACTGACCCTGTTTGCTGCGGACAGAAGCTATTGGGTTGAGTAGAATGAGTCCAGAGTAGTTATTTTCCACAACTTTCCTTTCACAAAAATGCAAAACCTGTGCTTACTTCTATAAGTACAAACACTGCTAATTAACCCTCATATGAGGTACATAGCTACATACTGATATTTTCATGTTGTAGTTATGGAACCATAACTTTAATTCCCCCCCCCCCCCCCCTCAGTATCAAGGCCTATTCTTGTGAACCACTTAGATTTTGTCTTAGTTTTTAAATGTACACAGTGTGCTAAAAGATATCATCAAATAATGGTAATAATGGACATATTTTAGAGCTTTTGTGATTAAGGCCCAAAGAGACATAAGGTCTTAAAATTACACCAAAAAAAGTTAGGTACTGTAGTTTAACTATAACCTGGCAGAATAAGAGAAGCCTAAATCCTGTTCCCACATCACATGCTGGCCAAAAATCTTGTGTTAATGTAAGCAAGACAGGCAAAACTCCCAGGTGCAAATCAGGTCTCTAACTCATTCTTATTTCTGTTTCTTGCCTACAAAAAACTTCTGGTAGTACCTCACACTGAATTTTTCCAAGGCGAAGCAGAAGACAATATAATCTCATGACCAATAAACACATTTCAAGAGGTGTTTCTGAGAGGTACTGTGATATAGTGAATAAGAAGCTGATCTGACATGAAAGAAAATGGGCTTATTCTCTCAGATCAGCTAAATCATCCCACTGAGTCCACTGTGTCCTCTATGTTTCACCTATCACATCAGTAAAACCAAGTGAAAGGGCAAACCCCTTTCTTAGGGATGTGGCATCCCATCACCCAAGACTTTGGAAACATCTGCCTCTCTCAGACACTCCCTAGAAATGCAATTCTCCTGAGGCTCATGCTGTCCTGAAAAGCGACTCTAAAACCCAGTCGTACTCAAAGGCTCTTGACAGCATTTCTGTGGCTTTTCACAGACGGATTTGAGGTTCCTCCACACCACCCACCTACCCCTGGCTCCCCAGAGGAAAATCCACTCGGTGCAGGAGTCTGAGCCACTGCACCACTGTCCTCCTCCATAGGAAAGGTGGGGGAATAAGGATGTGCCACACAGGTAATATTGGCCGGATTAATTGGATGACTGTATCAAAATCCCTAATAACAGCGTTATGTGTACTACAGCCCCACAGAACCTCTCCTGTCCACAGCTCATTATTTCTGCTGTGGGTATCCCCGGCCTTATAGGGGTGATTAATAACACATTCTCTCATCACTAGAGTTTACATCTCCCATATCAGGTCATAGCCTATTTCTCCCATAGGTAAAACTCATTCAGAGCAAAATGAGGGATCTTGTGTCATGACAATTATTGTCTCAATTAGTGACATTATTAATATGCTCTAGCAAAAGAACAACCTCACTTTACTGCATTAACAGGTGGAAATGTTCAATTCTTAATTAACTTTATAGGACAGAAAATTATTAGACTACATCTAGAAAGGTCAAATTAAAGGGTAAGAGAAGAGCAGAACTATACCATAATAAATTCTGTAGCCAGGGAGCCCATTTCAAGTTGTGGAACCCTCTGCAAGGGGTAGAAATGCAAAAAGCCAAAGATCTCTTCACACAGGGAAAATTTCTGTATGCTATGTTCTTCTAAGAAATCAATACTGCATTTGTAGAGCAAATTACTGCACAAATGCTAACCTGCAGATACACCGTTGCCTGCCTCCGCATTTAGAAACTCCCAATCATAATTTGGAGTAACAGAAAAAGCCTCCCCAATCTGATTTTTCATTGACTACTTAGCCAGCCACGCAGCAGGAATTCTCTCGCCTTTCATGCCATATGTCCTTCTATTATTTCCTTGGTTTCCACCCTTCTTACTCAATGAAAGATGATCTGAGGATGATCCACAATCTAGTTGAGAAGAATGTAAAAATAACAGGTTTTACACAGCACTTGCAAACGGTTGAACGTTGCTGAAGCTTCAAAACTCAATACTTGGCAAATCTAGGTTCTGTTTTGAAATTCCCAGGCTTCCAATGAACCTTTTTTTTTTTTTTTTAGCCCATTCACTCCGGTTTTAACACTCTCTCTTCCTGTTTATGATGGATTTTTCTAAGGATTATCTCATACAGTGTTTACAGAATTAGTGATTGGCTTTTCCGAATACCACTAAACACTCTGTTTCTGTGGAGGATTAGTCTCAGTCTTTAAAGACTGGAGCTTTTTTCCCTTAATAAAGCCTGTTTTCATATTTTCAGTCCTCAGAGCTTCACCGCAACAGAACTAAACAATATGGTGTTTCACATGCAAACTTAGCCATGGAAATCCAGAACAAAATCTTCAAGCTTCATGTTTGGGTACACAGCAGGTCAAACAGTCTGAGGAGGTCTCAGGGCACTTTCCCAAATTATTTTGCATTGTTGTATTTCAAAATTGATTTAGACTGGAAACTCATCTCTGTCCAGAGTTTTTGGCAGATGCCTTCAAATGCTTAGACATGGAGGGCAAATTGAATAAACAATTATTTATATATTTAAGAGGATTTATGTGTATTTCATAGAGTCTAAAATCCTTGCAACAAACATTGCCTGTTCTGCTGAGAAGCTTCTGTAGTTGATATGGTGCCAACGCTTGCTTTCAGACTTTGTGTGGCCTCAGCGAAGTTGGCCACGATGGAAGGACTGACAGCCAAGGAACACGTACAAAGGGAAAGAGAGCACTTTGGGGTATGGGAATAGCACAAGAAACTCTGTGAGATGGCAGAATTAGCTTGAAAGTGAGTAGAATATGGTATTCTGTAATGATTGCCATGGTCCTGGCAGCAGACAGATGTACTAAGTGAAGAGTTTCTCTCCCTTTCATTATTATTATTGCTGTTTGTCCCGGTTTGAAGTAAAACCGAACCAATTTTCTGTTCTGTAACTTTACATCCTAGCTAGGCCTCCTCTAACTCTCTGAAATTAACGGCATATTGTGGAGAAAACTGCTCGTTCTCAGAGTGATAAGACCAATGTTTATGCTCCATGCCAAGGAATGGTATGCAGGGAGGCCCTTGCTTATACTTATTGCTATAACAACCAAGGTCAGCCAATTTCGTTATTTGCCCCCTTAGAGGGTCGGAAACGGAAAAAACGTAGAGGGGTCACATCGGTGGGGAGGAGCAGACAGGACAGGTGACCCAAACCTGACCAACTGGGGTATTCCATCCCATCTGCCCCATGCTCAGTATAAAGGCTGAGGGATCAAAGGGTCAGCCTCCTTCCTGCGATGGCCGACGTCCAGAGAGGACTCTGTCTGTTCATCTGCCTTTGATCCCGATCCGTGTGTTCCTGACTCCAGAGCTGGAATCCAGTTCCCATTCGTCACTGAGTCCAGTCTGGGACTTCCTCAGTGCCTGCCGGTGATGTAACTGACATCCTGGGAGCTTGATACGGTTTTGTATATATTGTATCTATTTCATTATTTTCTTCTTTATTTTTATTTTAATATTAATTTTTCATTAAAGTAGTTTAGTTCATTCTAAACTTCTGAATCTCCTTATCTCTTTCTCCTCCTCTCTCCTCTTTTAGGGGGGGGAAGGGGGGGGGAAGGGCCATCTGCCGGTCCGGTTTTGGTAAATTCAGCCAAAACCACGACACTGTTGTAAGGAAATAGTACCTGAAAATTGGTCAGGTTGATGCGTTATTTCTTTTTCATTAGCTGTTGTTTTTACTTAATCTAAACTACAGTTATCACTTAAACTCTCAGCATTTTTGGTATTTAAATGGCATTGGAGAATGTATTCTGTATATGTAGTAAAAACTGTACACAAAGTTAAAAAAAATTCCCTTCTTGTCTAAACCAGTGGCGGTTTTGTGATTCGTTGCACCTGGGCCAGGATTTCATCCACACTCTTAACTTCTCTCAGCTTCCTGCTTCTCAGTTTGCTAACAACAGTGATGTCTAAAACTAATTTCCCATTTTAGAAACTCTCTCCCTCCCCTTTCCCTGTTAACTGTTTCTGTGTCTCTTGTCTGACAAGGCGCGAGTAGGGGGATTTAAAGACTTTGGTTGTTTCCATTTGTATGGAAAAAAGCAAAACATTTTCCTTTTCAGCCCCTAGAGTCTTTGGCAATGGAGGCTGAAATTACCCAGGCTCTTCCATCACCAGCGAGGTGGGTTCCTCACCCTGAATCCCCCTTGGTGTCTCCTGTTTGCCCATGGCATGATCTGCTGCTCTTCTCTCAGCTGTGCTGTTGGCACTGTTTGTGCACACAGCCTTGTAAGACTGGTGGTAGAAACATCCAAGCTTTTGAAAAAGGTGAAGAAAAAAAGCTTCAAAATATTAAACAGCAAAGAAAAAGACTTAAAGCGTGACAGCACAAGTATTTACATCAGTAACGAGAGAGCTGATCCGATGCCGAGTCAGAAGATCTTCTGAAATTGGCTTTCCCACTCTGAAAGCAGGCTGGTGTCACTGCGCCCAGAGAGGCTCTTCCCCCTTGGAAAGTCCTGCCTTGTGGGGGTGAGATTCCCACTCCGCATTGCACAAGCAGTGATAAAGCTTTTCTTACAAATTAAATGACCTACAATCTCAAATCATCTTCAGCCTTCAAGTTTTTTGCCCTCTGTCTTTCTCCGTGTCTTTTTATTTATTAAAATATGGATCAAAATCACATTTTCCTCTCATGCTCTTTCATCATGACTTTGAATGAGTGTGAAATTTTCCCTGGAAATAAATGACTCTGTTCATTTTCCAACAGATATTCAGATAATGAAAATGCTTTCATAAGTCATGTCTTTATGGATTTGATTGAGAGTCTATTTTCAAGTAGAAGGAAACAGTCACATTTATTTCGGAGTTCCCCAGATCAGGCATTATTTGTCAGGCATATATCCTCCGTCTTCTTCAACTCTCTAATTATATGTTTTATAATGTACTTATATCATGATACCTATTGTGACTACTTTTAATCCAGTAGATTTATGTTTAGACCTCACTTTAGTATCTCAGGTGGCATATGCTTAGAATGGATATTGTACCTCTCTGCAAGGTAGCAGACTTTGCTTCCAGTTTTATCTACTGGATAAAAGCAGTTTGGCTTTTTTTTTTTGTCAATAAAAAAAAAAAAAAAGGCAGGAGACAGCTGCTTAGTTTTACTGCTCTTGTCTCCACTAACATCCTCATTTGTTCTTATGAGATGAATCATTTTCTTCCTTCCAATCAGAATCAGTGGTCAAATGGAAAATGTGAATGGCACATAACGAAGTAAATAAGGCATGATGCGAGGGGAAATTTGGTTGGTTAGAGCAGAGGTCTAGGATATAAGGACAATAATAGAGCTCTAAAAGTGCCATATGGTGACTAAAAGGCTCAATTTGTTTCACAAGCGCTGCATTACACTAGATAAAAGACCTTTTATATCAGCTTCTTTATCTCTCGTCTTTGCAAATCAACCCTACTTTATTCCTTCACTCATTTACATTTTTTTTCTGTTGTTAACAGCAAGTGTAAGAAAGCTCAAAATTTCCCAAGTTCTGTGAAAAAATCAGATTTATTCTTCACAAGGTTGCAAATGTATGAATAGTCTTAGAACTAGAAAATATATCCATTATACTGTTAGCCATGATAAATATAGTAAAATACACTATATGGAGTTATCTATAAAATCAGAATTCACTAACATATAACAGATGATTGTGTTAATCAGCTAGACCATGAAATAAGTAATTTGCATATTTTATTTTTTGATTGACATAACGTCAGTTTAATGTATACATATGAAAATATGTGATCTGTATTTCAATTTTAGAGAAAATAAGGCAAATGGGGTTTTAAGAAAGAAAATTAATATCTGGCTACAAAGAAAAATTACATTGGGGTGCTAATTATATACACCCCAAATTTGGCCAAAACAATGAGCTTTATATCTAAGCAATTCAATTGTATGAGTTTTCATTTCTGTACAAATAACAAAAAGATACATAAAGCCAGCACTTGATATATAGGACTTGGTTTTAATCTTGCTTAAACTAGCATAAATCAAAGGCTGCTTGGCTAATGGCAGTAGAAATACAGCAATGGAAAATAAGTGTGAAATGAGAATTAAGCCCGTACTCTCCTTTTGGCATAGCTTTTTTTCTCCGAGATGTAGTATTATGTGCTGTTCTCTCAGCTCCAAAGACACTATCTTTGCCAAGGGCATAAAATGTATTGCCTGGCACACAATAAAAGAACTCATATGAATGCAGAATGACACTTTAGAGTAGGGATTGGTTTGCCATATACTCCTGAAAGACATAGTAAAGGATAATTGCTATTTTCATTAACTATCTCACTTGCAGAGTTACTTGCAGTGGTTTAGAGAGCCAGCAACTTGGACTGATCCCAGGAAACCACAGATAGCTGTCTCTCTGATACCCTGGTAGCCAGAGGCAATATTCAGTCACTTCTGATAGACATGCAGTATCTTTTAATTGAATGCTAGCACTTCTTGTACAGTCAAGCAAAAATCTTGGAAGTATATGGAACAGGAATGAAAACTGGCCAGGAAAACGTTTTGCAATTGAAATACTCCACTGCAGACAGCGGGACAAGATATTTATGGCTGTGAAAATGCCACATGAATCTCCACTTCTCACTTTAGATTCTTTCTTTTAAAAAGAAAAAGAGAGGAAAAAAAAAGGCATAACAGCATGACTATTATAGTTCATATTCCACTAAGGCTTCATTCAGTTTTATTTTCCATAATCCACATAAGAAATGCAGGTCAGTGGCCATTAGCAGCAATGTATCCTCAGAACATTTAGAAATATGTGTCAGAAGCCCAAGTGTAATAAAAGACAGAGCAGAGAGTAAAAGTACAGCATACTCTACCCTTGAGTATCCAATGTTCTTGGGGAAAAGGCAAGGAGTCACTGGATAGACATTTAGCAGCGAAAGCCAGCCAAAGGAAAATGGAAAGAGGGGATGAAAGAGAAGGCAAGCAGACTGTCTCTTTGCTTCCCTTTAACCTCTCTCCTTGAGGTTCACTGCTTTAAAAAAACAAAATAAAACAAAACAACAACATCAGGAAAACCTGAATCTGAATCTCCAGCAACATGCCCAGTGGAGAATCAAAGAGCGAGCTGTTATGGCCTGGGGAGTATGAGCTTCCCTACACCATAAATAAATGAGTGCGTAAAGAGCCATGGAGCTATGTATTTTTCATGAGAGAAAAGATGGACACCAGAATTTAATGAGAGGCTGACATTTTATAACAAGGAGATCATATTCTCCTTATAGTTACCTAAAACAGGAGATAGTGAGAGCAGTATATGAGAAAAACAGAACAAAAAGCATATATAAGGATTTTGTTGTAAAAATGCCATTTTTAATACTTAAATGCACATTGATTTGGACTGTTTCATATCGTCTCATGTATCTATTTTCTGGAAAGATTACAATTTGGCCATTAGCCTTTGTGCCTGAATATCATATGAAAAGATTAATTTCTGCCATATAATTTCAAAAAAAAACCACAAACAAAACATTGCACAATACCCATTCTTCTTTAGATAAACCCAGGCCAGTATTTTCAGTCATTGATTTACAAGAAAAATGTTGGTCCAGGACTTACTTAAGTCTTGCTGCTTGCATTCAAATATTGTTGCTGCCAATGTGCACTCCGTTTGTACGAGTGAACTATGCCACAAAAAAATGGCATTCCTGACTTTTAACTCTTATTAATAATTAAATTAGAGTGTGCTTTGAAAGGAAACCATTAACAACGGAGCAAGTAGAACACTCCTCAATTCATCCATTTTGTTCTGGGCCTCCAGATAGCTGATTCTTTCTCAAGAAGAGTGTGGCCAGCAGGTTGAGAGAGGTCATTCTCCCCCTCTACTCTGCCCTGGTGAGGCCCCATCTAGAGTACTGTGTCCAGTTCTGGGCTCCCCAGTTCAAGAAGGACAGGGAACTGCTGGAGAGGGTACGGCAGAGGGCTACAAAGATGATGAGGGGCCTGGAGTATCTCTCTTATGAGGAAAGGCTGAGAGACTTGAGTCTTTTTAGTCTGGAGAAGAGAAGACTGAGGGGGGATCTGATCAATGCTTATAAATACTTAAAGGGTGGGTGTCAGGAGGATGGGGCCAGTCTTTCTTCAGTGGTGCCCAGGGACAGGACAAGAGGTAACAGGCACAAACTTGAATATAAGAAGTTCCACCTAAACATGAGGAGGAACTTTCCTGTGAGGGTGGCAGAGCCCTGGAAGAGGCTGCCCAGAGAGGTGGTGGAGTCTCCTTCTCTGGAGACATTCAAAACCCACCTGGACACATTCCTGTGCAACCTGCTCTGGGTAGACCTGCTTTGTCAGGGGTTGGACTAGATGATCTCCAGAGGTCCCTTCCAACCCCATGTCATTCTGTGTTCTGTGATTCTATGTTCTGACCGAGCGTACAGGAGCATTAAAAGAGCTGTATTTTCACCCTGCTTTCAGTGTTAAAAAAAAAAAAAAAAAAAAGTGTTAAAAGTCATCACCACCTTACCCTGTAATTTCCTGTGATTACTTTGCAGATGTCTAACTCATAATATAACAGTGAAGCTGTAGTACCCTCTTACATTGGAAAGCTGATACAAAGTTTCCTGGAATCAATGAAAGGCGGAGAGTGTTACACTTATTATCATGGTAAGCAGAAAGTGTGGGCTGCTAGACAGCCCATTGAGTGTTTTCAAGTGTTCATTCAAACCCTGAACTTCAACCGTTCTCTCTTTTTTTCTAATCAGACAACTGAGAGTGTAATTATCTTGATATAGGAAAGGAGGAGGGCTGAGCAGAAACAATTAATACTTGCAGTACTTGTTTTGTCTGCTGGCAGTGGACTTCACCATCCCTCACTCCCTCACCGTGTCATTTAATTCCTGTTTAAACAGCTCCTGTCTTCTTATTTCTTCAGCTGTGACTGTTGGACCATTTCTCATAGTCATGGCTCTCAATATGATAATGGCTTTGCAATTTTCAGGCACCTGTTCCAAGAGTTGTTTTCCTTCAAGTTTCCTTTATGAACATATATCTTCTAGACTTACTATCCAGCATGAACAGAATAATTTACCTAGAGTGGACTAAAAATAACACTCCTCCACGACTGAATTTAGAGGATTTTTCTGTCAGCTCCTAACCCTCCTAATATATGCGTTTATGTGGTTCTCCGTGTCTCTGCTTTTTGCTTTTGTTGTGTTAAAATACATTTATATTGATTGACCACATTTGAATTAAATAAGCAAAGCCTGTGTTGAAGAGAAAATCAATCCTGCTTTAATTCTGAACATGCACTTTGCATGTAGGAGAAAAATATATCCCCAATTAAACATATGCGTGAAACTACACAGAGAGAAATACAGGCTGATCTTTCAAAACCATGTCCTTTAAATATGTATGTGATAAAAATGGGCCAGAGTTTACACAGCCAGTGTCAAATAAAGAGAGAAAGGACAGGGATTCAAAAGGACCTACTGAAAAAGACAAAACTATTTCCATTTTTCTGCATCCTCATTCTATATTTATGATGTTTTAACTCATTTTGCAGCTGTCTTATCCCTACCTCTGGAATCTATATCTTATGCTTTTAGCAAGAGTCTAGCTTGTCAATTTTTATCAGGGGCTTTTAGAAGATGCTAATAATTTACATCAATAGATATAGATTACCATTACCATTGAGCCTGGTTAAAAAAAAAAAATATTCCTGAATCCTAACTGTCCATTTCTAATGAGAATATTATAACTCTGCATTCAGTAGTTTTGCATTCAGTGTGCCTTTTGATAGTCCTAAGGAACTCGTTCATTGTGGGCTTTCCATTTTAAAATCCACAAGAAAAATGAAAGCATGTTACAAAGGATAAAAAATAACAGCACTCATCATCAATCAGTTTCAGGACTATAGGCTGCTCTAATCTCCCTATAGATACTGGTTGCCCGGATACAATCTTAACCTTTGTGTTTCTAACCCTCATTTTGGTTTTTCCTCCCATGAGCATTTCACTGGTAACCAGAGCCACATAATTCAAGCTGATAAGTCTACGAACATACTTAAGGATTATTTACATAAACCAAGATTTCTAGGACTGAGTCTCCAGCTCCTCAGCCCCATCTCGCACCTTCCACTGTTTTCAGAGTCAGTCTCATCAGACTTATTTCAATAAAGCCTGAGTTTGTATATGCCTAACATGTATTTCAAGCAATGTCTAAAAAGCATCTTCTGCTTCTTTTCTTTCTCTGCAGTCCTGGATTACTTACCTCTTCAAGGAGCTCTCGGATACACTTTCTGTCGAAATGTCTAAAAGGCAGCTGCCACTGTGCTGTATTGCTAAAGAGGAGATAAAATGTTATTCTTCAGAGCCAAGAGACCTTCTTTCTCTGAAAATAGCCTTGAAACCCAAATGCATTCCTGAACCGAGATTTGTCAGGGCAAAGAAGTAGAAGATAAAAGCAGTGGCGACTCTTCCCACATACATTGCGGAGAACCAAAGACATCTAGATTGTGGCTCGACTAAAATTCAAGATCAATAATGAGAGGCTATCAACAGAAGCAGCATAAACACTGCTGGCTACAGTAAAATGAATATTGCATTTTCCCTCCTTAGTGGGAACTCTAGACATCACAGGCTATTGCTTCACACCACTTTTTAGCCCTATCCTTGTCAAACATACAAATCCTACTATTTTTCTCTATAGTTTGGTGATGTGATGGATCTTTCTGGCAAGGTTCAAAGGCAGAAATAGGACACACATTTTCTCTGTTCCGTATTAGTTCCTTTATCGCTCATAAAGCCATCTATTTTATTTCCTCTAAAAAAACGTAAAATGTGTTCTCTCCATGTTCTCTGCTCCACCCTCCATCATTGCTTGTGTCTCAGACCTTGTGATCATGACATCAACTGCTTGTTTATGCCAGCTGCAGTGTCTCAGTGTTACCCATTCTGCTATCACCTTGTTCCTCCACTTGGTGTTCTCATGGCCTCTCCCTGTCCCCATACCTTTACATTTGACTGCCCATCCCCATCAGCTCCTACAGTCTCTCACATGATGCCCACAGTCACAGCTCTCAAACATAGCTCTTCATCCGTGGTGTGACTCCCTGCTCCTGTTATTTCATGTGTCTCTCTGTTTTCAAGAATGTCGACCCTTCCAAAAGCAGAACTGCTGCACCTCTTCTGTAGAAGCTACTTTCATATTCCCTTTTTTTTTTTTTTCAACTACCATATTATCTGAGTTTCTCTGATATAAAATATTAAAGTTGGTTTTGATTAGTTTCCCTTTCCTTCCTTTTATGTTCGTATCAGTATTCTCACACACAAAATAATCTTCTTACTTCTCCCCTTATAACTGTTCTAAATTCCTCTGTTCTCCTCCACTGTTACCTAAAACCATGATACGGCTATGGTTTTATTTTTTCTTTGTCTCTTATCAGAACAACAAATCATCCTCTTTTTTAGCCTTCTTGGACTTCTTTGCTTTCAAAAATGAACTTACAACTATTTATAGCAACAAAACTGGAGGACAGTATCTGGAAGGACAAAGCATGTTCCGATAAGACTGAAATGAGTAATCTGTCACAGGATGGACAAGAGAATGAAGTAAGGCCACGTTCATTAAAAATGCATGTTAATTCCCTGAGCAATGTTTCTCATAGCCTTTCTTACACAGCCTAAGCCTTTTACTGCTAGATGGGACTTCTCAGAAAATAGATATTAAAGAAGGCTTACAGCAGTGATGAATAGAGAGTAGAAGAGCCTTCAGCTCTCTGTGAAAAGAAAATGTCTTTTAGTGGCAGAAAATTAGACTTTTATTCTCTGCGGTCCAGAGGGAGCCTTCAGTTATGCAGTTAAACAAATGGCATGTACTCCTCTTCTCTTCATTTGTTCTGTTGGCAGTAGCCGTGCAGACTTTATCCTTGTGAGAGTGTTAGCATTATGCCATTTAAGATTAATTGAGCAAGGTTAGGAATTAAATTAATATGATTCCATTAATATTTGAACAGCATGTTATAACTGCCTATAAGATTATTTATAGCTCTTTGTGCACGACAATATCATTAATATATATTGTCTAACCAAAAAAAACTTGTATTCAAAGTATGTTTGATATTGTGAATTAAAATACATACTACAGGGCGAATGCATGTACTAAACACATTAATTATTAAAATAAATGCATATGTGCATTAGCTAATTATTTTGTTCATATTGCCCAACTAGCAGCAGAACGGATCCATATGTGTGACACAATTCCATAAATTAGTGACACCATTAGTAAATTGACCTTGCTTCACCTTTCCAAGCACCCTCAGAAATTTTTTTTAAAAAAAGAATATTTTTGCATGCTCAGAAATTCAATTACTCAGGCCCCAAACCCTAGACTTATTTATAGAAAAAATGTACTAATCTTAAGTGAAGTCATAATTTTGGTTTTACTCTGTTGGCCCAAACACAGGCAGTTAGATAGAGTGAGGCTCGGAGAACTCCCCAGCACAGCAAACGCCCAGACCAGTCAGTGCAGCGGTTAATGTTTTATACAGAGGAAAGATCAAATTTGTTGGTGGTATAAAAAAATTTGTCCCAAATATGCACATTATGACAAACTAGGAGAAGTTAACGAACAGAAAAAATCAAAATAACAAGGAACAAGGTGGCATTATGGGCAGGAACAGGAGCTTGAGATTTGAGTGGCGAAAAAAACAGGTCAGCACATTCTGAAAATAATAATCTAAACCATAACTTTTCTGATGGAAATACTGGGAAAGCAATAATGCTGGGAGAGACCAAGGGGAGATACAGGGTAGTAAATTGGATGTGAATCTGTGCTGGGAAACAAAGGAAGCCAGGATGATTTTGAGCCGGATACACATAAACACTGTGTACCGGGACACCGATAGCCCCTTTCTACACACCACCAATAAAACCACATCTAGAATCTTCCATCTCAGTATGAAAAGATGCTCACAAACAGAGAGAAAATTTGAGGGCAAGAAATAAATATGTGCATGAGAGAAATGGAGTTTTCACATGTGGAAAGATGAAAATAATGAAAAACCCCACCCAAGACTCTAAAAATGGGAATATAACACTGGACTCCTGAATTTTACAGTTCTATACCTTTATGCGTGATTTAGTTAATGACTTAATGCTCAACACTGTTCAAGTAAAGCTCCTTAAAGAAGAAAAACAAAGATATTAACACAGATTTAAATTCAACAGATTAACCCACTTTGTGTTACTTTAATTTTCATTTTCAGTTGTTGGCCATTAGGCCATTGTTCAGGTGAAGTGCTGAAATAAAGAATATATAATTCGGGAAGTACAAAACTGAAGAGGAAACAATAAGACTTTGCTCAAAGATATAACAATAGTGAGTAAATAGTATTTCTTTAGACTTCCTGAAGTTCAGTGTGTTCTGAGCAAGTGGTCGTGTTTCGCTCTTCTTACAGCTGTAGCAACATTTCCAAGCTCTGGAAGACTTATGTCAGAGTCTTTTATATACAGCATATATTATATATATAAGTAAATAAATGTTAAAGGTTAAAAAGATGAAAGAATCAGAAAATAGCTGTGATAATGAGATAGAAAAAGAATCAGATTTTTTCTCATGTTAAACAATGGGAAATATTATAACTGTCATTTAGAATTGAATTGTATGTTTTGAAACAGACTTCTTTGACCCTGATGGATGTTGAACAGAAGACCTATTATTTTTGCTTCTGTGATTTAAATGGATTGTTAATTTCTACCTTTGCTTGTAGGAAAACAGAGCAACGACAGAAAGAGGGCAGGAGGGTGAGCCAAGCCAGGCTCTAAGCCACGACTCGAGGCAAGACGCAGGGCGACAAATTGCTCAGATTCACCGTTTTCGATCTGAAAATCACTGAGGTCGCACAGAGAAATTAGGGTTGCCCAGTATTTAGTCCCTGATAGTTCCCATTTCCTCCTATCACTCGTTCTCCAGGATGTGAACCAGCCAGTGAGTTCTCTGGTTTCCCCGAGCATCTTTCTTTGCTAAAGCTGAGAGATTTGCCATAATTTATCGCCGTGCCTGGAACAAAATGTCAGATGGTTTTAACCAGCTGTTTGACTGAAGAGCAATGCCTTGGGTTCATTAGGGCAACGCAGGAGGTATTTGCAGACAGGTCTTTATTGCTAGGTCTTTACTGTTGTTTCATTTTCAAATTAAAGAAAATAAAGAAAATGCCAACTAGGCAGAGTTGGCCAGTTAGAAATGCTGGAAAAAAAAAAAAGCCTGATTAAGACCTAGCATATATGGAATTTAATATTAATGGCAAAAAAAGGTGCATGGTCTGAAATGCAGGTACCATATATAAGTATCTCCGTGTCTTGGATAATTATAATTAAAATAATACTGCTTAACATCTTGAAGAAATAAGAGGGGATTAATGATAAAAAGAGCAGGTATTTCATTTAATCCTGGACCCCTTCTGGAGCTTTTGTTAGTGATAATGACTTTTGAAGCAAACTAATTACCTGATCAGAGACCTACCCCTAAAAAGGCCTGAAGCAAGGGTCACTTCAAAGGTTTTGCTGAATGTAATTCTGGTAGATTTTCAAGGCTGTCACATTTTGAATTGGATACTTTTGATTGCTCTGATTCCAACAAAGATTTCTTTTCAACTGGGAAAAAAAAAAAATCTTGTGAGAAATACATGAACGATCTCACAGAAAAAGATATTTTATGGAAATGAGAGCAGTGTTTCAGAGAATGCAGAAGTGCTCAACTCTCAGGGGTTTCTTTCTCCCTGTGCTTCAGCAGTGTTTTAGCATGTCTCTTCAGAAAAATTTCCTGCAGACAATTGGGTTGGCAGAGCGTTTTAGGCAGTAACCTCTTAAATTTCTCCACAAGGCATTGCCAGGGCTCACCTGCGCACCTGCTGAGTTGCTTTTTGAGAATTTTTGTAAGCAAAAAACCTTTGGTCCTCACTGTTTTATCCCTTTACAACTTCACGCTAACAGTCCTTTAACTTCTGAAGGGAGCTGAATTGACCAGGGAACGATAGCTGCCCTTTCAAAAGGATGGCTAGCATAGAAAGTGAGCATAGTAATATGTGTCACGGCAAGTCAAAGGATAGGGAAGACCGGGAGGAGGAGATGCCAAGGAGGCACGTGAAACCTTGTGCAAGCAGTGGGACAATTGGGAGGGTGCACAGATGAACCAGGATGCAGTTCAAGCCCATTTTGAATGCACATCTCTTGAGATTAACGTCAGAGTCTGGGCCTCAAAATTTCTTTTCCTGGTTTGGGTTTTTTTTCCTTTTTTTTTCTTTTTTTTCTTTTTAGGTGAAATGAACAGGTCTTTTTATCGAACTGACCAAAACAAAGAACAATTTTACTTTTTAAGCACGTGTATCACAAATTCCAGACATTTGCAAATCTAGCAGCAGATGCTGCTTGAGGCTGCTGCTGCTACACGGTATATCTTGATTTAAGTTGAACAAAATAAGTCTTTTCAAATACATCTGGTGATTATTCGAGCAGAATTATGCACAATGAAAATTTCTGCTAATTTATTTTAAATAAGGAAATGCATTTTCAGCATATATCTTTTTTTTTTCTCAGGATGTAACTTTCCAAATTGATCTTTGGAAAAGATCCTATCCAAAATTAAGCTAACAAAACCCCAATAACCTCTAATCTATTCCTCATTTAAATACCAGATATTAATCAATTGAAATGAGTAAAGACAACTTTGAAAATAAAATTATGTAACCTTTTTTTTGAATTTAAGATTTTTTCAACATTTTACAGCCAACTCTACTTGCAAACTGAAGTTCATAATCAGTATAAAACTTGGTAGTTTAGCCAAAAAAGGGAAGAAGAGTTTGCCAACAAAGCCAAATTATGCCCTGTAGCAAAATAAAAAAAGAATAAAGTATGATTACTTACTGTTGTAGTAAAGCACAATTTGAACTGATTTTAGGAAAATTATTTTCCCACTTTTAAATACCTTTCCACAACCCTAGAATTCCTAAGAAATTATATCGATATATATTTATAAATACATATTTACAATATATAAAGTGCTTATTATTTTATAAGTGTAATAAAATGTCATATATATTGTCCCTCTAAGGGCTCATTTCTGTATAATTCAACCACAAAAACAAAGACAGAAGGAAATACTGGAATTGTTGAGAACTTATGTTTTCCTTCATATAAACCATTTAGGTTAATATGTTTTTTTCCCCTTGCATATTTTGGGAGTGGACGGCAGTTACCCCATGAAGCCAAGTGGACTGAGCAGTGAAACAAAGCCTGAGAAAGGCTGGCAGTTTATAATAGCTGCAACATCATTCCTGCAAAAGTTTACTTTTCCAAGGAGAACAATATTTATGAACATAAAGTTACAATGCAATTAGTGTTTTATGAAAAATATTAATTTATTTACATTGTTTCTTCTTTCCTGAAGAATATATATCAAGGTGCAATTCACATTCAGATTGTATAGTCCTGTGAGTATTTTGAACGTAACGAAGCTAAGATAGAGGTCGGCAAAGTGCAATATCCCTCTCATTTTTTTCTGCTTGTAAAAGCATTTTACAATGAGGTAATAGGGCAGAAAAAACATAAAGGTAAAAAAAAGTGCCTGCATGCCTGTGAACCACACTTTCAGATAGCATCGATATAATGAGATTAGTTCAAACTGGGATCATTTCCCAGCCTCATTTCAACCCGCAGGTCTTCCTCAGACACTGGGCTTACAGGTTCATTTGAAGCACGGGGGTGCTCAATTAGACTTATTGATGATGCCTATTAAATTATACAAGGTGGTCTATGCTCCTGTAACCTTTAAGGCACTCATTAGTGTGGCCAGTAAGCTGGATTGCAAAAGTGGAGGCTGAGCAACTCGTTCGTGTTTTCTGAATGAAAATGGTTTTAATTGCCTGCCACCTTCTACTCTGTGCCATTGCGATGCCTCATAGAGCCATAGAATCATAGAACCATAGAAATGTCTAGGTTGGAAGGGACCTTTAAGATCATCTAGTCCAACCATCAACCTAACTCTGATAAAATAAACCCCAACACTAAACCTTGTCACTAAGCACTATGTCAACCCGTTCTTTTGAATACCTCCAGGGATGGCGCACACCTCCTCGTCCCAACCAACAGCATCAAAGGCTCTACCAGGTGTGCCCACCCTTCCATCTCCCTTCCAGTAACAGCCTACTCAAGAGAGCTTAGGACACAGGACCGTGTTTAACCAAGGGAAGGCGAGCACTCCACAGAGCCCCTGGAAGAAGGCAACCCCCCCTCCAGACAATGAGACCAGCACAGCTCTGTGCTCAGCTGATCAATGGTGCTGCAATCCCTGATGGTGTGTTTGACTCTCAGATCAGAAATAGCCAGCTTGACTTGATTGCCTTAACGTGCTCCCAACTCTCTCTCTTGCTGCTTTCCAAGGCTGCCGGAGCCTGATGAAAGTTTCCAGCAGCCTGGAAGCTGTCTCTGAGCTTCTTATTTAATTTGATGTTTCTCTCAAGCCCTCGTGTTCAAAGGGAGCATCAATCACTCCAAATCAGAGACTGATAGCTTGCATGAAACATGTCTGTGAGTCCCACGCCTCTGACTTGCATCCCACCTTTGTCTGCTCTTAACCCTACCACTCCTTGCCTTCTCTACTCATTTCTACCTCTCTTGCAACTACCCCATAACTCAGCAGAGATGGTGACACACTGTGTGGCAAGAGTATGTCAACACCGAGTAGCGAGAGGTCGCAGGACTAAACCAGTTAATAACAGAGTAAGGGCTGCACATCCCAGGAAGGGATGACACCGGCAGTGCCTCGCCAGGGAAGAAGATCCCCCGAGAGATGCCTGTGGCTGAGGCCGTGTCTCCTCTCCCCACATTTGGTGACATGTTTGTTACTTCACTGATTTTGATGAGCTTCCCTCCATGGTCGGGTGCTGCTCAGCCGGCAAGACGCGGCCTCATGGAGCAATCGCCCGAGGTAGTTGGCAAACCTGCTTCTAATCCACAGCGCAATTTCAGGCTACATTAGACTGGTGCAAAACACATTTAACACAAATATTTGCTAAGGGATGACTAACTAAGTAGTACTGACATATCCCTTACTGTTTCTATTCCCACATTGACCTCCTTAAGAGAGAATCTATACCTTCTGCATATTTCATTTACAGCAAAAGTAATTGAAAAATCGCTTTGCCTCTGGCTGCTATGTAGAATATGGGAAAATGGCATTTTCTAGGTTTGCTACACAATGCTCACTTCATTTTAAGGACTCTCTGAATGGAGGAAGTGACTTTTAGTGATTGCCTCAGTAGCAAAATAATATACGTACAGCAAGACAATATCTGTTATCAGATCTGCTTCCAGACATGAAGAAAGAATCATGTACCTGGAACCTTGTTTGTTCTTACCCACTACAACCGTTGGTCTGGTTTCCATTTCCCGTGTTTTGTACGACCTTTGTAGGTGCCCAGGGAAGAGCCTCAGAGATGCCAGCAGAGAGACATGATAAAAGTTTAGACTGGCAAGACAGCAGAGGTCAGAGTTAGGGAGGCTCTTTGGTCACACCGTGAGAGCAGAAGCAACCCATGAAGAAGTAAGGCCATTTTAACTAAGATATAAATGAGGCTCACTGCTCAACTCTTCTTTATCATTTAGTGGGTGACATTTTTAAATGGGGATTTGGCGCAAATATGTGGTAGGATGAGAGCAGTGGTTAAAGTTTACATAAGCTACCATGTGCTCTGCTGGGCACCACACTTCAGGAAATATTGGAGAGAATTCAGAGCACAATGACAATGATCACAGACTTGGTGAGAGTGACCTAAGAACTGGAAGAAGTAGCTAATCTGGAGAAGAAAAGACTATGGTAACCAGCAGGATGTATGATAACGGTTTTAAAATATATATAAAAAAAAAAATCCAGAGAGAAATGGACTTTTTTTCCTTGTTCACTGAATGAAAAATGTGGGGGGAAAAATGGTCTTTATTTTTAGCAAAGAAAATTTAGGTTGGAAAACTTTCTAGTTATGAGAATTGTTAATGAGGAAGACCGGAAAAGACAGCGTGGTCAGACTTTGCAGAACAGATTGTATGAACATCTATAAAAGATAGTAAAGCTTACTTGATCTTGTCTCTGTGCAGAAAGTGAGGCCTGATGATCTCTTGGAATACCAGGGAACTTTTTTCAGATATTCAGTGATGTCTTAATGAACAAATATTACATGCACTAGAGTAAGCATTGCAAGCAGTAGAATTTTTTTAGCAAAGATATGTAATGCCGAGCCACATTAATAAGCATTGCAGATTAGAAAAAGACTTAACTGAGAGCAGGTTTTTTTTCTATGGCTATATGCCTGGGTCAGTTATTTGCTTACCTGTTATCCCCAGCAGCTATGTCTGCAGTAAATTAACCATGTAGGCTACTTTCTCATAGGAAAAAGACACAAAGAGGATAATAAGTCAATGTCTAATCATTTCTTTTTTTTAGGTATTGCATAAATACATATTTCTAATGCTTTTCAGAGTCCTGGGAGCTTGAACAATGGTTTCACACATATGTCTTTCTGTGAAACGCATACTGTGTGTTAGCAAGCTACAAGCAAAGTGTGTGTGTGTGTTTGTGTGGTGTATGATAATAGAAGGAAAGATCTAAGGAATTCTTTATAGGCTGTAGGTTAGATAAGGCAGGTGCTAGTAGTTGTCTAAAAGTCTCCACGAACTACTGATGGGTGGGCTGTTATCAGTTGTGGAGAGGTTCAAAGCAGAGAAAATAATTCCTTGTGCATGTCTCGAAGTCGTTTCTTTGGACATGTCTTTCAAAAAAGGCGCTGAATAGCTCATTGGCTAGTGCTATTTACTCCAGAGATAGTGCAAGAGAGGAAGACAGAAAGAAATGTTGGCAGCAGGATGAAGAGACTTGTATGCAGTGCCTGGAAGCAGAGACAAGATGGGGCACTGGTAGTGTTCATTTTCATACCTGGAAACCAACACACAGTGGATAGCTTGCCTTTTAATACTTCCACTCAGCTCAAAATAGAGTCCTTAAATGCAACAATAAGAAATGACCATGAAGTGCCCTCACCATGGGCATGGAGAAAAGGAAGGACCAAAAAAATAAATCCTACGTAGGGGTTGAGAAGAAAGGCACAAAGCACTGGATGTGTTGCATGCTTAGGGAGGGAGGACATCTAGGTATTTATATTTATATATTTTTACTTCTTGTCCCATTTTGAGCAGCAGGTAGTAGAAGGGTGAGAGAAAAGAGACTTAAAGCTCAGGAGGACAGAAGGGTGATTAGAATGGTGGTAATGCAATCATGCTCACAATCAACACAAGCCTTTCTTACAATCATATTAATATCACACTGTGCTGATTGAATACAGTCTCCTCTCATTCAACAGATGTGTGATAGCTCCTCAAACAAGTTTTAGACAGTATGAAGTCTCCCAGAGGCCCTATCATTTCGCTAGCACTCCTCCAACCTGCCACAAGCTCATCTGCTTTACTGCATTGCTGCCTTCCATCCCAGCTTGTTTATCCCGCTTGCGGAGCTGCTAGGCAATCCTGTTAAGTGGCTGTTAGTCACTCAGAGGGACTCGTGCTTACCCTCTCTCCAGAGAGGAATGGTACCAGCAGTCATAATGTGAGACTACCCAGAAACATCTGCACACCCAACAAGGGGCGACATCCAGCTGCACAGCCACCTTTCACCAGGGAGGTGACACCGGGCTGGGGTGGTCTCAAAGCACCAGTGGCACACACAGGCAGGCTGGCAAGCCAGGGGACACCCATGAGAAGGCATGGTCATTGCATGTCACTTCTAGGAGAGGAAGCATGTGGGCTTGTTAACAAGAAGGGCAAACCAGCAGCTTCCAAAGGAAGTGTCATAGTGCTCATAAAGCGGACATACTGTACCCAGGCACAGAAATGGCTTATGAAAGGAAAAGGTGTGAATTAAAATCATTCCTAATTCACCCACAAGAAATCTGAAATTCAGGGACATCCTCATCCCCACAAGAAATATTCCTTTTTACTCCCTGAGAGAATCAAGGGTTCCAGCACTTGATCTTAATAGTCCTCCTCTCTATTACAGTCATGTTTGTATAACTAGAGAACAAGGCTTAAAACACATGGCCCAATGACCCATTTCCAGCTGATAGTTATTTACAATTAGTAAAATCAAAAAATTGTGCAGGTAACAGACTGCCTAAACTTTATTTGTGTGGAAGGTTTCCGGAATAACTTTCTGTAACATAATAACAAAAATAACAGTCTGTTCACATAAGATTCATGAATGAATGTGGGAAAAAAATTTATTTGTAATTATTTGCTGCTAGAAGTTGTCCCCTCTAAATATTCTCTCCAATTTAACAGATCCAGGCTGTGATTGCACAATCACAGATATTAATAGTGGCAAAGAACCAGAAAATTCTCTCCTCTGGCTGAGTGCTCTTGTTCTTTCTCTTTGTGATATGTTTCCTAGCAAAAAGCTGCGAGGAATTTCTACAGTATCTATGCATTCCTTTGATGCTTTGTGCTTGTCCGGTCTCAAAATCTTCAGCATTGCTTTGAGCGTGTCTGCTCAGTTGAAACCGTGTTAATGACAGTGGTTTTTTTACTGCTTACTGAGACTGATGCTTTCTTTGAAGGCTCCTTGCTCATTTAAATCTTTGCCTGGTAGTTAAAAAGCAGTAGTACATGTCTGTGTGACAGGCACCCGTGTTCTGTCTGCTTCGTCCCACGTGTCTCCCTTTGGCTGTTGTAAATCATAATCCACAGACAAGGCACTACTAAAACTTAAGTGAACGGATGTTCTGAGAAACTCGAAATGCCAATTAGCAAATGACAGTCAGATGCAATGTGTGCCTGCTTATTCAGGATTATAACTTCTAAAACAAATTGATCTTGGTGTCTAAACCAGCTTTTCTGGCCACTAAATTATCCTGAAGAAGCTCTGGAAAGTTTCCGATTACCACTGACCTGTACGACAGTAGCCCAAGGTCAGGCAAACAAACTGGTGAAAACGGTCACCCACTCTCTCTTAACCAGATTGTATTTTCAGATACATATCACTGGATGAAGCCTAATCACAGCATCTAAGCAACTGCTCACAACACAAAAGGAGAGAGGAAACAATGGGAGGGAAAAACCATCTCACGGTCTGACTACTGCTATGAGCCCTTCCTCCAGGGCTGCCTTATTTTACTCATTGGCAGATGATGGCGTTTCTGTTTGCCAAGCACTGGGCACTGTGCTTACCTGTGTGGACAGGCACAAACAGAATCACTCCGCCAACACATTTACATCAAAGAGTTTGATCAGGAAGGTGCTCAGAATCTGCTGAAGATCTCCAGCATTTTTTTTTCAGAATCAGACAGATGAGAGAAAGTCACTACAAAGGAAAAAAAGAATGATAAAAATAGTGTAATTTGCCCTAGATTTTACAGTACACGTCACCTGAGCAGCAACTAGCAATTCTTCTGAGCCTTTGCATCCTTTTTTTTCTTGAAAAAGAGTAAACAGCAATTAGTCCTAATATGAGCAGCTATGAAATAGCCCAGTGTCAATTACTGTCTACATAAAGGCATAGAAGAATAAAGCTAAGAGAATTGGGGTATTTCAAAATTGGTACTTAATTAGTAATGGTCTTTCACTTGAGTTCAGACACACTAACTGTGGCTAACACTTAACCCAGAAATGTCAGGCTAGATTAGGCAAGCACAATAGTTCAGGTACTGATATGGAAAGGTGCTTAACGCTAACTGTGAAGGATGGATCAAAATGTGTACAAGAAAGAGAGCATCTGTGCTTTCATATGGGGTGTGAATGTACTGCCTAGAGTCAGCTTATGTCTTCTCTGAAGAGCACACCTAACACTAGAGGCAGAGAATTTCCACTCTTCTTTTATCACTTGGCCTCTTCATGCATTTTTCACTTTTCTGTCTTCTCTGTTGGTCCTTGTTTACCTTGCCTCCGCACATGTCATCAGCAAAAACATGAGATCAAAAGGCAATCCCTTTCGGTCGCTCCTGGAGGAGCTACTCTAAGTGAAAGGTTTGCTGGTTTCCCCTTGCAGCTCATCTATGGGGACAGTGCAAGGCAGCTCTGAGGGCTGGAGCCTGCTCTGCATTAACAGAATCATCAGAGAAGGAATATGCACATGTAAGAGAAATTACTGAAACAAGACTCCGTCAGATTTCTGTGTAGTCAGAGAGCAAAAACATTGAATGTTAGAGTCTCCCTTCCATCTCTTCCTCCCAGCAGACTCCTGTTCTACAACAAGGATCTCCTCATTTTTTCTAACTGGCAGAGTGGAGCAGTTTATCTTGGTCTCATTCTCAGAAAAAGTTGGATAGTTAAGTCCGGCGTTAGCTACCAGGGAAAATTTTAGGCAGGATGTTTCAAATTTGGTAGAATTATATGCTAGTGGAAAATGTTTTATAAAGGTAGGCAACCTCAATGACAATGACCACCAGGGCTGTGGGTAGACTAGCAAGCAGTTCAGACCAACAGGCACAGAACTGTGCAGTCAAACAGCTGGACGTGAGACCCTCATATCCACACTATGTAAATACCAGGTTCTTCTGTTTTGGTTTGGCTTGAGCTTTTGGACTGGCTCTAATCTGATCCCATCAACTGAATGCCCCTTTGGGGCTCTCATGACTGAAGTGCTCATCTGCCCGATGAGTTTCATGCAGAGGGAATGCAGCTCATGTACTTGGAGATCTCTCCTTGATGTGACCCAGAGCACAGGAAGCTGGCATGGCTGAGAGACGTGCTGTAAAAGTCAACCCTCATCAGAAGTGAAACACCAGTATAAATGTACACTATCAGTACTAAGTATTGCAAGAACTGTAACAAGATTATTCATCAAACGTTAGCCTGTTCCCATGGGTTCTGGACACCTTAATCTTCTGTGTGCTCACACTAGGGTTCACCTGGCATCTCTTGTGTTCAGAATTAGAGGTTCTGATTTCAACAGAACCTGATCTGGGGTTCAGCAGAAACCTGAGTTAATGCCATTTGCTTATGTCCACTCTTCAGAGTGGAACATACGTGACATGACTGATCAGCAGCAGAGAGACATGTCAAAACAGGAACATAAATGACTTAACCCTCAGTTTAGAACAACTGACAAATGAAAAAAAAAAAAAAAGTCCTAAAGTTGATAGGTAAGAGAAAAGTAGGAAGGGAGCGTATTTTTTGCAGTCTGTTTTATAACTAAAGGTGAAACATGGAGGAGGTAGACAAGGAAAGCATGGAAATTGCTCTCAGCTGAAAGATATTAACACTAAATTTGAACTGAGCGTAGACTTATTCATGTGATAGTATCAGAAACCAAATGAGTTACCTATTTCAGGAACAGGGCAGCTTTGCAGACCATAAGGCTCACTGAGTTGGCAGTTGGCATTCTTAAAGCCATTGTACCTGCAAAAATCCAACCAATAAAGTCTAATTTGATTCTCCTGGGGTTTTTATGTTTGTCTCCATTACTTTCCAGTAGGAGTGTTGCTCAGACTGAACTACCCATTTATAAACTACTAATCCACAGAGCCCAGCTGATGCTGTCTCAGGTCAAAGTGTGAAACAACTCCTACCTTACATCCTCTTCAGCCCCACCGTATGCTTCACGTATTGGCTTTGAAAATTACGTGGTCATAGACTAGTTCCTCCTGAATTACGCCCCAAAATATTGTCTGTGAGTAACTGTCTAGAGAGTACGCATATGTGAGGCAGAGCCATGCTGTTAGATGTATTAAGTAGTAACCAAAACATTAGGTTTTACTTTGAACTAACATGGTGCACATTATAAAATCTCCACATGCTGGAAGAAAGAGTAAATCCTCTGTGGTTTACTCATAAATATTTATAGGATTATTCAGTCCATTGTGTAGTGAATAACCAAATGCATTCTGATGTAAACCAGCCCAGCTTCTGTGTTTATAGAGTCTATCTGACAGACCACAATTACAAAACATGTTTTTCTTTTTTAAATTTCTACTTGAGCTCCTTGAAGCACCTAGAATTTGAGCATGGCAATATAGAACTGTAATTGTCCAGGGACCTGGCATCTTACAGATTAGAAGTGCATGTATTCTTCAAGGACAAAACTATATTCTGTATAGTTTATATTCACATAAATGTATTCTGTAAGGACAAATCAATATATTACATTCGTACATCCAATATTTTTGCTCCTGGTAGGAAATTCTATCAACAAGCAGAGCAAACCCACAAAAACAACTTATCTCTACAGAGTCAAGAAAGGAATAACTGCATTTAGTTTTTATTACTCTATTTTATGTTCAGAATGAACATGGCTCAGGTGTAGGATGTGAATTTCAATTTAACGTATTCATGACTGGGGCAATTGGCAAGGTCTGCTATTTCTGACAGGTGTAAACAGTCAGGCTTAGCCCTAAATGTGTCTTGTCTTTTTGTATTTATTCTGGTTGTCCCCCACTATTCAGTTTATTTGCTGTTGAAACTTCTCTTTTATCAGAAAATCATAATCTCAGCCAGAGACTGAAATGCTGACATCAGCGACAAATTAGAAACTGAAAAATAAGAGATGAAAGGAGTTTGAAAGTGAGTCTGTGCTGTGCAGATGCACTTTCATTCTCAAGAGCCTCCGTTTCCTCTGTTTCCTCAAATGAAAGGAATTCTGTCAAAAAAAAAAAAGGGTTTAATTCAGCATGGAAATATGCAAAACTTTTCAAGGAAAAGTCTTTGCATATGCTAAAGGCACAGATGATGTTCCATGTAAAGCATTACTTTTATCTTTATTGTTTTGAATATGTTGGATCATAAGAATGGATGCACTCCAACTGCCACTTCAAAGCTGTACAGATAATCCCACATCCCACTTACTTTATTGACATTTTTAATTTTGCTCAAGTAAAAGAAGAATCAAAGCTCATACTTTATTCTCTGAAAAACTTCTTTACAACCTGCCTCAAAAGTCCAGCTCGTCTGCACCAGGGTAAGTTACAAAGTTCCTAACTCATTTCAGGATATTTCCATTTACTGTGTGTGTTTGCCTTATTTTACGTGATAAAGTGCTTCAATTTCTCACTGGATGGAGGTCATCAATCTCCACCATGCTAAAAAATTCTTCCTCTGCAGATCAGGGGGCCCCTAATCTGTGGAGCAGGTGTTGGTGTTGAAGCAGGGGCAGCAAGAGGGGTGTAATTGTTCCTGATGCATGTGACAGGCATTGTCACTCAGCTTGCAATGCAGGTGTCAACAAAAGCAAGGTCAGACTCTGAGTTGCAGGACATTTTTGCCTGTTCTTGTCCCTGAGCCTGAAAAATGGAGCTGAGACCAGGCAGTCTGTCCCCAGTTTCCTTATCCCCTGGCTGCAGGCTCCGTGGGCTGGTGTGGTGCTTGGGGTGGCTTGCTCAGAGGAGAGAAATGGCTGCAATTGTAAAATTCCTTCATTCACTGGTAAAACTTTCCCAGGTGACAGGGAGCAGAGAAGTCTGGTGCCTCTTCATCTCCCAGCTCTCTCCTTTCTCTCTTTGAAGTCTTTGAATCTCTATTCAGGCTCTAAAGAAGACCCCAAAAGATAAGTCCCCATGTTGACATCTACCGCTGAAAGACTTTCCCCTCAAGAAAGAGGTCGAGAATATTAATATGAAAGCGAAACAGTTGGTTTGGAAGGGTTTATAGATCAAGTACTTTTCAATGTCATTTCTGTTCAAAGCATTTCAAAACACAGAAATAAATGCAAGTTAGGAGAGCTTTAAGCGAATAAAGCCTTTTTCTGGATGACATTATTCCCTCGGGTGGCTTGATATGCAGTGGCTGGTAGTTAGAAAGAAATATATCATGCTGATATTCCTTTGGTCTTTCATGAAATCAGGCACCCTGTATAGCACATGTGTGGATGCATCCCTTCTCACCAGAGGGAATACAACTTCCATCCCCTCTGTAAAACCCTACAAAGAAATGAGTGTCTAGAAACACGCTATTTATTGTAATGAGCGCCCTAGGTTCAATAATGCTGCTGGAAATATGTGAAAGTCCTGGAAACTGCAAGGCCTGGGCAATCTTCTCCTTATTCATTGTTTCCTATATAAATTCTTTATCAATGAGCACCTAGGGGCTTATTTTTCACTTTCATCAGCTTTACAACTGTGTATTTCCATTTATTTCACCGGAATTATTTCTGATGAAAATGGTGGTGTGTTTTAGTGGTGTTAGTTTACAGTATTTTAATAAAAATGAATGACTCCCCTATGAAAAAGAAAAATCCCTAATCAGCTATTTTCAAGTGGCACCTCTAGACTGAAACTAACAGACCAAAGGAGAAAACACCAGTGGCTATGAAATATTCTTAGCCTGGAGGTATGAGGATATGCCAATATAAAATCATGAAAAAAACAGTGCCTGGGAGATTTCAACATTATTTATGCTTCTTGTCTACAGACCTCCTATGGAGCCCTATCTCCATCGTCTGGGGACAAAATCCATAAATCAGTAAAATAAGAAGAATTTCTGAAAGGCTTAAAACCGAAAGCAAACACCCAACTCTTACAGCCACTCTATCACAAGAGTAAATTGGATACCTCCCACATTTGGTATAGGAGCTGAAGAGTGCATTTCTATGAAATAACAAACTGATTTGGTACCAAGCAGTCACGTTCTGCTGAAATTGAGTATGTTTCCTCAAGAATTCCTGGAGGTTAAGTATGAAATCTTGTTCATGTGGGGTTGTGTGTGATCTCAGACCTGGCCAATGCAGCCTCTCTGTACCAATGAAAACTGGACAGGAAATGTGGAAAACAGGGGAACAGGGAAAAAAAAAAAGACCAAAATAGTCCCAAACCCTGAACAATTTTTCTAACTGCGTCAGGCACAAACACCATGGAAACGTCCAATTCTTGACAGTGAATCATGGAAAACCCAAGCAAATAAATCCCACAGCACTCTTGCTTCCATGGGCTACATGGTAGGAGTAAATAAAATGGGCCAAGGCACAATCTCGGCTGCCGCAGGGTAAGTGGTGTAGCTGGCATGGCTCGCACCTTGGCACCTATGTCCTCTCCATCTCACCCCCTGCACAATCCAAACAGGGTGGGTTCATCCACCTTGGCTCATGGGCATAGTCCCTGACCTCCACTGTGCCCAGCGTTGGCATCTGTCATGGCCAAAACTGTGATGATAATACTCAGAGAATCATAGAATCACAGAATATATCAAGTTGGAAGGGACCCATAGGGGTCATCGAGTCCATCTCCCTGCTTCTCACAGGACTACTTAAAACTAAACCATATGACTAGCAGCATCGTCCAGACGTGATAGGAAATAGAGGGTGATGCTGAAACTCATTTTCTGGCCCTGCTGGGTTCATTGGGAGCATCAGAGGGGAATGGTGAACTGCTCTTTTTATGACTTTCATAGCCCACTTCAGCTGACTGTGCAAAAATGAGCAGATTAAGATATCCTGAAGTCTTTGTGCTTTTCCCTTGGAGCCTAATTACTTGGATTATATTGTAGTTAGGTAAGATTGCTAGGGAGAATGATATTATTATTTATATATCATATGATAACATTAAGATAATTACACATTATACTGTATCACTATAATTTTATATTAGTATTCTAGCTCGCATTAGAAAAAATTCTGTGGTTAGAAATAGCAGACAAACTCTCTGGTACAACAAGCCCTGATTAAGGTCCCATCTTTACATCATTTATGTAGGATTTGCACAAGAAAATAAAAAAGTTAAGGCCAAAGAGAATGTTGTAATAGGAAAATTTCTCAGGATAGTCACTAAATTTGATCATTATATTACATCTATTAAGCATTCCAGTTGGAAGGGCCTGTCCCGGATGTGTATATTGTATCACATGTTAAAGCTTGGTAGCATGAGGCAGATACTGCCCACATTACCAGTGAACAACACGATGACACAGATAATGAGACTTTCATTACTGAAGACTGAAATGTGTTTAAATGAGGCTATGGTTTGTGTCCACAAATGAGTTAAACACGGCTTCCACCACTCCCTAAAAATAACAAATGGAGCACAGAGATTTTTCTCTTCCCTTTAAAGTTTGGTTTTGGTAAAGAATCACTTTGATGGGTGTTTTTCTGCTTACATGAACACCTAAATCACTGCCTTCCAGAATAGGGGGAAGTTTCAAATGTCTGCTGAATTTGGCTGATACCCTTGCCTATGTAGTTTATGCAGATAAATCTTTTCTTTTCAATTATAGTAGCTTTGTTTGGTTCAGTTTGAGATAAAAGCAATAGAACAGTTTAATCTATCATAGACTGTTGTTCACCCAAGCTTTTAAGTAAATAAAGTACTGAAGGAAAAAGTTCTGTTACATTTAGAAGAAAAAAAAATTACATAAAATGACAAAAGTGTGGAGAAAGCCAAAAACTTCAAACCTTCAAATATTACTTAAGATCTCCCCTCTCCACAAAACAAAAAAAAAAAAAAGAAAAAAGAAAAGGTGCAAATACTACTAACAAACATTCATAAAATTGTCCCTGGACAATTAATATTGATCCTGGGTTGCTATTCTCCTACACAAGAGTTGTTGCTGGGTCTTGGGTTGATAGAAACCAGGTTAGGAAGCTGGTTTCAAAATCGTTCTTAGGTCTTGTGAATGTAAGGAACTGATCATTAAACAGGGCCTGTAAATGCTGCCATGTGGACAGAAAATGTATTTTGAACCTAAGAAGGGGTAAGATGTTAATAAAATCTTTTCTCTTTATTGTAATATTTAATTGGCTCATTTTTCACTGTAAAATCCAGCTCTTTGTATATCTTTTTAAGTACTGAGCTAGTAATACAAATTGTTAAAACATTTGATATGTAAGATATCAAGGAAAAATTTGAATTAAGAAAAAAAAAGGAAAAATCTAGTATTTCTTTCCTTCAGGTTTGACTGGGAGAGTGAAGAGGCGAGCCATAATGCGGCAGGTCAAGCTGCCTTCATTGAATGCATGAACACGTGGCATCCAACCCGTGGCAAGTGCCACGACAGTGCCACCTCCCTGCCCACTGTGTATTTGGGCTAGAGAGACCCTGGGGAGAGACAGGCAAATGACTATGGGACATGACATATCCATAGCTCCAGATGTTGTTCCGCATTTTGGGTGGGAAAGGCATCTTTAAGATGATGTTTAAAGGGGAGCTTTAAACCTATGTTTTTAACTCAGCCTCTTCTCTTCTCTTCTCTTCTCTTCTCTTCTCTTCTCTTCTCTTCTCTTCTCTTCTCTTCTCTTCTCTTCTCTTCTCTTCTCTTCTCTTCTCTTCTCTCTTCTCTTTCTCTTTTTTATTTTTATTTTTTTTGTTTTTAAGAAGTAATCCCCTTCTCTATCTGAAATTTTAAGGAATAGCACCAAAGTTGCTTTCTAAAGCAAGTTAGGTGAAATGGTCTGGGGTAATCTAAGCTTGACTTTTTTCAGACAAAACAAGATAAACACATGCCAAAGAGTCAGAATATATAGGTTCACTTTCTAGCACTGGCGCTTACATGTCAAGTCGGTGCTGGAAAACCCCAGAATGACATGGCTGCCCATGACTCACTTCCACTCTTGATCATTTGTACCCATAACAAAATATTTAGAAAACTTTAGCTGCCTAAAGCAATGGTAGAGTCACAGCAGTGAGGCAACAGATGCCTTTCTTTATCGTTAAGCCAGATCTCACTGCACAAGTGGTAGAGAAAATAAGGAAATAAAGTGGAGAAGTAAAAGAAATTTAAAGCTTGCAGTCCAGTTGTGTTCTGGGCTTAAAGCTACCAGTCCTCTAGGGACTGGTTCAGGGAGATCATCTTCAGGTGGAGTTACTGGTGAAATTATGGTCCCAGGAAGAGGCAGGGGAGAAGAAGCAATAATGAAATGCTTGGTTCTTTCCAGTTCACTCCTGTTTGCCTGAGTAAAAAGTTAGTATCCAGGGAGGATGAACTTGGCAATCCCTGGCTCTTAGTGATGAGAGCTACCAGGAAGATCAAATTTGTAAGAAAAGCCTACAGGTGATGGAGAGGGTATTACAAATAGCCACCATGCAGGACTTTACTCTTGAAAACTCTTTCTGTAAATCAGTGTTTTATTTGAATAAGCACTCAAGCTACCTGGTATAAGTGACCAGAATGCAGCTTTAGTTTTCTATGCTGATCTTTGTATTTTAACTATTTATTTGAATGTGTATACTGTACATGTGTGAATATATCAGGTGCAAAGTAAAAATAAATTAAACTAATCACAAGTAAAAATGGAAATGATCATGTCCTTTTAGAAACTGTTTAATTATCTACTACTTGTTACTGTCATTCACAATGATTATCAATTAATCTACATAGCAGGAATTTACATAGGAGGTAATGGAAAGTTAAGCTAGAAAGGTTCCACATTACTAGGAATGTTTTCTTGAAAGAAATCTTTACCTGTATCATAGATTCAGAGAGAGATCTGGCAGATGTCTTTCACAACACCTGATTTATTCGATTATCATTTTAATTCAGATGAACATTAGAAGTACGGAGCAACAGCATTATTCATCTTTTTTGTCATTCAATGTAGGCAATTGTTTCAACGGAAGCCTTCCACATAATATGCAAGGGTGAGAATAAATGAAATTTGCTTTTCAGGCTTCTACTCGAAGGTCATTTTGTTCTCTCAGAACAGTTATTGACACCAGACAAAAACTTACAAGCTTGAAACTAATTCACATCAGTCTCCCTTTCAAGACCACTAGCAATATTACCTGTTCAAATCATAATCAAACCACAGCAAATAAATGCCTCAAGCATCCGTTTCACTCAATCTCTATCTACTCCGACCCTTCAGAGAACACAAATATCCTTATATATACTTATTCCTAGCCACAACCTCAACTGCCGTCCTCCTCACCTCTGTGTGTCTTTCCATGACATGAGACTCATTTCTTTTGTTCTGTAAAAGTGTATTAAAAGTGCTTACTTCCTTAGGCAAGCCTGACAGCCACTGGAAAACAAATTCAAGCTGAAAAAAAAACAAAGAAAAACACAACTTCTACCTAAATTACTACCTTAATATTGTAAAGCATCACTTCTTGGGTACTTCTCAACATGTGCCTTGGCTGTTCTCATGTAAAAACTTTGTATTAGTCTCCCGTGTTATATTGCAGTGTCACCTAAACTCTGCTGTCTGCTACCTGTGTGAGGGAGTCTTGTGGGTTATATTTTACATATAGGCTCAGTGTCTTTCCCTGCACGCTGTGTCTAAGGGATTTGCACAAACTGGGCTGTTTCCATGCCCAGCACCTCCACAGGAGAGCCGATAGGAGCTAAATGGATCTTTGTAGCAGAGGATGGAACAGCCCCATAACGAGTGCACTGTGCCCTGTTTCCAAACCTGTCACCTACGTGAGTGCTGGGGAAACACACCCCGTGCTGGACTGTGTACCTGCTGGTGGAATTCCCTGCTCCGCTTTGCAGAAATATAAAGGAAATAGTTAAAAGAAGTTTTACGACAGTTTCTGCAATACCAGACAGTGAAGAAAGAACTGTCAAAAGACACACATATACTACAGCATTTGGGCCAGCAGTGTTAACTATAAAAACTTCTGAAGGCAGCATTTAAAGAACAGAGGCCTTTTAAAACTTAGTCTGCATTTCCATCTTCCTAAATCAAACTATATTTTTCCAGAAAACTCTGTCTTTCTGTGAGTTGTCCTAAGGTGAGCACACACGCACGTTGACTTTATTCCTTGGTGAAAACCAAATCTTTCCCTCAAAGCTTGAGGAGTATGAGCTGTTTCACTGCTTGTTCAGTGAAATCCCTGCTCTGACTTCTCTTATTTCCCTAGGACAAAACAGAGCGCGCTGCAAATCATCGGGGACGGTGGCTGAGAGAAAAGAAGAGTTCTTTCTGCAGTCAGGTCACATTCAGGGGACATATTTTAATGGAAGAGCTAGGCTGTGAATTCAGTACATGATTAAAAGAAAAATGTCCTGTCAGCGGAAGCTTACACAGAGAGGGGCTTTAATCAGTGAATATTTTTTCCCCATATAAGAAAGTCTGGTCACATGGCTATCAGCTACAATATTCAGAAGGAATCATTCTGGTGAGTACGAGTGAGCACAGCTCTATTGCTGTAAGGATCGGAGAGACTGTAGCGTGAGGTTTCCCGCTGCTTTGCCAGCATCCTTCATGCTCCACGTACACGTGCAGACTAAGGAATCAGACCCTCTTAATTAAAATATCTTTTCATTACTTACAAGCACGTCTGCATGTAAAAATCAATTAGAATTTTGTTTTCTGGAAATAAAAAACAACAACAACAACAAAGTCAAGCCTATTCAACCAGAGCTGTCAATCACTGTGCACACACTTAGCCTAGAGAAGGAGTTAATTTCCTTGGCTGGTTGATCAGCTTTGCAACTGGAGCAGACCTGACGCAGCCAGTGCTGGAGACACAGCAGAGCTGCTGCATGGAACTGCAGGTTGCCAGAAAGGTAGGAATTTGATTCCACCTTCTGAGGAAACTATCCTGATTGTTACAGAGGTTGCTGAAATCTTGGGAGTGTCCTGAGAGGCATGAAGATAAATACCCTTGGGAGCACCGTGTGTGGTGGTGCAACCCTCCTCCCCCGTTAGGTGCTTGGCGTGATTTTCTCCCACCTGGGCCACGTAACAGTACAATGGACCAGAATGTTATCACAACAGATTAACACCTGGCGCACACGGTGATCCAACATAAAAGAAAGAAAGAACGTGTAGGGTGATGGACCAGAACGTTATGGCAAGGCCCTTAACACACCTGGGTCCTGTGTCCCCTATTGCTTGTCATCAACAATGATAATCGATCACTCCTGACATTATATAGATCATGGCCCAAAGAGGGGGGAGCGATACCAGAACTTCAAGATCTAGCAAGTTCTGGGCTTGCACAACTGGTGGAAAGTACGAGAATATCCCATTGTCCAAGTTGGGCTGCAGTGGAGCAGTACCTGACGAAAGTTTTGCATCCTATAAATAGTGGCTCTAGCAAGACCCTTTGAACTCTCCTGTATCACAGTGGGCTATGACCAGCATCTCCCCTGAGTTGGGACACCGCTCAGGCAAACAGCTCGAGGATTAAAGGGCCAGAGTGAGTCAACCCTCTGGAGTCTCAATTATTGCCCGTTGAGGAATGTCAGTACATTGTGAGAATCTACTCTAAACTTGAGAACAGGTAAATTTTAACTGTAGGTTAGCTTCTCTTCCATCCACTTCTCTGCCTATGGGTTTCTGATATACATATTATCTTTTATGAGTGTGGTTGTTCTTATATTTTACTGGATCCAAATACTTTCTGTCTGTTTCTCTGTGTGTGTGTGAGGAGTCGAAAGGAGTGACCCATCTGTTCACTGGAGTCGCCGGCTGTGAAGGGACCTTGGTCCAAGCAGTTAAAGACACTGTGCGTGTGTGTGTGGCCCCTCGAGCGATGTTTGTGTCCATACACATATGTATTGATTTAGAACACCCTATAGTAAGTTAGAGTCAATCTTGTCATTTTCAAATCCGTAATTAAGTCGCCGTTCAATTATTTTATTAAATCACCTCGCAAAATCGTGCAATTGTACTGAACTCATCGTGCCTCTGTACTCGGCACTGGTGAGGCCTCACCTCGAGTGCTGTGTTCAGTTCTGGGCCCCTCACTACACGAAAGACATTGAAGTGCTGGAGCGTGTCCAGAGGAGAGCCACCAAGCTGGTGAGGGGTCTGGAGAACAAGTCCTATGAGGAGAGGCTGAGGTAACTGGGCATGTTTAGTTTGGAGAAGAGGAGGCTAAGGGGAGACCTCATTGCCCTCTACAACTACCTGAAAGGAAACTGTAGAGAGGCGGGGGTTGGCCTCTTCTCCCAAGGGAATAACGACAGGACCAGAGGAAATGGTATGAAGCTGCGGCAGGGGAGGTTTAGATTAGATATTAGGAAGAATTACTTTACTGAAAGAGTGGTCAGGCACTGGAACAGCCTGCCCAGGGAGGTGGTGGAGTCACCATCCCTGGAGGTATTTAAGAAACGTGTAGACATGGCACTTCAGGGCATGCTCTAGTGCCCGGGATTGTTGGTTTGTGGTGCGGTGTTGTGTGTGAGGTTGTGGGTGTGGGGTTTAGTTGGTGGGTGCTTTTTTTTTTTTTTTGGTGTGGGTTTTTTTTTTGTTGTTGTTGGTTTTTTTTTTGTTTGCTTGTTTGTTTGTTTTTGTGTTTTTTTTTTTTTTTTTTATGTGGTTGGACTCGATGATCTCAAAGGTCCCTTCCAACCACTAAGATTCTGTGTGTGATTCTGTGTGAAATCCTTAAATCGGTTAATGATTAAGTGCTGATAAAATGCAACCTCTTGATCTACCTCAAATCATTAATAAATTTTTGAATTGCTGCTGAATCATAGCCGTGTGAAATATTTCCATCTGCGACACCGTGCTCTGAATTAAACACGTGTTTCCAGGATCTTTGGTGTCCCAGTCGCCCACCAAACAGTTCACGGTTTCAGACAATACAGTCAATAAAACATCCCTAAAGTATAAAGGAAACACTGCTTCACTTTTTCTAAATGAAAAATATTGGATCTCCTCATTCTCTAAAAAAGCGTTTAAATTGCTGGTATTTGTTGTAGTGCAGAACGGCACTTTCTCTTATAATTTCAAAATTCCTGACATAACATAAATTCTGCTCAGCTCTGTATTCTGCTCAGCTCTGAGGATAGCATTTAGGCACACAATTTTGCTGAGGCACTTTAACATGTCTTTACCTCTTCCACCGCCTCTCCTGCCTATTTGCAGAGATGCTGCCTTGTATTTGAATCAGCGAACACCGAGTTTACTGCACAGGGGGCCACTGCAGTTCCCTGTTCTGTGTTAGTTCAGATTAACTTGAAAACACTGGAAATGGATCCGAATGAAAGAATCTAGTGAGAATTACAGTAAATAAGTTGCAGAAATATAGTCTATTACACTGTTTCTGCCGTGGGGGAGGTAATTTTGGGCAAAAGGTGAAGGGGAAAAAAATGGATATTCTCCAAATCTTCATCTCCAATGTTTCTGCATAATTTTATTGAAATATTAATGAACTAAAAAAAAAGAAAGGAATTTACTTTTATTTTTAACCTAAATACTTTTCATGTAAATAAAAATATTTCATAATACCTGCACACAATTTCACTGAATTTTTGGTACAATATTGAAAAAAATGCCATAGTAATTTTCATGTAAAGTGGAAACCAAACCTATATCAAGTACTGCAAAATGTCTATTTAGTTCTCATATTGATTAGTTGACAAGGTGAAGGCACTACTGTATTGCTAGTGCTTAAATTGCTAGTGCTTAAATCCCCTCACCTTTAGCCAGCTCCACTGCAGAAGCTGCCTAACTCTTTTTCACAAATCCATATCATAACAGTTAATGAATAAATGAGTGGTTTCCGTTCCTTTAAATGAGCTGCTTGAAAAAGCAGATGCCCCCAGAGAGGACAACTGAGATGGAAAAATCACAGATTTTTCTTGATTGTGTCACATGTAGTTGTTCTATTGACCCAGACTGGTAATTAGACAAATATACTTGTGTGTTTTACTACCTACGCACCACCATGCATAACGAGGTCTAACTAAATCTAACGAGAAGCGACAAGGCCGTTTCTGGAATGTAGGTGCAGATACAGTCTCTCACTAATTTTTTTTGCTCTTGGTAATATTTTTTTAACACTGAAGGCTTGATACTGGCAAAGGGCTGTATGCATTCCTCATCTAATGCCATAAACTCTGGAGGAACTGCACGAGGCATAGATCGGTGTAAAAATATAATAAAGCAACTGCTACTAAGAACTGGGGGTAACTTCAAAAGCCATTTGCACAAGCCATCTTTTCTGCAGTCTGTTCTGGAGACCAACAGCTCTTGTGTCACATTGCTCAGGCTGAAAACATTCTTCTGATTTTTAATGATCTGGTGATCACTAAACTTACTAACAAATCTTTGAGAATCACAGAATCATATGGGGTTGGAAGGGACCTCTGGAGATCATCTAGTCCAACCCCCCTGCCAAAGCAGGTCCACCCAGAGCAGGTTGCACAGGAACATGTCCAAGTGGGTTTTGAATGTCTCCGGAGAAGGAGACTCCACCACCTCTCTGGGCAGCCTGTTCCAGGGCTCTGACACCTTCAAAGTAAAGAAGTTGCTCCTCATGTTTAGGTGGAACTTCTTATATTCAAGTTTGTGCCCATTTCCTCTTGTCCTGTCCCTGGGCACCACTGAAAAAAGACTGGCGCCGTCCTCCTGGCACCTACCCTTTAAGTACTTATAAATATTGGTCAGATCCCCCCCTCAGTCTTCTCTTCTCTAGACTAAAAAGACCCAAGTCCCTCAGCCTCTCCTCGTAAGAGAGATGCTTCAGGCCCCTCATCATCTTTGTAGCCCTAATGGCCCCCCTTAACAGACTATTTACATGGCTAAGAGACAAGTGTTCTTGGTGGTGATGATGATGATGATGAAGAAGAAGAAGTATATCTTTCATACCCGCTTTGGAATAATGTTGAACATTGTTAACATGTTAACATGTGATATGTTAACTGTTTTCTAAACAAAAAAGGTGAAAAAGTTGCAATTAAAAGTTCAAGAAAATATGTCACAAATACAGAAAGAGCCTTACTGTGTTAGAATTAAATAAATCCCTGTCGAGCCTATTCCTTGAAGCAGGGTCTAATGTAGTCACAGCTGCAAGATTCTGTGCATATAAAATTTTTTATAATGGTAAAAAAAAAAAAAAAATTCAATAAAAGTCACCTTTCAAAAATGGAGAGCTGCTGCTAGAGAGTTATATATCTCGACAGCTATCCAATATTTACCCCTGGAGGGATTTCTTCCTGCAGAGACTCTAACCCCTTACCCAATGGAAGTGCTCACCTTCCCAGTCGTTTGGCCAAGGGTTACCATGCTAAAATGATTTGTTATGCCAATAAAGTTTTTGTTACACTGTAAAATGGTTTGTTACGCTACTACTGCTACATAAAAATGTTATGAAAATTAAGTAGGTTGTAAGGTCCAAAAAGGAATAAGCTAAGACCAGCTACTAGGAAAAGGAAAGAAAAAAGAAGACTCTTCTGATCTACAATTCTTCAGTACTGTAAAAAGACAACCTAAATGACCTTTTAACTAACAATTGAAATTGGTACCCCAATTAGGAAAGGAGTTATGCATCCGAAATGAATGGGAACTTCCTCAGGTCAACAGTACTCAGAAAATGGGAGGAAACTACAACAAATCTGATAATCTAGGTGGTGACTTCTGTCCTGTGACAGTTAATTAAACAAGCCTATATTACAATTCAGAATGGAAACTGAAGTACCGACTCATGGTATGCTCATCATAATGCGTCACAGATGGGATAGCAAGACAATAAGACTGGATGAAAACCTTACTTTGTGTCTGGGATTTTAATTTTAATATTGTGTATATCAGTCAAAAGCAGTATCTGAAAGTGGCAACTATTTAATTCACAGTCAAGCCTTATAAATTCCTGGCACATTTTGAACTTGCAATGAATTGTATCCAGAGTTTATTTATGATTGTTTCAGGCAATCAGTCACTCCACAAGAAAGGGAAGGCCTGTTACATCTTATGCTTTATAATTATTACAAAATCTTTAAAGTTTTCCATTTTCATATTTCTTTTAGTTTGTATATACTAAATGTTTTAATTCTATTATTCTAATATTAATATTTTTGTTCCTGTCATTTGGTAAATTTTGACCAGAACTGTGCTGCACTGATAAGTGCAGAAGAAAACATTTCCTGATTTCAACAACCAGCTGTATTTCCACTAAATTCTAAATTTGTTTCTAATCACAAAAATTCTAGAAAATTTTCTAACACAATGCATTTTTTTTTGTAGAAGTGAGGAAGTATTGGGAATATTTATGGTTTTCTCCTGTTAAGCCAACCACACTTCAGTTTCACTTGTTCAGGCTCACTGAGGCAGAATGAATGACACTGCATTGGGAGGGGAATTTGCTACAACTGAAGAGCTCATAGGAGAAGCAACCTGCTTTGAGTTTCAGGTCCCTACAAGAGCAAGGAAGGTGCATTCAGTGAAGCTTTGCAGATGATGTGTGCAGAATTCTTCCGCAAGGCCTGCTTTCACAGAAACATAATGTATATTGAGGTACACAGGGCTGGGCCTCAAGAGAAGTAATTTTGTCTTCACTAGAAAAGATCCTGACTCAAAGTCTTTGCTGTCCGACTGAATGACATTCAGGAGAAGGCTTGTGTAGGTGCTTGTGATGTCACATGTTGGATATTAGGAAGAAAATCTTTACTGTGAGGGTGAGGAGGCACTGGAACAGGTTGCCCAGAAAAGTTGTGGCTGCCCCATCCCTGGAGGTGTTCAAGGCCAGGATGGATGGGGCTTTGAGCAACCTGGGCTGGTGGGAGGTGTCCCTGCCCGTGGCAGGGGGTTGGAACTTGATGATCCTTAAGGTCCCTTCCAACTCTAATCATTCTATGATTCTATGATTTGGTAATGTAGAGAAGTTACCTTCAACTTGTAGACTACTTCATTCTAGACAGTTGGACAGGATGACAGATGTAACCATGTGCACTGATTTTTTTCTTTCTAAGAAGAAATGTCCTTATCTTGAAAAAATGCAAAAATTAAAATTTGAAAATAATTTTAAACTAATGTGTGAGATTTTTCCTGCACATCACATCCCTTTTACTTTGCTAATGGCAGTATTTACTGGTCAGTTGGTAAACCAGCTTGAAGTATTGAATACACCAGGAATATCCAGTCTTTCTGGCTGCTCAGACCAGGAAGATCCCTTGACTACTAGCTGTGGACTGCAGACTGCATCTTTTCTCCCACTGCCTGACAAGCACTGGTGGCCACGGTTAGGACCACTACCCATGATCATTTATGTTCTCAGAATAGGTCTGGACATCTGGGGTGTATCAGACTTCTGTGCAACCACTTTGGGTGGGTTGGTTGCTATGTACTACACACAGCTATATAGAGAAAGAGCCACCACTTCTAGGAGATCATACACAGCTCATGCCAAACAACCCTTTCATCACAAGCAGAAGCAGCCATCAGATTGAGGAAAGACTGTGGCCAAGACTGGGCTGTTGCTCCCAAAGCAACTCATCCAGCCCCAGCGCTTCTCCACATTACAGGCTTTTTATAACAACTTCATGTGTTTGCAGTTTTTATTGCAACTTGTAGTTGTAAGTATTGCGACTACAAAACCTTGATCATGGAGGCAGAGTATTCTGACAACTCAGAGTTCCAGGAAAGAACAAATAATATGGTTAAATATAAACGAGTACTTTAGTTCCTAATACTCTCACCTTTTTCAAGTGTTACATCCATATCTCACTTTGGGAAGAAACTTAGCCAAGTATCATGTAAACTATATCTACATTCAGGGCTCAATAAATACCGTCCTTAATTGTGAACTTTGGAACAGTTTAGGCAAATTAATTTTGGACAAGTCTGCTCTCCTTTGCTGTACATTTCTCAATGAATGAGGGCCAAGAACTCAATTTAATTTTCACCCATCCCAGCAAAGGCCAGAATGGGGACTATGCCTGTACAGAGCTTTATGAGATATAAGGAAAGAAGAGAGTAGTGCACATTTTAGGATCATTATCTCCTTCTAAATACAGTTAAAAATCTGTGCTGTTATCCATTGACTCCTACGTCCCCCTTTCAGGACAGAGGCACCCAACAGCAGCAGGCTGCAGGCGAAAGGACTGCCAGGATCCGAGTACCGGAGGAAACGGGAACTTACGGAGAGGAGTATTTGGATAGCGCTGTGAATGACCTCTAGGTACTGGAAATCAATTATGCAGCCTGTGACGGAGACGTAGGAGTAATCTTCTAGGACGCCAGGAGCAGAAGGACGCACCACCCTTCGTACGCAGCCGGGCCCGTGTTCCCGCCACCAAGAGCGGTGCATGGAGATGTTAAAGGTCATGAGATCGGTTTCCTAGGAGACAGGGAGGGGAAAAAAGCGTGAAAACCTCTGACTTTGTGTTATTTAAGGTAAAACAGGGGGAATAAAAGATGTTTTCAATTATTATAAGAAAAATGAGATAAATAACTTGCCTCCCCCCTTACCCCAGTAATTTTAACATGAAAGTAGGCCATTAAACAGGAGAAACAAAATTGCAAACATTTATCGTTTATTTCGTAATTGTGCTTAGGAGCTTCTGTCTGGCAGAAGAACTGTCATACCAGGTACTATACAAAACACAGTGCCTATCCTATGTCTCCATGGACTTACAGCCTGAAAAGCAACTTCATTGATTAGAATGTCACTTAAGCATTAATTTTTTTTAACAGGCAACAGAGATAGATTTACCCCATGGTACTGGAGACAATCTAAAACAAAATTCCACCATATTTATTTAAAATATTAACTATAAATTATTGCTATTAATTCAAGTAGGACCACAGCCAGGCAGACTGTTCCAGCTGCCAAAGATTCAAATGAAAAGTTGTCTCCAGTAGAACACCCTGCTCTCTTTTCTCTCTTCTGCCCTCCATCCAGATTACCATAGTCCCAGTTCAGTGAAGAAACCTGCTTCTTTGAACTGATCTGGGTTTAAAATACCTGTCTTTGCTCAAATCATCTTCAGCCTCAACTACTGCTTGTCTGATCAGGCCTTAAGATCTACCCTAATGGGTACTGGCTGCACTGCAACCCACACAGTATATATAATGTCTGCTTAGTTTAGTAAACATCACCCACCCTCATTCCACTTGGAGCAGTGAAAGTGGCAAACATAGTAACGTACTAAAGATTTTCTAACAGCTTATCAATGAAGTACAAACAGGAAAATTCATCTGAATTAACAACAAATAGGTCTTTAGGTCATGCTCAAGGGAAATACACTGAAGTTGAACGGATGCCACTTTAATGCCAAAACCCAACTTCCTCACTGGAGATGAATGAGACTTGAGTTATCCTGATACTTTAAATAATTCATTCAGATTTAGATTTCCACATTTCCCCATTTCAACTCCAAGGTAGCTGTAAAATATATGTGCAAAATTGTCAGCTGTATGCCCACAAAATACTCCCGTTTCCACACACACCAGTTTGTGAGCATCTCCATGACACTGATTTGCCCTTTTCATCCCACCCCAAAAATCTGTCCTCTCAGTCCGTCTGTGGCCATTTACATTCACCCTGACCAAAGGGACACTCAGTGCAGATTCCGGCTCCAGGAGTCCTTTTGTTGTTTTCCTCTCTTAACTGCTTTATTCTGGCCACACCTGAAAATTAATGGGTGAATTACATCCTGCCAGTCTGTTACTGCTAGTTACCAGCAAGAAATCTGCCTTTGTGATTTGCTGCTTTGCTCTCCATAACTTCTTTACCCTCAAAATGCAGATTTGCTGGAGCATTATTTACAGTTGATGAGGCATTTGTCTTTTGACTTTGCATGTCATTCCTTGATATTGGCTTAGAAAATTTTCAGCTGCAATATGAAAATGACTTGGGAAATCAGGAGCTGACAGACAGTTCAGTTTAATGAAAATATAATTATGAATATATAATCATAGGAAACAGCCAAGGCTTTCTGTGTACAACAATGCCAGAGACTGCACAGTGTTATCGAGTGCTTTTAACAATTGTCAACTGTAAGGAATGCCATTTGTCTAACAGCACACACAGAGTCACTCTCATCTATTTCAGTAACTTCTTCTTGAGTAGGAATATGGATTTGCCATGTGGGTTAGCGTCTATCAAATGTTGCGAAGTAACACTTTGTTATCACAGCTGTGGGAATAAACTGTGAGGTCTGAGGCATCGGTGTCACAGCTTTCTTTGCTCTCAAGGGGTTTTGTCTCTTTTTTTTTTGTTTTGGTTTTTAATATTTGATTATTATGCCCTGTTTCAGTGTTTGCGCTTGGCTAGGTCACAGCCAATGGCAAAGAAAAATGGTAAACATGCAGAGGAAAACAGCTTGATAAATGTTGCTGACGCATTTAAAATGTAAGTATCTGGCACGTGGTCAGTGCAAACACCTCTTGTAAATAAAATCTTTCATTTCTGGAATACTGTTATGTTTCGTTCCCAAGGAGATTTTAAAAGATGCTCAATTTGATGGTCATGTTTAGAGAAGTCCCTCTGACCTTGTTTACTGAGAAACTGATGAACATGAGACATGTTTCATATTTCAAGGCTGCTGGTGATGCAGCAGGAGAAGGAAGGAGCAGTATTATACTTACAATTCCTTCATGAAAACCAAAAGAGATGTCATCACAGCACTTGATGCTCTTCTTTTTAATTATTAGTCTGAAATTATGGATAAAGGCTGGGAGAAGAGCTTTTCAAAATTACTTTTCACTGTGTGCATTACGTCCCGAGTCCTCAAAGCAGGTAAAAGCAGATAATGATGCCCAAGCAAAGATCAGTTTTAAAAATGCAAACAAAACCACCTGGTGCATTAGCTTGACCTATAAAATATCACTTCACAAAATGGCAGCCATAAGCTGTTTGAGCTGATAAATGTTAAGCTGCCAATCAATAAAAGAAAGCCTGACAAAAATCAATTTTTTTTAAATATTTTTTTTTTTTTTTAGTGGCTGAAACACACTCCTCTAATGTCTTGGAGATTCTTAATCCATAAAATGAGTCGAATGTGCCAGGCATTACAAAATTAACCTGTATCTTTATCGTCATTTACAGAAGTACAGAAAATTCAAAGACTCTTCACCTGGGTGTACAGGTTTTAAGTATCAATGACCTGCTGAAAGTGTTTCAATATTTGTGAATTCAGAGCTTGGAAACCCTGTGCCTGGTGGAAAAGCTGCTGCCCAAGTGGCTTATTTGCAGTTGTATGTTTAACAAAAGTTGAGATTTCTTTCAAAAAGCAGAAGCAGATGCTTGAATTTTTCCCATAGATCACATACTGTTTTCCAACATCACAAGCAATCATTAAGCAAATGATCATAAAATGCTTAATCTTCAGCAGGTGATGTAATGTAAACTGCTTATTTCTTCTAGAAGAATGCTGCTGCTTCATAGCAAGAGACTCAACTTCAGGCTCGGTACAAGAGACACCAAGTAGTCTGTTTAGATGAATCCAGTTGGGACTCATTTAAAAACTGAAATTTCAATCATGGATGGAAAACTGCTGTCTTCCGAGCTTCAGACTCATGACATATACCTTGAATTTAATTTCATACATCAGCAGGTAAACTATCCTTCCTCACCTGGTAACCTCTCAGACATAAATAAAAAGTGAGCAGAACACAGATAACAGGACTTCCAGGAAAATAATGCAGGACTTATGGAAGTGACACAGGGAGGGTAAATCCTATGTCCCACTCCTCCCTTTTTCAGCCAGCACTGAAGCAATACTCCAGTCTGCGGTAAGAAGTTTGTTCCTGAAGTGTAGGATCAGCCCAATAATCACACTTCTACTGATCCAGACTTCCACTTAACTGTCTACAGTTTTTAAGCTTTTAAACTATGTATAGTAATTGTGTTGGCTGTCAGCCCAAGGATTAATTTTGATCATTATTGGAAATCATTGCTATGGCAGGTACTTTCTTTTAGGTGAGATGTAATCCCTTTAAGACCCAATAATACTGTTTTTTAAGTGTTTGGAGATAAAGTTTAATTTCCATATATCTGCTTGAATTCTCCATTTGGTTTCAAGTGGACATTTTCTATTGGGCAGGGTTTTGAGCAACCTGACCTAGTGAAAGATGTCCCCACCCATGGCAGAGTTTTTGTCTAGGTGATTTTTGAACGTCCCTTCTGACCCAAACCATTCCATGATTTTATGATTCTACTTTTAGGTGGTGAATCTAGATAAATTTTAACAGATCTAGCACAACACAGTTTATTTTAAAACTAAAGAGCAATAATAGTTATTTGTGTATACTTTAGGTACAGTGCTTATAACACAACATGAAAAATTAATGAGAAATTAAGACTAAGTAAAATCAGTAAATATAAAGACAAAACCCCTAAAACTCCAGGAAAAAACCCAACTCACTGAGATAGCCTTGTATAACAAACAAATTATGATGTGACGATGATTGCGCATTGCAGATTTTTTTTTTTTTCCACTGTACGTTTCTGCTTTAGGACATGCTGTTTTGTATTTATTTCATTCCTTGTTATTATCTGAAAAATACACTCTTGGGAAAACTGTGAAAAAGACATTAGCATGTTGAGTGTGGTGGAAGAGAAGCACTTTTTCCTCCACATGAGAGCAGTCAACACTTAAAATTTCTCAGAAAGGTGCAAGAGCACAAAGACAAAAATGTTGGAGATCTTGACTTTATTGTTACTTGTGTGGTACCTAGCCCTTCCTAGCATTTTTTATTTTATTGATATATACTATAATGTTTATTATAAGCAAACATTAATTAGGCTGAGGCAATAAATATTCCCATCCCATTTCCTAAGAATAACAAGGATGCTCTAGTTCTGACTTGATACCCAGTTTCTGTTTTTACCAGTGAGGAGAAAAGATTTTCAGTCAAATACCTGGTGAATAGGTAATAAAAGATAATATGCATAATGTGAAGAAAAAAACAGTACACTTCCTTGTAATTCCCTACACCCAATTAAGCTTGCAGCTAAGGTGCAGTGGTGTTGGCATGGACAAGGGACACACAAATTCCTTAGTATCTAATTTCAAGGAGACATTAATCCTCATTAGATACAAATGATGTGTTCCAGCGTTAACGAAACCTGCTCTAATTGTAGAAGTACTTTGAAGCATGAGCATCAGCTATTAGCCCAAGACCCTCATTGGCAGCCTAACCTTAGTTTTCCACCCTTTCACTTCCTGAAACCACAGGTTCTGATCCCAGCTTGCTCTGTGTGTGACCAGTTATACTCCATCTCCTCTCACTACTGCTGAACCAGTTGGTTTTGAAGGCCTGGGCAGATAATACTAAAGAAGTATATTAGCAAATAGGGAAACTTGTGTCCCTTGCTCCCACACGGTCTTGATTGGGATGATCATTTTTGAACACTGTCTACTGGCTCAATTTTTTTTTCTCTTTGTTTTTAACTTAGACTCCTGCTTCAGTGTTACACAGATGGCTTTTACCTGCCCCGTGAGCTAGAGGTCAAAGGTAGCCCACTCAATAATTGTGACATTCCTGCTAAGAGGATGGAACAATGAACCAGGCTGCTTCCAGGCAAGCTCTCTAGGTTGAGGTCTCTGCTGAAAATGTAATACAGTCAATATCTTGTCCTCTTGAGCACTCTGGTGAAGAGATTACATGAAGAGCATTCTTAAATTGAAGCTTATGCGTTGGCTCTATTGGGACTATTCAGCCTGAACTGGCTGATAGACTGGACCTAGCAAATTAATCTCTTTGTAGTAGCAAACTCAATGCACACTAAACCAGAGGAACCAGGTGATAACCCTAAATTAATTACTGCTAAAAGAGAAAATTCACAGTATCAAGATCTTCAGACATAGACCATGAAGCAACCCCAGCACCATGGGTTGAGAGTGGTTAAGAGAGGTAAAGAGGCAAAGTCACTTTTGGTTGGTGTGGTTAGGGGTTCATGATTCCCACTTACCGAGATTAGAGGTTCACCGATTGAACAAACCCTGTAACCATGACATCAGACCACGACTACAGGAAAGGATTTTCATATCAAGCATAATTAATGTTAAAAGGTTACACTGATTTAAGCTATTTCTTTCCCAATCAATCCACATTATAACACTTGTTAACCATTTGGCTATAGGCTACCCCCCCCCAACCCCCCCTCCCTAGACCCCCCAAAAGACGTATATAAGTTAGTCAGTACTGTCTTCTCCTTCTTTTACTCCTTGGGCTGTAGAGAGTGTTAGATTTTATTCTATTTTTTAGAAGTGAACAAAAGAACTTTTGAAAATCTATTTGACAAACAGGCAGATGATCTAACTAAATGATAAAAACAGTTTCTCTCCAATATTTAATTTTCCACATGCTCAGGGATCTGTTTACTGCCTTGCAAAACAGGTAATTTTAAAATTAGATTTGCCAACCTTACTGGCAGAGTGGAATGTATTTAGAAAGCCAGAACGCTTTCAAGTCAACAAGTCAACAAGAGAAGCATACTGCTGTCCTCTTCATGTAGTGTTAGTATTAGTCACAAGAACAAGTCATAAGAAACAGCAAGGGGCTGTTTTCTGAAACTTGTTGCCCCTAATGATGAGCTCTAATCTTTGGCAATATCCACGCTCAGATCCCAGCTCCATGGCTTATGCCTTTTCCATGGTCTACCTCCCTTTTGCGTCGGTCTCCCTGTCTGAGAAACAGCCCAGAGAGGTAACACAGTATGGCAGAAACAAGCTCCAAGCCCAAAGGAGAAAACGGCCTGAGACAGGGAGATTGGATCAATATGAGCCTTACTCATCTCTTGTCACAGGGAGTTCAACATGAGCACAAAGAAGTCATGGCTGCCCAGCAAAGCTGTTGTGCTCCGATGGAATCCTTGAGATGTGATAAAGCTGAGCACTTAGTTTGAAAATTGCTCTCACCTGTTCTAGGTGATGTCCCAGAGGTATGAGACAACACTAATTTGGAGTGATGGCAAACTGCAAGCACTGCTTCAAGTTTTGAAGACTGGGAATAGGATAAGGGTTTGTGTGAACTCAAGGGTTTGTGCAGGTTAGTGTCAGGCCACATCATTGGCAGGCCATATATAGCCACCAGCACAAATGCTGTAGGAAAATTTCTCAGGACAGAGAGCCAGGAAATGTAAAAGAAGGCTTGAAAAACTCTCTGTATTAAAAAAAAAAAAAAAAAGTTCCAATTATGCGCCATAAAAAAATTCTGTCCCCAAAAGGTCATAAAACTATGAACGTTTGAAAAAGGAGTTTATAACGTAAAGCAATTTTGAGTCTCAGCAAGAACATTTTAACCTATCATTTTTATTTCTTTTTTTTTTTTTTGCTGTTGCTTTTAAATGAAATTGCTGAGATTCCTATGGGGTTATGCATACATTTGATATATCACAAAATTAAAATTTGTCATTAGCTTACCTTCCCTCAAAGATAAAGTGCCCCCAAAAACTATAGAAAGCTCTTCCCACACTATTTTGCAATATTTTATTGATACCTAAAGCAGAAGGGATCGGACTCATATGCCTACGTATGTCACCACTGTATACAGCCTCCAAGCACACAACAAATACATTGGTTAAGAAAGTACACACCTATTGAGAAGTCTCTTGCAATGTTGATGGGGACTGGATTTCTACCCAGCAAATGGACAGGTCTGGCCAGGCTTGATCATGTTAAACCTGTTTGTTCTTCTGTAGTTCTCTATCTTTTGTACCACGGACACCCTAATGTGACAAACCCTGCAAAACCAGCCCTTTCTTGGGGTTTTAGCTCTAACATTACTAGGAAATGTATGCAAACAGGAGAGACAGTTTTTGCCAAAAGCCCCCATAATCCAGTATGAGGAACAGATGCAATGTAGCCTCTAGATACAACAGGATTCAACTTTGTTGTTATCCAAATAACTGTATATTGTGCACAGTGGTTGTGAACAAAGACAAAGCATGGGGATAAAGGCATGATTAAGAATACAATGTTGCAATAATAGTACAGTTAATGTTAATAATTTCCTTCATTTCTGGTGGTTTCTGTGCTTTGTGTCTCTGCCCCAACTATAAGAATACCATAACATCTTTTGCTATACAAGGAGATAAATGCTACGCTGGAGATAAGTGCCTGAGAGAGTGGGTCCTAAATTTAAGGGTCTGTTCCAGATTCCAATGACATTAAAAAGCACCATAAAAAGACTTTTGAAAAATCACTTGAATGTTAAAATTCCTGACAAGAAAAATAACTCCCTCTTTTGAGACTAACCAGAATGTTCCTACCTGCATCCAGGAACACTTTTAAAGATTAATAGGCCAGTTTAAGCAGCTGCTGTTGTGTTCTCCGCTTTGCTTGCTCGAAGCGATGCAATTGCTCACGATATTGCCAACTCTTGTTGTTTTATGGCGAGTCTGGTTATGTTCAGCATTTTTGTTAAAGCCTCCATTCCCAGGGACATGAGATTACAATAAGAAGTTTGGCTTGTTACAAGAAAGTGAGCTGAAGAGTAAAAGCTTCAAAAATCACGAGCCCTACCACTAGGCATTTCCAATCTGTGCTGTAACTTGCATTATTTGCTGCTTCTCTTAAAGCTGTGCTCCTGGAATCTATATGGGAAGCATCTGCATGACCAGTTTGGATCACAGCTATCCAGGGCACCATGTGCCATAGTCCTCCATCTCAGACCATCATGGATCCATCAGGGTATAGGAAAGGACCAACTGGTTTTTAACTGTTTGACTAAAGAGAATGACCCAAGTGCAGCCCAAAAGCTTAAAAGACAGAGGTCATAAGAAATACCCAATTTTATTGATATTTAAATCAAACTGCCTGATTTCATGGAACTTCTCTCAGGAGATCCTGATTTTTATTTTAGAGCGTGTGCAAAGGGCAACCAGAAAGATGTGCTAATTCACTACACCTTTTGGGTGAACACCTATATAGCTCATCGAGTAAAACTGTCTGCTGCTAACAGATTGCCAAGAAGTGAGAACCTGCACTGCTGAGGCCCTCCCAAAGACTCAGAACCCAAAATGAGACAAGATGCAAGAAACAGCAGAAGGGCATTCAACTGCCAGGGGTCTATTTTCCTACTATTTTCATTTCAATGAAGCACAAGATGCTCCTAGAAACATATACTTCCTTGTGACACTTCTGTTTCTATATTTCTTGTCGGTGATATCTGGTCGTCATTTTTTTGCCAGTCCCTCAAGTTTTGTGGTGCTGTTTGCCAATGACCTTGGCTTTAGCAGAACAATCCTTTAATCGCAGGCCTCGCTTGCATTCTGCTGGAGCAATGACAGCCTCCAAAATGAATTTGATACACATTTTTAAAAAAGCAGTGACAGTCCCTATAGAAACTTTTAAGTTCAGATGATTAAATTTGAAATCCTCCCTTTCCTAGCAGAGGAAGTGAAACGCTGACAACTATGGAAAAGAGAATCTGCTGTAGCAGATCTCAGTTAATATGATTCATTTAATTACTGATTTCAGATTGACTATAGGCATTAATCCACATTTTAGGTTCCTTAAAACATTTTATGTATTTTTGTATTTTATTTATGTACACACAGTATGTATATATTTATATATTTACATAAATATATAAAATAAGTACACATATAATTATATTTACCTGCACAAATTAGTGACTGAACAGTGCTTTCCTGACAACAACAGTCAACCATAGGAAGGGAGCATTAACAATCTCCTTCAGCAATGCATTTTATCCTGGCCTTAATCATATTAAATTAATTTACAGCCTAATTCACCTCCAAAACTCAATAACTCTCAATAACTGTCAAAGATGTTCACACAAAAAAGTGTTTTCATTTGTCCTCTTCAGTCATTTTCAGATTTTCAGAAGACTATTTCAGGAGCAAGGACCCCTTTTTCTCTGACATACTCTCTCTATAGCAGGTCTATACTCACCATAATCATAGAATCAAAGAATCACAGAATGGGTTGGGTTGGAAGAGGCCTTAAGGATTACCTAGTTCCAACCCCCCTGCCATGGGCAGGGACACCTCCCACTGGACCAGGTTATTCAAAGCCCCATCCAACCTGGCCTTGAACACCTCCAGGGATGGGGCATAATCAAACTTCTCAAGTTATTTTGATGAGATTAATCAGAAGGATCTGATGGTGTCCAATAACTTTTGGATAATCTCATGTTAATCATGCCAAAGGAAATCAGTGAGGTTTTTCATTCTGAAGAAATTTCTCACAAAAGTTCCTTTAATAAACATGGTGGAACGTGTTCCCCGAAAATGTAGTTTAAAGTCAAGAGGGAACTTTGAAAGTCTCTGTCAGGAACTTCAAGTCTAGGTGGATTACTTTATAGTCTTTTTAACAGATGTTATATAAATCTGGTCACTTTAAGAGATTAATAAAGTCACAGAGAAACCAAATGATCTGTTCACTCTTTAACATCGCAGACTTATCTGTAATCCCTCATCATGCAAGTTTTAATATATCCTGCTTTAATAAATAAGAGCAAAATGAGAGCACTGCAAAGATATAAGAGCATATTGATATTTGAAATGATAGTTTCATTTCACTGTCAAATTTAAAATAATATTAACAGACAAAGGGAAGAACAGTAATCAGTTATTAGATAGGCCAATAGAGTTGTGAATGACAGCAGGACACAATTGTGAAAGGACAAGTAATATTAACATCAGTTTACATACTTATACTGAGTGTACAAAATCAAGAATACTGTGTAAAGAGTTTCCTCAAATATAATAGAAAAAGGATTTTTTATTTGTGTGAGGAAAAAAACCCAAAACATTGCCAATATGAGGCCTTTTTCTGAAAGCTTCTGATTATCTAGAAAATCCAATACACTTTGGAGACCATTTACAATAAATAATAGTAACTGCTAATACAACTAGCATATTCACTTTGTCTTTCTATTTTTAAAACTGGTTTTAAAAGCAGTGATGTGAGGATGTCGGTATGACTCCAGAAGGCAGATGAAAGTCTGAGAAGTCTACAAAGCTACGGAGCTGATTCGATGAGCACGCACACGCCTTACCTAATTTCAACAAGCATCCCATTGACGTTGGGGATCTACATATATTTGCTGGATTGGGGCCAGCAAGAGAGGCAATAAGAAAGATCTGAGAGGAAAAGGATGAGAAAGGTAAGAACATGTGAGTATATTCTTACTAGCCTAATTTTATACATCTTGGAGATAATTTCTTTTCAGTATGGTATGTGCCATACACAGTCGTGTAGCGCATTGATGCATAGAGGAAGGTTTCCTTGAACAAACACCTTTTTTGCTTTTAAAACTCTATATTTTGCTTTAAAACTCTAGTTAAGTCTGTGAAAACAGTTTGCAGGTAACTGTAGTGGATGTTAATGTTACTCTCAGGTGCAACTGCTTCAGAGCATGTTTTTAAAGGTGAATTTCCCTTTCAGCCTCTGGGAAAGGAAGAGGAGCATGAAGAGAGTAAATGTTGCTTACAAGCTTATTCCTTGCTTGTAGCACACTTAGCTTATTCCTTGCATACAGCCAGCTAATGTCTGTGTGCTAATTAGCGAAGTTATAGACAAATTCAGAGCTAAGCATGTCTGAGGGGTGACGGTAGATAGGATAAAGCAGGGAAATTTTGAGATGTGGAGATATTTAGTGGGATAGGAGAAAGTTTCTTGCCTCTAATCGCTCCCTGGCCCTTGCAGACTTCCCCACTGCTGCTGTCTCAGTAATTGCCTCTTCTCAGAGCCAGAGAATGAACAATAATTTTGCTTCTTAAAGCACTGCTGAGGGCTTGCTGGATGAGAGGGGATGAGGCAGCTTTAATTGCTCACCGGCTGGGAGCAGGTTGCATGTCTGGGGGCATCACAGCAGCACCAGCTCAGGTGACAGCCCATGTGGGGAAGAAGAGAAAACAGCCCTGCCTGGGAAAACCACCACCTCAGTGGCTTTGGATCTCATCAGTACTTGGATGCTGTCTAACGGGGCTAGGGATCAGGAAATATGATGGGGAAAATCTCACCAAATGCTACCCTCCTCTTCGTACTTCTAGATAACCCTCATGTCTTCACATCTATAGCATTGCAAGTCTTAACAGCTACACATTCGGTTTTAAATCCAAGTTGGTAGTAGCGATATAGCCATTGGTAATAAAGACCCTCGGGAACTTCAGACAGCTTTGGATCAGGTCCCTTTCAACCTAACTCTGGGACAGGGAAGCACACACCCCTTCGGTCTAAACCATAAGGACCTGAGATGACAGGGCAGCTACGGGTGGGTAGCTATAAAGGCTCATCGACATGCCCACCTAGAACATTGGTAGGCCTTCACTGCCCTCCACTGAACTTTGCTTTCACTTTTGGAATCAAAATAGATTTTGCGAACTTGATATTTTCTTTAAAAAAAGAAATACAATTACTCATGTAAACACAAAGACGGCATTAAGTCATTCGTATACTGTAATGAGGTATGTCTTTGGACAGCATGCAGAACATTGTGGGGAGAGATCACCTAGTTTTGCAAGTTAGAAAACACAGCAAACATCTACAGACGTCTGAATTTGACAATCCCTTTAAAAAATGAAATTGTTATTTCTGAACTTTTCTCTTGTCAACAGGAAAAGCACAGTAAAGACGTATGACCTGAACATGGAAAATTTAAATACCCTAATGGAAAAAAACCTAAACAAAAACCACTCAGTGTTCACATTCTGTTTCATTTTAAATGCATTGGAAAGGAAGCAATTTTTCAGCTGAAAAAAAACCACTTCCACAGTAAGAGTACTAAAAACCAGTATTAAAAAGACCATATGTCTCAAAGTTTAACTCTGAAAAAAGAATATGGCCAAGTTAGAAACTCATGAAAAGGAGGATTTCTAAGGAGAGATCTGATCTAATTTCACAGCTTTAAATATAATCTAGAATATGTTCCTGTATAATGCTGCTATGGGTCTATTTCTTACAGAAATATTACAATTATTTCACATGATTTTATAAAGTCATTATCATTATCAAAATTTGAAACAAAAAATTACATGTTTGAGATGTCACTTTTAAAATGCCCATTCACATGATTGTATTGAACTCTCTAACCTGGAGTTAGTGGTCTAGTTACCATTTCTTTTTTTTTAAAAAAAACAAAACAAAACAAGCTACCTGGTTTTCAAAAGATTCCAAAAACTTTACAATTAACTTGTTGCACTTTATTAAATACAGATTTTACTTGGGAGAAAAAAAAAAAAAAGAAGTTTTAATTATTTTTACTAGTACAGTTCAGAAAGCACGAGTCTTGTAAACTACACTAACTTTACTGCACTGTATTTTAGAGGGGTAAAATCTGTGGGCTGCAATTCAGATCTGTAAGTCCTGAGTTGTCATTCACTTTTCAGCAAATTCTCCCTACTGGAGGTATTGTGGGCTGCTGAGTGCTGGAAGCCATGTAACATAGTTCTGGGGGGAAAAAATCCTATCCTATAATCAACCATACTGCTCCGCTTTCTTTTCAGAAGCAGCACAGTGGATTGGATGCTCCATTGGTGTATCTTGAAATTGGCCACTGGCACAGGTTGCCCAGAGAAGCTGTGGATGATCCATCCCCGGAGGTGTTCAAGGCCAGGCTGGATGGGACTTTGAGAAACCTGGTTTAGTGGGAGGTGGCAGAGGGGTTGGAACTGGATGATCTTTAAGGTCCCTTCCAACCCAAACCATCCTGTGATTCTATGCTTCTATGAAATAATTCCATGGATTGAGGTTCCAATAAATACAGTTTATGTAAAAGTATATGGCAGGGCTACCTCTCCTTTTTGAATGAGCAACTGCTGAAGTCACTGTGAGTCAGTAATACCTTCTAAGACTACCATTAAATCCCTAAACCAAAAGTGAGACTTCAGAGTCATTCAGATTAACTCTTTTTAAAATGTAGATGACTACTCTTAATTCAACTTTGAAAAATATGCGATGAGAGATTGACAAAAGTAGGAAACAATGTCTAAATGTTGTTGTCAGATTACGGTGTTAACATGTTTACACATTAAGTAAATTTAAGTAGTGGCTGGCAGAAAGGAAACAGAATCACAGAATCACAGAATCTTAGTGGTTGGAAGGGACCTTTGAGATCATAGAGTCCAACCACATAAAAAACAAACAAACAAAAAAACCCCCCACAACACACAAAAACAAACAAACAAGCAAACAAAACAAAACAAAACAAAACAAACAAACAAAAAGAAGCACCCACCAACTAAACCCCACACCCACAACCTCACACACAACACCCCACCCAAACAAACAATCCCGGGCACTAGAGCATGCCCTGAAGAGCCATGTCGACACATTTCTTAAATACCTCCAGGGATGGTAACTCCACCACCTCCCTGGGCAGGCTGTTCCAGTGCTTGACCACTCTTTCAGTAGAGTAATTCTTCCTAATATCTAATCTAAACCTCCCCTGCCGCAGCTTCATACCATTTCCTCTGGTCCTGTCGTTATTCCTTTGGGAGAAGAGGCCAACCCCCGCCTCTCTACAGTTTCCTTTCAGGTAGTTGTAGAGGGCAATGAGGTCTCCCCTCAGCCTCCTCTTCTCCAAACTAAACATGCCCAGTTCCCTCAGCCTCTCCTCAAAGGACTTGTTCTCCAGACCCCTCACCAGCTTGGTGGCTCTCCTCTGGACACGCTCCAGCACTTCAATGTCTTTCCTGTAGTGAGGGGCCCAGAACTGAACACAGTACTCTAGGTGAGGCCTCACCAGTGCCGAGTACAGAGGCACGATGACTTCCCTGCTCCTGCTGGCCACGCTATTCCTGATACAAGCCAGGATGCTATTGGCCTTCTTGGCCACCTGGCACACTGCTAGCTCATGTTAAGCCGGCTGTCCACTAACACTCCCAGGTCCTTTTCTGCTGGACAGCTTTCCAGCCACTCAGCCCCAAGCCTGTAGCGTTGCTTGGGGTTGTTGTGACCAAAATGCAGGACCCGACACTTGGCCATATTAAACCTCATCCCATTGGCCTTGGCCCATTGATCCAACCTGTCCAGATCCCTCTGTAAAGCCTTCCAACCCTCAAGCAGATCAACACTCCCACCTAGCTTGGTGTCATCCGCAAACTTACTGAGGGTGCATTCAATCCCCTTGTCTAGATCATCAATGAAGATATTGAACAAGACTGGCCCCAAAACTGAGCCCTGAGGGACACCACTGATGACCGGTCGCCAACCAGATTTTGCTCCATTAATCACAACTCGCTGGGCATGGCCATCCAGCCAGTTTTTTATCCAGCGGAGGGTACACTTGTCTATGCCATGATTCTCCAGTTTCTCCAGGAGAATGCCGTGAGGGACGGTGTCGAAGGCCTTACCAAAGTCCAGGTAGACAACATCCAACAATTGACCTGCAAGGCTCTGTCATGGAATGACACTCCTTTATATCCCAAAATGAGCTTCTTGGAATGTAATTCCAGAATGGAGCACATCTAGGTGGTACTATATAATGAGAGGAATGAAATAGCGGTAAAAATGAGGGCAACTTTTCATGGAGGTATAACTTTCTCTTTCTTCCCATATCAGTACATTTCTGCTTTAAAATTCACTTTCTTATGGTTTGGGGAAAAACATCTTTGTTCTTCATAAAATTGTGTTAGTCTTAATTGTCAGGCAAAGTCAAAAACGCTGTGATAGAACAAAAAAGCTACTGTGATTACATTAACAAGGTTAACAAATGGACTTGGCAGCAAAAGGATGTTTCAATAGCTATGATTAGCTTAACTGATTACTTCTGTGGAAGATGCACTTTATTCAAGTGGGAAGACCACCTCCACTATATGATTTAGACTCAATTCAAGTACAATCCCTCCCACAACTTTTTGAATTTCAAGGTACATATCTCAGAAAGGCCAAGAAAGAGTGAGAACAGAAAAAAAACCCAAAGATAGCCTTCTACAGAGCATCTAATTTCTAAGAGAGCAAACAATCTGTTTTCCCTGAAATAAAAATCATAAAAACCTGACAAACTTTATACATGGATCATGTCTGTAGAACTAATTCTTTGGAGTCTTCTTACTGAAAGAAAAAAGGAAAAACAGTTCTAAGCAAAGGAGCTTGCTCCTGCTCACGTTAAATGCTGGCATAGATGATTCTTTCGACAGCCTTTAATCTCTAAGAACACTATTCGAGTAGGTTGTGCTAACTCATGAATGAAAAGCAAAAAAATAACCCAAATCCAGACAAAACAAAAAATCCCTATTTACACAGCATGAGTAAATCGTGCAGAAGCAAATCACACAGATTGCCACAGCCAAAGCCTGGTCAAAGAGTGGTACTATTTCAGCTAAATAGATATAATTAAATTGGTATGACTTCCACTGCTATAGAAACAATTATAGTGTTATAAAGGCATTTTAACAGTCTTTCTCATTGTGCTACAGTATGGAGAATAAACCATAATGGTATAAGGTAGCATCATAATATAAAGCATAATAATGACCACAGTAGTGACTATACCGTTTCAATAATTTAATTAAAACTAAAAGTTCACCCCTAACTCTTGTAGCACTATTGCTGTTTAGCCCAAGCCTTTACTTCCTGTAAAGTGTAAAATGATCTTTCAAGGAGTGAATTACCCTGCTAACGTCATACAAAAGGCCCTAACAAAATTACAGTTGGCCCACACTGCTGGTGTGATTCAAAGCCCACTAAAGAACTTTTCTGCATGTGGTTCTTAGAGACACTTTTTAAGGGAATGAGAAAGCCTGTTTAATCTGTACCTAACAGCTTCATCAATATGCATGGATGCAGTACTGCTTTTGGTGGTTATCTACTCAATTCTGATAGTGCTGTACCACGTTTCTGCACATCCTAAACAAAAGACCACACCTCAGGTAGAGAGCAACTCAAACGTACATTGTGCAGACTGTCCACGTATCTCAGGTCAACTGAGCATTTGTGGAACATTCCTAGTGAGAGCTGTTGGACCTATCAGTCTTGGATGGCCAGTACTCACGGGTGTATAATAAATCAGGTATGGTTTTTAGTCTGATCCTATCTGGTTTTAGTTTGATTTACTCCAGAAAGCAAGCTCATAGCATCTCAATACATACATGTGTCTGCCTCTCAGTCCCTTCAGGGCACTTTAAAGCATTTGCAAATGTGGAAAGGTCTCAAGTATATTAACTTTCCTAAAGATTTCATTAAAATAAGAAAACAGAAAGATGAGAGGGACCGTAGGGAAAGTTTGCCTTTTTCTGCTATCAGAGAAACCATAAGGGAAATTGATGCCGAAGTACAAACATAAAATCATTATACATAAACAACATTACTTCTGCTGCACATACAACTACTTGCGTTGCATATTTACTAGGGTTTCAACAATGTTATGATTGAATGTTGTCAGCAATTGATCGCTACATTTTTGGGAGAATGACCATCAGAAATTTGGAATTGTTTTCCAAGTATTGAAATATATTATATATCCGTTAAAAGGAAAAAGGAAAAAAAAAAAAAAGCTTGCCCCACTGGAACCTAGAGGCATAGAGTGACCATTTCCTGCCTGCTACATTCAGGCAGGATGTCCAGGGGTGCCTGACTTACAAGAAGATCCTGTAAGAAGCAGCTAAGTTGAAACAAAACAGACAGCTCATGTGAGAGAAGGAGTTTAAAATCCTAGAAACTGCTGCTGGTTGATCAAAGACCCTGAGAGGTGAGAGGAATTCTGCCCCACTGGCCAGCCTTGGCTGTTGCAGTAAGAACAAGCAGCAAAAGATCATGTTGTCATCGAGTTTTACGGGCAGAGAAGGATGTTTGAAGACTGGGCTGAGGAAGGCTCCCAAAAAGTGAGAGAAGGTGTCTTGAAATGAGACAAGGGAGCTTCTCAAGAAAACGGGTCTCAGCTCCATTGTAAGTAATCCCAGCCAGGGGAATTTGGTAGTTCTTTTTTCCCTTTTTGATACCTAAAGATAGGGGGGAAAGCAACAAAAGTCCAACCCAGGGTTTGGGAGGAAACATGGCTAAAAAGAGAGGAAAGGCTGTGAATAAACAACCAGATACAAACTGGTGATCTAAGGAAGAGAGAATGGGGATCTGGGAAACTCACTTTAAAACCTGTATGCAATGGTTGTTATCCTAAAAGTATATATGACTTAAATTTAAGATGAGAAAGTAAAAAAAAATCATAGTAGGAGAAAAAATAGAAGTTGCAGGCTGGGAAGGTATAGGACAAAGTATTAAAAAAGTCTGAAAAATACTTCACCAGATTTCTGGTCTGTCATGACCAGGAGAAACTGATGAGTGAGAGAAAGCATATAAGGAAATGAAAGTGCTTAGGACTGATCTTGTTGAGCTCTACATAATAGCAAACACCCTCCCCTCCTCAATATAAAGCAGGGAAGTCATCAGAAGACAGTCCCAGTTTAACTCTTAAAAGTATTTTGTGATACTCACTTTAGGTATCATTTCTTTCAATTCCTCAGCATTACTTCTACTTAACACCACATGCATTATTCTAAAGAAACCATCTGGGTTTCATGTGTCATTATATTTTTTTAGATTTGTGTCTTGTTCTAGCTATTACTTCAGCAGATATGAATCATTTATTCTTTATTGCTCTATTTTCATAATATAGTCAATTTTGCATACTTTGATCTGTTCAGAAAACAGCTGCAAAAATTACGTGAATCACATCTGGTGAAATGCTGGTCTACTGAAACCAACATATGTTTCTTTGTTGATTCCACTGGAGCTAAAGTTTCCCTTCAGCTGCATTACTTTTGCATCTGTCTCTGCTTAAATTTCCACATCCTATGTTGGAACTTGTCCTTGCCCTCCAGACCCTACTCATCCCCCACTCAGCCACCATGCTGGATTGCTATTCCTATCACAGTTATCTTTGATCCTTTAAATTTTGCCAAAGACTAGGTACTTTTTCTGTGCATTTTTAATGCCTGAAGAAGTAAACAAGAATAAGTGAAAACAACTATTATCTGCTACAACTCAAACTATTTTAAAAATGCTCCTCTGCAAATAAATCAGAGAATTTATTTTCTACCATGGTACAGTCTGCAAACAAAATATATAGTCATGGGAATTACTGCTCCAGAACATGACATAAAGCTATGGCAGTATGGAACAGTACCTCCTTTTATAATATATGCATACTCACCTGCAATACTTGGCTTCTTTAAAAGGTTATGAAGAGTTACAAGCCCTTCCATATTACATAAACAACAAAGGAAGAGAAAACATAACACAAAACTAATACTATGCTACAGGGGAAAAAAAAACCCACTTTGTCTCTAGAATATTTCCTTTCCTTCTGCCATAGCTTAGGTTCTCTGCTAGAGAAAATGGGCGATGAAATGCATTTATGCACCTGCACATAAGGGAATGCAGACAAGAATGTTTAGCTTGCTGAACAATTTGGCCTAGGCAATGTGGTAGTCAGGGAAGAACAGAAATTAGGCATTGGATTTTAGCTTGGAAAAGCCAATAGTAAGAGAATAGGAAACACCAACAGTTACAAATACTGACAGCATCACTCGGGTAACTGGGGTTTCAGCTGCAGCAACATTCTAGGCATTAATGCCATTGCCATTATAGCCATAGAGTAATTGTTAAAAGTTTTAAAATCTCCTGTGACTGAGGTTTACTCTTGCACATTAGACTTACAGTCAAATAACTGCTGCCATCGTATTTTACAGTATTGTCTATTGCCGTGAATAATTCCAGGTGTCTGACTGGAAAGATACAGAGTGATGTTAATGCTATCTTGTTAATATCTAATCCCTGTCATGTTCAGAGAATTCTGTTTTCCTATTTTTTTTTGCTTTCAGGATATCAGGGTGGATTTAGAGAGGTATTTTCGCTAATTTTTACAGGTAAAATTAGTTGAAATTATAAAATTGCAAATATCAAAAATATTTCTCCTATTTCAGTACTTGATTTTGTAAACTGTATAAAATACGAAAGCTGCAATCATGTTTCATTCAGCATGTTGATTAGTTAGTCCAAGGTCATTGCAGCCCTGCTTATTATGGATTGCTTAGGCTCAGTCTTTACGTGCATGCTGGCTAAGGAAGCAGAAAAGTACCTCCAAATCAACCTTATGCTTCTGCCAAATCTTGGCGTCAGGCTAATTTGGAGCATTCTTTTTGTAACTCCCTATCCCACAAGCTAAAATAATCCCTCTTAATGGAATCTCCTGCATGTAATGCACTTCTCAAGTGTTTTTTTAAAAACTCCTAGTGTTACAAACAGGTGAGGTAGGTTTACAATACAAGAGTCTCTAACTTTGAAGGAAATCCTCACTACTTAAGTCCTGATTTCAGCTGGGATTGGGTTAATTATATTTCTGGTGGCTGCTGTGTTTCAAATTTGGTATGAAAGGAATGTCAATAATGTATATTGTTTTAGTTGTTGCTAAGTGATGTTTATACTATTCAAAGACTTTTTGCAACTTCCCGTAGAAGCTGAGAAGGAGCATAGACAGACAAGCTGGCCAATGGAATATTCCATACCATAGATGTCATGCTCAGTATATAAATGGAGGTTGGCTGCGGGGTGAGAATCCGTGATCGCTGCTCAGGATGGGCTGGGCAAGCAATTCACCGGGTGGTGAGAGTGACTTGTATTGTATTACTTTATCTTATATATTCTTTTACCATTATTATTATTGTTATTATTTTCCTTTTTCTGTTATTGTTCTATTAAACTGTCTTTATCTTAACCCATGATTAAACCTTGATTATGTCCTCTCCTCTTCTCTCCTCTCCTTTTCCCTCTCTTCTCCCTGACCTTCTGGGGGAGAGTGGGAGAACTGTGCGAGCGGCTGCATAGTCCTAGCTGCTGGCCGGGGTGAAACCATGACAACTTATTTAAAGCAGGACTATTTGGATTTCCTTTAAAGTTCTTTCCAAAGAAGTACAAAGAAGAGCAGCGTCTGTTCCACTCTCTGTCTGTTTGTCCCTCCAGTTCTTCAGAAATGTCTAAAAGTGGCACCTGAGAGACACCATCTGTATCACTAGGATCATCAGTGGGATGTTGTCACAAACAAAATGCTGGAGGCAATGTCATCATTAACATCCTCCTCCTCAGTTTAGGCATAATTTTTTTTTTCCTGAAGCAGAAGATAATGTAAAATAGATTAGCAGTACCAGCCAGGCAGGGAGATATCATCAGTACCAGCGGCAATCACATAATTACTCCCACTGCATCATTTCTCAGATGTCACAGGAAAAGCCTAAACTATCCGTTTTCCAGAATGTGGCTAGTTTGCCCAGTGTCAAATAGTATAATAGCAGTGAAGGAGCTCTTCTATTGTCTGAAAATGGCTACAGATTGCTAAGGAAGGGCTTGAGTGTACTGGGAAACACAGTGTTTGCCTCAGTGCTCCTCTGCGAGTGGTTTATGCTCTCAGTTCATCATCCAGTGCAGTCTTTAATGTTGCTAGTGACGGTCTGAGAAAGAAAAATAGGTAAACACAGCAGCTAATGTTGAGAACCTCATTTTTTAATGATTTCTCTGGAAAATTTCCCAGATTCCACATCTGCCCTGGCACAACAGCCTGCACTTCAGAAAGCAAGTCTCTCTGGAGATGCACTGAGAACAGCTACATTTTCTCACAGTGGGTAGGTCCCCTCTCCCTCTCTTCATTTGAAATACTGTGCCTGCTACTTATCCTTTCAAAAAATCCAGCTGGTTAGTGAGAACAATATACTTTATAAAAGCCACAGGTAAGTCATTTTCCAGTTCCTAATATGCCAATTGAGATATCAAGCGCAGAAAAGGTGGAGAAATAGATCCACATGACAGACAGATGTTCAACACACTTATGATGCTTTCTTTTGTTGTCTCGTTGCAATATTTTTAGGTTGTTTCCTGTGTTTATGTCCTTAGTTGTAATATGGAAGTGCTAGTTATGGTAAAGACACAACAGGTACAGTCCCAGGCATTAAAGCTTTGGATAATTTTTCTAAAGTACAAATATCAGACTCAATTTCCCTTATGTCATTTTTTATCTCCCACAGAATTTAATTTTTAGAATATCTCTGTTCCTACTGCACAGGATTTATAGCCAAGAGATGTTAAAAAATAAATGCTAAAATAAATCAGGACATGACTTCATGAAAGTCATTGCTTTTATTCACAGTCAGTGAAGAGGACATCACAGAGTGTATGAAGGATTCACCTTATTTCCAACAAAACAAAGAAGTGGCAAGTATTTTGGTGTGTTTTTCCAAGGCATCCAACAGTAAAATGATACATGCTAAATAGACTGACTGGCTATTATTCTTAAATTAAACTACGTAAGTTTGAAAACAGTGCAAAACTCAGCCAGAGTTTCCAACACTCTCATATTCCATTTGTCCCTCTAAAAACAACTCTGTCTTCTTCTTGTGAGGAGAGGGAGATAAAGAAAATCCTAACATGAAACAAAAAAATAGCAGAATTTCTTGAGAAAATTGCATTTTCTTTTACAACCTGAAGAGAATTTAAGAGAGAAAACTCCTGTTCATTTCATAAGGAATTTTTGTGCTTTGCAGAGGGCTATTTATTTTTGTGTAAGGAACGAAAATTGAGCGACCTTAACACACAATGTAAGAGTGTCCTCTCTTTTCTTTATATGGTTAAAGGGGGTACTATCCTCACAGGACAGACCTTCCAGTCCTTTCTCCTGCCTTGTCCCACCCCAAAATAATCCCTTGCATTGAGGTCCCAGATCAAAACATTGAAAGAGTTTCTAAAAAACCCCAACCCCATAATGGGCCCTGTAAGGTCACATTTTTGTTTCATGGCTATTCATTCTATGGAGAAAATAAGTTCTGTATTGGCAATGAAATTCCATTTTTCTTCAGTCCCATTTAAGCACCTGAATGCATGTTTCCCAAGGACCCAGGAACATCTCGAGACAATCATGGCCTCAGGTGTGCTCAAAAGGTTATTCAAGAGAGCCCAAGGGCAACCACAGTCTCTTCATTCATGTACCTTTTGTCCCCAGTAAGGCTCCAGCATGCACACACAGTATTGGACATATTTTTTAATAAGTTTGAGATCTTTCTCATATGCTGGTTCGGTGCTCTCCCTGGCCCATAAGTCAGCTATTACATCATATTTTTCATAGGTTTCACTATAATTTCCTTAAAATCTCACAAAAGATGCTCGAACATCTATGTGACTGTAAATGCACATAAACCCCATTCTTGACAGGAACAGAGCAAAAGAAAAAATAAAGACAAAAAAACCCAACAAACAAGGAGAAGGAAAGCTACCGTTAGTTCAAAGGCTAGGAAAGGAAAAGATCAAAACCCCTTAACTCAGCTGAAGGAAAATTAACTGCTGATGATATAGACTAGGGGACTAAAAGATTATTTGTTAACTGCTGAAGGTTGGATTATGGTAGTGGACCCAAGGCAAAGAGTGACTGTTTTTTAAAGCTATTTCACTTAGTTCAGAGGACTACACAGACAGGGAAACTGAGCAGAACAGAAAGAGATATTCAGGTTAGTCACCTGGGAGTAAGGTGTGAACTGTTGTTAATATGACTTGTCACAAATATAATCAGCTGGTATAATAACTTACCTTCTCCAATTAGAGAGGGGCACCAAATTAGGTGCACCAAATTTAGTGCCAACAGGCAAGTAATACCTAGAGTTACTCTTTAACAGTGCCACTCTGACTGAAACTTTGACTTTCCCATCACTATATATCAAACAAATAGCCATTTTTAAAGATCTGAATTAATATTTCAATGGAAGGATGAAATGACACAGGCTTCCATTATTTTCCCTTGATAATAATCTTTTTTTTTTTTAAATAAAGAAAATAGAGAAAGATTTTTATGTAGGATAACAATTTCTGAGTCAATTAATAGCAAGCAGAGTGACAAAGAAAAAATCTGAGGCATCTTAGAGGCAAGAGAGATAAAAAGAGAATTTTGTCTCTCTTTATCAGTTAATTAGTTCAAGCTTACGTATAATTTTACCAATTCTTACTACTCATTAGATGGAACTAATTTGTAGAGCCATGCAGTCCATTTACCATTTATCTGAAGTATTTCAATGGCCTACAGTAGGAGTTCTTTTATAGGGTATCAAAAGGAAGCTAATGATTAGACTCTCAGGAGAAGAGATCAATCTCACCTATCTTCAGTAGGTCTAAAGTGTCTAAAAGTTAAGTACCTCATTTCACCCAATTGTCTATCCCTCCTGGAAAGAGAGACATACCTCCAAAAGGCATTTGTTCCTGCAAATGCCTATTTAAAAGTAGCGTGAGAGGCCTCTGGAGGACGTCTCTCCCTCTTGCCACTGAGGATGGAGGGAGCCTACATGATCAACCAAGAGATGATTAATCCTCCAAAGTGTTTTGAAATGTAAATCAAAACTTTAAATCCAGCAGACAGGATGTGCACTAGATGCATTTACTTAATAATTGGCATTTTTTAATCATTTAGAGGTACTGATGAGGCTAAATCCATTTATATGTATAAGTTGCTTTTCAAATCCTGCAAGATGGTGCATAATAAGGTGACTACTTCATATTTCTAAATAGCACACTGAAAAGCTGAAATATAGTAATTTTAAAAGCAGGCGACAGTTTGTTTTTTTTTAAAATATAGTAATCATACTAATAAATTATATTAGTAATTATTAATAATAAGATTTTCCTTTAATAAAATAGTTCATTCCAGATTGACATTTCTATTTTTTTCTTTTAGTGGTGAAAATCTAATCCAAATTCCCTCTATAAATAATGCGGTTCTGAGCTCTTCAGATTTTGAAAGATATTGACAAATAGAGGATAAAGTAGAAAAGAAATAAAATTATTAAGGAACTGAAGAGGCTGATATATGAGAAAAGTATTAATCATCTTTAACTTTGACAGACAACAAGTACAGAGAAGATATCACAACCATCTACAAGTATGCTCGGAGGTGTAAACACCAACAAGCTCCTGAATAATGAGGCCAGCTGGAGGAGGATAAGATCCCCTTCCCCAAGTGCAGATCTTAAGCTTTTTGGGTACCAGGTACTCCAAATTGGAAGAATATGTCCAAGTGCATAAACTGGATTTGGACCCTTTTACAAGAGTAATGGGGTCTTAAGAAGAAATCCAACGGAAGTTTGGGAGCGTGGCAAAGGGTAGCTTGGTGGGCAGCCCCACAAGGCTACAAGCCCTCCAGCCACGTTGCTCTGAACAATAACCACTGAAGATGGGGTTAATTTGTTCCCATGAGAATAAAAGGCTGAAAAAACCCTTGGAAACATCATGTTTTTCAAGCCTCCTCTATAAGAGAACCTTTATAATCCACCTTCATAAACAAAGATCAAATAAGGCTTATATGCCCTAAAATACATGGTATTGTGGCATTGTTGTCACCCTGTGTGGATGGCCAAAAAATCTCCAGTTTGCATTTTAGAGCTGATCCAACACTAAATCTCCTGTTGCTTTCAGATTGCTCCATCAGATTGCCATTCTTCTTTCCTCTAAACAATCACTGTTGCCTTATTTATATGCTCTGTTTCTGGTGTATAAGACATTTTATAACCCACAATCTCTGCTGTCCCCAGAGAGACTTTCTGGAAGGGCAGATAATTTCTTCATCACTTGTAGACCTTTATATTTACACTGCATTTCAGGAAAAAAATATTAATTTTTGTGTATTCACAATTTATCAGTATCTACAAAATAATTATTTCATAATTATTTGATTCTTTCCAAATTACAAAATAGGAAAATAAACTGAGGTCCTAATGTACACAGGAGCACAAAAATCAGTGTACTTCTAGAATGACTTGGCATTTTGTAGAGAATAACGTACGTGCATTTATCAAATGGAAAAGATCCTTTCCTTGGGGGTGCATAATCCTTTCTGCTCCTTGCATTATAATGAACTAGATTTATCCCTAACCTTCTCTTCTGTATAAAATTTCGCAGACCTACTGCCTGTAGGTTTTAAACCAAATCTGCAAAGCTATTGCTTTCCAATTTTCTCCAGAAAAGCAGTCTTAATGCTTTAAGGAAGTGACTTACTACATTTCCTTCTTGTTCTGCTTCCAGGCACGGAAATCACACCATTAATCTCCATAAGACTGAAAAACCCTGAAGTCTCCACCAGCCAATATTTTGCGAGTGTGTCTATTTTAATAGCTGCAGTTACTCTTGCAAGTAGACTGGCTGGATTCTGCACTTAGTGCCAGTTACAGAATTGTGTTAAATATGAAAGCCCAAACCCAAATAATACTCTATGTGTAAGAGTCAGCAATTTTCTCAGTGAGTAGTGGATAATGCTAGGGAATATCAATGACAGTTCACTTCAAATCCAAAGAGACATTTGACTTCAAAGTATTTGTCACAGAAGATGAATACATAACAGAAAAAAATCTCAAATATCCCTTTAAAAATAGCATGAAAAAAAATTATTCAATAATCCACTACTCTTCTTCACTAATTTTTCATCATTTATAGCTTAACATTTCTAAAGTCAAATTTGCAGAATAAGTAAGGGAAAATATTATTTTTTCTAATGAGGTGTAATTCTTTTGATCTGATGTAATTTTAAAGCAAATTGGGTTAGCAAAGTTAAGTTGTACTTAGAAATAGTCAGAAATATCCATGAAACCAAATGAAACAAAATTCACTGTTTCTCTGAACAGCCTTATCTGTGTAGGGAAAGACATAGATGTGAATCTGGCAGAATGGCTGCTCGCTTGTGGTATGAAGTCACATTTCCCTAAGACAGGCTACCACCAATATTTGTCCTCATGGAAATCATTGCCAAGGGAGAGTGAATGATGAGAGAAATTAATTACACTAAGATAACGGAATTATTCTTGAAAGAATGCAGGAAGATATAAGTTTCAAGACCGGTTCAGAAAAAAAGTTCTCATGCATACCCGAAGAGAAAGATATGACGTATGGTTATGTTTAGTCTATTGAATCCAGTTCATAGGTATGAAATTGAAATGCAATAGCTATGAAATTGCTGAGATTATGTGACATATGGACAGAGCAATAGTGTATTTGATTTCTCTGCCACATTGGAGTCCAGGCTCAGGACAAAACCAGAAATAGATGTGGTGGATTTCTCCTAGAATTATTAAAAAAGGACCAAAATCCTAACATTTTTCCATATTAACTTTTCCAAATAAAACAAAAGATAAAAAAGAATTCCAAGTTCATAGTAGCAGACGTATCATACACTCCAGTCCAATGTGTACCACATCCTCTAATTTGCTGGCTTTTCCTGGCAGCAGTGTCTGCATTCACCATGTGTTTGATAAAGAGGCACGAATCAAGCTAGTACCCCTATGAAAACTAAACCCTTCAAAAAGTTCATGGACAAAATAGGAAAATAATGCACTGTGCTCTTATATATTATCTCCTTCTTGACTGAAGGAAAACCAGTAGTGAAGCAAAACCAAACCAGGAATTCCTCCCTGAGGAAGACAGATTGGAGCTTTTTCTTTGATTATATTCAGGATGAGAATTTGACCTTCTAGCTACATTTTAAAAAAACTCTGGAAAACTTGCCCTCTGTTGCCTGGTATCACATTTAACTTTGTACAAAATCCATAAACAACACCGTCTCTTGCCTTGTGGATGCAAACAGAAGGATGATCATTGTCTAACTGAAACATAAACTAACTGGTTTTAGCAAGTAACTTTTTTTGGACCAGCAGGAATTTTCAAATAAAAGAAAAGCAACTCTGACATCAAACACCACTTGAGACGGAGCTTATCTCCATATGAATAATGGTGCATATCCTTTTGGATGACAAAGGACTGCGTGCTCACAGCACCTCTAAAGCTCTGCCAGCAGACTTATGTTTTCAGATGACAAATACAAAATGATGGAGAATGTCATCTTCAAGTAATCAGATATATTCTGAAGCTACCAGCAGCAACAATATATAATTGACACTGGCAAAGATGATATTCATGTAAATTAACTTTCTAAATGGCTACTGCAATAAGTAACTGCTGAACTAAATTTAGGGGAAATTATGGCTTTAATTTACAGCACTTGGGAGAATATTCTTTATCTTTTTTCAATGCATGTACAAACATGAAAAAATATTTAATTATTATATGAGAAATGTTTTATACGTCCCACGCAATTATCTATTTCCTCAGAACGTTTGTCAGCCACATTTGAAATAATCCAGTTGTTTAGTGACTAATTATCATGCAACCTGCAGTTTTTAGATCTCACAAAAATGGTGACTTTAAGAATACAGGAAAAAAAAAGGGGGGGGATAATTATGTACTACAAAGGATACTGTGTCATCAGTTTTTACAGTATAATTAGGAAGACGGCACATTATTGAATAGAGAAATAGGAGCTGACAGGCAGTGAGGCTGCATAATTAGGACTCCACCTCAGCGGTGATGTCAGATGTAAGGCCAAAGAGCGAATCATTTTCTCTCCCAGAAAAAGCAAGTAGGGAGTGCGCTCCCATAGCTGCTGATATGAGGTAGGATTTATGTGTAATGAGGGACACCAGATTCAGGTGTTATTGCCAGGGCTATGACTTTTAATACCATTGCAAGCACTTAAGAACGCTGTCAGGGAGAAATACGCCGAGTGCTTCACAGACAGAACCATACATGGGCAGGGAACGCAAAGTTCTTTTTGAGCAGCTCAAGCTAGTTCTTAGTTTCGAGCTACCCAAATCTTAATCATGATCATTTTCATGACCTTGTTATTAGGAGTTATTCCAAAACACTGAAAAGATTCTGAAACACTGAAAAGTTGGGCTGACAGCTGGAGAAGGCATGGTTTTAAGTCATTCAAATCCCCTCTCTGCATCTCTCATACTCCATTCAAACTAAAAAAGGTGCCATAACCAATAAACTAAAAAAAAAAATAAAAATCTTCTAAACTAACTTTCTGAATTACAAAGACATGCTACGAGTACCACCCCAAAAAATATCCAGTGGAAATTCTTCTTAGTGAGTGAATTTACTTCAGCAATTTTAGTTACAGAAGTTCCTACCACAGCCGTGATGATCATGAGGACCTTCCAGAGAAGGAATATCAGAAAGGAGAACTTCCTGAGCTGTTTTATCCTGTACCCCACTTTCAACAGAACCCAGAAAAAACTTTAGAAGGGGACACAAGAGCTATAAAGATTATGGCAATAGATTTTTAGTTCAGAAAGATCCATATGATTATCTTTCTACCTATTCCCATATCTATCCATAAAACCCTTCCCAGAACTTTATCGAAAATGTAAAACCTGCAGTACAAAATATAAAAACTGCAAAAATGTAACTTTTTTATTCTGAGTTCATCATGGTGCTGACATGACTGAATGTATACATCTACTTCAAGAAATTGCCTTGTATCCAGATCCCTTCATCTTGTGCTCTCATGGAGGATTTCTCAAATCAAAATTAGGAGTTCAACACCACCACGTAATGCTCTGTTCCTCTGGAATAGGGTTTTTTCTGTGTTTGGGTTTGTTTTTTTTTAAACTGTTATCAGAGCATCTTGCACTGTGTAATAGCTGACACAGCCAACATTTTTTCCAATGCAGTTGGTTAATTTTTCTTTTCTTACACTTCTTTGGGGAAAACTGTTTGACTCTGGGTTTGTACCAGCAAAGGAAGGATCAAAGCTATGTCCTTGCCAAGTCTTCCATCTTGGAAACAGAGCTGAGGTCTCAGTCTCAGTGTGTAGGATTCCATTTGGGGACGAAGAATTATAAGGCCAAGAGCTATCTATTTTATTTTATTGTATATATTACGATCTTCCAGCTGGGCTCCTGGCAGGCTGACAGCATAAACCTCAGCTGGGAAAGATCTGGGGCATCTGAGCCTTATCTCATTTGTGTATATTTATACCTGCCAAATGTCATGGCCACATATTTGTCCTGATGGCTCTGACCCCTCCATAAATACCACCCTTTGCTTGCTGCAACATAGGAGGAGATTATTTTCACTTTTCTCTTGTAGCCACTCAGGTTTGTTGATGAGCCATTAGATCTGAAATTGTTTCTCTACCTCATTCAGGCAACTGTGGATTTCAGCACTGTTTTCCTTCGGGAACAGCATGAAGCTATTCTATCTCCCTTTCCTAGGAACCGAGTCAACTAATTTGGGAATATTACAAAGGCTTATCTCCCTGGCCTTCCTGCAAATCCTACGGTCTTCTCTGTGTGCACCATAAAAGTTGAAATAACAAACAGACATCACTAACATTTGATGCTGAGTGTGCAAAACCATAATTTTTAATAGCTCCAATTGAGAAAGCTAAAGCTGCTTTAAAAGTACAGCTAAGAGGGAAAGTGAGGAGGACAGGGAAAAATTAGTGGTGAGGAGGAAGAACAGCAACGTCTACTTGTATTCTTGTCACTTGTGTTCTGACTCTGCATAGTAACAGAATCAAATTAGAACTGGAGAGAAATAAATGAGAAATAATACTGGGGCAGAGGAAGATGGATTGAGCTAGTGGAAAGTTTGTGTGATAGCACATAAAGAGGGCTAGAGCTGAAGGAAAAGGCACTAGCAAATATAAGAAGGTAGCAGTAGCAGAGAAGAACACAAAAAAGCCAAAGGAAATAAAAAGATTAAAGGGATACAAAGACAGAGAGAGGTAGGCAGAGGAGAGAGAACACTACAGATAAAAATAGATCTAGGAAACCAGACCCAATTATTAAAAAAGCTCCCTTACTTCCCGTGATCACAGTGATGAAAAACATCCCCCTTGAAGCTACGCCAACCTTCACAACTACGCATCCTGCCAAACACAGGATCACTTTTCTGTATTCTGCAATACCTGCTCACCTCTTCACAAAAGTACATTACTGAGATGAGCCATTAGCAAAAAGGTACTTAAAATTCATTTTTTTTGTGAGCACTTTAATTTCTTTCTTTCTCCTCTGTTCTGTCTCTTCATTACCTCACTGTGCTACAGAATCACAGAATCTTCTTGGTTGGAAGGGACCTTTGAGATCATTGAGTCCAAACAACAACAATAACAACAAAACAAAACAAAACAAAAAAAACATCCCAAAAAACCCAAACAAACAACCCAAAAAAAAACCCCAACCCCAAACACCAAAACCAAAACAAAACAAACGCCCACAACCCCACCCCACACCCACCCACAGACACAAACCAACAATCTCGGGCACTAGAGCATGCCCTGAAGTGCCATGTCTACACGTTCCTTAAATACCTCCAGGGATGGCGACTCCACCACCTCCCTGGGCAGGCTGTTCCAGTGGCTGACCACTCTCTCAGTAAAGTAATTCTTCCTAATATCTAATCTAAACCTCCCCTGCCACAACTTTACACCATTTCTTCTGCAGTCTTTTGTGCAAACCATTATTAGCCCATGCTCAAAAAAATTTTTAAATACTGGACACTTAGTTGTTTTGGAAACAAGATGGAAGTGGAATTGTTAGCCAGACTGATCCAAATTTAAGCTTTTAATGCTCTCTTCTTTGACTTACTGCTGTGACATTGTAAAATTGTATTTAATTTTCTTTTTTCCAGATCTTCAACAGCTGAGAAGCATGTAATAAAATGTAAAACCCTCACTAAGTACCTTTCTTGCCAAGCGTATGTAATGTATTCTGCCTCTGTAATATTTCATGTGTTCACTGATGATCTGGAAGAGAGAGTTTGTTATCAGCAATAAAGTTCAGGTAAGACGCCAAACTAGAAGATGTTTTAAATAGCAAAAAGTTTTGAGAAGAATCTTACTAAGATTGAAATCCATACACTGTTGAAATTTCATGCAGTGGGTGAACATCTTCTGCTAGAGAACCTTTTTTTTCAGAAACTCCTCTCCAGATGCTGGTCAGCTGCAAAGCTGAGATGCAATGCCAGGCTGCTCCTTGCGTGTCCAGATCCAGATCAGGGAGGAACTGGGGCAATAGTGGCAGTTCCCACACAGAAACCCTTTGTGGTTCCAGAGCGGGCTGCACAGAGCAGAGACCATTTAATTTTGTTGGGCTTTTTATTTTTTTGGGTTTTTTTTCTGTACATGACTAGTGCAGAGAGTGCAATTTATTGCTGGTGAAGTCAGAAGACGATTTACCACTTGTGAGTAACCAAAAATGCTGCAGTCTCCTCCCAGTCCTGATGTCTTGGCATTGAAATGACCTCTCAGCTCCGCAGTCTCTCTTGTGGCTGCAGGTGGATGTCACTGGAGACCTTTCACAGCAACACCCACCATGTAAATTGGTGGGTGAAATGAAATTCTTTCCTGTGAGGGTGCTGAGGCACTGGAACAGGTTGCCCAGAGAAGCTGTGGCTGCCCCATCCCTGGAGGTGTTCAAGGCCAGGCTGGATGGGGCTTTGAGCAACCTGCTCTAGTGGGAAGTGTCCCTGCCCATGGCAGGGGGGGTTGGAACTGGATGATCTTTAAGGTCCCTTCCAACTCTAACCATTCTACGATTCTATGTAGTAAAATAAACTTTAGCACATTCAGTATTAAATCATCACTCTGCATCCCACTCCACTCCATCCACAGTTGTGAAAAAACAAAACCAAAACCCAACTAATTTGGTCTCCTTTTCTCCACATCTCTCGCCTGCCGGAGGTGGAGGGCAGCCCTTCTCCCTCACCTCCCCACCTTGGCACAGGGCAGAGGCTCTCAAAAACGTGAGGAGCCACATCAAAACCAAGGAAAGCAAGGAGACATGGTTCCACTGACACCTTATGGAGCTGGGGGACAGTTTCTAACAGTTTCCTTTACATCCTCTGTCTGTTAGAGTAGTAGTGAAAAACAGGTAGAAAGAAAAGAAAAAAGCACAAAGGCTTAATGGTAGATGGCTATCTCAGCCAAAAAGAAACAGAAAGTCTCCCCAGGGAGGATCAAAAGCAGGGGGACGAAAAGGATGGCGATTGAAAAAAACCTGAGAATAAGTAATTCCTCCTTGGAGAGTAAGGACAATAGAGTAAAATACCAGTTTGTTCTTTAAAAATGAAGAGAATAATATGCCATAGATACAAAAATGTGGAAAATAGTTATTTAAAGGGAACAGTGATATGAGGAATAGAAAGCAAGGAGGTGATATAAAAGAGCAGAAAACAAAGGCTATCTATGTCTAATAAAATTTATTGTTTAATGTAAATTCTAAGTAACATCTCAATTCTACAAAAAGCGTGTTTCCCTCCTTCCATGCATTTACCCAGTTTGTGCAGGCAGGGAGACTGTAGTAGCTCACAGACCTTGAGAGGGCTTACACACTAATTGGGTGAGAAAGAGGAGTGAAATAGAAGTAAAGCACTGAAATGGTCTTTCTAGAAAGCGTTGCACATTCTTGAGGAAAACTGAGAAACCTCTGCTTCTTAAGATAACTAATTAAAATAATAATAATAAAAAAGATAAGCTCTGTGTAGAGAATACATTGTCAAAGACTAAGTCAGACCGAGGACATAACTAGCTTCTGGTAACGGACTTCTTCACTCCCCAGGTAATTTTCAAGATTCCATACTCCTGTAATTTTTGGTGCACAGTCTATGTTAAGAAAAATAAAATAAAAGAAAAGCATTTGCATGTAGAAATACCATTTGCATGGTAAAATTGGGTAAGAAGGAACCTATTTCATCTGCATGAATACTAGTTCATAAAGATCTGAGGGCCGAAATGCGGAGGTAAAGTCGACGATCAGTTACAAATTAAAGGACTTGGACTTTTTCGTTGTAATCTTTGAAATCTCATTTTGTTTTTCTTTCCATAGCTCTGGGGCCAAGAACCACATTGCTTTCAGAGAACCAAAGATGCCAGAAGGGCACGTCAGAGAATAGTTTAAAACATATGGAAAACAAAGACACTCAGAATAAAGGCAGAGAGAATACTAGGATTTTCTTGGCCACAGATTGCTGCTTTAAACCTCACAGAAAAATAATTGAAGAGAACAGATCATTACCCATAGATGAAAAACACAATTATTTCAGTTTCTTCTGGCAATATTGCAACTTCAGAGGTCACAGGAGAAAATAAACAAATATAATAATTATTATTATTATTAATAATAATAATTCTGCTAGAAATTATATTGGAAATTCTGTAGCTGTGTTGTAGAGCTCAGTGCAGACTAACAGAAAGAATCAATAAAAAAGAGGAGGCTGCAAATACATTGTGCTCCGCAAGGAATTAGCAGCACCACAGCGTAATTTGTGGCTGCCACAACAGCAATTGTTTCAGAGACCCAATTCTTGCTTCTTTTTCAGAGAACAGAGATGAATTGGATCCAAGGGAAATAAGATTCTCTCTTAAACTAAGAGTTTCAAAAGTAATAAAATACAATTTCAGACGAAATATCTTTATTATATATTTCGAGGACTTGTGCTTGTACCATTTCTTCCAGTCTTGATTGTGTTGGCTGCGTGTTATTTAATGCAGAGGTGGTTTAAAGCTCTGCTTTCAGGCTGTCACCAACCACAGATGCACATGCATTCACCTCCAGGCAATTTTACACACACAGAACACTTGTATGGTCATATGGATAACTCAGAAAATGGCAGATGTTTGTGTAGGTTCTGGAGAAAAAAGTAGGTAGGGCCTAGTAAAATTTTACTCCTTGGGACACACCAGAAGTAGATGGTATCACTTAAAAAAAAAGAGAATCACAATAATAAATGGCGTGAATCAACTGAATTTTAATAATGGATGAAATCAAATATTCCAAAAGTCTTTCACTTGGGGAATGTTAAAATTTGCATGCTATAAAATGATCATTTGGAAATAACCGAGTTTAAGCAAGAATGGAAGCACTAGTATATTTTGGAACAACTCAGAAATGCCAGTGCAAAAAAGGAAAAGGCAGCTGTGATCCACCAGAGGTAATTTCCAAAGGAATAGGGAAGCTGTGACACAAAGGGCTGGTGGGACCCCCACCGGGTCAGGTCACCTGTGTTCAGTTCAGATCATCCATGCTCAGAAGCTGGAGCAGATGCAAAGAAGATTTACAGGGCTGCTCAGGGCAATCTGGAAGTACTGGGTGAAAGGAGACGAGAGGACTGGCATGTTCAGGCCAAGCAAAGTGAAGTCTAAAAGGTTTATGCACTGATCAGGGGAAAAGGGGGAGGGAAGAGAGGAAAATGCGGGTGTCAGGGGCAGCGGGAGGGGAGGTATCAGCAGGAACCCACCCCCATCACTGACACCAGCCAGTTTTGTATGACCCTTATATTAGCATTAGTTAGGATCAGAAGCCAAAATCTAGGATCTAGAGGAGACAAGAAGGAAGCTCCCTGGAATACATTCAAGTGTGGCTGCTCAGTGCCTGTGAAAATCAGATCACTTTCTTGGTGCCTTCTTCAAACAGCCAAAATATACAAAATTAATCTTAACTCTCACCATGAATAAAACGAGGCTAATACTACCTAACATAGCATTGAAGATCTGTAATTTATACCAGTTTATATTCCAGGTTGCAAGGATTATCAAATCAACGAAAGGAAGCAAACTATTATTTTTTGTTTCTAAGTACTTAATTTTACATTAAAACATAATGATTGTAATGGTTTATGTATTTTTAATACAAAAATTTTAAAGTCATTCTGGATATATGACTCAACTGAAAGCAATGGGGTCCAGAAGCAAATATACAGAAATCTCCATGCTCTTCATTATGGAAGAAAGACTTGTGCCATTTCAAATAAAGTTAAAATATAGCACTCAGAAGACTTATGGAACATGCAACTGCAGCTTCCCCTGAATGCAAAGACAAGGAGAGACTGAGACAAGTTATCTAAAGGTAAAGCACCTAGTATTTTAATTTGAAATGTCAAAGTGATATGATTTACAAGAAAGAACTAGGAGAGGATCCATAAAACAGAAAGTATTATTGTTTTGTCCTTTCATGACACAACTTTTCTTATTCCATTAAAGTAGTCAGATTCTTAAGACTTGGTCTCTAAGTTCCATCCAATAAATATGTGATACTGTCATGGATTCATCTTCGATCCGTGTTTAGGTTAGAAGGGCAGTATTCATTTCTGAGTGAAAATCTCTGAGGACAGAACCTTTGTGAAATCATCTGTCTGACATGCTTAGCCTGTACAGGAACGAAAAGTACCTCTTAAATTACTTCCAAATCTATATAGGTTCTCCCCTATACGCTGCTTTATTAGCTTGAAAAGTGGAGGGGAAGGCAGCTCCGACTTCCCACAGTACAGCTGTTAGTAAACCTAATGCACTGGCCCAATATTTAAATACCCAGCTCAGCAGGATTTAAGACAGCTCCATCCATCATAGCACAGCTCCTTCCATACAACTATACCAACCAAATGGATGCAACATAACGGTTGCTTTAGGCAGTCAAATGAAAGAAGACAGTGAAAGCATAATATAGAATCTCTGGACACTCTAGCACTTCTTGGAAATCTTTCTCTTTCTCACTCTGCTCCAAGTTAATTTATTTGCTATTCTTGCAATATTTATTTCTGTAGCAGAGACATTAGGGTGAACATTGCATTGCAGGGGATATTAAGACTTTCTCATCTGAACTGAGATTACAGTAAAGAAAAAGGGTTAAGCAGGTCTGACAGCAAACTAAACAAATACAAATACTAAATAAATAAATACAAGCAGCCAGATCTCGGTCTCTAGTCCAACAGCTGGATGCTGAGGGTTGCATAAATAATGCATAACAATTTTTTTTATTCAGAATATTTTTATATTTTTATATATATTTTATATATATTTTTATTCAGAATATGAACTAGAATATGAACTAGAAAAAAAAAACAAACAAAAAAACCCCAAACATGTCAAGCTAACCTTAAATCACTTTTCTATAGTTTCCTCACTTAAAGGAAAGTTCACAATGTTACTTAAACTAATGTCAGAGAGAACTAGAGAACATACTCGTCTATTAAGTCTCAGAAATAGCTGGGTGGAACATTCTCACTTTACCAAAAACGTTCAGAAGTTTTATACAAATGGGTTACACAGCCCCTGTGAAGGATCTGGAGATTTATTTGGAAGCATAGGAAAGCAACTTGTAAAGCTGTGATCTGAGGTCACCTATGGCCTTTGAGTTCATACACTGTACTACAAGGTAATTAAATAAACTAGTTCTGCATGCTTTTAGGTGATTTTATTTAAAAGCCTAAGCAAGCAAACATACATGTTAACAGGTATATAATAACACATTTACTGTAATATAACTATCCATTAAAATGAAGCAACATCGTGATCAATCTGAAAGTGAGGCTCAGGCTATGTCAGTGCATCGTCTTTTTTTTTGTTAATAGATTAACGCAGTTCACAAAGAAGTAAAACAAGTGAACACAGGGGAAGGCTAATGTCTGCGGGACCTATCTTGTGCTAAGATTAAAGGTAGCAACTACAGCACTTTGACCCTTGGTGGATGGTACTTGGGGAAGAATAACCGCAGCAGCATTCACCCAGTTTCAGCATTATGCTGACATTATAGCAATATTTTCTGTTTAAAGCTGACTAACTGCTGCTGGGGCAACACAGAGTTCAAGATCAATGAACGTGCCCAGAGAGTCAACACCATATATTGGCTTGGTTTAAGGATATAAGGCTACCCAGCACAATCTCCTTGTATTTCACTGCTATCAGAAATCACTGGCTGGTTTTTTTTAACAAAAGATTCTACTGATTAATTCAATGACGGGTGGATTTGGTGTGCAAGTGTATGTATATAGAAACAAATAATAAATGATAGTAAAGTATCATTTCACTAAAATATAGGTTAAAATAGTTTGCACCTTTTTTTTTTTTGCCTTTTGTTTCTTGAATAACCTGATTCATGGGTACTATTTTCTCCCAACAGGTGGGACAGGCTTGAAGCCTTTCTTAAAGTTGCAGATTGTTCAGATTAATCCCAATAATTCACAGCTTTCACCTCCTTTTCTTCCAGACAGCCTGTTCAGGGGGCTTATAACTTCGGATCTTGACATAGATACATCCAGAATGAGAACTGTCTGCCTCCGGCATGCTCTTTTCTTACCTATTGGCTCTGCTCAGTGAATATTTTTCACAGTTTTAAAGCTCAGTTAGATCACCTTGAGAGTTTTCGAAAGGCGATGCTGAATTGTTCCTTCCATAGCGGACAGTCCTTAAGCTGGTTCATGCACAATACCTAAAGACTATGAGTCCATTCCAGGACTATTTACTCTGAAAAGATAAGCATGTGCAGAAACGCTTTGCCACACTGCCCTGGAATAATCATGGAGAGAAGTAACACAACAAAATGGTCTTGTTTCCCCAAGGTCAGCTCACATACTCTCCGAGGTATGCAAAGGAGGCTTTATGAAGAAAGTTTTGCTTTCAAAGCTGAGAGGCAGGAATCGTAGAAAGACAGAACTGGTACAGGGATGAGAAGGACCAGAGACATTAGAGGCACATCGGTTGCACCTTGTGCAGGAGAGATCATGCCACTGTGTCTTCTCCTCCCTCTTCCCCTCCCTGCTCCCCACCTCATGTCCCAACATCACCACTATGGTTCAGTCAACCCTTGATACTGGAAATGCACTTGAGAAAAATAATTTCTGTATTAAGTAATTAACACATCCTAAACACAATTCTCTTCCTGGCAAGTTCTTGATTTTTCTCCATACTGCTTAAAATGTTACAATCTTTTTTTCCAAAAAAAAAAAAACCCTGGAAGATTAGCAGAGCCCCCATGACTCTCCTTAATGGCTTTTTACCTAAGAGGACTAAACATTGTACTGGAATAAATTATTTAAAAATTTATTTACCTATCAGTATTTTTGTCTGAACCATTTAATTGGAACTTTCCAGAAAGAATTAAAATTAAGATAATTCAAACATCAGGTCTGGAAATGATCATCACAAATAGCTTTAAAAAGAAATAGATTATTACCATTTTTATTTACAACTCTGAACAGCAGACAAAGTGCTCAAATGTAATAAATTCAGTTTTAGTGGGACTAATCTGTTGCTTTCCCAGGCTGGATGAGAATGATCAACACCTTGGAACCAATTATCATTAAACACATTTCCACGCTGTCACATAACTGGTATTTTCAGTCATTTAAAAAACCTTAGCCAAATGTTAACTTATGCATTGGGCCCTTGCTGCCTCGAACTGACATTTCCCAATCACACCCTATGGAGGGACAGGAATTTTTGCACACAGTGTAGTCACTCAGTAAAAGCACACAGGCTTTTGCTCAAATGCATCTATGCATAACAACTTTCATTTATTCAACCAGAAAGATTCTACTTCTACGTGACCAACCGTACTGTTAAATCTTGATCAGAAAGTACTAAGCATCGAGTAAATTGTGTGTGATGGCTTTGGGAGGGCACTGTCACTCATTTTGCCCAGCAGACCATACCACAATATCCCCATTTGTATAGGGAAGCTGTTCACGACTGCAAGGAAAGAAATCTGTGCTGTAATGCATCATTAAATCAAATTAACCCAATCATCCACCTGTTAAGTGAACGAAATGAAGGAAAACCTCATTCTCAGCAAGTTGCTTTGCACTCAATTGGCAGGGAATGGTTGCATCATGCCAACAGTTCCTTAATCTCATTAGTTAACTTTCAGTTCTTTTATAGCCAAGTAATGTACTTTGCTTCTAATGTTTTAGCACATCTATTGCGGCCAAAACCACAAGTTCTTTCTGAAAATTAACTGCAACAGAAAAATTTTACTTCCTTTGAATGCTTTTACCTGTTTTCATGGGAAGTGAGGTGTTTTTGTAAAATAAATAGATAAATAAATATCCCCAAGAAGAATTATTTAATATTGAAGATGTCACTATGGTAGTTGCTACTTTTAGTTTGCGTGTGTTATGCACCCCATCTGGGCTTGGACTTCTACCTGAAACTACATTTTTCTTTATTTACCTCCTCTTTTTCTTCATTTACCTCTGTTAACAGTGACATGATGCACTGGGAACTCCCAGCCTTTGCTGGTTCAGAGTGGGGACTGATTTGCTTTTCTTCCTTGCCAACACAGAATCATGAAAACAAAAGAACTATCCTAGGGCATTTTTTCCTCTGTAAGACTCAACTTCAAGGGAAAGTGTGTGAAATTGCAATAGGGCCCTTATTAGAATATAAACTACCACCTATGAAAATTGAATCCTACTCCTACTTCAGTTTTACAAATCTGAGCATCACACTTCTAAGCCCTGCAACAGAACTTTTGTTAATGTGCTCTGACACCAGATGGTTTTATTATTCATACAAACATGGTACCTTTCTTGCATTGGCGATTTATTATATCAATAGTATACAGTTTTCCGATCTGGTGGAAAAGTGAGGTCTTGCTTAAGAAAGGGGTAGTCAGGAGAAAGAACATGATATATTGGCTGACATAGGAAAAGTTATAAGCCATTTTCTGATTATTAATTATGCTAAAAGAAATGAAATTATATTTGGATTTACACAAATAAATGAACCTTCTTGTTTATTAAGAATCCTTTCCAAATACAAATTGGAAAAGTAAAATGAAATCAGGAACGACTGCAGCTGATCTGATTTCCATAGCATCTGGCAGGTAAAGAATTGCGGATAGAAAATTTGAAGAGCTGTGGAAGATATGCATTTGTTGTGTTTATTATAGCAAAGAATGAAGAGAAAGGCCTTAGGTTTGACAAAAATTCAGAAGCCTTGAAGATCACACCAGAATATCAAATTGTTTCTTATAAGATGAAATGTTTCTTGTGATCCTACTATTAAGCCTTGGTTTTGGTTCTGAGGGCATACATACATATACCAACGAAGAGACTCAAAAAAAAACCAAAAAAAAAGGCAGCAAAAAAAATATTAATTTAAAATAATGTACTAAGGTTTCTATTTAAGATTACCTTTTTCTACACCCTGGTCAGTCTATTTCATAACTGTCATTCATGTGTTTTGAATTTAAAATGTGGGATAACACAAATATACAGGAAATCCTGACATTCTACAATTTATAACTAATCAGGTCATGACGGGAAAACCATCCAGCAAACAGAAAGTGAAGAAATGTGTGAGCAATAAACATTTTATTGCTCATTTTCCTGAACAAACAAGAAACTTTCAGTCTAGCTTTCAGATAGGATAAAACTTGATAAAATAGGAAAAAAGTGTGAAAAATAATTAATGCAAAAACCTACTTCTTTCAGGGATACACCAGGCTCTCTAAAAATTTTATACATTTTCAACATTTAAATTTTTTCCTGTACCTAGAGTAATCTGCAGGAGGTATGTGAAATTTACAGTGGAAAAGGCTTTTGTGATCAATGCTGTGGAAATACAAACTCTATTGGCAAAGAAGCAAGGTTCTTCACCCAAGGTGAACTGCTGTTGCACAGTATAGTAGCACAAAAGGAGGCACTGAAGAATAACACAAAACCATCATCCTTAATGGCCTGACAGTCATCAGGAAGAAAAAAACCCACCTGAACAACACCAAACACCAGCCCACAGAAAAAGAACCTGAGAATAAAAGCATCTGCTTTCAAAGCAGCACAACAGTAGCATTTGATGCAATCAGGACCATCACCCATAGCTCTGACCCTGACCTTCTTGAGGAGAAGGAACATGTGGGGTCAGTGTTACCAGGGGCTGTGAAAACGTCCTGCTTCAAGCAATGTTATAATTCTTGTACGGTATGAATTCTCTCTTCTACCCTTTTAGCTAACCTGGGAACCAGGAGTGTCAGCCTTTTACTCTCTCAGTTGCATTTAGGGCTTGATCCCAAGGTGAGACCTGGTGCTACAGACCAGTAGGGTGTATTTTCATGCTGGTCTCCGAGACGTCTCTTTGATGTTCACTACTGACAAACACCAAGTATATTTGTCCTCTTTTGAAGAGGCTGTAAGGGTGTTTGGGAACAACCTTTAAATGACTCCTGTTGCTCAGACTGAATCCCTACAGGCAATATTTTGTCTACATCAAACCTTTTTCTTCAAGAGTCAAAAGGCTCATCTACTATTGCACGCAGTTAAATAAGATTTCACAGGCTGATTTCTAAAATTAAAAACACTTAGAATTCCTCTATACAAAAACAAACCACCTTTCTCTTAGTTTTCTTAATGATCAAAGAAAGCTCCTCAAGCGTTACTACTTTTTAGCAAAACATTGAAGCAAGGGACTTCCTGACACAAAAATGTTCTTTGAAGAACATGATTCCTTTACAGCATCCCCCACTAGGGACAGGATCTTCACCTGTGTGGTTAAAACACCAGGATACTTGGGAGCTGCTTTTGAATATCAAGCAGATGGTGCTCTTGAATGTCCAGAAAAAGAACTGAGGGAAGAGGATTTCAAGCAATAAAATCAAGCAGAGAACAGAAAAAAAAATCCTTGTATATGTGACAGTCAGGTTGATTGAAATAATATGAATTATGGAACTACCATCAGAGAGTAAACACATTAGTTTCTCCACTGGATATCTCAGGTTACTTTGAACCTACCTCCTCTTCACTCTTTGCCCCTGACCAAGATCTCTCCTATGATATTTTAAACCCTCTGTAGCTAGATGTGATGTACACTTCAAAACTGTTAAACTGAAGAACAGATGAAAAGTTTAAACTCAGGAGAAAAACTGAAAACTCTCTAAAGTGAAAGACCAAAACCTGAATATGAGCTCGACCAAGCAGGAAATCAGATGGCTCCACGTAAAGAACATTTGCGGGACTTTATATTTCACAGTGTTCCCTAAATATATTTTCCTCTCCCTGTCTCTCCCTCACACACTACCTTTCTACCTCTACTCACTAAAAACTATAAAGCAAGTGAAGTGTCTCTATTACCCAAGTTATTCCCTTTTCAGCCAGACTGGGGAAAGAAAGAGCAAAGGTTCTCTCCACTCATTACTCATGAAATACCATGAGCTGTTCAGGCACTATGTGTTTTTTATACCACATAAGACTCTAAACAGATAGGATTCAAACTACTTGCATCACCATAACATGTAACACACAGAGAATTATGCTTTATAAAATTCATATTACTGTAGGTGAGGATACTAATTAGCACATGATATAGGTTTATATAATTATAAAATTTTAGTTGATAATTAGGGGAGAAGCTGGCAGTTAGGACCCAATATGGGGCTGAGTAACGCTGAATAATGCTGGATAATACTTAATGCTGGCAGGCAAAGGACACAAGGGACCAGCAGCTCAGATGAGGCTGAGCTTGTGAATAGCCATATATATATGCCATCTCCTTCAGAAAGTCACTTGCGAGCTGGAGCTATTCCAAACACGACTAGGGTGTGCAAGGGATATATGGTGGCAGAAGACACATATATGTACATATATATATCCATGCACCTGTAGTCTATAACTATATTTTGAAGTTAGGATATAATGTCCTGGAATATACAATGTAGAGAGAAGCTTTGATTAGTAAATGTTGGATTTCTAGCTCTGGGGAGCTAGAAATTTCTTTGTGCTCCTGCTTCCTGACGCATAATATAAACTGGGTTTTTGCTCTGCATCTTGCTATCTTGTCTGACAATCCTCCTGCTGTACTTGGTGAGGCCGAAGGAACCCAGCAGGAGGGGCAGCCACCACATAAAAAAACAAAACCATGTTGAAACAGAGGTCTCCAGACTAAGCTCTGCATATCTTTACATGACAAGTATACCACAGGAAAGCAAAACGCAGATCGTGGGTGATAAGCAAACATTTCATCTCCTCTATATATAGATGTATATATATATATGTTACTAGGTAGTGCTGCTTCTGCTTTCTCAGTGGGCAAGAACAAATTAGGAAATCCCTGTGTAGAACATGCCTGAACAGGAAATAAACCATAGGGCTTCTGCTGTAACAAATACAGCTCTGAGAAATTTCCTGCTCTGCTCCAAAGATTTTCTATCTCTTTCACTCCAAGCTTCACAGTTTCCTCAGCTGCAGGGTGGATGGCATGAAAGAAGCTTTTAGCAGTGATGCTGAGCAGCCCAAACATCTGCTTGGCTTGGAGAAAATTTGTTGAAAATATCTTCAACACTGAAGATCAAAAATTACAACTCTGGGATAATTAATTCCATTTAAAATGCAGACTCAACTTACAGAATCACCATGAAAATAGTAATGCAATAATATTTTATAGAACCTTCTGAAAAATATAGCTGACTGCTCATATCAGTAAAAGCATTGGAAATCATAGTGGATTGTACACACAAATTACTGAAAAGGGAGACAATTTTTAAATTTTCATTTTAATACTGATTTTCTCCTATGAATAATTTTGACTTTCTGGAACAATCTTTAAAAGTGGAACCTCTTTTATCATGCAAATGTGAATGCAAAAATGTGAACAAAAATTAAACTACAGGTTACACAATGAAGAAAGAAACATATCAAAGTTGTTCTGAAAAGCTCGCTTCTCCCTAGGGAAATTAAACTTGCAAATGTATTCTCTTTCTTTTCAAACATTTTTCCTTTTCTTTTTTTTCTCCCTTTTTTTCCTTTTGCAGGTGCTGGTGGGAAATCAGGGAAAGTATTCAAATGTAGATTAATTTAAAAATATACATTTGATTGGATACTCTATTTGCTGTGAGCTTTTACTGACTGCAGCTCAAAGGCTCAATTAAGACAATAAGAGGAGACTAAGATGAGGCTCTTCTAATAGAGGCCTTTTCTTTCCGTGGAGAGCAAAGATTGTTAATTTAAAAGAAAGGTCTTGTACAGCCAATTCCATCTGTATAGCTGAGCCACAGAAATCTTTATTTTCAAACACTCTTCCATAAGTGATGAATAAACACACACACACACAGAGGAATAATCACCAACATGCTGCAGACACACATTCAACATCCAATATTTAAATCTATATATTTTGCAAGCCTGACACTCATTAAAATTCTGGCACCCAGTGATTACAAACATTGGTGACTGTCCAAAAGGATTTCTTGTTTTCTTCATCAAGAATATCTGGTACTTGGAGAACAGGAGAGAGGAGGAGGCAGGATACTAATCACTCCATTTTAAAAAAAAACCCTGAAGCAAGTGAGAACACGTGAAACAATACAGAGAAAGCAGATTTTTCCCTTTCATACACCTTTGCTGTGGTCGCTTCCTGCATTTCTCCCGCCTTGCTAAAGTCTATGTTGTGACTACCAGGTGTGTGTGCAAGTTCTTTAGTTTTCCCATAGCATCCCAATGCAGCAGCACTTTGCTGGAGTGCTGGTAGTAGAGCCTCAGCTGGAAGAGGAACCCTCAGACACATTGGGTGTACTGGGCCTATGCAGTGGCCACATCTGGAAGTCCTCTCACCCAAAGCACCCTAAGTCTTCCAGTATCTATTCTGGTGAGTCACCCAGTACAGCACCCACACCGGTGCCCTCGGCATCGTGTCAGAGTTTGGGCTAATGCATTTACTAGGCAGTGGATTTGCTCAAAGTACTGACTGGAGGATGGCAGGCACCAGTCAGGATAATGAAAGCCACAGCATTTCCAATGTAAAAAAACCCAAAGACAAAGACATATTCTGTTAAAACAAGGCATGAGAGCAACTCTGACCATTCAAGAGCAGCTGCTCATCCTTTCTCTGATGCCTTTCAGCAACTGCCTTCACCTCATAAATCCACCCAAACCAGAAGCCCCTGGAACCTACCACATCACGCGGTACTCGGGTCCCTGGCTTTCCTTTTCAAAAGTCTCAACTTCGATCAGGAGGAAAATGCCCTGAGAGTGGACGTTTGAACTCTCCTCGTTAGCTGTTGTGGAGCTGAGGTGGATGGTGGAGGAACCCTGAGGGATGGTGGTCACCAGCACGCTGCACTGCACCCTATAGCAGGAGGTACCTGCCTTTACAGCAAAGATGTTTGTTCCAGCCGGAGCCACTGCTTAGTGACCTCCTGCTCTGTTCTGGAACTAACGCAGCCCTGAGAACCCTTTTGCTGTCTCATTACAGCAACCAACTTCATTGAAATGTCCATTCACTTCCCAAGTCTCCCCCATGCTGACAAAAAATGTAAGACAAGCCAATATAATCAAAAGTCAGGTCTTTGGAGACTGTATGCTTTATCTCCAGTATTAAATACATTGAATTTATTTCTTTTAATTATATTCATATTACTAGCTCTTACACTAGAAGCTGCTTAAACTGATTTATTCTGAGAAAGGAATTATGAGAACGATGTATTTATAATTTTACTTCTGTTTTCATCAACATTTATTACTCTGATGTGTTTTGTTTGTTATTGTTCTTAAAACATTTGTTTTTATGATGTTTTTCCTGCAGTAACTTGTTTTTCTATTAGAGTCACTGTTTGTTTACGCAGTAACGAGATTTGCTCAATGTGCTATTTGCCTGGGCACCAGGACAGATTAATTGAGGAGAAATGTCATTGCTCTCCATTCAGGCACAGTTGTCACGCTGCAGTTTTATTTTCCACTGAATAATACCTGACTATGATATTTTTCAACTGATTTAGATTCTTTGATCCTCAGTTCTGCAGAAGATTTAAATTAAGAATTACTGGAGGAATGTTGAAAAAAATATGTTACTTGGAAAAATGATTTCAAACACTTGTTCATGTCATCGCCATTACCACTAGCAAGACTGCCACTCTTTCTTCCACAAAGCCCATTGAGCAACCTGCTCTAGTGGAGGTGTCCCTGCCCATGGCAGTGGGGTTGGAACTCGATGATCTTTAAGGTCCCTTCCAACTCTAACCATTCTATGATTCTACGATTCTATGATTATCACTTGTAAGTGCAGCAAAAACATTTCATAGAGGTTATATGTATAAAGGCATACTTTATGCAACCTAGAAAAAGATGAACAGAAATACGAGTGCCACATGTCTTAAATGCTGGGTTTTGGGTGACCATCTGTAGTTTCTGCCTGATCTGTTTTTCTGTAGCTGTCATCACTGCAGCTTCTGTACCTGAGCTTCTGTCAACAGGACCTGCAAAACAGCTTCTCTGTACAATGTGAGGTACATGAGTTAGGGTAGATAATTTCCTTTTTTTCTTCTGTTCAGAGATGTTTATGACGTGTTCTTATACATCTCTACACAGGTAAATGTGTATATGCCTTTAGATATCCATGTGCATCTATCTGTAGATATCTCAATATATACGTACATACATGTGTGTATACAGGAGCCAAAATGCAGTGCTATTATGCATATAGCCCAGATGCTATGGTAATGACGTAAAAAATGCTGGAAAACAGGAAGATTTGCTGAAAAAGTAAATACTTTAGTGGCTGTTACATGCAAAACGTATTGCATAGAGGTCTATCGCATATATTTGAAAGACGAAGCCAGGGTTGAGAACGCAAACACAGAATTAAACTCACTGTCTCCTTTCTGTCTCTAAAGGTTTTATCAGTTACCATTGTTTTCTTTTTTGTTACAACATTTATGGATTTCTGGCTTTCCTGTAGAATATGTTAATTTAAACCTGATTCCCTATCACTTACCACTACTTTTACTTTAACCATTACATTTTAATGCTACAATTACTTATTTCAGATCAAAAAGATTCCTAGAATCCTAGATGCTTCTTAGACAACACCAGCAATTAGCAACAAACAAAACCCATAGGTTTTATACCTTGATTCTGGGCTTTAAAATAAAATAATCACAAAAAAAAGAAGTATTAGTGATCTTGTTAGGGAATGTAGCTCATTTACCCATCCCTTTAGTGATGAGTAGCTTGTGTCTTAATAGTTTACATAAAAATGACTTGGTGTCTGTGAACAGTAAAACTATTCTAGAATGGAGATACTTATAGTTACTATAATACATTGGTTTAATACACTTCAGCAGCACTCCTACAGCATGTTTTCAACTAGGGAGGAAAGATTGGGTAATTTTTAATTACTCAAACCTGGTTTTAATGTAAACCCGCTGTGCTCGGCTGTACTTCAAAACTCTGAGGCCTCTTACTATGGTGGAACAATAGCGTGTGATAATTACCACTTCTGCCAGAGCAGAAGGAGTGAAACAATATACTTGATAAAATTCAATGACCTTGAGGCTACACTGTCTGTGCTCTCATATATAAAACTGTAAATGCCAGGAGGAATAAAAGCTCATCTTGAAAAAGAAAATGACTGCTGCCAACAACATCCCTCTGCAAGAGGTATGGCTCAACTGGCAAAGCTCAGAAGACACTAGCAAAGGAAGATGGGGAGAAGCACTGCTAGGCATCCTCAAAGAAATGATTGTAAGTGAATGCCATTTGTCCTCATCTAGAGTAGAAATATTTACTCCTGGCATCAGTGGCAAGTATAATCTTCATAGCACATATACGCCGTTTGGTGGTAGGTCCTCAGCTTAAGCACTGCAGAAGCGTGTTGCCCAGGAAACCCTCCCGTGTGTTTCATGTGTGAGGAGATAAAAACAAAGAAAATTGAGTCCCACAGGGACAACAGCAGATGATGCTTGCTGCAGTACATTACTGGTCTTACTGGTTATTGGCCCACAAAAGTCAGTGACTACTACTTTAGCATATATGCTCCTCAGGCAAAATACTTTGTCATCTTATTTCCTTGCCGTGTATTCAAGACATTTCATTGACGAGGCCACCATTCATCATGGTATTCAGGAATACACTGGATTTAACAGTGAGCGACTCAGAAGTCAGGCACGCATTTAAGTGTTTGGCTGAAAGATGGTCTATATTGTGAGAAATAATAAAATGTCTGCTCTTATTTTCTAGCTTACCACATATCCAACTTGATGTTTATATTGCCATTAACACAGCAGGCAGACATAACCAGGCACTAGGCAATGAGTTTTAGCTGAAATGACCCAAGACCTTAAATACCTGGTGGGATTTTTTTTGACTCTTTTTCTTAATTACTCATCAGAATCTCAAAATAGATTTATACAGTAGAAATTTACACAGACGTGCTAGGGATCCATGTAAAGCTCACTATAAAACCTGTTTAAGGGGGGGTGAAAACAGCATAGGAATTTATGTTTTGCATTGAATGCCTTTTTTTTTGTTTCTTTAAATAGACACTGACATTCACTGAATAAACTCAGTGAGTGAACAGAAGAATTAAAACCAGATCTTCTTGAAGAAATTCACATTAATGTGTAAAAATAGAATAATGAACATGTTCATACTTTATTTCAGCTAGAATGAATAAATTATGGTACAATTGTAATCTGCAAACTGTGAGCATCTGCTGAAGGTGTGTGGTACACTCTTTGATAACATTCACCGATATAGAAACCAAACCCAATGACAACCTCAAGCAAGTTCGGCAACTTTCCTAAGAGGATTTTGAGTCTTGTCATTATAAGCAGCCCAGTTGCTTTTCCTTTTCAGTTTTCCACTGGAACTAGGAATGAAGTTGACTTGAACTGATACAATTTACCTCATTTGTGAGATAAGAAAAGCTACGTGGTCCATTACTGCAGTTTAGAGAATGTAGAGTCATTTCTTAAACTCTGGCAGACGGATCACTTGTCTGAGCCATTGCCACCTTCAACACTGTTAGGTACAAAAAATCTGATTTACAAGGTCTGGTTGCTTACTGGCCAGTCCCAGTATCCCAGTATACCACCAAAAGTGGTCTACATTTTCTAGTTTAGAAAAGAAAAGACACACAAATACACTTGCCTTATTGTCTGAAAATTCCCTCTTAGTTCTGGAGCTTAAATATAGATGCTTGTGCCCTGTTATTTCAGTTCACAAAGACTGCTGTTCATCCTCATAGCAAATATAGATAGACGATCTTCAAAGCATTTTTAAAAAAGCCTTTCCAGCTTGATTTGCAACTTGTGTTAAACAAAATCAACCCTCTCCCCCCCCGCCAAAAAAAAAAAAAAAGAAAAAAGGAAAAGATAAATGTTTCCTGAAACAAGAGAACCCCAAAGCGGCAGCAGTGTCTCACTTCAGAGACCCCTTATTCTGTTCCAGAGAATGAAGGTGCAAATGCCATAACAAATTGAGAAAAGAAAAGCATAACGGTGGAACCCGCATCCCCAAGTGAGTTATGAGGGAGGGGGTGACTGATCACAGGCATGTAGATATGCACAAGCTGCAGCTTTCATTTATGCAACCAGCTGCCTCACCAGGAGAGCACCCAACCTACATTAGATGAATTGATGCATTTTACAGCTATCAGTACCACTAAAAAACAAAGTGGTCAGACAATATGTAAGGAATAAGTGGGTATTAATATAAGCACAAGACCTACAGATGGTGTGAAATCTGTTTTAGAAGCATAACAAGGCAGAATTGCTGCCAGGCTACCTATTTTATTTCAAATGTTGGAAGAGGCAAAGCAGACAATGAATCTTTTCTTGGATGATTGCTTTAAGAAACAAATGGTCCTTTGGGGATGTTTGCTTTGTTTCTTTTTTTATTTTAAGTCAAAATGCAGGAAGAAGAATCCTCTTGATTTCCACAAGATGTTCATGGCACAACAACAAAGCATCCATTTCTCAGACTAAATAGCCCCCGCATTTTTAAGGCATCCACTGTTTCTCGTAACTGAAGCTTGGTAGTGAGCAGCTATGAGGTCTGCTGTCCTGGGTTGGTCAAAAAGAGATACATTTATAGGAGTAGCCTATTGACAGCAGATAGCTGGTTATTTTCATTCCCACTTGGATCTACCAGAGAATCTGCCTGCAAAGCTGAAGATATGTAAACATAGAGAAAACAAGCATCTGAACAGTTACATATTACTACAAAGTACTATACATTACACAGCCATTGCTTTATCTACCCTTATGGCTATAAAAACTAATTTTTTTCCCCTTTAAGATCATAATAGTAATGAACACGTATTTCACTCATTTCCTTGCTTTTAAGGAATTCTCAAAAGAAATGCCTGAAAGGGTGACACTACTTTCTTTTCTAATGCCTTCAGCTATTGAGTTCCACATGGTTCAAATTACCTTCCATACACTGGGAACCCCTGAGAAGGCAACAATGGGTGAAGCATCCTCATTTTATATAAAATGCCCAAATCTGCATCTTCTTTAAATAACAGTACTTTCCAGCTTTCAAAATCACCATGCATAAAAAGAGGTGCTAATTGTAGGAAAGACTAATATAACCAGGAAAGAGATGGAGTACTTCAGAAAAATAAAAAGACAATCTCATTATTTTGGAATGACCTGGCTCAGCTTGATTTGTTTGGGTGACAGGTACTAATGAAGCTGTCAACCTACAGAGGGAAAAATTTCAGATGAAAACTCTTAAAGAAGCTAATAAGAGATTAAGATTGTGCACATTCAAGAGCCTAAACCAGTCATAGATTTCACTACTTTGCAAAAACTCCATTCTCTACCTTTCATAATTTTGAACACACAAAACCACAATGCACCAATTCATCTCCAAATAAAGAAGTAGATAAAATTCTAATTAAGAGATTGAAGACTGGGAAAGAAGCAATAAGAATTAAGGATTAATAAACCATGAATCATTGGCACAGGTTTGGACCTGAAAATCAAGACATTTCTAGGGTGAAAAAAGCACATTTTTTCAAATCCTATTACTAGAAAGTCACTAGGAGGTAATCTTTATACATCTCAGAGAAGGAAGGACAAAAGGTGTGCTACTTTATTAGCTTCCCTTAGAGATTTTGCTACTTTTGCTTTGATTTTCACCTGAGTTAAAAACTGGCCATTTCTTTGAGGTAATACTCAAACCAAGCCACCGACAAGCAATTCTAAAATTTAAGGATTAAGAAGTGCAGTTTGCCAATGGCCTCCTAGCGTCTCTCACTAGAAGCATGCACACCTAGGTTAATGATCCCTTTATTTCATTACTGCGAACCAGAAACTTCCCTTATTGCAGCTTCAATAGACCTGTTGGCATTGCTCATCTGGGAACACCTTCTGTACTGGAACAGCTCAGCAGGCAGCTCTCCTAATAGACTCTGGCACTTAGAGTGAAGGCTTCTGGACCCGGATGGCTTCATGCAGACGTGAGGCACAACAGGAATGTTTGTAAACCTTTATACTTCACTGCTGCATTACAGATCATTGGAGCATTTGAGCTGTCTGTGGGGTCCAAGAGTATGATGGCTGATCTATGTCATTTCCTTGATATCTGTTTCTGTCAGTGCTTCATATGGACAGAACTCTACTGCCAAGGCAAAATGAGACATTGCCTGACTTGCTTCCCATGCACCTTGTGATTCAGCAGCCATAATGTACCCTCTTCTTCAATCTCCTCTCTATTTTCTTTTCAATAGGTCTGCTTATTTTAAACCCCCTGTAACCATTTACCATGACTTTATCAGTAGTTGCAATTTATTTCATTATTTATAGATACTATATATTATATCTTTTATATTAATATGCTATACTACCATTGCAGCAGAAGAATGTTTATTTAAGATCTGTACCTTGTTCAAAATGCAAGGATTTAGCCATTGTTATTATAGAAGATATTATCAAAATCCTCTAGAGATCTGAGACATCTGAAGCCAAATTAATAATAGTAATTTTTTATTTTGAGATCTCATTATTTTTCTGGCCCTGATTCATTACTTTTGATTGTCTGGGTTAACAGTACTTGACCTTACCAATAATTCTGAGGTAGTGCTGGACTCAATTCTTTTGAAAGATATGGCAAAAAAAATAAATCTAAATAAACAATTGGTTCTTAAAAATCCTCATGTCTTTTGCTATACAGAATAACAGCAGCATTGCCAGACTTCACTTCAAGGATGCATGTATAGTAGTTTCACATTGCACAGCCACTCGATGGAACTACTCAGGAATTATCTGACAAAATGATTCAGACAAAAGCTATTACCTACAGAAATGTACTGCTTTGGGTAACACACAGTGGTTTCTGATAATAACTTTTTGGGTTTTCTGACCTTCTGAATCACAAGTCGCTATGTTGTGTGAGCTCTCAAAATTTCGGCCTACTGGGCAGCACCACTACATGATGCTGAAAGACCCCTGGAATAATGAACCCAAGCATTTAAAATTTTAGAGTGGCTTTAAAATGCCTTAGAGATAGGTAAACCACACTCCCAGGAGGCTGGAAGGACTGGAGCAAAGATTATCAGGGCCTCTGGTTTGCCTGTTAGCAGGAGATTGCTGTGACTCCTCTATATTTCCCAGGAAGTGCCCAACTTCCTGGGAATAGCATCTGTTTGGGCCAGGGCAGCTGGGAATATACAAGACTCATACCCAGTTGTTTTGGGTTACTATTTTTTTAAAAAAAACATTACAAAACATAAACCTGATCACTCATTTCAAATGTATTTTTTCTTTCAGAACGTCTTTTGCTGATAAGTTTTGGAGTTTCTCATTTCTGTATTGATCTCTGAGTTTTAATAGCTCAATTTCAACAAGACTTGTCGGGTTCTGCACCAACCCTGAGGACCATTCAACAGCCACCGCAAAAAAACCTGTAGGAAATACATGTAGCTAAGACAGGATGTGGTGCCAGCTTTGATTTAGTTCATTAGTAGAAATGCAGAGGGATTGTAGCATTTTCATCTTACTATCTCCATTAAAAAAAAATGTTTTAAAAACATATGTGCAAGATTGAAGCATGGATGTTAATAGGTCCTGGTCTTCTACAGTTCTGGTGGCTGCATCCAGCCTTTAAGATTAGATGGGGATAAAACAGGTGACAAGAGTGACCTCATTGGACACCATCCCTCTCCCTGGTTCCTCTGGCTGCCTGACATGGGAGCTGCCAGCAAGGAAAAGCCCCTGACCATGCTTAGCCACTGTGAACAAAGTCCTGCAGCCCCTCCAGTTTCACTCCATCTGAGCCACTTTAACAAGGTCAGGGTGCTGCTACGAAGGAGAAAAGAAACATTTGGCGTATAATAAAAAGTGCTGTTAATCAAGAGAGAGACTTTCTTTGGCCTTTGTCCAGATGTGCAGGGCTATAAACAAACGTGTGAGGAGTTTTGCTCTTCTCTTAATCATAGAATCATAGAACAGTTTGGGTTGGAAGGGACCTTAAAGATCATCCAGTTCCAACCCCCCTGCCATGGGCAGGGACACCTCCCACTAGACCAGGTTGCTCAAAGCCCCATCCAGCCTGGCCTCCAGGACCACCCCATACCTCCAGGGATGGGGCAGCCACAGCTTCTCTGGGCAACCTGTTCCAGTGTCTCACCACCCTCACAGGAAAGAATTTCTTCCTATGATCTCATCTAAATCTCCCCTCTTTCAGTTTAAAACCGTTACCCCTTGTCCTATCACTACACTGTCTGATAAAGTGTCCCTCCTCATCTCTCCTGTAGGTACTGGAAGCTGCTATAAGGTTTCCCTGGAGCCTTCTCTTCTCCAGGCTGAACAACCCCAGCTCTCTCAGCCTGTCCCAATAGGAGAGGTGCTCCAGCACCATCTGAGCAAAGGCAGGCTTTGAGGAAAGCAATGACTCCTCCTCCTATCAAGCCCTGAATTGCAAATTCCCCCAGAGGTGCCCCGAAAATTGGAACCACAGTTTCAGCCACAGTCCAGACTCACGCTGTGGTTGTTGGCCAGCTGAAAGGGAGCATGCGTGCTGTTATCTCTTTTGGGCAGAACCACTCAGAATTAATGCGTATCAACACACATTTCCTTATTTATAGTTTAGTTTCGAGAAGCTTTGAAGATGTGTAACTAATCACCAGAACAGTCAGGACCTTGTCTCTTCTTCCCCATTTCCTTAAAAAAAAAATCAATAGAATAAACAGAATTGTGCTCTGAGACTAATTCAGTCTCATTAAACACCAGTGTAAATATCCATGCTTTTCCCATTTAAAATGCAATTCCAAATTAAATCAAGCATCAACAATAATACCCAGATACATAGTGCTCTAAGCAAGTACAATTCATAGTATATATGCTAATTTTGCTGTAACTTCCATACTAACAGTTCATCTATTCACCAGCTGAGCAGTGGTGAGCCTATGGGAAACTATAAAAACAACAAGATGCACATAACAAACTGCTTTTTCTGTTGGTCATTAATGTTACAACTTTGTTGTTTTTATTCAACAGCTCATCTAAGAAATGCTCAAGACAATCCTGATTAATTGGAGAATTCTAATTGAAATTTTACAGACTATCTGCCTTCCTACCTGAAAATTTGCATCTCTATTGCTTCTGCAAAAAAAACCTCCTCATTACCTAAGAAATTGTATATGAAAATCAGGAGCTTACAGAAAACAACTATTTTTTCAATAGGGTTACTAAGTGTGTTTTCAATTTTGCAATGCAGGAGTGACCAAGGTTATGGGTTTGGGGTAGGTATTTTTTGGGGTGGTTGGTTTTTTTTGTCTCCAGCACTAGAAATCTCTCTGTGGCTGGGAAGACCAGGTCTCCAGTTTAAATAATAATGAATTGTATCATCAGCAGTCATTTCCTACTCTTTGACATAGAAGTCTGTAACGTGATTCTTTATCAGCCCCACCGGACCAATGCATCTAAGAAAGAATGACACAAAGTCCGTATTTTTAAAGGAACTACATAAGTAGGCCAGCTGCCAAAAAAATATTTAAATGCACAAACATGTGCATACATGTATACACAAACAAAGCATTTCAGAAAAATTCTTGTAGCAGGCTACAACATAATTCTCTCGGTCATCAACACCTACTATGATTTATTCACAGCTTTTCAAGATGGAGATGAAAGGACTGCTCTTCCAACATCCATCCTTAGATGACTAAATTTACAGTAGCAAAATAGTGATAAAAATAAAACTTTCAGAAATGCTGCAAGTTTTAATTCATGATGTTGTATCATACTGAGAAATCGGATCTCTGTCTGAATGCTAAGTGACTACGTAGGAGTCAAACATTCGTTTCTGTGTAAGTTATATCTTCATGACAGAATTCCTGTAGAATTTTTATTATTATTAACTGCACTGGAACTGTCTGATCTTTTTATCATAACTCAGTAGCCACTGTATCAAGTAAAACTTTCAAAATTTGATTGCCAAGAGCTACTGCCCTGTTTACAAGTTTTCCAGTGTGGTAATTTTCCAGATAAAGGAAGATGTTGTCAGTCAGCGTAAACTACATGGGACCTCATTACTGAGTACAGACATTCCAATTAATCTTAAATACATGCGGTGCCAAGAGAGTAATTAGTAACAATAAATTGCTGTGATTTTTTAAAATAACAATCGCTCCTACAAATCTCATTAATGCTTCATAAGCCCCAAAATATCAAAGTGTATTATTTAGTAGTGCTATTTTTAAAGAAACAAGTTCTTCCTGATTTTCACCGATGAGCAACCTAATTTGCAAAGTTAGTCATTTTGGCAAACTCCTCCATGGAGGTCCAAAGAAAGCATGCGAATTTTGCAAAATGAAGCATGAAAAGTTATTAAGTGCAAGAATTAAAATTGCTTATGCAGTCTTTACTTTGTGCATACCCCCTTTGTGCATTTACAGTTTGATATAATCTTTAGTTCTGTGAACACATGCTTTTTTTTTCCCTTAAGAATTTATGTTCTTTATAATAAATATTCATTTAATTATTCACTTTTTCCTCTCATATCTGGGATTTAGTGCATAATCCTAAATCTTTACTGCAATTTGCTTGTACTGGATGTTTCTTGGGGTGGCACACTCTAAATTTACCTCCACAGTTTCTTTGGCAGATGAAGAGTTATTACCACCCTCATTTCACAGAAGCAAGAGCAGCTCCAAAAGATTAAGACCAACATGGCGTATTTCCTGCTTTTGAAAACATCAGCAAAAAATACACACTTTGTTTCTGCAGAAGAGATCTTGAACTAACCTCCTCTGAGAGCTCTTGGTGTTTTTGCCACTCTAATCAGTAAATCAGAAAATGAGGAACATGCGACTAATTACTATCATGATATTTGTATTAGGAACTATCTTGTGCTGGGCCAGCAACTAAAGGGTTAAAAGAGGCTATTCGTCTACCTGGATGTTGCCAATGGATTATCCAGCAACAGCAAAGGGGTTGCAGGTGAGGTGGGACTGACGGCACAAGCACAGGCATAGAAACTTCTCTAGCACTGGCCAGTTGCAAAGGAGGTGCAGGTAGGTCACTATGTGGTGACACCAAAAGGAAGTAGAAGAGCAGCAACAGCCACTTGGAGGAGTTGGGCAGCGCTGCCTGAGTCACTACCATGTCCCTTGATGGCCACAGCCAAACCCAGTAATAAGATGTGGTTGGTGGGTGAATGTCTTTACTGAGGCTTTTTTTTTAATTTTTAATGACAAATTGTAGTTGTCAGGATTGACAGTTATGACCAGTTGCTTCATGCTATTTTGAGGGGAAGACACAAGCAGCCTGCCATGGTCTGACGCACAAGCAGCTCTTGGCATCCAGCTGTGAAGGTGGCCCTACTAAATTGGCATGCTGGATTGTGAGAAGGTCTGATATCATGCTTATACCAATCTTTTTTTTTTTCAGTAGAACCACTGCAGTAGCTGGACCCAAGAAGAGCTTTTGGATAATAGCTGGTGGCTTCAGGCACTAGACACTATTGCACATCATCCTATATCATTTCCGCTTGTTCAGTCACAGCTGACACTGTAGCAGCTGGGCTCTTAACAATTTTGTGAGAACTGGCCTAATGAGAGACTGAAGAACACATTTCACTCAATTGCTGAGAGACAAACTAACCCACAAACCAAGGAATTGATTTGAAGCTTTAATCAAAAGAAATGAGAAAGAGCTTCACATAGATGTGCCTATACCACTGGGAGACGATTCTCCTGTAATTTCAGATTGCTGTAAGAGAAATCTTGCAGGCCTCAGCTAGCTTTTTTTCTTTTTCTTTCTCCTGGGAGCATTTGGAGCCTAGTGAGAGAAAGCTAAAATCACAGATGGACCCGTTCCTCCATGGTAAAGAAAAATTTGTACAGCAGAGCCTCCAGGAAGTCCAGCTGTAGCAAACGCATTTACAGAAAGCATCCTCCTAAACATGGTAATTAATACCGTTCTCTTACTCCAAGTTACTGAAGAAGCAAGGACAATGCGAAGACTCACAGAAATACAACTTACAAAGTTAATTAACCAAACTGCAAGAAAGACAAACTATGATATTAGGTTAGTTATAGGATCATAGGATACTTCAGGTCGGAAAGGACCTTAGAGGTTCTCTATTCCAACCTCCTGCTCCTTGCAGGGTCAGCTATGAGATCAGATCAGGTTGCTCTGTTGGGTCTTGAAAAAGTCTCTCAAAACTTTGAAAGATTCTCATAGTCTTCTACCTCAACAAGTTCAAACTGGGACCCATTATAGATCATTTGACAGAAAAACTTGACCTCAAACTTAGGACCAAGCACCATGTTTGACAGATGCCTTCCATGTTTAAGATCTAAAAAAAGATGGAGGGATGGGAGGGAGAATAGGAAGAGCAACATTCAGAACACTTAGCTATGCCAGTTCCTCTTCTTTAACCCTCACTTCCCCAGGATAAAGGCAAAAAGTCTTTACATAGACTTAGGCTGCCATGGTGTTTGATTTGGTGACTTGCAGCAGAAAAGGTTGCAGAAACCAAGATGACATTTGCAGAAATTTTTCTGTAGGAACTAAATTTTTAATGCTCATAATGGCTCCAACTTCTATAACATAAAGCTAAATTCCATCCCCAGGAAGTCAGATTTCTTTTACAGGAGCTGGTGAGTAACCTTAGTGTTGTAGAACACAGGCTGCATTCATCATCGTTAATACATCTTTGCAGCTATAAGATTAAGTGGAAAATACCTAATCACGATAACAAAAACTCATCAGTGATCCACTAATGCCTAACAGCACATTTACTTCTGTGTTGGTTTGCACTAAGTAGCTCAATGAGAAACCAATGTTCAGGAAAACTGAGCTGAGTCTTTGTGCTACTTAATAACTCAATCGCGAACTGAAATTGTTCAAACGCACAGAAATGTTTCTTGAGAGAACTAATGCACCTATTTAGCAGAAGCTGAAGGACTTCTTGGAATACGTACCTTTTCTGAGAACTTGTTCCAAAATAAGCTGGCCTATTGCACACTGTCTACTTTTGTTTAACTCTTGGTGTGGATGTCAGCATGTGTTTCGTGAACTGAATTAATTCACATATTTTATGTACCCAGGATTTCCAGAGCGGATATTAAGATACAATAGCTAATATAAATTAAAATCTTAGTGTCCTTCACAGATTTTTCCAGGGTAGGTAAACCCATAAGACAAACCTAGATTTAAAACCTGTCTTAGTATAATAACACTTAATGACAACTTTTTAACACCTTTCTTAATATTGTCAAAAATCTTCAGATACTCAGCTAGAAAGAAAAGGTTCCTTTGCCACAATACCTTCCTTTTTTGTTCTGGAAGCTGATACAAAATAGTAGCTACTGGCACTAAAATATGAACGCTATGCCACTATAAATTCTTTTCCAGGGTGGACTCAGCCTTGTAGGCAATTTCCCAGGTCATTCCCCCTTGCTTGTAATTGAAGTCACAAAAAAGGCATATTAGGAAAATGTTATATTTTGCGATTAAGAGATTTTCTAGACTAACCTGAAAATTCATCTTTTGTCTCTCCCTTAATTTCTTCTTCCCCTGATAGTATTTATTGTTAATTTTGACTCATTTACAGCACAGGGTTTATTCCCTAGTTTGAAGGTTGTTTGAAAGATACCATAGGAAATAAAAAAGCCATGTGGTACGTTTATTTCACTGCCAAAAGTGGCAGGACTCTTGGACATCTGATCGTTCCATCCAGATGTCATGATAACTGTGATCTCCAAGCACAAAGGAGTCCATGAAATGAGATGGACAGTGACCATAAGAATTATGGCTGCTACTGTTCTCCCTCTGAACTGCCTGTTGTCCCCATCCATCCATTCCCTATATCTCAGACATCCCTCTTTGTCTTTATTTTCTTGAACACTCTTCAGGCTTGGTACAGCATGATCCAAGTCAGGCCCACTATACAAGGAGGGCAGTAAGCAATACTATTAAAGGGATTAGCAGCCCAGTTTTGAGGCAAGAGACACGACAGAGCCTTGTGAGGAAAGAAGGCAGGGTCTCAGCAAGCGCGAATGGCCAATGTTCAGCTGGAGAGTCTCATGGCACCAGGGGAGCTGGGAAAGGCCAAGGTGTGCCCAGCCACACTGCTGTGTGAAACGCTCCCACAGGCTCAGGAAAACTCTATATACCATCTGTATATGCAATATACATTTTCTCCAAGTTGGTTAGATCTCCAACTAATTGGTATTGGCATCTCCACCCTGCACTAGGCCTGCTATAGATTTTACCCTAGAAGTATAGGCATTTCTGAGTTCTTCCCACCTAGAGCTCAGGGAAAAATATAGCTTCTGTCTCCTAGCTTCTTAAGACAAATACTCCACATAGTTAGGACTGTTACTGCAGCATCCCTCTTTTAAAAACATAGTAACGTATTGTCTGAATATTTGATACAGCTCTCATTAACTGGGAGGGAAAGAGACTTTTCCCAGGAGCTGTCAAAATATGGAAGATTGCTGTTTGGAAGCAGAAGAGGTCTAGTCATATCTGTTCATTCAAAAGGCAAAACTATGTTGTACCAACTTCAACAGTTTTCTTTCTGTCTTTTCATACAGTATCTACTTTCTGTGATTTTAATTCATTACCCACAGTATCCATCCAGGAGTCACGTGGAGAGTTTCTGCCTTCCCATTTGGCTTGGTCTCCTTTTACAAATGAGGTACTAAATGCAATTAGCATCCTTATCTATTTATTTAGTGCTGAAACAATATATAAGAGCCAGCAAAGAAGGAAGCAGTTGTTGAACCAAGCTTGAGAAAGCAGCCTGAAAGGCATTTGACTGGTGGCACTTAATCTATAACACAAATGGAAGACATGATCTCCCGCAATCTCCTCCTCTCTCTCCCATTCATGAGAGCTGAAAGATAGTGCCCTCATCCTTGGCTCCCTTGGAGACAGATCTTACTGCCTGAGTAATACACAAGAGCGTCTTCCTCTGACAGATAGTGCAGGTGTGCCACAGCGGAATTTGCTGTTGCCAGCCCACTAAATGGCTGCTCAACGTCTAGGGTCCTTGACATCCAATATATCTTTTTCAAAGCACACTAAAGCAAGCGGTCCACTGCTGCAACAATTCTTTTCTTCAGAAATCTGGGTATGTGTCTGTCCCTAGGAGGCGGCCAGCTCCCTTTGAAGGTTTTTATGTAGCATTTATGTGGTGTAAAAGCATAGAATATTTGTATGAGTGGCATAAATTCTCAGAAGAAATCAACAATATTTCATATTTCTATGTTGTCTTTTCAAATAGTGGTTTCAGCTTCTTTACTGATGTTAATTGATGCTAAAATACAGCCCAGCAAGTAACCAGAACATCTATAGAAGGATTATTTCATCAATCTCTTGGGTAGGAACACATTTCTTTTTAGTACTGATAAGAAATACTTTGTCATGTCGAAACACTGTGGGTGCTGCATACATTGGGATCAGAGTGCTCAACTTCAACATCAGCAAACTGTGCCAGAGCATCTTCAGTGACTACAAATGGGCAAAACTACATTTTTAAAAGATGGCAACCTAAGTAGTGCTGTGCCTCTTGGCACCACACCAAACACTGACTGGTTTGGGCCTGATTTATAGGAAAAAGAACAATTTAACTGTTTTCCCAGAGAATCTCCTTTCTATTTACATGTGTCTGTTGCGCAGACCACAAGAAGAGACTGGTTTGATTACTACTGCAAAGAGTATCTAATTTAGAAACAAGAAAATAGCTCCCCATCCTAAGCAATGCTCCAGCCTAACCAGAAAAGTAGTGTACAAATTTAAGGCTATGCTTATCTGCAAATGTACTGGGAAACAATTTTAAGGTAGATTTAAAGATACCTGCTTTTTCCATTAACAACAGCTGACTAATTGCAACATACATTAACAGCCTATATAAATAGCCAAAACATGAAAACTCTGATAAATTTTATTAACAATTCCTAAAAATGAAGAGTGAGCTATTTAAAGGAGCTCTACCTTGGTAATATTCACCTAAAGAAAATAAATTTGAAAAACTCTTTAAAACAGTTCTCCTCCTTTTTAATTTTTAGCAGCAAAACTCATCTTAGAAGGATAAACTAGACTAATCTAAATATGGGAATGGTTAGAGAAAATAACTTTTGGAATGAAAACTGATAATTTAATAGGTTAAAATTCGATTGTAAGCACTTTGGAGAAAGAAACTCCACCTTTTTTTTTGCCTAGCACAAGAAGGAGAGGGACTCTAGGCTCCATAGGAGAGACTCTGAAGTGCTACATTAATACAAACTAATAATAAAGTATTATGTTTCTGGGAAAGTTAGTGATTAAAGCTACAGACCAGGGTGTTGCTGCAACCAGCATATGCAGGACCATCAGCCTGAGCAGTGGTCCCTCAGAGGGCACAGCAGAGATGAAAATACTGTTCACTGTATCCACTTAAAACTCCAAGGTTTTAAGTACCTTTAAAAAAAGGAAGACCATTATTAATTTTTGAGTTTACTTTGAAGCATCTTCTTAAATTTATTTTGGATAAGCTTAATTGTTTGTTTATCTGTTTTCTCAATCAAAATGAAAAAAAGAAACAGTAGTTCTAGATCAAAGACATATTTCACTTCAACACAGAATATTTTAGTTCAGGCAGATCTTTACTAAAAACCAAAACAGAAGAAACAAAGGTGACTAGAAATAAGAATCTTCTCCCACTTAGAGTACCATTTTGTTAGAGCATTTAGCCAGGCTATGTAAAATCCAGGTTGTTACCCTTTTTTGGATCAAAAGGAGGAATTTAAATGATTATCATCTGCCTTTAAAAAAAAGTTCCTTTGAGAACAAGCTACACACCCTTCTGGGGGATGTTTTTGCTTTGAAACCATTCCACTGCGCAGGAGATATTTTAGTTTGTGTCAAAGGAAAAAGCACCCTCGTGGAAGCTGTGGGTCCACTCTGGGAGAGAAAAATATTAAAATGTAATCAAATAGATCCTGTCCAGAGCAGACCTAAATGATAAAAGAGAGCACAGAAGTGTCTGCTCAGCAGTAAAATTAAGAAATAAAAGCCCCTGTACCATCAATTGCCCAACTGCTTTCCCAGAACCACCTCTCTCTCACACTGAGCCCTATGATTATCTTTTTTTCTCAGAGCCCCTTCACTACCAGCTGTGACTAATAAAATCTACCCATTTTCAAATATCCCTTCTTAAGTTTTGCCTTGCTGCAAGTAGTTAAGACCATGAACCTCTCTCCCCCACGTTGTGGCTATGTCCTCTGACCATTGATGACTGAAAAAAAAAAAAAAAGCAGGCAGTAGCGTCACCGTTTTCACTCAGTTTGTGAATCTAGAATGGGGAGAAAAAAAAGCCTCCAAAAAATAAAACTACTGAAACTTTGGGGGAGTTGGGGTCACTCTTTGCTGCTTGATGCTTTTCAGCAGATAAATATTCTGTTGGAAAAAAAGCATGGAAACTTAAGAGTTTGCTACAGTACCTGTCTATGTCCACTCAGAGCACAAAGTATTCTCTTCTTGATGCTAAACCAAGCTTATCCAGCCGGCATAAGAGTGCATACAATGCAAACTTCTCACCTACTTAAAGCATCTTGGACCTCACCTGACGGAAGCAGCACACAAAGGCTGCTTCAGAATCAGAATCAGAATCGTAGTGGTTGGAAGGGACCTCAGAGATCATCGAGTCCAACCAACAGTAAAAAAAAAAACAAAAAAAAAAAACAAAAAAAAAAAACACCACAAACAAAACCACCACCCACCACCTGAACACACAACAACAACAACCAAACCAAAAACCATCACCCACCCACACAGCACCCCACCACAAACCAGTAATCTTGGATCTTCTGCTTCCTGTAAAGCAGCACTATGTAGCAGAAAATGCTCCTAAAATCTTTACCACATCTTATTATTGCATCAACCCCCTCACACCATTTAACAAGGAGTTTTAACACATTAATGCTATATTAGTGTAGTGAAAGTATGTGTGTCTATATGGATGACATGTTGTGCATACATTTTTAACAATTAGTTTTTTCTAATGTCAGCGTTCCCAGCATCGGGAATGGTGCCAGTTACTGCATTTGGAAAAAGACACTTTAAAATGCAGTTCATTAGTTCTTGGCCAGTGTTAAAAATGACTTCCTAATGGCTGGGCTCTGTTCCAGCAAATAATGATTTGCTTTACCCCAGTCCCACCTCTATAAGCTGTCCCATATGGACAAGGATGCTGTCAACAGAACTGAAATGAATAGTTTATTACTTCACCTTTATCTAGTAGTTTGGATTAAAAAAATAATATTAAAAAAAAAAGACACTGAAGGTGAGAAACCTTAAAACTAGATCAAAGTACAGAACGTTTTAAAAAACATTGTTCAAACTGCTCCGTTAAAATCATTTTTGTAGGGGTGCTCTGTTCACTCTTGGAGAGTGAAAAATTTCTGTTGTTTAGTGACATCTTAGACTTAATATACAGATGTAAAGTGACACACATACCCCCAACCATCAGCTTTGTGGTAACAATTTGAAATGGAAAAGAAAAGATTCTGAAGTATCATCTTGATGTTAAGAGCAACTGTAGTTTTTTTCTTCCTGCTATTCCATTTATTTTAATTATTCCTGAATTGCTCAAAATATTACCTCAATTCAAGTGAAAGTAATTTTGTAGCATCAGTGCTGAAAAAAAAAAAAAAAGATGATACAGTAGGAAAAACTATTCTTATATTCCATATTTATCCTTTCCTCACTGAGGTCAGAGACAGAGCTGTAACCTGGAATGTACTAGATGAAATAATATAACTTTGAGCTATATCTCAAAACAGTGGTCCCAATCATATCTGACCACAGGCAACAGTACTGACAGAGAACAAGCACTAGGCAACATCATCCCTTGCTTCCTCTGAAAGTCCACATTTTATTTTTATGTTTTTTAATTTCCTATGCCCACAAGCAAAGCTGGAAAGTCTTGTAGGCAGCACATTGCCTGTGACCCTAGGATAGAGAACAGTGTATTTAATATTTACCCACCACACATCAAAAGATCACTTATGCCATGTCTTAACTTGCCAATTCTTCTCGTTTCTCATTTCTCATCCCCAAAGTGATAAGCTATAACTTTCCATATTTCTGTTGTGAGATAAGGCTAAGAATCAGGGGAAAGAAGAAAAGTTACATATTTGGTAATTTTCATGCAAAGATATGGCCGTAATTAACAGTTCTAACTCAATATTGGAAGTACTGAAGAAAGTCCATTTTTCTTAGTTTTTTTTACAGTTATCTCTTAATACAGAAAAATAGTGTTTTCCTTTACAACAATGTAACACCGTAACACTCCTATAAAACAATATAATCACCCTGGCTCAGCTGTGACCTTAGCAGATCTATTTACACACCCTCGGCACAGTTAAATTTAAGAGCAAAATGACACGCAACTATTCCAGGTGCTTTTCACGTGGTTGTGACAAATTGCTTATCTGAAAAAGAATTCAGCTTTTTTCTTTAAGATGTCCTGTTGGCTATTCTGTGGAAATAAAAATCTTAGTCCAAGAGAAGTAGTTCAAAACCACCCTCGCTCTTCTCCTGTGCTAGGTGGGATGGTGTCCTGAATTTATAAAGCAGAGATCTTGGGTAAGAGTCTCTGTACAAGAAAGGTTGAAGTGTAAAGAAAGAGGGAAAAAGAGACAAGATGGTTAAGGGTTTTTTTTTAAGATGATAAAAAATACCTAGTGTCATGAGAAGTCCATCATGTTATCCAACAAATCCAAAATTTGCAACTGCAAATGATTATGTGGTACATGGATCATAAAATCTATGTATTTTGTGATATGGCAAAATAAAACAACACTGGATCATATAATCACAATATGTTATAAGAGGTTAGTTTATGAAAGAGGTTATATGACAGGACTGTTGGTTATTCAAAAGAATGCACATGGCGACTAAGTGGCTTTTATGTCCACTTTTGATAATCCAGTCCCCTTTTACCTGTTGGCTCAGAAAATGGAACTATCCTTAACAGGATGCACCATTGGACACTGTTCCTGGATTTTTCTTCTGCTTCGAGACACTTGCTTTACTTGGTTGGCCTAGGAAATACCAACAGGATGCGTATCTCATTGCTTGGGCCATGACTAATTGATTTGCACAGCTTTGGTATATTATAGTGTGTTTGAAAAGGGGAAAAAATCTTCAGAAAACTCTGAGGAAGAAATAATGAAACAAAGACAGAAACTGTTAAATCTGTCAAGACTTTAAGAATGGGAAGAGCAATGTCACTGAGAGGAAATTTTCAATTACTAAAATTATTTTGGCAGCCAAGTATGAGATGTTATTAAAGTTTTCTGAGTTCTACTGTTTGGTTTAAAAGTACGTAAAATACAATGTAAAATGTACAACAGAGAGGTAGAAATCATAATAGTTAAAACTAGTGTGCAATTTCTGCTATAGCAGTTTTACAACGATTTAAATCTCAGGTTTGAGGGAGCTGATATTCTTTCTTCCTAATCATTATGTTTTCCAGAAAATGTGAGCAAAGTATGGCAACCTATTCTTTAGTTGTTCAAGGAAAGAATGAGTAGTTTATTTCATTGCTTGAGTTGATATATGTATATCTTTGAGTATACATAAGGTCCCAGTCTGTGAAAGATTATTCACAGATATCACAAAAGCATTTTCTAACAGATTCCTTTATTCTGAGTAGTTTATTTCGAAGATGTTTGTGTTCCAGCAACATTTTCTACCCCTTCCAGTCACCTTAAAATAACATAGTATCCTGGACATTTCCGGAGGATCACAATAGCACACAAACAAAAGAAAAACAAAAAACAAACAACAAACAAACAAACAAAACCACCACCAAAAAACAACAAACAAACAAACAAAACAAACAAACAAACAAACAAAAAAAGGGACGCTGTAAGTGTTCATTTTAAAGATGCTTTTCTTGGTCTGTGTATGCGAAAAATTATGCCTACTCCACCTGTTTACATCCATCTCTCTTAGGGGAGACCCAAAACGTGCAATAATATTTCATGATGTGAAAACATTTTCTGACCTTAACACTACAAAGGGATCACTTACCCTTCCAATAAATCCACTCCTGTTTTCTGACTTACGTTTCTCATCTATTTAACAAATATAATTCACTCTGATAAAGATGTGCTAAAATACAGCAAAACTTGTTTTAGTGACCCAAATCATGTAAATATGCGGAGGGAATGAAAGGTTATGTGCACCACAAGGGTTGCATACAGGACACAAAATGAGATGTCAACACAGATGGGATTTCATTGTTGGACTAGATGATCTCCAGAGGTCCCTTCCAACCCCATATCATTCTGTGATTCTGTGATTCCTCATTGATTTCTAGTGATAACTTCTTGAGAATTCAGCACCAAGTAAAAGAATATTATTTACTTTTTAACCTGAAGTTGCAACCTAGTAGAAATTTAAAAAAAAAGGAAAAGAAAATGTTGTCTTCTAATTGAAGGTGAACGTCAAACCAGAAAATTAATTTACAACACACAAACATCTTCCTCACAAAACACTCACTAAGACATCTAAATATGTTTTCCATTGGTGTCCTTGTCCTTCTTCTCATTTTTTGGCTACACCTTAACTTTTTTTTTTACCCTTAAAAAGAAATAAAACAACTCTTCCATTGTTCTGGAAAAAAAATGAGCACAATTATCAAAGAAAACTGACTGTACCAAGGAAAGCTGCATCAAAATATCATGATACAATATTTTACATCACACAAAATATTGCCAGATGTTCAAAATAAAAAAAAAAGTCCCCGAGGTTTTTTCCCTGTAAGATATAAATAGTAAAAAGCAACAGGTTAAAGACTTGCAGAGAAAGGTCAAGATTTTGAAATCAGTACGCTACAACGGAAAATGTGTTTATTCCTCACATCAGTATAACTATTTCAATTACAGGCAACATTGTGAAAGGAAAACAAGCACAAATTTTAACAAGACTGCCATTAACTGTGCTGGAGAAAAACTAAGATCAAAATCTTACTGCTAAAGACTAGCCTAATTAACAGGCCAATTTCATTACCACAAGTTTTCAAATCTGTGATATTAATTAAGAAGCAAAAGGAGACAAACGGCCTGGAAAGAGACGTATCTGCCTTCTGGCCTACAAATGAGCACTTGCAATCTGTGTAATCGATACCAAGAAATGCGCTGGAATTAATGCCCAATCTCACAGCTTTCTGCGCCAGCTCCTTCATTTACCTGACCTTTCAGGTAAATGTATCTTCTGGTTCTCAGATGACTAACTGGCACCTCTCATTAATTTAATCACTGAGCTAAAAAACATATGTAAATGTCAGCCTTTCCAAGACCACTCTTTGATATATCCATACTTTCTGTATGGATAGGAGCGTCAATAGCTTGACAGCTAGGAAATGGTCAAGCTTCGTGAATTTTGAGGGTAAGGGCGAAAATTAAAATTTATTTTTTTCACCGCCTTCCAGCTGTAGCAGTAGTAGGGCTGCTGCTCCGTATGCCCCTGAAAAAGCCTTTACATTTTATATATATGCCACTCCCTGATACAAAAGACACGTACAGCTGGCTCGAATGGCAATTGATGTAAAAGCCATGCTTCAAATGGAGATGTGTGGATGACGGAATCACGGAATCACAGAATTCTCAGAGTTGGAAGGGACCTCTAGAGATCATCTAGTCCAACTCCCCTGCCAAAGCAGGATTGCCCAGAGCACATCACTCAGGACTGCATCCAGGCGGGTCTTGAAAATCTCCAGAGAAGGGGACTCCACGACCTCCCTGGGCAGCCTGTTCCAGGGCTCTGTCACCCTCACCATAAAGAAGTTTCTCCTCATATTTAAATAGAACTTTAATTAGGAAAGTAAAGATTCTTTAAGCTTTTACTGAGAAAAATCATGACGTATTACATAGCAGGGCCTGGAATACTGAAACCACAGGTATTTCCCTCTATCAAGATTAGAGTTTAAATACTTTCAGACAATCAACAATGAAGAAAGAAGGAACAGCCATTTTATTTAACAGTCTTTGAAAAGAGCAAAAGAAACAACTCTCTAAACCAGGTACCTCTATAAGGCCTGTGAATATACTCAACTGCCCATGCAGATGGAGATCTGCCACACAGAGGTCATTGAAAGAGGCCTAAAACAAGAAGATAATGCTCAGGTTCTTGCAATAACATCAACCTAAAAGGCAGTCTGGATGAGCAAACTGGTTTGAATAAAATAAGAAAATCTAAAGCCTTCTTCTAAAAATAAATTCACTTTCTTGAACTTCAAGTCACCAGAAACAAGAACAAAAACTTCCACAATAGCAACAGAAACATTTGCTTTAATAAGACTTACACAAAAATTTCTAGAACCCATGTATGTTTTTTGAATAAAGATTATGAGGAAACTAGCAGCTTTCCACTCTCAATTAGTCACATCCACAAAGGCTTGGTTTGGTACAATAAACATAAAGTTCAGGTTTCAAATAAACCTTCCCTTCTATGTTTCATAAATGTAGATGTGCCTGTGAAGTGAGAGTACATCACGCCATTGAACAAGTGCATCTGATTATGGAACAAACTATCAAGGCTCTTTTTTGTTTGTTTGTTTGAGTTTTGTTTGTTGTTTTTTTTTTCTTTTTGTTTGGGGTGTTAGTTGGTTTTGGTTTTTTTTTTTGAGGGGGGGGGGATGTTTTTTGGTGGCAGTTTTCTGTTTTTGTTTTCTTTTTACTAATGGGAATGGTTCAAAGCTGCATCAGGGGAGGTTTAGACTGGACACGAGGAAGCATTTCTTTACCTAGAGGGTGGTCAAACCCTGGAACAAGCTTCCGAGAGAGATGGTCAATGCCCCAAGCCTGTTGGAGTTTAAGAGGCATTTGGACAATATCCTTAAGAACATGCTTTAACTTTTGGTCAGCCCTGAAAAGAATGGGCAATTGGACTAGATGATCGCTATAGGTCCTTTCCAACTGAAATATTTGGTTCTACAACTAAATACTAACCCCTCCAAATACTAATTAATCATTGCTGTACAATACAAAATTAATGAATTACTCCCTGTCAAAAAATTGGCTCTGGAGAAAAAATGTCAAGACAAGATTTGGGAGAGCTAACATCTGGGAGTCATGTTATGACTTAGGATGGTCTCTAGAAAACAGTATCTTGCAAAAATTTGCAGTCATGGTCCCTTAACCCTTCACAAGCCTGTCCCAGCTGAAACACACTTTAATCAGGAATTCTGCTTATGCATCTCATATATTTTCTGGTTCTTTCTCTCCTCTCCAGAATGTAATATGAGGCTTGATATTTACGTTGAAAATGCCAATATTGTTTAAATTTGCTACTGAATTAGATTCACATAGAAGTACTTGCAAAATTGACACTTGCAAAAATAAATAGTCTAGTGAATTTATAGTGTTCTTCTCTGCAGACATATGCTCCTGTATTGTGTACAAACACTGATGATGGGATAGAATGAGCAATTGAAATTTTGATCAAGAGAATGACACTAAATTCAAACCACAACATCCTTGTCCACCCTGATGTGGTGTCTACGCAACTACCACCTCCTGCTTTGCACTCATAATGTTCTCTCCCATTTCCATAGCAGAACCCATGAGTTCACACAATATGCTCAAAGGCAACATATGGCAAAATTACTTAACTAGTTCATTACAACATATTCCATAAATTCATTGCAAACTGCTTTGGTTATTTTCTTAAAGATCTTGCAATTCCAAACTACTGAGATTAAGAATATGCTTTTTCATCTTTTTTCAGCAGTTTTTTACCTTCTTTGTTCATCAAAAAGCATTTTCCATAGTGAATTGACCCCAGATGACTCATGTCTCTCAAAAAATTTTGATAGGTAGATGTCAAAGCAGCTTACATTTTCCAATATAAAAATTGGTGATAAAATGAGGGCTGAGGGCACTCAGAGATTTTAAGTGGAGATGTTCCCTGACAAACAGAAATCCACAGATAGAAAGTGGTTTTTACAAAGCCGAGTTTTCCATAAAGTCACTTGTTCTGTTACTGTTTTGTTTTTTTCGTTTGTTTTTTTTTTTTTTGTTGTTTGTTTGTTTTTTTTTTTTGTGGAAGCAGATAAAATAAGATGCTCTTTGCATTTACTAAAAAATGAAGATAAAACAACCAAAGAGTCAGAAACTGTCAGTAACAAGAATTTACAAGTTATGTGTCTCAGAATATTTTAAACCGTGATTTAGATATTCCATTGATAGCGAATACCAGGAGATGTTACTCAGTTTCTTAATTATATCCAATAATCCAGGGATCCTCAAACAAGTCACTAATTATTAAACTTTCACTCTCATGATTTACTATTGTTTTGGTTGCATTGTTTTGACATGTTTTCATTTAAAATGGTAATTAAACAACCAGAAACAAAGTTTCTTTGCAAGATTACTTTTAATTACAGAACATTCTGGAGCTGGAAGTTCCAAGTTATTTTAAAAACATATTAAATTCATGCTAAAAGTTGCCTGCACCTTCCTCAGATCAAAACCAGATGCAGTGAATGTATAAATTGAGAAACATAAAGGATTCATCAACTGTATTGTTAGGATATGTTTAGCTACAATGCTACAATCAACTTGCTTAAACCAAGCCTTCTAAATAAACAGTTTTTAATCAGAATGTTTTTTAAATCAAGTCTTTATACTCGAGACAGGGCAATACATATGGTAGCAATTTCAGATTTTTTCTTGCTTATTGTTCTTTTGTGGTGCCATTTGGTACTTACAAGTATCTATTTAAAGACCTTTTCTTTATTAGATGTCAGGTGGCCAAGAACAACATAAGGTGTTGCACAAGATCAGAGGCAGACCAGCGGGAAATATCCCAGGGATGGTTATTTGGAGGGACTAACATTTATACAGTGTCAGAGAGAGACAAAGTAAATGAGCTCACATATGAGAACAAAGTATTTAATACTAATTCTAAAATGTGTTTACAAAAATTAATTTGACAGCCTACTTTGTTTCGATTCAACACTGGAACTAGAGCTCATTTATAACAGTTCAAAAGAGCTAGAAATTTGCATTCAGTCACTTCTCATAGGAGAAGGTTGTTGTTTGATTTTTCTAAAGAAGAGAATACGAGCGAAGGAACTGTGTTTCTTCCACATAATTCAAAGTAATGCGTCTGTTATCAGGTCAGATCTTATGACCTTGTGAATAACACGTAGCCCATATCTTCCATGCTTGAGGTCTGGCTGGTAAAATAATTACTATTGCAGACTCAATTTAATGCTGCCTTTGACACTTCCAAAAAATCAAAATCTGAGGAAAAATTTCACAGGCCACTTGGAACTAGGTTGTGTAATATTCATCTGACTTATGAAATAACTCAGGTAATACCAGACTAATGGGCTAATATTCATCTGTATTCACTGACCACTTCACTTTTTAATTCCTGTGATGAAGTTCTAACGTTTTCTGTTCTTGTCCACAGAAGTTGAAAATGGAAAGAAAACTGGTAATTTACTACAGAACTGTCATAGCTTTCATTTTTTAGAAATACAAGGTGAGGGTTGGCATTCAGATAAATCAAAGATGAAAGCAGCTACTAATTTGGAGTAGGCTGATTTGAAACACAAGGAATAAAATAATATTCTAGGATAGCTTTAGGCAAGGCTTGCCTTGTTTGACCACAAAGCAGCACTGCTGAACTTCCTGGGAGACTGCATAACTCATATCGGCACCCAGTGAGGTGAATCCATGTACTTACATGTGAGGCAGGAGATCTCCCAACAGCAACACCGTGCATTACCATTAGCAATGTAATCTACACCACTTCTCATTGCCACAAGGTCTCGCGCAGGCAGACTTGACTAATTCCGCCAAAAGAAATGAACCACATGGACAGTAAACCCGCCTTGCAGAAACTAAAAGGGGAGCTTTTAACAAAGCAAGTTGGAAAAGGAGCCTTTCTGTGTGTATGCATGTATACATTTTGGGTACAGGGATTGAATTATAAATCAAAGATGCATAAATAAAATGCCACAGCAAAATTGTTTTCTATAAGGTTTTGTCCTTTCAACAAATCAGAGACTAGGGACTATTTTCTAGTGGGAAAGTGACTAAAATATTGGCTGGGGGCAATTAGATCCTCAGATATGAACTGACATTTTTTCAACACAGGGCAATGAATAATCCAGGTCCCCTCTGAAGCCAAACTTTTATTTACTGAGGGATAATTCAGTTCATTCTATTTTCCCCCCTCTCTATTATTTTATGAATATTCTTAAGAACCTATTTGTAGTGAAATATCCCAATATCTACTACTCTCTGTTACAACCTCATTGGTTTAGTATGTTCTTCCTAAAAAGCTGTTCAAGCCTAAGAAGAAAGAGAATTAATTTCTTCCTTGATGCTTGCTTTTTTTTGCCTGTCTCTTCACTTGCTTTTCTTTTTTTTCTCCCCACCCTCACCAAATACTTCGCAAAAGCAGAATTTTCCAAAGGCAACTTCACCTGGCACAACTGAAGAAGGTACAGGAATCCCAAGCTAGCACCTAACCCATGGGTGAATACTGATACACATGGGTACTAATACCAACAGAGTGAATATGAAACATTGAATTCACTGGTATAATAAAGCAACGATATCCATTTGTTCCGTATAAACAAACTCAAATCCACTGTTAGCAGCTGTGTTACCTGAGATGTATACTGGCTGAAGCCTTTCACCAGTTTGGCTGAGGTAATGTGAGTGACAATGCCTGAGGGATCACCTGGTTCCCAGAAGACCAAATTGTCACCTGCCTGTGACAACTGTAGCTTCTCTGGTTTACAAAGAGGTCCATTCTTTTTTTATTCTAATCTCTGTTAGGTTTGCCACTCATTTCCATTACTCCTTGTTACTACCCGCCTGTGACACAAGTGCTCATCAGCTCGGAGGTATCCCTGGCTCATAAAGCTGAACAAGACCATCTCTGGATCTCCTTCTCCAATGTATTCTTACACACCATTCAGGCCCCAGTGGTCTGCATCTTCTCCTTTGTCTCTTTTTATATATAACACTATCTTCCCAAGAGATTCTTCTGAAAATGTTCAACTTTCAAGTTACAGTGCACCTCCTCACTGTCACCTTTTAGAAAGTTCTCCCATGTTTATGATAACTTTCTGCTTTAATGGTTTCCTGACTTTGAATCATACTGGTCAAACAATTTTCCAAGTGAGCAGCACTACGAGACATTCTTCTTCATGCCCATCTGCAAGGGAAGAAGAGTCTGGTGCAATGACAGGTTAATGGTGAATGAAAGAGTCTCCTGTCAATAGTGTTAACTTCTGGGTTTACTCACTTGGACACCATGTCCACGATACTCCAGGGAATGCAATTTTAAACTGACTGGCTTTTTCCCTCCTCAGAGAGTTATTGAAAGCAGAGGCATCTTAAGCTTTTATGCGAAAAAATTTTATGCAAAATCTTTCATGCAATACCTAGGTATGTCATGTCCCTGATAAAGAGAATTCGATTGCCTCGTAACAAATAAGGAAGTTTTGGATTGAAATTGCCAGTGAAAATTTTGGGAAAGATTTATCATACCTGTAGAATATACCTTACAAGATGGGTTTTTAGAAAAAGTCAACTTTAATTTCTTTGGTATTTTGGCAGTTCCTGGATGCTTCACTAACTGTGATGACTTCTTTATACCAAGGACCTATCCAGACCAATAACCTGCAAAACCGGACAGGTTTTGAATGAGTGACTACCAGAAAGCACTTTTCAACTATTTAAAAGACAGAGAACCAGGATTTATTTCATGTCAAAAATAAGTTTTGGAGAACATCAGGGTATCTAAGTTAAACTGAATGCTTGCTCATTTTTGAAGGTCACTAGAGAAAGACAAAGAAGGTGGTGTCACTTATGCTGAAACTGCTCCCATGACGTTAAAGGGAAGGTAGTTAAGACAGTAATGAAATATATTCCTTAGGCCACGTACTGCATGTCTACATGCCAGGGAAGTATAATGGGAACTGAGTTGGTAGGAAGACTTCGAGTTTAGTTGATAATTAAAAAATAATAATAATTAAAAAAAAAAAAAGTAAATCAAGATGAATATTCCCCCCCTCTGGCCTAATGTCATATTCTGGAACCCAACAGATCATCTTAAAAACTGCTTTGATAAACATCATTTGCAGAAAGCAGACAAAATGATGAAGCTGATGTGTATTGCTATACTGCCAGCCATCTGTAGCACTTACAGCCAAAATTTCTGACATACCTCAGAAGAAGGAAAGTATTTCAGAAGTATATTACTGTGTTTATGAGATGTAAAATGTCAGCATAGCACCGTACACCACTGCAGCACATGAATGACTAAAAAGATCATGTATAATTTCCCTTGAAAGTGCTAATTTGCATGCATACATACTTCAGTTGCGGTAGGAGGTCTACGTGCTCTTCTCTACCCGAGCAGAAATATAGCTCAACCTCAGTGGTAAGGAGTCCTTCAGTAAACTTTATAACCTCATTCCAAACTCCGGCTGTCAGTTAACAGCTTTTCAGAATGACAGTTTAAATCAAGAAAATGTCACATGTGTATAGTAACGGGTCTAATCTCATCTGTAAATTGCTGCCTGTGGTTTTGAGAAACACAGTAAATTGCTGGCGATTTACAATGAGTCTCACTGCAAGGATAACTTGACTTTTGCACATTTAACAAAACAGTCCTAAATTATTCATGCATATCATTCAATGTTTGGGCAATTTTGAGAGTCATTGATTTCAGGAACCTGTAGCCTGGCTTTTTACTACATAAATATAAATCTTGTATTTGACTTTTACTTCTCGAATGTAAGACTGAAAGTCTATCCTGGTACCAACAATCTATAATACGTTATAGCACTCACTCATCAAGCTTAAGTGGCCAATTTTTTCCAAACAGTCCAAAACATTGGTTGCATTTGTTGGGTATCTCTGTACAGTACTTAAGGTGCCTCAGGGCTACTGGTATCTACAACAGAAGAGATCTCATTCTGGTGATCTAGAACACTAAACACCCATGTCCCTTTTGAAAACACAGTGAAGCCAAGTTTGTCTTCCATGACTCAAACATCTAAACAATGGCTGTTTGGAAAGCAAGGGGTAAAAGAGATCCCCAGAGGAAAGCTACACAGCTCAGGGTGAAAAGCAGTGGCATGAGTTGGTGGACAGTGCTTTATGGAAAAAGGACAGCACAGCAAAATTCTTTCTATCCTGGTAGATGGATGAGGTGGGACTGCAGCATCCCTCCTTCATGGCTGGGAAGAAGCATGGCCTATTAATGGAAAGGCACAGTAGGAGAAGTCCTGAATACAAAGATGATGCCCTCTCCATCCTCTGGAGAGGCAACAAGACTCTCAGAAACAGTTTCCTTCCCAGCATTGCCATCGAGGCAGAGTCTTCCAAGGAGAAGCTGCATCCTAGCCCACGAGAGGCCTATGTGAAACTGTGGCTGCATCCCTAAAAACATATTGTTGATGCTAAGTTAGCTTTACATCACTGCCCTCCAGGGTTTCTCCCTTCTCAGAAAAGGAAACAAAACCCCATCTCTCCTTCAAGGTTATTTTGTGTCTTCCTTTTCTTTAAAGAAGAAATGACTGAGTCAACAAGGTCACATTTTTATCTAGTCTGTATGATCGGGGTTTCAATGCTTTTTCCTGTAGGTATGTCAGTTTATAGAGCCTCAGCAGAAAGCCAAAAACTTTGAAATATTAACAACATTTCATAAAATGAGATCTTTTTTTTTTTCCCCCTAAAAATTGTATTTACCACCAGCCCATACACAAGCAGTAGAAAAACCTGCAAGTATTGAAATAACTACAGAATCACAGAATCTTCTTTGTTGGAAGGGATCATCGAGTCCAACCACAAAAAAAATAACACCCCAAAAAACCCAACAACAACCAAAAAACAAAAAAACAAACACACACCAAAAACAAAACAAAACAAAACCCCCACACAAAACAAACGCTCACAACCACCCACCCACAAACAGACACAAACCAACAATCTCGGGCACTAGAGCATGCCCTGAAGTGCCATGTCTACACGTTTCTTAAATACCTCCAGGGATGGCGACTCCACCACCTCCCTGGGCAGGCTGTGCCAGTGCCTGACCACTCTCTCAGTAAAGTAATTCTTCCTGATATCTAATCTAAACCTCCCCTGCCGCAACTTCAGACCATTTCCTCTGGTCCTGTCATTATTCCCTTGGGAGAAGAGGCCAACACCCACCTCTCTACACCCTCCTTTCAGGTAGTTGTAGAGGGCAATGGGGTCCCCCTCAGCCTCCTCTTCTCCAAACTAAACATGCCCAGGGTTTTTTTTTGTTGTTGTTGTTTTTTGTTTGTTTGTTTTGTGTTTTTTTTAAATTTTATTTTGTTCATTTTTATGTTTTCATTTTGTTTTCAGTACCATGTATAGTTATTATGTAATACCTTCTGTTTATCTTCTTGTAACTCATAAGTCCCTGTGTTTCTTTTCATCTACAGTACAACTTGAATTAAACAGCCACTCAGTGGACTGAAAAAATAATTTATTAAGGCACGTGGAATTACAAGTAAAGGGGAGTGATAATTCTGTTAGAAAGGGAGAACACAACCCTGCAAAATATTGTCATACTTATTCGACGCACCAACTTACATTACTGTTGGCAAAACATTTAAATACAGGAACATGTTTTTATTTCCATGCTGGTAAAGGGACTCAAAAGGCAAGTACTAAATTAAAAGACAAACTATGTTAGAAAGATTATTTGTTGCACTATTCAGAGTCACAGTGATGTGATGTACCAGGACAAACTGTAATGGGTGAGTTGCAGATCAAAAAAGCAACATATGGCATCATTTTTTTTCACACAAACCTAATGCTTTCTTTGGCTCTGAATCCTTTTTGAGTTCTAATAGTGGCTTTAATGCTCAGTGGCATTTTATTTTTCTTTATAAGGACTACATCTAAGTTTTTTAAAACACTGAATATTTCAGAGATGCACTGAAACAATAAGCTAAGGCAGATGATAACTTAAAAAAAAAAGAAACTTTCACACAAGTTTCATACCTCTACATATCCTTCCTTGACTTTTTCTGATTCCATCGAATTTCTCTCACCTCATGTTATGTATTGGAAGAATTTACTAAGCACAAGCACAACAGAAGAGGTGCCACAGTAATATATACAAGATCAATACAAGCAAATGCAACTTAGATGACTTGGAATTGCTGTTAAGAGATACTATTAGGCAATATTGTAATGTGCCATAATATAAAAGCATAGGACAATATCAATAGACCCATACATCAATATTTGTTTAATATATTATGTATCAAATATATCAAACCTTTGCATTTCAATCTTCTTGCATAAGACAAGATTTTCGTACCTGATGAATATTTAGGGATTTTTTTTTTTTTTTCCAGCTTTTATATTAAAGCCTCCTCCCTTTCCCAAGCTTTAATATATGAGAAGTGGAGAGGTCTATGGATTGCCTCTTATTTTAATGCTGATTCTGCAAAATACTTAAACGCATAGTAAGCATGTGAGTAATTTTATTGAGTTTAATGAGACCACTCATGCATTTTAAGTTAAACATGTGTCTTGCTGTACTGAAGCTGCAGAAAAAACACATACAGAAATCTAAATAGTGAGAATACACAATGTTATAGGACAATAATCACTGTAATTTGCTCACACCACCCCTGTGCTTTAGGTTACAGCAGCCCTTTGGGCATGTTCTGCTCTCACTGCCTTTCCGAAGCAGGTTGTCCTGGTTTAACCCCAGCCAGCAGCTAGAACCACACAGCCACTCACTCATTCCCCAAGCTGGGGTGGGGAAGAGAATTAGAAGAGTAAAAGTGAGAAAAAAACTCATGGGTTGAGATAAAGACAGTTTAGTAGGTAAAGCAAAAGCCGTGCACACAAGCAAAACAAAAAAAGGAATTCATTCATGGCTTCCCATCTTCAGCCATCTCCAGGAAAGCAGGGCTCTGTCACGCATAACGGTTACTTGGGAAGACAAATGTTATCACTCCTAATGACCCCCCCCCCTTCATCCTTCTTTCCCCCTCTCCCGCTTTATATACTTAGCATGACGTTATATGCCAAGGAATATTCCTTCTGTCAGTTGGGGTCAGCTGTCTCAGCTGTGTCTCCTCCCAGCTTTTTGTTCACTCCAGACCTATTCATTGGTGGGGCGGTGCAAGGAGCAAAAAAAGGCCTCAACTGCTTGGCAACAACCAAAAACAGCAGCGCACTATCAAAAGTATTTCTCATCCCAAATCCAAAACATAGCACTACACCAGCCGCAAGCAAGAAAGTCAACCCCATCCCAGCCGAAACCATGACACAGATGTAGGGGTTGTGCATATTAAGAATGTAGGAAATGCTTCTCGGTGAGGGAAAATACATTTTTACCATACTTTCCTGAGGGACTCAGAGAAAGTAAAAGTCCACAGTACTGAGCAAGTCAGGGAGAAGGGCTTTAGGTGGAGTTTCAGGGGTTAATAAGATGAGGAGTATTCTAGGTCCAGAGCTAGGATGCTTTGGGTGCAGGAGAAAAACTGAGAAGGAATACAAAAGGGTCTCTTTCCCTTCTCCTCCATTGCATTCTTTTTTCTGGTTTAGTTTAAACTAAAGACAGCAATTATAAAATGTCTAATGAGAGGTTGCAGCAACTTTTCTCTATGTGGAGGCACTACACAGTTTCTTCTGTCCCTTCTTCCAGCTACCTTTTTTCATTTGTAATAGTACACATGTATAAGAATTTAATTATGACAGATTCATCCTTTGCAAAATTTTCTGCAGTCAGTGAGTACAAAAGTTTTCAGCACCAGGCAAACAAACACACGCATATACCAATAGTGTCAGCCTGTTCCTCAAGAAACCAGAATAGAAATGGAGAAAAGATTTCAGTCAATATAAATTAGAGGATATATAGTGGAGAATATTTAATGGGGAAGAAAAAATACACCAGGTAGAATCCATGCTAGCAAGATTAAAGGCAGTAAGAAATTGTTCATTAAGCTTATTAGGAACAGAAGAAATTATAGAGATGACCCAGACCTACTAATAGATGAATACTGTGAATTTTTTACAGAGGCAGAAAAGGTAGACATATTTAATAACTGTTTCTGTTCTTTATTTAGTAAAGAATTGAATAAGAAGAGGAGGAAGAAGCACTTTCTGAACCACTAGTGAACGATCTACAGATTTATAAATCTAATTCAGTCTTTAGGCTTGGACAGTTTGCAACCACAAAAAAGCATTGGATGTTGAGACCCATGAACATAAAGAAGTTAATTCTTAATAAATCTTGGGAACTTCATGAGACTGAAGAATCTTAAAGCTTATGTAAATTTCATAACATGCACATGCAATGGGTCAAGGACAGGCAGTCCAGCATCAGTCTCAAAGTCATTGAGGGAAAGATGACTTAGAAACAGATGCTTGAGAACCAACAAAAGCAGTACAATTGATGCCAGTCAATAAGATTTCATAAGACATTAGCACCTGTTAAACTTGATTTCATGACTTCAACAGGTTAAAAATGGAGTTGATAGAAGCATCTGCAGGAAGATAATATACTTAGACCTCTATAAGGCATTCACAAAACATTCTTATTGAAAAAATTAGAATGCCAGCACATTTTTAATGGACTGAAAATTAAATAGATTGAAAACTAGCAAATTAACATAGTTATCAATGGGAAATCATAGCTGAATAAGAGTGTTTCAACCAAAACTCCCTTGGGATTGAGGTAAGGTCTGATGTTATTCAACATTTTCATCAGTGATCTAGAGGTAAATGTAAAATCACTGCTTGTAGTGGATATATTTGCAGATGACACAAAGAGAGGGAGGAGGGTAAATAATGAAAAGGCAGGCATCTGCACAATGCCATCTGGACTACTTGGTAAGCTGGGATCAGCGAAACAGAATCCATTAAATTACAGGCACAAGCCAAGTGATATAACCTGGAAGCAGGATGTAATGCAACAGAATTGGAAGCTAAATCCTAGAGAAGAAAATATTTGGGTAAAATCTTGGAATGTTTAAGCAAGCTGGATAGTTACAAATCTAAAAAGCAAATCTTAGACACGTAGGAATGAAGAAATCCTAGGATACCGATGACATTGCTAACATCTAGGAACATTTTAAGACTCTCTAGCAGCCTCTTAAAACCATTTGGTTATTTTATGTATTAAAACTAGGTAAACTTGTTTCCAAAGTGCATTTTAAGATGTAGACTTTTTCACAAATATTAGCATATTTTATCAGAGTGAAGTAAGATGATTTCAAAGAAAATGATACCACAAGATCATTTAAATTTTTATAGGAAATTGCAGTTTTCAAACCAGAATATAAAGTATATTTTTAGCTAATCATCAAGTAGTCAATTGATTCATTAGAGTAAAATATATACAAACTAAACCTAAAATAGATAAAAATATCAAGAAATACAGATTAAAAAGTGATTATTAAGAAATGTATATCACTGGCTTTTCCAAACTAACCATTTACAATGACTGTGCTAATGTTTGCGGGGTACACACAATGTCTACATGCCTACAACATTTAACAATAAAAATAGCTAGCTTGTGTGAAAAACAAGACATAAGGATGGACCGTACCCTGAAGCAAATCATAGTTGCAACTCAGGGTAGACGTGAAGCATATGAAAATAGTCCCAAAACAGCGTGAACAACTCTGAAGTTAAACAACGTGCAAGTATATTTGAAATGAATATCCAGTGGAAATCAGTTTCTTCACAGCTGGACATGTGCATAGATTTTTTCCTCACTGAATTCAGTCTTTTAGCCAACAGCCCACCTTTGAAATGGAACAAGTAAGAAGCGCTTGTGAATGCCTAAGCGATGGGCAAAGAGAAAGGAACATTAATTTAGTAAAGATGGGGTGGCTCAAAAGGAACATCACCTGCGCTGGCAATATTGGCCACAAGAAAGTTGGCCAGTAGCTTGGTCACTTCTGATCAAACTGAGGAAGACTACTGAACTGAACAAAAATAAAACTGAAAAGTAAAGATATCATCCATAATTCACAGAAAATGAAGGTAAAATAAATCAACTGTGTTATATCTGCTGCAAAGAAGTAATCTGGGTTTTAGCAATAACATCTATGCCCCTCACAGCAGAACTAGACAGAGGATTCAGCAGGCAGCTCAGGGAGTTCAAACTGTCTTAGCATCAAAAAAACCATATGTCCAAACCTTCAAACATATTTGAGATAAATGAGGAAAATGCTCAGTCAAAGCTCGCAAATCAAACCTGAATCTCTCTACCAAAGGAGGAGGGGAAGGAAAAAAACCCACAACCCACCACCAAAGAAAGATGCAGACTGACGCCGCTTCTAAGCATGCAGAAATAAGATCCATAGCATTAACACAGAGCAGCAGTTCTCAGCAGACGGGTATAATATATTCTTCCCCTGCAATGGAAAAGCTCTTCCAAAACAACATCTTAGATAACTTACACATGCTCTCTAAAGATATAAGCGGAGAGGGAATCTAAGTATACAGAACACAATGCTGCTATAACACAGACACAATCATATTATTCATAAACAGCATTTGCCCTTGGAAGACAGTCTGAAGCAAACACAGTCACATCACTGTGACTTCTCTTCCAACACTTCTGCCTTCCCCATTTGACTGAATAGGTCAAAAAGACCCAGAATTATTCCTGGTGTAGTAAAGCCACTCTGACAATAAACATCCTAGCAAAGCAGAGGGCAGGAGGGCAGCCAAATCCCCAGTAGGATTCTCTCACTCTTTCCACAGTAATCCAAACTGAAGAAGTCTGCTCAAAGGAGTGCTGATACTCATGAATAATAAACACAGTCACATCATCAACATGAGCAAGGAATTTCCCTGAAGGACAGCTGAAAAAGGAAAAGAAAGAGTATAATAATCTAGACAAGGAACAATACCTGCAATTCCCTTGTGCACTGAAGAAGAGTTCTCAAAACCCATTCACCTTATGGAGGTTAGATAAATTATTATACGGAAGCCAAATTCAGGATATAAACTTGCTCCAAGATTTGAACTGCAAAGATTAAGAGATTACTTCCTGTGACCTACAGAATCAAATGCCGCCTTCTAAGACAGAGGAACACAACAGGAATGTTAAACATTCTACAAAAAAAAAGACTGTCAAAACAGACAAGGTGTTAATATATTTACGGCTTACCCAAGGTATGTTATTGAACTAACTGGAGATTTTTTGTTTGCTGAAGCTTCCAAAGAAGTGAGCAGTGGGAGTAAGGCAGGGACACTGCCTTATAGTCCTCTTATTGTGCGCCAAGAAAGAACCAGTCAATGGAAGCTGAACAGAAAAAAATTCTTCCAGATGCCCTTCTGAAAGATACTAACTCAGAAGGTTCAAGACTATGCCTGTCTAATGCCAACATACTAGAAAATACTAAAGAACCAGAAAGTCTCTTTGTGGATACACAGGGTCTATATAGATATTAAAATATCCCTGGTTGTCAAATGCAGATCTATGAAAAGTAAAACAAACTTGTATTCTCCTTTGCCTTCCCTCTAAATTAAGTAGAGTTTGTGAATCGTAAAGGATGCAAGTACAGTCACCTGGATGACATCTAGAGACGATGATCAGTCTCCAGCTTCTATTTCTTTTTCAGGTCAAAGTTAGGCCTTTGTTAACACATCTATCTACCTAATATCTACAGAGGGATCTGGACAGGCTGAATCAATGGGCCAAGGCCATTTGTATGAGGCTCAACAAGGCCAAGTGCTGGGTCCTGCATTTGGGTCACAACAACCCCATGCAGCGCTACAGGCTTGGGGAAGAGTGGCTCAATGGAAAAGGACCTGTGGGTGTCGGCTGACATCAAGCTGAATAAGAGCTGACAGTGTGCCCAGGTGTCAAAGGCAGCCAACAACATCCTGATCTTTATCAGGAACAGTGTGGCCAGCAGGACTAAGGAAGTGATCATCCCCCTGTACTCGACACTGGTGAGGCTGCACGCCAAGTACTGTGTCCAGTTTTGGGCCCCTCACTACAAGAATGGCTAGAGAGCAGCCCTGAGGAGAAGGACTTGGGGGTGTTGGTGGATGAGAAGCTCAACATGAGCCGGCAATGTGCACTGGCAGCCCAGAAAGCCAACCGCATCCTGGGCTGCATCAAGAGAAGTGTGGCCAGCAGGTCACGGGAGGTGATTCTACCCCTCTACTCTGCGCTCATAAGACCCCACCTGGAGTACTGTGTCCAGCTTTGGAGTCCTCAACACAGGAAGGACATGGACCTGTTGGAACGGGTCCAGTGGAGGGCCACGAAGATGATCAGAGGGATGGGGCACCTCCCCTATGAAGACAGGCTGAGAGAGCTGAGGTTGTTCAGCCTGGAGAAGAGAAGGCTCCAGGGAGACCTTATAGCAGCCTTCCAGTATCTGAAGGGAGCCTACAGGAGAGCCGGAGAGGGACTCTCTGTCAGGAAGTGTAGTGACAGGACAAGGGGTAATGGTTTTAAATTGGAAGAGGGGAGATTTAGATTAGATATTAGGAAGAAATTCTTTCCTGTGAGGGTGGTGAAGCACTGGAACAGGTTGTCCAGGGAAGCTGTGGCTGCCCCATCCCTGGAAGCATTTAAGGCCAGGCTGGATGGGGCTTTGAGCAACCTGGTCTAGTGGGAGGTGTCCCTGCCCATGGCAGGGGGGTTGGAACTCGATGATCTTTAAGGTCCCTTCCAACTCTAACCATTCTATGATTTTATGATTCTAAGAAAGACACTGAAGTGCTGGAGCATGTCCAGAGAAGGGCAGCAAAGCTGGTGAAAGGTCTAGCAGAGGAGGGAACTGGGGTGGTTTAGCTTGGGGAAAAGGAAGCTGGAGGGGAGACCTTACCATTCTCTACAACTGCCTGAAAGGAGGTTGTAGCTAGGTGGAGGTTTCACTGAATTTCACTGAATTTTTAGAGTTGGAAGGGACCGTAGAGATCATCTAGTCCAACTCCCCTGCCAAAGCAGGATTGCCCAGAGCATGTTACTCAGGACTGCATCCAGTCCTTGAAAATCTCCAAAGAAGGGGACTCCACAACCTCCCTGGGCAGCCTGTTCCAGGGCTCTGTCACCCTCACCGTGAAGAGTGGTCTCTTCTCCCAAGTAAAAAGTGATAGGACAAGAGTAAACATCCTCAAGTTGCACCAGGGGAGGTTTAGATTGGATATAAGGAAAAATTTCTTCACCGAAAGGGTTGTCAAACATTGGAACAGCTTGAAGGTATTTAAATCCCTGAAGGTATTTAAAAGACACATAGATGAGGCACTTAGGGACATGGTTTACTGGTGGACTTGGCAGAGTTAAATTTACAGATGGATTTGATGATCTTAAACTCTTTCCCAACTTAAATGATTCTATAATAACCTGAAGTCACACTATTATCAAGTCACATAAGAAGCATTTGGCATCCTTAAGAATCCCACACAATTCAGTATCATCATTCCTGGGAAGAACTTTTTCAGGTTGTACTACCACCAACAATAAATCCTCTGTACTCTCATCAATGTCTAGACTGTCTTACGTGTAAATTATTACAAAAAACTTATTTAAAATTCCATGTTCTTCCAAGCAAAATTCCATTTTCTTCCATTGCCTTCAAATGGAAGGAAAAAAACAAAACACCTCAACAACTTAAGAATCAGTGCAAAATTCCCTTCAAAAGAGTAAAATTGTCTTAAAGCGACATCAGCTGAATGCAAATATTTATTAGAAGACCCATGAAATGAGAGGCTTCCCCATAAATCGGAAGAACCTCTTACTTGGCCAGCGTAGGAACTAAAAATACACTGCAACAAAAAAACAGTATATAGAAATTATTAGCAAAATTCATCAATTCGACCTTAGCAGGCAATAAATAGAGCCCGCACTAGTGTTAAAATAAGTATACTGCCTTACATAAGGGTCAAAACCATTACACAGCAGTCACTCTTGTCAGTAATTAGAAGTCGCTGGACAGAGAGCAGAATTGGTTGATCCAATGGGTAAACAAGACTATTATTAAAGAAATAATCAAATATCTTTCATTGCAGTTTTGCCAGCAGGACATCGCATTTATGAAGAAGAAAATAAAAGTCTCAGCAACCGTCTTTCCTTTTTCTACAAAAGGGCATAACAATCACCACAAATTGTCAATAAGTAGATAAAAATATTACCCTGAGCAATGAAACCTAGGTTTACCCTTATCTGCAGACAGGTTTGCCATACTTGCTTACAGGCAAACCAGGATTCAGAGAAATCTCCCTTCCTCACTCCACGAACAAACTAATCAATTCAACTTTTTCCAGACACGAGGTTAGAATAGATGACTAGATGGCCCTTCCTGCCCTTATACACTCTGATCCCTTATTCTATATGTTTTTGTTCTACATCTAAATACCCAATCCTTTCTCAAATTTTGCTATGTGCTTCAGGCACATATTTATTATAGGTACTCAGGGATTTACCCTCTCTGCATCACCAGCCATTCCAGCACGCACTCCTGCATGACAGGACCCGTTCAGGCTGGGACTACAGCCTTATTTCTTTTTCACATCCGAAGGGGTCTTTGCAGAAATTTTGCAGGCTACTTGAACTACTTACCTCTTCCCTGTGAGGCTGAATTTTAGCTTTTTTTTTTAATCTGCAAGATCCTAGAAATTAAGTTAATGAACTCAAATATATATATGAATATGATGCCTGTGTTATTAAGTTTCTTTGTGTAGCAGTTAGCTAACCATACATATCACACCCATCATTCCCAAAGCCAATCAGCTATGGATATTAAATGGATTATTTAATAAAAAAAAAAAAGATAGATGATATCTCAGTTACTTAAACCAGTGAAGATGATGGTGGCCTACACTCCAAATACCAACCTTAGAATTTAGCATCAAGGGGTTATTAAAGAACACACATTCTGTTTGAAAAAACCTTGTAATGGTGCTGATTGTATATAATATTATGAAGCACTGTAAATGTCACCTGAAAGGATATGAAATTCAATTTTTGCACCATCTGGAATGTACTCCTGATTAAGTTGTTCAGCAATGTGATCGTATCACCTAAACAAACTAATTAACATCAGAATGACACATTCTGCAGTTTCTGTGGCATTTATCTGTGTCCCATTTGTTCCACACAATTTTTTTTTCCAGGATGACCTTATGCTCAAATTGTGCCACTAAGCTCGCTGCATTTTAATTCTCCTTCCAAAAGTAAGCATATATTTCATTAAAACTTACGTGATGCTACAGCTTTACACAGTAGAATGAAGCAGACAATAACAAATAACATCAGTTACGTGAAATCTGGAACATGAAAAAGTAAACACAAAAAAGTCTCTCTTCAGCTAAAATAGAAGCCTTTGAGGCTAGTTCATGGTTGAAAGTTTTGAATTGGAGGAATGTGCGCTGATTTCAGTATTGGAGTACTAACAGTAATACTTTTCAGGTCTTTAATTTGCCTTATTTTTTTTGCCTTTATTTTTTTTTTAAGAGAGCACGTATTAAGTCATTTTCTTAAGCATTCTGCAAGTAGCACTCCTTTAGTTTTGCTTTCAAACGGCAAGCACGAATGTGTAGTCATTACATTTTTCAGCAAAAAAAAAAGGGAAGTTGTAAATAAAAAGATGATGCATCTTTTCCATAGCTTCACCATTATGAATTCACAGTTCGTGGCTAATTGTTTCCCAACTTTTCATGGAAACGATCATTGTATTCTAAACAGAAACTATCTCCGTTCCTGCTCCTGCATGCACTGAAGTCAGCCTAACACCACATCAAAAAATACTGTTTGCAAATACCATGTAAAGGCACACCACCACCACCACCACCCTGAATCTATGATGTACAGTACCTAATACGAGCCAAGGCCAGAGCTATTATTTTTACATGCTGAAACGTTGTTTCTGTTCAATATTACACTGCATAACTTCACAGTAAATTGGTTTCCAGGTTTATTGCTGAAGTAATTAAAAATTCAAAAGGTTGCTGTTTGAACAGAGCATTATGGAAAAGCATTAAATCCTATTGAACCTGAAGATTATTTCTTTTTAGAGTGAGAAAGCAGCAGGATGGGAGGAGCAACTTGCACAAGGAAGGTCATATTAAAAGCCCATATTTTAACAAACACATTTCAGTGGAACCTCTGTAGTAGGAAAGGGCACAAGAATAACAAAAAGGAGGCAACTGGTTCTAAGAACTTGGTGTGTTGCTTTTTTTTTTTTTTTATTTAAAAAGCAAAACCACAAACAAGAAACAAAACTGTTACTTCTGAGAGCTGGTTCAAAGAAAAGTGAAAGCCAAAGAAATTAAATGGATTACATGACACAAGTTATATTAGGTCCATTTTTCTTGGCCTTTATATTAGTTTAATTCTATTTACTTAAATGGTGTTTAATTAGCATTCCTCATTTTTCCATGTCAGAGAAGATTCTGGAACATTACTTTTAAAGGAACAATTCTTTAAGCCCTTTCGGAGTAACAAAGTTGGGGAAGGAGGAGGCAGCAAGAGGGTCCAAACCTCAAAGAAAAAAACCCAATTTTTTCAGTAGGTTTAATTTCTGCAAGTTGAATTTTACTCGGGTGTACATCAGGAAGAGATTATATTTAACTACTGCTATAAAACTAGTCATTTGTGATGTCTAGAAATTGCTGAATGCCTACAGCTACTGCCACTGCTTTAGCATGATCCCTTATTTTGCATATCACAGCTAGTGGCAGCTGATGGCACCAGCTGAAGCAAATGGACATATGGCAATGGGGAGAACAAGAAGGTAGTGGGCACATTGTCTCCCAAGGCCCAAGAGAGATGCTGACCAAAAGCAACTTATGTGCATCAGAGCTGTGTGGGAAGAAATTCTCAGCTGAGATAGACATGAACGTATGCACCATGTCCAGCAGTGAAGAAATATACTATAATCACTCTCACATTGTTCTCAGTGAAGGATGTGTTGCTGTGAAAGGCAATGATTTGCGTTCAATTAAAAATCCATCAGCAGAACAGAAAGCTCATGAGTCTTATCTGTAACAGATGCCTAACCTCTATCAGGAGTGAAGAGCAACAATAGCATTGCCTCTGACTTGGTGTCACACAGCTGAACACCGAAACCTCACCTACACACACTCAAGAACTGTTGTCAGCCTCCTTGGAGCCTCCACTGGGGTCCCCCATTTTCTGTGCCTCACAAACTGGCTGGGAGGAGAAGGTAGAGACACCCCAAGTTTCCCAGCTGGAACGTTGCTCCTGCCAAAGTTAATAAGACTCTGAGTTGGCTGAAGAGGATGTGAGGGTGGTGAGACACTGGCACGGGTTGCCCAGAGAAGCTGTGGATGCCCCATCCCTGGAAGTGTTCAAGGCCAGGCTGGATGGGGCTTTGAGCAACCTGGTCTGGTGGGAGGTGTCCCTGCCCATGGCAGGGGCGTTGGAACTGGATGATCTTTAAGGTCCCTTCCAACCGTTCTATGATTCTAAGATGAGGTTTTGAGTCTTCAACTTGTACTCACATTTTTATTTTTATTTTTTTTAAGCACTCCTACCCTAAACCATCCATGGACGCCAACTTGGGTTTTCATCTTGACAGAGGTTTATTTCTATAGATTAAAAATGGAGGGGCAGGAGAATTACCTAGATCACCTCACATCAATATTCCTTTAATTCATTTTTCAAAATATCTAGCAATAAGGCTTTAACAGCTTTAGATCCTATTGAGTGCCCTTATTAAATAGCTTTTCCTGACCTCCAACCGAATCTTCTTTGCCACATGCTCAGCAAACTATTTCTACTATTTCTTCCCTTTCTTCCCAGTGAATATGAAAAAATCTGATTGCTTTCCTTCACATAAAAATCACTTGCATGTGAGTAGATGTACTATTCCCTACCTTCATTCTTCTGTTTAGAGAAAGGAAAACCTCTACCTCCCACCTGCTGATTTTCCATATAGGTTTTATTTCTTAAGTTTATCATTTTTTACTGCTCTCCTATGGATGCTGCAAACTTTGCCCACAAGCTTTTTGGAGTGGGCTATGACATAGACCTAATTATGATGTTAGTTACACCAAAATAATTGTCTTTTTTTCTCCCTTATATCAGCACAAGTTAGAGTGAGGATCACTTTTTTTTCCTATTGTTAGCCAAAATTTAAGCACTGCTTATGCTCTCACTTCACATTAAAAAAATAGACACAATCCCCAGGATATACATTTACATCTCTATTAATTACAAAACTCCATTGGTTTTGAGCTTACTCCATTTGAGATCATAGATCATTAGATATAATTGTACAACAATTAAGGATTGAGTGACATACACCAGATGGAATAAATTGGATTCCAGAAGCAGCCAGGATAAAATCCACATGATTAGCCCCCATTCTGATGTACAATATTTTGTTTAGAAAAAGAGTATTAGGTTTCCATTTCCATTCCCACAGTGTTTTACTAAGTAATTTATTAGCCCATTTTGTTGTTGGCCGGAATAAACCATTAATTTTAAAAGAGTTATAATCCTTACCTCCAACTACGGATCCATATGAAAATTTAGTCTATTGTTCTGTTTCCAGCTTCGTAAAGTTGGCTGGGAGCCCTAGAGACTTTGAACTTCCATTGATAAAAGTAAATATTATCAGAAAAAAAAAAAAACAAACTATGGGAAAGATTGTTTTATTAATTACCATATGCAAAATTTCCTATGGCTTCAGGGAAAAGGTTAATGAAGCTTGTGTCACAGGCACATTAGACTTCACATTCACCCACATTCAATACCTAAACTAAGGACCAGATAATAAACATAAGCTGTTTTAGAGGTAGTTTCCTAATGAATATTTGAGTGTTTGTCATGTAAATTCTTGGCCAAAAGCAATAAGAGTCAGTTGACAGAGAGCTCAACTTTAAGACCTAAACTTAAAATAATCCAGGATGAAGCAAAGTTCATTCTCAAGAAACATCTGCAGAAAAACCAGACGGAACAAACAGAAACATCATAGAAAAAGAAAAGAGCCCATTAACATTGTCCAACTGCTTAGGTAATGTATATCAAACAACAGGAAAGGAGTGTGCAGTACGGGAGGGAGGCTATACATTTACTGGGTACAGACAGTAACACGTGTAAACAAATGTCACTGTAACCCACAGTAAAAAAAGGAGTAGAAAAATGGTTTATCAAAGAGGATCAGTTGGCAGAATGCATGATAAATACAAATAAACTCAGCTATTTCCATACTGCATCTCAAGTACTGGAGGGACACAAATGATAGAAATATTAACAGTGCACACTAAATAAATGAGGTCTTCTTTGTAAAGTAAGAAGTACATAAAAGAATGTATTGCTGGGGATGGAGGGTTGGCTTGTACATTTTAGAAGTTCTCTTGTCCACATTTAAGAACATACAAAAATTCAAAATAACAGCTGCTGGTATTACATCAGGTAAGCATATTATAACAGATGTGCTTTGGAGAATTTCTTTTTTTTCCTCTTATTCCTTGAGATTTATGTCTATGTCTATATGTTTAAAATTGTCTATACTCTTGAATTTGGCAATTAGAACACATTTTCATGTCAAGACATAGAATAAGATCTAAACAGCTAATGAACCCATATATGCATGTAGCAATCTGTCATCCTGCAGCAGAGGATTAAAAGGTCATGTTATAATAGCAGCTTTGTTTCTCTCATAGAGTGGTTAACACTAAAAATTATGCTTTCAATTTCATAAAAGTAGTAAAAGAAAAATACAAGCAAATTTAACTTTCATACTGCCAATTTTTTCACTGCTAAAATCAGAAATGAAAAGAAGAATTAAAAAAACAAAGTTAATACAAAGAATCATGTTTATTTTATTCCTGATCAAAAACAATTTCTTTTGTCCTGAAAAAGCATTAAAATTTTATTCGCACATCTGTAACATAAGTGAAAAAGGACCTTCACTTATACATTGTTTATAAGATAGCTAGAAAGGAAAACTTTACTCATTAGCTTTCTACTTACAACACCCAGCTGTGAGACAGTCAGGTTTATTTCCCTTTCACACCTGGGACAACTTAAATCCATATCATCCTTTTCCCAGGAGAAAGGAATACACCCTAATTACCCTACTGTAGTTATTGGAGAGGTGCTTTCAGAGAAAGCTCTTCTGTGAAGCTTTCCATCTTTATACAAAATAATATTATAATAGTTGAAGCAGGGACCGAAACCCAAGTGAATTCCTCAACAACAAGCCTACAGCCATACATACAGTCTTCCAGTTCTCCTCAACCTACCCCTCCCCACCAGCTTCCTCCCCTCAGATTCACCAGTTTGGCACTCCAGATTAAAACACAAACTTTGGTGTGAATTGGGGTACATGTGAAATTGCCCCTTTTTTTATTTATTTGTTTGTTTTGGCAAATTACTTTAAAACATGAAATGTATTTTCAATTAAAAATGTACTTTCCATGTCACTTGTGAAGAAATTCTGAAATAATTGAAAAGATCAAGTCACAAACATTATGTTTGATGCTGGGAGGGTAGGTGGTAAGTTTTCATCACTCCTTATCAAGAAAAGTTTAAAGATCTTGGTGCACTAGATCCATAAACTTTAAATAACAAGATGTTCCTTTAAAAAAAAAAAAAATGAAGTCAGTTTACCAGGAAATCTGAACATTATGTATTATAATTGAAGGAAAAATATTTCCTTCAAATTCTCATAGCAAAGAACAGCCCTAAATTACCTACATCCTTCTTATTCAATGTTCCATTAAAAGTAGTGGAACTTCTTGGTAGAATTCAAACAGAGAATATTCAAAGGAGATCTTGCTTTCTGCCAGAAGAATAAGATCTGAGCAAAATTTCAGCAGTGAGGGTTTTTTATTAGGACATTTGAAAAGTCTGTCCATGTTGTATGTGTATTCCATGTGAAGACATTGCATTAAAATTACCATTTAACATCGTAGTAAGTTATATTTTCTGATACTATTCATGATAGAAGACATAATAAATTCACAGGACTAATTCACAGCTAACTGATTCTGGTCAGAGTAAAATAAGCATGATAGTGCTTAAAAACAAACAAACCAACAGAAATTAGTCAGGTGCCAGACAGCATCATAGCTTTCCCTGATAGTATTTCAACAGAAGTTAAAAACTGTAATCAATCTGCATTCATTCCAGAAACAAAACTTGTTTTTAAAATGGAAAAATAGAACAAGAGCAAGAAAAAAGGTGAATATTCCCTGCCAAGATTTCAACGCTGAGAAAATAACCCATCCCTGAAAAGCTGCTGATGGTGTTTGATTTCCCAACCACACTAAAGTGCCTTGATAACTGCACCTTTCCATCATGCCTGACAGCACAGGAACATATTCATGGAAAACAGTGATGAAATTTTTAAGCTAGAATGTTGGGTAAAATGTGGGTCTCCATTAAATCAGTGTCAAATACCCATCAATTTGTAAATACCCAGGATTTTATGCATATGGTGCAAAAAGACCTCAGTCTCTTGATGACCGCATCATCTCTAGCATAATTTTCAGAAACAGCATCAAACGTAATAATAAAATAATTTTGTATCTAACACTTTGTTGAGAAACTACTTTTCAAGTGCCGTAATTATAAACCACAAGATAAAAATTCCACCCAATTTAAGAGATCAAGCAATGTAAATACTAATAAAAGGGTTTTTTCTCAACTGTTGAGTAATATTCCTGCTACTATTTCTCTGCATTGTGATTTGCCATAAAAGTTAAGTAAAACGACCTAAAAGTGGAACATGGCGATGAAACTGGAAGACAAGACTTCAATTCATACCTGCTGGCTTATAATCCCCTCACACTAAGTATATGATCAGATTCCTTTGCAATCAATGGAAAGAAAACTCAAATTTTCAGAAAGTCGGGGGTCAGACTAAAAGTTTCACTTCACTTCCTAGGCACTTAGATAAAAACACTAATTATCTATAAAAATATAACAGTCACTATAAAACCAGTCATCACCCACTGATTGAAAAAATACAAACTCTATTTATCATGAAAATGAACAATAACTTTGGGCAGTCATCACTTCCATGTGTTGCTCTTCTGTTCATCTAATAGATTTTTTTAAGTCAGAACATACCAATAAGATCATTTATTTTTATTGTCTATGAAGTGCACTAATTTCCTCATTAAGCCTATGACTTCTGGTGAACTACATCATATTTGGAGAAAAAATAAACTGCTGTAGCTTTTCATTATGGAATTTTATGACCAAAGGAATCTATCCCTGAAAGCTTTAATTTTAATGGAATTTTTACTGCGTAAGTTCAATTTTATTTCTTATTAAATCAGTTTCACCGTTTTTTTGTTTGTTGTCACCCAAAAGCTAGGAGTTTTAACGCTGAACCCCAAAAAGTATGTAGCTCACAAATGTTCCCATCTGGACTGAGTGGAGCTCACAATTCTCTAAAAGCACTGCATGAATTAACAGGGATGTGGTTCATCTGACTAAATCTACAGCCAATAATGGGAACATATACCCTATTAATAATACCGGGAACAGCATGTGCTATGGGTATAACTGTGCCTGGAATCATTTAAATATGAATGTGGTAAACAGAGATGAATACCATCTATGTCCAACAGGAGGGTAAAAACCAGCAGATGTTGTATGGAATTCACTGTAGATCCAGTGCTAAGTATAACCTATAGCTAACATAAGTGCTACCTTGTATGGAAGCAACATGTATCTCGATCCTTCCAACAAATATTTCTGCTCTAATCAGAGGTTTGAATAAGGAATCAGTAACCGAGGGCATCGAGTATGATGTACAGGAAAGTTATATTCAGATGTAAAAAAAACCCCATCATTTGCCATTTATTCTTTTTTATAAACAATTAACATTCTCACCATGAGACCAATTTACCCAACAAGCTGTTACATTAACCTTCTTAGTAATTTTCTTAGCTGCTTTCAAAATAGTCTTGGAAATTCAGATGTATTTTTCATCCACACTTGAAATTTTGACCAAAATGGCATTGTCTGTTTTTCAACAAACAGCAAGAACCTCAAATTTTCCATTGAATAGTATTTTTATCTTTCCCCCCCCCAGATGGTACTTCAGAAGGCAACTGTAATTCAGATTCATTGCGTTTATGTACTTCAAACCCATGACTATTTACTATCGGAGAAAAGTTCAAACACTCAAGTTCTTGTTGGAGGGGAACTCCGAAGATCAAATTGTGTGTTCAAACAACCACTTTTTCCCTCTCTGGTTTCAGCCTTCTAAAACCTGAGAGTCTTGCTGTTAAAACACCCTCCCATAAGCCTGAAGAAGGATAAGTGACCTACCTTTGAAAGTCCGCCTACTTCCAAATAGAAGCAGATAATGAAAACATTCCAGGTGACCCACAGGGCAGTCCACACCGTGTACTAAACACAAAGCCAGATGAAAGCAAAAGAGACAGAAAAATAAAATATGAGGATGAAAGAGGACTTTACACTGAGGAGATCAATAATAAAAAAAAAAACAAACTTGATATCAGTAGGATTTGTTCTTCTGGGAACAGACAAGTGCAGAGAGTTCAGAAAAGGAGTTTTCCCTGCAGAAGTCCCTTAAGAACTATAGGAAATTACAAATCCAATATTCATTGCTGCTCTAAATACATACCAATAAAACAGATTTATTATTTACAGTTTTACACTATCCTACTGATGCCAATTAAGTCCAAAATGCTGACTTAAACACTGTTTTTTAGGGCAACTATGAGTCACTCGTAAATAATGATTTAACTCTGTTAATGGAGATTCCAGAATTGCACAGTAATTAAAGAAGCAAATATTATTAAAATAATATTTAAATATTATAAAAACACAAGAAAAAAAATCACCAAATTAAACAGTAGATATATTGATCAGATATTTTGATATTTTTCAAAAACCAAAGAGGTAAAGGCTAAATCTGACCTCTTAACAGTCTTTCAGTAAAAGGTATTTTAATTACTTTAAAAATAGCCCACTACTCCAGCTCTTGTGGGCATGAACCCAACCCTACAATGCACTCTTTAAGAGATGAAAGTATCTGTATCTCTTCTGGGTTCTCCGGTGTCCTACCCCAGTGCAAGACCAAACTCATACTCTACAGCATGAATGAGAAATTAATTTGTCTACCTTAAACCATCTTTTGTATTTTAATTGTCAACACAATTGACTTGCACTATTTCCTTACAGATGCACCGTTTACCTATATATAACTGTAAACTATGCCCAGTTAACTCCCCAAGGAGCACATGTCAGAAACATTTCCATCTGACAGGCCAAGGACGCGCTCAGCCACGCTGGAGCTACACCCACCTGAAAAATGCACTCAGCAGCAGCACCACCACTTCTCATTTCATAGAATCATAGAATGGTTTGGGGTTAAAGGGACCTTAAAGATCATTCAGTTCCAACCCCCCTGCCATGGGCAGGGACATCTCCCACTGGAGCAGGTTGCTCAAAGCCCCATCCAGTCTGGCCTTGAACACCTCCAGGGATGGGGCAGCCACAACTTCTCTGGGCAACCTGTTCCAGTGTCTCACCACCCTCACATAAAAGATTTTCTTCCTAAGATCTAATCTAAATCTCCCCTCTTTCAGTTTAAAACTTTTCCCCCTCATCCTATGGGTCCACTGCCTGATCAAGAGTCCCTCCCCCTCTCTCCTGTAGCTCCTTTAGGGACTGGAAGGGGCTCTAAGATCTCCCTGGAGCCTTCTCTTCTCCAGGTTGAACAACCCCAACTCTCTCAGCCTGTCCTCATAGGAGAGGTACTTCAGGCTTCTGATCATCATTTATGTGCTTATAATCTTCAGGATGGAGAACTGCTGCTAAGTGCCTTTGCAAGTCTAATTAGCTGTGACCAGGTGAGGCTAATATGCTATTGTTTTGCATCAATATATTCAGTAAAGCTCAACACCCTAATCTACAATATGCTGGATCCCATTTCCATCACACAGATGCCATCAGGTTGGCTTTCCTGGGCAGTTTTGGGTGATGTTTCCCTCTTCCTTCCCCTCTCTGTGATGAATAATGAAAAGTTCAGGTGGAGAGGATTGAAGTTCTCCCCACTTTGATTATCCCTGACATTTCTGGACAGGTTAACTGCTTTAATTTAATTTCTTATGAGGTACTCAGGTGGTTTGGAGATGGCTATGGCATGAGAAGTAGAGCATTAATAAACAAAATGAGAGTGACACCCCTGGGCCATTTCCTCTGGCTTACAGAGAAGGACAGTGTGGCAACTAAAGGCTGGGTTATTATAAAATATACAAAGCTGCTGTGGCCTGTGAACAGTATGAGGTCTGTACTATTCATAAGATTAACCTAAAAGAGAATATCACATTTTTCCACATTTGCTGACTCTGTAGTAACTCATCATAAGCTCCTGATTTTCCAGCATAGGTCCTCAGAACATCAGGTGCAGTGTGTTCAACATTAATAAACACTTAAAACACTTAATAAAAGACCAGCTGCTCGTAAAAAGCAGATTTCAGAATATTCAGGACGATTTGCCTTTTTAAGAAAGAATTTTTTTGTCCATCCATGAATAAAATTAGTCATCACAACCACAGGAAACCTACTTGATCTGCCAGGCCAAGCCAAATCTGTTCATGGCTTCATTCTGTCCCACGGGCATCAAGGACAACTCTGAGTCACTCTGAATCAGGCAAAAACTGTCTGAACGTGCTTTCCCAAGGCAAGCTATGCTGTTTTACACAGTCAGGACCTGTTCGGTCCCTTATCTGTCATGACGACTACTGGAAGGGAAGCGCAGATGCAAAGTGTGGTGGACCTGGCAGTGTTAGGTTTATGGTTGGACTCGATGATCTTAAAGGTCTTTTCCAACCTAAACGATTCTATGATTCTATGAAAGCAGGTGTGCACCTCCAAACCCAGCTGCTGTGTATAGAGAGGGTCCTCCTACCCTCTCACTGAACTGCAGGAATATAAATTTAAGATCTATTTTGCTTTAAGAACACAATAATTCATGTTTGGCAATTAGTACTATAGAATTTTTAAAAGTAAGAAAATTATTGTCCAAATCTGAAAACATATCTTTTTGGGTTTTTAGCCTTGTATACTGTCATAGGTAGTTAAGGCATATTACATTGAAAGAAAAGTTTTAAGATAGCAAAACCAAGAAAGAAAAATTAGGAAATGTCAGGATTCTGGTTACATATGCCGTCTTAATTTTTCTCTTTTGTGGTTATGCAATACAATGCAAACAATTAAATCAACATAGGTATATTTTTATTTTAAAAGACGCCTACTTTCCTTAATACATTTTATGAACAGCTAAGTCAATACTTCATTTCTCTTTGTCGCTCAGGCCCCGCTCTGAGGACAGAATATTAATTTCCTCATGAGGTTTTCTAAGATGCTCATCGCTGTAATGTCTGAGAGCTGCACAAACATTAACTAATTTATTTTATGTTATAAGGGAATGATACAGCTCTCAGAATGCAAATTATGTTCTGATACACGCAGAGATTACATTCAGAAGTATTCATACATTACAGGCATCCAACTTGAGATGCTTAAGACTTCATTCTTCAGAACACTTGGGATTTTAGAGCGCTTTATAAGCTCCCTGTGTCTGAGCATTCAGCGCTTCTGCAAATGAGACCACAAGGTCTCAAGACAAGAACTCAGAACGCAAAGCACATGAGAAATTTGGTTTAAGTGATGCGCTTTGTGTCAGAAAAGGTTCCAGTGGTTGAGAGCAGAGATAAAACTCAGCTACCCAGGGCAGCCTTCACGACAAAAGCAATCCTTTTACTTTTGCTGTCACATGCCTTTCTTCCCACGTCTTCTGTTTCCTGCAAATCAAGTTTCTATTCTAGAGCTACAATCACCAGAAAAACCCCAAATATCTGTCCGTTCTAATGTAACTGAGGGTTTTTTTGGCAACTGGAAAATTTTGTGACTAGAAAATTGCAACTGGAAAAAAAATGGTTTGTATCTGTGCAATTTAAAACTGTAAATATATAAAAGGATCACATTAAGATAGCACAGGAGAGCTTTAATAACACCTTTTCTTAACTTTGGAGTGTTTCTTCCTGAAAAATGTGTAATATGTTCTGATCATTATGTGTATCATTATGTGTGTAAATATACCTGTGCACACCTTCGAGGTTTAAAAGAAAATTCGTAACAATATTCCACTATGTGTCATCACACTAACACCTGCTTGGGTCGCTAAGAGAGATGTAGCTTTTAGATCCACGATGAAGACCTCTCCTTTTTGCCAGCAGAGAAACTGCCTACCATCCTGGGCTGTTGTCCTCTATGTGGAGGGACATATCATGCAGACGTTAGCTGTCCACGGAGGAGTGGTTATGGTCTGAAACGTCAGGTCCACACTGATCCTCAGGGTTCGTTTCCCTCCTGAGGCACCTCACCCAACCTGTTTCATGACCTAATCTGCCCCAGCCTCTCCAGCCCCATGTCCTGAACACCAACCTGATGGTCCTGCTGCATCTGCTCACTCTTACCCACCCCCCCCAAACCCAGCAATTGCTGCCCCAAGTCTTCGGCCAGCCAAATTCACTCTCCCCCTGGTTCAGCTGGTCTCATGCTCAGCATCACAACCCTCACCATACCTGGCATGAAGAAGGAATTTTCCACACAGGTTGAATTAATAAGAAGAGTTGTGCTTTTATTTTTTTTTTTAATTTTATAGCCCATATGATGTACTAAGAAATCACCCGGATGTTTTTGCCTAACAGATTCCTGGAAGGACCTATAGGACACCAGTAAAAAATCTGTGCTGATTTCTCCCTGTGATGCACTGTATACTTTCTTGCTTTTGGTCTTTTGCACTAAGGATTGCATACTGTGTGGTGTGAGGAAGCATTTGGAGTCTTATAAGTTAAGTGGAGAGGGTACTCCCTAACCTTACAGGTTAAATATCTATTAAATTATTGTCCGACCCAGTAGGTTCATTTCAGATCCCCTCTATTAATGCCAGTCTCAGTAGTGATATTTCTATACTTCTTTTGACTCTACAGGTCATATTGAGACCAATGCAGAGATACTTTTCATATACTAGTGAAATACAACCATTTCTACAGTTAAATCATTGGTATTAGAGGGACAAAATGTCACAAAAAGAAAGGGTTAAGGAAAAAGGCAAAGGATGGCTTCTTAAACTGAAAGCTAAGAGAGAAAAGGGAAATTTCTAAGTTTGAATATTACAAGGACTGTGGGATAAGTTTAGCCTTAATGAATAAACTGTCTCAAGTGTATATTTAATCTGAAGTGCAGCACCTCCTCTGACAGTGTCTTGGCATTAGGGGAAATGAATGTTGGCTCAGGGATACTTCAAGGCAAAGGCAGCAACTACTGAGTCATCAGATTGGCTTCCTGTAAAACCTGGCTGTGCCTTTGAGGTATCACTACTTACGGAGCCCTATTTAGTCATGTTCGAGAAAGATGACAAGGAAAATGGCATAAATCAACATCATGGAACAGTAACAACTCAGGACTTGCCAGGAAGGATATTCAAGGAGTAATTTTGGATGCCTAAATATTTCACTGGTGTTTTGAAACTGCAGGAGTGTTTGTATAGCATTTGCTTGAATACTACATAAAATACCCTGTATAGCCTTTTTTCTGCCTTTTTTTTTTTTTTCCTAAGAAACTGCCTCCCGGCTTCTCAGGTGTACACGTTGCCTATATATCTTATTACTTAATGGTATGATTTAAGGCAAGCAAAGCAGAGGTTTCCACCTTATATCCCTCTTATTTAAGTGTATTATTTTCATCTCTCAGTGTTCATTAATACATTTATGTTCAGCTTTGGGCCGGGTTTGTGCAATCTTAGCTATATGACTCATCGCTCAGAAGGTTTTTGAAGTCCCATATCAGAAGTAGGAGAGGGGGAAAAAACCCAACTTTAACAAGTATTCTGTCATCATTTTTAATCAATTTTAACAGTTTGAAAATCTTGCTGGTGATAGCAAGTTCTATCAAGAAAGGAAAAGTATGCACAGGGAAATGGATCACAGCAGAGCTCTGGAGCTGTGTGACGGATGTGTTACAGCATAGTTAGAACTGAAATTTAGCTGTTTTTTTCTTGTTTGCAATTGTTTGGGTAAGTTTCAAACAAGCTAATATGGGAAAATTAGGAATCAGCTCTGCACTTTTATGTCCCCTGAGAACTTTGCACTGATTTATTTCAGCCACAAAATATTCAAGTACTGAAAGTAGCACATCCGCTTAGTGACAGGACAAATTGTTCACAAAAAATTGATCTAAATTAGAAATGAATAGAAATACTCTTAGAAATAATTATTGGATTTAAACTAATTAGGACACTTGGAGTTAATACAGTTGCTCCCTCTGCCTCTCTGTTTCCTAAGCTCTGAGGACTCAGAATTTTACCTATGAGCAAGTGAAATTTCAGATTTAGTTCAGAATCACCATCCTTACAGTCCTATATCTGAAAGGTAGGCAGCTGCTTTTGTGATTATCCAGCACTGAGTTACGTGGCTCTAGGTACCTGCACCAAAAGCTTGCTCAGTTGTGTCTGCAGAATTACACTCTCATATCCGACTGCAGTATTGATGTGCTTCATTATGGCCCTACATGTAACATTTATTCACTTGCTTTTGTATTCCTGCTGTATGTTAAATTTTGAGGGAGAGAACATAACATAGGCAGCACAGGATGGCAAAGTGAAAGCTTTTATGTAAGTTCTCTTGTCAGGGAAACCTTCAGGTGCAGCCTTCATTGCACAGAACATTAAAGACCTTCTCTTGAGGTCAAACGAAGGGCCCTAAAGTTTACCAGCTTAAGTCAAGATCCCTATGAAAGTATGATAGAATACCATGGAGACATATACCACATGCGCCAGATCAATTTTGTGTACACAGTTTACAGAAGTAAACTGTTGTATCTGACTTCATTCTCTCTTTACTTCAATTTTTTATACCCTAATGGGATCATATGCACTAGAAAAGCTGATGTACAGGGAAGTTTTAAAGAAAAGACAACGGATACTAAACATACTTTTCCTGAAGTATTTGGTTACTTTTCCATTAAACTGTATTTAGCTCAATCTAAACCAGAAGCTTCAGCAACCAGACTACATAAAAGCAAGACTCAACATATTTTTTTTGCTAAAGCCACAGAACCAAATTCTTACTTTAAGGAGGGACAGCAGCCACTAACATACCCAGGGACTTAGATGTGACTGAGGCTGCAGAAATGGACTTGGAAGCCCATGAAGCTTCTCAATGAAACTGGAGCCCAATTCACTACTCAGAGCCTGGGTAGGAATCTCTCTGCATATTGTATTTAAGTAATAGTGGAATTCAGAACTCTACTGAAGATTTGTATTAAACAGAATTTATATTTGAAACCAGTAGTAAAAGTTTACCACTGTAACAAGTGGAATGTGATTTATATAGGGTTTCAGAAGCAGGGAGGCAGTCTACGTTCCTCCTTAGGAGAGGTGCCTCTGGATTCCTTTTTGCCTTAGAGAAGACATCCTGGAGCTAGCACTGGTAGGGGTCTTTGCTGTCCATACCAGTGACTCCTCTAGGGCTTCTGAGGATAGCTGGCAAAGCCCAGCTGTGGTTGGGACAGCCCTAGGTATCACAGTTTCTGGGGAGCATGTGTTATTGGAAGAATCTCAGACTACAGCTCAACCAGCACTTTAAGCTGGTGTAACCCTGCACTGCTGCAGGACTCCATGCACTTTTCCCTTTCCTCTGGCTACTTGCTCCTGTTTCCCCTCTCACACCTCCTCCCTTCTGCTGGGACAACCCTAATAGTGAAATGGGTCAGAAAACTGACTGGCACTTAACACCGGAAAAGAAAATGTTTGCTTTTCAGCTGGATCTGTTCTGGTTGGATAGTTTATCAAGTGGCTGAACTGATGCTTGTGCTGGTGCAAATGAAGGAACAGCACAGGGACTGCAGGTAGCAGCAGAGCAAAGGGAGGATTATTGCTTATGCTGGCTTGAGGTATTCACTGAATTCAGCCTGAGGGTGAAGCTGGACAAGAGGCTGAACTGACAAGTTTGTAACTTGCAACAAGGGAAGTCTTGCGTCTCCTCCTTTCCTTTCCCCTCCACCTCTACACTGCTGTTCACGACAGCACAGTCCCAATCCCTGCTTTATGCTGGCACTGGCATCCATTAGGAACCTCACAGAAGGGATTCAGCTCACCATCCTACCAAAAAACCCTCCACTTTTTCCTAAGTTGGTTTTCTGACATCGAAGGAGTGGAACCGGCTTATTGAAGGGTCTGGTTAACTGCTGCCAGATTTGGTGGAGAGGGTTTGGAGAAGTATTCAGCCAGGGAGAAGAACAGTGGGAATAGGGAGGGCGTGCAAGCCACCCCCTTCTGCTGGTGTTGAGCTGTGAGCCTGATTCCAGACAGCTTGTGTACTTTCACCCTTCGGACTTCAGGATTTGGCTCAAGCTATTCCTACTTCACTGGGAACATTACATTAGTAAGGACAGAAGCTGCTCTAAAGTCTTGATCTTCCCAAGTAGTGAGTATTTGCACCTATTATACCTTGAGTATTTTCACCTTTTATAGCTTGAGCTCTTAAATATGTGCTTAAACTAGAGTATGAGTTCAGTTAAATTCGAGGATAAAGTATCTTGTTGAGGTGTTTCTTTCTTTAATTACAAGTTTTATACCTCTACTTTAAAACAACTTTAACATAGTCTGAAATGTTCATTTACATGGCAAAAGATATAGAAACAGTCAACATCTGTTGTGTTTCATTTGAAAACTAAGGCAGTGCTGAACCTGAGGGGTAAGAGATTTTGTGGTGTTGCACTTCAGACATGAATTTCCTACGTAATTTTACAGATGCTTACCCTCACTTGCTTCTGATGTCTTATGTATAAAACAGAGAACATGAAGCAGAAAGGTGAGTCATCAAGATATGGCTGTATATACACTGCTGCCTGGTTCTCCAACCACAGGTAATAGATAAAAGTGCTATTATTTACATCAATCTGCTTGCAATTACATATAGTCTGCTTGTGAAGCTTAGCTAATGTGAGTATAAAGAACCTTAGGTGCACTTTTTGTTCACTTTTTCTTTTAAGACATGACAAAGGATTACAGGATTACAGGCCTGACTATAAAAGATGAAGCTTTTAAAGTATTTGTTTAATAAGCTTTCCTCAGTAGACATTTGTTTCACTCTTTTGTGAGGAAAAAAAGAATAAAATAATAACTTTAGCCTCTTAAAATCCATTACTGACAACACAACTGAAATGTTCCAGATACAGACACTGCCAGGTAAAGACATAATATTCATCCATTCAGGAGAGACTGTGGGGGAGGAAAAGGGATATTTTTTTTGTTGGCAGTTTCCTTCACAGCTTTGAAAGTTGTGCTTTGTTATTTTTTTTATTCCTGGCTATGTTGAGAACATGGGAGAAAAATCTGTGAAGCTTCAAGTTACAAGAATCAGAGACAATTTACAACCATTTAGGGTCAAGGCCGTAAATACAAATCTTGGCAAAGTTAGATATAAGTGAGAAGGAGGTTCTTTTGGAACCCATGGGTCACAGGGAAAAAGGAATTTTTACAATCCTTGCTTCTCCCTGTTTAAGAGGAAGATATAGCTAAATATAACCTGACCATTACAAATATATTTTTTTAAATGGCCACTGATTCTGCTTGCCTATTGCAAAAAAAAATTGTATTTTTTTCCTTCATTTATGCATAGTCTAATCGTAGATGCTCCCATGACACATTGAGGTATTTCATTCTTTAAAGAACCTTACTAAGAACTTGTATCACGGTCATACTTTTGGTAGCACTTTCTCTAGGTTACCCATAGCTTCCAAAATCTCAGAAATGCCAGTCACTAGTCCTAAATTTGAAAAAAGACATGAAGAACTCTAAAATTTCTACAGATATACTATCTGGTGTTTTGAGGTCAGGAAAATTCTGTTTTGCATTGTAACAGGTTTTAAAACAAATTGCAAAATATAATAGATATATAAATGAGACTTACCACGACTATATATCGAGGCCTAAACTGGATAGTTCCAAACAAACCCAAAATGACAACTATTATTTGTAGGAAATTGCCGAGGATAGGAGCCCATTGGAAACCAAGGAAGTCAAAGATCTGTCTCTCTAATGCTGCCAGCTGTAAGAAAACACAGAAAAAGACCATCCTTTTTAATTATGGGTGAAAGAGAAAGCTTGACATTTTGTTATTCGCACCAGGTTTCACCAAGCAGAAGTACAGCAAAATTCTGAAACTATGGTTCCTGGGTGTAACCTTTGTCAGTGTTTCAGTACACTGGTATCTGAAGACAGGTACTAGTCAGCATACAGTTCTCCTAATGAAAAAACACTTGGAAAAACTTTAAGAAAATGCTTGTAAAACCCTCATATAACATAAAACTACTTCTGTAAACCAAACACAGACAAGTTTTATTCCATTCTCGAATGCTGTAAACTCTAAGGCTTGACAATATTTATTTAAATACAAAATTTGTCCTTGAAGGAGCTCACCTAGATCGAGCAAAGCCATGTAAACCTTGCTATTGTTAATGAAGTATCATCATGCTCCCTCCCTTCCCCATGTCTTTGTTTTCTTAGATTTAATCTCAACTAGACTTGACTGCAAGTTCCTCAGTGCATTCCTAAGGAGAGAGATTTTGGCCAAAAAGGGCAGAGCAGGCTCAGAGGAGTCTCAGATGTAGCTGTTGGGTAAGTTCCCTAATCAAGGAATTAAGGAAGACTGCTGGGACCTCCTCGCTACCTGAGGCATGGAGGTAGGCTCATGGACTGAAAGGCTGTAGAAAATGTTGGAAGATGTTGGTGTAAGCTGCTTCAAAACCATCAGACAAATGAGCTATCTGCACTCTGCCAAAAGCTGCTATGTTGCTTTGATCAAGTACAATCAGAAAGAGATGGTGGCAACTTAATGGCTCTCTTCCCACTGTCCTCATGGTATTTTGGGGGTGGATTTAGTTGGGTGTGGAAATGGAGGAAGCTAAGAAGCATCAACCTTCATCCTTGCATCAGCATGTGGTCCTTACATAGTTCTGCATTCGTGGATGTTAAGCCAAATTAAAAAAAAAAAAAGAAAAAAAAAAGAAGAAAAAAAGCCAGATTAAAATTCCTCTGCAAACACATTCCTGTCTATTTTTCTAAAGATACTAAAAACAGCTTTCTCAGCAGCACACTTGTTGAATTTTAAACTTGGTTCTATATTTTCCCAGCCATAGCAAGACGTTTTTGAGCATCTAAACAGAATCCTACTGAGAAACAACTGAGTTTCTGTGCTTGCCACAATTTATTACACATCTACTTCATTTTACTACATTGTTACAAACCCTAAAATTTACTGAAATATGCACTTAAAATATTTATAACTGAGACAGATGGAGTAAGCATGGCCCTATGAATACCAACAAAAGTATTATCATATGTGGGTATTTCATATAAAACATTTCATTTTACTCATAACGGCCAGATTCAATCCTGACCTACAAGACGGGGTGAGGTGTTACTGAGAGCAGAATCTATCTTCTCTGTACAGAAATCATTCCTTACACCGGTCATGAAAAATGCATTCTCTACGCTGAGGTTAATAAATACGATAAATCCAAACAATTACATGAACAAAGGTTGAATCATCAACTTGGTGCAGCTCTTCTGCAGTCAGTGAAGTTACATTGACTTTTATCAGCTAAACATCTGGCCCAGTAGATAGCAATGAAAAATTATCACACATTAGACAATGTTAAAATACAATCCTCTTAGACATGTAAGATATTCTTATCTTAACAGAAGTTATCTTATTCTTTTCATGCTGTAGGTAAGGGAGAATCCCCTGTGTTAACAGGCTTGGTACTCAGCTCAGACCTAAACTGGACCAGACACAAAGTTTGCCTTCACATGTACCTTCTTGATATCTGGCAAGCAAGCTCTGAGCATGTCTAGCAGGACTGGGCTCCCACAAAATAGCACAATGACCACAAGTACCTTCCCAAAGATGGCTGCAGAAATGTGTATATGCACCATAGGTAGACATAAACATATACAAAAATAATTAGTCCTTTTATGGACTATGGTGGTAAAGGCACCCACCACAAACACAGAAAAATAGGGTTCAGTTTCCTCTCCTGCTGCCTATCGAGGTATCCATTCCTGTCCTCCCACCTCATATCCATTAGGACACCAAGGGAGAGAGCTTCTCCTTGCAGCTGTGAAGTCATCCAAAAAATAAAAAATTGTATTTAGTGAGTCAAAAAGAGAGCACGAGCAGAAACATGAGTTTGCAGCTGACTGCTTATGGTACTTATCCAGGATTGGGAGAGTTGCTTGTATTTCTTGTCTACAGGGCTCTTTCTTTATTTTTATGTACAGTGACAGCACGTAAACCACTGATGGAGTCCTGAGAGCAGGACACCAAACACACAGCACCATTCCTTCCCCACTAACAAGTTCTTTCACCATCAGGCGATGCAGTGAGACTTTTCTGTGCAACTAAATCCCATTTATTTTGCTCGTCACCAACACAGAGTAATTTGTCTCATCCCTAAATCCCACAGAATATATTAGCGAGACGAAAAAGATCTAAAGAAAGGAAAGAGGTAGGAGACATCTATCCTGCTCAAATTACTACTCTCTTCTAAATTATAAAACCTTCTTATCAACAGTGCAGATAGAAGTTAAAGAACTAATCATTAATTATAATGGCAAAAGAAACATATTAACTTGTTGTTTCTTTATACCATGAGCAATATACACTAAACAGAGTATATAGCACATAAGTGCTGCTGCTCTTGTATCTAGTATTTCACCCAACAGAATCCCCAAACAGAGGGGAAGGACACAGACTTTTTAGCTCTGTGCAAATGAATGAAAGCAGTCCGTAATCTGGTCTGTGATTCAGGTAATTAAACCACTACACAGAAATCAACAGAACAAAGGGAGAGAAACAGGTAGCTGTGCACAATTATGGACTGTTTTTATACAGATGTGAAGAGTCAGTACTGTTTGCACAAACGCAAAATCTCGGTAGCCACAAGTGGCCACCAGACTAACCTATGCCACGTGGTGCAGGCAGAAGGGGGCAGACACTGCGACAGATAGTTTCACTTGGATATGTGTGTGTGAGTGCTTTGAAATATTTCACCAAAAACATTTTGATGATAAAGAGGCTATTTTCCTGAACAAGAAATTTTCCCAAGAGAACTTCTGCTTTCATCACCATTTCCAGATTCTTCTGAAAACAACCAAAAAACCTCAACCCTGAAAGCAAGGCAGAGGTTCCCAAAATTAGCTGGCTCAACTTCTTCTATTGCTAGAACACAGATATCAACTTAGTAGGGCAGAGGAGCTTGAGGCTGGAGAAATGGTGTATGCTCCATGGGACTGGGGTCCTCTGAGGGTTTACTGTCACACCACTTTCCTAACAAGCACGTGCTGGATGAGGCTGCCACCTCCACCACTCATAACAACTAAGCCAACAAAGTTTGGGAGTGTTCATCATAAGTTGTTGTTTGATACTGTTATTTTATGATTAGCATAAAAGTGGAATAGAAACCCAAACCTTTCTTGCAAACGAAAGAGGAAGATTTCAGTTTTGGCAAATTAAATACTGGGGGGCTGTTTTTAGTGAAACCTGTGTCCAGTTGTGTGAAAAATTTTCATGAGAACTTACAAAAATCTATCAAAGTTGATAGAAAAAAACATTTTCTTATCATAGCAACACTTGGAAAAGGAGACGTAATATTTCCTGTTACTGCTGGCAAGGGAGCACTTTGTTATTTAGTCATCATCAGCACCGACAATCTTGTGATGTAAAGTGCACAACTCAGGAGACAAGGACTAGTAGCAAAATGCTCTAGTGGGACTGTATCAGACAGCTTAATAAAGATGTGCCACATTTGTCTTGTTCTTTTACCTCTTCGTGTCACTAAGTCTATCAGACATTCCCCATGCCCCTCTTTCTGCAGAGTGCAAGGAGAAGGTCCTCAGCTGCATGACTGGGCTGCGTTAAAGTCCCACAGGCTGAACTTTCTCTTCTGGCCATGCCCAAGCCCTCTTGTGTTAAGAGCAGAAAAAAGTTCAGGTGAGATAATCTGTTTGAATTTTGAGCTTATCCACCTCGATCGATCAACCAAATGCGCAGTCCATTTGGAACATCCCGACAGAAGAAATACGGCAGCTGTAGCCTTAATGCCCTGTATACTGCATATGGTGAAGGAGAAACAAAATAAAAGGTGAGGCAGCAATCAGCAGTGCTGCTTAGGATCTACAGAAAGAAATCACCAAGACGGTCCCAGTCAATAGAGAGATCAAACAACATTTTTGAGAGCAGACTTCAACAAATGCCCCCTATGGTGTAAACCCCTCCTCTAAATTCTCAGGTCCTATTATACTTCAAAATACATAACAGAAGCTGTCTGCGTGATGAGACATCACAGCAGAGTTACAAAGTCAATTTTTCAAAATGAGTGTAAAAACTCAATTCTTTCTTTTGTCAGAAACCTCATGGATAACAGTCAGTTTCATATTTTAATGGAAAAGCTTTTGTAAACAACACATTAGTTTGAGATGAATAAATAGATCTACATCCACAATAGAAGTCATAACTGGATCAAGAAAAAGAGGTTTAATATGTAACAGATCATTTTAGACAAGACCTAGAAGTGGCTTGACATAAATATAAAAACATAAAATTGCTTAATATAAAAGTTAAAAGTTGATGATATATAGAAATATATGCACATTTGATACCTTATAAATTGCTGAGTTTATAAAATTGGCAAAGTATAATCTACTCTGCATTTTATATTAATAAGCTGCTTCAATTTGTCATGTAAGACAATCCCTAGAAATTATAATAACCAGAAAAGCATCCATTCTATATCTAACAGACTTGTCCTCAAGAAATCTAACAGCAATCATAAATTTAGAAACTTAATAACTTCAAATTACATAGTTTTGAAATAAAGTCAATTTAAAAGCCAGCAAAAACCCCTACAAGTTATTATGACTTCCCAAATGGACATTGTTTTCCCAGCTTTCAAAAATGAAAATAGCGTACAGAAAATGGAGAATCCAAAAATTATAGTCCACAGTATTCCTATTCTAAGTTCAAGTCAGGAATTATGTGAAATATTTGAATTATGCATGTAAGACTGAGTTGGCTGATGCTGTTAATAATTATCACAGGAGAAGTGCCAAGGCACAGCTCATCACCCATACTAACTACTGCTCCTAAGGATAAAGACATTTTCTCTCCAAAACACTCTCCTTCATCTTATGGCCATAAATTTAACTTGTGTCTTCAGCTTCAGAAAGAGTTTCCTGGAGATGAGGAATCTTTAAGGACTATTGCTCATTTTATCATTACCACTAGTTTCCACATCCAACACACCGCACTGAATTACAGACATTTCAGTCCAGTCTTGTAGATGCAACTGTTAAAAACAGAACTGGTTTCCAAGCCTCCTCCAGGAAACTCTACCTGGAGCTTTAAGTGCCCTGTGTTCTGAAGCCCCAGGACACTTCTGCTGAGCTCAGCAGTGCGCTCACCTTTCCTTACCAACCCACTTTCCATCCTGTCCCATCCCATCCCATCCCATCCCATCCCATCCCATCCCACCTGGAGTACTGCACCCAGCTCTGAAGTCCTCAGCACAGGCAGGACATGGACCTGTTGAAACAGGACCAGAAGAGGGCCACAAAGATGAACAGAAGGCTGGAGCACCTCTCCTGTGAAGACAGGCTGAGAGAGTTGGGGTTGTTCAGCCTGGAAAAGAGAAGGCTCCAGGGAGACCTTAAAGCCCTTTCCAGTCCCTAAAGGGGGCTACAGGAGAGATGGGGAGGGACTCTTAATCAGGCAGTGGAGCCATAGGATGAGGGGGAATGGTTTTAAATTGGAAGAGGGGAGATTTAGATTAGATCTTAGGAAGAAATTGTTTTATGTGAGGGTGGTGAGGCATTGGAACAGGTTGCCCAGAGAAGCTGTGGATGCCCCATCCCTGGAGGGGTTCAAGGCCAGGCTGGATGGGGCTTTGAGCAACCTGGTCTGGTGGGAGATGTCCCTGCCCATGGCAGGGGGGTTGGAACTCGATGATCTTTAAGGTCCCTTACAACCTGAATCATTCTTTGTTTCTATGATTCTATGATCCCATCCCATCCTCTCTCCCTCCTTCCTTCTTTCTTTCTTTCCCTCCCTCCTTCCTTCTTTTTTTCTCAGACTGCTGCACACCCCCAAAAGGCTACACACCAGCACAAGGAAGAGGCAATGCTGAGGCAGGAATGGAGAAGAGGATTGGGGGCTGCTTACACCACCTTGTAGCCGGGGTACTCAGCTGGAATACAGAAGACCTTGGATCAAGGTTATTTTTAACACCAGCCACATTTGACTTAAACCGAGTCTTCACATTCCAGAATTCTTAGGCATGTATTTTCTTTTTCTTGACAGATGTTCCACTGAGAAAACATTTTTGTACAACCCTGGGGCAAATGCAAAATGTTCACATCATTCTTTTATATTTTTTTTGAGAATACATACTTTCTAATTTAAGGGGGAAAGACATCAAAAAGCTACCAAACTAGTCTGGATAAAACCACAGCACTGGAGAGTAAAATACTGACCTACCAAATGCTAAAACCTAACAGGTGAAGCAAGAAAGTTAAAAAAAAATTAATGAAAAATTTGTTACATCAAAGACCAGTAACACATAAAACACTTTTATACAAATCTTATACTCTTGCTGTAAATTCAGAATTTTATTGACAGGCTTGACTTTAGTATGAAGGAAAATAAGATTTAACATGAGGGAAATGTCAGGTTTGTAACAGGGGAGAAATTTAAATTTGCAGTGGAAGGGTGTAGTCAGATGACCGCTCTTGACTGAAGAATGCTATTTAGGAAGTTACTGTCCCTCAGCTGAAAGTTACAGCCTCCTTACCTGTGACTAACCACCTTTCAATAGAGGCTTCATCATCAAAGACAAGTATAGTTTGTGTCACAATGGATTGTTAGAATTTTACTTAAATCACTTCTTTATACCTTCAGTGATGGTTAAAGCAATCATCTGACCACAGAGGAGATTCCCATTAGATTTTTAGTGATCTGAACTCACTTGTCTAGGAGAAATACTGGCCTTCAGGTGATTTTAAGATGGTAATCCCTTATAATATCTCACTAAATACATTTATAAGATTATGTGCCATGAAGGTTATTGAATTTCAGGGAAGGTTCTGAGTAAATCACTAATGTTTATAGAAAGTTCAGTTTCATGGAGCAAAAGAGAAACTGGTAGCTTTCTGACAAGTATTTGTCAGAGGAAAAAAAAGAAAAAACATCCCAATGATCTAATATCAAAAGTTCCTTTGCAGTGTTGGCCAGATAGGTCATCGGCTGTCAGTTGGGTAGCTGCAAGACTGGATAAAATATAATGCAAAAGAAATATATATGCTGAAAGAGCTCAGTAAAGGAGTAGTAGCCAAGGTTAGTGAAGGCCAAAGCACAGAAACAAAGAAAAGAAAGGTGGGTACGAAACAAAAAACATCCTTCTTTTTAAGACAGGCTGTATTGCCTTTCAACAGTGAACATTACTCTTATTCATCAGCTATTCAACTCATATGGAAAATATTCAGAACTAGCTAATGGTCTTTCCACCATTCTTGTAAATGCTTTATTGAATGAGTTCATTGGAGAAGGGTGGTAGTGATAGCACATAATATTGCAGAAGACATCATATTTTGGCAAAAATAATTCAAAGTATTTTTTCGGAGAAAAAAATGCATTACTCATCAATACTTTACGGAAGGTCTTTAATAATTGCTTAAGGAAAAAGTAGTGAGCTGTACATGTTCAATTCTTTTTGAAAGCCAATACACTGTACCAGTGTCTCAGAACCACTGAACTACTGGCAATAGTTGATCCCATCTAAGAATTTAGTGCACAGTATAACAAGGATAGCTAGTAAATTGCAGATCTTAGAAATCTAAAAACGTAATTATAATATGCTGAAAGAGTTCTCTTCCTTAGCTCATAATCTTCACATTTTCACAAATACATATTTTATTTTTTTTATATCACTATTTAACATCATCAGACAGGCACAAAACAAAGGTAATTCATAAATGAAAAATGTTTTCCTAATTATGTGTACTACAAAAGCCTGGCAGCTACACCAAATGATGTGCAGGAAGATTTTAAGTGATGCGTTTGATGTGAAAGTGTGGTGTACTTTAACCAAGCTGAGCCTGAGCCTCCAGTTTTAGCTCAGACAAAACTCCCGTGGAAGTCAAAAGGAGCTGTGACTTCCTTCATCAAGGAAGGATGCAGGACCTGGCTCAGAAACGCAACAGTAAATTATTTTAGACTCTCATCAGAATGGAAGGAAAAGTTTGTTAATATTTATTCTGCAGTGTTGCCTGACTGCAGTGATATAAAAGGTGGCATCAAATAGTCCCACTCTGAGAACACTAAGGGTGCCAGTGTGATATATCCAAGGCTGAGTGCTACATCTGCACCAAACAGACACTATAAAAATGCAGTTACAGTCCATGGGTAGCCACGATAAGGAAGAAGCCAACTATTGAAATAAAACCCCGTAGCGCCAACTCGTTACAGCACAATGATTTAAGATTGAATTTCAACCCTCCAGTGAAGCTGTAACTGATCCCAAAACACTCAAGTCAAGCCCCTTGGCTGGTTGACCTATAGAATCCTGCAAACAGCTGGAATGAACATGCTTATAATGGCATTTAAGAGTCCCTTGGTTGTTTCATTTAAATGCCAGCCCACATACTGCAAAAGACGATGCGAGAGATGGTTATAGGTTAAAGATCTTTAAAGATGTCTGTCTTATTATGAATGATAAAGTCCATGTCAAAAGATACTAGAGGAAAGGGAAAAGCAAATTAAAATTTGTCTTCTGTGTAATTATATCAGGCTACACATGTGGTGGCTTTAATCCAAAATTAAGCTTTTATTTGCCACACCATTATATCCCTTTGTGTATTCAAATCCTAAATTCTCATAATTGTAAGGTGTGTTTTTTTCATTTATTTGTACATTTGAACACATCCAGTAAATCTATGTACCTTTACAGGATTCCTCAATCGCTGCTTAATGGTGGAGTAAAGCACTTAGTAAGTAAGTTACTTACAACTACTAACAGTAGTGAGAAACGAACATGTTTACCACTATTTTAAATTCCCAGGGCATTGTAAGTAAGGCAAGGAGGTAACTGGTGATGTCGATAACAGTGATGATGACAGCCCTAGATCCCTCTTGGATTCTGATGATTATGGTATCCAGCGAAAAAAAAAAAAAAAAAAAAAAGAGAGAAAAAGAAAAAGCTGGGAACACCTGCTGCAGGATCTGTCCCCAACTCATCCCCAGCATGAACAGACAGACTGTGAGTGTGTGAAGGGAGAGAGGCTGAGATGGGCACCCAGACTGCAAGGCATGAGATGAATCAAAATCCCTGTAAAGTAGACAGATAAAACAGCATTTAAAGCCTTTAGTAGATGAATGGCGTGCTCCTTCTGGCCAAAGAACAACCCTCTACTCTTATGAAATACATCAAGGGATCTTTAATGCGCTATAAACCGCTGGAGTTTAATATAGGCTCCAAAAGAAGATAGAAATTAAAGCAGACGGAGCTCTCCTTCCTTGACTAAGGAAGACACATGTTCAGAGCTCACAAGGAGCTGGACAAGTCAAACAGTTCATTGAAGGTCTGAGTTTAACTGAGTCAAATTGTTTGATATGAGCCTTGGCATAAAACATGAAACAGTACTAATTAGCTCATGCCAGGTCTGGTGAAGCATAAGGTTTCCCCCAGGACGGTGCATCTTCTGTTAGGGTGTAGTTCGTGGTTCCAAAAAGGCAGTTTATCTTAAATCACCAACTCTCTTCAGGCAAAACAAAGTATTAAGCCAAGGCAGCAAAGTAATAAAAATCATTGTTGCCTGTTACCCCTAATTTGAGCCACAGCATAGAGGCTATTTCCACAGCAGGGAGGAATTCAGATGTCCGCCTGAATGACTTTTCCTTTCTTTCCCCAGAAAACTTCTCTTAGTGCCTCTCTCGAGCCCCAGCCATGCAAAAATAGAAGAACAAGAGGCTGCATCTGCTTAGATTTGCCAGATGCACAAGGGAAAAACAAGCGGTTTAGCACCAGCTCAGAAGTCTGACAACGTGTCTGATCAATCCCTGCATTGCAGTTCATTCATTTGCTATCTGATACTGAGTTCAAGCATAGTGGAGACAATCATGTATCCTGTGACTTCATCACACATGGGTTTGACAAGAAAACTCTGATATTGGATCATTTCATGTTGCCACCTAAAACAGAGAAAAGTCCTTCCCTGTTTAGAGCACGGCAACAATATCCCTTCACCTCACGAGTTATTTAGTCAAGAAGAAGGGTTGTGGTGAGGACAGAGGATGCAGTCCCTACTTTCACATGCTGAAAAGGCTTTCGGGTTTTCTTTATTTGATGAGAGGAAAAGATATTTAGTGAGTATCAAATTGACCTGAATCTCTTCCATAGTCTCCTTTACTGTTGTCTTCTTTTTCTTCTTTCAGAGCTCTGTCTCATCCCCACAAGCAGCCAGGCCCACCCCCTTGAGGCAAGTTGGGTGAGACTGTTCATGACCTTATAATTGAATAAGTCAATTTACCATGTTGTCCCGGTTTGAAGTAAAACCGAACCAATTTTCTGTTCTGTAACTTTACACCCTAGCTAGGCCTCCTCTAACTCTCTCAAATTAACAGCATATTGTGGAGAAAACTGCTCATTCTCAGAATGATAAAACCAATGTTTGTGCTCCATGCCAAGGGATGGTATGCAGGGAGGCCCTTGCTTATACTTATTGCTGTAACAACCAAGGTCAGCCAGTTTCGTTATTTGCCCCTTAGAGGGTTGGAAACGGAAAAAACGTAGAGAGGTCACATCGGTGGGGAGGAGTGGACAGGAGAGGTGACCCAAACCTGACCAACTGGGGTATTCCATCCCATCTGCCCCATGCTCAGTATAAAAGCTGAGGGATCAAAGGGTCAACCCCCTTCCTGCGATGGCCGACGTCCAGAGAGGACTCTGTCTGTTCATCTGCCTTTGATCCCGATCCGCGTGTTCCTGACTCCAGAGCTGGAAACCAGTTCCCATTCGTCACTGAGTCCAGCCTGGGACTTCCCCAGTGCCTGCCAGTGACGTGACTGTCATCCTGGGAGCTTGATACGGTTTTGTATATATTGTATCTATTTCATTATTTTCTTCTTTATTTTTATTTTAATATTAATTCTTCATTAAAGTAGTTTAGTTCATTCTAAACTTCTGAATCTCCTTATCTCTTTCTCCTCCTCTCTCCTCTTTTGGGGGGGGGGGGGGAAGGGGGGGGGAAGGGCCATCTGTCGGTCCGGTTTTGGTAAATTCAGCCGAAACCACGACACGTGTGTTAGGAAGGTAAACTGAAGTAACTGAACCTAAGGCAGCAACATTTAGAGCAGATGTCCAAGCCCATTATTGAAAAATAACAAATACAAAACTGCTCTTTGTTCATTCTTCTGCATAATCAAGAATACCTAATGTTTCCAGCAGTTCTGCTGTAGCCTGAAATCCTGCAAACTCTCAAAACATAGTGCAGGATCTGGATTGGCATATACCGGCTTGCATCTCTTAATTCCTACAGATCCAGGTTGGATGTGAGCCACCAACGGTTCTATGTGGAATGCCCCTTGCACTAAATCTTTTTTTTTTTTTTCTCTTTTAAGTACCATACTTTAATATCAAACATCTGATCATGCAACCTGGACACATATACAGCATCCCATGAGCATCCTCTTGCCAGCTGCTATCAACAAAAAGTAGGGCAACTGTTTTCTTTTCTGTTTCTAACCTCTTCCACTAAGGGAAAGAAAAGGATAGGACTGAATAGCAGCATGACAAATTATTTTGACCTTGTGTTATTTAAAGTAATTCATCAACAAAGTTTATTGTATGAATATCTTCCAATAGGGGGCTATATTTTACAAAGCTTTCTGCGTTGTGTCTCAAAGCTTTTCCTGCTCCTGTGAAGAAAAGAACAAGAAAATGGAGAGTGGGTACTAAATTCATTGAAATATGAATTATAGGCTTACTGGAGAACTGGGAAGAGAAAGGTACTCTGCTAATGCCCAAATTAGTGTTAGTGGCTGTCATGTTAATCCTGTTACTTTGTTACTTTAAAAAGAAGAATGTTAAAGAGCACTTAAAGTGAATGTAAAAAGCAGAGTTCAATGCAATCTGCCTGTAAAAGTATACTCAGTGTGCCATTTCAACACATTCATAGGGCAGGGAAGTAAAAGGGCATTTATGGCTCTTTCAGACATATAAGAACACTCTGAATAAAAATAATTGGAGGTCCGAGATTATTCTCAAACATGGAAGAACATAACTATAGAATCAGAATCAGAATCAGAATCAGAATCGTAGTGGTTGGAAGGGACCTCAGAGATCATCGAGTCCAACCAACAGTAAAAAAAAAAAAAAAAACAAAAAACAAAAAAAAACAACAACAAAAAAACCACCACAAACAAAACCACCACCCACCACCTGAACACACAACAACAACAACCAAACCAAAAACCATCACCCACCCACACAGCACCCCACCGCAAACCAGTAATCTTGGATACTAGAGCATGCCCTGAAGAACCATGTCTACACGTTTCTTAAATACCTCCAGGGATGGTGACTCCACCACCTCCCTGGGCAGCCCATTCCAATGCCTGATAACCCTTTCAGTAAAGAAATGTTTCCTAATATCCAACCTGAACTTCCCCTGGCGCAACTTGAAGCCATTACCCCTTGTCCTATCATCTGTGACTTGGGAGAAGAGACCGACCCCCGTCTCTCTACAGCCTCCTTTCAGGTACTTGTACAGAACAATAAGGTCTCCCCTCAGTCTCCTCTTCCTCAGACTGAACAACCCCAGCTCCCTCAGCCTCTCCTCATAAGACTTGTGCTCCAGACCCCTCACCAGCTTCGTTGCCCTTCTCTGGACCCGCTCCAGCACCTCAATGTCCCTCTTGTGGTAGGGGGCCCAAAACTGGACACAGTACTCGAGGTGGGGTCTCACCAGTGCCGAGTACAGGGGGACGATCACCTCTCGGTCCCTGCTTGCCACACTGTTCTTGATACAGGCCAGGATGCTGTTAGCCTTCTTAGCCACCTGGGCACACTGCCGGCTCATGTTCAGCCGACAGTCGACCAACACCCCCAGGTCCTTTTCTGCCAGGCAGCTCTCCAGCCACTCTGCCCCCAGCCTATAGCGCTGCCTGGGGTTGTTGTGACTGAAGTGCAGGACCTGGCACTTGGCCTTGTTAAACCTCATCCCGTTGGTCTCGGCCCATCGATCCAGCCTGTCGAGATCTCTCTGCAGAGCCTCTCTACCCTCCAGCAGATCAACACTGCCACCCAGCTTGGTGTCGTCTGCGAACTTACTGAGGGTGCACTCGATCCCCTCGTCCAGATCATTGATAAAGATGTTGAAGAGAATTGGCCCCAGTACCGAGCCCTGCGGGACACCACTCGTGACTGGACGCCAGCTGGATTTAACTCCATTCACCACCACTCTCTGGGTCCGGCCCTCCAGCCAGTTTTTAACCCAGCAGAGGGTATTCCCATCCAAGCCATGGGCAGCCAGTTTCTCCAGGAGGATACTGTGGGAGACTGTATCAAAGGCTGTGCTGAAGTCCAGATAAACAACGTCCACTGCCTTTCCTTCATCCAGCAAGCGGGTCACTTTGTCATAGAAGGAGATCAGGTTTGTCAAGCAGGACCTGCCCCTCGTGAACCCGTACTGGCTGGGCCAGATCGCATGGGTGTCCCTCGTGCGTTGCATGATGGCACCCAGGATGATCTGCTCCATGATCTTCCCAGGCACCGAGGTCAGACTGACAGGCCTGTAGTTCTCTGGATCATCCTTCCGGCCCTTCTTGTGGATGGGCATCACATTTGCCAGACGCCAGTCGGCCGGGACCTCCCCAGTTTGCCAGGACTGCTGGTAAATGATGGAGAGTGGCTCCGCAAGCACTTCTGCCAGTTCCCTCAGTACCCTCGGGTGGATCTCATCTGGTCCCATAGACTTGTTTGCATCTAGGTGTTGGAGCAGGTCCCTCACCACCTCCCTTTGAATTGCAGGGGCTTCACTCTGCTCCCCGCCCCTGCCTGCTAGTTCAGGGGTCTGGATATTTAGGGAACCCCCTATCCTACTACTAAAGACAGAGGCAAAGAAGGCATTTAGGACTTCAGCCTTCTCCTCATCTTTGGTTACTATGTTACCTCCCTTATCCAGTAGAGGATGGAGGTTCTCCCGAGATCTCTTCTTGCTATTGATATAGCAAGACGTCTATAGTTAGACGTGGGTGACAAAATAGCAATATCCCGTTTTAAATCCTGCTCTTTTGCATGTATTTTATGGTCTGGCCACTCTCTTATGGAAATAATACCCCAAATTCCCATTGATTTCTGTGATTTTGTAGCATCCTCACATTGAATGGAGAATGAAATTCTCAAAGTGTGTATATATATGTATAACTGCATGTGTATTTTACTAGAAAGTTGTCAGCAGAACCATGGAACACTATGTACAGTCTGCAGAATGAGGCTTTAAACGTGAAAGTGCCCTGCCATAAGGATAGTACCCCACGCTGAGTGCGGGACCTGCAAAGCCTCTGACTGGTGACACTGGAAAGTGCTGCAAGATTGATTGGGGTAGAGCTACAGGGGACTAAAAGATGTTTTTTGGGTCATCTAAGCCAGTTCCCTGATACCAAAAGCAACTCCACTCTCTTAGTCCTTTTAAGAATTGTTTAGGTTGTATCTAAAGTGGCCTGATCCCACTACGCTTTCTGGAATGCCATTCCAAAATGTTTTCTTTTGAGCAGCAATTATCTCACCTACTTCACCTTGAATTGATCTTTCCTGAACACGCGTGGCCAGAATTGTCCTAGATGTGCAGATGAACTCTCATTTGTTCCTTTTCCAGTGGAAATACCTATTTTCATTTGGTACCAAATAAAGCATCTCAACTTTTGCTTGGCACTATCCGGAAATCCATAGTCCATAAGAGAGAGAGGGATGAACTAGGATCTGAATAAAAAACAAGCATTTAGAAGTACAGATGATACCCTTTAGGGCCATTTTGAAACTAACATAAAGAAGTTTTGCAAAAGTTCTTCGTATGTGATATATTTGGAACTCTTTTGTAAAATACGTGTTCAAATTGTTTAATCTTAATATTTCTAGTCTGATTTTAACAGACCTTAATTCATGTCTCAGTGACTTACTTCCATTTGTCCTGTTATTTCCATTTAATCTCCCAACTTCTGCTTTTTCTACCTTGAATGACCTCTCTTTGACAAACAACACTGATTTAGCAGCTGGCCTGTAGTGTTTTGAAAAAGTTTATCTAGCCTGGTCCCTGTAAACTACAGATACAGCAATTATCTTCCTTTTCCTTCACAATTCCCGCTGCTCCCCACTAGCCCCAATGCTGGTATTTCAGTATACACTACAAAAAGAAGCTATCATCTAGTGATATTCAGGGGAGCTCTTCATTTATCTCAGCAGTGTTCTCTCTATTTATCCCATCAGTCAAACCTTCTCCAGCAGCTCTTTTGTCCATTCCTAAGCTCAGCCAGCAAACAGACATACCCAAACTTGTCAATTGTCTCTCAAAAGGCTGGGAACAGAAAAAGCAAGTTCAGGAAAGCAGGGGGGCTACCAGAGTGTTGCGAAATACACTAATGGTGTTCAAAGGCTAGAGGTAATTATCTCTAATTATCTAGAGATGCTCAGCAAGACTACACAGACAAATGGGAAGAGAGAGACTGGTCTGAAGCCATGCAATATAATAGATTCCCATGGTAAAAGATTTCTCCTTTGGATTTCAGGGTACTGATCCTAAGGGTTTGCAAAATTCCCGAAATATTTGTCACTGTGTCATCAAAAGGAGGTGTTTGTGTTAGCCCTATATAAGTAACTTTCCTATACAACTGAGGTAAGAATGCAACAGCTTTAATCAGTTGTAGAACACCCTCTTCTGCTGCGCTTTTCTGAGCTGGAGCACAATGATGTCTCTCCAGATTATTTGCATTGCAAAGGCTGTTTATGGATAACAAAAATACCAGAGCCAGTGTGCTGTGTAAGAGACCTCACAATCTGTTTCAGACATAATCCTTACTGTAACAGATGCTGAGCAAATACCTCCCGGCTGTCATCTGAAACTGTACAAACTGCCCCACGGGAAACACAAAGAGACTGGGTGGTTTTACAGAAGACCAATGTTAAAGTCATTGCATAGGTCCTACTTGAGTGTTAGTGGAGCAAAAATATTTCATGGAATGCTTAAGGTTGGAAGGGACCTTTGGTAGTCATCTGGTCCAACCTCCCTGCTCAAGCGGGGCCACCCAGAGCAGTTTCCCCAGGACCACGTCTAGATGACCTTTGAATATCTCCAAGGATGGAAAATCCACAAGCTCTCTGGGCAACCTGTGCCAGTGCTCGGTCACCCTCACAGTAAAAGTGTTTCCTTTTTCAGTGCCTTTAGCATATGAATTCTAGTGCATTCAGCAGATGTGCTATGACAGTATCCTTGGAAAAGGGGTAAATTTGTGCAAATACAAGAAACTCCAAGGCATGTTTCTGTCTTCAAAACACGCTATTTTTATTGCTGTGGCAGACCTGATAGGACTAAATCATGATCAAATTTATAAACTTGAGCAAGTTAGCATTTCGTAAGGAGGACAAAAGGAAACAGTAACAAATAAGAAGCTAAGACAGGTTTAGAGCAACGGCCCTGGCAAAACTGAGGGCAATCATGCCAGCAGCAGAATCTGAAACCCTCATTTTCAGCTGTAATCCAAATGAAGTTGATGGAGTTGTTCAGGAACATATGATCTACAGGACGACATAAAGGAACGGTAAGTGTGCTAACGGGTAGGACTGCCCAAATTCACCCTCAGCTCTATGAGATAAAGGAAGATTTTTGTAATGCAACTGGAGCCTCACAGCACTATGCAATTTCCTCTACAAAATCATGATGTTAACTTAAGCGAAATGCATGTCAGATGAATCAGAATCTCATTAGAAATACTTGCAGTGAAGAAAAATGTAAGATCAACCAATGAATTGATCAGTCAATTAAAAATAAGATAAGGACTGAGAAGTGTACCTCACGTATCTGTAGAGGAAGACAGCATTGCTGCCTGAATGGATGAATAAAATTACACTTGGGAAAAGCAGATGCTACTAGAAATCTCTAGCATTTGCTAGACCAGAGTTATTGGGACTACAGGCCACGGTGGGACTTTTGGATGATATCATCTAGAGATATTTATTATGCAGCTATTGAAGTTCATACTAATGACAGCACATGCAGTTGAAACACTGCAATGCCCCTTGTCTCCTCTATGAACAGGGCACTAAACATGCCTTAGAACATTTACTTTGCCTAGTTTTATGCAAAAAACACAAATCACATGCACGTAGTTTATAGTGCTAGAAAATATTCTCACCTGCCCAACAAGAGTAAGGCTAGAGAGAATATCTCTATCAAATTTAACTTTACTAAATTCTATGTACTTCAAGGCTTTCAAGAAGTTGTACTATTTATAAGATGGCAGATTTTTGTCATTGTGGCACAATAATCTCTTTCCCAGTAGAAGCACAGTTGTGGTCTTGAAATTTCAGTATTACGACTTGATTTTTTGATTCAGAAAAAAAAGGAATGAATCAGAAGATTTCAAATTCTTAATTGATCACAAATACTACCAACAGTGAGAAAATGCAATGAGCAAAATTGTGACTATCAGATAGGTACGTTTCATCTTTAGTATAGCATTTGTCTGAAGGTCTTACTGATGTGAAAGTCACATTTAAAAGTTAGTGAAAGGAATCTTTGAAAAGACCGAGCGCATAAGTATGTTACTTGCCTGCCTTTCTTACTCACATTTTATCTACCAAAATAGCTGGATTAGTACAAAATGTGAAGGGAAGCCTTTAAACTTGGGAAAAAAACCCTGCTGCAGACCTTCTGCCTCATTTAATTTTACTGTGCGAGTTCAGAAAGGGAAGACCATGGAGAGAAAATATAAAGCTGGGTATCATGGTGAATACCAGTAACCACATTAGGCGGTCACCCGCTTATATATCCAGTGGGTTTCAGTCACTGTAGGCTTATTTATTCCAGCTTCATCTCCCTGGCGAGAGACACCTGGCTTTCAGCAGGGCTAACCAATCAGTCTGTGACAGGGAGCTTTCAGACCCCAGGGAAGGCGTGCTGTAATCTCGCTGCTTATCACCGCTGGAATAGGCATAAAAACAAGGCGAGCCTGCCTTATCTGATGCCATGGCAAGAAATGATAAACATTCATTATCTTGCAGGAGCTCCTGAAAATCCGTTGTCAGAAGAGAAACCTCTTTAATCCAGTGATTCAGCAGATGGGAGTAATATGGAGGCAGCTGACACAATGAAAACCTGCCGTATTTCCCCATGTGAGGCATACCCCCCATATCTCTGTTCTCTCACATCCTTTGTAACTTCAGAGTTGGAGAGGCTGCAAACATGTTTATTCCTGCTTCCACCTGAGCTGTCACATCTCTTGTTTCATCTTGCCGTAATGCCCTCTTTGGGCACTCACACATCTCCTCTGGGACATGCTGCCCACTAAATCCACAGGTCTTCCTTTTACTTCTTTGGGACCAACGTATCTCTTGTGTGCCTCTAACACATTCTTCTGTAAACTCTTTATGACAATGATTGTTGCATTTTTTTTTATCACCTGGGGTATATCCCACCATCTGGTGTACTCTCTATTTCTAATGGATTCCTAGAGTTTGAGGTGAACCATGTACACCTTAAGCCCTTGGTGGCGTTATGTTTGTCCACGCATTTGGATTCCAAAAATGCACAGCACATATATCATGTAAGTTATATTTTGCTATTTAATGCTCAACAAGGTGACAAACAGGTTATTTATTCAGAAATATGCCGCAACATGGACACTTTCACCATTAAATTTATACCTTACAGACCTTTTATTCCTGGCCTAAATTAAGGGTTGATGTCCACCTGTTCTGCTCGAGGGCTACAAATAGCTATGATGAATTTTAATTACTTGGCTCTACTTTCACTGAAGAACCACAGTAAACCATAGGACGCAGGAAAGATGCAGCTTATATTGGGTTCTGTGCCCTTTGCACTCTGCCCCCTCTCCGTTCCCTATTCCCTACAGGAGAAATGCAGGGAACAAGAAGCAGTTTCATGCTCAAGAGTCGGCTGCATAGTGTGCTAGGAAGGAATAAAATATTTCTTACTGTAATTCTTTGGTAAAACTAGTTAAACAATAATCTATTTTGATTTTAAAAGGGGATTGTATTAACACCATCTTTTCATAAATTTTCTGACTGTCAAAACCCCCCATAAGTCCCTGTGTGTTTCTTGCACCCTTTCCCTAAAAATCTGAGCACTGTTACAGATGGGAAAGTGAATTACCAAAGTACTTGCTCTGATCCAGTATGGCCATTCTTATGTTCTTGAATGTTCTTGAGTTCCTGGGAGTAATTTATTGCAATCTACTGCTACTTCCAAGCCTATTGCAACTCAGTGAGATGAATAAAATATCAACTTTTATCTCTGTCTTATGACCACTTACAAAATACAGTGAGAGGCTGTTATCACTACATTCATTCTCTACTGTAAAGTCATCATATTTCCTTCATTATAATGTATTCTTCTACAAAAGTAAAAAAAAATGCTATTCCAATTGAAATACCTTTTATATTCAGATGAAGACCTGGAAGCACGCAAAATATTTATCCAGAAAATATGTAACTTTCCCTAGACTAAAACGACAAAGACAGAATCCAAATTCACTTTCTCAAATGCAATCCAACTTTCTCGTGGATTACTTGCTCATGGTATCTGACTTCCAGACTCTTAAAAATACCATGCACACGAGTGCCCCCAGGAGGCTTTTCATTTTCAATCACTTCCACACACACTCGTTCCCAACCTCCATCTTTCCCCTACCACTGGTAGATGATAAATACATACAACCTTTTTTTTTTTTTTATGCTGTAAAAAGAGGATTATTTTTTTTTTTTTCCTTGAGGATCTGCAACACAGCTTTCACCTTTTATTTCAAGATTATTCCAGACTCTTGGAAGAGAAGAAAACTGCCCATGACTAGAGCAGCTATGCCTTTGCACCAGAGGCACACCACAGGGAGCCCAGAGGAGCCTGCTGGGCTTCTTTCCCTTCTCTATTTGGTAGTATGGAAGTACTCCGCATTTTAGTTCAATTGGCACTTGCAGGGCCTTTTACTAGGCTTCCTATTTTTTAATTCTAAGTTTCTAACATAACATACATAATATAGATTAATAAAACTATTAGCTATATTGCTTATTCTACAATGAACACCTGCTTAACCCGGTAAGATACTCGTCTTCTTTCTATTTTTCTCCATAGCCAAGACAAATTAATTTCTTAAGGTGAAGAATGGGTAGGAATAATCGAACAGGGATAATGTACAAGATATGCATGTCCTCAGGTATACCTTTAATCTTATCTCCATTTTGACTCTCTAATCATCCAAGTTATGGTACATCTTCTCAAAACTTAAATTCAAGATCCTACTTCTGAATTCACAGTATACACCCTAAAGTGCCTTATGGTCTAAAAAATGTGCTTGTTCTGATAAGCTCTTTGTATTACCAACATAAAAGAATTGAATTCAGAACCATAAAAATTTCTCCAGGCTCATCTGTGAATTAAAGCTGCCACTTTGTATTGAAAGCCTGGAGATGCTACAAGGCTTCGGGAACACACAAGGAAATATCACTTTTCTATCTTATTTTTCTCTTCACATGTCATATTTCTGCCTTATTTTAAGCATTTCTCTCCAAATAAAGATCTTCCAGTTTGTTTTTAGTGAGGATTTATTTCTGTTACACAAACACAGGATTACACCACAAAGCCAAGATTTCAATCAAAAGTCAATGAAAAATGCTGAGTCTCTCTACTGGGAACACTAAATCATGAGTGTGATCTTTTACTGTTTGCAGAGTTTATGTAACTAGATTATGCTGTTGCATTACACTTTTATCCACCTTTGGTATTAATTTCCTTTTTTCCATGGTTTTAGAAGTTACCATGTTGCATTCCCCATCCAAAGTTTGTAAGAGGGCTTACAGAGAATATAAGCCAGTGAAATAGGAATATATCATTTACCAGAAAATGTTTCGCTAAAGTCATTCAATCAAGTCTTTGGAAGAGCTGGAAGCAGAACACAGTTCTTTGATTTCTATATCTTAAGTGTTCCCTTACGATATATCCCAAAGTATTCAAACTTTTTTTTTTTTTTTTTTTTTGTGATTAAGGAATAGTCTTGTGGTCAAAACAAAGGAGACACAACAGTATGCTGCACTTCTCCCTGTAAAGCTGTGCATGATCTCTTTGAGAAGGTTGGCATTGGACACGCAGGCAAGTCATGTATGTCCATGCAAATATCCAAATTTATATATATATTTGTAATTTCTCCAGTGTCCCTAACTCTTTGGATACATAAGCAATTGTATAGAACACATTCGGAAAGTCTGGCCCATTCACACACACAGTCTATATAGATTCAAAATTGTTCCCTTTTCCAAACAATGGAAACACTGCAAATGGTATGAGTGAAAAAAAAAAAAATCATACTACTATAATAATAGGGAAGTAATTTAACCCAAAAGCTGTTCCCGCAGGAAAACTACTAGGTTCAGTGGAGCTTGTGCACATGTGAGGAGGGCAGGGTCATGTCTGACATCCTCCCGGGAGCACCAGCACCTGCAGGATCACCCAGACTAATCTTCACTGTCCCCACACCAGCACTGAATTGAGTCATCAGCTGTGAGGTCCTTATTCCAGGGGGAAGAACTGGCATGTGGCTTCTCATCTCCACCAAGCACTGGGACAAACTAACCTACGGCAGCCAGTATTCCTCCGAATCCAGATCTGCAGCACCAGGATAAGGTGCAGGAGGTGGAGAGCAGATGTTCAGGGAGCCCTTTCTGACCACAGCTACTTGCAGCTCCAGGCAGTTTCTTACCCCTGAAGACAGCTCTGCTGGCAGGGTTGTTTGGCCCTGTACAACACGGTTATTGCAAAGACTGAAATCTTACATCAAATACAACTCCCTAGGAACCTGCTAATTGCATTTCTTCAGTGTATTTTCTTCTTGTGTGTTTGTTTGCATTTCACCTCTACCAGCTTTCAGAAACATGGTAAAATTGGTTATCGACTCATATTTGGTAAAGCATAACATTGCTTCACTAAGAATTAAACTCTTGAATTTGAAATAAAACAATATTTTGAAATCAAGAAGGTTTATATACTATCTGTCTTCCAAAAGAAAATATTATCTTTCAGTGATTATACGAGGGTGCAGCATTAACACAGTAGTAATAGTTCTTTTCAAAGAACTTAATGTATTAGTTCTTTTCCAAGAATTTAACTATCCACTTTGATGTGAGGAAATATTTACTTAAATTGGAAGGTCTGATTCTTCAGACCCAATGAGAACTTGACATAAGGCAGTTACTCAAAACTACCACATAAACTTTTCCCCAAAGATGTTTTCTTTGACGGACCAAAAGCACTGCAACTAGCCTCATGTTACAAGATAAAGTCCATCTTGGCCAAAAGCATGCCAGACATAATGTTGGAGTTCTTTTCCAAAGATACATGTTTAACCCGTTTTAAAAGCTACTGCACTAAAGCTTTTGTTTTCCTAGAAGATATGAAAATGTATCAGCTCAGATCCAGGCTATTTTTAAAAATAGACCCCAAAATAATAGAACAATCCTGATACAATACTTATAGGATTCTAAATAATTTGGGGGGTTCATGGCTTTTGGGAGACAAGAACACTAGAATCTCAATATTAATCTTCAGCATTTCAGTATTTATCTACCAGCAACCTGGTCTAGTGGGAGATGTCCCTGCCCATGGTAGGGTGTTGGAACTAGACGATCTTTAAGGTCCCTTCCAATGTAAATCATTCTATGACTCTACTATTTACCACTTCCCTACCATTTCATCCCTGCAAATCTTATAAATTATGATTCTAGGTTTTCTGTTGGTCATTATTGAAATGTTTAGCAGCACAGGGCCCAAAGCACCTATACAACCATTAGGAATATAGGCTTTAAACATAATATTCTTAAACAGAAATCCCTGAGGAAATGGTTATATTTTGAGAACCAGACAATGTATTTTTAGTGTATTTAAGGTATGCCATAAAATTTTCATAGCACTTTAATTTCTTGATTGAAATTTCTTAAGGTGCCCAGTTAAGCACATTACTAAGCACAGAATATAGTAGTAAATAATTTACTTATGATTCCTTTTAAATTATTACATAACATCAGCTCTCTTCTGGAACTACTTTGGTGTTCCAAAATATGGCGAAAACAAAGATCTAATCCTGAGAGAATGCCTCACCTAATTCTTTCAAAACTTCTGGATGCAGGATAAGGGACACACTCTTCAAAACGTCTATCCTTTTAATATTTAGTGCTAGAGATCTTCTCAGATTGTCACAGGATCAAAAAATGTTTTGTCATCATTATCTTTTCAAACACCTCTATCATTTACTTCTTTGGATTTGTTTTCCCAAAGATGGACAAGAAAAACTGAGTTATCATTTCTGTCATTTCTACATTTTCAAGCAACTTGACTATTCTATCACTGTTCCAGGGGCCCACACCATTGTTAATATCCTTTTTACTCCAAACACATTAATAACACACTTATTTCCATGCCCTATTTCCATTGCCACAGTTTTCTTCCTTGCACTCTTATGATGATTTTAGCAATTTTCTGACAGCTCTACCTTCAGACATATATTGCTACATACTGGAATAGATATTGATCTTTTCCTGATGTACTTTCTTTTTCCTTTCTAGTATGTACATTTAAATGCTAACATTGGTTTCATTAGATTTAATATTTTCTGTGTTAACCTAAAGCTAAGTGGCTTGTTTCTTGTAACTGATCTTCATTTCTTGAGTTCTAAGGGAAAGTAAAGGGAAGACAAATTCTTTTCCAAGGCCCAAGATGTACATTCTGTGTTTTGCCCAAATCCCAGCAAGTTGTACAATGTGACCACTGTATAGCTATTATTTTTTTCTATATGTTGTACATTTATTAAAAAAAGAATGTGAAATTGAAAATGTTCAGCCATTTCTAGGCACAGTGTCTTGTTCATTGTAGCATATCATAAATTTAGTTCTCTAGACCTTTTCACAGAAATGACAAATACTTGTAGAATTGTTAAAAACTATTATGCTCTACGGTTCCATAAAATAGCCCCAATAGCAATCTAGTAGAGCATGACAAAGCTACTGTGCTTTGATCTTTCCTCATTATTATCCTGCTGCATCTTTTGAGCTAAGTAAAATAAAGTGAAGATGTACTGGGGAAAAAGCTCCCCTTTATATACAGCTGTTGCTTCCTCTTTGCTTTTCCTTTATTTCCATATTAATAGAATGGCTACATCAAGTTACCAATCAATAATCAATTGTAAACCAGGCTTTTGGTTGATGCAAACTCCTTTATGCGAGCAATAATTCTGGTCTTATATTTTATTGCGGTCCTCATGACATACCCCCAGGGGAACTACAACTACTACAAAATCTCTGCTGAGTATATGAGTACGTGTCTGCAGAAAAGGGCAGACAGGGTGAATAATAAATAGCTGCTGTTAAAAAAATCATATTTAACACTATGAGATGTACAACTGTAGGTTTCAGAGCCATATTTTAAAATTTTACTACTCCACTTTTTTGCTGCTATTTCCATGGAAATGCAGTAAAATGCCAAGCCATATTTACTAAGCAAGTATCTGAATCACAGCTCAGAAAGAGGACGACAAATGAGTTGAAAGAAACACATTAGAGTCAAAGGCCTGCATTTCAGAGGTATTATTCTTCACCTGAAATGAATTATGAAACCATTATAGGCCCTTGCATTTGGTCTAGTATCTGTAAAAATACCGAATGTAAATAAAATTGGTCCTGTCCCTATGTTATAAAAGAAATCAAAGCTAGTGATGAAACCAAGGTAAAATATCTAATCCAGAGACCAAGCCTATTGAAACTGCATCCAGTCTCAGCTCATTTTCCATCAGGAAACAGCAAAACCCCTTTTACTTAAAGGTTAAGACAGAATGTATTTAAGTTAGTGGAATACGTGCTTTTGTTTAAAGATGTAAACTCCATCAGCAATAAGGAATTATATTCCAGCAGGCACCTCTGGTAACTAACTGTGCAGCCATTAAATTCAGGTCTGAGTCCACTGGATTTCAAGTTGGATAATTACACTTAATGATAAACAGATGAAACCTCTCTTTTACCATGTCCTATGATGCAAATCAGAAAGTTTTCTCAGCTTGGAAGAATTGCCCAGACATGATGAGACCTCAGAACAAAACCCTGCTGAGATGGCAGTATCAAGCAAAATGAACCAAATCCACTGCCCACCGCAGGGGAGGAAGCCAATACTGCCACTCTCGACAGTATTTCCCATGTGTTGAAATAAGTATATGGAGTGATGATGAGATGCTGAAGAAGATGAAGAAAAGGGAAACTGGTCACTGCCCGGGCTCCCTTTGGAGACTGAAATACACATTTTGTAGCAGTCGTCACTACCGAAGCGTTGTGGGCTGTTGAAAACCTTTTTCTCCCCTCCATTGTTGCTCATGCTAACTTTGGCGTGTCTGTAATTCCCACATAAGAACACTTTCATCAATAACTTTTAACAGTATTAATATTCATTATGAGAATTTGTGGCATAGTGTTCAGCATACCGCTCTGCATTACTAGAGCAAACCAGCTAACTCTGGTTTTTAAACTTGTAGAATTATAGAGCTGGTGCCGGTTGCAGAATGGAATACGGGCTTATTCATCTGTTTCCTACAAAGGCACCAGTGAAGGTGGAGGTGACAGGGTAAAGGATTGGTATTTTGTGGGCTCTGATTTCAGGAAACTTTAAGGCTGTGTTAATCCTGATGTGCAATTAATGCGTTTTAATTTGACTGTATATACTGCTAACTGGAACAGCTGTTCAATCTGAGCACATTGTGTGTCCTCTGGGGGCCTGTGTTCATTTTTAAAATGTCAAGATGTGCTTGGGAGCAAGCAGGGAGCAGTCGCAGCTTCCTATAGAATGGGGAAAGTGCTCTTTAGAATAAAAGAGTATAAATATCACAGTTGTTATGTTGAAAGCCTTTAAAAGGAAAGCAAAACAACCTGAAAATCCTCAAGGCCTATTTTGGCAAGCCATGGAAATGCCATATGTTACAAGGGGATTTTACACGGGTGCAATTACCCCAGGCTGCAAGGGTTAACCAGAAGTTTTGGAGGTAAAACCAAAAGAACCACTCAAGCTGAAGGCTAATTGTGTTTTCTCTTACGACCTTGCTCTTAAATGGCTCCTGCTGCTTCATGCACTTTCAAGAAATTAGTAATCCCTATTTTTCCAGTATTGTCACTGAATTACTCTTTCAGTCAATCAATAACTAATTCAAAATTGGGGCAAATGGGGGTATAAATCTCCAGAAAGGAAATGCCTCTTAACTAACACTGGAAATTTCAAAACAAGTTACTAATCCAGTAAATATATTTCTGTGTGAAATTACACTAGGGTTTAGATCTGCCTGTAATGATTCAGGGATAATATATCCAATTTTATGGCATGAAGTGACACAAGCTATTAACTACATCAAGTTCTTAATGTCTTATCTTCCCGTAGTGCACTATGGAGTCCTACCCCTTTCACATGGAAAAATCACTGAATGTCACTCATATTGAGATTGATTCTCATATATGGGAATCATTATGACATTACAACATAAACACAGTGTAAATACCTTTTATACACTACGTATAATTTAGAATCAGTACTTCTTAAGTGTTTTAGAAGTGTGAATAAGCTTTACTATCTCCATTCCACAAATGGCGGGTGGGGGAGAAAATCACGCAATTATGGGCTACATTTTTGCTCAAACTTCATATGCGTTCAAGGAGATATAAATTAAATCTTTGTATGGTTATTGGAGATAAAAAGTCCAAATGGAAAGTTTCCAATAGAAAGCAAGTAAGGACTTGCATGCCGTGCATCAAATAAGGAGTGAGCGATATGAAAGCTTTAACAGCTAAATGAAGCAGATGAGCAAGTGTGTGTTTATGTGAGGTTTTCTGTGCTGATGTTGAGTAGTTTTACTACAGACAGAGGTAAGCAGCTGATTATTATCCCCCAAGAGCAAGAGGAAGCTGGTAAGCAATTATTCTGAATTGTGGTACGAGGCAAAATGCCTCCCAGAGCTATTTGTAGGTTGATGCAATTTACATACCATTGTTTGCTCAAGCTTGTGCTTAAAAAACACAGTTTATCCAAGGTAATACCAATGTGCATGAACAATCAGGTCTGGAACCGAACAAGCTTTTCTGTCTCATCGTCTCCTTAGCTGCTTTCAGAGACATTCTGTAGCTTTGTTTGTGAAAATGGAGTGTCCCCTCCTTCAAACTAAAAGATTAGCTGAAGGAGCAGTGTTGTTTCTGGAGTGTCAGTGGGAGATAAAAGATGTGCGTGTCTGACTGTTATGGGAAATTAGGAAGGGAAGGAATGGACCAAGTCTTTGTTTTCCATTCTTAGGGATGGAGATGGAGCAAAATAGAAAGTCAAATTGCATTTCTGAAGAAAAACTTCCAGCTTTTTTTTTTGTTTGTTTTGTTTTGAAAGACCACAATATTCCCCTGTTCCTGCCAAGATGGAAGCTCTTCTGGGTCCCAGATTCCTCCCCAGCCACACACAGAAGAGGGTCTGGGTGAGCAGGCAGGCACAGATGTAAGTAGGCAGCAGTTATCTCATGTTTCCAATGGAAACCTCCTAGAGTTCAGTGGGAATCTCTCCAAACTGACAAACTCTATGATTCTTTTTCATTTTTGTTTTCGCAACATCAGAAAATTTCCACACAGCCTTTGAAAATTCAAACTTGCATGGCATATGCTTAATAATAGGCAGCTCAGCCAAAATCTGTAGTTGGAATGTGTTTATATTGCTCTTTGAAATGTGTTTAATATGTGAAAAACTGAGGGTAGGAGGGTTTGTATATAGAGAGATATCTATCTGTATATAAATAGATCAATAGCTGAAGATTGTAGCAAAGATAGCATATGAAGCTAACATGAAGACTTCTTTTATATACCTAATATACATTTTCCTTCGGAAATGATTTAGTTGAGAAGAGGGATTTTTTTTTTTTTTGATCTATTGTGTGGCATTGCCCTTTAAATTCTCACTTTCTTGTTTTCAAATTTTCATAAAAGAGAAGCAAAATATAACCATAACCCAACTATTTTCTCTGTTTAAAAAGCAGATATTTTTCTGTAGCCCACTGATATGAAATGTGAAATGTCCAGACTTTGCATAAACTTAATGGCATGTAAATTAACTTAGACCTAGAAGAGACAAGAATGCATTTCATATAAATTATTGAAGGATGCATACTGTGAGATAAGTGTACAGTTTAGCAAACAGCATAATTTTAGACAGAAAGGATTGTAAGCAAAATTGAAATAAAGGAAACAAGGCAAAATAAACGAGAACAGGTGATCTGGGCTGGCCTTACAAGGCATTCAAAGTGAACCCAGAGGAAGTGAACCCAGGCTCATTTGTCTCTCACCAAAATGTCACATAATGCTCATGTCTTACTTTAAAGACAGCCCATATTTCTAACCTTGGATAAGCTGAAGAGTGAGTCCTCCCCATCCTGTAGCAAGGAAAGGGTCACCTTGATATCAACCTAGTACTGTGGCAAATCGGTAGCAACCATTTGAAATGTTAAGTAGTTAGGCATGCTTAAAACAATGTAAACGAGAGAAGAATTAAAACTCAGGGGACAGAACCTTGCCTGGTGTAAATATCACAGCACTGTTAAATCAATTGTATTATGATAATGCACTAAGAATGAGGATTTCCTTATATGTTGGTTTTTCCATAAAAAATATAAATGTATTGTATCTTAGATATTTTGGGTTTTGAAAGCGATCACCACTAAAAAACCTTCTAATATAGCCTGGTCTTGTAATTGAGTTTGATTTTGGACATTAGAAGCTCTAAAGGAAAGTACATGGAGGGCAAAAGAGTTAGAGGGGGGAGGAAGACTCAGAAATTGTTTCTCTTCAGCATTCTTTTTTTTATTCCTCGTAGCTCAAACTATATTCCTCATCTGTTCAGAGATCAAGTGTATTTTTGTAACTAATTCCGCCTTTCAGGAGACAATCCGATAAAAGACCTCATTGTTTCATTCTTTGAAACATATAAAACTTCATTATTAAGGCTGCTTCCTTAAGGTTAACCTATTGAGTGAAATTAGACTGCCTACACAGGTTCCTCGTCTGCCAGAAAAGCATCTTTTCCCTTTTCTGAGGCTCACAATGAATCTTGCATGAACCGTGCCTGAGATAAAAACACCTATTTTTGCTCATTCTGTGTTTATTTTATTATCAGCATGTCTGATTTGCTTTAAATTCTGTGGGCATTACTCAGAAATTGTTTTGACAGTGCAGCTCCTCAGCACAGGCCCTGCCAAGAGAGTCGCCATTGCAGCTCATTAGGATTCAAACCAAATTCAGTCCCCTTCCAGTTTCCCAGGGTTGTTATCTTGTAGGCTGTCTTGAATGTTAAGCCCCAAGTCGAGGAAATTCTATCCAAATAATGTCCTAAAAGATCTACATTGTAAAACATAAATAGCTGATTCAAGCCAAGAGGATGTTCAAAGTGTTTGTTTCGATCTAAGATCAACAAAATCTCCACAAAGCACATAATTCACATGAGGGAGCACTGTCTATTATACAAGTGTGGGAGATTGGGTTGTCTCACATAAAAACCACTGGGCAACAGTTATTTACAGTTATTTACTGGGCAACAGATTTTCTAATCCGAAGAGCACCACTGGTCTATGATCTTAAACCATACGATGTTCGCTGTGTGCTAGATATGAACCTTGGCTAGATAACAAAGTTAAAATTCTCTTGTACACTCTGCTGTTTATACTCTTGACTAGAAGCAAAGTATGAGCATATACAACTATAGGAAAGTTCAAAACGCTTGTCATGACCCTCCTCCCCACAACTGGATAGCAGAAGAGCCTGAAGATCATCATAAAAGTAGAGGATTGGTGTTTCAGTGGTGGTCTATAATGATTTAATGCCTGGGGATGCATTCAAGCATAAGTGCCTTCGCACACACAAACTGTAAATTTCTAAAGGCAACTCTAAAACTTGAGTTCTTGCTCACTAGACAACATACTATACACAGAAAGTGAAGAGATTTCCTTGATTTAGATGAGATTTCTAATTTCTAATAATAAGATTAGGACCTGAGGCTGTTTCTCTCACTAATGACACTGTGAAGGCTCAGTGATGTCAATGAGTGAAGTCAAGGAACTAATCCCATATTTAGCAAATTAAATCTTTTATTCTGCCTTGGACTAGAGTTTAGAAAATCATCAGAAGTTTCTACCTTTGTGTTCTAAACCAGGCTTAATCAACACATAACGTTTAGTTTCAGCTATTTTCAAATTGTACAGTTTTTGTGGATTCACTTGTTGAAGGCTCATTCAGTATATCACTTATGTATCATATTTATGGACTTTTTGATCATGCTTCATTTATGGTCTGTGCCCTTCCCCAGATGAAATAATCAGCCGTGATGGTTCTGAGATATTCTTGAGGGATTTGAAATCCATTCCTCTGCAAAGAGCCAGAGGGAGCAGTTTCTGCATCATTAAATTCCAATTTAACCCTTCAAAACGAGGCTTCAGTAAGTACTGAAGAGACATATAAGCTTTGTGTTAACCTTCCTCAGAGGAATGAATTTCATTCTATTATTATCATCTTTTACTGAGTACTGTATAACTATAACTCAGTCACCAATGGAAACATCATTCTCAGCACAGTTTTCTAGACCATGTTGCTAAACATATTTCTTCTTTTTTTAATAATAATTTGATACAAGAGGTCATTGCCTTTATGCTGTCCCTTTTTTTAAAAAAAATCCAACTCACTACTGTAATGAACTTTTAAATGAACTATCTTGTCCTGCCACATTAACAGTTTAATTCAAAAAACATTTTCCACATGTGCAACAAAGCATTAGTATAAAATAAAATAAGTATAAAACTTAACAGCTAACATTTTAGTTTGTCTGCTGCAAAACCACAATTTGACTAATTCTACTGACAAACTACAAGAAAACATCTGTAAAATTATTCCATTCCAAATACAAAACTAATAGAATTTCTTTTTTTTTTTTTTTTCAGGCTGAAGGAGACAGATTCTCTATCTGGATCAATTTTTACTTATATTCAACTTTTTAATAGCAATTGAAAAATAGAGAATGAATCATTAACATCACTAGATAAAAATATCAAAATATATTGTAAAATCCATAATTCTGCCTGACTGTAAAAATGTTCTTGCTTTTTCTTCCTCTGCTCCTTTCATTTTTCTGGCATTGACACATTCTTTTATGGTATGATTAGCAAGAAATGCTAACCTGATGAAAGTGTCATCACCATATATTGTATGTGTCCTGTGAAACAAGCATTTTTCACAGCCATGATAGCACAGTCAAAAAAAAAATGGTTTCACTTTTCAGAGATACATGCTGAAAAATTGCAGATGTCAAAATGTCAGTGTAATCAGATGGGACCAGATACAAAGCAGGCATATATCCCAGCTACTCACCTAAGAAGCTGCAGCAGAGATCCTTATTACTATTTCAATTGTAACTGAAATGCATTTCCATGTGGACAAATTGTGGGAGCACCTACATGGCCCTTAAATTCTGCTTTAGCATCTTAAGTGAGGCTTATAGCTATGGCCTCTTCATTTGGGTTATTTTCACCATGAATGGGACACGCTTTATATAAATCAACATACGGCAGTACAGACATATCGGAGAGGTTTAGAGTGATGAGTCTGACATGAAAATTATTTCTGAAACCAGCTTAACCACTTGAGCAAGGTACTCTGAGTTAAGAATTGCTATTATTATTCTAGCGGCATAAACATCCAATGCACACAGAGAGGCAGAAAATGATTAGGAATCATTCTGATGGAGCAGACCAGCAGCCGTTCTTGCTACTCACACGACCTGCTTTGTCTTGCCAAGAATGTCTCTCTTGCATGGAAACAAAGCTAAATACTATTATTTAATAAAGTCTATTTCAAGAATGCAGATAAAAACAATATATATATTTATATATATTCACATTGGTCAATCAGAGCCAAGAAAGTTATTCCAAATAAAATTAAAAGTATTTTTAAATCTTAAAAAATCAACTAGGCATCTACACTGGAAGATATCAAAAACACTGTTAGAAGAAGAGCATGTCTGTAACATCTTGCATAAATAAACCCTACACATTACACTTCATCATCCACTTTTTAAGATGATTTACTAAGGAAATGCAGGTAATCACTTTATGCACAAGCATTTTTCTGTGTCTGTCCCCTATCTCTACTCCCCCTTTCCTTGCATGGCCTATTTCAACTGCACGTTGAAATATGAGAGAGGAGCAGAGGTCTCAAAGACAGTATTTCAAGAAAATAAGGTAAAAGAGACATCTTCTTAAGCTGGAAAAAGCTACAACAAGGAGTCCCATTTGGTAAAACACCAGGCAGAGATTACATCAAGGCCTACAGCAAAGTCAGTTAACTGGAAGACAAACCCTCAGAAAACCTGGCTCCTCCTTCCCAAGCTCATAAACCTTGCTGCAAAACCTGGAGAAAGGGAAAGATCCAACTTGTGTGTCTCAGCAGATCTGCGGAGAAAGGCTGACCTTGCAGGAGGTTGTGGTTATGAAGTTCAGTTCATTTATTGATGGTACACTGCTGTCTCTGAACTGAGACAACCAGCACCGCACATGGGTGCGGAGGGAAGGATGAGAGTGACAAGGGTCCCAGATAGGTCTGGGAGCTAAAGCACCCACAGGCCCTTTGAGAGATGGGTTCCACTCTTGGGACCTCCTTTAATTGAGATGGGTGTTTTTTTCAGGTTTTATGTATTAGGGAATCACAGAATGATATGGGGTTGGAAGGGACCTCTGGAGATCATCTAGTCCAACCCCCCTGCCAAAACAGGTCCACCTAGAGCAGGTTGCACAGGAACATGTCCAGGCAGGTTTTGAATGTCTCCAGAGAAGGAGACTCCACTGTACCCCTAGGCAGCCTCTTCCAGTGCTCTGCCACCCTCAAAGCAAAGAAGTTCCTCCTCATGTTTAGGTGGAACTTCTTATATTCAAGTCTGTGCCCATTTCCTCTTGTCCTGTCACTGGGCACCAGTGAAAAAAGACTGGCCCCATCCTCTTGACACCCACCCTTTAAGTATTTACAGGTGTTGATCAGATCCCCCTTCAGTCTTCTCTTCTCCAGACTAAAAAGACCCAAGTCCTTCAGCCTTTCCTCATAAGAGGGATGCTCCAGGCCCCTAATCATCTTTGTAGCCCTCTGCTGTACCCTCTCCAGCAGTTCCCTGTCCTTCTTGAACTGCGGAGCCCAGAAACAACTCAGTCGACTGAATGCCTCAGTCGATCTAATATATAGATGACATTATAGTATCCTTGTGGAAGTGGAACCTTTCTCCCTCCCACAGGCCAAAAGATGTTGAGAAAAAACATTTAACTAACAGTTAACCTTTTAAATTTGTATCAATTAGCAGCAATTTGACATAATAAGGTGAAAGTTCATCATGGTGCACTAATAAGGGAATTTCAAGATCCACAGATAATAGGGTAAAGTGACTCTTATCATGTGCAAAGCACAGAGAAGATACAGCTATTTTATTTGTTCACTTCAATATGTCTGTTGGCTTCTGTTTCACTAGAAGAAAGTCAAGAGCACAGGCCAATGAACAGACTAAAATTCCACTTTGACCATGCTCAGCTTTACTGAAAGGAAGTTGGAGGATCTGAAAAAAGACTTAGATGCCTGTATTATATTCAGCTCTAAAACCATTAAATGATTCACACTGTACATTATAATCAAAATAGGTTCTGAATAATTATCTCTGAAAGATGATTAGAGGATAATGTGTTTATGTGAATACTAGCATACTGAAATAAACATATTAAAATGAAAGAGATTGTGGCAAGAGCAACAAATTGGCATAGAAGCCACAACATTTGACTTACTAATACCTTTTGTTTAAAGTCATTTAGCATATTCTAAATACTGTTTGCCATTTTTTTTTTATTAAATGCATATTTAGTAGTAAATGGAAGGCGTTTCCTTTATGGCTGACAGAATTGCAGTTAAAAGCCACATTCGGGACTTTACCACAAAATTGTAATGTTTAGTCTTTTTGACGTTTTCTATAAAATCCTCAAAAGACAAAATTCTGTCGTATGCTCATTCCACAAAGTGTTACACAACAGCACAGAAAATAGTCTAAGGCAATTCTATATAAAACATCGAAATACATTGCACATACATATCAGACTTGCTGACAAAGATAGGCTTGCTTATATCAGACAGTATCCTTGTATTACAGATCTTTAGTATTTAAAATATTGTAAGACTTTATGACCATACTGAGAGGTTTTAAAAAAGTAAAAAAGGGAACGATTGCAAAATACGCGAGCTGCCATTTTGTAGAGAAGAAATCAAGAGGAATGGAAATTTTCATCAGCTTATACTGGTTATGTCTAAACCAGTCGTGTCTAAACATGTGAATGTTTCTCAGATGTCCTGGTGGACATCTGACCTCGCTGGACAGAAAGCCAGGTGTGCACCAGCATGTCCTGCCTCTCCCCCTCTCCCTACCTGCCTCTTTGAGCACATCCATGCTCCTGGATGATGCCAGGTGACACTGGGAGTACACACCTGCCAAAAGCCCCCATCGCACAAATGGTGGTCTGGGACCTTCAGCAGAGCGGCCAATGGAGCACGAGATGAACTGGAACTACATTTGAGGCTTTTTTACCCGGCAAATGTGTTTGTGTTGAGACTTAAAGCATTCTGTCTGCAAAACTGCCAAAAATGTTGAATGTAAATACACTAACCCTGTAACCAGGCCAACCTCAGAAAGTGGGTTGGGAACACTGCCAATTGTAAATTCTGGTAACGTATATAGGCAGAGCTTGGGAGAAGGTGACCGAGTCCTACCTAAGAGATTCATAGGGGGCTGGATCTAAACCTTTGTGTGGAAGTCGATATTACATATATTCTCAGTAAAACTAGCAAAGGAGTGGTATCTTTTTTACTGGTCAGAATGGAAACGTGTAAGGGCAAGTTTAAAGGAGGACAGGTCTTTATTTCAAGACCAAGGGAAGACTCCGAACAGAGTTTGTTTTCAGAACTGGCAGTTTCACTTGGAGAAAGAAGGAAAAATCACTGTTCATCACAGGAGCACCCTCTGAAGTTCTTAATAATGGCAAGGGCAAAAAAGTGAGAGCAGACCAGGCTCTTTAGAAGAAACTGAATGAAAAAAAAAGCAAAGGTGCTTTATAAAACCATGGAGAGACAACAGGGGTCAAAGCATCCCCGATCCTGCTGTGAGTTTTCTTAAATTTTAATGCAAACAGTCCAACTTTGTTCATAATCTGTATCTACAAAAATGTCATCCATGGAAGATAAACAAGCAGATACTTCTCTGTAGTGCCAATTTATACCCATGCTCTTAATACTACCAGTCCCCAAATATCATGAATATCAGACCTGTCATCTATGAAAAGAATCCTTCTTTCAGTGTTTACACCATTTAAGAAAAACCCCAAAAATAACCCTGGCAGTAACAGTTCACTAACAGTCACCAACCAGTATCTCTCCAAATGTCACTTAATGTGCTTTCTCTCTCTCACCTTTTACTTTTTGTGTGTGTGGCTCTTCTACAGGCTTGTTGCTCCCTTGATGGCATTTCCAGTGGGCCGCCTCAAGTCAGATGTCTGCTGTCTCACAGACCTCACCAAGAAAAGGTCTACTAACGTATTTGAACCATCTGAGGGAAAAGCAGCAGCACTTTAGCACGAGGAAGGACAAAGATGTCACAGTCCCATCCCCGTGATGTCTTCCAGAAGTCCTCATTCATAAAATGATTACAGGCTAGGGGATGAGGTATTAGAAAGCAGCCCTGAGGAAAGGGGCTTGGGGGTGCTGATGGACGAGAAGCTGGACATGAGCAGGCAGTGTGCACTTGCAGCCCAGAAGGCCAATCACATCCTGGGCTGCATCAAGAGATGTGTTGCCAGCAGATCCAGAGAGGTGATTCTGCCACTTTACTCTGCGCTGGTGAGACCTCACCTGGAGTACTGTGTGCAGGTCTGGAGCCCTCAATATAAGAAGGACATGGACCTGATAGGGAGGGTCCAGAGGAGGGCCACGAAAATGATCAGGGGTTTGGAGCACCTCTGCTACGAGGACAGGCTGAGGGAGCTGGGGTTGTTCAGCCTGGAGAAGAGGAGGCTCCAGGGAGACCTAATAGCGGCCTTCCAGTACCTGAGGGGGGCCTACAGGAAGGCTGGGGAGAGTCTGTTTACAAAGGCCGGCAGTGACAGAACAAGGGGTAATGGCTTTAAACTGGAAAAAAGCAGATTTAGATTCGACATTAGGAATAAGTTCTTTACCATGAGGGTGGTGGAACACTGGAATAGGTTGCCAAGGGAGGTGGTTGAAGCCCCTTCCCTGGAGATATTCAAGGTGAGGCTCGACGAGTCCCTGGGCAACCTGGTCTAGTTGGGGGTGTCCCCGCTGACTGTGGGGGGGTCAGACTAGATGACCTTTGAAGGTCCCTTCTGGCCCAGATGATTCTATGATTCTAAAAGTCAGAATAAAAGCAATTTCAGCTTTGTTGCTCCCATTGAGGGAGAATATAACTTCAGTGGAACCAGTGGCTTCATGTAACTTCATGGAAATAATGAACATAGAAACGTCTGTAGAAAACTGAGCTAAAGCTGAATATATTAATACACATAAAAAGAGGCACAGGATTCAGTGCATCTCCCCCCCAAAAATAAAGCCTATATCAGTGTGAGGAAAGAGGAAAAGGAAATGGATTGCTACATGTCTGTCTAATAGAAGGGAAAGCACTTTGATTAACTCCACCAGGGACCAATTAGGCCTAGTGAGACCAAATAAATATTTATCAGCATAGCCAAAGGGCATGTCCCTGTCCACAGGTTAATTGTGTAAGCTTGTATTCTGTGACCATAAAACTTGGAAACCAGGGAGCTCCAATTGACTCCGGTTGGTCAGGGGTTTACTTGCCAGTGTAGCAATGTGATGTGCCATCTTTACATAAGTGAGTGCAAACTCCTTGGTGAAACTTCCATCCAAGCTCTTGAGATTCATTTGGGATTTGAGATCTCATACATACTTCTCTAAATTAGAGATAGTCATTGACCAGAGGTCTCACACCATCTGCCTCTCTGACCCCAGGAAATTCAAGGACATTTCAGGGAAGGCAATAAAGTGCGATGCATTTCTTTTTTCCTTTTCTTTGAGCAACATAGCAAGGCCACCTCCAGTTTTGGAGTAGAGCGGAGATGGAGCTTTCATCTCTCTGAGCACATAAAGTTAATATTAAATGCTATCAGAGCTCACCAGGCTTTTTGGCAGTGAGCATTCCTCGATATGCCCAAGTTCACTTACAGAGGCTCAGCATCCAAGTCTTAGACAGTAAGCAAGATATATAGTCTAAAACACAGACACTACATGGAATTTCCACACATTTGGAGTTGCCCAAGAGCTCAGAAAAAAAAAAAGACAAAATAAATAGACAGTTTAAGTCAAGTAGGGGCAGAATGGCTACTACACACATCTTTTTGTGAGGAGCCTGCCTCACTGCTTGTGTCTAGTTAAGTGAATACAGAAAGAGAAAAAAGCACTGAAAAGGAGAGTGGAAGAAGTAGTAACACAATCTTGCTGACTCCGCCAGAAAAGTATACAGGAACCTAAGAAAGGAGTGAACAGAAGTAAAACATAGGAAGGCTAAAGCACTGGGTGGGTAGAGACCACATTTTCCGTTGCCCATCAAAATCATGTACTGAGGGGTGAAATGTCCTTAGGCTCAATCAATGGGAGAATAAGCAGTGAAGGAGGAATGAATTATTGGATTTCACAGCATATTCCTCATGTATGGAAATTCAACAAATGCTGATCACAAAGGTGGTGTTTCATGGTGATTTATCCCCGTGGTCTTCACTATATTACAGAAAATTATGAACTCTAACTAATAACAAGAGCAAAAAATTTACAATATGAAAGAGCTTCCCACACACGTCGTGAATGAACCACATTTACACCACGTTATCAGTTAAAAGACACAAATAAAATAAAGTTTTCAAGACCACATCTCTGACATTAATGCTTATTGTGAAAAGCAACACACTCCAGTCAAAGGTCGACGCCTTGTAGGAGGCACTTAGAAACATATCACAAAACAATGATTTCTGATGCAGGTAGATTTTCCTTTGTCAGTCCCAGAACAGCACAATGGGATTTGCTGTAGAAACCCTCAAAACAGAGGTAAGATTTACTCAGAAAAAAAGTGAATCCAGGAATAACACGGCAAATCTGCTGCTTTGCTGTGACAGCCAGGAAGGACAGACTCAAAAGAAATCAAAATATTCCTTCTCTTCTGTATGGTCAGCAGGCAACCGGATCACAAAGGCATCAGCATACTGCAGCCTGAGAGCAAAAGCCTTGCTAGGTAAAGAGAGGGGAATCCATTAATGCCCTAGTTTATGTAACAGAATATTTATTTACAGCATCCAGAGAATCACCATCTTTTCATAAGGCGCATATACAGGCAGAGGAAGGTTTGAATATGAGATGTAAAGGACATAAAACCACTTAGCTAGAAGGTCTGAGCTATTTTATAGGACCCTTGAATAACCTGAGAGGCAAATGTATTCACCTCGCATTTTAGTGGGACGTAAGAGATCTCACTCTCACACAACAAATGCTGAAATCATAAAAACTCCGTGCTTTGACAGTTCTCTAACAGGGGTTGAGCACTTCTTGGGACTTCCTGGGAGTCTGTTCATTTACATACTTAGGATCTATAACAATTAAGCTTATCAATGATATCTTGACAAGGTATCTGCTTCCTCCTTTAACTAGTTCTGCCACTGAACGTAATAGGCATTTTAAAGGAGGATTTTGAGCACTTCTGCTTTTATACAACATTTTGATAGAAAGTAACTGTCTGTGGAAGAGCCCCAGATAATAAATCACTGGAGCACTAAACTATGTTGATAGCACATCTGTTTTAAAGTATGCAGTGCCACATGGTGTACTGCAGAATGAACCGTTCAGCTGGAAGAAGTTTTTACATCTGTTAAAGGACCTTTTCAGATGTTCACATGAATTCAGGTTTCATATTCCATTTTTTTTTTCTGAAATTGTACCTGTGCAAAAACATCCAAAATTTTAGGAACAAGCATGGCTGGGACAGGGTATAGTAAGTTAAAATAAGCAAGTCAATTTTTTACTCTCCCTCTCAGTAGCTGAAATCAGCAGGAATCAGAGAAAAAAACAATGATGGGAGTTTAAAAGGAGGGCATTATAGACCAGAAATGACATAACAGCAGACAGAGAGGAAAGCAGAAGGAATCCAGAAACCAGAGATAGCGGCCAAGAGGGAAAAAGGTATTGGTTGTACTGATGACATCTTAAACCTGAACTCAAAAATCTCTGAGCTGTACTCAGAGGTACTGTGTCCTTCCATAACATTTCACCACACTGTATCTCAACTCTAGACTCATTACATGGGGACCACAACACTTTCCTAACTACCCAATACTAACACTGACAGGGTAATGGCAATAATGTCTAGATATGTCTAGACACTCAGAAGGACCCTGCTCCCAAGGACACAGCCATGAGGAGATTACTAAAACCTGAAAGCAGCACTAACGAAAAAACCACCCTAGTACATATCTAAGCAGAAGTCACAAATTCTGATATACGAAAATAAAACTTGCTTTATTAAATCAATCAATCAATTTACTTGCAAATATATTCCTTTGAGAACTTATTTTTTTTCTTAACTATATTAATTAGACACCTAAAAACAATGCTTTCCTATTTAGAGTATATATTTTTTACTTCTTTCATGAGACCATTCTTCAGAACTTAAAAATCTTCTGAGAGTCACCCATCCTCAGATGAAGCAGGTATTCTTGTTAGCTTTTGGCAAGAAAGCTCCAGTTTTTCATGTGCAATGAGTCATGAATTTAACTCTTTAGAAGTCTTAGTAAGTAACAAATTTAATCCCTACTAACCATGAAAAAGAAAAGCAGGACTGTATGGAATAACATCTTGTTACCTTCTCATTTTACACAATTACAAACCAAACAAAATGAAATGCAGACATACACATTGTATTTTAACCCACTGCGTATCATCAACCTAAAACATATGGAAAAGGAGTGAGGAGAACCACCAGCACGGGCTTTGTCTTGCTAATGGGCTTAAAGGAGATTGGCCAAGAGTATTCCAGATGGCTGGGTTTTATCTTAACTGTTCACAGAGTGAAATGGTCTGTTGCTGTGAGTGATGCCCCACATCAGTAAATGTTGGTCTTTCTCATCACATAAATCATTAGTTATCTATCTTCCCGATGCTATCAGTCCTCTCGAGATGCCTCAACTGTGACAAGAAATAATGAGAGATTAATTAAACCATTAACCCATTCTGTAGTACTAGCCTTTGTAAGAGAGAGGGAAAGATGGTCCTCATGGAAAATCCCGTCCCCACACCACACCTTGGAGAACCAGCACTCTGAATCAGCCCATGACTCTACAGAACGTAGAGAATTTGCAAGAATTACCTTTTATAATTTTATAAAAGAGGATTTAGCCTGCTGTGATTACAGCCCATGTATACAATGAACTACTGTATTAAAGGGTACAAATGACGACAATTTCAGATAAGGTAAAGGCAGCCCTGCAGGCATCTGATAAGTTTCCAGCCCATATGATATTTTCCAAGAATAAACATATGCTGCAACTGGCAGGGACACAAGTAAAACATGAAAGCAAAGCTATCTGGATATATCAAATTGTCAAAAAATCACATGCAGCAACATTGTCTGAGATTGGAAACAGAATTATTTCTGTTCCTTGTAAAGAGCAATACTTTTAAAAAAAAATAATATCATTTATCATCTTTTCCATTCAAACTCATTCCTGGCACACATAAGCTTGTGTGTGCAATAGATGCAAACAACGCTGTGTAGCAGGAGCAGGTCTATTGAGCAAAACATCCACCCTACAGCATATGGCGGGACGTACTTTGAACTAGTCTGGTCTCATGGAATGAATGCTCCTGGTTTATTTTGATTTGAAGGAAACCTAGTCCATGATAATGCTAATGTAGACACGAAGTTTGCTTTCAATGAAAACAAAAGAAGCATAATACATAGTTAATCAGTAGTTCTGTGTTCCAGTAAGAATGAATTAGATCCTAAAAAAAGGAACCTGAAATTTTAGGCTCCAATATCACATATATGAAAACCCTTATTTTCATGCACACAAGTCCCAGCAGATTGGCTTTGGTGGGACTATTACAAGTTGCCATGTCAGCAAAGCAATTTGAATGTGTTTTCACAGTCACATGCAGACACCTCCATTCATGCTTTGAGTTGAGTTACCCGAGCATGAAGTCCTGAAAGACATGAAAGGCGGGTCTCACAAACAATGCAAAATCACATGTTGGTGTGTCTATGTGTATTTAACACTACACATACTTCATGTTTCACCAGTTCACTATGCCATGACTGTCTGCACTTGACCGGATAAACATGCCCTTCACTGTCAAAGGGACAATGATTGGTTGAAAGGATGTTTTTAGATTCATACCTTAAGCAGAGCTGAGCACTGCAAGCAAAGCATCCGTCTATTAGAATAAAATGGAGGAGGAACTATGGAACAAAGAGTACATCACAAATTTGTGACACAGAAAAATGACTGCTTCAAAAACTTAATAGTGCTATATTTAAATTTCACATATGTAAAAATACAATCACTTGCATTTATATTTTCTCTCTACTTCTGTTGGGTTGAACTTCAAAATTTTGAATAAAACCCGGACACAAATAGCCCTTTGCTGTTTGCAGAAGAGTATTTCAGGCAGGTTCTGGGATCAGGCAAAGCTGATTCATCCAAATGAACCAACATGGGAAAAAAACAAAGAAACTTTCTTACTAAAATATCCTCTTCTCATAGGGCAGTAAATGTCACTAGGGAAATGACTTGGGTTTTTCCTATTTGAAAAAGACTTTGAATCAATGCCCTCTTAATTGTGAAATGTATTAAGAGTTTTCAGAAATGACATTATTCTCTAATGCCCCTGTCCATTAATGGAGCACATTCATTGTACTTATTAAGATGGTAAAGAATCATTAGACTAGTGGGAATGAGGGAAAGAAAATTGAAACATTCCCTGCTAAGAAACTAATTTCACAAAAATGACAGGAAGTCAGTGAAACTGAAAAGCAGGAGATGTTAGAATTAGGTCTAGTCATTTGAGTCATGTTTGATGGCATCAACAAAGGCTGCTTTGAAGAAAACCATCCTGGTCCTCCTGCTCTCTGTATTTTTCCACAGAGTACTCTGTATTCTTTATAGTCTCTTCTGCCAGAATACCTGTGCCCCTACTTTATCCTCTTAATGGCTTCTAAACCAGGGACTGGCCCCTTCAACAGTGCTGGAGTTCCTACTACACTGCCTCAGATGGCTTTAAAACGCTGTAACGTTACAGTCTGTTGTATTCTGGATGAATTGTAACCATTTCAGTTCACCAGTGCATATAAAAGGTTATTGAACCTTCAAGGCATACCCAAAAAGCACAGGCAGGAGGAAGATATGCAGTAGTGTTAGGAGGGAAATACTTTTCCAAAATGATATTTTTAAAGTTTTTTTGAGAATTCAAAAATGTTCTTCATCTCTACTGGAAGTACCTGTGCTCATCCTAGCATTAAAAAAAAAAAAAAAAAAAAAACAGGGAAGGCAAATTCTGGGCTAATGGTCATCTTGTAGCAACCAGGGAGTTAGCCTGGGATGTGGGAGCTGAAGACTTATTTGGACTTGACCTGATTCAGACCCAAGAATTAGATCTTGCCATCCTGCATCCAAGGAAATTATCCTAACATGTATGAACCACATTCTTGGTCTGGTACAGTAATTATTTTCTTTAATACTTTAAAGTGGAAAAGGTAAGATACAAAGGATGGGCCTAAGTTTTTAGTCTGGAGTGATGGACTTCAAATAGAATAAGAGATACTGACGTTCACTTCCCCAGTCTGACTCAGAGCTTAGCGCTGAACATGGGCGACCCCATATCCTGGCTGAATTTTCCAGGCTCTTGGTATTTTGGGGGTCTTGAATTTCTCTGGGTTTGAGAAAAACAATCTCAGTTATGGCATACAACGTTTTTCTTCTCAAAATGGAAAACAGAAAGGAAAGTAGTTCCTACAAAAAGGGAAAGCAATTACCATTAAATTCCCGACTAGCCATGCTCTGTGGTAAGACAGTAAATGGAGATGAATTTCCAAAACAAAGTCTGTATCAGGTTTAAGTCTCTAGAAAGTGGTAAGGTAGTTGATTCAGTGTTTAACAGTTTTGCTGCCCAAGTTTGTTACTACACAGGTGAACTATAAGAAGACTGACTGCATCTGTGTGACACTCCCCCCCAAAATTCAAGGACACAACTACTAGAATGATCTTTTTTCACAGGTTAAGAGATAGTGTTGCCCAATAGTCAGCTCTAGACCCCAATTTTCAAACTTTATTTTATACTTCAGGACCTCAGCATTGCTTTGGCCTGTTTCTAGTATTAACCTGCAGATATATGATCTACATCAGAAGACAGCAAAACAGGGAGCAAGAGAACTAATCTTCCAACCATTGGTTTGCTATTTTAAATTCAGGGATGATAATAGCAGTAGCTGTTGAGCTGGAGGTGCAGGGAATCAGCCTGGGGAGAACAGCATTAGCAGGGTTTTAGTGTGCAGGCTGCTGGGAGCAGAGGATTCAGTACGTGGGTTTGAGCAGCCAGGGTGTTTGGGGAAGGGAAATCAAGCAGGTGGTGAATAGGAAAGCTGGATCAGTAAGTGGAAAAGAGCTCCCAGGGGAATCATTAGGAGCGGTTGCCTGGCCAGCTCCCATTTAGGAGCAGCAGCTGTGCCAGCCTGATGAGGGGAGGGGATGCTGCTCCACGCCAGATGTGCACAGCATGAGTGCTGCCTTGGCTGCCAGAGACCGGGAGGAATAAAGGGGGAAGCCATAGGGAGGGTGGTGCAGAGAACTGGGGGAGCAGCTGCCAGGTTACCACAGCAGACAGGCGCCGTGAACAGAATAGCATGGACCACTGCTGCAGCCCTGTGATGTCTGTGCCATTTCTGCCTGGGAGCAAGGGGTTAAATAAATGTCCAGGGAACAAAATATTTCAGGGGCTGTAGGTGCTGATTAGGCTGATCCATCCCTCTGTGACTGCTTCCTGCAATCAAAATGAGCTGGTATTTTCTGCTTGAACTACTGCTTAATTTTATCAATGTACAGTAGCTAAGAATTATTTCTTGGAATAGGCACTGGTTTAAAACTGCAGTGAAGGATGAAGTCTTCTTTTTCTCTCTCTTTCTCAGCTCAAATGTAATTCATGAATTCACTCAGAATAGACACGTTTGTCCGGCCGCTTCTGAAGCCAAGATGTGATGAACACCACAGAAGGCGATTGATCAAACGTTTCAAGACGGTGTTCATGCCTTGGGACTACGAACATCTATTTCTATTTCCTCTCTTGGTGCTATGAGATGCCTCTACTATGCATTCGCACTTCTTTAACCATCTTCTCCCAAAACCGTTCTGACATACAGTAGTGATTATATCTCTGACCATATGAGGAGGTCTAAGCTATGGCTGGAATATTATAACCCAGCAAGTACGTTCTGCCTCCCCTCTTTTATAGCAAAAGTTCACTATTTCATCCTTCATTTTCTGCAGTTTTTTCATCAAATTCCTGTCTTGTCCCACTCTCAGTTGTTATATCTGTAGAATATTCCTTGTCTCTTTGGGGAGGTCTCAAGTTTTTTAAAACATAATTTTTTTATACATAAGCCTTCCAAGCAGGATTCTGACACCCCATTCCCCTGTCATTGCTGCTGCAGTACAGTAATACGAGCCACAAAATCAAGTTAAAACAGCATTTTCTGTTCTTTTACTTACATTTCAATTCATCAAAGACAGCATATCTGATATAGGCCGATCCTTGATGCCTGTTTAGAAGTCACAATATAAACACATATCAATTTTTATTTCTCCCAAGAGATCTAAGCTAACTGCCATAATATATAAAGAAAGAGGGAGCATGTTTTATGCAACAGAAAACTCCATCATAAACATTGTGCAATGAGCAGGATGGAGCAAATAATTCATAGTGATTACATTATAAGAGAAGCTTAACCTGTCTTTTGTCTAAGGCACATGTGTCAGGAGATTTCCATTCTTTTCAATATGTACAGTATTCAGTGTTTATGCCACTTTTTAACATTGAAACAGATCAAAATATGTATGTGCTAATACTTCCTAATTATTATTCACTGATTGAGTTATACCATAATTGATCAGACAGGTCACATAGCACACATTTTGAGTCTGCATAGAAGTTGCATAACAATCTTTTAAAGCAAAAAGATGCATGTGCAAATGCAAAATATGTTCTGCTAAACTGGGTACTTTGATAGATTTTCTTTTTTGTCTCGTAAAAAATATAAAAAATATAAAAATGTTATAAATAATATAAATTGCTATATAAGAAGTTATAAAAAACCATGCAGAAATAAATCAAGCATTGGGATAAATTTTGTTAAGATATACTTTCACAGCTTTAAAGAAATGTTATATTGTTAAAATATTATGGATTACTTTTGTTTAGGCGCTTTTTGACACTCTAATGATGCATACATTTAGATAAAAGCAGGAATAGGTATGATTCCATGCTAATAAAAGTAAACTCCTCAGTAAAGTTCTACAATCATCTTGTGCTCCAAACTCAGGTCTTTAGTGTATTTTCGATTTCATTTTCGCTTTAAATAGAATTAGTTCTTGAGCTTGTAGCCTGAATTACTAACGTGAAATAGAAAAGACCAGACTGCGGTCCCAATTCATAACACCAGAGTAAATAGTCCTTTGTGAGTTTCCAGTCTGTATTAACGCCACCATTCACAAACTTCTCAATTCCACAGGACTAAAACCAAGCTGGTGAGAAATTATGAAGGCAGACCGTGGGCCATTAGTCAAAAAAACGGAGGCTGCTTTTCTAGCCAATAAGTCATGCTTTAACTATTTACTCTGCCCTGCTGAAGCCCCCACAGTAAAGTTCTCTTCTATAGGACACCCATCGTCTCTGACTTATTTATTGTCTTAATTGCTCCCTCCTACTCCATATATAATTTGAAGTAGGCAATTAAACACTACAAATTGCATAGTTGAGGCTTCTGGGTGTAACACAGAGACTGGCCTCAAAACCACAGGAAAGATTTCCAAGGTGCAATTTTAAGACAGTTTAAAAGCAGCTTCATTATTAATTTCATAATTATAAGACATTGTCGGGATTCCCATTATTGGACAATATTTAAGAAGTACATCATGTTTATCACTGAAATGGGTATTTATATTTTTGATAATGGTTATCATATGCTTTCACAGAATTTAGCCTCTACTTCAAAAAGAATTGTACCTACTAAGCATATATATTTAAGCTATAATCGTATTTTACACAGAAAGATGTGCAACATACTTGGGTGCTCTAGCCCTGATTTAGGCAAGTGTTTAATCAGATGTTTAACAGAAAACACCTAAAGAGGACAAATCAACAATTTTTTTTCTTCTTTGCCTTTATTTAGATAGAACAGTTCAGCACACAGGCCGCATTTCACAAGGAACATTGTTCACCAAGATATACACTGAAATCAGTGCAATGCACTTGCAAGAATTTTTATGCTAAAACATTGCTTCAACTTTCACACGCGCCATAGAAAGGGAAAGTACTGCTTGAACTAGGGGAATGAGAGAAGCCACTAGACCAGAAATTGTAAAATGAAATAGGTGGAAATGGTGTAAATCTCTCTCTCACTCAAAAAAAAAAGAAGAAGGAATGAGAATTTTGTTTTTTCTGCTTTCAATTATCAAGATGAGCTGGAAATAGCCTTGTTTCAGAGAAATTTGCATCCAGATTCTCTACCAACTCATTCTAAGTCTAACTTGAGGCTTAATATAAAAGCTAACACCATTTTTAGGAATCCGTCCCACTAGAAAGAGATAAAAACAATCACAATATTGTAATCATCTTAGGTCATTCTGCCAGTTTTCATTTAAAAATAATTTTCTGTTTTGTTTGGGGAATTTCTTAATGCCTTAGTCAATTTGTGGTCAATAATATTATTCTGATGGGTTTCTTCCCTGAAATGGCAGATTTTTATCTGTTTGACCTCTATCACATAAATAGAAGCAGCTAACTGAAGAGTCCAGTTTAAAGATGGAAAGTAGCGGCATAAGGCCTGTACTCCAGCCTACTTTATCCAGGGCTTGCATTAAGAGACATCCTCAAAATATCTCAGTTTCCCATTTTAGACACTGCTTTTGTCTTGCCCTCTGCAAATAAGCAGAGATTTCAGTGGAATTAACCCCATGAAACACTTGAGTCTGGCTTACCAGAACTCAACTTTTCTTCTGTCTTCAGCCACAAGCCCTTACTGATCAGAGAAGTACCTGAAACTCGAAACCCAAAAATATTGACATCACACAAAATGCCCTCAACTTCTATTATCCATCAGACCAAAGTATGCATTTCAAACTCATTTATTGGAAGTATCTACTTACTACCCACCCTTGTACAAGAAATAAGACTTTCCTTGGTCACGGCACGCTCTGCCATAAAAGACAGCCACGTAACCCTACCATCTGCCCTGAAGTGATATTGTGTCTCACCTCAGTTAAATACAGTGATAGGATAAATATACGCTCTACCTATACATCTCTGTAAACTCAAAATCGTTCCCGTTGGCCCGTTAGCGACTGCAGTGAAAGAGATCACAAGAGCTATTTTTTTAAGCTATCCGAGCCATTAACAAATGTTTTCTTGTTTTCAAAAGTTTTCTAAACACCCAAGAGAGTGTGGTTCAGAAAATTCTGCAGGAAATACAAAGACTCAGTTAGTTTCTATTTTTCTTCTCATTTTCACCCTTTGCCTAGGAGATGTCTTGCTAGCTTTCCTCATTTGAACACTAATTTATTACATATGTTTATTCCCTCTTGTGTACTTAAAACATTTTATAGTTCCTAATTTCCTAGTTATAAGATTATACCCTCTGATTTCTGTGGCTCTCTGCCAAATATAACAGTTCATTCTGGATTATTGAAAACATATGCAGAAGCTTCAGCAAGCCTGATTTTCCATTTCTTCCACCAATGTTCCTTCTGAACACACTGGTGCCTCAGAGCTTTTAACATTTATTTCTTTTCTTTTCTTCATGGACTTGCTGCGGTCACTCGCTACTGTCCCTTGCAACATTAACTGCTTCAGAAATTGCTCAGCAGATATTTTGTAGTAAATGGGGTGGACTCTCAGCAGAAAGAAATTGTACAGATGGAGTTACATGAGCATCCAGCTGCTCTAGCGGAGTTGCAGGCTCACCTAAAGGAGGAAACTTTGGACTCCAGGTTACCCCAGCCTGCCAAAGGCACTACAAATATCTAAGGATTTGCATATGGGCAGACTAATGAAGCAGCTGTATCTAGAAAAAGCAGCTGTCATGGTTATAGTGTGATGCTGATCCACTGGTATCCAGCAGAAATCCTGTTTGTGTTGATTTTTGCCTTGTTTATCACCCTTTCTAAAAACACTTCCATGTCTATTATAGAATCATAGAATAGTCAGGGTTTGAAGGGACCTTTAAAGGTCATCTAGTCCAACCCTCCTACAATGAGACATATTCAACTAGGTTGCTCAGAGCCCCATCCAACCTGGCTTTGAATGTTTCCAGGGATGGGGCTTCTACCATCTCTCTGGGCAACCTGTGCCAGTGTTTCACCACCCTCATTGTAAAAAAAAAATATTTCCTTATATTTAGTCTAAATCTACCCTTCTTTAGTTTAAAGCCATTATCCCCTTCTCCTATTGCAACAGGCCCTGTGGAAAGCCCCCTTTAAGTGTCAAAAGGCTGCAATAAGGTCTCCCTGGAGCCTTCTCTTCTCCAGGCTGAACAACCCCAACTCTCTCAGCCTGTCCTCACAGCAGAGGACATGGCCATCCTCTGGACCTGCTCCAACAGGTCCATGTCTTTCTTCTGCTGAGGACCACAGAGCTGGACACAGTACTCCAGGTGGGGTCTCACCAGAGCAGAGTAGAGGGGCAGAATCCTCTTCCTCGCCCTGCTGGCCACGCTGCTTTTAATGCAGCCCAGGATAGGGATGGCTTTCTGGGCTGCAAGCGCACATTGCCCGCTCACGTCCAGCTTTTCATCCACCAGTATCCCCAAGTCCTTCTCAGCAGAGTGCTGGTCTCAATCTCTTCTTCCCCCAGCCCATATTGATACTGGTGGTTGCCCCGACCCAGGTGCAGGCCCTTGCACTTGGCCTTGTTGAACCGTAATTAATTAATTAGTTAATGGAGCAATAACACTTCATCTAACTCATTTGTATCCATGACATCTTAAAGCTTTCATGCAGCCCATGAAAATCCTTTCTGAAATTGTTTCCACTAAAATCCTACAGGGAACACTACAATTTTGACTCACAGGAGCACCAAGCATGTCCTCCTTGCTCAGTGTCCTACCCGCTGCCTCCATCTGCATAGACTTTCCTAGTCTGCCTTTTCATTCTGCCCACGGATGTCTGTAATACTTCCCTGTGATTGTTCTTTTGGCTTTCCCGTGCTTCACTTCAATCAAAGCTGTCTCTGCACTGGTAGCGAAACCACATGTCATTTCATCCTTCCGTCAGAGCGTTCTCCCTTGTCTCTCATATTCCTCTGTATTGCTGCAGCAATTCATTTTAAACTGTCTGTGACCCTCTTAGACTGCAACAGGGAAAAAAGTACATGCCATGCAATCTCGGAGAAAGACAGGAAAAAGAAACATGAGGAGAAAAAGCAAGGAGAGGACTAAGTTTGGGCGAGACTTTCTGCTGTATCTAGTGAGACAAAGCACCCGCCGCCTGCAGAGAAAACCTGCTGGTGGAAGGAGGCTCATGGTCGCCCCGGGGCAGTCACCCACTTTTCCATGCCGCTCTGCAGGTCACCATGAAGGTACAGGCATGCTTTCAAAACCTGCTTCACACCAGAAGTAATACTGGGAAGAAAAACAGAGGTAAAGCTGTTCTGGGAGACGTAGTTCAAATGAAAGCATCTGCTGGTTATTTTTCTTTAAGCCCCCTACTAAGGTGACATTTTACCATTCTGCCCCAGCAGCTCCAAGAGGAGTTCTGAAGAAACCTGTGCATTTTCACTGGCCACATGGTGATTTGCCCACATTTCTTTTCACCGTTCCTTGCCACACTCCATTTGTATCTTAAATCTAACCAGCTGAAAAGTTCCACAGAATATATTTGGTTAATCTAAATACCCAGTTAAAACTCTAGGTAATTGACAACCATTTTGTGCAGAACTAACAATATGAGCTTGTTTGAGCTCCCCAGCTCATGGTCACACAACAGCTTGCAGTTGTGGCCTCCGTACCCACAACTACACTGCACCTGTAGCTGAGCAATGGTGTCTCCACACACGCAACACAAACGTGCCTCTCGGAAAGCAACTCACTCTTCTCCTATTGCAAAAGACTCTTCCTATGCCATGTGGATGAAGACAAACTGCTAACAAGGTGACAGGGAATAAATATCACTTGTGGTTGTTTATTGTATCTCTACTCAATTACAGGCTGAACACTCGGTTTATGTTAATATTTTTAGGAAAAATGTCTTCACCAAAATAGTTGTCAAGCATTGAAACAGGCTGCACAGGGGAGTTGTTGAGTCCCAATCCCTGGAGGTATTTAAAAGATGTGTAGATGTGGTGCTGAGGGACATGGGTTAGTGGTGGACTTGGCAGTATTAGTTTAATGGTTGGACTCGATGGTCTTTTCCAACCTAAACGATTTTATGGGGTTTTTTATTATAACTGGCTTTCATCTGTGATGTGACCAAGATGAGCTTGGTCCGCAGACCAGGACCAAGAGGGACAGGAAACAGACATCAGTCCCACAAGGATTCCCTCTCCAGAGGCCACAGCTTCCCACCTATCTTCTTGGCTACAGCACTTGAGTCCCACTACAGCAACATGGATCCTCAACAGCTACAACAAACATTTGAATTAGATTGCCTTACTCTTTGAAGCATAGACAGTGTGAATAAAACGTTCATTTGCTGTCTGTTATACACTCATTTTGTTCAGAGTCATAAATCACAGAATCACAGAATCACCTAGGTTGGAAGGGACCCTTTAAGATCATCTAGTCCAACCAATGAAAAAAACAAAACAAAACAAACAAACAAAAAAAAAAAACCAACAAAAAAACACCACACACACACACCACACCACACACAACCCACACACACACCACCACACCACCCAACACTAATCCATATCCCTGAGCACCATGTCAACTCCTCTCTTGAATACCTCCAGGGATGGTGCCTCAACCACCTCCCTGGGCAGCCCATTCCAATGCCTGATAACCCTTTCAGTAAAGAAATATTTCCTAACATCTAACCTGAACCTCCCCTGGTGTAACTTGAGGCCATTACCCCTTGTCCTATCATCTGTAACTTGGGAGAAGAGACCGACCCCCGCCTCTCTACAGCCTCCTTTCAGGGAGTTGTAGAGAGCGATAAGGTCTCCCCTCAGTCTCCTCTTCCCCAGACTGAACAACCCCAGCTCCCTCAGCCTCTCCTCATAAGACTTGTGCTCCAGACCCCTCACCAGCTTCGTTGTCCTTCTCTGGACCTGCTCCAGCACCTCAATGTCTTTCCTGTGGTAGGGGGCCCAAAGCTGGACGCAGTACTCGAGGTGGGGTCTCACCAGTGCCGAGTGCAGGGGGACGATCACCCCTCGGGTCCTACTCACCACGCTATTCCTGATACAGGCCAGGATGCTGTTGGCCTTTTTGGCCACCTGGGCACACTGCTGGCTCATGTTCAGCTGACAGTCGACCAACACCCCCAGGTCCTTTTCTGCCAGGCAGCTCTCCAGCCATTCTTCCCCAAGCCTGTAGCGCTGCCTGGGGTTGTTGTGACCCAAGTGCAGGACCCGGCACTTGGCCTTATTGAAGCTCATCCCATTGGTCTCAGCCCATCCAGCCAGCCTGTCTAGATCCCTCTGCAAAGCCTCTCTACCCTCCAGCAGATCAATTCGATCAAATCGAATAGAGTGTCAGAAAAGACAACAGTTTGTTACCTAAAAATTTTAAACGATAAATTCTGCTAAGTCATTTGAAATGGCTACTGTTTGTGAAAATACATTTTTCACACTCTGTTGCCTTTCTTGATCAAATTATGAGCATTAATGTACCACCAGCAGGTTATTTTTCTCAAAGAAGTCTGAATTACAGTGAGCAGGGAAGCAGTGAGGGGAAGTGAGCCAGAGATAATTCTTAGACAAGGTGACCAAAATTACGAGCATGCCTACAGACTCTATTTCCAGATTGATTTTAATTTCATCAAAAGGCTACGATGCCTGATCTAAATAACAATAATAAAAAAAAGGTTTTATTGGAAAATCTATTGGTCTGTCAAGCTAATTATCTGACACCACTGTTGCAGTACATTAGATTCTGCATTAACAAGGCACTTGGCATCCTCATTTGCTAAACAACAAGCTACTGGGGAACAGGACTCCTCAAGTTCTTATTCCCAGGTTCCATTTCTCTCTCGGTGTATATACACTATGCTTCTCCCCATGCACACTGTGCATCCTTCACGTGAAAGGGAAAATGAGCTGTCTAACAAGCAGCTGGAGTAAACCACCTTTCCAACCAAGATGTTTTGGGATTTCCTGTAAAGGAGAATGATCACACTGAACTGACCCGTGTCTGGATCAGTGTGATCCTCTTCTTTGACTGAATTAACTTTGGATGTGTCTTGATTTACAATAAGACACAGCCATTGAAAACATGGCACTATTTAAAGTAGTAATGAAAGCCTTGTCATCCCCTGGGCAACAGGTAGGACAAAATCACTCAGGGGAGTCACTGAAAGCTTGCTGGGTCTCCCCTTTGCACTCATTCTAGTGGGAGGTGTCCCTGCTCATGGCAGGGGGGTTGGAACTTGATGATCTTTAAGGTCCCTTCCAGCTCTAACCATCCTATGATTCTATGATTCTAAGTGTGAAGAACAGAACTGAGGAAAGAAAAAGCGTTGTCTGCTCCCTTTGCATTTCCCAAATCCCACAGCTACCAGGAAGAAGGCTACAGGGAAAATCTCTTCTGGTGATTTGGGTTGACTTTGATGTTGCTTTGGGCCAATGGAGACTCCTAAAGTTACCACAAGAGGTTCTATGTCCCATAACTGGGAGCTTAGGGTTTCACAGATCTCGAGGTACCAGCTGCTGTAATATCCAAGTATGTCCAGTTTATCACACTTACAATATAAACTAGCAATAAGAATCAATTTAATGTCAGAGGTTGGACAGAAGGAACTCTTTAAAATTTTACATGGCAGTTTGCTTCTATAAAATCCCATTTTTTTCTTTTTCACTGTTTATATTATGTTTTATAACCTTGCTAAGCTCAGCTACAGGCAGAGGTGGTGAACACATAGCTTGCATATAAAATAAATGAGCTTTTCTAATTTTTGCTGATAAAATAAAAACTTTCACCTAAATTAGATTGAAATACGCATCCATTCTTCTGCATTTATGTGGCTTTATTTATTTTAAGTGCCTCTTTGTACTTCAGTGAACAATTACAAATCATTTTCCCAATTTCTTCAGACACTCAGGCATGCCAAGAGCTAATTAACTAGTGTGACAATTGCAAGAAGCAGCAACATAATTCAGTTTTTGAATGACTGGAAGGTATTTAATTTGAATAAAAGTGGAATTAAATAGCAGCAGTAATAAATGGTATTGACAGGTAGGGTACACATATCAGAAAGGTCGCTACCAAAGTATTTGCAGGTAATTTCAAAACTCCACTTACGAGTTGTGAAATTAGGATTAATTGGCTGGAGCTGTTTTATAGACTATTTCACACATTTAATACCTTACAATCTATTGAGGTAATCAGCCATGTGTAAAGAACAAGTTTTGAATCGATTCCCTGATTAAATATAATATAAGGGTCTTTGTATGCAAAATGTGGAATGTTTAATACAAGATCCATCTGGCACAGTGGAAAACTGGCAGAAAAGACCTTTTCAGCATTGTGAATCCCAGTGTTTGAGACATAGTGCTCATGACAATGAACTTAGCAGAATTTGATAAAAGTAATAATTGAATTATGTAGACTTGTATTTGGTAACCGTGTTACCCTCCATTCACATTTTTTTTCTTTTTTAGTTTAAATAAGCTTTCATTGTGTCTTTGAAAATACCAAAAATAAGAGATGCAATTGGCTAATGGGAAAATATTCTTCCTTTCTCTCCTTGTAACAATAAAAATATAAGAATTAATAAGTTTCCCCAAAAGTTTGCAAAGGAGAATACAGTTATGAGCTAAAACCCACATTGCCCAGAAATACTGACCCTATGGGAACTGGATTTTGCTTGACATTCTGCCTCAGCTGCTGCTCTCAGGTTATGGACTCAAACTACTCATCCAGGGCATTCCATCATTCTTGCCCCTAGTTTGTGCACTCCCAGTATTGCCCTTCCCTTGAATCAAATATCTTGTAGCAGCAAAAAGCAGTTGGATCAAACGCCTGATGGACTTGAAAGAAAGAATAGTTCTCCCCCACCAACCCAGAGAAGGGAGATACGAGCGTGGCCTGACTTGATTAAAGAAGACTTACATGGTCAAATCTTAAATTAAAATCATAAGTGCAGTCGCATTTTCATGGAGAAAAGGTGTAAGATATATTGGGCAGATATTAGTAGTAGGCTCTGCATAACCTGGTGACGGTTGAGGGTCTCCTCTCCTCCTCACATCTGTGGTCAAAACAGTGACAAATGAAAACCATTACAGGGGAAGAAGTCCTAAGGAAATCTTTGTTCCTGTTAATTCCTCACTCAGCATTTGGTAGAGTGGCCCACTGAGGAGCTCAGAGACCAGAAAACAAAGATCAGTTTTCATCTGAAGAGCCTCAGGCAAGAGGTATTGGGGTTGTTAGATCTAGGGAATCATCCTAACTCTAGCCTAAAGTAGAAACTGATGTCTTCTATGGTTCAGGAAAACAAGACTTACATGTTTTTATACATGTAAAACTTTGCATCAGATAAATATCTGGGACCATTGCAATTTCTTCTAAATAAAAGTCTAACAATATATATATTTTTTTTTTTCCCTAGGTGCTCACTTAAAAATGCTTACAGGTTAGGAAAGGCAAGTACAAATTCATCTGTATATTAAATTAGATGAGGAGGATCCTTATGTACTAGCTCTTGCCAGAAACAGATGGGTTCAATAACAGTCTGCTGTAGTTGTGCAAATGCTTTGCACTCCATTTCCTATGTAATGTATCAAACATTATTTAAATTCTATGTTAAGTGCTTAAATACATGCTATAGCAGTGCTACACCAACAATCTTCACTTTTTATTGTGATACAAAATCCAAATAAATTATTACAGTCAGATGAATTTTAGCTCAACTGTTCTTGATCAGGACTCCTTGCAAAGTACAAAGTAGTTCTTTATCTTTTGGGGAGATAGTCATTTACCATAAATCTCCTGTTTACCAGTCTGGCCGGTATGTGTCCCTGGGAAATAAGAGCATCAGCTTTCTACCAGTTACATTTAGTTTCTCAGGTGAAGAAGTGAATCAGCAAGGACAAACTTGGAAATATTCTGCAGGTTGGACTAGGAATCATGCGACTGATAGGAATATATTTATAGGAAATTCAGACTTTGCTGGGAAGTCAAGACATCAAAAGTAAAGGAGATTTTTTTTAAAATTTTTTTAAAGAAAGTAAGACCTGATTTGGTAATTTTTTTGGACAGCTGCCTTTCCCATAATCTGGACTGCCCTCTAGACAGATGTCCTTGCTTCAGTTTCAAAGTTTGAGTTCAATTTGCTTCTTTGCATTCCCCAGTCGAAACAAGGGGCCTGAAATGACAACTGAATAATGGTACATAGAATTCAGTTAGGGCATTATCCTTCCTTTTGTTTCTCAGGTGCCTGTTCATTTTTATTTTTTTTAAATATGAAAAACATTATGAGCCATTCTAACATATCCCTTTTTTCTTGCCATTTATTTCCTGATTTTTTCCTATTTGAATTTATCATTGCTTCCTTTTTGATTTTTCAAGAATATGTCTACAAAAGTGTAAAAATAAGGCTTGTGTATCCTGAGGAAATGCCCTCAGAATGAAAATATATGGATATATTCATCCCTGGTGGCAGTCTAATAATACATACTGAGTTTTGTCATGAATGAACTTACCCAATTTTTGAGTGAACAGATTGAAAGAAGAAAAATCTTTTAGGCCCAAGAGAAGTCTCTCCTATTTAGTCTTCCCATACAGTCTGGAGTAGGATAAGATTACTAATCAATGAGGGACTGAAAATGTACAGTTAGGAGATTGAAAAGCATTATCTTGTAAAATTTTTCTTTCACTAAGCCAGCCATATATTTTGCTTCAGTGGCAATCACCCTCACAAGAAGAGATTCTCTCAAACGCTTTGAAAATAGATCTAGCAAGAAAAAATGCCCCCAACATTTAAATTTACAGTGCTAAAATTCATGATGAGAATACATCTATAGAGATAAGGAAAGCACCACAAGCTTTTCCAGATTTTCATATTCTATGACCTTGCTTAATCTCACAAAGCTCTGTGCAGCAGCATGGAAAACCACCTATAATTTCTCTAACAATATGATGTGCACTTCATGGAATAGACAGTTGTTGACCTATTGTAGTAATTGTTTGGTTTCCAATTACACAGCTTGAAAAACATCAAGTCCTTGTGAGAGTCTGTAAATTTTATCAGCTAAATGCACCCCTTATATTACTTCACTATAGTCAAGCTATTCTAATGGAATTACATCAGAGATGAACTTTGTGTGAAGTATTATTTATCCCATGTTTAGCAAAAGAAAATCAAAATATCAATTAGCTGCTTTGAAGAGAAACAACAAAGAATATAGAAAAGGTTATTCATAACTTTTTTTTTTTTTACCTTTGGATGCTAGCCAAATTCCAGAGCTCTGTAAAATGTTTGCATTTTGAGGAGACACTAATAGGGGGGTCTGGCGTGTTTAATGTTACCCTGCCTGCCCACAAAGGCTATACAAAGCCTTGTTTCTCGGAATTCAGTAGGAAATACCTTGCTGATGGCTTCAGCAGGGTTTCATTAAGTGTTCAGCTCAAGAGTTATCCTTCTAAGTTTTCTCTCTGCATCCACAAACCTTCCCCTTATCCTTTGAGACACAAATCACCTCCCTGCTACAGGTTTATCCAATATCCAACACAGCAGCCCCATTGGAGGAGATGTCACAATATCTAACAATAAAAAGTAATGATGCTTGAGCTACCTCTGTATCTGGTGGAGGGACAACACAGCAGGGCACAAGCAGTCTAGGGGGTTTCTGGAGTGCATTGATGACAACTTCCTAACACAGAAGATCAAGAGGCAGGAGAGGAGAGATACTCTGCTGGACCTCACACTTGCAAACAAGGAAGATGTGAAGACTGTTGGCAGTCTTTACTGCAGCCACTGTGGGATAGTGAAGTTTGGGATTGCAAAGGATGAGAACAAAGTAAATAGTAGGATCACAACCCTCAGCTTCAGGAAAACAGACTTTGGCCTGTTCAAAGATGGACTTGGAAGAATCCCATGGGTGATGATTCTGGAGGGAAGAGGGGTCTAGGACAGCTGGTTGATTTTCAAGGATTGCCAGACTAAGACTGCTAAGACTGGTCCATGCCCATGTGCAAGAAGTCAAGCAAAGGCAGTAGGGAGCCTGCACAGATGAACAAATAGGTCCTGACTAAACTCAAACATAAGAAGGAAGCATACAAGAAGTGGAAGAAGAATTGGGTAACTCAAGATGAATACAGAGACACTGTCAGAGCATGCAGTTATGGAGTTAGGGAAGCCAAAGCCCATCTGCAGTTGAATGTGGTAAGGGCCACGAAGGGTAAGAAGAAGGGCTTTTACAAGCCCATTAGCAGCAAAAAGAAGACTAGGGGACATACGGATCTGCTGCTGAATGAGGCAAGGGACCTCATGTTGTCAAGCTAATATTGGTGATTGATATAACTGTCCAAAAAAGCTGTTCTTCACTAAGGATTGGAAGGAGGAAAAGTGATTTGCAAAATAAGTTTGAATCCACATCAAACTTTTAAAGAACTTTTGGAGCTCCCAGGATGAGGATCATGTCACCAACAGGCACTGGGAAAGTCCCAGTCAGATGGGAACAGGATTCCGGATCTGGATTCAGGGGTGCATAGAACAGGATCAAAAGCAGACAAACAGACAGAGTCCTTCTCGGATGCTGGCCATTGAAGAAAGAGCCTCAACCCTTTGATCCTTCAGCTTTTATACCAAGGATGATGCAGATGGGATGGAACACCCCATTGGTCAGTTTTGGGTCACCTGTCCTGTCCGCTCCTCCCCACCGGTGTGACCCCTCTATGCTTTTCTGATTTTGACCCTCCAACTTGGTACATAACAAAGTGAGCCGACCTTGGTTGTTATGGGAATAAGTATAAGCAGGAGCCTCTCTGCATACCATTCCTTGGTATTCACTATAAACATCACACCTTATCTGCTAGAAGCCAACATTGTCTGAAAAACATTCAGTTAATTTCAGAGTGCAATTAGTTAGAAGACACTTAACTGAAACGTAAAGTTATCGAAAAGAAAATTGGTTCTGTTTTACCTCAAATCAGGACACATCAATGAATAGAACAGATGAAAATGTGATTTTATACTGGCAAAGAATGAGCAGAAAGTAAAGAGTAATTGTAACAGACAAATTCAAGTGCACAAACAGACACACATATTATTACCTAAATGTTTTTACAGCTGTTTTGGCCATAAATGGATTTAAATAGATGCTGTGTATTTCTGAAGCTCTCATAGAGATATAACCCAAACAAAGGGGACAGAAAATCACTACATGATCAATAGTGAAAATACTGCAGTTACTCAGGTGATTTCTGGACATTCACCTAACACACAGAAATAACAAGATACTAGTGCATGCTGCATAGATGAGCAAAGGGCAAATTTTGATGCTAAAAACGAGACAAAGCAGTTTGAAATACAAGGTATTCTGCTAGGCGTAAAATACTTCTTTGCCTTAAGTAAATAAACTGTGATTCTTGATGAAAAGCAGAATCGGTGATAAATTCTTCCTGCAACCATTGTATTAATTACACTTAGAATGAGGAGCAATGACTTGTTAGTGAGAAAGAGAATGTGATTTTTATGAAAAAGAACACACCTATTTAAGTATTCTACTTAGCCAGACGAAAGAAGTCTTGCACTGTACCTTTGGATTTGCAAGTCATATAGACTATATATAGGTGTCATCTTTAGCCAAAAATGGATCTATGAAGCATGACTATTAATAAGATTATTGAATAAATATCTTAAATTCAGTTAACCAGATTGTACCAAATGTTGCACGATCCAAACTGTTTCAATGAACAGTAAATTTTCTTGAGTTATTTTTCAGGAGGGAGTACTGTAAATCATGAAATGCTGGCAAATTCATCTTCCTAACAAGCTATTGGTATAAGACTGGGATTCTGTCCTAATGACTGACTCCACCATTATTTTGGGTTGTGTTAAGTTTCTTCTCTCATACTAAATACCATCTTACTCATTTCAATAGTCTCCCTTACTCACTTTCCCTGAGTAAGGGACTACTTACTCAGTAACATACAACTCAGTGTGACTAACATGGAAGAATCTGATCCTAAATAATTGTCACATAGGGAGCTGTTGATTATATGATGTTGAAATATGAAGACACTTAACTAGGCCTATTGTAGCTCATACTCACATAAGTCTAAAGATAATGGCAGTTGAATTACACGATCAAAAAATGTCTCCTTTTCAAATTTGAAAACCATGCCAAGAAATGTGGTAAAGTTAATAAACTGTCATGCTCATTCTTCTTGTATGCCATATGAAAGAAGCTCAAAGGAAAATTTCCTTGCAAGAAGAAATGCAATTAAACAGGACAGAAAAATAAAAGCAAAAAAAAAGTTTCATGATAAAAGCATCTAAGCGTCCTTTCCTTCTTTTTAAATATTCAGATGTTTCTGTGCCAGAGATTAACATCCAGTTCATACTCTCAAAAAAAAAAAAAAATAGAATGCAGAAGAAAACAGCAGCTTTCTTCTCCTTTTCTGCTTGAACTGCAGTATTCAGTAAAGTGAATGAATGATTTAAAAAGAAGTTCTCAAGTAGACACAATGTGCTTTGATTTGTACCTTCTACAATATCACTGAAGTCAATTAACTCAACTGAGGGTTTGGCTTTTATAAAGCTTGTATAAAAAATATGAGATTCAAGAGATTATATCACGAAAGAAGGGTATCTACTCAGAACAAAGCTGGCTAAAATGCAGGACTGTGTTTTCACAAAACATTTATGTTTGTTCAGAATTTGTTTTCATTTCAAATTGAACCTTTTTTTTTACCCCCAAAAAATTTCCAGTGAACTAGAAATTCTGAGAATAGGAGTTTCAAGAAACAAAAGGACTGATTGTTGCTGCCTTCCTTTCAGTTCTTATGATTGGTCAGTCCATATCTCCTCAGGTAATGACGAAATCAGAAGACAGTATAGAATCATAGAATCATAGAATGGCTAGAGTTGGAAAGGACCTTAAAGATCATCTAGTTCCAACCCCCCTGCCATGGGCAGGGACACCTCTCACTAGAGCAGGTTGCTTAAAGCCCCATCCAGCCTGGCCTTGAACACTTCCAGGGATGGGGCATCCACAACTTCCCTGGGCAACCTGTTCCAGTGCCTCACCACCCTCACTGTAAAGAATTTCTTCCTTATATCTAATCTAAATCTCTTCTCTTCCAATTTAAAACCATTGCCCCTTGTCCTGTCACCACTCTTCCTGACAAAGAGTCCCTCTTCAGCTCTTCTGTAGGCTCCCTTCAGGTATTGATAGGCTGTTATAAGGTCTCCCCGGAGCCTTCTCTTCTCCAGGCTGAACAACCCCAGCTCTCTCAGTCTGTCTTCATAGGAGAGGTGCTCCATCCCTCTGATCATCCTCGTGGCCCTCCTCTGGACCCGTTCCAACAGGTCCATGTCCTTTCTGTGTTGAGGACTCCAAAGCTGGACACAGTACTCCAGGAGGGGTCTCACGAGCACAGAGTAGAGGGGCAGAATCACCTCGCGAGACCTGCTGGCCACACTTCTCCTGATGCAGCCCAGGACACGGTTGGCTCTCTGGGCTGCCAGTGCACACTGCCTGCTCATGTTGAGCTTCTCATCCATAAGCACTCCCAAGTCCTTCTCCTCGGGGCTGCTCTCCAGCCATTCTCCACCCAACTTGTATTTGTGCCTGGGGTTGCCACGTCCCAGGTGCAGGACCCTGCACTTGGCTTGGTTGAACTTCATGCAATTTGCATGAGCCCCACCACAGTACACTCTTTAAGAGCAGAAAGGGTCAAGGTGCTAGGAATAGCCATCCCTGTCCACCACCACATAGGACTAAATACTAATTTTTTTACAAGAAATAAAAGATTTTCAATCTTAATTTAATTTCACATAAAGTTCTACTACTGGTTGTGGAATAGTCTGCTGACAGTGGTGTCACTCAGTGTAGACAGGACATACAGTCCATCCTCAGTTTTGGTAGGTCAGCAACCCGCCACTATACAAAAGCTTCTGTGGAAGCTTCCGATACCCCTAGTTAGGATCAATGTTAAAGGAACAGGAGGACACATCAGGTTACACCTGTACCAGTGACCGAGCAAGTTTCTTTATGGGTCTGAAAGGAGGCAAAATATCTCACCGGAAAGTGGAGAAATGCTAAGGCTGAACCTCTGGGACATCTGTGAGAATCACTGTAGTACCATCAAGCTCCCAGCAATAACGGACTGGACACGTCAGCTGGAGCCTGCAGGTCTATCACCCTCTGCTGACACACATATGGATGTTAAGAATGCAAAACCCTCGGCTGGCACCTGTCATTCTACCAACAGGCCACAAAGATGATCAGAGGGCTGGAGCACCTCTCCTATGAAGACAGGCTGATATGGGGTTGTTCAGTCTGGAGAAGAGAAGGCTCCAGGGAGACCTTATAGCAGCCTTCCAGCACCTAAAGGGGGCTACAGGAGAGATGGGGAGGGACTCTTGATTAGGGAGTGGAGCCACGGGATGAGGGGGAATGGTTTTAAACTGAAACAGGGGAGATTTAGATTAGATCTCAGGAAGAAATTGTTTTATGTGAGGGTGGTGAGACACTGGAACAGGTTGCCCAGAGAAACCGTGGCTGCCCCATCTCTGGACGTGTTCAAGACCAGGCTTCGAGCAACCTGGTCTAGTGGGAGGTGTCCCTGCCAATTGCAGGGGGGTTGGAACTTGATGATCTTTAAGGCCCCTTCCAACCCAAATCTTTCTAGGATTTTATGATTCTGTGAATGCAGTATGACTGGAGAAATATGGATATACAGAAGTTGAGAGCCTGACCTAGCAGCTGAACCCTCTGTGGAACGGGTGGAAGAAACCCTACCCATGCAACTTCCCATGCCGAGAGACAGCCACAACATCCTCTTCGTGTGCTGAACCTCCACATGCACAATCCAGCAGCTACAGCTGTGCTAAGAGCCTCCCTGGACTCATTTCTGATAAGAATCAAGCTGGAACTTCCATTGTGGACCCACAGGAGATTCTGTCAAGTCAACTATTTATCCTTTGACCTTTTGCAGCGAAAAGGGTAATTGAAAAAACAACAGCAACAAAAGCCCGAGTGTGTTCATCCCTGCAGTACCTTCAATACATTACTTCATTAGAAACAGAAAGTTAACAAGGAAATCCAGTGCCAACTGGCACCACTATTAAGAAAAAAAAAAAAATCCCAATGGCGGTAAAGAGCCTTCTTTATTAACAATACTTTCTATTATAAAAAGCCTTCCTTCAAGCAGAGTGTTATTAGTAATGACACAGGACACATTTTGATTCATTTATTGAATCCCTTGCTCTTCTGATTTATTAATAGGGGACTTCCCTGGGTTGGTGGGGCTTATTACAATCCTGTTTAATTCTTCTTCATTTTTCATTATTAGATTCCTATACACTTTAAGCCACTACTTTTTTTCTGCTTTCTGAACTCCAAGCAACTGTGCCCAAAGACATAGAACAGGAAGAGAACGCAGATAAGGAAAATAAAAAGCTACAAAATTCTAAATATGCTTTAACTGGACAGTGGGTGGATGAAGCTTAAAAGACATTTTGATTCAAATATTCTTCACTTCTTCCCTAGGGACAGTGATACTCTTTTTATTCTGCAATTTATATACATACCCTCCCACACATTTCTTTTAGTCAAAGCTTCCAGGCTAAGATGATGACAGGTGGCAGTCCTAGCCTGAGAGGACCACATACTGTGGACATTAATGAGTTTCCTCCAGGCCCAAACGGAAATTTTATAACCTTAGGTTGACTTACTCTCATCTTCAGTTAAATAAAAATATTTCAGCTCATACAAACAGCTCAGCAAGGTACAGAAACAGCAAGAGCCAAATGAGTGGAGGGATTTAGAGCTCTTCCAAGGTTTACTTCCAGTTCAATCATTTTCAGTCACTCATTAGGCAATGCAGTAAATCTCTTTCTTACTCTCTCTTTTGGAATCCAACATGCATTACCCAAAAGCAAGTGTGCGAGGAAGACTGGGATGGTAAAGTATATTACAAAGTTTATTTTTACTTCCGTGATGGACTTGAGTGAAATATAACAAACCAGCAATTCTGGCTATAGCTAACAAGCTGCAAATCTTGCCCTAAAATACTCAGTGTAATGCCACGCATGTGGAATAGATCATTTTGATGTTTGCAGTGCCTTATAGGCTTTAAATATTTTATGCCTTCCCCATTTGTTAATGTTTCCAGTCTAACATGGAAAGAAATCAGAATACAGCAAGTTGACTAAAGCAGCAGATCACGAGGACAGAAACATTCTTAGGAAACTGCAAGTTTCAGTCGTGGATTAAAGGAACAGAGCTTTGGCGTTCCTTCATTCAGCTGGACTTTTGGGAAGCTTCAAACCCATGAATTCAAATCTTAGATGGCAGAAAAGAAACACGGTTTTTGCTCGTGATAATCTTTATATCATGCATGAAAAAGGAAAAGAAGCCAGAAGTCTATGTAACACACTGTTTGGCTCTAAATGACCTACGATAAGTAATGGATATATACTCTGTCTCATAGTACTAATAATTCACATTTATGGATGACATCTGGTCTCACAGTGACTGTGATAAAGATTATGATGTAGAAATCTAGACATAAAAAAGGCTGGACAAACAGAATAAGTAACAGAGAGGTAGCACCATGATACTCAAAAAGTTTTAGCTTTACTGCAGGACATCAGAAAGCAACAAAGTCTCTACATCTATCCAATTGCTTATCTTCCTGTTTTAAGTACCTCCTGCTGGTTTTTATCACCAGGATAAAAAGGCCCCCAGCAGGCTTCAGGTGATAGAACCACAGCAACCTGGTCTGGGATTTAAATGAAGAATTTTGAGCTGAAAGATTCTCTTTTTTATTTCCATCTGCGTGAGTCATAACTCATTTATCCTGCCCTTAAAATAAACCACATTTCCAAATGTGTGCCTTGACATCTCTTCGCCTTCCCTTCAGTTATGACAAATGGAAAAATTTGTACAACATGTGTTTCTACTCTGACTGACAGCTTATACAAATTATTCCTTTATGTCTTTGTAGTTTTACATTCAATATTTTAAATTCCTTAAATTGCATATAGTTGTATTGAATTCCATCAGGATTCCTGAGTCTGTCAGAGTAATGATATATTTGGGTTTTTGAACTTCATACATACTTCATTTAATTTACAATGGTTATGTTAAAAAGCCTATTTTCTTATCCTTTTAAACCAGGTACAGAACAAATTCTAATCATTATCCCATGAGATCATGAAAATTTTAATTTTTCTATCAGTGTTTGAAGGTAGTCTTTCAGAGAGGGCTGCAATGTATGCACTTAAAAAGATGTGCATCCATCCAAAGGTCCTCTGTTAACATCCCTAGTTTGCATTACGCACCCAAGATTCCCTCTTAAGCTTATGGACGTAGAAGTCATTCAGATGGTGCCTTCAATAAAGCCATACGAGAGACTCTCTACCGCCCAGAGAAATAAGAAAAATAGGACCCTATGGCTCCAAAGGATATGACTGCGGAGACAGGAGGAATCAAATTTGTACAGTAATGTTTGATAATCTGAATATCAATAGTAGAATATTGTTTTGCTCTCAGTGTTAAATAGACCTATAGAGCTATATTAGCAAATGGTGAGACAGGCCATTCAGCCAATTTCCACTCATTACGTGATGGTGTTGAGGTAAATACTTACTAGGTCATTTAAAGCTTTTAGGGTCATATGCTGCAATCAGTCTGAGTGCTGAAATTTAAAGCATTAAGTGTCAGAATGTTCCAGGTGTTTTTAGTCAGGAGCTGAAAACCCAATTTCCTAATCGTATCAACAGATGTTCTGCATACACACCATGAACAGTGTATATGCAGGCTTCGAGAGAAAGGGCTTTTCATAATAGGCATAATATATGGACATAATATATAGCCATAATAGGCTCCAGGAGCAGATTAGAAATTAAAACTGTTATAAATCGGAATCCTTATCAGGATGGAATGGAATATCTGAATTATGCATAGTGTGGGGAAGAAGAAAACACAGTAGTGCACATGCACACACTAAATTGCAGGATGAATATCAGAGCCCATCATATTTCATCCTCTACGTCCCCTCCGCTAATAAACCCTGCCAATGAAATAAGCCTCAACAAGTTTTTCTCCTTTGTCAGTTCCTCTTGTTCATTCTGCCTTACACGTCATCCTGATTTACTGGTCTCTTCATACCCCAATCTCTCCTGAAGACTAATTTTTCCCCCACAACGCCCCAAAGAAGCAAACAAATAGCACGTATTAAATTCCAAGATAAACACTTCCTCAGCCTTTGCAGTACATCCTGCCTTTCTGCCTCTTCATTTAGAGTTTGAATAGCTCAGGTTAAGGATTTCATTTGTCTGCTCGTACAGAGAAAACACGTACAGTGACATCTAAGAAAGAGTCAGCCATCATGATAATTAGCTCCTTAGGTTAGCATCCAGAAGCTGTTGCTGAGGTCACAGTATATTGCGTGATATCTATAAGCTCATACAGAGAATTCACGTATAAACTCATTAGAAGACAAGGCCAGTCTCAAAGAGTTCATGGAGTGAAAAGCAAAGGCAGGTGCTCGGCTGCACAGAGCAGACACTGAGTCTCTGCTGCTGCAAAGTAGGCGCAGGGCACCTTGGGCATGGCCCTGAGCCTTGAACGCCGCTGAGGTCACCACCCAGGTAACTTTCCTCTCCTCCACTTTTGGCTGGGCGCTTGCAATAGACCTGGACAGACTGGAAAGTTGGGCAAAGAGGAACCTGATGAGCTTCAAGAAAGGCAAGTGTAGGGTGCTGCACCTGGGGAGGAACAACCCCATGCACCAATACGGGTTGGAGGCTGACCTGCTGGAGTGCATCTCTGAGGAGAAAGACCCAGGAGTCCTGGTGGACGATAGGATGACCATGAGCCAACAATGTGCCCTTGTGGCCAAGAAGGCCAATGGCATCCTGGGGCGCATCAGGAAGAGTGTGACCAGCAGTTCGAGGGAGGTCATCCTGGCCCTCTACTCTGCCCTGGTGAGGCCCCATCTGGAGTACTGTGTCCAGTTCTGGGCTCCTCAGTTCAAGAAGGACAGGGAACTGCTGGAGAGGGTACAGCAACAGGCTACAAAGACGATTAGGGGCCTGGAGCATCCCTCTTATGAGGAAAGGCTGAGGGACTTGGGTCTTTTTAGTCTGGAGAAGAGAAGACTGAGGGGGGATCTGATCAACACCTGTAAATGCTTAAAGGGTAGGTGTCAAGAGGATAGGGCCAGTCTTTTTTTCAGTGGTGCCCAGGGATAGGACAAGAGGAAATGGGCACAAACTTGAATATAAGAAGTTCCATCTAAACATGAGAAGGAACTTTTTCACTTTGAGGGTGGCAGAGCACTGGAACAGGCTGCCCAGAGAGGTGGTGGAGTCTCCTTCTCTGGAGACATTCAAAACTCTCCTGGACACATTCCTGTGCAACCTGCTCTAGGTGGACCTGTTTTGGCAGGGGGGTTGGACTAGATGATCTCCAGAGGTCCCTTCCAACCCCATATCATTCTGTGATTCTGTAAAAATCATTCTCATGAAGGTGAAGGGGAAAAGGTAAGAGAGATCGGGACCAGGGAGAGAGAGTACCTCTTGCTACAGGAGGCTTGGATGTCCAAGGGCACAGAAACATAAAATTTATTGTTTTCCCTTCTACCTCCCCCACTCTCTCAATACACCGAATGGGCTGTGAAGTCAGGAGAAGTATTTTCCACAGTCTAAGCAGGTGTAATGCCCTGTACACTCATCTTCTCATTACTCCCATGGATGCCCTCTCTGCTATATGTCACCTGCAGGCAGCCAAGGTGGCCATGACCCCCAGTCACTCCCGGTGTGGTATGGTCTCTAGCACCAATGGACCTGATCATGTTTATCCATTTATGTCCAAATGTTTGCAATGCTAAAATAAATCAGTTTTGATTTTGAACACATACATTGTACCTTGAACAAATGCAGAACTGAAAGCTTTTGATCATATGGGTATACAATTGGGCGTTATTCCAACTGTCTTCTGGCTAAAAGAGATTTTGGTGTATAAGAAATTTCTTTTTCACTCCAGCTTCTTGCCTGTCCTCAGGGATTTTGTCTTTATTGATTAGATGCAAAATTAGATCATAACCTGACTAAATAAAATTTCCTTTCATATGACAGTTCTTTGGTCTCTGCTTCTCGTGTCACTTTATTACTCATTGTGCAAATTATATTAAAAATTTAATTTTCCTTTTCATGTGAAAAGAAAAATCAAGATATCAGGCTGCATCCAATTTACATCTATCATTCATAATGACAGAACAAAAATAAACCTGTCTTCACATAACAAATGAGCTTCACAGTTTTGATTATAAACACAATCATCACTTGCATAAAAACCTCTAAAACGCACTCTCCCACTTCTCTAAGTTCTTCTCTAAGACTATTTCTCACTATTTGGAAATTCCTGCTATTTAAAGGGATTAAAGGGAAGTTGTACCTTGTGCCAAGAAGAACCTTGTCCCAGAATAGTACAGGGTTAGACATCTTGACTGTCTTGTCACCCCAGTATCTGACTTTTCACATGGTTAGTAAAATAAAATACCAAATCCTTGCAGAAATGGATTTTCCTTTGATACAGTTCTATACATAGCACTTTTTATCCTTGTTTATTGTGCTGGCTAAATACTGAAAAACCCTCCTGTGATACAAATGTTGCAAGCAATGCATGGCAAAGACTGACAACACGGAAGATTTCAGGTCAAATATTCAATAATATATTTGACTTATCGTCACAATTTGCTATGAACAAAGCATGCTGAAGCCAGCTGCTAGCAGGGCAGCAAAGTCATGTATAGCTAGTCTGGAAAAGAAAGAGCAAACCAAGAGAACTTAAAAATGTTTTTAATTAAAATTCTGAAGTTATAATTTAGGTGCTGCCTAATGCTGCTGCTGCTCACAGCCTTGCGAGCTCTCCCTCTTGGCACCTGAGCAGCGCGAAATCCTGGGCCAGTTCCGAGATGGAGTTTTGGGGGAAAGAGGCTGTAACGAATCAGAAGAAAACTTGACCTCTGCCCTAATTAAAGTCAATTTTAGAGCGGAGTTGGGTTTTAGTTATGAGCATGACCACTGAAGACCATTCCTGTAAAGTGTAGGCTTGTCTTTTTTGATCATTTTGGTCGTTTATGGGTCTGTTAAACAACTACAGACTGTGTTGATTTCCTCACCAAACCCACATGAAAGCCCCAACAGCAACTAAGGGACAGAGGGATGGATATTATTATTTTTACATGACAGTGAAACCTGGGTACACAACAAAATAAAGGTAGGTCTTTAAGAAAAATCTAAAGCAAAAGATGAAGATGGAAGCAGAGAGATAATAAAATTGTAAACGGAAAATCAGAAACCACTCCAAATAGTAAACCATCCAGACTCTACAACGTGAGTCATGCTTCAAAGTAGGAAATCACTATTCCTTTTGTATGGGAAAAGAACAGCCTATTCACTTCGCAAAATCCCATGACCAGAAACATGATGTCAAAACAGAAGGAGTTCAGATATTTCTGTGCCTCCTTTTCAGTTTTAATAGATGCCATATCCCCATGAAACAGGAGAGGAAAAAGGTCAGCCGAGCTAAGCCACGTGAGGGAAAGAGTACCTAATGGAGGGAAAAGGAGAGAAGCGATGAGGACAGATATGTATTGTAAAGGCAATGCCTTGGGAACAGAGAAACCTACTTTTCACTTCTCGTGTCTTCTCCCTGGCCCATTGCGCAAATATCAGCAAGTCACTGAATCGCTCTGCACATGAGACGAGAGCCCCGCTCCTAACCAACAGGAGAGAGGGAAGATGCACAGGCAGAGGCAAAACAGAACAGCTCCCGCGGCATTTCTGTAACGAGGTTTCTCGTATCACCAGCAAATAGTCCCGGCAGAAAATACTTTTTACTGTTGGGGCTGAATTATTTATTTTGCAGCTGGGTGTAAAAGCCACCATTGGGGCTTGCTTAGCCCTTCGGTGTAAAACAAAACATACATATGGTGAAAAGGTAATCACTGCCCCAAAGAGACGACAATCCACCTGCAATGTGGGGAGTAACAGATGGAGGCCCAAAAAAAACCGGGGGGGGGCAGCATAAAGTGCACATGAAACAATTACAGGTGGTGTCACTGGCTGGGGTCATATCTCACCACCTGCTAAACCTTCGCAGAGTTCTCCTCAGTCAAAAATCCATCTATTATTGCTAAGTTATCCACAAACTCCACAGGAGATGTAACTCACTCTCTCTCCTCCGCCTGGGGGGACTGGTACAAAACCCAGCCTACTTCACAAATGTCAATTCCTGCAGTATTCAAAACAATAAGTATCCAGTGCTTGCTTTCAGAAAGATTTTCAGTAAGACATTTTTCCAGAAAGAAGCCAAGCTGATGAAAACCCTCTGCAAAAACATGAATTCAGTTTTGTAAAAGGGTTTTTCCCAGCCTTGTCCACAACTGGGTTAGAGACAAATTACCCCATACAGCCATTATGATCAACATTAAAATTACTCCTCCTGAACATGAAATTTTGCCTAACACAGGCTACAGACTGTTCAACTGGTTTTCAAGGCCCAAGGGCATGTGTTTACCATCAGGTTATTGGTCATTGTGGTGGGATGACCTCTTCCACCTTGTATAACTAACGAACTATTCACTGGGGTAGGAATGTGAGCCTGATGTGCCCGCATGCCTGTTAAGCACGATACCACCTGGACCGTGGTGCCTGTCACACATGCTTATAAAAGTAAAAAGAAGATGTTCCAGCTAAAGACAGCAAGAAAGTAAAGTCCTACTGTTTATGGGATGTTGGAGATCCCAGTCTTCTTGCTTTAGTCAATCTTTAATTATTGATACAAAAATAGGGAACTCTTTGTGGTAGAAACTGAAGGGGATGCTTCAAACTTGCTCCTAGTTCAGTGGGTAGATATTATTTGAGACCCGTATCTCACTATGTGCAGAATGTGCAGATTCTTCTCCACTATGTGAAGAAGCACTCAAAAAAAAAAAAAAAAACAAAACCCAAACCAACCAACCAAACAAAAAAAAACCCAACAACTTGAAGATTTCTTAGAGAATACTTAACACATTTAAAGTGTCTCTCCATTCAACTCCAATTTTGATACTAACACATGGTCTACTTTTCAGAAGTACTCAGCAGTGTCATCTCCCATCCATATCTGTTAGACATGAACTTGGAATGAAGATGAGGTCACTGGGCATTAGGTTTTCTTCCAAATGCAGAAAAGTATAACGTTTAACTTTGCTTTGCCAGACCGCTTGTTTTAGGGGGGGAGGCAGAGTTTATAGGAACAGAGGAACATAAGTGTCAGTGAAAATGAAGGGTTTTTTTACAGTATTCATAAAGAAGAATAAAATCTGAAGTCAACAGTATCATTTGAATCTTTCAACAGGAGAATAACAACTGGAGAATCAGGACTACCATAAATGTGTCAGGTGGTATTGAGCAACACTTCCTGTGTAGCAGTTTATTACTAGTCCAAATTTTTAGTATGAAAACAGTAACTTTTAAAAGTGGGGGGGGGGGGGTAACAATAAACTTTTTCCTCATTGGATCCATTTAACCCCATAGTCCTCATAATGCTCCATTTTTATTTTTTTTTTTACACTCTTTTTCAAATTTGGGAATAGTAAAACAGATTATTAAAGAACTAAAATTTATTCACTAAATTCAACTGAGTTTTTTTCTGTTTCTAAAGGACATGTATAACTTTACAAATTCTTTCCTAAAACAAAATAGTTCAGTGTACCCTTTATGTGAAAGTATTACAGATGCTTATATTATATTATTACATTTACATCTTATTTCTCACAATGTTCTTCACATTTGCTATTTGTGCTCTTTTATAACACATTAAAATAATACTATTGTGTCTCCTGACATAATGACTAATTGCACTTCTTACATGTTCCAGCGGGGACATATGACCGGACAGGCAACTTAGTATTCACATATAAATGAGTGCCTCTTCATTTATGAAAGGTTCCCCATACTTTCATGTTAACTTAGTCAATGCTCGTTAATATTTTAATAAATTCAAATGACTCTTCATCCATTCAAAAATTTATGAACATTGACTGAGTGTGGTATTTAGAAACTCATTGAATGGATTTTGCTGTTTCTATTTATAAAAATATTCACGGATAATGTCCTGGATATACTTATCATCTTCAGCTCTCACTGTGTAAAGGTAGGATTTGAAAAAGCATGTTCTTATTGCAACATTTGCAGGTGCAGATGAAAGTCAGGCACCATTTTAGTCTACTGGAATGGTAGTGTTTACAAGCATAAAGCAAAAGAGGATCTCAGCACCAAGGGGTTTACAGCCTGAGGCAATAGCTACAGACAAAAGGGGAAATATAAAAACAGAATCTCAAGAATGGTTCTAGGGAGTCAAATGTGCTTTTCTTGTAACTAATTATGTGCAGGAATATAATGAAGATTGTTGTTATCTAGTACAAAGAAGATGAAGACAAGATGAAGTTGTCTAGTATCAGTTTGGCCACGTTTCAAAACTCAAGGGAGAAAACAATATTAGCAGTGGGATCGCTATCAGGAAACCTACTGATAAAAATGACAGGCCTTACTGAACTCGGCACTGAAGAACCGTGTCTCACCCACACCATTTGTTTGTTCTTGGCACTCCCATCCTCTTGCCTCTTAAGAAGCCTGAGAAGCCTGCCAGCTCTCCATTTTACCATTTCTCCATTCCAATAATCCCAGAAATAGTATCTTAAAATTCAAAACAAATTTAATCAAAACCAGTGGTAGCCTTTCCATTAACGTAAGAACTGGTCAGGCCTTCTGATTGGGAGATGCTTAAGGCAAGAAGTTAGCATTTCTTCATGTACTAATTGTATAATAATTAATAAAAGTAAATTAGATCAAATTCAACTCAGAGAAAACCACTCTCCTGAATTATGATTGTTGAAACATAGCCAGAGGAGCACTTTCAGGAGCCTGCTCGGCTGTTTAATGCTGATTTAATTATGATGTTTAGACATGGTCTACTACTGAGATACCTGCTGTAGCTTGGTAGCTACACAAGACCTCAGGTAGATGAGCTTATGTGTTAACAGTCAGAAAGGCAAAAGCGCAATGTACCAACACATGAATGAATACGGCTTATTTCGTAGAGGTTCCGTTAGTTTGACCCAAGAAAATTAAAACCTGCGATTAAGTCTGAAATGTAGGTTTTGGAGAAATTTTGTCAAAATTCATCTGTACGCAGTTTTTCTGCATTAAAACGTGACTGTACCTGATTCTGCAGATTCTCAGTGATTTGGAAGTAAAATCCATCGATCCATCTAACTAACTCATCAAGTAATAGAGCCTTTCATCCCCAAAGTTTCTTCTGACATAACTCTGGAGACACAGCAAAGCAGACGCAGAATCTACTGGTCGAAGTTCAGTGTTACAACCTCATCATTTTAACAAAAGTAAATAAAGACTGTGCACAGAAAAAATTCACTAAGTAATGACTTTATTACACATTATATATTTTTCTGGCCTGGGGAAATTTAATCTAAAAAGCAGAACAAATTTTCTTTCCCATAACTGGCAAGGTGTTTTGTTGTTTTTTTTTTAAACTCACTAATGAAAACAGGCAATCCTGGATTTTGTTTCATAGTGCTTCCCTAAGGGCGAAGATAAACTTCACTCTTATCTGTTCCTCTGTTGTTCCTAGAATGATTGCTCTGTTCATTATATTGTTTGATGTTGCCATCTCAGCTTTCCAGCGCCTGATTTGTTCACTTAATTCTCTAAGTTATTAGGCTCTCCATTCCAAAAATAAGCTGTTTTTCTCATTTAAAAAACAATGTCATCTTTATGCATTATGGATTTACAGTTCACAGTTTTAATGGTTCCTGGAAACAATGACATGAAAGGTTAAATTATGAAAATATATTACACTTGCATAAAAAAGAAACAAGTGATAGTGCCGTATAAGAGAATATGGATTATTACTGTACAAAGATGATAATCGAAGGGCACCTATGAGGCCCATGAGCCATGCCCCTCACAAGTTCACAGAATGCTAAGAGGCAAAATCTAAAAGTGTGGATCATGAGATGGCCACACGTCACTCTCCTAGTGTGCATCCATTCAGCTGCACACTGAGTTTACCTCCAAGGTGGGAGTGACAAAGACAATTTCTCAGCCACTTCACCTGTGCATATGGACCCTGGGCTGTGGGCACAATAGGAGCTGCAACCACTCCAGCTTTGCCTCACCTAACTTTGTCTTTTTACACGGCCATCACAAATCCTACTAGATTATGAGTTCCCAAATCCTAAATCATTAGTAAAGATTAGAAACCAATATCCATGTTGCCTTCACAGGATATGGAAGCTTGACCACTGCCCAAGTGATCTGTTACAACTGATCATCTTTGGACTATGTGCACATAGCATACCAATCTACTGCTTGTCTGCGCAGAGAAAATCAGTACAAAAATAAGGCCAGCACATAGTTTTACAGCATTTGCAACCCCAAAGGGTCAGTATAAAGATCTTCTCCACTACCATTTCAACCTTCTTCATGTAAAGATAAATACCACCATAAATCTCCTTGCCAGTTCAATAACCAAGCTGTTACTTACACAACCACTGAAAGCTGATGACTCACAACTAATGCCACACTCATCATGACTGTGAAGATGAGATTATCACACAGGAGCAGCTTTAGGATGTGAGCGTGCAATTGTCTACGCCACACTAAGTCCTCTTCTTGTGTATGAGCTGTTGCTGGTGTGACATATTGTGAGTCCATTCAATCCAGTGAGCTGGCATCAAACTAACAGGTTTGTTTTCATTATGTGGTCTTAATTTTATGCCTTATCAGTGAGCTGAACTGGCTTACTGCTGGGTGAGAGAACAGCTATAGGCTGCCAAATGAGAAGCAAAACTCCTGTGAGCAATGGGTAGATTCTGTTCACCTTTGTTTATCTCATCCATCTTGTAGGTATAGAGTACATAAGAGAAAGAAAGTCGCCTATTCCTAAATACAGATGCTGAGGCGGGCAGAAGCAAGAAAACAAAGACAGCAATTGTAAATTGAGTTGGAGGCCAGTTTAAGTGGATGACACTTGAAAGTCTCACTTTGGAACAACGTGAGAAATGCTTCTAAAAGGAAAACTTGCAAGTAACAAGCACCTTGCTTACCTGTGTCTCATTAAACACTTTAAACTTGAGGAACAAGTCAATCATTTGAAGCTGACACCCATCCACTTTTAGAATTAGCCATTCTGTAATTCCAGCAACAGGAAGTATGCGCTTTTACAGAAATAAAAGCAATTTTGTCTAGGTTTGCAACATGCATGCTGCACACTTGCATTTCCTTTAAGGGTGCTGTTCCCAGCCAAGAACTCTGCCCTCCAGAAAGGATCAGAGACAGCATGAAAAATATAAAGTCTAAAACAAGGCATCAAGTATCATGTTAATATGCAGTGTCTGTCACAGATTAATTTTAATGCACAAGCCCTTGGGTCACATCAACATCATAGAGTTTTCTGGGTCACCAGATTAAAAGGCATGGCATCATCTTCTTTTGACACAGAAGCAGTTCATTAAAAGTATTTGTAGAGATATAGGAAAGTAATCTTGGTCAGACATACGCTTTGAAAATACTTCTTCAAGTTCTGCTGGCTTGAGCAGAGGCTCGTACAGTGACAAGGTCTTCTGGGAAGAAAAGTCAAACTTGAAAATTATACTTGATGAAAGTTCTCAGCTGGACTTTGTTCTCAGAGAGGCGAAGTACACCCTTTGTGAATGCATAAATTCCTGACATATCATGTACAGACAATAAATGCTCATTTTTTGATGGGTTTCTGAACCTACTGTACCCCTGATTTATCATGAGAACAATGTCTGTGGTCTTTCCAGAATGATTAAATTTTCCCTCTAAAAACAGTGCTCTATTCCAAGTGTCAATTTTGATGAATAGCCTGTCATGCCATGAAGCAGTCAAAGAGTTGAAATAAATATGTCATCACATGGTGTTTTGTAATTAAGAAAACCATTTGTGCTTTCTTGAGTATTGTTTCTATTTGTTACTACAGCTACATAAAAGTATTGGAGTTTCTCGTATTATCTAAGCAAATTATTTGTCAACTATAATTAGAAAGATTATATTTTGCAGAAAAAGTTAATTCACTCCTTTTTATTAAAGTTGTTTCAAATATTTTTTTTGAATCTCTAAAAACAGGATAATTAGAGCTCTAAGCCACTGTTACTGTCAGTCTTCACTGTAATCACCACCAACAACAGAAAACAAAGAAGATTCTAGTGTCAAGTTAGCTGAATACATAAAATATTATGGCTGATAAAAAACACAGAAAACCCAATCAATATAACACAAGCAAATAATGATTTCAAATACAAGACTATGGAGAGGATGAACAGAGTTGGACATCAGATACGTTCCAAAATCTTTAACATTATCTGAAAGAAGAATGTGTACTTGTTCATTCAGCTGTTGGATTCTTGGCCCTGATGTGGTAGCAAATGCAAACTCATGGACTCCAGTACAGTGTCATGTCATAATAAGAACTCTTAGGTTAACCTGAGTTTGTACAGAAATTTGCTCTGAATGTGCCTGACACATCAAGAAGAATAAAGTGATGACTGAAAAAAAGGCAATATTACTAAAATGTTTATTTAACTAGATGCTGTTCTGAGAACATGAGTCAGTTTACATCAAAGTCATGGCAGTTTTGCCATTCTGTTTTACTTCTCTACATTCTTTCTTTGTTCCTTTTACATCAGTGTCCTTAAAATGGAAAGCTGACGTAATAAATACACTAGCCTATAGATGCATTCATGGAATTTTAACTCTGGATATCTTTAAAATGTGAACAAGACTGTAGGCACATCAGAAATTAGAACTGGATGCTCAAAAAAAGAAAATTAAATTTCCTTTAATATCCATTCTTTGAGAGAGAGTTTGACACTGCATCTGAAGGACACAGCTGTTCCACAAAAAGGCATTAAGCTGGTGTAAACTGTGCTGCCAATATCTTAAACTCGGAGACATGGCAAGAGAGATATTGTTCGTTCTTCTTGCGCACATTTCTGGTTTTGCTGTTTTTGACAGCTCTGTTTTTCAGAAGAATCCTGACACCATGAATGTTTGTACATACACTTCATTTTATATGAGTGCTCCAGCTATGTACTCCTCAAAGTTCTTGTCTGTCCTTTTTCAAATATTAATTACAGTATTCTTATGATTAAGCTGCAGACACTTGTGGTGCTATGGTTCGACTAGTTTCCTTCATTTTCCCATAGCTGATGCCCCTACAGCTAAGTAGATAGGATAGTCTAACACTTGCCTAGATAGGACTCATGAATTTTGCTGATGATAAACTGCAGGATATCTACAGGATACTTATAACATCATCTAAACAGTGATATGCAGGACATTCCAGGGGCTCTGGCATTTTCCTACATTCTTCACAGGTCTTCTCTGGATAATGTTTGTCCTTCTGTCTCCCAAACAAGAAATCTGTTTTACCAGATGCTGAAACAGCCCACACACCTTCTGAGAGAACACTACTACTTCTCAATATTTCTGAGCTCATATGACAAGTTATTAGAGAGTGGAATAGTTTCCTGCTTATTGCAGGATACTATTGGAGGAAATTGCAGTATTCATGCAATGCTACTGCATAACCCGCCACCTTTAAACCACTTTTTTAAACCCAGAAAACTGACAAATAAAGAATTAAATTACCTTAGAAACAATTTATTAAGAAATTATTAGAGTCAGATCTGAAACAGAAATTTAAAGAAGTTTGGTTTTTTTTTTGCAGAGATGTAAAAAAAATACTTTTTAAAGCCATCTACTTTTCAGTTTACCTCTCAGAGCTCTCCTCTATGTTCCAACCAGTTATAAAGCTGTTGAGGTGCTTGGGCAGTTGGATACAATTCTAAGCCATGATCTTCATCCCATGAATCAGTTTCACTGAGCGAGGACCATCTCCAAATGGATTTATAAGCATATACCTATTTTCCTCTAGGAATTTCATTTTGTATTCACACTTTCCTGAAGACTACCCATAGTTCATGAATGTGATAATTAATTACAATATCAAGCTTTCATATTCCTCTCCAAAGACTATCAGTTGACCCCTACCTCAATCTAGAAACAAAAATATCCCTTGGGCATGGCTAGGTAGAGCTATCTCCTGGCTAGACCATAAACAGAACATGCTAATGATTCCACTAGTGCTTAACTCAACTAATAAAGAAAGTGTTTACCTGGCTGACTGGCAGGGCAGTGTTCAGACCTCAGCATGTAACTCTTACATACTGAGAATGATCCCATACCATCACACGAGTTAACAAGGAGAAACATCCTAGTCATTCATTACTAGCTGTCGATAGACAATCTTAGCTACAGTAATACCCAAAGTTTGAGGTAATAATGATCCTAGGGTAAGTGGTGCACTGATAAAAACATTTCTGCCACAACAGTGGATCTGAGGGAACCGAAATCTGTAGGGAAAAATTAGGAAATTAGTCAAGCTTCTGTAAAATCATGAATGAAAATAATGTGAGCATGAACTTGGGTAAGAAATTGGTTGTGGTAGTTAGCTATGCCACAGTATGTCTCTGTGTCCATACAAATTCCCACCTTGATCATCATTTATCCCTAGGAGCAGGGATAGTAACTAAAGTTGTGAAAACGGTATTCATAATGATTTTTGCCTGAAGTATTTGAGGCCTGCATCTCTAAATCTGGTCTTCATAATCCAACTGATATTTCCAATAAAGTTAGAAGAATAAAGATTAAATTATTTTGAAGCTAGAACGATTTGCTTTTAATAAGACAAATAATGACACTGTCACAGGCAGTAAAATTGTAATACAAGAGAGTGCTACTTTCTTTTTACCAAGATGCACCTCAAGGCTTCTTAGATATATATAACATGAGCTTTGCCATGAAGGAAGATGCCTCACAACCTGGGCAAGAACTGACCACTCCTTTCAAGTAAAGGGTTGTGAGGGAAGAAGAAGAGGGGGAAGCAGCCGGCAGTCATGGGAATATAAAGGATAACTGAAGCACCCTCTGGGAGGATCTGTCTCCCTACTTCAGCAGAAGACAACACCTCGTTCATCCATTACTTGAAAGTAATGGTAGCACTAGCTGACTGCTCTCCCCTGGTCCACCAAACCAGTCACCTCCTTGTAGAAGGCTACTAGGTTTGCTAAGCAAGGTTTCCCCTTTGTAAATACACGCTGAATTCTCCCAATCACCTTCTTGTCCTTGAGGTGTTTGGAAATGGATTCCAGGAGTTTTTTCTAGGGGAGGCTAGGAAATGCCCACTAAAAACATCTCTAATCCTTACCAGAACTGGAGTGAGAAGAGAAAGTGGGAAGTAAGAACACCAGTAGGTGAAACTAGTAATGTCATGATAAACAGCTGTGCACGGTTTTTTCATTTCACTTCCTTGCTTCTAGCAAAACACCCTTGGAAAGGCAGAAAGTATGCTGTATTAGGTCATGACATAAATGCTTACAAATATTTAACATGCTTCAGGATGGATTTAAGTAGTTATTTTTAGGTTCCCAAGTTTGACAGCTCCGGCTAAGATCTCTCACTTTTTCCACGAACATATGGTTACAGCCTAAATATTTTTTCTAGAGAACTTCCTCCCCAAACTAGAAACCATTTCAAGACTTTTAACTGATGATCTGAAACCTAATAGAGAATCGTGCTCTACAAGTACACCAAGCAGGCTACTGACAGTCTTGAGAAGAAACATGGAGGAAAAAGGTATGTAGGAAAGAAAAGGAAAAAAGAAGTAAGAGTACTGCTGTCCTGCATGCTTAGTTCTCCAAAGGTGAATAAATAGAGATGCAAAATTGTCATAGAGACATTCCTTTCTTTTAAAAGCAACAAAAAGCATTATTTTGCCTTTTAAATAGCTGGTCTGTTGTTAGCTCTTCTGTCACCATGGAGACTAACGCTGCTGCGGCTGATTTTCCCTAACTGGTCAGCACATGTTTGTACCATCACCTGATATCAACCTGAGTCACCAGTAGAGAAGTTTATACTTACTCGGAATGAATATCAGCCTAGTAATAGGAATGTATTCAGTTTTGGTTTGTTGATATTTGTATTGCTGCCTATTTTTTATCATTTACACATTCTTATGAATTTACTCTCCTTATTATCACTCCAACACAAATTCCAGGGCTGATAGAAGTATAATTAAGGGACTGCTGCTCACACTGCAGGTGGTCCTACCTGCTTTTAATCTTCTCTTCCACTTATTAAATTGGATAGAAGAAAATGACAATGACTTAGTGCTGTTAGCTGAAAACACGATGTTTGAATACCTTCCCCAAATTAATACTGATCAAACACTAAATCTCATTGAACCTGAATTTATCTTCTTCCTGAAAAGTGTGGAGGATGGTACTAAGTATAATATATGACATTCTCCAGCAAACACCATCTAATGTATTTACAGCTATATTTAAAAATCAGCTATATCAATTTATTTTCAGATATTCAATCATGTATAAAAATGTAAGCATTATTTACATAGTTACTTATAAATTACTCAAATAATTTCAGAAGTAGGCTTCCAACTCCAGCATCATGAGAGTTTCTGGGTTTTTTTTATAACAACCTCAACATAGACAACAGCAGCTTCATTCAAATTCTGTGGAGTGTTTTAGATACTACATTCAGAAATGAAAAATAACTCAGAGAACATTGCTCTCCATTTTAGTACTGGTTTCTCTGCAAGGGTAGTAAAAGTACAGAACTTCTCAGAAGCGACAGCAAGAACGCAAAGGATTTGAAAACAGAAAAAGAAATGTTCTAAAATTTCCTTGCTCAGAGTGCACCAAATGAGAATGTTACAGTGATGAGAAAGAGAAGACGCAAAACAGTCTCTTTCGGTTACCTTTTCAGACACACAGCCCTCATTTATTCCCTCTTGATTTCTTGCCTGAGCCTAACTTCCCCTATAGCAGCAAATAATGTTTTTCATCTTACCTAGACACGTAGAGTTTGCCACCATAACAGGGATGACTCTTGACATGGATCATGTTGCTCCCACTTTCATCACATCTTGGCTGGACCAGGGTGGTAATGGGACGCAGATGGACATGCAGCCCTCAGTGCTTAGGAATTGCCAACTAGTAAAGATCACTACAACACATCTGCTCTGCAGAATATCTTACTATGAGCTAATCAAGCCCTTCTCTTGTTGACTGCTATTGATTTCCATGAAATTTCAAATTGGATGCAAGACCTTGTCCCAGGTGCAGGTGTAAGACACCCCAAACACCTACTTATCATCTAAGGGTTTGCTAGTAAAATTCCTCAGGTGGCTAACACTCTGTTTTGGCATAAATGTTCCGCTGTTGTTTGTCAGTGTTGAATAGCTTGGAATGCCCTGTACATAAGGGCTCTTCCTTACATATATGTCCACTGCAGTCCCACTCAAAATAATGCAGCTCCTTAGTGCACATTTTGCTTTACATCTTCTAGAGATGCTTCATTGGGTCCTGCTCTCAGAAACATACTGGTGGCCATGATTTAACACAAAACGGCATCCAGAACAGGAAAAGCTGTTCAACTTACAACAAGCACAGTCAACTCCCCCTTCTGCCCACAGGGCTTCAAAGAGATTGATTCCTCCAGAGTACTCTAATCAGATGGCTAGAAACTGTGCCACAGTGAAACAGTAGTAACCCTCATATGTAAAACTGATATTCAGTATTGAGAACAAGCTGAACATTCCAGCTCAAGTCAATACATAATTGAATGAGCATCCCTGACTAGATAAATTTGTTGCTTTTACTCTAGATACTGTCTCCTATGCGCTGCTTGGCAACAGTAGTTAAAATATAGTTTTGAAATCCCTAACTTATTCTGCTAACCAGTATTTGCACTATATAAACTTAAGCAGCTTAAAACAAAGAATAGCATCTTAAAACTGCATGGATCTCTCAAATAGATAGTGCCAGCAACTTCTCACAATCATTGTTTATTTTTGGATTCACCATTCTCACCTTGATGTTTCTCATGGGCTCTTTAGCTGAAACCTTTCAGATGAAGAGCGATTGAGTTTTGAAGGGAAAGAGAAGGAGGAGGCATATCTATTTAATATGCTGATACTTTAGCAAAGCATCAATAAAGTTCTCAGAACTTTCTATGTTCAGTTAAAGGTGCACCCTAGATTAAAAACTAGGTATGTTGGATTTTGATGATGACTTAAAATTCTGAAAACTACTGAGCTGGATGTGGCATCTCAGCCAATAAAGAACTCAGCTCAAAGGATATTTCTGTCAAACTATGCAGACAAAAGCTACACTCAGAAGAGGTTCTTATGTACAACTGCAGATGAACTGTATATATCCTAGTTCTGTAATTTCAGACAAACCAGGCCTGATCATAATTCCAGGCCCTTGAAGTAAGATTGAGTCAGTGCACAGTCAGGTTATCAACAAATTTTCACCTATGTTTTGGTAAGGTTGAGCTCTTCCTTTACTGGAGCTGGAGTCTTCCACTACACAAGAAAAAAAATCATCAACACCCAGTGAAGGAAATATAATTTTCTTATCATAGTTATCAGTGGAATACTTTTTCAGCTTAGAGTAATTAGTCTTAAACTATGCATCTAACTGAAACAGTTAACAGTTCCAATTATCTCAAGTGTTGATGTCTCTAGACGAAGGCAAACATGATGTTGGTTTATGTTTGTAGACAAACACAATGTGTAGATATCAGTCTTCTAGACCTAAGACATGTAATTGAGACCTTATCGCGCTTTTCACTATACCAGTAAGCATTCAAATAAAAAGAGATTTTTATAAACCAATAAGGATACACATCAAAAATCTTCAGATATGGTAAAATAACTATTATGAGGATATCAGCTACTGCAGCATTAGGCTAATGACTGAGAGTCTTTCAACTCAGCTTCCACTTATGCAAATGTTCCATAAAAATAATTGTAGAGGTTGTAACCTATGCCAAGTATGTTTTTAGACTTACATATTGGATAAAGCCTTATTTTTCACACTCTTCAACACAACCAACAGTGCCATAACTATTTGAGCTCCCTCCCTAACGTTTAAATTATATTAAAGATTAATATCACATTCTCCTCAGCATCCCAAATCAAGTAAATAACCCATAGCAGCTAGCTTATAATCATATTTAAAAGTCTTCTTCCCTGTGCTAATCTCATTCTGAAATATTAAACCTGATTTTTTTTAATCTAATTTACTTCTTGTAGCATACTACATGTTTACTTTTTACACTTTGCTGGCTGAATCATGATTTGTGCAATATTAGTATACAGTTGATGAGGTATTTATGTCACTGAAATGACTTACGATTTTTTTTCTCTTTTGCAGCACTCTTGGTCTTGTAGCACCTTATTGCTCTCTACAACCCCCTGAAAGGAGGGTGTAGAGAGGTGGGGGTCGGTCTCTTCTCCCAAGTCATAGGCGATAGGACTAGAGGAAACGGCCTCAAGTTGCCCCAGGGGAGGTTCAGGTTGGATATTAGGAAGAATTTTTACACTGAAAGGGTTATCAAGCATTGGAATGGGCTGCCCAGGGAAGTGGTTGAGGCACCATCCCTGGAGGTATTCAAAAGACGGGTTGATGTGGTGCTGGGGGACATGGTTTAGTGACCGTTTTTTTGTCAGAGTTAGGTTGGTGGTTGGACTAGAAGATCTTGAAGGTCCCTTCTGACCTAGATGATTCTATGGTCTTTTTTCTAATTCAGAAAGACTGAAAAATCAACAACCTAATGAGAAATTATTGTCACAATCAGCACACACATTTGTGACTATCTTGCTACAGTTATGCATGTGTGACTAATCAATCACTTAAGCTAGAAGACCCCTGGAAATGGTTTCATTCTCTAGAGATATTTCTGAACACAGCAAGACAAGTCATTGAGTACAAGAAGACATTCCACAACTCAGAGCTCAGGAATAAAAGAAGTCCTACCCAAGAGGTCTTTACAGACCATGTTGCTGGCAAACTTCAATGCTTTTAAGAAAGCTGGTCACTGAAAAGACAATAAAGTCTTCATTTTAAAAAACAACAGAGGAACGTGAGAATAAATGTGGGAATAAGAGTAACAGAGAATCTCCCTAACAACTCTATGGAAAGCCTAAAGTTCAGCTCGTTCCTATCTAAAACAGGCAAATCCAACTGGCTGAGTGCAGAGCCCATCCCAACCGTCTTTCACCCACTTCATTTCCAGTTACCATTAGAGCTCTCCGGAGCACCGTGATGGTTCCCAGAGAGACCTGGAACCCCTTTACCCCAGCGCTGGTGCCTGCTTCATCAGATACAATGTCAGCATGGCAAACTGAGGTGCATCTTCTCTCAGGAGGACACCTGCACGTTAAACGAAATTCAGCACTAATGTCACCTTGGAAGTGGAAGCCTGATGCTATTCACGCACAGCGCATAAGTAATTACACATGTCTTATTCCTCTCAGGTATCAATGCCACGACATACTCATGGAGATTTTATAAAATCTGGGATTGTGATACAGCAGCACATCAGCTCCATTCACTTGAGGACTGGATCCCAGGGCGACAGTCCCACCGGGAACCCTAACGGGAATTTCAGAGAGTGAGGTCAATGTTTCTTCCATGACAGAACAGAGCGTTCTCGTTAAAGGCTGATGTGAAACCAGCGGAGAGACTCCCATTGACTTCAGTGCATTTTCCGTCATGTCTTTCATAATCCCACCAACTGTGCAATACAATTTTTAAGCAAAACGTGAAGAAAATATTTAATATCTTTGAAAACAAATAACCTTTCTTTTTTTAAAATAGTTCAGGTGGCTTCTAGCACATTCGCCCCCAGTTCTCAGCTGAGCACTTTGGGGATGTATCTACAGTCCAGAGCTGGCCCTCTCAAAACTGTAATATTTGAAATTTCCACTTTCTTGGGCACAGACAGTTAATTAAAACACTTATCCAGGCAATGATAAGTGACAGTTCAGTGACAGCTACATGCGAGAGTCAGGCTGAGAAAATCTAAACATGAAATCTGAACATGGAAAATAAAAACCTGAACACAGATGCATAATTTCAATAGGCTAATTCTACATTTTGCTCACATTCCTGATATCTTATACATGCAGTGTGTCACTCAGATGAAGGGAACTCACGGAGAAACTAATAACTCATTCAGACAAAAAAACACAGTTAGAGAAGGCTGGGAGGAGTACAAGAAAGAAGCCTGTCATGTCTTTCATTCACAGGTCTTCAGTATTTCATCTTCTCTGTTAGATTTTCTAACACAGAAAATCTTTGTATCACTCTTTAGCTTTTCTCTTTGCATATCATTACATCAAAGGGAGCTCAGGAAAAAAAACTGGGCCAAATTTCATATTCAGGCCAAACACATCTTTACAAGACTAGCAAGGTTGAATAGGAATTAATTTGACCTGTCCCTATTAATTTCAATGTATTTCATATAAACAGCAACACTGCATAGTAAAATGCATCTGAAATATTACTTTATTAATTGTCAGCTTTGAATATCCCAGAGTGGATTCAGCTCATTCTATATTTTAATTGTAGCTGAGATGAAGAGTGATTGGATTAGATTCAATCTATGTGTAATTGAAATTAATGAATTTGGCTAATGAAATATTTATAGGTGACCTTTCCCTGAATTGATGAAAAAGGCTGTTTTTGTTTAAAATGTCTTTGATATTTACAGTCTAAGGTTAGATTTAAATTATTCCTTTGCGTAAGAAAGCTAAATAGACATCTGTTACTCCTGTAGACTGGCAAAAAAATCAGCCATATTGCAGTTTTCTCCTGCCAGACATATTTAGTGCTTCTTGTCAGGTATACAAGTGCCATTCCCAAAAGTTAAAAGTCTTACAGAAAATCATTAATGCACTTGTTTGTATGTGAATAATTTATTCTCATCTTGGTCCACCCAACAATTCTACTGACATTTAAATGTGATCTAGTCTCAGGCATGTTGTCATTAATATTAAAGCAATGTGAAACTAGGACACAGGCCCGTGCTGCATTAATGAAATTCTTACCAAATTGAAGTATGTTACCATTGTCAGAATTAGCAATGCAGAAATGCTAATACGATTCTCCATGGATTACAGTTGCATATTCCACTTTGTTAGAGCTCTGGTGTTATGATGACTATTATGAAACCCTGGCTGCAAAATACTGACCTAGCAACTTTGTAAACTTTGAAATAACCAGCATACTTATCTCTACTTAGCCAGATGTGAAACTATATTAAATTAAAATCAGATAGAAAAATGCATTAAAACTCCTTGAAATGTATTTTAAAATGCTGCGATGACATAAAGTGATAGCATTTATTGAAGTCAGAATCCTCCGTGTCTTACTCATGCGATTAGCCCAATGCTGTCTGATGGACCACTCATTTAAGGAAGGTGAAAGACATTTGGCCTTTTAAAACTCCTTTTTCCCTTCTCCTGCTGCCAACAGTTTCACACTACCTGGAACGTATAAAAGAGGAACAGCATCTGTGAGATACACAAAGTTAATCAATCTCCTGCTCACCTGCGCAGGGGTAAAACCCACTCTGCAGCATTGCACGGTTTTGATCATGATACTTCAGGAAAAGATGTGGATCTACCAAAAGGTACTAAGAAGTAAACAGCAAGAATGATCAGATCTAGAAAACTTGATCAAAAGATCAAGAAAAATCAGGACTCAGCTTAGACTGAGGGGAGGCAGGGTAACAGTCTTCAGAAATATACAGAGGGCAGTTGTTAAAAAAAAGGCAACGTTTTAATCTCCCTGTCCGCTCTGAGAATGGAAAGAGAAGTAATGGCTTAAAAAGCAGCAGGAGACAAGCAGAAAAGACTTGAGGGGAAAATACAACTTTCTAGCAGCAAGGAGAGTCAGGCAACGAGGCAGACTGCATGAAAGCATTGTAGAATTACCACCCTTGGACCTTTCCAGAGCACACTATACAAATACTTAACAAGAACAGACTAAGCCTATTTGGTCCAGTATCATACCCAAGAGACGGAATGGATGTAGCCTTGCAACCCCTTCCTGTACTATTTATGATTCCGTAAAGTCATATCCAAGTATCTTTAGCAGCCATTTCAAAGACCAACAGTTTGCTTTCCCACAAGTAGGTGAGACAAAGAGTGACATTATCTGCACACATGCACATCCAGGTTCACAGGAGGACACATTATATCCAGGATTGCAGCATTCAATTATATTTGATACTCCAAGGTTTTACTGAGAAAAAATATCCTGTACTATTAGCTTTATATCAGTTAGATCTCAGAGAACGTAGGACAGCAAAAAGGCAAACAGAGAAGTGACAGCTTTGTGCATAGAAGCAAAGAGAAACAATAAAGTCTTTGCCCTGCCAAATTTGCTTTCGAAGGACTTAATGTTTACTAGTTTAGGAGGCTTGGTCAGAGGGTTAGATGGATTTAACTCTTGACAAAACACTCTGTGACAACAATTTTGCCAGCTGTAAGTTATAAAGTGCTAAGAAATATGAATATGGAAACAAGAAGGACCATTTTAAAGCCTTTAAGTATCCCTTTATATACCTTCTGTGGTGTTTATCTCTTAATTTTCCTCTTTTATGACCTTAATGTGTGGATAATCACAGGTCCAAATACCTCTAAATACAGCACACTTTAAAACTGCACGTTATCTTTATAATAGGGGATTTCAGATAAACAATTCTTGGCTGGTCTCTAGAGACATAAAGAGAGCTCACTACAAAAGAGTGAAATCTGACGCAGCAGAAGCAAAACAACAAGGAAAACATTATGGCCACCATTTAGATTTACAGTAACAAAAGTTACGCATTGCAGATTGACAAGTGTAGCCTGGAATGAATAAACAAAATCAGGAAAGGGAAAGGTCAGCAGTGTTCTGCAGTGACAGCTTTTCCTTAAGTTTTATAGCTGGAGCTCGTACTTGCTCTTCGGTGCAGGGAAACTCCAAATCCAAAGGTAGCAAATGGGAGCTTCCACCCTACTTGTCCATTTCCTTGTTTTATTCCTTTTTAGAGCTGCATTTCACTGTGATGTGGGAGTTCCCCACTTACAAAGATGAAGCTATTGCTCTCCTCGTTTCCTCCCCCCTCTCCCTTTCCCTCAGAGCAGACAGCATGGAAGGCAGAACAAAGAAACCTCGCTTAGAGGAAAATGGGAGATCTGCACATGGAACCGTGACACAATCTATTCTGACACAAAACGGAAACTAGACTTTTCCTCAGGGAAGGAGAAAAAATACCGTTTATTCTAATCAAACCACAGTATCTAAATAACAGGGAAGACCACCAGATTTTGCAGCACTCTGAACCAACATGCAGGAACCCAGCAGGTCTGGGAACTATCACCCCAGGCAGGATAACTGATGCTTCTCAAGTCCTCCAGCTTCAGAGTTGCACCTGGGAGCTCTGTGACCCCTGTCAGGTGGAAAATTAGGAGCTTCCTGCTCCAAAGCAACAGCTGGATCTCCAAGAGCCCTCCCTGGAGCTCAGACTCTCCCAGTTTCCCCCCTCCCAGCTCGCAGGAAGCAGGCTTGGAAGCCTCAAAATCACTGACACAGAGGCAATGCGTCTGGCACAGCTTCCCGGTAATTAGAAAACTCAGAAGGTACTCACTCTTGCATTTTGCTGAAAGTTTGTAAAAGCATGTAAATATTTTGGCTTCAATAAACTGTTGCCTTTGAAGACCACGACTTTGTCAAAAAGATCCTGCCCATCTCTAAACATGATTAATGTTCACAGCAGGAACTAAGTGGCCACTTGAAGACTTGGCCACTTGCTCAGTATCAAAATACAAACAAAACCACAGACCTAGCACTTTTCCAATATTAGTTTCTTTAGCTGCAGAGCCACACTGCAGCAGTCACAGGACAGACAGAATAGCACCTACAAATAAAATTAGGATATGGCAGACAGTTGCATACTCACTGCTTTGACTTCCCTTCTAGCTTTCAGCTGCTAATCAATAGTTTTTAGTGCATCATTATTATGCTGAGACAATACAATAATAAATTTATTAAGAAGCATTCCATCTGTATTCCCTGTGTTTGACCAGATATTGACAGCCTGCATAATGCGTTAGAGTCCTCTTTTTCCATCTCCGTCATAAACCCATTACGTGGAAATTCTGCATCCATCAGTGTTGCCGTGGTGACATCCCCAGGAGGCCATCCATGACCTCCCAAGATACTTGGCACCTACCCATAATTCTGCACAATCCAAATCAAAGGGAACTAAATCTAATTACCATATGGATGTGTAATTATTATTTTAGTAATTAAATATATATCGGAACATACACATAGTCTAAGGGACTGAGCATAGACCAGGGGCTGAAGAGATCTGAATTATGCTCTCAGGTTGGCTGATGACTTGGACAAGTTTGAGTTTCAGAGACACCAGGCACTTGCAACTCACCGTGACTTCAAGTGGAACTCTAAATGCTCCACACTTCTAACATTCATGTCTTTAACCTCTCTGTCCTTAATTTTCCATTTCGCAAAACACAGTCACTTTTGCAAATAATTTTGTGGTTTCTATTCAAAATGAACTACAGAATTTACACAGTATTATTTTTACCCTTAATAAAGCACAGATTGTGTAGCAATATAATCCACATGTTTATTATTTTTCAGAGAAGCATAATGTTCCCAGTCAGAAAATTATTTTGTTCCTTTAGCAATTCTGAATCTGCAAAAAGAAAATGAGAAAGCTTGGAAACTTCCTTTGCAAGTCATAGATAATTCTCTTCCTAATTACCTTACCTCTTCCTAATGAACCCTTACTTCATTAAGCCTGTTCCGGGGGTAATGCATACCTGAAAGGACCAGCTCTGATAGGTGTTTGTCCCCATGTATAGTACACTGGATTTCAGCTGAGCTTAATTTACAAAGCGAAAGTATTGTACCTCCCTAGATGACTTATAAAGATAAGATTTACAGAGGTGGAGAAGAAAGCAGAAACTGGAGACGAGTGAAAACATGTCTGAAAATAAACAGCACAATCATTCAGACAGGTTGTGTGTAAGCTGTGGGTGACTCTCCTCTGAGTTCCTTAACATTTGTTAAGGAACATTAACACAAGCATTCTTAACATAGGACTGTACGTATATAAACATACATTATGTGCATGCATGAAGCAGCTGGATAATGAAGATTAAATATTGATGAAGGGCCACATTCTTTACCAATGTCCACACCAAGTCCTTTAGCAAACCTAGGTTTATAGCTTTGCCTACAAAATCATTGTGTCAAGATGACCTGAGCTAAGGCAGCTCAGCAACCACATTGAGATCTTCCCATTTCCTCAGAAGTGAAATAATCCAACAAATGAAAGGGGTGAAATTCGTGAAACAAATTCAGACTTCTTTCTCCTGCACAGCTGCAGGGTTCTGCAATGGGCTCACATCAAGGTGTCACACTACGCCATGCAATAGGTAAGATGAAGTACAGCTCTGCTCCTCAAAGCATCACACAGCCTTTCCTCTTGTATGCTAGAGACAATTTCTGCAGTTACAAAATCCCTCTAGGGCAAAGGGAAGACTTTAAAACTTGTGCCTCAGGAGACGCCTATCCACCTCCTACCAGCAGTGCAATGTGGCATCTCAGGTTCAAAGATGAATTTGAATGAATTCCTAAGAACTATAGTGGAAAATTCACAGCAGGAGCAAAATACGATTTTACAGGATCCGAATCCAATGACTTTCTTTAATAAAGACAGACTTGTGAGCTATTTCCTCCACTGACTGTTGTTTAACATGATGGAGTTAATTAGGTCAAACCAATAATCGATGCATCACCATTTACCCTGTTAACACCAACAGCCCGTGGTTTGTTATGGAAGGCAACAGACATGATTTAAAAGGAAGGCAGTTCACTGCACTAGGAAGGAATACTGTGGTGACTCAAAAGGAGCCAAGGTATGCTTCGGGTGTGTTCAGAGTTAAGTTAGTACTAACCACATCTGTAACCTTGCCTGGCATCCTTGCCTGGTTTCCAGATAGTATTCCTGCTGTCACTCAGATGGATCATGCACTTACTGTGAGCTGTCTGGACTTAAGAACTGGTATAGCAAAAGGCCCAGGTAAATTACTTTTAAATTTAAGTGAGAGGTGAAAGGACTTAAGTTCAAAATCCATATTCATTTCTCCATTACACTAGCGTAAATCCACCATAGCACCGTCAGGAAAGTTATTTCAGATTCATACTGTGATGAGAGTCCAGTCTTGTCATTTGAGTTCAGTTAACTCAGACATGGAGCTGTGTGCCTTTTTTTGTTACTAAAGGATTAAACTATGTCAGGCATTTTACAATTTAGTGCCTGTTTCAGATTGCCAACTTAGAATGTGATATAAAAATACTCAGTGTCTATCCAGTGGCTCTTTCATTTTAATTCCAAATATATGTATTATTCATACCAAAAGTTTAATTGAAGTGCCTGGAATGCAAAAGAGATATAGAGAGTTACTGACATCACGTATGTAAGGCTTAGCCACAAGTTGTAATAGAAACAGGAAAGCTGCCTACTGTTGTAAATGAGAAAGGTAAATGAGCTAGGACTCCAAAATACTTACTAATAAGGATTAGAACCTGCAGCAAAGTATAATCGTTTCACTGCGGGCCCAGCCTGCTCCCTGCTGTGCTGCAGATGTTCCATTAGCGTTTCACCAAGAGCGGTGGCCACTAGGATTCAGTACCACAGTGTGGTGCAATCTAATGGACATATCTGTCATTCATTAAGCAGCAAATGGGTTAAAAGCTCTTCATACCCAGGACCTCCACCACTCGTCTCACAAGAAACGTATAAATGAAGTAAGCAGCAACCCACCACATCCTCCTCCTGCCTTACGTATTTCTCATTTGCCAAAGCATCAGTCTGTTCAGAAAGCATTGGGAACTGCGATCATGCTATATTGTTTCGTTCTTTTCTACCGAGTGCAGCACACATTCAGCTCTTTCAAAGAATCACAGAATCACAGAATGATATGGGGTTGGAAGGGACCTCTAGACATCATCTAGTCCAACCCTGCCGTCAAAGCAGGGCCACCTAGAGCAGGTTGCACAGGAATGTGTCCAGGAGAGTTTTGAATGTCTCCAGAGACGGAGACTCCACCACCTCTCTGGGCAGCCTCTTCCAGGGCTCTGCCACCCTCACAGGAAAGAAGTTCCTCCTCATGTTGAGATGGAACTTACTATGTTCAAGATTGTGCCCATTTCTGCTTGTCCTGTCACTGGGCACCACTGAAAAAAGACTGGCCCCATCCTCTTGACACCCACCCTTTAAGTATTTACAGGTGTTCACCAGATCCCCCCTCAGTCTTCTCCAGACTAAAAAGACCCAAGTCCCTCAGCCTCTCCTCATAAGAGAGATGTTCCAGGCCCCTAATCATCTTTGTAGCCCTTTGCTGTACCCTCTCCAGCAGTTCCCTGTCCTTCTTGAACTGGGGAGCCCAGAACTGGACACAGGACTCCAGATGGAGCCTCACCAGGGCAAAGTAGAGGGGGAGGATGACCTCCCTCGACCTGCTGACCGCACTCTTCCTGATGCGCCCCACAATGCCATCGGCCTTCTTGGCCACAAGGGCACATTACTTCTTCTTCTTCTGTATTTTTCCTTTGGCTCTACAATCTCTTCCACAGCTTTCAAGCCACAAACCTACAGCAAACATCTGTGTAGGTCTTTAACGCAAATGTAACTTACCTATTATGCCTTGCCTATTAGTTCAAGAAACTACCACCAATGAATAGGAAATCAATTTATTTGGAGGTTAACTAGCAATATATTCCATGGTATATTGTTACAAAGAATAGCTATACATTTCATATTTAATTCTAATCTAACTCTTTAAAGGTGACAAGCACACATGAATTATAATTAAGCCCAAATAGGAAAATTGTTATTAAAAAATTGGGCTATACCATTCACCTTGACAAACAGATGCAGCATTTTGACAGCTGGTCACCCTGGGCTTTTTCCTCTGCATCCACCCAAGTTTCATGCTGACCTATTAATTTTAATCACTTGCTGGACTCCCATTTAATGGTTCAATGAATATAATACACTGGTGCTTTTCTTTGCATAATCAAGAGGTTCAGCAAGTAAAATAACTTTTTTAACTTAATATACCGAAAGGTTTCTGTAAACATTATAGACATTTCAACTTTTTATTTATTAATAAATCCTTATCTAAATGATTTTTAAACTAAGCTTTATGCCTTTCAACAGATCTATGAATATATTACCTGTTCCTGACCATGCCATATCAGAATACACATTCACTCTTTAAGATGCATATCCTTAATAAGAATAAGGAGCCTAATCTCAGTGAGATACTGAGTCTTTTTTTAAGAAGCCATTCTTTTTCAACCTTTTACCAGCACACTCAAATTGCACTCTCTATTTTCAGGAGCCATTCATTCTTTTAAAGGATCAGGTTCTGTTTCCTGAAAGTCTGATGGTTTTAGGACTATAATTAATCCTACAGTACTTTGAGCACTAAAATCTCCTACTGCAAAGAAAAAAAAATCATTTGCTTCACCCAACCAATTTTGTGGCCTCCTAGAAAAAAGCATATTTATAATGCATATTATTAATTAATACTTTCGGTATTCAGACAGCTCATACACATTTTTCTTCCACCTGAAATACTATGATTTCTCTGCACATCCTCCTTTAGCTGAAAGTCAGAGAGCAATTAAAAAACTCAAAGCAGAAACTAAACTATTACTGCACTTACAAGGGCCAAGGTAGAGTAAAATCAAGTGAACTGAACTTTAACATCAAAACTGTGATAAAAAAGACCATTCCTTGGCCATTTTACAACTAGTTCAGAAGCTGATGAATAGGCAATTACAGTAAAGCTGCTCAAAAGTTAACATTCAGTTTTCACAGGAAATCCTGACATTTCAAAGAATAGTTCATTCTTGTTAAGCTCAAAGGAGAAATTTCAGTTTTTCCTCTACCAGAATAAGGATCCAGATCCTCAGGTTCTTGTCATGAAAATTACAAATCCAGAATTTTTAAGTCATCTAGTTGATCAAGACCTTCCTCTTTCCTAAGGTGGCCAAGCCTCTTTGAAAGTTCCCTAGCTTTCCACGCTCTTGAATTCATGGCAGACAACCTGGAAGTGCTGAAAACGTCAATTTAAGTAGAGCTTCTTTGTGCCTTCAGCTTCCCTGTTATGAAGTTTTGATTCAACTGGAATTTTTCTAAGATCCATCCAGTCCGGGAATACCTAGCTTTGCCTTGGAAGCCTCAAATATCTGATTTCACAGTAGCACACTAAACACATCCTGGCGGCAGCTCCAGAATGTAGCCCTTACAATCCTAGTTGGTGGATAAAACCTCCAGATCTGCAGGACCAAGGTGAAATCTAACATTCTGAGATACCATCCATAATTATTAAATGGTAATAAACTTTGCTGATTTGAAAAATTTATTATTAGGTATATTCAGTCCATTGAAATTCCTTGACTGGTAGCCTTGAAGATAGAAGAGCTCCTCTCAGCCACAGAGTGGACACAAGACAGAAACGGGGACATGACTGACTGCTTTCCACAGTATGTCAGAGCCAGACTCTGAATTTGGTAGAAACGGGATGAAGACTCCTTTCAGCCAGGCTGATGTGGGCCTTCATACGCTGGCGGAGGACTTGGACTGTCTGGGCTACTGAGCAGCCATGAGTTGATAACGCGTTTTAATCACTTTTACAGGAGCTGGAAAGGAGCCAGCAATCTACAGATAAAGGGCTACAAGTGACTTAATGTACCCACTAAATATGTCTTATTGTACTGAAGATTAATGAGTAAAATGAAAGTGAAAAGATAACACTGGTAGGTGACAGTTTTACTTAATCAAAGAGCCTCTGGGGCCTGTAGAAATACATCAGGGTCACAGGGATTTATTTTCTTCCTTGTTTATTTAGACAGATCTGTTTTGCAATGCTGGTATAGAGACTTCTTATATTTACACTATACAAAAGCTGTATCAGAAGACAAAGGCAAAGGTCTCATATTAATAGCTCCAGCCCATGGCTGGCTGTCAGTCTCTGCTCCTCACAATCTTCCTTGCTAGTTTTGGATTACTTGCTGAGGCAACTCAGGTACTAAGCTTAGCTAAATCTAAGGGAAGGGGATAGTCTTCCTCTGCAATCAATGGAAATACGTAAGTACGTAATATTACATTTAATTTGCATTTAGGCACCTCACACCTTAAATGTAATAAATTGTACTATATAGAGGTCTCTTATTATCCATTGACTAGAGGGTCAGATTGGGGTTTTCTTGCTGAAGCACTTCAGTTAGATGCTTAAAGTCAGACTGGATGAAATCTGGGATACGGCTCAGTGGAGTACCAAGCAGAGCTGGGAGCTCAGATCCCAGAGCAACATAAATCCATTAGCTGAGAGTCTGATACTTCACAGTCTGTGAAATGGGAGTAACTCTACTTCCTTCTCTCCCAGTGCTATTAAACTATACACATTTAAAATTTCAAATACCCAGTCCATGAACACAAAGAACTTCAAATCACTACATGCTATGAAAGAATGTTACAGCAAATATTCAGAAGTTTAAAAGTACCTGAATTAAAGGATATTCTTGGAAGTAACTTCATCTAAATTTTTCAAGGTAATCAATTATTCTTACACTTCCCATGTTTGGTACTCAGGTGAGAGACTCCCAGGACCTCAAACAAACTTGAACATAGTAAGTTCCATCTCAACATGAGGAGGAACTTCTTTCCTGTGAGGGTGGCAGAGCCCTGGAAGAGGCTGCCCAGAGAGGTGGTGGAGTCTCCGTCTCTGGAGACATTCAAAACTCTCCTGGACACATTCCTGTGCAACCTGCTCTGGGCAGACCTGCTTTGGTGGCAGGGTTGGACTAGATGATCTCCAGAGGTCCCTTCCAACCCCATATCATTCTATGATTTTGTGATTCTGTGATCTATTTTTTTTAAACAACAAGAAATATCTAATGGAAGGAAACATCTACCCCGGGAAAAAAATAATAGAAAATTGAGTTACTTGAAAAATAACTTCTATTAAAGTTTTGTGAGAAGAAATTAGTTAATATTTGTGAGGCACTGATTATGCAGATAAGTGCTCTTGAGTATTTCCATGAGGAAATTAATAACCACATATTCAAAAGAACCAAGTACTACTTGCATAAGGGCTATATTAGCATACTGCCCTCCATTACAAAGTTGTTGACTATCTGCACATCTAGTGGATCCTTTGTCTCTGAGCTAAATTTAATCAGACATGAAGGACATGAGCCCATACTACGGGTCACTGCCTGAAATTCCCCAAACAGCAAAGTGAAGAAAACTATTGAAAGTCAGTGGCAGTCGATGTTACTTCCTGCTGTAGGAACGATGAGATACTACAGAAAGGAGCATCAGGTTCTGAGTTTTAGCAAAAACATTCCCAGGGAACTCAAAAATCCTTTACAAAGGAAACACTTTTTCTCATCATTCAAGCACGTGTAATTTGGTTCAACTAACAATTCAGAATGGTTCTTTTGGCAGTAGTGTTGTATGTACTATGGTAGATTAAACGCACTTATGTTGATTCCAGAAACAGTAAGTAAATTGCACAAATTGCTATGACAAAAATTGCAATGATTATTCAAATTCATAAATAATAGATTAGCAAGTGCCCCCTTTCCCCATTCTCTTAATACAATGACATAGGGGGAAAAAAAGATATTTTCAGCTGTTTTCCAATGAGTACCTAATATTTAAAGTATCCACTTTTTGTGGAATGATAAAGCATTCACAGTGAATTGCGAATATGCACTAACTAATTTGGGAAAATTATACCTATTTTTGCTCTAGCTTTACATTCTGAGGCCTTTTTAAGTCATTCTAGGAACTAGTGGTTGAGCAGCACAGAATGAAGCTTCACAACTAGAGCATGTTACACCTGGGAAAAGTTCCTTGATGAGCAAAGCTAGCTGTTAAATGGAGAAAAAAATCACATTGATTATGGTCATGAGTCCAAGACAAGCTTAATTAAAATCAGTGGAGAATTTTCAAGTGAAAGAGAAAAAAAATGAGAGCAGCAAAGTCTTATCTCTTAATTATGTTATGGAAATTTTCTCTAATTGTTACCTGCCCCGTGTCACTATAACTAGAACAACCTACAGATCTCAGATGATAAATATTATTTCACATTATCAACCCTGGAGCTTAAGTTGGAGATGGTCCTTTCTCCTTCCTCTATTCCCTCCACAGACTTTCACCAGGACTGACAGCCCTGTTCGGCTTTTCTTTGGTGGCTTTTCTTTTTTTCCTGAAAGCTGTGGGTGGTGTTCTAAGACAGAACGGAAAGCAGGGGCAGCAATTCTGTCTGTTGCTCTTTTCCTTACTTACGTGATCTGCCTGGGCATGTCACTTCTACCCTCATTTCCCAGTATTTAAGTGCATAGAATTATTCTTTAAATGTTCAAAACTGCTCAGGGAAAGCATTGGTCTAAATATAGATATTTTTACGTATATGTTATAGAATGTTTTGGGTTGGAAAAGACCTTTGAAGGTCCAACTGGTTTCAACTGGAGTTAAGGAAAGAGTACAGTCTTGCATTATCTGCATTTAATCTCTGATTTTCTCCCAACAAGCTGCAGGGGGTCTCAAATGTTGAGCAAGCCAGAGTGACTAGAAAGCTCTCCAGCAGTTCTTGGAGAACAGCAAAGTACTGGAGGCAAATGCCAAAGCCATGAAACAGAACAGGAGGACTCCAAAGATACTAACTGCTCCTTATTCATGTATTACAAGTGACTTGATTACTCTCATGACTTATTCTTTCAATACAAGAGATCTTTGACATCATATCTACATACAGCTACTGTCTTCCCCAAAGGGGTCCTACAGTCACAACTGCTGCTACTGAAATCCATCTACCAATCAGACATTTTTGGAGACATTTCTGCTCAATTTTTTCTGCTCTGTACACTCTGCTCATTTATTTTTTTCAGGTTTTTATCTTCATTCTGTTCAAACCACACAAGTAGAAACTAACTCTGATGTCTCTGGTCAGATCTAAAAATGCACCTGCACAAAGTTCACAAAAAATTAGTGACTAGGATTCAAAGCCTGTTGGGATTCCTTATCCAGGGTCTAGCACAACTTGGATGCTTAAGAAGAACATAGTCTACTTTTTACTGGGACTTTTAATAAGGTAGCACAGCTAAAATAAATTTTAAAATTATAAGTAACCTTCCCTTGGTCACCCTATTCTCAAAAAAAGAACTGGCTACTAGGCATCAACAAAATAACCCCTGTGATTCCACTGAGCAACAAAACTAAAATCCACTATTCTCATGACAGCTTCCTTGTTTTCACTTTCTGAACACAAATTACTACTCACAATGCCAGCAGTGAAGCTGTGGTCAGGCTGGTGCTAATAAGTTGGCAATCATGCCTGATACAGTACTGTTCATCAGACGGTGCTCTTTAACGGAGTCCCACTGGTGTTAGAAAAAGCTCTAAATGGCAATAAAGATGGTGCTTCATCCTGTTAAAAAGAGTTCACTTGAAGACTCTGTGGTACCTACAGCCATGGAAAGGAACAGAGGCAATTTGTGTCTGCTAACATCTTCTTTTCCTGGTTTGTTTTCTTGTAAAAAACTGAATGTAATAAAAACAACAGCTAATGAGGTAAGTTTGGAAGTTCTCTTCTAAATACCAGGGAATACAACAAATGTCTCCTGTTAAGAGTATTAGAAAAAAGGATTTGCCAACTAACTTAACACTACTGTTCCACTTTAATTAACCACTGCTCCGATTACTTATTAATTTTTAAAAATGAAAAAGGCCCAAATCTTAAGCTGATTTCAGAGAATTGTTCAGCCTAATGTACACAATAATAGCTAGGCTAGGACTCTTTCCATCTAGGCTCATTGCATGTATTGTAACAGGCCACTAATTAAAATAGCAAGTCATGCATAGCTACATTGATTACACTGTCATATTCATGAAAGAGGGGTGAAACTCCTACATAGCCCACCAAGCTCTCTAAATTTGAATATCCCAAGAACTGAATGGAATAAAGATCAGATAAGTGTTAGACATTTTGATAATCCTATTAGATATAGTGACAGTAGCAATAATTTTAATGGCAGAGCTACCTGAAAGCTTGTAGTAGCTTTTTCACACCAAAACCTGCTCTGGCTGAACCTGATGAAGGGCTGGGGATGTGCAGGTGATTTGCAGTTCAGAAGAAGGGAAGGGAAGGCCTTGTACACATTCCTCTGAGTAAACCCCCTCTGGCCCATTCGCGTGCTGAAGGGAGAAGGCAGGGAGTGAAGCATCCCCAGCTCCCCCCAGGAAGGGTCCCTGGTGGGGCAATAGAGGCTAGAGAGGAGAGAAGGGTAAATCAGCAATGTTACGTCAATATTTAAGTAACTTCCGTTCCATATTACAAACACATATAGCAGCCAGCATTAGAAAAGCAAGAAGAGAAACATTCAGTTGATGACTGAACTTGATGATCTTAAAGGTCTAGATAATTCTATGATTTCATTATTGCAGAAATAGTCTGTAAGCGTTGAAAGGGCAAGAAAGTTCTGGAAGAATTTACTGACTTTTTGTAGAGCCCTATGCTTCATTTACGTTGAAACCCTTAAAACATCACGGCAAGTAACTAAAAGAAGGCTACATTTCCAAGAAATATCCATAAATTTGTGCTACTCAAAGCCAAAGCCAAAGCAAGTCTAAATGGGTTTTTTACAAAGTCAATTATAAAACCCCATTTGGAATGGAATACCTCTTAATATGAAAATCAGTTCTCAGCACTTTATAGATGCTGTGTTGTTTTAACATGTAATACAATAGAGTTTCTACTTTAGATGGTGAATTGTCTGAATATAACCATGGTGATTTCTTTTATATCATTAGTTTTTCTTAAAAACACATGAAAAGAACCAAAGTTTTTATTAAAAACACATGAAAAGAACCAAAGATACTACACATCTCTTTTCATTCTCCTTATTCTTTTAGAACAATCTAAATTTTGGATACTCCTGAATGGAGCTGAGATTACAAAATTACAAAAAGCAGCATTCTCAATCCTTGAAAGTCAGTGTACACAAATGACACAAGAGGAAAATGCCAGGGTTCTGCAGTACATCCAAAATCCAATGGTATTTTGATTTCAACACTCCGTAGTATTCTATTTACTCAGAAAGGTACATTAAAGCCTTGGACTTGTTCCTTGTTTAGTAAATCAAAAACTAAAATTACACTTGTCTAAAACAAGAGCCAGTTAGAAATATCCTTATAAAAATATATTTCATTAAAAATTACCTTTAACCAAAATTAAAGTGCTTCATGGAATTATTTTATCAATGAGCTTTCACTGGTAACCCTGGTTGTTCTGGAGGCTCTCGTGACTTCTAGGACTTTCCACAAAGAGCCGGGAGGTTGAAGCCCAACAGCCGAATAGTGGTTTCTGAGATCCCTCCCTGCCACAAGTCTTTGCAAAGCCAGACCATGCTGAGGTCTTGGAACTGCAGCTGGAGGCAGGTCCTTCCATGGTTTTCATGATGGGAACTGAAAGCCTTCAGCCCTGCTGGGTCCTAGACTTGGAACCCATCTCCTCTCATGTGTCAGGAAGCCCATGAAATCAGTGGAGGCGCAGAACTGCCATCGCATTTGACTCACAATAGTGTGCATTCTCTAAAATCACAATGCCAGGGCGTAAAACGGAAAAAAGCCAGAAAAGACTGGAAGACTGGATAAAAGATTAAAAGATCTCTTCAACTCAGACTTCTCTGTAACATCAGTCATCAGCATTCAACATCAATTTAGGTCATGTACCCAGACAGCAGCCTGTGTTCAAAACACCACTGAAATATATCTTTTTTTTTTTTTTTACTGTTTAGTATTTAAAAAACAACACCTGTCAATGATCTTCCAACTTTTGAATAAATTTGAAAGCTATCAGCAAATGAAGTACAATGAAAGATTTTGTTGATCATGATACGTGTAAGAAAGCTGGGACAAGGAGCATTTTATAGAAAGCCTGTGTTTACAGGACTCCCAGATAAGTTTTCAGGCCAATAATTGAACAGACATTCAAACTTCAGCATGTTAAACTGAATAAAAGCATTGGATTTTTTTTCAGACTTTTTCTTGTGACTTTAAAATGTAAGAAGGAAAAGTTAGCTCCATTTCTGAGTTCTACCAGCTGCCTTTGTGGCCCAGCAAGAACATGGCCCAAAGTCACTCATTTGTAGACCAAAAGGTGACATAGAACTACTCCATCTCTTAAAGGCTATTCTGACTCCCTCGATGGATCATGTATCCAACATTCTTACTACCGCAAGTAAATAGCTGCAAGATTAAATCAAAACTAACAGTAAGCTATAACGGTAACAAAAATGTTGAACTCTTCAGGATTCTCAGAGACACAAGAACTTAAAATCAGAGAAAACTCAAATTAAATGTTTAATAGATACTGATTTAACTTAGATTACATGTTCTAATGGTCTAACAAAAAAAAAAAAATATTCACAGCATAAAAGCACTACAGATTGCTGCAAAGGAAAGCAAGAATCCCTGATACATAGAAACCAGGCGATAGAAAGAGAAGTACAGGAATCTTTGAGAGGGAGAAAATGGGTCTGCATTTGAAACCATCTTTTGAGTAGAGAGTGAGTAAGATAGAGAGTGAGTGCTAATACATCCCCTGAAGGCCTTGAAAGCAAAGAAATACCAGAAATCTGGAAATGATTATATTTTTTATGTTAAAGGATGAAAAATAAATTTAATTAGTTAGCAAAATGCAATTTTATTCCATTTGGAGTCATTTTCCAATACATTAACTTTCTCATTAGAATTCACTTTTGTTTTGCTAAACAAAAGGAACCACTTCAACCCCTGTGGCATGAAGAATCATCTAGAAGATGAGTTGTGCCCCAAATTACTGCAAATAATTGAATGCAGGTTCTACAGAGTAACACCAAACAGAAGCACTTGGGGAGACAAGCCCAGCCTGACTGAGCAGGCAGCCAGCATAATTAGCAGCATCATTTGTATACCAAAAAAAACCCCAAAACCCAAGGGATTTGGAAGCAGTGACTAACTAGCAGAAGGCAAGTTCAAATAGCCACTACATTTTTGCTCCGGTCCCTCTTTTTCCCTCCTCTTCCACATTCTCCTTTAAGGTTGCTCACTCTCAGCAGTATTATAGGATGAGATTAAATGCAACACTCTGTTCTTCTAATTAATTTTGCAATTTAAGATACTTTGCTCCATCAGTGCAAAGAGTCATCTACCTACACAGCTTAAGCATACATAAATGAAGCTATTCCAGTTCACTGCCTCTGCCTCTAATTGAAATGGCTAACCCTAACAAAAATAATGTTCTATATAGGAACAAAAATTGCTTCCACGTCAGTTTACATTACACGAGTACAATCACCAGAGTTTGATGCAGTTTCCATTTAAATCCCCAGACCGTTAGCTCAGTTCAGCTTTTAATACAACAGAACCATGACTTACTGAAGCATTGTGGTACTACTGGAACAGAAACATGTTTGAAAGACAAGTAATTATGAAAAATAGGAACAACTTGGCTAACGTTCATCTGTGTCAATAGGAGAGACAAAAAATGGGGGTTAATTACTGATGTAACTCTTCTAAAACTCATGTAATTTGCTGCCATACCTGCCACGGACAAGGACATCTTTCACTACATCAGGTTTCTCAAAGCCCCACCCAACCTGACTAACCTTGAACACTTTCAGGGATGGGGCATCCACAACTTCTCTGGGTGACCTGTTCCAGTGTCTCACCTCTCTCACAGTCAAGAATTTCTTCCTTACTTCCAATATAAATATACCCTCTTCCAGTTCAAAATCATTGTGCCTTGTCCTGTCACTGCAGGTCTTGTTAAAAAGTCCTGAAATGGCCCTGTATCATCTCTGTGCTTTTACTCCTCTGTTCATGATCCATCCTCTACTCTACTTTACGGTGCAGGTCTCTTTATTGTTTGGCTTTTGTAATTTATGAAGCAATTTTAAATATTTAGGGTATTAGATTCTTCTAGACCTATTCTGTTCTCATTTATTTAAAAAAAAAAGCTGACAAAAAATCTCAAGTCGTTTTTTCACCATTGAAAAACCTTCAACCATGTAACAACCTCTGAAATAGTTCCCCTCAGAGTTACATAGCACCTTCCTGAATGAGACTGTTACCTGGTTCTAGACATATCCTAGTTCATTTTTTCTTCTGTTTTTTTCTGTTTTGGGCTGTAACCACTCGAGAAGTGCAGAAAATGAAAAATACCTATAAAAATGAATTCTCTGCCAGATCTGGGTACAGAAGCGAATGTCAAAGAAAAACTTTATTCGTCCTTTAGGACTTGTGTGATGGCTAAGATCAATCATACCACACAAACTCTGAATGCATTGGTATTCAGGTATTTTTATATATACACATGCACAACGCAGTGGGGAATGTGTGCATATCTTTCAAAAGTTCACTATAAGTAATTCTTCAACTTGCAATTTTGCATCATTCTCTCATTCCTCCTTCCTGGCATTGCAGGGCTGTTTGCACCTTAAGTGACTTACACCTCACAGTTTTTTCTTTTCATGGTACTTTTCTGAGGTGTCATGGTTTCAGCTGGGACGGAATTAACTTTGTTGCCAGCAGCTGGTGCAGGGCTATGTTTTGGATTTGGGATGAGAGTGGTGTTGATAGTGCACTGGTGGTTTTGGTTACTGCTAAGCAGTGAATGCCTTTTCCGCTCCCCACACCGCCCTGGCAGCTACTAGGCTGGGGGTGCAGAAAAAGTTGGGAGAGGACACAACTGGGACAGCTGACCCCAACTGACCAAAGGAATATTCCATACCATGTGACATCATCTTCAGTATATGAAACTGAGGGAAGAAGAAGGAAGGGAGGGTGTTCGGAGTGATGGCATTTGTCTTCCCAAGTGACCATTACACCCGATGGAGCCCTGCTTTCCTGGAGATGGCTGAACACCTGTGTCTTGGTTTGAGGTAGAACAGAACCAACTTTCTGTTCAGTAATTTTACTTATTCACTAGGCCTCCTTAAGTCTCTGAAATTAACAGCATATTGTGCAGAAAATGTCATTCTCAGAGTGATAAGACCAATGTTTACAGTTAATGCCAAGGAACAGAATGTAGAGAGGTTCTTGCTTTATACTTATTGTTATCACAACCAAGGTCAGCCAACTTCATTATTTGCCCTGTTGGAGGGTCAGAAATGGAAAAGCGTAGTGGGGTCACACCTGTAGGGAGGAGCTGACAGGACAGGTGACCCAAAACTGACCAACAGGGTATTCCATCCCATCTGCTCCATGCTCAATATAAAAGCTGAGGGATCAAAGGTTCAGACCTTCTTTCTTCAATGGCCGACATGTGAGGAGGACCTTGTCTGTTTGTCTGCCTTTTATTCCAATCCATGTGTTCATGACTCCAGGTCTGGAATCCAGTTCCCATCCATCACTGAGTCTGGGACTTCCCCGGTGCCTGCCAGTGATGTCATCCTGGGAGCCTGATACAGTTTTGTATATATTGTATCTATTTCATTATTTCCATTTTATTTTATTATTAATATTTCATTGAAATATTGAAGTAGTTTGGTTTCTTCTAGATTCATAAATCTCTTTATCTCTCTCCTTCCTCTCCTCAGAGCAAGAGGTGGGGGACAGGATCTGTCGTCCATCATTGGCCATTCCAGCCTAAACCATGACAACCTGCCTGCCGATTGGAAGTAGTGAATAAATTCCTTATTTTTGTGCAGCTCTTGCTTTATTGATTAAAATGTCTTCATCTCAACCCACGAGTTTTCTTATTTTCACTCTTCCAGTTCTCTCCCCTGTCCCAAACTGGGGGAGTGACGAGTGGCTGCATGGTCCTAGCTGTTGACTGGGGTTAAACCATGACATGAGGTCACTCATCTTTGTCCTAAGGATCAAGAGCCTTTGAGAAAGACACAATTCTATTATGTGAACTATAACCACAATCTGCGGTAGTGAATATTGTTGTGTGTTGTTCAGATACTTCTAAGGGTTAACAGGTGCCACCATCACCAAGAGGAACACAATGCAGGATCCTGAAACGGGATTTCTAATCTAGATTGGACTTAGGGTTTGAGGTGCTTTTCTTTTAAAAACAAACAAACAAACAAACAAAAAAATGAAACAAAACAAAAACCTTAAAAAATACAGGCTGCCTGAAGTGAAGTAATTCTGAAATTATAACTTTTACAATACCTATGTATATACATACAGATTGATACACCTCTAATATCTCTATGTATCTAAGTGCATTTATTTAGAGCATTAAACCAGGCAAATTAATTTGAAATTGATGCCCTGATTCTACAAAACATTAACTTGTTTGTTAACTTGAATCCTTCACTCTTAACAATTTCCCTTCAATCCAAAATGATTTTTTTTTCCCTTATATTTTAAGCTTAAAGATCTTCCTGTCACTCTAATGACATTCTCACCTAAAACTCATAACAGCACATCATCACCCAGGCTGTCCCCTCATTCTTCTAGGAACTTCCAATAACTTCTGCATCAGTTCTTGCCTGTTCCAACCCATATTCAGAGCCCTGGCTGAAAAAGCATTTTAACCTGCAACTTGGTATTGGCAGGTGCACCAACTGGGTATTTAGTATTTGCAGGTGAAATTTCTTCCCATACAGTCAGCACTAGCCCAGCTCTGAAGGCAGCGTGCACCAATTAAACTACAGTGGGTAGGCAGGAACTATTCATTAGAGCCCATAGAAACATCTTTTAGAAGCCACTTAGCGAGATTCTGGCGGCGACAGTGTCCTAATTCCCACAACTTTGCTTATTAACTGCATAAGGGCAGCAATAATGTTAAATCTGCAGCAGACCATATCTGAGCCTGCAGCCCTTTACAACTTGCCAATAACCCTCATTCTATGGGTCAAAGTGCAAAATGCCATTAGGAACTTTCAGAAAGCGGCAAGTCCTGCCCATTTTTTCCTTTGACAGCAGAGATATTCTTTGGTTTTGACCCTTGAGACTTCTCCAGAAGTGCAGAATAATATAACAGTGCGGCGGAGTCTGAGGGGGCCTTTCATTCAGCCGTCACTGCGGTGAGACAGGAACAGTGCTACATAGCGAGAGCTAATTAATTTGGTTCTGTCTTTTGGAAGGCTCTCACCTTGTATTAGAGGTGATTTTCAGGGTTGATATCTGCCTTAAAAGAGTTCATCTTACAGCATCACTTCTCCAAAAGCTGATAACCAATACACTGTTAAATGAAGGCTGTATTTTCAAAATTTAAAGAAGGGATTCAGCCTTCAGGGCTGTGTTGACAATCTATACCTTAGCACTGCACTGAAAATATACTTTGAGGGCAAACCCTTCATGATACCAAGGATGAGAGCTGGGTGACTGATTTGAGTACAGATTAGAATTCCACCTTGTATACGATGGGAGAATCTCTATGTTCTGCAGCACTGTTGTCATTGTTATTTAGAGGACATCACTGTTTTGTTTACAAAACATGCTGTGTGATCTAAATAAATATCTGTGCATGCTTAGTCTGTTAATGATGCAGAAGAAATGGAGTCAATTGGATTTTTCTCCCGTGAATACTATGTTGGTGTTTTGTGGATTATTTGAGAAGAGGTTATAGACAACAGTCTATCGAGTAGACTACGCAAACCATTTCTAGCATGTGGTTTTCTTACAATCATCTAGCACGTTATAGCTGTTGTGCCACATCATTGATCAGCTACACTGCATGGACTGGAAAGAAAGTGTTATTTAAAAGATCAATAAGGGGAAAAAAAATTCTCCCCTCAATATCTTCTAGGAGCAGAGAGGACAAACTCAACACCCTCCTAGTATTTTGGAGCACAGATCAACAGGACAGAAACTAAGAGCTCATCTATTTTTTATCTATAATTTCAGAGGCAGCGTCAAGAACAAGGGAAAAAATCTGCAATATGTAGATAGCTTAAATGTCTCTTTAAAACAAGCCAAGTGGCTGGGCAGATTAAGGAAGAGAGAGGAGGCTCCAGATCAAAAAGACTAAAAGAAAGTAGAGTATATTCCTTTTTCAAAGCCTAACAGCCAGGGGTAAACAAATGTTTCTGCTACAAAGGTTTCTCTTCCCGCCTGTTTCTGGAGCGTTGCAAACAACTTCTAGAGGAGATGCAAGAAAAATAGAAGCATCCAAATTCTGCTATCATCTACTCTTGATGACAGGACATCTGCAGACCCAACTCAGGATTTCTCAAGCCAAACTAATCATGTGGCAGAGTAAGACACAGGCATCTATCTGACTCTTGCAACAATTACCAAAATCTGCTTTTTGAAATGCTCTGTTTTCAAATAAGTAGCTCCTGTGAGTAAAAAGAAAGTAAAATGCTAGTGAAAAGTAATTAATTCTCATACCACAAATAAGAAAAAGAAATAAAAAGGGGAAAACTAAATGTCAAGAGGGAAAATAACTCCTTTTATTCTTTCTAAATTTCTTTCCTGGTCACAGGGCTCCGCTAGAGGAGGCTGTGGATGGGGAGGGAGAGGAGAAGGAGGAACAAATTCTACGAAGTACTAAAGAGACTGGGAAGAGTGGAGAAAGGATGGATAAGAAAGGCCATAAGGAGGTCCAGCTAAAAGAGTGAATAAAGGACAAATTAGTAAGAGAGAAATAGCACGTATCTTTCCAAAGCTCATTGCAAGTAATGGAATGATCACCAACAAAGCTTCTTCATTCACTGTACCTCAGCAGGTACCTGACAGTCCTTAGAAGCACCATCTACTTATCCCCAGCAGAAATCAGACAGATAGAGTAGAAAAGAGAAGGGAAACAGTAAAGGTTTACACTGGGTCAGAGGCTGGAGGAGTGCAATATATTGTGTCTCTGTAGGTGAGAGTTGCCAACAAAAACTGATGGTGTAAGAACCTGCATTTTTCTCTGATCTCCTCCAGATGTTACGTTACCAGAAGAAATTGGAAATGAGGTATTAGCTGTGCTCAGGCACCTGCCTTAAACTTCACTTGAAAGCAATTCCACAGGGAAGGCTTAATCAAAAGCTCCACTGCCCCCATGACTTAGACATGATTCAAGTGATCCATTGGAGAGAGATCTGTGATTTTGCTCCCACATCTCACTGCCTTCCTGTGTCTCCAACAACCATTCTGCCATGCAAACATTTTTTTAAGCCTTTTCTTTCGAGGCGAGAATCCTCAAGGAAGCCTCCTCCTTCAGCTCGGGTCCCTGGATTGCCGGACCAAGGGAAATTTCCCTGCACATCCTGGCAGCCTCCCTACCCAGGCAGCAGCATGGGCTACCAAGGGACCTCCCCCTCAGACAGCATCCCTGGGCGGCAGCTTTAAAGTTGAGGTCCCATTTACCGCGCTGCAGTTTTACAAACAACGGCTGCCTGGGGACAATGATCTGGTCCATGAAGATGAGCTCTAAATGTGGCCCATGGTTTCATTCACCAGAGTTGAAAAGCACAGAGGAGATGCTGCATGGCTTTATAGCAAAACAAACCATTTTGCTTTTGGGTCACTAGAGTGCGGTGACACAAGACAGTAAAATCCCAGTGTACCTTCCGCATGGTAGCTGTTTGATGATCTGATACTGATGTAAGGACGTTTGCTTTATTCTTGATAATGAAAGATAATCTGACTCACACCTGGCAGCCCTGATTGGAGAGGGCAGAAATTAAATGGATGCAGAAGATCAAAACTACATCTTTCCCCTGTAAAGATGATCTTTCTGTAATCAGTACGGGGAAGTAAGGAGTGCAGGGAAAAATATATATATGTACTGAGGAAAAAACATGCAGGTTCTCTTATGTAGCATCAAAAATTCAGGCTTGATTATTTTGATTCCTTTTAGGATCAGGAGAGCTGTATAAACAGAAAAAAATATATTTACAGGAGAAGTTCAGCTGGTATAAACTGGCTTAGCTCCATTTAAAGGAAAAGGATTTTGCCAGCTTACATTAGCTTGCTGTCTACATTTTACCCACACCCTCTGAGAACATCTTTGTTTTTCTCTCACTCAGATAAGATACTTTCAACACACTTAAAATACATTCAACTTTATCTTGCTTACTTGAGAAAACAGTGCTCTTCTGAAAGTGATTCAGAAGTAAAAACAAAAGAAAGGCCTGTCTGACGGGCTAATATCTGCCCATATCTTTATTACTAATTACATGTACAGCTTCCTCAGTGGCATACAGTTATAAGCAAGATTAAGAACACAACGGGAGGAGACAGGAAGAACACAAATAATAGTTCTAGAGAGCAGTAAGTCATGACACATATGTGGGGAAAATTGGTGAAAAGATGGAGTTAAATGCAAAGTCCATTCAAATCTGACTAAAATTTGCAGCTGTTTGAGGAAAAAAAGACTTTTCAAAAGTTTCCATTAAACTGGGGGGAGGAAAAACAACAACAGCAACAACAACAAGAAACTATTTATTTCACCTACCCCTTTTTCCTCCTTCCACAAGGACAATAAATAGTTCCGTGTTCAGGGCACTTGCCCAGAGTAGAGAAGACCAAAATACAAACCTTCTCTCTGATTAATTCCAATCAGGGCTTCGACAGGATCTCCAACATCCCATGTGAGCACCTTATCACCTGATTAATTCTGTGTGGACAGTCAAATCAGTCTCTCGTTTGCAAGAGAAACTGCAGCTTGTGTTTCCTGGAAAACCATAGTTTCAGCAATGCAATACTCTTCTCACTCCAAAATAACCATATTGTGAAATTCCTAACCAGATTTAATTATTTCCCCAAAGCAAAAAAAAAAAACATAAAGAAATAAAGAAAAAGCTGCATACAAACTGTATTAAGACCTTCCGGATTAGTGTGGATTCTTCCAGGCAGAGGGTGACCCTGGCCTAAACAATGACTAAGAAGGCAAAGACTTTATACGTCATGAGTAGAAGCCCTCATCATCATATGTAATTATTTTAGATCTAAGGCTATAAAGTGATTAATAGCAGAAGCCAGAAATAAATTCTTCTAATAAAGTACTTGTTGATCTTAAAAACCCATCACCAAAATTACCTGTACATATAATACTGGACAAGCTGAAGCACTTCCATGCTGCACTTCAGTTCTAAAGCAAGTCCACACACTGTGGAATGCAAAAAGCTAATTCTGGGTTACCCAGGCCTAGATCCTCTTTGCAAAAGCTGTATTTCAGATGCCAATGTCAAAGAAAAAGTAGGGACCAAGAAGAGTCAACTGCAGACACAGAAAGCAGCTTCGTGCTTCTCAGATGGTTTGTAAATTGCTTCTCTACCTACTTCTAGGCCAAGACTCACAGGCTTCCTCTTAGAAGCCTTAAAATGACCCATTGCTCAGGACTTTGCAAATGGACACATTTTCTCCATCAGATTCTGATCCAGATGCCATAAAGGAATTGCCCAGCTTTCAGTGCCGTTCCACACTCCAGCCCCTCACGCTACGTACTGATAACGCAATAACATACAAAGTCCATCTAGTGATATCCTTACCAGATATGGTTTGATCTTTTCCATACAAGCTAACACACTACAGTGCCTGCTGCTTCTACATGCAGTCAGTTCAGATATTGAGATTTCTACAGTGGCAAGGACTGAAACTGCCCGGTGCCTGGCAATGATTAAGTATATGTCAATAGTCACCGCTGTTTCCATTCATAATTTTGTACGGGTGACATTTGAATTATTCTTACTATTCGTACAGCAGTTTTCTTAGGACTTCAGCCTATACACTCTGCACAGACATAGAGGACCAAGGGCTGATGCTGGTAACTATCAAAGGATATCCTCCTCTGCCTCTTTCCTTTCCACTTTCTCATACTTCAAGCCTTGTGGTTTGCGATTGGATTTTGTATACCCTTGCCTTCATAGTTTAGCTAAAGTCAGGGTGGAAGGAAACTCAAGCTACAGCACTTACTGACTGCAATTCAATCTGATTTATCAGACAGGACTGTTGAAACACCTCTTGGAAGGAAGCAGCTCTTGGCTCGGTCCTCATGTATTTTACAGGAATATCAGTATAACAAATTGACTTCCTGAGTTTCCTGATATGACAACTCATTCAATCAAACCCTTCAAAGACAGTCGCAAAGAGAAAAATACTACATCAAACAGTGCATTCTACAAACCATGTACGATAATGTCTGCAAATCGGGTTACGAGCACGCACCTCTACAGCCTGATGCTGCCAAAGTGGGGGAGATGTTAAAAAATACCAGATATCAAATAAATACATATGCACAGCTGCAGTCCAAACCTGTCTCCTAGTCAGGCAGATTCTGCTGATTTCTTGTACAGGTCAAAGAGGTATAGCAACCATACATTATTGGCTGCAAGTCTTATGATCAGGAAGCACTTTGCTTGTCAATCTAGGTAATACATTTTTAATTTGCAACCTCATTTACAAAGGAAAGGCAGCATGCCAGATATTATAAAAATTATCATCAGTATTGAAAGAAATCTATCCCTTTTGTAACAGACTCTTTGCAAAGTTATTCCTTTAAACACACACATACATTTGCTACCACCCTACCTTACCTTTCCCCCTTCACTGCAGCTTGGACAGAAGCAGCATCAGGAAGCGCCTCTCATTTTTAAGTCCAATAAGACACAAATTAAAGTTTATTGTTGATTTACTTTCAATTTGTCAGGCTCTATGTCTCATCATTTGTACATGATCTATTTAGTTTTTAAGCTTCTTCAAGCAGAGACTGTTTCTTTATCTTTCTGTACCATTTCCAGTATATTTTGGAGTTGTGTTTGCAATAAACAGTAATACTGAACGGACAAGATATTAGCAAAGCTTTTGGTTGATTCATTTCCCTGTGTATCCATTACATAGCAAATATTTGCTAAAATTATTCTGTACCAGGGAAAGAAGTCACTGGTTTTAAGTTAAGTACACTCTTAATCAGGCAGGCTGTCCTTAGGACTTGAATTTATTAATAAAGAATGAAATCTTCACTGAACAGCAGTCGTCTGCATTAGAACAGCAACGATGCAGAAATGTGAATAAAAACTTGTGTGCACACTGTTATAAAGAACACATATAGGAACAAAGGACTTTATAAATATACAAGAGCAAAGCACCACAGAATAAAGCCCTCTTCTTTACTCTCAAATGCATTTTAAGAAACATGCTGTGATTTAGAAAAACCTGCTGGACTTAGAAAAAGGAACTGAATCATGGAAATCCTGTGGCTTCTGTATGCAGGACATTTTGGGGCCAGGACATCACAACAACGTTAAAAACTCTGAGTCTTTGGGAAAACAAATCATAGAACCATAGAATGGTTAGAGTTGGAAGGGACCTTAAAGATCATTGAGTTCCAACCCCCCTGCCATGGGCAGGGACACCTCCACTAGACCAGGTTGTTCAAAGCCCCATCCAGCCTGGTCTTGAACACCTGCAGGGATGGGACATCCACAGGTTCTCTGGGCAACCTGTTCCAGTGCTTCACCACCCTCACAGGAAAGAATTTCTTCCTAATATCTAATCTAAATCTCCCCTCTTCCAATTTAAAACCATTACCCCTTGTCCTGTCACTACATTTCCTGACAAAGAGTCCCTCTCCGGCTCTCCTGTAGGCTCCCTTCAGATATTGGAAGGCTGATAGTCAAGGCAACAGTCAAGTCTATTGAAAAAACCCAATACTGGCTCAGGAACTGTTTCTACTGAGATCATGTTGAATACCACAGGGGTCAAGTAAAAGGAAAATAATGAATTCTCTTCCCAGTCTTTTTCCTAAGTGGACTTCTGGTGCATACTCTCATAAGTCAGGCAGAGTCACAGGCAACCTGCTATGGCAAGGGACACCACGAGCCAGGCCTTAGTCCACACCTCAGGTCATCTTTGTACATGCACCCCGGCAACGCCTCGCCTCCCTCTCCCAAAGGCACCAGTGCTCACACAACGGCTTGAGAATGTCAGACAGTAAATTTAAAGGTCACATTGTAGAAGGTATTAAGCCACCTTGGTATTTTAGAAAACAGACCTCATACCCATCTGAAAGATAGTCAAAATCAGATCAGTGTATTCCGTGTGCAAGCCTGGTATGTTGTACGTGTTGTTTAGACATAAACTGCCAGAGTGTTCAGATTAGATTTAATTCAGGCTCCCAGGCAGCACTTTTCTTCGGAACTACGGTATGAGTTGTGTTTGAAATAAAGCTGCTAACACGTAAATAAGGAAGGCACCGCTGATGGCGTGGCTTCAGGTTTTTCTAGGTGGGTTGCCAGACCTTCGTCCCCTTACAGACCCTCATCAGTGAGTGACGGTGAGCACCTGCACTTCCCTCCCTGTCACAGACAGCAAAGGCAAGAATCTGACTGTCACAGCTCCTGAGAGAACTGGCATCTTATCACCTGCGCTGCCTGCCTCTCTGGACTTGGAGTCCACAGTCTCATTCTGGAGTCAGAAATGTCTTTGTCTTTAGCTCAAAATAAGGAAACGGAGGTCACTGTTAGTGCCCGAAGATGAGAGGTAAGTTTTGCACCCAGTGACGCTGCACCCCTCTGAGTCAGCCCTCCTGGAGCCATCTTCCCTGCATAGCTTTATCAGCCCTAGTGGGGATGGGCACCCAATTAGTCCTTGACAAAGCAGTAATCCAGGAAGCAGTCTTTAAGGCATCTGTAATGAAATGTACTTCTCATGGTTGTTTGTCTGTATGCTCTGATAATGATTTGAGGACCAGGAAGAATTTTCTTTTTTTATTAGTTTTTTTCATTTTCTTTTTTTTTATTAAAAGCTCTCACATTTCACCTTTAAGGCATTATTGCAAATTTTATCTTGTTAATTGACTGCTCATATGGTAATCATTTCACACCACATTAAGTAATGTTTTAATATGTTTTAATGCCCTCACTTAATGGGAATAAAATGCAGCATATATAGAAATTATTAGCTCCTTTACATACTCAGTATACATGCATGTCATCTGGTTTTAGGTAAAAAAGGGTGTGTAAACATGAGAGAGAAATGTAGGAGGAATATACATGCAGGAGAGGATGTGAAAAGCAACACAATAAACTGTCAAACTGAGAAGAATGAAGCCGAGACACCAATCCAGCAGGCATCAATTCCACATTGTTATATACATCACTGAACGCTTTCTGCTGCTTCAGTCGGGCAGGAAAAAAGCAAGATAGAAGTAAGAACCTGATTAAACACATGACTGAATATACCAGGGATGACAGATTCAATGAATGTGTTTCTTTCTATTTAGACAAGGGGATCGTCTTTAGTTTGTGTGTGCCAGTGGTAAAGGATCAGGGGCAGTGAAAAGAAAGCATCAGAGCTGCTGCTGCCGCCCCTGCGCCGAGCAGTGACCCCTCCACAGCCCCAAGTCACCCATGAAACCCATGCGGCACCGAAGCAGGGGAAATTGTCTCCCCAAGACATTTCTTCTGCTTTTGTAGGGATCCGACTCCGCGCTTGGCTCCATTATAGTTCCTTAAACTGTAAGTTAAGAATAAAAAAGCAGTAAAGCAGGCACATCATGAATATTCAAAGTTCCCTGCAAAACCTCAGAGACTTGGAACTTTTTTATATGCATTTTCAAAAATGCATCAGTTCCAGCCTTTATATATAATGTTCCCCAGTAAACACCAGAGTAACAAGAATATTTGTCCTTCTATGTCCTACTCATGTACACTAAAGCATATTAATGACTAGAAACTGAACGGCATAAATTGAGCTCACAGCTGTTTGCATTCTTGGTGGTGGCTCTCAATATTCCCAGAGCTACCATTTGGAAACTATTACTTTTCTGTCACTCGCTACTCTCCTGCAGAAGGTCTAATGAAGTACATAGGTCAACTTTCTGTCTTTGTCTTAGAAAGAAGAGCTAACATCTTTTCATGACCTGATCTGATTTTTATTGCTGTACCACTGTAGTTACACACTTCATGATATTAGACTTTGCAAGAATTATGTACATCCCTGAGGACACAAAAATACTGTGAAAGGATCGAGATAAGCTATATAGATTAAAAAAACTGAATGAGATTTAGTTTTTTTCTAAAGCTGCAGATTTAAACATGTATAGATATGACAATTAAGACCTTTGCAAACAATAGTACTAATAGTACTAGAATATTCTTGTCATTTTTTTCCATTAATCCAACATTAAGATTACAATACAGGGATCTCCCTGGTTATCTTTATGCAAGGATAATTGTATTACTGTGATCTCAAAACCTTTAAATCAGACAGCTAACACAAAGTTCCAATAGTTATTTTAAACCAGATACATTGAATGGACTGGCCAAAAGTCAAAAGACTTGTTGGTATTGCCAACTTCTGTTGGGGTCTCTGTACACAAGATTTCTTACCAGCATCACTGGACGTGTCAAATACTGTATCATCCCTTATTGACCTATAACAAGTAGAACCTGTACTTCTGATTTTAAATTTTTGAGTCAAACTGGAAATACTTATTGACAGTTATAAAGATAGATACGTGAATATGTATAGATATAAATTTATAAGCACTGCCAAATTTCTGCAGTGCTTACATAAGCTATTTCTACACAAGCCAGTGACCTTCGGCTGCTCCTAAAACTTATTTAGCAAATAATTTCAATAACAAATATCTCAATGAAAATATTTTTTTTAAATCACAGATAAGGAATTTTTTTCTTCCCGTGGATTGTAAATTACTCAATACAAGCATAAGCATGATCGTAGAGGATGACCAGTCAACCAAAATATTTTGCTTCACCAAAAACAAGTTAGATAAATAAATATATGAATGAATGAAACTAAAAATGCTGAGAAACCTGAGGAAAATATGAAGAGGGAAGAAGAGAAGAAGTAGAAAAGTTACAACATACTCTGTGGTTTTCACCTTTCACTGCAGATACAAACAGGGAGATAAAGGCTAAAGCTTTGAAGCATTTTTTTAATTTAAAAAAACAAACAAACAAAAAAAACCAGTCAACCAACAACCAACCAAACAAAAAAACCAAATCAACAGAAGTCTTCCATTTCAAGAGCAAAAAAAGTTACCTGTAAATGCCCTTCCAAAATTTTCTTGTCTTTAATAGAAGTTATAAGGTGTAAGACAGCAAAGCTGAAGTACGGCATTTGTGCTTGTGTGTCACCAACCCGGCACTCCTTGTTTGTTCTACATAAGACACCAACCTCTCAAATCACACTAACTTTCAGCTCCTGAAGATGAGCCCTTTCCGCTCCCATTTTTCCAGAACATAGAGTTTTCCTTTTTTCCCCAGCTATGGATAACCACATGGACGCCACATTCTGTTCTACCACTAACATTTTTTGATACCTCCAGTCATTTCTTCCCGCTACCTCAGTAGATACTGACCACCACCTTCCCGCTGATAGCTTGGTCTCAGCTACCACCATAAAGGTTAGTATCCCCACCATAAAGGTTAGTGTCCACACAATAAAGACTGATCAGGCTTGGTGAAAGAAAGCTTTGTATTAACTGCATTTCACTGACTTCCCCTAAAGACATATCTATCTACTGTTTCCACACTGCAAATCCTTTCTTTATTCGACCACAATGCATGTGCAGCCTTAGTCACAGTGTACCAGTGCAAAGAATGCCATCATGTAAAGGAGTAGAAAATGCTATTTTGACTGCACTTGTTTCTATTTTCATGGTCATTCCGGGACCATACGTTCTCATTTGCCCTATGCACAGAACGAGGGGAGCAACTTGTTTCTTGCGTGAGGCTCTCAATAATACAAGTGAGGGTTTTTTAACTGCACTCACAGTTAAGTAAACCTGGTTAAGGAGGTCAACTGTTAATCTTCTCAGCATCCTTAAAGCATGACTCCAACCAATACACACTTGTGGGAGGATAAAAGATAGCACACTCTAGAAACTTTACCGTGAATACACAAATCACACAAGTCTTATACTGTAGGTCCAAAAAACGCTTAACTTTTCTGTTAAGTACCCTCTACAAATGTAAAAGGCATTCAAACCAGGACCAGAAATTTTTCATTCCCCGTCTCCGATACTGGTCTGCAAGAACTTCTCCTCATTACAGGTACCAAAAAAAACCACCCTAGCAGGAACGTATTCTGCTCAAAAACAGCCTACGCATGACCTGTTTCCCTAGCGAGTGGAGGTTCCTGTGCAGCAATTTAAATTAAAAGCCTGCCCAAAGGGGACCTGCTTCTAAACGCTGTACAATTTGACATTCAAAGCATTTCTTCTTTTCCTCTGTATCATGATATCCCCAGGGCTGGAGGCATCTCTCTCCTTAGCAAGCTGCTGTTTTCAGAACAGGTCAGCAGCAGTTTTCAGTCCTATTTGAAAAAGGCAAAAACACCGCTGCAACAAATGAGAATTTGTTCTTCTTTCCCCTTCCCACAGTGACTTGCAACATAGCCCTTCAGAAAAATATGGAAGTTCTAAGCACTGGAGACATGCTAATACTAAGGAAAATTTACTAGAAACAGATGGCAGGTGGAGTAGTTGGAGGTGCTGGCAGAAAAATCTTTTCTGTGCATTTTCTAAAATGCCAGGTTATACTTACTGCTTTCATTTCTAAGGTTTTCCTGACTTGAGATACTGAAAAGATTTGATATGCAGGGGATGAGTGTCCAAAACTTCAAAACCTCAAGCTGGGAACAGACAGCACACAAACTGTTCTGAAATTTTTGGTGTTATATTTTAAAATTTCTGTAACTTTTTTTTTTGCTGTTGTTACTGTAGAGCATGTCCATCCTATAGCTTGTATTTGACAGGAGATTGTATCAAAGCTCTTCTTGACACACACCTCAGGCAGAGCTGGATACCTTTTGGCAGCAGATGAAGATGGAACAGAAAGCAGGCAGCAAAAGATAGAGGCAGCTCAACTTAAACCCATGAAAATTAAGAAACTGGGGTTTCTGCAAAGCAATTTGACACCTTGTAGCATTGTTAAAAATCACCTTTCTTTTTCACCCTAGTACAAAGTATAAAATGACAATTCATGCCTGAAAGGCCTAACGTACCTTGTCATGAGGAGATGTTGCTGTCAGCAGTAGTCGATTACTCATTGTAGCATCATATGAAGGGTTTCAGTTTCTTTTAACTGAAGTAGAAAAATGTAAATCTATTTATGCCTGCAGATTTAACCTATAATGGAAAAGAACCTCTCTGTCCAGCTTACAAAGCACTTTGCACCTTATCAGCTACCATTAAAATGCATTAAATAGCTCAAATAATGGTGCACACTTGACCTGCATGGTGCCTCAGCATTTCTAATCATCTCCAATTTGTGTCTAAATAGGAAACGCAGTCTAATTATCAAACTACTAACTTCAGGCCTTTCGAGTATTAAAAAAAGCAGCATATTAATTAGTTCCAACAGCATGCTTTATGAACTTCAGAAAGTTCAGCATGATATTAACATTAGAGTGTGTGTTATGATTTGTCTAAGCTTGAGAGTTATTTTGCACGACAATCTTCCATTTAGGCTAATCAGGAATGTCTGTTCTACAGATTGAGCATCCGCACAGTTTTGCTCCCGCTGCTTCATGCATTTCTCTTCTGTTGCACAAGTCTCTAATTTTCCAAAGTAAATATCATCTGGTTGGGCAGAGATGCTAACAGCAAACCCCAGCACAAAAACTGCAAATTATGGACTTTCTATTATCGTGGTAGTTTTTGGTGTATCTTCCCTCAGCCTTTGGAATTCGGATCAGATTCTCATAACCCCTCTCCTGTTATGCCTTTACACCATCATTTTTGAACTGTTGCTGAGCGGCAGGGTCTAAGCACAGAATGCCCTGTTCCTGGTGGACTTTAATAAAAGTAAAACAACTCAGCAGTGACAGAGGCCAGTGGCATTTAGTGCTTTGCGAGGCAGCAATAGCAGGGCTGTGTACGGACCACACTGCAGCCCGTGAGGGTGGCTTCACTAACGTCCCCAGCATTTCCACAACTCTCAACAAATTCCTCTACTTCTGTGTAGCTCAAGGCCATGCCAAAAGTATGAAAAAGGTAACTTCATTTGATGTTTACCTATTTTGGCATCCCGTTGACTCTCTACAGCTGGAAAGTTCTAGACTTGGGCATAAGACAAGCTAAAACAATGGCTGTTTTGCACCTGGTATGCAATGACGTCATGCACATGGATTTTGCAAAAGCTAGAATCACAAAAAGAGTAGAATTACAGAATAGTTTGGGTTGGAAGGGACCTTTAAAGGTCATCCAGTCAACAACCCCAGCAATGAGCAGGGACATCTTCAACAACATCAGGTTGTTCAGAGCCCTATCCAGCCTGGTCTCGAACAGTTCAAGGGACGGAGCATCTACCACCTCTCTGGGCAACCTGTGCCAAGGTTTCATCACCTTCATTGTAGAAAATTTCTTCCTTATATCTAGTCTAAATCTACCCTCTCTCAGTTTAAAACTACCCCTTCTCCTATTGCAACAGGCCCTGCCAAAAAGTCATCCACATCTTCCTTATAAGCCTCCTTTAAATACTGAAAGGCTGCAATAAGGTCTCTCTTCTGCAGGCTGAACAACCCCAACTCTCTCAGCCTGTCCTCATAGCAGAGGCGCCCAGCCCTCTGAGCATCTTTGTGGTCCTCCGCTGGACCTGTTCCAACAGGTCCATGTCCTTCCTGTGTTGAGGACCCCAGAGCTGGCCACAGCACTCCAGGTGGGGTCTCACCAGAACATGGTAGAGGAGCAGAATCATCTCCCTCAACTTGCTGGCCATGCTTATTCTGGGCTCCATCAAAAGACAGTTGGCTTTCTGGGCTGCCAGCACACATACAGAAGATGTGAAACCAGATGAGCAAGCCCAGATCTGAAGAACAGCAGTTAGTAAAAGAAATGTTAATATCACCAAAAGCAAGACTGCAGTTTTGAAATGGGGAGGTATCTACATCTACCTTACAGAACAATTTATTCCAAATTCAGGCATTTGGTTTTCAAAAATGTAAAATAAAAATGCAAATAAAGGAAGAAAATGTAAATAAAAGATTCATGTTCATCTGCCCTACACCTTCCAGCTCTTTTTCCTTCTTACTTGGCAATTTAACCTGCCTTGTTCTTAAGTAGTTATTCCTCAGGCAAATCCTTATAAAAAATATTCCTATGACCACTTTCAGATGTGAATGAGTGATAAAAAAATAAAGCAGTTCCTTTTTCAGAGAAATTAGGTGAATTTTGTACTGTCCATAAGGCTGGAACAGAATATCCCTCTCTAACAAACTACCTAATGAAGCTTACACAAAGACATCTCCTATTATTTAAGGATACTCTCCAGGCTGCCCTTGGCTCTGGGATGGTAGCACTGCAGGATAAAGACGAAAAATTACTCACAAGACTTTCCTTATATTTGTAATTCAAGTAGACCATGTCTATCCTACAATGACTGGCCTGTCTGAGTTTGGAAGTGATGGTTTTTAAAAAGTTAGAGTTGACAAAAAAGCTAGAGTTGAAAACATCACTACCTTTCTCAAATAAAACATCTGAATACCACTTCAAGAGGAGAGCAGAAAGGAAAACAAGGCAAACTGCAGAAAGGGATGCATTTATAGCAGAAAGAGTCTCATTTGGGCGTGTGAATTCCATTTGCTGCTTCTTGAATGTGATGCACTGGTTCGTGCTTGGGGTGACTGAGTACAGGTGCCAGTGAAAGGATGGAAATTTACTTAACTTCATAGGTAGACATATAAATATCACCTTACTGAACACTCAGCAGTTCTCTTGTCCCCACTCACAGCTTTGGGGGGAGACATAGATAAGTAAATGGGAGAGATAAAAATAAGCCATCGCATGGACAGCACCATACAGTTTAATTACTGAATTTATCAGATGTGCCAATCGGGGAATACACAAGAGTTATACGAAAAGTCCTGGGAAAAGCCCTGATGCTCAGGCAATTAATCAAGCAACAGAGACAAAGAGAAATGACCATACTCACCATTCACAAATGGCACTATATATGCAAATACAAACATAAATACTTTGTGCTCACGTGGAAGAAGAATGCTGACTATAGCACCTACACAACAGCCAGTACGTGCCATATATCTCACTCTCCCTCGTGGCCAAGGAGGCATTTTCAATCTTGGGTTATGGGAATAGCTCAGTCCCATAAGGTGTCAAGCATCTCCTCATGCTGATCATCTTGAACATTAGCTGATTTCACCAAAAATCAATGACTGCTGATAATGAAGTCAGTTAAAATTGAGTCTCCTCAGCACAGCTGAGATGGCACCCCCAAACTGTAGGATCAATGCTATCTTCTGCAAAAAAGATCATCAACACCCCAGATCTATTCTTCAGTTATTGCTCTAAGGAAATGGAGGACTGATGATTTCTTCTTATTTTTCCTAAAAATTGTGAAGGGAAACCACACCAGGTCCTGTACAACAAATGTGAGAAATGTACTGCCATCAAAGGTAGAAATCTGTACTCTTATATTTATATAAGAAGCCTATACTTTTATATTTATATTATATTTACTTTTATGGGAAGTAAATATAATAGACAAGCTGTGCTTGAACTGTTCATTAAAAAGAAAAATTCTACATAATACTGCTCATAACAAATAATTCAGCCCTTTCCTGGATGAATATATTCTTGATTCCTATCACCAAGGTTGCACTGAAATAATTTGGGTCAAACTCCTTCCAAGTTCCTGGTATTGAAAACTATTTTCTAATTCAGCTAACATAGATTTACAGTGATTGCTAGACATTTTGTCACCCTTTTTTTTAAAAAGTCACCTTGAACGTCACAGATAAGCCATTCCGATTTTCTTGACTCACCAATAGTTCCCATTAACACTATAGAAATTAAAGGTGGAAAAAAATACTGGAGGCATAGAGTTGCAAGAATTCAAAGTGGAGAACAAAAAGCCACTAAGAGGATCCTCATCCTTTTTTAATCTGTATGTCGTTTCACTAGGCTGAGGTAGCTATTTAATGTCTTTCACTCCATGTATCTTCTGATCTTGGATGTCTTCCAGTACTGGACTACGCTGCAATTCTGTGCAAATTCTAGAGGGATTTTCTTACTTACATAAAAATCAGAATGATTCTGAGAGAACCACATCTAAGTAGTCCTAACATTAAGCAACACTGCTCTTGACAGACCACAGAAAAGATACGTGCTCTTACAACATCAGTTGTTGGTGTTCCAACTAAAAGTAACAGTGAATAAATCTGGAGCGCAAACCCAAAATGTATCACATAGGTGATATTTAGGTCTCCTCTAGGGGGAAAAAAAGTAGTTTTATACATTGTATATATACAATAGATGATTGTGGGAAAGGTAATTATATTATTAATATAATACCTTATAATATTAATATAATTAATATAGGTATTTGGTCTAGGTATTAGGTACAGGTATAGGTATTATATTAATACCTAATACCTGCCAAGCTGCCAATAATGCTAATTTGAGATAGGTTTCTCAAAGACTGGCTTTCTCTATACCTGTAAAGAATGATTATAAATCTCTTTTGGTCATTTCTAAGTCCCATAGCAGTAAGTTCCTTAAAAGGCCCAGGACAGTTCATGCTAAGACCTCAGATATTAAAGGGCTTGTCGAATACCTTCATGGGATTTATTACTGGGAGAGCAGATGTGATATTTCAGTAAAAAGTGTGTGACAGGAAAGTAAAAATAACCAAGATTTTTGAAAAGCTGAAATACTCTTGGACGGGTGTATCCTATTTCACAGTGACACATGATCCATGGGGTACATTTATTTGATTTTCAGAAAGGTGCAGATCAAGCTCTGCCATCTCATTCAGCTCATCACTGAATCTTAAGCGAGGTCTCCCATCTGTTTTCTAACATCACTTGCAGCTTCTCCTGACACCTCTGTAGAACATCCTTCGTGAATAAAGCTGGGGGGACGGGGACAAGATGACTCTTCAGCCTCAGCTCTCTCCAAAGAGGCTGCTGTAGGACTGACTGACAACTCGAGACAACTGTTGACTCCAGTAATATATTCTTTTCAGGCTGTGTGACAAAGGATGGAGGCAGGCAGTGCCACGTAGGCTGTGGCTGCTGCAATAACCCCTCTTTCATCCAACACATCAACGAAAGAGAAGCCGAGTGGCTCTGTGCCACCAGATTGTGAAAATGAAAAGCTCTGAGAGTTCCTTTGTCCCGCAGCCTCCCCACTCCCGCACCAGCGAGGAGCCGTGAACCTGCTCCTGTGCAAGAGAGGGGGATTCAATCCGCTTCCATGAATGCGGAGTGCGAGGGAAGGAAAAGCTCTCTTACAAAAGAAGAGTGTCAGGATTGCATGGATAGCTAGTGCTTGGGAGAGGTTTTTGTCACCTCTGCAATGGATTTTAGCAACTGCATCGGGTATGTCGGGCCTCGGCAGCAGTGTCTGACTGCGTGGCTGCCTCCATCAGACCAGCAAGAACTAGGCTAATACTCCTAATACAAGTTTTACAAGTAAATACAATACAATTTACAAGTAAAACTCCTCATATTCCCGAAGAGATTTGTTTTCTTGTTGATGGTACCAAGAGTAAGGTGGGCCATCATCTCTTCCCATCACTAAAAACCCAAACATAACTGTTTCATTGCTAACGTGCCCAGCAATCATGGAAGGAGTTACTCAACTGCAGAGGAACCAGCTTTCCTCATCTTCTGCCAAGTGGCAGTTTTTACTTGCTTATTCACTATACAAAACCAGGTTGCTTGATCTGCATTTATTTATCTACAGGAGAATGGGTGCCAAGACATGAATATTGCCCCCCACCCACCAGGAGGCAAAGAGTTGTCAAAGGTGACTGCCAGCTGAATTGCAAAAGAAGAAAACAGGAATGATCTGAATTGGAAAAGATTTGGTGCACTAGGAATTGCTTAACCCTCTTCAAACTTATACCAAATCCCAGCCAAAGGTAATCATCAGCAGTTTAAGTCAGGAACATCTGAGATCAAGTGTTTGTATTTACTCTACTTAGAAATTAAAACACTTGTTCTTACCTCTTGGCAAAGACATTAGAAGGTCCCTCTGGGGTGGGGTTTTTCCTACCTCTCCAAAATGATGTAACTTTCAATCCACAGACAAAATTCAGTTTTTAACCACATAATTCCACAAAAATTAGGTGAATCATCCTCATTTATACTGGTATTGTTTTATGTTTCTAGAAGGATTTTTCCAACTAAGTTTATTCTGATTTATTCAGAAAAAGGGGCAGTGCATTGCCGCTTCCTCGGATGTCTGAAAGGAAAACTATGTCCACATTCCAGAACAATTTTGCTGCTTGCTTGTTCTGTTTATGACTGTTTTAAACATTTAAGCTTCTTTAGAAGTAAAGGAAAACAATGTCTGAAACTGCAGGTTCATTAAGCAAACAGATCAGAACTGTACACAGCTCAGAAGATACTAAACTATCCCACCTGTCGCTGGGTTTGAGAATACCATGGAAGATAGCATGGAGCTTAGTGAGATGTAATTCAAAAAACTCCATTAGTATAATAATAGCTTTGTCTACCGGCTCTGTTTCCCAGCCACAGTACATTAAATGTCATTTAACTGTTCCAATAAATTCAGGCTCCTGGGTACAATTGGTAAGCAGGAGAATGGAATAAACTAGTATAATAGATGGATCAATAGACAACACAAAGATGTAACGAGCACTTAATGTGTTGAGGATGGAAGCGATATGAAAAAATCATTATTAAGTTAATAGTTTTGAAATTTTAGCATTCAAAAAATTATCATCTGAATTAAGAGTTAATTTATTGTATGCTGCTACAAGTCTCCTGTTAAATTTCAAATGAGCTACTGCTAAAACTTACTTAGCAAGAGGAAGAAAACATTTACAAACATAGATGAAGTTGCTCCTGCGTCAGATGTAAACTTGTAACAAGATCATTAGCGCTGTGCTTTAAAGACAAACTGAATGTTTCTGGGGATTTTCTGGTTCCCGTGAAAGAACAGAGCACAGCAAGAAATTGCCTTGTGTACCGTCAACACCGATGCAGCAGGGAGAGTTTATCAAGAGATTTATATTTTCACAGCTCACTTGCCTACAAATAAATATTTCCAAATGGAATGTTTTCTGTGGTGTAGTTTAATAGCTAAGCCAGATAAAAGACGACCTACCTTCAGTGATGGTGCCTGTAGGCAAACTTGGCACACAAACACTGGCCAAGGCACCTATGGCCACAGCCAAGGGAGCTCCTTGGCACGTCGGTATGGCCAGCAACAGCGTGTGGCACGATGCCTTGGCCAGCAGGGCACCATCACGTATCACACTGCTCGTCTTCAAAGCTTCTGTCACCGAGTGAACAGGCGCCGCACGATGCTTTTAAACCTGCTCTGCTGCACTGCCACCCAGTCTGGGATTTTAAGCCTCCTTACAGACTTCCCTGAAATAGTAAGAATTAGCTGCCGTTCTTTAGAAGAGGCTAAAGTCAAACCTTACAGAAACTTATTAAAAGTCAAATAAAACATCCAACTGGCTCCATCAGAACAGGGCACAGAGCTCTTGACTGCAGAGACACTGCTCCTGACAAAGATGTTCTTACTCAAAAAACAAGCCACGCACCCCAGTAAAGGCAGATACCAAACAGGCACATGGACATGCTGAGAACCTAGTCCATTTATTTCTGAAAGACAATACAGCAAGAAGAAAGATGAGAATGAGAAGAAACTGGAAATGAACAACAGTGCCCAAGCACCAAGTCCTTAGGCTTGGATTGGAGAGGAACACCTGATGGGGTAGCAGTGCCTGCTTTCCATGACTGATGCCAGGTGTTGGTGTTGCATTTCTCACAATGGGACAACAATGATGTATTCTGAAAATCATTGCGCAAGGTATTTCTTATGTCCTACAGTGATAAATGTAAAGACAAGGCTCAGCCCGTTTTCCACTTTTTTTTGCAGCTCTTGCTCACCTGCACAGACTGGGAATGCCACCACGCTGCAGAGGCTGCCCTGCTTCCTTCCCCAGAGACGCACAGGCTTGGCCATGAGCTAGCTCACAACTTGCCCAGCCACAGGGGCAATGTGCTCACATTCCTTTTTCTGATCTTTCTGTCTTCATTTTCAGAGAAGGAATAACTCAGGCCATGAAAAAACCTCTTCACATACTCTCAGCCCCTCATCAACCACACTTTTTATATTCTCTTTAAATTTAGAAGGAACTGAATGTTGCTTCCCAAAACATTTGCAAAAACAACAGAAAAATTGCAGATTTCAAAATTAGGGAAAACAATATAGACAATGCATCACAATAATTTTAATCCTTTTTTTTTTTTTACCCCAGAGAGAACTCAGCTGCTCATTAATTGCTGGACTCCTCATATTATTTATGATGCAAACCCTGTGAAGGAAGAGCCAATCTCTTTGCTATTTGCATACAAAATGTTTAGCAAAGTGGAAACCTGATTTATACAAGCTCCTAAATATCACTACAAAAATAAAAACATTACCAATAGTAATAATACAACTTCTCAGTGATGTTGGCTTTTATGCTTAACTCTTCCCTTTGGGGAATCTGCGCCAGGGAAATGATAAGAAAAGTGGCCTGGTGTCTCCATTATGGCTAAGTACTTTTCTCAGTCAGAACCATAATCTGCGAACGAGGTAATTATTTCAGGAAGGTCTTTTTTTCCACACATTTGTTCAGTGAGCGAACAATGTTGAAATAAGTAGGTTTGAGATTAATTATTTTTCTCAGGAGCCCCAGCAGGATTCAGTGGGAGGTCTGTTGCAGTGATTTTATTAACTGCTTTGAGGATTTGTGGTTTGAATTTGCTATTCAGGGTTACCAAAATTGTGCACTACAGGTGACCTTCCACAGGTTTTAAACGAAAGAAATGGAGCATGTGCAAGTTTGGCACAAAAGAAGGGAATAACACACAACTGAGGAGAAGTGTTTCCCCAGATCTTTCTTTTGTTGAGGCAGAGGGAAATGAAGTGCCCCCTCTCTCTGGCATCCACACAGTCACTACCTGCATTGAGACTATTTTCTGAGTGTTTCTCTTTATACTTTCCAACACAGAAAGAAGAAGTTGAAGGTGGAAATGACATGGAAACTTACATCAGGCACATATAGATGGCTTCACCCCAATTATCCAGTGTAAGCACGTCAGCAGGTGGAGCTTCTCTTTTCAACTGGTGGGCACATACACTGCCTTTGTAGCCCTTCTTATAAAAGTTAGTACACAAGACACCTAATGACTTTCAAAACACAACTAGATGCACTGAGTGGCCTAGTCTTAGAACCAAACTTGATTCCCATTTCTTCCAGGTATGGTTTGGCCAGTTCTGTGCCACCAGGTTTGAATCCTGCTTCCGCTCCACTTCTTCCATGAGCCTTTCCGAAAACTGTCTTCTGTCTTAAGAAAAATTACCGAAAGCAGCAAAGTAGCAGCTACTAGTATTCACGTAAATTAATTCAGTATTGTGATTGCAATTTCCGCAACCTCTTCTATCTGACTGGAATATACTCTCCAGTTAATGATTCACAGTGATCCATTACTCCTCTCTTGAAGCATCATCCCTGTACTTTAACATGTTGCTCCACCTTCTAAAAGAAGGATGAAAATGAACAATGGAAAAATCAATTGACAACCGATAAAGCAAGTCTGCTGCTTGTAAATACCAGCTGAAGCACAGGATGCTACTCAACCCCCATGAGGGTCAGGCTAGAAATGCAGCTGAGAGCACGAGCAAAGAGACAACAATGAATGACAATAAACCAAGGTGGAATTATATAAGAAAGAGCCTAATTTAGCACAAAGGGAATGTTGACAAAGATTTATAGTTTAACACCAATCAATGGGTGTCCTCTGTAAAATGCAAGTTCATCTTTGTTGTTGAATTCTGCCAGGGATTTCTATTTATCTTAGAATATGCACACTTTTGCATTACTGAGGGCCAACAATGCATCAGAATTCTTTTTACGTAAATCACATGAAGAAGACTTACCTTAATTCTTTATTCAGAAACAGCATATAAAATTCAGGTTCCATCACGGTACGCTTTTTGCACTGTCTTAAAAACCTAAGACCTAGAAACTTAGGTTTTTAACACGTATGAAGCTACTGAATGATTTTGTACTTTCTCATAACATAGTCAAACACATGCACAGTGGCCAAAGTTTTTGACAAAGATGACTGAAAGAAAGACCGTATTTCACATACCACTGTAGAAAGTCTGTTAGCAGCTGCTAGTTTTTTTTATTTGAAGGAATAAAGGCAGAAAGTATCTCCTCTTTTACTGAATACAGCTTTTGCTATCTATGAGATTCCCACTGGTGAGATCTAATTTTTCATCCTTGAGCTGTTAATAATTAATAAGAATTCTCATGAAATTTCTGATATACACGTCCTTGGGCACTTATTTTCCTAAGTAGAAAGAAACTCCTGTCTTGCAACACAATTACAAATTAACCCACTAGTTGTGTCATTTGTATTTCAACGACAACATAGCTGAACAACAATGTTTGTCTGAACTTTCCATGAGGCGTGTAAAGCTCAGTATTAAATTAAAATTATTCTGCATTTATAAATCTCCAATTTGACTTCAATAAAGTGAATTACCCAGAGTCATTTAATATAGCATTCACACAATCTAAAACTTTGTGTTCAGAAAGCAGAAGTTGACTAATGACTTATTTTACAAAGAAGATTTCTCATCAGCATGCTATACAGATATTGGTAGACCTCATGGTACTTGCCTATGTTTCTACTGAAGCGTTGAGGTACTCTAGATTTCAAAATAAATACACATAGCAGATATTTTACCATTAGTTGTAGCACTTGCCCATGCAAAAGGTTCCTCAAAATTTTCTGATGGAATAGCCCACGCTCTCAAAGAACGTAGTCAATCTAATTCAAGGGATCTTCTTAAATCATAAAAGTTGTATAAACTTCTCTGATCAGTGAAAGAGAATTTGAATTGCCGTTCAGTGGGCTGACCATGACAGAATTTCTTGATGTATAGTTTATCTTCTACATATGCTTGATTGCTATTTAAAGTCCATTAAAAGCAAACCAGTGTACGTTTCCTAGGCAAATTACAAATTCCACCACATGACAGCAGAAAGGCTACGCTTATGTGCCAGGTTTTTCATGACAAGAATGTGTGGAGAAAAACTGTTACAAATTGAGACATAAGTAGAGGATTCTACTTTATTAAATACCAACAGTTTCAAAAGAGCTGCAAATTGCTCGAAGCGGACAGCACAAAAATGACCATTGCATAGATAACTTCACAGATACTACAGAATGCACTGCTCACTGTTTAAAGTGAACAGATGCACAACTGCATCTTTTAAAGTGTCTAATGCCAAAATAACCCTTTGATAATGATAAAAATGCCTCATTTCTAAAGCATATTGCAACATACTAAGTGGTTAACTTGTCAGAAGTAAAATTGTGGGTTTTTACACCACATCGAAAAATAATGTTTTATAGCCGATTAGGACAAAAGAGTTATACAGTATACATTAAAAACAAAACTATTGCAGCCCCGAGGTTTGCACAAGGATCTCCCTTCAAATCAGCATTGAAAGTGAAAATGCATCTATATCTAGAGGAGATATATCTATGGGGGTTATTCCCAGATACACACAAAATTCAAATAGATGAACAGGCAGTCTGGAGCTGCAACGCCTTTGGGGGGTGTGTGGGAGGGTGTTCATTCACCCTCTCTATTTGCCTCATACAAGAAGGCTCCGGAACCTTGTCCCACCTGAATCTGCAGTAAATTTGCTTTCAGTAGAAGTTCTTGTTACGGTCTGCAGGTAGATGACCGGTCCTTGACCTGACATTTCTCTAAGTGAAGAGAACATGAGGAACTCTGGAGATGACACCAGAAATTGCTGCAGAGCAACAAATAGCAGAGTGAGGAGCTGACAGAAGTTACAGATAGTGCCATGAAGGTGGGTTGGACTGCACGGTTAGTTAAGGGGAAGCTATATGAGAAACGGCCAAACTTTGCTGAGAAGCAGAGAGGACTACTGAGGACCTCCAAGAGTCTTGCAAGGCCAAGAGGTGGCCATATCAGTAATACCATATAAAGCTAAGAAGCCCTAGGTAATGCTGTCAGCAATATCAAATTTGGGCATGCATGTAGTGAAACTGGGATTAGTAGGGGAAAAATAATTAGGAACAGGTTTCTTATATGGGAAGGAGGCAAGGGCAGAGACTGAGAGAGATAAAAGTGGGTGGGGGAAAGAATAAGAACGGAAAAAAGGAGAGAAGATAAAAGGGCCCAGTACTGTTTTCTGGCCAAGTCCAGCACCTGATCACCAGTCTACCCTGTCTTATTAAATCTGACACCTAACTGTTTTCTCTGTAACTATGCTTAAACGTGCTTTCTGCTCTGTGTATGAGGGCGTGTGGGAGAAACTTCATGCTGGGCTAGTCAAGGAGTAGGGTAAAAGATCTGAGAGCCAGCTACTAGAAACAGCATGGTCTGCAGAGCCTGAGAGTGGGCTATTCTCAGGAACATCACAGGATGTCTTACCAGAAACAACAGATAAATAAATTGTGCTTGAATATTTCTCATGGCATGTTTACTTTTAATCAAGAATGGGCCAGGAGGCGTTTTGTGATATACGGCTAAGCAGCAGAGGTGCATTATATCTTTTGGTCCCTGAAATTTAAGAACGAAAACTACATGCAATAGCCAAAGATGAAATAAAGCTTTCTTTAGGGACTAAACATAGGAGGAAGCGATGGCTTGTAGGTCTACCTTCTTTAATACATCCTAACTTACCAGCATTCTTTTTTTATTTTCCTCCCACCTCTCTTCCCTCAGCTTTAAAACCACCAGAAACCTCTTAGCCAAATACATATCTTACTCTGTGAGACAAGAAGATTTATCTCCTATTTTTAGCCTGTCAACCTCGGACCCTAAAGGAAAAAACATTATATTGTTCTCAAAACCATATTCCTGTAATGTAAAACTTCTCCCTGACCCTCACCTCTGACTGCTCTGATCTCACGCTCACCCACTCCCTCTTCTCCTGGTGCTCCGCTCATCCCTTTTGGTGTCCCTGCATCCCTGCCCGTTGGGAAGCTCATGCTTTTGCTTTCTCTACCTCCTTTGTCTGTAATTCAATACTTTCCTTCTTTCTCCACCACAAAGGCAATTTATCTCCTTAAATCACACCTTAAAGGCTTGGTTTGTCTCTGTCATTTAGAAGTCATTTCCTTCTGAATCATTTTGTGATACTCTGTATAAACACCACTATGTGATATAAATTATCTTGTGTTTCATTTGCTGGAGCTCCAATATAAGTTAAGAGTTCCAAGTAATCACACAAACATGTGCATCATTAAACATTTCCCTTTAAAAAAATCATTTAATTAGAATATTCTTTTCCATAGAATTGCAGTATTGGATGCACAATTGTAACTGAAACAGAATGCAAAATTAAAGTATTTCAATCAATACAGAAGCATAGATACTAAGCTCCAGGCACCAGGGTAGCCTATCACATTCCATCTATTATTCCAAAGTTGGAGGTTTTTTTTTCTTTTTTATGTAATTTTCCCTGGAGCTTGATGTCTCTCAATTACAAGCTGTAGCGTCTTCTCCACAGCAGTCATAAAGTTGTATATGCATTTTCTAGCATGCAAGTATATGAAGGGAAAAAAAAATAATCATTTGAATATTTTCACTTGATAATCTCTATTTAGAAACACTGAATTAAGTGAGAAGAAATAATAAATGAATTATAAGTGTCAATACTCCATCATGCACTACATGCTAGTTTGTTCAAAATACTGCTTGTAAGAGTATATACATTATATTAAAGACACTAGGTATTTAATAAATGTTTCTGTATTCACTCCTGTTTTCAAATAGTATGTGCATTTGTTAAAACAGCAACTTATACGGGAACACTGAAAGGGACTTTATGGGTTGTCACATCCAGCCTGTTGCCAGTGCACTTTTTTCCTAACTGCTTACAGACATTTTCTAACAAATGACAAATTACTGTCTTTCTCCTCCTCAGCTATTTGCAACAAAGTAGCTCTATGTTAGGAACAGTAAATCCCAATACCAGTCCCTAAATACAGGGTCTCGCATTTTGCACTGTTAAATTTCAACCCATTTCTCTCCGTTCGGTCACCCTGCCTTTGGTTTGACAATGCCTCCTGGCTTCATCCATCACCAAACTTCACAAGCGCTATTACACGTGCAAGGTCATCACTGCAAATGCTAAAACTGGCTCCAAAAACACTTTTCAAAGCACTGGACCACTATCCTCTCTCTACATCAACAATTCCACACGCAAAAAAACCCTACCACCCCCTCTTTCCTTAGTTCCTACTAAACTCACAGTACTTAGGCTAATCGCCATGATCTACATTTTTAAAAAACACTTCCTATGCAGAATCTTTGGGTTTTTAATTGTAGGTTGATTTCCTTATTCTTTAAGAGAGTAGCCCGCTGGTAACACCAAAGAAACCCCAGCCAAACCCACAGCCCACATTATACGCTTTTATATTAATATTTGTTTATTCTGTCTTGTTAATATCCAGGCCTGGATATTAATATCCAGCATAATGTACATAAACAGATTATTTCCACATAATCTGAAGTAGAATTCAGGTTTGAAAATTGGATGTAGTTTTTTCTTTATGATTTTTTTCAAACTAACAAATATTTCAATCAGAACCCAATTAAAATTACACTATCAACATTCTTTTCATACGCTATTTTTCATCTCTTTCTTGTAAACAGAATTTATCATCATTATAAGGTGTAAAGTTATTTATTTTAATAAAGAAGCACTTAACAAACAGGGGTTCCCTCACTGAAGGCATTACCGAAACAATGAGCAGTAGTGACATACTACCTGCTCCAAGGGAGTTTACACAATGTACAACATATATATATATATATATATATATATATATACACACATATACAAGTAACAAGCAGGAAGGGGGAGATGTGAAAATAAATAATTAATTGTTCAACACAGGTACAAGTCAGGGAAGACACTGTAGTAGAAAAACATTACCTTTACCATGTACATGGAATATGTGGAACAGCAAAACATCTTTGCACTTGTTTAGTTCCCATCAAAAATAGGGTCCTGGTGAGGCCACATCTGGAGCACTGTGTCCAGTTCTGGGCTCCCCAGTTCAAGAAGGACAGGGAACTGCTGGAAAGGGTACAGCAAAGGGCTACAAAGATGATTAGGGGCCTGGAGCATCTCTCTTATGAGGAAAGGCTGAGGGACGTGGGTCTTTTTAGTCTGGAGAAGAGAAGACTGGGGGGGGGGATCTGATCAATGCTTATAAATACTTAAAGGGTGGGTGTCAAGAGGATGGGGCCAGTCTTTTTTCAGTGGTGCCCAGGGACAGGACAAGAGGAAATGGGCACAAGCTTGAACATAAGAAGTTCCATCTAAACATGAGGAGGAACTTCTTCACTTTGAGGGTGGCAGAGCCCTGGAACAGGCTGCCCAGAGAGGTGGTAGAGTCTCCATCCCTGGAGACATTCCAAACCTGCCTGGACATGTTCCTGTGCAACCTGCTCTGGGTGGACCTGCTCTGGCAGAGGGGGTTGGACTAGATGATCTCCAGAGGTCCTTTCCAATCCCATATCATTCTGTGATTCTGTGAATTAGTAACAGGTGATAGTGACAGGTCAGTCTACCTGCAGCCATCCTTTTGGTTTTACTCAGTTAGGGACCCGTCCCTGTCCAACAATTACTGAAAAAGAGCCAGTTTTGCAGCAAAGTTATCTGCAATTAAATAGAGTGATCCCTGTAGCAAAAAGCTCACTTGGTTGTTTTGAAATATAGTGAGTTCCTTCCAAATACCTAATTTATTTTTTGTACAAAACATATTAAAAAAACATGAAGCAGGCTTTGAGTTGGCTGGAAATTAGACCTGCACAAATGGGTTATATTTCAAGACTCCTGTGATAATCTTAGCAAATTAGAAGGGAAAAGATCTACTCACACTAGCAAGTATGTCCAGCTTTATTGTGCTGAGACAGAGATAATTCAGCACTTTTACACATTTCATTTTAATTGTCACAGAATTAGTCGCCAAAGACTACAGCTGCTTTCAAAGGAAATGTTAAATCAACAACTGCAAAAAATGTATTTGAATACGTTTTCCCAACAAATACTAATTCACTTTTATTATGAAGCTTTAGCCTATGGCACCATTAAAATGCATCAAATCTATGACTACATAGAAATTAATCTATTTGAAGTCCTGATTTTCAGTTTACAACCTTGCTGGAAGTGTTTCCTCTATGTTACTTGTCCTGTCTTTCCCTTCATCTGTCCCCGAAAGACCCATCAACAACTGATTGATTCTGTCCTCATAGCACAACGTTGTCCTGGTAGCACAGTAAGACCACCAGCCCAGAGCTGTTGCTTTTCTTGTGGCTCTAACTCACTGAAGATTGGAAGAGGGGAAAGTCCAAGAAGAAAGGGTTGGACTGCTACAGAAAATCAGGCTCCAACTGCAACTAATAGCCGGGGAGGGGAGCACTGTCTGTGGAAGACACTGAGCAGCCCCAAATAGGCTGTCAGGAAGCCAAATGAGGAAGATTTTGTGGCTAGACACCTACTGTTTTTCAGTGCCTCTCGTGCTGTGTGCGTGATGGAGTGCATATGGCTTACACTGTCATAAGACCTTTCCAAGGTGAAATAGTAATGCAGCACGTCCATGAGCACAGAGCTCTGGAGGGGTATTCGAATCCTCTCTAAGGAGGAACTGACTTCTCACCATTGATCTTTGGGCATACAGTAGCCAGTCTCAGACCTCCACACCACGGGGAAGCTCGCTATCCCATAGTCCAGACTTAAGACAGTTTCTGAACAGTCCTGAGGCTCAGTCATCTTAAAAGTCACGGACCCCAAACAGCAGTCTGGGGAGCACCCACAAGCAGAGAGCAAGCAGGGACATGACTTTAACAAAGATTTTTTGTCTCACTCTGCGCTCGTGAGACCCCTCCTGGAGTACTGTGTCCAGCTTTGGAGTCCTCAACACAGGAAGGACATGGACCTGTTGGAACGGGTCCAGCGGAGGGCCACGAAGATGATCAGAGGGATGGAGCACCTCTCCTATGAAGACAGGCTGAGAGAGCTGGGGTTGTTCAGCCTGGAGAAGAGAAGGCTCCGGGGAGACCTTATAACAGCCTATCAATACCTGAAGGGAGCCTACAGGAGAGCTGAAGAGGGACTCTTTGTCAGGAAGAGTGGTGACAGGACAAGGGGTAATGGTTTTAAATTGGAAGAGAAGAGATTTAGATTAGATATAAGGAAGAAATTCTTTACAGTGAGGGTGGTGAGGCACTGGAACAGGTTGCCCAGGGAAGTTGTGGATGCCCCATCCCTGGAAGTGTTCAAGGCCAGGCTGGATGGGGCTTTGAGCAACCTGCTCTAGTGGGAGGTGTCCCTGCCCATGGCAGGGGGGTTGGAACTCGATGATCTTTAAGGTCCTTTCCAACTCTAGCCATTCTATGATTCTATGATTTTATAATGGTCTTCTTTAAATAACCTGATTTCAAATTTGTCATATATCCTCAGAGTTCTCAAAAAGTAAAATGCAGCCCAAGATGGACAGCTTGCAACGTGCTCTTAAAGACTGAAGCGCTACCTGGCACCACAGTGAAAACTACAACTGCAAGTAAGATTACAACACAGAACAAACACTCAAGAACAAAAGCAGCTTGGCATATCCATCACCCTTTCTTCTACTTTATAGGCTCTGGTCCTGACAGTGAGTACGCTGTCACTCTGAATCAAGTCCATAAATACCGCTGTAATCTCTGACCTTGCTCATGTACACATGAAAAGCTCCATTAACTTGAAAAAAAGCCAAAGAGTAAAGTCAACTCACCTATGCTTCCTTGTTGAATGGCTCCACCCCAGGACAAGCAAATAGTAGAAAACTCCTATCAAGGAGCAAATTACTCAATCCATTTCCTCAATTTGTGTTTGTACACATACATAAATACCGGGAGCTTTCAAACCCCGCAGGTAGCCGTCTTTCATGCAATGGAGCAGGCACAGAAGGCGGCAGTGAAATGCTATGGCTATGCCACAAGTGCTCGTGTCATCCTCCTGCGACACGTGGCTGAGACTGAAACTGTGAGGCAGAAATTGGATGCACAATCAAAACCTCCTCAATAACACAAGCATCTCTATGGCCAATGCTGACTTCCAAAACATCAGACTTAGGCAAGCAAAGGGAAAAAATACATAATGAGGTGAGCACTAACTGTAAATGGATGATGCTCCAATTCAAGTTTGTCAAATGACCCTCTGTCCAAATTAAAATTAAACTCCATTATTTTTCCTACTTTCTAAAAGCTCTTAGTCCTTGTGAAAAGAATGCAAATGAAAATTTGAAATAAACTTATTAAAAAAATAGTGTCCCAGTTACTCCACAGTACTTTTCCTCACTTTTAGAAGCAGACAAATATTCTATCAGAAAACTTGTCTGTTTTCTTAACTGTTGCATTTGGTAATAGGTACGTTTGTAGGGACAGGAAAAGAACTTCAACAAACAGTGAAGAAATTCCAACAGATTTGACACAATCTCAAAGAAAAAGAATCAACTTTCTCATTTAACTCACAATGGCACATATATTTCAGGGAAGTACCAGTGATGGACTAAAAATTTGTTATTACTGTTAAATTTGAAAAAAAAAAAAAAAAAGCAATAGTGTAACTAGTAAACACAGTCACAGTGTAAGTAGCAAACAGGAGGAAGAACTGCAGCTCTGTACATCCAGCAGCTTGTTAAACTTCTCCTAAACTATGTTTCCTCTGAGATTCCTATCGAGCAAAAATATTCATCTTTCCTGCCCCTGCAGACTCTGCCACACCTTTCCGCACAGATTTCTTCTGACAGGAATATAAAGTTGAATACAGCAACACCCTAATTGTGGAGCTATTGCAAAATCATGTAATTTATTTCTCTGCTTTATAGAATGACTGTTTATACTTCAGAAACTACCATCTCCCTCTGGTTTTCTGCACAATTTTTGCCAATATTGGAATCGAGGGGGCATTTGCAGTAGTTATTCCCGCTGTGAGCACCTTAGGAGTCTACTAGGTACACAAGAGAGACAGAACTGTGTCTAATGTGCTTCAGTGTTCAAGAGGTGGAGAACTAAGACTAAGAACAGATGACTACAAGGCTGATGAAAACAACACTTCTCAGTGGAGAGTGAAGATCCAGTGGACCGGATGGATGGACGGACAGACGGAAAGGAACCATCTACGACTTTCTCCCAAGGAAAAAATGGAAACAAAGGTTTTAAGACACCATTGGCAGACTAAATCATTACGAAAAAGCCTTAAATTGGAGACTTTTGAGTAGGAAAGTGTAAAAGTTTTTTCAGAATTACTACAAACACCTTTGTTGTGAACCCTCATTGCTAAATGAAAGCCCAGGAGGAATATTTTATGCAATGCTGTACATTTGATCTGTGTGTTTGTGTTCATTCAGGACTACACAGCAGAGAGAAACTATGGCTTATCAGCAGCAGACAGTACAAGACAACTTGACCTCTCAGCCTGAGGTTTATGAACACTATTCTGCTACTTGTTCACTCGAAATTTTTTCAAAGTATTAAAAGAGGACATTTTCACAACTCAGTTTTTTTTCCTCTAGTATAGGAATTCCACCTGAAACAGACTCCTACTGCACAAAGGTGTGCTTGGAGGTGGGGAGGACTGCCAAACCTATATTTCAGCAGGAATATTTTCCCAGAAAACGCCCCATCATCCCTAACTTTAGTACCACATTAAATTTGAGCACAGTCTCACAAAGGAAGAGCAAACAGGGAGAGAGTCTTACTAGGAACCGTGCCTCAGAGGTCTGTCAACCCTCCTTGGGTTACCTCCTTCATACATAGGATGGGGAAACAAACCCACACCAGCTTTGACACAGAGGGCATATTGTGCTTCCTTCCTTTCTGTACCAACAGGGTACCGGTTCCTTCAGGATAAGCTAAAACAAGCCACATCCCTTTTTATTGCCATGTACAAACACGAGATGCCTGGATTTTTTTTACAGCCAGTGGACATGCCTAAAGATCAGCTGCAACCCAGTGAGATGGTGCCATATCTCACATTGCGCAGCTCACAGCGGAACGTTTCTGCTTCATTTATTTCCGACAGCAAACCTGAGCACACTTGTGGTTTGCCTGGCTGTGCTTCTGTTAACATTGATATCATCTGGCCCATACAAGTCCGTGCTTTAGTTATTACAGGCATTACAATGATGCGGTATTAAAGATACAACAGCAGCACTGAAGTTTAAATACTGCCTCATGAGGAAGGAATAGAGGGATTTCTAAAATAAAATCTGTAGTAAATCTGTACTAGATTATTCCACATTTAACCAATTATTTTTTCCATTAATAAACTCACACAGGAATGATGAGCTTTTTCCTTTCTGGAACATGCTGAGGTAACAAGAGGTAACCTACTGTGAGAAAAACTACTTTTAGTCACTGATTCAGTATCGTGCCAGCTATCTCAGACAGAATCTGAGATTTCAGTTCCGAGTGCACTGCCGCTGGGTCTTACAGAAAGAAAACCAACCCCTACATAGAAAAACTTTATTTTGGATGGGAGCTGGTTATGAATTTAGAATAAATCTGGTTAGCTTTGGACAGGCATATCAAAGAGAAAGCCATCACCATAAAGTTCAATTTTATTTTTTTGAGTAATTCCTGGGAATGAGAGGGGAGTGAGGAGGAAGAAGGAAGCAACTCAATGTGGGGCTGTAAAATTCCATTTTGTATTCAGAATTTTAACTAATCCTAAGGGAATGTTTCAGGTCATCAGCCCTGAACTGCTTTCCAGTAGTACAAAACCGACTGCTGAAGGTAAACTGACTGATTTTTTCCTATGGTTTTGACTTATTGCTATCTAAACTGAAAACCACAAACTTTAATAACAGCTAGGTAAACAAACCTTGCTGTAGTGCTGGGCATTTCGTATTGCCTGTTTATCCAAAACCATCAGTAAGTAGCTTGCCACATGCTTCTCATGTCTCTCAGGACTAATTAAAACTGGCCATCCCTGTTCCTAGCCACCTGAGTACCGATTAGATCTCCCTGGGTAAACATCACTCCCAGCCTCCATCCGCTGGTGCTTTCTCTGCGAGCCTCTGCTGCTTTTGCATAGGAGCTCACTATTAAATTTGACCTGTTAATTCAGCAAAACGGTGCTAAACTGCAGCCATCCCATCTATTTTAGTAAAGCAGTAACTTACGTACATAGCTGAGCTACTAACGTTAAGATAACGAGTCAGGTGGATGATAGCTCCTAAGTTGCTGGTAGCTGGCTCAGCCTGCCTTTGCCTCTGGCCACTGCTGCCAACTGCACACTCCACCTGCTGTGCAAGAACCCCAGGCTCCAAAATGCTTCCTGAAGGTCCATGCCTCCAATTCGACCTACCAAAAAATCCTGCCGATAAAGTATCTCCTTTAAGAAGGCATTACAGAAGCTAGCCCATTAGTAACATTAGTGAGAAACCTCAAGGGTACTAGTACCCTTTGTAATTATTACCAAGTACCGTGAGAGGAAATAAAGGAAATAAAAAAAAAAAAAAAACCACACAACAAACAAACAAAAAATCAAACAAACAAAAAAAAAAGTCAGGTTGTTAGAACTATTAAACTGTGAGGACACAGAGAATTTGGATTCAAGGCATCTCAAATTATTCCTTCCGTTGCACTTTGTGTTGCACGTATTTATAATGAACCTCTCAGGCTTTCACGACACCGAGTTCCATTCATTCTTCATAGAATGGTTTAGGGTTGTAAGGGACCTTAAAGATCATCGAGTTCCAACCCCCCTGCCATGGGCAGGGACACCTCCCACCAGACCAGGTTGCTCAAAGCCCCATCCAGCCTGGCCTTGAACCCCTCCAGGGATGGGGCAGCCACAGCTTATCTGGGCAACCTGTTCCAATGCCTCACCACCCTCACAGGAAAGGATTTCTTCCCAATATCTGATCTAAATCTCCCCTTTTTCAGTTTAAAACCATTTCCCCTCATCCTATCACTCCACTCCCTAATCAAGAGTCCCTCCCCATCTCTCCTGTAGCCCCCGTTAGGTGCTGGAAGGGGCTATGAGGTCTCCCCGAGCCTTCTCTTCTCCAGGCTGGACAACCCCAACTCTCTCAGCCTGTCCTCATAGGAGAGGTGCTCCAGCCATCTGAACATCTTCCCCACGCCTGAATTAAGACGCCCAAATGATATGTTGCCTGCAAATGTGCTGATGACTCCTGCTCTTTCCCTTCTGTCAACCGACAGGAAAACCTTTTAGCGGCACCTTATCCAAAGAAGGAATCCCCTCTTACCATTTGGCTGTATCAAGTGACTTTCAGGTGCCACACAGCAATTCTTTACATCCTAAATCTTGCAGATTAGGCAAACAGTATTAGTAACTATTTACTCCTAACTGATTTTAATGTTATTACACCAAAAAAAGGGCACCTAAAGCATAGCATATTTTAATAATTAAAAAAAAATTTAAAAACCCTATCAATTTATATATCTTGTAGAAATATATGAATATAACACATGGCAAAGGAAAAAATGTCCATGATAAAGATGCAGTCAGAATCCCCTAGCATCTTGCAAGGAAGTGGTTTTCTTTGAGGGACACAAATCTGGACACGGCATAAGTCTAACTCATCCCTTTGTACATCAGAAGACAAGGTCTTAACAGGTAGCATTGGAAAGCTTTTCTTCCCACTGAGCTAGAAAACAGGATTTTACACAGCTTATGTGAGTTTCTCCTTTCAAGAAGCTAACCAGTCCACTTACATCTCCCCACGAAATGATTAGTTCTGGCCTGCAGGTGCTCATGGATGCTTCTCCTTTGGATTTTGGTTAGTTAAGTTTAACTGCCATGTTTCAAAACCTGTGGAGATATTTTTCTATGTACGACTTGTGAAACAAACGTTAGACCATCGTGGATTCACATAAAAGACGACCTTCACATCCTACCAAGAAACCTGACAACTGGCTGTAGGCATCTTCTTGGAAGGGGCCAGCATGGAGCCATGAATAATATGTTAAGTACTGCCCTGAAAGGAGACTCCCCTCTCTTTCAGCAGTGGAAACTTATGGAGAATTGTACCTAAACAGAGTAACTTTGAAGGCAGTACCAATACTTTTTTTCTAAGAATAAAAACGTTCACGAAGGGACTGCTTAGAAAGCTGCTTCCCCTTCCCTGCAGAAAGGAAATAGGTGATAAGAGAAGATGGAGCTCAAAGGACTGTTAAGAGGCTGAAAGACTTTGCTGTGAGACACTTTGCTGAGGATGCCATGCAGAAAACAACAACAAAAAAAAGCCACAATGGAAAACAAGAGTTTCCAGATATACGACAAGCTCACATCAGGCCCAGAGTAGTTACAATGTGCTCACCTTCACAGAACAGCATCCCATGCACAAGATGATGTGGTTTTGTTACTTGATTTGCAATATATATCACTTACAAATTATTGCACCATTTATACATATTTAAATACAAAGGCAAAATCGTATGAAAAAACATGAGCTTTGCAATTAAATCACTTCAGCACATGATATTGCGTTCCTGTAAAATGCTGGGAGGTTATTGTTCTTCTGAGTACCATTACAATGAAAGAGCCCATAGTTAATGTACCACAAATTAGCAGTATCAAACAGCTCTCCTGAATAAAAGATGCCGACATATCAGAAGGCAGACAGCACTATAACTGAGATATTAAAATTTGCCAGCAGTAAGCAAGTTCAGAGAAACACCGATGCCGGTCAAGTGAAGAAACAAAGTTTTGAGGTCAAGGCAACCTTATTTGTGAGGACTAATGACAAAATGAAGTTCATTTGTGTTGAAGTATACTGGGAAGGACAATTATCCAGGGGATTACGTTTCCAGATCCAAATTGATGTCTTGAAGAGCACTGTACGCTCACAGCATCCCAATCAGTCTCCCTGGGACACTGACCTGTTTGCAGGGTGGCAGAGGACCTCAGTTTGTGTCACCTGGGCCTGTCAAGCTCCGGCAGAAGCCACGTGGCTGATCCATCATGAACCCATTTGCTGTGAAACAGAGAGTTCGAGAGCTCCTCAGCCTCGTCCTCCCATCGCACTAAAACCTTCTGCTTGACAGAAAATACCCAGTCAATGAAGAGAAGGCTCCGGGGAGACCTCATAGCAGCCTTCCAATATCTGAAGGGAGCCTACAGGAGAGCTGGAAAGGGACTCTCTGTCAGGAGATGTAGTGATAGGACAAAGGGTAATGGTTTTAAATTGGAAGAGGGGAGATTTAGATTAGATATTAGGAGGAAATTCTTTACTGTGAGGGTGGTGAGACACTGGAACAGGTTGCCCAGAGAAGTTGTGGATGCCCCATCCCTCAAAGTGTTTAAGGCCAGGTTGGACGGGGCTTTGAGCAACCTGCTCTAGTGGAGGTGTCCCTGCCCAGGGCATGGGGGTTGGAACTCGATGATCTTTAAGGTCCCTTCCAACCCAAACCATTCTATGATTCTATGATTCTATGAAGGGAGGTGGCTGCTAAGATTGGAAATGGGGTTTTTTTTTGCTTCTAACACTTCTCTACTGTGTCTAAATAAAGAAATGTAAAATGTTCCAAAGGCGGCGACAGCACGTGTACAGGGCTTCCCAACAGACACTTACTGCTGCAATTGCCGACATTGTTGTTTGTAAAAGATAATTGCCTTTCTAGATCATTCAGGAAACAAGCCCGGCTCTCGGCTTCAAAACTCCAAAACATTTGTGTTTAATTATATTTAGACATTAGATGCCTTTTCTTGTACACAGCAAAAAAACAACCTGGGGTTACATTAAGATTCACACACAGAGGTATTTTACAAAATATTAAATACCAAGTATACTTTGAGCATATTTTGAAAATATAACGCATGTAAATGTTAAAAATTAATTATTTATCGCTAGACCTGCTGAAATTCCATAATACATTTTGAAATATTAACCAGGGCTATGCTTAATTTGGTTTCATATAAATTAAGGGAGGGTAACTTTAAGAGAATTCACAGCAAAGGAAGTAATAAGAATAAGAAATATCCTGAAAATATTTCCTCAGTTTCATACATCAGTTCTTTATGTGATGCTCTGACCTTCTCGTGTGCATTTTCTACAACTATTTGTGAGATCAGTTTTTATTACCCTGAGTGGGAATTTCCACCTTATCTGTAGAAACAATATATTAAATTAACCTGACCCCATATTAACAGTATGAATGTGTAGTCTCCCCATTCGGTTCCATATTAAGTAGAAGGTTTTCCAACTTACTTGTTGAATTAAGTATTTACAATAATTAAAAAAAAAAAAGTAATATTGAACTTGTTTATATATTTTTCTTAAAAGCCAAATGGAAATAAAATGAGAAATAAATATAATCTACTTAAAAAAAGAGTTTAACATTTAAAGTGATATAATACTCAAATACATTCAATTTTAGCTGTTGAATACTGCCCTGAAACATTAGGAAACCTGGGTTTTGTGGCCACCTAAGCAATTTCAGTTTGATCCAACTGCAAGTAGGCATCATGCTTCAGCCTCGTTGACTTTTTTTGATTGATTCCTAGCTTCATTATTATTTAGATGCTGTATTAAAGTGACAGACTTCACAAACACATGACTGGATCTAAGTTTCTAGATCCTTAGCTACCTGTAAACTGTTTGTTCAGAAGTGTTGAGCACCCAACAGCTGACTCAAACTGAGCTCATATCTTGCTGACACTTAAGTGCCTTCACCTGTAACGAACCTCTGAAGTGGAATGGTCATAACACTGTGTTATTTGGACACTAAAAATAGGACCGAAATCAGGAACTCCCTTAATTATCAAGAGTTTTTGTAAGAAAACAAAACACTGGTTTTTGGGTCCAGTCCAGACTCCTTAAATTCACTATGATCCTTTCAGAAGACAATTGTCCATGTTACTTTTTAATGTCAGAAAATGGCAACTGAACCAAAGTGAACGCCAAGGACACAGTATTGTTCCCGGTTGAAATTTGTTTTTAAAGTATTGCAAAAAAAAAAAAAAAAAAAAAAAAGCCTGCTTATAGCCCTGAAAAACATCCTCCATATCACACAAATCATGTGCATTCAGTACTGTCAGATTTGCCTCTGCCTCAGCTTAACTGAATTTATTTAAACTATTTGATTGGAGTGCTTATACATATATAAAAATGTATATTCCATATACTTAAAACAATATATAATAGCTCTGTATATATTTCATGTTGGAATTCAGATTTATTTCAGCCAGGGTTTGCAATATGGAATAAAAGTACAGACAGTTTCTTTATACTTCAGAAAACTGAAGTAATGTCTTTTCTAAAGGTTACATGGGCATCCTGTATAGAAGACATTCTTCCAACATCAAGCACTAATTCTTTTCATGTATTTTAAACCTGACACACGTTATTTACTGTAAATTTTAGACAAAATTTCTATTCGTAGATAAAGTTCAGGAAATAAAATGCCTATTAGCTTTCTACAAAGCTAGAAAAAAAGGCAAAGAGCTTATTTAACAGTTTCAAAACTGCACAAATGAAAAGAGGAAAAGTCAAACTCTTTTCTTTACAGGCTTCTTAAATATTCCAAACCATCAATTTATGCTTGTAACAGGAAGAAATAAACTTTTGGCAAACTAAGAAAATCAGTTGGTCTCTTTCTAACCTAATTGTTGTCTCCCAAGGGGATAAACACGTTTTGTGACAGGGTATGTTCTTACGGTACTACTTACATTTACTCTCAATGCATTTCAGATCCAGAGATCAAAAGACAGAGATGGAAAACAAAGCTCTTCATCTGTGCCCGGAAACTGCAAATGTGTTAATATTCTCATCTTTCATCTTTTCAAGGTAATTACAGTAAAGAGGTCTTAACTGTAGACTTCAAGAAGTAACTTAACCTCTGAATGTGGTGGACTTTAAAACAAGTGTTGCCTTTATTGCAGAAGAACTTGGTGGATATTTCCTGGGTTTAAAATTGAAGTCTTTATATCCACTATGCTTACAAATGTTTCTAAAGTGTTTTATACTCAGGAATCCAAAAAGCACCTGCTATTATTTGACTTTGTTACATTTACATAATGTAGAGATAAATAATACTAAAGCTTTGAGTAATGTGTGTGCTCACCAAAATTAACAAGAAGCCGTTCTTAATTAAACTTTTATAGCTTCAAATTTATAATACAAACTTCACCCTTAACAAATTTACTTCTCCCCATGCCCCTTTCTCTATTTCTAAAACAGAAATTATTCTATTTATACTTCAGAAAGGAGCTGTGATGACAAATGAGGGAAAAAAAAAAAAAAAAAATCTTTCTTTGCCTTGCTGACAGTTCCAATAAATACATACATGCATTATTACTGCAGATCAATATAAAACCAAGTTTACTCCAGTTTTTTTAGTGAATAAAAAAAAAGTTTCCTCTTTTTCATTTTTAACTTTGTTAATCAAAGCAAAGACAATTTAGAAACACAGGGCTGGATTAAGTGGCTTCAGACACCATTCACAGAGGACAACAATTAATAATGTCTCATGTACTACATCTTAATAATTAGGACGCTAAATGAGCCTGCAGAAAACTTCCCTAGAAAAGTTCACTTAACCAGAGATGGAGCTTTCCTACGCGAACAGTCTTTTCAAAAGGCTCCCTTCTATACTATTTATCATTATGTTGCAGTCTTCATGGGCCACTAACATTGATGTACAGTTTTTAAGTCACTGAAATCTTATCGTGTTTTATTTATGAAGTGCTACATGCCCTGTTTCAATTTTTTAATTTTTATATTTAATTTTTTTCCAGATTAAACTGCCCTGTGAATTTGACCGCGCCTATGCATAACCTATGTTTAAAATACCTGACTCAGGCTGAGAGAATTAATTCATTAATGTTTATAAACTGCTGCAAAGATTTAAAATGCATCCTAAAATCTAAATAGCATCACTTCTGTAATCCATGCAATTGGGCAAATAAATTGTCTTCTAAATGGTTTGAGTGTACCCTCAAACAGACTAGGTTTCAGCAGCCACTATCAAGTTTTAGATTCTTGTCTCAGTGGCTTCCTATATCTCTCTGAGAAAAAAAATTAAAAAAAAATAGTTACGATTTACAGGGCTTGTTTAACTGTGCTGTCTTCGTTAGAACTATTTAACAGGAGACTGTTTCTTCTCCTTTATATGCTCTGATTTTGGCTTTTCTTTGAGTCATTAATAACTTCAGATTTCCTTCTCTTTTTGGCTTTTGCATCTTTTAAGTGTATCTTAAATAATTAAAAGCACAGCAACATGCATTTCAACTCAATGAAAAGCTGTTTATCAAAAACGTGCGGTGCCCATGTCACCTCTAATCCTCTCATGGCTCTTCAGAGATCAAACAGATGACAATTCATCTAAATAGAAGTCAGTTCTCAAAAGGTTACAGGCACCTGCACTAGAAAGGCAGTAATGATTCCCTGAGAGCACCGTAATAATCAATAAACCTTTGTCTTGAAAAACATCAGTACTATAGCTCAGATAAACCACAGGAATTAAGCCAGACAATGTTACACACTGGGATAGCTCAAGTCCATGCACTAGTTATTTAAAAGCCTGAAAAAAAATATATAATTCTTTTCAGTCTTGTAGCAAAGAAGAAGAAAATTTCTTGCCCCCTAGCCCAGATGTACGCTCCTACACAATGGAACGTATGGACTACAGAGATGCCACGAATGATGAAGAAGATAGACCAGTTTTGTGCTGCAGCTCTTGGACTATTTAATTCTCCTTTGATGTAAATCTGCTTTGATTTTTAGGTCTTATTTTATCCAACCCGTAATTGTTTTAAGCTTACAACAGGAAACACAGCTGGAAATGAGCAAAGAATTGTTGACCCGGCTCTCCACATTCACCTGGGTATGCAAGCAACTTGAAACGGAATTTGCTTTTGTATATAAAGCATATAAGTAATTGCATAAATAAGTATACCATGGACTTCAGTAAAGCAGTTTACATGGTATTTTACAGATTAAGAACAAAGCAGTGGGTATGTTGTACAAGTATGGCTAAGAAAGGAAGGGAAAGACAATTCCTCAGCTCCCTACACCAGGCACATACATACATCCTAAACCAAGGTGAGTTTTTGATACGACAATGCAGGGATGTTGAATGTCATGGAAGAGCTCTCCAGGAAGGACAGGAGAACCACAGCGAAAAGCACAAAGATATCAGAGCGCACAAGCTCAAAGTACTAGAGAGGGTCTCAAGATCAGTTTGGACAAACAGAAGCAAACCCACCCACAGCTCTTCCCTCAGATTCTGAAGAGCATTTCCTTTCAGCCAGGCTTGCGCTGCCTTTTCATTGCTTCTGCCACACTTCTGTTGATAAAGTTTTTTCCCCATGAGCGCTGTGGAAATATTTAATGCCAAAACTGATTTCAAGAAACTATTTTCATGAATTGTTAATCCTGATATAGGACCTGTGATCCTATGACCCCCTAAAGATCCACTGCCTTCAAAGGAAACATCTTAAGAACACAAAACCAGCTGGATCAGCAATTCTAAGATTACAGACTAAAAGTGCTGTGAGGATTTTGATGCCTAACTCTGAACCTGATAAACTCTGCACAGCCATTAACTATTCCCAATCTCATTTTCAGCCACAGCTGTTTCCTTAGATCTCCCTCAGCACTTAAAAATGTAGTTTTCTGCTTTATGCCAAATTTTCTTAAAGAGGGAGGAAGTATTTGACATCCAGTTCATGCCTAAATCAATTTGAACCCAGAAACTAAGGGGATATCCCAACTGGGGCACTTCAGAGTTGGGTGTTCACACTGGAGCTTTCACACTTTTCAGAGTCACTTTTTCAGAGCAGCTTCCATCACTGGCTTTTTAAAAAGCATCCTGGGGAGTTTCCTGCTTCCTCTCCAGAGTAGCGAGAGCACTTGCCTACGTTGTGGGATACAAGATCAATTCCTTCTTCTTCAGCATTCAAAAAGGCAAGCCTACAACTCTAAACACGAGGGTGTCATCTAGTCCGACTCGTCATGACAGCGAGTGTTTGTATGAACGTAGAAGAGAAGAAGGATTAAAAGGGGATAGGGTAGCAAGGGTATCTATTTCGTTCATTTTGTTGGTGACAGAGAAGAACATAAATCCGTATTTCAGAACCTATCAGGCCACCTGCAGTTCAGGCTCTTCTCCAGGCTAACTGCTATATTTTGGGCAATTACTGAAATGTGAAAGCAGCCCTGAAAACACATTCAGAACCCTTTCCAGTGTTAATAGCCTCATTCACAAGTGACAGGGTAATGTACTCTCATGCAATTCTTGGTATCTCTCCAGCACAGTGAATACCTCAGTGCAAAGTGACCTCTTCAGCAGGTGCAAGAAGCTCCCCAAAGAGTTTCTAGCGATGCTGCCCCAGCCATGGCCATCCACTGCCTCGGGACATTGGAAAGGTCAAGCAGTGATTGACAGAAAAAGGAATGGACAGTGTTGTCCTTACCACATTTCTTTGTCACTACTGTATGCCCAGTAAGGTTTGATCATCCAGTTGGGAAATAGAGATCGTAGAATCACAGAACGGTTTGGGTTGGAAGGGACCTTAAATATCATCGAGTTCCAACACCCCTGCCATGGGCAGGGACACCTCCCACCAGACCAGGTTGCTCAAAGCCCCATCCAGCCTGGCCTTGAACACCTCCTGGGATGGGGCAGCCACAGCTTCTCTGGGCAACCTGTTCCAGTGTCTCACCACCCCCACAGGAAAGGATTATCTTCCTAAAATCTAATCTAAATCTCCCCTCTTTCAGTTTAAAACCATTCCCCCTCGTCCTATCACTCCACTCCCTAATCAAGAGTTCCCTCCCCATCTCTCCTGTAGCCCCTTTTAGGTGGCTCCTAGAGCCTTCTCTTCTTCAGGTTGAGCAACCCCAACTCTCTCATCCTGTCCTCATAGGAGAGGTGCTCCAGCCCTCTGAGCATCTTTGTGGCCTTGTGTGATTTAGGTAACTGATCATGTAGCTCTGATACCTAGAAGAAAAACCATGAGTGGCTTCCAGACAACCAAGAGCCTGAAATACATCCACATGAAGTGTTTAATCACTTATCTTGAATAATGTATAGATGTGTGAAAACAGAGATCTCTATGTGCAGAATTTGCCTCCATCCACTGGAAGAAAATACGTCTAATGAGTAATGTTATCAGCTCAACTGCAAACAGCAGGCATCTTCCACGCTGCTTACGTTCAACTCCCAGTGAGTAAGGTAAATGGCATAACTTCTGCTTTAAGTTAGCATTCCCCCATTACAGCAGAAAAAAGGATCAAAACCTTGCCATTAATCACAACTTTGCTCTTAAGCAGCACCATACCATTACTTCAAGATAGGTTTTCAGTAAGTAATAAAGCACTAACAGGATAATGGCAGTGGAATAGCAAATGAAATCCGTTCTTGCTCACATTTGTTCCACTTCTCTGCACTGATAGTAAAAATACATAAAATGTGACACGAAGATATCCATATGCAGTGCATTAAAACGAAGAGAAAAAAAAACCCCACCCTAGTGGATACCATTTTCTCTCATGCATCATCAACTACTTTCTGCCTAAGTCATACTAAGCTGCTTAGAAGCAATAAAAAGCTGTAATTGGAGAACTACAGAAGATTCAGGGCATGTAAACATACGCTAGCCTAAAAAATAATAGTTCTCATCCATAGAGACATTCCTCTTATCCATCTTCTTTTCCATATTTTGGACATCCTCTTGACTGAGAATCCATAGTTCTGAGGTTTTAGTTAATGATTGGATGTTCATCCCAAAATATTTTTAACTTCAGCAAACTGTGAGTCTGGCAATACTCATGTCATATTTGTTCCAGAGCCTAAAGCTCAGCCAGCGTGTGTACAATCCTTTAACACACTGAATTTCCAAAAGTTTTCCAATAGACCACTGTGAAGGCTATATATGCCCTATGCTCACCTTGCATCCCCATATCCAAATCCCTATATCTTACTAGATTTTAGGGAAGACATCAGCTCAAGATAAGTGGTCAGTTCTCCATTAGAACAACAGGATGAGACCAATTGTGGAGAGACTCTTCCAGAGAAGCTGTGGATGCCCCATCCCCGGAGGTGTTCAAGGCCAGGCTGGATGGGGCTTTGAGCAACCTGGTCTAGTGGGAGGTGTCCCTGCCCATGGCAGGGGGGTTGGAACTCGATGATCTTTAAGGTCCCTTCCAACTCTAACGGTTCTATGGTGGTTTAAGGAATGGCTCTATCCAGTGGACTCGAATCTTCAAATACCCACCACTTCATGGTAAGGAAGTTACAATTTAATGTCCTTAAGGAAGTATATCCCACCAATACTTGGCATGTGAAAACTTCTTAAATACTGTAGTATGTCATACAAGAGAGTAATCACGTGATTACTATTAGTTCAAAATATATGTCATGGCTAACTATGGCTAACGTGACTAACATGGCTAACTGGGGAGGTCCCAATGGACTGGAGGGTGGCAAATGTAACACCCATCTACAAGAAAGGCAAAAAGGAGGATCCAGGAAACTATAGACCTGTCAGTCTAACCTCGATACCAGGGAAGGTCATGGAGCAGGTCATCTTGAGTGCCATCAAAACCCACATAATGGGCAACCAGGGGATCAGGCCTAGTCAGCATGGATTTATAGAAGGCAGGTCCTGCCAGACAAACCAAAACAAATCAAATCAAAACAAAAAAAAAAAAACCAACCCAAGCTACCACTTAGCCCCTGGATCTTTGAACTTCATAGTCATTGCGCAGAATCTCAGTGCCAGAGTTTCAGGAGACACACACAGTGTCAAAACCAAACCAAAACAACCGTCCCCCAAAATCCCTAACCCAAGATCCAACCAAAAGCTCCAGCTTTCACTTGACAATCGCAACACTTCCTGTCAAATGTGACATTGGTGGCCCTGAGCTCTCCAACTGGCATTATCAGTGTTCTTGAAGACAACAAGCATTACTATAAACTGTTTCTGGATTTGACCCTATGGGCTCAGTCCAGACACAGATATTAATAGTCTTTCAAAATAAACCTGCCTGCCAAAAATTGTGACATTCGCAGGGGACACATTAACTTTCTATATTGTGCACATCTTCCCAAACAGTTGGGTACTACTACAAGAACAAATGAACAGGAAATTCTGCACATGCCAGCTAATACCTACATGACGACAAGTAATGGCATGAGCCAGAAAGTAAATAAATACATACGTATATGTGTGTATGTGTATTTTTACATGTATATTTGACAGAAAAGAATAAGAAATTAAAGAGAAAAAAACATATTGATATTATTCACCTGATTGTGATCAACTTTGATAAGAAATACAACTAAAAAATACTATTACTCATGAAAAATGTATTTACAAATTCATTCATAATACATCTTGCCGTTTTCATAAAGACATGGCACTTCTGCTTAAAGAAGAGAACTGCAGTACAAGATTAAAATGATCACCAACTCCTAACACTGCTGGTTTCTGTTCAAACAATTAGAAAACATGGAAAATCGGCTTTTGATTTTCAATTTTTAAAATATTGTCAAAGAAAATTTACAGCAGAAGCAAGAACCCGAGTTCCTTCTTAGCACTATCTGGACTGTACACATAGCTTCAAATTACCAAGACATGGTCTTAAACTACTTGACTACAACAGTGGAACAGAAATGTAGTAATCAAGATGCAAAATGGCAGGTGCATATTAATGAAATTAGTAAGAAAAGATTACACTTGTCACCATAAAGACTGCTTATTTAAATTCTTTTGCAGTGAGCAGAATTTGGCCACAATTAGATCTTCAGGTACACCAATGCAGCACTGGGCCCTCAATACCACTGTAGATCGGGTGTAACACTCGTGAAGACTGAATTCAGACACTAAAGAAAACACTCCAATACCCAATTACAGCTTCCAGCTCTTCTTATATGTTCTAGTGTTCAACCATTATGGTGAATCTATTCCTGTTAGATCTAATTATTATATTTCTGAATCCTTCTGGCTTTACTGCAGTGAAGCTGATTATCAAAGTACAACATGCAACACCTGCTTTCTCTATTCTGCTGCCCAAGTAACTGTCTGCTTGACTACAAGACGAAGGTACTCAACAAACAATATCCAAACTATCAAAGTACTCATGGATACAGCTGCTTTACTGAAAAAAAAGAAAATAAAAAAATCAATACTGGAACTACCTGCGGTTTTACACCTATCATAAATGCTCCCTGAAAAACAGTTCTGAAAAATACTTTGTGTGTCCTTAACTAAATGAGAAGAAAGCAATGTATAAACCAACAGGTTTGGGAGGCTGCTTTAGTTCCAACTAATTACAAAGAAGTCAGGTCTGTAGTGCAAACCCATAACTTTCGTCTCCACTTTGTTCTTATCTTTGACCAAGTAATGCATGGCTCATTCACATTTTCTCTCACTAAATGATAGAATGATTTGGGTTGGAAGGGAGCTTAAAGATCATCTGCGTAGGGACACCTCCCACTAGAGCAGGTTGCTCAAAGCCCCATCCAGCCTGGCCTTAACACCTCCAGGGATGGGGCAGCCACAGCTTCTCTGGGCAACCTGTTCCAGTGCCTCACCACCCTCACAGTAAAGAATTTCTTCCTAATATCTAATCTAAATCTCTCCTCTTTCAGTTTAAAACCATTACCCCTCATCCTATCTCTCCACTCCCTGATCAAGAGTCCCTCCCCATCTCTCCTGTAGCCCCTTTAGGGACTGGAAGGGGCTCTAAGGTCTCCCCAGAGCCTTCTCTTCTCCAGGCTGGACACCCCCAACTCTCTCATCCTGTCCTCATAGGAGAGGTGTTCCAGCCCTCTGAGCATCTTCATGGCCCTTCTATGGACCTGCCCTAAAGAGGGTATATGGTGCATTTTACTCCTTAGGCTTCCACATTTTCCACAAATGAAAATTCGTGCTGCGAATCCACCCCACATAGAGCAAGGGGAACCCAATTTTCCCATGATTTTCTGAATAGTTTCAGCTTCATAAACGTACCCAGCACACACTGTTTCCAGCCTTTGTTTTGACCTTATTCATGTTTCTAGTTTGTAATCTTCTAATATTGAATTTCTCTCACACCTGGCCACTCCGGAAACTTCACTAAAATTTAGTCTATAGCTAAAATAAACTCTGTCATAAGCCTGCTACTGTTAATAGAGTTCACCGTTATTTCCAGCGTGAACATTTTTGCTTTCTTAGAACTATGTTAGCAGTCAGAGGGTTGTTGCAGAGCTGGTGGTTCAAAAGGCATCAGAAAATTGTATACCAAATATAGAATATTTTTTTAATTGTATATGCATAATTGTCTACACATAAGCACACAAACAAGCAAAACTATGGAAAATTTTTTTTTTTTAATGTATTAAATATGAGAATTATGGTAACATCCTACACCTTCCAGTCTCTTCAGAAACTTCTTTGATTAAAAAATTGTGGAAACATTGGACTACCTGTTAAGGTAATGGAAAAAAGACTAGGGAAGGTTTGGTCAGGGTGGCTTTTAAGAGTAGAAGAGGGAAGCCACTGTCATCACGTATCTCAAACCAACACCTTACTAGTAAGTACAGGCGTTGTAGCTGTGCTGAAATAGCTACTGGTCCTGCCCCAAGAAGGAAGAAAACTTCAGATAAATCATCTTCAGCTCTATCAGCATGAACATGACCTGGAGCCAACTGGTCCCTGAAAATATTTTCAAGTGTTTCTGCCGCATTTGAAACCTACATTCTGAATATCTATTGGGCCGGAGTTAGCACAAACTTTGTATTCAGTGAAAGGCAATGGAAAGAACAGCCAAGTCAAAGGTTTATGGAAGGAAGAAAAGCTATCTGTTTTAGCATGTAGCTGTCATGAGTTATTTTATGGGATATAAAAACCTAGTAAATCACATTCGCATCAAAAAGAAACTATATCCAACAGCGACTGAAATCCATCCCCTTCCTATTGCTGCAACCTGAAAGTCTGATTTTCCACATTACATTTAATAGGAGACAGAAAGAATGAGAGCCATATATAGCAGAGAATAATCTATGAAACCTCTTAAAAATAAATATTTGCAAGTCCTAAAGAAAACGTTAAGAAATAAGAGGTGTATGAAAAATTGTTTATGAGCTCAAATGCACAAAAATTGTCTTTTTTCATATACGTATAAATTAATCCCTTTGCAGAAAGAAAGGGAAGACTAGGCAAGCATATATCACACAACATAGAATTCCAACAATTACTTATTTTTTATTTCCATCTATAAATTTGAAAACGTAGTTGCCAGCTTTTTTGGTGCCTACTGTAATTTTCCTGCAGATTCTAGAGTCTCCAGACAATTTATGATAAGATTGATACATTAAGTATGAAGTGGTTTCGCCATTTAGCCCTTATGTCACATTCACAATTTGCTTATCAATCCCTTTAAAGGAAAATATGGTTTATACTAAAGAAAGCCACGATAAAATTGGTAAGGCACAATTATTCATAGCTTAAAGCCCAGTCTAAGATATGCACATGCATCACATATAGCTGCAGCTATATGTATCTATTGAATTTCGTGCCTATCAATCTACACAAAATAACAAATACTAGTTTGTTTTTCAGTAGGGGAATCTCTTCCCTACACATTTATTTCAAATGCTGAACCTACCCAGAATTAATCGCAGCCCATTCACTGGCAGCTGAAATCTATGTTTGAGCTTTGCATTCATTATTATCAAAGACGCTGCTCACAGGCTTGTGCTTAAGTATATGCTGATTGTTAAGGAATTATTGGAGAGAGTTGCAGTAATGAAGTCTAAATGTTGCTCATGAATAATAAACTGATCAAAAAAAAAAGTTACAGTGGAAGACTTTTTATCCAAAAATTTTGATTCAATAGTAAGAAAACTATTCCATGAAAATCCATTAATTGTTAAATTCCTAACAAAACAGGTGGGCTTTCTACAAGTCCAGATCCCCCAACTCCTCATGCTGTTGCTTTTCTGGATTGACTGAACAATTCCTCAAGGAGCAATTCCTTCCCAAGAGCCAACCACTTGGGAAGGTAGGCAGCAGAAAGCAACCGAAAACTGCGTTTACACACAAACTTACTCAGCTTTAGCAACATTCTTCTAAAATACTCCTATTTTCCCATTTCACATATGTAGGTGCTCATATTTTTTAGAGAGATGGCTGAAGTTTCTCTGTAATAGCTGTTAGACCACATTATTAATTGAATAAATTACAATTTTTGCATTAGGTGAAAATTTGACTTCTCGTTTAAAATATTTTGCATTAAATTCAAAGAAACAGAATTTGACAGTGCTTTCTAGTGCTTCTTGGCAATTTTTGTGCAGCTTGTCTTCTTTCTTCTAGGTACTCTTCACCTGTACTGTATCTGTCGTGATGCATTAAGACTAGAGATTCATATTATATGACAACAGAGAAAAGTATGTCACTTTTCACAACGCAGAAGTCATCTAGACATCCACAGAGAGGACTGAAGGTACGTCAAGAGGTGTCAACTCTTAGAGAGGCACGACAATAGAATTTCTGAATAAAGGTAATGTTCTCTGCCAAAAAGTTCTTACTGAAGGTATTTTTGCCTATTAAAAAAAGAAGCTTTGCTTTTCTTTCTTTACTAGCTCTAATTTTTTCAAGTAAAACAATACCATCATATAGTAAAGGAATATGTAGTATTTCATTCCGTATGGCAACAGCATCAAGAGATTTATAGTTTGCATTAAAAGGAAGATTAAAAAGGAAAATATTGACAGACCTGTTATCAGTAGCTACAAAAAATCCTGCTGCTTTTCTAGCTGTGAAAACATCCAGCTGAACAATGAGCTGTCATTAATACGGAAGTTCTCCCACAGGGAACACATTTGATTGACTGTTAGAAATAAGTGACCACTATTGTAGCTGCTTCTTAAACCAATGTATTAACGGAGACACTCCACAAGTTTATATATAAAGTTTGATCTTTACATCCTACCTTTGCTGATATAAAACATCCCATTATATTGCATACCTTACACGTTTATATAGTTCATAGACTCTGATCTACACATGGCAGAAAAAAAAAATAATGTATGTGCCTCAGTGTTCCAGCCCCATAGTGCCAGATGTTGTACAAACTAAAAGATTAAGATTTAAGTAGTAAATTGTCAGTTATCTGAAACTGGGCTCTTTGACCTTCACTGGCCAAACAGAATGATCTAAATTACTGGGATAATAAAAAAGAGCACATGTACCCACTTATTCCTCTGACCACTTCTCTTTATGGTTGTTTTTTCACCAACCAGGAAAGCAACAGGATCATGTTTGAACCTTTGATCCCAAAGAACCTGTAGTTCCCCTTGTATTTAACCTGGTGCTTGTGATGGTCCTTGAAACAGCATCACTATTTGTTTTGTAGGTCCACAGGGAGTGGATGCTGGGTGACATGCTGACCTTAAAGTCATTAACAAACATGTCTTTGTAAAGAACAGAGCACATTCTGAAAATAAAGAAATAATGATGATAACTAAAAACAAGCCCTTACTAGAAAAGTATTTTGCAACTCCATTGAGCTTTGAGCCTTCAAAGAACCCCAACCAGCAGAAGGCAACATTAAAATGCTATGCTCAATACACAGAAAAAAAATCCTAGAGCCCCCTGAAGATTGCCACGCTGCAGATACTATACAGTTTTCAAACTGAATAAACTGCGGGACTCAACTTCTCAAAAATTAGGATGAAAAGTTAGGGAAAAAAACACCTATGAAAAATATTAAGTCCAGTAGTGCCAAGACTTTCCCCCTGAGGAACTTACAGCAGACCTCTAAGTCTTATCACGTTTGCCCCTCATATTACAGTGTTATCTTATCAGCAGTGTTCCTGGCTAAGTTCCAACCAAATGGAAGATCTCACCTGAAAATTACTTTAGAACATGCCTCTGTGAGGGTTTACTTAACAGAAATTCACAACGCCACCAAGAGAAGACATTCATTATTAATTGTGAGGTTTCAAAAATATTTATTTAGCAGCCTACGGCGAGGACAAAGAAAATAAATTCATGACAGTGAAGATTAATGAAAGTGTAAATTACCACTGGAGTCTTTTTTTTTTTCTTTTTCCTCCAAATACATGGGCTTTTCCACTAGCAATATCCACACTAACCACTTCATTGTTCTTCTAAAACCTCTTGGTTTCCATATATATCAAATTACTGGTGGACTGCTGAGGCAGAGCTGCTAAAGAACTTCTTTCCTATAAAACGCATTTGTAATGTCCACTTCTGAATATCTGCAAGGATGGGGACATTCTCCGAACAGCCTGTTCCCCCCTCTCATTATGCTTGAAGATAAACCATCTCTCCTGACCCCATTTTCTCTTCATCACATCTCCATGGGATCCTGCCAAGCAGATCCATGAGCAAGTCAAAACCTGCTGTACTGAAGGCTGGGATTATAATTCTGCAAGTCTCATTCACTTCTCTCAGGATTTTCAACTCTACAGTCTCATGGTCAGTAGTACAAAGGCTACCATCATGTACTGGCACCTGAAATAGGTGCCCAGTTCTGCTTTCCCAGGGGAAGTGCTGCTGTCCACCCACATCTAAACTTTGCTCCAGATTTTGACCACAAGCCCCAGGAAACAGAATCTGAAGCCTCCCTTGCTAGGTTAGCAGAGATGTTCTTGCTATACTGCCTCAGGCAGATCATGTCTCAGGATCCATCAGGAGGACTGTTCCTCAAAGAAGTTATAAAAGCCAAAGTCATTTCTGTAGTAACAGAAGAATTTTGACCAATGATTACTGACAGATGGATTAACTAGGCCTGCTGGAGGGTTTGTCCTGGTTCCACAGAATAGATTATTTTACAGATACTTTAACAACTTGGCTGCTAGAATAAAACATATACTTACTAAATTTATGGATAACGTGAAGGCAGGAACCATTGCAGTCATGTTAGAGAATCACAGAAAGGCAAGGGTTGGAAGGAACTTCAGAGATCATCTAGTCCAACCCCCTGGCAAAGCAGGGTCATCCAGAGCAGGCTGGACAAGAACACATCCAAGCAGGTTTAGAATATCTCCAGAGAAGGAGACTACCACCACCTCTCTGGGCAGCCTGTTCCAGGGCTCTGGTCACCCTCAAAGTAAAGTTTTTCCTCATGTTGAAATGGAATTTCCTGTGTTCCAAGTTTGTGCCCATTGCCCCTGTCCAGTCACTGGGCATCATTTAAAAGAGTCTGGTCCCATCCTCTAGACACCTGCCCTTTAGATATCTATAAGAATCTATAAGATCAAGAAGGGAAAATAGTATTTTAAATTATTTTGATGAAATGGGGAAATGGTCTAAGATGAAGGATGAAATTCAGTATGGTAAGTAGGTATGAATACACTGTAGACCAGTACATGCATAAATACCTGGGCACGCTGCTGGCTCACATTCAGCTGGCTGTCAACCAACACCCCCAAGTCCGTTTCTTCCAGCCACTCGTCCCCAAGCCTGTAACGCTGCATAGGGTTGTTGTGACCCAAGTGCAGGACCCAGCACTTGGCCTCGTTGAACCTCATCCTACTGGCCTCGGCCCATCGATCCAGCCTTTCCAGATCCCTGTAGAGCCTTCTTACCCTCCAACACTCCCACCCAACTTGGTGTTGTCCGCAAACTTACTGAGGGTGCACTCAATCCCCTCATCCAGGTTGTTGATAAAGATATTAAACAGAACTGGCCCCAATACTGAGCCCTGGGAAATACCACTTGTGACCAGCTGCCAACTGGATTTAAATCCATTCACCACCACTCTCTGAGCCCAGGCCTACAGCCAGTTTTTAACCCAGAGAAGAGTACTCCCATCCAAGCCATGGGCAGCCAGTTTCTCCAGGAGAATGCTGTGGGAAAAGGACAAAGGCCTTACTAAAGTCGCGGTGGACAACATTCACAGCCTTTCCCTCATCCGTTCAGTGGTTCACCTTGTCATAGAAAGAGACCAGGTTAGTCAAGGAGGACCTGCCTTTCATAAACCCATACTGAAATGATTCAACATGAAATATGATTCAGTATAATTCAATATGAAAAATATCCACTCAGTAAATGGCTTTGGATAGTCTAAGGCATGGTCATCCTTTTACATTCAGTAAATAGCAACAGAACGACATGTATATGGAAGAAAACTACTATAACATCCAAGACTGAGAAAACAGATTTCTAAGTCACTGCCAGACACTCAGCAGAAATGGGCCTTTTATCAAGTTTGTGAGAAACTGCGAGCTCTCCAGATTGAAGACATAAAAGCAGAGAAGCTGACCCCAGAGAAGCAGGCTTACTTGTTTTATTTAGAATCTGAGCAGCAAGGAACGCCCCTGGAATCAATACGTCTATCAGAGGTCAGACAATACTCTAAAAGAATAAGGCTGGAACGATACAGCAACAGAAACAAGACTCTCACATGCAAAAGCAGACCCATTTTCTCTTCTCCTCCCATAGCCCTCCCTCCTGTCCTTTTGGCTGTTTATTTTCTGCCATTATTAGAACCCTTGATAATCACTTTTTAAAGCAGCACGATACAAGCTTAAAACAAACATATTTGACCTAATTCATAATTAACAAAAGGCCTTTCCGATTATCAGCGTTCAAATGGCGTGCACAATTTTCTGCTTGCCATTTATGAAATTCTCACTCTTCAAAACATGCCATTTAATGAACTGCTTTAAAAGGAAAAAGGGTTACCTCATAACTTAGCGTGGAATAGGAGCAGCGCAGAGAGCTTTCACATTCATATATTAGAATGGATAACCACTGAATACGTTGCTCACTTTTACTCAGGCAGGTACTACACATTTTACATCACAAAGTTGTGCCATCACTGCCCTCTACGTCTATCAGCTCACAAGAAAACTTCAGCCCCACAGCCAACTTGCTCCAGGTTGGCAAACCCTCGATACGGGACATGGTTGCATCACGTAGGTAAGAGCTGTCTTAAGCTAAGAGGTGGTACAACAGCCTGCAGAAACAAGGAAAAATCCTGTTGGCACGTCACCTCTGCGCTGAAAGGCTCTTGCAATGAAGCTATGCCCATCTCGCTAAGACTGCAGCCTGCAAATTAGACAAATCCTAAGCAATATATATCACTACAATTCCAGTGTGTTTATTATATGAACTTTATCTCCAACATAATATTGCGAGTCCTTAGGAATTTTTCTTCAGCTTGTGCACATTTCCTTTTGTCCATGTCTGAAATCAGGGTCAGAAGCAGCCACAAGAGACCATCTGCCTCAAGACACAATCAACTGTACAAATGATGTGTTCTTGTTCCCTGCACAGAACCCCTAATGCCTGAGAAATTTATTGTTTTCATGAAAAAGTAAAGCTGGACTGGTGTTTAACCCATATAATAGAAATATTTTACAAGCAAAAATAACTCCTGAATGAGGCAGGACAGGTGAAAACGTGTGCCGGCCAAACCGGAATCATAACCCTTTTCCCATGAAAATTCAGTGAGAATATTCTCCAATTTTTAAAAAGTAGGATAACCAAGCCAAAGCTTTCTTCACCTGCCTAAGTGGAAAAGTCCATCTCTATCTGAAAACACCATTAAAACCATTCAGGTTTTGCCTTTCTTCTTGATATTCCCATTGCCCCGGTTCTTACCACTCCTTGACATAAGAACTGAAATGATGTGACTTTCTGGAAATGAATCGAGGGGGACTGTTACAAACTCTGAGGCCTCTGAGACCTCTTTGACATGTCCTGGAGGGATTGTGGGGTGTAGGGAGAATAGGTAGAAATGACAGAAAGAACTGATAAATAGCTAAATCATGTCTCTGTGGATGCCAGCAAGAGGTTAGATGTTGATAAAGTTGTAACTTTCACATCCTTCATAGTTTCTTCTTTTCTCCCATAACAAAAAAAAACCCACATGTAGTAAAGACAAAAATTACCATAGAAAGGCCAAAGTGGGGGCAGCCTTAAATACAGACTTATAGTCTTGACAAAACCAGTGTCGCAGCTTGTCCCTAACCTTGGCTAATCATATATAAATACACTTCACTCCCAATGGCACGTAGATCCTTAGTGGTGTATAAAGACAAACCTATTAAAAAATACTGGGTAACCGTGTTACCCTGATCTCAAGCCCTTGATCCTGTGCAACAGCCAAGAACTGTAAATGGGTCTTGCCTCAAAAGGTGTGCGATGGTCATTGGAACAACAACAGCTTCACCTGTCCACAAGCAGAGCCATTAACCACAGCTGCTTCTCACACACACACACAAAGGGAAATGATGGTGAACAGATCTGTCTCTGCTGGCCACACCTGCAACTCCTTTACAATCATCCCTCTGTGATCCTTCAAAGGAGACTTAAAACATGTTCTGGAAAGGTCAGAACTTACAGGACTATTCTGACTCTTCCCTGTAACAGCAGCTTTCTGCTAAAAACTGTGAGAGTCCTGCTGACTTTAGGATCTCTACACATTCCAAAATAGGACAAGGATGAAGGAGGTAGAGCAGATAGAGAGACAGACTCCCTAATGAAGATAGTAGTATGAGAAACTACTAAAATAAAGGTATTTCAAACCAGTGACACCATTATAATCTCAAACCCTATTAAGCATTTTATTGAAATCTGGAGTTAAGAATTATTTGAAAACATAACTTCATTGTCAAAGCAATTTTTTTTCAAATATGCGAAAGACACCATCAAGTATTCAGCTGTCATCTCTTAAAACTGATAGTCAGCAAGTATAAATGACTGTAACTCCATTGATGTTAATGGATTTACAGAGGCTAGAGAGCCAGAGAAAGTGAGTTTTGTGTGATCTAATAATAGAAAAAGCAAGTCATAATAATCTCAGTGGTATCACCACCACACACCCTGTTGCTCATAAACAGACAAGTGTGACATGGTCCAACTTTACTAAGGAAAAAAAAAAAAAAAAATCTATGTGTGCACTATGAAAAATCATAAACGCTTCAATCTCAAGGCCAACTTTTCTGAGAATTTGAAAGCATCAGACAAGAAAGGCTTATAAAAGACAAATGGGGATCTCGTGCTTAAGACACAAGCCTGCGAGTCACGAGTCTGGGTTTTTTCCCTGGCTTTGTCCCAACTTCCCTGTGGCCTCAAGCAAGGTCTACCCGCAGCAATGGCAGTAAAAGGCTACAAGTCAACTTTTGAGCATAGCTGTGGGAAATAGTTCAGAGTTCCCAAAAGATTATTTTTAATCTGCAAAGAGGACAGGAAAAAAAATAGATCAACTAAGCAGGAAGGGCTATTGGTGAAATCCAATGTTTGTGTTGGGCTTATGACTGGTAAGGTAAAAATAAAACTAGAAATTAACAGAGCAAAACAGCACTTAAAATTAGGCCTACATCAACTAAATAATAAGGGGAAGTTTTATTCCAACAGCTCCATGTAGAGTTTTAGAAAACCGAACTTCAGAAATCAAAATAGCATGAGATTTTCAGGGGAACTCTGGAAAGCGTGATGCTTTCCAACCCAGTTCCGAGAATCCATCCCTCTCTGCTGAGCTTCAGCCACAGGGGGCAAAGGCAAAACCACTCCAGCTAAAGCTGGCCTGCAGCAGCAGGATATTAATGCAGCACTTGTGAGCTTCTGCTGGTGTACTTCTTCTCTGTCATGATACTCCTCATCTTTCTTACCTTTCACCTAATCCTAAAACCACATTACAACAGCATTCTGGATGGCCCATTCCGTTCTGCTGCTCAAGAATAACCAACACAAGGCAGAAACCTGACTGGGATGACCAAATCGGCTTCTCATCAAAGTGATAAGCTCGAATCCAACAAAGCAGTAACTGGTGGACCCAACCTGCTCTCTCAATGTATCTCTGTTAAAGAATGTCCGTTCTTACATCTTGCTAACTCTCCTCTTTTTATGCCAGCTGGCCTCAAACAAGGTAAGTAACTATTATTACTATTACTTTGATCAATGCAAAAATCTAAATGAGGCTGGATGACAGGCCACTGACCCAGCTCCCCAGACCCACACCCAGTTACCTTCCCCCATGAGAAAGGAATGAAACGTGCAGTCCAAAAGGGGACACAGGGTGCACGTACACCAGGTACGTCTCTGAGCCGGGCAGTGGGTGGCCACAATCCCAGTTTATGCTACAGAATCTGACCTTAGTTTTGACAGTCTGAGAAAACTCAGTCAGGTTTCTTTGCTCACAGGAAGTTTACAATGGGCTCAAATAAATATATCTAGTGTAACCATTCAGTTTCAATATACTTAGAATTTCTTTCTTACTCTCCTTTTTTTTTCCTTTTACTCTTTTTTTTTTCTTCCCTTATCTGTATGCTAATCAATAACTTTCCAGTCTCTGATGTGGTTGGTTTAATCATCCTGATAGATGATCTAGCCGATGGAAATCACTGGAGTCCAAACTTTGTTTAAGGTTGTTCAGTGACAACATCATCCCAACGCCTTTGGCTCTCGGGTAGCAACTCCTCAACCAGAATTAACAGGAAATACCTCAATGACAGTAGCTGGGAAACTGAGATAACAACATCTCTTTACAGAATAAGTATCTAACAGTATTAATCTTACCACGGTGCATCTCTTTTCCAGTGTGGGTCTGACGGCTTTATCTATACTCCAGCCTGTCCAGATACAGACCAGCTTCTGTCCAGAAGCCTTGTGGACGTGCGAGCGCTGTGCTGCCTGAGCTGCAATATTCTCTGCAGGCTCATTAACCAAGGACCACACCACGCCAACTCCACGGTTCCCAGATGCAAACCGGCTCGCCTCTGGCCATCTTAAAGCAGAATGAATATGCGACTGTCTCCATTGACTTGTGTAAGCAAACACAACGTTCCTTCTCTAACTGTGAGTTCTGTGAATTCTGTATGCATGCCAAAGAATAACTGGTTATAACAACAGGAGAAAGTCTCACCTTGCCAAACAGCCAGGATGTCTAATGCAAAACTGCACTTGCATATAGATATGCACTCAAATAGCACAAAGGAAGTATTTTATAGAAACTGTATATGAGGCTTAAAGACAAAATTATATAATAAAATGGCTTCAAGATCTGAGGTATTTTCTTGCTTATCCAGAAATCAGCATATATTAACTTCTGACATTTGAAAAGCCTTTGTTCCCAACTAATAAAATGAGAGCAGAATAGACCTTGAAAACATCTTAAAGTAATGGAAGATTTAATAAGAAAATGGATAATAAGGTACTTTTAGTCTAGCAAAAAACAACGCGAGCATATTAATAATAGATGACCAGCACTACTCAGCATGACGTAGGGATCCCTGAAACGTTACAAACCTGAGTCTCGTGCTAGCGAAGTGCTGGCTGGTAACACTGACAGAGTCAGTACGTGTGAAAGAAATCTTCCCTTGAGGATGTCCGATGAGTATATTCTCAACCACACCACTTTCCAGATTAGAAGAGGGTGCTCGTTTTTTGCAGGCTTCCTAATGGTTCAATGACTTCATCTAATGGCACCCTCTAATAGTGTCTGCACTTCCCGAGCCCAGCCGGTGGCACAGCTGCCTCCGCTACAGCTCGATCCCTCTGGGCAGCGATGCCCGAGTGGAAGGACATGAGTATCCCTAACTCCTGTTGTTCTCGGTGGGAGATGAGGTTACTCACTCCCATAGAGGAGGTTCTCGGCACTTAGCACAGTCAGACCCTGAGAGTTTATGTTCTTTAAAGCCATGGATATTACCCCTTAGACACCAGCATAATTTACTGTTTTGTTTTTAGAGGAAGAGAATTGAATGTGAATGGGCTGCCTTTGAAATTACTCTTCTGCCTGGATGGTTGGGATTCACTGTCAGATGTGCTTTTGTCATTCAGAGAAAAAGGTACACCCAAAAATGAAGGTTAGCCTCACAAGAGATTAGCATTTCTTCTTCCTATTGCAGTGAATACGCTGTAATTTCTTAGCCAGTTCCAGTTACCGAAAACTGAATTGAACAAATGGGTTGACAAAGGTAACTTACCAAGAAAAACCATGAACTCACAGTTCTTTCAGCACACATTAAACAGCGCTTCTATCTATCAGCAGAAAGAAAACAAAACTCTTCCCTGACTCAAAATTGTCCCTTCCCTGTACACAGATGGTCAGTTCCAGCACTTTGAGGACACTTGTTTATTTTCCCGTTCTCCAGAACACCCTTAAGAGGCTGATTCCTGTCTTCTCCAAGAGCCTGTGTCCAGAGGTGACAACGTGAGGGGGAATCCCCAACTAAGCACACACTCAGCACAGGTGTAGGTATTTGCAAGTCTCACTCTGTAGGAGAGCTAATGCTGTCAGGATCAACCCAAACCTGTCAACACCCGAAAATAATCTTTCCAAACAAGAATCCAGAGTTACTACGTTCCTCCTCAAACAGAAAAAGATTTCTGTCTTAGCAATGAGTTTTGCAAAAGAACCACTACTGTAAACAGTACACAATTATAAAGAAATGTGTTCTCCAAATTACGAGCCCACCCAAATATAGAGAATTTGCCTATCGAAATGTTAATATGCTCATAGTCTCTTGTGGCCAATATAAAAAAGGAATTATGGTAACTGTATGCAAAAACATGAAGAAGTACCAAGTAGAAAACCAGCCCAAACTAGGACTCCAGAGACTTTCTGTAGGGCCTAAAGCAAAACATTTGCATGCTTCTTTTTCTGGCTCTATTCCTCGTTTTAGTTTGTAAGCACTCGAGGCAAGGTGTATCTCAGATATACATCCTAGTGCAGAGCCAACCTCTGCTGCAATGTGCTTCTAATGATCTTTAAAAGTGCAAACCCAGCACCGGATTTGGGGCATTAATTACTTTGGCTTCTCAACAGATGAATAAGCAGAGTGAAACCCCAGCAGTATTGGAGCACTCCAGCACTAACTACAGCTCAGCCCAGAAATCCAACTACAGCCCACAAATCTCACAGAAATCTAAGAGATTCACGTGGCAAAGAACTTCACAGGTCAAATCAGAACCAAGAGAACCAAACTCATAAGAAAGCTAAATAACAAATAATTAAATTATTACCTGGACAAGGAAAAGGCCAGAATCTCCGCTGCTCAGAGAGATCTCAGATTAACCTTGACACTCTTACGGCCACAAGGCTCTGCAGAAACAGTTCTTCAGCTTTCAGTGCAAATAAGTATCCCCAGCCAAATGCTGAAACCTGGATCCTTTCATGGATACAAACACACAAGGGAACTATTTGACATCAGTTTCTCCCACAGGCTTTCCAGATGATCCAGGTTTGTTCACTGTGACCAAAAGAGGTTACAGGTAGCATTGTTCTCCAGCCATCATGCAACAGACCTCTTTTAAAAATGCAGGGCGTGTAGAAAATTTCAGCAGATCGGGGTGGATACAGGTGTAGTACCTGTCCCGCAACAGAACAAGCAACAAGGTGCATGTACCAACGTGACGGGACTCAATAGCACCCTGGTGTGGCTGCTCCACACCACAGTTAAGGACAAGGCTCCAGGCACCCCCTGCTACTGCTGTGCAAGGCGACACACCGTGTCTCGGCTGATTACAGTTGGAAAAATTAACAGATGTACCTGGTTACAGTTAAATTCTAAACACACTTATCTTCATGATGTCTCCTTAACTCATGAAAAAAAAAATACATATTAGATAAATGGAGGACTTCATCGCTCAACCCAATTTAAATAAACTTTGGCACTTTGTGGTTACTTCTGGCACAACTCAGTCAGCTTTGGCTTTCATCAAACCACTATGACTAAATTATACATTAGTAATACAACTTAAAGCCATTCATGGCATCTAATATACTTCAATACACTTAAACTCATTTGTGACATTTGAATGAAGTTTGGATTTAGGCTACTGTCATTCATACATCTAATTTGTCATTGTAAATTCAGACTTGGAAGCACTTTTTCTATTCCATTCCAACACTCCTGTTGCAAAGCCTCTGACAACAGCATTACAGTAAATCACGCTGCTAGTGTGTTTCTCAGGTATCATTCGTTCTCATTGCCTTCCTTCCTGAACCAACCAGACCTTTTTATAGTGCTGTGCAACCAACATGATGTGAAGAACCACAAGTAACTGTGGCTCAGACTACAAGAAATTTTACTGCTGTTGTGTAGATGCAAATCAATCAGGTAACAACCACGTATTTGATATTTCTACAAGTGAAGAGAAATGGACTACGGTACCACAAATGTATTTCTGCATGCCTTTGCTTTTCTTAATAACGATGGAAGAGAAGTTAGAGAAATACACATGTAGATCCTTAAGACTGAGATTCATCCTTTTTTTTTTTTGAAAGTGCTCAGCTAAACATCATTAATTACTGTCTGTTTTAGCTGGCAGATTCTATCTGTCATTCGTAACTGCAAACACATTTGCCATTTTTTCCACTTCTCTAGAATGATGCTGTACTTTTAGCCACAGGTTACGGGATAACTCGACCACAGAAGTGAAGGATACTTTCAGGATGGGAAGAACCTTAAACCTGATGTTCACTGCAGCCACAAGTAAATTTTAACAGTCTTGAACGGTTTAGGGTTGGGGGGAAACAGGATCTGGACCTTACGTTGGTAAAACCGTTGAAGATCAGAACTTGGAACTTGTTCTGAAATAGTTGGGAGGAGAGTTGGGAACCAATCACCTGGCTCAAGAGAAAAAGCAGAACAGGGGAATGGAGATAGCGCATTATTTCACAGCTATGCATTGGAGCCAAGAGTTTCCTGTTGATGAGAACGGAATTGGTTTATGAGAAGAAGGATGAGGCTGAGTACCAATCTGCAACTTTCATCAACATAAGAATTAACTGGAAACAGCGGGAATTGGTGAAAATATCTTCCAATTCTGGGTATTTTTAAGGCTTCCTGAATGAACATGTTAGTAGGTACACTAAAACAGGCATCTTGCAAACGTAGAGCTGGCTGATTAAACTCTTCAGTAGCTCAGGGGATCTCCATGAGAAGACCATCTCTCTTCAGTTTTCTGAGTAGCTCCATCCGCATTAGAGGGCAGAGGGCCTTTTGAGGTTTCTATGATGTAAATTATTCAATCTGTAGGAGCAGCAAGATTTCTGTTCTGGTTAAAATCTAAACATGCTTACCTCAATGATGTCTACTTAATTCATGAAAAAAATACGTATTAGAGAAATGAAAGACTCTGCTCACTCTGCAGTAGAAAGAGCAAGTTTTAGCAGGAAAAAATAAATAGCTCACAAGCAGAGGTAAAACTACATAATTTTGTGATGTTATTCCTGCATTATAATGCCCTGCAGTTTCCAGTTTTAGAATTCTTCAGCTTTTTGTTCTTTGATTGTGGAGACTAAACTTCTGAAATTATTTTTCTCTATGCTCTCTATTTTAACAGAATCACGGTTCCAAAATGCATTTAGACATATTGTGAGCTCTTTTCAATCCAGCTAAAAATCTGCATTTAATAGTTTCATGGGTTTTTTTAATTTTGTAGGGATGCACAAGGCTGATAAGGATTTACGTGTCTATCCATTTCCACTGTGGCTTGCGCTGAGCTTCAGCTGCGCGTTCATAAGCTCCAGAAGCACTTTGCTCACACGAGGTTCCCGGAACTGCCGACCGGGCAGTGAAGCTGCAGCATTCCCAGAACACCACAGAGTATTCAAGGCTCAACCAAAGAAAAAAAAACTAAAGTTGGATCAGAGAGACTGCCAATCATCCCAGTCTCCCTAGAAAATATCATCATAATGGGGTTTTACCTCCTTGGCTCTTCTCATCCAAAAGGTCTGACACTAACACAGTAACCTTACAATAGAATAGTAAGAAATCAGCTTACTGGCAGTGCTGTGTTAGAGAAGATAAATAAAAAAAATTTTTTTCTTAAGATCTTGTTTTCAGTGAAACCTTGGACAGGAATTCCTCCCACACACAGAGCTAACTTTCATCTGTCCGCTGAAGAGGGCTTCCGTGTCACACTTTCTTGACGCTCATCTAAATGCACCTTTCTACACTTTTCATCCCGTGCTCCCACATCGTCTCCCTCACTACAAAAGCATTTCAGGATCTTTCCGCTCATGGTTCATCTCCTAATTATTATTCTTGCTTTGCTTTATCCGTAGCTTCTTTGGTGTGTGTCAAAACCCTCCTTAGGGAAGTTCCATTTGGCTCACTGCCAAACATATGCTCTTTATATATATTTATACTTAGCCAAAACTTCTGTACTGATGAAATAAAAAAAAAAAAACACAACACCTTTCTCTCAAGCCCTTTGGAGAGATCTGTGGAAGAACCAACTGTGATTATTCAGGAGAGTCGCTCTCAACATAAATAATTGTTTTACAATAATCTTCCTTTTGCATTTCCTAAAATTTTCAGTTTTACTACTTTGTGATGTTAATTTCTATAAGGGATATTTGTCTGACAAACTGGTTATTGTATTAAGTACTAAGCTTTTCTTTTTCCTTTCCTTTTACTGTAATGCTGGCATTCACTAGGTGGAAGGGGTCCACTGCTGCTTTTGCTTGAACCTATCATTATAAAGAGCCTATATGTAAAAGAATGACTTTCAACAACTTTAATGAGAGCTGGAGGGCATTCAGCAACTCCTAAGAACAAGTCCCAAATCACCACAGCATTAAAAAAATCCATCTGAGCTAAGATTACATGCAAGGTACGGCTGTGTTTGAAGAAAGACAAGATGATAAGGAAGTACAGTAAAAAGTAAAAAGACTAAAATAAAACCTTTTACTACCTTTTTATTACCAGGGTCTTAAGCACTCTGTACGTTCCCGAGATCACAGGACAGTGATTAAATCCAGCTTACCACTGGCTTTTACAGACCTGCCAAAGGCAGAGGTCTGTAGTGAGAAAGATTTCACTGGTCACACATGGGAAAAAAAAAAAACAAAAACAAAATCACCAACAAAAAATGTTCACGACATACTAAAAGCTGTAATCTGCTGCTGGCACTGCTCTGTCAAGGAATTGCAGGTCTCACTAAAGCCTAGCAGTGTATGACCCGAAAGCTGCTAGCACACCTTTTAGGAGGGTATGCATTAACTGCTCCTGATAGATGAGGAAAAAACTGTTTCATCTCAGGTAAATCTGAGCTGCTGCAAGATTCAAAGTGAGGTATTTTCCATTTGCTATTGCCTGAATTCTATTTTCAAGGCAAAACGTACTAAATAAAAAGGAGTAAAAAACGTTCTTCTTTCTGAGCAATGAACAAGATGAAATTTACACAAAATCAGTGCAATTAACATTATTTTTCATTGTGATTTAATGTGACTCATAGAGCTTATGAATGCCTCCCTGTGCTGACATCCCTAGCAAAGACACCAGATCCAGTACGAGCAAAGGCAGCACAAACTTCATTACGTTGTCCTGCCAACACCACTGAAAAGATGACCTGAAGAAAACACGGGCAAAAAGATGGCTTTGGTCTTCACAACACCATGGCCACCAACCTTGACCCTCCCGGTATAACACAAAAAGTGGAAATTAGGACTAATATGGAGATGATATTTTTATATTGATGCTATAACAAGACCACTAACAGTTCACATAAACCATAATGACATTTGCCCTCATCTGACTTGCAGTGGATTTTAAAATATGACCTAGAGATGAATAGCTGTATCATATCATCAGTCTCTTGAACCATGCAGTCACTTAATACTGCTCCTTTATATTACCCATCTAGAAATAAGATTAGAAATAACAGGCTCTTTGCCCCCAAATGACTGCAGTCTTGCTTAGAAATTAATTACAGGACTGAATGAATAAAATATATTTTGCTTCAATACTAATGAGTTCAAAAGATCTGTCATACTGTATTGTATCATAGAATTATTATTTGTGAAATAGTAAATGACAAGGCCATCACAGGTACTTATTAATTTAACATTAAAGTTTGATATGAAGAGATACAACTGAATACTAGGATTGTTATTGCCGTTTCAAGCCTACTTCCACAGTATTATGCCCATAACAAATTAAGAAAGCAATTATTTCAAAGCAACCCAAATTACTGCGTGTTTTAAATATCCTCCCAATAAAGAATCGAAGGCCCTTATTCCCTATGCTCTAGTAAAATCATATAATCATGGGATAATCTAAGTTGAAAGGAATCTCTGGTAAAACCTGGTCATCTGGTAAAACCTTTACTCACAGCAGGGCCAAATTCAACATCAGATGCCCTTCAGTTAGACCAGGTTTTTCAGAGCCGTGTTCAGCCGGGTTTTGAACTTATTCAAGGATGGAGTTTCCACAGCTTCTCTGTGAAACATGATCCAACGTGTGACTGCTCTCACTGTGAAATTTTCCTTCCTAACATTTAATCAGAATTTGCCCCTTGTTGCATCCTGGGTCCATTGCCTCTCCTCTTTTCACTCCGCACATCCAAGAGGAGACCAGATTATCAGTATCTGTACCGAGGACGTGAATTGATTCCAGTCCTATTCAAGTGCAGTACAAAACCTCCGCTCGCTTTTCCTGTGCAATACCAGAGCCAGTGGTCAGTGTGACTGGTTTGACTCTCTCTTTGTTCACCTGATCAATTAAATTCATCTATTTATGTGCAAAAGTAATTTGGATATCACAGAGGGAGGCAAAATGCAAAGTATTTACCTGAAAAATCAAATTGTGATTTTGTCACTTACTTGACAATTTACCAGGCTGACCCCTAAACTAAAAGGATACACTTCATAGCTCTAAGATACATGTAAGATATATATATATTTTTTGAAGGTCAAGACCTAAAATTACCTAGTCTTAGAAGCTTTTATTGGAGATCCAAACCTCACAAAGTCAGCAAGATTTAAATACCACTTAATCAACTGCCAGTGCAGTAGATCTCATTTCACCTTTATGCTTAAACCTAGTCTGTGTTCAAGTTGCAAGTCCTACCCAGATCCCATTTGGATCCAACAACACATCCTTCTGAATTTCAAGGACTTCCAAAAATGCAATCTTTGTCTCCTAGTCCCAAGAACTGTGTCTTGGCAGAATGTAGCAGATCTTGAAATAGAAGCAGATCAGCAGCATATTCCATTATTCTTAAAAATAATTATTTCCAAAAGTTACTGATCTTATAGATAGGAAGGACAGCTATATAACTTCCAATTTTCAGTGAATTAATTGCCATTATTATGGTTGAACCCTTAAGTCACTTCATTGCTGTAAAAATACTCATTATATTTTCACATGACAATTTACCATCAGTCCTACAGCAGCAAGGAATTGTAGAAAAATAGCCTCCTGTGGTGAAAGAAGCCTAAAACTAAGCAAGAGCAGCTTGGCTTCTTTAAGTTTTGGATTCCCAACTTTGGATCACTGAACTGAAAGAAGTATTACGTGTAGCTTTGCCAGGAGAGGATTTCACTACCGAGGCTGAATTTCTGGTGCACAGTGTGGTTAAACTCTACGGTGCTGATGCACTGGGAATGTGTGGTTTTCTAACAGATACCTCCCAACAGTTTTGTAAAAATAAACCAAAAACACAAAAGGGAAGAAAACTTATTGCTAGTCCTTACTCATTTGTCCCTGACAGGGGACGTCATTGCCCTCTACAACTACCTCAAAGGAGGGTGTAGAGAGGTGGGTGTTGGCCTCTTCTCCCAAGGGAATAATGGCAGGACCAGAGGAAATGGTCTGAAGCTGGGGCAGGGGAGGTTTAGATTAGGTATTAGGAAGAATTACTTTACTGAGAGAGTGGTCAGGCACTGGAACAGCCTGCCCAGGGAGGTGGTGGAGTCGCCATCCCTGGAGGTATTTAAGGAACATGTAGACATGGCACTTCAGGGCATGCTCTAGTGCCCGAGACTGTTGGTTTGTGTCTGTTTGTGGGTGGGTGTGGTGTGTCGGGGTTTGTTTTGTGGGGTTTTTTTTTTGGTTTTTGTTCTGGTGTTTGCTTTTTATTTTTTGTGGTTGGACTCGATGATCTCAAAGGTCCCTTCCAACCAACAAGACTCAGTGATTCTGTGGTAGACTCTCATCCATTTTTCAGATTGCAAAGATTTAACTCAAGTAGTTCCACTGGATGCAGTGTCTTATTTCCAAATCTTAATGTTAAATGCAATTATACACCCGTAGAACAAGCACATCAGCCTCTTAGGCCCTGCCACCAGCAACAGCTACGTGTTTTGGGGGATGTTATTTGAGTTATTGGAACAAATGACCATTCACGCGTTAGTTGCCTTAACAGAAGGGGAAACATCCTGCAACCAGCACATTGTCCAGGGCTAAAATCCCAAGCCTCCTCCACCCCTGCTGGCACAATAGGCACCCCCCTCACACTTCCTCCCCCTTTATCAGTGGACAGATGCTTCATCTCCAGATCAATGGGCCAGTGATTCTTTTACCAACATAAAAAGATGCAGCAATTTACCGGTTCAAGGATTTTACTTTCTCAAATTTATCAAATCCCTGGAATCCCTGAGCTGTTAACTGAATAACTGTTGTCTCTCAGTCCTAACACACAAGCACAGAGTGCCAAAATCCGAATTTAGAGTTTCCAGCTTTATAAAGCATTATAAAATAAGATGAAAATCTATGCATGGCATATATCACTTCCCCGTTTAACTGCTGAAACTCCACCATGTACAGGAACAAATGATGAAATGTTATCCTTCAGTCCAATGGATAGAGTCTCATCTCCAAGCGTAAGGATTTACATACATCAGTATAATTAACGTTAATGGCAATCACAAACATAAATCTTCTGAATGTTGAAAGGAATTAGTCTGTTACAATGACCAACTGCACTCCTCAAACAACCACTAGTCAAAACATTAATACTCGGAAGCTGTGTTTCCACTGGAATCACTTCCCAGTGTGGTCTGATGACACTTAAATTATTTGGAACGTAACAGGATAAATAGGGAACAGCCTATTTTACACTGACTATACTGGATAAAACATACATTTCTAAATCAAGACCTATAATGAACACAGTGCAGGGAAGTCCAAGGATAAACACATGAAATGTGATTTTCAAAGCAATGAAGGGGACTTAGCCACACGCTTTCCATTAAACTTCCCTTCACCGCTCCGGAAATCTCATCCGTGATCTCCGCTATTTAGAGTTCTTTGTGTTTGTGCATCTAGATACTTCCAGGTACCAAAAACTTCCACTTTCTGTAAACGTTGCAACAAAATTATCCTGCAAGGGTAGTTCCTCAGAAGCACATTTTCCAAGCAGCATGAAGGCTTTCACTGTGTGACACAAATTAACATCAATTGGATTCACACAGCTAAATCTCTCTGCAATTCGTTGTCAATTTACCCCTTCCAGAATTTAGCATTTTTTGAATTTGTTTTATTTTCCAAACATTTTCATGTTGCAGTATTTTATGGCATGGCGGCTACACCAGCCCAGGCACCATCTCTGGCAGCTTCCTAGTACAGACAAGGCCAACAGCTGAGACTTCTAGTGGCACCAGTACGAATCATGGCTGTAATCCAAAGGAATCATATGTCCTTATGATATATTTTCCTGATGTATATGTAGCGCCTAATAGTCTTAATGACAGATTTATGCACAAAAAGATACACGTGCACTTCTGAGTTCTTAGCCTGACAACTCAGGAAATGGCATATGACAATGTTTCAGTCAAGAAGAGCAAAGCAGTGAAAGATCGCGGGGTGAGGGGGCAAGCTGGGGAAAAACCACAATATTTTTCTCCTTATGCAAAATTCCCTTGGCTCTTAGAAGCAGAATCCACCTGCAGAGGTTGAAGGAAACCCCGTGGCTAAGAGTTTTTCCTGACCTGGTGCCACCTAGAACCTCCTCTCGGTGATTATTTCCAGAATCCTGTATTACACATAATGACACGGATTCACATTTAAGAATGAGGTTATGATTAAACGCTAGAAGCCTAACTACACACTGTCCTTGGGATTACTGAATTCAACATTAAAATGTGTTTATTATAAAACCTAAAAGCTGTCAGAAATAAACATTTTCATGGATCAAAACATAACTGAAAACTGTTATTATTGTCATTTTTATGTCAAAATCCTCCAGCTGACAAACAGCACTGAAAATTACAAACAAATCTTCTTGAAGTTAATACACTTAATGCATTACCATTAGAGAAAGGGTATTTTCTAGAATGTCACACAATAACTGCTGTTCTTTTCTTTACCTTGGAATTCCTCATCCCAGCAACGTACAAACATGCAGACTAGGCAAAAGTTAAAGATAAGTTTTAAGGAACCAAAAAAAACCTGTGCTTTGAGGCCACTAAAGACTGCGTCTTTCTTTAGAACAAGAACCAAATCTTCAGTATGAACAGGTTTCCAGGAGTTTGGATTTTTTACTTCACATCGTCTTAGAGCAAAGAGAATCTACTTAGTGTGTGTATGCTAGAGAAGGTGTTGCCAACTGTATTTTATAAGATATCTCTTTCGAAGGTGGTATCTAAAGGTTAATTTTAAGGTTAAGCCTGAACTGTTCCCAATATGCCTAAGGTGAACAACTTTCTTTTTAAAAAATACGTGCCCATCTGTCTCATTCTCGAAACTTATCCTGCAAGTCCTGTAATTCATCGGTACTTCTGAAATGCTACAAAGTAGCGCTATAAGTGTTTGGGGTTTTGTAACATTTAACCTAAATGTTGTCCACCCTCAGCAATACCTCTTCCACCCCTTCCTAAGTGGATGCAGGGTGAAATAAATCTTGCTTAATGACACTAATGTCCGGGGATGCTGTTTTGTTGTTCATGCTTTACACCTGGGACCTCTGAGGCGTTAGAAAAAGATCTAAAACCACCTGTGGCGACAACTTCTACAGACACAAACCGAACGCTACCACCACTGAGATCACAAAAAGTACCTGAGCTTTAAATTCATATCGACTAGATTATTTCTTGGATCTAAAACACGACTTTAATTTTTAAATGAAAATAAATTAAAATGCAAGCATTTTGGCATACAAACATTTATCAGTGCCTGAAAGACATGGATATAACAGTGGAACGTTATTATAAAACAGGTAAGTACAGTAGAAAAAAAAAAACCCTACACATTAAAGTCATTTTTGAAAGTTGTTATATCATCTGAAGGGTCTTTTATAAAATACGAATCTTTTTCTGAAAGACTTTGTACGCATTTCTCTGCAGATTATGGTGGCTATTCACACTTTACTTCAATTTTATAGCCTCCAAGTAATTCTACAGAATAGTAAATACAGTTATTATAACCTCCATAACTGACGGAGAGATATATTTGAAGAAAACAGTTTTGTTTCCCCTCCCACATCCACTGAAGTAAATCAGGAGCGATTCTGCTGCGGTCGATAGGACAGTATCTGCAAAACTGATGCAAAGCAAGAAAAAAAAAAAAAAAAAAAACAACCAAACCAAAAAGGCCAAAAATGTATAAACAAAGCTTTCCTCCCACTAAAAGTACAAACCGCAGGTCTTCTCTGCTTTCTGCCAAGGTTGTGGCACTCAAGTCCTTAGCCCACACTTAGCTCCATCACACTAAAGGACACCTGAATAAGGTTCAGACTCGCAGTGGAAACAATGGAGATACATCGGGTGTACACAGGCTGAGAGCCTGGCATAAAGCCTTGGAAACGAAGGAGTATCTTCAACTGAAGCAATTGTACATATTGCGTTTAAGCGTATTCCCCCTGAAACTGAAGCGATTTCAAAGCGCTATAACAGAAAACTAGAAAGATTAGCAAAGGATTAGGAAGGAAAAAAAAAAAAAAAACACCAAAAAAAAACCCTGAGTAAATGAATGGCACTTTGCTTCTTTACAGACACAAGGAACAGCACTCATCTTAAGAAAGATCATGTGGCAAAATGATGACTCTGAGTCACTTAGGAAAGAGAAAAATCTTTTAAAATACTCTTGGGACCAGGGACTACTGTTAAAGGGAGAGCATTATTTTATCATCTGGCTAATGAGCCGGAGGAAGGATTATTACTGTTTGGCGGCGTTTTGTCTCAACGACTCTTTTCCCCGAAACAAATATGCCAACTTCAGTAAACAAAGAGACGAAGACGCACCGTTCCGTTGTTTCAATTGCCCACTGAGGAATATTTAACCGGAGGAAAGGAATCCCCGGAAAAGTCACAGGGGGGGGCCGGCAGACGCCGCTTTGACAAAGGTTAAGAGAAGCAGAAGAAGGAAAGCGGCGGCGAGGACGGCGCTTTTCCACCCCCCCCCCCAAACCCCTCCCCGCCGAACTGGCAGGGGCGACCCGCAGCCCCCAGCACCGCCCGGCCCCGACCCGCTCCCACCCCGCGGGCACCGGGGGCGCCCTCCTCCTCCTCCTCCTCCTCAGCAGACGGGGGAAGCCCCTGCCTGGCACCGGGGTGGCCGGGCCGGGGGAGTCCCCACCTCCCTCAGGCAGGACGGACGGACGGACGGGCTGAGGGGTCGCGGCACCCGCCGCCTGTCCCCTCCCCTCCCTCCGCACCGCAAAACTTACGGGCCGGGGGTCGTGGGGGGGGGGGGGGGGGGTGTCGAGGAGCGGGGTCGGGCCGTCGGGAGCGGTGCCGACCCGCCTGCTCTCCCGCACGGCGCGGACACCTCCGTGCCCGGGGCGGGGAGACCTCCCGTCCCGTCCCTTCCCGCCCCCCTCCCCGTCCCTCCCCGCTAAGCCGAAGCGTGGCCCCGGGGCGAGCGGTGGCCCGGGCGGTCACTCACCAGCTGCAGCGAGCAGAGGAAGATCAGCGTGCAGCGCCCCGAGCAGCAGCCCATGGTGGCAGCCGGAGAAGCCGCCGTTTCTCCCTCTCCTCGCCTTCCCTCCCGCGTTGACGCGGCCCCCCCCGGAGGCGAAGCGGGGGGCTCACCGCATCCGGACAGAGCGGCCGGGCGCGTGTCTGTCTGTCTGTCTGTCGTCCCGTCCCCCGCCTTTCGCCGCCCTCCCCTCCTTTGTTGAGGGAATTTACTCCTCGGCGGCGGGAAGGAGAGCGCGGAGGTCAGCGCGGCCGCGGGGAGAGGAGCCGCCGGCGGCGGCGGGGCGCGGGTCTGGCTGTGGGGAAGGGGCAGGGGACGGGGGTGGGCGTGTGCGGAGCGGGGCGTGGGTGGGCAGAGGGGAGGCGGGGGGGGGGGGGGGGTGGTGTTGCCGCGGGGGGGCGGTGTGCGGGGGGCTGCGGTAGGTGTGAGGGGGGAGAGGAGCAGGGGCGGCGGCGGCGGGCTCTCCTCGGGGTGCCGTGCGGGGGGATCCCTTGGGGTGGGCCGGTTTGCGGGGTATTTTGGAGGCTGCGAGGGGAAAGGCGGTGCGAGAGAAGCGGGGGGTGTGGGGGGGCGGTGCGGGCAGCGGCGGCCGAGGCAGCCCGGCACCGGCCGCTTGTTGAGGGAGCCCCGGTAAAGTTCAAGGGACTTGGGCGGCGGAGGCGGGGCCGGCCCCGGGGCGGCCGGGGAAGCCCGGGGACGGGCGGCGGGCCGTTGCTGGCAGCCTGCCCTGTGCCGGGGTGGGCGGGTGGGCGGGGGGGGGAGGCGGCCGAGCCCCCGCTCCTCCTGGAGCCCCCCCAGGCCGAGTCCGGGTGGCCGCTCCCGGGGAGGGCGGCGGGGGGGTGACGGGAGGCACCTCAGGGACTCCCTGCCCCGTCCTCTGCCCCCGAAGGCGGGCAGGGCCAGCGGGCTTCACCGCGGGCGGCGAGGGGCCTGGGTGTCCCCCCCGGGTTGTTTGATCCTCGGCTGCTGCCAGGCGGTGTCGGGGGAGGGAGTGTCGTGTCGTACCCCCCCCTCCCCGCGCCGGCATCGCCGTTGTGGCCAAGGGAAGCCGCCGGCTCCTGCGGCCCCTGGCGGGTGTGAGCCGGGAAGGGCAGCGGGGCTGGGCCCCGGCCATCGCCCCTCTCTTGGCAAAGGTAAATGGGCTCCCCAGAGCCGCAAAGAAGAATTCCTGCGTGCACGGAGGTGGCTGAATAACTACAGCTCTCCAGGAGCCTCGCCGTGGGCAGCTGGGAGAAACGGGATCTGCGGAGATGCTGCGGTCCCTACATCTCCGTATGCACTTTGCTCGACGACACGGAATGTTTTAGGGAGGAAAAGCAGTTACAAATATGCCCACTGTCTCTTAAAAATAATTTTTACACATGAATGAAGTGTGAACTACCCTTTTTTTTAATTATTATTTTCCTCTCCAGCAAAGTATGGATAAATCAGATTATTTTTTACAGGCATTAAGGCAAAAGTGCCGGGTTCTGCTCACCAGACAGTCCTCTCCTACAGCCTGTTACCAGCTGCTGTTCCATCGTACACAGACTTCTGCCAAATAACACTGAAGCACACCCCACGTACAACTTTTAATTCATGCATTAAATGGTAGTGACGATAGTCAAATAATTACAAAACTACTGCAAAACAGTATCGTCTCACATCACATTTGGGAAGCTGCTTTTTCTGCCACTTCTCTTTTAAGTAGGAAAGCATTAAGGTTGTTTTGTGTACCAGACCAAAGGAACAAAAGAAAGGCAAGTAAGAACCAGATTCTGCTCATCCAGGATATGTGTTTGAGTAGGTGTGACTGTGAGGAGTGCAAAATATAACCCACATTGCACAATATACAAAACTTCAATAAAACAGCCTGAGATTTATATTTCTATGCATGGCCTTAAGATAAAATTCTACCTGGGGCTAAACTTTGCTAAAGTTACGTGTTCTGAGAACATATTTATTTTGAAGGATGAATACTTGAAGATATGGAAGTAAATTGAAAAGGTGATAGTTGCCAAAAATCCATTGTGCCAGCCTGAACTGGTAAATTTTATGGATAATTGGTTTTCCATACTGTGTAGAGCAGGCATCATCTCTCTGGACTTCACTGAAGTATTTAATACACTAAAGATCTTTTTAGTTAAACCCAACAATAAAGAGATTAATAATAAGAATTTCAGGGTGGGTAAGGAACCAGAAAAAATGAAATGACAAGAGCCAGCACTGAAGGGATCTTACTTGTACTCACCATATTCAGCCCCTGCTTGTATGTCAGTGGCTCAGAGGTCCAAAACTTTTCCTCCTTTATTTCTCCCCAGGGGCAGTGCCCTTCCGAGAAGAAGCTAAATCCTTGCCTTTCCTTCTCGCAAGAAAGCAGACACCTTCCAGTAATACAATAGTAGCTGACATTAACCCATGTTTTTTGTTAAGGCAGAACTGTCTGAAGACCTGGATAACATACACAAGGCACTTTTCGCCTGTCCAGCTATTGTTTTAGCAACCTGCAGAACCAAGTGGGTATTGCTGTTCCGGAGACAGGCAGTGCTCAAGCTGTCTTAGAATCATAGAATCATAGAACGGTTTGGGTTGGAAGGGACCTTAAAGATCATCCAGTTCCAACCCCCCTGCCATGGGCAGGGACACCTCCACTAGAGCAGGTTGCTCAAAGCCCCATCCAACCTGGTCTTGAACACTTCCGGGGATGGGGCATCCACAGCTCTGGGCAACCTGTTCCAGTGTCTCACCACCCACATAGGAAAAAATCTCTTCTTAAGATCTAATTTAAATCTTCCCTCTTTCAGCTTAAAACCATTACCCCTTGTCCTATCACTCCAGTCCATGGTCAACAGTCCCTCACCATCTCTCCTGTAGCCCCTTCAGGTACTGGAAGGGACTATAAGGTCTCCCTGGAGCCTTCTCTTCTCCAGGCTGAACAACACCAACTGTCTCAGCCTGTCCTCATAGGACAGGTGCTCCAGCCCTCGCCCTCTGATCATCTTCGTGGACCTTCTCTGCACTTGATCCAACAGGTCAATGTCCAATCATCTCCAGGCTTAGTGTTCCAGACTACAAGAGGCATAAAATTCCTTTTTTAAAAAAACAAAAACAAAAACAAAAACAAACAAACAAAAAAACCCCCAAACAACCTAAAACAGAAAAAAGTTGAAGTCACTAATGGCTATTACTGTATAGACAGTTTAACTCACCCATCTTCACAATTTCTAATCTGTGTGGTACTGAACTTGAATTCCAGAGCCAATAACTTTCAGAGCATATAAGAGTCTCAGAAGTGATATCTAAGAAGTGGGGAAAAAAAAAAAAAACAACCAAACTTTTCCAAACCAGATGCATCTTTGACTATTCTTATACATGATGGAAATTCCCATCTTCACTGAGAGAAGTTTTATAAAACTATGAATCTCTAATATTTTGCTGTTTGCTTTCTTGCGTTCCTGAAGTATTTTGCAATTTCTGTCCTCCAGCTGGCCAAAACTGACCCCAAAATGAAGATTTATTCCCGACTATAAGGTTCCACAAACAAAAAACTGTTACTTGGTCAGGAAATCAATAAAAAAATGTTAATTGACAAGAGAACGCTGTAGAACATGACTTCCACAGGAGCACAAGAAACTAAGCTATTAGGATGCAACTGTTGCCCAGAGAAGCTGTGGCTGCCCCATCCCTGGAAGTGTTCAAGGCCAGGCTGGATGGGGCTTTGAGCAACCTGCTCTAGTGGGAGGTGTCCCTGCCCATGGCAGCGGGGTTGGAACTCGATGATCTTTAAGGTCCCTTCCAACCCGAACCATTCTATGATTCTATGATTGCCCTGCAGCTGAAAGCACTGGGCTTAGGAGAGATACAGGAGAAAGAACCTGGGTCAGGAGGAGGTTAAAAATGAAGTATGATTATAAGAAGGCATAGAATTCCTAGAACACATCAGAGAACACAATATAAGAATAATGTAACGTACAAAGCAATGAGGAAGGACTGTATATTGTAGAACTCTCTACCCATGAATTGGGTAGAGAAGCTGATAGTCAAATAACCATAGAAACCCATTTCCAGCTTAATAATGAAGACAGCCCTAATATAGCACTGTGCGTGCCAAGTAGGGAAAAAAATGGTGTAAGCACTAAAAAGCCCCGTGGACTAGCTTCGTGCCTAACAAGATCCGCTCTGTGGATGCAAATTCAGTGCGCTTGAAAAGATAGCGTGTGCTCAAAAGCTTTATGTCCATGTAGACATGGCCATACCCTGATGTAATTGTATGATTCCTTATGCTAAAGCTATAATTGTAGGCCACCAGAGCTTGTGCTTTTAACCTCTGCACTCAAAGAAGAGAACCAAGGTTGTTCTCATTTATAGGAAAATAGCATCACAAATATCTGTAAGAGATACAACTCTCATACAACAAATCTACAGCTATGTAGTAGAGACTTCTGTTTCCTATAGGTTTATTCCTTGGTATGTTATGCTCTTCAGAATCAAAGATATGAAAACTTTAGGTTTTAAGAACTAAAGCCATCAGTAAAAGATCTCATATCAAGAGGACAAAATGAAATTCCTAATCTTTGACTGTCCTTGTAGCTCTTTGACAGTGTACACTATCCATCTAATATGCCATTTACTTGTCTGCCTGTGCTGGAGTTTTCCTTCAACCTGCATCAAACTCATCCGGCCACTGACCTGGGCTTAAGGAGATGCGTTCTGTTAACTGTGCCCACTGGACTACAGCAAAAATCACAGATGCCAGCAGAAACGGCTTCCCTCATCGCCTGACTTTGCCATCTTTGATCATTAATATTATTCAGAGGAAATTGCTGATAAAAATGAGTAAGAGTGTCAGAGGATAACCCTAATCCTGGAAAGATTTGTGTATTTACTTAATTTTAAACACTGAGAGGAGCCCTAGATATTGTGCAGAGATTAGGTAAATACATTCAGGTTCTGCAGAATCAGAGCTTAAGAACAGATTCCCGTGGCCACGGATTTCACCTTTAATTTTGGCATTTACGCCAGAAAGACCGGGAATCAGAAGCTTCGTAATTACTTTTTAAGCTTTCCCAGAACAAGAGAGGATGGAGGGATCAAAATACGCCTCCATACAGCTATCAACAGGTCACACTTTAGGCAGACATACAGTTGTAACAGCTTAGGAAAACATTCCACTGTGTACTCCCCAAGCAGTCCTGAAATACCTCAAGCAAACTCGAAACCCCATGAAATTTAATATACCTTTAAAGACAAATGAGGGTTTCAAGATATTATCTGTGTTTTTCAGTAAATCCTATTTTCAATTTATCCTTCCAAAGGCAGATACACAATATAATGATCTAATTTTTCATTTCGATGTTAACACCTGCTGCTAGAGAACTGTATTCTTCATTAAAATGCAAGTTACTTTATGGAATGGAAATATATGTTCATTATGAATGTTGGGGATTTTTTTTATTTTAAAAATAGCATTTTAAATCACCAGTGTGGGGAACCAGGGTCAGGCACAGCCCCTCGATGGGCAGGTACGGCCATGGGGACGGGGACGGGCTGATGCCAGGACAGGACATCAGCAGGACATCAGGGTCGGGCTCATGGCCAGGGAGGGCAGGGACATGGGGAGCAGGACACCGGCCGTGCTGTGGCGTTGCTGGGGCAGGGACTGACAGCCCTTGGGGGGCCGAAATGGGATCCTGGGGCCTGGGCAGGGTAGGGGGAGCCCCAAGGGGGTGGGCAGGGACAGGCAGGGCGGGTGGTGTCCTCGTGGAGCTAAGAATATGAAAGCAGTTTTGAAAATATGAGTGCCTTAATTACACAGACTGACTCCCTGTAACTCATTCTGGTTTGTCAGCAGTAGACTCCAGATCAGCTTTTTTCTGGTTTTTCTGGTCTGGTTTTTCTGTCTCTGCCTCTTGTTTTCCTTTTCCTTTTCCTTTTCCTTTTCCTTTTCCTTTTCCTTTTCCTTTTCCTTTTCCTTTTCCTTTTCCTTTTCCTTTTCCTTTTCCTTTTCCTTTCCCTTTTTTTCTATTTTCTTTTTCTCTTTCTCTTTTTTATTTTTCTCTTTCTCTTCTTCTGCTTCTTCTTCTTCTTTTTATTTTGTATAACGCATGCTACCATGTCCCTATATATATATTATATATATATATATATACAATTGCAGGACCATCATGTCAAGGGAGGTCATTCTCCCCCTCTGCTCTGCCCTGGTGAGGCCCCATCTGGAGTACTGTGTCCAGTTCTGGGCTCCCCCAGTTCAAGAAAGACAAGGAACTACTGCAGGGAGTCCAGCAGAGGGCCTACAAATATGACCAAGGGACTGGACACCTCTCTTGTTAAGACAGGATGAGAGAGCTGGGTCTGTTTAGCCTGGAGAAGACTGAGAGGGGACCTCATCAATGCTTATCAATATCTAAAGGGGGAGTGTCAAGAGGAGGGGGTCAGAATCTTTTCAGTGGTGTCCAGCAATAGGAGAAGGGGCAAGGCAACGGGCACAAGCTGGAAAACAGGAACTTTCATCTGAACATGAGGAGGAACTTCTTTACTTTGAGGTTTGCAGAGCCCTGGAGCAGGCTGCCCAGAGAGAGTGTGGAGTCTCCTTCTCTGGAGACGTTCCAAATCTGCCTGGATACATTCCTGTGCAGCCTGCTCTGGATTACCCTGCTTTGGCAGGGGGTTGGACTACATGATCTCCAAAGGTCCTTTCCAACCCCTACAGTTCTGTGATTCTGTGACAGTTTCTGCATTCATGCTCTGCTCAGCTTTTGTGACCTGGTGAATGAGATTTTGGACCTGGGCATTAGTGATAAACCACCACAGGTCACCGTGGCACAGGTTTTGCCACAGCAGGAAATGTGGGAAGTGCCTCCTGCTTGGGATACACTCAGAACTCCCACTGAAATCCATGGGAGCCTGGGAAGCCGTGAACACATTGCTATAAGGCCTCAATAGGGCTCGTAGGTTGAGGTGACAGGTTGCTCCAAACAATTGTTTTGAAGTTTCTGTTGTCAGCTTTAGCAGAGGCAATATTTTTCTCTGAGTAATTCACACTCATTTTCCAGCTATTTTCAGGCATTAAATGTCAGCTTTTTATAAGAAAGGCAAAAGTGACTTGTCCACTTGACGCCAAATAACAAAATTGACCTAAATTATGGTTATTATATTTGTAGTTTAGAAAACCTTCTTTTGTTATGTGTACGAAGCTGAAATATTTTAACTCAAGTTTGTGTGTTTTTTCCTACAGTGTGCAGGGTTGCCATTTGGATAAACACAACTTCTCTCTCTTCTCATAGAATGGTTAGAGTTGGAAGGGACCTTAAAGATCATTGGGTTCCAACCCCCCTGCCATGGGCAGGGACACCTCCCACTAGAGCAGGTTGCTCAAAGCCCCATCCAGCCTGGCCTTGAACACCTCCAGGGATGGGGCATCCAACACCATCCATCCAAGGAGATGCACTAGGGGAGCTTTGGTTCAGGGAATTGTTCACCGTCTGACTGAATTTTTAACCCTCTGGAGCCAGCTGTAACCCTCAAAAGAAGGGTTAAGAAACTAGATCTGCATCTGATGCAACCTACCCCAACTCCATTAATGTCAGGGGAGATGCAGTGATGGATGCAACTGGATGATTTGGCTACATAAGGCATCCATAGGCATGGCAAACATCTCGCGTCTTTTTGTACAAAGCCATCAGACTAGATTCTGGGAGCCATGAATTCCTACTTACATGACCTAATTGGTGTTTATATTTTTTATACAAGTATTTTTTGCCATGTTAATTTTTTCCTTTCAGTGAGCTCATAGTACAAACAATAACTTTCTAGGAAGTAATTGTCTGTCCTTTCAGTTTTTCATCAGAATAAATTTCTGTTTGCTAAATCAACCTGATTTACTAATTAACATCTGGATCTCATATGCACGCTATGCACACACACAATAATTCCACAATTATATTATATTAGCTATTTAAGGACTCATCTAATTTTACTCTATACATAATCCTTGAAAATGAGATTTGCATAAAGTAATTTAAAATAGACAGGGCAAACTAGAAGTATATAATTATGTGTCGCTCTGAAATAAATACATTTTCGGTTTTCAATTTCCATAACTGAGTTCATTGGAACATAATTTAGCCCTCTGAATATCTGAATTAATAATAAAACGACAGTATTCCCCTGTCATAGATGTAGTCACATGGAATTTACAGACACGGTCTCCTTTGTTATATTTACGGGATTACCTGTGGGGTGAGTAAACCTTGATAACATTGAAATGATCCTTCTCTGGGAGCTGGGGGAAAGGAGGAAGGTGAGAGGCAATTTCCGCTCTTGTTTATTAAACAACTAAAGGGGCTTTTTCCTATCAAGAATTTTACTGCTTCCCATGTGGCGAACTTTGGTTCCTAACCTTGGTTCTCTAAATTGTATTGGAATTTGATGATTATAATAGCCTAAAGTCTACAACAGAAGTATCTCTTCTAACCTCCAAAATGAACCTGGTTTTGAGACTGGCTGTTTATCTGAGACCAGCCTAACACACTGTTTTTAGAGATTTTAGCAATCTTCCTCACGGACAGTTCATAGTTTATGAGCTTGTATGACAACAATCCCTGCAGAGTGAGGTAAATGCACTCCTTTTTTTTGTTTTCTCTCTCAATAATTCTGTGGTAGGCTTTGAATTGCACACTGCTCGATGCCCATACACACTGGCAATACGTGTTACCATGTACGATGAATTTTATCACGTTTGCTGATATTTGTTTGTTGTATAAGACCAACTCCAGGAGTGGAGTGACTACCCGGGAAACCTAGTTTGTGTGAAGAAAAATAAATCGAGGTTTCTCCATGACAAAATAGAGCTGTTAAGTGTGTAAGGGTAACAGTAATGTATCACTTGAATGGAAGCTAAATCAGTTCCAGAATCTGATAGCGCACACTCTGACTGTTATACATAATCAGGCATATTATATACTGATCAAGAAGGTAGTACTGATGAATTTTCAGCTCGAGTGACCAATACTGTTGGAGAAGTTGGGTACTAGTTAATTATTTGAATTCGGATAACGTAGCCACATAGTTTGGCATTCATTTGACATTCCTGGAAGTTATAGCGCTATGCTTAAAGTTAAATATGCTGCTGGAAATTTTCAGTATCTCATCAAGCTCTGTACTTGCTTTAAAAGGGCTCTTAAAGAAAAAAAAAAAAAAAAAGCCCTCAGTCCCAGGATTCAAAGATGAATGTAGCAGCCAGTGTTCAGATGATGACTTTATGCTGGGAATTAGGAGGACTCCAGCCAACAAAGGAATGAGATTCTAGAACAACTTTCCCAAGGCTATTGGGAGAAAAAAATTAGACCAATTAACTTTGAGATGGAGTTGACAAATTAATGAAGGGAAGTGGATGACACACAGACACTTGCAATACCAGGACACTACAGGATACCAAGAAATCCCTTTGAATTATAGAAAGATGTCAAAAAATCTAACATAAAGAGAGTATCAGGAGTGAAGGAGAAGAGATGTGTCAGAGACAGAAAGCCATCATGTCACCAGGGACACTTCTACAAAGATCCTGGACTGCATGGATGCCTCTGGGCAACAGATCCTGCCCTAAGTTGAGCAGCGCTCCAGGATGCTCAGAAGCAAATGAAAACAGCATTAGGAAACTTATCTGAATGTTCCCCTGTACAAATAGCAAATTATGACTGCTTTATACTTGAGAAAAATGGCCAGAAAGGAACTCAGGAGCAGTGCATAAACTCTAATACAGCTGCATAAAGAACTCACCGAGTAACTCTGAATAATAGGCCAGCACATAAAAATCAGACTGTTTGCAGATAAATTTCAATAGGGAAAAGGCGAAAAATAAAAGGCTAAATTCTCTGAATAAATGCTTTACTGCAAATAATTTTCCCATCTCTAATGAAGAGTTTGCTCTAGCAGCAGACAGAATAGGGTTGTGATGATAGATGATACCTTGGTCATTTAAAGCTGCAAGAATATTCTCTTCAATACCTGATCTTTACCCATCGCTAAATGCAAATGGTATCTCTGAGTCGTTTAAAATTACCTGAAATGTAAAGTCCAGACAAAAGCCAGGTCAAGCAGATCTTCAATCATCACTCAGGGAAGACAGGACCAGGCCGACAGCTAAGTGGGTTTCCTTTTTAGTCCTGGGAGCGGTGCTAGCCCCCCCCTCCCCTGTCCCCATCGCTGCTGCAGCTGCAGCTCGGTCTAAGCCCCTTAAGTATAATTCCAACTTGACAGCTTGCATGGGTGTGAATACATTCAAGTAAAAAAGAAACCCTGCCAACCTTAGATGAATTAAACAACTGTGACACACACTGGGCCAGATTCTCTAACGCATCACAACAAATTTACAGTGCTGTGACTCTTAACTGGAGTCCCAGTTCATTTTTAACACCGTAGTTAACAAAGCTCTATATAGATGCAGCGATTGCTATAGACGTTAAAACGTTTAAGTGCTTTTGTCCAAGATTGCCATTTGTGGTGACTTTTCCTATAATGCTTTAAAATTAGTAATCTGAAAGGAGGGCCATGACTGCATTTGCATGTCTAGTATCAGAGTCTGCTATTCATCTTTAAGAATGTTTTCTGATGTGTCTTGATATATTCATATAAAACTTCATGGCAGAGACTGTGTTCCACTAACTAATCCCCGTCTGGCTCTTGATGAATGTCTCAAAGAATGTTTCCATGGTAAACATAAAAAACCAAACTTCAGAAAAGTTTTTGTGCTCTTGTCTTAAACGGCTCATACTTCTGCTTTTTTATCCACTTGCCTATCTAAAGGAAAAAAAGGGATTAAAACTTGGGATCAAATAACAATTTGTATAATGTTTCTGCAAAAGCCCATGAAACCAGCAATAGCTGTGTCTGTCACTTGTTTGCTGAATCAAATATTTCAGAAGAAATGTAATACGTTAGTTCTGTATTTTCAAATGTCACTATTCGGTAGAAAATGTCATCTTTTCAGCAGGAACATGGAACTTAACAATATCATAATGGAACTGCAGTGAACTTCTGGATATGAATTTGACCTACCTGTGGTTCATTCTTCACGCCTGTGAAGGGTTTTGTTAGCCCCAAGGAACAGCAAGGTGACAGGAGCCGGGCTGGGGACACACAGGGGCTCTTCACATGCAGCTCCGCTGGTTTTTGGCCGAGGGAACTCCTGCGGTTCAAATGTTACAGTAAATATTGAAATCTGAAAGAAACGTGTAATTTCAGGTGAAATGTTTGCTGTTATGTAAACGTGTTACCAGGTTTGATCAGCTCTCTTCTGGCAGAAAAAAAGAAGAAATAGTAAGAAAGAGCTAAGAGAGAAGCTGCTGTGAAAAGATGACATCTTTGCATTCAACAAGTTCTGCTCCTCTGGGTGAGGGACTACGCTCATTAGTCTTTCTTTTGGAATAGGATTTGAAGGAAAGTACCTAAAATCTGGTTGGTAGAATTGTGCGGCTTTTTTTTCATGTCTGCACATCCACATTCTTCCTGATTCCAGCAATACCAGGCTCTTTTTGACAGAGCGCATTTTTGGGAGCCAAAAAAAGAGGAGCAATCCTTGCATTTTGGTTAAGTAGGTTCTTAACAGGAAACCAGTATCACTGGACATGCAAAAGATGTTCTGTTCACCTGTAAAAGGAGCTTACGCTATGTTTATTACTCTGAAAACAAAGGGCTATGAAGGGCCACAAAGATGATTAGGGGCCTGGGGCATCTCTCTTATGAGGAAAGGCTGAAGGACTTGGGTCTTTTTAGTCTAGAGAGGAGAAGACTGAGGGGGGATCTGATCAATCCTTATAAATACTTAAAGGGTGGGTGTCAGGAGGATGGGGCCAGTCTTTTTTCAGTGGTTCCCAGTGACAGGACAAGAGGAAATGGGCACAAACTTGAACATAAGAAGTTCCACCTAAACATGGGGAGGAACTTCTTTACTTTGGGGGTGGCAGAGCCCTGGAACAGGCTGCCCAGAGAGGTGGTGGAGTCTCCTTCTCTGGAGACATTCAAAACCTGCCTGGACACACTCCTGTGCAGCCTGCTCTGGGTGGACCTGGTTTGGCAGGGGGGTTGGACTAGATGATCTCCAGAGGTCCCCTCCAACCCCATATCATTCTGTGTGATTCTGTGATTCCGTGATTCCGTGAAAAGACACTGCCGTGAAAAGTATGTTTTCTGTGTTATGTATTGTCAATAAACATGTTTCAGCTGTTGAACTTTGATAGGATCATACCAGGGAGAACAGAGCTTTATACTCCAGATTAAACTTCAGATGACAGGGGCCAAGAAAAACACTTTCTAGCGAATGCTTTTAAAAAGACTTCAAGTGAGGATTGAGAGATGAGGAGCAATAAGAACAGAATAATAGTGTCATTTTAAGGGCATTTGAGAACAGGATCACATTTACACCACATCTCTATGAAAAGTGTAAGCCAAGAATAGCAGCCTTGCCCTTCATCTGCCTCTAAATACAAACTGCTGCCCTTCCAATTGCCCTCCTCTTCAGGCTGACGAAGGCATTCTCATCGCTGAGCAGCAAAACAGTTCGAATTAATCATCTGGCTTAAAATTAATCATTACTATCTTTTATTTCAAGTTAACTTTGAAGCGGACCCATTCTCCCACTTAGTTCATTGCTTGGCGGTGCAGATACTTGTACTGGCAGCGGGCAGGGAGCAACGCGGGGACGAGAACATGCGTTTGGGAAGAGGGAAAGGGCAGGGCTGTTCTTTTTGGCAGCAACGCCGTACTCGCTTGCAGAATTGCACTGTTAAAGAGTCCCATCCCCACTGTGTTAGGCTATTTCTGCTTACGCTGGCAGAACCGAAGCAGATGAAGCTACACCGAGGGGGAGGCTTGGACAAGGCAATCCAAAACCTCACTGTTACCCCGGCTGGAGCGTTCACTGGTAATGAGGTCTGGGGCAGTAAATAGAGAGTTTAAAAGCCAGTAGCGGCGGCCATCAGTAGTGCAGGTTCTGTGAAGAGATGTGGACACCGCATCCAGATTTGTGCTGCAGCTGGTTAGCGCTGTGCTGCCGGCACAAAGCAGCTCTACAGCCGGGGTGAGCAATTAATGCGGGCAACTGGCACAGCACACCTTATGCCATTGCTTTCCTGGCAGCTGGTACTTCTCTGCCTGGAAAGGGAGTGTAGTCAGATCATCCCTGAATCTGTGACTCTCTTAAGTGTCCCGGTGGCCCTTATTTGTTGGTACAATCCCGAGTCTGTAGATCTCATTTAAAATCGCTGTAAAGGAGTGAATGCGGACACCTCCAGGCTGCTTCTGCTCTGAGCGAGCTGTGCGCCCTTCGGCTGTGTGACTCCTCTTATTTCACAAATATGCCCACTAACAAAAAAAGCTAAGAAAACAAAACCTTTTCAGTAAAATAAATTGATTCTCTTTATTGTTTACGTATACTGAAACACTTGCTAAGTGATAGCTTAAAACATGTATTTGATGGAAATGAGAAATCGCTTGTGATTTGGAATATACAAAGCCCTTGATGGCTCCCTGGTAATGTTACAGTGCATAGAAAGTTCACTTCCTAGAGCTTTCTGGGCAGGAGAAGCCACGTAACTTGTTACGGAGGCGTTTAAAGCACGTAATTACCCCATCTTTTTCCAGGAACATGAAGTTACTTTCACATGATCAAAAAGTCACCTTATGAGGGAGTGTAGTGATAGGATGAGGGGTAACGGTTTTAAAATGAAAGAGGGGAGATTTAGATTAGCTCTTAGGAAGAAATTCTTTCCTGTGAGGGTGGTGAGACACTGGAACAGGTTGCCCAGGGAAGCCGTGGAAGCCCCATCCCTGGAGGTGTTCAAGGCCAGGCTGGATGGGGCTTTGAGCAACCTGCTCTAGTGGGAGGTGTCCCTGCCCATGGCAGGGGGGTTGGAACTCGATGATCTTTAAGGTCCCTTCCAACTCTAACCATTCTATGATTATACGACAGATGCTTTTTCAGTCAGGAGTCCAGGAATTGCATGACTGACGGTTCCTTGCATGGTCAGTGGTGGGGTGAGATGTGCACTCACCCAAGCCAGTGCCCTGGCAGGAAGCCCACTGCACTGGCGAGAGCAACACCGCTGTGGTGGGATGAGGGAAGGGTCATGGGGCTGGGAGAGGGATCACCAGGGGACTCCCTGGATGGTGCACTGACCTGTAGCCTGCTCACACCACTGTGTTTTCAGGAGAGGGGAAAAGAGGGAGAAGGCCTGGGACTGGTGAACTGTCCTCACAGCTTCTGTGGGTACCAGCCCTAGGAAAAAATGAGAATTCATAACGCAAGATGACCTTATTGTCTAAACTATCATCGCGTGATGTTAAGAGGATATTTCTTGGAGGCAGCTAAACACTGTGACCTGTAGATCATAAAGATGCAGCGTGTTACTGATCCACAGAGCACCCTTTACACTGTAAAATCGTATTATTGAACTGCCACATTTGGCCAAAAGAATTTCCTGAGAAGAACTAATGAAGAGATGTGTTCCGTATGTGTTTGCTCATACCTATGGTGATTCTGGGTTCATGAAAGACGTAGAAAGTTCAAAGTGTTCTTGCTGTAATCAACAAGCTGCAGGGAACAATGAAATTAAAAAAAAAATGTGCTCATCCCCTGTTCCAGCCTTAGAACCAAATTCTGCACTCAAAAAGAAAAACGTGCAGTTTCCTTTGTTTGTACAACTTTTAATCATATCTGTGCACTTAAGAAGTGTTTGAAATTATTCCAAACTTTTACCTCTTGATTACTTCAAATATGTATTTGCAGGAAAGGCTTTTTTTAAGGCTACAGACCCATATTTCTACCAAAATTCTTTATATTTAAAACTTACCAATGGCTGTATACCAATGGCATTATTTGTACATGTTTCTAGTCCTTCAGCTTTCGTACTCATCTGTCACAAACAATTAAATCACTGGATTTTTCATTGTTTGAAATAACTGGTTGCATTACCATCTGGAAACAATACATTTTAAGTGCATAATTACGGGTGTTTGAAAATCCCTAGAACCCAACTTTATATGCAGAGGACTGGGAGGCAGCAGGCTCGGAAATGTATTGTCAGCAGCATGATGAACAGTTAAGAGGAAAGGAGGAGCCATTCTCAGCGCTTCTCTGCTGCCTTCCCACCACCAGCCTGAGACAGCCGAAGTCAGATTCGACTGCAGAGCAAATGAGAACATCTGAGACCGCTCTCACTCGCACGGAATTTTAACGATTGCAGTGGCACAAGGGGGCCCTAGTTGAGCTGTGGCCTCTAAGTCCTCATCCTTCTCAGAGCTCGCTTCTCATATAAGGCTGGAAAATCAACTTTGTGTAAGTTTTCAGGAAGTGCAAAGGCACGAAGCACGCTACATGACAGGACTATTGAGGGTAACTGTGCACATAACTTCACAGTGGAAAATGTTTCAAGATTTTGAGACAGAAGCTGCCATATAGGGTATTGAATTTCCATAAGAAATTCATATAGGAATTGCCATACAGGATATTGAAAACCAGCACATCTCAAAGATATGACTGTTAGTCAAAACCTCACTAAAACTCTATTAGCTAAACTTCAACTAGTCCATACGGCTGCCTCCATCCCATTTTCTACCCTTCCTTTCCTTACATATGACCTATTTCACAATATATTCTTTTACCACAATACATTCCAACTGAAAAGAATCAGATGGGCCCTCCAGCTTCACTGATGACAGCTGCAGGTCCATATCAGCCTTGGAAATTGTACCAGAGCATGTCCTTTATACTGCCAAAAATGGTATCAAGCAACTAAAAAAACGTAAAAATAGTTCACTACCTTCAGGCCCAAACACACCATCAAATGTAAACTCTATTTAGGTCTGTTTTCATAGTGTCTGTATTTCCTTCTCCCCATTATCTTCCCGATTTTTTTTTTTCCTAGCATCACTTTGTACTGAAAGACATTTATTTGCTAGTTCTTTCAAGTCAGTTTGTGCCAGAACACCCATCAGTCGGTTCCTCTTCCTCTTCTTCTTGACAAACTCCATATTTATACAAGGCGGGAGAGGGGAAATTCTCAGCTGTACGCACTTCAGGAGATGTCAGGAGTTTAGTCTCCAGAGCTTCCAGCTGTCAAAGCTTTTCACCTTACTGATCTGGTTGCATGATGGATGACTATTCAGACTAATAGCTAACTCTTAGAGACCTCTTTAGTAACAGACAACGTGCTGGAGTTGTGGTCTCTGTAGAAGATTATAGTCAGCGAAGAAGCATGGGGAGAAAAGAACAACGAGAAGTAAACTGGATACCACATAAAGTGGTTGATGGTAAAACTTGGGGGGTGGGTGGGGAAGGTTCTTTCTGGGACCTAGACTTGCTGTAGCTGCAGCTGCAGTGGAGCAAACCCTCACCTGGCTGGACCATACAGTCTGTTTCCCAGTTAAGAGATGTTGAGGGAAAACAAGTTATTTTTTGTTTGCATTACAGTCGTGTATTATAAAGCTCCCAGACAGTTCCAAGACCTGGTGTGCTAAGTAGTGATCACACATACGTCTCAAAAAGTTTCTTGCCTCTAATGTTTTTCTATTTTGTAAACACGCTAATGTCCATAAACTTAGCCAGCTTACCTGTTACTGGGTGGCAGGTTTCTGGAGGCATCATAAAAGAAATGACTCTTAAGGTGTCTCAAACAGAGAATATCAAAATGGCCTAATGGGTTTTAACCAGAGAAGACTCCCACCACCTCCTCACACAGAGAAGAGGTGATGTGATTAAAGGGAAAAAGAGGCATTTGGTCAATTAATAACCACTGACATTCCAAAAGCACAAAAGGCAACAAATAATACAAATTTCAGAGATTTCACATCCTCTTTGTTTATATCGGGAGGGACACTAAAGATGAACAACCAGATATTACCAGCTTTGCAAACCCCATTTAAGCTCTTGGAGTCTCTTTCCCATGCTATTCAGGGTTGACACACGATTACCTTTTTATTCCTAGAAAAGAAAAAAAAATAAATCAAACCTTGATGGATGCATCCTACTATCAAACCTTGTAACAGATTCAGTACTAGTTGGCTGAGGAGAAAAGCTCAAACCTCTGACCTGCATACCAGTAAAAGCCTGCTTGATTTAAAGTGCTTTTCCTAAATCAACAAGTTAAAATCCACACAAACATGTTTACCTTTGTGAAATTTATTTCTCCATTTCCAAATCAGTATATTTCAGGATGATAAATCATGTCGCTTCTGTGCATTTTTACCATACAGATATCATTTTTACTTGAATTACTGTACAAAATGCACATGCAAAAATCAATGTATCAAATTTCCTAAAAAGCACCCATGGAATAGCATTTTGCACCAATAATTCCGCTCCCCTTTCCCCCCCCCCTCCTCCACCCCCCCGCCATCTCGGTTCTGCATTACAGAATCACAGAATGATATGGGATTGGAAAGGACCTCTGGAGATCATCTAGTCCAACCCCCCTGCAAGAGCAGGGCCACCCAGAGCAGGTTGCACAGGAACATGTCCAGGCAGGTTTTGAATGTCTCCAGAGAAGGAGACTCCACCACCTCTTTGGGCAGCCTCTTCCAGGGCTCTGCCACCCTCACAGGAAAGAAGTTCCTTCTCATGTTCAGATGGAACTTCTTATGTTCAAGTTTGTGCCCATTTCCTCTTGTCCTGCCACTGGGCACCACTGAAAAAAGACTGACCCCATCCTCCTGACACCCACCCTTTAAGTATTTATAAGCATTGATCAGATCCCCCCTCAGTCTTCTCCAGACTAAAAAGACCCAAGTCCCTCAGCCTTTCCTCATAAGAGAGATGCTCCAGGCCCCTCATCATCTTTGTAGCCCTTTGCTGTACCCTCTCCAGCAGTTCCCTGTCCTTCTTGAACTGGGGAGCCCAGAACTGGACACAGTGCTCCAGACGGGGCCTCACCAGGGCAGAGTAGAGGGGCATGATAACTTCCCTCGACCTGCTGGTCACACCCTTCCTGACGCACCCCGTTCTTGGCCACAAGGGCACATTGTTGGCTCATGGTCATCCTGTTGTTCACCAGGACTCCCAGGTCTTTTTTCCTCATTACCAGCAGCCTTGTACAGGCCTGTGAAACTATGCAAGCTGAGGACAGTTTAATAAGAATAGCATAAGACACAAGACCAGGGGCCTTGACATAGCTAACATATAGCATTAAAAAAAAGGCAAAGGCCATTTTAAAAACACCAGTCAAAAGAAATTCCTATTCCAACTGAAAAGATCCCAAAAGATGCCCAAGCACCTGGTGGAAGGACTAACTAATTGCACGCTCTTCGGCGTTAAGGAAGAGCATTTCAAATTCCGTGGGACTCTGTACGTTTCATTGTATGAAGACAGATGCCCTGCCCTGCACTAAGCCTAGGTAAGATACTGCTAAAAGTTGTATAAAATGCCAGATGTTTTTCAACGTTTTAAAATATTTTTATACATTTTCTTAAATAAAGAAACTTCAAAGAAAATCAAGCGTTCCTGAAGTGGGAGAAAGAGCCAAACTGAATAAATGCATTTCTTTTCCTCTTTTGAATAAAATTAATAGCATTTATTGGCTCATGATATACTGACTGAGACACACACAGGAAAGGATGTGATTAAATAGCTTTTCATTTGGTGCATTGTTTATGTATTCAGCCCTGATGATAATGTTCCCAAAGACAATCAATCATTGATTTTAATTTACTTTATTGTATTAAAGAAAAGAGTGAATTAAATGTAGAATTTGTTTAGCCTTTCCCTTGCATTCTGTAATAATCCAGATGGACCATATACATTTTCTATTTAGTGACACCAGCGTGATTAAGCACTAAGACTTAATGAGCAGTGCATTTTTTTAGACCTCATTAATAAAAGTTAGAGATAGAAAAGATCTATTGGTCATCAAGTTTATCTCTTTACTCTGTTTGTGGGTTTATTATAAGGTCAATAATGATGTATTATCGCTAGGTTATATACAATTGCTTATGTGAGAGGGACCTTAACTGAGGAAGCTTAACTAACTTTAAACTGAGATCTTTCTATCCCTAAATGGCTCCAAATCTAAGATGCGTAAGTCCCTGCACAAGACACAGACTGAATCCGGTGCAGATGTATGAAGAAAGATGAGAGTAGAGAAGAGCAAGGCAGGAATAATTCACAGAAGAAATAGGTTTGACAGAAGGAAGAAGTATATGCGAAAGAGGCGAAAGATAATGCTGCAACAAGAAATAGGAGACTGATTTTAAAACAAAGCAATATACAACAGAAGGCACACAGAGTAGAGTGAAGGGTCTGGGCAAGGAATTGTAGTAACTCAACCGGGTTATTAATTTGTTTCAATGCGAGGATGATAAATTACATCAAGCTTTAGACCTGAACATTGTCTTGCTAAAACCAGACAACAGCTTTGTCGCTGTTGTAACACAGGTAGAAGCATTTTAGAATTAAAAAAAAAAACAACCAAACCTAACAGGTGGTTTATGTCTCTTAAAACTCCTCCTAAATGCAGTAGAGCATCATGTGAGAAAGGGGAATATTCCGGAAAACTTCACATACATAATCTGATTTCAAAGGGCAATACATTGGGCGGAGAATGGCTAGCGAGCAGCCCTGAGGAGAAGGACTTGGGGGTGTTGGTGGATGAGAAGCTCAACATGAGCCAGCAGTGTGCACTGGCAGCCCAGAAAGCCAACCGCATCCTGGGCTGCATCAAGAGAAGTGTGGCCAGCAGGTCACGGGAGGTGATTCTACCCCTCTCCTCTGCGCTCATGAGACCCCACCTGGAATACTGTGTCCAGCTTTGGAGTCCTCAACACAGGAAGGACATGGACGTGTTGGAACGGGTCCAGTGGAGGGCCACAAAGATGATCAGAGGGATGGAGCACCTCCCCTATGAAGACAGGCTGAGAGAGCTGGGGTTGTTCAGCCTGGAGAAGAGAAGGGTCCGGGGAGACCTTATAGCAGCCTTCCAATATCTGAAGGGAGCCTACAGGAGAGCCGGAGAGGGACTCTTTGTCAGGAGATGTAGTGACAGGACAAGGGGTAATGGTTTTAAATTGGAAGAGGGGAGATTTAGATTAGATATTAGGAAGAAATTCTTTCCTGTGAGGGTGGTGAAGCACTGGCACAGGTTGCCCAGGGAAGCTGTGGATGCCCCATCCCTGGAGGGGTTCAAGGCCAGGCTGGATGGGGCTTTGAGCAACCTGCTCTAATGGAGGTGTCCCTGCCCATGGCAGGGGGGTTGGAACTCGATGATCTTTAAGGTCCCTTCCAACTCTAACCATTCTATGATTCTATGATTCTATTATTACCTCTATAGCTACTCCATCTCTCTGCTTCTCTCCTTAAGACAAAAAAAAAAGTCATAACCAGAACCATTATACAGTAGCATAATAATATAGTGAATGGTAACACAGAACAGACAAGCAGCAGCAAGGTGCAGTAAATTGCACCTGGACTTAATAATATGCTTCTGGGTTTAATGATGAAATGAATTCACATTGTCTGTTTTTATGTATCTCCATCATTACCTCCTAACATACACACTCTCAAGCTTCTAAAGCGTCCATCATCTTGGTCACTTATAACTTAGCCTGATTCTTGCCCTGTTTTAAAGACAGTCTTGAATAATGATGAATAACAACAGTAGTATCAGATTTTATAGCCATGAAAATGGAGAATTTAAATTAGAAAGGGATTTTTTATATCTCATATAGCTTTGTATTTACCTGCCAGTAGTCTCTGCTTAACGTATTTCAACAAGCTTGGTCCTATTGCCTCCTCTTAAATATAAATTAGTAAGTTTAGGTCTACAGTCCCAATTCTTTATAGTGCTTCCCTTGGTGCAGTCACCAGGGGTATCTGTGTTCATAATGGTTTGCCTCTGGTCACCACACCTGGAACCAAAGCTGTCTGCAAGCCTAGAGCCACAGGACTGCAACACTGAGGAGGTGTGTCAGTGACAGAACTATTCTGAGTTTCATTTTTAACAAAAAACCCACAGAACGTACACCACACTACTATGCCTGCAGTCAGTACTAACAGGCACATCAGCAGAAGATGGTAAATTGGCTGTTTTGAATTTATAACAATAGAATAACTACAGTAAGTCACAGTCCTCTCCTGCAGAGCCATGGGCACCATGGGAGTGCCCCAAAGTGATCACAGAATCACAGAATGATATGGGATCGGAAAGGACCTCTGGAGACCATCTAGTCCAACCCCCCTGCCAAAGCAGGTCCACCTAGAGCAGGTTGCACAGGAACGTGTCCAGGTGGGGTTTGAATGTCTCCAGAGAAGGAGACTCCACCACCTCTTTGGGCAGCCTCTTCCAGGGCTCTGCTACCCTCAAAGTAAAGAAGTTCCTCCTCATGTTTAGGTGGAACTTCTTATGTTCAAGCTTGTGCCCATTTCCTCTTGTCCTGTCACTGGGCACCACTGAAAAAAGACTGGTCCCATCCTCTTGACACCCACCTTTTAAGTATTTATAGGTATTGATCAGTCCCCCCTCAGTCTTCTCCAGACTAAAAAGACCCAAGTCCCTCAGCCTTTCCTCATAAGAGAGATGCTCCAGGCCCCTCATCATCTTTTTAGCCTGTTGCTGTACCCTCTCCAGCAGTTCCCTGTCCTTCTTGAACTGGGGAGCCCAGAACTGGACACAGTACTTCAGATGGGGCCTCACTAAGGCAGGGCATCAGTGTACAAGGACACCTGAGGGATGCTTTCTGTGAAACGGGCTCTGGAGCTCCCCACTCGCCCAATTCTGCCAGAAAAGGGCACACACACCTTCTGTGCATCATTTCCTAAAGGGTTGTCTTAACTGGTCCACATTGCAGCATCCTAATCTTTTGCAGATCACGCTGGGAGCCAGTAAAAAAACCCCACTGCTGTGCCCCAAAATTGTAAGGAGACAGAAAATCAACCCAGATTTTCAAGCCGAGAACAGTGAGCACGAACATGGCAGAGGACAGGCCCTGGTGTGCTCTGGCAATTGTGATATTGTATCTCCTGGAATCATTAAACCCTGTCAAATATTCCTGAGTTTATTATGGTAGCACCAAGGGGCCCCGATCACGTATCAGAGGTCCATTATGAGAGCTGATACACAAACACATTTAATTAAAAGTTGTCAAGGCTCGTATGGACAAACAAGGGGGAATTCTTACTCGCAGCTGTTCAAATTTTCCAAGTCACATTCCAATGGAAACTGAGTCAGTATGAGGGAGCAACTGAGAACTAAAAAATATTTCTTGATAAAAAACCCTGGTTCTTCAACATGAAATAGGAAAACAAGCCTATATTTATTAAGTTAATGCAGTGGTCTGTCACATGAATTTAAAAATTCAAAAAACTTTTGTATGATCCCTGGAAAATCATATTTATATCATTTATTAGCAGATTAACAAATTTACTCTTTGCATAATTAGTTTCTTATTTTCTCCCCACTACAAACTATTTTTACTTTCAGAAAAATGGGTCTCCATACAACACTTTCAATTCTTTATTTTCCTGTTTTCAACAGCTTCCTTAGAAGTCAGTTATTTACTTATTCAATTTCCTTTCCCTTTTGCACACGCAGCATCTTGAGTAATGACTCACCGTTTTCTCTTGGGCAGGTAACAAAATCCCTCTATAGATTACGGGAGCAATGAAAATCACGACAAGCTGCAGTAACTGCATGATAGTTATTGTTCCACATTTGATGGTAGAATTTCAGTATGTACGGGCTCCAAAACTGGCAACTGATGGAAAAATTCTTCCCATTTAGGTAAATGTACCAGCATTTAACTAGCAAAAAATCCTGTTGATGGGGGACTCTGTTCTCAAATAGTAAAAAGGATCATTTCTCACTCCTCCCCCCTGCTGCCTATCAGGAAAATAAGCAGGTGCAGAGAAGAAAAATCGAATCAGGCTATACTTTGGGGTGCAGTAGTGCGTGTTGCGGGAATGTAGAAGACTTCAGGAGACCAGAACATGGATTTTTGCTGCTGGTAGCAGCACTGATCTGTAACAGTGCTAGTTTATTAGTATCACCCCTGCCAATTTAGAGAGCTGGGAGAATTTGCCATACATAATCCTTGGTGCCTTTCAAGGTGAACTGAAACATGAGTGACGAGAAACAGGAGAGTGAGAGGAAGAGAAATGTTACAGCCAGTGGCAAAACAGCTGTGATGGCAGCGTATAGAGTACTCTCACTTATTATCCTTAACTTGTAAACGAGCCTTCAATCTTACTGTTCTTTGTACTTATATGTTGTTACAAGTGGGGGAAATTATACAAGCAGTTGTGAATACCCCCCGCCATAGCTCTTGCTACAATAAATTATTTATATCATTATGTAGCCTACAACAGTCCCTATCAATATCAGCCATAAATCAGGACCCTACTGTGCCAGCTGCTGTACACACACACAGTAAAAGTAAATCCCTCTCCCGGTGTGTTTGCACCTGAGGTGAAATAGCAAACGCTTGTTGCCAAGTTGCTTCCTGCAAACCAGATATACATTTTGAGCAGCGTCTAGAAAGACGAATTGGCTTTCATCTCATTTGGCCAGCTCTCAGGTGTGAAGTAGGCATGTAAATAACTGTACATTTGCATCATGGATTCTATCCTCACTGGGAAACTGAAGATGCAGCTTGGACATCTGGTACTGCTTGGCAGATCGTCACAACACTACGGGACGGACCTATTATAGTGAAAACAAGATATTGCACTGGCTGTCGGAAAGGGTCTGTTTGTCTTTTCCTTTCACATCCAGAAGTCGTCCTGGGAATTTTCTAGGCTGCTGTCTTCTGGTCCATTGGATCCTAAACTGAAAACTTTAGATGGCACTATCTACATAATATTCACTCATAGGGATGAGGGCTAAAACCATAATACATGCTCAGAAAGTCCAGTATTGTTTTTATCCTCTTTGATAAGAACTTGTATTCAAAATGTTGCTTCTGCATTCTTAAAGCAGTAGGTATGAAGAGGTACCATAAAGCCCCTTTAGCACCTACTAAAACCTTCCCTCCTCCTCTTCTGACCCCTCAAATACGCAGGAAAGACTAGTAGGATTAAACATTTCACCAAGGAAGCTCACTAGATTAAGATGGCTTTCTTTAAAAGAGTTGACATTATTTCCAAACAAGGAAAACAGAAAATAACAAACTCTGACAGGTTAAATGTAAGAATCCTATAAGGCAGGCCAATCAAAGTCTCAGGAACAATTCTCAAAAAGCTTTTAAAACTAATAATAAATCTTGTTCAAATACACAAGGAAGAGGAAGCTGAGCAGATAGTCTGTAAAGCTAACAGGTGATGAAGGCATAACGGAGCACAGGAGATAAGGCCACAGCAGAAAAGTTAGATGAAGATTTCGCATCCATCTCTGGCACGCAGGACTCTTCAATGTGCAGGAGCTCAGGCAGAGTCCCACACTGAAGCTCGATAGCAGATGCACCACAGTATTGTCTCAAATTGAAGTGTGAGTAGGAAACGTTTTTGGTCAGAGTGACATAATGGATAGTAAGAAAAGTCCAGAAGCAGCGCTAAAGGAAGTCAATCATGAAACAGCTGAAATAAGCATTGCAGGGTGTAACCTCTCTCACTTAAAATTGCCTCAGTGTCAGCAAACATGATGTGCTTCCAGGAGGTATCCAGGGAACATCAGAGGAATAATACTCCACTGCGCAAAATGCTGTAACAGTGAATAGAATCAGTGGGTATCTGGATAAACCCTGAAAAACTTCCAGTAGTACCTAGGAACTCTGCTCAAAGTCCGCGACCCCATTATGCCAAGTACTGCAAAAGCACCGAGCAGATTGCTTCTAGCCCAAACAACAAGCAGGAAAAGTACAGAAAAACTGCTACAGGAGATGCAGGAACACGGATAGACTACTGTAGACCTTTCAGTTGCATCTCTGAATGCTTGTATGATGGCTTATAAGTTAAGTGTTTAACATACACAGGCAAAAATTGAAATTCCAGGGAAAGCAGAATCAAAGAAGACAAGATTGGCAAGAAAAGGAGCTGACTGCAGAGATTGCATCTGCTTGCCTTATTTGTATTAAAGTAGTCTTACACTGGTGATGAGATGCCCCAGCAGCATTCCTCTGGCCCTGACTAATACTGAGGTCCCTTTCTGTAGATGTGACAGTCTAATTTCTTTGCAATTTACCTCTGATTCTTGAATACTATTTATCTCTCACCACATGCTAGGGTTTCTTAAAATTTTAAAATCTATTAAAAAATTAATATTATGATTTCTTCTCTTCTGTTAAGTTTAAAAACATTACATTATTTATATAGTACCATGATATTATAGTTACATTATTTTCAGCACATTTTCTTTGGAGTGCTTCGGTACTCAGGATCTGGTTCCATGCATATGGTTGGGAGTCAATAGTTTGACATATTTGAGAAGAGCTGACATGACTTTCATGAAGGGAAGTAACGTTTCGCATATCTCTGCCAGTTCTGTGAAGGACTCAGGAGAAGTATGTGAATCTTGTGGATATAACCACTTAGATCTCCTGAAGACATTCACAAAGACCCCTTTGAAGAGCTCCTAGAGAAAAAAGCTGCCTTGGGATAAGAGGAAAACTCTTTATATAGCTGACTGACTACAGGGTCAAATGGCAAATGGTTAATTTTCACAAAAGAAAGAAGTCACCAATGGAGTCCCCATAGGAGACATATACACAAGCCTATATGTTTTGGCATATTCATAAATTATCATGAATATCAAAGTGACAAAGCTTAAATCATTCATAGAAGTAAAAAGGCTGACTAAGAGGAGTTGCAGAAGGACTTCACAATACTGTGCAATAAAACGTCAAATTAAATTCAATAAAGACAAATGTGAAGTAATGCCAGGAAAAAACCAAACAATTCTAACTTTATAAAGCGAATGAGAAGCTCTCACCCAGCTATTACTACTCAGGAACAAAGTCTCAGAGTTATACTACATAGTTTTACAAAAATGTCAACTCAGTGCCTCACAGTGGTGAAAACAAAAGCAAGCAAAAATGACCAACAGTTTGGAAAGAAATAGGAAAGAAAACAAAAGATGTAGCAATGCTCTAATATGGTAGACGGCAATCCCAGTCCCAAAGAGAGCATAATGGAACTGGAAAAGTGGCATCATTGGCAACAGTGATGATGAAATTTAGGCAACGACTGTTAGGCAAGGAACAATTAAGTCAACCTGGATTCCTCAAACTGGAAAGAAGATAATCGAGGGGACTATGACAGGGATCTATAAAATCATAAGAGGTATAGACAAGGTGCAAACCCACCACCCCACCAAGGGGAGAGACTTTTGGACATCATGTGTAGTTGAAATTCTTGTTGTAGGGCGTCATGGATACCAAAAGTTTCCATGGTCTCAAAAAGATTAGACTAGTTTGTGGAAGACTAATACATGAAAGACAAAGACACACCTCTGAGTGAGAAAATACAAAGTTCATTTACCATTAGCTCAAGCCATATATAAATCTCCTGTATTCACCTGGGCATATAAACTGATAGATAGGAATCTACTTGTTGAAATCCACCTTGAAACTAATGTTATTTCAATAAGGCAATCTTAGTTTTGAAGCTGCTTGTAACACAGCTCTGTGTTAGTGCAAAATTATAAACTTGAATCAATACAACTAATTGAAGCCAAAATCACTGAAGAATACGTAGGTATTCAAAGGTATGAAAACTGGAATTAGAGTCACAGTCATTGCACTAGAAAAAACAGCTCTACAATTTCAATGTAAGTGCGAAGAACTGCTTTCATTAGAAACTTAAGCATCCAGGATCATTCAAAGTAAAAACAAATAAGGCTGACATTGGTGTATTGTATGTAAACACACATACGCTGACAATGGCCTAAGAGCTAGATGTGCATTCAGCTTTGCTTCACCTGTGACAATATCCATTGTCACAGTCATTGACAATATCCTATCCTAGACACAGAACGATACCTAATTAAGCAGCTGAAAAAAGAAAACTGCATTGTGCCAATCTGTTAGCAGGCAATTGCAAAGACACTGGGAGTAAACTACCCTATCAAGTCTAGAGATGGTCCCTCCAGCTGTAGAACATTTCAGCCACTATAAGAGTATATGTTTATGTTCCACCCATTAGCTGGATAAACACAGAATTTCAATCTTCATGTCTGCCAATAACTGAACTCATACACGTGTATGCTCCAGCTCAAAAGTGGAATGTCTCTGAATGGCTTTTAAAGTGTAGACGAGAACAAAGATGTAGACAGAGGAACGGGTAGAGAAAGGGGCTTATGCTACTTTAGAAAGTCAAGGGTCTAGAGAAGCACCAGTGCTGGCCTGTGAAGGAGATGAAACAGGATCTTCAACAAGAGTTTCAGGTCAGACTGTTCTGTGGGACAGAGGAAAATTCTCCTGCCTGGCATACTGTTTCTGTGTGGCTGTGCAGTCAACCGAGCACTGCTAGAAGCCTTGCACTCTTTAGCTCCTATCACAGGAGAAGAGGTTCACTGGTGCTGGCTTTGCCAGGCTTCCTTCCAGGGAGGTCCTGGGTACTCCCAAAGGACAGTCATCCAGAGGGCCTGAAAGGGCACAGCAGAGAGTTCTGCTAAGACCAGGTTGTCCTCTGTTTCTCTTCTGGCATTCCACATAAATCAATACGTAGAAAAAAGGTGGCCTCAAGACAGCAAAGTAGATGTGCTTACAGGGCAGTGCAGGTGCAGTTATTCATCATTTTATATTTGAAAGAAATATTCTAAAGTGCTGCCACCTTCAAAACTTTTCTCTTCTTTTCTTTCTGAAATAGCATTAGTGTAAGATTACAACAACACATAATGCCAAGTCGTGTCTGTCTTTCAAATCCTTGTGTTCTGTTACCTATGCAATAGCATCAGTTTGCGTAAGTCTTGCCACAGCAGGACTGGACACAAAAACGTTGGGAGGCATCCACAGATTCCTACTGAGTATGTGGAGAAGTGGCATCTGGAAGCCTCTGAAATGCCAGACTTCAAGGTCAAAGCAACAGAACAACTACACACAACATACAGCGCCGGCAGAGAAACAACATTATGCCAACCAGGATGTCACAGGTACAGACATGACCAGCATGCATCCTAAGCATCCAAAGCAAAGTCAACGGAAGCATCTGTGGAAAAATTATAATCAGAGAAAATTTTAACTCCAAAAAAGCAAAGTGTTGTCCTTTAAGTAAATAAGTCTCATGTCAAAGTAAGAGAGTGCCAAAATGATCAGTCAGAGGAGATGAGTGGGGGCAGGAGGTGGCAGTTTGCCATCCGGCAGTAGGGCTACAGAAAAGTGCTGCTTTGTGCTTTGGGTTTTCTACAAGGTTTTTATGGGCACTTATGTGCCTAATTAAAAAAGATTGTGAAAGACACCAAAATGGGAACACTCTTCTAGGCACACTTAAGTAAGGGAGGAGAAACAGTAAAAAGAAAAGAAAAGGAGATTGCAGTTGATGTCTTCTTAAGCCACAATCCTGGGACTCTAAAAAGGATGCAATCTGTCCTCCTGTTTCTACACTTCCTTTTCATTGACGGCAACTCTGCCAAATCACAGGAGAAAGTTAATGGCAAAAAAGATCATCTGTTTCTTCCAACTGGTTTGTTGAGTACTTTAAAAATTGGCAGCCTGGAAACGTTTCAAGCCAGAAGGGAAAATATTCATGTACCCACACATCAAAGTGTTTCTGAAGACTGAGCGTACGTAGTTCTGAACATTTCTCAGGTGATCAAAACAGAAGCGCATTTCTGAGATGCTGCTTACTATATAACAGGCAGTAGGTCAGGGACCACAAAACTGGTTGATCAAACTGAAGCACTGACTTTACAGCTAAATGAGAAGCAAAAAGGGTTCTCGAGAGGGTAGAGAGCAGAAGGAAATATTAGGTGGGGAAATTACCGGTACTATAAACAGCAGAAAGGGAATCCCGCTGAAAGAGAAGAGTTTCAGTAAGAGACAGATCTATACAGCTAAAAAAGAAAAAAGGAGTTAGGGAGGATTAAATAGCAATCTGCAAGAGATAATTTTTGTTGTTTTTTTAAACTCAAGGCATTGGCAAGGTATCTATCCGCAGATGGAATGAAGTGATCTTTGGGAAAATATATTTATGTAAGGACGATTTGCCCTGCTTTTTGCCCTTGCATTCTAGTTAGAAAATGTAGCTCCAAATTAATTTGAATGTTTAATTTTAATACGGGGTTACAAACCTGCTAACTATCAAATTGTCATGTATTTGGAATACTCTGCCTGGTCTGTCTTTCACATACTGTTTGCTATGCTCTGCACTGAGGGGAATCTCACCCAAATGTCTTCTTAGGGAGACAACAGTCGGTTTCATAGTTAGCAGTCAATTAAAATTTAGTATGTTCTGCCAAGGGTCCCTTACCTCTCCTTTCTCTAGCTTTGATTTCCATTATAAAGCTGTAAGTTATGGTGCTACAGCAGTATTCAGTATCCTGTACATACAGATGTCATAGAATCATAGAATTGCCTGGATTGGAAGGGACCTTTCAGATCATTGAGTCCAACCATCAACCTAACACTGACAAAAACCATCACTAAACCATATCTCCAAGCACTATGTCTACCCATCTTTTAAATACCTCCAGGGACGGTGCCTCAACCACTTCCCTGGGCAGCCTGTTCCAATGCTTAATAACCCTTTCAGTGTAAAAATTTTTCCTAATATCCAATCTAAACCTCTTCTGGTGTCCTTTTAGAGTCTTCCCCTCCCTGGAGTCTGGGTGTCAGCCTGTAAAGCCACCACACACTCTTCAGGATCTTACAGATGTGTTAGAGAATATGAAACAGGTGATATAATGCAGATGTGCTAACTTTGCCTAACAGCCCTGCACTCAGCAGCGCACATCAGCCTGTAGTGAAATAATACAGCATTATGTGAGGTAACATTTATAGGTCTGTCCTGTGCAGCCACCCAAGGAAACAGACTTTATAGAATTGTATTTATTATCAGATTACTCTCTTTTCTTCATATAATGGAAATAGCCTGGAAGTGTGATAGAAGACAGAAGCCTGATTGACTCAGTTTCCTATATGACTTGCATTGCTCCTGAGCATTCTGCAGAGACACTTTAATTCATGAGCTTGAATGGTTTCATAATGCAGATGTTGAGTTCCAAAATGAGCAAAGCGAAACAAGTAGAAAGGAACTGCAGCGTCAGCCACCAAAACCACAACTGACACTGGAACTGTGCTGGTAGATTAAGAAACACACAGAGAAAGCAAGTTGAGAGTCAGCTCTGCTGAGAGCCACATGAGAGCACGCCATGTTTAGCTTTCGTTAAACTGCTCATTTAAATTGTTAGTAAACATTGATTTAAGAACTCAGAGCTGATCCCAGGAACTGCGCCTTAGGTAACATTTTTAAAAAAAAAGGAGAATTTAACACCTCAGAAAACAGCCTAAAAGTGGTCAGAATGGATCAGCAGAAGCAGCTGACCAGCTCAGCTTGGGTTTCCCCTCTGCACTGCTTGGGGTAATGATGCTCAGGGCATCACACAATTTCTTAGAGCTTTTTTACAGGTAAGAGTAGGTACCAGAAGAGGCACAAAGACAATATTACAGCTAATGTACTATTAACGAAGAAGGGCTCTAGAGTGAAATACAGAAACGGATCCAAGCCAAACATTTTGAATCCAAATTGCTCCAAATATTGTAGGGGTTTTGTTCAGACTCAGTGGTTTGAAAATCATTTGCCCCTAGATGGCTACTAGAAGGAAACCAAATCAAGAAGAAACTGGTCTGTGATTAATTTTCTGGAGCTGGCTGGGGGGCAGACAGAGCTCATACCTGTGAAAGAAACAGACTGAACAAGGACATACACAAAACATTGTTTCCTTTAATGAGGCTTTTCTTTTCCCAAAGGCATATGAGCAGGTGTATAATAAGGATCCTCCACTCACAGTAGGGCTCCAGTGGATTTGAGAGGATTCAAAATTTGGGGTGGTATGAATAATTCCAATGATCAGCAAAGTCCCAGTAGGGCACAACAGGCATAGTAGAGATGAGAACATATCTGACATATCCTAAAGCACATTATGGTCTGTATGGTTATTGAAACTCCAGAGCTAAAACTGAAGCACGCTATTGTGTGCATTTATTTTTTTGTTCTTCAGTCACACTAGAAAATAGTTTAAGGCACGAGAACTAAGAGGCATCAGATATCCCACCTCATATCCTGCCCTGGCTATTCTGTCAGTTTCATCCAGTTGAACCCTGGTCTCAAAGTTATAGATGGGCTGCAGAATTGCTGTCCTCACCTACCAAGGGTAGTGTGATCTGCTAAGGAGAAATAAACACATGATTTTTCCTGTTTCTTATCTCATGGCTGATGGGTCTGCACTGGGGAAGAAAAAAAAAACCGTCATCTCCAACACAAAGGCACTGAGAAGCCTATGTGGTGATATCAACAGTCAGTAAAAGCAGCAGTGTCAGTACTAATGCTGCCCTCAGACTCTCCTAGGACCATCTTCTCCTTCCTCACTTCAGGCTGCAGTTACATTTTATGCAGCTTTCTGCATTTCTCCTACATGATCTGAAGCAGAATTTCTTGACCTGTTGTATACACTCATTATGTGTCTTGCACAGAGGACAAAACTGGACGGTGAAAGTATTCTTTTTCCTTTAACATTTGTGAGACACTGACTCTCACTCCAAAGCCTTATCTTTCAATATTTGGGATGCAGAGCACTGCAAACCAATGTTCTGTCTAGGTCTGATTGGGTGTAAGCAAGTGGCAGAATAATTAATACAAGTGGGCAGAGCCAGCGTCCAGAACACTAGCCTGACCATTTCTGCATAACATTATCTTTTTATTATACATCCAAACAAAGTTTGGTCTAATGGGCATAACAGTGAGCCTTGATCCCAGAACACAAGACCTGCCACCATGTTGTACCAGTTTTTCCATCCATCAGAGTGGTATAAGACAAAGCAAACAGGTATCAGAGCCCCACAATATTAATAGACCTATAAGATCCACCTTCCTCTCTTTGCTACCTGTCTTACCTTAGGAGGAGGAATATGGGATACAGCTCTGTCTGTCCCATCATTGTTCTCACCATCGAGATAGACGGTGATGCGATAAAACTAGAACAGACCTTCCTTTGTGATGTTTAAAACCACAAAACTCAGGAAGAAGCAGGTGAATGGAATGGAAGTAGTATCGTCCATTGCCTTGTAACCTTCTTGTGTTATCTGGCCCACACATGCACAGCTGGTATAAGGGCTTTCTGAGGTGACAGGAACGTCCATGCTGGTGCATTATCCCTGCTGTGAGACAGGAAAAAATGAGGCTCTGGAACTGTCAGATCCTACTTCCTCTGCAGCATTTTAAATGAAACAATTTTTCACTCTCTGAGTCCTTGGAAACAAGTTTTATAGTGCTTTCAACTTGAGTCTATCGCATGTTGCCGGAGAATTGTAAGTGTTTAGGATTTAAACCCTTTTCTCAGAACATCAGGCTGGAAGAACAAATAAAGGCTTTATCTCTAAAAGCTTTCAGAACCTTCCAAAACAAAGTTCTTGCATTTATTAGTATGAGGTGGCATAAGACACTTAGTGAACAAATTGCTCACTCAAATGAGAAAAGCTCAAATGAAAAATAAATAGAGAGTTTTAAAGTTCTCTGTTGCATCCATCTTGCCACCTACGTCCTCTGTTCATAATCGCAAATACTTCAGGCATGGACCTGTCTTTTCACATCTGCATCAAATGCCTAATCCAAAGTACACCACCACAAGCTTCTGTACTTAAGTTTTGGATTAAAGCTTGGATAAATAGCTAGATGCAGAGAAGCTCCCAGCAAAATATCTGGAAGCTTTGAGTCTGAACTTTGCACAACTATTGCACAATATTCATAGAATCATAGTTGGAAGTGACCTTAAAGATCATCCAGTTCCAACCCCCCTGCCATGGGCAGGGACACCTCCCACCAGACCAGGTTGCTCAAAGCCCCATCCAGCCTGGCCTTGAACCCCTCCAGGGATGGGGCATCCACAGCTTCTCTGGGCAACCTGTTCCAGTGCCTCACCACCCTCACAGGAAATAATTTCTTCCTAAGATCTGATCTAAATCTCCCCTCTTTCAGTTTCAAACCCTTCCCCCTCGTCCTATCTCTCCACTCCCTGATAAAGAGTCCCTCCCCATCTCTCCTGTAGCCCCCTTTAGGTACTGGAAGGGGGGCTGGTACTGGTACCAGTCCAAGGGTACTGGAAGGGGAATAAGGTCTCCCTGGAGCCTTTTCTTCTCCAGGCTATCACTGGAGAATCCATTCTGCTATCACTGGGCTAGTACTTCCACCTCTCTCACTGCCCTCCTATTCATGTATGTGCCACAGAAGTGTCCCCATGAAACTCAATGCAAAGGAAAGAGGCAGTGAGTGTAGGTTCACAGGGGGCGAGGGCTCAGTATGAAGCACGGAATAATACATATTCTCCAGCCGAAGTCCAGGAACCAGCCCATTGACTGCTTGCAAATCTCTAATCTGTCCTGCTGAATGTTGCTTTGAGAACTGCTCATTTGTTCTTTTATTTATGGAGCTAGAATACAGTATTGGAAAACTTAAAAAACTCCGTAACCAAACCTTAGTTAGCTCTTCGGACAGTGAAAGGGGACACTGAATCCAAGCGGCTCCCAAACTGGCAGTTTGCATCTGTGTCTTGCAGTTCTACAGAGTGAATCAAGGTAAGCATCACGGCATCACAGAATCACAGAATTGTTGGAGTTGGAAGGGACCTTCTAGAGATCATCTAGTCCAACTCCCCTGCCAAAGCAGGATTGCCTAGAACACAAACTCAATCACACCAAAATCAATGCAAAAACTCCTACTGACTTCAAGCATTCCGACTGAGAGGAGGACATTCTGGGAAGAGCATATTCTCATTTACTGGCAAAAGTTTTTGTTTCTTTCCAGCAACAGAAACATTCTTAGTGTGACACCTAGTGTCAGCAACAAATACCTTACAGACCCATCACACGCAACAGGCAAAGGAAACAACTAAGTCAACCATACTGAAAACTCAAGTAACAAAAATTACAACAAAACATTTTAAATATGAACTAACATCTAAAATACATAAAATTGGGGGGGGGAGGGGAGTTCGTTTCTGTAAATAAATCCATTAAAACACATACTGGTCATCTTCTCTATTCAAACTCAAATATGATCTTATTTCTCTGGTTACCTCAGTGTATCTAGTCCTCTGGACTCTGCTTATACAGTGCCAACCACAAGACAGTCCAGTTCTGTGGAGTGTTTCAGGTGTTATTCTGGGATGCAAACCCATTCCTGTTGGCTCGAAAGGGCAGAGAAGAAACTGTGGTGAAGCAGACTTTAGAGGTCAACACCCTGACTTGAGCTATTGCTGCATTGGTATGTTTTTAGGTCCTCACGAAACAAATTCAAAAAGGAAGCAAAGATAATACAAGGATTATGAGGTGATGTTCAAAATGTTAAATTCTCTTCAAAACCAAGTTAGTAGCACCTCAAGAAAGGTGCGGGAAAATGCCTCTGGATCTTATTTCAAGTCATCAATTCAGGAAAGCCATGAATTCCAAACAGTACTTACAATTGATTATTAATCAAGGTCTGGCACTTTTAGGCCCAGACATATTATAAATATGATTTGTTACCATAATTATGCTGACAGGTTACATTTTTACCTTATTCTCTCTGCTTTGTCTTGAAGTTCCACAGCTTTACTGATGTTTAAACTCAGAGGATAACACTGTCTGGAAGTGGACTTTCTCACTGCTGGTGTCTCATGACCAATTTTTGGTAAACGCAGGCCAAATACAAAGGGAAGTATAAGTTGCATGCCAAATTTTTGAAAATTGAAGACTAATCTGGAAATCAGGCTTCTGGAAGCTGATTGACAGCTGGATTTTTTGACTTAGCAAACTGCAAACATTTATTTTAAGGAGCAAACTTCGAACTTCTTCCTGCAGAGAGGAATTACATTTTGAGCAGGCACAGTGACATACATTGCCATCTCCTGGAAATGCCTCTGCACTGTTAATGACTTAGCAGTGTTAAAACCACAGGGGAATCACTGATCTGACATCAGTTCTCTTACAGAACCAAAACTTCCTTCCAAAATAGGAATTTTCCCAAAGTTTTCATTTTTAGGGAATAGTTTCCCACAAAAGACAACTGCAATGACGTATCAGCTCAATTGCTCAACAACTGCATAGAAAGCTTTTACATCAGCAAATTAATCCCATTAATAAAAGTTCTATTGATAAAGGTACCTGTACACAAGCTCATTGCTGTGATTATATTGATCTGATCATTTCATTTTATGAACAAAGGTAGTTACAACGCAGCAGCAACCCCCTACAATATTGCTACAAGCGTTATATACAGGCAAAGAAGCAAAACATACTGTCAAATTTGTAATGTACATACATTAAATACACACACTTATATAGATAAATATATATGAAAGTGGATATTTTATTTTTAGCTGCCTCACTGTCAGTCATTATTTCCTGATTAGCTGGCTAAGTTCTTGTAGGGATCATGATTTAAAAAGGCCTGGAGGAATAAGTTCAAGGAAGCTGTCCTAGACATGAAAATTATTAAAATGTCCCAGTGCAAAGGAGCCTGTGGATATAAAATCTCTCTGCCCAATATTTGACAGTGACAATATTAAAAATGATGAGAGCAAAAGAAGATCTCATGTCATGAAATTGCATGGAGCTCATCTATCTTGCACTAAAAGTAAACAGATACCACGTGGTCATGGTGCCCTTCTTGCCAGGGTCCTTTACCACATGACACAGAGATCCTCCTCATGGATCTGGTTTCCTGCAGCTAAAAAGAGCAAACCAAAATCAGGATGAAAAAAGTCCACACCATCTACTGCTGCCAGTCTGTGAGGAGTCCACCAAAATAATAAATCAGTCACAGAATCTATGGCTTCTCAGCGTACCTCAGCATGAAATTATGCTTTCCCTCTGCAGGAACTGCATGGGTTAGGCAAGCAGGGCTGGTAGTGTGTCCCAGGAGTCTTATTTCCAAGGGCTGGAGAGAACACCAAGTGCTGGGAGGGGAGTGCTGGGCATCCTCACAAATCCTTCTGACCCCCCAATACTGACAGAGCTTTCCATGGCTATGTCAAGGTACGGATGTGAGAACTTTTGCCTCCTTCAGTGTCCTTATCACTTCAGTGTTAAACAGGTCAGGAAACCTGTAAAGCATGGGCATAAAGAGATTTATTTTTTACTGGTTACTCCCAATGGGTCTTAGTTCAGAAGGCTGTGATTCCAACCAAAACTTTTTATTTAGCTGTAAGAGAAATACACATATTCAGTTGTGGACATTGATTTCTTTCAAGGCTATTTTAATTGGAAGTGATTTTCAAAAAGACAGAATAAGACCATAGCCAAAAAGTACTTTGAAAATGCTAACAACAGAAGCTAGAAATTTCTGATGAACTCTACAAATACTTTTCCTTGGTTTAAACTTTCATCGGTATGCAAGATGCTCAGCAGAAATTAATTATCTCAATTTATTAGGAAACCGCTGGTAATCAATAAGGTGTCTGCTTCCTCTGTGTAATACATTTAAAGCCCACTGCATGGGCAGCGTGGAACACATTTGCTCTTTAATTATGGTTACAACAGATTTATTCTGCTGCATCATTGAGTAATCAGTCATCTGTTACCTTCATGAATCTGAAAGATTTCTATGGCTAGTAATGAAATCACAGAGCAGAAGAATAAGACTGTAAAAAGGGTTTGTATTTTCTCTATAAGTTTGTTGCGAAGACTGTGAAAGGTAAATGAATCCTGACTTGAAAGCTTTCTCTCTCTTAAGTATTTCCATAGGTGTCTTCTAACAGAAAGTACACCTGATGCAGTTTTTAGGTACTTGGATGCAAACCTAGAGCCCAAACAAAGCAACGGCTCAAATTTCATTTCAAAATCAGAATTAATAGATAATATTTTAACACAGAACATTTCTTTTAAGAGGGCTTCTTCTTGGGGAAAATAAGGGGATTCCCAAAAGAAAGAGTTCAGTCACAGAAATAGCATGTGTCAGCGATGTGGAGGAAGAAGTTATTTAAAAAGCATACATGCACGGGTAGTGAGTAACCACTTATACCACTTAGTACATACAATGACACACATCAAAGCCTTTATTCATGAACTCAGTCTAACACAAGCTGAAATATTTTCTTAATTTTTGAGACTCACTCATTAAAATCAATGTCAAAGCTCTAAGTAAAGTTGCTGCATAAGGTCCCTATAACATATGCTTAGCTTTAAGAGTATGTTTAAACCTCATTAAGTGTTCTTTAGAACCCACAGTGTGGGGTTCAGCTCAGTGACTGAAATATAAATAAATATTCATAGAATCATAGAATCATCTGGGCTGGAAGGGACCTTCAAAGGCCATCTAGTCCGACCCCCCCCCGCAGTCAGCGGGGACACCCCCAACTAGACCAGGTTGCCCAGGGCCTCGTCGAGCCTCACCTTGAATATCTCCAGGGAAGGGGCCTCAACCACCTCCCTTGGCAACCTATTCCAGTGCTCCACCACCCTCATGGTAAAGAACTTATTCCTAATGTCGAATCTAAATCTGCTTTTTTCCAGTTTAAAGCCATTACCCCTTGTTCCTGACATTCTTCCTGACATAAGTACGGTCAGGAAGAATGGAATATATATTTTAATGTTTTAATACAGAATTTAATTTTTCAGTTAATTTAATTTTAAACGAAAACAGTTATCCAGTTCTACTGGTGTTCTAAACTGGCAGCAGTTTGACTTTTCAAAATAGAGAGGTTGCTTTCAAAAAAGTTTAAAGTACAACTGTCAGGAGCATAAACCTGTAAAGCAGAGCTAAAAATTGCAACTTTGTCTGGATCACTGAAGGAAACTTGGCATAAGGGTGCCTGATGTCATGGATATGTTTCTTAATAAAAAGGTTTTGTTGATTTGATAGTATGAAGTTCCTCTAGTACTGCTATGATGTGTTTGTACTTCCTATTTATGATCCTGGGACACTGTCATCATCCACCATCCAACACAGTTTCCCTCTGAAGGGTGGAATTTTGCATTTGTGAAATGTTCCTCTATTAGCCCCACTTCCTTCTTCCTCAATCCCAGAAAAATCCTCTTCCAGAAACTCTGTGAAGACTCAAAACTAGAAAGATCAGCTTAAATGGAAACGGGCAAGAATATTAGCATTCTTTAATTTCTTGCTTTCTCAAACACATGGAGTTATAGTGCCTACCACTATCCCACACATAATTGAGCAATAGTTCAAGAGGAAAATTTCAAAGGACTTCCAACTGTTGCATTTCATATATGGGTCCTTGTTGTTGGATGTTCTAGTACATCTGGGCTGACATCATCATAGTTTGGTAGTAAAATTACTTTAGTCTATCCCTGTTTGATGAGTCAAATGCTGTTTCTTTTTGCACTATTGAAACTATGAAGTCATGCAACAATTATATTCCCCCAGGATGGATCAGAAACTGCCCACCTGGCTTGCTGGTTAACACTTTGGTCATGCATCCTGAAACACGCTACTTTAAAAAATCCACATAGACGCAGATGCCAATTTTTGATCTGGGCAAGGATTCAATCAGAACTGTCCTTCTCCAGTATTAGTCCCAGGAGAGTGTGCTTGATGCACCTGCATTACTCTATAGAACAGCAGTTTTTGCTCTGCTCACCAAAATTTCACTGAATTTCACTGAATTTTTAGAGTTGGAAGGGACCATAGAGATCATCTAGTCCAACTCCCCTGCCGAAGCAGGATTGCCCAGAGCATGTCAGAGCATGTTACTCAGGACTGCATCCAGGTGGGTCTTGAAAATCTCCAGGGAAGGGGACTCCACAACCTCCCTGGGCAGCCTGTTCCAGGGCTCTGTCACCCTCACCCTAAAGAAGTTTCTTCTCATATTTGAGTGGAACCTCCTATGTTCCAGCTTGTGCCCGTTGCCCCTCGTCCTCTCACTGGCAACCACTGAAAAGAGTCTGGCTCCCTCCTTCTTCAACCCACCCTTCAGAGACTTATAAGCATAAAATGCTTTCCAACCATTCCTGCATGGCCCGTCAATGAATGCTTTGCACTCTTTGTCCTTTCCATCTTTTCTACAGCTTCTTTCTTTGAGGCAAGGATGAATAAGTAATTTTTGAGCTTTCAGAGAAGGTCATGCAACCGCCATAGTAGAGAGACTCTCTACACATTATGGATCTGTGAAAGGACTATCCACAGTTTAGCCCACAATAACTTTCTATTGATTACTTGGGATTTTCAAGCTATAGTTACTAATTTTACCCCACTTTTGTACAACTGGTCTCTACCACAGACCAGAGTATGCAAAACGTCTTTAATCCTATACCAGAAGCTGAAATGAGGAAGGAGCATCCCTCTCAGACTTGTGTCAAGGCTAGAGCCAGCCACCTGTCCTTCACAGAAACAATTATTAATCAAAGAAAAATTAAATGGATGTTGATCCAGAGTTCGCTTAAGCTAATGGTGCGATCAGACATTAGTGTGACTAATGGTAATGGGCCCTCTGGATGAGTTATATGGTAATAGCGCTCCAGCTGCTTTGGCTTTGCAGAAACCAGTCAGATGGCTGAGAATCACTTTTCTGGTCTTTCTACAATTAATCTCTGTTGAATGAAATAACAAATGAAAATTGTGAGCAGTTCTACTATGTCTGTATTAGGCACTAGAGCATACTTACAATCACCTTGGCTGTTTAGAATCCATATAATCACGTACCAGCTTCTCAAGACTTAGATTTAACATTGCATTCACTTGAAACAAAGGCCTGATATGGAAATCCTCATCCAGCAAAAAGCACTGTAGCAAGGTGTATCGTGAACATGTCAACTAAAAATAACTATGCCCCAAAGCCCTTTGCAGTCATTAGCAATGTATATGTTACAAATAAAACCTGCAAGGCTATTAAATTACAATGCCTATAATACTATAATATTTATAGTATGCTCTTGATCATTTTCTAACAGAATTTTCAGCCAAAACTGCCTATTATTTTTCACTGCCCCATATTTCTGGCCAGCGTGTGGGTTCTCAACAACCCAAAGTTTCATTTTCAAAAAGCCTCTGTCCCCAGATCACTGAGTAAAGACTCCACGAGTACAACTTCTTTTCAGAGATTTAGGGAACAATGAAATTTGGTCTAAGTCTAAGGTATGATCATTCAGCAATCACTATGCTGCAAGATGCTGATGGTACGGATGAGTAAGATAGAATCACAGAATCATAGAATGATAGAATAATCTAGGTTGGAAGGGACCTTTAAGATCATCTAGTCCAACCATCAACCTAACTGATAAAAAACCACCACTAAACCATGTCCCCCAGCACCACATCAACCCAGCTTTTGAACACCTCCAGGGATGGTGCCTCAACCACTTCCCCGGGGCGGCCCATTCCAATGCTTGATAACCCTTTCAGAGTAAAAATTTTCCCTAATATCCAACCTGAACCTCCCCTGGGGCAACTTGAGGCCGTTTCCTCTTGTCCTGTCGCCTGTGACTTGGGAGAAGAGATTCACCCCCACCTCTCTACACCCTCCTTTCAGGGAGTTGTAGAGAGTGAGGTGGTCTCCCCTCAGCCTCCGTTTCTCCAGGCTGAACACCCCCAGCTCCCTCAGCCTCTCCTCATAAGGCTTATTCTCCAGACCCCTCACCAGCTTCGTTGCCCTTCTCTGGACCCGCTGAAGCACCTCAATGTCTTTTTTGTGGTAGGGGACCCAAAACTGGACACAGTACTCGAGGTGGGGCCTCACCAGGGCCGAGTACAGGGGGACGATCACCTCTCGAGTCCTACTCACCACACTGTTCCTGATACAGGCCAGGATGCTGTTGGCCTTCTTGGCCACCTGGGCACACTGCTGGCTCATGTTCAGCTGACAGTCGACCAACACCCCCAGGTCCTTTTCTGCCAGGCAGCTCCAGCCACTCTGCCCCAGGCCTGTAGCGCTGCCTGGGGTTGTTGTGCCCCAAGTGCAGGACCCGGCCCTCGGCCTTATTGAAACTCATCCGGTTGCTCTCAACCCATGGATCCAGCCTGTCCAGACCCCTCTGCAAAGCCTCTCTACCCTCCAGCAGGTCAACACTCCCACCCAACTAGTGTCGTCTGCAAACTTACTGAGGGTGCACTCAATCCCCCTGTCCAGATCGTTGATAAAGATGTTAAAGAGAACCGGCCCCAGTACCTAGCCCTGTGGGACACCACTCATGACCAGCCGCCAACTGGATTTAGCTCCATTCACCACTACTCTCTGGGCCCAGCCCTCCAGCCAGTTTTTAACCCAGTGGAGAGTACTCCCATCCAAGCCATGGGCAGCCAGTTTCTCCAGGAGGATACTGTGGGAGACTGTATCAAAGGCCTTGCTAAAGTCCAGGTAAATAACATAACATAACATAACATAACATAACATAACATAACATAACATAACATAACATAACATAACGAATGCCTGAACAAAACTTCTCAGGGCTACAGTATAGATGACAGACAATTAATGGTGTGAGGTCTGTTGCTTTTGAAAGAAAAATACTGAATTTTTAAAAAATTACCAAAATTTTAGTGGAAACAATATTTCCACAATAACTCATGGAACAAATTCCACTGTAGTTTGGCAAAAGTATCTTCTTCCCCAATATGCTCTTACTGAGCATAAGCCTGAGTATAGTCTGATTATATATACAAGGGAAAGACTACCTTCATGTTCATCAGAGTGGTTTTGAAAGGAAAGAGTTCATGTAATGACTGTTTTATCATCTTTCCAGAAGTATCCATTTGTTTTATATCCTGATTCCCTTCCTTCCTGAAAACAGATAAAAAAGTGGTAATGGAATTAGGACAGATCTGAACTAGAAATATAGAAATATAACTATAGACAGAAATATATTTTTAGAATATAACATATTCTAGAGACAGAACTAGACATAACATAACTAGAGACAGAAACAGTATTTGATAAACCTGTAGTGTCTTACAAAACATAACGTGTTGAGGTTTCCAGTTTTCCCATGTTAGGCACTGAAAATATAAAAATATTCATGCAAGAATGCAGAATGGAAAAAAATGTTCAATGGTCTTTTCTTCAGACATCTTATCTCACCACAGACAGTTACATGATAATGCAAATAGGAACATACCTAAATAGACTTTCTGGATTCCTTCTGTTACTGTTCAGCATGAGGCTTGTTTTGTGTCTGAGTCGGGTCTCACATTGTGAAATCACTTGGGAAAACTAACCTGTCGTTGGTGCAGAGGGTTTTCAGATCAGGATTTTCAACACATTGGTGCGTTTTACATCATTTTACATAGATAAAAGTGCCAGAAAAATACAAAGCAAGGAAAAGTAAGGTCCGCAACACACTTGCTATGTTAGACCACCGCTCTGGAACATTTCCTGGAGAGAACAGGACAGCAATTGCACTGAGCCAAACACAGACTGCCTGGGAAGCCAGACTGGTTTTTAGTGCAACCTGCAGCAGTACCTGAAAGTTACAATTCTCTGGCAGACCAGCGAGTTTTCCCTGCTGCTTCACTGAAAGAGAAATAAGGATAAAAGATCAAATTATATTGTAATATGCTGAAAGTTGAAATCCAGTGTAGAGAATTTTTTCCCCATGCTTCAAACTAGGAAATAAGGGTAGATACAGAATATATGTCCTCCACAATTTAAATGAATACAGCTCCACGCTGCCACAGCCAAGTGCTTGGACTGCTCTTGTTAGCTAGATTAAAGCCATATTGGAAATCTCTACACTACACTGTAGTCACTTCTCTTGCATGTGCAATACAAGTATGACATGATAAAGATTGGAGAATTATATTAAACTATCTTTGTGCCTTTCTGCTCCTTTTTCTAAGTACTAATGAGAATTAAAAAAAAAAAAAAAAAAAAGAAATGAAAGACTCAATCAAGGAGACTGATGGGCAGAACTGAACACCTCTCCTGCTATACCTGCTGTTCTTCTTTCTCCTCCTCACAGAAGCCCTGGACAAGGGGAACTCAAATAGGAATTCAAAGCAAATTAGGTCTAGCTGGCTATGCAGCTCACCAAACCTAGCCTTGTATTCGCTGAATTAACCTAGAAACAGTCAGACTGCACAGCCAAAGCAGCATGGAATCAGAATATGATGCCTCATCATTCCCCCATGCACTGCATAAAGGTTCCTCCCACAAAACTGGAAACATGCTGGGGACAATCAAGTATTTAGATACCTACACAACATTGGACCCAAAGGTAGTGAGCGGCTGACTAGGAGAGCACAGGTTAAGATCTTTCAGTATCTAAGTTCACTTCATGTATGTCATGCAGTTCAGGTATGACCAGCTAGGCGAAGTCTACCAAACTCTCACATTACCTGAAAGGAAGACAGGAGAGGAGGAAAGATGGAATAGCATGATAACCAAAAGAGTTTCTTTGCTCACTGTCTCAGAATACATTATGATGGCATTACATGCAGTAGAAAATTAAAGAATTTTAATCTAGCTGTTTTTCCTGAGGAAGGGGAAACTTCCCCAGAAACTCTGTTTCCTCAGAAAATTGTACAGTTACTTCCCACCTTTGAGGCCCATCGATTCAGTCAAGTCTCAAACACTTTTCTCTGTTTCACTTAGCTAGCTCCCTGCTAGGTTGCTTCCACAATTAAACCTTCATCTTGAGCTGTCTTCCACTGAACAGGACTAACTCCAGCATCCTAATATACACAGACACTCCCTGAGATTGTGGTGAAAATGCGGTTAATACTGACTTACTCATTGACATTTACCACCTCACTTTACAAATGTTGATGTCCCTGGGACTGGTAAATAAAACTATCTCCTATGAGAATAGTAAACAGAATATGCTAATGGATTTCCTGGTACTTCAATATCAACAGTTAACTCTGTCCTGCCCATCAGAGCAAGGTTCAGTTCCGAGTGCCTGATTTCTTTAGGTATTTTATGTACCATGTTTATCAAACATCCATACTTTTCTCAAAATCAAAAACGACAATAAGGTATTCCATTAATTTTACTCTTGAGATTAATGTGATGGCAGCCAGATAGTTTGCAAAGGTCAGTGAATGGAGCTGCTTATATCCCTGATACTGCCTGAAGGAATATTCCCTTTTTAGAGGTAATTCTAGCTTCCAGGAAAAGCTGTCAAGAAAGATTTGTTTGATTTCAATAGGAAGGAGCCCAGCTCCTTGCCAAGCTGAGAGAACGGAGTGGAGAAGACAGGGGCTGGATTTTTGGATTCTTAAGGGCACCCTTTCTGTCTTTAACTCAAAACTCATAGAAACTTTTCAAAAGATAAAACGAAGCCCTGAACTTTCTCATGAGAGACACATGTTTGTGCTGACTAACTGTGATTTTTATTCTTATATGTAAAGGCTGAAATGTTCAGCCTTTTCAAGTTGAAGCCTTGGGCAAAACCTAAAGTGGTGGGGGTAAAGGAGAATGTGCAACTGCAGAGGCCTCTGAGAGCACTTCATGCTTATGAGGAACCGCCTTGGCAGCAGTTCACAGAGTGCTGAAAAGCTGTTTTTTGAAAAACTGACTCAGACCGTGTTCAGAAAGCACCAGAATGTAGTAAATGCTTCTATTGATTTTGCATTATTAAATCCTGAAAAATAACCCAGCTTTGCATGATATCTAATTTACTTGATTTAGTACGTTAATAATTCTGTCCCTAAGACCGAGATGAAAACTGCAGTGATTCTTCACTCTGGAATTAGATGTCTGCAGAGGAATTCATTTTTTCAGATTATGTAAATTATTCAAGAATGTTAAAAAGCACTGTTTTAAAACTGTTAAACTGCTTCACTATTTGCACTGGTATGAACCGCTAGTCTCTTGAGGACTAATATTTTAGGGTCCTGACAAAAAGTCGGTAGGAGGCAGTGGAGTCTTAATTGATGGTGAGGTTTGGACTGGGGCCATAATGGGCCTTAGAGGAGATGGGTCTTAATGATGCATATTGAAACTGGAGGATCAGATGTACATTTGGGACACTGATGACCAAGCGAGCGTTATTTTGCAATGTTTGGGCATTTGGCATCCATATTAACGTACAATGGAGGTCATAAAATCTAAAACTTTTAGATTGTATTCACCGTACCTCTGTAGCACTGATCTGGCAGAACAGAAGATGCAGGTCACACACCCTGTCCTTAAGGCAGCAATGTGACTTTCTCTCATGTAGTGTATCTCTGTTTGGAGGCATACTGAGACAATTACTACACCTTTAATTTGTCATTTAGATCTGTTGGGTTTGCCTGAAAAATCATCTAGCTTGCATTCAAAGGATAAGTAGTCTACTATACCATAAATTAAATAATACCAAGGAATTAATGACTTGTATGTTGAATCCAGTGTTCAGGAACTCCTCATGCATTTTAACCTGAAATCTCTTTTAAGAGAATATATTTAAATTCCACATCTGGAAACCAGATTTTTTTTCCTGCTCTCTCAAATACAATAAAATAACTTTCGAACAGAAGAAAACCTAGTTCTTTAAAGAACTGCTCAACTCTTCCTTTCCATCGTGCTTCACTACTGACCTCTAATGAGCAGTAAGCATATTGCCTGAATTCCTTACCTCTTTAAGAGAGAATAAATATGATATTAACACAAGTTCTTCCTCATACGAGTTTATCCTTTCAGAGTAAGCAGGAACACTTGTAAGACTTGCTGTGTTAGACTCCTGCATTACTCTTCCAAAGAAGCTGCTTTGGAACTTCCAAAGGAGTCCAGAAGAACATATAATACAACTGGGAGATGGTGTTTTTTAACCACTGTGAACTAGCACAATTTCAAAGATACTAGCAGATTGAAGCCAAATCTGCAAACATAGGACATGACACTCAAGGTCTGGAGTGCTCCTATAATAAAGTTTGCAAACCTCATGTGAATACAATGAAACCTGAGTGTTTGTGAGAAGCAGCTTTGTAGTATATTGCAAAAATAGCACACCGTTGAAATAGTCTCACACATCTCTCCCTTGGTATGTGCTTGACTGGTCAGGAATTTTTCTCCTGAGGAATACTGTGTCTAGCACATGACATTGAAAACCATACTACATTTTCAAAGTATTACACAGACTTCAGATGGTTAACATACTTTCAGTTTTAATATTTGTTTTAAATGCAATTGCATGAATGTTTTAGCTGTTTATCCCTCACCCAAGTTCATAACATAGCTGTTATTGTCAGTCTTGTAAAGATGTCTAGGTTAACAGCTCTTAGAATTACAGTCCTTCCATCTTCAAACAGTCAATTAAGGTTATCGTATTTTTGCACTGTGCAATTATCTTTACATGATATTGAAAGAACCTCCACTCAATGGTAAGAATAAAGCAGAAAAGTTTCCATGTCCCAAACAACTTCAAATACCCAGTGACTGAAAATGTTTAACTGTGGGCATTTCTCCAGGACTCCTGCATCCTTCTCCAGGACTCCCACATCCTTTCATCCAGGGTGCAAGAAGCCAAGAGAATTTCACTAGCTCTAGTCCTTTGTAGTCAGTCTAATACAAAATTTCTGTTTCTAGTGACTGAGCAATTCAATCCTCAGGAAGAACACAGTAAACCTGAAAATTGCTACAAGGTGTTGCCTAAATTGCTGTCTTCATCTGTGACAATAATGACATTCATGGGATTAAAAAAAAAAAATATTAAAAAAATAGAGAAAGATTTAACAGTTTCAAATGCCATCAGATAATCAAAGGAGGACATAATATGTCCCAAAATAGACTGCTAATAATCAGTAGAACAAGAAGCTGTTTTTAAGAAGGGACAGGGGAATACTAGCACCAGTGAATGACAGGGTCAGTTGGGTGCTATGAACTTCCAAAGAAAATATTGTGAAATGAGGATAAAGTTGCGCTCCCTCACAAAGGGCTGCGGCCACAGACCCTTTGGACCAGCAACACACGGCAGCCTCGACCAAAACCAGATGCTGCATTAAAAGCCATTTCACAACAGCCAGCGCAGAACAGCCCTGCATGTCCTTTTCTGAAGTAACCAAACACTGAACCGAAGAAGGTATTTGTATTCTGGAGCAAGCGGTCCTAACAGGGTAGTATTCCAGAAGCACTACTGAGTTTTAATTTCACTATGCATAATAATTTCCCCCTATTGAGGAGGCCGTGGGCAGTTTTAAACTTATGCATAAATTGAGGACTGGTAAAAGTCACGGAAGCAGCAGCAGCATGCCACTTACACCACTGGGAAAAGGACCAAAAAGACTACAAAAAGACACATATTAATGAGCTCTCTGCCTACAGAGCACTGAGGACAGACACTGAGAAAAGCTGAATCACTCTGAAGGAGCCAGGAGCACTCTTCTCCCTTGGTGCTGCCTGTTTAGGAGAGGCAGGAAGACCTGGATGGGGATTTTTGTCAGAACTATCACTGAACTCTTTATCAGGGAGTGGAGCGATAGGATGAGGATGGGGCTTTGAGCAACCTGCTCTAGTGGAAGGTGTCCCTGCCCATGGCAGGGGGGTTAGAACTTGATGATCTTTAAGGTCCCTTCAACCAAACCATTTTATGATTCTATAAAACTAATGCCTTCCAATTAATGCGGTAGTGTTGCACTAGACATCTGCAGCAGTACACTACTAGTATGGTCACGGTGTTATGGTCTCTGTGCTTCAGCAGCAAAGCATCACCAACACTTCACTCTGCGTTTGCTTCCTCCCCAAGCAGGTGGGAGGCTCTTACCCTTCCCACCGAACTTGAGTAGGAACTGAGTCACAGATATGCTTCTGGACTTTGGGAGCCACCAAGTCTGTAACCTCACTGCATGCAGCAGGAGCTTAAACTGGCAAAGAGGGAATCACACCTTTCCTGAACCTCAAATTGAGTATTGCTATTGGGTAGAAATCTCTTCAGAGAAACTTCAGGAAGTTTTCTAACCCCTATTCTGGAATACTTTGGATAGAAAAGAAATGAGTGGATTTATGGAATTATAATTGCAAATGTGCAACTTTTAAAATTTAAATTTTTTGTTTCTCTTCCTTAGAGACAAAAAACCATAGTCACAGCAGAAAACCAGTGTGGTTATAATTAATTTCAAAAACTTTGAAATCAAGTAACTAATATAAACAGAAAAATTAGTACAAAAGAAGTGTTGGATACGTGCAACATATCTAATAATTGGGATACAAAGAGGATAATAACTTCTAACATTTTTTGTAAACAAAAAACAATTCTGCCCTTACTACAAATAACATTTCTGTATGGAGAAAGACATAACATGCATTTTAGTGTTTTGACAATTTTCTAAACAGACTGTGAAAAACAAAATAGTTAACTCTCTTTTTGTTTTTAGAGACTGTTTAATTGCCATATAATGTTTTTATGTATTTCTCCAAAGGTCCACATTTTGTCAGCAGTAAAGGTGAATATTTATGTTATCCAATCCTAAAGGCGTTCATATTAGTATATCAAAAAAGCTCGTGATCAGTAGTCTTGAGCAACATACTTTTCTTTTTCCAAAAAAAATTTCAACTCTACTCTTATTATAAAAGTAAGTGGTGCTATGTAGGTGTCCTAAAGTGTAAACGCATGCTCAGCTGGAATACATAGGACTTATCTGCTGCCATAGAGTTAAAAGATAGACTAATTCCCTGGGTAGTGACTCAGATCTTAGTGAGATGCTTGAGAGTACATGAGATGTTAGAATTCTTTGGAGGGAAAAGAAAAAGTGATAGATTAAACACTGTTTTATATTACAAATAGATTTTTACTGCAGAATGATAGAGAATGTGGCTGTGAATCCAAACAGAACTCAGGGATTTCTGTGTTTGCCCCATGAAGAATACATATGGTCTGCTACAGCTCTTAGTTACATACATCAGATCTAAGCTCAAACTAACTCATGTTATTAGTTTTGGTAACTGCAACCACATAAAGGAGAGTTTCACCCCAGGACAGAGTTATAGGGTGCAACCTGGGCACTGTCAACAGCCTCCTACATAGTGGGGTAGGATACCAGTCCGTGGAGAGGTTGTTGCAAAATTCGCTCTGCTCTCCGCCTGTAATAGATAGGAGTCTGTTTCCATTTCTAAGGTACGAAAGCTGGTTTTTTGGTTCACACTTTTCCATTTAGTTGTCCCTAGCACAAATCCCAAAATACTGGCCAAAAGGACTGCCATTATACAAAACAAAAATAAATTCAGAAACTGCTTCAATTAACAGCAGTGACAGGACATTCTTAGGATCAAACAGAACTGTAAGACATCCTCTAACTTTGACAGCCAAAAGTAATCACGCAGACTGACAAATACCTTCCTCCACCAGAGCCTCCCCATTGCCAATCCATGGAAGCAGGCAGCTCCTCTCGTCATCCTCTCAGATAAAACCTTCTGCCTTATGACAAGAGTCTTTTTCTGGTCTTTTAATGTAAGCAGCCCAGATCACCAAAGTCAGGCAAAATGAATCCAAACCTCCTCCTTTTCCTAATCCCTAGGAAGTCCAAGAATATTTTCCATGTTTCTTAAGAGAACCATAGAGATCATTCTCTAAGCAGAAACCTGAACATATCAGCATAACATCTTTGGCAACAAGAGAAGTCCTCAGGACTCTCTGCTGTGGGTCAAGTTGTGTAGACCAGGACTCAGGCACCTGAGCACTGGGGTTCTGAGACCCAGACAGGAGACAACTTGTCCACTCCTAAGAAAGAAGCCATTGTCAAAATCTGGACTGAAGCAAAATGGAAGTTTCTATTAAACCCATTAAGTCCCATTATGACTAACTTTTTTTTTTTTTTTTTTTTCAAAAGCATTACTAACAGCCACAACTGGAAAGAAGAAAGAGCTTATCTAACACAAATGTTCAGTACATGATAATCTATTCATCTCACTGTTTTATTTTGTCTCCCTTAATGTTATGCTATAGCATAAGGGCAATTTCTTGACAGATGAATTACATAAACATTGATTTTAAAAATTTCATTTCTCTCATTAAATTGCACTTATCCAATTACCCACTAAAGCGGTTTGTAATGCGAATGCACATTTCTCACATGGCATTCCAAAGCAATGAACTGGAAAATGACACCTTGCCAAACTGGCACATGCACACATCTGATAATAGAATTGAAAGACCCAAAAAACCCACACAAAATCAAAACCCAAACCAACCCCCAGACTAACACCAGTGATTTAAACTAGCTTTTGTCGCTGTTTCAGAATTCATTATGGTATCTTCAACTGAACTTCCTCTAGAACAAAGCAATTTTATCTGTTACAAAATACTGGTAAATCATAAGCCTGAAGAACACCCCACTTATTGTCCAAAAAGTTACTAGAGGAGCTCTAAAGAGCAGAACAACCAGACTCATCTGGGACTCATTCAAAGGACGCTGAAAACAACTTCCCAACTCACTCTGCGTTGATAGAATTGCCTAGGTTGGAAGGCACCTTTACATCTGGTCCAACCATCAACCTAACTGATAAAAAAACACCACTAAACCATGTCCCCCAGCACCACATCAACCCAGCTTTTGAACACCTCCAGGGATGGTGCCTCAACCACTTCCCTGGGCAGCTTGTTCCAATGCTCAATAGCCCTTTCCGTGTAAAAATTTTTCCTAATATCCAACCTGAACCTCCCCTGGCGCAACTTGAGGCCGTTTCCTCTTGTCCTATCGCCTGTGACTTGGGAGAAGAGATTCACCCCCACCTCTCTACACCCTCCTTTCAGGGAGTTGTAGAGAGCAAGAAGGTCTCCCCTCAGCCTCCTTTTCTCCAGGCTGAACAACCCCAGCTCCCTCAGCCTCTCCTCATAAGGCTTATTCTCCAGACCCCTCACCAGCTTTGTTGCCCTTCTCTGGACATGCTCCAGCACCTCAATGTCTTTTTTGTGGTAAGGGGCCCAAAAGTGGACACAGCACTCAAGGCGGGGCCTCACCAGTGCCGAGTACAGGGGGAATGGGTGCAGACAGACCTCAGTGGGCTCTGACTGTGCTGAACATGGTGTAGGGCCAGCACACCGCACAGAAACCCAGAAATGATGAACCAGCTCCAAGCCACAGAGCAACAAAGCTGCATTAGTGCAGCTCTGTGCCCCCGTTATTGTGCAGCAGCAAGAGTCAGAGCTCATTAGCGTAGGAACTCTGCTAAGCTCATTTACACACACGCTGCCTTCAGAACTGAGCTGCTAAGTCTGTGAAATGCTGACCTGTATTTGTGAAGCGGCTAGGTCAGGCTGTATCTCTGCACGTCCTTCCACTTCTCAGTAAGCAGATGTCCCCTCTGATCTCAGCCAAGGTCTGAGGAAGTGCAAAATGACTCTCCAACCTAAACATCACATAGACAGTTACACCTCAGAAAAGAAACTGATCTTTTATCCCTTTAACAACCCATTTAAAACCTTTCTACTAATACAAAACATGTGACTACAATAGTAGTTGGGAGGTTTTTTGGTCTTTTTTTTGGACAGTATACGTACTTGAAATAGTCTCTGAAAAAAGACTATGAGACTAAAGTATAGTCTCTCCAGGAAGATGAGACATTTGAAACACAATGGCTGAGTGTGCAGGGATATGTGCAGGTATTACTGTGCAGACTTCTGTGATGAGTGTCTTTTATAGATTTTTCACATTCCCTTGTGTGATCTGAATCCGTGTCTGCTTTATTTTGGCACAAAACCAGAGGTCACTCTTTGGTGCTTAGTTACCCTGACAGTCAGCTAGGAACTGTTCTCACTCATGACAGCTTTCTGACTGTTGCCTACAGGCCTCTTTTGCAGGCCTGAGAGGCCCCGAATCTCCACGTTCCTGCGATAACTGTCTTCCTGGAGCTACTCTTTGGTCACAGAACACTTAAGAAAGTCTATCCTATCCCAATCCTATTGGGATTGATGTTCTCTATAACACTACTGTGGCGCATCTTACACAACGATCTGCTTTGTACCTTGAAGGGGAAGAAACACAAGATACACCAGAAACTCAGTGAAAGTCTTGTGCCCATCACGATCACAGCTGTGATCATGATGGTATTCTAATCCCTACGCAGGACAGATTATAAAACTTTTTTTCCAGAAATTCCTTCATCTATCCCAGTCACACAATAGCAATTAAAACCACAAGCAAGATACTTGGGTGAACAAACAATACAGCATATAAATATCGTTCCCACAAGTGCTAGAACAATAAAGATGAGATGCAGTCTGTTAGAGGTTCTCTTCAAAAAGAAAAAAAAAAATTGTGCTTCTGGATTTGAGAAGGTACACCATCTCCTTTTTCACCTTTTCTTTACTCACACATCTTGAGAATCTTTATGAGCATGGACCCATGTGTTTGCTTGACAGCCAGCTGTTCAGAATTTCTGTGGTGACTTTATCTGGGTTGTGGGGTGACCTCGTTGTTGGAGGCAGAGTCATCTGAAGTGTGTTGAGCAGCACAGCTTTAGTCTAAAAGCAGTACAGCCACACCTTCACCATCCACACCTGCCGGTTTGGCTCAGCTAGAGGATCTCTGTATTCCACAGCCAATGAAGATTTCTCCTCTTCCCAATCATATTTTGCATTACAGTTTGCTTGGTTAGCTTGTCTGTTAATCACATTTAGCACATTTCTGCCTTATCCAGCCCCTGGAAAATTGAGAGGTGGTTGTACTTATGGAGGAGTAAGGAAAGAAGGCACACAATCATATTTATATTAAATGTTCACATTTACGAGCCATACACTCAATAAAGAAGTAAAATCTACTGTGTAACAGAAGTATGGTCATTACAGCATTCCCAATGCTATCTGGTTTGCTGAGCTACAATTTAGTCACAAAAGAGTTGTGCCGATGGGTCCACTGAGTCATTATCTCAAGTTGGCTCACATCTGTTTTGTTCCAGCAACACGTGTATCACACAGTTCTGCTCCAGTGCGTTCTGACATGATTAATTTCTCTGACGTGAACTCTGCCACCGCTGCCTGGTTTGTGGTGTTCAGGTTGGTACTGCCTGTTCGGGTAAGAGAAAACACTAACTCTCTGCACTGCAGCAGAACTACCCTTCAGATCACCCTTCCCGCAAATCAGCTCAGGGTTACCATCGGGCAACTAAAACTCATCTTCCTGAGCCTGACAATAAGAGTCCCTTTTGTGCCGCAGTAACTGCCACTAGTTCACCCTGGCCCCACACCAGTCCAAGCCCACAGGATCCCACGGACCAGCAAAGATCCTCCAGACCCACGGACCACAACTTCTGTCCTCCAGATGAAGGATTCGGAACAAGAATGCTAGACTAGACTGCTACCATTGGGTTGCTCTTGTTTATTCAGAGAGGCTTCCTGGTTTCTTGGACAGAACTCCATACCCTTCCCTCAAAATGACAGAAAAATTTTGGCTGGAAGGGAAATCTGGAGGTCATCTGTCAAACTTAAATACCATTCGCAATTCACACTTCCCTGCCTGTTAAGTCAGGATGACTCTCTAACCCTGAAACAAAGCACAACACTTGTATTTGTCCTGTCATTTGTACAAAATGTTAACCTAGCCAGAACATCTAAAGAAGCGAGAAAACAGTACTGTGTGGAACCGGGAATAAATAACACAATAATTTATGTAAATTATGTTAGACACAGTAGGTTGTTCCCTTTGGTGGCCTTTGGTGCAAAACAGCTAGTCTTCTCTCCCAGCTCTGATGTTTCTGTCCAGAAGGATTAAACCTATTAATATGCAAGCCTATTGAAAACATGTAGAGTTCTTTCGGTTATTTCAGTTTCAGAAGTAAATACTCGCAGGAGCAAAGACCAAAAATAAAGCTTGTGGAATACCAAGATTTTCCTACAGTAAAAAATAGTGAACAGTTGAATCTGTCTGGGGAGAAAAAAAAAGTTACATTTCCAGAAAATTATGAAGTTCCTAATGAAAACAGGCTTCTGTTTTGTGGAATTATAAGTAATGAGTCATCTTTCAAACTAAAGGACATCCAATTTAACATAAGAGGGATTTATATTAGTAACATTACATTACCCTACAACATGAATATACCACATAGTGATTGCAAGATTTTTTAAGGGGCTGGATGGCTAGTCGGCAACTCAAGAACAGTCACTTGCTGAGCCAGCTTAAGGTAATATGAGCACTCCAGTGTCCCACGTCAGGGCATAACCCGATCACCTACAAAGATTAGAAAGGAATGTTCCTCACATGCATAGTCCTGAGCAGCTGGCTCTGTGTATCACAGATCTTGACGCCTGTTTTTTAACCTTTTTCTTGAGTAGAAGTTTATGAGCATTTCTAGATCAGGTACACAATGGAACTGATTCTTGATAACAAACCCTATTCTCTTATCTTTTTACTATTATGTGCTTCTTCGGTGGAAAAGAAAACAGTCCTGTTATATACTTCAATATGCAAATGCATTCCAAGATCATTTCATTTACATTAAATGTTTTGCTTCCAATTTATTTTCATGGTCCACCATACACTGTAAATGAGCATGTTATACAAAATAAAAATGCATAGCTTTTCACTCGGGCAAATAAGCTTATCTTCATAAAGTTATTCAAATATATAAAAAATATGTAAGACTTTCTTGACTGTAACTTGTGTGTATATATTTCTTATATAATTTAATTGAATTTTACTTACTAGATAACATGATTTAAAAGCCACCTTTCAATGCTGTAGGCATCATTGACAATCTTTTAAAAGCTACCCACAATACATAAACAAGACACTAAAGGCTCCTCAGACCAACTCAGGTAATTCAGTAACAACATGAAGTAAACAGAACCTCCTACTCCCCATAGCTTCCATTTTGCCATTGGCAACCCCCACTAAAAATATAGCTTCTCAGAGCCGTGGGGCTGAGCAGAAGGGACAGCTTTGCAATCAGTTCAGGATACTCAGATATTTTACAGGTCTTCATAGGGAAAAAAACCAAACCTTCACCTGCAACTTTCTCTTCTTAAGTCAAGTTCTGCCTTTGGCACTATATGGTAGCATGAGATGGGAAATGTTCCCAGACACACCTTAGGATATGTATTTATCTGTAGGTCAAAATGAATACCATCAGTTTAAAAACTTGTGAAGATCTGTGAGAAAATGTTTCTCAATATATTTCTCTTTATAGAAGGACTTTAATATACAAATATATGTATGCTCACATAAATACTCACACAAAAAACCATCGCATACAAACTCATGCATCAGGATTACATACAAGCTATGTTTGAGCCTGAGCTATTATATACTGTACAAACTCAAAGATGGTATTTACTCTGTCTTTTGAATGATGTGAACAAAATAGCTATGGATAGTTAGACAAAGGAAGGAGAACAATTTTTAAGACTATACTCTGAACAATGCTGTGCTCTACTGAAACAAAGTGGATGTATCACTGACAAGTTTTCCCTTCTTTTCCTTTTTCCTCAACAGGGCACTTAATCAAATTACAAAGAGGACCTGAAATAAAGAAACACAAGCCCTGTTTTGGAAAAAGAAAGTGACCACAACTATAGATGAATCTATTTTGGTAGTGAAAGAAAATTATTCTTACAACCAAGAAAACGAAATAGGAAGGAACAGAATCAAAGAGGAACACTCCCAGATTCCTCCCAACAGGTATAGTGCTACTTATATAACAGGACTAAAAATTACTGGAAATATAGCGTTCCTTATGAGTAACAATAGTTCTACAAAGGCCTACAAAGTTCTACAATAGTTCTACAAAAGTTCACATCCACTGAACAGGTAAATAAAAGGCGATTAAAACAGTTCAAGTGCATCAGCTTTTTTGACAACTAACTTATGTCAGCTCAGTGTCAGCCAGGGAAGTTGGCTATCAAATAGGCTGATTCATTTCAACGGTATCAGCCAGCTTTTGTCTGCTTACTTAGCAGAACAGTAACTGCATTCTGTAATAACAGAAAATATTGACAAATCTCAGGCAAGAGGGCATAGGAGAACTAAAGTGAGAGCCTGGATTGGGCTGCATTGAAAGAATATGTGAAGGTGGCAGCAGAGAGACCCACTTTCAAAATGTCGGGAATTATTAAAGGATCACTGAAGGCAAAGTTTGCTAGGTCTTAAGATACCCATCACTCACCACAGGATCCTGGGATGAAGCAAAGTTAAAAGTGGGCAGACACATCTGAAGAAAAATACTCCAAGCATGCAAAGGAGTTTTTTGGTTTGACTTGACCTCTGAGCATTTTTTCCCCATGGGGCAAGAATGGAATGGTCTTCTAGGTGGAGATGCAAACATCATTTCCCCTCGCACAGAAATAAAACCTCAGAGCCTTACCTGCTTTCATAGGGATTGAGATCCTACACCTTCCCTTGACGAGATCCCTCAGCCCATTTCTGTCACTGCATTACAGTCATGCTGCTCATCATCTTCTTCTGTTCTTCATTAATCCAAGTGGAAATGGCAGCCTACTATGAAGAAGAGAAAAAGCCTTAGCTGATCTATACCGGGATACTACAAGTGACAGACCTACATAAATAGGGATTCAAAACATGGACTCACCTCTGCTTGTGGGGCTAACCCACCACCACTAGGCTGCTCTAATTTGTGACATGAAATTATGATGAGAAACACCATGAACTTCTGGAGTAGGCAGACAAATACCTGTCTTACTTTTTTGTCATAGCAATATCCTCCAGTCAGGTCATTGATGGGTCTATACATTGATTAGTCTATTTGTCTAATGAAACATTAAGTGCTCATTAACACTTTTGTTTCAATCAACTAAGCACAGCGCCATCTATCTGAGTTTCTCCTCAACTTCACTGCATGTGAACTTGTCAGACGCTACTTCTTTGGCTCCCACACTCCCTTCAATGTCTCAGTATTTTCCCCTTTCAAACAACAACCGACTCTCCCCCAAGATCCTGTCGGACACACCATGTTTGCTGGCATCACGTTAATCTCAGGCGTGGGTATGATCTGTTCTTAGTTCTTACCCCCTGTCCTCCCCACACAGAGAAAGCTCTTGGAGTTGGGAACTCTCTGCTCTTTTGGTAACTTCCATGATACCCACAATCCAACTCACCCTTAGGTTTTGTAACAAGGTAATTGGGAATAATTAAATACATTTAGTAATGTATGTTTGGGTTTGAGTAAATAAAATTTTGTTCGGATCATGTTCACCCACCTAAGCACATAAAATTCCCTAACTCTGCCCTTATTGCCTTTCCTTGACCATTCATTCCCTGCATCGCCGTCCTTCTCCGCTCCATCCCAAAGTCCAAATACCTTTCCATTAATAAAATATTGTTCCAAATGTACCAGCATGCAATAGGTTCCCAGGCTGTATTTCTAAATTAACATTCATGCCATTTTAGTACCCAGTCATGAGTAAAGCAAACAGGTTCTTGAAATAAGATCTTCTTTTCAACATTAGGCTTAACACTTGACTGGTTCAGTTAATGTGTTGTGATAGGTGTTGTAGGTTCATATTACCATCGTCCTGTACATCTGCATTTAAGTCTCACAGTGCAGTGTAATTGGACCTTCACAACATCACCTTCCACCTATTGGCAACAGATAACGGCACAATTTGTAAAACAGCTTATTACAAAGAAAGTAGTGGCCTGATAACATCAGAAATACAAAGAATGACTTTGCAAATGGAAGCCAGTGGAAATTTTACCGCTAACAAATGAGTTTGTTTGTGTGAGTTTGCAATAGAGAAACACATAGTAAGAACTTTGAGGAAAAAGCATCAGAATTCTAAGTCAAGAGTACATTCCGAAACAGCTAACATAATTCGAAGGCTACAAACCTATGGTCAGAGACTTTACAGAGGTAAATCAGTAAGGTTTTACTGAAACCGAGGAAGTTACAGTTGGTACAATCCAGCTCTATGTGCCACTTGATACTATCTTGGAGCCATTACAGGAACAATGCTTATGAATTCCATGTAGGAAACAGAGAAGCAAAACAGGCCAGATTCTGTTATTTCTCACCCATATTGCTGTAGCAGCTAAGAACAACGGGAACCATATAATCATATTAAAAGATAGACTCACCCCCCAAAGGAACTCGCAGTGTAAGGCAGCAGGAGGACCACATACAGGTGGAAACAGTACCATCCTATTAATTACGGTGCACCACTCCTACCACAGGCTAATTATTCTTTTGTGGGCAAAAAAGTTTTACAGCGGAATGTGAAGAAGAAAGGAGAGCACGGAAGAAAGTACACCAGGGCTTATTATAAAATTTAACATATGGGCAAATGAAGTCAGCATCTTAACTGATGAGAAACATTAACTTGAATCCTGATATGGAAAGTCAGATGTCAGACAAATGACAGTCATCTGTCAGCTTGTGGAGCTGGGACCTACTCACGCCCTGAATGCCAGTCTATTCTTGACTGTATAATATACAGAACTTGGCGTCTTGCCTCCATTACACAGAAAGCGAGGGAAGGGAAGCTGAAGGCCCTCAAAAATGAAGTAACTTTAGCATGTGTAATGTTGGTATATTCTGCTTGAAGTTCTTTTCAATTTTTTTCTTTAACTTGCTATTTTAAATGTCATTCTTCCCGGGCTTAGTCCTAAACTTGACCAGGTTGACTAATTGGATGAAAAAAGGAGCAGTCTTGAAGTTCACAGTCATATGAACTATTAAGAATGAAGGGCAACCCCTTAATACAACCGATTTTCTACCTCCACAAAACAGAAAACTTTTCATCAGGATGATGGCGCACTTCCACTGCAAAGCGAAGTTCCCCCTCACAATCTACAGGATACACTGTCATGACCACCACACCCACAGGCTACTCCAGTTGTAAGGTGAATTATTACTACCTGCTCCCCAGAGGAATGCACTTGCTTATACCTGCCAGATGGAACTGACAGCTGGCAATGCAACGCCCCACAAAGACCTTCTGCAAATAAGCTCTTCGCAAACACCCATATTCTGGCTTCCTGCTCCCATTCCATCCAAATCAAACACCTCTTGGCTCCCTCTCCTCGGCTGGCTTTTGGAGTTAGCATTTGTTCCTGCCCCGTTCAGACTCCTTAATACACACACCCATAATATTTTTAATATTTACATATGTCATCACAGCAAATATTAATTACATGCATTTAGTCAAAGACATTGCTTCCAGCTTCTTTGCAAATTTCAACAGGAGCAATAAATGTCCTCTCTGGAAATACTATTACAGAGAATAACAGATAAAGCACTTTTTTTTTCTGGGAAAAAGATACCTGCTCCGCAGGTACCACACATTTCTATGTCACAGACTTTATTCTTTTGCTTGCCAAATATGTATCCCCATCCCCTCACTAAGGGGGGGACAAGATTAATACTACAGTAAGTGTATGTATTGCTGCACTGAATGTTCAGCTCAGCCAAGTGTTTTCTTAAGTTAGGCTACACCTAAACAAGAGGTAGCATGCCTACCTACTTCAAATAAATGAAGCAATTGCTCTTTCGATTGGAAGTTTGGCCAGAAATTGGGGTTTACTTGTCAGTAAGTGCAACCAGATATAAGTATTATCAGTCCAGCATTATTTTTTAAATAGAAATTTCTGAACCTATTACAGTGAAATACATAGACTAATTTAAAAACAAACAAACAACAAACCAAAACAAAACAAACCCCTAAGGGTTATTTAAACAAATGGTAAAGCGAAGCACTCTTGAAAGTGTGCTGCTCCAGTAGGAGGGAAAGACATAGCTGTGAGAAATCAAAGCAGAGCTAATGAAAGCATTCAGCTGGCAGAAAATGCTTACTGCACAACACTTTAAAAATCCACAACTTAAAAAAGAAGTATTCAAATACACTATTTACAGTCATGCACAAAAAGTTAACCAGGCAGAAAACACACGGGAGAAGATTCGTCATCTATCTCAAAGGTGTCATGAAGTACAGTGAGTTTTAGGCCAACTCCACTCACATCTGTCCGCGTCCTACTCACAGCTCCAAATAAAACACAGAACATTTTAACTCTGAAATTCACTCACCTAATGAATAGAGGGTAGTGAGTGTGCTGAGATAGTATGATTATAGCAGCCTTCCAGTACCTAAAAGGGGCTACAGGAAAGCTGGAAGGGGACTTACAAGGGCATGTAGTGATAGGATGAGGGGTGACGGTTTTAAACTGAAAGAGGGGAGATATAGATTAGATATTCAGAGGAAATTCTTTCCTGCGAGGGTGGTGAGACACTGGAACAGGTTGCCCAGAGAAGCTGTGGATGCCCCATCCCTGGAATTGTTCAAGGCCAGGCTGGATGGGGCTTTGGTCTAGTGGAAGGTCTTCCTGTCCATGGCAGGGGAACTGGAACTCGATGATCTTCAAGATCCCTTCCAGTCCGAACCATTCTATGATTAAGTTACATTTCTTCAGCTGCTACATGTTTCACTGAGAAGTCAAATAAGCTTAGAGAGAAATAGAAATAAAGTTTACTTCATGAAAACAGCAACCTTAAGTTACATACCTTCACCTTGTGAAATGAAGGAGCAGGTGAGGGTCCTGGAAATGCGAGCACTAGCTGATATATTTAAGAATTTGTCTCTGTACTAAGAAGTCACAACTCTCTCCTTTTTTTGTGTGTGTTTACCCTTGGCAGAAGCAGTCTCCAGAGGCTGGGAAAAAGTCTCAGGAGGTGCGCGAGCTCATGTTGCAAGGTATGTCATGTCCCCAGAATGACTTGCAAAGACATGAGCACAAGTGAGCTCTGGAATCTGATCAGTTATGGTTTACCAAAATTTGTAATTTTGAAGAGAATGCTACTCATCTGATTTGCTACCTTGCCCCTATGCTACAGCCAGACTGAAACTAGGATCCTTGCAAGGGATCCCTAAGCAAGTCCTCTGCACTGAAAAGGCCTCCTATAGGGAAAGAAAGCTCTAGCACTTACAGGTTTTTGTTCTGTTGTTTTTTTTTTTTTTTTTTTTTTAAACAATACTAGCTATTGTTTACCTAGTTCCTGAAGGCGCTTTCAGTTTTCAAGTTTATTTTAGTTTTATTTTAAATACAGCTAAGTGAAGTTTCTCCACTTTATTTCTGGAATGACTGAATATGTAAAAGCCTCTGAAGGCTGCAGTACATTTTATATGTTAAATAAACTAGAGTGGTATTTATTTATAACTGAAGATACAAAGTTCATTAGAGTGGACTCAGTTCCTTAATTTGCCAATAGGATGACTAATCAGCAAGTATGTGCCGGCCAGCCAGGCCAGAACATGCCAGCCTGACAGCCCTGCACTAACCAGACATCCCAATCATCATTGGGATGATCACAACACTCAGTGGGAGACAGGAGGCTTTTGAAGCAGAGGTGGGAGACAGTCTGGGGAGACAAAGGAAACGAATCTCCAGGAACTTGGCATCATGTATTCTGCTGCTCCTTGGGTAAATTGCTTTCTTTCCTAACGTTGAAAATTCACAAAATTATTATATCAGAAAGTGTGAAGGTGAAGCAAGGCTAGTTCAGACATGGCATTTGGGGCAAGCAGCTATAGGTGGTGGCTGACTTCATGAGAATATTCCCGGTTGATCCTGGAAAGCTGTGAAGTCGCTCACAGTAAAACATCAGGACAACCTGTTAAGCGCATTGCTATTTCTGTTCATATCTGCACATCCTCCAACCTTAAGAACATCCTAATTTATGACCTTTACAGGTTCTTTCTTTTTAAAACAAACAAACAAAACTCTAGAACTTCCGACCAGCAATTTTTGCAGTTCAGATAGCTTGTTTAGTATCACTACTGTTGCTGCAGCCAGTACAGCAGTTTTACCAAACACAGCTGTAGGCTAGAGACCATTTTGATGCTTTCCACCTTTTTGCTAAAAAAGTTTAAGTCTCTGGAAAAGAGGAGGCAGTACACTGGCAGGAAAGTACCCTCTCTTTATTTTTCTTGCTAATTTCAGTAGCAGGTAGGATGGCAAGTGCTGGGAATGGCTGACTAAGCCTCATTCTCTTGCTACCACTCTAATTGGGATTTTATTTTTATCCAAGATAATTTAAACAATACTGATCCTGGTTTGTTGTAGTCTTCATCTGTAGACAGCCTGTGTTTTGCATTATTTGAGCTCCATCAGTTGCTCTCAATCCATCTGGAAGGTATGACTTCCAGTTTAAAGACCTTTCAAGGCTAGCTTCTGATTGTCCTTCCAAGAATACACATTAGAAGTAACTGTTGCAGGTGCACAAAGAAACGTTTGCTCCCTCCTTCTGAGCCTCTCATGCTGTAAGAGGCAAATCCACACATTTCTATGCTCGTGCATAGTGACATGACAAAAGGTCTCACTTAAATTCCAAATAATCTTCACAGTTTATACAAAATCTCATCACCAGATGCAAAATCTTGCTCCGAGTAGCTTGCTTCATTCTCAGCTGTAATTACACTCACAGGGATCAAATTAGCTGAATCAGACCTGGCAAAATCTGCAGTAAGACCCTCAGAATCCAAGCAATGCTGTAACAAATCCCAGACTACTAGGCCATAATACTGATCCAAAGGCCAAATGCTATTTGAGTTATTTATTGGGGAGGTCAACACAAATCAGCTGAGAGCGAGGTGCACAAGCTTTTGACCTAGACTTTATAATAGACAGCCTACATTTCACTTCGGCAATTCTAAACCAAACTTCCTTTCAACTTTAGCTTTGCCTGAACTAGACATGCTTCATCCTCTGAACGCCTCTCCAACAAACGGTTGCTTTCCATTTGTCAGTGTCACCAACTGTTTAGAAAATGTTTTAAGTTTATATAAGAATGCACAAATCTAACAACAGGTGTCTACTGCCACAAAAGTATTGTTAAAACAAATAAATAAATGAGAAAGAATTCCTCCTTAAGAATAACCCAACTCAAATATACTTTTCTTTGCAGCAGATTGAAGTCACTGTGAGTGGAACACCCCCACAGCCAATGCAGTTGTTTAGGCTGGGATAACTGAGACACTCTTTACCTTCTCTTTTCTCTCCCTCTTCCCAAAACAGATCTGGTTTTCCATAAGCAGTTAGTGAATTTTGGCTGAAAAATACAAACAGCTGGATGTTGATTTTCTGTGCTGCCTGTAACCCCATTAGAAACCAAAAAGCTGATTGGCAGTTCAAGTGTCAACTTGATAATCCAGAAAACAAACAGGTGTTTGAAATTCATCACCCTCCTTAACTCCTAAATTCACCCCAAGGCACACCTTTGAACACAAAGTCTGCTGGTGGAAATATCTTTTCCAACCGGCTAGCAAGGCGCTTAGTTCACTCACCATGCATGAAAAAAATATCATCTGGAGAATCAAAAAACTTAAAAGTCTAAATGCCAAAGTTTTCTATAGAAAATCTTAGACTGTCCTAGACTTTTTAACATACTATTTTTATCATGTCCTGAGTATTCCCTACCTCTTTTCATTGCAATGTATTGTCATAAAAATACTTTTCTCCTCTACTTGGAGAATGGGTTTTCCCTTAATGATCAATTGAAACCCACTGAATTTATGAGAAATGTACATAATCTAATGTAATTCTGTTAGAATGATCAACATATGAATAACATAGCTCAGGAACACCAACGGAATAAGGTTGAGCCCTCTAAGCCTTCAATTATCCTTTATACTTTCTTCATACAAGAAATCTCATGGCCTATTAGGAATGTAACAGATGATTTCATGACAAATTCAGATAAACTGTGAATGGAAAGAAATTTGTCAATAGAACACAGAGCTTAAACTCAGAAAAGCATAGCACTGAATTCGGCACAGGTAAAGGGGGATTTAAAATGGCTTATTCAGCTATGACACAGGAAGTGAAAAATATAGGGCTAAACTAATGGTTGCTTTAAGTAGATGTCACTCATTCTTTCATATTAATAATGCCTCTTTTACTCAGAATCTCTTCCTCCTGCTACAGACAGGTCAGATATTTGCAGTTCTTTTAGAAATTAGGAGACTAGAGACTGAATCCTCTTCTTGTGTAATTGTTTCACTGCTGCTTTTGTTTTTTACCTTGGATGTGTTTCTTTCTGTCAAATAGCAGAGTCACTGTGCTATTGAATTAATCAGGTCAGCAAAAGAGCTGTGACTGCATTAATGCAAAGGTATTTATGGAAACAAAATGCACAGTAAAAATATGCATATTTTCCAAGCAGGGCTCATTAATCGGTGGCATTCTTCTAATACAATGATTTACGATATGCAGTATAATTTAAATATAGTTTAGCTGTAGTCTCAACAAGCAGTCAATTAGGAGAGTTTGGCATAGGGGTAAATGTGATTCTTGCCAAGAGGAGGATTTTTTATTTTCTGATTTAAATAAACCTGATCCAAGTGGAAAGACTCCAACTGACTGCTGCAGGCTCTGTCTCATACCTTTTGCCTTTATTTTGTAACTTCTGTTTTTATTCCTCCTATTTTTTCTGGCTTTTATTCTTTGCCTTTGCCTTACAAACTTGTTCCTTCCTCTTTATAACATTCTTCTTCTGCCCTGTTTCTTTTCCTCCTACAAACAAAACCAGTGATATTCATCTTCTCACGGATTACTGCATACCCTTACAATGTACCAAACATTTAGCTCTAAAATAACTGAGCAGATTAAAAAATGACAAGCCATTCCCATGCACATTCACCTACCCACACGGTCTGTTTTTCTCTCCATCATCTTTCCCAAAATGACATTTTAGAAATTTGCTTCAATTTTAATTACATTTCAGATTAGAAGGGATTGTCATATCATTTGCTGCAACAGTCACCCTGTCAAATTTAAATCAAATTAAGAACTACTGTCTCTAGAATAAATCACACCAAGCTGTCCCAAGCTTCTTCAGTGGCACAACATGGATCACATAGCCTGCACGCAAATTGTCTTCAGCTAGGAAAACCAGGCCTACTGCTTTCTTCTAAGTTTATCTGAAAGGCTGCTTTGGCTTGCAAAACCAAGCACGATGATCAGATTTTAAGTAGGTGATCAGAGATATCAGGCAGCAGTATAAGAAAAAGACTCTCTGATCACTAGGAGACAATAGCCCCTCTTACCTAACAGTCTTCTTCAGTTCTGAGTTATCTGCGGACTGGGAGGAAAAAGGCTTCCTGACGCTATAGAAGATCAACAGAAACCTCTGAAAAACAAGGTCATGCAGAAGGCTAGTTATCAGCATAAAGATACAACACTGCTATGAGCATTGCACCTCTGTGTGTGAGATTTTAATCCTGCAAGAGTCTTCTTGGACAGAAGAGTGTACAAAGAGGTACTGAACACACCAAATGCTGGCAGCTGTGTGCCAGTGAAAACAGAAGAAATTTTACAGTCCGTTTACAATAAAAAACTTGTTCGCAGTAAATCATTAGCAATACCCTTCTAAGTGTCACTGCTCACCCAATCGCTTCAATGTTTTTAAAGTATCTTTTCTTATCAAACTGCCACTTCCCATAGCATAGCTTCAGGAAACTGTATCTCACAGTAACCACAAAACGCTGATGTCTTATTTGACAGTAATTACTACTTGCAAGAATATAGTTACACAAGCAGTTATTTTCTATTAATTCTTATGTTTTCAGTAATCCCAGTTACATATTATCAATTTTAACTTACTTTGCTTAGGACGATTTGTTCCTTAGATTATACTTTGTGATTTGCTGAAATGTTAATAATTCATCCTGTTAGCTTTTCTGTGATAAATTATATGTAGTCATAATTATGTCTGCTCCTCCCTAGCAGCTTTTGAAGTTGTTTGGCAGTTTCAGCCTCACTAGACAGAAGGAAAGGATTTCAAAAATGTTAAGGGCTTAACATCGTGTGAAAATAAAACTTTCATAGGGTGCCATAACTAAGCGAAAAGTTTGGTTACTCAACGGTACTAGATACCAATTAATTTTCATGAGAGATACCAGGAAGTAGCCTTCATCAGTTTTGATATTCACAAAACTAGTTGCTTTTACTTCTACTGGCTAAAGTACCCACACTGCCATCCTGTTACTTGACTAAGCTTTTTAGTCCAAATCTCATTCAAAATTACTGATTAATGCTCTTAAGTAAATAATTACTTCTGGTTAGCTTCATTGCACTACTCGGTTCAACACACACTGCCAACTTTTGTTTTGGGAAAAGCCTTCTCTCTTCACACATCCATGCAAAGGCTCTAATTTCCAGAATTGTTTGTTTTGACCTGAAACACTGTATCATAATTCATAGAATGGTTTAGGTTGGAAAGGACCTTAAAGACCATCGAGTTCCAATCCCCCTGCCATGGGCAGGGACACCTCCCGCTAGAGCAGGTTGCTCAAAGCCCCATCCAGCCTGGCCTTGAACACCTCCAGGGATTCCAAGTATTTATGGTCGGGACTCAAAGGTGGGTTCTGCTTTTTTGTTTCAGAGTTTTACTGTTATGCCAAACGGCTATTTAAGTAAGTCTCAATCCAAACCAGTGAGCAACAAGAAGCATCTTGAATTCCTGTGGAAAAAAAAAAAAAAAAAAAGAGGCTTGTCACAGGCGATTTTTAAAGCCTTGAAAAACTCGTTTGAGAATTCATCCGTAGATGTAACATACTTCAGGTTTAAGAGGGGCTCTCTGACAGGCCGAACCAGCCGTGTCCTATAATGTGGGTGTTTGGATGCGTTCTTATCGGCTGAACGCAGCGGGCGGCGGTTTAAGAAACAGGACGGGATGCTTTAAGGAGAGTCTCCGCAGAAATAAGCAACCCCCGCTCAGGCCGCTTCACCCAGCCAAACCTTCTACCCCCGGGCGGGGCCGGGGGGAGGCCCCTCACCCTCGGGGCGCCCCGAGGGCCCGGCCCACCCGCCTACCCACCCGTATCGCCGCCGGCTGGGAGCACTGACTGGACAGCCAGGCTGCCAGCTTCCCGGGCGGGCACACGGACATCCCTCCCCGCTTCCCGCTCTCATTTTTCCTCACAGAACTGGAAGACCCCGGGGCAGCACAACCCTTCCTACCCCACAGCGCAGCCAGCGCCCGCCCCCTCCCCGCCACCCCCCTCCTGCTCAGAGCCCGAGCCCCTTTCCCCGCCAGCAGGGAACGGTCGGAGGCGGTTCCCTCCTGCGGCGGCCACCGATGAAGAGCCTAAACCGCCGGCCGCGACCCGGCCCCTCAGCGGCGGCCCCGGCTCCGCCCCCACCCCCACCTCCCGGCGCGCGCGCCCGCCCGCCCGCGCGGCCGAACCCTCGCGAGAGGCCGCCGCTCGCTCCCGCGCTTGCCACGTTCAAAGGCGCCGGCGGCGGGGAGCGTGGGTCGGCCACGCGCGCGCCCCTCGCCGCTCCGCCCCCTCCCGCCTCCGCCGCCAATCGGAGCGGAGGGGCCGCCCGCCTCCTTCCCGCGGGCTGCTCCGCCATTGGCTGGCGGGCAGGGTGGGCGGTGCCGCTGTGTGGCCGCAGGGCGCTCCCGCACGCGGGGCTCAGGTGGCGGTGCCGCCGGACTCGCGCTCGTTGCTGCCCCGCCCCCGCCGCGCGCGCCGCCGCCACTCCCGCCGCCTGACAGGAGCTGCCATGGCCTCACGCAAGAGCTCCAGAGGCGCCGGCGGCAGCCCCAGCCCTGGCTCTAAGAGAGGTGAGCGGCGCCGCTGCGGGAGCCAGGCCGTAGTTCTGAGGGGAAGGGGCAGCCCGCCGGGGCGGAGCGGGGCGTACCGCTGCGGGGAGGCGGCCGGTGCCCCGGAGCTGGGGGAGGGGCCGCCCCCTCACCGCGGCGCGGGGGGGAGCCCCCGGGCGAAGCGAGGGGGTGCTGCGCCTTCCCCTTTCGCTTCGTCTCCCGGTGGGCTGAGGTGCAGTCGTCGTCGTCCCCCCGCCCGCCCCCTCCTTTCCTCCCTCCCTCCCTCCCTTTCTGCCGGCCCTCGGCCGCCCGGCGCGGGCCTGCGGGGGCCGCCCGGCGTGGGAGCGCTCCTCTGGCGCCGCAGGAGCTGAGAGGAGGGTGGGGGGGACAGGGACAGGTCTGTCCCTCGGGTTTCTGTCCTTCGCCTTCTCGGGGGTTCACGTGGAGGAGAAACTTGTGTGGCCCGGCCTAGCCGTTGGGGACGCCCCTGGGAAGCTCCCCGAAAGGGCTGGGGTGGGCGAGGGGCTGGTGGGCTGCCCGGGGCGGGTCTCCACATCTGTAGGTGTCCCGGGAAAGTGCCTTTTCCTTCGGACCTTTTCCTCCAGAAACACCGGGATGCCCGGTGTCCCTTTGATGCGAGTGAAGTCGTCCTTATTCTTGTGTTTGAACTTGGATGTTGGAATATCTCCTCAGGCTGACCTGTTTAATAACACCGGCCTACAGTTATTAGATCTACGGTAGATATTGTATCGAAGGTGATGGTTTCTGTAGGTATAGAGGCAAGGAGGAATAATCTTGGAAAAATGCAAGCAGAAGGTTATTTGAGATAGCTGCCGCCCCCACACCTCAATAAAGAACACCGTAGCAAATCTGAATATTTGTAAACTGCTATGCGTGGACCCTTTTGGTAGGGAAAGCTCTGTGTGCAGTAGCATTTTTAAGCATAGCAGAACATGTTTGAAAGAGGAAAAAAGTATATACATCTGGAGTCACTGGGCAACCGTGCACGCTGCAGTAAAGAAAGGAAGTGTTCTTATCTGAGGTCGAATGTTTGCTTGTTGTGACTTCTTTGGTTTTAAGCTTGACACGCACAGAGCTCCAGTGATGAAATGTGGTGATGACACTGAAATATCTGTTGTTCCTCTTTGAATATAGCAATAATACGGAGAACAGTGTTAATTAAAGGATGAACCATGTAGGATTAGTTTACCTATCACATGATGAATTAAAAGAGAAGATTTTCAAATATACTTAAGCATAAAAGAGTTTAGAGATGATATTACAATGATATTACAATGTTCATAGAAGTGGGGTTTTTTTATTATTATTTTTTTTTTAATCCTTTTCCAATTGCTGACCTATACTGTAGAGTCTATATTACAATTTTTGCTTGGACAGGGGGTGCTCTGATCATCATCCAGTATTAAGCACGCTAAATGCAGATTTTCAATGACAATGCATTAAGAACATTGTGGATGCCCCATCCCTGGAGGTGTTCAAGGCCAGGCTGGATGGGGCTTTGAGCAACCTGCTCTAGTGGAGATGTCCCTGCCCATGGCAGGGGTGTTGAACTCAATGATCTTTAAGGTCCCTTCCAACTCTAACCATTCTATGATTCTAACATGAATCCCCAGTATAATTTCAAATACTAAACATGGTTCTGTTAGTATTTTAAATATCACTTTAAAAGTTTGTTAACATTTGAAAAATAAATCTCTGGCTAAGTAAAAAAAGTAGGTTTTTATTTTCAATCTGGGTAAAATTTTCTCTCTTTGTATTAAAAGATACCTAGTTTATGTAATTGCACCAGGGACTCTTTATTTACTGTTATCTGTGAGGGAGTGAAGCAGTGTGACTAATGTGTTAGGCACTCTCCTGAGATGTAACCTCTTAGATTTAAACAACTGTTTTGTTAGCTTCAGGAACGCCTAGTTAGAATCCCTTGGACAAGCATAGAAATTACAGCATGAAGCTGATGCTGCTTTCGTGTTTGCAGCTGCAGAAAGAGGTAGCAGATGGTTACTCCTGCGTGCATGAAGGAACAACTAGAGGAGCAGAGTCTTCACAGCCACCAGAAAGCCTGCCACAGTTGAGGGATGTGAAAATGAGTTGAGGAAATAGTTTTGAGGTGGCTAGTAATTGAGACTGTGAAGTATGGAAACCTCAAGTTTTAGGCAGTTCTTGATAACGTTGTAGTATTCACTTTCACAGCAGTTCATGGGAGAGGATGTGGCTTCTTGCCAGGGTATTGCTCATAGCTCTGAAACCACTGAAGTTGATAGCACATCTAAAAATCTGTGCACTGAAGACAATGTCTGCATCTGAGTGTAGTGCTTCTAGGTTTCCGCATCAGAAAATATTGCCAGTAATCTTACAAATAGATCAAGTCTGAAATAGTTCTAAATGTAGTGGTTTTGTAGATTTTTTTTCAGATTCCTTGAAATGTCAGAAGTGGAACTAAGTATTTATTTAGAAAAACAGCTCTACCTTTCACTTTCAAAAGTCATAAACTAGAAGCTGTCAAATCAGTGCTAATGAAAAATAAAATCTTTGTATTTAAGCTTTGTACTGCTACTGATGGACACTTCTTTGAAAGTGACATTTACGGAATTGTATGAATATGCCAGTGATTTTATTTGGAGCACAGAAGTGAAAACCAGGTCAAAATTTGACAGTTTGGGGACACTCAGAGAGGGAAACATATGTTTGTTATTATCTTTACTGGAAAGTTTGGCTTCTTGTCACTACCCTACAGAATCCATTGTAAAAACTGTGGCCACTCAGAAGGAAGAAAATAAATTTTAAACAGTTAGATGCAGTAATGGATACTTGCTGGAATATTACTTAAAGCTTTAATAGATGAGGGACAGAAGTGACAGACAAACTTAAACATAAGAAGTTCCATCTAAACATGAGGAGGAACTTCTTTACGGTGAGGGTGGCAGAGCCCTGGAAGAGGCTGCCCAGAGAGGTGGTGGAGTCTCCTTCTCTGGAGACATTCAAAACCCACCTGGACACATTCCTGTGCAACCTGCTCTAGGTGGACCTGCTTTGGCAGGTGGGGTTGGACTAGATGATCTCCAGAGGCCCCTTCCAACCCCATATCATTCTGTGATTCTGTGGCAGTTTTGTTACAGGAACAAATGCATGTCACCTGGTCATGAATTAACTGCCTCAAATTTCATACGATGGAAATTTGGAAATGTCTTGGGCATTAGCAGGTGGTTCTGGAGAAGCCTTCCAGTAAGAGTGAGGATCAGCAGCCCAGCTACTTTTGAAACATAGATAGCTGGAAAAATGTGATTTTCTTTAAGCTATGCTTACTTGTAGAACTAAAAGTGCTGATGATAAGGCATTTATCATTATGTTGCTGTGTAAATGTCTTTTGTCTTATAATACGTAAGCAAGGATTTAAACATAAATCTCACTGATCACATAGTTGTGCCATAATTGCTGTCTGTCTTCTTTGTATTTCTAACTACAAGTGGGAGAGTAGCTCCTCCAGTAAACTAGGCATTATACAAAAACTGTATTTCCAACACAAGGCATCATCTGTATCAAGAGACAACTGTATTCTCTCTCTCTATATAAAAATATTATCTTCTGATAGTTCTGAGGCTGTGTTGTCCTCACACAGATTGGTCAAAGAACTCTACTGTTGCTTTGATAATTTTTCTTTAATCTCCATAATAATGATTGAGATTATATTGACATCCTCTGCTTTTCCTCTGCAAGATGTTTGATTTCACTTTTTCCTGATTTAACCATGTAGTTTCCTTATATATCCAAATGCAAACGTGTTGCCAAGCTTTTAACCTTTACTCATCTTTTGGACCTCCTAATTCCCTTAATCTAATCCTTTCATTAATTTCTGGCTTTTCAGCTTTCTTCAAATTTGGTGGGTTTTTTTTTTTGGTATGCATTCAATTTGCCCTGATGTCGTTATCCAAATGCAAAGTTGTGCTAATATTATTTCTTTAGTTAACAGTATCACTTCTAGATATAGAGTTGTGCCTGTTAATTTGCGGGAACTTAGACATTTTATCTCTACTGTAGAGACTACTTTATAGTGTTCTTTCTCTGGGTGAGGCTCTCCATTATCTTTTTAATTTACCTGAAGACCAGAGAAAGTTAATCAGCTAAACAGGTGACTTTTTTCCTGCTGAAGCTCTTTTGTGTGCTCTTGGAAACATTGAACCTCACATCGCTGCTTCTGATGCCCTAAGTGGGATTGCCTATGCCTTCTCCAGTCTCTCTCAACTACCTAGTTGTATGTATGCTGTGGTATGGCATCTCCTTTTCTTACACTGCACTATGGATTCAATGCAAATATGATGCTTCCATCTATTTAAAAATTCTGTCTCTCTAATTTCTGACGTGATCTATGGCCAGGGTGCTTGCTTTATGCTCTTGACTTTACAGTTGTGTAGTGTATCATCTGATTTCGTGTGTTACAATCTATCCATTATTCCTGACTTCATTTTAATTGTAATCCTTAGGAAGAAGGGTATTAAGGTGATGGAGTTCATAAGTGAGATGTAAACTTGAGATGCTCTGTGGGGCATAACAAATGTTTTGACTGGTTTGTCCAAGTCTAATTCCCAGTATTTGCTGAGATAATACAAATTCTTATGAATTCTGGTGGTGCCCTTGCTCAGTGCTTTGACTTGCTTATTTAAGCTTAACGTTGGAATGTTTTCTTGTAACATCCTTTGGTATTCAGGAGTATACAACAGAGTTATTACTTTGTTAAGAGTTGCTATGTCACCATTGCAGACAAATGAAAAATTCTTTGTCTGTGTCTCAATCTTTATACACTTTTTTTAGAAATGTTGCAGCAATTTCTTCACCAGGATTATCCTATTGCCTAATTTAGTTGCTTACAACTAGTCAAAGATCTTGAATTATTACCATTAGTGCCAGATATTACTGGTTTTTAAACAGTTTGGCACAGACTGCGAAAAACATGTCTGTGTATTCAGAACAAGATGGATTTAACCAGGAAGGTTGATTAGGACTTGTGAGGCTAATCCTAGATCTCTGAATTTGTGTACCTGGTATCTAATAGCTAACTATAGCTTTCAAAGTATGAATTGCTCATGTCAGTGACAAAGTATCTAAATAGCAACTGTGTATGTGCGTGTCTGTTTCTTCCCTAAATCTTCAGGAAACCCTAAAACATGCTAATACAAATAACAAAAGTATGAAAACGCGGACAGCCACCTCTTTGTGATTCATCTGTCTGCCTTCTGTCTTCTTCAGGGTGGCCTTTCTGGAAAACATTTTAACATATTGTAAAATAATCTTCCAAATGCAATAGTGGAAGCAACAGTACTGATCCAAACATCTGTAATTTACAGGGTATGTTGCAACAGTGCCATCAGTGAAATTACTGGTTTTGCTGGGATTCCCCCCACCCTTTTTTCCTCCCCTTTTCTAAAATATCTTGTACAAATCTCTTCAAACAAGTCTTTTTTCTTATCTCTGATTAAGTGAAAGGCATGTAAATAACATTCTTAAATTTTTTAACATAGATATTCCTCTGCGTACATGAGCATTGGAATAACGAGTCCTCGATATACCTCTTTATTCATTTGTCTAGAACTAGAGTTTAATGAGCTCTAAATCCTAAAAAGGCAATCCTATCATCAAAATTAGGTTTACCTATATGAAACTTTCTATATACTGTTAGCTATTGAAAGCTATGGTAACTGCCAGCTGAGCTCACTCTGCAATGAATCAATTTGAACACAATATATGCTTTTGAGTTATTTTTTCCTATTGCCTGTTAATTGGATTTCTTCCCTTTGCTTTTTTCCACAAAAGTATTATTTCAGATTTTAAGGTTGATACTGAAGTGTATATAGCAGGGTTAACATCAAGAGAGCCTGGTACTTTCCCTCTGGCCGGGGAGAATTCTGGAGCGCTGGGGGATTCCTGTCCCCGCTTCCGGAGATGCTGTCACATGATGAAGACATCACGGAAACTTCTCCTTCCCCTTTTACTCCTGTGTGGGCTGAAATCTTGGGCCTGCTCTGTGTTGTCTAATGTATCTTACCTGCATGCAGGAAGTCATTGTGGCTAAAAGATACAGTGGTTCAAATATGGAGGAGCCTTGCACTTGACAGCTGCAAGGATGTCTGCATTTGTATACTCTTTGTGCATTTCATTAAGAGTTTAAATGGTACATGAGAGAGGTGGCCTTTTCAATAGCCTTTTGGGGATAGAGCTTGTTTAAAATGCTAGGTGGAGAACCTCAAGTATTGCTAATAATCTCAGGAGACAGAAATTTGGAGTGTATTTTCCCAGGTTTTGGCAATCACTCTGAGAATGCATTTGAAAATTCCCTGTCAGAGGTGGTAGCTAGTCTTGGTTTGGACTCCAGGAACGTATGTTATTGGGGCATTGAGGGGTTCAGGCTTTTTACAGCTCAATGCTGTAGGTCTGCCCTCAGCTTAATCTAGTCTGAGGTGGCTCTGCAGACTTCCTCTTTTCAGTTTCCCTTCCCTGTAGCTGTGCAGGTGCCAGGTGAACCACAGGGGGAACTGCTAAGCCAAAAGCTGACTCTTTTCTTCACCCCCCAGGCTGGCTCAGAGCACAACTTTATGGAAAGTCATTTGGTGACAAAGAGTGGATGGGCATTAGGGGAGGGTGAGGTTGAACCTGGAGTTTTATGTTCGATCACATCATCCTGGAGCCATGGTGTGAACATAGAAGGTGAACATTTTGGCTGGATATGGTAATGTAATGGATGCATATTTAAGGACTTCGGTAAAGACAACAAAATTTACTAGCTGTAAAAGTAATGTGTGTTAAGATTATTTGTAATTACAGAGTGCGTAAAGAGGTGAGATTTCAATGTTGCTATTTCTTTAAACTGAAAACCCCTTTACTGATCACCTGTATGAAAAGAAAAAAAAGTTCGTTTTCAGATGGACCTTTTTGAATCATTTTGAAACATGTAAAAAGTGTTCCTGTGCTAATTCCTATGTTGAATTCTTCATTGTAGAGAATTTGAGCAGTGAAGTTCTGCTTTACCTCAAGTGGTTCTTTCCTGATGAAGATCACAAACTGGTAATCTGTGTGATAGCCTGCAGCAATCTTTTTTTCCTAACCGCATCCTACAGACTAGCTCTTTGCATGGAAGAGTTTTGAGCTATGCTTTGAAGTGGAAATCATAACTCTGTGTCTTTAAGCACACTGGAGATTAAGTATGCAGATAAGCGTATACTGAGTTTGAACAGACTGTAGTGTGTGTGTGGTTCAGCTGTGTTTTAAATGAAACAAATTTTAGTCTCTCCTTCATATGCAGTTGCACTATTACAATGCATGTACTTACCCAGCGTAACAAATGCTACCAAGTTGTTGGAAGAATTTCTTTATCAAATACGTAATAGCTAGGATTTTTATAACTATTGAGTAGCGTTTTTCTTGTTTTACAATTTTATTTCCTGAGGTTCTGATTAAATGAGAATCGACAATTAATTACTAATGTAACGTATCTCACTTTCTTGCTTTTTACACTAGTGTTTTTTAAGGTGTTTTTTTCAGTGTTATTAAAGTTCAGATAGCAGTTTGTACCTGTGGAACTGTTTCTTTCCATAGTATCTGGAGGACACAGCTATATCTTTTGTAGCAAGAAAGTAGAGAAAAGAGCAATACTTTTGTGACTGAGATCTCCTAACAACATACTTTAAAAACTATTGATAGATCCAGGACTACGTAATGACTGTAGGTATGAGACACCTACAAACTCGTCTGAACTCTGTAGGAACTGCAGATGCGTAACACCTCTATAAACTAGCACCTAATTAAGGTGACTTAGTGTCAGACTTGCTTTAGGCATTAAAGAAAAGATTTCAAAAAGGTATTTTTTCCATGAGCAGAGACTCATGAATGGCAGAGTTGTAGGTACTTGCATGGCAACTAGAGTTTTGTTTGCTTCTACTTGAAACTCCTTCAAACTATGAGAAAAATTGAAAGAACTGAAACTGCATTATCTGTTTTCTTTCTTTTGTGGCTTAATTAGGACTTGTTGCTAAAACAAATTGATGTGACCCACATTACAGAATAGGAAAATGGAACAAGGAAAAAATACCCTAAAATTAATGCCAGCATGCTATACACAGAGATGAGGATTTTCAACCTTATGTAATAGAAACTTTTTTAAAGGTCACCACCAACAGAATTTGCGGGCTTAAGTATTTCTTGTATTTCCTTTCCACGTTTACCTTTCCTGAACTCTGATCTGGCCTAAATACAACCAAATATTTAATTAACCTAGTAATTATGTAGGGCTATTTGGCTACATTAAATCATTCAAATACAAGAGAGGTAGATTGTATAATTTTAAATCTTCTTATTTCCAAATGTTATGTGGGAGAGAGCCGGTTAATCAAAATAGCAGCTGTTAAAAATCTTTAAGTCATCTGCATGGTTAACACTGAGGAGACAAAATTAATTATGATTTTATAGCTGATATAGATATGTTGCTTTTATAACAGGAAACAAACTTAAAATTTCTTTATAGGCTTGGGGTCTTAACCTTGAATTTCTTGGCTTGATGTTTAAGATGTCAGAGTCAAAATTTTGGGGGGTGGCTTGAAAGAAAGGTGAGAGTAGAAAGGGTACAAAAACTATGCTTGAGCCAAGTAAGTTTACAAGACACTAGTTTTATATTCCGTTTTGGACATTAATTCTGTTTTGTGTTTGCATACACATGGACAAACATACACAAAACTTGAGAAAATTGACAAAAGTGTTTGTGAAAAATATCAGAATGTAGGAAAGTTTACTTGTCTGTACAAATATATTTAGATTAGGTAGATGGATAACAGGATATTTTAGTTCTGTCTTTACAGGACTTTTGTTTTTTTCCTGAAGTGCTAAGTCTCTAGGGCTGTTATTTTACTATCTTTAAATTTGTGGAGAAAAGGTTTTGAATAAATAAAAAGTAATTTAAATTATTCAGATAGTATGGGATGGATGCATTAAATACTACTTTAAATATATTTCTGTTGATAGTCACTCTTCATTGTAAAACTCTTTCAAGTTTTAGGCGGTGTCGTTATTAGTCATTTAAGCTGTGTGTGCATCTGAGTGTATTTTTTCCTTGTAATAAATCCTAATTGAAGAACTATTGAAAAAATGTTTGTCTGAATAACCAAAAAGAAAAACCCAAAACGTGCCTCAGACAGAATTTGACTAGCTTTTGAAAGTCATCATCTTTCTAGCATGCTTAGAAAAGAAGCAGGTGCAGATTCAGGATTTTCTCTTATTAACATAGATCTCTATTCATTTTTACCTCCTCTGACTTCAGCAGTTGCGCATGGATAAAGAGAACTCCAGAGGAAAGCTGTTAACAGCAGCAGCTCTTAGTGGCAAACAGCTGGTCTCCCCAAACCTCACTGAGAAGTGCGACGCCAGCGCTGCAAGTGGAATTCACTGTTGCGCTGTGTTTAGATAAACTGCCTTTGACCAGTCTTACAAAACACGCAGCCTACTGGGACAGAATTTCTCATTAAGTTTCTGTTTGTCTTTGATTTGTGGCTTTTTCTCACTAAAAGTTTTGTTTCTTCAGGGGGAAAAAAAAAAAACCTAGTAATTCATATGATGTTTCTTTTACAAGTAGATTTCTTCTGAATAAATTTTCTGGTCTTTGTTGTATGAGTGTGTCTTAGAAGAATCATTTAAATGGAAAGCAATCAGGATTTGTTTGCTGTTTATAGTCAGTATAAATGTAACTGCATAAGAATAACTTAAAAAAACCCAAACAACTCAACTCTGGGAATGAGGCTTGACATCATTCAGCCAGAGGATAATCTTAGTCTTATTTTGTGTAGGAATTTTTTCTGAAGAATAGTTAGTTCTCGCTTCTTAGTCACAAATCACCTGAGCTTGCAACTAAAAACCCTCTTTTTATTGTGGTGCTTCCTGTGAGCTAAAAAGATATCTATAGGCTTAAAAGTACTTTGAACTATAACAGCTTATATTCAGAAATGGATTAACTTATTTAAAGTATTGATAATCTCTTTTTATAAACTAAATATAAAAAAGGAAAAAACCTATATGTGTTTATTTTACTTGAAGCGTATTTTAAGATAATAGGATTGCAGATCGGATTGTGTGTAGAACAGGGCTGGAAAGGGTGTTTTCTTACTTCTGTGCAGTGCTTTAGACCTCTTACCCAGGATAAGGGAGGAAAAAGATTTAATTCTATTTTCTTCTTGAAGAAGAGAAAGTTTGGTTGACTTTCAGTATTGCAGCTGCTGTTTATGGGGTATACTTGAACAGGAGTGAGAGTGTATATTTTAAATTCTTGCTGAAACTCTTCCAGTCCAATGTGAAACAGATTCATCCTGCTGAGAGTGAGGATGAGGACAGGTCAGTCCGTCCGGAGTCCCCTTTTTTACCTAGAAGGGAGGGGGAAAACTGTGCTTTAGTCTCTGTTCTTTGGAGCTCCCCTCTTAGAAATTGCTGTTGTGGCCAGTTAAGATTTGACTGTGCACAAATAAACAGCTTCATCGTGAAGGACTAAAATGGCTTTGTCCTCATACTCTTGGGTATCCTTAAAAACATGTTTTAGACCTCCGAAGAAATCCAAACGCTGTTCCTCAATGCAGAGGAGAAAACTGAATCCTCTGATCTTTCACATCCTGATTAAGTGCTGAATTCCAGGAGGTGGTTCAATGGAATCACTTCATCTATTGAAGGGAGGAACTTCCTTTCAGTGGGGAAGTTCAGCAGGGCGCTTACGAACCTAGAGGTTTTGTTACATATTTTGTAATGCGTCTCTTTTTTCCTCCCTCCTGCGTGCCACCCTCAGCATCTCCATGATCAACCTGCTTAGTTGTTGAATCCTGAATTTATGATTTTGTTCTTGTTTTCAGTATTTAAGTTGTTCTTTGATTGTTTGTATAGTAGGATACTTTACTATGAAAAATCTTGTAGGGATTGAAAATTAAGGACCTTAAATATTTATGTGAGGATTTATTATATGTGGAATAAGGAAAAGTTCCTCTAAAAATCTGTGAAATGGCAGCAGGAGAGCCAAAATTGCCTTTCATTTGGCTAATTTATTACTTTACCTTTAAGTTATGTTGTGTTTTCTTAAACTCAAAGAAAACTTAACTTAAAGCTCTTTCTTTTCTATCCATTTCCGTGTTTGGGGAACAGGGAACTATCTATTACGTTTCTGATTTAGTTTAGTAAAGTCCTCTCATAATGTGCACATGTATCTTTATACAGACTGGATTATAGGAAGTGCAGAGCAGAGATCTAGTGTTTAATGAGAATAATAATTAAAAAGCCACTTTTTTTCCCCTTGACTTCTGTTAAGGTTTCAGTGCTGAAGATTTCTTAGATACCAAAAGGAAGAATCAGTTTTATATCACAAAGAATTTTTATGGAATTTATTAAAATTAAACCTTTACATTAAACTTTAGATCTTATCTCTAAAGACCCTGTTGTCATGATTGTTTGTAAAAACAAACAAAAATTTCTGACCATGGATATTTGTGAAAATTTAAGATGGGAATATTTTTAGTGATACCATAAGTATTTTAGTAAAAATATCTATCTGTAAAGTAAATGGAGAGAAAAGGGTAACCCTGCCTCCCTTACAAAATGAAGTAGAGTTTGTAAAAGCCCATCAAGAGCTCAGATTTATTCATTAAAAGTGTGTTTTTTCCACCTTTGGTACACTAAATGAAAATTGAAGATGAAGATCTCTTGTTTTCTCAGGATCGTACTTGTGATCATTACGGTGTGTGGACTTCTCAGAATGGAAGTTCAACAAAGGTGCTTGTTGTGTTTAGATTTTAAAATGTATCACAAAAAGTGTGTGTATATATATATACACATATATGACCTATCTCACAGTAGTGGCAGGGGGGAGGCTTGTATTTTAATAGTCAGGGGGAAAAAGTAACAACAGAGAACGCTGTAAACTTCTCTTTAATAGATATTTTACTCAAAGTACTTGTTACTGACCCCACCCAAAAAACCTTTCTATAAAAACTGTTTAAAAAAAAGTAACTGCCATTTTATTACTGTGAATGGCTTGCAACAGTTGTTTTATCATTAATTGTAGTGGAAAAGATAATTTACCAAAAATGTGAAGCAATAGTAGGCCATGCTTAGGCAAGAGAGGTTGTTTTCTGTCATTGTACTGCTCCTAGTAGACCTCTCTTGGTGGTAGGACAGTTCTGTTGTAACTTACTTTATTTTTTTCTTTCTCATATCTGTTCATTATCACTACGCATTTTACTTTTAAAACAAGCTTGTTCTAAAGCCTGCCTCTGATCTAGCTGATTGGCATTTCTTGCTTTTGAAATGCTATTTTCAGGTATTTCTCTGAGGTTAGTGTTTTTCCTTTTACTGTGTTTTTCTGATTTCTAGTAACTGCCTGCTAATGTGCACCCTTCTCTTCATGTGATAATCTATAATTGCTTCTGTATGACTTCCTAATGCACCTTTGTTGGAAGTAATTATGCACATTACAAAAGCTTAGGTTGATGCTTTGAAGTCTGCCTTTATTTTTGTGTTTATAGTTGACTTTTTTTTTTCCTCTAAGCTTCTTTGCTTGCACTTTGGTAGTGGTCTACAGGTGGAATTAATACTGCTAGTCTTGGTTTTGAATTATGCTTTGCTAAAATTAACTAAATAGCATGGAGTGCATAGTTGTAGCAAAACTAACTTGAAAATAGTTTTCAAATTTGAAACAGTTACACAAGTGAGGTGATAATAATAATGTTGAGTGTTAGTGAAGCAATTTGAGTTGCTTGAAAAAAGAATCAACAAACCTGTCATCACAGCATTTGAACACAGTAGAATGAGACCTTGCAAGAAGCCTGTGCTGTTGGCTGAGCTATCCCATTCACAAATTGTGTTTTAAATGTATAACTATTCAATTTAATCTTCGTCTACCACAAAACTAACCAAAATTATGTTGCTTCATATTTTGAACTATTGCATTCAGAGAGATACTTCAAGGAAATTGTGGCTGCCCAAGCCCTGGAAGTGTTAAAGGCCAGGCTGGATGGGGCTTTGAACAACCTGCTCTAGTGGAGGTGTCTCTGCCCATGGCAGGGGGGTTGGAACTCAGTGATCTTTAATAAGATCTAAACCTTCCAACTCTAACCATTCTATGATTCTATATGTGTGTAAGCTGCATTTTTCAAGGTGTGCATTAACGTATGCTGTTCGTGGGTTATATGATTAGTTTTGTGGCCCTTTGGTCCGTCTTCTTTTTGATGAGTCTGAAGAGTTTCCCCATTTTAGCTGTATCCTCCCTTTTCAGGAAGGAGGATGTTTGCCATTTCTTGGGAATACATGTTCTTGCAATCAGTTGTTTTTTAAAGGGCATGAGATAAGGCTGTGGGTACTTGGTTAAAGGTGAACGTATGTGTGTTAGTTCAAATTGGGAGTGTACATTTGAAAATTATGTCTCGAGTAGCTCCACCCTCTTTGCTTTTTTTCATGGTGCTTTTGGCCCTGAATATAGTTAATTAGGTTTGAGTGAAATGAAACAGAAAAGTATGCTGCAATTGCTTATGGGCGTTCAGCCAGGTAAGGTCTGGTTTGCAGCAGTTTCTCCAAAATATGTGTAACGTGAACTTCAGGTTCTTTCCATCAGTTGTGTGCTCTCTGCATTCACTTGTAGTAGGGTCTGATATCTGCAGGTGTAGCCGAAGTGGAGTTGCAGTGAACTGCCTAACCTAACGCCTGTCAAAACAATATAGGTTTTATATACAATAGACTGCATATAATTCCATGTAAAATAATTTTCTTCAGTAAGCTGTTGATTTCTCTGTATATTTGGTGACTTTGACCCTTTGTTTCAATTTTCCCCCTCTCTTGCTTAAAATCACTTGCACGTCACATAAGTTGCTGAAACGTACTAGTCATGAGGTCTTTCTTAAAACATCTGTTCTGTTTGATGATTCAAGTGGCTTTAAACATAGTTAAAAGATACACTAGTTATAGCATCAACTGCCTATAGTTTCTTCACATCCATTTGAAAAGTCTTAAACTCATTTGGGCATTATTTCTCGCTTTCTCTCCCTTGAGCCATTGGGCACTGCACGTGGGAGTTGTTTGCCGGATGTTAAAACCACACGAGATACATGTTGTTTTTCAAAGTAGCTGTAACATTCTGCTGTTCTCTCCATCTACCTGATGGCTATGTTATTTAAAGAAGTGCTGGGAGAGGAAGGTCAGAGTGCTAAATCCTGAAGTTTTTATTAGGGTTGCTGTTAATGAGGCATGAGTTTGTTTCTGTTTTCTACCCAAAAGGAGCTGGCTTTTGTTTGAAATGCAATGGGAAAAGAATAGTTTGCTAAAATTGAAGATGTAAAGAAGTTGAGTAGCGGATTAGTGGATTTTTTTTTTTCCTCCTTTTCTGGTCCTTAAGAAGAAGAGAGTGTGTTAATCATTAGTTATTAGTGTTAGATTTAAATTGTACAGGTAGTGTGCACAGTCAGAATCTAAGGGGGGGGGGGGGGGTGATTGAGATGAGTTAGTGTAGGTCCTTTCTGAAAAGCGAGCAAGAAAGCAAAATCAACACCTCTGCTACTTTTCACAAATATGCAAGGGAACTCTTGCCTGGTTTGCCTTTGTGGCATGTGGAGTATTGCACTCCAGGGAAACAGGCTTTGCTTTGGCAAAACTATCAGTAACCCTTCTTTGGGTCTGCTGGAAACAAGTATGAGGTGTACCAGGGGAACAGTCCTCATCTGAAAATTGTTTGGCAAGAGCACCTGTGTTTGATTTCAAGTAACTCTGCTAAAGACTCAAAACTACGTTGTAGAAATCAGCTGTCTTTTATTCTTAAAGCAGTTAGCAAGTTTCACATGAGCAGTCTCTCCAGGGTACCAGGGAAGCCTGGCAGAGGGGTGCCCAACATGGAGAAAGTTTCTTGGGTGAGGGCCAAGGTAACAAATGCGGGCAGGCAAGCTTTGTGTCCAGACTTGTGTTTCAGCTTATGCCGACGGATTTAATGTCCTGGGAGCTCAGGCACCGAGGCGTACACGGCTGCAAAAAATACTACAGTACAATGCGCTCGGTTTCATTTGCTGCTGTTTGATGTTGGAGGATTAAGGGGAGGGGAAAGGATCAACTACCCAGGATGCTCTGTTCGGAGGAGTAAGTGAATTTGATTGTCGTCAGAACTAGATTGCCATATGAGTTCTGAAAAGCGTTTGGCTCCTGAGGATAACTGCTCTAAAAATAGACTTGGAGGAGAGGTTTCTCTTGGGTCCAGTTTCGGGTTCCAGCTGAGCTGCTTTAGGAAACTTGTTTGCTTCTGTTGCAAGACTACAGTGAAGATAAGTCGTTTCTTATTCTGCCTTCAGCATTAATTTTTGGAGATACCGACACACTCACTCTGTCTGTGGAAATCGGGCACTAATGTTATGGCTGACGACACAGGTATAACCCTCACCTTTTTTGTGAACAAATGGAAAATGCGTAGTTGCAAGTACTGACTATGTCTGATTTTATAATCAGCAGAATAACTGGCTGACTGTGGTATGTTGATGTTTTCCAGCCAGTTTGCTATTCTAGTCTGCGTTAGTCTGCCTCTGTTCTCTTTGACTAAATGTTCTCTGGAGTTGGAGGTATTTCATGAGTTTATGGCAGGTGGTTAATTGTAACTTAGTTTTTGCTTGAGTAAGGCACACCTTAACATAAAAGATTGTTTTGTCTTCAAATATCTGACTGTAAAGTTATTTTTGGAGTATGTGAAATTACTAATTGTCTTTAACCTAAGCTAAAGTCAAAGGAAAAAGGGTTTTGTACATCTTTGTCTAGGCATGACTCTTGATGTGGGGTGGGTGAGGTATAGGACCTTTTAAAGATTTGCCGTTGAGGAATAGAGCCCACTTTAAGACTTTCTGATGTCTGCATAAAGACATCTGGTGGTGTAAGCACAGGCTTACCAGATATGGCCAGTGACCTACTTCTGACATAGCTGGCAGCATGTGCAGAGAAAGGGCTTGAATTGAGAATTAACCGTCTGGAATGAGCTCTGAGCCGGCCTCAGTCCTTGCAATGTTTTGTTCTGCCCCTATGCATAGGGTTATCTGCACAGACCAATGGTAAATTTTATCTTACATAATTTCCATTTATATTAAAGTGTTGCAGATCAAGCTGCCATGGTTGAATTGGTAGCAGAATTTTTCAAGAGTTTTGAAATCTGGTTTTGAGGATATGCACAAAACAATCTTTTAGACTGGAAAAAATATAAACAGCTATGCTTCATTGCTTAAATAAGTTGTCTCTTTTTTTCCCCCCATTTTTCTGTTGGTTTTTTTTTGCCTTCTAATAAGTAAAGCTCCTTTCTTCAGAGGCAACTAGCAGTAAACAGTAGAAAACAGTAAGGCAAATGTGTAAGTGTGAAATACAGTAACATTCTCTTTCCCGTTTGCCTCTTCTAATACCTAGTTTGCTCTAGAACATAGCTGTAACCTGGAATCATTTGAATAGTTTCATTCTAAATATGTACAAAGCTTCCTTTGACTACATTGGAATATAGGAGGACCGAAGTTCTGCCATTACATAGTGTAATTGTTTATGTCTAAATATTAAAACTTCCAGCTCAAGAGTACATTAAAATAAGTTTCATAAACAGTTGATTGTATGTATTTCTGAACGTACTGGCAGACGCTGCTTGCCTTTGCCTCTGTTTTCTATTCCTACTACTTGTACATTTTTCCCACAAGAGAGATGTTATGATGAGTTATGTATATGGACCTTGCATATATGCAATTAGGTTATTGTGCAGTAACAAGCAATACATGCCTGATGTAAGGCGAAGTTGTCTTGATTTCTCTCTGAATATTATTGGACAGCCTGTACCAAGGCAACTTTGTGTTTAATATAGAAAAGAAACTAAATAGTTGGTATTTGATCTTTGTACGCAGTAGCCTTAATAAAACGATTTTTTTTTTTTTTCAATAAATTGCTGAGCTGAATAAAAGCTGTCGTGAGTCAGGTTTCTTTGGGTTTTTTTATTGGTCTGAACGGGGTATATAGTACAATTAATGTAATCAAAGGTTAGATTATTACAGTTGTAAACCTGATGGCAAGCAGGTCTGAAAGTACTTCTATATAATATCTATTACAGAAATAAATCAGTCAGTCACAAGTCTCTCATTATTCATCTTTCAGAGCTACTCCACTTAATTCTAAAAAAAAAATAAATTGTTATTTAGCCGTTGAGAGTATTTTTTTTGTTTTTTTTTTCTGTGATCAGTGTTAATAAATACATCAAACATTATTTGCAGTTAATATGATAAAGTTAACTCCCTAGCTTATTATATTATCACAATATTCATGGCAAAGTTCCTTGAGTACTTAAAAATATGTAAGAAATAGTTTTACTTCCATAACTAGGACTTAATATGGCTGAACGGACGAAGGCTGGTGCTTAAAAGGGAATGAAGCGGAATAGGCTGGTAGACATGAAACTGCGGCCAAGTGCTAGGCTTGCAGTGTAGGATCAGGAGGCAGAAGAGCAGACCTTGAGCTTTGGAGAAAGGCCACAGGCATCCTTTTGGATGCATATTTATTCACTACATGTGTCCCTGTTTACCTAAAATGATCCTAAAGCAATGGACCAAGCAAGGTCTTCTGTGGTGGTGATGCCCAGTTGAAACCCCCTACCCATATGCTGGGTTGAGGTCTTTCTTTTCCTGGTGATTATTTGCTTATAACTACTGTATTTTTTTATATACACATACTTTTCATATGTGCAGTTATAAATGAAGCTGTGATTTGCATTATGTCTCTGTGTCATCTTTTCATTTGTATGTTTCATGGGACTGGAAGTCTAAAGATACTCAGCATGTAGTGAATCTCTTCTCAATTCTAAGCAACAGGGAAGATATTTTTAGCTGGTAGAGTGTCTGAACTTGGGGCTTTACCCTTTAATAAGGTTTAGATTTTAGAGCCTTCATAGACTATTTGAATTTTCATGCTGATTCTGTGAGCAAATCCAACAAGCTTTGAAACATGTTTCAGAAGAAAAGCTTTTCTTCCAAACTGTTTCTGCTGGTCTTATTGCCCTCTGGTGGCAGTTTGAGAACTGTTGGCACAAATGCAAAGCATCTCAAAAATGCTAAGCTCTGTATAAATATACACTAAAGGGGAAGGAAGGAGGGGATTTCCAACTGAGTTGTTAAGACAAATTGCATGTGCGTTTTTGGCGTTTGACTGTTTATAGGGCTTTTACTTAGATACTCATTGAGCTTCCCACTGTAATCCAGTGATATGAAAAGCAAGAAACAGTGGTGAAGTTAAAAAAAGAAGTCAAGCCAAAAAAACCCAACCCGACACCCCAAAAAGTGTTACTCAAATGTCCTGTATTCTGTGTAGTCATAAGAAGTAAGATTTATAGTTATATCCTTAATCATAATTTTCTAACTCTTATCAAATCAATTTTTCTTACTTGTTTGCCTTATTTTAACAGAGTCTAAGCATGGAGGAAGCAAGAATGGAAAGAAAGAAGGCCTCTCTGGAAGTTCATTTTTCACCTGGTTTATGGTAATTGCTTTGCTGGGAGTTTGGACATCGGTAGCAGTTGTCTGGTTTGAACTTGTAGATTATGAAGAAGTTCTAGGTAAGAATTTTAAATCTTAAGATGCTTCTAGTAATTATTATGGTATACGTTAAATGGAGGGCATTTTCTATTTCTAGATAGCTGAACTGGCTGCTGTGGTGTTTGCAAATGACCTACATGATAAGAATAGGCAATGTAGTTCAAAAAGTATGTTTTAACGATGAACTCTATTATGATGTTAAACTGGGATTCTCATAAGACTAGAAAAAGTTATTAACATAATACATTTATTAAAGAAATCTCCAAGGATAGATCTGGATCTTTTTTGTAACATGTATATTGTAGTGCATTTGAAATATCAGCTAAATATGCGTCGTTTCAGTTGAAGTTCTCAGAAACTTGCAGCAGGGGTTGGAAAGGGGCAGCTAATGTTACCACTCCTCTGATGGACTGTGTCGCCTGTAGAGTCCGGACAGCTGATCAGTTCTCCTCTCGTGAATGAGCTGTTGAATGACCTCAGTTTTAAGCTTATAACGGTGATAATTGTCTCTCAGTATGACAATGTTAAGATAGTATTGTTAATATAATAGCTAGGGGTGAAAATTAATGTCTTAAATTTCACGATGTCCATAGGTAGAGCTGTTGTCCCTGATGCTGTGGGATTCAACGTGCACTTTTGCAACTACTGGTTTTGCAAGATTTACATTACAGCTTTACAAATCTGTTGGTACATACTTTTTTGATCTGGACTGATTCTAAGAGAACCTTCTGGTTTGAAACATAATTGGGTCTAGTGATGCAAATAATGGTTTCTGTATTTTTACCACGCATGCAGCCAAAGCAAAGGATTTCCGTTATAACTTGTCAGAAGTCCTACAAGGTAGGATATCAGAGAAATAAACTTGCTTTACAGTCCCTTGGCTAAAAATTTTCATTTACTTTTTTATGTTTTTAAGTTTTTAGAGAATTACTGTTCTCCTACAATGACGTGAAATTCAGTAACTTCTCATCTTTCTCATTCTTCATGGTTTTGAAGATGATGCAATTCTTATTTCTAGAGAACTACGTTTATTCCACCAGTCTTTGTTTAACCATAAACCGATGAAGATCCTTCTAATTGATGGCTTCTGTACAATGGCTATGACTATTTTTGTCTATTCTAGACCCAAGTCTGAACTTTTTCTTCCACAAAACTGTTTTCTAATTTCTAAGTACCATATTAAGAACTATATTTCATTTATTTTTATGGCAATCAAGTTCTGCTTCCACTTCAAGAATGACAAGTCTAATAATAACCTGGCAACTTAGAATTCTTAGAATTCTTCTGCAAACAGTGTGCAGACTTTCAATCCTATTAAAAGTTATGTCTAACTTTTATCAAAACTAATTAGATAGCTCTCTACTCACCAGGATACTTGTAGTCTTCTAATCTGCTTTTAGCATTTCATGTTAAAAATTATTCTTGAATGGAAACTGGCTTCTGATTTTACTTATACTTAGGGCTGGTAGAGCTGCAGTTTCAAAACTTAAATTGAGAAGTCTGATATAAGTCACCTATAAAAGGATGGACAACTTTATCTCTGCAGTAAATGTTATGCAGTTGTTGATAAAATTATGAATGTTTTTCCTTTGCCCAGGAAGTAGGTTGCTTACCTTTTATTATAATTTCTAGTGCCAAGTTATACTTATCTTTTTTTCTTTTTTTCCTGAGAACTTAGAATGGCAGGAAACATATAATCAGAAAACAAATGGTGATTTGATTAATTCTTGTTTTATTATTTATTTTCCTCAAATATTTTGAATGTTCTGTGTGAACAAACCATGTTAACATAAAGCGCATCACTCACAGATTTGTTTTAAATTTGTGAGCACCAAGATAAATGTGTGGAAAAAAGACTAATTTGTATTCAGTCTAAAGTGTAGGAAATGCAGAAAGGAACTTAAAATATTTGTAAGATTTTCCAGGAAATTTAAGATGTGGTAAAGAAGAGTAGGGCTAAATCATTAAAGATATATGGTAACGACCTAGCATTGACAGTCAACTATTGCACATTGAAAGTGCTGTGCTGGAAACAAACTGCTGAATCCCGAATTCTCTTCTTTTCCTCTCCTTGTATTTCTAGGCAAGCTTGGGATATATGATGCTGATGGAGACGGTGATTTTGATGTGGAAGATGCTAAAGTATTACTAGGCAAGTACAAACACAGGTGGAATAATCCATATAATTCAGTTGTCATATTCATGTTTAGGTTTTGTTTAACGACAGAACAATATTTCTGTTTTTTTCCTAGTTGGAGGACTTAAATTGATATAATTGTGGTGCGGTTTTTTCTTAATTCAAGTAGTAGGATTGTGTGTGCAACTTGTAGCAAGTTGTGTTCTTTTTCTCCACATACAGCAATGTAGGTAGAAAGCATTTAATTACTTACAGGATGATTTTGAAGTCCGGTGGTTGATGCTGCTGCATCGACTGTTGAAAAATGGTTGCGATTATTTATAAATAATATCAGATGCAGGGCTTAAGATGCTTCAAGAGTTAAAACATTGTTTATGTTAACATGTTAAGATGGGCTCATTTTAAAATTATTTCCAACAGGCCTTTGCACTTCTTAGATGACTAGTTGTTTATCATATTTTTGTACTGTCTTCCCTCTATTCAGAGTTCTCCACAAGTCTGTTTGCTCTTCAGAAATCCTACATGTCATGGATTTTTCTTCTTTGCTGTTGAAACACTGGTTGTAGGGTTCTGTTCCTTGTAGTTTGGGAGAATGTCTTTTTGCTCACTACGTGTCTTCAAAGAGAAATTTCAATCACTAGACCTGTTTCCCGATAATGCCCTTCCTCCTAGCAGTTAAAGCACTACCATCGTCAGCTTCACAGTCATAGCACTGGGTAGATACTTCTTGCATGCCTGATGTTAGAAAGTTTACTGTTCTTTAATTGATTTGTTCAAACATAAACCTGCTCTGAGTACACAAAGCTAGCAAGTTAAACAAATAAACAGAACAACAGAAAAAATTCCAGCATAGTAAGAATAGCTTGAGCAGAGGGCAAAGTGGAATGACTGAACCTAGTCAAAGGTATCAATAGTGTATCAATAGTATATTAGGATCTTATGACTTGCTATTTGAAACTCATACTCCATAAAAATCAGTTTATCATCCCTTTATTTTTCCCTGCTTACGTTTGCAGAAATAAGCAAGTCTTTTTGGAGGGTTCATTTGTTTAATCCCTTCATGGTTAAAGAAAGCCCGTGCAATCCAAATTACTGAACCAGTTTGCAGTGGTGTGAATGCGAGAGGCGTTCCAAAGAATCTCCAGCGCTCTGAATGGCTTCAGAGCTACAAATTGCGTGTTAAATATAAATGCTGAATAAGATAACACTTCGTATAGTTATAATCCTAATCTTTATCGGTCTGTTATGCAGTGTATAAAAAGTGGATATCAGTCTCTTGTGGGTCATATTAGTTGGATTCAGATTGCCAAGGTGGCAAGCAGAAACATGCTGCTGCTTTGTTACATCTCTGTTTTATGCAACTTGATATAGCTGGGAATTCTGCCAGTAAATGACAGTGTTTCTATTATAAGCTTGTCTTATCAACCATTTAAACCTTATACTTCAAATGTGACATTAAAAGGTCACAGATCAAAAGTTATTTTTATTAATTTTTGAGTGCTTGCTTAGAAATATGATTTAATCTCATTTAAGTTTAAGAATATTTTCTACGCTACAAAGGAAACAGTAAATTTTGAAAAGTTACATGACATTGATGAAAATTATGAATATAAAATTATATGTTTCTAATAACTAGCATATAACGGAACATTAACTGAAGTTCCCAGTAAATTATTGTGCTTGCTTTATTTAACATTTACTATGATCTAAAAAATGAACACCACTCTGCAGACTAAAATTATTTCATTGATGCAGAAATTGGAAGACTAGATTCCCTCTTGAGGAACTTTTTTTCCAGAATGAAGTCTTTGTAGTGAAGAAAAGCAGATACTAAGACTGTATTCAACTACCTTAGGGTAACTTTCTAAATATTGAATGCATAGGTCCTTTTATATTTTGTTTACGAGGACTTTGTTAGTACACATGCTGTGTTTGAAGACTTGTTATTTTCTGGGATTTTTCTCTGGATCAGACTATCATAACAGCAAGTGGTTTCTTTTTTAATTTAATATTCACTTTGAAAGGAGATACTGCTGTTTAATGTTTAATGCTAGGAAGTCATATACCTTTTTCTTTAGCTATTACTAAACTACTGTGTATTGAAATTGTGGCATGTACAGTGGTTTAATGTTGTCCACTTCCATAATCTTTAGTTTTCCTTACAAGTTTAGATATTTAATTTGCATATTAATGATAAATATATTTTTCAGTTAACTTAATTTTGAGAAATGCTTCTACCAGCATGAGTTTATTTTATATTTCAAAGAATGGTTTAGTAGCTGATAACTTAGTAGTTTTCTGTACTTCTTGGACACACCTAAATAGAAGAATTAAAATTTATTAATTTATTTCTTGTATGTGTATAAGGTATGATATGGTCTGTTCTTTTTATTTGTTGAGATCAAGGGAGGTTTGATGGTTAAGCTCTCTCGAGGTATTTGTGCAATTTTACAAAGAGTGCGCAAGAAGCGCGTCCTTCCCCTTTTCCCCACCCTCCCCGTCCCCCCAGGTAAGAGAAAAAGAGAAGAAAAACCCGGTCAGCCAACCAACCCCTAATGTTTGTTGACTTAGTTTTATATCCGTTTATTAAACTTGTAGCTAATCTGCAGTTATCTTGCAGATTCTTTCTTTCACAGGTATTTGTGAGGTTCTGCTTACTGAATTCCTTTTGGTAATGGGAAGAGAGGCTTCTTAATCTGCTTCTTTAGGGGCTGATGTTATCAGTAATTCTCTTTCGGCTTTTTGTCCACCTCACTCTGATTGTTCTTTGAAGAAAGTAATTCTTCTCAGGAGGAGTGTTGTACATCTGGACTTCAGAATGGAGTACAGAGAAATAGTGACTTTTGTAGTATTACAAAAAGTGTACATACAGGGAGTACGGATGTCTGTTGTAATGGAATCATTGAAGCTGAGTCATTTTTTTTATACTTCAGTTCTGTTTAACAGGCAACATTATCCTGAGAAATTCTATTAAATGGCTGCAATAGTTAGTACAATTTTGGAACTGCAGCTACAGAAAGCCATCTATTTATTGTTCTTGTGCATTTAGTTCAGAATAGTCCAGCTATGAAGAAAACATGGAAAAAATCCAAAACAAAACACCATCCTAGTGTATCAGCAAACAAAGGGTAGTAAACAGTAGAATCCAAGTTTCGGTAAACTGGCTTTTCACTGAATTTCACTGAATTTTTAGAGTTGGAAGGGACCATAAAGATCATCTAGTCCAACTCCCCTGCCAAAGCAGGATTGCCCAGAGCATGTCAGAGCACGTTACTCAGGACTGCATCCAGGCAGGTCTTGAAAATCTCCAAAGAAGGGGACTCCACAGCCTCCCTGGGCAGCCTGTTCCAGGGCTTTGTCACCCTCATCCTAAAGAAGTTTCTTCTCATATTTGAATGGAACCTCCTATGTTCCAGCTTGTGCCCATTGCCCCTCGTCCTCTCACTGGCAACCACTGAAAAGAGTCTGGCTCCCTCCTCCTTCAACCCACCCTTTAGATACTTAAAAGCATTGATAAGGTCTCCCCTCAGCCTTCTCTTCTCCAGGCTAAAGAGTCCCAGCTCTCTCAGCCTTTCCTCATAAGGGAGATGCTCCAATCCTTGAGTCATCCTCGTTGCCCTTCGCTGGACTCTTTCCAGTAGTTCCCTATCCCTCTTGAATTGGGGAGCCCAGAACTTTTTTCCGCCTGGTTCACCCATAGTAGAGAAAAGATGTTTGCAGGCAAACATAGTAGAGAAAAGATGTTTGCAATCGTACAAAGATTGCACATCCAGAAAACCTGTGGTGAGATAATAGGAGTTAAAAGAATGCTTTTGTAAGATTCAGCTGTTTAGGATGAGTTTCATACACTTCTCTATTTTTCTCAAATTCTGCTCTAGCACCTTCAAATATTAAAGACTTGCATATGCTCGTTCTCGTAAAAGGGGTGTTTGCAGGAGAAGAAAGACTTTGTCTTGTTAAATGAATATAGGTGAGCCCCCTGTCCCATTGGTTGTGGTAACGCTCTTGAGTAGCTAAAGATTTTGACTTCCTCACTCACTGTTTGATTTAAATTTTAATGTTTAGACTTCTCTTGAAATAACAATTTCCCGTGAGTCACAGATTTAGCACAGCATGGCTGCCTGATTGGGCAATTCTGGTTTTGTCACCGATTTCAGGCACTTCTTAGGTGTGCTTATCAGTATGTGAGATTTACTGTGAAAAGCATTTCTTCTTCATTATGGGGATGAATGAAGACCAGAAATAGTTCCAGTATTCATTAGTCCGGTTTGTTTATTTATTTTAGCTCTTTCTAAGAAAGGGAAAAGGTAAATGTATGGAATAATGTGTTACTTTATGTAACTCAGGTGGAAGTAGTTTTTGTCTGGTGGTTTTTTTTGTTTTTGTTTTGTTTTTTCCCTTTAGATTCAAAAGCCATTATATTAATCTGGGATAGTTTTGTTGGGGGTTTTTTGTTTTGTTTTGTTTTTTTAAAGAATTGTAAAGGAAGGCTTTGGAGTTTTGTTGCTGGGTAGGTTTTGCGGTAAAGGCTGTAAGACGTATTCTTTTAGTTTCTGTGGTTCCCTTAGGTGTCCTAATATTTTCAAAGAAAATGTGCTGCTGTACTCCATGTTATATTTTATAAAGATAATTGTTCAAGAGTCTTTTTCTTGACTTAATCAAGAACAGGGGCATCTATATAGTTCTTCACATGCTTACAGAAATCCTATCTAAAGCCTGGAGTCTTTTGTGAGTGGTGTTTTGGGGTTTGTTTTTGGTTTTGGGCTTGTTTTTTTTTATGCCAGATTCCAACAGAATAGAATGATACAAATATTTATAATTCTGGGTGTATAACTTCAATTTTATTTTATGTTTTTTAGATTTAGGTTTCCTTTCTTAAATTGAGAATTCATTCTTCGCTAAATGTACTTACTTTGGTTTATGTCTTTACATCGTGCTTGGTCCAAATTTTAAAAACAAATTAGAAAGATGACTGACTACCGTGCATAAAGTTAAGTCTATAAAATTTAATTTTTATAGAACTAAGCCATGGAAGAAGTTGGAGAGGGATATTTGTAGTACCTTGATTGCTTCCTGGATTCAATCTATCACTTTTAAACCTTTGCGCTATCCCGTGAAAAATTAAAGAGAATGGCTGGTCACTCAAGTAGAGGTTCTGGACATCCAGGTACAAGGATGTGGAACATGATGGACTTGGAAGTTTCCTCAGAATTATCATTGATACTTTCACTATGTGCTGTAAGAAAAATGTGTTGGAATGTGTTAAATGTCTCTGCCATGAATTCCGTTATCTTGAATGTTTCATTAACCTGCACCTAATATTGCTTTGTAGTCTGCATGCACAACACGTTCACTTAATTTTATGTCTCAACAATCTGTCTTCACCCTTAGCCCTCTTTTCTGCTTCTCCTTCCAACCCGAATGAAGGTTTGTGCTGGTTAGAAGTGGGGGAGATCCCCCCTTCTCCCACTTTAAAGCTTACCAGTAATTGTTGTTTGTCATTGCTTGGTCATTCTGTTGTACTTTTCCTGGGGTGGAAAAGTTGCAATGTTATGTAATAGTAGCAGTAAACCAGTGGATTTTAATACAAAACAAACAAAAGAAAAAAAGGAGAGGGAAAGGAAAAAAAGGAGGACTTAATCCTGGCTTATTTGTATTTTACAAACACCAGTTAGATGAGTGGGTCTTGTAGCCCAAGATACCAACTCCTGGTATCAGAGAGTTTAGAAGTGACGAGCGCTTTCTTTGCTGCTCTGGCCACATGTATTTTAGCTGTCTCTAATCTGCTTTAGATTTTCCGTGTAACAATACGTACACCCTTTCCATTGGCTGCTTACTCATTTTTTTATCTAGGGTTCTGTACATGCTCAGGTTTTGAATTAATTCCTGAGGATCAAGTATATCACGTTGAATATGTATCATAGAAAAAAAAAAAAAAAGATTGAAAAGCATGTTAAAAAAACCAAACAGGCAAACACACTGCGGAACAACCTTCCCAGCAATTAGAATCCTCACTTCTAAGCAAATTCAAAATTCTGTATGGTAGAATAAATGTTATCCTTAACAGTATGTCCGTGACAAGTTTGTTTAAATACTCTCTGCTTTTAAATGTTATTCTCGGCTATCGATTGCATGGTCTCAAATTTGAACATGGTGGTTTGAAAAAAAAAAAAAATAGGCAAATTGGATGATATTAAGTAGCAGAGGATTACATTAAAAAATGTCTAAAGGTAAATGTTGCAGCAAGAAAACTGAATATGAATGGATTTGGATTTAGGAATAGGAAGAAGGGAAAGCAAAGCTGCCACCTTTTTTTTTTTTAAAGATATTGGCATAATATTGTGCATGTTTATTGTCCAAATTATAATCTGTACTTTGAAAGATTCAGCTTTCTTAACATCTTTCTATTTCCTAATTAGCATTCCTGTAAAGACTGCTGTCTGTGACATGAGATGTCTTTCACAGTTCCTGCTTTTACAGTTTCCTCTTTCCACCTAACTGCTGTCTCTTTTTTTTTTTTTTTCCTTCCCTCTCTCTCTCTCTCTCTTTCCTCTATTCTTGTGTAGGCCTGACCAAAGATGGCAGTAATGAAAATATTGATTCCCTTGAGGAAGTCCTTAATATTTTAGCAGAGGAAAGCTCTGATTGGTTTTATGGCTTTCTCTCATTTCTCTATGATGTATTGACTCCTTTTGAAATACTAGAAGAAGAAGAGAGCGAAGCTCCAGATGATGTTGATGGTACGTCACAGAATGAAGGGGTTCAGGGAAAAAAGACTTGTGTTATTTTGGATTTACAGAACCAGTGACTGAGAGACTAATTTGATTGGCTTTCAAAAATGTCCCTGAAGTCATCAGTCTTAATATAACAGGAATTTTATGGCATTGAGGGGAAACTCTCAAATGGACTCTATAAAGATTGACCTCAAGTCAGCCATGAGTTGTAGTTTCGCTAGTTGAAAGCCTTTCAGTGACTTTCCCATTTTTGTGACAGGACAACAAATACTACATAGTTATGTAAATATGTAGAATAAAACATTTATCTGCGGTTGTGTAGTTGGTTTCTGTATGTGCTTCAATTTGTGCACTTTGTGCACAAAGCTGAGTGTAATAACCTCTGCTGTTAACATTATGACATTTGTCTTTCTAGCAAACATTAACTGAAGCATTTTGTAACAGCTTTGATTGTATTCTAGCATGACTGCAATATGTAAATACATATTTATATGTTAATCCTTAATATAAACGTGACAATGATAATTCTCTTGTGAAATATAATTTTAATAAATAATTTATTTTGTGATCCACTGATTTCTCAGATTCTTTTTACCTGTTCAAATAAAAGCACTTCATTTAAAAGTGCTTGAAAATTTTATGGAAACATTATTTCTAAGTTAGCTAACATCTGTTCTAATCAGAAGATATGATGTGACTCTATGGTTTATTCCCACTGATTTGTCTGTTTTCAAACTAAGTTTTCAGTCATTTTTTTAATATAACAATTGCACCACGAGGACTGTTCTAAATTTGTTTGAGTTCTTTTAAGGTGGGCCTTTTATGGAAGTGGGAAGCTGTGATTATGTATTTCTAATGTAATACTGAATATATTAAAGACTAATTGGAAATTAGAATGTTATGTCTTCTATTCCTTGCTAAATTCAAGAACTTAATGCAGTTTTGCAAATTTTAATCTTTTTCCTGTGAAACTGTTTTATGACAGTTGTTCCAAAAATGTTTTTCACGTACGTGTTTGCTGTCATGAAGTTATTGGTATAGAAAGGGGAGTTTATAATTGTGTTCAGCAGCTTGTATCAGGTACTAAAAGCTGAAACTGAGCTGTCATTTTATTACATGAATAGTGTACTCAATCAGATTATGATTAAAATTTTGTGAAATTGTTTATTGTGATGCCTGCTATGCTTAAGTTTGTATCTGTTTCCCATATACAGTTTGTACTCACATTTTAACACTAGTGGATGCAGGCTGAAATTTTAACCTCTTTTTAAATTAATTTTCACTTGCTTTGGTAAGGCAATTTTAAAGCAATTTAACATGCCAGTTACAAAAAAAACCCAAAACACTTTCATTAAATAATCCAACTCAGGGTTCTACTCAATCTTTAAAAAAAATAATAAAACAGACAAAGTGTTAGTGATAAGCAAGTGAAGTGCTTAAAAAAAATAAAATAGTGAAGTGTTAATACTGCTGCTTAAGATTTCCAAATATAATAGAGCCACAGAAACATTTGTCACATTTTCTTCAAATATTTGAGAATTATGATATAAGAAAGTTAAGAACGTGTAAATTTAATGGGGTTTAGTACGATATCTATGAAGTATAAAGCAAAGAAAATTAAAAAACCCTCACACATTATGAAAATAAATGCTAGTAGTAGATCTGTAGAATATTATGGAGAAGTTTCTTAGCAAGTAGAAGAAACTTGCAAAGTATCAGAGATGTAGGAAATAGAGCAAGCTTGGTTTGGTTATTTTTTCTCTTTTAATTTTAGAAGCAGATTTGAATTAAAAATAAGAGTTTCATCACTATTGTGGTATATTATCTCTCAGTATGGATTAGAAAAATTGTCATGGAACATTGAATTCTATTTTAGATGCTTCAGTAATGGGACTAGGTAGCCAAAAAGAGGAGGAAAACATCTACTATGAGAATTCTGTATCATGAAGTTTATACCAAATAGTTAAAATACACATTGATAATCTGATGAAGTTTCTAGTGAAATCGAGATAAATGAATAGCTTGAACCATGAGAAAGCTGCAGGCACTGAAATAAGTAATGGTTACATCGGTATACAGTAAACTAGTTTAACTTGGGCTACGGGGGTGAAATGCAGGCCAAAAAAAGTTCTGATTTGATACCATGGAAGTTCCTGGTTGATTTTATTAAGTGTGTGGAAGTCTGCTCAAAACCAGTTATAGTGGGAATAAAGAACTAGTAGTAGGAGAAAAGGGGGTACGGGGTAGGGAGGTGGAGAGACCCAGGGGAAATATTCACAGTATGTAACTTTCGAGAGAGCTTAATGTCCTGAATATTGGGGTTTTTTGGGAAATGTAGACTCTTGCCTGGTAGTGTTTTGTTGAGTTAACAAACCCTCACCAGTGGTGAGCAGAGCTGTCGAAGCTCTCCTAAAGCTTGAGACAGACGAGCTGGATTTTAGTGAATCACATTAATTGTTGTGATTGTGCGCGGGACTTGGCTAGTAAGGGTGGAAATAAGATTTAGATGAGTCTTCATTTATATCAGTGTGGGAGTTCTCAAAAAAAACCAAAACCAAAATCAAAACATTTTACATTTTAACTGCAAAAAAGTTAAGCTGAATATGATATGCAAATCAGCAAGGAAAACTGAACTGTGGCTCAACCTTTGTTTCTAAGTCTGCATAAAGTGCCTGAAATTAGTTGAGGAAATTGAAACGTAAATTTTTAGTTTGATTTGCGATGACTATCAGTTATATGAAATACAGTCAGTATATGAATGTTTTAAAAGAAGTTCAGAAAACTTCTAAAGTGGTTTTAAACTGTAGGTAAAAAGCTGTACCAGCTTTGCTTTCTGATATTATTGCAGAATAATTATTTTAGAAGGCAAAGCTGCTGCTTTCTACCAACAGTCTTTGGTTTGATCCTTTAAAGTAGGAGCAGATTAGTAGGAAACAGTGTTTCTAATGAGGAAAATATATTGTTTAAGTGGTAGGAACTTGCTAGGTTTTGTAGCTAGTAAAGAATGAAAAATTAGTGATTTTAATGTTAATTTGGACACGGAGCTTTCATTAGCTACCTACATATTTCTTCCGGGTCATTTTTTATTAAACTTTACAGAGCTCCAGAAGTAAATGTCTGTGACTGGAGCTGTAGTCTTCCAGTTTGGTCAGCATTTTTAGAATGGGATGTTTTGCTTTGCCATTTCCTCATGTTGGTAAATGTTTGATATTTTAACTGCCAGTCCACAGCAGAAGTCTACAACCTTCAAACAAAATACTGCATTAACCTTTGTAGCATAAGCCCTTGCTTGCTTTGTTGTGATACTAATGTAAAGAAATTGTAGGGAGGGGAGGAAACTTAGGACCCGTGTCTGAAACGGCTGAGAAATTATGGAAGGTTTGAACCCCAGATTTCTGTGACCACCTTCAACAATATTTAATTTGAAAGTAAGACAGTGTTTTATATGGGGGGGAGAGGGAATCACAATGCTCATATTACTTAAAATAACTTAAATTTGAATAGAATAAACAGAAAATTGTTTGCTTATCTGTTGAAATTCTTACTGTAACAACTTATTGCTAGTACTTTTTTTTTTTCTTCTCAAAAAAACAGCTTTTTTGAGAGCCTGTTTGATCTTTCCCACTTGAAATTTGTTTCAAGGTCATTGAATAAGGCTTACCACCTGTAGGCTTCATTTCATGGTAATTTTGCATTATTAGTTACTCTCCATTGGCTGGCCCTAGAAGAAATTTAACTTTTGTGACAGTTATTCATACAGGTTACAGTTGGATGGAGGGGTAGAAGAAGAATGCATTGAAGCATTGGAAGGATTTTTGTTTCATTTCATTTCGCGGTCAGATGAGGGGAAAAAGACCACCTATATCGTAAACAGGGTCAGGTTGTTCAGCCTGGAGAAGAGAAGGCTCCAGGTAGACCTTACAGCAGCTTTCCAGTATCTGAAGGGAGCCTACAGGAGAGATGGGGAGGGACTCGTTATCAGGGAGTGGAGTGATAGGACGAGGGGTAATGGTTTTAAACTGAAAGAGGGGAGATTTAGATTAGATATCAGGAAGAAATTATCTCCTGTGAGGGTGGTGAGACAGTGGAACAGGTTGCCCAGAGAAGCTGTGGCTGCCCCATCCCTGGAGGGGTTCAAGGCCAGGCTGGATGGGGCTTTGAGCAACCTGGTCTGGTGGGAGGTGTCCCTGCCCATGGCAGGGGGGTTGGAACTTAATGATCTTTAAGGTCCCTTCCAACCCAAACCATTCTATGATTCTATGATTAGCCTTTGAGAGCTGGGGAAAGCTGGTGCATATGATTCACTCTTTTTGAACAGATGCATCCTATTTTCCCTATTGAATTGCCATCAGTTATGCAGCTATCAGAATGATGGCACAACAGCGTGAAATACACTAAATACTGTCTGTCTTGTGGTCAGTTAGGATGGATTCCTCAAGATGAGGCTCATAGAGGCAAGACTTGCTTGTTGGTTTCTTATATCTTCTTGTATAAGAACATAAGCATCTGTGACTTCAGGAAAGAAAATGCTTTCTGCCGCTTGTATCTGATTTGAATTTTTCTTCTAACTTTAGAATTAAATAAGCAGGAGATATTAAAGCAACTTATTGAGAATGTATTGAGATTTATTTTAAATTTTTTTTATGCTAGTTGTATGAATTCAAAAAAAACTCCTGCGTTTGGGAGGGTTATAGGCTTTGATATACTCGGCAATCTGCATACAGGTAATGAGTACAGTTTAAGGTAAGTGGGTGCTAGCCTTCTGTCAGTGAGCTATTTTGTTTAGCAGAAGAATGTGTATATCCAATGTAGCATACTATAAATATAAAATAGTAGTAATAATTATGTGCAGGTGCATATGCAAACAATAATAGCTTTTTCTGACTTGCAGTTCTGGAGAAGGAAAATAAAAAGGGGGGGGGGGAAAGGTTGATAACTCTTTTGGCTTACAGATTTGTATTTCCTTTTTTAGTTCTGCAGTTTTAACATTTTTTCCTAATTTTGTGTGGTGAAGGGGTGTTTTTGATGGGACCTCATGAATTAAGACAAGAGTCTGAACAGAAGCCCCTAATGTTTAAAGTTTGACTCGTCCTGTTCTGTTATCCAGGGTTTGCACAAATGACACGGTCTGTCTGTCACCTCCTTAGCGCTGAGCTTGACCGTACACTTTCCATGGGAAATATGAAGTAGGCTCTTCCTTTTTTCACTTGCGCGTGGCTAAGCCACCTTAATTAGCTTACATTAGTTGCATGATGCTGCAGGTTAGAAGGGTTTATGCAGGTAGATGTTGTGAAATCAATCTACAGGAATTTTTTTCATGCGGCAAAACCTTTTGTTTAGCAAGGTTATTAAAGTTTTCAGCACTATTAATGAATAATATAAAATTTGCATATGCAAGAATAAACTTGTTTCTCAAGAACAATAAGAAGAAAGAATAAAGAGATTTCTCAATATATTGTTAAATATGAGAGTGGTGTCTGTCAACATCTGTGAAACTGCTCAAAAAGACCGGGTGCTCTGTGTTATCTATTATTTTTTGGTTTGCAATGCTTATCTTTATGAATAAAAGTAGTATCCCTGTATTTTTCTTTTGCTGCTGAAATTCTAAAGCTGTGCTCTCACTTGGGGGGGTCTTTTTGTGGAGGCTATTGTCGAAGATTTTTATGAGGGAAAAATAGAGTAAATGACTGGATTTTGTAGCAGAATTCAAATGCTCTGTAATATTCTAAGTTTCAAATAATCAGTTAAGATACTGAGTTATCTACTGTTATGCATTGTGTAAAGATAACCACTTTGACATGAGTATTTAATTTAGCATGACTATTTAAAGCAGTTCTTTGGAAAATATTGGAAATCTAGCCAGCTATGTTAAATTTGAATTCTACTTTTTAATTCACTGACTCCAGTAGTAGCCATCTCTGACATTCCATTATAATCAGATATGTAGTTACAAATTCTGTATTTCTTTTTGTATTGCCAGCACAGGACATTTATAAAGTAGGACTGAGTGGAAAAAAGAAGGAACTTAAAAACTAGCTCAAAAAAGTGTGAAGACACTTGAAGTGTCTTCTCTTACCCAAGAAGACACTTACCCAGGGAGGTGGTTGAGTCACCATCCCTGGATGTGTTTAAGAGCCGTTTAGATGTGGTGTTGGGGGATATGGTATAGGGGAGAACTTTGTAGAGTAGGGTAGATGGTTGGACTCGATGATCCCAAGGGTCTCTTCCAACCTAGACGATTCTATGATTCCATGAATTGGAACCTAGAATAAGAGTCCACAAGTTCAGTTACGTGTTTCATAAAATCCTGGACATTGCTTTGTGTGCCCCAAGACTGGTAGAGCCCAAGTTTTTGCCAGTGAGTTTACTTAGATTTTATCACATGCCCCAGGACATCACTGTCTTGGAAAAGTGAAGCGTTTTGCACCTATGTCTTGCTTCAGATGTCCTGGGGCCGTCATAGGGACCCAGTCCAGGTGGAAATCAAGATGTAGCAGGATTTTCTGTTTTGTGATTATTACATTATATTAAGACTTCAAAATACATTTTTCTCCATACTTTTACTGTAAATGGGTCTGTTCATAATAAGCTAAACTATACATGATTTACAGAACTATGACATCGATTGATAATTTGCTGAGAATTTTAACACTATTAATTGTATTAAAGGAGGTTGAAACAAATTACTGCTTGCCTGAATATTTAGCATGTGAAATATCAATAATCAGTGAACAAAATATTTTGTAATCTTTCAATGTAGTGCATATACTTGTATTTAAAAATAATTTCAAATATCTGTGTGATAATTATTGTGTATACAGGTCTTTGTAAAATTTTCTCTTTTCCCTGTCAAGACATGCTTTTAAGAGTGTCTCTTAAAATATCCAGTAACATGTAATTTTACTATGAAAAGAGGGGAGGAGCTGGAATTTTAAATATGTATTTGTGCAACTGAGTACCTTTTATTATTTACGTTTTAATTGATGCTGTCGTATAACAAAGTTGGAGTCTATTCTTCCTTTTCTATGAGAAAATTGTTTACTTGTTCCACACACTGCTTAGAAGTAATAAGATTGAATATCAGTGCTGGGTAATTCAAAAACATGTTAGGTAGGAATTAGATGCAAGTTGATTACAATGATTTTAATGGCTACATTCTTTAAATTTATGATTTTTTTTTTTTTTTTTATTGTGGAATATGGGAGTTTTGTTTGGTTTGGGTTTTTTTAAGAATAAATGTTGAGGTACATTGATGCAGTTTGGGTAGTTCTTAATTGTTCTCTAGAAACCTAAGCTCAAGGTTCAGATGTCCAATGTAAACACTTTATATGTCTCAATGAGAAGCCTAGTGTGTTGAGACATGGGAATATCTCTTATAGTTTAGTAATGATTTTTAAAAATATATTTACCATAACTTCTATTAACTTTCTGGTTGGTTTATGGATAACAATGTACACAATTTTTGTGGTTAAGGTAGTTGTGTTTATGGGGTTTAGGGCTTAGTCCACAGCAGCACGATGTGATAATACAATCTCATCTTATGGTATTAGAAAGATGAGGCTAATTATCATTTGTGTTTTGGGGAAGGCTTTTGCCTTCATGCCTCTTGTGGAAATAGGTATAAAGCACAATCAAGATGCTGAATGACCTCAATTTCTGTTAGCTGTAATGAGGAAAGAGGGCAGCACCTTATTTTGGAGAGGAAGGTTTATTTTTTTTAATAAAAGTTGTAACAGTCTTAAATAGTCTTAAGTAAAGCAGTGAGTATTTTAACCGAAATGAAATGGCAACTGCTTTTTGGAATATGAGCAAAACCTTTGCCAAAACACGTTTTCCCTTGGATAAAGAAACATAGATTGTAATTCATTGTAAGAAAATATTCAGTTTATATAATCTACAGGACATAGATGTTTGGATATCATTAGAGTTAATATGTTTATTAAATACTTATATTTAATATTTACTGTATAGAAATACAAGTTAGTGGGTTTGAGGGAGAGCTGGCACAATACCTAGCAGAGAAATCAGGTGGGATATTGGTCATGATTATGTGGCATCACGCTGCCTGGAGAGAGCTGAGCTGGCTCTAAGAAGTTAAGAAGCATCTCCAGTAGCGTGGATCTGGTAATGTGGTACTTTTCTTGGATTAATTAGTCTTCCATCTCAGAACTTTGGTGGGTTTGCTACTGAAGATGCTTTATTCTTAATGAGTTAACAGTTGGTATCTCTCCATAGCATTGCCGTGTGCTATGTAAAGGTAACTTTTTATATGGCATGGCAGATTGGAAAATTTTATGTCATGTTTATTGAACATCAGAGATACGTTCATAACCTGTTTCCATTTTGCAACAAATCAGGTGAGGAGCCAGGAGGGGTAGCCAAGAAAAAAACTAAAGTCAAAGGTATTTTTAACGTTCTCTTTCTTGTGGAACTTTATGCAGACAATGATGTCTGAAATGCATGCGCATTGCAAATAGAGATTGCAGGTTATGGTAATGTTCACTAATACCAGCTGTGTTGGCTCAGTGTTTTCTAATGGTGCAGCAAACTATCGTCCTCCCCGGTTTTCAGTGAGTGGGTTTTTTTACTACTGATTATAATTTAATGGCAACGTGAGTGCTTTCCTAACTAGAAATTGTATTTTGTTTGTGCAAATGTTTTTGTAACAGTTGTTTGGATTATAAGTAGTTTATGTTAACTTCATATTTTGCATGTTTAAAAAAAGTTCTGATATATATGCAGGTTTTCCTCTGTCTGAAATCCTCCTTTAGTTCTTACATGAATTCATGATGCTATTACCATGTTGTAATTTGACTTGAGCAGCTTAATTTCTGCTTAAGTCTGCACTTAAATAGTTTCATCCATTCCTTTCTTATGAAAGGAGAAATTTAGGTAAGGTTCAATAACTTCCTCTTACATATTATATGCAGGATTGTTTGCAGTCATTATATTTACAAATTTTCCAAAAACTTAAAGTAGAATAACTTGCAACTGATTTATGCCATGTATTTATTTATAATTACATTGCTGTATGGCAAGACATAATGGTCTGAAAGTGTTCAGTGCAACAGAGAGACTAAAAAAGCTAATTAGCCTCAGCAAAACACCAAACTATCGGATGTACTTCAGGCGCTTAACTTTGTAGATCTGCTCAGTTATCTCTACACAGCGTGGTGCTGTGGAAAGAACAGTCTCTTTGTTGCATTAAAGACACTTAGACTTTAATGTGCTTTTTCTAGGAGTATGTGAATGATGCACGCTGTTCATGTACTAAGTCTCATCAAGAAAAAAAGTTGCATTTGCTGAGGGAAGCTCATGCTCATCTGAATGTGACTTTTCTCAGCATCTTGCATGCAAGCTGAAATTCTTAGCATTTGTTCCCCATTGTGCTTGGTATTATTTGGTTGCCAATTATGTCTTTTCAAGAACATAATAAATGTCATTTAACAATTCCTTCCTGAGTTTTGGATTATTTTTCAAGAAACGGTATGGTATATTACAAATGCTTTATGCCAAATAGCAGTTGGAAGGAAACATGATGTTATTCCTTTTAGTCTGAGCTGTGTGATTGAATTGTTCGCTCAATGGACACATTACACAGCAGTTAGAGGCAGATGTTACAGGAGAAATGTTGTCACTTGCCTGCTTTTTACCTCAACAGACTGCAGTTTCTCTCAAAAGTCTGAATAAAAATTGAGCTGTTGTATTTTTTTATGAAATATTTTTTTAATTATGTGGGAGAATTAATTTTAAAATTAAATACAAATATTTCATACAGAGATTTACTGAAACAATTTCTAAATTTTATTGATTTAAAAATTCCTTATTCTGGAAAATACTGCTGATACTGACAATTTTTTTGAAGCTGTGGCTGAAGTAGAAGTAAATATTAAGCATTTAAATTTCAAGGATGCTGTTCTGATTGTGTTTCTGATATATTATCTAAATATCATGTCACAGCCAAATGTGAATTGAAATAGAGAAAATAAGCACAAAAGATACAACTCCAAAAGTAAAACAAACAAAAGTGTTAGTAATAATGCTACATATGGAAAAGCAAAGATGTAAGAATTAGTTTACAGTTGTTACTTTGATTTCACTGAATATGGTCAAACCAAGTGAACTTTCTTGGAGTTGGTTTAATTCACCAGGACAGTACTGTTTCTCCTTAATTATTGTGCACTTATTTTTTGTCTTTGTAAAATATGTACTTCAGATACATTTTTAAGTCTTGGCTTAGTCTGCGGTATCAAAGTCAGTAAAATGTATTATACATTTGTGTTGTTAATACTTTCATTCGTAGTTTTAGAAAGTTGAGAAAATTGTGGAAAAAAAAATTTCTTTTGGTGGTTCTCTTGACATTTTGGGATCTTACAGTTATCGTACTGTTGTCAAGGATTCAAAATGTACTGTGATTTTCATGCTCACAGACACAACTGGTTTTAGCATTCTGCAGAAGTTAGTTAACAGTAAGATAATAGAGGCGTGTTTTTCACTAGATGAATGCTTCATTCAGAGGCAGTTGCAGTAAGCTAAGATTACTGGCTGGCTGCATGGTGTGAGATATTGCCAGAAGTCAAAACTAATTTGTTTAAATTGCTTAAAGCTTTAATAGTTAATTTTACAAGTTTAAATTGGCATCTAACAAACACTAAGCAAGAATTCGATCAAAGCTTTTCCGTAGTTGTTCATAAGACGTGTTCTGATGTAAGAATGGTTCTCTTATTGAACATTTCCTCTTTTTTAAATGAAAATCTAAAAAGTAAAAGAAGCTATTAAAGAACCGCTCAAGAAATTAAGGGAAAAGCAGGAATCCAAGAAGGAGGAAGTCAAAGAGGAGGAAGAAAAAAAGAAGGCCAGGAAAGGAAAAGATGCTACTGATCGAAAGGACAAGAAAGCTGTTGATACGAATAAATTAAAGAAAGAGTCTGACAAGGCTAAAAGAGACAGAGGAAAGGAAAAGGAAAAAGGCCTAGACAAAAATGTGAAATCCAAGGAGACTACAAAAAAATCAGCAAGTGAAAAGGATGATGAAAAGGTGGGAAAAGACAAAGGAACAAAAAAGATAGTTAAAAACCCATCCAAGGAGGACAAGAAGGAAAAGAAATAAACAGAGTTCCGATTCTGCTAATGAGGAACAGACCTCAAGAATGAGAAATTCAGCATATTTATATGAATGTGGTAAATATGGCAATAAGAAGATAATGTTTTCTGGAAATAAGTGTGAACAAAGGCTATATATAATATTTGTTTGAAATCAAGAGTGTGCTGGCTTTGTAAACACCAAGCAAAAATGTCTGCTGTGAAACTCAAATATGTACATATGTTAATGTGCCTGGCTAATAATGGGTAGTGAAAACAGAAATGTAAAATTGATGCCAATTACTTCCAGCATACTCTACATCTGTGGGTTTTTTTCCCCTTTCTTAGTTTCCTTATATTAAAATGCTGTTTTCCTGGTGCAGGGGTGAAAGGTGTAACGTTGTACATCAAATGCAAGTTTAATATTAAGAGCATTATCTGGACACATGTAGTGGAAACTCAAAAGAAAATATTTCTGTTTCATAGAAAATAACCAAGAGAAGCACAAATGGAATGTATTGTCATAGGAACTTAGCAAATAGATGTAAATTATTTCCTGCTAAAACTTTTTTTCCTTAAGTAGACCGAGAAAACTATTTTATACACAAACACTCAAACCAACTTCAGTGTTGCGATTATTTATGAGACCTCAGTGTGTACACGACCAAAATGTTGCAGCACTTGTGTTTATTGATCCTGTGACAATATGCTCTGCTCTTCCTTTCTTCCTTCCTTCCTTTGTTTATTTATTTCTTAGCTATCTGTAGGTCTGAAAACTTGATTCAGTGTCACTTTCAGTTAACTGGGTCCTGATTTTTCTGAGTTTCCCAAGTTTCTGGTAAGGAATACTTAAGAAAATTAGGCCACCTATTTCTCCATTGATGGGCGTTGTGGAATCCCAATCACATTTTAAGAGGCGATATGCTACTACTGCTCTATTCCGGTTGAGCTTGATTAGAGAACAGGTTTTGGTTTTTTGCAACTATTATTTTCTTCTAACACCACTTTTCAAGTACATGATACTTCTGTAAGCAAGCTCCTTGTGTTAGTTTGCTCTTACAGCTTCTGTATTTTTAGCACTGAGGAATGATTTATCCAGCAGTCTCATTAGAATAAACAAAGTTAAAAAGAACATTTCTGCGGAGATATTCCAGTACATCATGGAATCTATACTTGCTTTCAAGTTTATATGGGAAAAGAATATTTTTTAATTTTATTAGGTAAATATTTCTCCTGGTTTGCTTAGTATATTGAAATATTAATTGCACAATAAAATTACACAAGAGTCAGAACAAAATCTGTAATGAAAGTTGAAGATTTATTATTATTATTATTGTAAAGAGAAGTAAAAAGTAAAAGTATTGTAACATTATTACTGTAAAGAGAACAAAACTAAGGCGTGAAATTGTGCATGAGTAGATGCACGCGGGTGGTGGTGTAAGATTAAAGTCCTGAAGGTTGATTCTCTTCATGGTTTTGCTTAAAGTTTGTGTATAACAGTTGGCAATACACTTATCTCGGACTTTCAATACAGCACATACGTGTCTTTCTAAGGTGCTTTGATCCCTAGAGGTATAAGATGTAGTAATAGGGTAAGATATAATCTGTTTGGGTTTTTTTTTTTAGAGGAAATTATGACAAATAGTTCAAATAAAAGCTGTAGAAAATAGTACATTAGCTTAAGATTCTAGCTGTGGTAACTAACGGAGATGATATACGACCTATTTTCTAAATATTTGTATGTGTGGGAAGGAGGAGGGAAGAGATGTGTGTGTTATGAACCCTGTAGTGCTTAGCAAAAAAACTTGTCAGAATGAAGATCTAATAAATGCACTTGCATAATGAGCGTTCTCTTTTGGATTTTGGTGATGATAGACGTGTTTTTTCATCTTTGCTCTGATAAGTGTTAAGATACATACTTGACGGAGGAACACTCAAATCACGCTTCTCAAGAACGGTGGCACAGCGGTGTAGTGCACATCACTTATTTTTCCCCTAATGTAACACAAGTTGTAACTGTCTGAGGGTGAAATTTGGAATGAGTTGCCTTTCTGATTAACATATTATTGTATCTATGACCCAAAGTTTATCTGGTTCTAAAAAGGTTTGGGGTTTGGGTTGGATTTTTTTTTTTTTGGTTTGTTTTTTTTTTCCCCAAAGAAGGCTTTATTTGAGCAGCACTCTGAGCTATTCAGATAGCCACCCAGTAAAATGAGATTTTTGCCCCAGAGATCTGTTGTGCTCTTGTATATACGTCTCAGTGAAATAGTATTGTCATTCATTTTAACACGGCAAGTTACCACATAAGCTCAAAAAATGCACCACACAAGTAAAAACTGGGTGCAACCATATTTTGATAAATAGTTGAGAGAAAATACTATCTTGCAAAAAGTAAATGATTTAACAGATTATGTACTCAATAGGATTGAATAGGAATCAGTGATAAACAGGATAGATGTGTATAAAAAGCAAAGTTGAGAAATGTGCAAGCAAACCAAAGAAATACTCTTGCTGGTCCCTTCTTTCCTTCTACACACCCTAAGTTCTTGTTGGCTGTGAAATATTGAATATCTTTTGAAATGCTTTGAATCTGTTTATTGTTCGTGAAGCAGAGCAAGTGCTTGTCTGGAATCGGAGGCATGGGTTACCGGAGGATGTGAGGACTTACTTACAGGTGTTTATGTGAGGGAAGTGAACTGGATTTGTGAAAGCAGGGTGGCTGTTTCTACGCTTCCAGATTCTGAAGTGTGAGACAGTGGCTAATATAAGTAACTGGTTTCATCTCCATATATAATTAAAGAAGATTCTGGAAGGAAGTAACTTCTTACTCCTGTAGCTATTAATATTACTGCAGCAAAAGATGAGTGTAAGTCTTAATATTTTTGAGTATTTCAGTGTTTTTTAGTGGCGCAGAAGAAAATTGGCCAAAAATGAAGTTTAAATTTGGCTTCTTTCCTATGGCTTCTGGTCTTGACTGCTTAGTAGTGAACTCTTGGTTATAATAGTTTTAGATATAGCCTAACTACTTATCTTCATGTAATTTAAATAATATAAAAATGTGTAAATAGGATTAATTCTGTTTTCCCTGTTCACATTACTTATTCAGCGTAATGGAATGAGTATATATGTTTTTCTGACAATGCATAAAATAATAAAATCTCGCTAGTTCACACAAAGTTGTTTTGAGGCATACTAGTCCTTTTTGTATTGAGAGATGTTTGACTCCAGGCGAAACCTAATAATGTATTTTTTTAAAATTTATTGACTTGAAATATAATACTTGTCTCACTTGAAGTTCCTTTTACAAGACTGTTAGCAGTACAGTAGTGTTCATTGTAGTGTAGCCTCTGCTTTCTTAAATATTATTTCTCTAGTTTCTAGAGAAACTAGTTTGTTTCGGGCAGTGTGTCTGTGTGTGTGTTTAAGAATGTAGTTTTTTCTTAATTGACCTTGGAACTCATACTTAAATATGAACCTAGGAAAAATTACATAGGATTTTAGGAGAATTCTGGCTGGAAGGGACTTCAGGAGATCCTTATTCCAACATCCTGCTCCAAACAGGGTCATCTCAGGGGTAGGACCAGGTTACACTGGGCGTTATCCAGTGTGGTCTCTAAAACCTCCAAGGATGGGGATGCACAACTTCTCTGTGCAGCCTTTTCCACTGATTTGATTGTCCTCATGGCAAGGGGCTGTGTGTGTGTGTGTATGAAGTTTTTGCTTATGCCCAATCTGAACCTCTCTTGTTTAAATCTTGCTTGAATCCTTCCTATATGATAGTTGAGAGGTGGATTGGGCTAATACCAGTGCATTCTTTCTTGAGAATGTGGTGTCAAGATGTGGCATAATATTTCAAGGCTATGAATTATCTTTATCTCTTACTATGGTGTTGATCATTGCTGTTATTGGTTGCTTTCTTTTCATTGTGTTTTGATCTCTATACCATAGAAAGACTCTATGGTATAGATAGGAAGCATCTTTGTGGTGAAATTCTATCAGTCATACTTTTTCTGTAGTAATTTAGTTGTCAGAAGAAACTGGAGATTGAGATTACCCTAGTTTGAAGAAACTATTGTTTTCTTAATCGGATCTTCTAAGATTTAACATATGAATTCAAAATACCTCTTCTCATTCTGAGCAGCATGTTATAAGGGTCAAATTAGTTCTTCATAAAACCTATAAAATTGATCATACTAAGCACTTTCTGCCCAAAGAGAAAAACGGTGAGAGAAACCTGCTGCCTGTTTTCCTTCTGGATGCTGACTAGATGTTGAGAATAGCATAGTCATTTGTTCAGTTACTTTGAAATAAAGGCAAGTGCTTAAATTTCTGTCCCTTTTTTTCCCTAATTGTATGTTTGTCTTCAAAACATATTTGTTTATTATCTGAATACACTTTAGTCTTTGTATATATCACTGTGCATCAGGACAGCCCTGTAATTGTGATTGACTACATTTTGGAGAGTTTATTGACAGTTAATATAATTAAAACAACGTTCTTAGCTTATAATTGAATCAGATCAAAAAGAGCATAAAGTTAACTTTATAACTGAAAAATGCAGGCCTTAAAGAAAGATCTGTCCCAGCACAGCCACCATCACCAGACTCTGAGGAGACCATCCAGGCTGCTGAGAAGCCATATGTGGAATCAGGTAAGGCCTTTTGTAAACAATAGATGAAACAAAAGACATGATGCTTCGTTTGAATTACAATTCTCTTTCCTCAGCATGTGTGCTCGTGTTATTTCTTTGGGCAGAGAAATAAATTTTTCATTGCTTTTATGTGTTGATTATACAGTATAGTTTGTTTAATGGGTGTTACTGTTGATAACTTTATATGAAGTACTGACCGGGAGAAGTTTATAATTTAAATGTATAGAAGGCATTCTTGTCAGCTCTCACGGTTACCATTGGAACCATATCACATCAGAATAACGTTCTGCTGGTGTACACATGTGGTTTTGATATGTATGCAATAGCACACACAGAGTAACAGCAGATTCTCCACCTTAAAAAAACCTAAAAACCAACAAACAACAAACGAAATCCCCCAACTAACAACTTCATAAGAGAAATCAAATATTCACTTTTCTACTAAAACCAATGATATATCATAAATGCAATAAATACAGCTTGTAGTGTTGAAAAAAATAAAACATTTGAAAAGCCCCATAAGTATTGGTAAAATTTAAGTTCAAGAGGAATTTAAGAAAAAAATATTTTTACACATCAGATTTCAGATATGTGATTTGCATTTTAGCGTTATTCAGAGAGTACATATATTTTCCTTGAAGAGGCTTATTCTACTTCATGTTTATGTGAACCTAACACAATAACCCACAAATGTGGAGCACACGGTTAATAAAATGGAATATAGAATTTGTTTGAAAAGATTTTTTTGTTAAAAAAATATTTTCTAAATATTATCAAGCTAAGAAAAGTTAAGAAATATATCAAGTTAAGATATAATATCAAGTTAAGAAAGTTAAGATGTCATTTCTCTTTTTTTTTTTCCCCATAACTGATACCATTTTGGATCTTTATCTGAAAAATGCAGCTGCAATTTGGTTTTGTGCTGTTTAGTTTCTCAGTGTTAATTTCAGTTCATGTATATGAGGGCAACACTTCATACAAATTCCTGTTCTGTCCTGGGGTGGTGTGTTAGATGTCAATCACTCATCCCAGAAATTGGTTTGTGATTTATTCTGCTGTGAATTACCAGGAGATCATCTTGGTGTTGTAATTTCAGTATCTATTTTCTCTGTTTATAAAACCAACAAACCCCAACTAATGCCAGTGACATTTTGTTGTCTAATATGATATACTGGTGCTGCTGCCTAAGTTGTAAGAAAGTCATGGATGAAAGCATTAGTAAAATAATTACTTGGAAGAGAATTTTTGGTTTGAATAGTTATCTGAAGTTATTAATGTTTCTGCCACTGAGAAAAAGATACGTGCAGAAAATCCAGCGTAGATAAATTCTTCCAATTCATTTTCAGAATAAATCTGATGTGATTGATGCAATACTTTCCATATTGGAGAGTAAGCAAAACCAAGTTGTTTTATGTAATTGCGTGAGTTGTAGAGGTTCACCAAGTCAATCTCTATGGAACTTTATGGAACGGAGTAAGAACTTTATGGAGGCAACTAAAAGCTGCAAGCTTTGAGCTAATCGTTTAGACTTTGCCTTTTGCACTTACCTTCACTGCAATTTATAATCCTTTTAGAGCACAAGAATGCCGATGTAGAATTGGAAGAGGAAATTCAGTCTGTTCTTCGTGAAGCTCTCCGTTCCCAGCCGGGTAATGCATTAACACTTAGAAATCACTGAAGAGTTTATAAATACTGCCATAGGCCAGACAAATCTGAGTTTGGTTTTGGTATGCACTTAAAGTACTTTTGCCTGCACAAAACATTCTAAGCAGCTAATTTTTAATCTTCAAAAAAAAAAATCAGAAGGTTCAGTAATTAAACTGTAAAACTGCGGCCTCTTACCCGGAGGTGTTTGGCAGCAGTAGCTCAAATCAGTCAGTTGACAAAAATTTGTTCAAAATACTGTGTGTAGTGCAAGAATGGTTAAATGGCTTTTCCTGGGACTTTCTCCATGAGTGAAGAAGGTGCTGGCAAGTCAGTGCAGATATTTTGAGCTCATACTGCTGTAAGATGCAGACAAGTCATCTGTCCCCCTCCCCGTTCCCTTTGGGGACTAGCTGAAAAACACAAAAGGTGTGCTGAAGACTGAATATTTGCTGGCAATAGAATTTACCAAAGAGTGTGTATTCTCTAACAATCCGTATTGTTGATTAGGAGAGAGACATGAAGATGTAGATGAAAATATAAATGACCAGTGGCAAGCGAAGGAAGAAATACATGGAGAAACTTTTGAAGCTCCTACAGCAGATGACTTGCTCAGAGAATTAGAGAATGAAATTCCAGAAGCGTATGAGACACCAGACTCAGTTCAGAAAGGTATCTGGATGACTAAATATATTTAAACTTAAATTTTGCCAAAACCAAGAATAGACAAATGGAAATATGTCCCATTAAAAACTTGACTAGAGACTTTGCAAATATCAACCACAGCAAGTATTATTTAGCAAATAAATATTATTTTCTTTTTAATCAAAATGGGATATTTTAATGCCATGTGTTTTGGAATGTAGGTAGCTATATATTATTGTTTACTTAATGCTATACTGGCTTTCAACCAAACAAATTAATCTTGCTTTCAGCTATATATATTTCTCCCCAGTAAAGCGTCTCCTATAATATCTGTATAGATAGATGTCTGCTTCTGGACTTCCGAGGTTGTTAAGCTCAATTTTAAGAGTTTATTAGCACAACCTTTTGTATATGGATTTCTTTTCGCTCCAGTTTCATTCTAATGTGGCTCTCTAAGAGAATATTATACATGAGCTGAATTGCAAGTCCTGCTGAGAACATCGTATAAAGAAGATGCTCATATCCTGCTGCCTTGAGTCATTGACAGGAGAATAAAAATTGTTTGTATTCAGAATATTAAAGCAGAATCATACGGTCTAAATCCAAGTTAGGGAAAGGCTTTTTATCTGCAGTTGTGATGCCTCACAACAGTTTATCTGTTTGTGATGGCCATGATGGCCGTGGCCTGAGCAGGAGCCGCGGAGGGGGAAAACAGGGAGAGCACACTGCCACACTTCCTGAGAACTTTACATATATCTTAATACCTCTTTTTGCAAAACTCGTGTAATGAATGTTGTCTATTTGTAAATACATCTTTGTTTCTCAGATGCTGATCTTTTGGCAGATGATCTTGGAGCAACGGAGTCAGAACCATACGAAGCTCCAGGTATAATTTTGCTTTTCCAAACTTGGTAGTATTTGTTTTCTGCCTCAATGTAGCGATTTATATGAGAAAGCAAAATAGAAAAGGTTAGACTGGTTTAGTAATATAAAATTTTGCATTTTTTTTTTTTTTTTTCCTAACAACGGTTCTGAATTGTCTTGGATATTTTTACTCTGAGATAACTGTATCATACTTGCTATTGCAAATGATTCTTAAAAAGAAGGCATGATAGGTATGGAAGTTTTGCTCTAATTTGTGCAAAAACTTCATTTTTACTTTTTTATATGTTTCTGGCTGTTGTGGACAAAAATTTGCCTGGACTAATCCAATTAGCTTATAGTCCTGTTCATATTGTGCTTGGTACCACAAGCTGAGCATTAGCTCACCTTTCCCATTATGAAGAAACGTCGGGTGGATATTACAGTTTCCCTGCTGTCTGATAAGTGTTTTATTCTGGATGTTAATAATGCTTCTTTATAGTACAGGGCAGCCTCTTCAAACAGACATTGATTTCTGTTTGGACTAGGCTTCTTACCTTTGGCTCAATGTTAGTTCTGGACTTTCCAGTCTTGCTTGATGCCAAATATGAAAGAAAATTAATTTTATTTGTTTGATACAGCTAAAACTGCTTATTCCTATCTCTGTCGGGAGATTACTGCTTTCCACTTTCTGAATCTACGCTGCAGTGCTTTTGAAGTCAAAGGATTGTTACTTTACCTTCAGCACCATGCGTGGCCAGATGTATCATACTGAGTATATTAATAACTTTGCAAAGAATTGTAGTCACAAAAGAATAGTCCACATATTTAGCTATGCAATGAAAAAAAGTAAACTGCTCTAAATCTGTGATGCCAGAAGTGAATGTACTTATTTCTCAAGGTCTGATTTCTGGCTCTTATCTTGTATTCTGTAGATCATCACCAGTGGTCCTCCTGCACATTAGTAAAGAAGCTACTTTAGAACTTTGAGAGTAGGGGGCAATTACATTACAAATACATCGTATTAGAACTATTAAAAAATATTCATGGAGTCTAATGTCCCTTGTGGCTCTAGCATTCATACCGAGGGTAGAACAGAGGACCTTCCACTAGATTGCCATGTGTCAAGTTGCAAGTGTCTGTAAGGTTTTAATTTGTCAGTTTTCAACTAGGGAGCAACATTTAGCTATTGACAGACACAGTATGAAAGCAAGTTAAAATAATCGAGTATTAAAAATATTTCATATTTCTAATTTCAAACATACTTCTTTTTTCATATTTAATTTATAGTGTCATATGACTATGATATGGATGCGGAAAAGACAATAACTGATCCAGACGCTCCAGGTTTGTAAATTTTCATGATTTTAGATTATAATCTAATCATTTAGACATTTTTTTAAACATGCTTGAAAGTAATGTGTCATATTGACTGTTTAGTCACAGTTTTATTTTCAAACAGCTTTTCAGGTAGTTTCAAATAAGGCTGATTTTTGCAGCTGTGTTACCATTACAGTTGTGAACACAACACTCCACAAATCCGATCCACAAATACTTACATATATATCTTGTTCTGTCAGGAGTCTTCTGGTTTAATCAATGGGTTGTCAAAGACCTACCAAAAGCCTAAATACAATTTTGTGTGAGCTAATTATGTTGTGTAACTTATGATGTAGCTCCTGATGTGTTTTACAATCCAGCTGTCACTTTCAGATAAAACATTGTAGTATTAACTCATTATGTTTACTTCTGTTATTCTTGAGATAAACGTGTGACCTTTTTGACTTCTCTTATGCTATTTAGCTGTTGTATGAGAATTTGATTAGAATATAAAATAATAAGTATTTTTATTAAAGGTGACTCTGAACTAACGCTAGAAGATGCTATTGAACATTATGCAGGTACAGTCCAAAACCTTATTTTTCCTGTTGAAGTTTAATTGAATTTTAGCCCCAAACCAAGACAAAGTATTCAAAATATTGGAGTTTATAGATTGGATTAGTTCCTTAGTAAGTTATTACTTCTATATTCTTATTTACATTTTGAAAAAACACAAAGACCTGCATGAATACTACTTTTCTGTAATGTCAACGAAATGGGCAGGATAATATTTTGAGAGTTAAAGTTCCAAGAGAAAGGATGCTTGTATTTTAAATTGCATAGAAGTTTTTCTGTGGATAAAAAATAGTCTGAATTTGCCAAAGATGTTGAAGTTATAGTGTGGTAAGTGTCAGAAAAAAAGTAGTAAACCTGTAAAAAAAAAAAAAAAAAATTTAAAAAACAAGCAAGCCATAACAAGCAGATTCCAAAATCCCACTGTAGAAGTTTGATGTATGTAGAAATGGTTTATGAGTATTTCCATTCTGAATCGTAGGTAATCCATAGATGATTTCATGAACTGTATAAGAAAAGCCTACTAATAGTGCTTTATCTTCTTTAAGTCTGTCTTGTGATGCTGGAAAATTATTCAGTTCTTTTCACGGGATCTTTTAGAAGTCTTCAACTTTGAAGTCTTATTAACTTCAATACAGTATGAAATATTACAGTTTTTAATATCTATTTTTTTTGTCCTGAATAAACTTGACACTGTATTATTTGTGTGTATTTATTGTCTTAAAATTCCATGAATTTTCATATTGATTGTTTTTTTTCTTTAAACAGAGGATAGAGTGCATGAGGAGCATAATGAAGACCATGGTATGACAACTGCAATATTTAATGAAATGACAGTATTGAAGTGTTTCATTAACGTGAAAGTGAAATTACTTTGTCTTTAAATTTTCCATGCTGTCATATTACTTTGCAAGTTCTTAATTAAGGGAGTTGTTTGGTTTATGTTCACACCCTCTGTGTAAGCATCAATTGGTCTTTAACACTGGAACAAGCGTAGAGTATGTGTATAGGTTGTGTTCCCATATTGGTCCTCATTGCCATACTTTATGCTTCAAAATGTCATACTTAAAAATGTTAAAGATTTTGCTTGCCCTTTTTCTTATGCAACCCTGGCCAAGTCAGCTGTGGTTCGTTGTATCTGTATAGCTCAGTGTTACCTCTTCATCTTGGCTGTAACTGCCAGTTCTTTGGAGATTTACTCTGTCTTAGTTTCATTTGATTAATGATTTACTAATGATTGCTAAGACCAAATAAAAAAAATAACCTTTTTCAGATGAGGGTTACTACATGTTAAGCTCCAGTAAAGGTTCCCATATGTATTCAGACCTCAAAACTGCAGAGAGTCTTTGAGAGTTTTGCATTTATCAGTAAAGTAATGAACTGGATTCTTAACAACCAAATTTTTAGGATATTTCGTGCATATCAACCACCCAAGAACTTTATTTTTCTTTCCTTTCAGAACCAAAACATGAAAAGCAGAGTGAGACTCAAGATACAGGTATATACCTATATATATGTATGTGTATATATGTGTTTGTGTGTAGACTCCCACACACATCTCCCCATGTATATGTATTTTTATATATGGAGTGTACTAGAAAAATCTTTGTTTCGTATGTAATTAGAAATACCTCTAAAATAAGTGTTATTTGGAATATAACTGATTTTCAAAATCAGAGAAATATTTTTGTAAAGTTAGCATAAAACCATAAAAATCATTAACTTAATCTTGCTATTTATATATATTGAAATATGTAATCTGTGCGATCAGTCACGATATATTGCCAATTATGGCAAAGGTGAGTTATGGTCTTTGTAGTTATACGGTTAGTTTTTTGACTATGAGCTGAGATGCCTTCTTTTAACATATTCTTCAGGATTCATCTTTAAGGTCTCAAGTCACTTGGGGTCTCAAGTGACACAGAGTGGGGCATGTGAGGCTTTTGGTGGACCTTTGGAACAGTAGTTCAGTGCAGACCCTCAACCTGCTGCCTGCCGCGAGCCTTGCTCGTAACCGTGTAACCAGCACTTAAAATCATTCAAAATTTACACCCTGCCAAGACTAGTTCTACTTTGCTGCATACTTTTTGCTAGTGCCTTTAATTAGCAGAAGCAATTTAAAATTATTTGTCTGCAGTCCTCTCTTTGGGTCCTGTATATTTTTTTTGTCTTGAAATACAATGTCTTGAAAGAGCTTCTTTTGAGAGTCAGCTTGGACAGCTGATTGAAAAAGACACAGTTGATTAGTTTAGAATGAAGTCAAGAAATTCTCTAGTGTAATAAATAAAGTATCTGCTTTGTCACTTTTGTGGTCATAAGCTTGAGGACAGTAAAATGAGTTAAAAGGTGCCACGTTGAGAGAAAATAAAAATTTTTCTGTGGAATCCATAATTTAAGTTGAACTTGCTCATTGTCCTCAGGAAGGAGGACCCACCAAGGAATTGCACGTTTATACAAATGAAAGGACTTTTCAAGTAGAAGTTTATAGGGTTTTTTTGATTTGTTTTTTAAAATGTCTGGCAGATGGAGTTGGTGCTGCAAAAGGTGAAGGTGGGAGTACTGATTATACTTAGAAAGATTAAGGAGTTTTTAACATTTCAGTTATTAAAGTTACTGTGCCTTTATCCAAGCAACGTTTGTTCAGAAGGTACAATTTTGAAATGTTTATCTAATGGACACAGCACTGCTTAAATTTTCCTCCCTGTATTACTAAAGAAGGGATTCCTTTTTTTCCCCTCAAATTCATCAAAGTTCCTGTTTGTTTATACTTTTTTACTTTTCTCAGCTAAGCATGTTGTGGTAGCTGTGTTCTTTTGTGTTGTGTGTAAGTTTCTTCAGTTGAGGGCTTGACTTCATTACTGCTCTGATTTGAATGTTTTCTTAGCTGTTGAGGACCTTCCAGAGGAGGTGAATGAAGCCACGGAGCCAGGTATATTATGTTTTCTAATTGTGATCTTAAAGCGTTTTGATGAAATAAATGCATTTTGAAACCTGATGGGAGGGGAAAAAAGCCAAAATAAAACTCCAAAATCAAAAAACCCCACCAAAACAAACAAAAAAAAAACCCACAAAAACCTCATATACTTTTTTCTTCTTATACTCTCTCTTATAGATGAAATTATTGAAGATTTTGATATTGATAAAGAGCTGTCAGGTATGAGTTTTTATTGTTTGTGAAAGAAAACATTTTTTCTTCTATTTATATGAAAAACCAAAAAAACCTGAGAAATGTGCTGTGTAGAATCATAGAATGGTTTGGGTTGAAAAGGAACTTTAAGCATCATCTGGTCCAGGTGCCCTGCTGTGGACAGGGGCATCTTTCACTACATCAGCTTGCTCAAAGCCACATCCAACCTGTCTTTGAACACTTCCAGTGATGGGGCATCCAGAACTGCTCTGGACAATGTGTTCCAATGTCCCACTACCCTCATCATAAAGAATTTCTTCATTTTGTTTAATCTAAATCGAACCTCTTTCAGTTTAAAACTGTTCCCCCTTGTCTTGTCACTACAGGCCTTGGTAAAAAGTCTGTCTGTCTTTCTTCCAAGCCCTCTGTATACTGAAAGGCTGGTATAAGGTCTCCCCAGAGACTTCTTTTCTCCAGGCTGAACAACCCCAACTCTCTCAGCCTGTCCTCATAGTAGAGGTGCTCCAGCCCTCTGATCGTCTTCGTGGCCCTCCTCTGGGTCTGCTCTAAGAGGTCCATGTCTTTCTTGTGCTGGGGACCCAGAGCTGGACGTAGCACTCCGGGTGGCATCTCGTGAGAGTGGAGTAGAGAGAATCACCTCCTTGACCTGCTGACCACGCTTCTTTTGATGCAGCCCAGGATACAGTTGGCTTTCTGGGGTGTGAGCACACATTGCCAGCTCATGTCCAGTTTTTCATCCACCAGGATCCCCAAGTCCTTCTCGGCAGGGCTGCTCTCAATTGCTTCATCCCCCAGCCTGTACTGATATTGGGGATTGCCCTGACCCAGGTGCAGGACCCTGCACTTGGCCTTGTTGCACTTCATGTGGTTCTTACGAAGTACTTACAGCTTCAGTTTGAGGAACGAAGTATGTTAATTTCTCACATTACTACTAGAAAAGATTAAGTTGTGAATTTTTGTATGTTGCACTGGTGTCAGGGAATTTTGAATGAGTGCTGGGTTTTGCTCTAAGAAGTTAAAAATACTATTAAGCAAGATTTTTTCCACACGTGATGTTAATTCAGTCAGCTAAAGCAAAGTGATCGAAGCAGTTTAGTCTGAGCACAGTGTGTAGGATTTGATGCTATATTTATTTAGGTTTTCCATTTGAAAAATGTGTTCTAATATAGTTAAATGGGGAAACAAACATTACTGTTTCACATTAATAGCAATTGTAACCAAAGTCATTTCTGAGGGGTGTAATAGCAATGGAAGTCAATAACACAGAAGAGCTAAACTTTTGGCCATGAAATACATTCAGTATCTTTTTTATACTCTTAAGTTAACCCGGTTGGTTGTTCTGTAGTTTAGATTTTCCTTTTTGTTTGACGCTAATTTGATTGGGTGGCTGGTGGGGAGTAAAATCAAAATTGTGAACGTAGTGTGTGTAACTTCTAACACTTACTTTCTTTTTAACAGCAGAAAGTAAGCATACAGAAGATGTTGTGGCCACTGAAGCAGACGAATCAGGTTTGTCTGTTATCTTTTGCATGTTTGCTACTTAGAAAAAAAATTATTAAAAATTGAGAATGATAAAAATCATAGAATAGAATTCTGTGCTGCAAAAAACCCCAAACATTTGTAACTTCTTCTGCAGCTTTATTCTTTTAAGGAGAAAACATAATTGTGTTGTTGAAATCTAGCATCTTGAGGTTTTTAATGACAATATTAATGGCTTACGTAGCACTCCTAAGTTTTAGAGGCTGAGAGGGCTCCCAGTTTAGAAAATATATAGCAGTATTTTATAGCAATAAAAACGGGAGTATTAGGTCATGTGAAGCTGAAGCTTTCTTTGCTCTGTTTCCCACCAGCTAGTCAGTAAGTAGTGTGTAGTCAGGAAAGAGAGTCTTAAGTAAGAAATAAAGTGAAATGTCTCCCCAGCTGTGAGCACTTTATTTATGGGCTTCCCGAGTCAGAGTTCCTCTCTTCGATTCTTCTTATTGTCCTCAGCCAGCAACCTGGCTGTTAGGAATTCTTTTCCGGCGAGCCTCACTCCCTCCATGCGTGAACAGGGAGTTAGGTGCAACCTTCAGTTGTGACATGTCTGATTTAAACTTACAGACAGAATTAAAAAGGGCAAAGTCAAATATTTCACAGTTACAGCTGGAAACATATTAATATATGAATGTTTTCTAAGCCTGTACGTTAGAAACATGTGAAAGTAGGAGATTTGTGCTTTGGATAGTCCAGTTTCAGAATTTTAAAGTGCCATTTTTTGAAACTATGCAATCCTGCAATTTACTCATTGATCTACTAAAGTCTTAATCTTTCCACTGGAAAAATTCAGCTGAGGAAAATTTGCATCCCACTTTGCAAAAGCAGCATTACAGAGCAGTCCTGATAGGTCACTGTTTTGAGCATAAGGGAAAAAAAAATGCAGCTTTTTGTAATATTTAAAGAACTCTCCAGTTTGAATTGTTTGTACAATTTTGACTTACAGAAATACCTGTTCAAGCTGAGGATTATTCACATGATGATCTAGTGGGTAAGTTAATCTCGTTTGGCTTTTTCCCCCCAAAAATGAAGCTATAGCGACATGGAAAGTTTGCAAATAAATTACTTTGTGGAGAGGAGTGAAGGGATACCATTATTGTCATTTAAAGTTGCTTCCTGGTTTTGAGGCAATTATTTTTATCTTGTACTGAATAAATGCTAGTAATAGTTACTGTGTTAAATGGGAACATTCCAAATAAAGCTGTGAGCAGTTTTAATTTACGTCTTGATTTATTTTTAATGATTTCAGAGCTGGATACTTTTGCTGTAAAGGGAAATATAAAAATGTCCATACTTCCTTTCTTGAGTAACTGATGGTCTTGAGTAACTGATGGTGGGTGGTGATACTGTCGCTTCTCTGTGTATCAGTCAGGTCTTTTGGAGTCTGACTGTGACAGACAGCACGTTTGGTGGACACTGATCTGGAACCAGTGCTGTTTTGTTATGCCATCGTATTTTTCTTGACATAACTGATTTTAAGAACAAGAGCACTTCCAGCTCTTCCGTCTGTTGCCTGACAGTGGTAAACATAGAGTTTACCAAAACCATTTTTAGAGTAGCTAAATGGCTTCTAAATGTCAGGACTGCATATTGTTACATTTCATCTGCTTTTTGGAGTTAATTATTGCAAGTTACTAGTTTGTTCTTTATAACAAAGTAGTTGTGTTGAGTGAAACAGCTGTATCTCTGGGCAGTAAATCACAGAAGCAGCAATGCAGGAGCCCTGAGAGCTGGGTTTCTGTTTTGCTCTGATTAGCCTGAGCACTCGCTGGGTTAGTTACCCAGGGCGATATGGAGAAGCTCATAAGCAGTGCGGTGCCCAGGCTGTTCTGTGGGGTTTTGTTTTCCCTTGTGGGAAAGGAAACTTGTATTTGGTTCTTGGGCATGCCAAAAGTCATCAGGGAAGTGAAAAAACATAGGAGGCCTTTGTGGTTGCCCAGTCCGGATTGGAGGCATTGTTTAGTTCATGTTCTTAATTTACGTGCTGAACCTTACCTGAGGTGATTTGAAATGCTCATATCAATTCATAGTTGTTGACTGTGAGGTCTTTCTAACCTGTTTATCATAACAACCATGTGGTATGTTAAAGTGTTTGAAGCCATAGGTGTTCATTAAAAGATGCCTTATTTAAAAGTGTTTTGTTTCGTAATGATTATGAAATATTTTTAACCAAAGCTTATAATCGGTGCAGGAACAAGCAGTAGTTACCTTTGACAGCATAGGCAAGAAGTTCAGCAAAGGTAGTGTTCAGTTCATTTGTTGTACTTTAAGTCGGAGCTGTAGAATAAGAAAAGATGTTTTCTCTCAGGCAATGTTGCTGCTTCAAGTTAATATAACAAAGAGGCCCTTGCAGGACTACTGCAAAATCTCAGCAGTAGATAATTCCACTGCAGAGTTTCAGTTGTGTTGATATGAGGGTATTGAGATGATCTCTTGATTTACATATGCTATTTTAAAAACTAAATTTAGAATCCAAGTACCAACCTGAAATCTTTGATTTTTATTTTTGTGGACAGTTAATACTGCTTTTTGTGCTGTAATTTATGTCTTAGTCTTGTAGCAGTAATTGAATTTCCTACCTTCACCAAAAAAAAAATAATCTTATACACGTTGTACAGTAGTGGTTGGTTTTCCAAATATTCTATTTAGAATCATAGAATCATTTAGGTTGGAAAACACCCTTAAGATCATTGAGTTCATTAGTAAAACTAACACTGCCAAGTCCACCACTAAACCATGTCCCTAAGTGCCACATCTACACGTCTTTTAAATACCTCCAGGGATTGTGACTCAACCACTTCCCTGGGCAGCTGTTCCAATGCTTGACAACCCTTTGGTTGGAGAAATTTTTCCTAACATCCATCTTAAACCTCCCCTGGTGCAACTTCAGGTCATTTCCTCTTGTCCTATCGCCTGTGACTTGGGAGAAGAGACCTGACCCCCCCCAGCTACACCCTCCTTTCAGGCAGATGTGGAGAGCAAGAAGGTCTCCCCTCAGCCTCCTTTTCTCCAGGTTAAACACCCCCAGCTCCCTCAGCCGTTCCTCATAAGACTTGTTCTCCAGACCCCTCACCAGCTTTGTTGCTCTTCTTGGCATACACTCCAGCACCTCAATGTCTTTCTTGTAGTGATGGGTAGTGAACACCATATTCGAGGTTGGGGCTTCACCAGTTCCGAAAAGAAAGTGACAATCACTGCTTTGATTGCAGATGGACTTTCAAATAAGATGGTGGAGTTGAACCCAATTCTCCACTCTCCTTTAATTGTATTGTGATACAAAGAGAGTCCTTATTGTTTTCAAACACCATTAGAATAAAAAGTAACTTGTTTTACTCTGAAATACTATGTATTTCTGACTCTTTTGAAAGGTTTTTATAGATTTATTGTTTTTACCTTCAGTTGTTTTCAGAGCTGGTGCAACACACTTCTTAAATCATGAGATGAGCCTTCAAGGGCACGTTAGCTCTATCCTGGTGTATCTTGTGGAAATAGATAATAATAGCAGCACTGGAAGGAGTGAATATTTTCTTTTTTCCCTCAGGGGCAAAAAGTGAAAGAATCAATCAAAACCTATTTATTCATTTATTAAACATGCAAGTAACTATTAGAAGTAGTACCATGTACATGATTCTGCCTTTAGGAAGTAGAAAATGGAAATAATTTGATCAGCACAAAATCTGCAACAGTGTACCGGCATTCTTGAGAATTTTTAGTAATTTGTGCAGTTATGCAGGAGCCACTTTGAAGGCAGAAGAATCGTTGTTCATGATTTTTTTGTAAAAACCTTATTGTGTCAGCACATAAAGTAGAATTCAAACAGCATCTCTGAAAATTGGGAAAAGGAATGGGACATAAGTAAACTACTGACAAGGAATAAAAATTTTATTACTCTCAAATTACTCTTTTTTCCTGCTATTAAGTATTTTTATCTGCCTTATTTGAATGTGAAAGTCAGTTTGAAGGCAACTTTATTCTCACATCTTCCTCTTAGAATATGAAATTCATATTTACCAGTGTCCTGGTTTCAGCTGGGATAGAGTTAATTGTCTTTCTAGTGGTGGCTGTGTTTCAGGTTTGGTATGAAAAGAATGTCGATAATGCATATTGTTTAGTTGTTGCCGGGTGATGTTTATATTAGTTAAAGGCTTTTTTCAGCTTCCTGTAGAAGCTGGCCAACGGAATATTCCATACCATAGATGTCATGCTCAGTATAAAATGGGGGTTGGCCGGGGGGTGATCACTGCTCGGAACAGGCCAGGCAACCAATCTGCATGTGGTGGGAGCAACTTGTGTTGTATTGCTTTATTTTGTACATTCTTTTGCCATTTCTATTATTGTTCTTTTCCTTTTCCGTTATTGTTCTATTGAACTGTCTTTATCTCAACCCAAAAGGAGTTTTTTCTCCTTTCCCCTCCTTTTCTCCCTCTTCTCCCTACCCTTCCTGGGGTAGAGGGAGAAGTGAGCGAGCGGCTGAGTGGTCCTAGCTGCCAGCTGGAGTTAAACCATGACAACCAGGGATTTTATTTATTTTCATTTGTGATGGGGGATTCAGTATGGGGTTTTTTTTGTTGTTGTTGTCAGAAGTCTTTTCTCCTTTGCTCATGTGATTTCATTTCATTGGGTATTCAAAGCTAGCATTTCAGCAGTAATAGCACTACAGTTCATTGTACGAGAGACAGTCAAGAACTCTCTACTGAATGAAGAACTCCTGTGATACGCATATACGAAAGATTTATCCATTTATGTAATAAACATAACTTCAGGTAGTGTAAAAGATATTCAGAAATGTCACTACAGAGTCCTTATTCTCAGGTAGTATAAATAAATTCATTCTACTCCATTTGAAGCCTGGGGGCACCAGTTTGTATCGGGTTAGGAGTAGTTTGATTTTTTTTTTTTATCTGAAACATAGAAACTTATTTGTTTTGGAAAGAAACCAAGAGATAGTTTAGAGGATTAATTTAGCTGTGAGGAACAGTCTCATGTTCCCAGTGGAGAGATCAGGTGTGGGATTTGAATATGCTGGAGTGCACGTCAAAAGGTTTTTGCTGACTTCAGGGCATATCACCCAAAAAAGTAACAGTAGGCAACTGTATCTTTAGGTATCTCTACTAATATGAACTATTTCCTAATTTTCTAAGTTTACTCTGAAAATTGTTGCCAATGTTACTTTCCACAGTGAGCTATTTTAACTATAGTTGTAGTCTGTGTTTTTGGAAGCTAATGCACTTGAGCGGTATCATAGGCCAGTTTGAAATATTACTGATTTAGGATTTTTGGCTAATCCTGTTCTATACTGGCACATACATTGCAGTTGTTGTGATTGAGTGGTACTTCTTGGAGACATATTTTAAGGGACACTTATTACAGTTATTTTGGGATACCTTCATTCTCTGTATTTGGGTTTTGATCCTTCTTGTATGTGTTCAGATTTAAAATATCTAAGGATTATTTACCCCTCCCCCCTTTCATCTTGTATCCTTGACATTTTTAGAACCCTGCATTTATTTTACCAACTGCTGAAATCCCTAACGTGTAGAGAGAAGTTTCCACTTCACAACTTTGACCCTTCCTCATTCCCTGGCTCCTCTTTTCCAATTCTACGTGTCCTTGACCTTTTTTTTTAAAAAAAAAAAAAAAAATTAAAAAAATGTTTCAATGTATTTGTGACATGGCCTAGATTTCCTTTACAAGGTAAATGAAGTGCCATATGCGGAGAAAAAAATTACTGTTAGATAAATATTTAAAAGTTTACATTTCCCACTTTATACGGCAACTTTGTGTGTATTCATTATGGTAGCTTTTTAGAAATGATAGATTTCTCAAATTAACTAGTCTGTTACAAAGTTGCATTTTTTAGCATTTAAGATTTTTTTTTTGTTGTGGTTTTAGAGTAAGTTGTGTTTTGGTTGGTCCTTTAATGTAGATTTCCCCTTATTTTTTCAGATACTTAAAGCTTCAAAAGAAAAGTCCCTACATCAGGAGGACCAGCCCTAACCATACGCTACAAAAGGGGAGCAGATGGTTGTAATAGATCTTATGATGTAATTACCAAGCAGTTCAGGGTTTGGGAAACAAACACTAAGATATTGTAAATGGGTTGTAGCCAGCTGTCATTTTAGTAAGCTTTTTTAACACTTGGATGTTTAATTTACATTCCTGTCTGTTTCTTTCTTTTTTTTCCTCTCTTTTTTTTTTTTTTTTTTTTGGTCAAGTTGAGTGAATTCATTATTTTTCTTCTGTGTTTGTGACAGAGTGGCAACTTGGAGCTGCATTTCATATGTGCTGTTCAAGCAATTGTTAATATGCTATTTATAACGTAGCAGCAAGTACATTTTTTCAGATTTTAATATATATCTTTTGTTGTGGATTCATACAGTATGTACAGAGCAGTTTGGTCAAATGAAACAGATAATATTATGACTTTTTAAATGTTTTATAACTGCTGATATAGCATACAGCCTAACTGCATTTTATTGAAAACACTAATGAGGCGCACGCTATGCTGTGAAGTTTGACTTGTATCTCTTTGCACTGATGTTATGTCAACAGTTACACTACATGAATTTCAGGTGACTTTTAAAATAGGCTAACAAGATACAAAATGTATATGTTTTAATTCATACTAGTAAAAGGGCAGATGACTAAATTACTTTTTTCAGAAACCCCTTATGTGTGAATAAAAACATTTTATTTATGTATGTTGGATTTTTAAAGCAAAAATGTCTAGAAAGTACATAATAGCCTGGCAGGGAGTCAGTGTAGATTGCAACAAAACTGAGTTGTGGGAATCAGGTTGAGTTCAGTAAAATTCTTCTAGTTTACCTACCAAGATAACGATCTCAAAGCTGAATTTAGTTAGCTTTATATTCAGTGAATTCTTTTAAAAGTCAAATTTGCATAAATATTTGATTTGTAAATTTTATTTAAAAAAAAAAAAAAAAAAACTCTGGAAATTCAACCTTAAGAAAAAATAGGGTGTCAAAATTGATGACCTGTAATCATAAATGCTCTTGTAAATGGTACGTCTGAAATTTAGAGTGATTTAGAACTTTAATGTAACAGGTGTACTTTTTACCTGTTCTGTGCTGCTGTTCCACAATTATGAAGACATATTTTATCCTTTGGCATTTTGCATGTGTTCCTTTTTGGCTCAGGAATAATTGCTGTGATTTTAGGAAATTGCCAAGCTTGATATGGGATAAATTTATAGGAAGAAAAAATCAATTTGGTAACCCTGACAGTGGTCGCCTTTTGGTTAACAGGGATGTTTTAAATTTTTGTAACACTATTCTGAAGTCAGGGTTTTGGTTGCTTACATTTATAGTGAAAGGGGCATCATCTATGCTTGCCGCCTTTGGTTTGGGATTCCAGTAAGACTCCACAGAAGTGAGTGTTACGTCTGATCAACAAACACAGAAGATGTCCCAAACTCTGGTACCTTTAGACTTTTCAGGAAAGCAATAATACTCTTAGACTGTGATGTGGTTAGGGATGGGATACTCTAGTAAACTTACCTGTGATTGTGAATTGCAGAGCAATAATTTTTACAAAGCCATATTTTGTGAGGAAGCTTAGGAATAATTTTAGAACGGTGAATGGAGGACTTTTTATATAACGGTGGCAGCCTATTTGTAGAATTATGCAACTGTGAGAGTATGTTATGCTGTGATCAAATTTTAAGTATTTTGTAACTGGGTATGTGATTTTACGTGCTTCATGTTTACAAAAATATGCCAAGCTGAGCAAGGTCAAGAGGACTATTAAAAAAAAAATGTATATTTAATCTGTTTTAATGTTTGGCTGCAATAAAACACAGAAGAATATCTTTGTCTTTCTAGTGTCATTATTTTTTCCAAAACGTGGTAGATATTAACTATGGGAATAAATATTTGCCTCAGCCACTAGGTAATATTATTTTTATTTTTCAGAATAGTAATTTGACATGTTTTAAAATATATTTGAAAGTATAATTTACAGCGAGGAAGAAATATGGCAAGTAGAAATAATTTTTATTTCGGGGTGGTATTATGTGAAGGAAACGGGCATTACATTAAGTTCTGGTTCTTCTGTGACTGGGCTGAGTTTCTCCGTTTGGAGTATTAGCTATTCTGCAACCAGTTTGGCCTGAATTTTGCCCATGATGCATAATTTCTATTTGTAACTTAAAATGGGCGAGATACTACTCTTCAACGAGCGCGAATGTGTGTGGGAAGTATGATATCTACCTTTCATAGAGAAATATTCTAGGTTATGGTCCATAGTTTAAATCAGAAATCTAGCAAGGGTGTTTTGTCTATGCAGTTTTTGGTTTGAAGACAAAAATAATCCTTGAATTTTTCTGTTTCCAAACACTTGCATATTTTTATGATGAGATAATGCTGAATAAAGAACTGTAGTTTAGGAAAAAAAAAAATCAAAAATTACATCTTTCTTTATATTTTCACATTGGTATGTTGCTTCTTGCTATATCTCAGTGAATCTACAAAATCTTGGATTCAGTTGCTTTTTTAGAAATCACAGGAAGAAATATCAGTAAGGAAAGCAAAATTTAAGTTAGTAGGATACTAAATTTTTATTTTAATATTGAAAATTTAGTACAATTTAAAATGACTTTTTCACATTCTCAGTAATTGAAAAAGTATACCATGACACTATTCTTCCTAAGAAGTAAGGAAGGAGGATAAGATTGGATATGGGAAAGACACTGAAAAATGTCATGTTTTCACTGAATATCATTGAGTGATTTTACGTGTTTCAAAAAACACATACATGTAAATAACAAATAGTGTTGATTTGGATTCGTGTAAAATCTACAGTGTCTGAAATACATTTTAGTTGTGACATGGGTCATTGTCAGATGCATTCACAAATATTTAGAAGTATTGTAACATGAAAAATAAATTTATGCTTTACTGTAGAAACCTTCTAGGGAATACCTGGTGCATAGGTTACACAGTGATAGCAGTCCGAGTCTGTAGAGATTGGTTAAAACAGTTTTGTCTCAGTTCTTTATCTAGGTTTGTTTTGCTGGAAGCAGGGAAATTAAGTAAAGGCTGAGACTATTTTGAAAAGCTAAGAAATTTTTCTTTGAGCTACGATCAGTTTAAGCTGATGACAAAATAGTGTCAAGATTTATTGTCATATCCCCGTCTTTGGAACAGCACATTTTTAAACTTTTGTCAGAAACAGCCTAATTAAAACCATTTGCACCATCGAGGTAAGGTAGGGATCGGTGTGGAGGGAATGAAGCGGTGTGTGCTGCATGTAATGGACTCTGGAGAACAAGTCTTACGAGGAGAGGCTGAGGGAGCTGGGGTTGCTCAGCCTGAAGAAAAGGAAACTGAGGGGAGACCTTCTCGCTCTCTACAACTCCCTGAAAGGAGGGTGTAGCCGGGGAGGGTCGGTCTCTTCTCCCAAGGAACAGGTGATAGGACAAGAGGAAATGGCCTCAAGTTGCACCAGGGGAGGTTCAGATTGGATATTAGGAACAATTTTTATACGGAAAGGGTTATCAAGCATTGGAATGGGCTGCCCAGGGAAGTGGTTGAGGCACCATCCCTGGAGGTATTCAAAAGACGGGTTGACGTAGTGCTTAGAGATGTGGTTTAGTGCTGTGGTTTTTTGTTTTTGTCAGAGTTAAGTTGATGGTTGGACTAGAAGATCTTAAAGGTCCCTTCCAACCTAGACAACTCTATGATTCTCTTCTATGATTCTGTGATGCTGAAGTGAATTCATAATTACATGTGGTGAGAGCTGAGAGAAACAAGATCTTCAGAGCAAACCAGACCAAGTTGTGATGAATTTCAAAAGCAGAAGGAGAGGCTGGAGTCTTTAAAGATTATCGGAGAGGCTTTTGTGAAATCAGTGGCAGCTAATCTGGCAGAATACAGGTTTAAAAAAGTCAGCTAGAAAATTTGGAGAATTGATCCTGGTACACAAATGGGTACAGAGAACGGTAGGTTCTATTGTCGCATGAGCCTCAGTAATAAAGGAATGTGAAGCTGGACAAGAAACAAGAGAGAGGAGCAGGCTTTACAGTGACGAGCTCAGACTTTTTTCTTCCTGTGATGGAAAGAAGTTACAGAAATAACATGGATGTCCAAGATGGATGGAAGACCATCCCAAGAGGGTCACTGAGTGACCTTGAGGGAATTAGAGAGGAGAGGTCAGGTGAGAATATCAGTGTTTCTGATAATGGAAAAGATACAGGGAGAATGGGTGACAGTGTGCTTTATCACAGCTTACTATCCTGTAATGAATTGTGCGCTTTGAGTTGGTAAAAATAATAGAAATATTAGTATATAAACTGTTCTGTGTCTCAACTGGAGCTGCATTATTATTCTGTTGAAAATACAATATCTCTGACATGGATGGACATAACCATTGTATTTATTGTGTGGTATGCGCAAACCCCTAAAAATTTCATTAATATACTGTTATAGTAATAATATTCCTTCTCCAAGTTATCCCATAGTATGGAACTGACTCTAGATCTTTTTGACATTTCTTTCAATTTAATTGACAACCTAGATTTTACGATGTAATTGAAGAGCTGAATGACTTTCAGTGTGACCATATTTATTTAATTTACCATATCATCACCAAGTCAATACTCATTCTGCCTTGCAATGAATATAAAAATCAGAGTCATACTGTCTGCACGTTCAGTAGTAGCAGTTGTCAGCTTGTAATAAAGAGTGAATTTGGAATTTTAAATAGTTTGATGTTATGTGTGCACGTAACTCAATTTCTCCATGAAAAAAAGAAATGTTTTTTTAGTTTTCACCTGGTGTATTTTATTCACAATATGATGCTTCTGAGCAGTCAGTTTAAAAGACTGTGAAGATTGAGTATTCTGCTAAGATGTCTTTAATTGACTGAGAAATTAAAGAAAATGTTTTTTTCTATATGTAAGAATACATCAGAATTAAAGAATGCATGTTAGGAAAATAACTAACTGAAAAGCCAACTGACCTCTCTTTTTAGTGTTCTTCATTAAGTTTATTGGGAGGAAATATTGGAAGCTTATTGGGATGCAGTTGGAAATAGAATGGTGATGTTAGAATTTTGAGGCAAGGTGCTTTAAATGTTATAGAGTAGGTGTTTAGAGAGGAGAGAAAGAGGAGGGGACAAACCTGTACCCAATATACACGTACGTAATTTTGGTACAGTATCTTGTTGGGTTGTTGCTACAGACTGTCTGGTGCTTATTTAACATTTACCTGTGCACTCGGATGTTTACAAAACACCTGGGTTAAATTATTTTAAAAGCTGAAGTCAGACAAAAGCTTCCAAGTGCCCAAGTCACTCTAAAAATGAGACCTAGGTTCCCAAATGATTTTAATGTATTTTACATTTTAACCAACTATATCTATTAAGATAGTGTTCCCAAGAGTTTCTAATTAGTGAATGATTTTTTTTTTTTTCTTGCAAAATAGCTTGCATTGTAAGTGCGTGTCATTAAAATCTGCCATGTATCTGAAGGGGAAAGCTTATGAAATATTTTATGACAGAAGCAATTCAAATATGTAATATTTGAAACAGCTGCAGAGGAAGAACTTTGATGTAACTATGGTTCGGAGAGCAATATATGGTTATTTTAAAAATCAAAATTAAACTAAAAATTCCTGTTGGCCCAAGTGGATTTTGAGTACAAGCTGTCATTTTATTGAATCTCTTTCTTATCATAAACTGTTAGCATAAATTTATCTCATTGAAATTATATTTTTAATATTCTAGGGAAAAGTGAAAAAGAAATTGAGCAAGACAAAACAGAAAAAGGTAAGTTTGAAAGTAACATTCTTTTTATTTTGAAATTCAGAAGCGTGCTGTCTGGGAGGACTGATTTAAATCAGATTAAATCGTAGTGAAGCTCATCTCCTGTACACCTTATGTAGATAAACGGGAGTTGAATAAACATCCAGAGTGCATCTGCTCTTATCAGTAAACACACAGTCATTTCCTAAGCTGACATCAGCATACTCCCCTCTTACCTGGTCACAGGCTGCTCTTAAAATGTCTGTTTCAGGAGTAAAATATTTAGTGTCTCACACCTAGTGTGGGACTCCGGAGGTCATAGCTTCACCAGGCTCCTCCACCATCCATGGATGAGAGGTGACCTGGGCTGCCCGGCCCCGATAGCCTGCCGTGCTAAGCCTGGGGAGACAGCTGGCATTAAAATCGGTCCTTGTCAACTCCCTGTTTACCCAGGAAGGGTTTCCATCTGGCTTAGTTTAGGTAGGAACATGCAGAGGCAGGTTTGGTGGAAAAGAAGTGAGGTTTTGCTAAGAGCACTGTGAAGCTGTTCTTCCTGTGTTGTCGTTGGTGCTGGCCCCGTGCATTCCACTGATGGGCTGAGAGAGTTGGGGTTGTCCAGCCTGGAGAAGAGAAGGCAGCGGAAAGACCTTATAGCCCCTTCCAGTACCTAAAGGGGGCTACAGGAGAGATGGGGAGGGACTCTTGATCAGGGAGTGGAGCAATAGGACGAGAGGTAATGGTTTTAAACTGAAAGAGGGGAGATTTAGATTAGATCTTAAGAAAAAATTCTTTCCTGTGAGGCTGGTGAGGCACTGGAACAGGTTGCCCAAAGAAGCTGTGGCTGCCCCCTCCCTGGAGGTGTTCAGTTTAGTTGCTTCCCCCAGGCTGGATGGGGCTTTGAGCAACCTGCTCTAGTGGAGGTGTCCCTGCCCATGGCAGGGGGGTTGGAACTTGATGATCTTTAAGGTCCCTTCCAACCCGAACCATTCTATGATTCTCTGTCGCTGCATGAAGCTTTCACAGCCTCCTTCCTTGGGCTGGGGGTTTGTGTCTGACATCTGTCTACATCACTACAGCTGGCAACGCACACAAACCTCAGGGGCTGGCACCTCCATCCTTCCCACTCAGGTATGGCCTACGGAGTGGTCCCTGCCATAAGTAGCTCCATCACTACTTCTAGATGGAGGAAAAGGCATTCAGTGACTGCTGGTGCCCACTGCTCCTTGGTCATTCTCTGGTTCCATTTTCCTATGTGGCTGTTATTTTATATTTGAGTACTTAGCAATGCTACTTTTACGATCTTTTGATAAGTTTTATTGGTTTGGGATTTGTATATTTGTATTTTAAATATATTTCCAGGACTGTCAAACTTTAAACATTTTATTTAAGTATTAAATATGTCAAAAGTAAGCATTCAATTTAAAAAGTAAATATACCATTTGCCAGTTTGCTTGGAAAGCAAAGCAATTATATCCACATTTCCATTTATAAAAGGACAGATATGGCAGGAAATACCTTACTGCGCTGGGCTTACGTACTTGATAGTAGGAAAAAAAAACCACCACTACGTGCTAGTTTTATTGAACTGTTAAAAAAGTAAAATAAAATGACATAATAACCATTCCAGTGTGGGTAAAACGCATTCATAGCTGAAAATGCTGGCTTGTGTAAGAAAATGAAAATGTACGGATTTACTATTAAACTTTATTAATCACAACTTGTAAGAGAACTTTATGACTTCAAAGTATGACAAGGTGAAGCCACTTCCCTTTTGCACCGTTAAGTGCTGTGTGGTTTTGTTTCTTTTTGAATGCTGAGCAACTAAATAAATGCTTCTGCTGAGTCCTGCTGTTGCAGATGACAGGATTTCTGTAAGTTGGAAAAAGGGCTGCTTTTGTTTTCCAGGTTAAGTTGATAAAATTTTGCATCCTACAGGGAAAAACAACCCTGCTTTTTTTTTTTTTTTTTTTTTAATGATATCTGTTTATAGCTAAGCTGCTTGTGTGGTTTTCATACAAGTTGAATTTTGTGGAACTGTTTAAGTTTTCATAGTTTGAACTGTTTGAGTTTTGACTATCAGTAAAACTGTCTAACTGTAGATATCCTAGTCATAGAAAGTAGTTTAAGTTCTATTGAATTGGTTTATTTTGAATTAATCTATTAAGGTGCAGCAACAAACTGATTAGAGATGTGTTTTAAAAAATTCTGTACTGTGGCTGTCTGGTATATATAGAAACCTCAGAAATCTAAGGAGTTGGGAATTTGAAAATTCATGTTTGGCTTGGGTTTAGGGATTGCTTGTGCTTCTGACAGTGCACAGAGATGCATGTGCAAGGCCATATTCGTTTTTAGATATTTGGACATACAAGCTCCAAAAAGCCTTTGTTCAAAAACCGTTTAGAGCTTTGAGTGGATCTTACACTAACATTTTTCACTGCTGCAGTCTTCATAGTACTTTGTTAGTAAAATGTCTTAAAAATTCTGTAAATTTCAGTTTTTAATAATATTTCCTTAAGGGTATTAAAAGTCTCACTGAAAGTTCTTCTGTATTAACAGAAACTCCTCCGGAAACTCCTCTAAAAAACCAAAGACGGAACTATACTCATTTGTAGTGTACTGCAAGGTTTTTTTGTTATATTTAATTGAGAAGGATTTTTTTTGTCTTCTCCATAAGAACATGATCAGACTTTATACTTAAACAAGTAATGTAAATGGGATGGATGTTTCAGATGAATCTGAGAAAAAAAATCTTTAAAATATTTCACAGGTAGTACAATTCGGGCCATATATACCACATCCATAAGTCAGCTATCCATATGAGGTAGTTTTAGTTGTTTTTGATCACATAGGCTAAGAAAATGGGGGTGTTGGTTGAATGTCGGCTGAACATGAGCCAGCAGTGTGCCCAGGTGGCCAAGAAGGCCAACAGCAACCTGGCCTGTGTCAGGAAGAGCGTGGTGAGTAGGTCTCAGGAGATGATCATCCATCCCCGTGTACTGGGCAGTGGTGAGGCCCTCAGCTTGAGTGCTGTGTCCAGCGTTGGGCCCCTTGCCACAAAAAAGACACTGAGGTTCTGGAACAGGTCCAGTGAAGGGCAACGGAGCTGGTGAGGGGTCTGGAGAACAAGTCTTGTGAGGAGCAGCTGAGGGAGCTGGGAGTGTTCAGCCTGGAGAAGAGGAGGCTGAGGGGAGACCTTCTTGCTCTCTACAACTACCTGAAAGGAGGGTGTAGAGAGGTGGGGGTCGGTCTCTTCTCCCAAGACATAGGCGATAGGACAAGAGGAAACGGCCTCAAGTTGCACCAGGGGAGGTTCAGGTTGGATATTAGGAACAATTTTTATACGGAAAGGGTTATCAAGCATTGGAATGGGCTGCCCAGGGAAGTGGTTGAGGCACCATCCCTGGAGGTATTCAAAAGATGGGTTGACGTAGTGCTTAGAGATGTGGTTTAGTGCTGTGTTTTTTTGTTTTTATCAGAGTTAGATTAATGGTTGGACTAGATGATCTTAAAGGTCCCTTCCAACCTAGAGAATTCTATGATTCTATGAAAATTTAAATTTAAGTAAGGAGCTTCGTTTTTGTACTTTGACTTATATTGGCATATATTGAATGTTCATTTATGTTGGTGAAGAATGGATATAAAAACTGGAACAATCTTTTTCTGCATGTTTTTCATGCAGAAATCTTTTTCTCGAACATGTTTGTTTCATACACTGAACATCAATGTAATTACGGTAATTTCATTTCTCAAAGCTGATAAAACGTGAAAGTGAATGCTTTGTGGTTGGAGCATTCAGTTGTGTTGGGTCAGGGACAAAGGTATACATAACCCAGGCTTTGGACAATGCCATTCCACAAGTGGCCCCGCAAGTGTCATTCTGGTACCAGGGTCAACATTCACCTGGGTTTACTCTTGGTATTTACCTTAGAATGGGGTATGTAGGATTCCACTATAGTACCCATAGAGATCTAACCTGTGCAACCTTTGGAGGCTAAAATGCTGTTCATCTGCCTAAATGTAGGTTTTTGCTGTAGGATGAGATGAGTTGTCCCCTGAACTCCATTGAGAACATTAACCAGAGCTCCATCGGCTCTAGAAACACGTTTAGCTCACCTCCAGCGTTGTTGCCTCAAAGGGTATACATACTACCTATTGATTTACTTATATATTTAATTGTAGCCTGCCTCAGTATGAGCTGTGGGCCGAATGACCGATGTTGTACTTCATAGAAGCGTAGTTCTCAAAGTCCAAAACTGGTGTATGACACCATGCTGAACTAAGTGGATCGGACATTAGAATATTAGTGTGTATTCTTGTACAGAAAGTCAATGAAGACATTTATTTCTGGTCTTGTCAAAGGATTGCTTGAATCTAACCTTTGAATGAAGTCAAAAGACTTTATGATGAAAGGGAGAGGTGAATGATGGAAATACATACCAAAAAATAAAATTATCATTCTGCAGTTGTTTCTTACGATCAACATCTAACCAACCAACAGTAATTTCAGACAGAAAACCCTGTAGAATACTTTTTACTGCAAGGGAAATTGTTCTGGAATAACTGCAGCTAAAGATTTATTATAGTCATTAGATTCCACAGCTTTATTAGTCCCTAAAATGCCTCAGTTTTTATTGTCTGATTACTTCCCCAGATAAGTTGATTATAGAGGTTTTGCCTGTTCTACCAGTACAGTTTAGAAAGATCTTTTAATTATTGTAGTGCTACTGGCTTTAAATTGTCTAGATGCAGTTACTTGTTTTTATACCTTGTAAGTTATCATTTATAGAAGACCATAAAACAAGTAGATCATTTACGCTATCAGTACCTCACCTAATGAGCTTCCCAAACAACAGGACAATGACAGGGGTTTTTAGTCATCATCAAATTCTCATTCAAGCATCCACTGAGAGACAGAACAATTTCAAAAACTAATTTGGGTAATGATATGGATCTAGTATGAGGAGGGAAGACAGTTACTTGAGCAAATTTAGAATTCCAGGTAAAAGTAGTTGGTCCTGCTGATATATATGTATGTTTTTCAGCCCATAACTGAAACTTTGAAACTTGATAGGAGAGGGGCCGGGGGGAATTAGTAAAACAAAAGGTCATAAAATTTATTGGAAAACTTCTATGGAGCATGATATCTGCTTAGCATTGTTCTTTAAGGTCACCATTCACAAGTTGCCAAGAGCATTATTACTGAATTTGTATCACAGCAAGGATAGGAGAGTGTTTAGAAAAGAAAGACTATGGCTGTAAATGCACAACAGCTGAGAGGAAAGAGTGTAGGATGTTCCTGGAGTGTGTGGAAGATGACTTCCTGACACAGCTGGTGAGTGAGCCAACGAGCAAAGGCACCCCATTGGACCTGTTGTTTCTGAACAGAGGACTGGTGGGTGATGTGGTGGTTGGAGGTTGTCTTGGGGGTAGCGATCACAAAATGATAGTTTCCAATCCTTAGAGGAGTAAGGAGGGGGGTCAGCAGAACTGCTACCTTGGACTTCCAGAGCAGAGCTCTTGGCCTGTTCAGGATTCTGGTGGACAGAGTCTCTTGGGAGGCAGTCCTGAAGGACAAAGGACTCCAGGAAGGCCAGACATTTCTTCAAGAAGGAAGTCTTAAACGCTCAGGAGCAGGTCTCCCTAAGTGCTGAAAGGTGGGCTGGCGGGAAAGAAGACTGGCCTGGCTGAACAGAGAGCTTTGGCTGGAACTTGGGGGAAAAAAGGAAAGTTTGTGATCTTTGGAAGAAGGGGCAGGCCCCTCAGGTGGACTACAAGGAGGTCATGAGGTTATGCAGGGAGAAAATTAGAAGGGCAACATCCCAACTAGAACTTAATCTGGCTACTGCCATAAAAGACAATAAAAAATATTTCTATAAATATATGAACAACAAAAGGAGGGCTAAGGAAATTCTCCATCCTTTATTGGTGTGGGTGGAAACGTACTGACCAAGGATGAGCAAAAGGCTGAGGTACTTAATGCCTCCTTTGCCACGGTCTTTAGAATCATAGAATCGTCCAGGTTGGAAGAGACCCTTGGGATCATTGAGTCCAACCATCTACCCTACACTACAAAGTTCTCCCCTATATCATATCCCCCAACACCACATTTAAACGTCTCTTAGACACATCCAGGGATGGTGACTCAACCACCTCCCTGGGCAGCCTGTTCCAATGCCCGACCACTCTTTCTGTGAAAAATTCTTTCCTAATGTTCAGTCTAAACCTACCCTGTTGGAGCTTGAAGCCATTCCCTCTTGTTCTGTCATTAGTTACCTGTGCGAAGAGACCAGCACCAACCTCTCTACAGTGTCCTTTCAAGTAGTTGAAGAGAGTGATGAGGTCTCCCCTCAGCCTCCTCTTCCTCACACTAAACAGTCCCAGCTCCCTCAATCGCTCTTCATAAGATTTATTCTCCAGGCCCTTCACCAGCTTCGTTGCCCTCCTCTGCACCCGCTCCAGCAAGTCACAATGGGGCAAATTCCTGCATAACAGCACTAAAAGCTTCCCCTTTTGGAGGAGGATTTGTGGAATGATCCAGAACTTGGGAAGGGGATTATCTCACTGGATGCTTGGCTAAGTCCTCCACTGGCAGTCACTGTGGAACAACCCCATCCCCACCAAGCCTCAGACAGGGAAGATAAGACCGGTTGTTCTCTGTGTATGCAGCCCCCTGAGCTGGAAGACAGGGATGGGGAGCAGAATGAAGCCTCCATAAGCCAAGGGGAAATGGTCAGTGACCTGCTACACCACTTAGACACACACAAGTCTATGGAGCCCGGTGGGACCCACCCAAGGGTACTGAGCCTTCACTTCTCCAGGCTGAACAACCCCAACTCTCTCAGCCTGTCCTCACAGGAGAGGTGCTCCAGCCCTCTGATCATCTTCATGGCCCTCCGCTGGACCCGTTCCAACAGGTCCATGTCCTTCCTGTGCTGAGAGCAAGGGCATGAGCAACCAGTGTGTGGAAGACAACAGGTATCAAAGAACAAGTTGAGGTTAAATAGGAAGAGCTGGATCAAGAAACAGATTGTAAGTGTAGAAATGAAAGGGAAGAAATGTGGTGGGGCATCAAATTTGAGAAAGGGAGAGGTTGGAAGAAAAGATGACAGGAGAAGGAAAGAGAAAGAAGATGAACAAAAGCTGAATAGTTGAGTAGAAGCTGCAGAACATAAAAGCATGATTGTTAGACAAGTCAGATAACCTGCAGCTGATACATTTGGTTTTCAACTTCAATGTTCTGTTGCTGGCTTAGGGTTAGGGGGAATCTCAGTCACAGTGATGACTGGCACAGCGAGCTTCTGGGGTAATTTCTTTAATTAACAAATCAGAGAAAGGAAGTTCCCTGTGTAATTATAGTCTCGGCGCTCAAGTGCATTGACACATAGCAGTACATTACAAAAGTTGTAGAAAGTAAGACGGGGTGGGACCCTGAAGCTTACTTTGTCTATTCGGTTGACGAAGGGCCTTATCAGCTGTGTGCATCATTCCTGGCAGACGCTTATACAACTTGTTCTTACAAATTTCCAGTAACCTGAATTCCAGAACTACCCTCAGCAGTCTGTTCTTCTGTGCTTGCTCATAGATACTAGCTCCAGATGTTCAAGCCAAATTTTCTCTTGTAGCTATTTTAAGCCTTTTATTCCTTGTCCTGACTATCGTGATATAGAAAATAATTTATTCTTTTCGTCTCTGTAGCTTTTTACAGTACCCCTCTTCCAATAGCAAGCTACTTACTACTATCTTTTTCCCCTTTTTCTTCCTTATTCAGATGTAAATGTTGCCCCCCACCCTTGACAATTAAAGTCAAAATATTTTTAAAACATTCTTCAAAAGTAGGTGATTAAAGCAAAACTTTAATCGTTTACTTACTTTTCCTTAATTTTCATGTGATGCTCTTGTGGTCTGAAGAGTATCTAGCAGAGCCTCCTTTATTTTTCAAAGGGTATTTCTCTGACCTTTGTAGAAAAAGGCTGTCACTGCTTTTGGTGATGACAAGGTGCCTTTCAACATAAAAATGTAAACTATGCCTGGTGTTTTAGTTTTCATATGGCAAAATAGGTATATACAAAAGCTATTTCATCATCTTTCATTGGATGACATTTAATACATTTAATTTCATACATTTAATTACTACCGTTAATACATTACCATTTCCCTTCCAAAGTATTTTCCTTCTCTCTTTTTTTTTTGGTCTTCTCTTCTGTATCTTAATACAGAAGGAAGATACAAGGCTGCTTGTCATCACTGGTTGTTGTTTATTCTCTGAAGGAAAGAACTAGCATGGAGTTCTATATAAGACTTCTCCCTGGCTTGCTGCTTTGACAGTGGAACCCTGTTTTCTCGGAGGGATTCTACAGCAATCCTAGATAGAAAGCCTGTCTTTACATCCAAGGCCATTATTGGAAAATCCTCAGTATTATTCTCGCAAGACCATAGTATGATATTTAAAAGAATTATTACCATGCTCAAGCAGATCTGGACTACAAATCACCCTAGCAGTTGTGTGATCGTGCATTGCTTCAGCAACATGGTGAAATCTGTGAGTCACTGAAGAAAAATTACATGTGTTTTTTTCCTCTGAAAACAGATAAGTTAACTTCTTTGGAACATTGAATTTAATATATTGGGTCACATCTGCTAAAAGATTATTACACTGGAAGGAGGCAGTGGATAATTTATTAAAATACCCCTGCGGGGAGAGAGCAGGCTATCTGGTTAATATAGAGGAATGTTGGATGGTTACACTGAACGCTCCCTGGTGAATCCTCTAACGTAGGAGCAGAATGGGAGATGAAGATGATTGCTCGTTATAGAATGTTTGCTGTGTTATATTGGTGCCCAGCAGCTGAATAATATTTATGTTAACAGCTCCTTTCCAGCTTTTCATATTGATCTCTTGCTGGGCTAGAGCTGATACATAATTGTACTGAAAATGGGAAGATAATACTTTCTTGTAATGGAGGGTGGCGAAAAGGTTCTTCCAACACATCACCAAAGTCAAATATGAGGGGAAGGATGTTTATATCTTTGTACCACAGACTTGTAAGATTTTAATTCCCTTTTTCTTCTGAGCTGTTTGTGTCTCATCTCCTTGCAAATTCAAAGGAATTGTGGAAACAGCGTCCCACAGGCAGTAAGATTTTCTTGGTGGATGGGATCCCATTGCCTTGAAGGAACCGCGCTATTGCTGTGCTTACAAGTTTGAGAAGGACCAAATGACTTCGTCTTTCCATGAATACAGGAAATTAGAAAGCTGACAAATAGCTGTCCTCTCTTCCTGAATACACAGTTTCTGTGTAACTGGCCAGTCATTGATTTTCATTCATGCCATAGGAACTGAGAATTGATATTTTAGTTGACATAATTTCTTGTATGTATGGCCTCCTACTTAAAGAACAGGAACAAACTGAGTGCGTGGTGGTGATGTCCAGCCAGAAGCTCCCCAGATCGTGTACCCAGAGGAACTGACGTGCCTCAGTTTTCCTGCTAACAACAAATGACAGTTTTGCAGAGCAGCTGTGAGCTCAACCAACCTAAAGTGTCCTCAGGGACACTTGCTTTTATTGGCTCCTTGGGCTGATGCGTTCAGGTTCATCCAAAACTACTGCTGAGCAAGCCAGGCCTTAGAAATAGAAATGGTTTCTTGAAAAAATGAGTTGGCGTATTTTCAGGAAAAAAAAAATTAAAAAACCACAAAACACAACAAACCTTTTCCACGGATTGTTCCATGGATTATGAATTGTTCATTTCAGGCCCAGAAACTTCTGTTCCTACTTCTTTAGTCACTGTGGACTCAAGGTCTGAGGTGGAGGGATCCTTGCTGTCATGATGAGAGCTGGTTCTATGAGTTCTGCTGGATGCATGGGGTGTGAATACTTGGAACAAAGCCAGCGCTGTGCTCTTTAATCATTATCATCATTAACTGCATGAAAATGCAGGAAAGACATCACTTTCCTATAAAGTGGTTAATATTAAAGTTAAGACATAGCAAGACTGGAATTGGCCACGTACTTAAATGCATTTCTACTATATTATCTCTGAGCAATGAAGAAAAGACATGAAACCCATCTATATTATTATATTAAAAATAAATACAGCAGAGCATCTCTTTGGCCAGTTTACATTGTTTAAGTGCATTATTGTGTGCTTGAGTATAAATGCTTGATTTAAATTCATAGGGTGCAATGAAGCCCTGAAGTATTTAGGGGAACAAAACCAATACATTAAAGTGTACTATTTGGTGGTTTATCCTGAAAAAAGAATAAACTCCTGTATGTCAGGCAGATTTTTCCTTCTTACCTTCTTGGTAGCTAATGCCTTGGAAAATCACAGTCACTTCTGTTATAAGAAGGATCAACAGAGATATAATAATCCTAATGCACTGCTGCTTTAGTACCTTTCTTTCATAGATCTTAAGATTTTTTTTTACATTTAAAGCTTCATACGACCTTTGTGAAAAAGTAAATGGATTTTGGTAGGACAGCTTCAATCCTGCTTAAACTCTGTTTCCCCCCTGCCCCTGAGAAGCAATGGCATCTCTTTAACTGTGCACAGCAATGCTGCGGAGTAGTTTATAAAGCTAATGTAAGAAAAACTCTCTCCGTGCAGAGCTGTCTGAGTTCAGTGTTGAACGTGACAGTAAAAGAAAGAATCAAAGGTAGTCAGGTTTTTTTTTCATCTCATACAAAGCAGCTCAGACTCATGAGATCCTCTAAGGCTTGGATGGGGTTAGTGTTGGTTTAGCGTTAACCAAGGCGATCGTCTTTGAGGTTTAGCCCAGATGAAGTGATTTGTCTGCCTAAAGCTCGGTGTAGGATCAGAGGCTGAGAGGGAAAGTATTTAAAGAATCATGAGGGCAGTTTCCAGCAGCGTGTGGTGGCTCTTGTCATCCTGAACGGTGCACCTCAGGGCTTAGGAAGCAGAATAAAACATAGCATCATAGAATTGCCTGGGTTGGAAGGGACCTTTAAGATCTTCTAGTCCAACCATCAGCCTAACTCTGATAAAAAAAACATCACTAAACCATGTCACTAAGCACTATGTCTACTATAACGTATGTCTGTGTTATATTAAATACTTCCAGGGATGGTGCCTCAACCACTTCCCTGGGTGGAAGCAGCCCATTCCAGTGCTTAATAACCCTTTCAGAGTAAAAATTGTTCCTAATATCCAATCTGAACCTCCCCTGGTGCAACTTGAGGCCATTTCCTCTTGTCCTATCGCCTGTGACTTGGGAGAAGAGACCGACCCCCACCTCTCTACACCCTCCTTTCAGGGAGTTGTAGAGAGTGAGAAGGTCTCCCCTCAGCCTTCTTTTCTCCAGGTTGAGCAACCCCAGCTCCCTCAGCCTCTCCTCATAAGGCTTATTCTCCAGACCCCTCACCAGCTTTGTTGCCCTTCTCTGGACCATGACAGTTACAATACATGATGAGTTACAGTACCTTGTAGTGGTTATCCAAAATATGTGCTACAGTATTGCAGCAATCCTGTGATGTTAAGCTGTAGGGTGTTTGTGTTTAGCTTTACGCATAACAGATACAGCATTTCACAGCATTTCATTTAAACTTCTACAAACAAAATAATTTTACTTCTTTTCATGCTATTAATGACTTATTGTCCATAGAGGGGGAAAAACAGCAATGCCTAATTTAAGCAAAAATAGGTGCTGCTAATTACAGATACACATAACTGACACATTGTGTCAGCCAATATATATTCCCCTTACTTGTGACAGAAAAGGGTTGGTTTGTTTTTAATTAAGTGCAAAAGCAAAATTTAGCTATAACAAAAGTGGAGAAAAACAGTTATCTACTGTCATATCCTTCAGTAGTGTATTTGCATTTTTTTTAACATCTAGTATACTTAACGCAACCTAAGAGACATTATTTAAGAGTGAACCTCTATGAAGTAAATAGCGGTTTAAATTGACACAGTTGACAAGATCATGGAGCAGATCCTCCTGGAATCTCTGCTAAGGCACATGGAAAATAAGGAGGTGATTGGAGACAGCCAGCATGGCTTCACTAAGGGCAAATTGTGCCTGGCAAATTTGGTGGCCTTTTACGATACTGCCACAGGCTTGGTGGACAAGGGCAGAGCAACAGACGTCATCTACCTGGACTTATGCAAAGTGTTTGACACTGTCCCGCACGACATCCTGGTCTCAAAATTGGAAAGTCATGGGTTCGATGGATGGACCACTTGGTGGACAAGGAACCGGCTGGATGGCCGCACTCAAAAGGTTGTGGTCAATGGTTCAATGTCCAATTGGCAGCCAGTGACGAGTGGAGTTCCTCAGGGGTTGGTACTGGGACCAGTGCTGTTCAACATCTTTGTCAGAGACATGGACAGTGAGATAGAGTGCACCCTCAGCAAGTTTGCTGACGACACCAAGCTTGGTGGCACAGTCGACACGCTGGAGGGAAAGGATGCCATCCAGAGGGACCTGGACAGGCTTGAGAGATGGGCTCGTGCAAATCGCATGAAGTTCAACCAGGCCAAGTGCAGGGTCCTGCACCTGGGACATGGCAATCCCAGGCACAAATACAGGTCGGGTGGAGAATGGCTGGAGAGCAGCCCTGAGGAGAAGGACTTGGGGGTGTTGGTGGGTGAGAAGCTCAACATGAGCCGGCAGTGTGCACTGGCAGCCCAGAAAGCCAACCGCATCCTGGGCTGCATCAAGAGAATTGTGGCCAGCAGGTCACGGGAGGTGATTTCTACCCCTCTCCTCTGCGCTCGTGAGACCCCACCTGGAGTACTGTGTCCAGCTTTGGAGTCCTCAACACAGGAAGGACATGGACCTGTTGGAATGGGTCCAGCGGAGGGCCACAAAGATGATCAGAGGGATGGAGCACCTCCCCTATGAAGACAGGCTGAGAGAGCTGGGGTTGTTCAGCCTGGAGAAGAGAAGGCTCTGGGGAGACCTCATAGCAGCCTTCCAATATGTGGAGGGAGCCTACAGGAGAGCTGGAGAGGGACTCTTTGTCAGGAGATGTAGTGACAGGACAAGGGGTAATGGTTTCAAACTGAAAGAGGGGAGATTTAGATTAGATATTAGGAGGAAATTCTTTACTGTGAGGGTGGTGAGGCACTGGAACAGGTTGCCCAGAGAAGCTGTGGCTGCCCCATCCCTGGAGGGGTTTAAGGCCAGGTTGGATGGGGCTTTGAGCAACCTGGTCTAGTGGGAGGTGTCCCTGCCCATGGCAGCAGGGTTGCAACTTAATGATCTTTAAGGTCCCTTCCAACTCTAACCGTTCTATGATTCTATGATTTCAATTTGCTTTAAATGCAATTTACTTTACACAATTTACTTCAAGGCTGGTTTGTTACGTACTTCTGCTGCTCTGCTACTGTGTGTAGCTTGATAAGCTGTGAAAACTTGATCAATTAAAGAAGTCTTGATCAGACATTTTGGTGTTAAACACGTTTTCAGCAGGAAGTTGGACTACATGAGTTTTTAAGTCATAGAATCATAGAATCATCTGGGCCAGAAAGGACCTTCAAAGGTCATCTAGTCCGACCCCCCCCGCAGTCAGCGGGGACACCCCCAACTAGACCAGGTTGCCCAGGGCCTCGTCGAGCCTCACCTTGAATGTCTCCAGGGAAGAGGCCTCAACCACCTCCCTTGGCAACCTATTCCAGTGCTCCACCACCCTCATGGTAAAGAACTTATTCCTAATGTCGAATCTAAATCTGCTTTTTTCCAGTTTAAAGCCATTACCCCTTGTTCTGTCATTGCCGGCCTTTGTAAACAGACTCTCCCCAGCCTTCCTGTAGGCCCCCCTCAGGCACTGGAAGGCCGCTATGAGGTCTCCCCGGAGCCTCCTCTTCTCCAGGCTGAACAACCCCAGCTCCCTCAGCCTGTCCTCGTAGCAGAGGTGCTCCAGCCCCCTGATCATTTTTGTGGCCCTCCTCTGGACCCTCCCTATCAGGTCCATGTCCTTCTTATATTGAGGGCTCCAGACCTGCACACAGTACTCCAGGTGAGGTCTCACCAGAGCAAAGTGGCAGAATCACCTCTCTGGATCTGCTGCCAACACATCTCTTGATGCAGCCCAGGATGGGATTGGCCTTCTGGGCTGCGAGAGCACACTGCCTGCTCATGTCCAGCTTCTCGTCCATCAGCACCCCCAAGTCCCTTTCCTCAGGGCTGCTCTCTAAGTCCCTCCAACCCTGATTAACTCTGATTTCTATCAACCCTTTTAATTGTTTTAGATAGAGAAGCAGACATATTGAACAACTTTAGAAATTATTAACATGGTCCGGTAATGATATTTTTCATAATATCATATAAATGTGGAAAAATAACAGTTCTTTCTGTTATTCAATGTTAATTGAACCATTTCGGAAAAAAAATAAATCCTTGACTACATGAGGTGAAAATCTTTATCAAAAACTTGACTGCGAAGTTATTCAGTTTTGAATGACTGAAGATTGCTTTTTCATACTGGATTTTGTGGTTGTAATAAGTAAGAAATCGATTTCTTTTCAGTGTATTTTGAAACTGCCTTATTTGAAAATCGTACACTTTACCAGCACAGTACTAGTCTCTAGTTAAAGGTTGCTCCAAACAATTGCTGTGAAATACGAAAGAGATAATGAACTGTGTGTTTTTTAAATCTCTTCCAGCTAAAAAGAAGAAAAAGCCAAAGCTCTTAAATAAGTTTGATAAGACCATTAAAGCTGAACTAGATGCTGCAGAAAAATTACGTAAAAAAGTAAGTTTTGGACATTTCCTGCAGGGCTGTAAATAGTGGGGGGAAATGAATACAATAAAAATTAACTTAGAAAAAGGGAAAATTACTTTTAGATTTCTGTGAAATTAACTTTTTAAAATTAAATATTGAATTCATGATTGTCCTTCAAGTTTCATTTCTGCTGGATAGTTTATCCTAAAATTTTTAAAGTCGTGAGTGTATGTCTCTTCATGTGTGTTCGCTCACCTTTAACCTTGAAAATATTTAGCTTATTGAAGCCGTTGAATTCCTATTATCAAAAAGCTTAAATTAATCACATGGAACAGGGTTAGATATGTCCTATTGCTGTTGTCCATTTGAGTACAGAAGTCAACTATTATCAGAGAACTGAGATAATAAGGATGTTAATGTGGATCTCTCCGGAAGCGTTCCAACGCTCCGTCAGCAGTAGGTGCAAATCTTTGTGGTGGGTGTTTTTTCTGCTGGAATTCCGTATGTGTCCCGTGAGTGTCTGCTCCCGTACAGCTGCTTACAGCACGAAGCAGATGTTCCTGCTTCTCACCAGTGGCAGCGAGACCTTAACATCAATCAGTCAGTTTTGGTAGTTTTGAATTTAATAACTTGTCTGCAAAAAAACAAACAAAAAAAGCCCCAACAAAAAACCAAAAATTCTTCATTCATCACCTCTGATAACTTCCAGTTTTATTCTTTTATTTGAATGTTTCAGAAAACAAGACCTTTGCAGAGGTATCCCTTTTCTAGATGTGAGATTAAATAGTGAAGCAAGACTAAGTGACTTTTAGAAATGAAAGACAGTAAGCCCTTTGGGTGTAAATCTGGTGAAAACTCTGGTATGCCTCATGGACAGTTCTAGCACATGGAGAACAACTGCAAGTTTTTGCTCTGCCCTGGATTTGAGAAGACTGAACAATAAGATACATTATTTTCAGTACAGTAAAATAAAAACCACTTTAGTCACTGTAGGTGTGGGTTTATTCTTGATTTTCAGAAGACTGACTGCAAATTTAGCTTTACATTGCTATCCGTGCAGCCCCAGAGTTCTTGTAGGTCCATGGTGGGGCTGAAGAGCTACTACGTAGACAGCACTAACCTCAGGCTGCCTCTGCTGCTGCTCTTCACTAGGAGCCTTGTTTGCGTGTTAGAATACAATAATAAAAAACATTTTCATGCTTTTTGTTACTTAAAGAATTGGTTGGTCAGAGAAAGGCGTAACGGAAACTTTTGATGAGCCCATAGTTAGACGACTCTTTCCCTGCCTGTGTCTCTTGGTGAGTTGCAGACCATCATGCTTGTCCTGTAGGAAGCAAGATAAATTTAGTGACAAATCAGACACATGTAATAGTTGAAAATAACAATACAGTTGTGTGTAATAATCCCTCATATTTCTAAAGCTGTAGGAGTTGGAAGTGGCAGCAGGATCTGATGCCAAATTTTGCTGAGCAGTGCTCAGCTCCTGTTTGACAGTGCAGCTGGTTCTTCTCAACTTACATCCTTACTTGCTGGTCAGCATCAACCGTGAGAATACCATAGTTACATTTGGACTTTGTATGGGACAGGGAAGAGACACAGAGCACGTGTGAGGTGTCCTGAGGGACATCATTATTCAAAACGTTTGGAGGAAACAGCCATAGGCTATGGATGAGTCTTGTATTTCCCCTAGAAGAACCATAGTTATGTTACTAATGGTCATGTGAGGTATGCACAGAGGAAATTTCTGGGTATGTATAGAACTCGCTTTCTATACTCTGTTACATTCAGTTTGGATTTTGTTATTAGTAATAGAGTCTTTACATTTTGATATAGACAAGTTATTGTCATCTCAGCATTTTTTTCCAGTCAACAAAGGGAAAATGAGTAAAATAAAAACAGAGTTAGTCATTTTAACCATAGAAAGTGGATAATATTGTTTCATACATAATGGCAATGAATTTCTCTTAAATGAGCAGGCAATCCTTCTGAAAATAAGGGTGAAAACTGTTAACTCAGTCCGTGTGTTTTTTGGGTTTGTTTTTGGTTTTTAATTGGGCAAGCTAATGTGTTATTAGGTCATGCATACATCAGCATTTTTATTCAATAGAATTGCTGATAAATATCTCTGCCTTCCAGGGAAAAGTTGAAGAAGCTTTAAGGGCCTTTGAAGCACTAGTGAATCAATATCCACAGAGTCCTCGAGCAAGATATGGGAAAGCACAGGTACTAAAAAAAAGCTATAAATGTTAAAAGAAGATAAAATGAACATTTCTTAACAATAGAGTTCTAAACCTCGGTCAGTCTTCATTTATAATTTTATGGATATTTCCTAAAGAAAAAAAGAATCGTGTGATCTGTCGTACTGTATCTGTTTCAGTCCTCTATCCTTCCCCAGTTACTTTGGGAACTTCTGTCTTACTTTCGTAAATAACAGAAGAACACAATTTCAATTTTCAATAAGACACAACCTGTGGGTGTCATGAAAACTATCAGATGAAGGGTAAGAGATAAATCCCAACTAATGCCCTCGTGCAGGAACAAAAGGCAGAACTCAGTTGTTACATACCGTTTGCTGCAGCTGGTAAATCAACATATCAGTTGAGTCTGGGCTAAATGCTGCTCTTTCTTAAGTGGGAATAGGGAAAAGGATTTGGAGTTTTTAGAGAGAGAGTGTTAAAGGATAAAGAACTCATATTCATAGGCAAGGATTAATTAGCATTTTTTTGTGGAGTGAGTTCTGTTTCAGGTGTTCTTGCCCCCCCCAAAAAAGTGAAAGCATTGGAAAATAAGCTCTGCGTTCATAATACTTTTGAGCTGTGTTGGGATATCTCAGAAGAGAATAATCCTTGTATTTTCATAAACAGTAGAATAATCCCACTGCACTAGATGTAATAAAAGACTGCTTGAACTCCTGTTAATCAAGATGAGCAAAGTGAAACCCTCACTGTACAAGCGAATTGTGCTGTTGTACAGTTAAGGAGACACTTGAATTGGAGTCGCAACCAGATTTCACTTGGTTAAGAATAGTCATGCTAAAACCAAAACCATGATTATCCAAAAAACTATCATGCAACCGCTTGATGGAGAGCAGACCAAATACTTCAGTGCTCTGTGTGAGGGATAGTCTGCTGAACTATTTGCCTTCTTACAGTAGGAGACCGCTTCAGTTCATACATGTGATGGACTTAACTCTGTAAACTTATGCTTTTAATATTTACCTTTTTAATGAATGTACTCATATCTAAGAGTAAGCTTCCTGCCTCCTCACTGCTTATAAGGAGGAGGGCAGATGATTGAAGCCAGCTGTGAAGCTTGGTCGCATTCAGAAGTCCCCCCAGCCGCACAACTTCATTTGTCCCTTTACAACAACTTGTAGTTAAAACCTACTGCTGCAATAATGCTTAAAAGGTCCTGCAGACTAAGATCTGAAGTCGTAATTAGCATAGACTTTCTGGTAATGTATAAAAAAACCCCTATAAATTCATTTTCATTTCCAGTAGCCTTTGTAGACTGATACAAGTCTTTTTACTGAACCCTCATATTAATCTGACCAATGACAATTTATTGAATCCAGTATGTCTAAGTTGAAACTGTTTGAAGAACGGGAAAATCAGGCTTCACAGACAGATGAATTATTCTTAGGACTTATATCGTAACACCATATTACTTTTAAATGGGTATTTATACCAACACAACACATTCAAATTTGCTACTTCTCATCACTAACTAAAGTTAAAACTGCAGAGAAAAGTAAGAGTAAAGGCCAGGAACTCACCACAAGAGTGTATTTCTTCAATTCTATGAACCAACATTACATGCTAATTCTGTAGATTCAGTTTCTAATAAGACATGAGGATTAATTTTTCTGGATCTTTTAATAGCTTTAAAATGCAACTGTTTTCCCCAAAATTCGGCAAAAGGTTTCATAATCAGAAGTGGTTTTCAGAAATCTGAGCAATTCCGGATTTGATTTCTGGAGCTACACTTAGGCCAGGTGAAAAAATCTTCTACAGAAATCGTTAATGCCTTTAAGAGGCTGAAAAGACAAATAGATAGATCTTAAACCTCCTTATATGATTTAGAGCATCTGTACTGATGAATTTATGTAGATTTTATGCTGACAATTTTTGCCTCTTGCTTATTTATCTTCTACTATTCTTTGCCCTGCAATTCCCACAAAAAAAAAAAAAAAAAGGAAAAGCAAGTTTCCCAGTGAATATACATCAGAAAAAAAAAATAATTTCTTCAAGCTGATTTCTGAAGTTCTCTCTGAAACCACCTAATCAGCTGTTTGACTGAGTATCCATGTTGTTTGGTATTTCCCATATTCAGTTTCAAAGTAGCCTGAGGGAAGAAAAATAAAGGGCAGGAGTGCAAAAAGATTGCAGGTATTAACTACTTACTACAGCATATGCAATTAGCACAGTTGAAGCTGTTTGAACTAATGAGTGTGTTTGATAAAACAGTGAATTTAGATAGACCAGTAAGAGCTTCTGCACCTGAAGTGCTTGTGATGCACCTACACCTTGCTCTGCTAATTGACTTGAGAACGAACATAAACCAGTAAAAATAGATGTGCTTGGGAAGAATGCATTAAACACATAAAAATGCATGCTTTTCTATAAACAATTCAAAGTAATGCTTCAAAAATTCAGCATTCGTGGTATAGTCATTTTTTTCAGCTGTGGAAACAAATTAAGAAAATCCAATACCACAAGTGAAGCCAGTAGTAGTTTCCATTGGTTTCACTGAAGCTGTAATTTCACAGTAGAAATCTCGTATATCCCTTGGTCTGCTCCTGAATTTAATGAAGAAATTTAAGTTCTGAAAGAGTTGTAGGGTATATGTTCTATCAACATATGCAAGAGTAAAGCCAATCCCTAATTAGTTTCCTAGGAAAGAATCTAAATAAATTTGTGTCAGAATACGTGAAAGAAATGTTTGTTGGTGTGTTTTGATCTGTGCGTTGCTCCCAGTGTGAGGCTTAGTATACAAATAGTCTGTAGGCAACAATTTACGTTTCTGCCATATTATTAAAACAGATTGCTTCGTTTATTTTCAAAAGCAGATATTATGACTTCTACAAATGTTAACCAAAAATCTGTCTTAATGTATGTTTAAGGTGCAGATTTTCTCATACTTATGCTTTCAAACAGTTTGCAGGAAACAAGAATTAATGATAATTCTAATCTGCCTTACCGTAAAGCACAACCAAATAAGTTATCCATCGTTATGCCAAAATTATATAGGTTAAAGATAATTCTAAAATTTTTCCCATAATCTAACAATTGCATAATTTGCCTTCTAATAAAACAAGAGTATTTTTAAGACTAATGGATTGTTACGTGTTCTGATAATGGTTTTGTGATTCTTTCTAGTCTGAAGATGACTTGGCTGAGAAAATGAGAAGTAATGAGATGCTGCAAAAAGCCATCAACACCTATGATGAGGTGGTTAGTCTGCCAAATGTCCCTTCAGATCTGATAAAGCTGAGTTTGAAACGAGAAGCAGACAGGCAGCAGTTTCTTGGTAAGACCTGAGGGTGATGTAAAAATCTTGAAAGTTGTGTGAGCAAGACTTTCAAAAGATGGCTAAGGACTTAAAAGCACCAATTCCATTGAATATTCAGTAGTGTTCCTAATCTCTGTAATGCTTTTAGAGAAATATTTTCAAATTCTTTAAAATTTTTCTAGGGAACTAGTGTATATAATTGTTTGTGTGATAGTAGTGCCTGTAGACAGCAGTGCACCAGGTGCTATGAGAAGCTATGAGGGGAAGTGGTCAAAAAAATTTTATTGACAGAGAAAGAAGAAAATGTTCATCTTTTTCTACTGAAGCTGAGGGAGATCATGAGGAAATTAATGGCACACACAGAGTAAACATACTCAGAATATACTTTCTGTAAACGTAGAGAAGGATGGAGTTGAATCCGGGGATAACATCTGAAATTTTAGATCTCAATTCTGTGATGTGCGAGAAGTGCTGATTAGAATGTGAGGCACAGTCAACTTTGGTGAAAAGAGTTCTGTTCCCATGGGATGGTTTTAATATCAACTTGTTTTGATCTTGCTGTTCCTCTGCAAGACCTCATCTAAAGTTGGGGAATGTACATCATTTTAAGCACTCGAAGCTTGATTAATTTTCTAGTGGAAATATAGTGGAGCTATTGCTTAACAATAGAAACATGTTTAATTACTTAATCAATTAAGACTAAGTTTATTTTGATATGTTTGCCTAGTTTTTTCGAGCACTTTTGACATCTGTGCATGAAAGAGCAACAGAAGCTTAAATATTGTTATTGCTACACTGTGAAGGGTTCTCCACTAGAGGCTCCCATAACACTGCGGGATATGCATTGGCAGTGATCTCCTGAAATATTCCTTGTATGGCTACACCTCCGGTGACAACCAAGCAGCTGAATATACTCTAATCTGCACAAGTTTTTTCAGGTTCTGCTTCTTGATCGTTAGTGAAAGTTGAACACCTGGCTCTGATTTATGTTTTCTTAGATGTTGTGTAAGCGTCTTACTACTGTTACTCATATCTGCAGTCGTAATTAAGTCTTGTTCCATCACATTAGGTCGCATGAGAGGTTCCCTGGTTACTCTACAGAAATTAGTTCAGCTGTTTCCCGGTGATACTTCATTCAAGAATGACCTTGGTGTTGGTTACCTCTTGATAGGAGATAACAGCAATGCCAAGAAAGTATATGAAGAGGTGAGCTTCCATTCCAGTCAAGGGAAAAAGTTACTTGCATTCATACGTTCGTTCTAAAGATTGCCTGCTTTTAACTTTTTTAATTGTTAAACATTTCATATGTCTGGTTTTGAAGGGTTAGTATAGGTACGATTTTTTTTCTGGTGCAGTTCTTAATTATCATCTAATTTTAATTCAGATTTCCTTATACTGACAGTTCTTCATAGACAGAGAAATGCAGATTTTTTTTTTTTCGTCATATGCTTGATAATACTTGATTTCTTATACCTTCTGGTAGCCAGTTTTGGAATATATTGACAACGCATATAGATGTAATGCGTAGTATAAAAAAAAGATATCCTATCTGCAAGACACTGAAAGCAGAAACCTGTTTCTTTACAGGTACACCATCTCTAACCATGTGATGAAGTAATTCAGTATTCAACATAGCTATTTAACCTTTGGTTTTTCATTATTTTTGTAAGCAGCCTAAATTCTGTTTTTTCTTTCATGATGCTTGTAGTGTGGGCAGTTCATTGGGTTTATATTGCTGTCATATACGGTTATCAAGATGGGGAAAGTTCACTGCCGGGAAGGGCCACCCTGCTCCTGCGATCTAGAAACCCTGTTAACATAGAATCGTAGAGTAGTTTGGGTTGGAAGGGACCTTAAAGATCATCCAGTTCCAACATCTGGAAGCTCTGGGAGATGCGGAGCTTGACGTCACTGGTAGAGCACAAGCTGTTGGCACCGGATTGGAGATGGTCTTGTTGGTGTTGGCACAGGTGTCGCAGTGATTGTTTAGTACAGGCACAGCGCGGCAATCGGCTGGTTGTGTAGCCTGAGGACGAGTCAGCATGACTGGTACCACCTCCTGAGGGTAAAGGCCCAATTTTTCTTCCCCCACATCTGGGAGTCTGAGGGGATTCTTATCTCGGGTGGTTTCTCAAAGAGAAGGAAGACGTTCAACCACATGGTTGGAAGCAGGAGCTGAGCCCTGATAATACGTTTTTTTTTTTTTTTTTTTTTTTTTCTCTCGAGCTCCTCTGGTAGTCTCAGATGTTGCCCAGAGTAATGTTTGCTTTGCTACTGAATTTCACTGAATTTTTTAGAGTTGGAAGGGACCATAAAGATCATCTAGTCCAACTCCTCTGCCGAAGCAGGATTGCCCAGAGCATGTCAGAGCATGTTACTCAGGACTGCATCCAGGTGGGTCTTGAAAATCTCCAGGGAAGGGGACTCCACACCCTCCCTGGGCAGCCTGTTCCAGGGCTCTGTCACCCTCACCGTAAAGAAGTTTCTTCTCATATTTGAGTGGAACCTCCTCTGTTCCTATGTACTTTGGCTACATTGTAGGTACCACCATAAAGCATTTCTGTTGAATAATTTTTGGCCTGCTGTCAAATTTCTCAGAGGATTGGAAACATCAGCTTTTAAAGACAGAATATATTAACCAAACCTGCTTCTCAAGCTGCAAGGAACTTGAAAAAAAACCCAAAATCTTTCAAGTATTTTGCTGCAAACAATATAGATGCTACCATTTCTTAATATCAATAATCACAGGACATTTTAGAAATTAAAGAAGGTAATGAGTTTGCCATATAATTGCTCTGGTACTGAGTTTGATACACTTCAGAAGAAGTGTATACTGCTCTGATTAAGAATAGATATGCAAAACGAGAACTGGTCTACTTTTAATATATTGTTTTCCATGCTTCTGTAGACTTTATCCAGTGTAATTACTCTGTTTTTCAGTTCACTAACCACTGAAATAGAATAGATAATAGTGATGTTCTGTCCTTGTAAAAGAGCACCAAATAAATAAGTTTTTAAAGGAGTTGGATTTATTCTTTTTAAAAATTGTGGGGTTTGTCCATATTCTGGCTCCTTATGGCTTCCTCAGGCTGAATTCCAACAGAGTAATGTAATTTTTTTCCTTTGTTGTAATTCAGGATCAATTTACATGAAGAATTTTAAGAAGGGAAACATAGCCAAAGAAACAGGGAGAAGCTCGTGTGTACATGATTTAATTCTTGGTTATACTGAAGGCTTCTCACATGATTTTGGGTAGATCGCATAAGGGGCCATATGCTCTGCTCTTGAGTGCTTTGCTCAGCTGTTGCAATGCATATTTAGGAAGTGGTTGCCATATGGTTTGGAGCTCCTACCACTGGTGCTCAAGCTCCGTGCATAGTCAATAAAGAGAGGGGCAACCTGTGAAGAGTGGTTCCGAGGGCCTCCAGGAGACGTCTTCCTCTTCCCATGATTTTTGAAAAACCTGGGAAACTTCTGTAGTATCATAAAGTCCTTCTTCTCACTAATGTAGGATGAGTCGTTTGATAGAAAGACATAAGAGAGCACAGACAAGAGAGCATGAACTCAGTGCTGCACAGTAGATGCCTCCAATATTTATGAATCCTGGGTTCTGCTTCCCACTGTGAGGATGTTCATACATCTTTATTCAAGTGTTCTTTAAAGCAGAAGGCATGGACATCTAGGAAGAGAGAGCAGAGCTCAAGATGCATCCTCAAGAGAACATAGCCTTTGTTTGGCTAAAGGCTCAGCTTTTTGCTCATTCCCCTCTGGGGAATTCCCATTCTTTTCTTTGTGGTTGTCTAAATTCTTGTGTATGTGGTACTTGTTTCGGCTCCTCAGGCGAGTTCCCGAGTAGTTGAACACCCTTCTGTGCAGGAGAATCTAGACTCCAAATTTCCCATTTCCTGGGAATCTGCTAGATTCTTCGGCAAAAGGTACTGGTGTCCTACCTTGCTTCCTGCTGTAACATTTAGATCTTGGCTCAGTGTTACCAGTTTGTGTTAAGCATGGGCTGAGCACACACAACAAGCCGGACCCTTCACAGGCACTGTCCCCTACCCTAGGATCACAGTATACACCATTTCAGACCAGTCTAACTGTAGCTGCCATAATCTCCAAGGAATTGAGTAGATGCCCAGGGAATCCTAGTGAATGAAAACTTTGCTCTTTACATTTACTAGCCGGTTTACTTATTTTCTATTAAATTCATGTCTTTTTTGTATAACCAGATTTAAAAATCGGGAACCAATCAAAATTGTTTTAAAATTGTTTTCCCCAAATTTGTTATCTCTTAGCAGCTGCTGAAGTGTTATATTCAAAAGTCATAAATATGATATGTTCCTTCTTTTAGCTACAGAAGCGACGTGTATAAACATTGAACTTCAGCTCGAGAGAGTTTTGTACGAACAGCTGTAGTGTGATATAGTTTAACCGATACAAAATACACTTTTCTATTATGCATTAACCAGACCGTGTGCTGAACCACGAATGGAAAACGGAGTCCAATTGGAGAGGATTTCAGTTTTGGTTAATATTAAAGTATTTTCTTTTGAACATTACACTTAGGGACATGGAAATATATCATTAAAGTAGTCCTAGTAGAATTCAGAGCTATTTCTATTTTCAAAGAAAACATAATGTTAAAAGTACTCCTGGTAGAATTTGGAGCTATTTTTGTTTTCAAAGATCTACGGATTATGATGAATTCAGTGGAAGAGAACTTTATAAGACCAGTTTCTCTGCTAATAGCACTTTTTCTGCCTGCCATGCTGAGGCATGTCTGCATGGCTTGGTGCAATGTTATGTAGACACACGCAGGCCAGCTCTGATTGAGCTATCTGAGGTACCAAAAGCAGAATATCTCCATTAACACAGTACTCTGCCCTGGCTAATTAGCCATTGATAGCCCCAGAGGTTAATTTCTATATTCATGATTAATATTTAATGGGCTATGAGCAGTTTAGTAAAACTTATTTCTAAATATAATTAATATTGCATGCAGCAACAGCAACAGAGTAATACAATTTACATTAAATACTTCCAGTGTAATTTCTGCTGATTGTACCTCTTCACTTCTCTTTAGGGGCTCTGAATGTAGATCATGCCTTAATGCAACTCGGCATTGTTTAAATGAACTGTAATACAGAAAATTCTATTCTGTCTTAATTAATCAGATAGCTTTATCCTATAGTTAAAGGGACTGTAATGAAATTATATGGCTAATAAATATTTCTGTCAGTCATTTTATTCTACCCTGCAGCTACAGATTCTTGGACCAAAACGTTTATACACAGAATACTGTGGCCAAAAGGTGTAAGATGCGTAAGGTGGTAGCAAATTCTTACACTGGGGATCAAACTTACCCTTACTATGAATTTCCATGTTCACTTTTTGCTAATAATGAGTCATATTATGGACTTCAGATAGATTCTCAAATTGATTGTTCCTTCACAGTAGCTTTTTTCTGCAAAAAGAAGTGAAGTGCTGCTATTTTTAACTCGTAAGATTTTATACTCATGTTGTGCTGATTTTGGTTTTGCTTGGGTGTAGTTTGTATGTAGTAAGGTTTGAGAAAGCAGAGCAATTGGCCCTGAGGACTTGTTATGGTTTTCTTGTAATTATTTTGATTGAAAAATTAGGCTAGACACTGACTGGAAAAGGCAGAGAGAAGGGGCTATAATGTACGCAGACATTTAATCCATGGCATAAGTTTAGTAGCTTCAAAAATGCATTTAGGCAAGAGAAGTTGCTTATCTGTCCATTGTTTTGTATTTGGGTGCTGTGCTAGACGTTCAGCAGGTATCAGCCCCTGTAATTCCACTGACTGCCAGGCTCTTGTGATGATCCTCGCAGACTGAGGATCTGTCCTGATAAGACCATCCACCCTTATTTTAAGGAGGGAAGAGGTGTAACAACAGATTAACTTGACCGTGTAATTGATATCACATAGGGCTAAAAATGGTATTAAATATATACATCATAGGTATGTGAAGCTGGAAAGTAGATCAAGGCTTCTCTAATTTTCTCCTTGGCTGAGGCAGACCAAAAGCACTTAAATTATCTGAGTAACATTGCTGGTATATGTTTCAGAACTCAGGCCAGCCAGTTTCGCACCTCCTTTCCCTGAAGCACTGCCCCGTACGCTGATCCTTCCCTACAGCTGTCCCTGTTCTCACAAATCTTTCTCTTTCACAGCGCCCATGAAATATCCATCTCCAGACATTTGCTGAAGGTTTTTCGTTTTTTGCAACATTAAGTCAAGTTATAACTCAGACATTACCTGGAAAGCAGCTCTGTAGCTGTAGCTCTGCAGCTCTGTAGAGAGACACCTCAGAGTCCTGCTGAACAACAAGTTGACCATGAGGCAGCAATGCCCTTGTGGCCAAGAAGGCCTGGGGTGCATTAGGAAGACTGTGGCCAGCAGGCCAAGGGAGGTCATCCTCCCCCTCTATTCTGCCCTGGTGAGGCCACATCTGGAATATTGCATCCAGTTCTGGGCTCCCCAGTTCAGGAAAGGTGGAGAACTACTGGAAAGAGCCCAGCGGAAGGCTACAAAAATGATCAAGGGACTGGAGCATCTCTTTGATGAGAAAAGGCTGAAAGACCTGAGTCTGTTTAGCCTGGAGAAGACCTGGGGGGGATCTCATCAGTGCTTATAAATATCTAAAGGGCAGGTGTCAAGAGGATGGGGTCAGGCTTTTCTCAGTGGTGCCTGGTGACAGGACAAGGGGTAACGGACACAAACTGGAACAAAGGAAATTCTGTGTCAACATGAGGAGAAACTTCTTTACTTTGAGGGTGGAAGAGCCCTGGAACAGGCTGCCCATAGGGGTGGTGGCGTCTCCTTCTCTGGAGATATTGAAAAATCCGCCTGGACACATTCCTGTGCAACCTGCTCTGGATGACCCTGCTCTGGCAGGGGGTTGGACTAGATGATCTCTGAAGGTCCCTTCCAACACCTATGATTCTGTGTGTGAATCTTGCTCAGGATACAAAATCTTTTAGTTTAATTCAGCACGCTAGGTCTTGGTCTTGGGCAAAGAGTGCAGCGCACAACTATACAGGAAAAATTTATCCTTAACCTTTTAGTGTGAAAGCAAAATGCGTTAGACTTTGCATTACCATCTGATGGCTTTCTCTTGGCCAAGTGTGAGCTCTCCCAGAGAGTCCTCTACTTCACTGTAGTGCCGGGAACGCCCTTTGCGTTCCCCGGGTCTGCACAGTCCCATTATGGGATGCAGGCGTTATTTTACAGCTGTTTTTCTCAATTGTACTTGCTGTGCTTCACAGTGCAGTCTACTTCCTCTTGCCAAGACTAGTTTGCCACCAGTATAAACCTATCTAACTTTGAACTATTTCAGATATATTTCTACACTACTCTTCCCGTGGCTCTGCTGTGGGCTTGTTCAAAAGCAGCTGCTTTGCTTCAGATGATTAGTCAAACCTTGGGATATGTAATTTAAGTGGTAATGAATAGTGTTAATTCTGTAATGTAGCATGTCATAACTCAAGGGAGAGGGTGGAGAAAGACAGACACACACACACAAAAAAAAAAAAAAAGCAATGCAGAGATTCCAATTGGAATAATTTTACTTCTGAGACTTTAAAGTTTGGCTTGTTATAAGTTTTTACTGGAGAAACACAAAAGTGAATGGGGAAAAGAAAGAACACCCAAGCCAATAATTTAGCTGAGAGTCAGCAATGGAAGATGATGTCATTACATCGCTAAATAGTAATACGTGCACAGGTTTGTTAATTTGCACAGACCCCCCCACAGACACAGACATGCTTATTTAATTCATTTGCTCTCAAACAGGTTCTGAGCCTGGCTCCAGATGATGGCTTTGCCAAAGTACATTATGGCTTCATCCTGAAGGCAGAAAACAAGATAGCAGAAAGCATACCCTATCTAAAGGTATTTTTCTTTTCTCACCTATAGTAAACATTTTACCTGTAAAAATTAAATTTGGAATGTATAAAACATGTCAAGGTAGAAGCAAACTAATCACAAGTCACAGTTTAAGCTCCGTGTTGCGGCGATATTGCTGTATCACTGCCTATGAACTGGAACAAGCTTGTACTTTGAAACTCATCAGTTCTTCAACATCAAGTACTTGTGGTTAACCCTAAATACAAAGATGCGAGTCTCAAGTTGTTTTGTGTTTGGCAGTAGGCTGCAAACGTAAGGTTCTTGAAAAATCCAGAGAGGGTTTGCGTAGACTTCTGAGTGTTTGGGAAGAAACACCACAAAATAAAACCTTAATCCAACTTTCTAAAATGCTTGTGCCTATGTGTATGGGGTCAGGGGCAAGTGTCCATCTCTGAATACACCTCTGTCTTGGAGGGACTGAGGAGAGAGGCCGTGGCATCTGCAAAACTGGTAACATTTCTCAACGTCTTTTTACTGAAGTGTTGTATTCATTCAACCTAATTTCTGGGCTACCATGGTGGTTATATTTTATAGCCAGTTTCGTAGTCTGTCTCTTGCGTAGAATTTGCAGCCTATGTACAGCAATCAAATGAACTCTTTTAAAAGTCCTATTGAAATTTCTCTTATACTTTTTTGTTGTTGGTTTGTTATTTTTTTTTTTTTTTAGGAAGGACTAGAGTCTGGTGATCCTGGCACAGATGATGGACGCTTTTATTTTCATCTGGGTGATGCCTTGCAGAGAATGGGAGACAAAGAGGTACATATTTAACATGTTCTTGCTTTGAAGTCTAAACCTCTGATGGAATGCAGAATCCAGAAAAACTTTTAAGCATGGGCTCAACGTTGGACACATGAGTAGTCCTATTGCAATAACAACCCAGCACACGTGTGTAGAGGTCAAGATGCACAACAGCAAAAAATCCACTATTGTTGTGGCAATACAATCTCTTAGCATCCCTTGCTCTAGATCTAACCTAACCTTTTGAAGCTTGCATGGGGTATTTTGAACCGAGGGACTACATGTTTTTCAAAAATTCACTGAAGGTGGTTTTAGAGTCTGTTTTCTGCTCCTACCACTTATAACAAAGATTTTAGCTGGAGTTTTAAAAAAACAATTACATGCATATCACTGTATACAAGTTCTCTCATAGCTCTGATATAACTGTTCTGTAAACCTCCCCTCTTTTCGAAGTGACCTTGAGCACCAGTGGGTGAGTATGTGATGAAAGAAGACCATGAGAGGACTGAATGTGTGGGCTGAGTTATGGTATTTTTTCAATAATTAAAGTATCAAAAAGCTCAGAAAAGCAGAGATTTGTGCAACAAACCAGTTGCATGCCCAACAAAAGCAAACACATGTGACTGCAAACCATAAGAGTTACCAATTTGTTTATTTAAAACCAAATATAATATAAAAGCCAAACTTAAATTTGTGAATTAGCACTATTGCCATGGTAGGGGAGCAAAGGGCTTTTGTTGAAGACTGTTATTAGTAGTAGACTTTACAATGGACGTGAATTTAAAAACAAACAAAAAAGAAACGAAAAAACCCTGCTCAGGTTCCTGGATGGGAAATGTGAAAAGAATAAGAATTTCAAAAAAGCATAGTGGAACTGCTTTTTAATCAGTTATATAGTAATAGGACTGAAATATTGATACCTAAAATACTGTAAAGAATGCTGACCTCTTGAGTATCTTGGCCCAGTCATTAGACAGTTCTCCGATATGACCCATAGATGGGTGAACTACAGTGAATCCCATGTTAGTGATCTTTCTGAAGACCAGTTCATCAGATTAATTTTCTTTTTTTTATAAATCTACTATATACTAAATCTATAAATAAATTTACTACAGTACCTTATACATAAATTGAAATGTAATAATATCTATATTTTTTAAGATTGCCTTCTCTGAAAGTACAATAAAATATTCTTCCAATGAAGCTTTTTGAATTTAAAAGTTCATTTACAAGTGAGAATTAGTTGGCCTCTTTCTATACGTAAACACACACGCGTGTGCACGTGCACACACGCACAGCGTCTGCTTGTGCATGCACTGTCTCTCTGGCTGACTCTGTCTGTCCTTCTCTCAAGAGAAAACTGAAAAGGCAATCCCCGTATGCTTCCATGGGATATTCTGGGTTGAATGTTTGAGCCTAGAGCATCCCATTACAATGTTTGACTGAAGATACCACACAGATGTAATTAACGTACATCATCCCAATCCCCAGGATAATTGTGTGTTAATGTTTATGGAGTTAACAGTCAAATCTGCTCTAGAAAAAGTTTTAATCAATGACAAATGGACTTCTTGGCACAGAGGAGACTTTTCAATTTATCAGTGAAAAGTCCACTGCTAAGCTAAATTTTTCTCACTGACCTTGCTAGACTTGCTGAACTTCAAGATTTAATCAAGGAAACAGATCAATATTTAAAGAACATGTGGAATTACTATCACTGAAGGTTTGTTGAAGGTAGATATTCATCTATTAGAGCTAAATTAGGAATTATGAATGTGGTCTTGGTAAGCGTTAGGGAAACAGTGTAGAGTATGCCCTTTCCAACTATAATTTGATAAAATGCCAAATTGACTTAAAAAAAACATAAATTAGAACTGTGGAAGGTATTATAGAACAAAGTGCTGTTCCCACAGAATGTATAAACTGAGCGCGTCTCAAACAATTACTTTCCTGGAAAAGAAGCTATACTGTTGTAGCTGTCCTGAACAGTACAGTGGTCATTATTTAGTCTTTCCACAGTCCAGAACTGCATGCAAAAGGAAAGGTTTCTCGTGGAAACTCAGGACTGGAAAGGCAACCTAAGCCTACTCCATGCTATCAAAGGCAACCTCACAGCACAGCTCCTCTAATAGATAAGGTTTAACAGTATTATACATCGTGATTAGAGCTGATGTATCTTAAAGAGCAGCAACATTCATACTCATCAGTCGGTGGCTGAAACAAGTAATTCATCCTCCTTATCACTTGGGCTAAATCCAGGCATTGCAAATGAGTGCAGGCAGTCAGCATGAACAATCTATTGATGTCCTGCTGCCCTTACCATTTACACCTTGAGGAACATACGTTATAAATCGTAATGCTTCCATTTCACAGACTTAACCAAGATAACATCAATATTTAAAGATATACTATGTATTACTCAAAGGTAATACATAATTCTATTTTTTTTTTTTGGACCCGTACACAATTTTACAAAGCTTCTTTAGAGGAAAAAAGATGAAAGCTTATATATGGTCTGCTGTTATTCTGCTCACCCATACTGATTTTTCCGTAGTTCAGACAGGTACTGTAAGGCAACATTCTATTATGGCCTTTCCTCCCTAGTTCAAGAGGGTTGTAAAGATGAGAGTACCACATTTTTTAAAAGCTTGAAGAAAATTTACAGACTCTCAAAAAATGATCTATGGTTACAATATAGAGACATGAAAAAATGTGAAGACAAAACCACCCAAAGTAATTTCTTACCTTATATCTGAAATAAAAGATCTCTAAGATGACACCTAGACATAATCTTCTACCTGAAGAATTTCCAACAGCTTTTTGTTTTCTTGACTGACTGACTGTTAAGACTAGGTAAGTCTTAGTAAGTCACACACTGTTCTTATGGCTGATTTGTATCCAAAAAAGTTTTGGTTTTCCTTCTAGTTTACTGGCTGACATCAGCTGGTGTCCTAGAGATGTGTTTATTTGATTGTATGTTTCACTTTCCATTAGACCCTATATATAAAATGATTATTCTTTAGCTTAAGGGTTACTACTGTGAGTTTTGTCTCAGCAAGTCTTTTGGTTTAGCCTTCATGTCAAATGTGGGCAGATTAATGGACAACTGTCATATCCTTGTGGGTTAGAACAGGAGAAATGACTCTTTGAAAAACAAATATCAATTAAAATAGTTAGTCATGCAGGGAAACTACCATACCAGATTGCTACTGGGGACAGTGTTCATCTTTTCCAGATGTTGTGGTTTAACCCAGCCAGCAACTAAGCACCACGCGGCCGCTCGCTCACTTCCCTCTCCCCCTGGTGGGATGGGGGAGAGAAACCGGGTAAAAGTGAGAAAACTCATGGGTTGAGATAAAGACAGTTTAATAGGCAGGACAAAAGCTGTGCACACAAGCAAAGCAAAACAAGGAATCCATCACTACTTCCCATCAGCAGGCAGGTGTTTAGGGCCATGTCCAGGAAAGCCTAACGCCTAACAATAGTTTGGGAAGACTAATGCCATCACTCCGAATGTCCCCCTCTTCCTCCTCCTTCCCCTACTTTTGATTGCTGAGCACGATGTCATATGATATGGAACATCCCTTTGGTCAGTTGGGGGTCAGCTGCCCTGGCTGGGTCCCCTCCCAGCTTTTGGTGCACCCCCAGCCCACTCGCTGGTGGGGTGGTGTGAGGAGCAGAAAAGGCTTTGACTCTGTTCACTGCTCAGCAGTGAACATACATCCCTGTATTATCAACACTGTTTCCAGCGCTAATCCAAAAGATAGCCCCAGATTAACTCTACCCCAGCCAAAACCAGCACACCAGATTTTCCGTACTCATGCTGGAAAGAAAAGTGGAGGGTTTCTTTTTTTGGGGGAGAACTTGGGTGTTTTAGGTAGAGTGGAGATAAGAATACATATTAGGTTGGGTGAAGGAGCATGAGAACAAGTTTGGATGAGTGGCGCTTAGGCAGAGGCAAATTGGACAGTTTGCAGGCTTGGGAGGGGGCAAATTTCAAGTGGTGTAGGTAGAGAAGGGTCTCTGTGCATGACTCCAAGTAAAGAGGTTTTTGGATGGTTTCTGTCCAAGGCAGGGATTGCTGCCCGCTTCAGTCCCTCTGCTCTGGTGCTCTGGACTTCTTACCTCCTATCTCCCTGCTTAGCTTTTTTTTTTTTTTTTTTGTGGTGTGTGTGTTGTCTAAAAATATTGTAGCTGTAGCAGCAATGCTGGTCAAAGGAGGCAGCTATATGTAGCCTTCTCTACATATGGTTCATCGCTACTTATGCTGGATGATTTCTTTCCAAGTATCCCGTGTTCTTCCTTTGCAGGATCTTGTTTTGCTGCCATACAAAGTAAAGGAAGTTGTGGAAAGTGACAGTAAGACAAGCAAAGGTCTAGTATTAACCTCAGTAGGTTTCTACCATGGGGTCAGTTCTGGTATGGCAACAAGTATTGAAGGAACTCAAGCGCATATTTGTATTAGATAATTAAGTAACAATACAGCTCCGCAAAGTCAGCACTGTTTTCATCGTCACAGCATCTCCATTGGCAGCAGAAGGCAGTCATCTTTAATTCATAGGTAGAGAATTGAAACATAGAGAAAACAAGGTTGACCAAGGTGACGGACAGTTAGATCTCCCAAGTCTGAGGACAGCGCCTAGATTACTGACCCATATTTGGTGTAGATGGTTGTGAGAAGGTTCCTATTTTGGAATCTTCCTATTTTGCAAATGTTGGATTGGACAGCCTTGGCGTACTGATCTATTTTGGGTTTTTTTGGCTTGCTTTGTTTTTTTTCCTTAAAGTGTTCTTTTCTACATTACATTAGAAGAATAACTCCAGCATCCAAAGAGATAGCCTGTTACCTTACCAAAAAAACGTGTCACCTTTTTTCTGTGGGAGCTTGGCTGATACGAATTTTGTTGTTAAGAACTGCAATCTTTTAGGCATACAAGTGGTACGAACTTGGATACCAGAGAGGTCACTTTGCATCAGTTTGGCAGCGCTCTCTCTACAACGTTAAGGGACTGAAAGCTCAGCCTTGGTGGACAGCGAGGGAAACTGGTTATACGGAACTGGTGAAGGTAAGGCAGTTTGTTTCTGCATGCTTTGATTTCATTTTTTTTTAATAAAAACTATGATCTTAAGTGAGAATAGCAACTATAATATAAGTGGAGAAAATGCTAATTTATATGTTCTGAATCACTGCCTGTGAGAACCAGACACCAGTCTCAGACCAAGCACAAGACTTAACTAAGATACTATAAAATTAGCCCAGTCATTTTCAAAATTGAGAATGGGGACAGGATGGCTGAACTGTATTAATTATAATTAATTTATTAATAACATATTAATAAATACAAAGTTTGCATGGTAGACAACCATAATGTCTCAAGTGCCGGAAGGACAGCAAGCTCTGGTAATGTTTGGGACACCACCACTGTGAATTTTTAATTAGTCAGGAAAGTCTGTGTCTTTCATCCCTTGTGTAATATTTGGTAACTTCTTTGGAAGCTTTTAATTGCATAAGAGAAATGGGTAGATTTCCAGATTTAACAAAAAATAAAAACATAAAATTTAACTTCTCTACTTGCCTTGCATTAAATAAAAACTGAACTTTAGTCTGGTTATTATTCATAATAGTAGTTTGTGTTTCCAAAATTGCAAATTTTTTATTATTATAATTTTTATCATAATTCTTAGGGGAAAAAATAAAAAAGGGGGGAATAACCTTTTATTTCCTGTATGTTTTAATTATTGGTATGTGGTTCAGCAAAATTATTCTGCACAAATAATTTAAAACCATAAATGTTTATTTGCAAGAGACGTATTCCTTCAGAGCAGTTGTTTCATTATACTTAGTTACATGATAAAATGCCTACTGTGAAAGGATGATTTTATTAAAAAAAAAAAAAGAAAGAAATTTAAAAAGGGAAGATTACTCCTTCTTATGCTTTTGATGGCAGCAGAAATAATGCTAGGAAATTTAAATTAAAGTGTGGTTCTCCGGTGTAATCTCAGTCACAGGGAAAAAAAAAACAATTAGCTTTATGGACTAGCATTTGGGAAGATTTCAAATGTGCACGTGTTGAACTCGTTCTTGAGGAATGTGTAGGAATAGATACTCCCTGCCATAAAGGAGGCGGAGAAGCTGAGAACTTGTTCTCATACTTTTGCCAAACAAAAAATAAAGAATATATGTTATTTTGTTGATGTGTTAGAGCTATCTTCAGCGATGTTTTACAGTCTCTTACATGTAAACCATTCGAACTCCTGAGCCACAGAAGGTAATGGTCCCGTCACCCTTGGTGTGAGGAGGCAAGTCAGCTTTGAATGAATTCAGAAATAATTCCGTTTCCTGTTATTAAATGGCCAGGACTCCACCTTGAAGGGATTTTTTTCAGATAGATCAGACCACATATAGAGGTCTTGGTTTGGATCAGCATCCTGCGTGGCTCCTAGAAGAGCCATTCAGGAGACCGACAAGGGTAGGAGTTCACCCCTGACCTTCACAGCTCAACTGCTTGTCGGAAATCCACTCATACTTCTTCAGTCATTTTGTGGTATACTTTTTTAGCTGTTTTACTAGCAATATGTCATTGAATTCGGTCTAAATTCTGGCTGCTGACTTACTTACATAGATATCATAATTTGGGGGTGGTAAGATTTGCATTCTTCAAGATAACGTTTACAGTTGAAAGTATAAACTTCAATATAATAATAAATACAAGTTAAATGCATAAGGAAAAATATTTGTATGTTGTGTTTCCTCCATAATTCAAGAAAGTACTTGAAGTTCAGAAAGAAAGCAGGCTTGATTCTAATAACATATGACGCTGCAAGCAAAATTTGAAGTAGTGTTCTCCAGAAAGGGACAAGAAATAATTGAAGACATTGGTTTTGTTAATTTCTGAAAAATTCCAACTTCTGTACATGTTTTAGTTAAAAAAAAAAAAAAAAAGGCAAAACATTATTTCCCTGTTTTACAGAGGAAAAAAAACAATCAGCAGTTATTTCTTATTGCTTCATCTCATTACGTTCCTCTTACATCTGTGCAGGATGTGTGGGAAACGCTCCCAAATCTCAGTGGTAGAGTTTGACACGGAAAACTGCTGTATGAAGGATAGAGCACTGGAGGCCCGGACCAGTGTTTCACCACTTGTTGTTAAATGTGAACAAGCTATTTTCGATATCTTAGTAGCCTAACAACGCTGACGGAGGATTTATTTGTGGCTAACGCAGACAGACTAGCAGCTGTTTTTGGTTCATTCTACTAACCAGCACAGCTGTGGTCAGTAGCATCTTATAGCACAGACCTGGTTTGATTTTGTTATAAAAGTTCATGTGGTTTCTTGGGACTAGAGATGGAGATGTGAGTTTTGACAGTGCCTTGCTTTTTCCACAGAAAACCTGAAGAAAAAATAGTCCTTTTTTTTTATTATTTTTTTTATTCACAGTTTAATGAACTCCTTCTGAGGGGCATTCAGCTCACCTAACTATAGCCATACAGGCACAGAATCACAGAATCACAGAATCACCTAGGTTGGAAGGGACCTTTTAAGATCATCTAGTCCAACCAATGAAAAAAAAAAAAAAAAAAAAAAACCACACACACCCCACCACACCACCCAACACTAATCCATATTCCCAAGCACCATGTCAACTCCTCTCTTGAATACCTCCAGGGATGGTGCCTCAACCACCTCCCTGGGCAGCCCATTCCAATGCCTGATAACCCTTTCAGTAAAGAAATATTTCCTAATATCTAACCTGAACTTCCCCTGGCGTAACTTGAGGCCATTACCCCTTGTCCTATCATCTGTAACTTGGGAGAAGAGACCGACCCCCGCCTCTCTACAGCCTCCTTTCAGGTAGTTGTAGAGAGCAATAAGGTCTCCCCTCCGTCTCCTCTTCCCCAGACTGAACAACCCCAGCTCCCTCAGCCTCTCTTCGTAAGACTTGTGCTCCAGACCCCTCACCAGCTTCGTTGCCCTTCTCTGGACCTGCTCCAGCACCTCAATGTCTTTCCTGTGGTAGGGGGCCCAAAGCTGGACGCAGTACTCGAGGTGGGGTCTCACCAGTGCCGAGTACAGGGGGATGATCACCTCTCGGGTCCTACTCACCACACTGTTCTTGATACAGGCCAGGATGCTGTTGGCCTTTTTGGCCACCTGGGCACACTGCTGGCTCATGTTCAGCTGACAGTCGACCAACACCCCAAGGTCCTTTTCTGCCAGGCAGCTCCAGCCACTCTGCCCCAAGCCTGTAGTGCTGGGGGACGAGGTATATTGTCCTAGTTGACAGGTCAAAAAAGAGGTATTTATTTCCAGAGGATGACTAATTTTCTCTATGTTAAATAATTATCTAAGGCTGGCATGTCTCCCTCTCTGGTGTTAACTTTCCTACTGCTTTACTAAAAAGAGAAGCATAGACCTTTTAGGCCTGATGTTTAACTGCCTGATGGGTGAGATTAAAGACAATCTCATACTTTATTTACTTCACTATTACTTACTGGCCTGCATGTCTTAAGGAAGAGGCGATTTTTAGTTTCTTTAAAAAAAAAAAAAAAAAAGACTGTGAATATCTCAATAACACGTAACAGGACGTTTGTTCTGGTGGTAATTCATGGTTAGTGCTACCGTGCCAAAGAGAAGTGGATCTTTGTATCTCTTTAGCTGCTGCCTGTTAATGCTAATGTTTTTTGTAGTTTCCTTGAAAGAACAGGAAGGGCCAGTTTAAGCCATTAAATTAGATAGAGTGTGTCAAGTGACTTATGTAGAAATGTTCTGTTAATTTATCTGATCTACAGTATTTCAAGCCTTTGGATCTGGAGATTCAAGAAACCCTTTCTTTCTTGTTAGAACTCCTTTAAAAGGAAACCTGTTCTCCTCCCTTGGGGCAATTAGCTTTCCATGGCGGTCTTAACTGAGTCATTGCGTCATTCTCTGGTACCTTTTGTAGAACCTCAGTGTGGCATTTTTTTTCTGTTCTGGTGCTGGTTTAAAAAAATACTGAGAGGTACAATGCATTTGGATCCTGGAGACTTTTCATCAGTCTCAAACTAATACATCAGTAATGACCGAGGTGCCTTTGTCCTTTCCTCATGTTGTGTCCATTGACTTTTGGAAAGGACCCAGAGGATGCTTTGCCAATGATGTATTACAGTAAATAGCTGACTGGTTAAAGTAGATCTTGTATTGTTGGATTTTTTTTTCTGATGGCTTAGATTTTATTAATTAAGAGTTTAAAGTGCAGCAATAAAAGCACAGACAGAGAGTGAAAGTACTGGCAACAGCACATATCCATAAAGTTTTCTGAAGAGTGACAGCTAGGGCTTAATGGTTTAGCTAATAATAGCTAAACATTCATATTTAGGGGAGAAATTAAATTGAAATATGCATTTAAAGTGTGGTTGAATGCTTTAAGGGGATCCTTGTGCTGAAAAGAGCAGAGATGATGCGTATGCAACGCTGATGTTCAAGCACTGCGGGTGACCGAATGGGTAAAAGGAATCTATTTTGAAAGGTGCAAATATTGCCCCTTACTTTGAGGTCATCAGCGTTGCCCAGCAGAGACACAGTGACTGATCGTGAACACTCTGTTCCAGCAGCAAAGTGAAATAGATTGAAGTCTTCTCCATGATTTTATTTTATAGTCCAATGGATTAAAATGGATGTGTGGTCAGTAGTTATGCCTGACATGAGGGCTCATGACCTCTTAATCTCTGCCTGTGTCACGTGTGACCGTGCATTGAAATGGTTTTACTGCACAGAGTAAGGATTCTTTTAATGTAATAGTCACACATAAAAATAAACCGATATTAAGAAATCCCTATTTAAATATACTAACATCTTTGCCAATAAAATCTACATTATTGCCAGATATACCGTAAACTTCCATTATTGCTAGGAACTGTATTTAAAAAAACATATGGAGGTTTATGGGAATCAGACACTCAGAAACAAGTGCATATGCTCCCAGTGCTGTTTGCCTTCTGATTCTTCATTTGAAATCAGGATATTACCTCGATTATAATATGAATTTGTTGCTATAGCCTGAGGCTTGAATCCCTGCATATTATGGAGCGTAAGCATACTTAACTTTTTTCTGTAGATACCAGCTCTTGGATCAAGAGCCTTAAGTCCGAGTCTTAGTTGTTATGTTTTAATGGTGTTATGTGTTCTTACCCCTTAAGGTATACCTAAGAGTCTGTGAAATCAGGGAGATCAAGGCTGAGCTGTGTTTGAACTCCCTTAACTCCCCCCTTCCTTTCTACCTGGGGGGGGTTGCCTGTCACTCACAGTAAAACACTGTCAGCATCTTTTATAGATGGGGTCCAGGTTTTCAGGAGTACAGACACGCTATTGATTTCAGTGCAAGTTGTGTTTAAAGCCATTGAGGCGCTAGTTCAAAATCAATGATAAGTATTCAGATCACTTCGTATCCAGCATGTTAGGGAAGGAATCTTAAAAGGCAAGGATAAACATGCACCTTTGGAGGTTAACTTTCAGCCCATGGCACTTGTGAAGGTCTAGAGGTGACAAAGCAGCTGTTGCCTACAACTCCTTGGACCACCAGTGCTCTTCATGCATCATCTTTCTCCATGGGTCAATGCTCCCTCTTACCTTTATTCAGAATAGGGAGTAGGAGTAGTTTGAGGAAACAGAGAAGCACTTGTAATATCTTTTAAAGTTTTCCAGTTTTGTAGATCTGTATCGCGTTAATTTGAGGCCCGTGCTAAATGTAAGTTATTTTTTTCTTTCTCTTCTCCAGCCAGTGCAAAATCAGGTACTCGGGCTGGCATAGATACGGTAGCGCTGATTTGGTATGAGCACTGTGCCCGTATTCGTCTCTCATCAGGTGGAAATTTTCAGTCTTCTTTTGTACCCTGCAGGGTAGATTTAGATTAGATCTTAGGAAGAAATTCTTTCCTGTGAGGGTGGTGAGGCACTGGAACAGGTTGCCCAGAGAAGTTGTGGATGCTCCATCCCTGGAGGTGTTCAAGACCAGGCTGGATGGGGCTTTAAGCAACCTGGTCTAGTGGGAGGTGTCCCTGCCCATGGCAGCGGGGTTGGAACTCAATGATCTTTAAGGTCCCTTCCAACCCAAACCATTCTATGGATCTATGATTTTTGGAAAAGTTGGGTTTCCAACAATATTCTATGAAAAATTTCTATTTAATGTTAGCTGTTAAATGATTGTTATGGAAACCGATCAGTGGGAGAGAATAAGGTGAATGTACCAGGAAAGGTGATAATTGCTCTTCTCCTTTAGTATATGGACGAGAGAGAAAACAATTTGCTAGGAAGAGGAGAGTGGTGTAATAACGGAAGTGCAATCTTAATTTTCATAGATCTTAGCCTACCTAAAAGTGTTCTAGTGGGAGAAAGCCACTATATTACAGACAGCCTGTTCTAGCCATGGCTTGCTGAGCCTTTTGTGATATATCAATGTACAACCTATTTTGTGTGATCAGCTTGTCTTTTAATTGAAAAAATTCAACCAGAAAATGCAACTGTTTAATTTAAATGGGGAAGGCAAATAAGCATATGGAGTTTTAAGGCTAAAAAGGGGCAGTGATATCACCTAGTCTCACAGACTTTTGAGTTTTACTCAGCTTTACACATCATATAAAGAGGTAGTGTGGGAACACACCTTAGCCTATTTTTAGTCTGAATTTGATTGAAAAAGTCTTACAGAAATGCTTTGTTCAAGAGCACAAAGGAAAAATGAAAACTATTCACCCAAAATAAGGTTTAGCGAGTAAAGTAAGCAGCTGGAAAATGGAAGCCACTTTTGTCCTGGTCCATTGTTACGCTGTGAGTTTCTCAGTTACATTGCTATAACGTTAAAATAACTTATTATTAGTAGAATAAAAGGTTTTCTATCTGATTTTTACAAATATAATGTCCTAAGGTGGCAGAGAACAGAATTTTTAATTCTACAATCTTGTGGTTTTGGTACGTATGAAGTACAAGGCAGCTTACACGTTTTTAATGGTTGTATCCATAAATCATCACCTGGCATTTCGAGTCATATTTGATCTTTTTCAATAGCATCAGCCTGTGCAAGTGAATCTTTGCAAACCTTTTTGAAGGTTTAAATCATAACTGTCAGCTTAAGTGGCCTGTTTACATTTGTACTCGTTGAACTGTGATGTTCTGCCAACGCCTGGAGTTCCAGGTTATGCGAATGGTTTTCTACTTGCAGGAGTGCTTCCAGGTAACGCGTGCTGTCTTCAAGAAGATCAATACTATTCCTCGCTTGCAATACAAAATGATCTGTTAAGGAGCCCTTAGGCTAATCAAAAAGCAAGTCAAAGCGAGGCCTATTCTGCAAAGAGGCTGGGGATTATTGAAATTTTATGATCCCAGTGTAATTGAATCTGAGGAACGCTGTGAAAGTTGTTTTTCCTGCCGTAACGTGTAAGAAGGGAATTGAATATAAAGAAACTTGATAATGATGATGAACACTTTTTTTAGTGCTTTTAAATTAAACAAAAAAAAAAGTTATTCATGGTAAGGGAAAAATAGAAACAGTACTAAAGCCAAATGCAGTAAGTTCTCAGTGCAGTAACATGGCTCTTGCAACAGTCCTTAGAAAAAAATTGGAAGCTCATTCGTGATGAGGGTCTTGCTGTGATGGATAAAAAAAGAAACCTCTTCCTGCCTGAAGATGAGAATCTACGAGAAAAAGGAGACTGGAGCCAGTTTACCTTATGGCAACAAGGTAAAACATATTGTATTTCTTCTCTTTCCCCAAATTCACTTTCTCAGATTAATATAGTGTAATGAGGAGAAGTAACACAGTTTTTTCCAGAACCATTTTTGTAATCGCTGGATCTGCAGAAGAAGGGAGCTGGTAAAATAGCATCTGGGGCCCCTCCAACAGTGAATAAGAGTTCTTTGTTCTACACCATGTTGTCCCCAAGCACTTCTAAGAATCCCTTGAGGGTAATACTCCTCTTCCGGCAAGGCTGCCAACATTTTGCATGGCAACGCATAGTACAGATCAGCCTGAGGGAAGACGGGACCATGGGAGGAGGCACATCCTTAATATTGTGTTGTCAGCTAGGTGAGATCTATCATTCAGAAATGGTGTGAGCAAAAGAATATGAGCTTTAATAAGCCTGCTGCCCTGTCCCTGAGCTGTGCAGTGGAAGGCCCAACTATTGGAATGACCTTAAATCCTTATAAGACTCTGCATACGAAAGAGTACTGTAAAATAAAATATTAAAAGCAACTTACATTTAAATATGATCTGGTGTTGAAATGGTATGATGTTGGTGGCATTTTTCATGTTTTTTTTTCTGTGCAGCTTCATTAACGATTATACTTCCAGAATCATGTTTAAAAAGTGGTAGAAAGCCTGCTCTTCACAAATAATTTAAAAGCAAAGATGTTGCAGGCTGCTCCAATATTACAGTGTGTTAATAGTTCTGTTTCATAATCTGTAGAATGGGAATAATAATATTTACCTGTCTTGCAGTGTCAGCTCTTTGAAAGCTTTGTTGCTCTTCTGCAAAGCGGAAAACAAGGAAACGTTTGTTCGTTGCTCTTACCAATGCTCTATCCATTATTTTCACTAGGAAGAAAAAATGAGAATGCTTGTAAAAGTGTCCCGAAAACGTGCGCTTTATTGGAAAGATTCCCGGAAGCCACTGGCTGCAGAAGAGGGCAGGTACCAGCATATTGCTTTATTTTTGCAAATTCCTAATGTTGGGAGCAGGCAATTTTGAGGAATGTGTATAGAGGGATACATGACCTAAGGATATTTAATGTCTCAGGCACACGATGAAGTTAACAGTAAAACATATGCCCAGTTCTAGCCCTCAGCAAATACAAGGTGAAATATGTTAGCTGAAGCCTTTCCATGGACTCTTTAGTTGAGTTGTTTTACCTTGTGTTTCCTGGAAGCTCGTGGTAGGTAAGTAGTTATTTGCCATGGGTGGGTCATTACAATAAGTAATGACTTATTAAACCTCAGCCCTAAGTGACCTGATCTGACTCACAGCTAACCCTGCTTTGAACAGGAGGTTGGATAGGTCCTTTCTTACCTGAAATTTTTTTTCTGGTCTGAACATAACTTTACAAGACTAATTCAGTGAGCCAGATTCTCACTGTGATAAACATCATCAACCTACTCCAGCCTGGCTGCATTAGACAGAGGAGAATCACCTTATGGAAGCCAAACAACAGTACTGCTGTCACGTGCTTCTTTCCTAAATGTAAAGGAAGGAAATTTTACATCCATGAGCTGTGGCCTTGGGTGCCAACAAGGTTTTTCTCAAGTACCTGGTCTACACTGAGTACTTGGCTACAAATGAACCTCATTAAATCATGCAGTAGATTTATATGGTATGGATCAATACATACGCAGCTGAATGAATGGCCCAACGTGGATACCATGTGGTTCGGTAGAACAGAATTTTGCATTTTATTTTTTTTTCAAGTTACTATATTTTATCTGTGTTGACGACATGAGAATAACCTTCATGTTGCAAAAATAAGGATACAAAAGCCGGAAAACACAGTGCTAGCATAATCCTAATTCAGAGCCTTGAGAGCAGGCATTCAGCTTTTTCACCAGACTCTTGCTTTTGATGCGCAGAAGCTGTGGGAATGAACAAGGCTATTGTTTCTTTGATTTGTTGCAGAGGCTGGTTGTAGTGAATGTAGCTGATGAGAGAGGTCATCACACTCAGTGTGGCTAACAGCAAGAAAACTGCTTTCTCTGCCATCTGTAGCCAAAATGGATCTATCCCAGAGAGCAAATTCTCTTTGAGAGCTACTATTTTGTTCATCATTTTTTGGCACCCCGTGTGTTATCACCCGGGATATGGTTTGCAGAAACATTGTGTATTCACAGGTATAGCTGTAGTCATTTGTTTTGAACGTGTGAAACATAAAATAATCTGAAAAAGGGTGCTTTAGAAATCTTAAGTTTTACATCCAGTATTAAGGGATGCCTAGGACAATTTTGGTCTTATGCTAGCCATGCCTCAGATTCCTACCGGTAAATAAAATTTAAAGTATTACCTAATCTCTAGTCATGTACTGAAGCACTTGGAAGCAACAGGAACAAACACAATCAGGAAATTAGAAATTCTGTGGTAGATAGACCATTTGGATGCTTTGGGCACCTCATGTATTGACAAAGATAGAAGAAGTGTAAAATAATCAACTGCCTGCTCAGTGCTGCAGAGAGACTGTGTAGAAAAATAGCAAGCCGTCATATTATTAAAAATTATATCATTCTTCTTAAAAATAGCAGTAAACTAAAAGTAGTATAGGTAGTTTTAATTCTGGGTATTTCTTAACTCTTTGGAGTTTTACATTACAACCATAGTATAACTCGTTGGTTAGCAGTAATCATTCCGCGATGCTGGTATGTTAGCATTGAAAACGTTGCTTCTCTGGGATAATATTAACTATCCTGCATAGCCAGTCATTTGCCTTGCATTAGGGCCTGACAAGGCAATCAAGTTAACACATCTCAGTGTAACAGAGGTGATGGGTTGGAGCCTCTGTTCACCATGGCCACTGGAGCTCATCACTTGCTGTCCTAAGAAACTGCTGGTCAGCTGACACCTCAGATGGTGGGAACGGCTAAGACATTAGATACACACTGTCTTCTGCTGATTTTGTTACAGTTGGAGAGCAAGCAATACCTTAAACCTAAAGATTTATCAAAGTTACCCTATCCCAGCCTGATAGATTCCTCAGTTGAAAAGACACTTCTCACCACTCTCATGCGTTATTCACACTTCCCGTTCATCGCATTGCTGTAGAATCACAGAAGGGTTAAGGTGGGAAGGGACGTCTGGAGATTACCTAGTCCAACCCCTTGCTCAAAGCGTGATGAACTAGAGCAGGTTGCTCAGGACTGTGTCTAGTCAGGTTTTGAATGCCTCTGGGCACAGAGACTCCTACAGCCTCTCTGGGCAACCTGTTCCAGTCTACAGCAAAAACTCTTTTTTTCTTATATATAAATGGAATTACCTGTATTTCAAACTCTGTCCATTGCCTCTTTGCCTTTCACTGGATACCGCTGAGAAGAACCTGCCTTCGTCTTCTTCACTCCTCCCATCAGGTATTTATATATGTTGATAAGGTACCCCTGAGCCTTCTCTTCTCCAGGCTGAGCAGTCACAGCTCTCTCTGCTTCCCCTTGTATATCAGATGCTCCAATCCCTTAATCACCTTTATAGCTCTTCACCAGTTTTGCTCCAGTATGTCCGCATCTTTCTCATAGTAGGTAGGACAAAACTGGATGCAGAACTTGAGATGTCTCACCAACTCTCAGTAGAGGGGAAGGGTCACATCCCTCAACCTGCTGCCAAACCTCTCCCTAACACAGCCCTGGAGGCTATTGGTCTTTGCTGCAGGGGCACATTGCTGGCTCATGTTCAAATTGTTGTCTATGAGGACCCCACAGTCTTTTTCTAGGAGGTTGCTTTCCAGACAGCTGTCCACCAGCTTGTATTGGCACGTGGGGTTATTCCTCCCCAGTGCAGAACTTTGCACTTTGTTCAACATCTTAAGATTCCTGTTTGCTCCTTTCTCCAGCCTGCCAAGGTCCTTATGAATGGCAGCAAAAAAATAATGTAGTGTATCAGCCATTCCTCTCCAGTTTTCTACCATCTGCAAACTTGCTGAGGGGGGTGCACTCTGTCCCATCATCTGACTCATTTGTGAAGCTGTTAAACAGTGTTGGACCCAGTACTGAGGCCTGAGGAACACCTCTGATGAGGGGCCTCCAGCTGGACTTTGTGCCTCTGATCACAACTCTTTGAGTGTGGCTGAACTGCCAGTTTTCAATCCACCTCACTGCCAACTTACCTGGTTTCTATTTCATCAGTTTGTCAATGACGATGTGTATGGCAGGGAGTGTTGAAAGTTTTACTAAAGTTGAGATAAACAATATCCCCTAATCTCCCCTCATCTCCCCTCATCCACCAAGCTATACATCTCACCACAGAAAGCTGGTTAAATACAATTTCCCCTTCATAAATCCATGCTGACTGCTCCCAGACACTTTCTTTTCCTTCATGTGTTTGGAAGTGGTGTCCAGGATTATTTGCTCCATCAGCTTCCCAGGGATGACTAGCCTATAGCCTATATATATATTTCATCCTCAGATCCTCCTCCTTGCCCCTCTTCAAGATAGGAACAACATTTGCTTTCAACCAGTCCTCAGGGACTTCTGCTGGTTGCCATGACCTTTCAAAGATTATTGAGTGTGGATTCACAGCATCATCTAGCTCTCTCAGCACTTATGAGCGGATCCCATCAGGACCCATGGACCAGTTTGTTGTCTCCTAACCCGATCCTTCTCCATTGAGGGTAAGTCGTCTTTGCTCCAGTCTTTTCCACTGGTCTCAGTGTATTAGTATCAGTAAAGATTGAGGCAAAGAAGGCATGTAGTGCCCCAGCCTTTTCCATGTCCTTTGTCATCAGATCTCCTGCTACATTTAGCAGCAGGCTCAGATTTTCCCTAGCCTTCCTTTTACTGCTGATGTGTTTGTAGAAACATTTCTTGTTACCCTTCACTTCCATCCCCAGATTCAACACCAGGAGAGCTTTGACTTTTCTAACCTCATCCTTGCATGCTCAGAGAGTCTTCCTGGATGACCTGACCCCTGTTTCCACCTCTTATATGCTTCCTTTTTGTGTTTCAATTTTGTCTGGGTCTCCATGCTTCCTGTACATGAGGATGAACCATTCTTGAGCTTGGATGAGTGGATCCTTGAAAATCAACCAGCTGCTCTAGACCCCTCTTCTCTCCAGCACTTTATCTCATGGGATTTTTTTCCCCAGAAGATCCCTGAATAAGCCAAGGTCTGCTCTCCTGAAGCTGTGGGTAGTAATCCTGCTTTTTGCCTTTCCCCCTCCTCTCATGGTCCTGAACTCCACCATCGCATGGTTGCTCCAGCCAAGGCTGACAGTGACCTTCGCAGCCCAGTTGTCATCTGAGAGGGGCTGATCAGTCTGGCTAACGCAGGCCTTGTGTCTCCTGTGGTCCATCCCTTTAAATGATGAGAGTCTATAAGTCTTTACATAGGAAAGAAGGTATTTTTCTGATTGTAGATAGCAGAGAATTATTTTCAGGTTGAAATATGAGTACTGATTATTTTAAACAAAATTAAAAGTACGCACTTTTACATATGCACACAGACCCCACAAGACATGTTTTTTATAGTATTGAAGGCCTTTAGGACATGAGAAATCACAATCGTTGCTGAGACTCTCACAAAAGGTGACATTGTACTTTTGGCCCATCATCAAGGATGAGATGTAATGAAGTCTTGAACTCCTAGCGGTATGGCTGTGAAGCTGAACATGTTGAAGGCCTTTCTCTCTTCTTGCAGATCAAATATTCTATCATGCACCCAGGGACTCATGTCTGGCCCCACACAGGGCCCACCAATTGTCGGCTAAGGATGCATTTGGGTTTGGTGATACCTAAGGAAGGCTGCAGAATTCGGTGCGCCCAAGAGAACAGGTATGGTTTGAGTTCTTTGGATTTTTTTCACCACCTTCCTCACCTAAGGAAGGCTGCTGAATTTGGTGCACACAAAAGAACAGGTATGGTTTGGGCTTTTTTGGGTTTTCTTCCAGCTTCCTCAAGGCTGAAGGGGGGGGGGTGGGACTGCATGTAATAAAATAAAATTAAAGAAGAAAAGATAAAAAATGAAAAAAACGTGTTTACCGATCAGAAGGTATAATATATTTCATTAAACAGGTAATTTGCACCCTAACTCTCAGTACAAATATGTAAATATCATTTGTCAAACAATGCCAGAAGAATCTTGGGAGACAAAGCTGTTCTGCTATAGCATGGAAATAACAGTGAGTTTAGTCCATGAAGTCTCTGTGTTTAGTTTTATAATGCCAATCTAATATATTTGCCACCAGAGTACTTCTATTTGTCTTTTGTTTTGATTTTTTTTTTTTGTGTGTAGAATTATTTGCTTATTCAGCAAAAGCTGAGACTAAGCTATTACCTCCATTTGCATCACCATAACAGAATACTCCTGTATTTCGGTTAACGCCACTCTGTGAACAAAGTGGTGGTTTTGATCTGCTGCCAGGAGAGAAGGTGTCCACAGCTCACCACCCATTATTATCTGGCTGGCACCCTTCTTAGTCTTAACCTGAACAGAAGGTGGTGTGGAAAATGAACTTTACGGCCTCCTCCTTGGTAGCAACACACCCTCAAAGTCAAGAGTGGAGAAACACCTGTTGCTGGTACACTGCAGACCCGGCGCTTCAGTGTCCAGGCTCCCAAACCTGGCCCAGTCTTACCATAGAATCATAGAATGGTTCGGGTTGGAAGGGACCTTAAAGATCATCCAGTTCCAACTCCCCTGCCATGGGCAGGGACACCTCCCGCTAGAGCAGGTTGCTCAAAGCCCCATCCGGCCTGGTCTTGAACACCTCCAGGGATGGGGCAGCCACAGCTTTTCTGGGCAGCCTGTTCCAGTGCCTCACCACCCTCACAGGAAAGAATTTCTTCCTGAGATCTAATCTAAATCTCTCCTCTTTCAGTTTAAAACCGTTACCCCTCAACCTATGGCTCTACTCCCTGATAAAGAGTTCCCTCCCCATCTCTCCTGTAGCCCCTTTAGGGACTGGAAGGGGCTATAAGGTCTCCCCGGAGCCTTCTCTTCTCCAGGCTGAGCAGCCCCAACTCTCTCAGTCCTTATGCATTGGACTCACTCATTTGAAATATAAAACATTCAAGAGCTGACTACAGCCTGTGCTGGAATGTGTTAACTTTAGATGCTTTTGGCAAGATTGCTTTTGACTCTACATTCAGAGTCAAAGCCAGGATTTTCCCTGAAAGCATTGGCGGTGTGTCTACTGATGGCAATGAAAGGGTGGGTTTTTTTACATCCCTTACCTCATCAAAGGGAAGGTGGGTGAACTACTGTGGAAGGGAATGGTGCCTGGAGGAAATCCTGCCTTGGGCTTTTTCAGTGTCTCCCCTCCTGGTGGTTCAGAGCAGTGGTAAACTAGTGGTTTCAAATAGGAGTGCTGGCTCTCGAATATGAAGGCTAGACCTTCATACAGGGTCAGGCCTCTTCTGGTCTCCTGTCCCATCGCTGTGTGTATGAGACAGAGGACAGAAATAATGAGAATTTTGTACCCACTTACCTCTGTGCTACCCAGTGTGGGTGTTAGGAGGAGCAACGTTATGGTGCAACTCATCCTTTGATGGACATTGGCTCTGTCTACTACTGCGTTTCACTCCTTCACTTGCAGAAGAGTTTTTTTGCGGCTGCTGAGACCTGGTACACCTCATTGGTATTCTGTACAGCTATAGTAATTTTATGTCATTGGGCTATTTTGAAGTCCCAGCTCTGTAAAGTGTAGGGTACAATGCACAAAAATATCTAGGTATCAAAATCGAACATCTCTGTCAGACAAGGTAATCGTGTTCTGAAATGAAGGTGGAGAACTACAGCCTTCTGCAGAAGCCAGTCCAGGATCTTACCCATAACAGGTGACACTAAAGCTGGACAGGTGAGATAGGAACCACCTCAAAGTAGCTCAGCACCAGAGCAGGATAATGTCATCCCTCTGGTCCCACTGTGAAGTGTTTCTCACACTGGAAAGCTTCTAGAAAATACTTATTTGCATGCTAATGGTGGGGTTTGTAATCTATTCAAAAGGGGCTAATAGTTCTGTCAACTTCATGACTTTTTCTTTGTTGTGCAAAACAGTCCATCCGATTATGATGTAAATGATAGATCCTGGGTTTTAACCTCTGAAGCTACTTCATCTGGGTGCTTGGAGTCTTTATTGTCCTTAACCGAGCTGCACTTTCAGGCTATTTAGGGCAGGATTTTTCAGGCTTGGTTTAATTAAAAAAAAAAATAAATAAATTTTAATAATCAACCCCTCAAAACCCAACACACCCCTCCCCAAAACAACAAAAAAAACCTCCAAAACAAAATACCCCCAAACAAAAACAACCCCCAAAATCACCAAAGTCAGCTTGATTTTTTTACCACGTTATAGCATTACAAGTGGTTGACTCCCATTGACTTGAGTAATGTAACTTCAGGGCAGAAGCAGAGACTCAGGGTCTGTATGACATAAAACATTTTTATTATCAGATAACTGACGCGGTAGCAGAAAAAACACATGATCGTAGCTGAAACCTGCAAAAGGCTCATTATCTGGGCCTTAAAGGCTGATGTCTGTGCAAGCCAGTGTGAATATTTTACTATGTTTTGCTTTCTGGTTTATCTACTCTTGCTTAAAATATGTTTAGGTGATCATTTCAGTTGAAATGATCCAATTTCAATTTCCGTTTCTCTTCAGGACATTATGGCAGAACCCCATAAATTTTGATGGTTAACTTTTGCTTCTGTTGAACTGAAATTTAAAATACTGAGATGACTTGAGAGTCGAAATCTCATTTTCACCCTGGTTTTGAAAAAAAAAAGAAAAAAAGAAAATTGTTTTCTCTGTGAATGAACGTGGTTGAATGAGCTAAGTGATGCATTTCCATCTTTGTTGGCAAGATCTTTGTTTCTTTATCATTACTGCTCTTCACAGTTCCTAATTCCCTTTAAAGACATCCAACCTCATGGACTGCTTCAGCTCCTAAGGGACTAATTAAAAATTAAATTAAAAAATTTGATTACGTGGTCATTGTAGAGAGGCTGTAGGAGGAAACACTTCTTTGACCAATATTGCCTCGACTGACAGATGTTCATCCAATCTCACCTGAAGGGGTATAATCAGGTCCATGCTTTTGTCCTGCTGCAATGCAAAATAAATTTGCTTTGTTCATGTCACTGCCTGACTTTACAGTAGACAAACCATGTAAGACAACCAGCTGGCAGTAGGTGAGATTGAGATCTAAGGGGCAGCAACAAATGACCAGCACAGTGGCTTTTTGAACTGTTGTGACATTATCACTAGTGGTCACTGATCAGTTGCTGATTTTTCACAGTATCGGGAATATGCATTTAACCAGGCGTTAGAACTCAAAATTATGAATCCAGGTCTCGGCAGGCTGGAGAAGTGTGCCAGCTGAAACTTCTCAAAGTTCAACAAAGCAAATGCAAAGCCCTGCCACTGATAACAGATCAACCGGGTGATGACTGGATAGAAAGCAGCTTTGAAGAAAAGAACTTAAAGGTCCTAGGGGATGTGTTGAACACGAGTCATAATGTACTCGTGTCTTGATGAAGGCTAAGCACATACTGAACAGTGTTATTGTGTAGGAAGCAGTTGGAGGGGAGCATTTTTTTCCCCTCTCTTCTGTACTCGAGATGCTACTTCTAGAGTACTGTGTCCAGTTTGGGGCTCTTCAGTACAAAAAGAGTCACCGATAAACGAGAGGGACTCCAGCGGAGGATGAAAAAGATGATTAGGAGACTGGAGCATGAGGAGAAGCTCAGTTGGTTTAGAGATTTGAAAAAGAGATAGCTAAAGGGGAGCCTAGTTACTATCTTCAACTACTAATGGGTGACTGAGCAGAAGACAGTGCCAGACTCTTCGGAGGTGTGCAGTTACAGAATGAGAGGTAGTGGACACAAGTGACAGTGAAGGACATTCCCTCTAGATAGAAGGAAATTTTCATATTGAGGTAGGTGAAACATAGGAAAAGATGGTGGACTGTTCATGGTTGCAGATATTCAAAAATCCACTACTCAAGAACCTGAGATATCTCATCTAACCTCGAAGTTGGATCTAACTTTGTGGTGAGTCCTGCTCTGAGCAGAGACTTGGACCAGATGCCCTTCCAGGGTTTCTTCTGACCTAAATTTTTTTGTGGTTCTATCCTTCATAAAATTGACAGACACACTGATTCTTCTGACAATTAATCTCTCTCTTCTACATTGCCTCTTGCCGTTGCTTTTAAATCTGGTAATTTTGTTAATTTTTCAACTGATGGAGGTGCTCAAAACCAAGTCACTTGGAATAAATTCTGTGCATTTCTTTTTGTGCCTAACAAAGGTACGGATCTCGGGGAAAAATACCACTGTTAAAACTTGGCTCTTCCGTGTCGAAATGAGCACTCACCCAGGGTACTCGTGTCCGTTCAGTGATCGGCTCTGCCTAAGCAGCACTCGACGAGCAGAGGCTTTAAGTTACATGGTCTCATCCTTCTGGTCCAGCTTTAACGCTGTAGTTAAACCAGTGTACACTGTGGCATTACAACCTTTCCCTGAAGAAAAATCTTTAGACTCTTTGCTTTGAATGGATTTATGGGACAAGTCTGTGAACATCCCTGAAATTTTAAGCGTGATCCGGGCCTAATTCTGTTGTTCTGATTTTTAGGAAAAAAGCAGGTTGATTTAATGTAATTTATTTTCAAGCCATATGACCATATTACTAGTCATTCCCTCAGTTTCCATCACTCATTTTGTATGTATCTGATTAGAAAAGGAGAAAAGTTGATTACTAAACCAGTATTATGCATGCTCCCTGCTTATTGGACTCAACTCATTAAAAGTATATAAATAACAAATTGTAAATGTCTGAATGTGTATGTGGGCGTAACTATGCAGAGTGAAAGAAATAATTCCTCAGTAATATGAAGATCCAGTGATCTTTCTGTAGTTTATTTCAGTTAAAACTCTGATACTCCAGTCTCTTTATATTAGGTAGTAAAATCCCGACTGTGAAATATATACTGTTTAAATCGTTCTTGTATGTCAAAGAGCATCTTCAGAGCTGATACATGGCTTGCCTGCGCCACGGCCCTTCAAATACTACACTAAAGCATGTTCCTTTTTGCGTTGCAGAACCTGGGAAGAGGGGAAAGTTCTCATTTTTGATGACTCTTTCGAACATGAAGTGTGGCAGGATGCTGAAAATTATCGCCTGATATTCATCGTGGATGTGTGGCACCCTGAGTTAACAGCACAACAGAGACGCACCCTTCCTGCGATTTAAGGGATTCCTTCTAATGTGTGGAGCAGAGGAGCTTTAACTCCTTTGGAGTATGCCAATAATTTATCCAGCATACAAAGAATACTAGTATTTTAAGGGTTATAAGAGATGAAGATGGCATTCTACAATCACAGAGGACTCGATTTAAAAAAAAAAAAAAAGGAAAAAAGGAAGAAAAGAAAAAAGCCATATTTTGTTTCATACTGACACAGCACTGATATGTATTGTTTTTTCTGGCTGCAAGTTTGAAAATACAAAACTTGTTAGCCAAAGGGCAATAGGTCTGGATTTTCAAAACTGAGGAATGTGCAGATGTTTTTGCCGTGCCTGTGTTGTGGGTACAAAACCAGCCAGTCGGTCACCTGCCCGGCCCTGTTCAGGCACGAGACTTGCAGTTCCATGTCCAGGAAATACTTCCCAGGTTTTTGTCTGGGAAGCAAGGTGTAAGATATTTATAAACATATGCACACAACCAACTTTGAAAATCAGGATGCAGTTGTGACGTTAGCTGCTTCAGGCAAAGAACATGTCCCTATGTTATCAACCGTAGATAATGTGAATGGGTTACGTGTGTTTTGTATTTTTTCTACCTGAGTAACTGTATTTTTCTAGCATAATTATGAACAAATCTTCTTTAATCAACCACTATTTTTTAAAAAAACAATATATATGTAAGTGCATCTCTAGCTATCAGCAGAAGGAAAACACTATATATGTACAGATGTCATTTTTGCCGGCCGTGGCCTTCTCTTGCCTTCCTGGAAATGCAGACAGAAACTTGCATAATCAGCTACTTAGTGAAGCTTTGTTCTTCTAAAACAAAATAGTTCTCTTAGTTAGCGGGCAACCTTCAGTTTGATAATGTGATTTTGGAAGATATCGAGCAAATGTGACATCTGTAGGCTCAGAGCTTAAAGCGCGTGACAGTTTTCAGGATTCCATAGTGAACTACTGTTTCTTCTGTTGTTGCAAAAGCTTGTGCTGCGATATCCATTTTCTACCCTGCAAGAGTCTGGGGCACCTCCTTCCAGGGGCTCCTTCTAGGCTGCCCTTGGGTGGTCATTCAGCAGAAATAAACAAATAATGAAGAATTTCTTTTGCTTTGGGCAGAAGGACAAGGTCTAACTTGTTTTCCTCCCGGAATGCAGAGCAGACAAAGAGCTTCAGGTTATTAACTTGTATTAACTTCTGCTGCTGGCGTCCTACAGATGCTAGAATGATCGTTTAATTGACCTAATGGCATTCTCCTTGTCTTGAAATGACATAATGCTGAAGTAGTCTTATCCCAGCGCTGTTTACAGTACGCTCTGTATCTGCCATACAGAATTTACCGCATGGTAAGAAGGCCTATTTTTGAGAAAAACAACTGGTTGGATGTTTAAGCAGTCATCTAGCCTTCTGGGTCTGTACTGTTTAATGGGAGATGGAGGGTGCAGGACCCTTCACCATTTACTTCTCAGAACACTAACAGGGATGAGAGACCTGAGGTTGCACCGATTACGTTTATGGCTGTGGCTGGCTGTTACCTACTGGCCTGCAGAACCAGCTGGCTGCAGATGTGTGTGCCAGGATGCCCAGGGCTCGTCAGGAGCGGTGGCATCGTTACCGAAGGGTGCAAGAGGCAAACACTAAGCAAGGAGACGTTGAGGTCACTTAGTCTCCACAGCTTCGGCTTGGTTGTCCAAAATACGCCGAACAGTCACCTTATCTGTTTAATGCTTGGTGGCGTTGTAGTGCAGAGACCACCTCATGGTACCACAGTGTCCTGGCCAGAATGCCACATTTGCTGAAGCAAAATATAGATAAGAGCTTTGCATTCCCATAAACTGAATGCTTTTCAGATTTTTGTATTTTACTAGGTAATTAAATCTTGTAATGCCATGTAACACGTGGTGATTGCACCATAAATTAGTGTAACCAGTTTCTGGAGGTGTGCACTTTAATTTCCTTTTTGACTATTAAACTGATAAACCCTCTCTGATCAAGAGTCAGTTTTAGACAGCTGTGATAATTAGGCTTTAATGTGTTGTCCGTATCAAAAAATAACACTGAGACTGTACACAATATACAGGAAAGTAACCGTTCTCAGTTAATCGTCATGAAAACTGAAAAGATTTCTATGGTTCACGCTTAAGAAAATATAAAACTACTTCTGGGGATCTTTAGGGAAATCATGTGCAAAACTGGAAATAAGGTACTTGTTGGGGGGGTGGGGGTGGGAGGAAGGGAATCATAGTCAAAAAAGGGTTTTTTTGAATCTCCTGGTAGTTCTTTAGTCAGAAGGTGTAATTTGTATCTCTGTAAAGTGATCAAGCAGTACAAATTATAAACTATTTTGTAATTCTCTAAAATAAAGACACAGTTTGTAAAGAAATAATCAAGAACTGTTTAAAACTGAAATTGGTGGTTTAGGAATATTTTTATTAATGATGCATTTTAGTTTCTGTAACTCAGAGTAAATAGTAAAGGAGGAGTAAAAGCTTTGGAGCTTTATCTATAAAAATCCATGCCGTCCTTCAGATTTTTTTCATTGTTCCTTTGAAGTCTCATACTTCATCTTTTCCGACTGCGATTGGCAAATAGATAAAATTCGCAAATAGGTATAAGTAATCTACCCAAGCTGTGTGTGTGCCAGAGCAGCACTGTGTATTAAATTGTGCAGTGACGTATTGGCCATTTAAACTCTTAAGTGCCTGGGATATGACAAGGTTTATTATGAGCAGCTCCTGCAACAGTGAAGTGAATCTTCTCTGTGCCTACCTGTCAAGGAGCTGAGAGCATATCTTTTTGTTAGGTACAGTTATTGGGTTAGCTTTTTACATGGGGAGGATAGATATAGAGCAAACCACAGAAATTATGCAGTGAATAAGTGGTATATTATTTTAGGTATTCCTGTTTGCCAACCGGTATTTCATCTTGAAAAAGCTTTTCACCAATGGAAGTGCCAATGGAAGAAGTGAATGGAAATGTTTTTAAATGGAGAACAATTGCAATTTAAATATTTTTTTTTTTCTTTAGATTTATTTACAGATGGGAAATGACAGAAAAGGGCAATATAGTCTCCCGTTTGTAAGGCAGTATTTACGCGTCATGATGTTAGGAGGTGGATTCCTCCCTGCCTGTAGTTACCTTGCTTGCAAGCACAGAGTCTGTATAAGATCCCACAGTAAAATACAGGCATCGTACAGTTATATACAAGGAATCATATGTATTTATTCATGTCACAGCTAAAGAAAATAAATAATTCTAATCCTCTGCGAGGTTTAATCCTCAAGGACTAGATTTCAGTGATATTTGCACTTCTTGGGGAGAACAAGTCCCACTTGAATGAACAGTGATTGTAACAGGTCATCACAAAGGTTCAGTGGTGGCGGAGGTAAGTGTATTAACAGAGAAAAATCATAAACCAAAGTATTTCTTCATTAATGCTGCAGTATAATAGCCAATGTTTGTCTTGTTTTGTCTGTTTGGTTTTTTTTATGTTCTGCTTTAAGCAAGCTCACTGTGACAAATCCAAACATCTGTGAGTCCTCATGAGCCCAGGGACAGGAAGGGACTTGTGTCCTGTTACCGGGAGTTGACATCCTAGTTGTGGTAATGCCAGGGGAGAGGGAATGGAAGAAATCCCAAAGATAAATGGGCTTAGTATTCTTGTTTAATGTTCCTGTAAGCTTCTGCTTCTTTTTCTATTCCTGTATTGCCTTGCTGGGACCATCCACTGCCTTAAAGACCTCGCTCTCTGTCGTGGAGGCCAGGCTTTGTGTCAATGACATGCTGCTGCAGGAGGTGGTTAGAATGAATGAGGCTATTTGGTACAAATACTAGTGGGTAAATCCCAGGTGTGTTGATAGGATCTGGCAGGGATGTCCTTCCTGCCCTGTGCGGGCATAAAATGTTGTAGATCAAGGCAGTATTATGTTAATCCACCTGTCTGGGCTGACCGTGTCCAGATGAACTGTATCATCACTTCATACGTGATGATGAACATATCATCACTTCAGTGTATCACTTATGAATTCAGTGGATGTTCCAGAGGCACATTAAAAATTCCTGTGCCCGTTATCATCTCATTTTATAGATATGGTTTACACTGCTACCTTTGGTATGTTGTTGCCAACTGCTTGTTCTAGTAAATTGTCAATGTATGGCAGTTTAATTGAAGACTAAAGGGTGTGTACAGTGGGTGTAACCATTTTAGGAAATAAAGTCACTGCACATGCAATTTGATAACGATTTTTCTTTTATTTCTTTAATCTGGTTTCTGTTTCAATGAAGGGATGGGAATCTCTTTGCAGCTAGAGTATATAGAGAAATAACAAACTGATCTTTGGCATTTCAGTTCTCCTATTCTTCCACATTTCCTTCTAGCAGAAGCTTGTCCTGAAGAATTAATTCTAAGTTTTCCTTTTTCATTTTAACCATGGCCTGCATCATCTGCAATCAGCATACCCTTCTGGTTCCACCTTTCACTGACTGCAGGAGGGAAGGGGGTAAATGGCTCTGCAGAGCTTTCGTTTGCAATTGTGACCTAAATGAAACAATCGGGATTGAACCATCAATAACTGCTGAATGTGTCCGATGGGTCTCCCTAGCAACCCCCCTTCACACACGCACACACACACATCTAACAGGCTCCCGAGTTGCCTGTGGAAAAACACACATTGTTAAAATTAAATAATTGCATTTCAAATTGTGTGCGCCTGCTGCCCACACAACTGATTCCACTCAGCTGACAGTTTCATCAGGGCTTCAAAAGTTAAGAATTATTTTTGCTAGATACTGAAATAAGTGACCCCTTATAAGCAGCATGGATGAGGCAGTCACAAATTGTCATGTTGAATGGCGTTATGCTGGCACTGATTTTTTTTTTTTTTATTTTTTTTTTAATGCAAAATCCTTCTGTAAAATTTGAGCGATAGATGCTGCTATTTCTGCACTCTGAGCCAGGCTAAACTGTTAATTACAGTGCAAAGTTTAAATTTGAGATGCATTTCTTTCTTTAAAACACATGTAACCTTCGCTTCTATAAAGCAGAGCATCCCTGCTGGAGGCTTCAGGGAAAACTACTGACACACTCTGGTTCCTTTAAACAGAGAATGCAGTCCCATCATTTCCAATATTTTAATGTCATAAGTCAAGAAAAAAAAAAAAAAAATTCTTTGTATATGGACAGATTCCTGCGTCAATAGAAATTTCTCAGTTTTTGTTCAGCGTCGGCCGCGCGGACAGATGGCTGGTGACAGTTATTACTTGGTGAAGAAACATGAAGGACTTGTTCTCAAGCAAAACATGTGTGTGTGGTGTGCTCTGTGGGTTTCTGCTACGGTGGAAGTCTGTTAATGTATCTGCGTGTGTTCGGCGCCTGGGAGCTCAGTCCAGAGCCAGCAGCGGTTGGGTGTTCTCGCTTTCCCCCTGGTCTTCATGTTTCAGTGTGCCAGCTTCCACCACGGACTGGGACCTGGAAACAAGAAGACACACACGCTAGCGAAGGCTGCTTCAGGAGCACTCACCTTCCTGGGGTCCCTTTGCGTCATTTCTTGATTTTTTGCTTTTGTCCATTTTCATAGAATCACAGAATCACAGAATCGCCTCGGTTGGAAGGGACCTTTAAGATCATCTAGTCCAACCTTAAAAAAAAACAAAAACAAAAACAAAACAAAACAAAAAACAAACAAACAAAAAAAGAAACAAGAAAAGAAAAAAAACAAAACAAAACAAAGAAAAACCCCACCAACACTAAACCATATTACCGAGCACTATGTCAACTCATCTTTTGAACACCTCCAGGGATGGTGCCTCAACCACTTCCCTGGGCAGCCCATTCCAATGCTTGATAACCCTTTCAGTGAAGAAATTTTTCCTAATATCCAATCTGAACCTCCCCTGGCACAACTTGAGACTGTTTCCTCTGGTCCTGTCACCTGTGACTTGGGAGAAAAGACCAACCCCCCCGGCTACACCCTCCTTTCAGGTAGTTGTAGAGAGCGAGAAGGTCTCCCCTCAGCCTCCTCTTCTCTAGACTGAACACTCCCAGCTCCCTCAGCCTCTCCTCATAAAATGGTTTGGGTTTGGAATCATAGAATGGTTAAAGTTGGAAGGGACCTTAAAGATCATCGAGTTCCAACCCCGCTGCCATGGGCAGGGACACCTCCCACTAGAGCAGGTTGCTCAAAGCCCCATCCAGCCTGGCCTTGAACACCTCCAGGGATGGGGCATCCACAACTTCCCTGGGCAACCTGTTCCAGTGTCTCACCACCCTCACAGGAAAGAATTTCTTCCTGAGATCTAATTCAAATCTCTCCTCTTTCAACTTAAAACCATTACCTCTCGTCCTGCTAAAGAGTTCCCTCCCCATCTCTCCTGTAGCCCCTTTAGGTACTAGAAGGGGTTATAAGGTCTCCCCGGAGCCTTCTCTTCTCCAAGCTGAACAACCCAAACTCCCTCAGCCTGTCCTCATAGGAGACATTTTCACCTTTGTGGCTTTGTATCTTTTCTGTGGAATGTGTAAGGAATTTGAGAAGCGTTCATTTGAGTATGAACAGGGATGGGACTCACTGCATGGCTCAAATGCTTTCCAAATATTTGGAAAGTCAACTTTGGAGAGTCATTTATTGACTCTCCATAACGCTGAACACGCTCAGCAGCTTAAAGGCCTGATTTTTAGATACCATGAGATGTATTGATCCTTAACGCCTTCCTAGGCAAAACTGCTTGTGCCACTGCTTCCTGGAATGCTTTGCAGAAGGAAAAAGTCATTTATTTGTACAAGTGCTTGCAGGAGTGAGGCTCAGCTCATGCTTGTTACAAATCTCGAGAAAGACAAGTAGATAATCACATTTTACTGAAGTAGGAGTTTAAGGGGCAGAAGTTTCATGAGTTACCCAAGACCAATGAAGAAGCCAGAATTAATATGACAATGAGGGACCTTCTGGTGTGCCCAGTCCTGCAATTTATCTTTATCTCCTTGTCTACACTTCTGAAGGAGAACTTTATTCAGAGATAGTCCATTTTGAACTCATTTCTGTCTTCAAGGTGGGAAGCATAGTTTAGCCTTTGCTGCTAACAGACAAAAAAAGCCACTCAAGTAAAAAATGAGTAAACACTAGAGAAAGTGGAGCATCATGATTTCTTGCAGTGACAAAACTGAATGAGCTTAAACTAGTGGGAAAAGTTCAAGACTATTGCATTTTCTGAGGTCTGTGTGCTCCACTGTTTGCTCACTGAGTTATGGAAGGGGGAACTGATGAGTTTATTGTTACAGAGATTTGTTATCCTCCATTTTCTCTGGTTTGGGCCAGGAGTTCCCTCCGAGGCCAGAGTGGGCAATGAGCTTTAGAGCAATATCACCCTGTGAATTGGGAACTTTTTCAAAGGTAGGGTTAGAATCATCCAGCCCCAGCATTTGCACAGTATGGTTTTAAAGAGCCAGTTTTCTCATGGATAGCTTTTAGAATTAGGGTTAGCTCTCATTCTCTACAGGATGTGTTTGTAGTTCCCAGTTGTTCATTATGGTAACCTTAGTTTAAGCCTTAGCTATTTCATGATATTAGATATCACCTCTCTTCTGATAAGAATCATTAATAAATTGCATCCTTTTGTACTGCAGCACTTGATCAGAACTGAATATCATGACTGTGAATAACTTGTATGATTATTTTTCTTATGCCTCGAGCTTTCATTAAAGCATAATAAAAAATTTTCATTAAAAAAAAACCTCCAAAGAGAGATTAACAAAAATGGATGCTCAATGGGAAGATTTTATGCCAAGATTTTAAAAGAAAATATATTTGCTCAAATGTTTTCTCTGTGTATTTTCTACAGTAATGTGACACGCATAATGTTTATGACTGCATTTTAATATAGAAAAGCACCTGATTCAGGAGATTATGCAAAATGGTGGTTCTGGTATGTGGCAGGAAAAACTAATCATGTGCCTTTGAAACTGATACAGAATGGATTCAAATCCCAGCATCAACAGGTTTTTATTTTCTTTTCTGGACTACCAGATTACATTTTTATTAAATAGTACCTGATTAATACTTGAGATCCGTGGCAGTATTTGTCAGCACACAGCGGAAAGTTTCTGCTCTCAGTCAAATATCAAAATTCTCACAATTTTGCCTTTTGCAATCACTGCTGATTAGCTCTGCTCTCATCTCATTACACCCAAAACAATTCTTGCTTCTGTAACAGCAAGATGCCGGTTTCTCCCCTGTACTGGTACTCCAATGCGCGCCAGGTTGGGAGCATCATAATCCCAAACTCCGTGTGCGGGTCCCATGCTGTTACTCTTCCCATGGAGCCAAAAGAGCCGGAGCATCAAGTAAACACATTGCAGCCCACCAGAGCTCCACATTCAAGGTGCCAAAAGGTTCAAATGCTCTGCCCAGCCTTTCTAAATAACAGGAAGAGGGGGCCAACTGAGATTTTAGTATCTGCCAAGTTCTGCAGCAACAATCTCTTTCCCTTTTCTGCTAGAAGCTGTTTAGCCCTCTATCCTAAAACAAGCAGTTCAGGCATCTATCTGAAGGACACAGTAGTAATTTGAACGATCATCAGTATTTTCTAAAAGACACTAAAATAAAGCACTTGCTGTTGTGTTTGGATTTCCATTTTCCAAATGCATCAATGTTTTGTTTACTGAAAAAGGTTTTCAGTTTTGTTTTTAACTAAAATTTTATGTAGGAAAAAAAAAAAGAAAATTACTCAATTCTCAACAAGATTCTAAAATCCTTTTTTCATATTCTTCATTTACGGTAAATAGTAAAAATGTAGATGCTCAGAAAAGCATTCTGGCAATATATATCGATGCAGCTCACAACCTAACGTGGTGACTCACCATGAGAGTTATGTTTTGCTGGCCTAGAACATACTGGAATATGTATTCTATAACTATATTTAATGATGGAGAAAAGATGATTTGCAATAGGCTGCTATTGAAAATGCAGAAAGCATTTTCAACTGACTGGTAACTGGATTTTCCAGCTGTAGAAATGAGTATAAGACAAATACTGTTTGACAGAATGCACCCTATATGTTGGTTTCACCTTGCTTTTGTGTATCCAACAAAAATTCAGTTCCAGGAAAGCAGTCGTGTTCTAGGCATGTGCAAGTTTACACATTGTTTAGGGGGGGTTGTATGCTGACTCCAGTATCGAACCTAGGATTAAGACTAGTTTCTGTTTTAAAAGTACTGCTGCCCGTTTTAACTGCATTGACATTTTTTTCGGAGGACATTACAATGATGTTTCAAATTTTTAAGTAGAATCTGATCGTGGCTCTTGGTGTTTGGGTATCTGACTCCACCTGAAGCTGCTATTGAAAAATTAACTGTAGTCAGGCATCAAAGTACTTTTGCCTCAAATAGTCCTTGTAATTGGTATTAAGCTTTGGCCCTGTAAAAGCTGTGGATGCTGTTCTGTCGGTGCTCTATGGCAAGCAAAAGTTCACGGCACCAGAAAGAAACATTTTTATTTTGCTGCCTTTCAAGTCAATGTCCATAGACTTTCCTAGCCCAGTTTCCAAAGCTAGATGACCTTGCTTAGGAGAGCAAAATGAAAACGGAAAGGGAAATGAATTCTCAGTCTCAGACCTGAAGCCTAGATACCATTTGAGCGTGCTCCATTTAAAGCGTCAATCAAACCCCCCGTGGTTGTTTTACTGTTCAGCAAGAGTATTTGGAAGTCTGGAAAGTCAACATTATCCCGCTGTTTCTCCAGCAGGTCAGCCATATATTTCAGATGACAGCACCGCATAGGTATGTACATCAGTATCTAAGAGAGCAGATGGCTTTATGTGTGTGGTCATTTTAATGCAACCACCTCAAATTCAGTCAAAAACCATGTAAGAAGACGGCATGCAGGCCTTCTAGCTCCACTGACTTTGGAAGGCTCTTGTCAGAGACCAGCTGAATCAGCTCACAGCAATCGATGCCTGTTGGGTATCAGTTTTGTTTCCCATAAAAGATAAAATAGCAAAATCCTGCACTGAGCTAACGGTAACTGCCAGCGTATCATGTCATGCTTGCCTTAAAAGATATCTTCCCGTTCTCTGAGCCCTCATTTTATGCTTTTCATCATGGCAATGCTGGCTTGCTGCAGCCCACAGGAGCGAGGACATATTACATTTGTGCTGGGCTTCCTTTGGGGGGTGGGGGGTGTGTGTGTGTGTGTGTGTGGAGAAAGGAGGAGGGTGGCATGGGTTTTTTTCCTCAAATGCCAGAATTTTCAAGCACTCAGCAAAACACCGCAGCCAATCAATCTGACCACATCGTGTGACTCTGTTCATCTACCTCTCACCTCCCATCTGCTCATTTCCCTCTAATTCCCTTCCTGTTTCACCAGCACCTCAGGGCTGTTGTCTCCCAATTATTCCTTCCCTTTACAGAATATAATAAGCATTTTTTTTTTAAAATCACACCCATGAATTTTTGTATTGATGAGATCTGAGGGGCATGTCTTTCCCTGCCCTCCTCCCTCCCCACCAGAGGAGGGTGCAGCACCCCAGCGCGTTCTCTGCAATACACCTCAAGAGTCTGCCTTCATCAGGTGGGAAAACCAAGGGTTCCCCCCCCTTCCCACCCCCGGTATTATAGAAACAATGCAGATGTTCAGGTGTGAAGTAATTGCGGTTAAAGGTACTCTTTTATTATTGAAAGCACTTGAAAATGAAATGCATGGGCAAGGCATCTCGAAAGACGCGCCATGCTCCCGCAGGCGGTGGGGGCAGATGCAGGCAGGCTCTGCTCAGCGGTGCACGGCTCCAGAGCAGAAGCCATGAAGTGTGGCTCTCTGCCCGGGCTAATAAGCTGAAATCTCTTGCTAAGGCAACTCTGAAGCTTCTGCACTTGTGCTGGCTTCATAGCAGCGCCAGGTTGTGCCACAGAGACCCTGGAGGGGCAGCTTTGGAACACCAACCGCAGTGGTTTCGAAGAGATGAAGCAGCATCCATCCGTGTCTAGGGGCACAGCTGAGCGGGTTAAGTGATCCACTGAGGTGGTGACTCAGGGGGCAAAGCAGCATGAAAGCTCCGGCTTAACCTTACTGCCAGCCCAGTGCTCAGCCTGCCGGACAGGCTGCTGCGCTTCCCAAACGAGAGCTGGCTTTGTGGCCACCGTGGCAGCAGTGGCCATCTTTCTCCCTGATGGTTAGCACATCCTGGGCAGTGCCTTGGATGGCACTGGACTCTGGGCACTGCCTTGGCACATCAAAGCCAGGGGTGACCATGGCCCAGGTCTGTGCTTAACTGCATGTGTGAAGAAGTCTCTGTTAGAGCATCTACACTGCTAAAGAGGTGACTGCCACCGAGTGAACCTCAGCACGGGACCTCCTTGTCCTCCCTGTGCTTGGCAGCAATCACAGAATCACAGAATGATGTGGGGTTGGAGGGGACCTTTGGATATCATCTAGTACAACCCCCTGCCAGAGCAGGGTCACCCACAGCAGGCAGGACAGGAACGTGTCCAGGCGGGTTTTGAATGTCTCCAGAGAAGGAGACTCCACCACCTCTCTGGGCAGCCTCTTCCAGGGCGCTGCCACCCTCAAAGTGAAGAAGCTTTTCCGCATGTTCAGATGGAACTTCCTGTGTTCCAGCTTGTGTCCACTGTCACCAGGCACCACTGAGAAGAGCCTGACCCCATCTTATTGACACCCGCCCTTCAGATATTTATAAGCATTGATGAGATCCCCTCTCAGTCTTCTCCAGGCTAACAATCTCCATGCCCTCGCTCTCCTCACAGCTGGCCGCAGCTGCTTCTCCCCACCACAAACCCTGGGCACAGCTCATGGCAGGGTCTGAAGGGATGACACTGCACCGCATTTGTCTCTAACCATGGCCCTGACACCTGTGCACCCTGTCCTGACCTGTCCCTCAGCCCACACCACACCCCAGGGGATGCAGTGTGTCGAGATCTTGCCTTGGTCTCATCCCAAATCCAGGGCAGGGGAAAGGCATGAGTGGGAGCTCGTCCTCTCCGTTTTCTTTCTCTGCTATAGACTGACTCCTCCACACGCTTTTTTCAAATAGAAGGAATAGGAGCACCTGCTTCCAACAGGAGTTCCGGGAAGACCCTTAATCCCCTGGAGTGCAATATGTCGCCTATCAAAAGGTAAGCCTCGTCATGGGGTCAAAAAAGGACTACACTGCAGCAGCAGTCAACACCAATTTACAGCAGATGCAGTGAGAGCTGAAAAGTGTGCAGAATATGATATCATAGAATCATAGAATCACAGAATTGCCTGGGTTGGAAGGTGCCTTTCAGATCATCTAGTCCAACCATCAACCTAACACTGGCAAAAGCCATCACTAAACCATGTTGCTAAGCATCACGTTTACCCGTCTTTTAAATACCTTCAGGGCTGAAGATTCCACTGCTTCCCTGGGAAGCCTTTTCCAATGCTTAATAACCCTTTCAGTGTAAAAATTTTCCCTAATATCCAGTCTAAACCTCCCCTGGTGCAACTTGAGGCCCTTTGCTCTTATCCTGTCACCTGTTACTTACGAGAAAAGACTGACCCCCCACCTCACTACAACCTCCTTTCAGGTATTTGAAAGAAATTCAGGCCATGTAATGAAGAAAATTATTTATATTATATCCAAACAAAAGAAACTCAGGTCAGGTAATGAAGAAAATTTTCTTCTCCCACTTTATGAATATTAAACACACACACATGCACTTGTCATCCCCATTCCCATTTTTCCTGCTCATCCCCCATTTCCTTGCACACCAAACGCTCTTTGTAGTCATTGCTCAGACACTCCAGACCTTTACTCCACCCTCATCTTTCAGTCTGCCTTTTCTGCTCCCATCCCATTGACTCCAGTTCCCAATATCCCAACCATATCTGCCCTTGATTCACAGTCTCTTCGCTTCTGTCTGGCAATAACGGGGAAGATGGAGCCCTGAGAGCAAAGGGTGTAAGTCTTCCTGTTCCCCCATCCTACATCAGAAGTTTCCTGTCCTCAGCAAGAACAGCCCTGCAGAATGAAAGCAACGCTGCAGATGTTCTATTTAGGCTGGAAAATCACACACCGCCCCAGCGGGAAAAGCCAAAATGTAGGTTGCGGGAGCAGCAGCGACTCGACCGGGTGCGTGGGGGCGTTGTGACCCCCACATTGCACCCCAGCCCCAGGAGCACCCACTGTTCTTTCTCAGAGGGCTCCTTCCTCGCTCAGTGCTCAGGGTAGATAGTGCTGAGCTAATAAGTGGCTATTTATTTTGCTTTCTTCTAGTGGTTCAGCATGTGGCTCTGTGACACATTTGCTGCATATTATTCCAAGCCTGCTCTGAAGATAGCCTTTGTTAATTCCCTCCTGAGCTTCTCTGTGGAGTTCATCAATGCAGTACTTGTGTGCCTCATAAATGCTAATTCATTTACTGCCATAGCACGGCTGTGAGGGTTTTTTTTTTTTTTTAATTTCCATTTTGCGTGTGGAGTGCTGAAGTGCAGTGAGAATAGAATCCAAGCATTCCTCTAATGTGGGGTGCCCATTTCCCAGTGCCGGGGGTCTGATTTTGCAGGGGGCTCAGCGTTACGTGACAGCTTGTGTGTTCAAAGCACACGTCCCATTGGTTTCTGCTGCAGGTGAACACTGAATATTTCTGGAAATTAGACCCCAAAGTCTACTGCTTGGCAGGTTGAAAATAAGCAACGTGCAATCTTGCTATCTGTATGAAGGTTGGTTTAAGCGACTGGCCAGGTCGATGCAGGGGCTCAGGGAGAGGTGGAGAGCAGGATCTGCTTCTCCAGGGCTGCACCCACCAGGCTTAACCAAAGGATCAGTCCTGGTCTCCATCAGCCCTCCCACTAAACATCCCCATTTGCTTGCCCACCAAGTGTGCTTCCTAGCCCAGATGTTTCCAGACCTTTGTGCCTGCCTTATCTTTTAGTCCGCCCTGTGGCTCCCATCCCACTGACCCCAGTTCCCAGTAACCCAGCTGGATTCATCACTGAAACCTTATCTCTCCACCGCTCCTGCCAACAGTGGGGAGGATGCAGCTCCGAAAGCATGGGGTGTCAGTCTGCCAAATCCCAGCTCCATGTCTTGCTACAGCCTGGCCCAGTGCAGGGAAAATTGTGATTACAAGTAAAATTTGTAATTACAAAAGCCCTCTGCACCCCGTGGCCTAGACAGGAGATGCGCATTGTGGGCGTTGAACCGTCAACCCAAGCTGAACAAGTTTATTTATTCTGGGAGGCCAAGCTAAAGCATGAGGCAATCCTTGGGGTCATTAAACGCTAAGATTAAATATGGTTCTACAGAGCATGTGTGAATTGCCTTTTCAAAGGCTTGTAACTCAGCCAGATGTAGGTGGATTTTTCACAGGGCAGCAAAAAGACATAAGCGGTGGAAAACCATTTGTTTTATTAAGTGTCATGTCTCTAATCTAAACTACTAAACTTTTGGCAAATTTATAACCGGCTGAAGACATAATTTATAATGCAATATTTTAGGCAGCCTGAGCAGCACGGGTTCTGCCATTCCCACCTCCCGCCTGTGTTTGTGCACCCGTGCACTGGTAGTCGAGTGCTGCAAACGAGTGAAACCCACGCTGTCGACACCCTCAGAGAGCAACCGACGTCCTGCCCTGCCCCAAGGGGACCCCCTGCCCCAAGCTATCCGTCCCTCCTGTCCTCGGTTCAGCCGTAGTTTTGTGACTCTCATCTCCTCCTTGTCTCCTGAGGGTATTCTGCACCGTCCCCCCTGCAGCCTCCCCGGGACCCGCTAATGTGCCAGATCCACCGGCTCCTTTCCATTTCTCTCTGATGTATTAGCAGAATTCCGGTCAAAAGCTATAAAACTGTACAAGAGCTAATAATCTATGTTGCCAGATAATGCGTACATTATGTGATATGCAAGTCCATGGGACACCTGCTTTGCTATCAAGGCATGTCTCATTCGTAACCTGCGTATGGGGGGAAACATTTCTGCAGCAGCATTCAGAAATCCCCCGTTGTTTCAAATAATTCATGATAAAATAGTGAATATCAGCCTTGCACCATAGGTCTCCCATATTTTAACTGGAAGCTTACAAGGAGTATTTCCCTTTTCCCCCAGCACATGTGGAAATGCACCCCAGCTACGAGCAGAGCAACCCAGGTGCCATCCATGGGCAGTGAGAAGCTTTCACACGTTTTCATACTGGTTTTTATTTGCTGGTGTTTTACTACTTCTGCAGTAAATTGGTGCTGACTGTGAACCGGCATAAAACATGACCCATAAAAGCAGAAACATATGGCAAAGGAACATTAAGGTCACACCAAGGATAACAACTAGGAAGGTCTGTCTTGCGCAGCCCAGCTGGGCATATGGAGAAACCGGTCTGAATAAATAAAAACCTTACATAAGTCACCCCCATGAATGGCCCCTTTTGGATCTAAAACTGTTCCAGTCGGCATTAGTGCGTGCCAGTTGTCATACTCTTCCCTCTGGGAGCAGGATCCCACTTCTGAGAGCCAACAATTGGTTTCAGCAACAAGTTCATTTGAAGATCAGTCCTTTTGAAAACGCACACATCAGGGGGCATAATGGCAAGCCCTAATGTGTACTTTAAAATCCTTTCACTCTAATCTAGGACATAAAAATCCACATGTTCTGACTCAACAATGTGGGGCAACGCATTGCAACAGGTTTTTCCACTACATTTTAAAAATGCCTTGTACGGGGGTTTTTGATGAACCACAAGGCAGGTCATTGCATCTTTAGGTGCTCAAGTCATTGAGGGTGAGAGGAAATGGCCTCAAGTTGTGTCAGGGGAGGTTTAGATTGGATGTTAGAAAAAACTTCTTCACCAAAAGGGTTATCAAGCATTGGAAGAGGCTGCCCAGGGAAGTGGTTGAGTCCCCAACCCTGCGGGTTGTAAAGGACATGTAGATGTGGTGCTTGGGGACATAGTTTAATGGTGGACTTGGCAGTGCTAGGTAACAGCTGGACTTGATGATCTTAAGTCATCAACCTAAATCATTCTATGATTCCATGATCCTATAAGTTTCCACTTCACAGCAGGCAAAGGCAATGGTGTCTTGATGCATAAATTGTACATTTTCACAATTAGTGTGCTTGGCTCTACTTTAAAAGTTTTACCCTAACTCTGAAATTCCTGAGTCTCTAACGAGCTTGCCTTGGTGATAGCAATGCTCTTTCAATCCATGTTCTTCTAAGAATAATTTTTAACTCCAAGTTTGATTAAAGTTATCCTTAATTAAAATTTGGTTAAATAAAATTGGTTAAACAGCACAGGTTGTTTGGCCAGAATGTATATGTAGCTGTTAGGTAAAATTTCCTTTCTCTGCAGGGCAGTTTTAAATTGCACTAGGCTTTCAGACCTGCTTGCGCTGGCAGCAGGTTAAAAGCAAGCGCTCTTTTGATGCCTGGGAGGGCAGAGAAGGAACATTCAGCTCCCAGGCTGTGCTTGGTGACCGCACAGTGAACAAGCAAAGGCAGAGAACGGTCTTTGTCGCTTGGGCTGAAGATCAAGTTCAGACATCAAGAAGTGACCCAGATGCAGCTGCAGAAAAGCAGATCTTGTAAAGAAAAGCAAGTCACAGGGAGGCAATGTGCTACTGCAGGTTACTTGCTGCTGCTGGACCCAAGTGTAAGAGCAGGGTGACAGTGGGGAAAAAGGAAACTCTTCAAAGAACTGAGCTCCTTCACATCTTCCCCAGTCACTGAATCCATCTCTCCAACTGGGGATGCTCTCTCACTGAGGTTAGGTACCCAAATAGCTGCAGATGTGCTTCTCCCACGCTGGCTGGCCAAAAGGCTATGCCCTGTTGGTGCAGTGATATGTTGAGAGCAGCCTCTGATTCTTTAACTGCTAGGCTTAACCATCCACCATAACTATTCATTACCCTGCACACCCAGATAAAACCTCCAGCTGTTCCCAAAAACAAGGGCTCGTCAACAAAAGCCAGCACAAGTGCCTCAGGCAAACGCTTTGCTTTTCTGCCGGCTCCCCGTTGACTAAAGCAACCCAAAGCCCCTTCCTGACCATCGGGGCTGGCAGAAGGTTTGGCCACAGCTGAGAGGGAGGGGATTTTCTTCCCCGTGCTCCAAATTTTCACACTGTTTACACTGCGCTCAAATCCCACAGCTGGTAAGTGACAGGCTCCCCGCATGGATGCAGGTGGTTCGGGAGAGGTGGTCCAGGACAGGGGAAGTGTCTGTTGCTGTTGCTGCTCCCAGGATTATCAATTGGATGCGGCCAAACTCTCGGACTGAACTGACTTTGCTATCACCGTATTAATGCTGGTTTGCATGTTTATTACCTTGCCCATTTCAAACCGCACTGAGCTGAATCTTAATAAACAGATAGATTCTGAATGGATTTCTGCTATTGTCGCTTTTTTTTTTTTTTTTTTTTCCTCTCTCCCCTGGCCATTAAGGCTCATTATGTGGAGTCATCAGCTGTTTTGGTTTGCTTCCCATCTGTTCATACAGTGCTTGGGTTCTGGGATTTTTCCCAGGGTGTAAGATAATAGTGCAGATGGGAGTGCAATTTCCACTGTTTTGATTTTGCCCCAGTGGGGCTTCGTGTGGCCACTGGTGGAAAAATGACAATTGCAATGGTTTTGATTAAAGATTTTCCATATTACAAGAACTTGTCAAATCTCAAGATTTTCAAGATCATATTGCTAAATAGAGCTAGTGGCAGTTTTTTTCAAAGAGATTTTCGGTCCTTTCCCCATCTACACCACCTCCATTCTCTGAAGTAAATGAGGACTCTTTATCAAGAACAAATCTTTTGCAATTTCAAGTCACAAGAAAAAACAGCTCTGCCTGTGGCTGGGGAGAAGATCACATCCTGGTCCCATTGCTGTTAAGGGGAGCAGAAATTGGAAACTAATGAGACTTTGAAGGGCAAGCCTAGTCTCCTGTGACCACTGGTAGCCACCTCACATCAGACCTTTCACTCATGTATCAATTAGGTTGTCATATTGACCAGCTCTTTCAGTAACTCAGTAGCAAACCTACTCTAATTTGCAGCCAAGGTATACTTTGGTCAGCTTATACCCATTTGATCTCATGCCTAAGTTGTCCTCTTTCTCAAATACCCATTCTCTCCCCCCAGTTTTTATTCCCTCCTGTATTTGTAGAGAACAATCATACCTATTTCAACCTTTGCTCTGCGAGGAGGAACAAACCACTATCTTCCATAGTTTCTTGAGGAAAAAATTTGCTCTCAGCTCTCCTCACCCCGCTCACAACTCTCAGGTGAACTTATTTCAGTTTATGTGCATCTGCCCTGGTGATGGGAGCCAAAGCACTGCTGTCAGTCCTGAAGCCAATGTAGATGAACCAGCTCCAGCTCCACTCCCTCCCAGTGCTGCTTGGTGCCACATCTTCTCCTGGTCTGCATTTTTAGATCTATTTTAATTTTCAGGTGATGACTTCAGTTTGGTCTCAGGCACATCTTGAAAATGCCCTCTTTCTGCATTCATTTTGTAACATAGATTAAGTGGCTACAAAAGTATTTTGGTCCGTTATTGTCTGATTCCATTTCCTGGCATTTTTCTTTCAGACCTATTATTCCTATTTTGATTTCTCAGCATCTGAAAATTGCTAGACATTATATTTGGAGTAGGTTGTGCCCAGGGTGAGCCTCTCTCTAGGTGTGGGATGGCAGTACTACATTTCACAGGGCCATTGCTCTGTGGTGACAGTGTGAGGCTCCAAGTTATTCCAGCAGCACTGAGGTCCAAGATCGAGAAAGCTTTAACACAGCCCTGACCCAGTGGCAGCTCTAGGGAGTATGTGCTTGTTCGGCTTCACAGCAAGAAGCCACAGAGCCAGGAGGGACAACCCGCAACCCTGCACCTTGCACCCAGCAGGACATCCATCTCCCATAAGCACTGCCTTCCTCTGAAGCTAATTACTGGGCAGGTAAACCTGCAATGATATCTGGGAAGTCAGAGAGGAAAACACCCATAATTGTTCAGCAAGGTTTTTCATCCTTAAACTACAGAAATCCAAGAAGGTTCAGTCTTCATATACTTACCCCTTTCAGAGGAATGTATGTGATAAAGAAATGCTCAGCCACATTTTTTGTTAAACCCAACTTTTCAGAATAGAAACGCTTACGAAATTATTGTGTTTACTCAGGAGTTTAAAGATTTTTACACTGTGAGTAGGGGACGAGGCGAGAGATTTTTAGTGGAAGTGCAAAATTGCTTTAATAAAGGAAAAAATGCTATGGCAATTCTGAGGGAATTATGTTTAAGATGAAGACTAATGCTAGGAGATCACCTATGCCTGGTGTAAACCTCCCTGGAGTATCCAGGCATCTCAGCCATGGCCTGACACTCTCATTGTGTTAGAGATCTATGAACCTAAAGAGGTGAGGAGGGGGGATATATAAAGACAGGTAATGGCTGGTGGAATTCTGTAGACCTTTTCAGAGGCCTTAGATATAAATGTGGTCTAATAAATCTAATAAAGCACACAATTATGCTTTCTAAGCGTAGGCTTTTACCTCAAGTTAGGCCAAAACATAATTTCAGAGGAAGAATACTCCAAGCACTCATAGGGGAAAATCTGTCGAAGCAGTGAACTTTTCACCTCTAACAGCTAGTAATGACCACGGGGTACAAGATCAGATGGTTCACTTAACCGTCGAGTAACGAAATTAGGCTAAAAGTTAGATCTAGTCTGCCTAGGGGCAACATGACAAATTAGATTCATCCATTCGCCATATTTGTATTAATGCACTTTTGTATTAGTGAACAGATTATAAAAGAAGGCTTTGCCTTGAGGCAGGGTTTTCTGGCACCGAACTAATTTTCAAGCTGAGGTTCTCCCCTGAGGGCAGGGTAAGACCCTCCCTTCTTTGCAGCCGAGGACCTGATCCTCAGCAAAGATTTACCTGTGAACAGCTCTTAACACTCGGGAGCTTTAAAAGCTGCAGATTTCTTTCTATAAAGCTACATAAATTGTACGCTTTCGATATATGTTATAATTATAATGGCATATTTAGTTAGCATCTTTCTAAAATCATTCAGTGTGTTCCACCGATAAAATTTAAAACAAAAAAATAAAATTAAAAAAAAAGGCCGGTTTAAAATCAGTTATCTGGGTCAGGCTCTGTAAAACTCGTGCTGGCTCCCAGCCTGGGCTGGCAGTCAGTAGTGAGAACTGCTGACTATGCAGATGGCCACCTCTCCTCATGCCGTGGCTGCCGCAACCCTGCAAAGGCTCGTAGCCCTGCGGTCTCCCAGCCCCGTGAGACGTGGGACTCACAGCGTTCAATGTCGGTTGTACGTGTGAGTGTTTCCAGCACCAGGCTTCACTTCGCAGCTGCAGCATCACAGCATCCCTCTGACCTGGGAGGGAGCTGCGAATCAAGAATGCATTTCTTTCTTCCTCTGAAGATGAAAGACTTTTAAAATTAATTGCATGGCATTATGGCTTGTCTGTAGTGTCAGCTTTGATTCTGCTGTGACAAAATGATGGCCGCTCCCTGTCACACAGAGTGACGCCGCGTTTGTGAGCACTGCACTCATCAAGTGGCAGCAGAAAGTGGAAACATCACTGGGAGCTGCATGGAAAGCAGTTTCACGGAGCGTGGTGCGGAGGGGGAGACAAGTGCAGATGTTACACTCCCGCAAGGGAGCCAGCCCAACCACCACTCCCTGCAGCCGGTGTTGGCTCTGCTGGGCAACCCACCACCCTGTGCCAGGTATCCAACCCTCCTCGCCCATCCCAGCAATCAGTGCAAATTACAGAGGGTGATACCCTCCAGAGGTGTAATTTAAAGCATTCAGAGCTGAATGCACAACCACTAGATCTAAAATCAGAGACCTTAAAAGAGCAGCTCTGCTGCCTTAGCAGGGCTGGATGGGGAAAGATGAAGCAGAAGCAGCGGGAGGAGACTAACCCATCTTCCCTTTAGAGGGCAGTGGTGCTCATCGTACAAAAACTGCATTTCCGAGGAGGTAAAACCCTTACTGTTATCAACTGGGGTCAGCAGCACCACAGCAGCAGCAAGGAATAGGAACCAGCACTGACGTGATGCTGCCGGCCGCACTATGCCGTGCAGAACAGCATCTGATTCTGATATACTTTCTGTAATGCTCTGTGCAGGGGCTCATTAATTTCCCCTTGTTTTCCTTCACAGTAATCAGATGAGTAATTACGGTTTCATAGAGAGGCTTCTTTTCTCCCGCCACACCATGAACACAGTCCAGGGTGAAGCTCTCCTTTCCATCAACGTTTGCCAAGCTACAGCCTCTCTCCGAGCCAGACGAGCCCTTCCTGCTAGATTTATGCCAAACCATGCTGGAAAGCCAAATAAGAGATGATTTCGAAGGCTGTACTAACCTTTTCATGGGTTTGGGCGAGGCCTCCCGCTCCAGGTTGGAGGACGCGTGCTTGACGTGCATGGCGTTGTAGGAGGTGTGGGTGTACTCGTTTTCGTCGCTGTAGTCGGGACCGAGTAACGTTCGAGCCCACGTCCCCATGTCGTACGGAGGCAGGGTCCCCCCGAATTCCGAGGGCAGGCATTCAGGGTGTATTAGCTGGTGGAGGCTATTCAGGTTGTTCCCATGAAGAAAGATCTTTTAACAAAATAAAAAGAAAGTTCAAAGTCGCCATCGATTCCTTGCTTCATTAAGTACAATAATACCAGCACTAATGAGGTGTGGAGCATCGTTCGTTGACGCTGCAGTTTCAGGTGGGAATTTCTGAAGCACTCAGGGCTGGCCTGGGCGGGCAGGAGGAGGGGGGGAAATTAGCTTTGGGGTGTGCAGCTGTAGAATTAGGCTGTCACTATAAACACTTCTGAAAATCCTGATTCACTTACTTTCAGCACGTGACACTTCCGCTTTCTTAAGTACCAGATCAGGCAACGTGCAAGTCAGGAATAACAACTGATTATTGCTACTAGAAGAGGACATAGGCTTGTATGAAGAGCGGTGAGAAGGAAAGGGAGATAGTGCAGCTTACTGAAAGAAGATGTGAAGGTCCTCAACGTCTGAGAGGGTAACCCAGCCCTGCAGCTCAGGACTGATGTTTCCCAGGGGTCTGTGTCACCACTTTGCACTGCTTTGGCAACATTTGTCTTTCTAATCCCTCTCTGCTTTCAGGCTGGTAATATCTTTGTCCTGCCTGGTCAGAGACACCCCAGGGTAGGCTCTGGAGCCTTCTGAGAGATGATCCGGTGGTTGTTTGATAGACTGCAGAGGAAAAATGGCCAACATGACTGCAGGACCACAGTTCACATGGATTTCTCTTCTGCAGTGTGAGCAAACAGCCTTCAGGCATGGGCATTTTCTGTAGAAACAAGCGAGTTACCACCACGTGAAAACAGTCAACTTGCTGAAGGAACAAAATAGGAAATTTTACTCTCACAAAAAAGGGTTGAGCTGCAGTTACCCTCACTGCAGGTGACCTCAGCCTGGTCTGATAATCCCTCTACGTTGCTAATTCTCTCTATCCCTCAGCGTGTCCCATTAAAATATATCCACACTTTGTTAGTGATAACAGCTTTCTGGTCCCTGGCTGAGTTATTGATTCAATCCAGACCATTGCAAACTCTAAGTTTTAATAACAGAGCAATTCTCTGAGGCTATATGAAAAATGCAGAGAGAAAAAGAAGGAAGAAAAGAAAGCAGGCAGCTACTCAGCTGCTCCAGCTCTGCAGCTTCCTATCCCCCCACCCCAGCCCCGTCTAATTACCCTTTTCCTTGTCTTGTCTTTGAGGAACGGTTTGATTAGCGTGTACAGGGCATGGATGTACCAGGGCTGGTTGACAAAATGGACTCCTCCAAAACGGGCAGGAAAGCTGTCCTACAGAAAGAAAGGAAAGGAAGGCAGTTAATAGATGCAGTGCTTTAGTCAGGCAGTCAATAGGATGAAAGTCAGAGGACGAAGTCTGTCTCTTTCCATCTGCAAACAAGCACTGGGCTTGCTGGGAGGGGGGGCAGGAGGGAGATGGAAAAAGAAAGATGCCTGGAAACGTTTGCATCAGTTGCCTCTGTTAGCAGACGCAGTCCCTTCTCCCCTCCACGCACTAACGCATCAATTGCTGATGATTTAAAGTAGGCTCTCCAGCCACTCCGCCTGAACATTTTTTAACTCCATCAGGGCGTCCGACTTGGCTGGGATGGGAAGCGAGAGGGGGCCGATGAGCACCGCTCCCTCGAGGGGAAGCTTTCCTAATTTCTCATTGTGCGGCGCAAGGCAAGCCCTGCCGGTTCCCACGCACATCGCTGCACACAGCTCACCTTTTCACCCTCCGGCCTCCCAGCCTCACCCCCCCCCACCCCCCAACCCCCCCGACACCCCGGCTAAAATCATCATTACAATGGCTGACCTTTCGGGGTGAGCGAGCAGCAGCGTATTATGGGGAGGAGGATGGGTGGGAAAAACGCTGATAAGTGAAGGTGTAGGGAGAGCGCACCATGACGGCACCATGGAAACTGCCGGAGCCCGGCGCTGGCTGCCAGGCTGTGCACAAACACCCTGGGCATTAGCATGCAGGTAGCGTCCCGCCGGGGAGGTGTTTGCTATAGCGTCCTGCTCCGCTCAGCCGGCGTGGCTTAATGAAAGAGGAGGTTGCTGGCATGCCTTTAAAGGTTATTGTATATTGTGATGGCTGTTTTGTACCTACGCTCTCATCTAACAAAATGTCAGTCAGCCAGGGAAGAGCCTAGGATTTTTTCGCAGCGCATAAATAGTGGGAGAACGGCAGCTCCTGCGGGAAAATAGGCTTCCAGCGAGAGGAGAGGTGCCCGTCTCTCCCTCGTGAAGGGAGATCCTGGTGAAGCCGTCCTTATCCCACCTCTGTCCCTAACCCCTACAGCTCAGCGTGTAAAGACAGAGAATAATCAGGTCTCTTCCTTCAGGGCTTAGGCTTCTGGACCCAGGCAGGTTTACTCCCCCCACAATTAGCATGGGGTATCCTGGGGCTTTCTCTCACCTTCCTCCGGAGCATCAGAGATTGAGCACAGCTGGTGAGGGTATGGGGTGGGTTTGTGAGATGATACGGAAAATCCCCTTACACCTGCTTGATATAGCTTCTGTGCCGCTTCAAGGTCTAACGGTTTCCCAGATCGAGCACCAAGTAGGCATCCCACCACCTCTCACCACCCAGGTCAGATTGGCAGGACTCTCAACGCTCTTTAGCGCTGGCCATGGATTGCCCTGGCAGTCATCTTAAACCATACTTGGGTCATGATTATGAGTGTCCACAAGCATTAAGCGATACCTTTTTCTTTTGCTATACAGTAGTATAAGCAGCTTACACTTCAGTTTACCTGGGCATGTTTAGTTTGGAGAAGAGGAAGCTGAGGGGGGACCTCATTTCCCGCTACAACTACCTCAAAGGAGGTTGTAGAGAGGTGGGTGTTGGACTCTTCTCCTAAGTGAATAATGACAGGACCAGGGGAAATGGTCTGAAGTTGCGGCAGGGGAGGTTTAGATCAGATATCAGGAAGAATTACTTTACTGAGAGAGTGGTCAGGCACTGGCACAGCCTGCCCAGGGAGGTGGTGGAGTCGCCATCCCTGGAGGTATTTAAGAAACGTGTAGACATGGCACTTCAGGGCATGCTCTAGTGCCCGAGATTGTTGGTTTGTGTCTGTTTGTGGGTGGGTGTGGTGTGTGGTTGTGGGCATTTGTTTTGTGTGGGTTTTGGTTTTGGTGTTGGTTGTTGGTTTTTTGGGGGTTTTGGGGGGGGGGGTTTGGGTTTTGTTTTGTTTTGGTTTTTTTTGGTTGGTTGGTTGGTTTGGTTTTTTTTGTTGGTTGGACTTGATGATCTTAAAGGTCCCTTCCAACCAAGAAGATTCTGTGATGATTCTGTAATTCTGTGAAATCATTATAGATCTCAATATTGGACACCGTGCAAGACTAGTGAGTGGTCAGGCCAGCACACAGGGGGCCAAGCAGTGTAACAGAACAAGCGATTCCATTTTAAGTCGCAGAAAACTATGAGCTGAGGTTTTTAAGAATGGCACACGCTCTATTGAGGTGTTCACTCACTATGAAGATGACTGCATTTCCATCACTGCTGGAATATTTGTTAGAGTTTAGGGACACAGCTCTGGCATGAACCGTTGCAGTGCTGCAGGTTGCAGTGACTTCATCTGGGCTGTGCTGAGAAACAGCTGCAGAGAATCTGAGCCCACCCAGAAAAAACATTGACCAAATAGAAGTGTGAAGCCCAGAGCGATTTTCTACCCTATCTAAAATTGGGGGTTAGAGCAGACCAGAGCCAAAAATGCCCTTCTCATGCAAAATTCACATATTCAGCTGCTTTCCTCCCACATGGGAATGAAAATTTGAAGATTTGAAACTTTTCACAGACTATTCTAAAAAAAAAGAGCATTAAGAAATATTGGAATGTTCCATATTTGCCTTTTTTTTTTTTTTTTTTTTGTAATTGTATATTTGTCAAGGCAGCTGCCATCCCACAAGCTGTATCGCTAAGGCAGAAGTTCTGGACTCCTTTGCTCTTTGGGGCTAAGCTGCCACAGCCATTGCAGGTTGCACCGTAGCAGCACAGCTCAGTGTAGAAGACACAGTCTGAGTTTGAAGCAAAGGACAGCAAAGAAATGAGAGATGGGAGGCAGGGGAATAACTTCAAGACACAGAAATTTATACTGGCCTGAAAAAGAAAAATTGTTTTCTCTTCTCACTGGAATGCACGGATGATATTAATCACAATCTTCAGTGAGACGGAATTCATTTCCAAGGGGGAATGTGGTTTATTTTAGGACATGTTGACCAGCTCTAATGATACCACATTACCTGGAAAGGTCTGAATGCTGAAAATTATAGGAACTAGACAGAGGTTTAAACTGGAAAAGGTCGACTAAGGAGAAGGATGTAATTTCCTATATAGAAGATGAACTTTATGTCCACCCAACATAGACTGTTGAGTCCATAAACTAGATTCTGTCTGGTAGATCAGTAGATTGTTACAGGAAAGCCCCTCACATAACAGTTTTATTTATAGGCAATTGCTTTCTTTTCCTTCTGAAGGTACACCTGAAAATGCACAAAGACCCTTGAAAAGGCAGCATGATGGCCAGGAAAAAAACAATAACCAAAGAACATTTTTTTTTGTGCGTAACTCTCTGCTAATTTTTGTTCCTTACTCTGTGAAGCACAATAAGCTCAATTTGACCTTCATCCCTCAGTCCACCTGCATTTGTAAGGCTGTCAATTAGAACAAGGACAAAGACATAATTTTTTTTTTTTTTTTTTTTTTTTTTTAAGCCAAAGAAATTTGATATGGGAATCATCCAGACACTGTTTGGAACCGCAACATACCAATTTTGCAGAAGTCCCTAATTAGAGCAGAGCTGTCTTGGAAAGAAAAGCTCCCGTCTGGAGGTCTGCCTTGCGCAGTTCCAGGAAGATGTATGAGACCTTTCCCACACCCCACTTAGTGTCTCTGCTGCTTTCCCTGGGGCAAGGTGAAAGTAGCTGAAATTGATTTTCTGCTGGAGAGCTTTTGCTTTTAGGAATTCTCTTTTGATTTCTCATGTCTTGTGATTCCTTGGGAAGGTGTATTTGATAATGAGGTACATTTTTTGGAGCCTACTGTGAAAAGGACCCTGGGATCATGAAGCCTGTTCTTAACCTGATTCCTTGTTAAAAATACCCAATCCTGAGTTTATGCCATTTTATTCCAATGGCATAAGTAAAAGATAACACGCAGGAATGAGTCTAATTATTTGTGGGCACTCCTGTCATTTTATCTGAAAACCAGGCTGGACTTATTAATATGTTGGTCAGACGTGAATAAATACATCCAACCCAGTGCTAATCTAGCTAACTTGCTACTCAGCAGTAGCAGGGAAGAAACAGTGAAAAGACTCCAGATACGGGCTTGGCCAGTGACCTCACTCCAGACTCAGACCAGGTCTTTTTCGCTGGGACCCGAAGTGAACTAAAACAAGGAATATCTCTAACTGTGCTGCGGTGGCACCTTTCCCAAACTGTAAAGGCAAACCTAGAGAGGCAAAACTGTTCAAACGCAGGGTTTTAGTTGTTCCTGTTGATTGAATGAAACTGGTGCCAAAGATGGGACTTTTCCTTTGCCTGATTTGTCTTTTTTTAATTTTACATTTTTTTTTTCTTTTACTGTTTTCAGTTATTCCCCTCTGCATCATCCCCAAAGAAAAGAAAGAAATGAACAGCTGAGTGCCACAGTGGAGCTGCCCCAGACACCCCAAAATCCATACAGGCCTCGATACATCTTTCATTTCAGATGGGAGAAGTGTCTCCAAGCTTGCAGATGGGAGGAAAACATTACGGAGATCATTGTTTCCCTTCTCAGCTCAGACTTCCTGTGCAGGGAAATTTCTGAATCGAAACGAGTCTGGGACTGAAAACCCTCAGTACATAATGTTCCACTAAATAGCTCAGGAGAGATAGCTATGAAGTGAATGAGAGAGAATTTTTCACTATTTCTGCCTGTTCTTGCCTTCATGACATCTATTTCTTTTGGCATGAGTTTGCAACAAAAACCTTTTACTCTTTTGTTGTTCTGAACTGCTTGAAAGCTAAAAATCAAGATGATCTTCCAGCATCTCCTCACACCAAAGTGTGGCAGAAAAGCAGAACAATCTTTGGAATACCAATATCAGGAATAAATCCAACATGATGCTCAGAGCCAATCCTTTCGAACTGCATGAATTGGCTTCATAGACCAATGACCTGAGCTCAAAAACTAAATTACAGCATATTTCTAGGTTACAGAACACCAGAATTTTGTGACACAAATATTTTCAAAATCCTTTCATAACTTCTACCCCTCGCAATCAGAAAAGCAAACACACATCCTCCCATCCAAATGCACTTTAATCTCGACCATACTTGCCAGTTTACTGCAAATCAAAATATAATCCCCTTTGAAAGAAAATAATTTTCCTTAGATTCAGGAAGATTTAAATCACAAACAATACTGTTTAAACCTAAAGGTCATTTAAACTGGGGATAAAACCAGCATCTTCATGCCTGTGCACTTACATAATCAGTCCCAGCAGTGGATTAAAGCTCCCACAGACCGTATTAATAGTTCAGGAAGATTTTATTAATAGTTCGGTGATAGTTTCTCCACAGAGAGTTTCCGCGAGTGTGTGATTTTAATGGATTGGCACGGTAAGGGAAGGGGGCTTCCCGCCCTCCAGCTCTGGATCCAGATTCAGCCTCTGAAACAGCGACAGTGGTTGAAAGTTATTGTTGTCCCCCCGATTTTATGACTTTGTCAGATATTGGCTAGGTCGTGTCCATCAAAAACACGTTCCTGAGCGCATTTGAATGAATGCCACTTAACGCCCTTGGTGCTGAGAGAGCACACGGCTTATAGGACGTGCTAGGAGAGAAGGTAAAGTGTGTCCCCCCCCATCACTGCAGCTTCAGCTTCGAATTTTAACGCAGCTCCCGAGAGGTGAATGCTTAGTTCGGGAAATCCCGCGGGCAGGAGGTGGTGGGAGGCAGTGGTGGGGCTGGGGGCCGCAGGGACCCCGGGACCGGGCTGTTCCCGCGCCTCTCCAAGCTGTCCCTGGGGTTGCGGGAGCCAGCGTGGCTCCCACTTGCCTGCCGAGGTGCCTGCTGTGAGCCCGGGCACGTTTCAAATCTCCATCTGGACACGTTGCTCATCTTTCCCTTATCTCTTTTTGCTCCCTTGTGTTTTTGAAGAGACAGGAATGCAAAATTAATGTTGCCGGTGGCAATAATTGCAAACTCGTTTGCTTCTACCTTGGCATGCCCTCGGAGTATGCAGGGTTTGGAAATAGCTACAGAGTAGGGAAAAACCATTAAAAAAAAAAAGACATTAGTGGTAGCAATGTGGCAATGTTGACCTGCTCGAATATGACTGTAAAAAGAATTCTTGCAATTGGAAAGAACTCATTGATTTGGGGTAAGCTGTGACTGTAACTGCTCACACCGAAACGCTCTCTTTTCTCTGAATCATACAGCGGCAAAGGACTGGAGCAAAATCACAGGAAAATATGAGTGCTTGGTTTATTTTTACACTGCATACCCACATATGTAGATGAGAACACTCTGAAGTACTGCTGTCAGGGAAATGGAACTGAAAAATGAACATTGGGATGCATTCTCCCAGACATTTTTCATTATGTTTGTTATCTCTCCCGCTACCCTCAATAACTTTTAAAACTCAGTCAGTTGCAGAGGGTTTCTCCCAGGCATTACTGCACATTAGTGAGGTCCTACAGAGCATCTGTTCATGGGTGTTGGCAGATGGCACCAATAAATCAGGTTACAGAACACAGATTTGCTCAGTAAACTTTGATTTGTCCTGATAGAATCATGCTGTCATATCATCTGGTCTAACAAAATAACTTGTAACCTTGGGGCAAAAGGGTGATTTCTTCACTACCTTTTTGCAAGAAGCCCTTTGCTGGACCAGCTCAGAATAATTCAGGAACAGAAAATTTCCCAGAAGCAGTGACTCCACTGGATTAACACCATAGCCAGGTGCTGCTTTTTTTGCTCGGCATGTGCCCCTGTTGATTTCAAAGGGTTTCATACGCTTCAGGCGCAGACCGAGGCTCCCTCCAGAAAAAAAAAAAAAAAAAAAAATTATAAAAGAATAAATTATATTGATAGGGAAACAGCAGGTTCATTCAGGGGCTTGGTTGAGGAGCTACACAGAGAAAGAGAGGAATTCAAAAGGCAATTAAAAAATAATAATACAAAGAGCACTGACAGGCCGATTTGGAAGAAGCCCACGCGTGTGTGCCACTGGGGTGCCACAGTTTGCTCTAGATTAGATCAGATTAGGCGAGGGCAGGTAAGGGAGCTTCTGGTGGAGCAGGAAGCGTAGAAAAAGTGGAAGTCCCATGGTAAGCTAAGGAGGGGTAGATTGGGTCACCGGAACAGGCGGCGGCATGGGAAGGGACGTGAATTTGCTGGAGGCTATTTTTCAGAGTTAATTTAGGAACTTGCTATGATCTTTGCAGCCAGCCCTAGCAAACCAGGCTAAATTGTCTCTGATGTCCTGATTTTTGGTGTAAACTGTCGCTCAGAAACACTTTCGTACCCAGCTTTCCTAAGCGAGGGTGACTGCAAGCTGAGTCGCTTCTATTCCTGTGTCTCACTGAACACGAACATCTAAAATTAGTTGTGGGGGGAGGGAAAAGCATCAGGAAGATCATCAAAGCTCAAAGTAGTTTAAGGTTTAATTAGAAACTGCAAAATGCTCTGGGCACGGTGCAAGCCTGGCCTGGAGGCTTGCTGGAGAAACGCAGGTGGTGCTGGCTGAAGCGTGTGACCACCGGTCAACTGTGATGCTCTCCTGGGGGTACCAAGCCCTTGGCTGGCTGTGACCTACAAGCTTTGGTCGCTCACTCAGAATCATCATCAGAAGAAAGTGTCAAGCCTCTGTGCAAATGTCACGATTCTGAGAGAAGTGACATCCCTCTGTTCCTTTCCCTGACACCGGGAGTCAAAGCAATGCTGTTCATCTCTGGGCTGTTGGTGGGTTGTATGGGTGTGAGATGCTCTCAGTTTTGGATGTCTGATAAAAAAGTGGTTTTTTTCCTGTAGCCGGATTTTAATGCAGGACATTCTGAATTAAAATGGCCACCAGCTGAATAAGCACATCCAGCAATGACAGTAAAAAACAGCATTAAGACATCTTTAAGGAAAGACCACCCTAACTTCCTTGCACCTGGAAAAGGATCCACCCAGGGAGCACCGGGGTTAAAACATTTGGCATGGAAAACTTGACCCGAAAAATGTTCTATTTTTAATATACACTTTTTGAACAATAATAACTTAAAGACTTTTTGAAAGTAATTTTTAAAAGTTAAGCTCTAAACAAAATTAATTAGCACTATTAACCACTGTAGCCAAAATCTACAGTTTTCCTTAGCTGGCCTGATTTAAACCTCTCTCCCTAGCTATTTCTATTTCCATAGCCAGGCCTTACAACCATCCTGAAGGGCATTAGATCTGTGGGACACTGTGGTTGAAAACACAGGGACTGAAGGTGCCAGGGCAGAGAGGAAGATGACACTGAGGCAAATCCACCAGGATTTAAAAGACTGTTGAAATGAAAGAATAAAGTGCATGCAAAAAGCCAGTCCTGAAAAGGACAAAGTACAGCACCTTATTTATTGTCCAGCACTACTAGGATTTAAAAAAGACCCCATCCCTATAAAAGTCTGCCTCTTTAGATATGCATTGTTATGCTGAGAATCTCATTATGTATGTTAAACATTTATTCTGTATTTTCTTCACATCATTACTTGCAGTATCTATGTATCTGTTCCCTGCCAAAATAGCCCTGTTCTGAGCGAAGGGGCAACGAAGGCCAAACTGTGGTGGTGAGGACAAATGCCCACAGCATTAGTTAAAGTCAGCCAAAGAAAAGCAATTAAAAAAGGTCTTGTGGCACTTGCCTTTCTTCTCAGGAGACCTATTGACTTTGCAGAAAAGCTTTCCGTCTCGCCTATGAAAGCACCAAGGTGTTACACAGAAATCATACAGTCGTATTACACTCGGGTTGTGATTGAAAGCTGATGATGGAGAAAAGGAGATTTTTTGGTATTTACAGTGCTAGGCAGCCTATTTGGCGCTGAACAGAACTCTGCTCTAGCTTGGCTTGAACAAAGCCTGGAATCATCTCAAAGCTTTTTCATGTGCATTCGTACAGAGAGTGGCACGTAAAGGAGATTATAAACTATTATTGTGATGAGATTATAACCTAGAAAGAAAAATTATTTTTCCAACCTAGGTCAGAAAAAAAAAAGATCAAGCAATTTTTTTATTGGCATTTGTTGACTGACTGAAACAAACTATATGACAGAGATTATTCCTTTTCCAGTAAATTTCTCTGCATCTAGCAAGAAGTTAAGAAAATCTTTTGACTTGTCCATAGAACTCCTTGAAGGTAACTTTTCCTTCTAGTATCCATTTTCTCAAGGCTATTAAAGAGAAGCTAGATTCCAATCTTATTTCATTAAGAATTTCAATTTTTACCCTAATTTGTTTGAGATTAGAACCTAATTTTAAAATGGAAGATTTTCCTTCACACACAAACCCTTTTTTAAACCATTTCTATAGTCTCTGTCATCCTTGATGAGTGTACCCTGATGAGTGTCCCCCTAGTGAAGACACTTTTTCAATTCTTTTTTGCCTTTCAACAGGAGAGTGTGTGGGGGTGGTGAGTGTGGGTGTGTGAGGGTATGTGAGAAAACCCCGTGACCTGCTTTGCTTTAAAGGGAGTCAAAATGCTAAATTCTGGTGCGATGGTGGAAATCCAGCTTTAGGGTGATTCAATACGAGGCAACTCAAACTGAGTTAGATAAACACCTGACAGTAGTAGCAACTTTGCTTCATGTACAACCTCTTCTTCTTCACAACAATAGAAGCCCAGGGAAAAAATATATACCTTATTATTTGCATGATTCGGTCTCTGTCCTAATTCTAATATCTTAGTGAGCTTGCTTATCTTTCTTATCCCTCCATGCTGATGGGAAACTTGGTTCATGTATTTGTGTCTCACAAAGTCCCACATAGTTGCAGGGCTGAATTGACAGGAGCAGACCAATGTGTTGGCTCTACTATGAAATATAATCTCTTTGTATCTGCCCTTTTGTAATCTCTTTCTCTTTTTTTTTTTTTTTTTAATGGAGCAGTGCCTTCATAATGAGAAACCTGACCATAATTGAATGTTTTTGAAATAAGTTTTGAGAACAAAAAGAAAAAAGTGAGTAATACTAAAGACATATGTGAAAAGACGTAAATATACATGTAAAGATACTTGTGGAAAACATTTTTAGGAAAGCTGCTTTTACTGTGGCAGACAACATTTTAAGTTTCATGACACTTTCTACAACCTGCATTTAAGAAACAAGTTATGAAGGTCATTTTGCAGTGAAGAGCCTTGCACTGTGCAGTACAGAGAACACACTGATATTTTTCCCCTGTGGTCATAAAAGCAGGCATTGTTAATAGCACTACCAATAACTAAGACTGTCTGATGCTCCATTTGCATTTTGTTATAACTTTGCCAGAGTTTTATATTTTGGGCTCAAATGTTTCAACAGGGAGATAGACACATTTTTTATGGGGACAGTTTTGGGGGCTGGAGGGTGAGGAAGTGATCTGAGTGTTTCTCAGTGGGTTTGGGGGGGGGCGGAAATATTGTTTTCTGCACTTCAGAAATATTTCTGTGACTACTGGAGGATGGAGATTTAAATCTCAAAGCCTTTGGGGCATGGAACCAACCTTTCATATAAGGTATTCCTAGTGCATGTGGTTTTACTGCCACAGAGAGAATTTGCAGCTCCGTGTGTGCATACACCAGAACTCAGTCGAGGAAGTCTGGAGGTTGAGAGGTTTTATAAACTGGACTAGCCATAGTGATACCCTATTGCCTTAAAAACTATGATCAACGTCCATACAGTTCATTAGCTAGGTTCTCCCAAAAGAGCATCTGCAGCCCTGACCCACGAGTGGGAGGCAGAGCTCTCCCTGCAGTGGTTGCTCCTAGAGGTGTCATAAAACACAGGTGAACTCAGGGCTCCCTGAAGCTGTACTACGATACTGGGATTTCTCCTTTCCTAAGTGTGTGACTTTTTGCCATTTTAATGTTCTTTTTGTGCTGTGTTCACCACCTAAAGCAATGCTAGGTGACAGCCAGTGCTGCTCATCGCATAATCGCTCAGAACCCAGGGCTTTTATCAGTCTGGCAGCGTTAAAAGCTGCATAAACTTTGTGTTCTTTGTTACGCAAAATACGAGTTTATAATCTCTGCAACAGCTCTTTCATTTCCACAACACAACTTCCCTTCAGTTCACACTTCTTCCTCATCACTATCTTTCTTTACTGCAACTTAACTCTGACTTCAAAACAACTTTAAAGGAGAGCACCAGGAAAGTGATGTCTGTGCAGCTGCAAGGAAAGCAGGGCACTAATCAGTGCAGTTTCCCAGCCTTTTCATTATTGTGAGCCAAGCATGGATGTTAGACTGAGGGGACAATTACAGGACACTGTTTCCGTCCTTTGACCTCTTCATGTTATCACCTGCTCCCACTATGGTCCTTGAACAAGAGGAACCTGGGGGTTACCGGTTCAGTTTGCTGCCCAAGAAGTGCTTGCACTGCCTACTCCAAAAGCTTATTCTTAATTGTGTTTTCAGGCAGCGCAGTGTCTTTTTGCAAGCTAATGATTCTTCCATTCTCCTGTTCTACTCTTAAAAATTTGATCTGATTTTTTTTTTCCTAAGGCCAAGAGCAGAAAAAAAACCACTTCTCTGAGTTTGCTAAAACTACAGCTAGCAGGAAAGTATGACCCCATTTCTCACTCACCTCAGATTAAAAGGCCATAAAAATTTTCCTCTTCCTCTTCTCATATTGGATTTAAAGTCACACATTAAGCACTGTTACATGAAGTCTTAAATGAATTAGGCTTTTTCCACCCAGAGGCTTGAAGTATGCTGTGTCATATCCCTGAAGGTCACTAAATTTGCTGGGTAGATACAGGGCAGTCAGTTTGTACCTTCTGCTTTGAAGGCTTCCCATCGAGAACTCTTTCCACTTGAAGGCATGCAGCATCCTGTTCTCCTTGTTAAACTCCAAGCATTTTATTACTACTCCTTGCTTGAGTATCAGCATTTGCAAACCAGTGGGTGTCATTCACCTCGGGTTTAGGAAGGCGTTGGGCAGGGTGGCCCATGTTGTCCCTCTAGTAACTTGGAGAGATTTTGTTTGGGGAGGTGGAATACAGTGTGGGTGAAAAATTGATCAGAATGCTGGGATTGAAGGATTGATATCAGAGGTACAAAGTCTGCCTCATGGTCATTTACTAATGCTTTTTCTCTGGGGTTGATACTGGAGCCAGTACAGCTTAATGTCTTTATAAAGGCCCTGGGTGATGGTAGGGAGTAACTAACCCTCAAGAAACTTTGCTGATGGCACCAGGCTGTGGAGTACAGTTGATCTGCTGGAGGTTAAGGCAGAAAGTCTCTATTCAGAGGGATTCCTGACAGGCTGGGGAGATGGATTGCTGGGAACCACATCAGCAAATGCAAAGTGTTTTATCTTAGAATAACACCATGCAGCAGGACAGGTCATGCACCAAGCAACTACAAAAGCAGCTCTGCGGAAGTGGACCTGGGCATCCTGGTGGGCAAGCTGAATAGGAGTCAGCAGTGTAGTGTGTTCTTGTGGCAAAGGTGGCCAACCATGTTCTGGGCTGCACTAGCAAGTGCATAACCCTGGGGTGAGGGAGGTGATCCTTCACCTCTGTTCAGCAACTGTGAGACCAAATCTAGAGTGTTGTGTCCATTTCTGGCCTCCCCACTGCAGGAGAGGCTGACATACTGGATTGAGTCCACCAGAGGCTGCTGAGATGGCCAGAGGCTGGAGCAAGCAGCTTATGAGGGGAGGCTCAGAGAACAGGGTCTGTTTAGCCCGCAGGAGAGGAGGTTAAGGGGGAATCTCACTGCTCCCTTCAACTAATTAATGGGTGCCTATGGATACAACAGCCAGACTTTTCTCAGGGAGAGAAGGCAAAGTACTCAACGTGAGTTGCAGTTGTGGTGGAAAGCAAAACCACGTATCAGGAAGAAGTTTCATGGCAGGCATTCAAACACAGGAACACATTTCCTGGAGAGGCTGTGGAAAGCCCATCCATGGGGATGTTCATATCTCAGCAGAACAAGACCCTGAGTGACCTGATCTAAACTCAAAGCTGGATCTAACTTCAAAGTTTGCCCTCCTTTAAGCCATGAATAGCATCAGAAAACTTTCAGAGACCCCTTCCAACCTTAATTATCCCATGATCCCGTGGTATTTCATATGTGCACGTATGCATGCATCTGAAGTTCCTGCTCTGTAATTTACTTAGTCATAGTCCAAACTTAGCACTGAGTGATCTCTGGTTACTCAGGGCTTCAGGTTGCAGTTTCCATTTAAATCTGAAGCTTTTTTCATCTTTAAAATATGCCACAGAATTTATTATAGAATAATGGGCAGGAAGTTAAGGCTTATTTAAGATATGCTATGCCACAAACCCCATATTATGAGCACAAATGACAGCAATAAACAAAAGAAAATTATCTGTTCAGACCAAAGGAAAATCTATATCACTAACTCCCTGCATCGAACTGTTGTTCCAAGAATGAAGGATTTCCTTGTTATCGGGAATGTGCTGGGTGAACAGAAGTTATCAGAAAAGCTGCATTCCCTATTAACTGCTGCAGTATTTCACACATGCCCCAATGCATATTAATCTCACTTATGTCCATCAACTTAATTAAAACTTCTCCATTATTGAAATCTATAACTGGCACAGAAAAGTATCAAAGCTTAGGAAAGAAAGAGCATTCATTTATGCTGTTTGCTGGACGGCTTTCCAGTAGTGCTAGGTTGTTTCTGGTAGGAAATAAACAATTTCAGCTGGAAATCCAGCAATTTGGAAAACACTTGAGATTGCAACCACAGCCAACATTTGTCTGCAAGCATTAGTGAGAAGTTAATAGTACTGCTGAACACATTGCAGATGCTTGACCTGGGATTCTTTTTTTTTTCCTCCTTTTCTTTTGGCAATGACGTACTTTTGTCATATATATGCAGTAGTACATCTTTGCACAAAAATTCAAGGTAGGGGCCACTGACAACACACTTATAATGTTGAAGTTACACTAATATCTTGCTTCCTCACTTCTGTTAGGGAAAAGTCTGGCTGGGAAAGTAATTTCACTGCTTATTAGTATCACAATCTCCAAAATTTTTAGACCAAATCGTTAGCAAACTTCCTTCTTTTTTTTTCCCATAATTCTCTCCTCCAGGCACTATAGTGTTTCAAATTTGGGTTTAAAACAAATCTTGAGCATGCTGTGTTGTTGTACAGTCTGGGAGGGATTGATCTATTAAATAGGCTCTGCTATTTGATCTGGTCGAGTTGTGAAGGGACTCAGGTCATGAAAGCCTGCTCAGTATGAAATCCACCACTGAACATAGCAAATTCTTCACTTGAGGTCATTATTAAACAACTAATTTTACCAAGAAGAAACAGCAAGGAAACATCCTGAACAGAAAAGTAGAGAAGTTGAAAGCTTTGACAGCACCAAAATTCTTTCAGACTACAGAAGATAATTGGAGTCATTTGCCTAGTATTTCAGTCTGTATCTGTAAGCCAGAAGTGCCACTGGAAAAGTAGCTTAATTTCTTACATAGACGTTTTGAAGCACCTTGATTGTTAAAAATATTTTCCCATTAACTGAAGCAGAGGAGGCTAATTATAAAAGATTTGAGCACTACTCTCAAGGTAAAGTGAAACACGTTAGATGCATGTTTTTAAACAGACATTACAAAGAAACTAATAAAAATGAAATTATGTTTGTGATTGTTAGAAAGTTAGAAAAAGGTTCTCAATCTTGTGATAAGGCCATGGTTAGATTCTGGGAAAAATCATTCAAGGCAGCATCTACTGAAATACCCAGAATCAACTTATGGCAAAGCAGGTAACGTTTCTAAAGCAATGAAGGACTTGCCTGAAGTTTGAGGAGGTTAGATGTTGCCTTGATGCTGTAGACATGAAAAGAAACCCACAATGTTTCTGCAAATGAGGTTGAGGCAGGAAAGCACCACACAGTCGGTGTGGGAGTCCACAGAGTCCAAGACTCTGAGAAACTCCGAGTGGACAAACAACTCACGCAAGATGATATCTGCCATTTGGAAGAGGATCACAACACTACACAGGCATTTACAAACTTCAGCAGACATCTGTAGAAGAAGCAAGCAGATCTTTTCATGGGAGTCATGGAAAACGGCATAGTAGAGGATGAATGGACTGGCCACCTGAAGGCCCATGGGACATGGACTGATTTTCCGTGTTGTTTAGGTACATCAGGGACACCAATATCAGCAAAGACAAGTCACTGATGGTAGAAGTCAATGAAACTCTGGTCTTATAGAGGTAAACTTTATTCCATTGTAGAATCATGTCAGTGTTTGGAGGAAGAAAAATATTGAAAAGTTAAAATTTATAATAGTATCAGAAGGAAAAAAAAAGATGCTTATTATTGATTTAAAAAGATGCCAACTTCGGGATTTCAGTGAGTGAATTCATTCAATGGACAGACAAATGTTGACAATAACTGAAGAGGAAACTAAAGATACTGTCAGGAAATACAGGAACTGTCAACATAGTGTGAAATAGAGATGAAAGAGTCAAAATGGTCCGTGGCTCATCCACCCAGGAAAGTTTCTTTTGCCGTAATTCAGACAGCAATAAGAGAAGCCTATTGCTCTAGGGAGAAAAATATAACTAAGAAGAACAAGTGAAGGCAGTGCTCTTACAGCTCTTGTAAAAAGCAAGCAAATCTTTCATTTGCATACAGATGACCTAAAAATGGCATCTATTGCAATGTCTCTAATGAGAAACTGAAAGGACAGTAGCACTCTGGGAGGTGACCTCATGAAACTGGGGCATCCATTTGTGCATGATCATTATCTCTTTAGGAAACCATTCTCCTTGAATGCCACTGGGTTGCACTCAGCTCCGGAAGTTTTTGCTTGGAAATGCAACACATTGATAGTTTAAACAGTACTATGTCACTATGTTATGCATAATTTATGTTAGATATGGGGGGAAAGTGTAAAAAATCCTGTCTGGAGGCTTCAAGTGATTCAGAAAGCACAACAAATTCTGACATAAACTAAACAAATAAAGATGTAGAGCATACAGATGTATCCCAGAGAACCTCATGGGAATGTCTCCCCCAACAGACTCCTCAGATGAGAGAGCCATAAGGAAATTTGCACCTAATCACGCTGCCTGCATCAGCAGCTTGAGAGGTCTACTGAGAAGATACTTGCGGGAGGGGTAAGTCACAAAACCAGGTCTGTATTTAACATTGTGCAATTACTGTGGCACCAGTGATGCACTGGAGGCCACACGAACTCTGAAGACAAGATGCCTGTGCTTGTCAGCCAGCAAAGAGTCGCTTTGGCCTGACATGTGTCTGGACACAGATAGAACAAAGCAGCAAGTCCAGCATGGTTTGAGAAATGATGCTGGGAGGGGTAAAGGTGGGAAGCAGTCATGCCAATGTGCAGTGGACTCATCCCGGATGCAAGAGACACTGCTGCACCAGATGGAAGCAAGCAGAGGAGAAGTGGGTGGAGTAGGTGTTCTCAGCTGAGGCAGCTGAGCCCCAGGACATGCGACAGCAGGATCTGAAGGAGATCGGTGTCATCATTTCTGTCCGTGGCAGAAACGGCAGCACAGACATTACAGCTGAGATCCAAGGGTCCATGTGACACTATGGCACACCTCAAGAGTTAATTGAGCACTGGTAACTGATGACCTTTGACATTCTGAATTGCATTAAAAATCAGCGATGGTGTGCCTAGGAAGGGAAGTTGTGGGAAAATAAAGAACTTGCCAGAAGGACCTTAAAATAGCCACTTGGTAATAAATGATTACTGATCCCTTTCCCTCATCCATCATGATCAGTTTATTACAACCCGCCTGTTGCTCTGCTCACGACTTGAAGCAGGAATGTGAAACAGAACTTTCTTTTATGTCCTTTAAAAGTGGCAGCAACAGTCTCTTTTCCCTTGCAGGCGATACAATAAGGTCTCCCACACTGCTTACAGAGACTACATTGGTAGGAAGCAGCAGTAAGGAAGAGAAGACATGAAGGAGGAAGAAGAAAGTAGGAAATTTCTTCTCCCCAATGGCATTCTCACAACTGGATAATTTCTCTGGCTTCACATCTGCTCATGGAAAGAGCACACTTCAAGAAAGGATAGCTGCCTTAGACACCCAGTCACATCATAGCTCAGCAGGGTTTCTCTTCTTTTAGTAAACAGCATTTTTTTTACTCCTGTTTCTCCATTCTTTAAAGAACATTTTGATGTTGTTTGTATAGTTTAACCTGTCCATTCTTCCAAAAAAAAAGATGTGAGACAAATATGCATCCTACAAAAGTATAAAGTTAGTAGTACCAGCAATTGCAGTGATACTAAAGCACAACTGCAGTTAAAATATTCTGGAATCACATACTCTACAAGAGAGTGTAAAGCACTCATAGAGTCTTTAAGAGTATCAGCCGTGTTTAACAGCAGTGACAGCCAGGGATACACACAGCCCTGGTGTTTACAGCTGGGGTGCAGGACTCAGCTCCCTGTGGCAGGTCTGACCCCTCTCCAGGACACATCCCAGGTTATGGACCCCTGTGGGCTAAGTTCACAGGGCCAGCTCCACCCTGTGCGGCTGGACCTGTCCTGTGCCCATGGATGTATTATTACACGTGCACATCGCACAGTCTTACAGTTTCTCCCTGACCTTCCCTCTGGCTTCTTCTGGCCTCTTCTCTCTGAGATGCCAGTGTGATGGGGACAAGCTGGAGGCAGAGGTGCAGGTTAGCGGGACACTACCGTTTCATTGCTCTGCCTTCTGCTGCCTTTTCCTACTACATGGAGGTCCATGTCTAGCAGCTAAGGAATATTTGTTTCTGTTATGCTGCAAGGTTTGTCGCAATTCTCAGATTCAGGCGGCTATTGTTCCTGAAGTGACATTTTGTGACTTCCTCCCTCCACTCCCCGCCTCCGCCATTATTGTCTTTCCTTCACCTTTCCTGTCTAAGCTTGTTGAAGCAAAACCCTGGACAATACATTTCAGTGTACTTTTTGTCTTTCATTTTGATTGACTTCCCATGTGTTTTTAGAGCCACAGGTCAAAAACTTCATTGCTCCCTGCTGCTTTATAAAGAGTTCTTCTAAATAAATAGAACATACCAAAGAAATATCTGATCGCCCTAGCAAAACATGAAGCTAGCAGTGTCTGTTGGAAGCTGAAGAAAACAGCACCTGCCTGCGCACAGCAATTCTGTGTGATTCTAAAGAGAGAGAGACAAAATGAAAAGCCTTGCCTCTGCTGAGACACAGGAAAATTTACTGTGAACTGAAACTCAGTGCACGAATACGGGGGTGCAATTCTGAAAAAGTAGAGAGGTTGTTGTCCCATCACTGCTAATAACCTCCTTGGAGCTGCTGGTTGCCATCCCTCATGGTACCTGGCCTTGGGAAGGTCCCTACGGCATTACAAATAAAACTTTCCAGGATGGCTAAGGGGAACATGATGTATTAGCCCTGAGACATCAAGAAGTATTTCTGGTCCACGGCTGCGGAAAACTAGAACATGATGGGTGTATACTACTATGTGCCCATCTCTGGCACTCCTCTAAGTGTACACTCATGAGCTTTGAGTTTCTTAAGCTGATCTCCACAGAATTGTAGTGGGTTAACAACAGGTACACTGTCATTTTTCACTTCCCCCAAATAAAATATGGTAATACGTAAAGTCTTATTAATTTAGATCCATTCAATCATATGTTTATTCTCTAACTTGTTTAGAAAATACCTTTTCACGGGTTTAAGTTTTTTAGAAGCCAGATAACTGAAGAAAAGGTTAAAACCTAGCACTTGTGCATTTTACATCCAGAAGGTATGGACAATACTTTCTCTATTTAGAAGATGACCCGAGTATAGCACTTGTCAGTGCCTGAAGCAGTGAAATTTTCTGTGTATTGTTTTTTTCTGCCTGACGTGTGTCTTGGTTTTATGGCAGATTTCAATGTCAGTAGAAACTGTACCTCCAAAGCATATTGCAGTGGCTGTGTCTGCAAGAGCTTCACACACACATCCCTGAAGAACCTGATGTTTCTTTTCATACTTTGGGGTATCCGACTTTGAGGAAACAACTGCAATATCATGGTGTGTATTTTAAAAGTTGCTTTTGCTGTCATGGTCTTGGGATGATGGATAATCTGACATTTAAATGGATGTAATACTGAATGCTGATTACGTGTTGTCTTGAAGGACTGCATTTATTGGTAGAAGACCACAAAGGAGAGTTGGCAGTTCATCTCGATGTGAGACCACAGAGGGGGGAATATTCATCAGACAATATAAAAGGGCATCAAATATGCCTGACAGGTGAGTCTCATGGTGTCTTGACAGCTTGGACATTTGCACGAGAATCTGCTCACCCTTTGCTTGCTTTTCATTGAATAACACTGTACATTGAAAACTCTGCCTTGCCATCTTTGCAATCTCAACCCCTCCCCATTGCACTCAGTGGTCTCATGTGAGGTCATGTTTTGGAAGACTTCTCAGGGCATCTTCCTCTCTGAGGCTGCCTACCAGCTTCTTCTCCCCTCATACTCCCTCCTTTGTTCTTCAGAGAAGATATTCTTCAAACAAAATACTACTCTGGCAAAACTCTAAGGTGGGTCTCCACATCTGACCTGGTACCCTTAGGTTTGGTACATGAATGTTCCCTGGTATTTTTGTTATCAGGGAGAGTGCGAAATGCGCAAGCAGGAAATTCCCCAAGTCCTAGGACTGAATCTGAACATTGCTTCTTTTCCATCCATTGGCCTTACTTGCTTGTGCTAATGGCTGGCTGCTGATACCAGCGTGATCTCTGATTGCCTTTTCTTTGCCTCAGGGTTATTAATGACAGGACAAACATTCAGGAACAATTTGCTCAAATTCCATTTTTGAAAAAAACTTTCATAACAGCATAGGAAGGTCCTTACTGAGCCAGATCCAGGTAGCCCAGTATTCTGTCTTTGTCAGTGGTCAAAGATGGACAGCCAGGAAGGAGTACAAAACCAAGATAAAAGTCTCCGGTTAATGGCTTCCTGTATTTACTCTTTTCATGAAAGATTTTTCTGTCTCCAAAGACAGCTATTCTCTAATGACAGTTCATTCATGATTCTCCACCTAGCAATCTATAGAGAAAAAAAAATTTAAAAAAAAATTGAACTAAAGTGATGGGAATTTTGAAGACTATTGATACCTTGGGAGTCCAGCTTGCCTGCCTGGGAATAGATTGCAAGGTTTAGCTTTCTCCTATCAAAACATTCCTTTCTAAAACAGGAGGGAGCCTGCCAGCTGCAACACTGTCCCTAGAAGTCAGGGTTTGGTATGAAGAGGAAGGGGGTATCATCATGATTTCTCTTTCTCTGGTTTTGCCTCTTCAGCATATTTTAGCATTGTCACAGTCAATAACTTATTACTTGCTTCACTGAAAGACTCTTTTGGGACTCTCTGGGTCTTGTAGGAGAATTTTCCACTGGAAAAAAATAACAGAAGGCATTTTTCTGGGAGGAGTCAAGCCTATCATTGTCCTGAGAGCGTGAACCATGGTCCCAAATGTTGCAGTACAATGTCCTTCCAGCTGCTCCTCCTCCATGCCTTAGATCAGGTGCTGCCCTGTGTGCTCCAGGAACATTTCAGTGCCAGCCAGGAAAGTTTTACATGCACTTCTCAGATCCTAGTGAATCCCATGAGAGCTCTGCTCTCCCAGGCACTGCTTTAACAACAAGGTTTAAAAACTTGTTAAAAAAAAAAAAAGCAGAATCTTTATGATGACATTGGTTACATGGCTTTATATCATAGATAACTTTGCAAGTCATTGTTGGAGCTGAGAGCAGCTGAGCACATTTTGCAGTGTGACGATGACCTCAGGACCCATACGGCAGCGGATCTCCTTGGACTACCTGAGAACCTGACCTGTCTCTGCACTCTGGGGTTGAACACTTGCTAGTACAAACTTGGGACTTCTCCAAAGGCTTGCTTGTTTTTCATTAGGTTGACATTTCCTTTTTAGCTGCACTTCCAAGCCTGAGGCATGTGGGCTTCCTGAGGTGAAAAAGGGTTGAATAAAAGGTGATGACTGATTGTAAGGAAACCATTTGCAAGGGAAGGGAAAACAGCACTTCGCTTCATCCAGGAGCGCTTGCCATTCTGTGACATTCTGCAGCAGTGCTTCTGGATCTCCTGATATCGCCTAGTCTTTAGTAGGACTCAGTGGAGAGTAAAAAGGGATAAAAAGGGTATTAAAGCTATCTCAGTTCACCAAAATGTGACATATTTAAGAATCCCTTGCAATTTGTTATACTTAACTGTCTAGTTGCTCGGAGCAAAATGCTGACTCTGAAGAGGTCACAAGGACTACAGTATTTTCTAGAAGGTATAATACCTCCCTTATTCTGGTGCTTTTTGCTTTTGTAGCTGTCTTTACCCCTGGGAATGCAATAAAGTGTATTTTCTAAAAACTCCCGAGTGCCAGACTAATAAACACTGTGCTTTTATAGCTACTCAACGTATTTTCTGTGCGGTACCAAAACAGATGAAGATAGAAACAAGCGGTCATTAAAAAAAATCTATTATTGTAAAACAGAATGTCTCCTCCATAAAGCCCTTTGGTCTTAGGAAAAAAAACCCAACAACCCACAAAATCCATAAAGCGTAATTCAGCTTCTTCATGGAAACAATTCACTGCAGCTATCCAGAATGCTGGATGGCTGCAGTGCTTGTAAAAGTCCCTGGCAAAAAAAAAAAAAAAAAAAAGAAAAATTATAAAAACAGCAAAGAGGTATAGTCTCCTCTGCTTGCACAAGGTATACAGACCTCTGCACAGGCTTCCCTTGGAATCCAGATGTGAATATCCTCACCATAGGCCAAAGCCCTGCCCCGGGATTTCTCTCTCTCTGTTGCCTGTCCCACAGGGAGCGCTTAGATACTCGTCTCCTCTGGCCCTGGGAACACCATCTGTTCTGCCAAGTAAACAAGCTCCAGACTGGGAAACCACAGGAAGCCCTTTATAAACACTTAACCGTTCTTACATGATCTTTTAATTGTTTAGATAGGTAAACAAGAAATGAGATTGCTGCCAACATGACCAAACTGAGACACTACATCCCTCAGTGAAGGATGTCCACTCTTCCATTCAGCGCTATCTCGTTTTTAACACTGCAAGTTGATAGAACTTGGTATCAATTTGTTTCAGGTAGTAACAGTTAAAGTAAACAAAAAAAAGTATTTTTGTTGGAGGACAATTTCTGGCAACATCAAGCATTTGCCCTCTGAGTCAGCAGTTGTTCAGGAAAGCTGCACAGCTACACTAACATGTTAGAGTACCTGTCCAAAATACATATATATTGTATATGTATATATACATATATATATATGTGTGTGTGTATACATGTATATGTGCAAGGTCCTGCACCTGCGTCACGGCAATCCCAAGCACAAATACAGGCTGGGTAGAGAATGGCTAGAGAGCAGTCCTGAGGAGAGGGATGTAGGGGCGTTGATGGATGAGAAGCTCAACGTGAGTCGGCAATGTGTGCTGGCAGCCCAGAAACCCAACATCCTGGGCTGCATCAAAAGCAGCGTGACCAGCAGGTTGAGGGAAGTGATTCTACCCCCTCTACTCCGCTCTGATGAGACCCCACCTGGAGCACCGTGTCCAGCTCTGGGGTCCTCAGCACAGGAAGAACATGGACCTGTTGGAACAGGTCCAGCGGAGGGCCACGAAGATGCTCAGAGGGCTGGAGCACCTCTGCTATGAGGGCAGGCTGAGATAGTTGGGGCTGTTCAGCATGGAGAAGAGAGTGGCTACCCAATTTTCAGGCTAGCACTAGCAAGCAGGGGTGTCAGAGCATCTGTCTGCCTCAACTGTAGAGACAAGGCCTAAGTGGCCAAAATTTCTTAAGAAAGCAATTTATTCAATGGAGAAACAAAAACTGGCTGAAATTACTGGTATTTATCTGATGAAGCATCTTGTCGAAAAAGAATGAGGGAAAAAAAATCAAGCAAATGCATAAACCAAAGTGTTTCCTTCTTTCATTTTGAACTCTGATTTCTTTTTTATATGTAGCTTCAATGTGATATGAAAAGGCAGAAAGAAACATTCCAAAATGACACAAAGCCATTTTGCAAATCAAAGGATGAACCGGGTGCTTTCTGTTTTGGTTTGACCCACAACAATCGCTTTTCCAACTTTAATACTAGGACAACGACTTAGAAAATCAATTTGTTCGTCTCTAGTCGTTAAGTGGGTAATGAGGCATTCAGTGTGGTTCATGCCCACATTGAATAAACAACTTATTCAGTGTCATTAACATTTTCAGCCTATGAACTCATGAACCCCCGGTAACGCTCCTCGTTGCGCAGTGCAGGTGAGACGGGCGAGACGCCTTCAGTGTTTCACAAATCATTGCTAGAATTCAACATAATTTTCTAATTTTTGGAGCATTTTAAGTATTTCTTTATGGCAAGATCTTATCAAATCAGTCTGGATAAGGCAGTCTGATGATCTATACATCTTTTCAGCCAGTGAAGCATTTGCTGGATTGTGTTGAATTGTCATTAAAGTAAAGGGAAAAAAGCAGGTATGCCAGGAGTGGGTGTGCACCATCCTGTCAGTTGTGTCATTTTGCTGCGTTATGTAGATGTCTCCCATATTAAAATGTTGCAGGCATCTTATTGTCACCTTAAGGATGAATTTTAATTAGATACAGTATAGAATAATGTTAAGAATTAAACTCATGAGCATATATTTTACATGAAATAGGTGCTATGTAATGCATAAAATTATCGTTCAATTTCCAGATCATCTTTTCCACAATAGCACAGCGGGGCTTAGATTGGAGCTGTGATTCGTCTATTCTGGTATTCTATGATAAGCTCTCTCAATTACTGATTTTAGTCACGATACCGAAAATGCGGCTGTTATTCACACCTGTAGAGCTGGTACATGTTCACAGTCTGGCCAGGAAGCAGAAACCCTTAGCACAGTTCAGGCATATGACTTGAACGCACGTCAAAGCCTAAGTGCTGCTCCTGCTGTTTAACACAGAGGAGCTGCGGGCTGTGAATTCCTTCTGCTAAGCGGACATGCTCAACTGAACACCTCTGAAATTGGAAAGCAATCCCTTTCCTCCTTCTGTTTTTAGGGTTGTAAAATGTTACACGAGGCGGCCCATATAAAGTAAGAGTGAATAGAAATTGAATAGAAAAAACTTCTCTAGTTTGAAAACAGGTAAAAATGCAGCCTGGGTGTGACAGTCAGGTGTCAGTGGTTGACCGAAAACTTTTGGCTGGAGGTTGAAATAAACAATCTTTCCAAATTATTTCCCACCCCCTAAAATGACAAGGCTAAAGTCCCTCAAGCCCATTTGTAAATCACTACTGGAAACTGTATTCACTTGGCCAAGAAGTGGAGCCAGTTCCTCCTACATAAATGAAAAATATTAAGAATATTGAGAAGACTGTGAGGCTGGGGAAGACTCAACACTTGCATTTATCTTAAGAAATTAACTTCTACTGGAGAATATGTTATCATGTGGGTTCCAAATTATTGGAAGAAGAAAGTATATCATGTGTCATGTAACCTCTATAGAGATTCCAGAAGACAATAAGAACCATCCTTGTATTCATTCTACGGCTGGAAGCATGGATTTTACACGACCAAATGCCACATTCCCTTCTCATTCAGAAATGTAATAAAGGCAGTTTCATTTTGCTTACGTGACAGGGACATAGTCACACAAGGGGAGAGGGAGACATCAGGATGAGGGAATTGGGGCGTCAGAGAAGAAATTGTCAGAAGATTTTTATTCCTAAACATTTTATCTGAAAGGGCTCTAGCATGGATTAGTCTGAAATTGGGATTGTTCCTGGTTGGCTGGTCCCATTTTTGTTTTAATATGCAGTAGTCTTGTCTGTGGAAGCAGCAAATCTTTGCTGTGTTACCTGGGCAAACTAACTTTGAAATGAACTGACAGTCTTAAATTGGTCTAAATTTCTAAACCGTTATTTTAGAGTTGCTTGGTTGAATTGACTTGAGCAGTCTCCTAATCCCATTGGCAAATAACCCTGATTGGAAATAAATGCAAACCTGCTCTTAAAAGTCCATCATCCTCTGTTGATACCAGAATCACCTGCCCAGACATGTGCAGAAATGGGATAAAATTTTGCTTTTGTTAACATTATTATCATAAGACTTTGAACTAATTGAGCTGGTTATTATCACTTGAAAATTGTACCATCCCCTGTTGAGTTCAATTTCTGGTATAATGAACACGTATCTAATCATCTTCGTTTTCCTTCTTGTCATGGCTGTTTTTTAAAACAGACTGTTTTTAACAGGCTGGTTTTAAAAACTATTTTGCCTGGGAGACTTAATGCATTCATAATAATTTTACAGTCTGTATTTTACTTAAGACACAAAGACCTAAAAACCCTGAGAAATATCTGACAGAGGTACTGGTTAAATGAACTATTTGAGAATGCATATTTTATAACTCAGCATTCTAGAAGACAGCTCAACAAGAAAGATTTTCCTCAAATCTCACTAGGAAAAGGATGAGACATGCCCAAGAGAGTAATATATACTTGATATTTAGGAAAATAATTTGACTTGTGAAAGGAAAGGAAATGAGTCAACAAGACAAGTCTAAAGGTACTGAACTCCTGCCTACTCCACACCAGAGTGCATTCCTGGACTACGCATGACCTAAACTAGGAAGTCCACTTGTTGCAGTGTGGTTGCGCTACATCACAGCTGAAGCAGTATTACTTCCTTCGCATCTCTCTTATTTAGCTCCCTACTAGTTATTAAGCTGATCATCGCAGGCATTTTATGCCCCTTCTCTTGCAGTATAGAAAAGCTATACCGTGCACTTCCTCTGACTCAGTCTCCAATTTTAAATGACTTGTTTGTTCCTCTCAGCATCTGAAGTTCCCTTAGCTGTGTCCTGTGCAGGCATTGGAAGACCTCTGGGTGAGAGAAGTGCTGAGTGCTTTCATGCTGCATCATTATTTTCCGAATTAGTAGGCATAGCTCGCTCTGTGTCAGTTCAGTCACCTTCATGCTAGAATAATGGGGATTTTAATTACATGTTGTTAAACCTCTCACTCTGATGTAGCCATGTATTGGAAGGCTCATCATCAATTCAGCAGTCAATTGAGGAAACCTTGGATAATGAGAGTTTATTAACCCAGGTTAATGAGCCTCGGGCAAAAATGAGGGATTTTTTCCAACTGAAGAGGAGCACTGAACACAAACACGGCTCCGTGAGCAGAACTCAGCCCTCTCGAGATCTGCCCAGGAAATGACAGAGCATTTGGTAGAAATACCAGTGACTGGAAGCTGAAAGCAGAACATCTGTGTTCTCAGGAGTTACATTTTTTGTGTCCTTCAGATCTCTGAGGAGAGGTAGATATCCCAGGAAGCTCACTGGCAAACGGGGAAAATGGCACAGAGGGGCAGTAAGCATGATGGGTATCACTCAAGAAGTCCCCTAGATACTTCCCTCAGGGTCTCCCTGAGGCAGGGGTCCTTCTGTTGCCCACCCTGGAACTCATAACACCTCTGCTACCAGCGACACTCCCGGTCCTCCTTGGACCTCGCACCCTGTCCGAGCTGCAGAGAGCTGCCAAAAATTTGTGCTGCTGAACACAAGCAACAAACTATTTGCCTCCCCCGGAAGATAGCCCTCCGATAAAACACTGGCCTTATCACAAACATTCACACAGGCACATGTTCCCACAGGATGACTCAACAGGAACAGGGAAAAGAGAAAAATACCACTCCATCTGAAACGACTATTTACAGCAGTACAACTTTGGTCTCTCAAGCACTTCTCCACCCCGGTGCTGTGCCCTCCCTGGCAAAATACCAATGGATAAGGAAGTGAAAAGCAACGCATCATTGTAGCAGAAAGGGCATTTATTTAATTAGAGATACACATTATTAATTCATAAAAACGTTTCGCTATAGAATTGCTTTGGTTGTGTTTGGGGGTTTTCCCATACCTTTTAGATTAGCTGTAAATGCAGCTAAAATAGCAATAATATTATTTGAGAAGTATTTGCTTATTTGCAAGTTGCAAGTAACAGTCATTCACAGCTAGAAACAAAGACAGAAAGAAAGCCAACAGAGGAAAAATATATGAACTCCATGAACTTCAGTGATACGAAATACTCCTCTTTCCTGTAATAAATGTGTTACTCAATGAAATTATGAGTATCTGCAGCTCAAAAACACGGTAGCAGTAGTTTTCGGCATCCCCACTTTTGTGTCCAATCCCCTGTGATTACGAACTCTGAGAAGAGCAAATAGTTCAAAATGACTCATGAGGCAGAAATTCTTGGTTCTGAAGTCAGCAAAAGATTCGCCCTTGTTGTCAGTTCTTGGAATTCATGTAAGCGGTACATTTACTCGTCAGATCTTGCTGTTGGCAAAATTCAAATGGATACAAAATCTTTAAGCCAGTGGATGGAAGAGAAAATGGCCCAAGAGAAAATGCCCTTTGACTTTCTGAACTAAAAATTGGGAAGTTTCTATTTCATATTTCTGCCTCTATTGCAAAACGTAGCTCATGAATTAAAGCATCTGACCTCCTTCCTTATATCAATCTTATCAATATTCAAAGAAGGATAAAAGCGCTGCCTAAGATATCGAGCGCTATGAAGTAGCTGTAACTTTCAAAATGAAAACAGCTGGGAAATGACTGAATGAATTGTATATATCTGAAGAAAGTTGGGTGCATGTTATTTTTAGTTTCAGTATATGTAAAATTGTAAAGCTAATTTTCAATGAAAATAATGGCAACTATGCCAAAAATGTGTCTGGGATAGATTTGGCTAAGTTTATTGTAAAGTCTATTGTAAATTTTCCACTGTGCTTCTTCCTCAGAAGGCAAAATCTTGCAGTTCTTATTAAAGTAAGATCTCTACTAAACAAAACATACATATATACATAGAAATGGTCCTCAGGTTTTGTACCCAAATTAGAACTTTATTCAGGTGGGGGAAAAAGCCCCTTGTACGATTGATGACAAACAGAAGCTCCACAGGGCCACGGGTAACACCTTGCCTGCCCAGCAAAGTTCTCATTCCATAATTTTTCCCATAACATCCATGCAAATATCGCTATGACAAAAAAGCATCAGTGCGTTTGTGAGGATGTGCCACTTTCAAATGACAGCACAGCCCACAGGGCCTTGGGCTGCTGGTGAGCGTGAACTGAGGGGGCTGATCCACACCTCCTGGCAGTCACGCAGCAGCACCCGTAACACTGAGGTCTGTGATGAGCAGGACATCAATGCTGGAAAAGACCTCCATCGAGCCACCATGACCTTACATATAGGCATATATACATATATTTATGTATACATGCCTGTATTTATAAAAATACGTAAACAGATTGGTGTTTGTAGCTCAATTACTGCTGTCAGGAAGGTGACTTCTGCTACAGTGTCATTTCAAGAGTCATGTGGGAAGGTTTAGAAAAACATGGGAGATTAATACTAGATTTGCATCGTAGGGCTCCTGCAGCAGGACCATGATTCCAAGAGGGGTTTTGGTTTTTATCCCTTGCACTATTAATCCACAAGGAGGAAAATGTGATTGCTCTGCAATGTTGTAAGGCATGTCAAAAGCTACACAAGCCTCTGTGGTGACCATCTTTTCTGCAGCCTGGGGTATGTATGCAGGTTGTAAAGTCATTTTTCTAGCTCCCTGCGAAAGGCTCCTCCAGTGAGCACTGCTGGGAGGGAAGGAAGACTTTAGAGGTTTGAGTTGGACTATATAAGGAGCAAAATAAATACAGTACTTGTCTGTAACACAAGGAGTAATATCTAGGTCTGGATTTAAATAGCCACTCGTCATTTCAAATCTTCTGATGAACTTTAAGAAATGTATCTGCACCAGAGTATTGTCAATTCAATTTATGAAATCCTAAACTAGATAAAGAGCTAAGGGTATTGATTAAACTATGAACTAGAATATCACTTCGATTTTTTATATCTGCAACTACAATAAATGTCTGTCAGATTAAAGTTGTAACCTGTTTGTTACCACCACCTGGAGAAGGTTCAAGACAAGGAGGTGAGGAAAACTAATAATTTTAAGAACACAGAAACATATATGGCCAATTACTGGGGGGACTGAGACTTCATAGGGGGAATCCTTTCAATCTCAATAAGCAAAGGGAAAATAGAAAGAAATACTAGTTCTTTAGTGGCTACATTACATTAAGGGGCTTACGAAGTTATGGGCTTTCTAACTCTAGGGGACTGACTGGCAGAGAGCAGGGGACTGCAGCAGAGAGGCATTCACACAGTTACCCTCAGAACTTGCTCTGGAGCTGACACTGCTTTCAACTCCAATTAGTTAACTCAAAATCACAGCCCTGACATTTTTTTAAAAAAGAACTGTCGTGTACGAATACTGACAAACTGTGCTAAAAAAATGACCATTCAGTAAAATACGGTCCTGCGAGCTCTTGGTACACTCCAAGACACTCCCAGGAGTGATGAAGGCCAGCCAGTGCTAAGCACTCTTGCCAGGAAAAGCTCTGAGGAGTGAAAAGAAAAGACCTGACTTTTCATATGGATGAAAAATACTGCTGGCATTTTCCTTCGGATGTAGTGATCAGATCCTTTTGGCTTCACATGCTAATTGACAGAGTCAAAAAGGGAGGCTAACCCCCCCCTGTTTTAAAAATTCCTATTTTCCATATTTAGGCCTATCAACAAGGAGTAGATATAGGCCTTGTGTAGTATTATGAATAATTAAAGCTAACTGCTTAATTGCACTTGCAGGCTTCTTACAGGTCACCCGACAGGCCTTGCTGGGCCTGGTGGTTTGGAAAAAGGGTAATATGGTAGACCTCTGTGTGTGTTCCCCATCCCAAACCAAGATCCTCACAAGAGTGCCTGAGTGATACTCCATAGCTATCCCCACACAACCTCTTAAGATTTCTCTGTCCTTTTTGGTCTAACAACCTTGAAGTCCCCTTGCCTCTTCTCCACCATCTGCCAACATCTAGACCCACTGCAATGAGCTGCCATGGCTGGCTGAGCCCACCACACTCCACCACAGCACCTCATCCTTCACCACCACCCCCACATCACCCCCAGGAAAAGACCCAGCTCCTGCCTCTCACAGGGATTCCTAAAACCTACATACAGGCTGTGGTTCCCAGAAATGTACTTTAAAAGGATGCAAATAACAAAACAATAAAATCTATTTCAGGGAAAGCAGGTGTATTTAGACACCTTTTTTCCTTTTACTCTGCAATTAGATATGGAACTTTGCTTTCTATAGTATTTGGAAAATAAAACTGGAGAAAATGCACATGTAAATTTTTTCCTCTTCTTTTTTTTCTCTTTACCCTTTACCTCTGTTTGGCAAAGAGATTACCCACAAAGAGAGCTTTTTTACCTTTATCTCCCTCTCTTTAGCCCTGTATTTGAAAGGAAGGTGCGGGAGGTGAAGGGGGACTACGATCCAAAGAATAAGAGGTTACTTGATCTTCTTTGTAAATAATTGCAGTACCATTGACTGAGTGCCCTGAAGCCCAGCTGCCTGCTGACAGACTGCTGCATCAGCAAATTTTCTCTTGTTTCGCAGGAGTCTTTAAAATCATCATGGGTTGTATAGAAGGCAGAGTACAAAACTAACTCACTGTCTGTGGAGCAGCTTTCCACCAAATTCGAACAATTTTTTTTTTTCCTTTCCGCTCACACCAGGGGTCTTACCTCCAAGGTGCTTACCAGTTCTTCCTTTCTTATGGAGGATGGACCGTTGGTTGCTTCATTCTCACTGAACCATTTTTTTGGCCCATTGAGATTTCTCATTGCAATCAAAATGCACGAGGTTATTTCATTAATAACTTTATTAGTCCTGTTTTCACCTCTGAAAAAAGACATTTCATTCCCCTCCATTTATAGTCCACTAATTCCTACAAGGCACTGTAAAAATACAGCTATGGTTCAACACCACTCTTTATTAATCTTTTTTTATGATAAAATAGCTGGGTGAGGAGGCACAAGGATAACCTGGATAACAGAACCTTGCTACGTACCTCATTTAGACCTTTTCATATTCAAAAACTCCTTGTTCCAGTACAGGAAAATGTGTGCTTCCTTGTAAATTATAGATGTTTGCCTCCCAGCCTCACACTGATGCCAGTGGTAAAGAGATGAACAAAGGGAACTTACAACAATAAAAGAACATTATGAGTTCGAAAAACTACTGAGTGGAACTGGACAAGTAGGAGTCCTTATTTAAGCCATGCAGAGCCTAAAAGGACAGAATGAAGCAAGGTGAAAACCTGGTCTGGACTATTGCTTAACAAAAGCCACTAAGTTTTTGGCAAGTGATTACTGCAATCTGCCCAGTAAATGCAGCTGGGGATAGCACACATCTTCAAGAAAGCCTTCAAGCCTTCACTAGCATAGCTCAGATGGTGGAGGATCTACTGCACTCCTAAATAAGATGCTGTAGTGGTTGACAGCACACATCACTAGGTAGAGACCTCTTTTGTGGTCTGAACTGGTCTTTCAACAGTAGATTAAGGGCTCTTACCAGTGGCATAATTTTCTGAATTTATGGTCTTCAAATCAAACTGTGCCCATTTCTCAAGGCATGACATGAGGGTTTTTTTTCCAGCTGGAATCAGCAATAACACGAGGCTCTTCCCTTCTCACTCATCCCCACTTCATCAGAGTTCAGGGAGTATGCAAGTGGCAGTAAAATTAAGCTTGCTATCTCCTCTCTGGCCTGATTCTGCAGTGCTCATGGGAACAAATAGCAACACATTTCTTCATCCTCAAGGTAAGTCTTGTTACTAGGATTTGAAGAGGAAGAATATGATTTCTTAAATATTAACCTCTCACTCTGAGCGAAAAAAACCACCCCACATTGTCACTGTGCAAAAGTAAGCACAAATTCTGTACAAGGAGGGAGGTTGTCTTCAGTAATGAACCATTTTGGCTGCAAATAATCAGCATTTCCATGAAAAACACTTAGATGTGGACTTGGTGAGGAGGGAAACGTTGGAGCTGCTCACAAAACCTTGCTTAGTGCAACAGATGCTATGTGTATTCGGCTGAGAGACGTGGTACCTCTCCATCCATCCAACCTAACCATCCCATTGTCGTCACAACCGTATCCAACGCAGCTGTCTCTTCTGTAAGGCCAGCAGCAGCAGCCAGGCCACCAAGTGGGCCTTGCCAGGGAGTGAGGGCATATGTAAAGCTCCAATTCTCTGGAGATACAGAAGCCGCACTGGCAAGCAACCTTATGATTTTCAAAGATTCATTTAAAGGCTGAGCTGCTGTTCCCATGATATTGCATTGGAGCTTGGCTTTCATTAAAATGGGAAGCAAATGGTTCCAGCCTTCATGGCAACAGACAAAATCTTGAAGACATTGACCGAATGCACCTCAGAGACTCAAAACCTAGACTGCAAATGCAAGGGAAGAGTCTTAAATTTTCTGTTTGTACTTAAATCTCTATTTAAAAAAAAAAAAAAAAAGACATGACACTAAGGAGATAAAAGAGAGGAGGAGTGTGGGGGTTTTGGTGTTTTCAGAGAGAGACTGCAACAGTACTATGGAACAGCTGCCCTGACAGATAGTCTCTTGCCCACCTGGATGAGAGAACCTGCTGTGTGGTTTCCATGAGCTCCTCAAAGAGAGCCAGGTGGAGCACAGCGGCAGCAGCAGGGTTATTTGGATGAAATTCTCTCCCTTTTGAGTCCTGTGGTTTTGCAGCGAACTCCTGCAAAGAAGCTGAAAAGCACTGGGAAAGACTGTGTGGTTTCCTGCCAGAGTACAGCTGGGGGATTCAGGGGTGTTGCTCTTCCTGTGCTTCAGGCGCTCCATGGGACACTGGAGTAATAGTGGAACAGTCCAGCTTTCATCTCATGATCACGGCTTCATCTGGCCCCAAGACAGGGTGTGTGTGGGGGGAGTTGTTGGAGAGGGTGGAGGAAAAGGCTCTTTGTTTTCTCCCTCTCTGCCCTTCCCATCAGTGGTTCTCACTCCAGCATTACGAGAGGAGACACGGACCTCCAGCTCAGCAGCTCCTGCCCCCACCCACCTTGGTCAGACCAGCAACCAACCAGGCCCTCATGCTGTCTTCTGTAAAAGAGGCCACCAGGATGGCAACAAGGCCGTTTAGAAGCAGGTGATGGATCAGCAGGGATGACTGAATGCTCCGTGCTTTTAATCCACCAAACTCTGCTATAGTCATGTGTAGATAAACACAGGGAAAAATACAATCAGCTTTCCACTAAATTTTAGAATTTACTACATTTTTACTAGCATCTTGTTTGCTTGAATATGTTTATTTTTATCCTTCAGGCAAATATTTCTGCCTCCTGTGAACCTTTTATGTAAATCAATGGAGGCATTTGGCAAGCCATATCAAAACTGCAGCTTTACATATCACTGAAGCAGAAAATAAATGGAAATAATTACTGATGCCTCCAAGTACAGATTTGTTTCAAAACGAAACATGTAGCTTGGAGGGGGTGGGCAGTGTACACCTAATGGTTTCCTGTTAGCTTACACAGCATTGGCTCAGAGATTTTTATTTCATTCCAGGATGTGTTTTTTCCCTCTTTTGGGGGAGATCAGGGAGACATGGTGGTTGGTTGTTTGCTCATTTTAACCATACTGAACAGAATCGGATCGTTACTTACTTAGTAAACCCAGATGATATTTGTAAATCCCTCCCTCATGCTAGAAATTGGAAGTAAACTGATGTTTGAAGGAAAAAGGTATATGCTGCTCTGCCAGGAACATCACTAACAGAGCCACTGACTGAGCAAACTGTAGTTTCTATATGATGGGCTTGATCAATATTTATAGGGGTCAATACTAATTTGTTTTCATGTATTTCAGTATAAACCAGTAATGCAAGTCCTGAAATCACTGAGTTGCACTGACAAGAGGAGAACCGAGTCCTGCCGTGCCAAGGGCTGCTCCTGAGCCATCATTGCAGTCCATTGTGCTGACGTTGGTTGCATCTCAGGGGAAAATTTAGGACAACTTCTGCTTTGCATCTTTGCACTCTTGGAAACAAATGTTTTATAACTGTTACCATGACCAGGCAGTACTTGGAGGAATCACTGAGGACACACAAATTTTGCTGCTTCTGGAGCAGAAGGTGGCCATGCAAGCCAGACCAAAGACCCATCTGGCCTTGTATCCTCTCTCTAGACCAGCTGTCCTACACAGCTGCCGAGGGAAGAGGAGGAACAGCTAAGCGTGTCTTCACCCAACATGCTCTCAGCCTTCAGTAACTCTCAGCTTTTAGTCAGATGTGATTCCCATCTCCTCAGTCACCCTCACTGGATTTCTCTCACATTAACCTGCCCGGTGTCTCCTGATGTCACATAGCATCCACATAACCTTCGAGACAAGGACTTTCAGGTCTACATCACACTGCAGGAAGAGCTGCCTCCTTTTGTTTGCTACAAACCTGGTTCCTAGTACCTTCATTTGCCACCTCCTCATTCTTGTACTAGTGACTAGGAACAGTGCCACTAGTGACAGTGGCAGAGTATCAGCCCTGTGCTCCTTTAGCTTTTCAGAGCAATAGTTCCCAGGTTTCAGTCATTGCAACCCCACTGTTAACATCAAGCCCACAGAGAGGTGGTTTGCTGTGAATTCTGGTTCAAAGCTTTGCTTCTGCTGCATCTAGATTTTAAATGCACCATCAACAACTGGACTTCTATGGGGGTCATACCCCACTTGGAATTGCCATGGTTTCACAAGCTCCAATTTGTTTATTGGAGCCCCAGGGTATAAAAAAATACACACAGTTGTATTTTAAAGGCCAGCTCCAGTCCTATTTAATTTGTCCAAATTTTTATTTTATCTTCTGCTGCAGGGTGAAAATGAATGGATTTTTTGGAACGTCACTTCTGTTGCATTCCTATAGTATCTCAGCATATGCTGATAGTACACAAGTCCTGGAAAAGTGTATAGTATGAAAAAATCATATAATCATAGAATGGTTTATGTTGGAACGGACCTTAAAGATCACCAAGTTCCAACCCCCTGCCATGCTCTAGTGCCTGAGATTGTTGGTTTGTGTCTGTTTGTGGGTGGGTGTGGTGTGTGGATGTGGGTGTTTGTTTTGGTTTGGTTTTGGTGTTTGGTGCTTTTTGGTTGTTTTTTTTTTTGGTGGTTTTTTTTTCTTTTTTTGGTTGGACTCGATGATCTCAAAGGTCCCTTCCAACCAAGAAGATTCTGTGATTCTGTGACACCTCCCACTAGACCAGGTTGCTCAAATGACCATCCCTTCTACCCCTTCACATATTACAACTCTTTTAAAGCTTTCAAAGATCGTAAAAATATTAAATACAATCTGACCTTTGCTTACTGTAGATAGAAAATCTCCAAAGAGGCAGAACCTTGAAGATCAGGCAGAAATTATTTGAGAAAGGGCAGAACACCAAGAACGTGGGAGAAGTGGAAACTAAAGAAAAAGTGAAACGGCATGTTTTCTGATGTATTTAGCAAAGCAAGCTACACCAAATGTCCTTCCAGTACTACCTCCTGACAGGAAGTTTATCAATGTTCGATGTGTTGCTGCTGAGCTCATTTACATAATTCTGATGCTGAAGAGAAAAAACGACAACAACAAAAAAGAAGGAAAATATATGGCACTAGCTGTTCTGCCTCATAAAATCTCCCATCATGGCAGTGTAACAATCCTTCAGCTTGTAAAGCTCTGCTGTGCAGTAGCGACTGGAGAAATGCAGGGGGAAAAGTGAGCTCGTGACTGAACGGGCAGAAAGGTAGATAAAAAGAAAAAGATAAATCATTTTAAAGTTGGTGGTTTGCTGCATTTAGCATGTACAAAGAGTATTTTGAAATGTCTAAAGGATGCAAGACCTGCTTCACAAGCAACAACAGTTTAATGGCAAAGAAATCAGAAGGGTTCAAAGTCTTCACCTGTGTCACATCTTCCAAGGCGGTTCCTACTGGTGGCAGGTTTCTCAAAAGGATGAAATATACGCAAAAATCAACAAATGTTTCATCTTCAGTGAAATCTTCCTGCCAAGAGTTATTTCACATCTTCTTTCAGTGTGACAACCAGCCCGGATTCACAGAGGTCTGCCTTGAACACGCAGCCTCCGGGGTCTGGGGAGAGGAGGCACGAAGCTGCTCTCTGGTCTTGCAGACAACCTCCCAAATATACAAAACGAGGGAGGCATCAATTTTTGCCTGTGGTTACTATGGTCATGTTAGTAGTGCTGGTGACATATTAGGGGCTTCAGCGCCCTGAAATTCTTGATCGCTTGCCCCTGTTCATGCCAGTGGCATGGATGACACTTACTGACTGGTCCGGGGCAATTTGAGGAGACCCAGTATCTGAGATGCTGCTGCCGAGGGAAAACTGCAGCCTGACAACTAACTGCATGGGAGTATGTATTTATTTTCAGCAATGTTCATGCCCAACAAAGCACTCTGCTGTTAAATACAAATTTCTGATCATCAGGTTCTGATATTATTACAGAATTTGTACTATGTAAAAATTCCAATTTAAGAATAATCACCAGAGGACTAATTTCCAAAATCTCCTATAAGCACAGAATCATAGAATCATCTAGGTTGGAATGGACCTTCAAGATCATCTAGTCCAACCATCAACCTAACTCTGACAAAAAAAACATCACTAAACCATGTCCCCCAGTACCATGTCAACCTGTCTTTTGAACACCTCCAGGGATGGTGCCTCAACCACTTCCCTGGGCAGCCCATTCCAGTGCTTTTTCCTGATTATTTTTTTTTCTTTTGGTCTAAAGATGGAATCCTACAGATGTACTTTCTGCATTAGCTTCAAAGAAAAGGAATGCGCTACTACAAAGCATTGCCTTTTTTTGCCCTTTTTTTTCCTATACACACACACAAAGCCGGGCAATCCTTAGAGTTAGATGCCAAATAAATTTACTCACGCTAATAGCAACATTCATTTATTTTGTTAGTTTAACAAACATTCCTGAGCTAACTTGCCTAGAATATCTCTGCAAAACAAACATCAAAATGGTGTAAGCAGCCTAAAATACTTCAAACATTTGAATTTTTTCACAGATGGCAGGAATTTGCTAGTAAGGTTATTTATGCATTCTCAGGCAATACTGTTCAGGCATAAGTTATCTCTGGAACAAAGACAAATCTAAATTATTTTCATTGTCTTTTAAGACAGTTCAAATAGAATTTATTTGACTTCCTTACTCAGCAAGCTGGATACGAGGTCTAGCCCTTTAAAAGCTGTTGTTCCAGTTTTAGAGGATAGAGGCTATAAAACGGGGGTGCTTCATTAAAATACCATAGCTGGCACCTCTCAGAGGCACAGGAAAAGAATATTCACTGAGTAAGTAACACATTATAAATTATAATTGAGATTCAATTCTCCCAGGGAGAAGAGAAGGTAACTTGTCATTTGAAGTGTTGTGAGTTTTTGAGAGTGGACTAGGAGTTTAGAGGGTATAATGATATCATTAAGAAATGCCCTTGCAAAGCAAGCAAAATTATACTGTGCTGTTTCTTGAAAACCACAGGAACTCTTTATTGTTCTGTCAGCAGCAGTTCAAAGAGCTATGTGACCCCATTAACATTCACTCAGGCATAAATAACAAATTGGAGAGGGGAAATTTCTTGAATAGTTAATTATATTTGGTGTGTTTGAATACCTAACACTGTCGGCCATGTGGGCTCAGCACCACAAAATACATACCTTGCACACCTGGTTTACCTCACAGCTTTATGTATTTTTTAATATTTAGAGGAGAAAGCAATAGCAAAGGTGGAGAAAGCAATAGCAAAGGTAGAGAAAGATCAGGGAGGGAGGGAAGTGGGAAAATCCAGATAATGCCTAGCTGATTTGATGGCCGTGGCTGAACTGACCTTGTATTTACAGTAGTTCTGCTTTGCACAAAAATTGTTATTAGATGATCAGAAGACCCTTTGAACCCATATAGTCATGGCAGGGACTGGGTAGGAACATGTGGAGTGATACATTACAAGCTTAAGCTAGAATCTTGCAGAGGAACTGAGTTTCTCTCAGTCTCAGCAAGAGGCAGCTCTTCTGGACGAACTATTTATTTATTTATTTATTTATTTGTGAAAAGTTGTGGGCTGCTTCTAGAAAATGTTGATTTGTTTTTTATAGAAAATCTTAATTGCAGAAATTCTGATGCAGTATCTGACCAGAACTGCAGCTTGGCTGTTTTCTGCTTCCTTAGTCCTTTGCCAGACCGGTTGTCCAAGTGGCTCTTCCACACCTGATGCCAAAGGACTAGGGACAGTCTCCATGTTGCAGTGATCGTTGACTCAGTTTAAGGAAAAGACAGTGGACAGCAACAGAAACTGAGGTTTGCCTGGTTGCTTATGAGTGCAAACATTCTTTTTTTGATTAAAAAATGTTTGGGATTTGTCTGAAAATACAGAGGGCTATTTTTTTTGCATAGTAAAATTAGTAACTTCTTTTTCAGAGAGTGAGTAGTAGAAATTGTCTCCAATGTTAGGAGAAAACCCACTCGCATTGATTAATTAAGTCAGAAGCTTTATCTGTACCATTTCATTAATTTCACTGCAGATTTAGGAATCCTTATCTCTTTAGGACTGTCCCCTCACAGCTTTCCTCACACTTAGAAATAAGTTTGATAAATGATATCAAACGACATGATAAAGGAAAGGACCATCACAAGGAGGTTAATGCTATCTGTGTTATACTCAGGAGATGTTGTTTCCTGAGAAACTTTTAAATTCAGGTTCTCTATATTTGTAAATGAAGCCAAATAAAGTTTGGAATGTCAGTGGGACTCCTCATGAAACTTCACACGAAAGTTAGAGTAGGACCCTTTGTAAGTACTGCAGTTCTCCATTTACATGAGCATTCCCACCAACCCACCAGAAGCCATCTCTTCCAGACATTAAGCACACGTGCTACTGAGCACACTTATACTAATTCAAAGCTGCTTCTAAATTCTCTTGGAAAATAGAAGAATGAGATTTAAGTTACCCTATAAGCTTAGGCAAGCTTGAATTCTATTTTCAGCTTATTGAAAGTTCTGCTGTTATCCTTCATCATTCTTAAACAGGGATCAAGTATTTCGCTCATCACATATATATTCATGCTTCTGCCTTTTTTTCTGAAAATCTGTCAATTTGATGACATTCTAAATGTGTCTGCTATTTGAAGAATATTTGCATTGTAATTGTATTAAAGAAAAATGCTATGCTTTTTCTTCATTGCATTTTCATTGCATGTAGATTGGAGTTGATCAGAAAGCCTCCTCTGAAATGGAAATTATTTTTATTACACTTCAGCCATGCTTTAAACTGGTTCTACTGCAACCAGTTTGAAATAGTGGGAATGTGCTCAGAGTAAAAAGCAGAATGCACATTCAAATGGTCTAATATGTGTCAACCAGAAAGGGATACAAAACACATCCTGAAAGAACTGTAGGAAGGTTTGAATTACTGGGCAGTACAGCTACTGGAGGATTTTCCACTGAAATGCATTTTTCCCTCAGAAAATGCTCATTTGTCGAAATCAAAGCTTAGCAGGGAGCAAGGGGTAGAGGGGGTAAAGAGGAGGGGAGAAAGAAGTAGGATGAATTTTTCACTCCATGTTTTCATCTTTGCTTAGAAGATCGCAATGTTTGAGATGTTTCAGGTTGACATTTTTGCATCAAGGAACCCCTGCTATGCAGGAATGCTTGTTTCAAGTATTAAGCTCTACACAGTTAAGAAGAGACATAAAAATGTTTGAGAACAAAACAGTGTGCTTCAACATCGCTAGACAAGCTCCTGATTGATGTGCAAAATTTCCAGAAAGTGCTCAGATGTTGAGGGACTTTTTCTGCGTGCCTGAAAAACTCTTAGGAAGTGGAAAATCACTTCCTGCCATGGTGGAATTACAGCCTCCACCAAGCAATAGCAAAAGTCCTATTCACATCAGTTGGAACTTCACCTCAAACTTACCGAAAGCATTGTATTCTCTTTTGACTGTATTGACTGTACACATATTGACCATACAAATATGTATGACCATGCAAAGTACTGAGGAATTTATAAGTTGCTTTGTTTAGGAGGAGATAATAATAACAATAGATGAGGCTTTAACGAGAATTGTTAATGTGTGGTAGAAAAGTCCTGTTTTTCTGCACATAATAGGAGTCAAACAACAAACAGGCATTTCTCAAAATCATCGCCTTTCTGCAGAACTTTAAAATGTTACTGTCTGCAACTCTTTGTTAAAAACCTGCACCAGAAATTATCACCTTGCCTGGAGCAGACGAGCGGACGGTGTGAACACAGAGTCCTGGAGCCAGCCCCTGGTGCAGCCACGTGAGCTGAGCTGCTGGCACTTGCAGGGCAGTGGTCAGGGACCCATGGCCAGTTCCACTGATGCAGCACATCCCTGAAGGCATGTGTTAAAAAGGAGACTGTGAGCCGGAGGTGTAAGGGGACAACTGGCCTTACGCTGCCACAGCTATTTTCCCAGGGGACATGGGTTTCAGTCCTGCCGTTGTTCGTGAGGCTCCAGCATGAGTCCTCTCCCACAGTGAGCCAAATCCTTATCTACCCGTGCTCAGGGGATAATCCATGCCATGTATCATCAGTCATATCATCACTCCTCCTCTTCCTCTGACTTCCTCCATCTCCCTATCCACAAGTACCTCCATTGACACCCCATATCTCAAACAAAATGGTACCCTTTCCACCTCTGTTGGCATGTAGCTCTCCCTGAAACGTGACTACTCCTGTATCCTTCTGGTCTAGTCTTGTCTGTGCAATCCCTTTTGTATTGCTTTACATATTTCTCATAGCAAAAAAAGGCATCTGTAGTAAACACTCTCTTCAGGAAGCTTTCACTCAGTTTCCATGCTAAAAACAAATAGTCTTTTGGGATTGTAAAACAAAGTTAAACAGTTATTACAGATGCATCACTCCTGGAGTTCTGTGAAATTAATGAGGGACAATGTAAATTAATGCAAGTACATTTGGCCACATTCACATTTTATAAGAGGAAGAAAGGTTCAAGGTACAACATGAGCTACTTATGCCTATGTTGGTGGGAAGGTTCGAGCATGATTGGTGTCAGCTGTAGCTGCTGTTTTACTGGCTACCAGTAAGAAACAGCTGCTTTCTGTTCTAAACAGACTTTTGGCAATAAACTTTCTCATTCCCTTGCCAGAGCTGAAAGAGTGTTTTCTTCCTGTCTAGTTCTTATCAGCTACTCAAGGAGACCTTTACTAAAATGTAATAACTTGCATGAAAAAAAGACTTTCCACTTAACATATCCAGCCTCTCAGGCTGTCCACATTGCAGTTTATCCTTTTCTCACAGCCAAAAGCCCCAAAGCCTCCAACTGGCAAACATGGCCAGGCTGATCAATTCTACTAAGCAGTTAATTCCAATTTTCAATTGACAAATGTGAGTCTACATCCTACTATGCTTTTCTCTTTCCTCGATCCAGCCCACTCCCTAGAGATGACAGGCACACAATGAGCACAGCCCTTCTCTTGCGGAGAGCAAAGTCTGTTTATCTACCTTTATTTTATAAATAATGAGTCAATCCCTTTTCTCGTCTCCTAAAATTTCAAAGGCGCCCTCAGTGACAGCTCAGAGAGCACTCGCTCTACATATCACAACAGCTGTTGGAGACAGATAGCATGAGTGTTTCTGGAATGATTCAAACTGACCTTCTGTCAATGGATACTAAGCGCTCATCATTAGCTGTGACTTGAGGTTCAGCAGTTCAACAAAGGTCTCTAACATGAAGCACATTCTAATATTGAGGAAAAAAATAATGAGAGAACAGATTTGGGAACTTCAGGAACAGTATTTAATGGAAAAAAATGGTAAACTTTTTATGTGCATATATTGGAAATGGTTTCATCTACATATCTGTGTAAATATGCAAACTTACATTTCACGCAAATAGTGGACTTGAATCAAGGGGGTTTTGCTACAGATGTTTGGGAAAATCCATTGCATCTTACAGCATCTGCTAAATTGTGATCTGTAGCCATTTTCCAGATGCCAAATGTCATTAGGTCTTGAAGCTGTCTCTTTTCAGAAACAGTTAAAAAATTACTACTGGGAGGAGTTCTCTATTGTCTTCACAGACCAGATTTGTCCTCATCTGTAGGCAAAACCATGCTTATATAGCTAATCTTGTATCCATGAACATAAGCTTGAGTTATTTGCAGATCTTCTAGAGTTATTAGCAGAGACTTTAGTTTGGGAAGCTACAACATGCCTTTTGGACATATCAACACATGATTATGACACGGGAACATCCTGCTTTTATACTCTGAGGAAATTGTCTGCCCTCCGGTAAGCCACTACTAAAGAAGCAGTATCCATTCTCAAGAACCCAGCCTAAAATGCCCCCTTTTCTTCAATTTCTCTCTCCTGAGAAAGGTAATGACAAGTTTTTTTTACAAAATCCAAAATCATATTTTTTAAAAAGAAAATTAATTTTTTTACAAGTCTTTAAATCCTGGATATAAAAAAAAAAGAAAAAAATAGGCTGCGTTGAAGTAGTTTTCTTTCTAGTAGTGGAAGAGCAAGAAGGACTGACTCTCAGCTGCCATAAATCAGCGTTACCCTGCAGATGTGCACAGAGCCCCAGCCAATTACACTACTCCAGCAACTGGCCTCAGCTGTCTGCTGATTTTTGTCTTTCAGATTTTTAACCTGAAAGACTGAAGAACAACAGAGCAAATGAATGAGTGACTTATGAGTCTGCATTTAGCCTCTCAGAGATAAACACCAGGTGCTAAGGTTTTTTTAACTTCTCCTTTTCCAAGCCAGCATATACATGTGTCTATATAGGGTTTTACTTGCCTAGCTTCTATTACTGAGGATTTGATCTGTTCTGCTGTCGGTAGGCAATGACAGAGAGCTCCCTGTCTTTTTGTTGTACGACCTGTTATAAACACCTGATGAGACATAAGAGCATCATAGGATATTTATAGCGTAGACAGATTTCTCCCTACTCTACAGATTTCTACAGAAAGGCTGAGCTGCAACGAGCATTTTCAGTGTTCTTCAGTGTGTTATGATATGGGTTCTCACTCACTTTAAACTTTCAAGTAACAGCAGTATTATGCTTAGAAACTCCATAAAAAGACTAGCAGTATCTTATACTCACTGTGTAAAGCATCTCATAGCCTGCATCCTCCACAGGACTCATAAAGAGTTCAACAGGAAGTACTAAGTCAAAGACATCACACCTGCTTCAGGTTTCAGAGTATAAATGCATTTAAGCAAGGAGAGAAGAGTCAGTTCCTTGCTCAGGGTCTGGGGTGGTGAAGGAAAGACCAAGATTGTAGGGCAAAGGGCTTGGAAAAGTCTCCAGATGCATGAATCATAGATTCATAAAATGGTTTATGTTGGAAGGGACCTTAAAGATCATTGAGTTCCAACCCCCCTGCCATGGGCAGGGACATCTCCACTAGACCAGGTTGCTCAAAGCCCCAACCAAGCCTGGTCTTGAACACTTCCTGGGATGGGACATCCACAACTTCTCTGGGCAACCTGAGGACATACCAGGTTCTGTTCACATCCCCAGTTTGACCATAAGAAAGATTTAGTCATACCCATTAGCCCAGCTCCTGCTGATCTGAAATGCTGTTCTATTATCTCAGATTGATTTCAACTCTGAAGAAGCAAGAACTGATAACAATTAAGAAAGAAATCACTTGACACTCAGAGGGATGGAGCACCTCCCCTATGAAGACAGGCTGAGAGAGCTGGGGTTGTTCAGCCTGGAGAAGAGAAGGCTCCAGGGAGACCTCATAGCAGCCTTCCAATATCTGAAGGGAGCCTACAGGTGAGCCGGAGAGGGACTCTTTGTCAGGAGATGTAGTGACAGGACAAGGGGTAATGGTTTTAAATTGGAAGAGGGGAGATTGAGATTAGATATTAGGAGGAAATTCTTTACTGTAAGGGTAGTGAAGCACTGGAACAGGTTGCCCAGGGAAGTTGTGGATGCCCCATCCCTGGAAGTGTTTAAGGCCAGGCTGGATGGGGCTTTGAGCAACCTGGTCTAGTGGAGGTGTCCCTGCCCATGGCAAGGGGGTTGGAACTGGATGATCTTTAAGGTCCCTTCCAACTCTAACCATTCTATGATTCTATGATAATGAAATAGAATGTTAAGTATTTTGATTTTCCAGATGAAAATTTTAAAAACAAACATATTGCCAGAGTTTTCCAGAGAATTTTGGAAACATATTTCATTGGAATACTTCTATTCTGAAAAAATGATATTGCTCCAGAAAAAAAAATGTTTTTCACTGGAAAACTTTTATCAGCTCTAAAAGCTTGTATGTTTCACTAAGATTTGGGAAAAAAACCATCACCACCAACAAAACAAAACAAACAAAAAAAACCCAAAACAAAACAAAAAATTACACCTTTGCCATAATATTAGACTACACTTTTTTTCTACAGGCTTTATATTCTAATCTGCATTTTGAGCTTATTTTATATTTTGGTTCTTCCTTCTGAAGCATAACAGGAAAAATATTTGATTGTATAAGGTAGTGTCAAGAGACAAGTAATCTGCTGCTATAATTTAACTGACATTAAGTTTCTCAATCCCACATAATTACAGTAGGAGTGAATTTCCAAAAAAAAAAAAAATCACTTTTTAAAACCTATTTTAGCTTATTTAAATCAATTGCTCATATTAAAGATAAAAACGCTTCACATAATTCTAAGCAGGCTGAGTTTTCCTTCATGTGGGATTTGATTCCAGATTTTGAAGTGGGATAACCTCCAATAATGTCCAAACAAACCTGTTAGCTTGATTATCTGATTTGGTCTCAGCATTAGTGCTATTCTGGACAAGCGTACCTTAAACAATTTCCTAAGAGAAGCTTATACAAATTTCCCTTATTTGGAGAATTTTTTCAGAATAATTTCATCAGTACCAGTATTCGTTTAAGATGTTCTTAAATCAAGCATCATTGATTTCCTTTCATTTCCCTCTCCTCCCAGAATTACCAGTTTCCAAATTCACTGAATGATGACAAACTGAAGATAATTCAAAAAAATAGAAGAACCGTAATGGATGTCCTGATGCACATTGTTGGTCATAACTTCTGCAAGGCTATTACCAATGAAAATCTAGGGACAAATACGTGTTTGCTGATCTTGGTTGTTCCCTGTTGTTACTGTTATTTGCTGCAATGATTGTGAAATATGAATCAAAGCCCTGTTGGAACCTAAAGATGACTCCTGCAGTGCTTCATCACTGTCACAAAGTAGGCATAGGGCTTTTTTTTTAAGAGTCACTGTCCTCCCAGTTTTGAATCCAGCTTGCTGATTTGTGCCATAAACCACTCAGCTGGGTCTTGGTAGACAGTGGCCTTCTGGCTTTGTTTTCGCCAAAGTAATGGGAGGCAAGATCAGACCTTGTGCTGTTTTGAAAGTTTTGGAATATTTCTGGATGTCGTTGGAGAAGTTGCTGCATTTCAACTCAGAGTCCTGGCTGGGGGAATTTCTAAACTGGTACATGTGTGCATGTTCACAAACTGCAGCTCATAACTCTCGTGTTGGATAAGGCAGAAGCAAAGAGTGTTTCTCTCTACCCATTGGCAGGAGCATCCTAAAATCAAAAGTCCTGTCTGGAGGCAAAGCAACTGCATCCTCTGAGAAAAAAAACAACCAGCATTAAAAAAAAAGAAAGTCTGGACTTCACTGGACGCCCAGGTATGTTCACTGTAACACACTTCAGCCCTAATTCCTATGTTTATCAGAGGTCTTCAAATGTGGTGTAGTCAGCAGCAAATATCCCACATACAAAGGCATGACCATTTTTTACATGCTTTATCTGCTTCACAATTGCAACATGGATTTCTTACCTTTGCTATTAGACTCCGATGCTTCTAAACTGTTATGCAAAATGCCTAAAGATCAGTCTCCGGTTAGCTTTAGCCACAATTAAATTTTGTCTACCATCACAGGATAATTATAAGATCAGCGTGACACACAGAGAAGTATAACTTCACAGACGAACAGAGGGGAGAAATATGCTGTGAAGAGGAAAAGCTGTTCACATTAAAAGAATAAGAATCAGAAGTCAAAACTCATCAAGTTATTGGCAAAACAGATTGCTTTTATACACATCCCTTTCCCCAGATTTCCATCCACACGAGAATCTTCTCTTTAATGTTGAAACTCAAAACATCAGTAAGGTCTAGTAAGGAGTATGGTATGAGCTCACAGCATAGAGTAGCAATTGTTTTGTCATAAGAGAGCAGAATTCATTAATCAGAATTAGCCCAGGCACTAAGAAGACATTTGTCCCTGCACTGCTGTGGCATAATGAGAATTGCCATACTGTACAAATACTTGTTTATCATTTGAACAACTGTTGTTTAAAGTGGAGACATAAGGCTACTTTTAGGTCATTAAATAACATAACTGAGAAACAGAGTAGATGCCCTGTTGGGTTATTATGATCTGTTTTTTTGTGACGTAATATATACAGAAATCCAAACAGAACAAAGAGTAGTATTGAGCAAAATGTGCTTTCAGCCATGTGGTGGAGTAAGTCATATTTATTGTCCCTGAGTATTCACAGGCTTTACAGTATTTGAAATTGAGCATCCTATATAATAACAACACAATCTCCGCAGCCAAGTCTATTAGGTTCAACTAGTGCTGTTCTTACAACACAGGATGAATCAACACATGCACCTGCGTAATGTTTGTTCTCTGCACTTAGTGATAATGCACTGCAGCAGCAATTTGAGGGAAAAAATAAATTGAATAGAAATTAAAAAAATGAACTACCAATATAATAATTGGTTTAAAGCAATTTGAAAGTAAGAAAAAAATTATGGAATGCATACATTTAAATTATTAAATACACTACTTTTTATTTTTTAGCAGTTCTATATTTCAGAAGGCAATGGTCTGAGACACTAAATCAGATGAGAACTTAAAAAAGTTATGGGAAAATGGTTTAGCTATTGCATTAAAATTACTGTTACAAACAGAGAGGCTATAAGTTCCTGGCTCAGATACCAACATGTGAACATATGGATTCAACCCCACAAGAAACAGTAAGAGAAAATTATTTTCCTTCTATCCACATCTCTAGACTTACACAGGACTTAATATGAACCAAAATCTCTTAGAAAAGAAGGGTGGGACAGCCATGTAATCTGCCTGTCTGAGGATCTGTACATGCACAGTGCTTTAGCTGTGAGAAATAACAAGGAACTAAACCAATCTTGCTTTTTTTCAGACATTGTCGTCTCATGAGAGTAGAACCTGACTTTTTCACTTTCAGTGACCTCCAATGCAACTCATATTGTGACTCTTCTTTTCCTGTATGTAGGTAGGTCTTGCCTGCATTTCAATTACATTTCACATAAATTTTACATTAGGATAGCAGCAGTTCTTTTAAAATAATAATAGAAGAAAGTCTTAATGATGGTACTTCAACAGCAATGATGAGAGCCAAAAAAAAACACCCGCAAAAAAGTCCCCACCAACATTGCTTGCTAAATATGTGCTTTATTAAGCATGAATGACTTGCTTCTGAACTTGGTAAATTGGAGTGCAGCATTCACAACTCCATCAACTCATCAAGCCCATCAGTGGTTAGAAAAGCCTAGGACACATTATTCTAATTTGAATTTTTTAGAGAGAGTTGTATTTCTACTTATCATGGAGAAGACAACAGAAATCTGACTTTAAATGAGAAATGAAATGTCCACTCAACAAGAAGAAAGGCAGCCTCCTTAAATTGCCCAGCACAGAATATCAGGCCAATGACACAGTCACAAAATCAGCTTTGGTGCTCCCAAGCTTCTGTATTTCCAGAAACACACTGTTGTCAAGAACTGCAAATAAACTGCAAATAAACTGCAGGCAGACAATCTGGCAGCGCTGTGGCCAGAAATCAGATGGGATGAGAGCTGGACTCTTTCTTACTGGAGAGTTGGAAGTGCAAAATTTGGACAGGCACAAGGACACCTTGCTGGAATTTGATTTCCTTCTGAATGTCACTTGGCTTTATCTTCCTTCTGACTGGACGGGTTTTTTGAACCACAGAATGTTATTCCGTGAAGGAAGGCAGATGAAGTGATAGTATCAGCAGGAGAAGATAAGGTATTGTCCTAGGGACTAATTGCACAGCTTGACTTTCTAATTTGTTAGAATAGATGAAAATTTCTCACAAAGGGGAACACAGGCTGAAAACTGTTAGCAGATTTTTCTACCTCACATTTGAATAATAACATAAAGTAGAGATAATCATGATCTAATTGTAGACAATTTGTTAGACAAAAAAATTAGTTGAACAAATTGTTCTTTCTAGTGTATAAGTAAAAGTTAAAATACACACACACCAGGGAAGATTATTCCTGAGGTATTTATGTCTGCAGGAAACCTCATAAGTGCTAAAAATAAAATGGAAAACAATGACTTATAAAATCTCTTATTTTAAATATGTAGTTACATGAAATGTGGTCCTTAAGCAACTTGGTCTAAGATTGAAATTTGCCCTGCTTTGAGCAGGGAGTTGGACAAGGTGATCTCCATGTTGGTCCTTCCAACCTAAATAGTCCTTGGATGCTATCAAATGCCCACAATTAATAAGGTTAGAATCATAGAATTGTCTATGTTGGAAAGGACCTTTAAGATCATCAAGTTCAACCATTAATCTAACATTGCCAAAACTACCACTAAACCATGTCCCTAAGCACCACGTCTACCTGTCTTTTAAACACCTCTAGTGATGGTGATTCCACCACTTCCCTGGGCAGCCTGTTTCAATGTTTGGTAACCCTTTCGGTGAAGAAATTCTTCCTAATATCCAATCTAAGCCTCCCCTGGTGCAACTTGAGGCCATTTCCTCTTCTCCCATCACTTGTTATTTGGAAGAAGAGACCGGCCCCCACCTGACTACACCCTTCTTTCAGTGAGTTGGAGAGAGCAATAAGGTCTCCCCTCAGCCTCCTTTTCTCCAGGCTGAACAACCCCGTTTCCCTCAGCCTCTCCTCATAAGGCTTGTTCTCCAGACCCCTCACCAGCTTCGTTGCCCTTCTCTGGACCCGCTCCAGCACCTCAAGGTCTTTCTTGTGGTAAGAGGCCCAAAACTGGACACAGCACTCGAGGTGGGGCCTCACCAGTGCTGAGTACAGGGGGACGATCACTTCCCTAGTCCTGCTCACCACAATGTTCCTGATACAGGCCAGGAAGCTGTTGGCTTTCTTGGCCACCTGGGCACACTGCTGGCTCAGACTACTTCAAACCTAAAAATCCATTTCAGGTCTAACAGCAGAGATGGGCTTAGACTCTAGTGGAAAGGGCTAAAGTCCTCAGTTTACCCTCACCATCAGGTTGCCCCATCAGGCCCCAGCTGCCTTGTCCTCACTTTCTACATAACCCTGTAACAGCACACAGTTTTCACTTGCTCCTATTTATTTGCAAGCACCAAGTGGGATGCCCCTGAACAGTCTGAACCATAATGTAACAGCATCCTGCGTGACAAATTAAGGCAGTCAGAATGAGGACACAACGGGGAGCATGTCCTCCCTCTTCCTCTTTTCCCTCCGACTCAAATGCACCCTCGTGAACATGACAGCACATTTCCATCTGCTGAGGGAGCTGGTCTCCTCTCCTGCCACCCTCCCTCTGCATACAGATGTGCTTGCATGTGGACTGCACGCTCCAGAAGGCAGATGCTGCCAGATTTTAATCCCTCTGAATTCTCCGATGGATTAATCCTCAAATCTCTAACTGTCCTTCTTAATGCTGCAGTAAGTAACACACACATTGGTTACACTGATTTACAGCTGAAATAAAAGCGAAAGACAGTCAAAATGAAATGCCTGAAAATCAATCTATGCTGCGAGAGGATGGGACACTAAAGCGTTCTGGATTATTTTCTCCCACCAGCCTTGACCCTGCCCAGTGCCTGATGAGGCAAAAATCACTGGCAGCAGCAATAAAAGTTGCGGGTACCTGTATTACCCTCCACCTACCTGTAATCCTTCAATGGCCAGTTTGAGGATAGATGGCGTAAGCTTGGAGGCTTGCTTGAAGGAGAAGTTGCTCCAATCTATAATTAGGATGAAGCCATTTATCTGAAGCTCCTGATCTTCGATGAGCACTTCCAACGACAGTAGGATAGCCCGGAGGATATCTATGAAGGAGTTCCTAAAGCCAAACCATAAAAAAAAAAAAAAAAAAAATCAATGCTTGCAGTTATCTTCAAACCTCAAGATAGTCAGCTTTGCTGTGGATGGGCCATGAGCAAGGGATGGGGATTTATTCTGGTAGAATTCTTCTGAAAAGAGAGTTAATTCAGAGGTGTCACTAAAGAGCTCCTGCTCCAAAACCCACATTCCTCCGCTTGATGTGATAAATCCTGCTCACTGGTGGATAAAATAAACGCTGAATTAAATCTTTTTGATTCTTCTGGCTTCCTTACAATAGATTTTAGCTAAGCTACTTTGGGAAAATATTTCTCTGTGGTGAAACGAAATGGATTCAGGCTATCAGTTTCAATCCCTTCTCCTTTGGATATACTTTACCAGGTTTTTTTTGTTTGTGTTTTTTTTTCTCCTTCTTTTCTTTCTATTATAAAGAGGAAAATCAAAAAAGAAAATAAACTGGTACAATATTAATATAAACGGTATGGTTACAACTAGGCTCCCCGGCCTCCTGCTTGAGCGGAGGGAACGATCCAAGGCTTTGCACAATAATGTTTGACTGTTCCCTTATTTCTGCGAACCAAATGCAACATGGAAAATAGCTGCATCCACTCAAAATGGGAACTCTTTATTAATTAGCAGCTAACAATTGGCTGGCTGCAAGGCTTCCCTCACCTCTGGGAGAATAATTAGAAACCTTGGAGGCCCTGAAGGAGATAGCAAGTGACAGACAAGAAAATGTTTAAATGCTTTCGTTAATGTGAAAGTCTCTACTCAGAAGCCTGGGCTGCTCTCTACTTCCCTCTCATGCATTTTACAAAAGCAAGTTGGACGCTTTAATGACTTATTCCATATTTACACCTGACTAAGCTGAATCAGGACCTCTCATCACCTGCCCTTTCCCTTAAGATGATTTACAAAATAACAGATTTAACCACCAAGGAAAGCATCAGAAAGTACAGCTTAACCTTCTGTAAAACGAGATTGTAACATACTACTATTGCAGTCTGCTTTTCCTCTGCATAATTCTCAAATTTGGATGAGGCCTGAGGTCTATTATAGGGAAGGCTCTCACCATGTTCTCCCACGGAGATTTTCATTTAATCCTTTTCTGCTGTTTTCTTTAATTTAAAACAAGTCATCTAAGCCTGCAAGAGTGTTGTTTCAAATTCTGCCTGAGAGAAAAAAAACCTACGTGGAGTCAAAACAAACTTCACCGTCAAGATCTCTATGCCTGAATGGCAGCAACACACGATAAATTTCTATTAGGAGTAAGTGGTGAAGTGTTTTCTTATTCTTTCTCTTTTCTTTCAGCAGGTTTCGATTGGAAATGTACATTCCTTCTGCAAAGACAAGGTCCATCGAAAAAGCTGTTTCTGAACTGTGCCTCTCTGCCTAAGTTGGAAGCTTCTGTGAAGTACAATTGCTGAAGCAACTTGCAGTAGGTAGAGCTTAAAGATATTTAACTTTGTTGCTGCTGAGAATTGGGCCACCCTTCCCTCCTAGGCAGCAACTGGGCAACCTTGACCTTTTCAAACCACATGGGCAAGCTGTGCTAAACAGACCGACTGAAGGAGTACTTTACTTTCCTTAGCAACGTAAGGTGAAGGCATACCTTTTGGATTGGTAACCGACATTTATTTTCAGTCTAAATTTACTTTGAAAAACTGTCATATGAATATACTACCCACTGGCCAGCTGAACCGGGTGAGGACTTTCACGCGGCAGCATTAAATTACTGCACTTTCAGTGATGAAAAAGGGAATTGCACCCCTAGACCATATACACTTAATATATCCTACATTACTCTACCCCAGCATCCCCATTCAAGGAGGTCAGCCTTCCACAAGAACTGCCCCATGGAACGTCCCAGAATCCCAGAATCGCAGAATCACAGAATCACAGATTCATATGGGGTTGGAAGGGACCTCTGGAGATTATCTACTCCAACCCCCCTGCCAAAGAGATGTGCAGTGTCTCCTCACACACATCAGCCTTCTCCACTCTCTTGCTCGTGTCAACACAGAATGTTATCATCATTTATGGATGGTCTTTCTGGCTAGAATGGGGAAGACGAACTAATCCAGAGCTCAATATAACCCCACATTTGCAAATTTTAAAGTGAAATGGAAACTTGTTATTAATGAAAATAGGGCCACATTGAGATCAGAAAAGGTTTCCTCCTTTATTTTTGGGAAGAAGTTTTCTTAATAGAAGATGCAAACTCATATTCATAATCCTGCTATTTCTGATGCTTTTAAAAGCTGAGCAATGATTTCAGTAGGGCTGTATGGAAATGGTGCATACAAGGCATCTTCTATGATCCAAAATGTTTCATTTGATTAAGCCAAGTCTTCCTCACAGACTATCTTTAGGAATTCCAATTTTTGTTTAGGTGTCTACGTAAATTACCAGGTTACCAAGCAATTACTTGCCTGTACTTCCCTGTACTTTCAGTAGAAATTATTTGCCTGGGAAATATGTCACCCAGTTTTCTTAGTGTGTAAGGAATCCGGCTGTCCCCTGCCCAGATCCCTCCTTCACTATGTGTTTGCAGTTTTAAGACATGGTGTAGGAAATAACTCAAAGTGAACACAAAGACGTTTTTCAGATGAGTACAAGGAGACATGAAAGCAGCACACAAGTCCTCCAGGTGGGCTGTTTGCAGGCAAGTTGTTTTGTGAATTGCAGGGTCTGGATAGAAATCAGACAGAGTGCCACTTGAGGCTGAAGCCCTCTGCTCCCTAATCTTGAGGCTTTGAGACAAATCATTCAGCTGCGTGACTGATTTGCATCCAAATCATTTTCTATGCATGAACACAGAACCACTTTTTATTAGTCCATCTCTTTTGTTCCTTTGCTTAATGTTCCCTTCCCTCCTCCAACCCCCTCCCCATCAGTTTAACCCCCTCACACACACACAAAAAAAAGTGAAATAAATTACTATTACACAAAGGGAAATGTGTAAGGTGCTGTAAGGATTCAGCATGGAGCCTACTGAAGTGAGCCACTAATGAGTTACAAAAGATTTGCACAAGCCCCAGAAAGACAAAAAGGAGGAGGGAGGGAGAGTGCCTATCTGCCTTGGCTGAATGGAAAGGTACCACAAAAGAGGCTCTTCAAATATCCTTTGGAAAATGGGAAGTTAGCCCAACAGAAGCTAGTGGTAAGGAACAATAATGTAAAACAAAAATGAAGATGGTTTAGCTGAGGGATTTGGTGGAGAGATTAGCCAAAGGCATAACATGAAAATAAATAAGAAGAAATTACTTAATTATAAGAGGCGTAAGCAGTCTGAGAGAGAATCAAAAGGCTCAGTGGAGTACCAGGGTGCAATGGGAACAATTACAGGGGATAAAGACATTGCAGGAAATTAAATGATCTATTTGCATGTCTCTGCCACCAGTCATTTTGAATAGATACATGGATAATAAAGCTGAGGGGCTGTTGGAAAATAAGGGGTCAAATAAGACAGGCTGCAAGGAAGTGATACATTTTGGAGAAGATAGCATTGGTAAAGGCTATTGACATTACTGTCTCTGAGCAGTTAAGCATAGGCTGGTTTTTAGGGATGCTAGTGAAATTAATTGGATTATTCAGACGGTTAAAAGTCTGAAGGTACAGAAGTACTCACAGCTGAAGCCATTAAGGTTGTCTGGTAGTAAGCAAAAACAAACTGTCACTAAAACCCCTGACTGTCCCACAAGACAGCAGGCTAACAAAGTTTGGACCAGTGTCCTTATCTTGGCAGTTGCAGACAACTCAGTTTAACATCCCTAAATTAGTATGCGGTAAGAGACTCTCTCCTGTAATACTTAAAGTGTGGCTTAGTTCAATGCAAATACAGATAAAAGGGGTTTCCTTTCTTGTTAAAAAAAGAAGTCTTGGGATACCAAATCAATGAATTCATCACCTTTTAAATGCAACAAAGCAGTGAAACTACACCATCTTATTTAATATAAGCTAACAAAAGACTGAGCAATATAAAACCGGTTTCACTGAGTCTGTTTGAACATCTAAGAAGAGAAGACAGTATAGTACCTCACGAAAAAGCTATGGCCAAAGCTGAATAGCACTTAGCAAGCTGCAAACATGGCATAGAAACGAATCAGGTAAGATACCACGTCTTGCATTGTTCCTTCCACACACAGTAAATCACCACAGAAAGCAGAAATGCACACTTAGCTTCTAGTGGGGGAAGAGCTAGAGAGGAGGATTCCTACTCAGAGTAATGCACAGAAGGGGAGCCAAAACAACAAGGACCAGAAAAATATACTCACGTTGCCCTAAATTATTTGAGCTAATCAAAACTGAAGAAGCTGTAAGGAAAGGCTTAGAAAGGGAGACAACAACAAGATCGACGCTGGTGGAGGAGGGACAACCCAGGAAGGAGCATATTGAATTGCTCCCACACACATCCAAGGTACGCTGTTCATGGAAAAGCCCTTGGAATCCAGTCCGCATTGAGTTTTGAACCAGTGTTCATAAATCATATGAAGTCATTTATTTCAAGAGACTAAATTTTCCATTCTGCTCATGAAGCATTGATAAGAAAGCCCCAACTTCTGATAGTGCATTCTTAGAAAGCATCTGGGGTTTTTTTTTAATGCACGTATTTATTTTAGAATTTTAAAACTTACATCTGCTGAAAAAAGCACTGGAAATTACCAACGCACGGTCCTTGGGGACTCATGTCTTGATTCAAACTCATGGTCATGAGTTGCTACACTGCCTCTCTGGCATCAGAGGGAAATGGCCACCAGTTCAACCACTGCAAGACATGATCTTGGCATTTTATGACCTTTTGGTGAGGAAAGGCTCCTCACATGAACACTGCATTACACAGGGCAGCCCTTGGCTGAAGAATAACCAGGAAGAATAACTGCAAAATGAAGAATCGTGAATAAACATGGTGACTCAGTTGACTAATCCTGCACCAGAGAAGATGAACAGTCAAACAGAGGAGCTCACAGCTGACTCATGCACTTGAAAAGGGCTTGTTTGTCTCATTTGTCTGAGGTCTGAATAGCACATATGTGCGCAGAAATTAGCAAGGTTTGTCTGCTATTCACAGAGAAAATGGGTTACATTCACAGCGAATGTTCACAACAAATATTTTGACCAGCCGGGTAACTTTCTTCTTAGAACAATTCAAAGCCATTTAAACTCGTTAGCTGCCAAAGTATGAATAATTCACCAGGACACAAACTGGAGAAATCCTTACACAACAATCTGAGATTCTTTCTTATTTTTGTGGGGTACAAGCCCTTTCTTTGCTATGCTAAAGTTAAGTTGCTTTTTTTATTTTATTCCTCTGTAGAACCAGAATATAAGCGGATAAACCTCCCACTGAGGAGTAAAACACAGGTTGCATTAAGTTAATGTCATAGCTCCAAATTATTCTTGTGTCACATCCAGTGTAGCTATCTTAGGCGGTTCCAGTATGTCAGCTTCAGACAGGCATCACTCCTGTTTTGTAATGAAAAGATATCGAGCTTTTCCCCATAGCATCTGTGTGAGTCTATAAATAAAATTCCAAAGTAACTTTACATCCAGTTTAGCAGACTGGATAGATAAGTGTACTGATTTTTTTCTTCAGCAATGGTTAGTCCAACAGTGCACTGGATACAGAGAACAGAGTAGACTAAGCTGAGACCTGAACTGTATTTAACAACACCAGAAATCCACTGCTTAGCTTATAACTGAACAGAGGCCAGTCACCCACAGATATCTGGCTGGCTTGGAACTCCTGCTTGGAGTCAGCTGGAAGCCTCTGCCATTGCCAGTGAAGGGGAAATGTACCAGCCTGCAGAAAGAAACTTCATCGGTTTATTCCTTTATCATGCAAAAATTGCCTCTCAGTGGCTTTCTTAAAGATATAAAAATATTCCCCGTGTTATGTTTCTGCTGGAGGTTCTTCTATATACAAGTATTATGATTTTTTTTGCTGTCACTTTCCACTTCAGTTGAATTCCATAGCAACCAATAGCCCCTGAATTACAGGCTTCGCATTCTAGTCAGTGTTACGAATCTCCTCCTACGTACACTCATTCATGCTGTGGGCACCCTTACCAAATAAATACTTTGATGTTAGTGTGGCTGTGCAAGGAGCCTTTCGTATGTGTAATTTGGCTGAAAAACAGGAACCTTTGCAGTCCCTGTGCTTGGGGAAGAAGAGTGCAGGTGGTGGGGCACTTTGGACCCCTGGTGGGACCAGCTTCCACCAAAGAGACCTACACAGGGGAGTGGAGAGGTGACATCTGCTCTTCCCTTTGCCTCAGCCCAGGGACTTGTTACACCATCTAGCTGGGAATCAGCCCAAGATAAAGCATAAAATTGTTACACTCTCCTGAGAGCTCAAAATATCCCTCCCTGAGCTCTCCAGAGACTTGATCCCAAAGGGAGCGAGGCAACTGATTGCAACCCAGCACAAAACAAGCTTAGCAATCGCCCATAAGGAGTCCACCTGGGTGTAGTGGGGCAGCCCAGCCATCAGGCTAATGGCTTGGCTGGGGTCCAGGCAGAGCGCTCAGCGCCAGGCAGGGTGAAGCCTCTCAGGAGCAGCCTGCAGCTCTGCTGCTGAAAGGAAAGGCCAGAACTGACTCTCAGGTGCAATACGATTGTTCCTCTGGCTGTGGATTGGTTTCGTTCCTTCAGGAGGCGGTATTTCTGAACTACACACTGGTCATTTTCTTGCCTTTTTGGTACCCAGAGCATTGTCATGCTCGCACACTGTGCAAATTTCTCGGAATAAGTGACAATCACAGGCAGTGTGTTATGATACTGTGGGAATTATTAAAAGTCCTACGCTACAACCCCCAAATGCAATCAATAAATCAATACTACAGAGCCACCGCAGTAATTTTCATGGGTAGTCGATGTTCCCTGTCAGCAGCATGGGGAAGGTGGGCAAAGAGTACATTCCAGCATGAGCACAGTCAGGGGAGTCCGTGGTGGTTTCAGGTTAGTGATCTCCACTGTTAGAAGTTTAGGAGATGATATGTGGGAACAGACTGATGGTCACAGCTCAGGATCCTGTTTGAGAGGCAGTTTTTTTATCTCCTATCGTGATCTTACCAATGTTGGGATACTGTTCCCTCAAAGCACAGATGTAATAATAATGAACAAAATGAATGCTGGTTCACAAATGGCTTATAGTTAGCAGCATTAGGATTGATGACCTCTGTTGTTTTATTCTATTCTCTGTGATTGCATAGCCTTTTCTTATTCCCTCTTGGCACTGCAATCCATCCTTGCATCATACTAAGCTGTTTGCTCAATTTCTCACATCATTGCGTTCCACAAGTTAATTTTTCATTACAGAAAGGGAAAGAATTTTCTTTTGAATATTATAAAGCTACTGTTTAATCACAGAAAGCAATTATACAGCTCCTTTCTTCTGTTATTAGAAGGTACAAATGGCATCACCGATTCAGTCTTCCTGCTAGCATTTTTTTCAGAGATGTTTTCTCTGTATGATTCCACTATATCTCCTCTAGCTATATCTCTATTGCATCTTCAACATCTTTCCATTTGAAATAGTCCTGGACTTTTTGCTCCCTTCTGATGCAATTACCTCAGTTGTTCCTAACGTTAATGAATTCCTTTCATTGCTCTTTTTTTGGACAGTTGTATTTTTTACATCCTCTTCTTTTTACATAATACAATGAAAAGTGAAATCAGTATTCAAGATGAATTTGGAATATCAGCATACATAAAAGAGTATTTTATCTTTTCCTATTTATTCTCCATCTCATTCTTAATGCAGCCTAACATCTAATTAACTTTTCTGACCACCGCTGCACAATAAGTACACTTCTTAATTGTGCTGTCCATAATGACCTGCTGTTTTTCTCAAAAGGTTAACAGTAATTGAAAGACCAGAAGAAACTGCATAGAGTTGAGAGGATAAAGGGTCTGCATACAAGATGTGGCCACATATTAGAATCCAACATGTTCTTGCACTGCACTTAGACTTCTTTACATAATAAATGCTACTTTTCTAGGTCATTCTAGAGTTTGCCACAATTTTTTGCTAATCTTCACTAACCTACACATCTTTCCATTTACTTTTTGTCACATCACCACTTACTTCATCTACGTCTGCCAAAAAAGTATTACCACTGGGCATTCTGGTAACATAATTTTGCCACTTACGAATCCTACTCTCTGCCTGAACTATCAGGGCCATTTTATGTGCAGGGCAATAATTCACCTGTATATTTATTAACTTTTCTGAAAAGACTTTAATACAAACTTCACAGGAAGATTCTTTGATGAGCTAACTAAAAGGTATATTTAGATATTTTACCTTAGACAATTCTAACAAAATTATCTAATTGTCCTTCTGGTTTCAAACAGTCATTTTCACAGCAGACCTCAATGATGACTAGATAAAATAGCAAAGTTAAAATCAAATAACTGATCACCAATGCATATATTCTGAAAGTGCTGAGTTCAGAACTATAAAAGTCAGATTATCACTTGTGGGTATTAAAACGGCACCTTGTTACTCACACCGCACTCATCAATCCAGAAAGCTTTGAAAAATGTAGCAGAATGCCTGGAAGTTCAGTCAGAAACTCACTTTATCTCAGTTGCAAAGTTTAACTGTTCAGTTAAGAATTAGACTCCTTCTGTGTGCTTGAAATTAACAGTAATGAACTTTGAGCTAGTAATCGTATGCTGACAATGAACCCAAAAGGTATGCATGAAGTCACCTCTTTCCTTCTAGTACCTAGTCTGAAATTTCTATCAAGCTCTGAGTCAGAGGAGAAACCCGGTCCAGCTGGATCTCAGATTTGTAGAGCCACAGTGTGCTTGACAGATGAGAGCCAAAACTTGCTTGTGAAAACAGCCCATATTTTGAAAAATATTCTGCTGAAGGGTCCCTTTTTCTTATGTATGGAATTATGGAAGGTACTTTTGATTCTGCAGGCTGAAAGAAATCAGAAAAATATCAACAGAGAGACCATGTTTTATTCCTCCTTTCAGGAGGAATGAAAGAGAAAAACAGAGGAGGTATGGGTAATGAGCAGCAATGCCACCAATGAGAAGAAAGAAATAATTTGCAAAGAAAGCAATCAGAAAAATCACAGTCTTACAGTCTCTCTGCAGTAAAAAGGGCATTTTAACTATCATAATATAAAGGATGATATAAAAATGATGATGTTATTAAAAAGCTTGGAGAAGCTCAGCAGTCCCTATGCCTGTCTGGTGGGGAGCATATCAGGGTTTTTTCTAGAACAGCAAGAACTGACTGATAAAGCCATGTGGGATGTCATCACCAAAGGCAAATAATCAAAGCTGGATCTCTTCAGAGATACTGGGAAAGAGGTTGTCAAGTCATGAGAAGAAGTGGCAGGAAATAGAAATGCAAGTTTATCTTAGTAAACACCTAAAATTGCTATTAAATCAGGCAAATTAGAGTATACCTATGCTTATGCCTGTACTTAAATCTGGGCAGTGAAAGTGGCAGACGTTAAAAAGATGTACAAAAGTGATGTCAATCACAAAAAGGGTTATAAATTATTTTAGTTGGAGACCTTCAGGGCCAATAAAAAACAGACATGAAAATATTCTAGTCATTTCTTATAAGCAAATGAAAAGATGTGTCAAGCATTATATATCAAAAAGGTTTCCCAATGGTACAATAGGCAACTTTGATATAGCTGACAAGATGGAGGAACTTGATATTATTGATGTAGAAATGATCATTGGGGAACTCAAAACAGATGCTATAAAGATTCATAAGACAGCGGTCTAGGAAAAATTAACTGCAGATCTCTTCAGAAACAATGATAAAGAAAATTTGCTGTAATGATTCAACCGAGCAGGGGAAAAGGACCAGAAAAAAATGAACCTACGTCGATTTATGAAATAGAGAGGATTGTTAAAAAACTGTAAGGGATCATGATGCTGCCAGCCACAAAGAAATTGCTTTCTGTTGGTGATGTGTGCTCACAACCAAGAAACCAACCGCATCCTGGGCTGTATCAAAAGAAGTGTGGGCAGCAGGTCGAGGGAAGTGATTCTGCCCCTCTACTCCACTCACATGAGACCCCACCTGGAGTACTGCATCCAGCTCTGGGGCCCTCAGCACAAGAAGGGCATGGACCTGTTGGAATGAGTTCAGCGGAGGGCCACGAAGATGATCAGAAGACTGGAGCACCTCTGCTATGAAGACAGCCTGAGAGAGCTGGGGTGGTTCAGCCTGGAGAAGAGAAGGCTCTGGGGAGATCTTATAGCCCCTTCCAGTACCTAAAGGGGGCTACAGGAGAGATGGGGAGGGACTTTTTATCAGGGAGTGGAGTGATAGGAAGAGGGGGGACGGTTTTAAACTGAAAGAGGGGAGATTTAGATTAGATGTCAGGAAGAAATTCTTTCCTGTGAGGGTGGTGAGACACTGGAACAGGTTGCCCAGGGAAGTTGTGGATGCCCCATCCCTGGAGGTGTTCAAGGCCAGGCTGGATGGGGCTTTGAGCAACCTGCTCTAGTGGGAGGTGTCCCTGCCCATGGCAGGAGGGTTGGAACTAGATGATCATTAAGGCCCCTTTGCAAGCGAGGAAGTGAGTTTTCCTGGGATGTACAGGGTTTCTTTGAAAAAATAGTCCTTTGGAAGGGTCTTTTTTTTTTTTTTTGGCCATGAGGTTGCAAAATACAGTTTTCTGAGAGAATTGCAAGACAAAGGGAAAAGAGATGAGACTAGATGGACTCCCTGAAACACAAAAATCCAAAGGAACAACCTGAACAAATTAATGGGGCTGACTCAGCTCATTTAGAAATGCAAGTGTTTAGACTGGCTTTCTCAAAACAGTTAAAGTAATTATAGAGTAAAAATACTAAAATGCAGGTTGCAAACTGAAAATTAGAACCTGCCAGGGTCACAGGTGTCCTGTGCAGGACCAGTGGACAAAATAGGATATAATCAATTTTTAAGTATGATTTCCTATACCATAATCACAAAGGGAAAAATTAAACATATTTTGAAACTCTAAGACCTCATAATTTTTGAGTACTTCATTTTCTGGGAATGCAGTGTCTTGGTACATAATTTCGCTATTTAAAAAAAAAAAAAGAAAAAGAAAATAAAAGAATGGGCAATCTACCTGAAGCATATAATAAATGTTTTACTTGCATTTCATTATCAGGATTTGACACCTTAAATTTCTGCAATAAACTCTGCCTTTTAACCAAAATTACTAATTCCATGATCTAGCAGCATAAAGGCTTTTTTCTACATAGAGCAGGACGGATCTTTATGTTTCATATTGACAGCAGTGGTATGTAGTAACTGTTTAAGTTGAGACCCCCAAAGAACACAGTATTAGGATTGCGGATCCTAATTGAATATATGGTAATGGTTAAAGGAAGCCCAGCCTGCTATCCTCTGTTCCCCTGAAGCCAGTACAATTTTTTGGTATATGCCAATTCCCAGTAGAGTGCGGATTAATGTTGCAGGTGCAGTGTGGTCCTTGGCTTGGAATGGTAATGTTATGTTATGTTATTATTTTGGCAGACTATCAAATTTTCTCAGGAATTGCCAGTGAAGAATAATTTAAGAGGTTTATAAACTATTAAAATTCATTTGAGTTGAAAACAGAATTTAATGTGAAACAGGATTGCAGTGTTAGGACTTCTGAAAAAATAAAAGTTTCATTAATTTCTTATTATACAAGTTATCAGCAACCTCCTAAATCAATGTAACTTCTGTATAGTAGAGTATACTTATATGTTTATTCTCTGCCGTCTGGCAACCTCTGTTTCAGGGCTTGCTTTTTCTGGGGGAAAGGGCTGCATTTTAGGTATCCTAAACAACTGGAAATTGTACATTGACCGTGTAATATTTTATACTCTTCTATTTCTGTTTGTATTGCCTTTTATTGTGAAGCTAATATAATTAATACAATTTTTTTTCACACTTCTAGTACGAAATCTCACACAGTCAATACAGAGAATTACTGAAGAAATGTGGTTAATTGAAGTCACTACGCTATTCGTTCACCTATAAATAATTGCTCTCAGAGGAACATATGTAGCAATTAAGTACAGAAAATAATAGCCAAAATTTTTATGCTTTTGAACTCAATGAACAATGAAGCCCTGCCAGACCACACTGGTATTTATAGGAGGCAGCTCTGGAACCAGTTAGCTGGAACAACCAGGGTCTTTACTCCAAACACAAGCAGTAGTGATCACTTCAATGAAGATACAGATAGCAGGGAGTCAGCAAAAAAGAGGCAGTAACATTGCCCCACTAAGTATAGTTACATGGCCTTAAGAAAAATGCCAGAAGGAAAACTTCAGTATTAGAGGTAAACATGGAAGACTCGAACAAATAAATCACGTCTTGTTCTTTACATCCTCTTGTTTTCTGGAAAACAGTTGCATGCAGTCACTGGGACAAGTTTGTTTACAAAGTAAAACCTGATTTTTTCATCTGTTCCTTCCCTTTTATGGGGAAGCTTTATAAAACCAGAAAGTCACAATTGATTTTCCTTGAGATCTAACTGGTTTGATGTTAAGGGATTGGGTGGTACAATGAACATACTGTGGTTTATTGGAATAGCTGCACCTTGAAGTCTTTTATGAAAGTAGCAAAGCCTACTTTTCAGGAGATGGCATTGAAGATGCTTGCACCATAACAGGGAAGATAGGGCCTTTGGAAGATTTAATATATAAAAATCTGTAATTTGATATCATGGGATGGCTTGTTGAAAGTGCGAGGTTTGTTAATACTACATTCGGTGTCCTTTTTTGTCTGTTGCTGCCTCACAGTTTACACTGTATTGAAAGGGGAAAATTAGGCAGGGAGAGTTCATTCCTATAGATCTAAGCATGGTCTTTCACCACATTTATTATTGCAGCAGAATTCATTTGCTTAAAAGCAAAGGGTAGGGATTAAACCTTGTTTTATTTTTATATCCTAATGTGTTAGGACTGAGATTAGGGCTGATTGCAAAAAAATTAACCAGTTCACGTAGGAAATTGATCGCTGGTGAGGACAACTGGCCAGTATGAGTACAATGTCCTTTTGGATACATCGTGCAATAAGCGGTCACCCAGCTCAACAGCCATGGTCTGGATTGACTGGGCAAGAGTTTTGATGCTGCTGCATTTAAAGTCTGTGCATTTTATTACGTTTGACAATTGCCTGTAGGTTACCTCCCTGCATTATATGTTAATATAACCTTTGCTATTCGCTGTCTTTCCCTGACCCTAGTGCAGTTGAACGAGATGATAGCACAGTATAACTAAGACAGAATTTTTGGTTTGGTAGGTTCAGTAGTATTTAAAAACAACACTTAATGTCCTGGAGACTGGATACTTAGCTGTGCCAGAACCATACCCCAGTGTTAAGAGGATTCAGAGTTAAGATGAGGGTGGCTTTGCACTAGATTTCCTTGGATGCAGAGATAATGCTGCTCATTGGCAGGGCCAGCAAGAGCTCTGAAGGTCCTCCTTGTGCTATTCTCCTCAATGGTAGCCAACAGGACAGGCCATGTGGCTCCTGCATCATCTGGAGCATTCCTTCCATGAACATGTACCAACTCTACATCTGCACTGAGACATTTCACAAACAACCACACTCAGTACTTCAGAAACTCCTTTCCATGGTAAAACTCAGTACCTTTGAAAGTAAGACAGACACAAGAAAGGGCCATTCACGCTTACTGCATTTGCATACTCCTCCCGACAGAGTATTTGCTCACCAATACTTTCCTTAATTCATAGAACTTCTTCTACTGGGGTCATGTTAGAAAACCGCTGGAGAACTATTTCCAGACGGACTACCTACCTAGAGGTTCTCCAGTTTTCCTCATCACAGAGGCATAGCAACCTTTCCACAAAGTTAGGATACCTGTATTATTTAGTGGTTTCAAACAAGTTCTCATCCAGCAAGAAGTTTGCAACAGACCTTGGAGACAATGAGTTTTGTGACCATTATGCCCCTTAGCACACAGTGAGTGGGAGACACAGCTCCATTGTAGGAAACAATGACACTGGAGGACCATAAAATATCAGAACTATCCATTTTCAAATATAATTGAGGCATAAAACACCCAGCATGTATTCAGAATCCCAGATGGAAAAATTGCTTTTACACTGCATTTCTTATATACAAGATAGTCTGTTGGATTTTTAGATACCAGGGCTTACTGATATTACATTCATGTTCTTAAATTGCAAGATATCTTAAAGTACCTTCTGAGTTTATCCTCCTCAGAGGCTTTTGACAAAGCAAAATTAATCCTAGAAATAGGGCAGAGGAAGTTACCTGACAGCATCTCTTACATCTCCTGCACTGCATCGTCATAACTACTCCTAGTTTGTCTCTGACTTCTTCACTAAAAAATCCAGTGATGAGGAGTCCACAGAGGGCCTCAGTTACCTGTTCAGGTCCTGAAACAGCTCAATCATTGAAAATGTTTTCTAATTTTTGGAAATTTAATTCTGTTTAAGATTACTTAATTTGCTTTTATTCTGTATTCCCATCCCCAATGAAATAGGGAACTTTTCACTACCATCTTTTATTAAGGTATACTTTTATATATAGGAAGATTTGTAGTTCATCTTTTATTATCAACTTTTATTACATTGTCATATTTTCCAGACTTCTTCTTTTACTATGACTTAGCTCAGATTTGTCTCTTGTGCTAGTACTTAGGTCACAGGTCAGTTGAGGTGAGTAGAGGTGAATGACTGCTGGTCTCCTGCAGACAATATTCCTGTAATACAGCTCAGAGACATTCCTTCCTCACCTTACTGTATCGTTCCATTTGTAGTCCATTCTTTACCCCCAAATCCTTTTGTGCCCAATGAGTATTTTCTCCATTGATTAACCATGAATACTTTATTTAATAAACCAAGGAGTGAGAAGATCCCGGCAGAGACAAATGTGTCAGCCAGGACTAAACCAGCACTGGCAGGTATGTCCAATATCTCACGAGGTTCATTGGATGTTAACATGGGGTCTACATCTGATATGCTTCTTTTTGAAGTAAACCCCCAGATGATCATTAATTACTTTTAAGTGAATCATATAAAACATTCTCTGAAAGAAAGTGAATGCACATGTACCTGTGCATACATTTTAGCAGAGAATAATAATGAGATGCTGGAAAATGGAAAGGTATTCACTGGCAGCTGTGCCATACACAAATTGCCATTTTCCCCAGTCTTGCAAAGCTCTTTTATTCAAGCAGAATTGAAGGCTTTATCAGAGTGAAACTGAATTTGAATTGCAGTAGCCAGCTAAAAGTGGCTTACATGTAAATGAGAACCTAAGAAATGGAAAGATTTCCTACTGTCTCCCCCAAGGTCAGAATTTATTCCTCCTCTTTTTTTATCTCAGTTTTCGAATGAATATTGCAGTGCATTTAGAAGCAGGATTTTTCAGCAGTCTCTTTCTCTTTCAATATAAATCACATTTCTCCTTTTGTACTTACACAAGAGATGGCTAGGATTATCCCTGGGACAACAAGGCAATGTATTGCTATTCAGAAACCTTGCAAAGTGAGAACAGCTTAGAGGATCACAGATCCAAGATAATGGGACAGCATGGAGATACCTTAGATAAGATTATCACACTCTGGTGTGGATTTTCCTGGTCAGAAATACCTGTACAAAAGAAATTCTGTGTGCTTACACTTACTCTAGCACTCCAAAGGGGTATGGACACCACTTATACTCTGTAGATTGATCTGTGCATATTTAATATATGTGACTCTTGGATGTTTAATATACAACTCTTGGATTTTCCATGAAAGGAAGCCAGAAGGAAGGAAAGAGTGAAAGGTTTAGCACTGGCAAGGGGAGCGCATGTTCCTGATCACACCGTTACAGTAGCCTTGTGCTTGTTAACACTTTTTTCACCTTTATTACTTCATTCATATCTGAATGTATGGGATTCAGTTCCTCTACTGACATGTTATAAAACCAGAGGAGATGAAATTACAGCTTTGTGGAAGGGAGCACAGGACTACCTATGGGAAAGAACAAGGAAGGTGTGAGACAGCTTGTAACTGGAATTCAATGAAGAAAACCATATTGGTCTAAAAAGGTTAAAAAAAAATGTCTTGAGCTTCCTGCTTTGTTTATTCAGACCATCAGCTGCATATCTTATAAAGTACGTGAGACTAAAGTACACATGAGAATGGTTCTACTGGATCAGACCAAATGTTCTTCTGGCCCCAAGTCCTCATTGTGACAGTGATCAGCAGCAGGTCGCTAACAAGGGTTTGATACACAGCATGCTGGCAAGGTTAAAACAGAAAATATACTAATTTGCTTCTGAAAAGCAGATATTTCTTATACGTTATCTTATTGATACGTCAATTTCAAAAAATGGTAGTCAGTAGCTTGGAATCTTACAGTTTCAATCAAATCCTGAATTTTGGTCCTCTAAAGATGTATTATGGGATATTATATAAATAATCCGTATGTGTTTTTCAAAGAGGTTCTTATTGATCATATAGCATCATAACATTACTTGGTGCTGTGATTTATACTGCATATATGAAAGACAACTGGCACCATATGTGTTAATGCATGCACAGACACATGCCACCCACTGTGTGACTGCAATGGAAAAGTGGAAAAGTGATACCATCTTTCTATAAAGAAAAAGCACCAATGAAGATGTTTGCATGTTACTTTTCCCTTAAAAATTAATCTTTACTGATGCAAGTTTGCTCAGCATGAGCAGAAAATAGGTAGTTGCATAGGAAATAATTCCAGCAGGAGGCTAACTGGCTGGCTTTGCCCTCTGTTCCCTGCTACAAATGGACCCTCCAGGAGGTTTCTAGAGCTGAGATTATCATGGTCTGGGAGCAAGGGATAGTTCCTTTCTATGGCCCCTGTGGTTTCTGCAACTATTGAAAATAAAAACTGTGAGACTGCAATCAGAATTTAAGACAAAAAATTCCCCTTCCTCAAGGAGTGACTCCATTTTCTTCTCTTTGGGAATCAAGTCTCCAGTCATGGCATATTAATTATGCTGCTCCATCCATTTTATTGGCTTGCCCATATCAAAAGAGGCAAAATGTCTCGTACAGAAGAGTTTCAACAATGCAATGTTTAGGCTGGTCTGTTGGAATGTCTTTACTCCTCCATCCTTTCCCCTGGCCTCCAATTCTGTCTGCTGTGTTAAATTTTTAGGTGCTTGTGGCAGACAGGTGCCTGCACCAGTTCTTTCCTCACATTGTCAAGAGATATGTGGCCAGGGCACTCTCACCAGTGCAATCATGGGAGCTGTCTTCCCATGGCAGACCAGCACCCTGAAGCAGGGTGATGGTGGTGGCAGGGTAGAGTTTTCCCCAATGTGCTGTTCAGCCATTTCATGGGGCTCAGCACCCCCACACCATGCACATCCTGACTGAATTCATGCTATCTGCTGTAGCTTCTCTGGGATCAGCCAGCCTGCTAACCACACTGGTTCCTAAGCATCCCTTATGCTGCTCTGAGGGTGATGGAAGCAGAGGATGCTCAGCACCTACTGGAGTGTGGTGAAAAAAAGTGATTATTTTTATGTAAGATGCAATTGATACAGAGTTCAGAGGTCAGAGTTCAGAGGAAAGAGTCTAAACCAAATCATGGCCTGGGGAAATAATATATCAAGAAAGTATTAGAATTTGAAAATTTAAATGTATGTAAGGATTCTGGCTCAATATCTCCACTCTTTTCTGATGCCTCTACTGCATGTACCCTATTAAATAGCTATTCAGAGAATTATGGTTTTTTTCCTCCCCTGACTCTTTGCGGTCTCTTCCTGCTGCAATGCAAGAATTCGCCTTAGCTCCTTTTAATTAGGTTGGCAAGTTAGAAACTGATCAGAACATCAGATATTTAGAAAACTTGATTCAGGAAAAGCTCTGACAAAAAAAAAAATATTCTGATGTGTTCCTATGAAATCTCACCTCAAAAAATTCCTGTTTGTAAAATTTTCATTCATGGTTACCAGTTGTTTCCAAGGGTGAAAGGGGCAAAGAGCCAAGCGGGATGTCGTATTGTTTGGCTCCATACTATTCTGCTGATATAGCTCTGTTATAACGTTCTTTTGCAGAACCCAGCTGCGAGGGTGACATACACAGCCCATGGAGGAGTATGGGTCGTTTCCTAGGGACGAGGGACAAGCGCTATCACAACTGCAGGCAGTTTCTCTTTTCTTCTGCCCAGACATAAACCCTCACACAAAATCTGGGTCTTTTGAGACAGTCTGGAAAGGAAGGAGGTGCGTGTATGTGTTTGTTGTGTGCCTGTATTTGTGCGTTTTTCTTAATCAACTGACCTTCTCTCTGGTTTATAAAGCTTGGGGATTGGATTTGGTCTCTTTTCTCCACAGGAGGGAGGTGGCACAGAGCCACTTTCCACTCTGCCCTTCGTTTCCCTTTGTTATCCCGCAGGCGGGCTCCAGCAATTGTCTGTCTCACCCACTGGCACTGTCCTTCACAGCTCTTCAGTCAGCCCCCAGCCTAACACCATCCACTCACCTTCTCTTCCCTCTCACTATGTGTTTGATTGCCCTACCGCTCCCTCCCCCCTTGATTTTTATTCCCCTTTCAGTCAGGCTTATCTTGTTCTTCATCATATGCTTTATAACTTTCCCAGCTGTTGTTTTTCTTCCTCTTTTTCAGACATTTTCTCTCTTTTCTCTGATTCCCTTCCCATCCCTATCCAGGGCTGTCATTTGTGTATGTCATCCTTCTGTCATTCATATGGACTACACTGCCTTCCCAAACACGACTTCCATAATAAACGGTACAAACTGAATTAAGTTGCCACCTCCAAGCAAATTAAAACATTTCAAGACAGAGGTCTTTTTCATCTTCTTTGTCCAACATTTAATTTGCACATCTGTTACTCCCTGAAATGAGTGTTCTGCTTATGCTACACTTGCTTCCTCTACTACCCTGAATTCTGTTACTGTTTTGGACTACCTCAGTAATGTAATAACATAATATGAATTATTTTTTTAATACAGTGTGCTTCTAGACTCTTTATTGGTCAATGCAACGCTTGAACCACAACCTCAATCTGCATTACTGTAAGCATCTCCCATCACAGAAGCACTATCTCTTAACCAAACCCCAAGACCTGCTGCATAAAAATAATTTTGGTGTTAGAGCTGGCTGTATTTCAGCTGTAATCTCTCATAATAAACAGCTGTGAGGCTGAGTTATCGCCACAGTTTGCCTGTGACTATAAATCAGTCTCAACAGATGTTTATTCCTTCATATTCTATTAAGCATCTGAGATTATCCTTGAAATATATTGGAATAATCAACATTTGAGACATATTCATCTATAGCAACAGGATCTGATGATGTTAATATCCTTGTAATTACACCACTATGAGCATTCTCAGAAAGGACATCATTTTTTAATATTGTGGTCCTTTAAAACATTTATAGCTGTCGATTTACTGTTAAGTCAGCGTATTTCCTTGCCCTTTAGCCTATCTCAATACACTTTTCTACAGAATGGTAAGTATCCGACATTTGAGGCTCCTAGGTTAATAAAAGAGAATTTATGGCTAGCAGCTGACTTGGGAATGCATGTTGTAAATAAAGTAGCAGTTTTTTCTGTCTGACTTCCTTACAGAATTTTTGGAGCTACATGACAGCTTCTAAGACAAAACAGTCCAGAGATGAAGGCAGAAATTAATTACTATTTTGCTGCAAAAGACAATGGGCAACCTTCTGCCCCCCTGCTCCAAGACCATATTCACAGAGGATCATGATTAGAAATGGTCCTTGTGCTGTCTTTCTACCCAGAAATAAATTTTATTCTGGCTGCACAACCTTGAAGGAAATATCTTTACTTGGGAGATTAATGAATGCCTTCTGCTGAATTACTTGTTCACCCAAACCCCCAACTCCCTGGTGTCTGAGCAGGATATATTAGAAGGCAGTAGCAGACCTAGGAACAGCTGTGGTAGTTAGTGAAAGCTTTCCTCAGTCCAACAGCCGAAATGGCACTCTTATCTGACTTCTTTAAAAGCTTCAGATTCACTAGAGGTGCATCAGAGGAGTGAGGACTTAGGTTTGGTGAGACTAATGAAATAAGAAAGTGTCAGAAAGAGCATTCGTAATCCAGTGCATGACACATCTGGTTTTATGTGAAATCCTGGTTCAGGTCTCATCAAACCCGTACATTTGTATGTATGCATGTATTTGTTTTACAAACTGGGATTTTTTATGATGCAAATTATTTTGTCAAAAAAGTTCCTGACAAGATCAGTTTGACATCCTTATCTGTCAATATTACTCCACAATTTCAATTTAAAAGTAAGGTGCTCTGTAACCACTGGTATATGTGAAGCTTTTATGGGTTTGGGGTGAGTTCACACCTTGTATTTGGATTATTCTGCACCTTTGAGGACTGAGCTCTGATCAAAGTGAACAATGGTCCTCCCCTGTGTGGATTCTCTAGTGTACAGTAATAGAGCTCAACATTTTTCCCCTCCCTCAGCGTGGAACTAACTTGATCTCTTTCTTTTCTATCCATCTGCTCATTTTCACCTATTCGATATCTCTGAAATTTTCTGTTCTGCATCATATGTGATTAACATTAACTAAGAGAACCAAAATATACTATGCAGGACCCAGAGAGAACGTGATGACTCTATCTAAAAGAAACCAGTCTAAAAATAGAGCAAAAGCAAACCAATGCATGCTAAGTGAATAAAAACGTGGCACCATGATAGAATTCAGCTGTTGATTTGGAGATAATAATTATCCTTCGCTGTGTTTTTTTCTTGGTGATCAAGGAGGTTTTGGTCAAAACAACAACCACCATCTTTTTCAGCGATGTGGAAGGGAAAATAAAATTCTCACTAGTGAATTTTGCAGATGTCACCAAACCCGTGCAATGGTAGTTGATGAGGAGGACAGGTTTAGCTCTGCAGAAGAGCGTGAATCACATGCTAGACTGTGCCCACATTATGGATGAGAATGGATGACACATTTATCAGTGGTGTTTGTATTTTAGGAAACAGTGACTTGGAAGCAGATTTGAGCTGAACATGAGCTCAAAATGTGATAAAGTACTGAAGAAAACAGTGACAACCTTATATCTAAAAGGAGGGAACTACTGAGCAGAAGATATGGTGTTACCACATGATGGTTTATTAGTGAAAGTTTGTGTTCAGTTCATCCGTCAGCACATTAGCAACAACGCTAAAATGATAGGAAAGGTCCAGAAAAGAATGATGAACAGTATTAGTAACCTGAAAAATCTTCCTAATTCTGAGAGTAAAGAAGTTTAACCTATTTAAGCTTTTGCAGCATAAGTATATTGCAAAACAATAAGCTAGTGCAATGCTTTGCATAACATTACGTTTGCAGTGCTGGCTGCTCACAAGTATATTCTTTACTTTGTGGTCAACACAAGGTTTTTTTGCCCTCAAGAAAAAGAGGGATAGCTGTTTTACAGTCACCATGATTAAAAGTGAACACAAGAGCCACTGCTGTAGAGTAGCTAATGTACTATCTTCTTGTTGCCTGACAGTGACTTACCCTACGGTGCCACATCCTCAGTGAATTCAAAAGTATGTTAAAAGACGACATGGTCAGGACACAAAAGTACAAACACAAGAAGCTGTCTTCTTTTTGTGGTCCCTTTAAACTAACATGGTCCAGCAGCTGGAAGCTGAAGCTGGAAACGTTGAGACTGGAAATGGATACCTAGTTTTCTGGAGATGTTAGATCTATCAGTTACATTCTTGAGGCAAAAATTTCAAATGTTTCTAAAAGAGCACATATAAGTTTTATATTTGATATGAGGAATCCCTTAAGAATACCTTGGATCTGATTTGTCCAAGCAGTCACAGTACACAGATAATGATATTTCTTTTTAAAAATCAACATATTTGTAAGATCAAAAAATTATGAGGCTGCTTTTCTCTCCTTGAGATGTGATCCATACAGCCACCATACTGCCAGGAGCATAAAAGGTAAGAAAGTCTGGACTGAAAATCAGTGTATGGATTGTAGCCATGCTAACTTCAAATGACCCTTTATAAGTTATTATTTCTGTATAAAACAACCCTTATCATTACGATTTAATGATAAGGAAAGGGAAGACACTGCCAGCTGCAAGTAAGATTAAAGTTAGGAAAGGCATGCTGAAGACTGAGCTCTTGCTCTTCTATATCAACATCACAGCATCATATGAATTGATTGCATGAGCATTTGGCTGAAACGTAAGCTTGTAAACACCTCACCATCACCGAAGATGTGTATAGAAGGTTGCCCAAGGTATATGTTTGTAAGATATAGACAATGCCCATTTGGGCTTGGATTTTTTATGTGAATTATAGATAAATATATATTTCTTCATGCCAATAATCTGCTTTGCCTCTGCTTAACAGGACTTTGCACTCATCATTTCCTGTTCCTTAACAGCTTTTGCTCTTGATTTAGACAGTAAAAAAGGAGGAGGTCATCTCTCTATTTACTTACAGCCTAAATCCTGCCCCAAATCCCTGCAGCACTTGCAGTGCTACAAGAGCCCACAGAAATGACACTTCTTGTCATTTTAATCCATAGAGGTGTTGAGCTTCAGTGGCTGAAGAGAGGTAAAATTTTAATTTCACTGAGGAGTCTTAAGACACTATATCTTATCCTATTAGCCTCAGCCTTTCTTCTTTGAAGGTTAAAATTACATTTTCAGAAACAAGGTATCTTGCATGCAGCATCACTTTGGGTTTTGCCCACAGACACATATACACGTATACATGGATGCATATTAAAGGACTTGCAGAAAATTTGATCTAAAACCTGACAGGAATCAATGTTTTGTCAAAATCTCAGTCCCAGAGCCTTAGACAGCAGCACTCTCAGCTTTCCCAGAGCAGGACCTGATGTATGAGGTTAATCACAAGGATTCATTTTGTTGAGGGATCAGAAACCCAAAGCTGGCTCTGTATAATACCTAAATCCCTTAATGCAACCAGCAGAGCCACAGTGCTTCTGTCCTCTAAAGCTGATACTTTCTATTAATTCAAGATACCTGTTCATTCATCTTTCTTTCCAGGCCAATTGCTAAGGGAAGGGTTTTGTGGTTGGAAGAAAAGCAAGATCACAGTTCAGAAAGACAGGAGATAAACTACTGGCCCCTTTGTAGTCAATGGGACTTTTATCGCTATCTTCAGTTCTGGATTTCACCAAATACTTTTGTATATGCAAAGTTACATTTCTGTAACTTTTTCGGTACATTTATTCGCCAGATCTGTACACAGAAAGGAACATTAGAAACATTTCTGAACTCTGTTTTCATATGGAGATGAAAGGTTTCCCCACAAAGCAACTAACACAATACGTGTATTGTTCTCTAATAATTTCTATAACAGAAATTCAAAGCTCCAATCTATTGACTCCTAAGGATGAGACACTTTCATGGACATCTTTGGACAGTGCCAAGACAAAATCCTACCTGGAACTTGTCAGAATTCAAACCTTGAATCTGAATTTTGTTCTTTGGTCTGTTTTTTGTCAAAATCAGCAGAATACATGGTAATCCTACAACTGATTACATTTCTCCGTCTCACTGTGAAGGCAGGGAAAATGGAATGGAATGACTTCTGACGAAAAGGACAATGTGAACATGATATTCCTGGACTAGCCCCTTTTCTCTGTATCACTTCAAATAGGTAGTGAAAGCTGACTAATCACATTAACATTTAAGGACATCATTTTATAATAATGGCTGGAAGATATCTTTGTTCATACTATTCTGTAAAGAAAAGACCTGAACAGAAAATACGCTTTGCATGAATCTCCCAGTTATCAGACTAACAAACATACAATAACCAGAGTGTGTAGAAATTACAATGCAGAATGTGGAAATCTCATAGCACAGGCTGTAACTCGTGAAATGGTTAAAACAAAAAAATGTGATCTGTTGAGAAGTCTGGAGACAGAATAAATATGGTCAGTTCCTTCTGCACCAGAAGAGCTACAAGAATCTCCGTATGTTTTGAGACATTTGCTCTCTGTCAACCTGTTTGGCTGGTCTATGATAGTTCTGAAGCAAATATATAATAGGCATTAATGTATTTATAGTAGACAGACACTATATGGCTAAAAAATTGGAAATATTTATGAAAAAAAAAAAAAAGAGCTACTTATTTGACATACTGATATCAGCCAACTATATTCTGGGCTGCAACAAAAGAAGTGTGGCCAGGAGGCCAAGGGAGGTGATTCTCCCCCTCTGCTCTGCTGTCATGAGACCCCACCTGGATTACTGTGTCCAGCTCTGGGGCCCCCAACATGAGAAGGACATGGACCTGTTGGAGCAAGTCCAGAGGAGGGCCACGAAGATGATCAGAGGACTGGAGCACCTCTCCTATGAGGACAGGCTGAGAAAGTTGGGGTTGTTCAGCCTGGAGAAGAGAAGGCTCTGGGGAGACCTCGTAGCAGTCTTCCAGTACCTAAAGGGTACAGGAAAGGGATCCTACACTTTTGTTTATCAGGGAGTGGAGTGATAGGACAAGGGGGGGATGGTTTTAAACTGAAAGAGGGGAGATTTAGATTAGATCGTGGGAAGAAATACTTTCCTGTGAGGGTGGTGAGACACTGGAACAGGTTGCCCAGGGAAGTTTTGGCTGCCCCGTCTCTGGAGGTGTTCAAGGCCAGGCTGGATGGGGCTTTGAGCAACCTGGTCTAGTGGGAGGTGCCCCTGCCCATGCCATGTAGAAATAGATAATCTTTAAGGTCCCTTCCAACCCAAACGATTCTTTGATTCTATGATTCCATATACCTGTATCTCTCAATGGTGTTATGTCTGAAGAATGAGAGGATACCAAATCAAATGAAAGTTTTAACGAAATGGACTCATGGTTACAAAATATTTTACTGAAAATGGCCTTGTTGCTTCAAGTATGGGCACATACATTCCATTACAAGTTGAGTGTGAGTGTATGTGAAAATATAAGTACACTATCTACATTTACCTACTCTGATCCCAGTTGGCTGCAAAAAGCAGAAGAATCTTCCTGCCACAGTGGTCGCGATTTTCCAGTACTCCTGGGAACCCATCTGTCAGAGCTCGTTTGATTCCTGGATCATCAGCCTTGAAGTTTTTAAACATATCCAGATTTAATTGGCGGTACTGGAAGTACTGAGCCAGCAGTCTGAAGGCCTCAGTTTGGTGAAACTTTCTGGCTCGGAGAAATCTCAAGATGAAGGCATCATCTGTACGTAAAAACCCAATGTCAGGCCTCGTGATGATCATGTCCCTGACTTGCTGGATATCCTGATGCAAAATGTCTGGGTTTTCATTCAGTTCCAGGCGGGCTTTCTCTATAGTCTCTGGACTAAGTCCAGCTTGTAAATGGGTCATCTCTGCAAAAAACTCTTTTCCAAATTCTTGACTTCAGATGTTTCAGTAGCAGAAGTGCTGATCCCATTCAATTGATGTGAGCGTGAGCCATTCAGAAGCTTTTTCTATCAAGCTGATATTTAACAAATGAAAGCAAAGGGCTTTTCTTATTCTTGCTGAAAGAGTAACAGGCAGTTCACATGCAGTATAATCCATCCAAAGGAAAGTGTTGTTTATTCCATAACTTACTAAAAGAAAAAGCAAATATATAAAAGAAAGATTAAATGCATATATAAAGCCTACAGGAATGCTTTTCTGAACTTTATATACCAATAAAACTGCTTTGTGTGCTTCATGTGTAAGAGGATACCAGTCAAATGATTTCAGAATGGGTGCATTTAAGATAAGGCAGTCACTGACATCTTGAATGTATATATTCAAGCTTTCAGAAAGGCAATCTTATTAACTGACAATTAATACTAAAGTGTATCAGCATATTATTACAATATACTTTGCAAAGTTGTCTTACAGAAGTGTGGGAGTTCCAGCATCCCATAACTTCAAGCCCAGGATGATAAAAGCAAAAATAATAGTCATTTTTTTTCCATTCTAACAGGAGGTACATTTCAGCTTCCTAAGTATGCAGATTTACACTTATCATATTAAGTATAACAACTGTTGATTTGCTTTTATCACCCTTACTATCAGTTGTAGCTTTCCTTGAATTAGCCTGCTAGCTGATAGTAAAAGAAATTAAAAAAACCCACCAAACTCTACCAACATCAGGGGTATTTTCTACTTGGTAAAACCTCACTGAAAATATTTCCCATTGAGACTTAATACATCTTCACGGGAAACTTCCCATGAATAAAGTGTTTGATTAATCTGATCTGACATGGTTGGTGTTTTAGCTGAAAAGAGATGTATTTTATTCCAAATTCTTTTTTCAGTTTCTTTCCTGAATACCTAGTTCTGAATTTCATTTTCATTCCTGTACTTTACCTAGAATTTGTTTTTACGAGTATTAGAAGAAAAGCTGCTTAAGCTGTTATGTATGAGCAAAACGGTACAGTGAATCTCTTACATTTCAGTGACATAATTAGCAAGAGGCTGTCATCGAAGCCTGTGTAGTTACACTTGTGTGAAATAAGATCAAGGTCTGTTCCAATGTGAAATGTGTGTGAGGAAAGATCAAGATCCACCCAATTTTTCAGCTATCACAAAAACAGACAAGCAAACAAAAACCCCCACTGTTAAACTGATCTCTCTCCCTTTTTAATTTCTGAAAAAAAGAAAAATTGGTTTTAAAAATTAAAAGAGAATCCCTTAGTGAAAGACATACTTTATTGTATTTGGAGAAAGCTGTTTGGAAAGTTATGAATTATTTATAGCAAAACAACCATTTCACTCAGCTGCTCCCCTGGGTTCAGTGTTCTCATATCAAACAAAGGGGAGAGCATCAGCCAGAGCATTTCTTCGTCCAAGGACTGCTCAAAGTTACATTGCAGGACCTGGAAGTCAATCAGCACAAGGGATGCCCGAGTTCCCTGTTTTGTGAGCTTGTATATCATTGATAAAAACTACATTTTAGATGCCACAGCTGCAGCTCCGGGATGAGATCCCTAAATTTAAATACAGACAGCTTCTGCATATTTGCTTAAAGGACATTTGTGGCAGGAGATAAGCTTTTGATTCAACAGCATTGTGCATTCGACTTGTCTGTGGGTGATACAGAGGAGAGTTTGTTCAGCAAGCTCTTTCAGTATTCACTTCAGAGCTGGCGTTACAAAGAGCTACCTGCAGGGCAGCATAACTGGAGATTCATCAGCCTGGGAAAAGTTGGGAAAAGGCAGAGCCGGGAGGAAAGAAGGTCGGCTGCCTTTGACAAGTCACTATGGAGTGCAAATGACTTCAGAAAAACAAGCCCTGAAGTTTTGAGGGGGTAATCTATGGGTGCAAGTTATTCAATGCTTAAAGAAATGAGAGTTGTATTAAAGGTGGATTGCACACATAAAGTAACAGTTATTTGCTTTCCTCTCACCTCTATTAGACCAAATTAGGAGAACTCTGATGGCATCAACTGAATTCCACTGATGTAAAATTGATGGAGGCCATGGGAAAATTAGGCCAATATTTTGTGCTTAAGATCTCAAGTTAATGTTGGCATTGGCATTTTCTTACATAAATTATGTTTTTAGTTACAATTGCCTCCATGAGCTATTTAGGGGAACTCAGTGTATTTAAGTGTGACATCCTCATTGGGGGAGTGTAGTGTAAGGATTAGTTCTTCTCCTAATTTCAGCAGGAGGTTGTAAGGAGGCTGGTTGTGCTTGAGGGTGGTTGGCAGAGAGGTGGAAGTAAGGAGCTTATCTGAGGTCTGCATTACATCTGGTTCAGTGCTCAGTATGAATTCAAACACCTTTCGAGCTCCTGTGACTTAGAATTACAGAATCATAGAATCACAGAATGGTTTGGGTTGGAAGGGATCTTTAAAGACCATCTAGTACCACCCCCTGCAATGAGTAGGGACATCTTTTACTGGATCAGGTTGCTCAGAGCCCCATCCAGCCTGACTGTGAATAATTCCAGGGATGAGGCATCCACAACTTCTCTGGGCTACCTGTTCCAATGTCTCAGCACCCTCAGACTAATTTCTTCTTTATATCCAGCCATTCGCCCATGTCCTGTCACTACAGACCCTGGTAAAAACTCTCTCTTTCTTTCTAATAAGCCCCCTTTAAGTACTGAAAGGCTGCAATGAGATCTCCCTGAAGCCTTCTCCAGGCTGAACACCACCAACTCTCCCAGCCTTTCTTCATAGGAGAGCTGGTTCAGCCCTCTGACCATTTTTGTGGCCCTCCTCTGGACCCACTCTAACAGGTCTAAGGACTTGTGGCAGTTAACTGTGGCACACACACACACACCCCCAGTGGGTTCATCCATTTTCTGAGAGTTTATGAAGGTAACGCTGTCCCTTCCTCTGCTCCTTTTAGAGTCATAGAATCACTTAGGTTGGAAAAGACCTTTAAGATCATCAAGTCCAACCGTCAACCTAACACTTCCGAGTCTACCAAGCCATGTCCCTAAGCACCACATCTACCCATCTTTTAAATACCTGCAGCAGCAAACACTAATTTACAGCAGATTCAATCAGAGCTGCTAAAAAATGTGCAGAATAGGATACCATAGAATCCTACTCATAGATTTGCCTGGGTTGGAAAGGGCCTTTCAGATCATCTAGTCCAACCATCAACCTAACACTGACAAAAACCATCACTAAACCATGCCACTAAGCACCACGTCTACCTGTCTTTTAAATATCTCCAGAGACAACGATTCTATGACTTCCCCGGGCAGCCTGTTTCAGTGCTTGACAACCCTTTCAGTAAAGATGTTTTTCCTAATACCTATCCTAAACCTCCCCTGGCACAACTTGAGGTCGCTTCCTCTTGTCCTATTGCTTGTTACTTGGGTGAAGAGACAGACCCCCACCTCGCTACAACCTTCTTTCGGATAGTTGTTGAGGGCAATAAGGTCTCCTCTCAGACTCCTTTTCTCTAGGCTAAACCACCACAGTTCCCTCAGCCTCTCCTCATAAGACTTGTTCTCCAGATCCCTCACCAGCTTTGTTGCCCTTCTCTGGACCTGCTCCAGAACCTCAATGTCCTTCTTATAGTGAAGGGCCCAAAACTGAACACAGTATTCGAGGTGGGGCCTCACTAGTGCCGAATACAAGGGGACAATTGCTTTCCTAGTGCTGCTGGCCCCACTGTTCTGACTCCCATTTCCACCAAGATGCTTCTTTGGAAATAAGGCAAATTTGTTAAATGTCAACTACAGTCTACTCCAGAAGAAAACAGGGTTACACCAAGGAGATAAAGTCTGGCCCTTCAGATTTTCTTATAGGATCCCCAAGCATTTATTGTCAAAAATTCTATTACTTATTATCATTAAAGTTTCCTACTGTTTTTACCTTATTACCTTACCCTTCATGCCCAGGATGATCCCAAGGTGAGGAAGATACAGTCCTCTCCTGTCAGATATTGTTGCCAAAAAACAACTTAACAAATACAGAGTCTAATAAGAGATACATTTTTAAATGCATTTCAGAGTTTTCTTATAGTGACCTGAGCTATATCCATGGGTTACAGCTTACAGGAGGACCTCTATAGATTATTCTGATTATCAGCTGGAACAGAATTTGCACTAAAATATTTATTGGCATAAAGTTATATATTGCAAAATAATCCAAAATATGTATGAACAATGTTGTTGCTATCTGAATCATAACACAAATCACGGGGTTAGTAATCCACTCTAGCACCATTGACTTCAAGGAGTCTGATTTATATCAGTGGATGATTTGGTTCTCCCGCTGCTTACCTTGACAATAAATTTAAAGCTGCATAGCTACCTAGTTTAATTGTCATTGTGTTTTCTCAAATGGTACTGATTTATTCTGATTCCCAAAGGTATAACAGAAGCACTTTCTCCATCTTCACCCCTCCCACACATGGCAATTTCTCCTTCTTTTCTGGTGCTCTGTACAGCTCTGATCCATCTGCCAGTTTTTCAGATGTTTGCATCTTTGTTCTACTTTTTTTTTTCTTTTCCCAAATGAAGATGCAGGCCTTTTTTCCCCCTATCTTGAATATTGTCACTGCGTGTTGGCACACTAGACTCTTTGTTATAGTCTCAACAGCTGTTTTTCTGTGTTGTGACTCTTTGTTCCCAAAGGACTGTTTGCTCTCCTAATGTCTTTTCACAGCCACTTACAATAAATCATCCCTCCAAAGGAACAAACCCCAGCTTTAGACAAGGAAAAATAATTAACAGAGATCTGAAACACAACGTATTAATATGGAAAAAAAAGGGAAATTTCCACCAGAATTGTGGTGTCACATGCCATTTCAGCTTATTCATTTTCATTCTCAAAAAGAGAATGACAAGGGACAGAGAGTGGCTTTATGATGGGTAAAATACTGAAAATTTGATAGTCTTCAGACTTATATTCTTGCCTGACCCTCAAAAAGAAGATTTAATTAATAATAAAATTTATAGTAATGCTTAATAATTAACTAAAATGAAAATAATATCTTAAGGAAGTATGTATAGCACTTTCCATCTGAAGATCTCAACATGCTTTACTCTTCTCTCTTCAATGACAGCTTATGGATCAGCATTCAATCCCTATTTGCTTTACATCCCCTGCAAAATTGGCCAAAACCTGCTCTCAGTGATGATGACGCTTGTCTGGATCATTTTCTTCCTGCCCTCTTAGCTGCCCTTGCAACACCATTTCCCTCTTGAAACATTGTCCTCATGTCCATTTGGCCCTTCCCCATCCACTTCAGTTCCGGAAAGGTATTAGTTGCCTCTGTCTGCCGAGTGTTTTCCATTCAGTCCAAAGCAATATGCCATGTTAAATTCCATTACTGCAGCTTTCAAACCGGGAAGGCACTAGGGTTTGATCCTCACCTGGTATTAACAGGAATCACTGTTATGATTTGTCTCATTATATAATTCCTAACTCCTAGCATTCATACAGATATTATCTGGTAAATCATGCCAGAAAAGAAGGGAGTGGGCAGGGAGGGAGGGAAAATGGTAATCTAGAATGATTTCATCCCAGAGTGTGGGTGTCATCTCATTAAATTGCTTTTTAAAAAATATTTTGATGTTAACTGTGGAAAACATCTTGGGGCTATGTTCTGCTTATCAGGGATTGCTCCAAAAGGGCGGAGGAGGATGAATCCATAGCTGTACTTACAGGAATGGCTCCTATGGCACTTTGTGGCCTTGTGGTACCTTACTAGGAACCTGCACCAAAAACTGAGTGCTCAAGACATAGAAAGGGAGGTTCCCCAGCTCCATTAATTTATTTCAAAGGAGTGATGAGAACAACTCTTTCTGTATTGTCCTTGGCTGCTGGATCCTGGCATGCTTCACAGACACTGGGGAGAAGTAAGTGATTCGCCTGAGGTCACAGAGGACACATTTCGCAGAGCTGGGAACAGACCATATGTCTCCTGAGCCTGATTCTCAAGCTTGCACGTTAACGTCTGGGCAATCTTTCCACCCTATGCATAATTCTCTGCATCATGCAAAAAGTGTGAAGCTATGTTGCACAGAAGAAAATGGAGAGGGAGACTGCAATGTTCCCAGTGTTCCCAGTGTAATCCCCCTAAACACAGTCAGGACCCCAAAACTATACTATTTCTTTATGTTTTTGCCAAGAGCAATCCTGCTTTTGGGGCAACCAAACAGGTCTATCTCACATCTCGAGTCCAATAGCCTGACTGCTCAGATCATCACACAATCACGGAGCAACTGAGATTGGACGTCATCAGTTCCTACCCTCCTGCTCAAGCAGAGCCACCCAGAGCAGGTTGCCCAAGACCATGTCCAGACACCTTTTTAATATCTCCAAGGATGGAGACTCCACAACCTCTCTGGGCAACCTGTACCAGTGCTCGGTCACCCTCACAGCAAAAAGGTGTTTCCTAATGATTAAAGTGAACATCCTCTGTTTCAGTTTGAGCCTGTTGCCTCTGGTCCAGTCACTGTGCACCACAGGAAAGAGCCTGGCTCCATCCTCTTTGTACCTTCCCTTCAGGTATTTGTACAAATTGATGAGCTCCACCTGAGCCTGTTCTTCTCCAGGCTAAATGGTCCCAGCTCTCTAGGATGCTCCTTGATGATACTTAATCACCCTTGGGGCCCTTCACTGGACTTTCTCCAATATGTCCATGTGCCTCTTGTACTGAGAAGCCCAGAACTGGATACAATACTTCAAGTGTGGCCTTACCAGTTCTGACTGTTATGAACATCTCCTGCTTCCCTGTAGCCCTTCCCTAAGGGACTAGATTTTCCCAGTCAACCTAAACAAGTTAAATATCACAAGCCTTTCTCCTGCAAGTCCTAGTGCTTCTGTAAACCTTCACTAGGGAATTGTTGCTTCTCTTCAATATGAAAATAGGAAACGTTTGTGACTGTAACAGCTGTGTGGGGAATTTGATGGTTTCTCATACTTTCCCAGGATGCAATCTCCTCGCTCAGGTACAAAACCTAACATTTATTTCAGTTCAGTAAAAACAATACATCACAGATTCCTATTCCCCTCATATTACAGTCTCCTCATCAGCTTAAGTCTGTTACAGGTTACCCTTGGGCCACATCTATCCATCCAGCGGTTGTAATTTTGCCATGGCACAACGCAAAACACGGCAGCAACTGGACTGATCTTTGTAGCTCTCTGAACAGTACATAGGGCAGACATGTCTGCAACACCCACCTGCGGTTGTCCTGCTGTTGCTACAAGCTGACCCGCATGAGGAGAGACTGACAAGGTTGTCTAATAGATGTGAAATTAAAAGATTTCCTCGTTATCTTTTGACCTGAAATGTCCAAAGCTTATTGCCTACCTGAATATTTAGGAATAGAACCACAGGCTGAGAAGGAGAACTCAAACAACTTGTAAATAAAAAAGTTAAACAAAACACCCAGGAACTTAATGAGGTTGCTCCAAGTTGAATTTGGAGCTTAAATTTTGCTCCAAATCACAGTTCTAAGTTGTAAGTATTCACCAACTGCACATAAACTGCAAATCCCCATCGAAACGTGAAGCCAGACCTGTGGCATTTCAAAGAAGCAGCAGGCTAAGAGGGACTTCCACCTCAGTCATGAACTACTCCAAGTGTCACCATGCCAAAAGCATCCTGCGCACTATTGGACAAAATGATCACTTTCTCCAATACTATAGAAATTTCTTGCAGGCAAAATTATTAGCAATATGCAAAACATAAATTCTGACCCCCAAGCCTGATAATTACGTGATGTGCAGAAATCTGATAGCATGGGATCATAATATTGGTGCCTGAAAATCCTTAAATGCACTGTAGAATTTGTGTTACGACACCTGCACAGAGATATAGGGAAGGAACAAGACCTTTACCAAGATCTTTAGTCCTACATATTTAATAACATGAAGTTTATCTAATTTTACAGTTCTTGTGGTTCACATTTTAAAAATTAAGTTCCTTTAAAAAAAAATGAAACACAATGGTGATGCCCTATTAGCGGCTGACTTCATTCTGCTTTATATATTATGCCAGAGAAAGGCATCAATCATCCTGTCGGGTGGCAGTGCAGGAAGGAAGGAAGGAAGGAAGGAAGAAAAAAGAAATGAAAGAGGGAGGGATTTCTGCACCCAGGAATTCACACAATTCTCCTGTTTTTTTCTCTCACTCTTATTAATGTTTGAGCACAAACGCAAAAGTCTGCGCACAGACACTTGTCTGAAAACTGTAGAAATTAAGTATATTATAATTCAATATTACCTTGTGGGTTTGTTTTCTCAGTGGAGGAACATATCAGACTTAAGGAGTTTATTTCTATAAATCCTATTGAAGGGAAAAAACCCTAAAACATAAATACCTAAAACTGCTTGGAAATTCTCAAACTAAATCCTCATAGCAGCGTTAGTTTCAAGAGGGAAAAGACTTACAACTCATTTGCCAAAAACTGTGTGAACTTCTGCTCACTGAACTTCCCACTCCATAAAAGACTGAATTGCTTCTTTTTTATTTTTTTAATAGTAGGACCCAATTGTCATATCTTGTTTGTGTATGCGCCAGACACCACAGCAATGGGCTGTGAGAGAAAAATAATACTTTCTTGCCAAACAATAGCACAATTGCTTCAGTAACTGCCCACTTAAATTAACAATTGCATTAGTTTACACTCTCAGTTTGAAGAAAATATTCTCCATCCTTTTGTGAGGCTGATCGTTTGCATTTTAACTGACATGGTCCTCTTTTGAAAGTTGAGGAGGCTGCTGTTACATGTTTCAATGAAACAACCTCTGTGTTCAAAGCACATAGAGTTGGAGGAATTATGCCCCAGTGCTGTGGGGTGGACTCTGCAGTTCCTCCACTGCTGAGCTCAATTACGCCACTCACACTACTACTAAGCAGCACTCAGTGCTACTCAGTGTAAGAGCATCTTGTCTCTGCACCAGAATTCAAGTTACAAATGGTGATATAAAGTAAGAAGGTTTTGGGGAAAGATTGTAATATCTCTCATTGTTTTGCATCTGTCTTGCAGGAGTCGCATTTTTAGAAAATACTCAATAGTTTTCAGAGCTGGACGCATCAACAGAATTCTTAAAATTATCGGCAGCTTTTTATAACAGATACATATCAGACCTGATTATGCTGACAACACAAGCTGCCCCTGTAAACTTCAAGCTGGGATACAGACTGCAAACCAGGGAAAGCTCTATAAGGTTATATGACTTATCATTATATGGAAAAGTAAACTCTTATCTTTGCTATGCAGTACATGGCACAATACCATTACATGATATGTCATTTAGGTGTTGGCATTGCATTAACTCTTAGTATTGGAGAAAATCTATGTTATCATCTGATTACTCAGAAAGCACATGAAAGCAGCCTTTCTGTAATTTAATTTTTCCTTCTAAATATGATCCAGTCACTGTTTAGTGATGGACAATGAGTAGCCATCTGCTCCCTAACTTTGTTATTCCTGGAGCTTGTTTAGATTGAGGAATCAGCATTTTGAAAAGGGAAAGCCTCCTTTTTCCTATGACCTTCCCCACCCTCCCAGGATTAAATCAATGCAAACAGAATTAAAGTCAGGCCAGTAGCATGCATGGGGTTTCTCCAGCCCTTATTTGCTTAGTGTTTATTTTCTATATGAAGCCCTCTCTGAAAACCCACACTGTATGCAGAGACCACAACTTAATTCTTGACTTCCTGCAGCAAAGGATCCACAGCATAGGTGCAATTCACCTCACTTCTTCCCTGCACATCACTGTTTGCCATTAGGAAAGCAGAACATTTGATTGACCCAACATATTCCCTCCTCCCTTTAATCCCTCATCCCCCTTTGGGTTGAATATACCTAGTCAAAACAGGCATCAATTAGCTGAGGAGCAAACAGGTATCTGCTGCTGTTTGGTGAACTCCTTTCTGTTGGCACTTGGCTGAAGTCCTTAACACTTGGCTGAAGATCCCTTAATTCCTTGTTTTATCCCTTTCCTCTTCATCCCTCTCACCTCTCTCCTGCTCTCAAATTGCATCTGGATTTTCCTTCCAACTTCTGCTCGTTTCCCCTGCTGGTCCAGCTCCTGAGCTGCTGAGCTGATTTTTCCAGCCCCCATGCCCTCTTTAAGGAAAGCCTGAAGCTTGTAACAGAGAAGGAAGATGGGAGGGATTAAGAAGGGACAGGAAAGTTAGGAATGGAGGGAAACAGGGGCAGGGAGGAAAGGTGGCAAAGGAACAAGGCAGGGAGAAGATTAGACAGGGAAGACAGAAAACAGGAAGGCAGGAGGCAGAGAAGCAGGGCAAGGAGGACTGGAGGCAGAAGAGGAAAGGTAGATAGGAGGCAGGAAGCAGGAAGCAGGGCAGGCAGGAGAGGCAGGGGAAGCAGAGGAGGAAGAGGAGGTAAGGGAAGTAGGGCAGGCAGGGGAAGTAGGACAGGCAGGGAACAAAGGGATCAGGGCAAGGAAGAGAGGCAGGGCAGACAGGGAACAAGGGAAGGAGGCAGGGAGACAGACAGCTGTGAGGCAGGACAGACAGGAGAGGCAGCCAGGAGGGGCAAGGAGCAGGACAAGGAGGCAGGGAGGGAGCAGGCCAGGTGAGAGGCAGAGGAGGGGGGGAGCAGGGCAGAAAGGGAGCAGGGAGTCAGGGCAGGCAGGGGAGGCAAGCAGTGGAGGCAGGGGACATGGGAGGCAGGGAGCAGGGGAAGGAGACCGGCAGGGCAAGCAGAGCAATCAGGAGGCAGGGAAACAGAGGCAGGACAGGCAGGAGCGGCAGGGAGGGCAGGCAGGGAGCTGAGGAGGCAGGAGGCAGCAGGCAAGGAGCAGGGCAGGCAGGAGGCAGGCAGGGAGCAGAGAGGCAGGGCCGGCAGGGAGAAGGGCAGGCAGGAGGCAGCAGGCAGGGAGCAGGGCAGGCAGGGCAGGCAGGGAGTAGGGCAGGCAGGGCAGGCAGGGCAGGCAGGGAGTAGGGCAGGCAGGGAGCGGGCAGGCAGGAGGCAGCAGGCAGGGCAGGCAGGGCAGGCAGGGCAGGCAGGGAGTAGGGCAGGCAGGGCAGGCAGGGCAGGCAGGGAGTAGGGCAGGCAGGGAGCGGGCAGGCAGGAGGCAGCAGGCAGGGCAGGCAGGGCAGGCAGGGCAGGCAGGGAGCAGGGCAGGCAGGGCAGGCAGGGAACAGGGCAGGCAGGAGGCAGCAGGCAGGGCAGGCAGGGAGCAGGGCAGGCAGGAGGCAGCAGGCAGGGCAGGCAGGGAGCAGGGCAGGCAGGAGGCAGCAGGCAGGGCAGGCAGGGAGCAGGGCAGGCAGGGCAGGCAGGGAGCAGGGCAGGCAGCAGGCAGCAGGCAGGGCAGGCAGGGAGCAGGGCAGGCAGGAGGCCGGGCGGGGAGCGGCCCCTGCCCGCGGCGCGGCGGGGCTGCGGCCGGAGCTGTCCGCCCAGCGGTGCTGAAACGCCGCAGCCAGGGCCCGGCGGCGCGGGGAGGGGAGGGGGATCGCGGCGAGCCGCCCGGCTGCAAAGCGAGAAAAGACAAATCCAAATACCTGCACAGCGCCAGGGCAGCTGCCGTGGGGCGGTGGGGGGCTGCGTGGGACGATTTATTTTTTTTTTCCCCCTGTAGGTGTCCTTGCTGTTGAGCTGGGTGTGTGAGAAAGATCTCCCGGCTCCGAGGTTCGGGCTCAGATCTCTCTAGAAAACTGTGAATGAGCGAGCGCCAGCTCCACGGGGCTAAGATTTTTTTTTTTTTTTTTTTTTTTTTTTTGTAGGAGGCGTGTGCACCAAAGCCTGGGTCCTTCCACTCAGCGGCTGCCGTCCCCCTGGGTCCTAAACCCTCCTGCCGCCCGCCCGGCTGCCTCTCGGCGATCCCGGCGCTCCCAGGCTGCGGGATCGGCGCACCGCCACCGCCGAGGGAGTGGTGACAAAGAAGCTGCGGGCTGCTGACAGCCGGGAAAGCAGCAGCACAGCCGGTCACTGGAAGCTTAGCAGCGCGGGTTTTCACCTGGTGCCACGGTCTTCACGGCCTTTTTTTCTCTCGTCGCCCCTTTTCCAGCAAAACTTATGGAAAACATAACCTCCTGCGGCATTTACGGCAGCCATGGAAAGGGTAATATTCATGGGCCGTGTGTTATAGATGGGCTGCCTTAATGAACATGGCAGCCTGGGTTTGTAAGAGAAGTTCTTCTGGGTCAGACTGGAGGTACGTCTAGCTCAGGGTGCTGTCACCAAGAGCAGCCACAGCAAACGTCTAGTGAAGAATATAAAAACAGGACAAGCTTCACTCCTGCACTCTCCTAGCCCCTCTCCCAAGCATTTTAAGTTCAGAGATTTCCCCAACAATGTGGTGCCTGTGTTTTCAGGATGAATTTGTCCTCCTTGAATTTTCACAGTGTCTTCCGGAACACCTGTAAATTTTTAGAACATCCTTCCATAATGTCCTTTGACAAGGAGCTCCACAGCCCATCTCTCTCTTTCACAAACCATAACCTTTCTTTCGTTATAGGGATCTGTAAGGTTTAGCTAGTGTTGTAGAAAGGACAGGAGAGGGGAACTTCTCTCATTAAATTAAGCCCTGAAAATCACTTTCTGAATGAGCCACGTAAGACATGTGCTAAGCTGCACTAGGAACACTGGGTGACCTAATGGCTTTGGCAACCAAATTCATACTTATCAATACATTAAGCCCAATTAAATGTACCAGAAAAGTGCATTTCTTCTTCTGCTACCCCTGTACATTGTGGAGTATAATGACTCAGAAGTGGTGGATTAAAGTCAGTTGACTGGCTTGGTCTCTTCGCTTTGGACATCTCTCTTGTGTCAGTTACTGAAGGATCTTGTATAGCAAAGAGCTGGGTGATAAATGATAAAGACAGAGAACAACTTCTGGATAAGAAATGGCTAAACAGAGTAGGATTCTTCATGGGAAAAAAGAGATGAGTAGATAAAATAATGGTGTGTTTTTCATCATTTATAATATTTCATTATAATGAGCAGCATGAGGAAGACAAATTGGAGCAATATCTCAATATCATTTCCAGTTCAAGGAACAGGACAAACGAAACCCACTAGGGCCTAGCTTTGAATCAAACCAAAGGACATACTTCTTCACAAAAATACTTAGTGAAGCTGTAGAACTCATTTCCACAGGAATTCAGGCTTCAGAAAATTTTTGAACATATCAATGGAAGAAAAATCCATTAAGGGCTTTTAAACATAAAGTCATGACCTCTGGCTCAGGATGTCCCTGTTCCACAAATTGGAGACTGGAATAATGTTTGAGAAAGAATTACTATATCCTTGCCCTGCTCTTGTTCATTGCCTTAGTCTGCTGTTGATCACTGCTGGAGATAAGCACTGGGCTAGATGGAACTTTGATCTGATCTGAGTAGTACTGGCTACTCTTATGTTCTTATACACAAAGTAGACTTTGAGAATGTGAATACAACAGGAGCACTTTCAGCTTTGCTTTCCCTTGAAAGGGGAAGCCAGGAGTTTTGTTTTATTTGAAAAAGTGTACATCCAGAGTCACTTGCTTTTTAGAGGAAACCCCACGATATTCATGAGCAAAGGCAAAAGGAATATTTGGGGAAGATGCCTTGTGCTTTTAGAATGATTTCCATGCACAGCCATTAATTTAACCCACAGCATATATAAAATTGGAATACAAGGTTTTTGTATCCTGTGACCCAATCATGTTGACTGGAAGAGATGAAGCAACAGCTCAAAGGCAGAGGGCTCAAAACTCTCACAAGAGCAATTGTCCCAGCACTTGATGGCAGAGCGTTTCTAGCTCCAGGGAGGTTAGCAGTCAGTTAGTAAGTAGTCTTATTAGATCATTATTTTCTGCATAGAGATCAGTTTGGAAATAAAACAATAAGCACACTCTTTTCATAATCATATTGCAAGCTTCCACTCTTGCACATATGATAAAGATTAATGTACTAGCTACTGTAACTCTGCAGTACTTCCCTGGGAATTGTTAATGATATTAAGTGGCATGAATATGACTCTATAAACCAACTGCCTTAGGCAGTCAAATGAGTTGTCAAATTTGACGTATGCTTTATGTTTAAGGATTAAATATTTTTATTTTGTTTGTTAATTGAGATTTTTTTTTCCCCTTTGTCTCACTGTTAGGTGACCAGTGCCTGCTGATCCACTGGATGATTGACAAGTAGCACAATACTATGGTAGAAACAAGTCTCTGGACATATTACAACAGGGCCTTATATTGATCCCATTGCAAATATTCTCAGGTTTCTTTCTCTTCATCACTTCTTCATCACTTTCTTTCTTCAAAGTCTACTCTGTACTTTAAAAACATGCTTTGGCTCTTCTCATTCTTTGCATTATCCCTTGCAATACACTTCAACTGAAGTTATGACCTCAGAAACAGCAGTGTTGAAGGTATAAACCCTTCAGTTTCATAAAGGTATGTCTGGGACATTAGGAACTCCTTGGCTAATGTGCACAGGCTGGAGCTGCATCCCTTTCTCATTTGCAGTGTTGATTATGCAGAGCTAAGAGGAGAAAAATGAGCCTGTAATCACAGTTTGTCACTGAAGGCATTAGAACTGACTGAACACGTGGAGGTAACAGATCAGTTTGGAAGGGGGAGGATTTTTCATGCAGCCTTTTCTGAAAGTAGAACAGAACTTTGATATTAAATTTATTCTAAGCTGGCCACATATTGATTCTCTGTTTTAATGAAAAGCGGTGAATTAACTAACTTGGAAAAGAACCATGAACATGAACTGTAAAGGAAGTCATGGAAGGGCAGAGTGGCTGGTTGCTCCGTTGTCTAGGTATGATAAATGGTTTCTACTGAATCTCCTCTGCATCGAAACATCTTGTCTTCACTCAGTGACATTAAACACACAGCCTCTTGCTGTATTTTTGATTCCCTAGTACTGTCGTGAAGCTAGCAAGTAGTTTGCACATTTTTGCAGCTCTGATATTTTCTCATTCATACAAAGCCCAAAACCACTGAAAAATTTTAATTCATGACAGTAAGAAATGGATTACAAAGAAATGGAAAACTGCCCTTACTCTGCTTTCAGACTGAAACACAGATATATATCTACCTTACACAAAAACATATTGATCATCAACAATGATTAGTACTTGTGTGTGTATATGGTTAGTATTTGTGAATGGTGTGCACATATAAGGAGGGGAACAGATCTTTGATGTAATTTAGTATGTATCTAGTGTCATTTACTTTTTCAGTGTGGTTTCTCCAATATTTAAAATGTTCTTTATAGCTTATGAATAGGAAATTTGAGAAAAAAATGTGATATAGGATGTCCCTGTATCTTTAAATTTTCCTTTACGAACAATTTGCTGCAAGTTTCTAAAATTAACGGTCAATTTTAATAATTAATTGGGAGCTCATTCTCTTTCCCTAATCTACAATTACCATCTGGTTTTATTTCCTTTGAAAGTAACTGCCTTGAAAACCCCAGTAGATTAAAAAATAATAATGCTAAAACTGCTTAGACCCAATAAATCGTTATTCTTAAGGGAGAAGTAACTCTTAGATCACAGTTCAGAGGGATTCATGTTATAAATCCTCCCAGGTTTCCTGAACCTTTAAAAAACTTAAAAATTTATACCCAAGAATGCAAAACATATGCAAATGGATTGTTCATATGATTTATTTAATAAGAGGGTCCAGTTTTTGCCATTTTTACTTTTGATGGAGACAATTCACTCTTTTGCTGAGTTCACATACAATTACCACTTCTGCCTCTCTCAGAATAACATGTAACTGGGACATGAGGAAAGTTTTGGCCTCGAGCATGTAGAGGGGTGAAGCTGAAATGTTCCCAACTCTGTGGGAATTCCGGGAGCTGGCGAGGAGATCCAGCACAGAGCTGGAGGCCAGCTGCAGAAGTCAACTAAAGTTGAGCTCTCAGAACTGCGATCCAGAATTTCCCCTCTCAGCTCTTGCTTAACTCTGAACCGGTCTAAATCCCATAATTGGCTTATTTTGGGATTGTGAAGTTCCTGGTATAGATCCAAGCTGAGCAGCTTGGTACCAAAGATCAATCAGCATTCAAAAAACTGCAAGTGTCTCTCTGGCAGCCTAATAATTTGGGTGTTAGAAACGTTGACTTTTGGCCGAAATGTGCAGTATAAGTTGGGTGCAGATTTGGCCTCATGTCTTCAGTTGGTTTAACTTGGCAGCACTGACTTTAGTGAGATACCTGTGATTTAAATCACCTGGGGACCTGCTTCTACTGAGTTCAGTTGCTCACAAAGTCAGCACTACTCTCCCTAAACAATAAGGCACTGTCTTGCTAAACCATTAAGTGTCCTTTTGCAGAGGGAAATAAATTATGAGATGTTGTGTTTTGCATAGCAAGTACATAAATGATATAACCTTTAAAGAATAGCATGGCAAAACTTAGCCTTACTGCCTACAAAAGTGAGTATCAGAGCTAATGTTCTTCCTGATCCAGGAGTAAGACAATCTAAGGTAGGCAGGGATGACAAAAAAAGCTCACAGGGAAACAAGTGGTCCAGAAAGTAGATGAGTCCAGCAAGGAGGTTTAGGATGGCTGTTACAGAACAAATTCAGAAAAATCCTGTTGGGAAAAAAGCTGTCTGCTTTCTGGTGCCTTACAACATTGGGATCAATTTACACATAAGCAACAATTCAGCCTGAATTCTATCATACTGTTCTCAGATAAGATTTTTTTAGAAGCTTGAAATACATATACTGTTTAATGTTAATTCTCCAGTCTGTTAACTTCAGGGTTCCTTAACTTCCCGAAGTCTGCTGCATAGTTTTCTCAAGTAGCAACTTGCTCCTATGCATTTGTCCAAAATAGCTTTAACTGTTGAGCCCAAAATGCAAGAATATAACTTCTGAAATTATAAAAAAGTATCTGAAGGTTGCTAGTTTCACTGGAATAGTTAGAGGTGAGGGGAGTAATAGGATACTCATCTGACTACTTAGTTTGTTATGTGATGATTTATTTCTGAAATATTTTAAAATGAATGATGTACATAAATGCATGCAGATTTGAATGGCAATAAAATAAATCAGCAACAGTAATAATGACTGTGAGCTCTTGCATGTGCAAACAAGCATATGTGCAATATAAATTCAATTATCTCAATGTCACTGAGGATATAAAACAATTTCACATTTGTGACAGAATAACTGCAGAGATTTTTGTTGGAAATAAAAACAGATGGAGGACACAATCTTATTCTGGGTACCTGAAGTCTGACTGTTGAAAACTGAAATATATGAATGTATATGCATACATGTACAAAAGTAGAGGCAAGCACAATGGCTACAGTCCTCAGCAGATATAAATCAGCATAACTCCACTGACTGTGGTGGAGGTGTGCTAATTTACACTAGCCAGCACGGGGGTAAGTGTGTGTGTATATAAAACAACTACTACACTTGTCAGCAGTCTGATGTTTTACATCACCACTTCATACAGGAAGGTAAAGGATGCAACAATCTGCTGAAGCCACTCCACAGCAAGATTTTATCCCTCCTAGGATGCAGTGCTGGAATCAGGGTCTAAACAGCATCAACATCATCTTGCAAACACTGGGTATGCTTTAATGTTATCGGAGAGCCTAGGCACAATCCATCTCGAATATACATCAAGCAGAGGGGCATACAGCAATCACGTACTTTTTAACAGGCTGGAGGCTTTTCGCTTGTCATAGCTGGTGAGCCCCCAGGGAGGCGAGGCTGCTGCCATCCCTATTCCCAATATATGCTGATTCAGTCATTAAAATGTGCATTCATCTTCCTTCTCCCAAGACCTAGCTGTGCACAGCAGGTTTAACTAAATTGCCAATAAGAAAGCCTCTTAAATCATCTGCAGTCCTGACTGGCAGCCTCACAAGCAGATGCAGCAACCGATCCCGAGGCAAACGGAGTCTGTTCAGCAGCAGCTTTGCACTTTTGTGTGTACCAGCTAGGTTTTTGTTGTAATCACTAATGAGCGAGTACATTGAAGGCTGAAGGAGGAGGGGCAGAGGAAGAGTGAGAAAAACAGTTGGGAAGGGGAAGGTGAGAGTATTGGAAAATTCTCATTACCTTCTCTGCGGCGATACCCTCTCTGCAGCTGTAGGATAAAAGGAACAACCCCTTCCCTTAAGTGCCCCTAGCTTCAGGGTACAGAGAACTGTTAATCAGCTTGTTCTCCTGCATCAGAGACCTGCAGGAGGGCTGGCTGGAGAAGTGCCAAGGACTGTCACTTCACACATCCTGAGAAATCTCCCCCCTTTGGCTGAGATTTTAATGGCTTTGGGACATGTCTCTGTGTGTGTGTGTGTGTGCGTGTGTGTGTGTGTGTAAGAGAGAGGGAAAACATATTCCCTTGTCACTCTTCCATGTCTCACATACACTACTGCAAATACCTACTTTTTCCTATGTGTACACATGAAAAGCGGTTTCAGTAACTGCAGAAGTGCTAGAAAGGAGACCTGTTTCTGGCAGCAAGCAAGAGGTCAGGCATTGCTGGAGCCTATCACGGCTGCCAGATCATCTCTGGAGAGGCATAAAGTCCCAGAAACTCTTTAACCAGGTGTTCAAGCTCAGTTATTGCCTAACTAGATGGGCACAATTAGCCTTGTTTCCCCTTCAGTAAGAGGTGAAGATTTAACTTTGGGCTGTGATTTTCTAGAGAGGACTGTCTCACCCTTCCTGGTACAGGATTTATGATCAATGCCATGAAAGTGTGCAGCAGTTTCCTCCACACTAATGTTAAGGTTAGATTATTGGTCTGTCTCTTTTTCTATGATGGGGTGCACACTATATCTGCATTGGAAAAAAAGTTTAGAAACTGTCATTTGTCCAGAGAAGGGCAACGAAGCTGGTGAGGGGTCTGGAGCACAAGTCTTATGAGGAGAGGCTGAGGGAGCTGGGGTTGTTCAGTCTGGGGAAGAGGAGACTGAGGGGAGACCTTATTGTTCTGTACAAGTACCTGAAAGGAGGCTGTAGAGAGACGGGGGTCGGTCTCTTCTCCCAAGTCACAGATGATAGGACAAGGGGTAATGGCTTCAAGTTGCGCCAGGGGAAGTTCAGGTTGGATATTAGGAAACATTTCTTTACTGAAAGGGTTATCAGGCATTGGAATGGGCTGCCCAGGGAGGTGGTGGAGTCACCATCCCTGGAGGTATTTAAGAAACGTGTAGACATGGTTCTTCAGGGCATGCTCTAGTGTCCAAGATTACTGGTTTGTGGTGGGGTGCTGTGTGGGTGGGTGATGGTTTTTGGTTTGGTTGTTGTTGTTGTGTGTTCAGGTGGTGGGTGGTGGTTTTGTTTGTGGTGGTTTTTTTTTTGTTTGTTTTTTTTTGTTTTTTACTGTTGGTTGGACTCGATGATCTCTGAGGTCCCTTCCAACCACTACGATTCTGATTCTGATTCTGATTCTGATTAAATTGAATCGGCTCACTCTGTATACCAGGCATCTTGTTGCAGAACAGAGGCTGGCCAAGTCCTGCTGCTGAATGCTAAGTGCCACGGACCTGCAGCACCCTTCAGGAGGTGTCGAGATGTCTGCATGGGTGAATAACCAGACGATGGAGTGGCTCAACATGGGCACTTGTTTGGGACAGAGTTGCAGTCTCTTCTCGCCTGTGTTTTTTTTTTCCTATGGTACTGCAGTATAATGTGAAGAGATGGCAAGTATCTACTTGTCCTAGACGTTGCTGAAAACCATGTGCTTCTCAGCATCTCTGAAAAGCAACAGACAAATGTAAAACCTGAGGAAAAACAGCAGAGCATGCAGGACTCAACATTTTTTTTAAAAAAAATCCCTCCTTGATTTCCAAACTAATCTCCATAATCATATATGATTGTGAGAGCCGGAAAACATTTTAAAAAAAAAAAAAAAAAAGAAATTAAGTGTCTTCAAAAAGAAGTGCTCAGGACTTCAGATAGAGGGACTCCGCTAGCAAAGAGTTATAAATTGCCAGCCAGTAACTTGTCTCTAGCGGGATCAGAAGGAAGACAAGTACTTTAGATCTCTAAAGAAACGATTCCACTCCAAGCCACAGAGAGGGAGACAACTGGTGAAATATATGTGCCCAAAAGAGAATGTTCATGACGAACATTTGTCAGTATAATTGGTGTCCCAGTGACGAAAGCATCAATAGTTGACAGCAGCTAGTGGAAAAACTATTTTGCCTCTTTTGCACCATCTTTAGTGTGAAAAAACTAATTTGTTTTGGGAGAAAATGTTTCGGCACGTACTGGAAATTAACACCGCGTTTCTGAATGCCCAGTTCAGTCTGCTGACTTTTCTTCCTATAGACAAATGTTCACCAAATATAACAGCAGATCACTGTAAAGGATGCAAAAACTATAAAACGACTCCAGTAATTTCATTTTATTTTCTACAATGAAAGTTATGTGCCAAGCTTTCTTTAAAAAAATCAGACACCCAAAACTTGAATTGAATATGTAATTTTCCATAAAGAATTGATGAGATAACGTGTTAAAAATTAGCACATTCCCTAACAAGTAGTAGATTTACACCAAGTAGTTGGTGCTTTGCTGTTACAGAACACATCAGAGACAGAGGGGTTTTTTCTGGGTCCATTTTGGGAAAGAATGTAAATAGAGGATGCTAAAGAATTTGAGCTCTGTCTTAAAGCAAGTTTATTTTCCTCCATAATTTCACAGCTAAATCTCCTTTTTCTGCTGGTTACAAAGCTCTCTTTTTCAGCCTAGGTTTATTTGATTTTCTCCCTGTTTGTTGGTTTTTTTCCTTAACATTGCCCTTCTGGGGGGCAGGACAGCTACAAACCCCAGTGTTTATTTATAGAGTGTGATCAAGTTTCTAGCTAATTTTAATTTTTTAGGCCAAGAAAACTAACCCTTGGAGGACACATCTCTGTTGCATAATGGGCTTGCACTGTCTGGGGCTGATGAATCCACCAGACAGGGCACAGCACTGTGCAGGGAACGGGTCCAGGCCCGTGGGCACGATAGGGACATTGGCATGGTTATATTGTCTTTGCATTAACACAGAAGAAAATTCCTGTCTTCAGCTGTATGAAAATCCCAGTAGCTGGTTTGACACCTATTCGCATCTGAAAATCTGAAACTATCCTTTTCAACTCAGGGAAATAGGTGATATTTCACATGATTTCTGATTAGTGTCTTGCACAGTGACACAAAGCTTTACTGGCTGTACCAGGAAATGCATTTTTCAGTTGTGCCACTTGGTTTTTCATGACCATGTTGTATTGGTGGCTCACAATCTTCCCGTAATCAATGAGCACCCCTGGGTCTCTCTCCTTCTCTGTCATTTTCATCTGAAACTCCCAATTTGCAGAAGTTCATGTTATAAGCTCGTTAAGTGCATGACTTTGCACATTATGCAATTAAATTTCATCCTATTTCTAATACTCTACAGTCAAGGTCATTTAGTTTTTCCTGTACGATATTACAGTCTGCCTCTCTGTTGAGCTTTGTGTCATCACCAAACTTCATTAGTACACTCCAACTTCTTATCCCAGAGTCACTAATGAAGATGTTAAAAAATCAATCCCAAATGTTTAAGGATTTCCACTAATGATAGTTCTTTCCAGACCAATTATTGTTTCTCTTCCTTTGCTGATTCTGAACTCATATCTCTTGGTACTTTCTTCATATAATCTCTATAAATAATAATTTTCTGTAAGGTGTTGGTTGTTAGCTAGAATACAGACAGATGAGACTTAGCTTTGGGTTTGGTGGTGGGGGTTCTGTATTTTACAAAGATTTAGTCATCCTTTGGTATCAAAAAGTATAATAATCTTCTGACCAATCTAACACTACAAAATGCATATTATATTTTATCCCAGTTTCTATTTAATTCCCTGCTTTTAAATATTCAGCACTTTAAAATACTTGTTACTTTCACATCGAGTTCAGATTAAATTCTTGATTCTGGAACCTTTTCCTCCTCCTTTCTTATATGTGAATACTGTGCTTGCTGTTTTCTAGTCAGGTGGTACTCATCCATGCTTCATTAAAAATTCAGAATGTTTTTCAGATTGCAGTGTGTAAATCACCTTGTTTCTCAAAAGACCATACTGAGTATTCTTCCATTCCAGATGTGGTCATTTCTGTCTCTCTGCGTTCACCTCCATTAGTCATTTAGCCTTTACTTCCATCCCGTCAATGTCATCTTTCTTATTGAAAAATGAGGCAAAATATTAGTTTGGATCTGGAGCCATGTCATTATTATGTTTCATATTTAGCCCATCCTCACTACACAGTGGACTCATTTCCTTATTTATTTGTGTGGCAAGAGATTTTCACTATTTGTTTTAATTTTATTTAGAAAGTCTAACCTTTTTTTATCAATTCATACACTCTGTGCTTTATTTTTCAAAAAAAAAAAAAAAAAAAGCATGGATTACTGTCCTTTGCCAGCTCCAAATGGCATAGAGTACTTCCTCCCACTGTTACTTCTTAATGCACTTTCTCCATCGCTTGTTTTAATAATCCTCGGTGAGATCAACAGTCTGCAGTGCCTTGTTCATGCAGCTAGAACCACTAAGGCATATAACACCTGGTCTCAGCTGTAGCTGCCTTGGCAGGACAGAGAGCTGGAGCTGCAGAGCCCTCCGTTCCCCCTGTGTCATCCTGTGGCTTCCAGAGGGGGGCAGAGCAGGCAAGCATTTCTGGACGGAGATGGGATGACTGAAGTGTGGTCTCATTAAAATCGGTCAAAACCTTTCCAAACGTGTACTGGCACGTCTGAGGTTTGCCAAGTCTATCCCAGAATCAACATTTTCTCTCTGCTCTTCTTGGTATTAAGATACTTAGTGCAGGCATATCACCACAGGGCATGAGAACATGTGATGAACAACAACTACTACATATGCATTTGGAAACTGCTGGGGGAACCCATTGGTGTGACACATTTGAAGCAACAAAATTAAATCCCTGGTTTATATTCAAGGCTCAGAGGGATGGCTGAACATATGCCATGAACATATAAAGTTGCCACCTCTCAGCAGAGAAACCCTAGCATACTGGATATGAATATACCCACTACTAAATTAGCTTGTTTCCCCTGACTTTAAAGCTCAATTGAAGAGCAACACTTCACAGATGAAACGCTCCAAAAATGCACAAATGACTAGTTATTCCAATATCCTGCTACCTTGCCATAGCCTGATGAAGTTCATGAGTCCTCAGTGTAGTTTCTCTTAATGCAATACCTGTTTTACTACTTCTAATAATAAGAGGAGAGTCCTGCAGTACTGACACCCCAGTCCTGGGACTGAGGAGGTCGGTATCTTATCCCCATTTATCTCACATATATGCTAAATGTCAATGAACAAAATCATTACTTTCTTTGCCTTAAATTTCCTGCTCCATAGACTGAGGATAGTAATGCTAGCCTAGAGTGTGGAGATGTTATAGGTCCTATTTCTTTAATACAGGTAATGTGATTTCTGTATCATCAAAAGAGGATATAAAAGAAGACCACAATATTATTATGTCAAATAGGCCACAAGTCTTTGAGGATTGGATTATATTTAGCTTTTTTGAAAGCCAGTGTTTTAACTGTTAAACAGCCATTTTTGTAAAACAAATGCTGTTGTGTCTTATAACAGTCAGAAGTGACACAACAAAACAAGAGTTTGAGACAGAGCCAAGATCGTCTCTAATGCTTTAAACTGGAATGAGCCTTGTAGCATGACAGCCACTCAGGAGTTTATTTTTCTGGCTTTGAAGTCTGAGTTGTACTTAGCTACGGGATCTGACACGTTTCTGCTGCCTGACATCATCCCTGCTCACCTGGCAGCGCAGAAGAAGGTGTCTCACACTAATGCTGGCAAGCTAAAGCTCCACTGAGAGGACAGTGATGAATACCAGTTTAACTCTATTGAGCTTATAGTGGGTGGGCAATGGATAAAGGTCAGATATAAGAAGCAGAAAGAATTAGAAATGGAAATGAAATGCTCCATTGCATATAGTCTAATTCTTTGTGTAGTCAAAACGAGGTTTCTTGACTAAACAGTGATCTTTACTAAACCAGCTTTTCCCCACAAGCCCACATACCCGTAAGGTGTTTGTCTCCTTGAATTTCTGGCCATGGCAGACAGTGTCACACGTCTACTAGGAGGAATATGTTCCTGAGAAAATAACGACAATTCTGCAGAAAAAAGTCAGCCTTTGACTTAAATGCCCTTTGCCTCATTGTCTATTCTAGTGACTTATCTCCAGCTATGCATGCAGGCTCACTGTATCATTCCTTAGGTGAACAAATTTCAACATCAACAAGGTGAGCGCAGCCAACACTTTAATTGCTCAGTGAGTGATATTTAAACATTTTTAATACTGCCAAATCAAACCAAATTTCCTCCAGAACAAGGCTACTCATTGATGCCCCTTGAAAGATATTTTCATGACGTTTAGAAGCAGGTTGTGGATCAATGCAGTTGTACTCTGTGGAATATTTTAGTTCATCACACGGTGCAATTATCCGTGACCACAAATACACAAAGCCAGCAATCACTGACCAACCGGACCTGTGCTAATTGGAAGTCTGAATGCTCTAAAACAAGCAGCACCACCATTTCCTTAGATAATCACTGCTTTTGGATTGCCGCCTTCTTGTGGATACCTTCTTGTTGTGGATGCTGCTAGGATGCAAGGTTTTATTCCCTACTTCCAGTTTTGAGGCATTGCTCATATTCTGCGTGCTACAAGGCGCAGCCTTTCCTCTCAATCTCATCAGCCTCTTTCTGTAAAAGAAAGCATAACAGTCGTGTTGCTGTGTTTCAGCTCTCTCTTGTTGCCTTTACCCACTCTGCCTGGAGACCCCCAGGATTGCAACCCCATGAATGCCAGCTGCTGGATATTGTGACTCTCCCAGGACAGGACGCCCCAAAAAAAAAAAAAAACATAAAAAAGGAGGGAGGATGCTGTTTTGTTAAAGCAGCCTAATACCCTTTTTTTCATTGAGTTACAGAATCACAGAGTCACAGAATATTTTGGGTTGGATGGGACCTTTGAGATCATCGAGTCCAACCAAAAAAAAAAAAAAACAAACCAAAACCAACCAAAAAATCCCAGAACACCAAACACCAAAACCAAATCAAAACAAACACCCACAACCACACATCACACCCACCCACAAACAGACACAAACCAACAATCCCGGGCACTAGAGCATGCCCTGAAGTGCCATGTCTACACGTTTCTTAAATACCTCCAGGGATGGCGACTCCACCACCTCCCTGGGCAGGCTGTTCCAGTGCCTGACCACTCTCTCAGTAAAGTAATTCTTCCTAATACCTAATCTAAACCTCCCCTGCCGCAACTTCAGACCATTTCCTCTGGTCCTGTCATTATTCCCTTGGGAGCAGAGGCCAACACCCACCTCTCTACACCCTCCTTTCAGGTAGTTGTAGAGGGCAATGAGGTCCCCCCTCAGCCTCCTCTTCTCCAAACTAAACATGCCCTTGCTTATGTTAAACACATATAGAAAGCCAAGTAGGTATTAAATAATAGAACATGTTTGAAAAAATAAAACCTGATGCATTGCAGAGAAAGCAGAAAGCCTTTCCACCTGCATAAAAGGAATTTAACTCGACACAACACCAAAAATCTGCTTCCTGCAAGGGTGAGAAGAAGAGAAAGCTTAAGTTCAGAAAATGCTTTCAATATTAGAGATAACTACCCTTCAGCTAAGCCTTGACTACTGCTACATTTACTGTGAAACAAGGAGGTAGTCGAGCCAGCTGATCTGTCAGAAAGATGAAACAGCCCCAGATGACAGAGTCTGGCTGGATGGGGTGGATCTGCCACTTTTCTGGTGTGGGATATGTCTAACGGATTTTAGGGATTAAATCTGCTAAAACATCTACTGATAGGGCATACATGTGTTAGCTTGAATTGGTGTTTGCCGTGTAACCAAGATGTGGTTAGGGACCTATGGGCCAGAGAAGGTCTCCTCTTCAGCTTTAGGCTCTGGATTGCTGAGCTCTGGGCAGGAATTCCCCTGATTGTGGAGTCCTGAACACACTTTCCGCGACTTGTAGGAGCCTATTTGACTAAGTTAAGGAGTTTAATTAGCTGAGTCCAAAGTCAACTCCCTTGCTAATAAGAATATTGTGAAGAAAGCTAGAAGCAATGTCCTGCCCTCCAAGCCTTCCCTCAGGACCTGCTTTCAAGCTGGAACTCTTTAGTTTGCCATGCCTCTGCTACATTAAAGCTCTGTGTGTCCAGACCAAACACCTCCTTGGACCTGACTCTGATCCTGACAGACTGACTTGGCTTACTGGCTTGACCCTGGACCAGTCTGATCCCAGTGGACTTGCAGGGCTATCACTGGACTAAGGCTGACCCAGATCACTGTCCCTGGACCTGATCCTGACCCTGCCTGTCTAAACTTCCTGACTTCTTGTTAGGGAGGTCACAGAGCCTGCCTGCCTTGTGGTCACCCTCTGCTCCTAGCTCCCCTTCCCTTGCAGAGCAGCTTGCCCTTGCTGCTCCCTGACATCTGGAAAGCGTAAACCCACATTCCTTTTTACAGTGAATAGATGGCTAAAAGACACTTCATGGGTCTAAACACATCCCAAAGCATCCTAGATGTCACTATCTAAGGTTCTGTGGCTGATGAGAACAGCAATGCAGCAGAGTATCAAAGACTCACAAAAGCATTGTTTGGGAAGGATTTCTGGAGATGTCTAGTCCAGTCTCCTGTTCGAAGTGACACCATTTCTGAGATTAGGTCAAGCCAGCTATGGCTTAGTCTATCTCAGTTTTGAAAACCTCCAAGAATGAAGAGACTCTGTAGAACTTGTTTCAGCCATGCATGGCCCTCCTAGTGACTTTCTTCTCTTAATCTCAGCCTCCCAAGTTGCGATTTGTGGTCATTTGGCACAATACTCAAATTTCTCAGGTACCCCTGGACTGAACACTGCTATTTATCATGTCAGCCACCGTACCTAATCAAATGTCATCCACTGATTGGCTGAGAGTACACTTTATATCATCATCCAAGTCTTTGATGCAGATGATCATATGGGCCTTAGTATCGCCCCCTAGGTTACTCTGCTTATTTTTTGGTCTTCATCTTGACATTGAGCTTTTGATCACGACACTTTGAGGCTCATGATCCAGCCAATCTTTAACCCACCTAACAGTCCATCCAACAAACCCTTTCTTCCAGCCCACACTGCTTCATCTTCCAAAGAAGTATGCTGTGGGAGGTGGTTCCAAAAGTCTTAATAAATTGTTATCCACTCATCTACCTGGCAAGAGAACGCCAAGTGATAAGCTACAGAGAGTGATGTTATTCTCCTGGTTAGCTATGCCACAGTTGCTTAGTTACATGGCTGTCTATGGTTACTCCCTTCTCCACTGTGCCCTGGCTTGATTAGTGTCCCACTGGCTGTGGGCTGTCACCCACAGCCTCTCTAACACACAGACGCTACTTGTCTTCTTTGAATTAGTTTTCATCATGAGTCACTTTTAGTCTTTCTAATTTGTAGATACACAGCCTGGTTTGAGCCTCAAACCTCTTACCATGAAGCCACACTGCTGCTCCCCCTGGGTGAAAAGGGAAATTCTCCCAGTCCCTCATTTCTGGGATTGCTTAAGCCCTTCTGCTGCAAAAGTCTGATTTCTCCTCTGGGCCATGTCAAGGCTCTCTTTTGTCCTGGACTCTTCACTGTTGTGTTGTGGGGTGTTTTTTTTTTAAATTTTAAAAAAGATTTATCATTTCTTTTTAAATATGCTTGGAAAATGAGACATCTGCACTACATTTATAGCTTTCCAGCTGACTGCAGAGAGTGTGGGCCGCATATAGCAGGCTACAATACTACAACACATTAAAAGGTCCATCATACTGGGCACCTGCTGGAGGCCTGAGCCTCTCTCAGTCTCTCTCTCTCTCTGGGTAGAGAGATGGGCATAGCCCTGGCCATAACACCTACTGGAACTGCTTTTGATTGATCTAAGCATCAAACCACTCTCAGGTTTTGTTTGAGATACCCAGTTGTTCCCCTCCAGAACGGATCCCAGGGCAAATCTAGCCTGCATGCTGTGCTGCTGGTAAGGGAAACGGGACCCTGGAGTGAAACAATGAGTAATCCAAGCTGACGGGCTAGTGACCCGTTGACCCTTAGATAAAGAGCTCATTGTTGACGCTGTTAACACAGGGAAAAGAGTGATCCAAATCTTCTTAAGTATTTCCAGTAGATGGAAGGTCTGTCAGGGAGCAAGACATCTTGATTGACATCTCTTGGTGAGTGAAGAGAAAAGGCTGCATTGGCCAAGTGTCACTTGTATTTCTGTCATAGGACACTTAAGGCATACTTTGCCAATTTGTCGTTGCTGTATTTTGCTCAAATGCTCCATTAAGTGTTAAGTAAAAGAAATAGCATAATGCTGCTTATTCTTTTGGGGTCAAAAGGAGTCAGAGAGCTGCAGAGTTTACTTGTGATGAGGGCTTACTGCAGTCTGGTATGGCTGAGTTGTGGAGCATGGGAACAATAGAGGAAAAAATTTAGAAGTGCTCCCATAGAGTGTTTCTCCTGTAAAAGCTCCGGGTAGAACCCTCCATGACACTTTCTTTCTGAAAACTTTGTGACAGATTTTAATAATTCAGAGATGGCTTTTGCTGAAGCTGTAGGACCTCATCAACACAGCTGAAGAACCCAACAAGGACTCTCAAGTCAGCAATCAAGCTCTTTCACTGCCCTTTCAGGGGGAGTCAGCACTGCTTTGGAGAATACCAGGCAAATCACTCTGCGGGGTTAGTGGCAATCCTTCTCAAACGCTGGGTTCTGGCAGCACTGAATATCAAACCAACACTGAATACCAAACAGCAAGTGATGCAGCTGTGGAAGGGGAAGAGAAAAAGTGCCACTGCATAAACACAGTGTCATATTGGGCACTTCAGACTATGACAGTCAGACTGTTGCTAGGAGAGAGAAACTGCTAAAAATCTTATATAATAGACATTTACAACTAATATTATCACTGGATTTCCCAAACGTAGGCTGTGTTCCTTTCAGGCAAGCACATTCAGTTTCTACCTTATTTCTTTCACTCAATGAATCATAAACACTGACTCAGAGAGATAGGAAATGCTTGATAGCTTTTTCTCTTCTGCATTTGGAATAAAGCAGGAACATGTTCCCATTCCATATGATATGCTGGATATAGGACAAGTCTGTGACAAAGAAGGATGAGAAATCTGCTAAAGACACCCAGATAATGTAAATTAAAGAGGAAGTGGGCGAGGATCTTCCTGAGCACACTAATGGTTAAATAACATAGAACTACAGAAGATGGAAGGTTGATTAGTCAAACCCTCGTATTCCAAAGGGGTTTGAAGACTTCAGCATCTATAATCTGGTTAGCGTAACATTACCACCATGCAAAACAATGTTAGTTTATTAGAACCAATGCACAGCAATATTTAATAAAAACTTTTAAAGAAAAACTACTTTTAAAGAAAACTACATCTTTAAAAAGACTACAGTAAAAAAAAAAAACCTAGAAGTTTCTCTTTTTTCCTTTTTTTTTTTTTTTTTCCGGGAAAGAAAAAAAAAAGGTTCATTGGTTGATAAAGGCCCTGTGTGGAGTATCTCAGGGCACTGATTTAATGCCATGCTACATCTTGACTAAAACTTTACACTGAGAATGAGACTCCCTCTTATGATGTGATGCTTTGCTACCTGCCCATGTCTCTAGGAGATGTCTCTTTGAATGGATCAGCCCTTTCTGTCTGGCCTTGAGGAAAGTACAGTGAAGAATAAAAACACCTTTAACAATAACATACGCCTTACTCTTCTACACGGGAAAGGAGCTGAAAAATTAGGGAAGAGCTATGCAGGTTATCAGAGAAGGCTGCTGCTCAGCTCAGCTCAGCTGTGTCTCTGCTCAGACAGCACTCTGCTTGCACTTAAGTGTTATTTGAATCTCCAACCTGTAGTTATCAAACAAGCCTTTTGTTTATGTGTAAATAGAACTGGAATCTTGCCTCATGATTATTTTACTTTATTGCTATAGCATCTGCTGCAGCAGCTAAACATAACCCATAATTAGGTCTGATTCAGCTGCTCTTGTTGGACTACTTTTTCTACCAGCCTGACTTCTGAACTCCGGGACAATTTTTGGTATAACTAAGAAATCTTCAAATCACATTAATGGCAGACACTGGTTAAAGGTTGACAACACACTCAGAAATGGCAGAAATGCAAGATTCTTACAAATGACAAAATCATGCAAACAACACAGTTCATTTAGGAAAAAGGCTTCCAAAGTGGAGACCAGAAGTCTCATCTGTAGCTTTTAAGGGCCCTTACGAGATGGTAATGTTTTTGAAAGATGAGTGGTTGCTCTAGAGGCTTTTTTGGGGAAGTCTGAATGGAGGTAGCATGAGACTTCAGACGGGGGCTGCTCAGCCCCAAACGTAGGCATTCAAAACCACAACTCACTTTAAAAACAATGGCCAAATCCTGCCTTTCTCAAATGTCTGGTGAATCATTTGATTAAGACACACCCTTTAAGGCCTCTTAAGACCCAGTGAAGAGAGGGACAGGTGGAGATGGGCTGATATGGCCTCTAGATCTATTTCTGGAAGAACATAACTCCATATACTTTTTTCTCAAGAGCATGGAAAAAATATGTGAGGAGAATTTGACAGTATATTCACAAAGGGAACAGCGGGTTCTGAAACTGAACTGGGTGATAAGCTTTCATCCCAGAAAATCAAAAATCTCCTGTGAGGTGCCATTAAAAACCACCACAGCACCAGTTAGTGCATATGGCAAAAACCTGGATCAGATAAACCAGCCTGCTCAGGACTGCTTCCCTCTGTTACAAAAATATGTGCTTCATCCCACTACTGTTCTGACATTGTCACGGCACAAAGCGTGAATGGATTGGACAACAAAGAGAGACTTTGTTCCCTTTCTGCCTGCCACAAAAGGCTTTGCTCTGTTAAAGACAGAAAACACAGCATGTTAATGTGTCGTTCCCCACCTGATGCCTGTCCAACATCCCTACTTGCAGCAGCTAAAGAGCGGCTGTATCTGCCTGAATCTGCAGTGTATCTTCATCGAATGGATTTCAGAGAGCTGTAGTGGCAAATACTGGGTCGATCAAACCTCACTGTCAGCCTGAGGTAATAATTGATACGTAATTCAGAATATTCAAGCACCTTAGCAGAAGCCCTGAAGGTAAGACGTGCACACCAGCTACAGAAATAAACAGCTTGAATGATTAGATGAAACACATTTATGAAGTTCTGGGTGCCCCTACCTCTGTCTTAAATACAGGAAAATCGAACTTAATGAGTTCTGACAGCTTTCACAAGTCTGACAGGAAGCAGACCAGAAATTTCTATCTTATATTAAACATATAAGCATGATAGTGCCCTACTAACTGCTCCAAGCCTACTCTTCTCTGTTTTCTTCCATGTTCAACGTTGTCAGCAAATTCCAGTATGAGCAGCTTGCTGCCACTTTGGTTTAACACCCAAATGACTATAAGAAATAGTCACAACTATATAATTATATAGTTAGAACTATTTCATAACAGTCAAATAGCCAGCCAGTATGACGTGTAATACAGAGGGGCTGCTCATTTATTATGGTGCAAAGCTGCACAATCCCCAGAAGAGCATTGAGCAGGGATGTCCATAGCAGGACACGCAAAACCATGCGTCAGCTGAGACACAGGAAACTACATACACATTTAAGCTGAGATAAATTGTAGTCCTCTGAATGCTGCTTGTAGGTCCTCCAACACCATAAATGATAACCAAAAAGATGGTACTATCATTCTTTCAACAGCTACAGTAAGAGACGTTCTGTTATGTTGTGCTAAAATATCATTGTGCCAGGCTGTTTTCCACACAGTGTGTTATTACTGGTGGCCTCACAGCCAGGAACAGGTGGGAAAAGAAATGACTTATCACAGCTTGCTCCAAAGAACTGCCCCATTGCTTGTTGCAGCAGTGAACAGCCTCTGCTCCCTGGGTTTCAGAGCAGCTGCTCTGAACACTGAGTTTCACGGGACAGGGCACAAAACCTTAGGTCACAGTGCCTTTTACCAAAGGACCAAGAAGAACTGGATATAGAAGTGAGATTTAACAGACAACTTTTCTTTGCATTCATTAGTCTGATTATGTTGAGAGAGATTTTATTCTCAGCTATGATAAGGCTGCTTACTAGATCTTGATTTCTTGAGAGCATTAAATCAATTTGATTTCATTATGCCACCTCTTTGGGATAATGTAATTAATTTTTAAACAAAACAAACACAAACAAACAAGAAAAGAGGAACCTGAATAGTTCAGGTCGATCCCTTCCTGCATTGTTCCAGCTTTACGCTTGTGGTTGGTTGATTTGATAACAAATCTGGAGTGAATGGTAACTCAAAGATGAGAATGTCTGGTCCATTTTCTCCTAGCAGTTATTTGCAGAGTCTATAAGTTGAAAGAGAAAGGGAGGCTTATTACTTTATGTTACCACACCAACATTTATCTCTCATTATAGAAATTATCCAGTCATTAATTATTATGGAAAGATCATTTTTATGGTGAGGTTATGAGAAACAGTAATTGGAGCATGCTTCATGCCGTAAATTTAGTATGTTGTAAATGAGTAGTTATATATATTAACATTTAAAAGAATCATTACTACTTAGCAATAACAGAAGAGGTGTTGGACAGGTTCAGTGAATTGATGGAGAAGTGGGAAGAGTCGGTACTCAAGGCAAAGGCCACTTATCCCAGTCAGCCACTAATTCCCAGGAAGTACCCCGTGCCAAGATTGTTAATGCAATTATCATATTTTATAAGACATGAGAATGGTTTTCAATTTTTGGGTAAGTGAATCTTGCCTCTTGAACAGGTTGAAGAATAGATGTGTGCTGTCACATAAAGACGCTGACAGTTTTTCTTGGCTTTACATTTATGTAGTGTTGTATAGAGCTGGCTGAATACTAGCTGATGTCGAAGGCACCTACATGTTAAGTGCAAAGATTTCCACCATTTTGGAAAGGGAAAATATATGTGTGCTTAAAGGTTGCAAAGCATTTGAATAAGAATCAGTAACTGGTTTTCATCCAGAGATCATTTGTGATGCTGTCTAGATTAGTTCTGTGAGTTCATTGCTAAACACCCGGAGAATAGGGATCAATAAGTGCAGAAAGAGAAATTTAACAAATATCAGTCATTATTTAAATGAGCAAAGACAGTTACAGAGGATTAACCAAATCCTAGAAAAGGAAATATAGATTAAATAACCAGATAAGATGAAAGCATAGAAATTCAGTTTCAACGAATACACACTTACCTGTGTCAAAGGCCTGTGGAAGTCAATGGCAGTTTCTAGAACTGTAATGCACGAATAGAGCTTTCTGGTAAATACCATAATCCCTGTTGATCACTTTGTCTAAAAAAAGACCTAGTAAATGTTGAAAAGGTCTATGGTGGGATAATGCAAAGGTTAAAGCTATGAGGAGGACGAGGCACATTTTAAAAGGAAAAGATACAAATAAAAGAGGCAATGTGATGAGTATTTAAAATAACAAACGATATAATGAAAAATAGATATTTGGTCCTCGTTTGTCCTTTAGATTACCACAAAGACAAGAAATATCCATCCTGAAAGGCAAGAGATATAAAATAGTACAAGTACTCCATTTTCTACCATTTACAATTAACCTGTGCAGTTCATTGCCACAAGATGCTACTGAAGAAAGCAGCCTGGTAAATTCCAGAAAAAAGCAGCATCTGCAGCTCAGCCCATGACGAGAACAGGATAAGAACTACGAATCCTCATGCTTTGAGGTATCAGGCCAGGACCAGCTGGGTCTCGGGGAAAAGCTCTCCTTTTGTGGCCCAATAGAGAAGGGAGCAGAAGCGCTACAGTTGAAGGGCAGATGTTACAACAGAAGAACTGCTGTTTTGTAATGGCATCGTGGCTTTTGTCTCTGGTTTTACAAATCTGCAAGATAGGATTTGGTATTTACTGGGAAATGTTGTATTAAAATGTCAGCGTGCATGTCACGCCTTCTTAGTGGTTGTGATTCATTTCCCTATAAATCACTAGAAAGACAGGAATATTTTTAGCTTTTTATTTATCTCAGGCAGTTGAACAACTGAATGGCACTGAGGATCTTGCACTGAAATCAAGTTAGCTGTGTCATAAGTTAAATTGAGTTTGGATCTTGTGATCCAAAAGCAAAAAGTATTTTAAAACAGATTGTAGGTTAGTGGTTAAAAGAAGATGAGGCCTTAGTTATTCTAAACTATATTCTGAGATGAGACAGAATTCCTGTGTGAATTCAGACAAGTTATTTAACTTCTATGCATCTAAACCTCCCTGCACCTGCATAACGGATCTGCCACTGAAGATGCTGGTAAACCATTAAGTGAAATTTGTGTTCCAGACATCAAAAAATGTTATGTAAATGCAAGGTGTTATTACTGAGCTTTGTTCTGAGGCTCCTACAAGTGAGTTGGATTTCTCTAACTGTCACCCCACATCAAATAAATGTAATTATATAGTGACATCATAGAATCATAGAATCATAGAATGGTTAGAGTTGGAAGGGACCTTAAAGATCATTGAGTTCCAACCCCCCTGCCATGGGCAGGGACACCTCCACTAGAGAAGGCTGCTCAAAGCCCCATCCAGCCTGGCCTTGAACACCTCCAGGGATGGGGCATCCACAACTTCCCTGGGCAACCTGTTCCAGTGCTTCACTACCCTCACAGGAAAGAATTTCCTTCTAATATCTAATCTAAATCTCCCCTCTTCCAATTTAAAACCGTTACCCCTTGTCTTGTCACTACATCTCCTGACAAAGAGTCCCTCTCCGGCTCTCCTGCAGGCTCCCTTCAGATATTGAAGATCCCATCATAGCTAGGGACACTTATCCGAGCAAAATTCTAGAGAGTTGTCACCTGGTATCCCACATACAGCTTGGCATACTTACCCAGGTTTATAGTGGGAACTATGGTGGACTGTTCCCTAAAGTTCTTGGTTTGTTTGGGGTTTTTTCTGCTCTCTCTCTTAATATCTCCCCCAGGTCATCTACAAACAGTTCTCAAGGATCATTGGGTGAGTCATGAGGTGCTGCTTTCACATTGCACGATGCAGGACCATGGATGCTGGCTGAGCTCAGCCCAGCAGCTGCATTCCCACACTCTCTTCCCTTTCCCTTCAACAGCCAGTGCAGCTCCTTAATAGTGAGGAGTATTATGTCAGTGCTGATGATTTTAGCAGTGTGCATCATGCAAAGGTGTTCTGCAACATGTCTGCTCCCAATTACGAGAAAAGGAATTGAAATAATCATAACCTGTGTTACTCGGCAGATTTAATTATGCCTTTGCTGCCGTGCCTTTTGAATCCATGCTGGTTCTTTTCTTCCTTAGGGAGAAATCTTTGACTGCCACCTCGCAGATGCTGGATGATGCTGGAGGGTGCATTTGGGCAACCAGGAGGAGATTCACAAGGTTTGGGAGCTGGAAGCCAACTTAGTTCTGTCTGCCCAGGCTTGCTGCAGGGTAAAGGACAGGATGAAGGTTGCATGCAAGAGATCGCTAGAATAAATGCTCCCAGCAACAGTACCAACAGGAACAGATTGTGTGGAAAGTACAAACACAGGGACACTTCAGGCAATGTGCATGCTGACTTCATGCCTTGAACCACGGATCACTGCGCTGTTCTCTGTGAGCAAAGCCACCTCCTTGTGTCCTGGATCAGGCCCAGGAGAACAATCTTGCACACAATAGATGAAAGAAATAACAAAATGCACTGAAAACCACCTGGATACAAGAACCACTTCCTGCTTGTGGCGAATGGTATGATCCAAGCGGTACTGTTTTCTTATTTCTACGTTCCTCATTTCATGTCTACAAAGATAAACTAAACAACCCTCTTGAGTATCAGTGAAGTCACTGGGAATTGTAGGTGCCCTGCTCCAATTTGTGAAAGAAATGCCAGATGTAAGTCGCAGTTCTGCAATTTTGGTTCCAGCTTCTCATGCAAGCTCCAGGGCTGATGGGCATGGAATTGCCTATTTTTCTTCTAGCGCAACAAAGTCATAACATAGGAACCCCCGCACCACCTCCCTTTTCAACACCATTCAACCTCAGCCTGAACAGTACTGCTACAAGGGAGAAATAGTTCAGATTCTCATAAATCGTTCGCTCAGATGCTGAGCGAGCTGGAAGCGTTGTTGGTGTGATCAAATGGACGGCAGAATAGATTTCACACAGCTGACAAACAATAACACCCTTCAGTGTCTCCCCAGCTGGCCCAGGTTCAGATGACCAGCACGGTAATGAAAGTCTCCATAACCTATTAGCCGTTCTCAGGCCATCCATAGCTCATTGAAGAAATGTCTGCTCTCAGCCGAGATGGATGGCTTCCTCTGTAATGAAAACAGAGTGAGAAGTAAGACTGCAGGAGGAAGACCTGTTTCTATTTCATCCCTGTGCAGGGGGAATGATACTCGGAAGCGGGGGGAGAGTTTTGTTAAGTATCTGGTACCTTTGTTTCATGTAACAAAGCAAAGACAAATGGTAACACATTCATAATTCTAGCACCAGTTTTGACATAATAGGACAAAATGGTGCCTGAGGATTCCTGTGTATCAAGCAGATGGGCCATCCATTATTTTCCTCCAGGTCAGGGGTCATCCTAAAACGAGAGTCAGCAATCATTCTGCAGGGTATAACAGAACCATTTTTTTTTATTTTTTTGCCTGCTTCTTAATCCCAGAAAGCACTACTGTCCTCTACTTTTGTGCACATACATTATCATTTTTGTCTATTATCTGCGTCCCCGGAGACCTAATAGTCTTTTCTTCAGTGCGGCTTGATCTGGAGCAGCTGTAAGCTTTGCTGCAGGCAGTGTCTGACAACCGCTTGCCTCTTGGTCAGTGTCAGTTCCCTGGGGGAGGGCAGGCATTCACTTCATTATTAGAAGCGTGGAAAAAAAATCCTATATTCATTTAGATCCAGAATAAATACGTAATATTTGGAACAAAGGACCCATGTTCCAGTCCAGCTGGCAGTGCTTTTACCATTGCCATTCTTCAAGGCCAGCTCCTGCTTAACGCATGCATTAAGGTCATTTATTTAAAAATAATGGAATGTGCTGCAAAAGCCCTTTTTTCCTCTGTCAGTCTAAATTTCACCTTCCAGCATTTCTCATTGATCCTCAAGCAATAAGAGCTTGTGTGAAACAGCACTTTTGTAAAAATAAAGATTGTTCAATTACAGTACCTGGGAGAAGAGAACGATGACAAAGAACGAAACCATTGGTTTTTTTCAAAAAACAGGCCTGAGTCTTATTTTGTGATATAACATTGTGTTCTTATTCAGGTATAAGATGAACATGAATTTTGTCAATAAATTACATCCTCTATTACTGTGGTAAAAATGGATGTCAATAAAAGGCTTTATTGTTAGCTTACTATAGGCCATCTTAGTACTTTACATGATTACTCAAAGCAAGAAGGTGCCCTTCAAACCTGCTCACGTGCTTTTTGCTGCAGTTGTCCAGCACGGCTGTTTATGTTCCCTTCTAATTGAGACACACAAGAAATGGGCTCTGAACCAGATGGCTCCTCTTGGTTTCAAGAAGGAGCTTGATGGTTGGACTAGATGATCTTAAAGGTCCCTTCCAACCTAGACAATTCCATGATTCTGTGATTCTAACCCTACAAAGGGGCAACATTGCACAGGTTTAGGATACAATCCTGGCCCTATTGATGTTAACAGACATGACCACTTACTTCAACAGGATAAAAAACTCACCACTAATATACAGCAGCTACTTAAGTCAAACTGCCTTTTTAATTGTCTCCCAGGTGAGTGAGTACACGGAGACTCCTTCCTCCAAAGACCACGCAGAAAGGTTAACCAAAATTCAAGTGAAATGCACTTCAGGGGAAAAATCCAATGTCTGTGGATTCCTTGATACCAGCTTCCAAAAATTAAAGCTGAGATTTGTCTGAAGCAATGGTAGCAACTAAAGGCTAAGCATGAATTCCGAGTTAACATGTCCAGAGGGTGATTTATCCTTCCATCCTCACTTTAGATGGCAGGATTACCTTTATCCTTATCCTTATCTTCATTCCTGTCCTCATCCTCATCATAACTGATGTTGGAATAAAACCACACCTGTGACTTTTTTTTTAGCTGATTAATGTTAAGCTGACTTTTGAATTCAGTTTCTTCAGCTTTTTAGAGAGAATTTGTGAAATAAAATAATGCTGTTGTAGGAAGGTAGGAAGTTTTGCTTATGTTACCATTTTTTACATAATCATTTCTGTAACAGAAGCAGTAATTTGGGGGAAAAAAAATCAATGAAAATATTTACTCGTATCTTCTTTAAAATTTGTATTTGTGCAGGTATCCCCTACTTTCAAGTAAGTCATAAATAGGGCCAATAGCAAACTTGTACTAAAAATGTTGTAAAAGAGAGAACTTCTTTGCTATCAATGTGCTAAGTATTCTCCATCATGTAGCTGCCCTTTCTTTTCTAGCCATTTTATTGTAAGTTGAGAAGAGCTGAGGGTTGAGAGTGTGGAAAGAACAAGAAAGCATCTTGAGGATCCTTCCGTGGAGCCTCCAGCATCTTTCCTGTTCCTAGCCACACCACATGTTGGCCTTGAGATTCAGAGCAGTAGAAATTTTTCCTTTGTTTTGCAGTAATGAAATAAGCCATTTTTTTTAGTGCCCTGAAAAGAGAAAAAGGAAAATATGATATTTTCTGTCATACCGTGGGTCTTAACTGTCATGAAGTTAGTAAAGGCTACTCAATCTTTTTATTATTTGGCTAACATTGACTAGTTCTAATGATAACAATAGAAATGTTAGTACTGTTTTACTGGAGTTGCATTTAAAAAATAGTTGCTTATTGAGAGCTTTCTGATATCTGCAACTACAATGGCTAAAAATGAAATATATTTTGGGATTTATCTCATATTTCCTTCTTGTTGAATTTTGTGGGCTTGGGCTGATTCCAAGTAAGAAATGAGGAGGACATTATTTTGCATTGACAATCAATAAACACCACTGAGCTATTATCAATTCATAATCAATTTCCTAAGTAAAAAATTGCAAACATGCCCCACTTTCAAAAATATGTCTATGGAAATAAATCCCTACCACCCTTCAGAGAAAAATGACCACTAAATGTACACCCTGCATTTACAGAAGTGATAAAGAAGAGGAAATACTGCTTTATAGTGTGACTTCTAAAAGTTGCCAGAACAATTAAGTCCCCATTCTGTTTCTGACTACTTTTGAAGACGTGCAGTCTCAGTACTTAGATCAACCTTGGGATCTTACATTGTGGCTTACCAAAACGAATTTTATGCTATGCAAGGGCTTTAAACTTTTTTTTTGTTTATTTATAATGACATGTTTTGAAGATTCTGTTGGATCTAGTATAGCCAGTCCGTTCAAATGTCCTGCAACAGCAGATGTATCACTTCTTTTAAGTGTTTTCCTCTCAAAGGCAAGTTCCAAACCCTTTTGAAGGCATTTTGCAGGCAGATACTTCAGGCTGTAAGGTGAGGATAACTATTTGGGATGGATTGAGACCAGGCTTGCCATCTCTTCATCATTTACAGCTGTTTTCCCTCAATGCACATACTTCACTTTAATCACTGTTAATAGGAGCTGGTTGTGCAGTCTGAAGAAGTCTGAATTAGTTGCTGCTCATTCAGCAGAGATGAAGATGTTTGTGACTAAATAAAACCCTGTCATTCTGTATAGCCAGCATATAGCACTAATTGGACTGCCACCTTGACAATATTGGAAGGGCATGGAGGGGGGGCAATTTTGTCTTTCTCTTGTACAGTCCACATGAAGGTCAAGAAGACTTGCAGCTGCTCCACTTGGAAACATAAGAGTGGCTTCCCTCTTCCTGCTTCTGTCCTTCCTTTCCCCTTCACCTTCCAAGACATGGAAAAAAACCCAAACCAAACAAAAAAGCAGGAAAGGAAAGTTGGAAAGGAAATCTTTCAATGGCGTGAACTGTTATGGATTATGCCATAGGGAAAATAAAGCTCATCCCAGAGAGCTGCAGCCCTGAAGACAGGTGGTCTTATATGTAGGTGCTTCTTTCTGCGAACTTGGTTTCAGAGTTCAGGCACAAACATAACTGAGTTACAGCTGGAGAACATATTGACTGAGGTGTGCTGGCTGTTGAGGTGACTGTAAATTGGTATGCCATTCTAAGCCAATAATCTGTCTAGGCCCTAATTTAAAGCAATATTTAAATCTTGTTTGGATATTTGTTTCAATCTATCTCACCTTTGTTTTTTTTTTCCCATTTTATTTTGAATGTCTTGTATGTCAACTTAGGCTAAGTGTACAAAACCTCGTAATAAACTGAAAAAAAGAGTGCTTATACAAACCTTGGCTCTGGTTTAACTAAACCGATGTACAGTCTAGCCTGAAATTAAATCGGTCAGTTTGCTGAAAGAGATAAAACCTGAGACAACGGGTCTGTGCTTCCCTTGGAAACATGGGATCACTCTGTTAATGTGCAACTGTGGAGAGCACCACACTATTTCCTTTTTTCAGCCTAATATGACATTGCCAATATTGTCTAGGAGTTCTCCAGAATAATACATATATAATAATTTTAAAAAAACTAATTATTTATCCTTGCCTTATTCCTTAACTTTTCCCTCAGCCTCCTACTCTCTTAATTTATATGGAAGAAAATAAGCTTTTCTTCCTATTAGAAGTCCTATAGCAGTCCTATTTCCCTTTGATAAAAGGTTACATATTGTTAATGTCTTGACTGAGTTCTTAATGAAAAAGTAAAAAAAAAAAAATTTGCTAATAAACCAGAAGAAATCATTATTACCAGAAAGGTAATAATGTTATGGCTGCCTCCTCTGTAAACTTCTAACTTCCCATGATATGAAATACACTACTAATCTATGTCCCTTTTCCCCAAATGCCCTTCTTTAGAAATAAATAGCCAGCTTTATATGAATAAAAAAGCTTCCTGCGTATTTCAGAGCATGTAATAATTGTGTTTATCTGGCTCATTTCCTTCACTCTTCATAGTTTTTATATCATATACTCAACTTACTGCCCTAAATATGTAGCAACCTCAAAACAAAACCAGCCTTCCCGCCAGTTAGACTTCCTTCAGTGTCCTCACAAAGCCTCCTGATGGGCCACTGTCTCACCATCGGCTCTGAGGACTGTCCTGAAGGTCACACCTCTCACCCAGCCCCTATCCGGCACAGCGCCCTGGCAGAGCTGGCTCCTGCCGGGTTTCCTTCATCCTGACGGGAAGCACCCTCATAAATTGGCCAGGGACATATAGGTTTGTCTATACTGGGAAATGAGAAAGAGCCTGAGTGGGGGCTCAAGCTATGGCCATGATAACCTGTACTGTTTAATAGCATGATCCCTGCCACACGTGGCTCTGTCCCACGAGAACTGCAGTCCCCATACAACACTGAAATGCTTTGCAAGGTGACACAGGCCATGGGATACTCTGTATTTATATACAGATGATGATTTCCTGCAGTTTCTTTGTTTTCATTTTGGGGTGGAAGAAGGAGGGCAAGCCGTGAAAATGTGACCTATGCACTTGCTCTCAGAATCGGAAAAAGGCTCTTGGACTTGTTGAGTTCAATATGGACCTTGTCTGGGGACAGGAATGGGAAATACAGCGAACACAGCACTCTCTAATCAACAATGTATTTCACAAAGGAGACTTAAGAGTTATTCAGTCTTTCTTCTTTCCGTCTACCTTCCAGCAGCCTGAAGTCACCTGCAGTTTACGGTCCTGTAACAGTGATCCCACCACCATCTGCACTTCTCTCATGGCTTTACCAGCTCAGTGGGACCCAGGCTGTGGCCAGCTCTACGCTGTCTTCATTTGTTTCAGGGAAATTTAAAACACTGTGTTCTGCTGGGGCAACATTACCATAGGGAGCTGGGTTGATATTTTATCTAAAATAAAACCAACTAAAGCATCACTTTGAAACACAGAAATTATCACAAGAAGGTCTAAATCACAACAACTGTTCAGTTTATTAGAAAGCTGGGGTTTTTTTCCAAATGCCATTGCATTGTATTATTCAGTTGCATATATAATAGTATGGAATTCAAATGTTCAAATAAGGGTATTTCTCACAAAGTGAAAATATGGATCTCTGTGCTGCACAATGAACAGATACAAGAATACAATTACTGATGGGGTCACACTTATGCTAATGATGCAGGGGGAAATAGTAGGCACATGGTATACTTTATTATAATCAGGTAACTGGTTCTTTTGCCTAAATCTATGTGGAATCTTATTGTTCTAATTTTGCTTTCCTTCAGAGTGATTAAACTGCATGATTTAGGCTATGCTACCTGGAAAAGAAACAAATAACCAATGTGCCTGCAATTTTGACATCCATGTGCCCTCCCTGGAGCTGGCATCTGCTACAAGAAACACTGTGGGAAAAGGGCAAAAGTAAGTGGTGAAATGTCACTATTCTGTAACCATTTTTGTGGTACCTGACCAAATTATTGAAGTGGCCAGTGGCCTTATGGAAAAATACCATATTTCAGAGAAGGCATTACATACTATGTTTCGTCAACTCTGCTTTGCTTTGGTGAAATGAAACACTTTTCATCCAAAATGCATAACCTTCAAGAATGGACTGGCCTGGTTCCAACTCCTCACCATTCTCCCGCTGGTAAGATGGACATGAATGGGTTTAGTTCTACTTCAGATGATGGAATAATTTAGTTCCCTGTATAGGATGAGCAATCACCAAATGCAAATATATTCACAGAACACCAAATATGCCACACAAGTACTGCTCCCGATGTGCTAGCTTTGCTCTGGTTTCTTTCCTGATATCACTTAGCGTGGAACGGAATGATTCTTACATTATTCTCCAAAATGAAGGGATGCATATGTTAAAAACAATGAGAAATTCCAGATACTCAACAGAGCTTCCACTGCCAATAGCTGAGCTAAGGGTGTTTTCATGGAGCTTCTCAGTGCTTTTGTGTTTGGGAATGCCTTTGGTGTAAACATGCATTGATTCTCCTCTGCTTTTTGTTAATGGGAGAAACTTGTAACAGTCTGCAGCTCACTGCATGTATCAGTCCAGATTTAATGGTGAGTAAGCAAGTGTTCACTTTCAAATACCACCAAATCCATTTCAATATGGAGTCTTTAGCTCCATTTAATTTTGGGGCAGAGAAATGTTTCCACATTCCAAGGCCCAGATGACCACGGATATCAGGGGTCCAACCTTACCTCTGAATCAGACCAAAGCACATAGGAGACCCTTCCTCTCTCCTATGCCCTGGTTTTCATGTGAAGGGGTTTGCAGCACATGGGCTGGAAGGGATTGGAGTTGCAAACTCCCATCCAGGACCACGATGTGGTCACTTTGAAGAGGCGAGAATTACCACGTTCCCACCACTCCATCCAGATGCAACCTTTCAATTCATCTAGAAAGTCAGAATCCCCATTACTGCATGTTTTTAGGTATTTTAGTTTTTTTCCTGTTCTAACATATTTTCACAGAATCACAGAATGATATGGGGTTGGAAGGGACCTCTGGAGATCATCTAGTCCAACCCCCCTGCCAAAGCAGGTCCTCCTAGAGCAGGCTACACATGAACTTGTCCAGGCAGATTTTGAATGTCTCCGGAGACGGAGACTCCACCACCTCTCTGGGCAGCCCATCAAGTAGATATTTGAAAGTAGAAATAGTCACATGTATGGTCATACCTATGGTGACATATTACTTATGGTCGTTTATGTTAGAAAGGACTTGCAAGTATTGAGTAACACTGGAAGGCAGTAGTTTCTGAAGGCAAGCTAAAGAAAGATCCAATCAACAGATAGGTCTTACCTGTCTTCTGATTTCATGCTCTGGTTTTTATCACAAAGACAGGAAATTTCTGCCTGTTCTACTGCCACTAGCTGCCAATCCCCCTGAGCTGCTGCAGGCTAATCCACCTGCTCCATGTTCCTTCTCACCAGTTAGATATACAAAGCACCACTGGGAAAATGATGCTTTCATGGTACAGAAACCAGCAAACCAGAAGTAAAACAAGGCACAGCTGCTGCCTTGAGGAGCCCCAGCCTGAACTCCGGGCTGAGCACTCGTCTTAGCCACAGGCTGCAGAGCAAAGCAGAAGCAACAAAAGTGAATTGCTCAAGGGAGAGCAAAAGTTTGAACATGAGGCAAATGAAGCATGAAGAATGAAGCAGTGAACCAAACAATTATTCACCACTACAAGAAAATCCATTAAAGAAAAACAAAGCCATTTACAATAGCACAGCTGAGGGAGGTAGAGATGAAAGCATGGAAAACAATCCCCCCTGAAAAGCTATCTTGAAATTCTCGGACTGAGGAAGAAAATTAGAAGGGGAAAGGAGGGGAAAAAAGAGAATGGGGGAAGGAAAAATATCAAAATGCAAATTAGCAAGCTTCATTAGTGGCCTCATTCCAAAACATGCAAGGAAAAGACTAAACAAGAGCTATCACCTTTCCGGGCATGGTGCCACCTCATCACACGCAAGGAGAGAATCTCAGATGACTGAGATGGGATAACAAAAGATCATGGAAATGGTAAAGTAAATGGTAAAAAAAGGGGTTTTTCCCCTCTAGTAATATTCAAAATACTGTACATTCATCACCACTGTGTAATTCTGTGACTGGATTCACTAACAATAAATGTAATTAATGTGTGTGTTTGCTGTGGTACCCTGCTACTAAGTGAAATTTTGAACATGCTAATTCTGCCAAGTGGCTTATTCTGCAAAGAAGCTGCTGCCTACTGCATGGGAGCAGCAACCCTGAGGACAGCTATGGGCACATCCAGTTTTCCAGAACTGTCTCCCATCCAGTATTGATGGATTAAGTTTTATAGACTTTGCCTAGGTCATGGGCAGTGACCTTTGCCTAGGTCATGCCTAGGTCAGGGTATGAAACCTGAGAAGTGTACACAGTGACACCAAAATCATGTACGTAACACATTCTGGGATGTCATACTGTGCAGAAAAAAAGGACAAAGGACACAAACTGTCTATGATACTTGGACATAGAGTATTGCCAGTCTAGAACACAAAAACCATCCAGTATCCATCATGTAGAAGCATGAGATTGTTTCAAATGCCAGGAGTTCTACACTTTATGCCTGTTATGTTTATGGAATCCTTCTGATTTCTGAACACATTCATTTATAATTTGAAACTTTGCTGTCTGACTAGGAGAGAGAATATTTTCTGTATGGTCAAAACGGTAGCTAAAGCACAATCACGTGGATACAGGAGCTGGGGCTTTTCCTATAGCCCCAGGTAGCGTGACATTTGCAAAAAATGGTGAGAATCAACAACATATAGGCTACTCTATAGGGAACCTGTATATTTATCCCAATTGCAGAACAGTGCTGGAGGAGAAGCAGCAGAGATTCCCACTGCTTGAAGCACACTATATCTGAAAAAGTGAAAGGGCAGGTTTTAAATACAACATGGGAGATTTAGAGGTGAAGGGTATGATTTGGGTTCATTTTCCTGAAGAAAGATTCCATTCTATAAAACTTGGAAAGACCAGTTTGCAGAAATAACATCAGGCTAAGCTGTTTGTAAGGGTTAAATACTATTAGTTGCTATGAATGCTAGCCTAAGATTAATACATGTGAAAGCAAAATCTATATTCAGAGCCAGCTACCAGTTAAAAAATCATTTAAAATTTGATTTGAACATAGGACTTTGCCATCTCCCTGCTAACAGAGGCAACATAACTTATCTAAAATATATTTAAATCCCACTAAGGAAACAGATCAAACAGATCTGAAATGCACGAAGCACTCTGATATTTTAACATCTTTTTAAAAATAGAGATTTTAACTTCTTCCATTACTAATTCAATTCTATTCAGACCCATTCTCCTTTTTTTCTTCTCTTTAGATGTCACACATGCTGCTTCTATTCAGGGTGTTTCTTCTGCAACCTGTATCAGCCTCTTTCTCTGATATGCTGCCAGCAGAGAATTCATGTATTCATCTTTTTCGTGTTAGGAAACATGGTCAGTGTTGCTGGCCACAGGCAAATTCTGTAGCATATCTATGCAGAACATTTTTTTTTAGGATTCATTGTCACATTTGGCCCCAGATTCCTGACACAGTTTACCGAAGAATCCCCGGAGGAGACAAGAGCACACAAACTGCCATGGTGGATGAGACTCATGGTCCATCTAGCACAGCATCCCATTTCCAACAGGGAGAAGCCCAGCTGCTTCCAAGGAAGTGTCTGTGAGGTCTGTGACTCTTGAGGAACCTGCATGGAGCATTCGACTAGTTGAATGTGTCCTTATCCTTATACTTATCCTCATCCTCATCCTCATCCTGGAAGCACAAGGCTGTTTCAAACTCTGATACAGGAGACTTCGATCCCTCATTCTTTTTGTGATGTTAATTTAAATATTTCTTACAATCATAAAGATATGAAAAAGCTGTGAAAAAATTCAAAGTTGGTTCTGGAGGCCATTGAGCATGTGTCACCTGCCAGCATACACTACAGGTGTCTCCACTGGGCTCCCTGATCCTCCAGCAGTCCTGTGAAGAATAAGTCTGCTTTGTTTTCTCTCTAATTACAGTCAAAGTAGAAAAAAAAAAGTAGGCTAAAAAGTGCCAGGAACATGAGGTTTTAGAGCTGCTACTGGTGGAATTCCTTTTCTCCTAGATGCAGAAAGTGGACAAAATTTATCAGGGTTGGAAATAGCTGTTGCTGTCAGACAGGCTTCAGCCTTTTCAGCCCAGACTGAGCAAAGCTGCTGGGTTCAAGCTGCTGCTGGTGCTCTCTTAGCAGAGATGGTCGTGAGTTTAAATTGGGCTCTGCCTTAAAACTCAGCCTGTTAGTGTACATATATCCTACATTTTTACTAAATCTTTTGAATACTGTTTATTTTGTAGGGAAAAGGGAGTATATTCACCTTTGCTTTGTTTCCAAAACTACTTGAGGATAGAGGTCACAAAGGATAGAAAACCTCATTACATACTGCACGTTCTTCCTTTCCATACCCTCCGTACTAGAAAAATGGTGTTGACACTCTGATAATTATATCTGGCTTTCATATATCAAGACTTAGCTATGTCTTACAGCTAACAGTAATTTCTAGAATTTAGCTCACCAGATGAACATGAATAGTTACATATAGTCAAGATTTCCAGCAGTCTTACATTTGTGCACAGGGCTTCTCTTTTATATCTGTAGAGGGTCCTACCTCTAGGAGACACTTCTAACACCACCAATAAATATATGTATTGACACCAGATATAATGTTTACTCAGCATATTTAGATGCAAAAAATCATTTGTGTATGATATTGATCATTGAATATTGTTTGGTTTTCCAACTGTATTAAGAAGACATGAGTCAAGCAACTTGTTATTTTTAAGGTAAAAATCTATTCACTTGGCTAAAGTCCAGCATATCTCCTTTATTATTGATTTCTATTAAGGCATAGCCACATGGACTACTTAGGAACTAGGTTAAATATTTATTCCAATATTTCATCTGTTGAATTTTATTGAACTGGCTGAATGATGTTACATTCTTTCATACGCCCTGAGGGACAGAGCATTAGGAATATCACCTTAGTTTATAAAGCTAAAAGGAGTTGCACATTACATACCACAAAAAAAGAAGCAGCCCATGAGGCTAATCATTTGTATACAGCCCACTGAAATATTGATAGTTTTGAATACAGTATGTGGCATATGTTTTTAGAAATTATGACGTAGAAAGCCCACTGTATATTCATGAGTTACACGGCTGTACAGAATTCCCCGGGCTGAATGTCTGGCCCTGCAAAAACAACATCTGCAAGAACAGGAGCTCCAGGACTTGTAGCAGAAGGAACACAAATTGTGAGCAGTTCAGGGCTGATACAACAAATCTGCTGCTGCCCTTCTCTGACAAGGCCAGGTGAGAGGCATTTCTCATTGGGAAACCAAGTGAGTGACCACATCGTTCAGACACAGCAGTGACCTACCTAGCTCAACGTGCTGCTGAGGGGTCTGCCTCCACTTGGCTGCACAGGTGTATCCTTTTGTGTGACCAGAGACCTGGCCTGGTTTGAGGTAAAAGAGAACCAATTTTCTCTTAAGTAAATTTATTTTTCAGCTAAGCCTCTTCTAACTAATGGAACTCTCTGAAATTAACATCATATTGTGCAAAAAGTTTTCACTCTCAGAGTGATAAGACCTCATTATTTATAATTATGCCAAGGAATGGTATACAGAGAGGTTCTTGCTTATACTTATTCCTATAACAACCAAGGCCAGCCAACTTCATTATTTGCCCTGTTGGAGGGTTGGAAGCAGAAAAGCGTAGTGGGGTTGCACCTGCAGGGAGGAGCAGACAGGACAGGTGACCCAAAACTGACCAACAGGGTATTCCATCCCATCTGCCCCATGCTCAATATAAAAGATGAGGGATCAAAGGTTCAACCCTCTTTCTTTCCAGTGTCCAAGGAGAACTCTGTCTGTTCATCTGCCTTTGATCCCAATCTGAGCATTCCTGAATCCAGATCCGGAATCCAGCTCCTGTCTGTTGCTGAGTCCAGTCTGGGACTTTCTCTGTGCCTGCTGGTCATCCTGGGAGCTTGATATGGTTTTGTATATGTTGTATATATTTTGTTATTTTTATTATTATTATTTCATTAATTTATTAATATTTTCATTAAAGTAGTTTAGGTTTTTTCCTAAACTCACAAATCTCTTTATCTCTCTCCCTCCTCTCTATGGAGAGAGAGGTGGAGGAGAGCATCGGTCACTTGCTTCAGTGTTCAGTTCGGTCCAAATCATGACAAGAGCACTGAAATTTGCTTTGCTTTTGTATAAATCTTTGCTGTATCAAGGATGCTAGGGGACCTGCATATACTTATTACCACCTCCTAAATCCGGAGCTGGGCACAGAAGTACCCATGCTGATGCCTGCTGTGTTGCATCAGCATCTCCAGCAAATGAAGTGTGAAGGAGGAGGCTGTGGGAAGGACACAGAGTCATTTTGTGGATCAGCAAAGCACAAGTGTTGCTGAGCTGGGATTGGCTGTAGAGCCATGCTAGGGATCAAAGAAGCATGAGTGTAGGGTGCTTGGGAATTTCCTTTTCTTTCCCACATAATCTTGCTGTATTTCTCTCCTCTTTCTTGAAAAGAAATGGTTGCCTTAGATTCAAGACCCTCTTATATTCTAGTCAATACAGGCACAGAGGATTTCGGCTGAAGAGTCCAGAAAGGAAAATAACGGGTAGTTCTCCCACACTCCACTCATATCATCTTGGCAATGAGACTTCTAAGTCATCCTTTTCTCACTGGAAAAGAAGATTCAACTCCAATACATGCTTCCCCACAGATTCCTGTGTCTTGAGAAGGAAACTGCCTCCTTGGCTCCTCCTCCCAAGCCGGGGCCCTCTTTCATTTCAGTCCAGCAGGTGATGCCTGCAGAGCTCTCCCACAGAGCACTGCTGTAGCAGAGAAAAGCTTTGTCCCTTTACACAGCTCCTTCCTTTCCTGCTTCTGCCAAACAAAGGTAAGGGGAAAGACACATTTAACCCTTGAACATACTCTCTAGTAGCATTCAGAGCTTGTTAGTATATGCTTAAGGATTGCTATATTTTTATTTTAATTGCCTTAAAACTTTAAAAAACCTTGAAAGGGATTTTTCTGTCTTTTTCAGGTAGGTGCTCTCTTCCATAGGCTTTCCAGGATTTTGCAAGAAAGGTCCCCTTCTGTGCTCCCAAGAACAATAATTTTTATATGGCTTCCTTTTCAATACAATATACATACAAAGTCTCAGCACCTATAATCCAATCCTGCTATCAAATGCATTAATTCACATATTCAGTAGGGTTGAAAGAGACCCAGGTTTTTCTTTATAGTTGAGAGAAATCTGTTTATCTGTAAGGGTTATCATATGCTAGCGCAAAGTCAATTAACCCAGTTAACCAAGGTGTAAAAAAAAAAAAAAAACACAGAGAAATTGACACAAAGTGGGTTTGAACTGAAACAGCGACTCACGTATAAGAACATTTTGTTCACAATGGGGGACTAAGTAATCCCCAGAAACTTTTTTCAGGATAGCTCGTCGCTACAGAGAAAACCAAAAGTACTAAAAACAGGATCTAAAAAGGGCCAGTTCATTCCTTAACAGAATAAAAATCAACATCTTCAATCACCAAAAAAAAAGAACAGTGAGTTCAGGGCACTAGTTGTAGCATAAAAGTTGATAATGAAAGTCTTAACATAAGGAAATACCAGTGAATGCGTCCAAACACAGACATCTCAAAAATCTTTTTAATTAATGGAAGATGATAGAAATATAAGGTCTTATGTTTGACTTCCTGGAGCTGTAGGTAAGTACGTGAAGGTAAATTTCCTTCTGTCGTCTCCCTGAGAAAGGCTTGAGGGGGACAATATGGACTGTTCTCTTTCAGTAAATTAAGCATGTGCAGGTTTGGCTTATTTCAGCTTATGCTGTAGCTGATGGCATTTGTTGTGCCTGAAGAGGTATTTAACATTTTATAAACAACATCCTGATTAAAAAACCTGAGTCCATCCCCGTATTAGGGACTGATTGGCAGCAGGGACTACCTTTTAGCCAGGGTTGGAGGTGAGCTGGCCAGTCCGTCCCTTCTGGTGCCATGGTCGGTCACCGTGAGTCTGAACTCAGACTTGTCTTTCTTAGAGGACTACAGAGCTGAAAGTCATCTGCACTTGGGTTTGTTATTTGAAACAAAGCCAAAACTGAGGCAGCAGAATCTAATCTTTCAAACATGACCTTAATCCACTCCTGTAGTTCAAATGGTTTAAAATTAAAGCTCTCCATTTAGATCACCTTTACTCCAAAGTAATTTTTATTGTTCCCTGGAGTTCAAAGCCCTTGATAATTCAATCTAGCTAGCCACCCCACAAAAAACCACAGTCACATCTTTAATCCCTGCTGCTGCTTTTCTGAGGAAAAACCTGCTACTAAAAATTCCAATAGGTTCTCAAGCCTGGATTTTTAGAGATATTTCAACATCTAGCTAGCTATTATTCCAGTGCCATTGGGGTACTTAAAATTATCTTTTAGGAGCTGTAGTACTGCTACAGTTAGGCCTTGTGTTGGTTGTGGTATTGGTGTGTTGATTTGTAAAGGATGACATTATTACCTGCAGCACAGCAAACCTTCAGACCCATAGATCCACAAATCTATTTTAAAGAGTTTTCTAATTTTTACCCTTATTATTCTGAAAGCTTCTACTTTTACCTTGAATGTGCCTATCCTAAATAAACTCTAAACAAAAAGAAGGCATTAATTTTCTTTGCTTGCATACTCCTCAGAGGTACCAGAGCACCCCACGTAGGGCCTTTAAACTGAGTGGGACAGCAGAGCTGGCAAGAAAAATTCTCTATCCTATTATTCATCGCAATTAACTAGTTCACCAAAATCAACCTGTGTTATTTTAACCAACCTCCAACAGGCTTTGAAGGGCAGGAAGGCCAGAGAGAGGGAGCCAGATATCTAGCTACTCGCAGCAGACAGAGCTCAGAGGCTAGATACTGGGAGCCTGCGACACCAGGGGCCTGGGTGCCTTCACCTGGGACGCCACGGTGTCTGGATCTCTGCATCCACAGCCATCCATTGTCCTAATCCTGGACCTGGGAGACCCAGAGGCCTGGAAGCTCTGTATCAAATCCCAGCTGTCTCCTGCTGGGTTGACAAGAGAAGGATGGGGCAGGTGAGGATGCCTTTTGTCCACCCATGGTGCTGCTGGTGGGACACTGAAATGGCAGGTGTCACACATCCTGCAGTCATCCCCATCCTTCTGGGGTTCCTGGCTGTATTCAGTCACACAGATGAAGTAGTTGAGATCCTGCGGAACACATTTTATTGTGGAAACCAGTTTCCTGTCTTTACAAAAGGACATACCTTGTGATTTCTAGTCCGAGAACAGTTTTGAATTTTCAGGTTTCGTTCTATTTCCAGGCAATAAAACTGCCTCCCAGTCACCTTCACTGGTAACTTCTTTGAAGTTCACCCTTCAGCTCTGCTTGATATCATAATACCATTAGTGCTAATGAGCTCTCCAGCAAACATTGCATTGTTGCTCCCTTACCTACTTATTTTGGGAGGAATAAAGGAGAGAAGACACTGTGGCTATTAACTCAGAGCCCTGCGTTCACTTACATTTTTACTTTAAATATCTCTATTCACTGTAAATTCCCTTCACACTCTGTGGTGTCAAGAACACATTATCGGTTCTTCCCTGATCTCAGCTTCTCAGGTGCCTATCACTGCATGTGTTGTAAAATCAGCATCTGTGTATACATGTGGCCAAGCTTAGCAGCTGCTTTTACAGGATAAGCTGTGATATATATTCTCTATCTGAAATCAGATGAAGCCCCAAATCCATCAAACATTTTCTTTTAAAGAAAGTCTATGATGGCATTTACAGCAAACTTATTTCTTTATTAACAGTTTCACAGCATGCTCCCCAGCTCCAGAATTCCTGGATCTGGGATTACAATCCACCTGTTCTCTCTAAGAGAAACACTCATTCATTTTGTATTATCCCTGCTATATATAATACTACGCTACTACACAACACTGCTACTGCCCACGGCTCTCCAGCTGCCAGGGAAAAGGACCCATCCTGTCAGAGCAGTCTGTCCCAGACCGGCCACCCTGGAATCTTGCATTAACATCAGACTGTGCACAAGACTTCCTAACTTTCAGATGCCTGGTCAGATCTGAAGATGAACGGTCAAATGGTAATGTTTGTCCTCTGGCAAAGATCCCGTGGAAGTCAGAGAGTGCCCCTCCACAAAAGCACTATTAATATTCGTTGTCTCTGCTGGTGCTGGAGCGAATGGCTCCAAAGAAGAATTAGAGTCCCCAAACTCCTAACCTAAGTGGAAAACAAAAAACAAGCTATCCATAAAATCAGCAGATGGGAAGAGGGAGATAATAATGAGCAGTGTCACGAGCAGCGGTGGCAGCTCAGCAGCCGCCACAGCGTTATTGAGCGTTTCCTGCGGAGCACCTGGTGTGACAGGGAGCCCCCCCGAAAGGAGCCTTCAGCTCCCGGTAGGTCAGACTCCCCGTGTCCTACAGCTGAGCCCTAACTACAGCCCCCGCGAGACAGGGCTTGCAATATTTTCTTACCTCTCCCTTGATCTCCCTGGCTACAGTGATCTACTCCCAGATCACTGACTGCTGTTCCAGGGTTCCCGTAACCTCTGGTAGGATTCAACAATGTGGGCTCATAAGCCCTCACCTGGCAAGTGTGGAAGTCAAAGGTGCTGGCACTTTGGGATAAGAGTGCAATGGTAATTTCAAGAGCAGAAGAGAAAATCGATACATCTAAATGGGGAAAGGAAAACTTGAAGAAAGAGGAATGATTCCCCAGCCTCAACACTGATATGACAAAACACTGGAGAGCAGGAATGAAGTATAAAGAATTACTAGCTGAAGTTCTGTCAAGATTGTCCCCTTAGGCTTTTCCTGGGTCTTTCTCTCTACAGCTCTTAAAATGGCATCAACAAAGGGAAGTATAAAACACTTAAAGATATATTTTGCTGTCTACTGTCTTCCTTTCTTATCTTCTCAAGCTACACAGGAAAAGAGAACTGTTGTATCTTAATAGGATTTAGGCTCTAAGATTTCAAGTCATCTGTTCTTTCTCTGATTCATACTGGGTGGTCAGTTCCTGACAATGTTGTAGGTGGGATTTTCACAAGTCCTCAGCATTGGCCTAATTCCTCTCTTGTTTAATTCATTGGGAAGATCTGTGCTAAAAACAAGTTATGAAAACTGCTTGTATCGGGGACCAATATGAGGCATACGGTATGAAGGGTAGGTCACCCTGTCTCTGCTTCAGTCACTTTATTTCTCTAACAGGTCTGACACATATCCTGCCATGGCATGCAGAGCTAAATCTGATCCTTTGGGGTATGGCTAACCACACGCTTCGTGGGAGCCGTACTGGCATAGGTAACTCCATTGCATTTCCCTTATATGTTTTCAGCAAGATATTTCAGAAAAATCAGGAAAGTCGATGTGAGTGCTTCAGGACAGACAGAAATCCTGGAGACCGGTCCATGCAATGCAAGTTGGAGCAGGTGGCAGGGCTTCCAACAGAGGTGTGATTGCAGCTGTCTGGATAAACTCCAGACCCACCATTGGGAGAAATCACTAGCATTCACTGCGGCCACAGCTGACAACCCGTTGTCTGCGGCTAAAGTGGCCTGTCGGTCCCTGGGATCCAGTGGGTCCAGTTAAAAGACATCAAAGGCTCTGCTGGGCTTACTCAGCCCATTTTCCTCCCTTGATAAGCAAAAGAAGGAAGGGCCCTGGTTGGTTTGGGTTTTTTTGCCTCCTCCCATTGTCTAAGTTATATCCAGATTCAGGAGCTTGGAAGCTTTTATGTCACCTCTGGTTTAGAAACAATCTAGCAGGCGAAACCCACCAGCCCCAGGAGCATTGCCCTGCCTGTGGACGCTATCAGAGCATGCCTACAGCATCCAGTCACTCACAAAACATATTTAGTTCAAAGGCAGAGGGCAGCCAAAGCTGCAGACCTGAGGCCACTGAAAGAGGTTTGAAATCCCAGAAGAGAAATCTGGGGATAGGTCAAATTTAATACAGAACACTGTATTTTTATTCACTTGTAGGTAGTTATTCAATTTTTCTGATCAGTTTTTGTTGACATGAAAGCTTAGAGTGGTGCCAGAATTTGATAGTGCACTCTTACTCTGATTATATTGATCTGCCCATGGGCATAGATAGACACACGCATTGGCAAGAAAAATCCCTCACTTCTGCACACAGACACCAAGATATATATGAAAAACTGCTGGTTTTGAGATTGAATTTCCTGCTCAGCACAAATGAATGTCGGGGCCGGACTGTTTGCAGAGCTCCAGATGGGAGGCACTAACACTGTTAAGCTTGTGGCAGGATGTGAACACATCTTTCAGAGCAAGGCCCTCCAACCAGAGCTCTACCAGGGAGGAAATGAGCGCAAAGAGTCCGGCTGTTCACTTCACAACCAGAGGGGAATGTGCATTATACAACGTAATTTCCTGGAGACAGAATGTTTGGTCAAAAATCTTCCAAAAACACCTGATAGACCCAAGTTTTAACCATTTGTCTATATTCTTTGTTCATATGCTCTCAGTCAGGGGTGAATATTCCAAAACTTAAGGCCTAGGGACGATTTACACAGAGAGGCTCCACTTGTCTCCTGGTCCTTCCCTTCTTTGAGAGATTCCTTTCTGTTTATGGTATGTAGACAGTTAATCATCTACTCACAGAGGCTATAAGGAAGAAGCCATTTATAAAAGTCGATCATATGTGTGGCTAATGCCTTTTTCAGGGACCTATTTCCCTGCATAACTGTGACACATCACCAATCAGATGGAAGCTAATTGAAAGAGGGAATTATTTCACCTTGTATTTTCTAAAAAGTTCCACTGCTTTTTATGATGCCTTTCTTACTATTCAGCCTTCCAGGCCTGTCCTTTTATTACAAAGTCCCTTAAAAATAGGGAAAAAAAAAAATCTCCTTTAGCCTGTCTTCCTAGGGTAGTGACAATTATGAGGTCCAGCTATCTGTCTGTCCTTTGCCCTCCTAAAGACTGTTGAAACCCCTGACTAGTTTTGACCCAATTTAAAAAAAAAGGTAGAGATCTCAAATATATCTATGTTCTCACAAGCTTTGTGAAAGTCAGCAGCTGAGTAAAGGCAAGACAGACACATTAGTGCTATAAGTGAAGGAAAAATTGTGGTGCAAATGTGCAATACTATCTACTGAGAGCAGATTTGAAAAAGAGCCATATAGATGGGGAAAGCGTTGGTGAGAGCTACCACCCTACCACACAGGGGATAATTTAATTGTGTAAAAGACCCTCGTTTACGCAGGCTTAGTTTTGTATCAACTAAAATAACTTGAAGATAATTGTGAAAAATATTCTGGCTGCTCATGACTAGTCCTGGTGCAGGGCTCTACACTGATATTTTATGGGGGGAAATGGAATAACATGGGAAACCCAACTGACCCAAAGCAGGAAGGGATCTTCAGTGCTCTTCGCCCAACTAGGGGCTGGGAAAGGAAGGAAGGGAAAAAAGGGCTCCCCTGACAGCACTGGTGTTGCCTGAGACCACTGCAAACCAGGGCTCCAGACCTCCCTCACAGACCCTCTGAGCTACCCCAGCTACAAAGCTCCCCATCACACCTAAGAGACACCACGACGGCTGTCCTCTTTCCAGCATATTGGACAGCCGCTACAGTCAGCAATAGGATCTGTCATCAGTGCATACTCATTGCTATAGTCCTAAAGGTAGACCCTTCCTACATAGGTTGGTCCCAGTAGAAAACAACAGCATGTTAATCTGTCCATCATGGCCCTAACCACTGTCTTGCTGCAGTGGCACAGTAGGGTTGTGCATACCCACCCATCTCTGTCCTTGGTGGCTGTCTGCATTGGGCAGCTAGAGAAGTCCACCAGGACATCTGGCAAAGATCTAGGTAGTGACATGAGGACCCACTGGCTATTCATAGAATCATAGAATGGATCGAGTTGGAAGGGACCTTAAAGATCATCTAGTTCCAACCCCCCTGCCATGGGCAGGGACACCTCCCAATAGACCAGGTTGCTCAAAGCCCCATCCAGCCTGGTCTTGAACACTTCCATGGAGGGCCCTGTTTTCATTGCTGTAATGGATGCTATGACTTCACCTGCCCCTAATCCACCCCCTCATCTTTTCTTGAAGCATGGTGAGTCAGCAATGCCTTCCTGACCCAGCTGAGATGAAGCAATGCAAGTGACCTTGGATGTGCTGATAGCAGCAGGAAGAATAATCATCAGCGTTATAGCTCAAGGGCATCCAGATCCTAGTATGTGACCAAAATGCAGAAATCAGACAGACTTAAAACTATACCTTTCCTAAAGTGCATTGGAAGTTTGTCCCTTTCTGTGGCTTTTGACTGCTTTTTGTCCTTTCTTTTAAGGGCTGGTTCTTGCTTACACCATTGAATCATCCTTATGTTTTCATATTGGGTGATTCTAATATAGTTGTGTTGTATACTGCTCACACTCCAGATTGGCTTTTCTCCATCTAGCAAAAGATGCTGTGATTTTATTCACACTTTCTGACCTTGAGTGCATGCGTCAGACATCTGTTCAAAAACATATTTTGCAGGGCCCCAGATCATGACACTTTGCTTGTGCTGTGCAGTCCTCAGTTGTGTTTGAAGAGCAGCCTCTAATGCCACTAAGGGACACAGGCATTTAACTGCCTTTTTAAGATCTGAAGCCTGAAAAATACCTCTCAGTTGCCTAGCACCTATGTTTCTGCCAAAGATATTTCCTGCTGCTAGATGTAGAAAACTACCTAATTTAGAGGGTAACAAACAGATCCTGCAAAAGGCCTGAGTACTGTGGTGAGTAGGGCTGCAGTGCCAAATGCTTAGGTGCTCACCTCAGGTGCAGAACATACAAAGTTTAATTACTTACATAGTCAGAAATCCTGAAAAATGAGTGTGGGAGGAGTCAGCGCTAAGTCACCTAACTCATACTTAAGCCCCAGTGGTCACAAGGTAATAGTAATGCTTGCAGACCGAGATTGATAGCAATTCTCAGATCTGGTCTTAGAGATGGTGAAGAAAGAGCCAGAGCTGATGAAAGTCCTTTTCACCCAAGTAGTTTTGTAGCCAGTGGATTAGCCAGACACCACGGCATCGTAGGCCAAAGGACACTTATTTTCAGTTCCCTCTTTTCCCTGCAGATATCTGATACCTCTTCTCTCCTAAGCAAATGGTCTCATCACCAGACTATATAACATATTCGCGAATGTGACTCTGTCTTTCAGTTGAAGTCCTTCCAGTATGAACAGCATAAATAAATAGGCTTTGTGCTGGAACTGCAGCTGTTGGAAATGCTCCACAGTCTAGAGGTTAGAGTTCTCAGCTTGGAAGGAGAAGAGCTAGATGTGCAGCCCTGCTCCAATGAATATTTATGTTGTACACAAAATACAGCACTGTCACCAAGAAGAAAGGAGAAAGTATCACTTTTGGGCAGACAACACCCTACCAATTTGACTCAGTACCTAGAGGAATAGGGGGGGGGGAGGGAGTGATTTGAGATGATCAGGTTCAAGTCTTCTCAGATGTAGCTAGGATTTGAGCTTCAGGCACTCTGACCTGCCCAAGCAACAAGACACTTACCAACTGCTGAGACAGCTGGCTTTTACTGCTTTTAGGCATTGGTTACTTACCCTGCAGCTATCTAAGGTCACTCAGGGTGCCCAAATCTGCCTTAGGCTTTTTCCACAGTTCAGGTTTGCACGGAAACCTTTTTCATGTAGATTCTGTCAGGCTCCAAATACTGTTTCCTGAGGAATCTTATCAGTTCCCAGAAACCTTTGTGTGGTGTGTAAGCCTATCATCAGCCAATGATTCACTAGCACTTGTAGAAATAACAGCATTAGCAATAATAGCAATTTAACACAGTCCATTCAAATTTTCATCCAGACAAATGAGTCACATAATCAATACCAAATCTTTACAAGTGGCCGTAGTAAATTTTAGAGAGAGTTCTAAATTAACACACCAAGAACAATTCATTGTGACTCATTAGCAGCATATGGAAATTTCAAGAATTTCTACTCATGAGATGCAAAACATCCAGTGGATCTAAACCAGCAGAATGGATGCAGAGAACTAAACATATTAATGTGAATAAAAACAGGAAAAGGAAGAATTTGCAATGACTGTTTTAATCACTTGGCAAGGTGTCCCCATGGTAAATTACCATTGTTCTTAAAATGTGCATCCTCTTCTTCCTGGGATTCCTGTAGCAAAAAAGGTGGCAAGATCACCTCTGTTCTTCCTGGAAAAAACAACAGAAAAAGGTCGTGTGTGTACTGAACTGAAGGCAATAAAGGAGCGTTGAGTGAAGGCAGCTTTTTAAGTGCTCTTTATGGACAGATGTAACCCTGTGGTCTGGGAAAAAGTTCTTTGTCTCTATGTATGAATTGGAGGAAGAGGCTGAATGAGCAGCCATCATTGGGAACATGGGAACATTATTAATTTGAGTAAAGCAAAAGGAGTACCTGCAGTAGCCCAATAAAATATTATTATTCTCATTGTATAACTGTGGTTTGATAGATCTCATTTTAATATGTCCTGACTCAAGAATTTGCCCAGCCAGCAGCTCGGCTGCATAGCCCAGGCAGCAAAGCTGAAGGAGGCAGGAGATTTATCAGTTTAGGTGTTATTTAGAGCTGTTGGAAGTCATTAGTCATCTCCACCTCCAAGCAGAGGTGAGATCCTGTACCTAACATGTCAGTGGAGGGGGGATAGCAACTCCTCTCTGACTCAACAAGGGCACTCAATAAAATCATCATAGAATACTTTGGGTTGGAATGGACCTTTAAAGGTCATCTAGTCCAATTCGAAGTAGGGGTTTTCCTTGTCAAACAGAGTTGATCACCACACTGGGGCAGAAGGCTCATAACTGAAAATGGTTATTCAGTAAGGAGCAGGCCTGGTTTCCTACTGCAGTTACTTCAATAGAGCTGATAGACTCATGTGAGGGATGCTTTGCCTAGCACCCAGAGCGCCAACATCATGGGGGTGATGCTTTCAAAGCACATTGTTTGGAAGCAAACATATGTTGGAAAAAAATAGCCATTAATAGTGAGATGTTCCTTCACAGAAGCCCTGTAACACTTCCTTGAGGGGCTAGAGATGGGCATCTGAGAGAAACTCCCTGGGTCTTCACAAAACACATAAAGCCTTCAGAACACAAAAAGGTCATCCACAGGATGGTCACCCAGTGCAGGGGTCTCAGTGTTTGTGAATGGGAAAGTGTTACGTATCATGAAGTGACTTACGCTTTCCCATGTTTTGAACTCATGATGAGCATCTGTCTCCTGGACACAGCCCCAGTTTCTGCAGATATCGGATGCTGTATGGCGTGTAATCCTACTCTCATATATATGGTCCTAAGTCCCATTAACATCAGTGCAAACAGCAGTAAAAAATTTCCTGGTTTGGAAAGCTGTGCACAAGGTGAGTCATGAGTGTCTGTAGCATTTTATCAACTCAAGGATTATCACACCAGATTGGAAGGTCTCTTTCCCACTAGCCTTCATAATTCATGTGAAACTTTCCACATACACCTGGATATTGCAGTTTCTCTTTTTTGATACTTTGTATTAAGCATTTGTACACTCTAAGAATTTGTATTTGTAAAGGCCAAGGCTTACCCAAATAACTACGTGAGCAGCTATAAAGATTTTCAGAGGAATATATCCTGCACTAGGATTGGGCCAGCTGTCCTTTCACCGCCTTCTTGTAAGAAGCTGTCTGTTTGATAAATCAGGTATCCTGGATGCTGACCATGACACGTTACATGAATCTCTGGCATATCAGATTTTTTTTCTCTTTTAATTCTCAGATGCTTGCAGTCTGCCATGTTTGCTGGTGACCTTTAAATGCCCTTTCTGCCCCAAATACTGAATAATCTAGAGTCACCTCTCGCTTGCTATTTCTTCATCCTTGGATTTTTACTTTTGAAACTGGTATTTCAAGAAATGTTCAGGACACAAAAATTAATTTTAGCAATTGCTTTTCTGCTTTTTCTCCTACAATGGAGAATGTTCATTCTTTTTTTAAATAGCACCTAAAGTCTAGTCTTGCCTTGTCTCAAATATGCTCTCCTGACATATACTGAGCCCTGTTAGGAAGGCATGGTTTTGGATTAATTATGTCAGAAGAACTTGTTGATTTGGGGATTGCTGTTATTTCCCTTGATGTCTGTCTTCACTGATGGCAAGCCTTGGATCCCACCTTGCTGGGGCCCAGCGAGATGGTTGCTGGTGCTGTGCACCTCACAGACCATGAGCCAGGGGACAGTTCGGTAACTACCTTGTGTTTCAACCTCATGGAGAGCTCAGACTCTCGGGGACAAAAGGTTAATTGGAACAGATGTTATTTCAGAAATTGCATGATGCCCAGAGATCACATCTTTGCCTCCCTCAGCCTTTTCGGTGGTGTTGGACTGCGTGATCTCTCTTGTTTTTCTCACACTGGGCTCCTTTTCATCTTTTGAATCACTCCAAACAATGGCAATCTTTACAAATACGACAAGCCCTCCTTTTTATATCAAGCATTCTTCCCTCTAGGGACACAAGTGATCTGAGCTGAAGCAAGAAGTAATTAAGGCCATTTTTAAAAGCTGTGTGTTTCTCCCTGTGTAGCCTTAGCAGTAGTTGTGTCTAATTTATACTTTGGTGGTGTGTTCATGCTCTCCGCTGTTTTTGACCTCTTCCTTTGAAAGACACTTGTATAACTTCAAAGAGGTCTCAGATTTACTTTAAGTGTCCCCAAAAGGGATGATGTAAAAATTTTTTGACTTCAGACCATTCTGTCTCTCTCAGAGTAGGAAACAAATAGACATTTCCCCATATCTTTGAAAATCTGCTCTTTGCTGGTTTGAAAGGATGCAGCAGAAGCACCTCTGAGATTACACATCGAATTATGTCCCAATACTACTTCTGTTAGTGGGAATGAGCAAAAAAATGTTAAGGGCTCCCCCTCCTCCCAGTGAATCATGTCCCAGAGCTCATTATTAGGAACAGCAGATAGAGAGGTAAGAGATGGAAACTAAATCTGAAATCATAAACTCATTAACAGACATCTATGACCATCTCCCACATGGCCATGAATGTGGGCCATCAGGTATTTCTGAATAACTGTTGAGGTCTGAAGTGTACCATAGGGAAAACAAACATTTCTTCACTGAATACTCCTTCTCAGCAGCTTCATTGCGAGGTCGAAGTTATACACAGGAGTAGGTGTAAACAAAAGAATAGAGCTGAGAAATATTTGTGATCTGTCCCTCTTAGGGAAAAGGTTTAGGTGTTGGCCAAACCATCCATTACTGGCCGTAAGGTGCAGTTACTGCAGTGCACGTTTTGTGTGACCTCTTCCTTGCCTGTGGGTGGTCAAAGTCCCTGTCGATTGAACTTTGGGTTTATATGCTGCTGGGATGTCGAAGCCAAGCTACAGCCTGTATAAAACCAGAGGAATTTCCTCTCTCATTTGTCACAAACTTTCAGCCAATATATGAATGCACCATGTCACCACATCTCTTCTAGCTCTTCCACAGGGGACCATATCACATCATGGCTTATCTCCAAGCAGCTCTGAAATTTAGTGGGAGATTTTCTTTACTCTCTGACTGGGAGTGGGGAAAATGTTCAAGACAAATCTCTCAAATACAATTTGCCTTGATCATGTAACTTTGGATTAGCAAATACACTGTCAGGGGGATTGTTACAGAGAGCTTTTGGAGAAGACCAACTTCATTGTGATCAAAATGATCACCGACTGAAACAGAAGAAAAGGGTATTTGGTATCTTGCTACTCCTAGTAATAACAGCGGTTATTTCAGTTTCTCTTAGGAATCTTCCTATTCTGTGAGACAATGCTATCAATACATGACATATATGTCCCTCCAAGACCCAAGAGGGGCTAACAGCATGCCTTATTGAGATGGACTACAGTTTCCAATGTGCTTTATACTTCTAGGTTTCAGAATGACTACCTGAGATCTACCAACAGGCAGCACTGAGGTGAGGAAGAGCTGAAGCCTCTTCTGATGATGTAAAACCAACCAAGAGCCATAAACCAGGATCACCAAAAAAGGCTCTTAAATCTCCTGCTGTCACATATTCACTCTCTTACCATTGTCCTTTTTCTTGACATTACTCTCTCTTTGCAATGAAAGTCTTTTTCTAAGCAAAATTGTGATAACAATCCTAAATTCCTCTTGTAGGAATCCTTCATGGGTTCTTAGTAAGGTGTAGTATTCCTTATTTCTGTTAAACAAGATGTGTGAACAATAGTTGCAAAGTAATCTGTGGCACCACGATAGAAAAAGAGAAGGAAAAAAAATGTTTGCGGAAAACTCCTCAAATCTTCAAAATATATATATTTATTGTATAGATAAGACATCAAGATCTGACCTTGATCTAAAACCCAACAGTGAAAGGCAGATGCATCCTTACCAAAACTAGTAACGTTCAAATTCTATTATTTTGCTTCTGACAATAAAACCTCAATCCATAAATCACAAAGTCAGTGATATTTTGGGTACCTAATGGAAAGAAAAGAAAAAAATGAGTTGTTAGAAATTCTTATCCACATTCATTGGAAATTTCTTGGAAGATAAGTAAATTATAAACACTATCAGAAGATCTGTTGCAGCACTGAGCCTGACAGCTGTTACTGAAAGTAGTTTGCTATCATGCAGGCATTGATACACCAATATTATGGCTTTTGCTTCTTACAAAAGATTTTATTGTGTAAATTAGCAGATGAGGAAGAGTCTTCCTGTAGTTATTTAAAGTGAAAGCCTGGAGGATTTTAAATGCAGTCAAACAGAACATACAAACTACAAACTGTTGGAGTTAAAAGAAACTGCGTTATTAATGGTATATTTCAGGGTTGATTTTTACAGATGCAGTCAACAATCAGACTAACAAGGTTTTTAAATACTCTGCTTCTGCTTGAGAGATGCATTTGTGGGTTTGCAACACTTCAAAACTGTTGTGTTGGTGGACAGAAAGGAAAGACACTTCCATGGTATGCAGGTGCTTCAGCGTCTTCAGTGTTGGCAAGTGTTCTTGTAAGCAACCCCTCTTGTCTTGGTGTATCTTCACAAGCCTCATGCCATGGGATATGGGTGTTATACACAGCCTGGGACTTTATTGACACAAGAACTTAGTGGATTCCAGAGGATGATGGTTAATTGCAACAGAAGTCTAAACCACTTGTCGGGTAAACTGTTGCACTCTATCTGAAAGGAACTATTGGCAGTCATAGCTCCCCGACAGCCAAACGTCTCTATGTGGATGGGAAGATTGTTATGGTCACACCAGACTCTATGTCCCCAGAATGGTTCTGTGGATTGAAGAATTCTGAAGGGCAACCTGCTCAAAAACAACTGCAAACCCCACAGTACCACAATTTCACAGCTGAGCACAGCACAGTAACATTTCTCATGGGCTAGCTGGCAGGTTAGCTGCAAATGGCTAGGATCTGGGCGTTCATGTGACTATGTTAAGTCTGGAAGAGATGTCAGGAAATAGCTCTGGTTTATCTGGTGCAATGATGGAGATAAAACTCTCCAGAGAGAAAATCTTCCTTTCAGATTAACCCATGACTGGAATGGCATTTGAAATCACTTCGTAATCCCCTTGCTATCATAGGGAAGAGCTGGGGAAAAAAATAAAAGGTGGATGAGGAGTACAGACATGAGTTGTACTGAGTGCACTGGGAAAAGATATTTTGAGTTTATGGGATGACTTTAAATTTGCTGGTCATTCTACAGTTTCAGAAGTTGTCAAAAAAGTTAAAAAATGGCCTAAAAAAAGTATAATGCAAGAGGAATTTGAACTTATAAAGACTATGTGATGTTTGTTTTAGAGACAGAGAAAAATAAAAGTAGAAAATAAAACTGGAGAACTCATGTAGTCCAAACCTCCTGCCCCAGGGCAGCATCAGTTTTTTCTTGAAATACTTATTGAGACATTTTTCTCATGAACAGGCTCTTCCTGTGTGCCACTCTCCTTACATCTAGAAAGCTTTTCCTAGTGTTATGTTGAGTTTTTCTTGCTGCAGGGTCAATTACATACCCTGTACACGGCAGACATTCTCACGGCAGATTATTCTCATCTTCACTAGAGTCTTTAACATACTGTAAGGTTGTTATCATTAACCCTTATGATTTTTTTCCTTCCCTTAGGGTAAACAACCGTAGTCCTTTCAATCTTTCTCATAGACCATAAACTCCTACTGTTACAAAGAAAGCCTTGGTGAGTTCTGAGGACATGTATCTCTCAAAGGAACCAACATAGGGCAGTGTTCTTGTTCTGCAAACCAGAGCTGAAGGCCTCGAAGGCCACATGCAGCCTGACCCATGGAAGGCCATGTGGTCATAGGGGCTTTCTAAAGAAAGTAACCTAAAAGTGTTGAATGGAAGGAATGAAACTAGGAATAGAAAGCTGAAAAAAACGTTCCTGTATTCTCAGCAACAAGAATTCATCCCGTGCCCTATCAGCATGGCAAGATTACATGGTAGAATTGGAAAATACCATCATCAGCTACACCTCTGGTAGAAATAACCAGGAGTGTAACACAGCCAACTGTTTAGATTGAGAGAGGGTAAAAATAAAAAAATATTTAACTAACATTTGTAACTAAAAATGACATGCTTTTTATTCCTATGCTGTTCTAGCTAAGGATTTGAAATATTCATATTTCCCCCAGTCCAGGTTTTTCACTGCCAGGCTGCGTTCCCGTGATGCTAAGTGATGTGAAAGATTTACCTTTCCTCAATATTAAACAAAATCATAAGGTAACATTTCTTTAGTCTAATGTGTGGTGGCATCTCCTTCTGGTAAAGTGATTTATTGTACCCACTCTACATTTCGCAAAATGATGCATGTGGCCAAGTATCTGTAATAAAAAGTGATACCTGGAGAAATGTTTCCCCAGACTAAAGAATATAAAAAGCTCCAGCTGACTTCTCCCTATCTACGGTGATGCATGAGCTTCTTCAACACCCAGTGAAGCATGGAGTTACATTTTCCTTATGTAAATTGAACTAAGATTTAGTGGTTTTCAGAGGTCCATTGATACTTGATATCCATTTCTCAGATGCAGAATGAGAAACCTGAAGACAGAGTTCCTTGATATCAGATTGTCAATGGTGCTATCATTTAACCATATAGATTTAGGCAAGAGAGACCAAAGACCATTGCCACAACACAAACTGTCTGATGAAGGTGAGTTTTCTTGCTGGTGCCTGCAATGCCTTGCTTAAAGACCTTGAAGAGGCAACATTTTTCTCAATGCAAGAGGACAGTTTTCTATACAGGAGTGGAGGTATTCATGCCTATATTTCTGGTGTTAAAAAGAGTACAAAGCCAAATCTGTACTGAACTGTGCAAAATTACTGGCTGATGGAGAGATTGGCCAATGGAGAGCCAATCTCGCTCCTGTACTTCACCTGCGGGTGCCATGGGCCCAGCCCACCAACTTCATATAGTGATATATCCATCCCTGCCCACTAACATATGAAACCAGCTTCCCTTGATGTAAAGTGAAATGTAGCCTGTTTTCAATGTAAGCCACAGCTGAAACAAATGTCCGGCTTGTGTTCTGGTTATCTGTGAGGGTGTAAGAGGTGAATATCGTACCTCTTAGACTGACAGATCTCATTACAACTATCTAACGAAGCAGTGACACTCAAGGACCCAGCATCAAAACACCCGCAGAGCGATAAGAAGTTGGTCCCATTTTAGAAAGACATATTATTTGACTGTATGCTGTTTTTCTCTTCCAAGTGTGGGAAATCCTTCCAGTGGAGTCCCTTTTATTCAGCTCGGCATACGTGCTCACTAAACATATATTTAATTAAAGACAATGAAGAATGACACACAAAAAAAAACCCTTTTTTTAACCTAATATAATATTCCTCCCAATTAAATAACTTTCCTCCTCTGGTTTTCTCCAGGACTGCGCTGATCCATCCATTACAGGCAATCATTTGAACTCTGAAGCCCTATTGCTGACATGAGCAAGGTCTGCCAGATGTTTGAACATCAGCTTCTACATGCTCCTGCTTTTCTCTACAGTGAAGTGAAGTTAAATGTCTCTGACATAAAATTTAAGCCTGAAATTCTTTGATGGCAGGTACTAAATAAGAATGAGTTTTCCTGCCTCTGTTTAACAGAAGAAGGATGCAGTTAGATAAATTTATTCTCGGAGGTTTTGTGCCAAGTAAAATTTATTTTGTGGTGGTGTGTGCAATGCACATTGTGAAGTATCTTGTTTCTAGGTGCAATATGAAGAAAAGTCTCTCATTTCAAGAAGTAAGGAATTTTTTAACTCTTACAAGAGGGGAGGAGAAATCCCTTGGCATACACTGAGGACTGGCTATGGAATTTTCTTTGATCTGAACTGATTTCTGTATCTGAATTCCTCTAAATTAAGTGATTCGGCTTAGTGCCTTTTTACTGAAATGATGTAATACAACTAAGCCTAAGCTTTCTTTGTGGACAGTATTGTATTAGGCAATATTTCCAGTCTTCTTTTACCTAATTGTCTTGAGCCTTATCCACATTTTTGCCTTTAAAATATTTCCAAGACTATCTGACACCCAATCACAATTACAGTAATCTGTTGTTTACTGTTGTTTGGGGGAATAGTAATATGCTTTATTTTCAAAAGCCTTACTGATATTCTTCTTAGATTACAAAAGCAAACATTAGGTCAGGAATAGGTTGGCTCTTTTTCCTCCACAAACGTAAATACAAGGCAAAAATTTCTTTGCTGAATGAAAGCAAAGAAACTTTCTGCTGGACGATATTAGATTTTGTTTCTCTGAAAGGTTCCCAACCTCAATATAATTTATCACTGCTTCATTGTACTCAACATATGGAGACAACAGCAAGGTTATTTAAAAATGAGATTGTATATTTACTGTTTGTGCAGGATTGTTACGATAGCTTTTTGTCTATGTAGGGCTGTCAGTTGCTTATTCCGTTACATTTACTTTGCAGTGCAATAAAGTTGATTTTCCTGTCCTTCAGTGGTTTCCTGATCTCCAATCAGAATTCCCACAGTAAGGGTAATGTAGCAGGTTTATCCTGATCATAAAGTGAATATACACAGAGTGATTTCTGCTGTATGGAGTCTTTATTCATCTTATGGGAAAGATAACGCATATAATACTAATATATGAATGCAATGCAGTATCTAAAGATACATATCCCCAGGAGGCAATTTATCTGAAGGGCTGTTTTTCTGGTGTTCATTCATTTGTGGGAAGATGGTATTCCCAGACTGAAAATGAAGCAAATGAACGGACTTCCCTGGTGCAAAGTGATGGATGATGAGTTTGTTGCTACTGTCAAGAGATGCATTAGACTAGGTTTCTCATTCTGAAAACGCTAGATGAAAAGGGATTAATTTCATGACCATTTGGGAGACTGAATTTCCATTCTTAATTATAAAATGATGCCCTATTATAATTTTCTCTGAGGTACCTTGGTGATTGAAGCTGAGTTACTTGACTCAGGGACACAAAGAGGTTCCAGAAGGCCCAAAGGCAAAACTTGAGGCACATGATTTACACAGCAGGATGTACCATACTATGAAAATGCGAGCTCCTTTCATGAAAGGAACCCAAGGCTCCCTCCAGGGAGACTGGCACCCTCCGCCTCCCAGCCTGTCCTGGCAAGAATGGATTTTTGCAAAACAGCTGCAAGTTGTGAATTAGAAAGTGAGTGCCATGATCCAAAACTATAATCCACCTGAGAAACTATAGAATAAAAATTCCCAAGTCTTTCCTTGATCTGTGACCCTGTACTTTTCCAAGACTGACATATGTTTTCATATGAAACTCTTTATATACAGAATTACTCTACTCAAGACAACCAGTTTGCATTGTTAATCTGTTAAACCTTTGCTCAGAAAAGGGCTGATGTCCAGGTTGAAGCTCTCCGACATCAATGGTGGAACTCAACTGACAAAATACAGTATCACTTTAGAGACACTAAGCTATCCTATATGGCCTCCAGTTGCAGCCCTGGTCGGTTGCAGACCCATGGGTCCAGTGCCATCCCCATAAGGACTCTAAGGAGTTAAAATGGCATAAGACATGACTGTCTGAATGCAACTGAGTCTGGTTCTCATGGATAATGATGGGTTTGAGCCAGGGGTGGTGTTGAAGGGGGGAAAGTTCAGCTCTTTGGCATTGTCATTCCATGTCACCATATTGGCATCATCAGAAACATCATCCCATAGTCAGCCTATAGGATATTCCCTGATGAGATGCGCTGGTGAAATCTAAAGCTGCAACTCATAAATGTGTCCTGACTGACGACTGTTTTGTGGTTTTGAGGTTTGGGGCTTTTTCATTGGCATTAGTTCGTGTAACAGCATTGCCTGAGTGGTAAGTGACAGTTGTGTTGATTTTAGCAGGAGTAAATTATACTAACTTATCACACTGAGTTTCTCTCTAATGTAATACAATGCGATGCAAGGATTACTCAACATAAACTGATGCTAGGTCTGGATTTCCATGAAACTAATGGATATGGCTACACTTCCCTGAGAGCCAGTGATGGATGAGGTCAGGTTTCACTAATGTTCTCTGATGCATGGTGCTACATTTCTTTAATATAAACTAATCCATGTCAAGGAGTATCCTTGACTCTGATATATGAGACTGGGTTTTTCCTTTTTGGACATAATGGGAATACACAGACACTTTTTTTAGCTGTGCAGTCACAAGTGATGCTGTATTTCTCTGTGTTCATATTTTCATGCATATATTAAGGAGTCGTAGGTTTCTCGTACTACAGTAAAACCCAGCTATGTGCATAAATAGCTATCAGCAAAAAATGAGGTTACTCCATCATTTATATCAGTAATAACCAGCTCACAGGCAACATCTTTTGTCAAGTAGGCCAGTCTCATGCAGGCCTAAATAATAGAAGGAAAAGTAATTTTATTAATCATTTTACTGCACATTAGCAGTTTTCTTGGATATCCAGAAATAATGTCATATATTTCTTCTTAGGTTAGAAGGAGGGAGTTCTACCATTATATAGCAGTTATTCTCTGCAGCCCTTAATCTTATTCATCACCTGCTACTGGTAAATCTCTGTCATTTAGGACATTTTACATTATCAAACAAATACTGATTCTGTTTATATCACAAAAAAACAGCATTGTACATTACCGATATCAGGCTAAAAGAAAACTAATGGCAATAAGCTGCATTATTTTCTCCTGTCTCAGACTTAATGGCTTCTTCAAAATGCAGTTTTCTTTGTTCAACTCCTGTCAGGGAATTGAGGCCTCAAACATCATTGGACATCAGAGAAATCCAGCTCCATGTGTTTCTTTTCACATAAAGGGACAAGTGAAGCTTTTTACACACACAAGGGCATTGTAACTCGGTTTCAGCTGTTGTGACCTCCACTCTCTGGGTCTGCCAACAATTACCTTGAATAATGGAATTTTTATAGGCAAACTGAGGGAAAGGGAGTGAAAGTTAAGTAGTCCAAAACCATTTCTGTGTCTGGGCAATACCCAAGATCTTACTGTTGTTAGGGTTTATTGTGGATTTAGCCCACAGTGAAAGCTTTTGGACAAATGTTTGTGGTTACAACTCTGACTGACACCTCTCTCTCTCCCTCAAGGTCTGGGTCCCACCACCATCTGATAGTGCCATCTTCATGCTCTGTCTCAGCCCTTCGACCATGAAGCTGTGGAAGCCCTGCACCCATGGGACTTCCACTCAGACCTTTCTGTGCAATGAATACTGAGTACAGACTTTACACACATCCTTACATTTCTGCTGCTAAATCTCTTTCCACCGGTGTTTCAGGATGATCAATATTTAAAATAATAACAGTCTTCCATTTCATGTTAGTCCACAATAATCCTCTGAGTTCAAAAATGGTGCACAAAGTAGATGCCCATATCCATTTTGCAGTTACCTCACCCTTATCAGAAATTATACTTTTTGGATGCTGTTAACTTCTGTTCTCCGGGGACTCAAGTGAGGGAGATGCCCATACCGTGCAATATACTGGCTGGCAAAGTTATCTAAGCTAGTGTCATACAAGCTAGTTCTGGAATAGCAAGCAATTTAGTCATGTAGATATCACATGCTTCAATAACACTGCTGTGGGCTGGTTAACATCAAATGAGATGGAAAACAGAGTTTAAATAGCTCTACTGCTCCCAGGCCCATGTTAGTACCTATTTCCAGTGCTGTGTCATGCCATGCTGGTGTGGCAACAGGTACAAAGTTACCCCAGGTGTCCTTGCACAGAATTCATGCAGGGCATATATCTTTGCATGAGACACCAGTGATGATATTCTACTCAATTCTACAATTTTGTCTAATGGAATGAAATATAATTTTACTTTTATGTTCCTAGCAGTACTTCAGAAAATCCCAGCCTTGTACAAGATATAATATGGAAAATTACTGTATCTCACACTTCATCTGGGAAAAACAAAGATCTACGTTTCCATTTATAGAGTAAATATTGGATATTAGAGGAACCCCGCCTCTTTGGATCTGGAAAAGAATCCACATGATTTTAAGCAAAGTAGTCAAGCAGTTGCAGTTCTCTTCAGCCAGGAAATCACCGGCATGATACGAGCTGCATTACTTTAAGCTGTGCATCACTAAGGTTATTAATTCATTTCATAACTCAATAACCTCAAGCTCACACAACTCTGCTGTATACTAAGGCTCTCCTACCTGCACTGTTCTACTTCAGAGGGAGATGAAGCAAGCTCTGTGTATGTTTCTGCATCTCACCTCCTTACACCTCACTTTTTATTGGGCATTTTGGCATTTGCCATCATTTGATCTGGAAGAAACCAAAGTTTCAGCACTGTTCTCAGGAGAAACAGGCATGATAGATCACCTTACATTAGGGAAATCCAGTTACCTGCACTAGCTTTAAATCAAGGAATCCAGATATAAAATGATTCATGAAACAGAGCTTTCCTGGAACAAACAGCTCCATGAAGGAGGGTTTTACAGATTAAGTCTGATGAACACTGTTCTGGCTTTTATGTCTAGAACGATCTGTGAGAGCTGGTGTTGTGAAAGAAAAAGGTGCAGCAGGCTGGGCTTCTTAACAGACAGTGATAAATGCGATTTCTTCCATATTATATGAATTGCAGAGAAAGTTTTATTGCTGTGAAAGAATACAGGTGTTTTTTTCTCATATAAAATGCTACGTCAAGCTACATTTCTCGACTTTGAAAAGCATATATGAGGTCAGAATAAAGAAACTACCAGTATCTGCTACTGGTTTGTCCCAGAACCGATGAGGATGCATGCTGTTAACGCACTTAGGACGTAACTCCAACTCCTTCTCGGGGCGACGGAAAGGGCCCCGGCGGCTGCAGCAGCATCCCGGTGGTGGCAGCATCCCGGTGGTGGCAGCAGCATCCCGGTGGTGGCAGCATCCCGGTAGTGGCTGCAGCATCCCGGTGGTGGCAGCAGCATCCCGGAGGCGGCTGCTCCATTCGCCCGGCTGTGCTGACCTCTGCTGGTGCTTCCCCGAGGCGCGACGTTTTCCCGTTCTCGCTCATTTTCAGATTTTTCATCTCACATCGCGAAACGATGCTTTTCCTTCACGAATCTGCTCAGGTTTTTCGAAAGCATTTGGTCCACGGTAGGAAAAAGTGATGAGCTCAGTTTCCGTGGTTCCGAGGCGCAGAAGAACATCCTCAAGTTCAGCTCTTCTTCATTGCTCTGCTCCTCACTTGTGGGCCGAAAGCAAGCAAACTTCATGCTCTCCTTTCCCCAAAAAGCTATCATCCCACCTGCTCTGTGGTACCTCGAGGCAGGGAAGCAGTGCTTGAGCTCTGCTGTGAGCCAAGCCCTCCCTCCTTACACTCACCTCCATTCCTATTCAAAGTATGCTATTTTACTCTATTTTTAATGTCGATAGTTATGTTTGCTCTATAATGATTTGGTCATCTGTGTCAACTGCTGTGTTACCACAGTCTCCAGACTTTTCCAGTTACTCCAGTATAGTCCTTCCTCTTCTTAATAGGGCAGCTTTATTGTGTTGAACAGGCTTACTGTTTAATCCAGCCTTTTCATTCATGTGATAGTTCAAATGTCCAAAAGAACAAGATTCAGCCCTGGTTAATGGTTCCTGTCTGGCAAAATATTTCGAAGCTCTGTGTGGATGCATTCAGCATGTCAGACATTTTCCAGGGTCCATTTTCAGTATGATTCATGTCATTTTCTCTCCAAGTACACAAAGAACCGCCTTTCAACATCTGAAAAACAGCTCCTGATGCTTCACTGGGAATTCTGCATGTGTAAGGCTCAGATGAAGCCTGAGAAAGGATAGAATCACTGAATCACAGAATTGCCTGGATTGCAAGGGACCTTTCAGATCATCTAGTCCAACCATCAACCTAACACTGACACAAACCCAGCATTTAACCATATCTCTAAGCACCATGTCTACTCATCTTTTAAATACCTCCAGCGATGGTAACTCAACCACTGCCCTGGGCAGCCTGTTCCAATGCTTAATAACCCTTTCAATGTAAAAATTTTTCCTAATATCCAATCTGAACCTCCTCTGGCACAAGTTGAGACCGTTTCCTCTTGTCCTATCGCCTGTGACTTGGGAGAAGAGAGCGACCCCCAAAGGATTGCAGGTTAAACCCCAGAAGGACTTCAACACCTCTACATGGACTTAGTTTGTGAGTGCATGTTGTTTCACACCTCTCTTCCGAGTAAGGCACTCTGACCATTTTAGGGTGTATGGCAGTATTTTGGACACAGCTCCTGCAGGTTCCTCCTGTGAAACCAAACTCAAGTCCTTCCTTCACTTGGGAAACCGAAATCCTCATCTCCCTTTAGTACAAACTAGTGAGGAGCTGGGTGCCAGGTCTCAGCAGCTTTTCTGCCAAGGTTCTTCAGCAGTGCAATGAAGAAGTCAGGCTTCACTGTCCCAAACAAGGCAGTATCTTGTAATCTAGTGGTTAACCATTAGGTAATGCCTACATTTTTTAATGAATTTAGTGCTTCAGGATTTGACCTCTAATTAACATCATTGTCCCTTCCTGTTACCTTTGAGTGTTCTGTTTTATTTTTGGTTATTCTCTTTGGGCCTTTTTTCACAAGGAAACAAGGAGCATTATTAGCATGTGTTAGTTTCTCCAAAAAAAGAAAAGACCTCAATTTTTTTCATTGTGGTCATTAACTGTAGGATAAAAGTAGAATTACAATCCAAACACTAATAATTAACAAATAGCATTTGTATAATTGTCTGTTCCTAAATTATAACCTTGTTTGTCTTTTGACTGTACAATTGCTCTTTCATTTCAGTTTCCCAGAAAGAATGATCTTTCTCCCCATCCCTTGTTTTAAGTGGCCATCCCTTCATTCGTCACATGAGTAAGAAGGCTGAATCAATTAATCAAAGGCTTGCAGAGCAACACTGAGCAATGTAATGGTTGGTTAAACCTTGCTTTCAATGAAGAATTCAGCCTTAGAAATTCTGAAGTAGGTGTTTTCTTTTTACAAAAACAACCTTGAGGCTGAAAAACAATTTTTTTCTTTTAATTTTCTCTTGGCATCGCCCTTGTTCTAGACCAAACTAAAGAGCTGCAATAAAAATCATGTCTGTAACCACATGTTTTTAGGCTTGCCTGTTAAAACATGATACTATCACAGGCTTCTGTTTTAGTACTTGTAATTTAGTGCAAGGGTAAGGAAAGGGCAAGAAAGAAGAAAACTTCTAGAAGGGTTAATTAATGGTTATGTAAATAGCGAATCCTTGTCACAGCTCTGCACTAATGCTTTATTACTATGGTTTAGTGCGTACCATAGCAAGGTCCAGGTCTGGAAGAAGGTAGCAAGCAGCTCCTTACCAGATTTCCAGTTAGAGACTTTACTGCATCTTGAGAAATTTTATCTGAAAAGAGTAATATAAAGTTAAGGAGGACATTGCTGTCAGAGAGTGCTGAACAACTGAGGACAGTGTTGACACTTGGAAGGATGGGACCTTCTTGAGCCTAGAGTGAGAAGAAGTAAGTTTTGGACAAGAGATGGGATGGAAAACCTCTTCAATAACCAGGATACAACTTTGACCACTATGCTGAACTCAATGCTTGAGGACTAGAAATGTATACAGAAAAAGACCAGAGGAGAGGAATATCTTAAGCAGTCCTTTCTCAGTCCTTTCCCAGAACTTCCAAATGGATGAATCTGTGATATCTTCCTAAAGATTTCATTGGACTTAACTCTCCTATATCATACACTTGATATCAAGCAACAGCAGTTTACATTTAAAACTAAAATATCATATATTTCTCTATAGTCTGAATGCAGGAAATTACTTCAGCTGCCACTGAAATGCAAAGTTATGTTCTTAAAATGCATTTCAAGAGCTGCGTGACTCTACTTTAAAAAAAAAAATAAAAATGTGTCTACTCAATTTAATGGTATCTGATTTCAATTTTCTTCTGTGTAGTTATCATGAGCTAAATACCTATATACCTGAATCCATCAGCCCAAATCACAGAGAGGACAAGGCATACAGAGACTGATCACAATATAACAGTCTGAAGCTGAGGGTAAATATTATTTCTGTATTTTTAGATGGGACAAACTTATATTTAGCCAGTAGTGTTCGTCAACAAGTCATGATACACAGTGAAAGCTAGAATGGTCTTTACGCTCATTTGCTTTCTGGAATTAGAGAGGAAATGATTTTTCATGGCTCAGTAAAGGTAGTAATAATTACTGACAGGTTTATAACAGTTCACAGAGAAGGTGCGTGCTGGTGGTTGATTGTCAAATGTAGGACCACAAGCAAATGAACTGAATCAGAATAATAATTCTTGTGTTGTTTTGAAGAAATTTGAAAACCAAGAAAATGGCAAGGTGAGTGTTGTGCAAGGAACAAAGTTCCATAAAATCAGATTAATTTGGAAAGCATCTTGAGGAGTGGCTGTCTACTGTTCTGCCTAAAGACTGGATCAAGCACTCAGTCATTCCTGACAGATAACCATCTTACCTGTTTGCAAAAGACTTTGTTGATGCATACTCCATAACCAGGAAACCTATTCTTGGGCTTAGCAAGATAAAGATTTCCCTAAAATCTAAGCTAAAGCTCCCTTGGTTCATTCAGGTACTCTTCTTCTTCTCCCTACCCACCTTTGAGATGAAGAACAGATTTTTCTTTTAATTTTTGAACCAATATTTTATATTTTCAAAACTGTTATAATACCCCATCTGTCTTTTTTCCCACCCCTCATCATCTCTTCTTTAGGCTATCAGTCTCACTTCACCTTATCTTCCATGTTGCACAGGCTTTTGACCATTCTTGTTGCTCTGCTCTGAGTTTTCTCCCATTAGTCCAGATTTCCCTTGGAGTGCAATACGTGAATCTGGACACAGTGCTCCAGTGGAGGTCTAATTACAGAAAAATTAGTAGTTCCTGCATCTTGTAGACTTCTCTCTAGTTTGCAGTGTGTGTTTGTCTTTTCTGTGATAACATGCCGATACTGAATCATAGTCAGCTCACAAACCTAGACTCTTTTCTAGAGAAATGATACTTATCTAATCAAGGTTATAGAATCACAAAATTTCCTAGGTTGGAAGGGACCTTTTTGATCATCTAGTCCAACCATCAACCTAACACTGACAAAAACATCACCAAACTGTATTTCTAAGCACCACATCTACCCATCTTTTAAATATTGCCAGGGATGGTACCTCAACCACTTCCCTGGGCAGCCCATTCCAATGCTTAATATCCCTTTCAGTGTAAAAATTTTTCCTAATATCCAATTGAAACCGCCCCTGGTGCAGCTTGAGGCCATTTCCTCTTGTCCTATCACCTGTGACTTGGGAGAAGAGACTGACCCCAAGTCAAGGTACTTAATCTTCCTCTATATGCATCTTTTAAATGACTTCTGTCTAAATGCAGTACTTTGTACTTTTTCCTACTGCTTTTATTCTGTTTTTACCCCTTCTCTCCAATCAATTCAGACAAATTTTCCAGTCAGTTTCTTTCTTCCCCTTGTGCTTCGCATCTTGATGTTATCTGAAAACTTAAAAAAAAAAACCTTGTTATTCTTTATTGGATCATCCAAGCTATTAATGAAAACATTGAATAACATCAGACCCTTGCAGAATTGAACTCTATATATCCTTGGATTTTGTCAGAGAATTGGTCAACTAACCAAACTCTAAATAGTGTGTTTTCTGGGCAGTGTTGTCTCTACTCTATACTACATATATGTAAATCTCATTTCCTTGAAATGACATGAGAATCAATGTCAAAAGCTTTGCTGAAGTCACTGTATATGATAAACAGCATTTCCACTTCCTTATAAGGCCTGGTGTCCTACAGTAAAGTAAATGAGATGGGTTTGATATGATTAGTTAATGAAAAATTCATGTGGATTGCTCCTTGTCTTCTTCTTATGTTCCAGGCACCAATAAATATTCTGTTTGAGTGTTTGTTCCAGTATTTGTAAGGAAGTCAAAATTAGGCTAATGGATATTCTTTTCTCATTTTTTAAAGCTCTGTGGTCTGATGTTACAGCATCATAGCCATCTTCACAAATTCTCAAGGAGTTGTAGTTGGGAGACCCCATGAGTCGGTTCTGTAGGTACTCTACTATGCAGCTCACAGGGCCCTCTAGTTTGAAAACGCTCAGATCTTGAAGTACTAACCAGTCTGCTCTAGTATTGTTCAAAGTTATGTGAATACAGCAACATAACAGAAAATTATGTATTTTCAAAATTCAGTCATATGATCTTGGTAGGATAAAGTTTTCATGCGTTATCAGTAACATCACCAATTCTCCGTCAGCTGAGAAAACAATGAAAGATTTGGTTTTAAAGGCACTACTTTTCCCCGTGGCCATTGATTTCACTCTGCTTCTGCTAGATGTATATTAATTTACAACTGCAAAGAGAATAACTCCTTGCTCACCTGTTTTCATTACATTAATGGAAATGTATTAAGAATATTTTAAACTTTTACATGTGAGCTTCAATCTAATGTTCCAAGTTTCGATAACATAACATCAGTTGCAGCACATATTTTCAATCAGACGTCCTCAGCTGCCAAAGAGTTTCTGCATTACTGGACATATTTAGTTTTGTTAACTCTGAAAACAAGGAGTTGTAGATGCCTGTTCCCACAAGATGACTGTCTCCACACCCTGCAGATGAAAGGGTCACAGCACGTTTTCAGGTTACTATGAGTCACTACATATGCCAGGTAAAGATTTCCCAGATGCTGTTTGTAAAGACAATGAAGACATGGGCTAAACTTTAAGAGCTTGAATGCTGTATAGAAATGCATGGTTCTTGCACTGTGTCAGCAGTTTTTTACAGTGTGGCCATTAAAACTGGAGCAATCTGATCATATACATGTCGATGCTTATGACCAAAAGCTTTAATTATAATATGAGTTGCAACGAAGAACTGACAAATTCTTTGGTTTTAAATGTATTTCTTCTCTAAAAAAAAACAGACAATTGGGATATGTTAGCGATCCAGTCTTTGTTTGGAAATCAAAATTATTCATGTTTGACTAACCCTTAAACGGGAAGGGCTAAATATAAGTTTCGCATTCCCTTTGAGACCATACTGCCCTCAATAACTTTAAGAATTTAGACATCTGCCTGATTATCCCTTAACTTAGTGCAAGAAAATACTATTACCTTTAAAGTTTGTGAACAACTTGGGATACACTGAAATTCATAAGAAAAGCCTTTGATGAGGGCAGGGCTGTAATCAGTGCCTAATAGTGGAGCTAAAGCAATGTGAGAGAAGAGAAAGACCATTGGTTTCATTTCTCTGTCTGATGTTTTGGTAACATCGTGGAATTAACTTCAGCAGGGCTGGGACCTGACACTGAATCACAACACTGGTCACTTGGGTTATTTACAGTAAGCTAAAAGGAACAAGTCACCCCATTAAGAAGCAGTGTTTATTGCTTCCAGTCTTTTTTTTTTCACATCACCTAAATCTTCACACCCCGGTTTTCCTTTCAGGTTTTCAGTGTTTGAACTTTATCTCTAGAAGTGTTCATAAGGCAAACCTGAAAATAGAATTTTTTTTGTACAAAGCGTTTAAAATTTCAGCCAAGCAAAAGAAATGTGTGTGATGGGGGCTGGGAGAAATATGAAAAGCTGCTCAAATAGTTGCTGCCAGAAACACAACTTCAGACCATGTCTTCACTGAGAAAGGCCAGTGCTGCGAGGGGCAGAGGCTGGGTTTGGGATGGTTTCTGCCTGCACCGCTCCGGGCTCAGGGCTAGTCTGCGCCAGCACCGCTGGTGTCTGCATGGTGTATGATATGCTCTGGGCTCAGGGCTCTGAGGCCCTGAGGTGTATCTATAACTTCGGGGAGGAGAGATAAGTTCAAAGTAGTAAACTATTCATGTAGGGTGTTGCCATGGCCCAGGGAGACACACAGGAATGTCCTGAGGACAATTCACTTGAATGTGTCCTGGCTTCTGTGTGTTTTGGCTCACCCTCTGCCTGCACCCCAGAGTGAACGAGGAGGGAAGACTGGTTTATCCTCCAACCATGTCCCTGCATGTCCAAGCTGGGCTTGTCCCCAGAGAGTGGAGAGCCCAGTCCTTGCTCACAAGGGGTCGGAAAAGAGAGCATGGATTCTGCAAGGGCAGGGGAGCCCAGCACAAACCAGAGCCCTTCCTTCTCCATGCCACATGGGAAGAGATGCTGGTGAGTCACTGAAAACCAGACCATTTTGCTCAGTGGCCATCTCAATTTTACAAAGCAGTTGTCAATGCTGCGACACACCAAGGAGTTTGTCTCTGAGCTCTACCTACATGAAAAGTGCATTCGTTCCTGCCCCCGAGGAAACTTGATGAAGGCGACCTTAAATGCCTTAAATACCAGCTCAGAGCTCAGGCACCATCTGGAAACAATGAGCTGGTAGAGGCTGAGGTGCTGATGCACCGAATTAACGCAGGACCCAGGTGCTGACATGTTACTTCCAGCTCTCCCTCAGCTTCGGCGTGTCCCACACACAGATTTTGGCAGCGGGGACGCCGCAGTCTTGAGGGCCGGGGGCTGCTGTGCCAGCATGTTCACTGTGGTGTGAGCTGGGTGAGAACTGGTCAAGATTAAAAAAGGACCTAATTTTTCTTTTCTGCTGTATGTTTTTCCAGGATTTTTCTATTTCTAGGTCTTTTTGAGCATATCCCTTACTCTCATCAGTTTTCTTTGTTCTTCTCAGACTACATGTTTCCTTCCCATGTTTATTCTCTCTTTTGTTTCAATCAAATGAAAGATTTTTTCATTATTTTTGCTTTCCATTTGTTTATTGTATTTTATTCAATTTTCATTTTTTCCGTATCTTTTCTTTTGTTTCATCTCAGTCTTCCCCTCCTCCTTCCCATAACCATATTTACATTTTTCTTTCAAGGCCCACTTTCTATAGCCTTCCTCACATAGTCCCTGGACACACTTTCCAACCCCCATATCAACCCTTTTTCTTTTTCTACTTATAACCTTTTGTCCTTTTACTGTTTTTTTCCCTTCCAATGCACATTTTCTCTCCCTTCTCACATCCAGATGTTTTTCCCTCTCTATCTCCAGCTGTGCGAATAAATGACTTTTTTGTTTGTTTCAAGGAAGTTCAGTCAATCCTGAAGAAAAGTATTCATATTTTTCAGGAAACCAAAACTGTGTACGTGATCATTTTGGGTTAATATTTCACATAGCACAAACTGAAAACTTGATGAGTTTGGATCTCTAAGAAATTTTTGGTGAATAAAAGTTGAAGTAAATTTGTAAATGCTGGAGTGCCTAAAAAATAAAAAATCAAAGCATTTTAAGTTTTGGGAGTGGAGATGAGGGCAGGGCAAGTAGCTTTCCATTTCTTTTGTATCAGGAGCAAAGGGAGGATTTCTAATGAGAGTAACTCAAGCAGATCCCACCACACCTTCAAAGCATATTTGTGTTGATCAAAACTAATGTCTTGGGAGCAAAAACATTTTGACTAAAAAATTTATTCTGGCCCTAATTCTGATGTTCTTCTCTTTCCCTGTCCTGTATGATTAGGTGCAGAGACCATGGAGGAATCGTGTGCCGTTCAGCTCATCTGTGGATGTTACTTTAAAAAAAGAGTTGATTTCCTCCCAAGCAGGGAGCATCAGCTGTACTTTCCTGGGTATCCCAGTCCTTAGCTTCCTGGAACAGCAATTAAAATATATCCCAGCTGGCTTAAGAAATCTTGCATCGCATCAAATACACAGAAGCTTCTTACTATCGACAGCAGTTTCTTAAAAAGGAGGCAAATCCATTCTCCTGCACTTAAATACACAGAGGCAAAGCTGTAGTCTCAGATGAAAGCTGCAAAGTGAAAAACAGCAGCTGAGGACAGCCAGGCTCTGCCCCGAGATGTGCAATACGAATTCTAGTGATTCGGATGGGAGCCACATCTGGGTACCTGAGAGAAGAATCTGGCCCAGGCACGGCCCCAGATGCCACGTTTTCTTTGTCCATTGTGCCCAGATCACAATTAGTAAAAAGACTTTGTGGGAGAGGAGGGGAAAGAAGAGGAAACTGCCAATGAGAGGATATTCTTCGCTCGTAAATCCCAACGCATTGAAACACAGATTAGACCCCTGCTTTCTTTTTAACCAGCCCCTGCCTAGAGTTCACTCAATCCTGAAATTTGCTGAACTGTTCAGCTCATGTCTACCCTGAAGTAATGAATTGGCAGGCCTATTTCTAACGGTGATTAATGAAGCTTTTCAGAGGCAACCCATTATTTGATCCAAAGTTAAAACAGTGGCTCATCATTAATCACGACAAGACATAGGCTCACAGATTCATAATTCTCAGCAAGCCCATTTGATTAAGGGTCCCACTCTTTCTTTTGTTAAGCCAGGGCTTCCCTTCACCCCTCGCAGTCGCCTTCCTGGCACTCCATTTCCAGATCCTCTCGAATAAGTCCCACACTCTCAGGGATATTTTTCGGGCTCCACAGCCTTCTAAAATTACGTCTTCTTTTAGATTTCAAAAATTCCTCTTCCCTTAGAAAAATGTCTCCGATTATCAAATATGAGCCAACATTGGCACCCAGTGGCTGAACAGATTAATCACAGATATATATTCCCTTGAGCCCACCTTTCCTAGTCTTCAAAGACAGATTTTCCTCTTGGATGTATGTAGTACTCTTACACAGCCTCCCAGCTCTAGGCCATCTAGTCATGGCTGTGAAATAGCTATGCGAAGAAAAGAGAAGGAAAACACGTTGTGGCCAGTTCTCCCCTCTGCTAGAGCCCATCAAAGTCACCAAGTGGGACTACTGTCACCAAGGTTCACAGGGTGAGGAGCCCTATGCTGACTCCTGAGAGGGCCCAGCACCCACACGATGCTGTTTGGCACCCAGCAGACATACCAGCTCTGCCCCTGCAGGTATCGCCTGCTCGGAGAAGGGCTGCAGCTGAGCTTGTCAGTCCTGCTCTTCGCAGAGCTGTAAGACACTCATAATGGGATGACTGGTGGCCTTAGGAAAAGTCACATCAAGCCTTTTGTCTCTAAATTATTGTATTTAAAAGACATGTAGACGTGGCGCTCAGGGACGTGGTTTAGTAGGACGTGGCATTTTATGGTTGGACTCAATGATCTTAAAGGTCTTTTCCAACCTAAATTATTCTATGACATAACCCTTTTCTATGACAATTATCTTCCTAAACTTGCCAATGACTTGTACTGGGAGAAGCAATGACAGAAAACTGGTTGGTGGCTGACTGGTAAAGGGGCAATCCTGAGCCATTACCGTTGCAGGTGGTGCCAGGGAGGTACTGACTCTCTGCCTTATGGACAGTCATTAGCAGCACTTTGTCACCACCTGGAGTACCTAGTTCTTGGCTCTAGCCACCTTGCAAACAGCAGGAACATCAACAAAGGGGGATCTAATACTTCCAAAGGTGGTTCAAAATCAGAAGGTAACGGGTAGAAAGGAACTTTCCTGTAATTTTGCAAGAGACGTATTTAGCTCTGAGAAAGCTAAACCATTTCATTAGCAAACAGAAAACTATTTAACTGAAATCATGTAAAAAATGTTAAGGCATGATATTAAAATGCTTTAATGCATACAGTGTTTACAGCTTATATTCAATAATTTAATAGAATAACATCACAGGGTAACTTGTACCTGAGTATAACATGAAATTAAAATATAAAGTTCAAATAAATCATTTTTGTCTTATAGAAAAGGACAACTTCTCTTGATCTGATCAGAGGAACAGCTGTGGAATATTTCCGTTAGTCCTTCTAGCCAGAACCAACTTCCCCAGTCATTGAATTGAAAATGTTTCATTTGCTTTAATCATAATGGAAATTATGATTAAAGCAAATGAAACATTTTCATTTCGATTTTTATATCAAATCAGATGTAAAAATTAAGGCACGGAGGAGTAAATGGCTTTTTGTTCAAGTCTACACAGAAAGGTATTTGAAGAATCATGAACCACTCTCCCTGAAGGACAGTGCCCCTTCCAGCATTTATTATGACCATGTCCATATAACTGTAGCGTTAATTAATGAGAAGCTGTATTCAGGTTTTCAGACTGTGCTTTGCAGTACCCTAAGCCATTTGAGAATCCATTTTTTCATTCCTACCCCGTTACATTTACCTCTAACCCATTAAGCAATATTATAAACACGGAAGTGAGCAAGATGCTAGTGCATTCCACTGGGAATGCAGATGCTTCATGGGATTGAAAACCCTACCCGAACACAGAAGTTCATTGGCTTACAAAATTGAACACATCTGTACATCAAAAGGAAAAAAAATATTTCTCTAACAAAATCTGAAGATAGTATTAAAAAATCCCTCAAACACAGATACATAATTTTGAAGAACTTATCACACACACAAAAAAAAAAAAAAAAGAAGTTCTGTATGAAGAAAAGCCACATTCATTAATTTTCCCTTCAGTCTGAGAAACTTGCTTCCCTGCAAGCACTTTCTGTACTGCAACCAGGGCTGTGAGCTGTGATGTAGAACAGCATGAACAACGAAAGACACTTCCTAAACCTGCTCCGTGGGCACACTGAGCAGGGCTGCTGAGATTGTGACTGGTTTTAAAAAGAAAACAACTAGCGTAAGAGAAAATAATATCCCTTCTGCCTGCCTGAGACCTTGCAGCTTGGCTGGAGAGCTTTCCTGGAGCTGTGAGCTGGTAAGAGTTTGACCTCAGAGAACAGTGGCCCAGTGTCCCACCAGACCAGAAGTCCTCTCGCTGGGTGAGCTCTGAGTTGGAGATTTGGGCTGGCCCTGCTGGAATCCCAGGAATGTGCTGGTTATGACCGCTCAGCAGGGGTGCTGCTTTCTGTGCATAACCTCCTGCCTCTCCCGGACATCATCCCTCCCAGGATGATGCCGTTTGTGTGTGCAGTGCCAACGTTCAGGTGCTAGGAACTACTTGCAACCAGACATCAGGTAATAGACTGTGGCCAGTGCTTAGACGGGAAGGAACGTGTGTCTATAACGCCTGTCTACGGGCGTCCATGTAAGGAAACATTACTGCTCTGCAGAAGTGCTCCAAAACACCGAAGTTTTGCCTTCAAACTACCAAAAAGGGCTGCTGTGTACACAGGCTCCCCTCACCTCAGCCCCCTCCCGCGCAGGATGCTTTAGCGCGCAGCTACACGTGCCCCCGCATCTCTTCAGCCTCCTCTCGCCGGCTCAGCCTCCCAGCAGCACCGCGTTACCGGCAGTCCTGGTGTTAATACGGTATTGGCAGCTGCTCGCTGGGAAATCGGCCGCTTGGCACTCCCAAACACGGAAAGTTCCCAAACTCGCCCTTCTTTATTGCCAGTGATTTGGCACTGCGTCCGCTCAGCCGCGGATGGCTGACACGTTAGCTGCACCTCAAGGACAGGGCTCTGTGGCTCAGCGCTGCCTGTACGTGTGTTTGGAAGAGGTTCTTTACGCTCCACGAGCTTACAGAAGGCAGGAGGAAGACTTCCTTCCCCTCCCCCCACCCCCCATCCCTTTATTTTCACAGGCTACGCTCACAGACTGATTGGGAATACTCGGTGGGAATATATTCTCTGTAAATAGTTTCTTCTGCTGCCTGCCTCCTCTGTGCAGCCAGGAATGTGGGATTTATGAAGCCAGAAAAAGACTATTCAAAAGAAGCCCATCTCTTTAACACCAGCAGTTAAGATATTCAGTGGGGCTGAAGCAGATCTTCGTCCTGTCCCCTTGGCATTTATGCAATCTACATCAGATAATGAAGTAAAATCAGACGTGATCTGAAGACCACCTACTCAGCCGCCACCCACCTGCTCCATCCATCCATTACTGATGGCCTGAGCTTTCTTCCCGTTCCCAGCTGGCCCTGCCACATGGGACCCGGCAGCAGGAGCCAGAGCGATGCCACAGCCCTGCGCCGCAGCCCATGGGGTGCTCTGCTCACAGGGGTCCCACTCCCTGGACCCTGAGTGCTGCATCTCTCCCCTGGCACACGGCCTGGCTGTACGAAATTCGTGGCCCTGCTACAGGACCCTGTATACACACAAAGAAGTCGTGAAAACTTCAGAAGTCACCCAGTGCCCACACGCAGATGCTCAACCATGGCGTTACTAGACCTGCAGCAGAAAGTAGATGATGCTAATGGGAGTTGTCCTGCTTTGCCGGTGAGACAGCCCTTTGGAAAGCATCAGGGAGGCAGGCTGCAGAGAGCAAATTAAGACTCTTTGTTTTAACAAGCTCTGACAGAGGCAGAGGCGGCAGCCTCCCGTATTTTCCTGAAGGTTTCTTTCCTTTAGGTGGCAGTATGTGTTTACGGCTCCCCGCAGCACCGCCTGCGCTCCCAGCCCTGCTGCCCAGCATCCTCTGCCTGTGCTCAACCATCGCTGGGTTAATTTTCCAGAAAATCCTGCACAAGCAATTAAAATGTTAATGTTGTGAGGGAAATGCCTCCGTTGAAGTAAACTCATTCGAGAGTCAGTTGTGCTCGGTGGAAGGGGAACAGTCTATTGATTTTGAACAAGGTCATATCTCATCAGGCTTGCCACCTGGATTATTTTTGTTTGCGCTGATCAGCTACCGAGTCCTTGATTTCACAGCGAGTTTGAAATCACCTTAATGAAGCAGAAATTTGAGAGGGGGGGTGGTGGTTTCCTTCCCAAGACTTTTCTTTATTACAGAAATGTGCTCCCTCACCTGTTTATCTCTGGCCACCTGCTCACCTCTGTGCTTGTTAACCTTATTTCACTGAAGCTGATGCAAAACTCTCAGTCCTGGCAGCTGCCAACCAAATTCACACCTTACGCTGGGATTCGTGCCGCAGCCAGCCAGCAGTGCCTTCCCTCAGGAGGATGGAAACACCTCGAAGTGGAATTCTGTTAAAAACTAACAGATTCAGCAGTTTATAGAGCCTTCAAGTGACATTTGGTGGGCATAGGTTAGTTCTTCATTGTACTTTATTTATAGAAGAAAGGACTCTAACAGAAGAGAAGTTGTCCACCTTTTTTTACAGCAGTTCCTGCTGATGGGGGCTGCCTCGCACGCAGAATAACTAAACCCATTAAGACAAGGTAGGCTCAGTGAGAGTGCTCTGGTATTTCATTACGAGCAAAAGACACCTGGGACAGAGAAGCCAAAGCACCTAAAGCCTGATTTCATTTGCCGATTCCTGGTGGCCTCCACCCAGAGCTTGTAGTTTTTCCTCCCCAAGCCAAAGGTCTAACAGTGCTCTTTTTCATGCGTGTGGTCACACTGGAAAAGGTGGATGTGCTTTTTCATCATATCTAAAATAGGTTATGCTATTTCTAGTGATATAGGCTATGACTCTCTAACCCAAATGCTAGGGTATTTGCATGCTTAATTCACATGTCTAATTGCCGTAATTGCACATGCTCATTAGGCAATTTTGTGTGCAAATGCTGAGTTAGGCACATAACTAGGCATAGTGTTTGCAGTGTGATTTGGTTCAACACTCGTGGAAAATTTGTGAACAAATTAGACATGCAATTGAATGCACATTTCCTATGCTAAGAAGTTGGGCAGGGCCTGGCACCAGGCAGACTGCAGTCTAAATGAATGAGCAGAAAGTACTGCCCTTGTGAATCCCGCTGCAAGATTGAGCCCTTCATCCAGAGAAAAATCAGACTTAAGCTGTCCTTCACATTATCCCAAGGTTCACACCCTCCTTTCAGGCTGAGCTGGAATACTGGGAAGCAAAACAAATTTAATGTTCACCTGGGGAAAAAACAAAAACCAAAAACAAAACCAAACAACAACAAAAAAAACAAACAACAAAAAACAAACCAAAAAAGCCCAACAAACAACCAACAACAACGATCATGAAGCTCTAATTTTATGATCTGATTGCTGAGGACGAGTAGATAAAGAGCCTCCCTGTCAGAAGGGAGACAAAGCCAGCCTGTCTCTTCTGATATTCCCATAGAAGACAAAACAGTGAGTAACCCAAGTAGCTCAGTGTTAGCAATAAAGGATACTAGCACAGCCTTAAACCGGCACAGCTGATTTGAGTTAGAGCCTGCGTGTGGAAGCATGACTACAAGAAAGCCCAACTTTCATGGTCTAATGTTTGTAATTTCTCTCTCTCACTGAAGATATATGTTCTTTTAATAAACAAGTACAGAGGAAAATACCCCAAAAGTAAGAATTCAAGGCATAGAAAGACTGAGTTATGGTTTGTTTAATCCTTCAGTTTTACCCTTCCCAAGCCAGTCTGCAAACTCTCTTGCTTTGAATTTATGACAAGCAGGACTAAAGGACTGTCTATAGATTAACATTGACATTTCCTTTGTGCATTAATCCTTTGAATCTCATTTACCATACATTTCTGCTGAATGACATAAAAATGATCATTTTTTTATTACTGAGTAGATTATGATGAGGCACATTTTCACCACCATTCAGGAAAATACCGAATGGGAGTCAGAGCTGCCTTTTTGCCTTTGCCTGTACAGCGACAATGTGGGCTCCTTGGGAGGGACTGCCTTTCGGAGGACAACAAGGTGCAGCTCCATCCTGCAAACTCCCATGAGCTGAATGTGGGGGATGCCACAAGGTCAGGGATGCTACACCAGCTACAACACCACTACAGGGATGAGCCCTCGTTGGGGAGCAGTGTCAGCTCTCACTGAGATGGAAACGCTCACAAATGGGACATCTTCAACTTTGCCAGAGCTGCAGAGAGACAGCCCTTCCAGCTCAGGACAGAGGCTGCAGTGCTGGGCATCTGTCACCTAACACAGTTCCTTGCCCAAAGTTTTTTAGTAGAAAGCATACTCATTAGCTGTAGGTACTCACAATAGCACATGCCCACCCACCACGAGACTCCCTCGACACCAACAGCATAGCCTGCCACACGCAGGTTCAGAGGAAAGAAAAGTTGTCATGGCCCTATCATGGTAAACTTTAATGCAGATTTGTATTATTTTGCTTAGTTCCAAAACTGTGAAAAAGCTTAAGTTTACATAGTATAAGAATACATATATCATAGATCATAGAATTGTAGAATCATAGAATGGTTTGGCTTGCAAGGGGCCTTAAAGATCATCGAGTTCCAACCCCCTGCCATGGGCAGCGACACCAATCACTAGAGCAGGTTGCTCAAAGCCCCATCCAGCCTGGCCTTGAACACCTCCAGGGATGGGGCATCTACAACTTCTTGGGAAAACCTGTTCCAGTGCCTCACCACCCTCACAGGAAAGAATTTCTTCCTAATATCCAGTCTAAATCTCCCCTCTTTCAGTTTAAAACTATTACTCCTCATCGTATCTCTCCACTTCCTGATAAAGAGTCCCTCCCCATCTCTCCTGTAGCCCCCTTTAGGCACCGTAAGTAAATACATAGATGCACATATAGATACTTACAGACACAGATACATAAGTATTTCTAAGCTGTGAAGTTCTCCTTAGGGTGTAGTTTCATAATGCAAAGGCTTTGGTGAAAAGACCAACTTAAGGAGTTTGGCCCACAGCACTCCTGCCCACCCCACCTCATGGTCTTCCCCATAAGAAAGGGTATTTTTAACCCAGGTGAGTTCAGCAAAGAGACTTGCTGGCGTGAATGGACTGTGGTGTAGAGCTGGAAACAAAAGCAGAGGGACTGAGAGAGGCAGGGCTGCTGAAGGCCTCTCTGCCTCCAAAATTATGGTCTTACAGGGAAGAGGAGAGGAGAGGAGAGGAGAGGAGAGGAGAGGAGAGGAGAGGAGAGGAGAGGAGAGGAGAGGAGAGGAGAGGAGAGGAGAGGAGAGGAGAGGAGAGGAGAGGAGAGGAGAGGAGAGGAGAGGAGAGGAGAGGAGAGGAGAGGAGAGGAGAGGAGAGGAGAGGAGAGGAGAGGAGAGGAGAGGAGAGACTGCAGGCATTGTATGAGCAAATGTGATGGGTGCTCTCTTCACCCAGAGCCCAACAGATCCTTCTGGTGCTGCCATTTGGCATTTTGTTCTGCAGCATCTTTAAATGGACACCGTTACCATGATGTTCCACGGAGCTGACTGGGAACCTCCTTGCATTCAAAGGCTTAGAGAAAGTGTGGAAAAATATATACAAAAACATTGTAACTGGCTGTGGGAGGAAGGAGGGAAGGAAGAAGGGAGAGAAGGAAAGAAGGGGGAGGGAAGGGAGAAAATATGTATAATATTGCACGTGCCTATGGTGCTAGCAAACATTGACATTAAGATTCCATGGTTTATTAATAGAAAATCCTCAATTTAAAAAAAAGCCTAAACTACACAGAAAACATAGAAGTTGATATCGCACAGTAAATGACTGTTAGCAGGAGGAAAAAAAACACCCGAGTGAAAATTCAGGGGCTAAATATCCCATCCTGCTTTACAGCACACACAGCAGAGTAAGCCTAGGAAATACTCCTTAGGCTATAGAATTACACAAAGGACTAGAGTGTCCCATTTTTCTTTTTAATTTAGAGAAAATAGCCAGAGCCACTGAAGAGAGGGAATTGACCTCTTTGGGTCTCTCACTTTCTCAGAGACGTTTCTGGTCAATCAAGCCTGCATGACATTCCTGGAAGAATGACCACAGCCTCCACGCTTCTGGCCTCTACCCTGGAAGCCACTGCTTATATTTCCATTACCCCAGTGTATGTCAGAGCCGTCCACAGCCTTTGTCAATGGCAAAAGGTCAGAAGTCTCCCAAACTTAGATATCGGCATATATTCTCCCATAAGTGAGCTACAGAAATTTCAAAGTCCATATTCCTGAGTGATGGGGCATGCCATTCCCCCCTTTCTTCTTCTTTTCAAGGGGTTACATGCAGTTTGGCCTGCGTGGCTTTACAATCCATCCATTTTGAAAACAATTAAAATAATATAACATTGATTTTATTTTATTTTTTTTTTTAAGCACTGCAGCTTGCAGGAGTGCTGAGTGTGGGTGGCTCCCTCCCGTATAACATCGCATGTAAAACCCTCCCGGGGTGAGGACCGCAGCCACCGAGGCCAGAGCCCAGCAGCATCCCTGGTCTGAAGGCATGTCCTGCTTTCGTCTCCGTTCCAGCGGCAGACACTGGGAATGGGAACAGGCAATGGGTTTCCACCCGGGAGCAAAGAAACACTGCGAAGCCAAGCACCGGTGCCCCAGCTGCTCAGAGATGTGGCTAAGCCCAGCCGAGGTCGGGCTGAGCTGGGAGGCATCTCCCAGCACCGGCTGTGCCTTAGGTTATAAATCATTTTGATTTTCCTTTGCTAAGGCTTTTTTTTTTTTTCCCTCTCTCTCTCTCTCACCAGGAAGACAAGCCCCGCTGCAAGGGTGGCACAGCCCAATAAGAAAAAAAGCCTCCCTCCGAATCCACCGGGATCCTGGGCAAGCTGAGGGCTGCACTTAGCCTCAGCTCTCAGAGCAACGAGGGTGCTTCAGAACCAAGGCTGCGCCTGGCTTCGGGGGGAGTTGGAGGGGAAGGCAATTATCTGCTGTGAAATATGGGGAGGGGGAGGACATGCCACACACAACAACTACGCAGGGCTTGATCTCCAGAAGTGCCGAACACTTGTGAGGCAGCGAACACCTCCGGCGCTCGACAGCAGGAGTTAAGAGCATTCCACACTTTAGGAGAGTTGCTAAGCATCCCCGGGAATCGGAAGCCGCGGGTTTCTGCATGTGGGTTTTTACCTGCAGTCAGTGCCTCAGATACTGCGAGATCCCTTTACACCTAATTAAGATAAATCGCGGCGGAGAAATATACAAAGATGCATAATTTACCTGCTCTTCGACCGATTTAAGTGTATCCCCGCAGGGAACTACACCCATTTAACTAAAATCAAGTTAGAAATCAATTTAGTTACATTAGTGCATTTTCGGTATGGAATAGCCCTTAATTTGAATGGGAATAAAGACACACTATGGGCCGATTGATTCTGGTAGGTGAAGGAAAAGCTTTTATTCCCAAAACAGCTACAAATGAAATCAGATTCAGGATGTTATGGAATATTATATATGGGAAACATTAGGATCTGGCGGTATAGGCTTGTCTTTTTTCACACAGCTCTGAACATCCTCATTCTTCCTGTGATTTCAGGCATTACCACCCAGAGTTACCCCAGAAAACCCTGAAAAAGGGGGGCAGTTTACCTTCCAAGAACCACAGGGGCTCACTTTCCGTGGCAGAACATGTGAATCTCAGAAAGGTCTTTCCAATTTAATGTGTGAGCTCAGGAGGCACGGGAGAAAGGAAGAGCCTGCCCTCCAGGAGCATGCAGGGGGGAAACTGCGTACACCGGGAAGGGAAAGGAGTCAGGATAAGAAACCCCATCTCAGCTGGCTATGTGCTTCCCCGAGCAGGGACAGGGACAGAGTGTGGCTTTACAGGGGGCAGGGGAAGGAGCAGACCTCTTCTTTGCATCCACTGGGATGAGGCAGGGAGGAGGTGTCATGGGTGGAACGGCTTGAGCAGCACAACGTGTCCCCAGAAGAAGTCTTCCTTAGCTGGCTGACTTTCCCCCAAGGCACAGATCGGTCAGAGGGGGCTGGTGGATGAGCCAGAGGGGACTGGGGGAACCTGGGGACACCGACTGGCCCTCAGGGGCCTGTTTGTAGCCACCTCTGGCTAATACACCTCTAGCCCCCATCTGCTGACCTGAGCACTCAAAGGAGACTCTGCAGCCATCCCATGCCCCACAGGCATTCCCATCTGACCCCATTGCCTGCCCACCTCTCTGTGGGTGAGGGAGAGATCAGGCTAGGGAACAGAAAACAGGGTTTTTCCAGTGATGATGGTCTACTCATCCCAGTCATCTAATTTTCACTGATGTCATTTCTTAGACCACTGAAGGTCACTTGCTAACCTTGCCCCCACTATCCAGCGCCTGACCGTCAAACATGGTCCTAGGAGCAATGTTATAAAAGACACATGAAGTAAGACTCTAGGTGGCACTTCAGGCTACGTAACTGTGACCTTGTCTATCAAGACATGCAGCATTTAAATCATATGCTTATTCAGGTGATCCTTAGGCAACCAGGATGATCGGGAACAGTACATTAGCACCATGTAGTCTCTGCAGCAATTCCCAGTATACCTTTCCTGTGTACCCAGACCTATAGTCCAGTTCCATTTCACCAGCAGAAATCAAGAGAAGTCTCACTCAAGAAAATGAAACTACTCACTGGAATAAGTCAGAAACAGGCCCGTGGAGCTTTTGCAAGAGTGAAAGTTTGGCACCTAAACAGAAGCAAGAATCCTAGATATACGTGTGAGCCTAAAATACTAGAGGTGGGTGCTATAGCAAAAGCCATGGAAAATTCAGCAGAAAGCTGTGCTGCTCCAATACCTGCAGAAGGTACACAGGGTGTATATTTTGGTTCCGTTGAAAGTATTACATTATCTATTTTCTGTAGGTTTCATCAGTACAGAGCTAGCAATATTTACTTTTCTCCTCCCTCTAAGCCCCAGTTTGGCAGCGCATCACTAGTCAGTGGGTGCCGGACACGTGCTTGCTTGACAATTTACTGAAAATTAAGCAATAGAGCAGCAGTGAAGCACACTCTGACGTGCTTTTTGCAATCAGGGCCCAAATGCAGATGCGTTTTTCAGTGGACATTTGAAGGTGCTGTTCCACACCACAATTATCTAATGGCAAAGCTGCCAAAGGAGGACCCTGCCTTTTCTCACCCACAGCTATTTGTTATTCTCTCTCCTCCCTCACATTTATCACTCCTAAGTGCGCTGATACCCTTTAAACTAAATTAGTGAAATGGCCAATCTTAGCAAAACCAGAAAAACCCTGCTGATCTCTTTTAGACCGTGACACCAGCAATAGCTGCCTTAACGTAACTGTGGGAGGGGACAGGAAATTGCAGTATGGAAAGGAGAGAGGGAATGTGCTGGGAAGGACAAGGACCTCTTCAAACTGCTTTCTTCCTACAGAAATGTTAATGGTGACCAGCAGCCAGCTGTCTACAATAAGTGGACCAAAACAACTCACCTGCTTCTTCCTAGCTCCTCATCACTGGATCTGCATTAGACTAGTTCACGACTCATCATCAGGAAGTCCCATAGGCTGTCTGGAAAAAGGCAGGAGATTCGGGGCACACAAGAGACACAGGTGCTCCCCTGCATGGCGTCCTCTCCTCTGCCACAGCACATCTGCAAGCCCTTAAATGCAACACAGCCTTTACCTCACCACCCTTCCTGTGCCTCATGCAAGGTCTTCCCAGGAGGGTTCATGTCCCTGGGAAGGGAAAGCCTGGCCCTTTCCCCTCTGGGCTTCACTGGCAAGCTGTACAGCTGGGCCAGGTGCTCCAGGAGGTCCATAACACTTTCTCCCACGGGGCCAATCCTTCCCCATCGGCTGCTGAACAGGCAGCAGCCAGCTGGCAGCTGCGGGGGTTTGGGAAGTCTTGTGAAGAGTGAAAAGTAAAAACAATGAAGAAGGTGAAGCTGCTTTGTTGAGGATTTATAAAATGTGGGCCAAGTTTTGACAAATGTTTTTTTCCTTTCACCGTGAAACTGGTGGACTCATCTCAGAGTGGTTCCCATAACAAACTTCGCTCCATTCTCTCCTAGGGAGAAGCAGCTGTACCCACCAAAGCTGGCACTACCATGCGCAGGTTAGATATTCCCAGGTAGAGAGAGGTATGAATTTACAGAGCGGAGACAGAACGAAAGGGGTGCTGTATTTATTTTTTATTGGGTTCTCTCCCTCTCCATCTGACCCAGCTTGCCATGGCTGCAGAAGTCTTCAGATAGTCATGGAACTGGGCAAAGAGAGCTCACCTTTCAGCAATGGGGACATCAGTCAGTCCCGCCCTCCCCATCTTAGCCTCTCTGTTGCAACAGCGTCGGAACATTTCACCATTATTTTATTGCTCATTATCCTCAGCTTATTACCCTCACAGTTTAACCTCAGTTTACCCCCGGGGATGAAGTGAAGGCGTATTTCACTCATTGAGCAAAGCTATGGACAAACTTCACGGCAACCTCAACAGGCATTTTGGTCCCTAATTCCCAATGAGGGCCAGGAAGGCTGGTGCTGGATAACATGGTGCAATAGCCTATCTGACCTGCTTGCGGTCCTACAGATTGTGTGCACAGACCTGGTACTTTCTCACCGAGGAGACCCAGCATCCTGGGGTCACTTGGCCAGGTTTCTTCCAGAGGGTGGAAGCCCAGGGGGATGCAGTGTCACCAGTGTCACTCTGCCCACCCAGGAAGCAAGGCAGCCAGGGCAACCATAACCAAGGCAGGCAACAGGCCCACAGGAGGGGCTCCAAGGTCATCCTTAGCACTCTAGCTACTGCGTTGAGGCCACCAAGGGAGCAGGACACCGGTGCCCACTTGATGATGCCATGCCTGGCACTGCACAGCATGCCCACGCTGAGGCCGGGGAGCTGCCATTCCCTGGAAGAGGGGGAAAAACGTGGACTGCATGTGGCAGGTACGAGACACCACGTGTGGGACCAGATCCTGCTTCACTGGGCTGCTGCAATACCCACCTGAGTGCTCCTGAGGCAGTCAGTCCTCTGCTCCTGCCTTTGGTACCTACAGAATACCTCTTCCTTTATATGTCTCAGTCCTACCATCTTCTCTTTGAGCCTCAGTGAAACTCAAATGACTTTTTTTTTTTTTTATGTTTGCTTTTATATATATGGATGATGTAACCTAAAAATTGGGGGTTTGTGTCCTCTGGGCCAGCTCTGAACAGGCGTGTCGTAACGAGGAACGCAATAAATGTCAGTTTGTCTGAGAAGACACTCGGCAGGCGTTTAGGTTCACCATCCACAAACAGTATTATCTTCAGTGCCGTAATCAGCCTGGAGGAGGAATGGGTTCCTAGGACCTTTGGCAGTTTGAGTGAAGTAAAGTTATACAATTAAACTTCAGTTAGGAAATATCCATAACTTACCAACAGGGGAGAGCAGTTAAGAGCATTACCAGCTGTCAGCACCTGGGAAACTAAATTGAATGGCCAGAGCGCTGAGATATGAAAACTGAAGAGAAAAATCACATGTGCCTACTTTCTTTACGGCTGCGGTGTCATAGGTCGTATGTTGTGCTAACCTGTAAGAAATAATAGGAACTTGGAGATAAAATATAGCTCCAAATGTGAACCAGGGCATGGCACAGAAGAAGTTAAGCAAGGACAAACAGATTACTAGTGCTCTGAAGTATAAAATCACTGTCTCAGAGACCACTCTCTCTACTTATAGTAGCTTCATAAGCTAAACCAGCTGTTGCAAATAACACTGTTAGATTTTTAAATACATCTATCTCATTGACTGTAAATAGAAATACAATTTCTTTAGACTAAATATACTCTGCCATATAAATTTGTTTGTTTTTTTTTTTTAAATTGAATTAGCAATATATGTAGTGACAGCCTTTCAGGGATGTGTGATACTTGTACAGATATTCCTGAAACATTTGCTATCACTTTTACAAAGTTATTGCTCCCTTCCTGAATATTGTAAATGCTTTGGGCGATGTACTGCTAAACAGAAAATAGAGAAATAACAACTAAAATGTTTGGTGGAGTTTATGTGCGAGGAACTGTGGCCTTGCACATAGAAAAGGAGATCTCTTAGCCCAGGCTCATTGAAACAGGGATAAGCTGGAGCAGGAGGGATGGGTTCAACCTATATCTGTGGATGAGGAGGATGAATGCGCTGAAGCGTCTCTTGACTGAGAAACTGAGGAGCCATAAACACCTCCCACTCCTCCATGCAATGGAGCTCCTTGCATTCCCTTAGAGCAGCAGATGTGGGACATCTACTATCATGGGTGTAGGGTTGATGTAGCATCACTGTGTGGCATCACCAGCCCGATTTGGAGGGTGTGGTGTCATTCAGCGAGAGGGGCCGGGCAGAGTTTGGGGAAGAGGAGCGGTAGAGGGGAAGAGGCTGGTGGGAGCTATGGTCAAGCCTAGCGTGGTGTGAATTAAGAGCCTGGCTAAAAGCAGGAAATGTTCACACTTCTCAGAAAGCTTTATGAGCAGTGATAATGAAATAGCAGCCCCCGAAGCACTTACATTCCCATTCACTTTTCTAATGCACCCATTTGAACAGTAGCTGCTGTCACAGGTTGTTCCCGCGGAGCGATGGGCAGAGTGTGCCTGTGGCCCGAGAGGAGCACAGTGACTCTCTGCCAGCAGCGTACGCCACCAGCAAGTACCAGCCTGTTTAATGAGGCCCTCCATCGCTCCCTGCCCTGCTGACTGCACACTGCGGGTGGCACTGGCACAGACGCCTTCGCCAAAACGCTTGCTTCATGTCAGGGAGGTGCACCCATTTGTAACTCCGCTCCCCTGCCTCCGCGGGAGCCTCCGGCTGCACACCACGTTGAGGGGGAGGCAACGACGATGGGCTGCGATGGAGCCTTCAAGGGAACGCTGACACATCCCCAATCCAGAGGTTGCAAGAAGCACCGAGGAGTCTCCCCCAACAATTGGCAGCAGATGGGGAAACGTAGGCGAGAGGCGCGACGCCTCCCCAGCCTGCCACAGCCTTGAAATGCCACGGCCTCGCATAACACTGCTAAAACAAATACAGCAATTAAAAACCTCTGCCTAACAAGTCCAGTTCTGCAAACACGCAAATGGGCGGCAGAGCGGTGGCGATGGCGAGCGTTGCCTGGTAATCCATTTTCTCAGGGCCACGTAATGGCCACATCCATAAAGAAGCAGGGGAGGAAAGGGAGGGAAGCGCAGGAAATCCATTATTGCCGTAAAGAGAAGGAAACGGAACAGGAGCCTGGACCCAAATCTGGATCCTCCTGGATTCCTGACCTCCCGCCAGCGTAAGATATTAGAAACCAATACCAGGGGTGGAGTGGAGCGGCGGCGACCGCTGCAGTGACTCATTCCCTTGTGAAAAGCAGAGCCACCCAGACAACTGGCACAGCGCCTCGCTGTGTGCGTGGCCTCGGAGAGCTCGCCCGGTCACGTAAGCCGCTGGCAAGCTTCCTGCGATTAAGGAAAAATGCAGATAATTTAGCTTGGCTACCTGAGAGCTATCCCTATTATTGTCTGATAGAAATGGAAACAGAGTCATCCTGACGTGACTTTTGGTCCCAAAAAAAGCATGAAGAACTACGTAAGATAACCAGGAAATGAAAGTCCAGATGGAAAGAGATTAGGAATTGCTCTTTGAATTGGTTAAAATCACAGCTGACCTTATTATTCGGTGTTCAAGCAGAAGGAGAGAGAACTCCGAGACAGGGCAACACTGAGGCTTTCTCCTTCCCCCTGCCTATGCCGCTGTGGCCCATACCCGATTCTGGTCATGTGCTACGTTCTCACAGTTCCCACACAATCCCACCCTTGTGCTCCCAACTCGGGGACGAGGAAGCTGTTTATCACAGCATTCCGTTTGTCACATTCATTTCAGACGATGATAATACCCAGTTGCAAGTAGCACATTTCACACCAGCAAATATTGCAGCAGTTCTTCTCCAGATGGGGAAATGAAGGCTTAGAGGGACAAAAAGACTTTCCTTTGGCCACCTAGCGAGTCACTGATCTCCCAAGTTCCGGTGCAAAATTAAACTTCACTGCCTAAGCTTGCTTCCAGATTTAGTTTGCCAGTATATCCCTCTGAAGTCCATACATGAGAACTGTGCCTAACAACTGCACCTAAAATTATATTTTTCTTGCCGGGAGAAGGTGGGGGGAGAGGGCGGTTCATGCCTCGGTACTGTAGGCCATCACTCAAAAGCCTGTGTGCTTTCAGCATTTGGCTAATCCAATTTCAGCAGAGTGCACACAGCGCTGTAGCCAATCTATCTATTTGTAAAACTTGACAATATTTTGGCACCAGCGACAGAGAAGCCCAGTCACCACCATCTTCCCCAAACCGGGAATTCGCAGCCTGATCGGTGCAGCTTGCCTTCACGTGCCTCACATGTCTCGAGGAAACAGTTTTACCTATAACTGCATCTCCAAACACCAACGGGGAAGGTCTTTGGTGTGACAGGCTACATCCTTCCTGCACATCTTTTCTTTCTTCTCCTTTCCTCCATCCACTACTGCTAGCCATAGGCAATCCTATAGAGGCGCATCTTGACATTGTGTGTTATAGGGGCTGATATTAGAGACAAAGTTCCTTCAGAGTTCAAGGCTGGCTTGCTGTGTGTGTTTTGTTTTCTTCTTGAACCTTCTTAAAGCCACAGCTGGGAATTTTAATAGCTTTCCCAGCTGCCTGTCTGTGACAGGGGAAGACCCAACATGACCGAAGGCCTGGTATGACTGCGCTCTCGCTCCCAGGTAAAATTAAAAAACCTCCCTGAAAGTAAATGGGGATTTTGGATTTGAAACTACACAGCTGCTGAGATGAGCTGTTGTTTAATTTTGGTGGCACCCAGCAGTTCAGGGTGTCCTCCATCTAACCCATACCAGAACAGGGCAGTTTAGGAGGGCTGCTGTGGAAAGTCCCTTCTGACCTTGCTCCAGGTCCATGGGAATACAGGTCATCCTCACTGCCCCATAGCACCACTTCCAATTCCCCCAAGCCCCACAACTGCTCACCAGCCCCAACTGCCACATCCAGTAGTCACACTGAATGTCAACATCCTCTAGGTGTCCTGGGTCTGACGCTAGAGTCTGCTGCAATATTACTATTACTGTGGATAAGACTATTATTAGTATTTAACTACGGCTTTATTTTCTTGGCTCTTCACAGCAAACAAATGAGATTGTGATCTATGGCTGTTTCCATTTTGGTGTCTCTGCAGCTCTACTGCAGAATGCCATCATCCACACCTCTGATCCCTGTGAGTCCTGTTAGCGCATCTTGTTGGCAGCAGAAGTATTCTTCCACTGCAGGTTTGATCCAAAACAGCATATTCCACCATCTGCAGCTATCTGCTGGTGTCCAAGATGTAGCGAGGTGGTTGCTTTCTTTATCCAATAGCGTTCGCCAATGTTTATCTTTGGCACCAAGCGCTGGGGCTATTTTTGCTTCTGCTGTCCCGGTTTGAAGTAAAACCGAACCAATTTTCTGTTCTGTAACTTTACATCCTAGCTAGGCCTCCTCTAACTCTCTGAAATTAACGGCATATTGTGGAGAAAACTGCTCGTTCTCAGAGTGATAAGACCAATGTTTGTGCTCCATGCCAAGGAATGGTATGCAGGGAGGCCCTTGCTTATACTTATTGCTATAACAACCAAGGTCAGCCAATTTTGTTATTTGCCCCCTTAGAGGGTCGGAAACGGAAAAAACGTAGAGGGGTCACATCGGTGGGGAGGAGCGGACAGGACAGGTGACCCAAACCTGACCAACTAGGGTATTCCATCCCATCTGCCCCATGCTCAGTATAAAGGCTGAGGGATCAAAGGGTCAGCCCCCTTCCTGCGATGGCCGACGTCCAGAGAGGACTCTGTCTGTTCATCTGCCTTTGATCCCGATCCGTGTGTTCCTGACTCCAGAGCTGGAATCCAGTTCCCATTCGTCACTGAGTCCAGTCTGGGACTTCCCCAGTGCCTGCCGGTGATGTGACTGTCATCCTGGGAACTTGATACGGTTTTGTATATATTGTATCTATTTCATTATTTTTCTTCTTTATTTTTATTTTAATATTAATTTTTCATTAAAGTAGTTTAGTTCATTCTAAACTTCTGAATCTCCTTATCTCTTTCTCCTCCTCTCTCCTCTTTTAGGGGGGGGAAGGGGGGGGAAGGGCCATCTGCCGGTCCGGTTTTGGTAAATTCAGCCAAAACCACGACAGATTTATTGGCGCCCAACGTGGGGCTCGACGACTGTGGTTTGATAAGATTGCCTGAATAGTTTGAATTCCAGTTTGCTCAGGGAGAACCGATAGCTTTCATCATGTTGTACCTACAGAATATTGTATATGGTATTTTTAGAGAGCTTTGTATGAAGTTCATTGACACAGTGGTGTTAAACTGGCCGAATATATTGAAAGGTTTATTTGTTTTTTGTGTTTGGATGCGGTGGGTCAAGCGTGCTGTATTCGTGTGGATGTGCCTCCAGATGTATAATGTGGTCAGTTGGATTGCTATGGTACCTGCATATCTTGGGCATCATGTGATGGATTCTGTTGCTAATCACACTTTCGATTTTCGCTGGGGAAAGTTTACCTTGCCTCTTAGTGATTATCCCAAAGTGATACCAACGGAATTAGGGGATGAGAAACCTGTGGGCTCTTTGGAGAATGATTGTGATTATTGTTACGGTCACTTAATTGTAATAGTGGTGTCGATTTCACTGAATGTAATGCAGGCAGTATTTGCTATGAAATGTCAGTGCAGAAGTGAGCGTTGTGTGACATGCACTATTGCTACTCAGACACAAACAGAACCAGCCCCGGCCCCGGCCCAAGCCAAGCCAGCGGCACCGGCCAAGGCCACGCCGACACCGGTGCCAACGGCATCGGCTGCTCCCCCACAGCCACCGGCACAAGCCAAGGCTCCGGCCCCGGCGAAAGCCACGCCCCTGGCCCCGCCGACACCGGCCCCAGCGGCAGCGGTCGCCCCCCCACCGGCTCCGGCACCGGCTTCGGCACAAGCCGCGCCCCGGCCCGGCCCGGCCCCGGTCACTCCGCAGCCGGCGGTAAAAGTGGCTCCGCCGCCCGCACCCCCCGCATCCCCGTCGCCAGCCCCTCCCCCGCCCGCAGCTGCACCGGCTGCTCCGGCCCCGACAGCCAGTGCTGCCACTGCTCCAGCTCCCAAACCGAGCACTGCCGCTCCCCCAGTGCCAGCAACACCGGCACAAGTTGCTCCGGTGACCAGGAAGCAGAAAAAGAGGTCGGCTCGGTCCCCTGCTCCTTACGACAAGGACATGCCCAAGCTAGAGAGCTCGGGAGAGGGTTCCTCTGATGAAGATGCAGGACAGGGTCCGTCTGGTGTAGATAAAGGAAAGCACCCTCTTACAACACAGTCAACCAGTTGGGCAGCCCCTTCTCAGGTAGATAGGGGAGAGGGTCCTTCTCAGCCAGCCTCGATACAGGATGATGCCTCAGATGTAGATGTAATTATTAACTCTTTGTCCTTAAAGGATTTGCGAAATCTAAGGAAGGATTTTACTCGTCATGATGGGGAGCCACTTCTCTCTTGGTTGCTCCGATGCTGGGACAGTGGAGCTAATTCCATAGACTTAGATGGTAGAGAAGCCAGCCAGCTGGGAAATCTGGCCAAAGAGGGAGGTATTGATAAAGCGATTGGGAATAAGGCAGAGGTTCTCAGTCTCTGGAGGCGACTGTTATCAGCTGTAAAGAGCAGATATCCCTTTAAGGATGATATCCAAAGCCGTCCAAGGCAATGGACCAGCATGGAGAAAGGTATTAAATACCTGAGAGAACTGGCTATTCGAGAAGTGATTTATGGTGATTGGCAAGTGACTATAAATCCTGATGAAATGCCATGTCAACGACCTTTGTTGAAAAAGTTTGTGCAGAGTGCACCATCAGTGTATTCCCACACTTTGTCAACAATGGTCTGGGGAGCATCTGATACTGATACACCAACTGTAAATGAGGTTGCTGATAGGGTGCGACAGTATGAAGATAGTCTCTCTCGTCCCATCGGTGTTGCAGCAATAGAAAACCTGACTAAGAAGATGGCTGAACAAAATAAGACACAGACTGATGCCATAGAGAATATGAATAAGACACAAACTGAAACAATGGAGAATATAGCTAAGACACAGAATGAGACAATAGAGAAAATGACCAAGGCAATAGTTGAGCAAAACGATACAATTTTTCACAAACTGCTTGAAAAACTTGCTGAGATTGGGAGAGAATCTTATTCTTCTCCAGCTCAGGCTCAAGTTGCAGCTCAGGCTCAAGCTCCTGCTCAGATCCAAGTTGCAGCTCAGACTGAGGTGCCTGCTCAGACCCAAGCTGCAGTTAAGACCAGAGTTGCAGCTGTTAAGAAAAAACGCCCTCCTATGAGACCAACCAAAGGGAAACAGGACTCGTTCCGAGGTTTCCTGTGGCTTTGCCTCTGCAATAATGGAGAGGACATGAGGAGATGGGATAAAAAACCTACTTCAGCCCTGCAGGCACGAGTGCTTGAGTTGCAAGGTAAAGCAAACAGAAGAAAGGATGGTTACATGAATATGGCTGCTCCAGTTCAGAATATGCACTGCCCCTGTCCAGACAGGAACTCACCTTGCAATTGGAGATGCTGTCCTCAGCATTAGGGTTGCCCTGCCTCCAGCCAGGAGGAGGAGAGGGATAACCGAGTTTATTGGACTGTGTGGATTCGATGGCCTGGCACATTAGAGCCACGAAAGTATAGAGCCCTGGTGGACACTGGTGCACAGTGTACCCTAATGCCATCGAATCATAGAGGGACAGAATTAGTCACTATTGCAGGAGTGACAGGAGGATCTCAAGAACTGACTGTACTGGAGGCCGAAGTGAGCTTGAATAAGAATAAATGGGAAAAGCATCCTATTGTGACTGGCCCAGATGCTCTGTGCATCCTTGGCATAGACTACCTCAAGAGAGGGTATTTCAAAGACCCGAAAGGGTATCGGTGGGCTTTTGGTATAGCAGCTGTAGAGACTGAGGGTGTTACACAGCTGTCTACCTTACCTGGCCTTTCAGATGACCCTTCTGTGGTAGGATTGCTGAAGGTTGAAGAACAACAGGTACCACTTGCTACTTCCACGGTGCATCGACGACAGTATCGCACTAACCGAGATTCTTTGATTCCCATTCAGAACCTGATTCGTCGGCTGGAGACTCAAGGAGTAATCAGCAAGACTCGCTCACCCTTTAACAGCCCGATATGGCCAGTGCGCAAGTCTGATGGTGACTGGCGTCTAACAGTAGACTATCGTGGCCTGAATGAAGTCACACCACCACTGAGTGCTGCTGTGCCAGACATGCTAGAACTGCAATATGAACTAGAGTCGAAGGCAGCCAAGTGGTATGCTACAATTGACATTGCTAATGCCTTTTTCTCTATTCCTTTAGCAGCAGAGTGCAGGCCACAGTTTGCTTTCACCTGGAGGGGTGTCCAGTATACCTGGAATCGACTGCCCCAGGGGTGGAAACACAGCCCTACTATTTGCCATGGACTGATCCAGACTGCACTGGAGAAGGGTGGAGCTCCAGAACACCTGCAATACATTGATGACATCATTGTGTGGGGTAATACAGCAAAAGAAGTTTTCAAGAAAGGTAAGAAGGTAATTGAGATTCTTCTGAAAGCAGGTTTTGCTGTGAAAAGAGGTAAGGTCAAGGGACCTGCACGAAACATCCAATTCTTGGGAATTAAATGGCAAGATGGTCGTCGCCAGATCCCAATGGAGGTGATTAACAAAATAACAGCTATGTCCCCACCTACTAACAAAAAGGAAACACAAGCCTTCTTAGGCGTTGTGGGATTCTGGAGAATGCATATTCCAGGTTATAGTCAGATTGTGAAACCTCTCTATGAAGTGACTCGAAAGAAAAATGAGTTTGTGTGGGGTCCTGAGCAACGACAAGCCTTTGAACAAATTAAACAGGAGATTGTGCGTGCAGTAGCACTTGGACCAGTCCGAAGAGGACAGGACATTAAAAATGTGCTGTATACTGCAGCTGGAGATAATGGCCCTACCTGGAGCCTATGGCAGAAAGGACCAGGGGAAACTCGAGGTCGACCCCTGGGATTTTGGAGTCGAGGCTACAAAGGCTCCGAGGCCAACTATACTCCAACTGAGAAAGAGATCTTGGCAGCGTATGAAGGAGTTAGAGCTGCTTCAGAAGTAATTGGTACTGAAGTACAGCTCCTCCTGGCGCCCCGATTGCCAGTGTTGGGTTGGATGTTCAAAGGTAAAGTTCCTTCTACTCATCATGCCACCGATGCTACCTGGAGTAAGTGGATTGCCTTAATCACACAGCGAGCTCGAATAGGAAATCCAAATCGTCCAGGAATTGTAGAAGTGATCACAAACTGGCCCGAAGGCGGAGATTTCACAATGCCACCAGAGGAGGTGGTAACACGTGCTGAGGAAGCCCCGCCATATAATGAACTCTCAGATAATGAGAAACAGTATGTTTTGTTCACTGATGGATCTTGTCGTATTGTAGGAAAGCATCGAAGATGGAAAGCTGCTGTATGGAGTCCTACACGACGAGTTGCAGAAGCTACTGAAGGAGAAGGTGAATCAAGTCAATTTGCAGAGGTAAAAGCTATCCAGCTGGCCCTAGACATTGCTGAACGAGAAAAGTGGCCAATACTCTATCTCTATACTGACTCATGGATGGTGGCAAATGCTCTGTGGGGATGGTTAAAACAATGGAAGCAGAGCAACTGGCAGCGCAAGGGTAAACCCATTTGGGCTGCTGAATTATGGCAAGATATTGCTGACCGGCTAGAGAAACTAGTCGTGAAAGTACGCCATGTAGATGCCCACGTACCTATGAGTCGAGCCACTGAGGAACATCGAAACAATCAGCAAGTGGACCGAGCAGCTAAGATTTTCCAGACAGATTTAGACTGGGAACATAAAGGTGAATTGTTCTTAGCTCGATGGGCCCATGACACTTCAGGTCATCAAGGAAGAGATGCAACGTACAAATGGGCTCGTGACCGAGGGGTGGATTTAACCATGGACGCTATTGCGCAGGTTATCCACGACTGTGAAACATGCGCCGAAATCAAGCAAGCTAAAAGGTTAAAACCTTTGTGGCATGGAGGTCGGTGGTTGAAATACAAGTATGGGGAGGCTTGGCAAATCGACTATATCACACTCCCTCAAACCCGCCAGGGTAAGCGTTACGTGCTTACAATGGTGGAAGGAAGCACCGGATGGTTGGAAACCTATGCTGTGCCCCATGCCACTGCCCGGAATACCATCCTGGGCCTTGAAAAGCAAGTCTTGTGGCGACATGGTACTCCAGAAAGAATTGAATCTGACAATGGAACTCATTTCAAAAACAATCTTATAAGTAGCTGGGCAAAAGAACATGGTATTGAGTGGATATATCATATTCCCTATCATGCACCAGCTTCTGGAAAAATTGAACGATACAATGGATTGTTAAAAACTACCCTAAAAGCGATGGGTGGTGGATCCTTTAAAAATTGGGACAAGCACTTAGCGCAAGCTACTTGGTTAGTTAATACCAGGGGATCCATCAATCGAGGTGGTCCTGCTCAATCAGACCTTTTACATATTGTAGAAGGGGATAAAGTCCCTGTGGTGCATGAAAGGAATATGCTGGGGAAAACTGTATGGGTTTTTCCTGCCTCGGGCAAAGGCAAACCCATTCGTGGGACTGTTTTTGCTCAAGGACCTGGATGTACTTGGTGGGTGATGCTGAAGAATGGAGAAGTTCAATGTGTACCTCAAGGGAATTTGACCCTGGGTGAGAATACTTAATTCCGAGTATGATGTTAGTTGTTTATAATACTAACAGTGTTCTATAAGTGTTTTTCAGGATGAAACCTAGCCGGATTGATCAAGTGGCGTCTAGTAAAACTTCTCCGAGATGGACATGTTACCCATGGGCACGAACCACAATGAATTTCACACTGTCTTTCCTACCCTGAGAACCTGATCTACTGTGAAATGGACTTAAGCTTTTGTATATAGAGATAAATTATAACTGAGTGATTTACATATATCTATCTATATATGTATGTATGTATAGATTTTAGAGATGATAGTAGTTATAATCTAAGCATGATGCAAATGGTATGGAATAAGGGGTGGAATGTCCCGGTTTGAAGTAAAACCGAACCAATTTTCTGTTCTGTAACTTTACATCCTAGCTAGGCCTCCTCTAACTCTCTGAAATTAACGGCATATTGTGGAGAAAACTGCTCGTTCTCAGAGTGATAAGACCAATGTTTGTGCTCCATGCCAAGGAATGGTATGCAGGGAGGCCCTTGCTTATACTTATTGCTATAACAACCAAGGTCAGCCAATTTTGTTATTTGCCCCCTTAGAGGGTCGGAAACGGAAAAAACGTAGAGGGGTCACATCGGTGGGGAGGAGCGGACAGGACAGGTGACCCAAACCTGACCAACTGGGGTATTCCATCCCATCTGCCCCATGCTCAGTATAAAGGCTGAGGGATCAAAGGGTCAGCCCCCTTCCTGCGATGGCCGACGTCCAGAGAGGACTCTGTCTGTTCATCTGCCTTTGATCCCGATCCGTGTGTTCCTGACTCCAGAGCTGGAATCCAGTTCCCATTCGTCACTGAGTCCAGTCTGGGACTTCCCCAGTGCCTGCCGGTGATGTGACTGTCATCCTGGGAACTTGATACGGTTTTGTATATATTGTATCTATTTCATTATTTTTCTTCTTTATTTTTATTTTAATATTAATTTTTCATTAAAGTAGTTTAGTTCATTCTAAACTTCTGAATCTCCTTATCTCTTTCTCCTCCTCTCTCCTCTTTTAGGGGGGGGAAGGGGGGGGAAGGGCCATCTGCCGGTCCGGTTTTGGTAAATTCAGCCAAAACCACGACACTGCCAAGTCAGGTAACGTGGCTTTCATTGCAGGCACTTGGTAATGAGCAGTTTGTCGTACTTTGATGAGGTTGCTCGTGCTTATGCGAATGAGGCGTTTGCCCGTGTGGAGGTTGGCTCCCAGGCCACGTTCCCGACCGGGGATGCGGCAACTGCAGCGCTGACGCCATCTCTCTCCATTCGCTGCATTGGCTGCTGCTTCCCCTTCGCCTTTGGTGCAGCGGTTACACAGGTGCCATCCTGGCTGAATCACTGTCTCTATTTCAAGGTGAAACATGCCTGGAAGATATCCCAGTCCTTCGAAAATATCTTGATAACCTTTCGGCAGTCCTAGCGACAGAAGGAACTCAGAGCAATGCCTGCTCTGAGACTTCATGGGGCAGCTTTTCTGCTTTGCCTGTCTGGTTCTTGCCACAGCTATTGCACCTGGCATCATGTGCAGATTATTTTCTATTAATGATGTTTTTCTACCTGTTTTTCTGCCTCTGGAGATTGTTTCTTCTCTTCTTACTTGTCTTGCTCAAATATCAGTGCTTCTCCTTTTTTTTTTCCTCCTTACCCCCAAAAAACGCAAGCTGGAGCAGCACTCCATCTACTCTCTGGCTGTGAATTGGTGCACACTTGCTTTCTTCATTGTCAGATCTCTCACAACACCAGGAAAGTTGGGCTCTTCAAGCAGCCTCACAGAAGTTATTGCTTCTTTCGAGCATACCACAAATTCCTTTTTTTAATATATATTCTGTTAGCAAAGGAGGCAGCCATTTTCTTCGGGGGGCGATATTCTGATCTGTGCTTGCTTTAGGTTCAATTACACTTTTTGAGGAGATTCTTTCCTTGTGTTTTATTTAGGAGAGAGGAAAGGTTGGAAACTGTTGTGAATTTTTCTAGATCTTATATGAATCCTCCTCCTGTGCCTGAAAGCCGCTGCAGTATGGCAGCGTGTCCATGGCTGCTACTAGCGTGGTTGTTATTGGTTTGTTCTGTTTTGCTTCTCTCCCTTTTCATCTCATTTTCTCACTATCACCCAAAAAACATTCATCTAATAAATTCACCCCCCTTCATATCCATCTTCCCAAGATGGGAATCTTGGATACCATTCTTGTCTTTCTTTTTCCTTCCTACCCCTTTTCCTTGTAAATAAGCATGATCACAGCCTTCACTTCTGATTACACAGGTAGAGGAAGCAGATCACCTCTGAAATCATGCTCTCCGTGGACAGGAGATGAAAAGGCCTAATGAGCAAAAATGACCTGGAAAAAAGAAAATGGAAGAGCTGTGGATTGCCTCCAGCAGCTCTGCTGAGGACCCAGCCTGCTTGCCAGCAACTGAAAAGCTGCTAGAAATTGTAGGTGACTAAACCTGGGACGTTGTTTTAATGTCTGCCAAAACCAACAGTAGGCCAGAAGATGGCAGATAGCCACTGCTGGACTTGTCTTTCAGTTCTGCAACAAACTCCTGGCCAGTTCCCAATCCTGTGCCTCAGTTTCCCTGTCTCCAGAATGAGGAGAGCTGCTAACTTTTGTTACAAAAGAAAGGAACACACTTTGTGTATGTCAGGAAATTAGCAAACACAGCAGTGGGAAGGGATCAATTGAACAGATTGTAATGATGAAAGAGCTAAACTAAGTATCTCTTCCTTCAAATGCCAAGGCTGGAAGTCAGCAGAAACCAAGGAAAAGGAATCCCCTCTCCCAAAAAGTACAAAGCATCGAAACCACTTGCTTCTTATCAATAAGAAACACAACTGCACTATTGGGAAACAGGTCCAGTTCCTCCACTGTACGCCTTGCCTCTTCCCTTCCCTTACACAAGAGTGTAAAGCTCTTGTACAGGAAGAGTTTACAGTGAGAACCTAAACACTGAACCCAAGAGCCTGGCCATCTCGGGGGTGGGCAACTGCCTCCCCTTACTTGTTGGTCACTACACCCTTTATTGGACCTAGTCTCAAGTACATGTAGATCCCTATTTAGCAAGCTACTTCTGTGTTTAAGCATACTTTGCTGAATTAAGGCAAAGGACATTAAAAACTGCAACTATATAGAAAAGAACATAAACCAAAATATATTTAGCAGTCTAAACAGATTTTACTGTACAACATGAACTTTTGGCTCTGCAGAGAGGTGCTTGTTTCTGTCTCCAGCTGTTTGAAAACTAATCTCGGGTACTGCATTCAAAATTGTTCCTTTCAGCCCTGTGCCTGTACATGAAGAGCAGTGGGACCACAGGACACCCTGCTGCGTTCACAGATCACACAAGACCACATCCGACCTTGGCCTTAGCACGCTCATGACCAGACGTGGCTCCGTGTGTGGCTACGCCGGCTTCCCTACACACAGGTATGGATCTTCGGCCGGATCCAAGGAGAGCAAATCATGGACCAAAGCCATTCTCCAAGGTACTGTGCAAACACTGGAAAGAGTACTTTGAGCCTAAAGAATAAATAGGAAACATATGCCAAGAATGCTAAAGAGGGTTCAATAACATTAATGTTCCTTAGACCCTTCCACATGATTTTTAATAAATTAAGACTTTTAGCCAGCCTTGAATCAAAAGAAGTATCAAGTGAAGGTGAACCAAAGAATGGGCAAGGGGTGGTAAGAGGAATGTGTGTTTTACCAGAGAGGAGATTATTCTTCTTACCACCGAACAAGATCAAACTGGTTTAATCACAGAGTATAAACACTAGGCTAAAAAGCAGATCTAGTGTGCCTTGAAAGAGGGTAATAATTTAAGTACACCCAATTACTGTATTTGTAATAAAGTAGCTTCATTTCAGATGATAAAAGACAGGTGGTGCCCCAAGGCACAGTTCCTCTGGAACTGAATCCATGCTCATGCTCAGGTTCAAACTTACAGGTGCAATGAGCCCCTTGCTTCTGTGTAGTGAATGAAGTTTGGGCAAGAACCAGCCCTCACAGCCTGACCACTATTGTATTTTCTTACTTTTGAAACACTCAGTATTGGGATTATTTTCTTTCTATTAAGTCTGTAAGACCATAGTATTTACTTCTTTCATTCACTAGGTGTTTTGCTTCAGCCATTATATTCAGTAATTAACCTTTTCAGTAAACTCCTTTTAAAAACAGTTCCTTACAACACTTTGGATTTATTTTCTGGAACTGGTTCCTTGAACTCTGGTAGATCCCAGCTTATGTCTGGGGTCAACACAGGCAACCAGGGCTACCTTCCAGAAGAATTAATTTGCAGCGTTTTGAGAATAGGACAGAACAGAAGAAGAGCAAAGAAGAGCAGACATTTACAATGACATACATGTTCATGGGAACCACGTTTTTGGGAATACCTATCATAACATTTCTTCTTATGATTGTTTTAAATATTAAAATCTTCTTAACATTCTTCTCTCCCACTCTCAGGAACAGTTGCTATCACAGATACTTTCTTTAGAAGGTTTATATCTGACTGCACATTTCCAGGACAAAGCCTTTGGCCCCAGTTGTCCAGGCATCTGCACATGTACGTTGGTCACAAGCAACTCAGCAGGACTACCCACATGTAGGAAGCTATATTTAGCTACTTATTTATGCAGTTTTTTCAGGTTTAAATTCTTTTACTTAGAACAGATGGACTTAGAATTTTGATGTTCGGATGATGGGAAACTATTTCCTCCCAAAGAGAGAAATTCTACTGCTGTACATTCTGCCTCCATCTTCTTGTGAGAGTAGTATCTATGCTTCCTCAAACGTAAGTATCTTTTACATAATCGGGGTTAACTTAATAGAAAAGATCATGTTCTCTCGTTAAGCAGTATAGACCATGTACAAAGAAAACATAGAAAGAGAGGAAATAGTGTTTTGCTACCATCGTCGTCTGTGGAAATTATTGCCTTTACCCCTTGTCCAGTTTTGGATTTAGTTTCTAATCCCTTTAACAGGCTTTCCCAAATCCTGAGTAGTTTAAACTATTATTTAATACCTTCTTTGCCAGGAAGATTTTCTGTCTCTGTCTGTGTCTTTCTATGTACATTATATTATGTATGCACATACACATAATATTATTATTCCCTCAGTAGCAATTAAGCGGTATAATCCACCTCAAAGATATTTACAACAATTTAAACTACCCTGAACCAAGGAGGATTAGAGATGAGATTTAAGCAGTTACTGAGGGGATAAATTTTACAGCTCCTGTGCACTGCAGCACCCTTTGACTTTAAGGCTAGAGAAAGGAGGGTTTGGAAGTGACTGAAGCAAAGAAGGAAATGAATCAAAACTTGAGTCAGGTTTAAAGCCCAGAATAGTTTGTTTGTTGAAATCTTTTTAACTTCCATGTTTAGAGGATGCTAGACAGCTGGCTCCTTGGACAAATTTTCCCAGCTTCCTTGCAACCTCCCTCCCTTGGTGCTTTGAAGGCAGTGAGTGAGCATGTGTGTACTCCCCCACCATCTCCTGCACCCTCTGTGGCACTGGGGTGAGCTGGCAGGACAGGTCGGGCTTAAACTGAAAGCTCTGCTATCTTCAAATGGTATGAAGCTGCGGCAAGGGAGGTTTAGATTAGATATTAGGAAGAATTACTTTACTGAAAGAGTGGTCAAGCACTGGAACAGCCTGCCCAGGGAGGTGGTGGAGTCACCATCCCTGGAGGTATTTAAGAAACGTGTAGACGTGGCTCTTCAGGGCATGCTCTAGTGCCTGGGATTGTTGGTTCGTGGTGGGGTGTTGTGTGTGAGGTTGTGGGTGTGGGGTTTAGTTGGTGGGTGCTTTTTTTTTCTTTTTTTGGGGGGGGGTTGTTGTTTGTTTGGTTTTGTGTGTTGTGTTTTTTTGTTTGTTTGTGTGTTGTTTTTTTTTTTTTAATGTGGTTGGACTCGATGATCTCAAAGGTCCCTTCCAACCACTAAGATTCTGTGATTCTGTGATTCTGTGATTCAGTAACACCGGGCGTGCTCTGGGACAGAGGGCATAAACTGGCACTGAAAGTTCAAGACACCCTGGATTTATCAAAGGAAAAGGGTATCCAAAGGTAAAAATTTGGCTGTGCTGAAGCAGCAGAGCACTGTTGTTTGATTTTTCTGGTGCCTGTCTAGCGAACCAACACACCAGCACTGCTTCGTGTTTAAGGGCACACCCTGCCATGTATTTATATAAACACATTTATGCTTTTCACTCTCAGGCTCCTCGGCTAAAGTAGTGTTTGACTGAAAGTGTCTTTGAAGTAAAACTCACCCAATGTATTCACCTCTTGCACAATCCCTTTCCTCCAGTCTACCTTGTCAAGGAAGCAAGAGGGAACTCTCTCCGAAACTGCCCCTCTTCTTTGTGTAACACCTGAGATGTTTCCTATTTTTCTCTCCCTCTGCCAGTGAGAAGCTAACACTGAAAAGTGAAACCCAGATAAAAATTATCATTGCCACCTGGTGAGCCAAATGTACCTCCCACATAATTCCCCAATAAATTCCTTCATTACTCTCAGAATGTTGGGTGGGTTTTTTTCCAAATTTATTTATTCATGAGTAATATCTTATATACAAAAATGCATCAATCTTCCTGTCACACCCCAGGTGTCAGCTCGCATTATCCACTCCAGAAGAGAGCAGCACAGTCAGACCAGGAAACAGAGCTACTTGGAGGGAGTGGACTTTCCAAGCTGTCGGTCTCCCAAGTGTGACTTTGCCCGGCAGCTCAAGGGCAGCCATGCCGACACCCCCATGGAGCAGCCCCCAGCAGTGGTTCTCCTGCTCCCTTCCCCACAGCTCCCTTCCCCACACAGGGCTCTGGCAAGCTTGGGAACAGGGAAAATGTACTCTCCACATGGTCAATTTTGCTTGATAATGAGAGCATGAGACAACTCCTTTCTGAACATATGTTTACTTCCCTTCCTAAGAAATCTTTTCTGAAATATCTGTCCACTGCTTGCTAGAAAGAAGAGAGAAATAGCAACATGGATGTGGAAGACATAGAATCATAGAGTCATAGAATGGCTTGGGTTGGAAGGTACCTTAAAGATCATCCAGTTCTGACCCCCCTGCCATGGGCAGGGACACCCCCACTAGACCAGGTTGCTCAAAGCCCCATCCAGCCTGGTCTTGAACACCTCCAGAGATGGGGCATCCACAGGTTCTCTGGGCAACCTGTTCCAGTGCCTCACCACCCTCACAATGAAAAATTTCTTCCTGACATTCAATCTAAATCTACTGTCTTCCAGTTTTAAGCCGTTACCCCTCATCCTATCACTACATGCCCTTATAAAAAGTCCCTCTTCAGCTTTCTTGTAGGCCCCCTTTAGGCACCAGAAGGCTGCTATAAGGTCTTCCTGGAGCCGTCTCTTCTTCAGGATGAACAACCCCAACTCTCTCAGCCTGTCCTCATAGGAGATCGAGGATGGAGAGGCCAAGTACAAGGAAACCCTGTAGTATCGGTGTCACTCCCTGGAGATCCACGCTTGGTCATGGATGGCATAAGCTCTCTGAGGTCTCCAAATGCTGAGAGGAAATGGTCATGACTATTTCTCCACGTGACTGTGGTTACTTTGCTTAATCAAGAGACTCATTAAGGGAAATTACCTATTTGCAAACCCTGTAAAAGTCCTAATTTGTGTGTGTTGTGGCTTTTTCTCTCTTTCAAAAAAAGACAATATTTCAAAAGACCTTTAAGTGCCTTCGGTGGTGCCATGGGACAGTGAATTGCCATGTTCACATATGAAACAATCTTTTGGATACAGCAATGGATTTCATGTTTAAAGTGCTCAGAAGGTTATTGCATTTAATAAGGAGTGGGGACGGAAATTACAAAAATGATGATAAATAGCTTGCCATAGCTCATCTATAAATTTCACCTGCTGACATGGTTTAGTGGGCAGACGCTAATACCACCCTCGGGAGGAAGAAGGAAACCAGCGCTGGGACAGGAAGGGGTTAGGCAAGATTTAAGTGAGTGTACAGGAAGCAATAAAGGTTGTGGAGATTTAGCTCAAGTCTGGTGAGTGTTTGATTGAATCCTTGGTTAGGGAACAAACTTGACAACATTATCTGGTTTTGTTGTAGGAACAACTGTTCCCTTGTCTAAATCCTGCCCTCAGCACTGATATATATCAGCCTTCAATTTACTCTCACTTCCATTCGAATCACAGTATGAATCAAGCACATCCCCCCTGCTCCTATGCAGATGGCGTGCAAAGACTATAAGCAGTTTGTTTTAAGGATCTCTCTCTTTTTTTTTTTTTTTTTTTTTTAATTGAATTAGCCCTGATTTGTTCTTCCATTTCCTGCCTAGGGCGAGTTTAGCACAGGTGGTGTCTTCCAGGGCAGGGCAGGCGATTTGGGTGAAGCCTCAAAAGCTGCCCGAACACGCCGCCCTCACCGCTGCCAAGCTGAGCCTGCCTTTTTGCAAGCCCAGGTTTGGCAAGCAGCAATACCAGCGGGGCCAGCCCCGGGAAGGGCTCTGGGAGCTCAGCCCCGGTTGCCAGCGGGGGAGCCCAGGCCAGCCGCCTCTCAGCAGCCCGAGCCAGCCTCAGGTGCCAGAACGCATCAGATCAGAGGTCCAGCAAGCCTGAAATCCTGCCTCTCCCCCTCGCCAGGAACACATGCAGAAGAAACACCCCCTGCAAAGGACAAATGCCCATCCAAAAACGTGCCCAGCAGCCAAGTTTCACTGTGAGGGGGAAGTACTCATTGTCACAAGCCCTGAAGCACAGATTTGAGTTATTCAAATAATATTACATTAAAATATGAGTGAATAGATTAACTTTTACCCTGGATAGTTTCACTATAGATGTAGGAGGTATCGATTGCAATGTCTAACATTTGTTAATCCTGCTAGGCTCTTTACCCCAGTATTTTCCCAAGGCCACATCAGAGACACTGTTAAAAAAGCATTTGCTGTTTTAGATTTAAACCTGTTGCTTTTATTTCAAAGTGTCCCTCTGATATTTATTACAAGAGAGGGTACACAGGAGTGACCACGTGACCTGATACCATCTATTATTTTATATACTGCAGTGACATCTCTTACTTGCCACTTTCCACTACTCAGTTGTCTGTATCTTCATCTCAAAGTGTTTCCATACCTCTTCATCACAGGTTTTGTTACTCTTCTCTGGACTTAAAAATATGTCAGCCATATAATATTTTATGAGGTGAAACTACCCTTACCTAAAAACAGCATTCTAGCTGAGAACGTGCCATTGATCTTTCCATAAAAAGGCACTGTAATTCTCACAGCACTGTCCTTTATGCCTCCCTTAATAGGAGGATAACCTGATTCTGGGAACCTATTCCCAGCACGCATCTAGCTGGAAAGAGGTTCAGGCACTCTGAGTTTTGACCAGAACTTTTTATGATGCAGCAGAGCCCAAAGCTACATCTATCGGGGGGGGTCACCTTTACCATACGCTCATGTTAGGCTTTGCCTCGCTATCTGCATCCTGCTCGATGCAAATTTTGGCTGACGTGTCGTGGTTTCAGTTGGGGTAGAGTTAACTTGTTAATTAGCAGCTGTTACAGTGCTATGTTTTAGATTTGGGATGAGAAATACTTTTGATAGTGCACTGGTGGTTTTGGTTGTTGCTAAGTCAAGTCCTATTGTCAAGTCCTTTTCTGCTCCTCACATCCCCCCGCCGGCGAGCAGGCTGGGGGTGCACAAGAAGTTGGAGGGAGACACAGCTGGGACAGCTGACCCCAACTGACCACAGGGATATTCCATGCCATGTGACATCATGCTCAGTATATAAAGCTGGGGGAAGAAGAATGAAGGAGGGGAAGGGGGGGGATGTTTAGAGTGATGGCATTTGTATTCCCAAGTAACCATCACACGTGATGGAGCCCTGCTTTCCTGGAGGTGGCTGAACATCTGCCTGCCCATGGGAAGCAGTGAACGAACTCCTTGTTTTGGTTTGCTTGCATGTGCAACTTTTACTTTACTTATTAAACTCTCTTTATCCCAACCCACAAGTTTTTTCTCACTTTTAACTCTTCCAGTTCTCTCCCCCTCCAAACTGCGGGGAGCGAGCGAGCGGCTGTGTGGTTCTAGCTGCCAGCTGGGATTAAACGATGGCACCACGCATGGCTTTTGCTTGCCTCCCCAAAATAAAACTCTGAGCACCATTGTTGGCTGGCCATTGTCCCCCACAACATGGAGGTGGCCACGCTGCAGGGCCAAGCAATAGCAGCGGCTCCAGGGGGCTCGGGGCAAAGGTGGAGGTTACGACCCCTTGTGTATCATTAGGCAATTAGCCGGGGCCCTCTCTAACCTCTCAAAACACAGGGCCCTGGGCAAATTGTCCTCCTCTAGCCAACAATGGCTGACCCTCCTCTATCTGTAGCCACACTGAAAGTGTTTTGACACCCCCCCAGATATCCTTCTGTTCTGCATACGGTCAGCATTATTATATGTTCTTCTTTCTGCATCTTGCAAACTTGTGAGATTTTGAGGCACCAGAAGGAGACCTTATTGCAAGAATATCATAGACCAGGAGGGGAACTGGCACTCTCAGAACCGCCATAGAAACAGGCTGGATATTTACGGGTTTTGTCCAAGGTACTATCCCCTCTCAGGATAGTGCTATCAGTATCAAAAATGGTATGTTTTCACCCAAAGGGGCTTAGAAAAGCGAGGCCAGAACCATGTCTGAAATGAGAAGATACAGAAGGGAAAGATTTAAGGATTTAGACATATTTGAACCTAGCCGACTCAGCTAAGCAGACCCCGTTGAGGTCATCCCTGACTCCCTTGAAAACGTACTCAGATTTGGTCATAATAAAACGGGCAAATCTCAAATGCCTTTTTCTAATTCTTCTTCTCTTTATATTTGCAAACTCAGTCTTAGAAGATATGTGCCCAGGTGTGCCTGGTACACTTCTGTTGTACATTGAAAGGTTAGATGGTCTGAATATGCTGTTTCTGAGACAGTGGTGCTGTCTTCTAGTATAATTGACACCGATTTCTCTTCAAGAGACAGTGAAAACAAAGGAAAGGGAGGATAAAAGGAAAGATGAAGGAAGGAAAGAGGAGTCAGTCTGACAGAAGAGGAGAAATCAGAACACCAGATGTATGCTACATGTATAGCATTTTATCAGATTACTCTGTAAGCAATGGTGCAATTTTATGTATAAGACAGTACAGGCCTTTCCCTCTCAAGGCTATGGCAAGAGACAGAAAAGATGGTCTTGCTGTTAAGGTAGTGACACAGAATTCAGGAGATCTGGCTCCCATTCCTGGCTCTGACACAAACCTTGTGTAAATCACTTAATCTCTCTGTGCCTCTGTTTCCCATCTGTGAAACAGAGATAACACATCCTTTTTCTCACCCCAGTCTGTCTTGTCTATTTAGATTATCTGCTTTCCTGGGCAGGGAAAGCTTCTTACTGCATGGGCTTGGGTTTTCAGTTTGTTTGTCCTCAGTGCTTTTTGCTGGATCTTTTAAGACCAGAGGGAACCACAGTGATCATCTGGTCATGACCCCTTATACAAGACATGTTCTGGGAGCTCCCGGAATTAATTCCTGTTTCAGCAGCTGCAATAGACAAAAGAATAAATTTTAGGAGAAATATACTTATTTTTTGAATGTAAAAAAGAAAAAATTCCCAAATTGGTGTAGCTTTTGGTAAACAACTGATCAGTAACCTTCACTGATAAAAGCCAGTGCTTTATTCCTTGCTTGATTTTGCCTAGACTCTTTTCCACTACTAGAATGATGCTTCCACCACTGGCTGTTATCCTTGCTGAACTCAAGAGCCCTCTCTGATTGATGTGTATGGTGGGGCTTCTTTTTCCTAACTTTAACTATGCAAGTAACGTAACTTAGCTGTGCAGTAATGGAAGAACCTGAATACAGGAATTCATCCCAAAGATCTGGGATACCTGTCTTGGGATAGGACAAAATGGCCTCTGAAGGGGTCTGTACTGATTATAGCTGTTGACTATGAATAAATTTATTATCCTTATTTGCACCTGTAGGATAATTCTGGAGCAGTCACTTGATGTTCTCCACTTTTCTTCTTGACATAGCTTTTCTTTACAGAATTTATACTCGAGATTCATCGCACTTCATGATGAGAGCAATTGTGATTGTAACTCAACTTCAGCCAGGATTATTACTCCTGTTAATGTGTATTCAGTCCCTCCTTTCTCCATCGTCACCATACACCAATAATTGGAGAGATTGAGTGAGATAAGTGGATTTGAAATATTTTCAAGAGAGGAAAGAATTCAATCTTGAGTTTTTCTGACCTGGGCAAGCAAGTGCTCTAACCACTGAGTAACTGAATAAAAGATCTTTTCCTGTGGTCATGTGTTAAAGGAAGGCTGCATCTGCTTTTGCATTTTCTGCACAGGCTGATCCTTCAAGTGTGCCACAAGCACACTCCTTGGACCAAGCTCTGTACGGGAAACAGGCAGACAAATGTATAGTTATGACATTGATACTGAACCGCTCAACCCTGTCAGGAGTGAGATGTCTTCTGGGAGTGCACAAAAGCAGAACCTCAGTTGCCTTGGAAACTTCTCCAGCTGAAAACCGAGGAGATTAAGGCAGTTCTGGGCAGCCACTGAGCTGAGCTTTCAGGATTGCCGTTTTAGATTCATATGCCTAAACTCCTCCTAACTTCTCTTTTTACTACTGTTTGCAGAGCTGGCCTCTATTTGAATAATCAAAATGTCAAGCCACACAAACATCTTAGAGAAGGCTAAATCTATTGCATCAAAAGTGTAAATTAAATCACCCCATCTTAAATCTGATTTAAAATGGTATCAAGTTAGTTTGACAAGATCCACCCTGATTGTCATTAATTCCATCGCCTTCTTTTAATACCTTATTACTCAAGCACCCTATCAGCCATTCCATTATTTTGCCTGGGATCGAAGGCAGGCTGACAGGCCTATAATTACTCGGGTCACTGCATTTACCTTTTTTAAATATTGGCACAACATTAGCTTTCTTGTAGTCCTCTGGAACATCCCCAGTGCTCCATGGCTTGTTAAAAATCAAAATTAATGGTCTGTAGTGCTCCTTGACTATTGATCTTAAAATCTTGGATGCAAATTATCCAGACCCACTAATTTTAATGTATCTAACTTTAATATCTCCTGTTTAACACATTCCCTTAGTTACCGCTAGAATGGAAAGCATTTCATCATCATTCTGTCCTGAATCTGGCTTTTCCCCAAATACTGAACACAAGTATTGATTGAACACTTCTGCCTTTTCTGCATTATTATTGAGAAGCCTAACAGCTAGGAAATGCATTAATATCATAGCTAGGATAGGCTTTACACCTGAAATCCTGTAAAATTACCTTTTGTTTATGCATTTCTACTTGAATCATTTTGCTTCCCTGCTGAATTTTCTACTATTTTTGCCTTTAACTTCTGGTGCTTGCTATATGCTCCCTTTCTCATTTTCCTGTTTACACGTTTATTCCCCTGGTTTAGGGACTCATAGCAGTTCTCTGCTTTATGAAATTGACCCTTTGGAAGCCAACATATATGTGTTCATTAAACTGAAAATAGGATTAGGGACCTGTCTATGTCTTTCTTCATCTAAAGCCCTTTGAAACTTGGCCTCATACACAAGTCCATTGTATCCGAATCTGCATTTCCCTGTATTCTTGGAACTAACAATCTTTTTGTTAAGTGAATCAATCAGTATCTAGCCTGCGATCCAAGGCTTCAGCTGATTAATGCTATTGAAGAATTTTCTGACATTACAGGAAGAAATGAAGTGAAACTGGGCTCTTCCTAAAACTTCAGACACATAATGCTGATGCATGTAATAATCTTTTGGAACTGGCAGCAGTAGCAGATCCTCTTTCTGTTTCCACCGGGAAGACTCACACCCTCCTTTTGCAAAATCTCAGGACTCTTCCACTAAGTGAGCAATGAACCTCTAAAACTTCCTACAATGCAGTACATGTGTCATGCAGATGAGCAGCTTTGATCTCATGCAATAGTGAGCAGTGATGCTTACGTAGACATGCCTTTTTTTAAGCACTTCACAGGAAAAGAAAAAAAGGATGTTTGTTTTCTCAATCCAGTATTTAAGACAAAATGAGCATTAAAATGAGTTGTGAGCTGGGAGAAAAAAGGGACTTTCTAGGGGAAGTTATCAAATTCTGATTCAGACTTTGTGTAGATCCCTTAATGTCATTACTATGTAAGTGTTTTTAATAGCCTTTACCTACAGTGTATACGGACAGACACTAAGATGGAATCAAACCATATTGCTCACTTCAAGTCAACATTGCTGCACTCGTTCACACAGCTGAGAGGTAGCACTAACTGTTTTCAAGAAATCAGATTGATTCTTTGCATAATCAGCTCGCTGAATGACTGGGATTGCTCTACACTTCTGTGGAAAGAAACCAGCACTTTCTCCTGCTAGTACCTAAAGGGATGATGGAGGATGTCATTTCTTTCTCAGCCTTAAAGCTACAAAAGCTAAGGTGGAATGTATGAGAGTGCATCCCCCTAGCAGGGGGTGTAAGAGATGAAGATGACAAGGTTCCAACAACTGCAAAGAGGGTGCAAAAGCAAAAATGAAATAGCACTAATTCAGAGAAGTTCAGAGTAAAAGAGAAAGCTCCACCCTTGGCCTATCCAGATGTATACAGAAGTTACAGGGATTTCCAAACCGTAACTGATCTCACCACCCTCCACACTGCAAAAGCTACTCCCAGAGCAAGCTGATTGTGGAGATGAAAACGGTCACTGTGTAAATAGCTGTAACTAATAAATCAAAAGCAAGGCAGCACCATTTAATAAGTCAATAAAATATCAAAACTAACTTACGTTTCTGGAGTGGCGCTATGGACGCTACCTAAGCTGCAGAAACTCCTTGGAGGTTCATAACTATACAAATGAAACCTCAGCTCCACTGAACTCAAAGGGAGTGTTCATCTACGCACTTATACAAAAAGCAAAACAAACTTCTGCTGAGAATACTTTGTTGTTTAAAATGACAAATATGCGCAAGGAGGAACAAGTCTGACATTCCAGAGAGGTGTTTGGACATGCCCACTTGCATCAAGATGCAGAACTGGGGCCTTATCAGAAAACTCTTCAAGGCAGAGACATTTCTTCTTTAACCACTTTTAAAGTCACTTTTAAAGACGCCAGCATGTTGCAGTTGCAGTCATTTCTGAAAATGAATTAAGAATATGTTAAAGCACAATTAAGCAAATAAAGACCAGGAATCACAGCTTCCTAATGTGTAAGAAACCTCTTTTACAAGCAGGTGCTGGAAGGAAGAGGTTGGTAGCTTGCCTGATTTCAGAGCTGAGGGGCCTACAGGTGCTGACAGTCATGCATCTGCTTTGCTTGTCTTCTGATGGACAGGAACCAGCTCCAATCCAGGAGCTCTGCAGGCACAAGTCCAAGGCAATAATCTCAAAGTGGCCCAGCTGTGGTTCTTGATTAGTTCAAGTGTGTTTTGCACTCATGATCAGCAGCAAGACCCTACAGCCATGGGGACTTCCGAGTAATCTGAGTTCCCAGCTGTGGCAATAAGCAAATCATCAAAGGATGATAAAGTCAATATTGCTCAGTTGCCTTGGGAACCAAATGAATGCCCAGACCCATTCCCTTTGGTAACAGAGTAGGGAGATAAGTCATCACTACCTCCCTCCTATGAAGCGTTCCCAGAGCTCCTGCTCCCCGAGATATGTGGGATGTCTTGCAGGGTTTGGAGAGATGAACATTTCAGTGCGTGGCTTGTGTAATCACAGCTTTGGTTACAAGCTTGTAATAAGCCATGCTAAGAGGCAGGATATAGTTGTTTGGGTTTAGCACCACAAAAATGCAGCTGCTCCAGTGCTGGCCCACATGTGGCCAACTTGGTGTGTGGGTGAAGGAGAGGTGCGATTGCCTGAACTCATCAGGGTAGACAAAGCTGAATGACTCAAAAGCAGACAGCGGATTAGAACCCCGTACATCTGACTCAGAGACCTATCCTTTAACCACCAGCCACTTCTCAGAAAATGTGCTTGGGTAAAATACTTAAACTGTATTCTTAGAATGGCGGGGAAAAAAGAGAAGAGTCTATTTTAAGAGAAACCTCAGAGTTCGTCTGAAGGATCCTACCAAGGCTCAAAAAACCCAGGTTAAAACAGTTGTTATCCAGTTTGACCAGCAGCACCTGAATAAAGTCAGACCAGTAATCCCTTCTCCAGGTTCAAATATTACCTTGTGTGAGCGCACTGTCTTGCACTTATTTCTCATTCTTCTGAAAGCTACTTCTATTAAACTAAAAATAAAAACACGACACATGCATAGAAAGAAAGGCTCCAAAAAAATCAGTCCTACAGCTGTTGCAAGCACTTAAACATTTCAACAGTGTTTATAAATGTATGCCAAACTGGAATTATTTCTCTCATAATATTATGATTAGTATAACAAAGAACTCCAAATTCATAAATAATTGTGTAGCATCACTCAGAAAGGAATATCATACGAAGATTATTTGCCCTAATGTTTTGGTTCAAAGACTTCTCGGGAATGACGGTAGAAATCCAAACATTGACGTTAGTGTAATTTCTCTGATGTTATGTAACTTAGAGATATCGTAACATTCCTCTGTCACAAATCATCACCAAGACACTTTTCAGAAATTACAGTAACGTGGCTGGCTCTTTCCCTTTTCAAATGAAATTCATCACTGACTTGACATGTAACGTATAAAATGAGAAGCAATTCTTTAAAATTCCTATTGACACCTAAAATAAGAACATCTTCATGAGACCTCTAGCAATATCCTGTGTTAATATATGCAATTAAAAAGAAAAGAAGAGAAAAAAAAAAAAAGCCTAAATTAAGTGAAAAGCAAAGGGGAAAGATTCCCTTGAGGAAAAGACATTACATTTCAATAATTCCAACAGAGAAAAAAAATGCAGATTTAGGAAGACTGATAAGAGAAACTTTATTTATATTGATTGGGGAATATAAGGATGAGAAGCAGAATACATACCTCAAGACCTCAGATACCAGAGTTTGCTGCCCACTGCTGAAAAGGAAATCTCCATCTCACAAAAGACTGTCCTAGGTACATTCTACAAGCAGACACTTCTGATGTTTAAGGAAACATCTCCCAAATATAAAGTAATAGGTGACAGAAAGTACAAATTATTTGAGTCTTCACCTGAAAATCAACACAATGCAGACCCAGAGCTGTTGAATTTCTGAATATTTTCCAATCTCACTAATTCCTTGTCAGTCTCAAAGGCAACAGTCAAACTGAACAAGAATGATCTAAGTGCTATTCAACAGGGATTCAGCATACTCTCTCCTCGAGGTTGATTTATGGCTGGTCATCTTTACTTTAATGCCCTAGAAGTCTCTCCCACATAATACATGTTATCAAGATTGACTAAATTACAACAGAAGCATCATGCATAATTCTAATTCTCTCCTCACAACAGGATGTTTATTTCCCATTTTGAGATAGTAAAAAGGATTTCCAGTTATCATATTACAGCAATTTACAAAAAAATGCCTGTAGGCAGGAAGTTCATGAAGAGTGAAACTGGCTCATAACTAGATTAGCACATGTGAATGGACTCTGACATGTAAATTTATCTCATTAAAAAAAAAAAATCAGAGAGATACACCCAGGTATTAAATGAACCAAAGGTCACAGTGACAAGATTAGGGCCTAGAACAAGAGGTCCCTGGTCCGGGCTGGAACGTCCAGACACCCATTGTGAAACTAATTACAATAATGCTAAGCCAGTCATTTAAATAAATAACTCTTTGTGTCCTAAGGAATAAAAGAGAAAAGACCTCATCTTTCAGTCTCTGACTTTTCATCAGTTCCTTTGGGCAGAACTGGATCCTCACTCTGAGCTTCTGCAGATGCCCATGGACATACCCGAGACTGTCTGAGAGCAGGGTTTGGCCCCTGGTGGACTTCAAGTGAAGTTATGCGCTTGCAGATAAAATTCAGACTTGCACAGAAAACTACAGAAATCTTAACCCCCAGGGAGAACTGAGCGGTGTGAAAACATTGCATACAGTCTTCAGAAGATGAAGCCTGAAGACTTCGTCTGTGAAGGTGGGGTGGCATTGTCCAGTCCCTTTCGGAAGGTTCAAGCCATAAATGAGGAGATATGGTGGGAGTTCAGAGCATGCTGTGGCTGCTCTACACTTAGCAATTGACCCCAGATGGTGGCACAACAATCCTAAGCTCCTTCAGTGCGTGGAAACCGTGACCATCTTTGTAGTCCCTTCCCTCCCTGCCTCCATCCTTCCTCCTCCCTTCATCGCAGCGTGTTCCCAGGTGGGAGTACTGGTCCTTACTGAAAGCCAGTTTCACAGGCTGCTTCACCTCCACAGGTGTCCCCTGGGACTTCTCTAACATGCGTGTGCGGTGTAAGCAGCCACCCACAGCTTTGCCTCCTCTCTTGCCAGGTTCTGCCCTGGACAAAGAGACACTCCCTCACTGACAGCAGAGATAAAGAAAATTATCATCAGGAAATGAAATTCCTCAAGCTTCAAATGCATGTGCAAGAGAATCATTAATCAGCTGTGTGAAGGAAGGATGGATGCTCTGGTGAACTGTAGGCATACATATAATTTGAAGGTGCAGTGCAACATCAGAGATACCGTTAATTAGAAGAGCAGCCATCCTTTGAGCTCCTTTTTCATTTAACTTCATGAAACTCACTTGGCATGTGGCTCACTGATCAGGGTACTTGCTGTTCAGATGATTACACCAGGCCCTCAACATTTCCACAGACGTTCTCCAGGAACACATGCCTGGGAAACTACAGGGGAGTGTTTAGCAGGTATGGACAAAGCCACAAAGATAATTCACTAGGACTGGAGAGGAATCCATCTTTCAATAGGATGAAATTAAATTCACAGCCAAATGTCACTAAAACAATCTCATCCTTTTCAGAAGCTGATCCTCTGCTGGTATCGACTGGGAGAATTCCACCTTTTCCAAAGAGGCACCTCAGACCCACCTGGGTATCTGACTGAAAGAGTGCGACATAATAGGTACAAGTCAGAGAATCCTCTCACTGAAAGTGGTGTAAGCCTGGAGTAATACCACTGATGTCAGCTAAGACCACAGATTGCCACCACTACATTTTAAAGAAGAACTTGATATTTGATCTTGTTCTTTTGCACTAATCCACCTTATATGGCCATCAGGCATAGTCAGTTCTTTTGTCTTTGCTATGCTGCTACTGCTGTAATTAATCTTTTTCCAACCATCCTATTGGCAATTTCCCTAATGCACACATCCTCCCTCTCCCTCCCTCCCTCCCTCCCTCCCTCCCTCTCTTCCAATTCCTCTCTGCTGTGCACTTCCCCCTCCCCAGCCTTTTGGGAACACATCATCTCTTCAGTTAGCCTGCGAGCCAGATTGTCTTTAAACTCTTCTTATCTAGGCACAGAAGTCTTTCACTCAGATGTATCTGTGCCCTGAATACGGGCTTGGTTACTCAAACGGTGACATAAATTAAACCTAGGCTTCACATTAACATTAGTACTAACATATCCACTTGGTGGTGCGGGTGTAGGTAAAATCTTGTTAACAGACTTTATGCTCTGTCTGGAGGGGTAAAGGTTATTATTTTAAATAATTTGTTGGGGTTTTTTTCTATAAAAATAAAACTTCCTGGAAGTAATTCATTTTGAATCATGTGAATAATTTGAAATTAAAAATCATTCATTAATACATTTTTAGCTATCAAATAGAAACTAATTTCAAAGCAAAATATTTTCAAGCAAATACAATTAGGTGGTTTTTCCTAGAAAATAGTGAGGTGAAAATTCTGACCTGTATAGCAAAATCAGTATCTGAAATGTAATTTTAGTTAACCCCGATGGGCAGATCCTATTGGAAAAACATCTTCCAAATAATCTCCCTAGCCCTTCAGCTCTGGGTTGCTTTTGCCATGTGCTGTAGCCGAAGCGAGGACTGGAAGATTTTGCCTGGACCGATGGGTCAGTGAACTCCTGGGAGGGAAGCGAGCGTGGCCAGGCAGCCCCTGCTCACCCCTGCCTTGTGCTCTCACGGCTGCCAGAGTCTGGGCGATTCGGCAGCCGCTGGCACTGGCCTCTCTGACATTGTCTGCCGCTTGTCCTTGCCCATTGAACCTTTTTGCTTATATTAACATTTGCGCTCCTCGTATCGCAACGGCAGGGATGTCTGTGTTTGTACAACCCACCGCGGTTACACAATCTACTGATTATCTGGTTCTTTACAAAAATAAAGAGGCAGGAAGTTTAAACTAAAACTTTTAATAAATTCTCATCATCATAATAATAGCAAATAGACAGATTGATATGTGTATTACAGCACTTCCCCAAATTGCTTTTTCTCTTAAAAAGCAACCCCCTTGCTTTCCTGACACAGCTTCTGTGATGAGAGGTGCACTCTCTGATTGCCTGGATCAGGCCTGTGAAACATTGAAATCCTCCCATTCCTGGTGAAAGCCCCACCAATCCCTTCTTGATGCATGTGTCATGCTGTGCATTGCACACCCTTAATAGTACAAATAAGATTAGAGACACCGGGGTGGAAGTTAGGGTGCAGCAGGACATCTCACCAGGTGTACACTCTCTGGACATTGAAGTGAGGGCAGCCACTTTTTCCCAGGTGCTCTTTCATCCACGTCCATCTTCAGGGCCAACATGAAATATGGTGGCCCAAGTCACTTGAACAGCAGCGAGGCAGACTGTCCATTGATATTCGTGTTACTGTGAGGCAACACAGTTCTTCGTGACCAGACAGGTTAACTCCAGAAGTCCTTACCACCCTGCCTTCTGTAACCAATTGGCACATCCCACATTGATGTTGATGACTGTCCAAAGACTGGATAATGGACAAGCAGTGTTTTCTTAGGTTTCAATTCACACACACAGAGGCAGACAATGAACACATGCCTGCCACTTGTGTTCCCAGCACAATTTGGGGGTTTTATTTTCTCAGAGGTAACCATGATTTTGGTGGGAAAAGCAGCAATAATAGACCTCATGTTCTTCTATCACCACAGCATTGGCATTTGGTTTGCCAACCATAGTCCAGCCTCCAACAGACTGGCAGCAGTGTGGAGTGAGTTGCTGACAGAGGATGATGGAAATCTGCCTCTGGAGTTTGTGAGGGTGTCAGATCTGAAGTGTCCTAGCACAGAAGATGTGAAGAAAACTCCTTGCACAGTTCCTTGGGAGTCCTGCCCTCCCTAGATCTGTAGAATGGACCTTTTTGTCCTTGTGCTCCTGCTCCACCGTCAGTGGTCAGCACATAAGGACTCTGAAACCCTTCATGGCTACAGTCAGAGGTCTCCAGGTGGTCCATGTTATCCACTCATCAGTGTGTGAAATCGCCCTCTGACCACCATCAGAAAGCTCTATACCATGTCTCATGGAAGCACCAGCTTCTGTCTCTCCGGTCTCATGCCACTTTGGGTTTGCTGAAAGCAGAGTGATAGGATGAGGTTTCCTCATCCTGTAGGGCCAGCACCACCTGCATTTGCTCAGCAGTTCCACACAGAGGAACGGGCAGTCACCTTTAAGTCTACAGTATGAAACTTCAAAGGTCTGCTTTAGATTTGTGGAACTCTTAGTACTGTGACAATGTGGTCATCACTAAATGGGTCTAACCCAAGTGTAGCAGAGTGGACACATGCCAGTGAGACTGAATGATCAGACCAAGGTAAACCCTTTGGTAAAGGGTCAGTGGCACTTTTCCTGCCTCCTATTTGCAACTTGCCTGCTTTCCACTCATTTCACTCATTTACTGGTGGTCTCCCTCATTTCAAATTAACTTATGCAAACTGTCTACGTGTTACACTGAATGGATTTTTTTCTGAGTATTTTAGGGAGATGCAGAGGCCGCCTCCGCGCAGATTGTTCAACAGTCTTATCCATAACCTCTTCCTAACAGGTGTTCAACACATCCCAACAGGATACATTTATCCTGAAGCTTCCTTGCTGCTTTAAACAAAACTTCATACTCCCTCTGCCTTCCCTTTCTCCTTCCTTTGATCCGTCCCTTTTTAAGCTTTGTTTGTGCTATTAATTATGGAGAGTTCAGCACTGTCAGCACATTCAACACAGCGGAGAACAAAGGGCAGAAAACAGCCCCACCCAAAATGAGTTTACAGGCTAATGAAGGCAAACAAAACCCTACACTTGGCTGGGTGCACAGGGTGGCGGGCTGAATGGTACCTTCTGGGCTGGGAGGGATGGGGGGTGGTTCCTTTAAAAAAAAAAAAAAAGCACATTTTTGAGTGGCCTTGAGCCTGCTTACTTTACAAAAAGAAAAGAGTTTAAGGGGAAAGTTCTTGAAAGTGAAAATGAAAGCCCGATGAAGCGATTTTGGGGCAAAGGGACGCCAGACAGATGGAGATAGGGAGATGGGTGGGTGCAGAATGTAAGTGAGGAGAGATATGCGGCTTAAATAGCTAATCAGTAAGAGGGCAAAGGCACCCAGACACCCTGTGAAGACACTCTCATAAAGAACTAGGGACAGATGGAGCCAGAGCTGTGCAGAGCCTTTGAAGGAGCAGATAAGCAGGTTGAATTTAATGGGGGAATGTGAGAGGTTGTAATTGAAGAGCTCAGGACACCGAGGATCATTAAGAATTTGCAAGGAGAATTGAGCGCTGCATGAGGAGCTTGGAAAATCTCCACATTTGAAGGTTTTAAGAACAAGTTAGATAAACATCTGTTGGGAATGTTGTAGATGTGGCTGATCCTGCCCTGGGGCAAGCGATATGCCCGATGACCTTTTGAGCTCCCTTCCCGTTTTCTATGTGGGTGTGGTAGGCCAGGAAGATAATTTGCCAGATGGTAAACACATTTTTTGCCCAGAATAAGGAGCTGAATAAGGAGTACTGATTCGAGGGACGAGGGGGTCCCAGGCTGCACAACTACGCAAAGGTATCACATGAAAGCTGCAAAGGAGGGAAAAGAGTTTGGTTACCGCGTTGTCTTTTCTGCTGAGCATCAGCCAGGTGTATGGATGGGAGGGGAATAAGAGAAAGAGGAGATGAAAAATGGGTCAAAGATTGCAAGTATAAATTCACAGTTGTGTTTGATATGATGAAATTGTTCCTATGAAAACTATTGTATCGTTGAATGCCACTGTGTATTCACTCACAAGGCCATAAGCATGTCTTTCCCAGACTAGCTATAATAGAGATCTTCATGTCTCTACTCTAAACAGACAATGCCAAGGGGGTCAGCAGAAGCAAGGAGAAGCACTTTACTCCAGCTAGTCTGCAGGTGAAGTGGAAAGGAAAGAAGAGCCAGCAGCAAAACAAAGGAATCAAGCATTGGAACACATGCACAGAAGACACTCACTGAGATGGCAGTGAGAGAGGGTTTAAAATAAGAGAGGGGAACAAAAAGATATGCCTTTGTAATAGGAAGACCCTCTTTATTGACAAGACCAACTGTACTAAAGTGAGCTGAATGAAACTTTTGGTTTAAAAGACAATTCAGTGTTGCAGAGAAAATATTTTCTGTGTTCTTAAATGGCTCTGAATGGAGCCCAAAGATTGCATCCAGAATGAGGAGGAAATGGAGGTAATGGAAATGCATGGAGGCTTTATGGCTTTATGGCTTTATTAACCTTGCCTAGACTCACATGCTTCTTGTATTATTTAGAAAAGATCAGTCAAGTTTTAGACTCTTAAGCAAACTCTGTGTGTGTATGTCTGCATATGCAGAGATATTTTTTTTCACCTGCATCTCTCGTGTCCTTGAAGAAACAAATTGTAAACCAGATGAAGACTGATATTCCTCCAGTGGGATACAAGGAGACATAACAAGGGCTGAGAAGAATTGGACAGAGCTGAACTACAAGACTGAGGAATCCCTCCTGCTGCCAGGCATGAGGTTTGCTCCTGAAATGCAGGAACAGGGTTTAGCCTGTTCTCAGTCCCGGTAAGATAAGGACTTACAGCCTCTAAAGTCTGGACACTATCATGACCATCTGGCAAGAGTCCAGTCATGTTGATTTGCCAAGGAGCCCGGGGAAATCATACTGGTAATGGAGAAGGAAGGAAAATAAAAGATAAAAATAGAATCCAGTTGATATAAAGCTGAGTTTGAGTTGATGAGGACATCACAGCAATGTCAGAGCTATGGAAGAAGTCTAGAGACAGAATGGCCAGGCAGTGGGTCAAGGACAAGGTGATGGCCATGTGAGCTGCCAGCATGGACAGGGGAATGGGCTGCCAAGGGATTACCAGATGTTGAAAATGAGAACAGGCTAAAGACAGAGCCAAAGTAACAAAGAGTCACTAAGGCCTGGTCAGAAAGGGAAGGCTGAGAAGGAGGGAAGCACGGTCAAAGATGTCTGAGGAGAGAATAATCAATGAGAAATTGATTATTTGAGTTATCATTGGTAACTCGGTAGTCACAGACAGACTGGGGAACATGAAAATAGCAAGAAGCCTTGGCAGCAGCCAGAAAGGGTCATGTTGGCCTTGACAAACATCTTGTTAGTGGATGAAGGTGCCTCATTTCAGCCCCATAGCAGAGTAATGGATGGGAGATTCAATGCAAGTCAAGTGGTGGCAGCAGGAGGCACCTTCACCAAGTTTGAAATCAGAAGTAGATAGAAGTTGCTGAGAAAGGAAAAATCTAGATACTAGATTTTAAAAGACAGAGGAGATGAGGGATGGGTCAGATGACAGAGGGAAAAGACATTTAAATGGTGGGAAAGTAAAGTATCTGTGACCTGGAGGATAGGGATGAGCCCAACGCTTTCAGGTTTTTAGGTCTTTGTTCATGCCTATATGCACTGTCTATTCGCATTTCTAAAACTGAAAGCCTTCTCACTCTAAGTAGTGATAACCTGTAGAGGCTGATGAACAGATGACGGGAGAACTCAGGGCTGTTGCTAGTGAAAGCAGGCTCCTGGCACAGCCAGCCAGTCACAGCAAACCGCTGCTGCTGGAGCATAAGTACCATTTAGGCACCCAGCTTCCACGTCCCATCTGCATGGCTTCAAAAAAGTATCCAAAGTCCATCCAGAGTGGCTTTGAAATGGCATGAAAATTATGTCCCTGCTTCTGTCACTGCCAGTATTTTTTGTTATACAGGAAGGAAGGATCACAGCTTTATGACAGTGACTCACCGCCCGTAGCTGGATGTTATTTCAGCTAGTTTCTCTGCCTCCATTTTGCCCAGCAGTTGGCATAATACAGTGCTAAGCTCACTGAAAACCAGTAGGAACTCTGTCATACAGAGCTAAAAATCATAGATCTCACTCTTCCATGTGGCAGCAGCAAATTTGCTATCCTCTGTGCATGTGAGTGTGTGTGTATATATACATATATATATGCATGAATCATAAATGATCTATCATTATTAATTCATTAGATATTCATTGTAATTACCCTGTTTGTGATGAATTCATCTGGTATTAATTTAGATGTCATATGTACAGTACTTTTGTAAGGATTGCTATATGATTCAGCCTTAATTAATCTACCTCTAAAGCAAAATGCTAACAATCAATTCACATTACTGGGATGCTTAGGCTGTCGGCAGGAGCACGTTTATGATGATTATTATTATTTATGGACACAAGGAAGAAGACATTACAATATTTGCAATCATCTATGTGTTCCATACAGTAGGATATTTTAGTCCCAATATAGCTATATATCTGTGTGGCCTTGCTTAACTGATTTGTCTAATCGATTTGTGAATGTCCTTATCTTTAAAGATTTCACCTTGTATTTACAATCATTGGCAGGTCATTATCCATAAAGATATCTCAACTAATTTTTCTCCTCAGCAATGAATCCTACTACTTCTCCGCTCTACACCAAAATCTTTTTTCACTCTCTTACACTCCTTTTTGGGGGTGGAGGAATTTATGAAGAGGTATGAAATGTTTAAAAACAATCCATGAGACATTTGTATACCAGAATGGGACTTAGGTAAATAACGAAGTGACACTCAATTTAGAGAAGGCTTTATTACTAAAGAAGGAAATCTTATTTTAATCACACCTTGATTCAGTTGAACTCCAGTTCAGCTTTCTCAGTGCCGTAGTAAGAACACCAAGTGCAAGCATTGATTACAGTAAGATATACAGAAGCATCAAATAAGAACAAGCAATATTTCTGTTTAAATGCACCTCGTCCTTCACCATAAGAATGCAGTAAAGCTATCAAAAAGGGAGCACTTTTAGAATAGATAAGAACTATGAACTCTATTTAAATTAAATGTAAATAACTAAAACCAAATGAAAGCTGCAATACATAAGGAATGTACTGCAGGAAACAATGAGATATGGAATTTCTGTTATGTGTAGACTTCCATATTATTCTTACAATGATTTTGGATACATGATTATTCCTTGTAGCCCACTTGGTGCTTTCAATTTCCAAATCCTGGGAACAGGATACTCATGCCTGCTGAGACCTTTTTTCCTAAGTTTTGTTTTCCTCTTCCTCTGATGCAATGTTGCATTTTGTGTAGAGGCAGTGAATAGCTTATTGTAAAATACAGGATTAATATTAATGCACATTCTTAACAGCTTTTATCAGGAATACAGTGTGAGCCTCCTTGAAAGATTTTTTTTGTCCTTTTCTTGGGGTATGACAGTATGATGTATATGATCTATCATGCTCATTTCCTTCACGCATTCTTAGCCCTACTGGAGCAGCCTTAGAGTGATGGTAATCTTATGAAAACTCAAAATGATTTGTTTATTACTGAAGGTTTATTTAAGGCTGTCACCATGACCTATATCCATTAGTAACCTCAAGAATTCTTAAAGGGACACCGGTCCCATTACCTGCTATTTTCAGCCGTACTCCACGACAGTAGAAAGCTAAGGCTGTTGCTTGTAAGAGCTTTTTATAAATTATATTGCTACCCTTCCCTCCCCATCAACCTTCTTTGTTCTATAGATCTCTTGCCTGGAAAAATGTTTAATCCCTCCCATATCACTCAAGCAGCACATATAAGGGCACTGAAAGAAGGGAAATGAGGTAGCTACATCCGTGGAGTCCAGTATATTGACTTTAAGCAATTTGACTATACCGGCGAATTGTTTTGAATAAAAAAAGAGCATGAGCCCAGATTCACTCAGAGAACACAATGACCTAGCTCAGCACTGAAGTCCACTACCTACCTTCGGATTCACCCTAAGTCACTTAGAGACAAGTACCCCCTTTCTTCCAAGGGGGCTGCACAGCCACAGGAAGAGCCCCTGTCCCACCTCCTGAAGAAGGTCTGCAAGGCCCAGAGTATGGTCACAAGAGGGCTTTGTGCAGCAAAGGTAGAAGAGAAAATGGCACAGTTCCTTGCCATCTCTAGGCTTCATATTTAGTACCCTAATCATCATTCAGAAAACTATAAGTAATTTCCACCCTGTTTTGAAGAACTGCATTCTCACCTCCCATTTCCCCAGATGAAGCCTAGGTTACCATCCCTCACCACTGCACCCAGTCCTGTCAAAGACATTACACTTTGCATTTCACTTACATTCAGATGGGAGCCAGGACTATGTCCTGAGTTCAGCTCACCTATGAGATCAGAATAGGTTGGCCAGGGCCTTGTCCAGTTTTGGTTTTGAAAACCTCCAAAGGTGGAGATTATAGCCTCTGGGTGATCTGTTTCACCGCCTAACTGTCCTCACGGGGGAAAAGGTTTTCCTTATACCCACCTGAACCTCCTACCTCAACACCCATTATCTCTCACCCTCCTAGCACGCCTCTCTGTGAAGAGCCTGGCTATGTCTTCTCAATAACTTCCTCACAGTTACTGGCAGCCTGCTAGGAAAGACAGGGTTTTGCTCCTCACATCCAAAAGCAGTCCACAGCAGTCAAGTTCCTCTGAAGCAACCCCAGATCCTTCAGTCTATCTCCACAAGGTAAGGGCTCCAGACCTCAGCCATCGTGGTAGCTTTCATCCGAACTTGTTCCATTTGATTGATGTCTGTCTTGCACTGGGGGGGCCAGAAACTGGTTGTGGTATTCTAGGTGCCATCTAAGGAGTTCTGAGCAAAGGGGGATAATCACTGCCCTCCCTGTACTGGCCATGCTGCTGTTAATACATCCCAGGACAGTGCTGGCTGCCTTTGCTGCTGGAGCACACTGGAGGTTCATATTCACCTTGCTGCCTGCTACAGCCCTCGGGTCCTTCTCAGCAGAGCTGCTCCCCTGCTGGAGCATCCCCAGCCTGTATCACTGCAAGGTGATCCTAGGTGCAGGACTTGGCGTTTGTCCTGATTGAATTTCATAAACCTCCTGTTGGCCCGTTCCTCCAGCCCACCTGTGTCCCTCTGGATGGTGACCCTGCCCTCAGGCATATCAGTGGGTCCCCATTCCCTCCCCTGCCCCTCCTTTTGGTGCCATTTGCAAATGTGACAAGTGTAGCCTGTCATGTCCTCCAGGTCATTGATAAAGATGTTTAACGAGACAAGTCCCAGTACAGTCCCCTGTAATTCTTCAGTTGTTACCAGCCTCCAGGTAACGTACGATCCATTAACCTCTACCTTCTGAGCCCGACCATCCAACCCAGGTGAGTGCTATAACCACTTCATGGTTTGTGTTCCCACCAGCGTTGCATACACAGCTGCACAGTGACTCAACTTTGACAGAAAAAAATTATAAAACTGGAAAGTGCTGTCACACCAGGTACTCCATGGTCTGGTGTTTATTATGTCTGTCTGAGTTCAGTCCTCATAAAGCTAATGAGAACGTTCTTGCCATGCCCTTGTGGTAGGAAGTTATGTAAAAGATGGGCACCACCAAAGCTAGTCAGTCTTAGACACACCTAGCTTTTCACGACTCTCCAAGGACTCCTAGATGGAGTTCACAGACTCATCTGCCCTAAATCTGGACCAGGCTGAAGCTTCATACTGTAGAAAGGTGATTATCTCCACAGAATAAACACTTCTGAGCACATGGGGCAATCAGAAAACTTCCAGGTCAAGGATAGGCAAAATCTACTGACATTTTCCATGGATTCACCCCTACAGCTTCCTGTTCGCTATGATGCTTTCTGTATTTCCTATTCTCAGGCATCTAATTCTTCTGCATTACATAAGGGAGTCTGTAATCTAATCTGGGTTATGAATTCCCCAAGATGATAGAACATAAAAGAGTAAAGGTTTGCTGTATGAGTTCACCTTGTGAACGTAGTTTAAAATTACAGAGTTTACTTCCATAATCCAGACTACCTCAATTAGCACATATGCTTTTCCTGTCTGGCTAAATCAACATATTTCCCTCAGTAACCTCCTCTCCTGCCACAATGTCTTTTCCGTCTGAAAACTCCCAGTTTATTTTACTTATCCATGGACCTGGTTATGTTGAGCTCTGCATAAAATCTGTTGAGGTATGAAAGAAGTGTATTAAGCTATATTTAATGTTCTAACCTGGGAGAAAACAAGAACATCTTTCTTGTAGAGGGAGAGAAAAATTTGTTGCCCTCTGAGAACCTGACATCACACAATGTGACTCTTTACACTTAAGTCCTGGTCTAAGGGTTCAGATCACAGGCTTGAATCATCCCTTTGCTTGGTTTGTGAACTTGTACATCTCATACAAGACAGATGTGAACAGGCTATGGCACAAAGTCAATTCCCAGAGCCAAGAGGCTGGATGAGTTCAGGTCTGTAGGCTGTAAAGCTGTACATAAGGGAAGACCTGAGACACCTAAAAAAGTGGTGAATAAAACCTCTCCTCAGCCCGAGCTGAGGACTAAAAGCTACAGATGGGATTCAGAGTCCTGTACAGCCACACAGGGTTCAAATTTATATTTTCCATACTGATAGAAAGTGCCCTGAATACCTAGCCATAGGGCCATTAGAGGAGAGGAAGGAAGATGCCTATTACCTTCTCTTTTACCAAGAATTTGAAACCTGTTTTACATAAAACAGGAATAGAATAAACTCAGCAGAAGACCTCGTGTGCTCTACAAGGAGCCTTAGCAGTCCTCAATGTCACCCAGGCGTCATAGTATCATAGAATTGACTAAGTTGGGAGGGACATTTAAGATCATTGAGTCCAACCATCAACCTAACACTTACAAAACCATCACTAAACCATGTCACTAAGCACCACATCTACCCATCTTTTAAATACCTTCAGGGATGGTGATTCCACCACTTCCCTGGGCAGCCTGTTACAATGCTTGATAACCCTCTCAGTGTAAAATTTTTTCCTAATATCCAATCTAAACCTCCCCTGGTGCAACTTGAGCCGTTTCTTCTCGTCCTATCGCTTGTTACTTGGGTGAAGAGACCAACACCTACCTCACTACACAACCTCCTTTCAGGTAGTTGTAGAGAACGATAAGGTCTCCCCTCAGCCTCCTTTTTTTCCAGGCTAAACAACCCCAACTCCCTCTAACTCAAAACATTGCTGTACATCCAAGTTACAGACCTCATCTGGCCAAAGTGTCCCCTGGGAAGATGCCCATAGCCTAGCATTCACTTCAGCTGGTCAACTAGGGAAAAAATACAAAAAGCATGAAGGATCAAGGTGCCTGGCTCTCATTTCCCTAAGAGTTATGAATGCCCACAATGTGAATCAGGGCCCAAGTTTCAAAGTACCTTTGGGCACGGAGGTCCCTGGAAGCAGACGATAAGCAAAGTAAACCACATAGCTTTCGACCTACAGACCTGTAACAATACTCTGTAGCTGTGTAGAACTATATCCCAGTAGTTTTCATTCTAATCCTTTTTTTTTGTATTAGGACAAAACTTTTGGCTCATGTAATGCCTGTGCTCCTAAGGTGCATCAATAGGGTACACAACTGAAACTAGTCCCTACAAATCTTTAAATGTGCCAATGCTATCAATAAATAATGAGAAGAGGCGTTACTTGGAAACAAATAACTATTTCAGTCATCCCAATTTCAGGATCCAAAGGTACAGAGACAAAAATGAGGACTTTTCTTTGCTGTGTCTTCAAAATCTCCATTCTGTCTTATTATAAGGGTATGATAGTCCATATGGTGAGAGATGTTTTTAAAAGTTTGCAGATTTTGCCCTTCAACTGTTGGGAAACTTGTTTTCTTTTGTAGAAAGGCAAATAAAGGCATAACTTGAAATTCTTACTGGGTAAGGAAACAGACTCACTTTTAGCTATAAGAAAGACGCCCTTCTTTGGGACACTACAATTCCGATCACAGCAAATGGCCTGCAAGGACCATCTGTTGCTCTGTTGAAATACTTGAATAAGAGGGTGAAAGAAGAGGAGAGAGCTGATAAATTAGAGCTCTCCTGAAAACATCTATGTGCATAAATGTTACATCTAAAATAGCTGAGTGCTGTCAAAGGGGGATAAGGAAATCTTGTGGTATGGGTGGGGGGGAGCATGGATGGAAACTTCTAATGGAGCGCTATGTTTCAAAGAAAATTTAAAGCCCAGATAGGTAGGTAGGAGTGCAACATGGGGCTGTGTGCATTTTTGCTGTCTTTCTATAAGCTACGACTTGGCTCAGCTGCAAATTGCTTGCGTAGATGAAGAAATCACAGTGTGAAATCGTATGCCCGGTGCTATGCAGGAGGTCAGACCAGATGAATATAATGGCCCTTCTGGCCTAAGAATCTATGGAGTCTACCAAATCTTGCAGACGGTGATGTCTATGCAGACAAGAAACATGAAAATCAAGTACATAGTTACAGTAACAATATATGTTAAATGGGGATCTAAATCTGTTATTTTTTATTCACTGAAGCAAATCTATATAGATAGCAGATGTAAATTAAACTGATGTGTAGATTCACTCGCTCCCCAGATTTGTCCAAGCTATAGAGATTATTCTGTCGAAATCCTGTATATTTATATATTTTGGAACGAAACTCAAAATAAACAACAGCAGTGCTAGTGGGTACTATCAACAGAAAGACCTTTCCAAATCACTAGCATCTGCCTCTGAACACTAACTGGCTTGCTCACAACTGAAACGCACACAAGAGAGATTGGCATCTGGTAATGAAAGTATTGCTCCCCGGCTATGTTGGGTAAACACCATTTTGATTAAATCATTTGGGGTTTAATAAAGAAGAATGGGTGCTGCAGAAACACAACGAAAGTGGCCGGATCCCTCTCAGGCCCAAGGTATACGAATGCACACGTATATACGTGCGTGTATATGTATATTTATATGTAGGCTCTCTTCTGGATGGTTTTGGCTACCGTGGGCTCGAGGGGCAGCGCCGGGGCCAGGACGGGGGAGGCTCACAGTGCCCGGCGGCGGCCCCGGGGCCAGCGGCAGCGGGACCCCCCGGCGGCGGGGAGTTGGGGCGAGGTGGGGGGGAAGGGGTTTCCCCCCTCGGTCCCCGTGTCCCAAAGCCATTCGGCTGGGCAGAAAGCGAGGCGGCAGCACGGTGGCCGGTAGCCGGTAGGTGGAGCACAAGGCTAGAAGCTGGGCTGGGGAGGTTGGGGGGGGGGTGGAGGAAGCGCTCGCGGGGCTGCGAAATTGCCGAGTGTTTTTGATTCATAAAATGCATAAATCCTCCGAGATGAATAATAACAGGAAAACGCAGGGGCTGTGCGCTTCCGACGAGGGGAAAACGCTCAAAGCCCCAGCACCCGAGCTGTCTGAGCGCCTGTGTTTACTCTTGAGTTCAGATTGAGAGAGCAGCTCTGTCGGTAGTTTTGCTGAGATTCGGGCACCTTCTGCGTGTCTCTCACCTTCGTGGTCCCAGGGAAAGTGTGTTCCCATCGCCTTCCTGCACCTTAACAGTATAGCATGTAATAACCCCCGCTTGGTATGGGTAAGACCTAGCATGCATCGTAAATGTAGCAGCTTATAAAGTCTGAGAAGCAGAATAGTTCAGTTTTTAAGAAGTGTATTACATATATTAAAAAGAAAAAAAAAAAAAAGGCATTTTCATGAGCCCATAAACAAAAAGTTTTTAGATAAATGACCCACGAGCAGAGATAAAGCCCTGAATTTCAAGGCCCTATAACTCTTGCAGAAGCTTCCTCATCATTGTCACAGCTTACGTACAACATTGATTTTTGTGTTATTATCCAGACCAGCCAGGACATAATGTGTGAACATCTACCATCTATTTTTCCACTGGCTTTTATTTCTAATGTGCCTCCGACCCTGAGCAAATGTGAATTCGAGCCCCTTAGTTCAGTCGAATTTATTATCCTTCAGGGAGGGGGGACCAAAATCACAATTGTAAGTGCTCCCTCCGCTCACACACGCATGCACGCACACACACACTAGATGTGCTGTCTGTGCACCACTCCCCTATTGTTTTCACTGTAACTGATTTTGGCACCAGCTCTTTAGCACTTTGGAAGGGCCTTCATTAGCACTGGGACACTGTCCAAAAGGAATCCAGAAAAATCAACACATGGCTGCTCTTGTTCTCATGATAAATGACAGCTTTGGCTGAAAAACAACAACAGTAAGGAAGCAAAACAAAACCCAAAAAGCAACAAGGGTAGCCATAATGTGAATAGGAGAAGTCAGACATGACTAACTCAGCCTGGATGGGGGAATGGGCTTGGCTGGGAGGGGGCAGGGGGATTCCTCCCTCGGTACTGTAGGAAAAAAGTGGTTTGGCCTTTTATGAGGGGGTGGGGTTCAGTCTCGGAGGGGAGAGATGCAGGGGAACAGGGAAAGACTAAGACCAGACAACACCGCTCTGGTGACACGAATGAAAAGGCACCAGCACAGTGGCTTATGGAAAATAAAATGTCTGCCATCCTCAGGAGGAGGAAGAGGGTTCCACGTCCCTTATATAAAGCAGAGCTTACAAATGCAGAGAATGTATTAGGCTGCTGTATTAACCCATTTATTCCCCAATGGCTGTGTTTACACTCAAATCCTGAAGTGCTTACTCAGGCAAAACTCCCAGTTGACCTAGTCCTGAAGGCTTTAATCAGGAAGTATGCCCAGTGACTTCAATGGGAGCTTTGTCTCAATAACTATTCAGGATATGGCCCATAGGGATCTTGAAACTAGAACTAATTGAATTTTTTGCACGACATGCCTTTTCACTTGAAAAGAACCCATTTTATCCAAAAACAATTCTTCACAAAATACCAAAATACGCCAGTCATTTTTCTTTATTATTGAAGATTTTCTATCATATTTTAGCAGAACGCCCACGGACCTTTTAACTTTGTACAGTAAAAAAAAAACCAACCAAACAAACAAAAAAGAAAACCACAAAACCAAACAATCCTTATGGAGACTTTTTCGCTAAGAAATAAAAATTGACAAGCAAATAGTTTTGAAACAATATTGGTGAAAACTATAGAAAACACCTAGGGAATGTCAAAAGAAACAGTAAAGTCCATTTTTTAAAGCAAGGAAAATGGGCTTATAAAGATTTTGGGTTTGCTACTGGTTTTGCTACTCATTCCTCGCATTTTGATTTCTTCCATTAAAAAGTATGATATATTGCCAGTGAATGCACGAGTTTGCATCTACAGTTATCTTAAATCACCATAGCCAATTTTTAAACTCTAAAAAGGAAACAAATGTCAGCCCTAACCTGTGAAGTTTTCCACACACTTAAGCATATAAGTGATGGGGAGTCCTTCAAGTTGCACAAAATTCAACAAATATTTTAGAACAGGCTCACATGCAGTACAGAAGACAGACGTGGAAAGATACCTCTTCAATAAATTTTCAAAGCAAACATCCACAAATCTGTGAGAAGATGTACAAACCCATCACAACTATTGACAAAATTCTCCTGGAACTGCTGAAAAAGTGGGGTTTGTGCCTTTGTTTTCAAGTCTGAAAATAGATTGCTTTTCCAAAAATGTATTTCAGGGTCTGGAGTCCAATCCAAGAGTGTTTTAAAATAAATTTTGAAGCTATGCTTTCAAATGAGAACATCTATTGAATTTCATGGGGAAACGAAGCCATTTTGCAAGGTGCAAATCTGATGTAAATAAACCAAAGCCATGCTTTCCAGAAACCCTTCATGGGCTTTGCACACCACGTGTCTCATCCAAACTTGGCACATATCAGATGGCTGGTCAACAGTGACCCAGGAGAATACACACAAGACCCTCACACATCAGCTGCATTACAACTTGTTCATTACCACGCACAGCATCCCACATTGATCATGAATATATATCATTAGAAAACAGGCTGTACACTGATAAGAAGGAGTTTGGAAAGTGTCCTGCTTGAAATTCACGAGGAGTGCATTTCCAATAGATGTTTAGACCGTGGACTTAATATAGTTAAAAGCTAAACAAGTATTTTATTGCAACTTCCACCTACATCTCTAGCCGTTCAAAAATATTTAGAGAAAAGCCCTGCTACAAAGCCAAAGGCCTGGTGCGGTGTGCTGAGCGATCCCCTCTGGTCTCCGAATTTGAATCAAGGCTTGGGTCAGGCGTTTGTTCTGAAACAGCATGAAATAGCACCTCAGTGCTTTCAGATGAGCTTCCTGTAAAGCTGGATCATTGCAGGGCTACATTTACAAACAAAAAAAATCAGGGACACCAGTAGATTAGAGCTGAACCTTTCCCATATCTCTTTTGCGAAGCTAAATCACCGGGAACAATCAGCTGAGCAACTTCTAAATTCCCCTTCACACCCACCCAATTAAACTTTTATCATATGGGTTGATCCCGTGATATAAAACACAAGTGTGTCTTAATGCAATTTGAAGTCGCAGGCTGCCTTCTGGGAGAAGGGCAGATGCCTGATGTACCTTAAGCTGATGTATTGGATGCTGTTTTTTCCTGCTTTATGCCATTAGTACACTTGTTCACCATCTCCCCTACCACATTGCCATCAGGGAGATCTGAGCTTGGCAGCAGACTGGGATCCCTGCCTCTAAGCTGAAAGAGGTTGAGCTATTTGCAGAAATAATGCTTTCCAGACGTACTAAACAGCACTCATCTTTCCAGATGGAGGGGCATTAGTGTTGCTTCCAGCCATCTCTTCACCTTCTGGTGTACTTGCCACTCCTCCCGTATGCACCACGAGCCTTATGCTTCGGATACCTCTCCTGCATGCTGAGAAACGCTGTGATCTGCCTGCACCTTGCAGCCCTGGCAGCCAGCTGGAGGAGGGATATAGCCCAGCCCATTTTAGCGGGGGGACTCCTATCAGATGGGAAACGGGGGGCTCCAAAAAAGGAGCCAAACGTTCACGGGCCTTTTTCTCCCCTCCCGCAGTCTGTATTCCTACTTAAAGGATTCAGAAGAGAGAGGATTTGGCAGGTAGAGGGTCGGCTGAAGATAAGCGCTGATGGCAGCCAAGCTAAAGGGATAGAGAGAGAGAGAGAGAAAGTCAGTGATGAAGAGGTAACGGCCCCCTTGCTAAACTGAAGCTTTTAATGGTCCCACAAGACCTGCGGACTGTCTGGTCCAACGACTAAGGGCTAAGAGCCAAGCCTTGAACACACGGATCTTGGATCTGTGGCACACCAGGCTACATCAACCCTGACGAGGTCATCTGGATCACATGAATGCTTCAAGTCAAACAACAGAAAAAAATTTATTTTTTCTTCTTTTTTTTTTCATTTTTTTGTTCTTCATGTGAATCCCCAGTGGAAGAAATCCACCGAACAAGCATGTTGATTTTGGCAAAGGCACACACAGTCACTCTGTTCTAAAGATGAGCTGACACGTGCAGATTCACAGATTAGCCATTTCTAAAGGTTAATTAAATATTGCCATTGTTTTCCAAGCTATTAATGTATGTTATTCTATTTTTCTCTGTTAAAGAACATCTGGGTTTTGGAGTTAAAAAATATGCAACCCTCCATCCCCCTTCCAAAAAGGTCTTAAAAAACACACACAGAGTGTCTCCTTTAAAAATATGGCATGACCATCTTCAGAGTCACATTACAAAGCTGAGAAAAAAATCCTTGAAAAAATATTAGGAAAAATGTTCTTCCATAGATCAAAACATTTGATGTGCGTTCTCGTCTGCCGAGCGTGCCTCAGAACTAGCTCATATACAGTAAATGAACTGTGGAAGAGGCTGCTGGTATTAGTCAGCCCTTCGTTATTTGCTGAGGTTCCTGAAAGTGATTACATTCAGACATGTTCCTGCTCCATCCTTTGGTGCCAGGATGTATGACAGCCACTTTTGCTGTCATACAGTGCTGGCACTGCCGGGTCAATGAGCTGGATCTGTACAGCTCTCCTTCTCCCTGTCCCGCGTCCCTCCTCGGCAGTTTGGACTCAGCCTATGGAGAGATTTGAGGTGGAAGAAAGAATGAGTAGGATGAAGAGAATGAAGCTGTAGAAACCTAACACCCTGCTTTGGTAAAGGTTTCTTGGCAGGGATGTAAGTGACTACAAGATTCAAGGCAGTCCTAGCCCTAGTGATCAGGCTTGGCAGCAGCAGCCAAGGAAAGCCGGGCTTTGCTTGCAGCTTTACCCCTCTGCTCCTGCGATACCTGAGACAAACCAGCTTCATTCCTTGCACCAAACCGCCTTCGTTGCATCTCCAGGCCCAGGCGTTAGGCTGTCTGAAAGCCCAAAGTGATTACATTTGTCTCCTCTTTGCACAGATAATGGCAACCAGCTAAAATGCACCGAGAAAAAGGAAACGAGTCCAGTACCCTCCAGTTACCCCTCTGTCAAGCAGTGACAGTCACATGCAGGTAACTCTCAGGTGCACCAGGAAGTTTAAGTTACTAATGCCAAAAAAAGTGCTGGGAAAGTCTTAGCTGCAAGGAACACAAACGCATAAAATGTTGTTCTAAGAATGAGAGTGTGATTTTGCACATTAGATAGCTTTTCCTCATCAGCTGAGCTTTCAGCTTCAAATTCATGCCATCTGTACTAAACAAAGTCCCACGCAAATTGCAAAGAAGAAATTCACCATCCCTGACGCTGATTCTGTCCCCAAGTGTGTTTAGGGCCCAGTCATCAGCTAGTGTATAGTTCTGCCAACGTAACGGAAATGAATGAACTGAACCTACTGATGATAGAAGCCGCGGACCAGCGGTGCCTAGCTCATGTCCTTCTGCCTCTCCTTATCATCTCTGCAGCCAAGCTGTAGTAGAAACCAATCCCTTTCTCACCTCCTTTCTAGGATGGTAAGCTTTGGTGGATTCTTTATTTACCTGGTGACACCAGCAGAGGTGAAGGGAGCCCTGCATTGTCTCCCACATCCCTCTGTAAGGCATCAGGGGTGATAAAAGCAAGGCCATAGCACTGATGGTGGTAGGTAAATCCGTCTTGGAGTTAAGACCAACCAGCTTTTACAGTGTGCCCACCATGTCCTGTGCTGCCATGCACTCAGCCATCTCTACACCGTGCCACCATGTGCAGTGGGTTTCCCCAACCCACTCACTCAGCCCTTCCTGATCCTACTGGGATCACAACAGTCAGATGAAATGAGGATAACTCTGTTGTGTATTTCCGTCATGTTCTGCTTGGAAGGTTTGATGATTCCTCCTAACAGGCATTTTACTATTCGACAAAAAGTTATCCGTATTGCAGTGCTTGTTCTGACCTGCGAGTTAGCAAACAATAAATCTTAATTACACTTAAATGCCAGAAATCTGCAAAGAACGAGGCAACATTAGTCAGCTGTGAATTGGTCCTGACTCCTGCCTCTGCTTTGGCTGGAGATGCAGCTGCAGGAATACATAAATTAGTTTTTGATTTGTTTGTGCCAGTACAATCAGTTGTAGCTGTTCCTTAAGAGCATTTCCAGTATTAGTGGGCTTACTGGCATTCATCCTATTAGCATCTCAGATGCAGGTGGCATCTGGAAAGTTTTATTTTAAAAGACTTTTAGTATTGTACTTAGGTTAATAAGAAAGCGTTATTTTTAAATATCTCGGCAGTTTTCCAGAGTGCAGCTCAGTCTCATGACATCTGCTCAGTGGATACTTGTTACCTTTGGGTTTATTGAAAGGAACCCTCTGAATAACCTTTTTGTTAGCAATCTGCTTTATAGGCCCTGCAACGGAATAGCGCTGGAGTGCAAATGGAGTCGCGAGCAGAGGGGATTTTCTATGCTGTAACAAGCTCTTTGGTATTCTGGCACTTAGATGTCATAACGTTCAATAAAATCACCCAGGCCTCCTCCTCCTTTCCCTCTTTGTGAGATTTTGCCATCTTTATTCAAGACCTGGAGCTCAGTTGACAGCCCAGCTCAGCTCAGCGGATGCGGCGCGGTCCCCGCTTCGGAAACGGGGGTCTGGGGAAGATTTTACTGCAGAGATACAGGCAGCTCTATCAAGTACCTTTTTAAATACTGCAATGAGGCCAATCTTAAGCGACTGCTCCTACTGTTCGGGAGCGTTGACAAATTACAGTGGCTGAGTAATGGCTCATTCACAATAAATGAAAGGAATCACCATTTCCATTTCCAGATTTCACCCCTTCCAATATTTAGCATTCAACGAGAAAATGATTCAATGGAAATCCCGTTGGTGAACAAAAGGATTTCATTTAAACCGAGCAAAGTAAGTCCTATTGCCAGAAAGAAAAATATACCCTTCACGAAATTCACCTTTATTAATAGCTGACAGAGCATAGCTGGTAAACCAAACTAGCTATTCAGCAACTGCCATAAATTAAACCAAAGCAGAAACTGTTTTTACAAAAGGATCAGCTGGAGCTCGGGCTCCTGTTTGGTGACATCATTCTCACTGCACTAAGCCACATATTGCAGATTAAAGAGCAAGAAAGCTGCAAGCGTAAACCAAAGTGAAGGATCTGAAATGGTCTTTTGCTGTGAAACACCAGCGTAAGAACTGGGTGTCGCTCTGAAGACTTAGGGCCAAAACCTCTGGCTGGGTTGATTCTGGTGTGGCTCCACAGAAATCAAAGCAGCAAAAGTGCAAACAGAGGCTGAGCTGATTCGATTCGCAGTCCCCAAGTGTTTTACAGCTCAGTGTAGTTTCTATTCCAGCATAAGGCCTAGATCTCTTTAGATATAGCTGAGTAAAAATGAAGAAATAGCATTCTCAGAAACTGTTGCAGGTCTTCCATAAGTACTAGGAAAAGGCAGTCATTCTAATTAACAGCTGAGCTGGAAACTCCAGATTTGCGAGCGTATTCCTAATGTACAAACAAAATCAGACATAATCTTAGAAGTGTCCTAAAGATGCACTACCTTTACCAAAGTATCAGAATAACACAGGAGTCACTGTAATGTTGAGTGCAAAAATAACTAGATTCTGCTTCAGTCGAAGAACATGGACTGTAGTCATAAAAGTTACGTTTGGGAGTGGTACTCAGTAATTTTCTGGCCAAATGGGGATTTAGGATCATTTGTAAAGTTGACAAGCAACATTGAGTTAGTCTTGGAGGAATGAATGTCACCAGTCAGCTGACACCAGCGTGATGCTGTCATTTTTTTACAGGGGTCTTTTCTTCTGGTATCAAATCTGGCTTCAGATTCAAAATCATAGTTTACATGGTAGAGTTTAGAGAAGAAGTTTAGAAGAGAGAGTTGAGGTCTGCCTTGTGGTTTAGGTGATAGCTGCTAGAAAGGTGGATTTCAAAACCAGGTAATATACAAGCGATATAAGAGATATTCCAAGAGATTAGGAGTCTTGGGAACATTAATTCCAGACACAAAGCCAAAGTTTTGTCTCTGGCCGCTGGGCAACAGCTCTCAGAAAAGACCAAGAATAATTAAATAAGCAGGTGGCATGTGCAAATCAGTTCAAACCAAGATAAACAAAGGCAGCTTGTTTTAAATACAGAGAAATGCCTTTGGTAGCAAGGTCAGATCAGTCAATTTTGGACTGCCTATAAAGAAAACTCTCCACTTGGACAAGTATATTTCCTCCTCTGTTTTTCTACACTGTGTCAGGATCCCTACAGATGTAGGGATTCATGTCTCTCAGTGCTACTGAGCCAAGCAACAGCAGTGTCGTCAGGTGCAGTGACTCTGGGTCTGGACAGAGTGTCTGGCTGCAGGGCTGTGAGATCAGGTCCAGGCAGTCCAGGAGCTGGATCAGAGGCTGATGACCATCTGTACTTAGTCTGTCAGCCAAAACTGTCTTGGCCACTACAGGGCTGGAGAATGATCATGTCTTTGTCTCTTTTTGATCTTTCAGATTACCTTAGGAATCAGGGGAGCTACTGGAAAGGCATAATACAGGGCTCAGCAGGAGAAAAACAATCCAATAACAATCCTGGACCTGGGCCTCCTTGGATCAGAAGCTCTTATTCGTGGAGGTGAGCAAATCTGTTCTGGGGTCTTCCCAATGATGCCTCCATATACAAAGTCTGTATTTACTACTTATGGACTGCCTCCTTAGGAAGATGTTGCATCTTTTTTCAGGCTCCTGGAGATGAAGGACCATTTGGATTCCCCAGGTATGAGTGTGAAGCCTTCGTGGAGATTGTTTTCTTAATATGCATCTGCCATGACTCTGTGAAGAGTCATCCTGCTAAGGTTTGAGATCAGAATGCTGTTCAGGCCACTTCTGTATTTCCCACCTCCAGGAAATCTGTATGTCATTTCATAACATAGTTCCTGGGCCAAAATTCTGTGACTACAAAGGTGGTAAAAAAATTAGCTCCTAATGTGTTAGTGATGCAGCTGTGATTAAGGTCCTTATCAAGGAGAAGCTTTCCCATGTATTTTTATGTTCAAGCCACCAAACCAGTTCTGCAACAAGATGTGGCACCAAGAGTTTCCTGTCTATCCAATGTCTTATCTGAGAATAGACTGACTTGACTCAGAGCTAATGAGGTTGCAGACTAAATCCATAAGGCAAATTCACGTATATTAGGCTGACATGAGATCTAATTATGGGGTGTTGGAATCATTTTGATACCCACAGGAATAGAAGCACTTGTAATGAAGGAAATCTGCCAACAGGAAACTAAGATTTTACTGATTTGGAGTTAGTCATTAGCCCCATAAGCTGAGAAAGAACTAGCAACAACTAATGGAATACATAGAGATGTGCATATTTATATGATCTGAGTGCCATGCGTTCTTAGATGGGTGCCTTCCACTACTGGACATTTTATAAAGATATTCTTGTTTATGGGGGGACAAATGGCAGGATTTTGCACATACAATTGTTTGATACAATAGACTTCCTTCAGTCTACTCTGCTCTTTCTTTTTTTCTTGCTTCTTGGTCAAGAATTGACAAATCTGAAGCTCAGTACAAACAGCAGATGGGACAACCTCTAGTCTTTGTTTCCATGCCACCAATACCATTGAGGGTGAGGAAACTAAGCAAGAGCCACAAGTACACCTACCCTTTTTTTATCCTTGACTAGCTACACAGAGAAGCAAACAGCTCAGAGCTGCTGCTGTTTTGAAAAATCCACACTTGGGTATATGTACCTGAAGTGACATCCACTCTCATGCAGACCTGAAGAGCAACAGCGTGCTTACAACTGCTCCTCAAGCTTCCTGGGGCAAGAGAGGTGAGAGGCAACAAGTTCTGACCTGCGCCAGGAACAAGGACTGCAAGCAGTTCACAAGGAGACTGACAAGGCAAGGTGGAAAAGGGGAAAGGAACAAATAGGTGCATTTTCAAATGCAGAGCAGCATCTGCCAAAAGCAAATCTATCAGCAAGATCCTTTGAAGAAAATGTGAAGGTAAGAACCATTAACCACTCCTGGGACATAAAGAGTTGACATCACATGTCTAGTCTACATAAAAATGTGTTCCTATATGCCTGACTTTGTAAAGCATGCCTGTCTTATGATCCTTCAATATTATACCCCCTTTCTTATGTTCACCCACTTGTGGGGAAAAACCAAACAAAACAAAACAAAACACTCCATTAATGGAAAGCCTCTTCACTTCAGTGGAGCCAAAAAACACACACTGTCCCCGAATTAATCTCCAAGGGACTGAAGAATGCAGGTCATTCACAGCTGTTTTACACCCGTCTAAGTCTCTTTTTCTCTCTCACCCTACAGGTCTTTATTCTCAATCTGGGTGTCTCAGTGGTCAGACATCATTCTGGCACCACTTCTGAGCCATCTTCTGTGAATTAACAGTAGTATTTGATACAGGATCAATCTTTGACAACGTTGTACCACCTAACTACCAGAAGTATGCCCAAAGTTAAGGTCTCTGACCACAGGCTGTTACTGGTCATCCTACCAAGTTATTTTGAGTGCGAACTCAAGTCCCTACCATATCTTCAGACTACAAATCTGTAGACATATCTCTTGGTATGGCTGGGGTGTACCCTCCAAAGGATCATTGAATCACAGAATGGTTCAGGTTGGAAGGGATCCTAAAGATCGAGTTCCAACCTCCCTGCCATGGGCAGGGACACATCCCAATAGACCAGGTTGCTCAAAGCCCCATCCAGCCTGGCCTTGGACGGTGAGATTCAAATATCAGGTAGGCACTTGGTTTTAGCAGACTGTCCACAGGACAGCTATGGAGATAGCAGGTGGGTAGGGTACAGCATGTGCCATGTTTCTGGCATCCCATATATATATATATATTCCACAGTCCTCTGAAACTGCCTAGTCCAAAAGAAGGCCATCAGCATTCATCTCAAAGTGTTTAGGTAGCACTAAGTCTCAGTTTATTTTAGCTCTTCAGCTGCAAATCTGCTTCAGCACACCACTTAAAACACCTTTTTCCTTTGCAGTTTTTTCCTAGGCTAACCTCAAGATGTGTAGATAGGGGACATGGTGGCAGAGGAACGAAGCTGTGCTTATCCACTTCCTGCTGCTGACAGGTCTGGCTGGGTTTACCTAAGGCTTGACCCCTATCTCTCTGGCACAGCTGCCCCTGCAGATGCTGTGCCCATCGTGGAGATGTGCTACTCATCAAGATAAAAGGAATAAGAATCTATCTCAAAGCACTTAGGCATGATTAAATAAAGGAGGCCATTTCCTGTGCTGCTAATCCGGTGCCTTTCAAAATCACTAACTTCACTTTTTTTTTTTAAAGTTACCATCTTTTAATTCTCATGGGTCTCCTCTGTAGTTCTCCTCCTCTTTCCTGGGAAGAAGTGATCCACTTCACGATACAACAGTAGCTCACAGGGCTGATTAAACTGAACTCCGTGCAACACAAACAGCAATTTTTCATGACCGCATGAAAGAATTGAACTGCTCTCTCTTTTGAGTTTTGTCTGGGTCAGGATACCCAATTAACCTGCAGGCTCCTGTGCTGGCAGTTACCTGCTCTTCACTTTGAATCAAGTCACTCTTCTGTTTTGGGAGCTCTACTGCTCTGAAAGTCTTCCTGTCCTTTAATATGATAGAACAAAGCAGAAGCAGCTGCTGTGAAAAAATGAAAAAACAGACTCATTCAATATGGCCTCTCACTATACTTTTTGAGTATTACAGTCTAAAGTTCAATAACATCTTAACTGCTTGGCCACTAAGAGACAGGGTATTTTAGGACTGTAATATTTGATGAGTATGTACGAAGTCAAGTAAGTCTCTAGATTGTACTTTCCCACTCACAGGAAATCCAGGGTTTAGACTTTGCAACCTCCAAACATTTTCTCTTTTTTTTTTGCGCCATTCTTATTTCCAGAAACTCAATCAGATTATAAACCTCGCTGGGCTTTCCACATTCGGTACTAGACACTACATATAGTTTCCTATGGGAAGCTCTAATGTTTGGTAGTCCTCCATTCCTCCATTTTTCTTTCTTTTTTTTTTTTTAGATTAAAAAAAAAACCATCAATTTGTGTATTTATCAACATGAGAGCACGTGAGAGTGAAGCACTGAGTGTGACTGAGCTGACTCTTACCTGGAATAACCATACAAAATGGCCATTGAGCATGTGAGGAGGGACCGTGCATTGGCAGCGAAGCCCAATCTGTTCTAGGAGTAACACAACCCCAAAGCTACAACCGTGGTGCTCGACACTTGAGGTGCAACAGATGCCTGGCCGCGGTGAAAGCATCCCTGTGCCTTGACTTTGTACTGATCATCTGTGCAGGTGTCTGTTGAGCGAAGCCATAGGCAAAAAGAGGGTTGGCGGTATCTGACAAAGCGTCAGATGCAGGGGGCATGTGCTGCACAGAGCACAACACATATCTCCGTAGAATCATAGAATGGAGTATTGTGTCCGGTTTTGGGCACCTCAATACAAGAGAGATATCGAGGTGCTGGAGCGGGTACAGAGGAGGGCAACGAAGCTGGTGAAGGGCCTGGAGAATAAATCGTATGAAGAGCGATTGAGGGAGTTGGGACTGTTTAGTCTGAGGAAGAGGAGGCTGAGGGGAGACCTCATCACTCTCTACAACTACTTGAAAGGACATTGCAGAGAGGTTGGTGCTGGTCTCTTCTCACAAGCAAATAGCGATAGAACAAGAGGGAATGAATTGAAGCTGCAACAGGGTAGGTTTAAACTGGACATTAGGAAGAAATTCTTCACAGAAAGAGTGATCAGACACTGGAATAGGCTGCCCAGGGAGGTGGTTGAGTCACCATCCTTGCATGAGTTTAAGAGTCGCTTAGATGTGGTGTTGAAGGATATGGTGTAGGGAAGAACTTTGTAGAGTGGGGTAGATGGTTGGACTCGATGATCCCAAGGGTCTTTTCCAACCTAGATGATTGTGTGAGTCTATGATAATGGTTTGGGTTGGAAGGACCTTAAAAATCATTGAGTTCCAACCCCCCTGCCATGGGCAGGGACATCTCCCACTGGAGCAGGTTGCTCAAAGCCCCATCCAGCCTGGCTTTGAACGCTTCCATTCTAGTTAGCCTACATAGGAATGTGACTGCCTTAACTTGTCAGAGCCCATCTTTGCTGCACTTTCCCTAGGATCATCAAAATCTACAGAAAGCCATTTGCAACTGATATTTCTCTGCTGCAAAGCGTAGGACAGAAGTAAGTTATTTACATATTAAGCCTGATTTTCCCTTATCTTATGCCTCGAACAGCCCTTTATATTTGTGCAAAAAGGTGGCAAACCACCACCAAGTCAGCCTGGTAGTATAAGGTGTGAGGAAATGGAGAATGAGGTTTCTGGCTCACAGATATCTATGTTTTTCTATATGTTTTTATTTTCTATAAATACAAACTTTTAGTCAGAGCAAGCGTATGATTTTAAGCTGGACATTTTGGAAACCATGGATATCGGTAAAATCAGTGTCCTTTGCTCTTCCTCAGTCAGACTTTACCCCGTGATTCCAATATACGTGCACTGCTTTGGAGCTGGTATGTGTGCTCCAACTTTAATTTCACGCGTGCACCACAAATTGTAAGGCTCTGCCATCCATACAACGCAGTTGTATGTGTGAGAATGTCCTGCACTAGCTGCGTGGAGGCTGATTGCTAAATCTCCCAGAAACCTCAGCTTTACTGTGTCCCAGGACTCTTTCAGAGCTTCTCATCATTAGAATTCCCCAGGTTTCCACCTCCTTCCTCGACAGCCATCTGGCCTGTCCACACTCCAGCTGCAGTCAGACGTCCCTCACCACTTACACCTGATCTTTTGACTCCACGCACCTGAAACAATTCTCGCTCAATCTATCAAGCAATACAAAATTAGACAATCAGGGAAGCGCTTCCAAAAGCTGTGGAAAAATTGCCCAGCTTAAAATCACCATTCCTTTTCCATGATACCCCAGGCAGCATTTAAAATGGAGGGGAAGATTTATTTGAGGAAGAAAATGCGAGTGTGTTTCGATACCGCAGTGCATCCTGATGGAATAGTGCTTGTAAAAGTTTGTACTTCTGTTCTTTGGGTGTTTGCTGTTGGGATAGTTTGATGGACAACTCCATCGTCACCTCCTGTTCGTTGGCGGGTCAAAGTTTAACGTGTAAAGGAAGGTCATGTCCACTCGGAAGGGCGTTGGGGAAAGGGAGAGCAGCACGAGGGGTGCTCACATGGCAGACAGGAGCGTTTGCAGAACATCACTGAACAGTGGTGGGACTTGGGGCAGGGAGGAGGAAGCTGTTCTGCTTTGAACATACCTTTTCTCCAAGCTTAAGGACATCCACTTTATAACATAGATCTTTATTTTTTTCTTTCCACTCCTGATTTCTCCTTCTTTATTTTCCATATTGAAAGGCAATGCTGGATTATTTCCAGTATTTTGTCCACAAAACATTTGAGAAAAAACACCCCCCAACCCCTTTTTTTTTTTATTTTTACACCAGCCTTTTCAAACTCTTCCAAACAGCAGTCTTTTGTTAGTTTATAGCTTAGGTTAGAACGAGCTGTTCTGTATCAGCAAGAAATCTGTTGCAGGACAGACGCCAGCATGATTACAAGAGATGGGTAAACCTCAAAAGGCCTAAGATCTGGTTTGGTTTCCATGAAGCTGAACCTCTGGGGATCATTGCTTCCTGTTGGGGGGGGTCTGGTTTTGGAAACAACAAGAACAGGGAGTACTGTTTTTAATGTTATTTTCTGCTCCTGGTTTTAGGCCAAATTTGCGAGTGCAGAGGTGCTCAATTACTTTAATGAACAAATATAACAGTTTCACAGCCTGGAAATAGATTTGCTTGTGGTTTGTTTCCCATACTCAATTCTTATTTGATCATTGGATACGGTGGCCTACCTCTAGACCTCCATTGCATGGTAGATCTATCAGAACTTGCCAAATCAAGAAAACCTGACTCTTTCTACTACTTTTGTCACTGTCCCAGCAACCAGAGAAAACGCACTTTCTGTTAATGTTTTTTTGCCTTTCTCGTTAAAAGCCAGCCTCTGTTCTTAATACCTGTGAGGCTGCCATTGACTTCCATGGAGCAATTCCAGATTTACATTGATCATCATTAAGAGTTGTTTTACCACCAGGCTCATAGCAATAACTTAATTAAAATTAGCTTTGCTGATGTTACTCCTCCATTTTTTTCCAGTCAAGTAAAACAAACCTTAAAGGAGAAATCTTCACTGGTCAGCCCGGAGAGCCTGCTCGCTCTGTCTCAGATCTTTCCACCCTCCGTCTTCCTGTGCCCAGTTTTCCCTTCCCCTCACCACTCCCCTCTCACACACACTTTTATAGGAATGGGGTCAGTAGAAAACATAGAGTTCAGCACTATAGAAGTGGAAACAGAAAGCAGCCATGGGCAATTAACCAGGGCTGTGACTGCTTATGTTTGGTTCCTGCTTCCATTTCTGTTTCCATGGAAATGGACATCAGATCATTGGAAATAAAGTAAATTTTCTACTTCTCCTCACCTTTATATCGGTCGGTCTATACAATCCGGATAAATCTAAACTTATCTAATTAAATGTGAATTTAGAAATCTTTTCATTTCATTGAAATAAATGGACAAAAGCCACATCGCTTTTGAAGTACTCAGATGCTATTGGCTGTCCTTTGGGAAAGGAGAAGGTAAGTTTGCCTACCCCTTTTTGCTTTGTAAGGTATGGAAACATGCAAACATCCATCCTACCCCTTGCTCTGTGCTCCTGCCTGCCCATTAATATTGTTGTGCTGAACAGTACTCATCACTTGCCCATTAGGGGTCATTTAAGCATAAATGACCCCCCTTACAGAGACTGTGTGGGTTAAAGACCTCTTCTTTGTCTGGCTGCTAAAGCTTTGAGGTTCATTTGTATTGCAGAGCAGCTGTGTAAAAAAAGGTTCAAGCCCACCTTTAAAGGTCATATGGTCTCAGAGGAGGAGCTTTGACCTAGAAGGGTTTCCCAGGTGAAAAGCTTAGAGTTTGCGAACAAAGGGGAAAAAAAGTGGGTTTTAAGCTTTCACATTCCTGTGAGAGGATGAGAAAGATAACTTATGTGTCTTTTGTAAACAAACATTGGAGACTGAACACTTGATACCTCCTCTAGATGTGAAGCTGAGCTGCAAAACTGTCAGGCCTATAGATGGGTAACGATAATTTTCAGTTTGGCTTGCGGCCCAACAGGCCAGACAGACAAAATCTCGAGGGCCAGCTTCAACAAAAATGTCCCATGTCATGAGTCAATATTCTTCCAGTCATAGCGCTTGCCTTTACTGGTCAACAAATGAAGGCAAAACTTGAAACAACCTGCGAGTCGACCAGTGTGTATTACCCACCAGAAGATGTTTCATACTTTTTTCTCAAAGTGGCCCTTTAATTCTGTTCAACCCAATGCACTAGCAAAAACTTGCTGAAAAAATAGCACCAAATAGTATCTCTGCTTGAATTGGCATCGCACTTTGCAATTTGCAGTTATTGAAAGCATAAATATTATTACTATATGAACACAAATTTAACACCAATAAATGGCTTGTCCATTTTACAACAGGAATTGGGGAAAGCGCAACCTGGCTTTTCCAGCGCCTACCAAAGTGTTAATCTCTGGAGTCCACTAACAAGAACAGTTAGAAAAAAAGCAATCAAAGTGGATCTATACAGGATGGTAGATTTAGACCATTTAATTACTGTAGCTGTAACTGGTTATTGCTAATGCACGGATCACAAAAGCTTCACTCCTGTGGAAATCAGTCATGCGTGGGAGATCAGGAATTATAGATACTTCACCAATGTGAGGGATTTGCTCTGGTCCTTTAAAGAGATTTCCTCCAGTGACAAAAGCCTCGTGCCTGATACTAATGCACAGTAGGTAACAAATTTACTTTAAAGAAAAGTAGCCCATAACCTAATCATAGTCAGTCTTAAAATATACTTCTTTAAATGACTTGTATCAAACCGCTCAGTCATGACATAGACCTCTTTTTTTAAATTTAAATCCATCTCTGTCAAAGATGCTAGCACATCTTGAGGAAGTGGAGAAAGCTAGATGATGGGTAACTACATGCTGTCAGTGGTAAAAGGTCTGATTTTTTTCTGTCTAACTAGAAGTCAAGCTTCAAACTCTCTTTTTCTGCTATAATCCCAATCATTATGGTCGCTACCACAAGCACAAACACAATCCCCAAGATAGATCTATCTGTATGAGTTTCCTTCCCTTCACTGAGAGCCACTACACATGCATTTAAAACTTACAACAAACACATAGGCCATTAAAACTGGTGTGATCACCCACAAATGAACATGGATCAGGATCAAACCACAGCACTGGAGCCACTCACAAAGTACTGGGAAATTGGAGCATTACAGAGTGAATGAAGAAGCCTATTAAGTATTATTTGGGCTTGCACAGAAATAACATGCAAGGTGCAAAATTTTTAAGGGATGCAGTACAATAAATAAAATAGCTGGAATTGTGGATTGAGGTCTAGTCTACAGTAGTAGGGTTGCTCTGACAAGACTTCCTAGGGGTGATATAATATATGCTGATAAATAAGTAGGTACAGGCCATGCAACGATTCTAATTCACCAAGTCTAATAAAGCTATGCAAGGCAAATCATACTTTTCTGAGAAAATTGAATCTATGCTTTAGCTTTTATTTCAATAGTTTAAAGAAAGAGTCAGACCCTTAATCGCTGTTATGATCAAGCCCCTAGTTTAGATCTTGTCTAATTGTCATTTTGTAGAATAGATCCCCAGGGACCCTTCTGCTATGTGTATTGGTTTTGTTCATATCTTAGGAGACTTTTTTCAAGTAATAAGAAAGATTTAAAGTGGATGTCTCTTAAAGGATAATAAATACTTGGAGAAGAATGAGGAAATACATTAAAGCTGAATCACTGCTGTGTCACACCAATTTTCCCCTTTTACTCTGGAGATTCCACTGAAATCAATGAAGTTACAGTTACTTAAAGCTGTAGGATTATACGAGTGAACCAGGTACATCGCGTTGCAATAAATGACTAGGACTTGCTGGCAGACTTGCTCAGAATCAAATATGTCCCCTTAAATTTCACACTATTTTCACAATCTTGTAGCAGCAAAGCAAAACAAGAAGTTCACTGTGCAGTCAGAACAAAATCTTTTTTCTCTGGTCTAAGTATTTAGCCAATACAGTATCACAGAAACATTGATTTCTGTTCCCAGCCTAAGAATCCTCCTGATAGTTTCATACAGAACCAAAGACCCAACACAATCTCTTCTTTTATGGCTAAGAAAATGCTAGGAGAATCGTTGTCCCTGGGAAAGATTCCTCTGATAGACGAGGAAGGACTGTTCATTAGTGTCATGAATGATGCTGCCTCTTTTTTATGCAACTTGCATTCACTGATGCTGGCACTGTCAGAGTCTCCAACTGTGTGCACAATTCAGTTCATCGAACAAGGCAGCATCCTTTCCAGATACACTCAACGTGCGGTATTATGGTTGGGAAATTCATTCCACAGAAGAGAAACACGAATTATTTCAATTCTATTAAAAAAAAAAAAAAAAAAAAGGCACAGCCTGTGCCTTCTTTTTCCATGCTATTAGAGAGATTATCAGGAAAAAATAAACACAGCAGTTGTTCAAGGTCCCATACAAACAAAACAAGGACTGCAGGCCACTCCATACACAGTGCTGAGCTATTACTCTGTTTACTTGTGAGATGTAAAATAACACATTTTTCAATTTTATTTTTTTTTTTAAATAATTATTCAGTGCTGACAGAGCAATTTTGCAAAATTTTAAACAGGAAAAAAGGCCCACATGTTCACAGTTTTAAGTACCCTCTGTTCTCAACTCCTCCATCTCAACCATTTCCTTTTGGTGTATTTAGTGTCAATTTGCCTGCAGGGAATGGCTGCCTCTCACTGGTGCCCCGAATGTAGGTAGAGGCCAGTCCCACGCTCCTGAGTTACCTGCAGAGCTCAAGGTGCGTGAACAAATTACATCTGGTCCCTAAGCAGCGAGGACCAGGTCCAAAAAACACGAGCTACGACACGTGGCAATGTATGTGCCTTGGTGGTTGCTATACGAGAGAGCCTGGAGCTCACGGCAGGGGAGCAGATCCATCTACTCCGAGAAGCAGAAAGCCCTGCACAGATAATAGCTCGTGTCCCAGGAGCTGGGTAGGTGCTTTACATCAGTAAAGATGACACGGGGTGAAAAGTCCAGTTTTGTCCCCAGTGCTGAGCTGGAAGCGTCTCGGCACAGCTGTGCAGGACCGGTGGGGTTTGGGGATGCGCTGATCCCTGCACCCCCTTCACCCTCTCCTCGGCCAGCAGACAGGGGAAATGCAGAGCTGGGGCACTGGCTTTCTAAGATCATGGCATTTGACCCTGATCCACATACCTCCAAGCCTGTGCTTTGAAAGCACAGGGCTGAGCAAGGAGCCATTGCAGCCAGTCTCTAGAAAATAAACTCGAGGACAGGGGAAAGGGGTGCATTTAAAATCCCATTTCTCTCCAGAGCTTAGTTATTTTACAGCCTGCATTTTCCCACTGTGGATGCTTCTTTCAGAGGGATGTCTCTTTCCTGCAGAACGGAGCAGGGTCACACTTTTGTTCCAAAGGGTGGTCAGAAAAAGAAGCCGTTTTGCTGAAATCCTCCGTTTTTCGTTGACAGTTGAATTGTCCCACCCAAAGCCCTCTGTCCCCTTTTCTGCCTGAGGAGATTCGTTTCTCCATGCATAGGGCTCTGTCACCCTGTTGGTAAGGGATTTGAGGTGGAAAGACCACCCTTCCCTTCTTTTTACAAAGCAGTCATCAAGCTGGGTAAGAAAAAAGAAACATGGTAAGAAAGAAACATTTGGCCTAATGGTGATAGAAGGACCAGATCTGGCAGGGCACAGCAGGAGGACTCGAAGTGTCCTTGTGAGACTGAGCCCTGCAACAAGATAAGTGGATGAACACCCTGTTCATGGTTTCTAATCCGACTTAAATGTCAGATAAGTACCCTGCTGCACGGCCTGGTCAAGGCAGAAGCTCTGGTTAGATGTGGTCCAAAACGGCATCAGATGCGTTGGGAGCTTTAATAGCAAAGACTGAAGGACCTGCACAGTTTAAGTGCCTGTAAGACCAGACAGGAGCTAAACATAGGTTTCAGGGAGCTTTACACTCAGGTCCCTAATTTCCTTCCAGTTACATTTAATGTGCCTAATTTCTCTCTTTCCTCTGGTGTGAGATGCAGCTACATTGGGATGCAAAGCTTGCAAGGAACCACGTTTCCCAGCCTTTTCTCACAGGGAGTCCTACAGAAATGAGGAGGAATGTCCGATAAACCTCTAGTGAATCACCCGATAAGGACTTCTTTGGGTCCTTTGAGATAATTGCCAGCTTTAAAAAACAAACAATCCAATGAAGATGCAAATAATCCATGCTACAGAGTGGGCTGGAATGTGAAGCATTCATTTTGCCATTATCAGCCATCAAGGTAAAGGGAAGGAAGCAAATAAATTATGTGCCCGAAATATTTGCATGGAAACCTTTCCAAGCGAGATATAAAAAGCAATTATTTATTACTTCAGGAAATACTCTAGAATCAGGCAATGACCCCAGGTTGGTGTCAATGCTTACTCAACAGGATTACCATTCAGAAAGCTCTATGGTTACCACATAATGTTTAATCAGTGCATTAAAAATAAATTAAAGATTTGCTAATTGTAATGTAATTAGATTAATTTAATTACATTGCTCAGTGACTGAGAATTTTATTGTTATTGTGAGATCTTTTCTCATTTGGGTCCTGAAGTTAAGTGGCGCAATATTGACAACCGTTTCCTCCCTTAATATTCAGCTTCAGGAATGGGTTGAAATTTTTACCTGAATCTTGCAATTTATCACAATCAGTATCATCACAAATTACAGAAAGCATCCAGTAACATGATAACTTCTAAATGAAGTGTCTGTAACCAGGGCAGTAGCAGCCTCGGCTGTTAATTTGTCATATTTCATAGCCAGCCTGACACCCTGTCCAATTTGCTTGTAAGCTTTATCACGAAGACAGCTCTGTGAGCTGCCTCTGACTATGAGCAGGATGGAGGAGACGGATGGAAATTCAGCGGGGGCACCTTGGCTCTTCGGGTTCCCTGGCTTTGCATACCATCCAGCTGCAAAATAAATGGCCCCACGTCTTGGTGATATTTGTTTTCTCCATTAAAACCCCTCCCTTCTTCTCTCCCCTCCCCACTTCCTCATTAAGACAACCAAATTTTTTTCTTTAAGACTCCCTGCTGACCATAATCTGATGGTCAACATAATTTATTAGCAGTTATGGGAGTTAAAAGAAGTAAGAGGGATAACAGCACTCAGGGAGCATCATTACCTATCTTACACAGGCTCTCAATTTCAATCCAAAGGATGTCATCCTCTCAAATGACCTACAAGTTTTTCCTTTTGGGCAGAAGTTGTGCAGGACTGTGGAAAATGGCCATGAATATCGCTTCAGGAAATTGGTCTCTCTTCTTCTGTTATCTTCCAGATGCTCTGAGGCCCTCAATCAATTTGCATTGATTTAAGCAACATCATTCAATACATATTATCAATCTGATCTAAGGGGAATTGTGTGAAGAGTAGGTCTTCCTTTCTGTTCCCAACGTGCCAAGCACAACAGCACAAGATGCTACAAAACCCATGAAATGGTTTCAAAAAGACCAACAGGTGTTAAAAGATGCCTGGAGTTATGAAATGTGGGAAACTGCCATTTTATTTTGTCTAACTCATTAAAATCAGGTTTGCCAACTTGGAGTGCAGACAGAGCACATGTCTGCTCGGGTGGATTTTGTTGATACTACGGGAACATTTTGGAAATGCCCGGTCTGGGTGCACACAGCACCAACCACTTCCTACAATATCGAGGTACAACCAACTAACACCAGCCCAACACCCTTGGGTTTTTCTGGAGAATTAAAATAAGCCTCTCCATGAGGCAGGACGTGTTCCCGTTCCTTCTATTACCTGCTCCAGCAGGTGAGCCCAAATGCCTGCCCTTCTCCTCCTGTTGATGGCTGCCCAGCCACGGCTGTTAGGCTGTGGATTCCACCTGAAGACCTAGCAGCCAGGTTCTGCAGTGCTCAACTCTGCATCCTCTAAATGATTTTGCAGGTCTGTCCCTTATTACACCAGCCACCAAGAAAGCAACCGGAGGGAAATTAGCAGAGAGCATTCCAGTCTTTACAGCTGAGCCTCCAGAGGGGCTATAAAACCTCAGATGCTGTTGGGGAGTCAAGAGAAAACAGAGAGCTTGTGGTGTCTGCTGTTAATAAGAGGAATGTGGGAATGGGGACTGTCCGAGCACACTGAGACTAAAGTGGATGGAAGAATGAGAGGACAGAGAAGAATGAAATAATGTAGGAACTGGTAAAGAAAAACCACAACTGTAGAAGTGGCAGAATGAAAGAAAACAAAAAAGTAGACAAATTTTCAAGTCTGAAGGAGCTTATTCGAGCCAAGTGACCATATGTCAGTCTCCCGAGGTTTTGCCTATCATGTTGAACTCCAGGCCCACTGATTCTGTAGGATGCAGTCTTCAGCACACGGCTACCACTGTGAGTGAGTCATTTGGTACAGTTCCTGTGGCAAGAATCCCAAATGTGTCAGGCCTGGACTAAAAAGCAAGATGGAGAATGAATACACCTGAAGGCACATTTGGCACTTTAATGCTGAGCAGATACCACTTCTAATTATAGCCAGCCTTATGCCAGCTTACTACCGTTCAAGCGCTTGTGGGTTCGCGCGTTGGGTGCCAGATTTAATCCATTCAAGGTAAAGCGCGAGAGAACCAATTGCATTTTGCATGCCTTCTACCTGAATGATTTGCTTTGTTGTTCCCAATTTGCAGTTTGACTGGAAGATTTGCACCCCTCTGGTTAGTTCTGGTTGGCTTCTCTGCAGCCACGGGGGCATATTTTTCAGCTGAGTGAAGCCCAGCTGGCAGGCTCCATTTGCCCCACCAATGAGTCATATCTTTCTCTAATTTCACCTGCATGAGAGAATTGCAGGTTCCTCTCCTAATTCCTCAAGCTCAAAATTGTTCCTGCAAAAAAAGAAGGCTCATGCCCACCCCAGCACATGGGGCTGTAACCCTGCTTTCCTGGAAGATAGCAGCAAAACTCAAGAGAAAGTCTCTAGTAAACATGACTTAAATATTAAGTGTAGTTAAGAGAAGCCTTTCCCAGTCTCACCCTGTACCAGCTTTTGATCTTATATGGTGCCTAGTGCTTCACAAAGACCAGTGCTCAGCACCCCAACAAGGACACGTTGTTTTCCAGTATGATGTAGGGCTTGGAGCGGAGGGAAGGTTTAATACAATCATGCATCAGTTTTCTTTCCAAGCAGCACTGTGAAACACAGAACAGAAGGAGGATTGCCTCTTCACCCCATAAATCCACTTAAGCTTGGATTATGAGCCATATTCACCCAATTTTTGCCGGGAGCTTAAGGCAGCACCATGCTGCTGTTGGTCTGCGGGATGCTGGGAAGCTGAGGCAGGATTTGGGAGGCTCCAAACTTCCACATGTGAAACGGCCACATTCTTTGACGCGCAGGGCTGGATCAGCGTAGGTCTGTGTTCAGCCACGCTCGCGGACTATGTAGGGAAATAGATGGAGTGTACACAGCACAGTCGGAAAGGGTTTGTTTTAATAACTAGTCTCATGCTAGTGGCTTTCAGAGCATGTGTTTTCTAGCAGCTCTGCCACACTGAGTTGACAAAGAAATAAAAAGGAACACTTCCCCCCACACAAATCTCTATTGATCCAAATATGGATCTTGTTTCAAGATAGGGAACAGCTAGCACTGATGCTGTCAAACAGAGCCTTCTGGAATTATTTCAGGAGCTCCATTTTCCATCCTTACGCCTCTTTCCCTTCATGCCACTACAGAGAGAGAGAGAGAGAATAGAGGGAGAAGAGAAGAGAAGAGAAGAGAAGAGAAGAGAAGAGAAGAGAAGAGAAGAGAAGAGAAGAGAAGAGGAGAAGAGGAAGAGGAAAAAGAAGAAGGAAAGAAAAAGAAAAGAAAAAGAAAAAGAAAAAGAAAAAGAAAAAGAAAAAGAAAAAGAAAAAGAAAAAGAAAAAGAAAAAGAAAAAGAAAAAGAAAAAGAAAAAGAAAAAGAAAAAGAAAAAGAAAAAAAAAGAAAAAGAAAAAGAAAAAGAAAAAGAAAAAGAAGAAAAAGAAAAAGAAAAAGAAAAAGAAGAAAAAGAAAAAAAAGAAAAAGAAAAAGAAAAAGAAAAAGAAAAAGAAAAAGAAAAAGAAAAAGAAAAAGAAAAAGAAGAAAAAGAAAAAAAAGAAAAAGAAAAAGAAAAAGAAAAAGAAAAAGAAAAAGAAAAAGAAAAAGAAAAAGAAAAAGAAAAAGAAAAAGAAAAAGAAAAAGAAAAAGAAGAAGAAAAAAAAGAAGAAAAAAAAGAGGAGAGCCAGCATGGCTGCTGGCAGGCTGCGTGAAACCTCTGCACACGTCACCTGCTCCCAGCACTGTCCTTCCCATCCCGGACCCTGATGAGCTGGCTCAGTTGTGCAAGGTAGCTCCTAATTACCTCTCTCCTGGTTTCTCTCATTCCCCCCTGAGGACGGCCTTTCCAAGAACTAGCGCACAGACACACACCTGGCACTGTGAGATAGGGAGCCTCACCATGGATACCGGCCCCCCATTCCCAGTCTGACCCGTGCTCCTGGGATTCGAGCAACTATCTCCAGGATGCTGCGAACTCCAGATGTGCCTTACCTCGTGCCTGGAGACACCGTGTGCGAACGCCGCTTACAACTGTAATTCTGCACTCACACTCACGCACGCACAGACACACACACACACAGACACACACATCCACATGCATGCGCGCACGCACACACACACAGGTTCTGGCTACGCATAGCAAGCTTTGAGAAATGAAATAAAGCGAAATGGTAATCTTAATCTTCCCTTTAATATGCTACCCCATGCCAGATAAGAGCAGCTGTGCTCGCACAGTGTGTCCAACTGGACATGACAAATAGCCTGGGAGAAAAGAAAAATACATACATATACGCACACACACAAATACATACGTACAGACGTGCTCTAAGGAATTTAAAACATGTTTGTTTGCTGAAGTGGTGGCCTCCGGTTCACAGCTTCCTTGATTAATAGAAAGGTTGATTTGCAATAAATATGGCCTGGCAGGGTTGAGATTGTACATAAAATCCTAGAGTAAATATCTGCGAGGGTAGCCCAAAGGGTTAACCTTACCAATGCACAAATACTGGCTCTCCTCCTGTTACAGTTTAAATGCTGATTGGAAGGAAGAGATCATTCTAGGTCAGTATGTCCTTTACATTGTGAATAGCTTGACAGAGGCTAATAAACTCCCCTGCCTATGGAACCGATAATTTATTATATATTCCCAGGCATCACATGCAATTTTTTATTTATACACATATTGTTTGTTGGTTTCTTTTTAAAGAGGGGAAGCAGGGCAAGCCGGGTCAAGAAACGCGCTTAAACCCGAGGACACAGAGGGCCCCGGTCCCCTGCTCGTAGCCTGATGGTGGGGAATAACAGCCTGGTTGCTGCTCCCCGCACTGCTGCGGGGATTTTGCGTGGCAGCTGGGCATCGCCAAGAGCGGGACCCTGGGCCAGCGCGGGGATCCCACGGGTGCACACACAAAACACACACACACACACACATCCCGCAAACCCCTCTCACGCTGCGAAGCCATCCCGGCCGATTTACGAGGGACCTCTTGAATTGAGATAATTGCAAAAACTAACAGATTTCAAGTTTATTTCCCGAGGGGAGGGATGCTCCTCCACAGCCTGCTGCTGAGGGAGCCGTTGCCCCCCACCACGCTGCTCCGAGAGCAGCCTGCCTCGCGCTTGCTGCATTTCACATCGATGAGGTAATTCGGCTGCGGATGAGGTAACCCCGTGAGTTGCCCACGAGCTGGAAGAGGTTACCATATGATGGCTCATGCAAACACCCGGCCCCGGTCCCCCCGGACGGCGGCTGACAGCTGCGCTCTGCCGACGCGCCGCGACGCCGGGCTGGTGGGCGGCAGCAGCCCCGGGGAGCCCCCCCTCTTGCCACGGGGGGGGCCTCGTCCATGGGCACCCACCACACACGTGCCACACACCATCACAGACGTGCCAGGCGATGCTCAGCTTTCCACCCGTCTGGTGGGGGACCCTGTTTTTCCGGCACCCCTGTGGGCAGGTTCACCATTCGGATGGCTCTTCCTCGTTTCTAAATGCATGTGCCTTCTCACACCCGGGCGAGGTGGTTCATCTCTTCCGCAAGCGCTTGGGGAACGACTTCCTCCTGCGGTTGTAGGCGTTAGACCTGGGGGAAATCCCTCTTTCCCCTGCCCGAGGGGGCGCAGGGGAGAGGAGGGGCGTGGGGGGCCGCAGGGCAGCAGCGTGGGGAGCAGCCCGGGCAATCCCCACCGCTTCGGTTTGTGAGCCACTGACGTCTCGTGTGTGTGTGCTCTGCACAGGTGCTGTTCCTAGAAAGTCCCCTAATTTGCAAGCAGTGAGAAAAAGTGACTTTTGTGGTTAGGTGGGGCTGATGACTGCGCCCCTCTCCTGACTACAAGCATATGCATCAGAGGATCAGAAAGAAATTCTTTCCTGTGAGGGTGGTGAGGCACTGGAACAGGTTGCCCAGAGAAGCTGTGGATGCCCCATCCCTGGAAGTGTTCAAGGCCAGGCTGGATGGGGCTTTGAGCAACCTGGTCTGGTGGGAGGTGTCCCTGCCCATGGCAGGGGGGTTGGAACTCGATGATCTTTAAGGTCCCTTCCAACTCTAACCAGTCTATTATTCTATGATCTGCAAGCCTCCACTCGCCCAGCAGGCAAAAATCTCAAACCGAAGCCCCAAAAACCAAACACCTTGTCTTCAGGATCTCGCACCATTGCCACTTACAGTGCAGCACAGTCTAGGAGACCTACCAGCTCTGCTGTGCTAACTAATCCCAGTGCTGATCCCTACCCAAGTGCTGGGCAAAGCACACCAGTGTGATGAACTTGTGAGAAGGAGGAGGAATTCACCACAAAAAGAAAGAGACACAGGCTTGTCACTCCCTGAGCCTGATCAGTGCCAGGATTTCTCAAAGTTCCCTTGCAACTAACAGGGTGGCCAGGATCAAATCATACCACAGCTCCCAGTGGCTCCCAATAGCTACCTGTGCCTCCATGGACCCTGCTTAACCTCACAAAGCATGTTTGAGAAGTTCGTTTTAACAATCTTCATCTCAGCAGCAGCAGCTGCTGGTCTGGAAATCTGTTCTGGCAGACCTCAACCCAAATTACATGTGACAAGTGACCCAGGAGGACCCCAAGGGGCTAAAGTGTCACTTGATGCAGGCAGAGCAGCCAGGTTGAATGTCTTCTGCTCCATTCCCAGGTTAAAAAGCTCGGCTCTCCTGGCCTGGCCAGTCTGGAGGAGGTCTAACCAAGCACCGGTGGTAAGTAAGGCACATCTGTGTCAAGCAACCGAAGGAAGCCATTCCCCTCAGCCCTGGGGGTACAAGGACCAAAGAGCTCCTAGTAAGAGGAAAAGTCTTTCCATCACCCTCTGGTGAGCTTATTTGGCCAAAAATGGGAACTACTGTGAGCAAGCCCTGAAGGAAGTCATGTCTCTCCTTCCCCTTCCTCCCAGAGCAGCTGCTTGTACAAGGAACAGGTCAACACGAATGACTGTTATAACTGGAGTATATGAAGGGACACAGACGCGTTACTGCTGGAGTTGAGCTCACCTCACTACAACACAAGGGCTGAGGCCAGGATTCTTCCCCCTTCCGTGAGCTCGCAAGACTGCCAGAGGGACAGACAGACCTCCTGAAGTCTGCCCAGCAGGGATTCACAGGAGTGAGGGGAGAAGTGGGGACACATCACATTCTCCTCCCTCCCTCCCAGCTCAGAGAGCCAGCAGCTCCACACCAGAAACCCCACGGCAGGGCCCTGGGGAGCTGTGCAGCGGGATGTGTGTTGGACTCCAGACATCCCAGCTAGATTTTTTAAAAGATGTGGCTAATTTTATAAGCTCTAGTGGTTGCTGCCATGTGTAATGAGGTACAGTTAATCATATCCCCCCCTGCCTCATGCTGTAGCTGGATCATCTGTGCAGCCTCTCTTGCAGGGAAAAACAAGGTGCAGCGGGTTTGACACTTCCCTCTCTCGGACCGGGTGCTGGTCACCGTTTGGTGGGACACCAAGCCTGGCAGAGCAACGACCTCCCTCCACCTCAAAGGGGTCTGCAAACAGCAGCTGGCAGAGGCCTGGGGCATGCCTGCCATGGCAGACCTCAACCAGACATATTCTGGGTAGAGGGCAACATGGCCACAACCATGCAGTCTGGGTGGCCTGAGCCCTCCTGGAGCAGTGCACGAGCAGTTTGGGTGGGATTCACCCCTCCAATCCTTGCCTGTGGTGTAAACGTCACCATCGAAGCTCATCACACCCTTTCATGGTCCAGGGAGGGGGACAAGCAGGCCTCCTGGGGGCACAGCCGCCTCTGGTGGAGATAGATATGGCCCCGGATGAATTGCTCTCCAAAGGTGCCATTTCCTCTCTGGTGGCCAAAAAGGGTCTCTGAGGTCATTAGCTCGGACACCTCCTCTGAAGAAGCCTGTGTTCAGTCAGGCCAGTCCCACCCTTTGAACCCGCTCAGCAGACAGGCTGGCAGCCACCCCACTGCCCTGGTGGCAAGGGTCCTCATCCCCAGGGCACAGACCCCAAACCTCCACTGCCCTGCCTCGGACGCAGCTTCCCCAGGTGCCATAACGCAGGCAGGGCATTAATTACGTCAGGAGCTGATGGAGAACCAGCAGGAAAAGAGTTAAGAGAGCCAGGGCTTGTTGCTATTCAGGAACCCAGGCTACCTCACCTCCCAGGATAACCATCAGCCAGCCCTTTCTCAAGCGCTTTTTTGGCAGGCTTCGTTGTCAGAAAACCACCTGTTACTTGGGAGAGATTCAAATGCATAATGAATTAAAAAAGCATATTGTGTGTTACTATCTAACCCCCAGACAGATGTGTTATTTAAGTGTGGTTATGATCTGTGCTGTTAATTTTAAACAACATATGATCAAAGATCATGTCTGGCTTTGTGTTTTGCTTCCTTTCAGGTTCTGGCTTGTGTGTCCATGCCAGACAGTTGTGGTTTCTGTCATATGGCAGGAAAAGCTTATTTTACGTGCTGCCTAAATTTATATTTTATAGCACATTAAAACAGCCCATCAGAATTAAGTTATCGCATTGTTTATAATGGTGAGTGAGTCGCAGCCGTGGAAAAGAGGGCACCACACGAAGGGATTTTTGAGGCACACCTACTCCCCACACTAAGGACTTTCAGCCATTTTAAAGACAGCAGCAGGCTGAAGCGCAGGCTGAAATATATAAACCACATCACCGCTCCTGTGGGAAGGCTGGAAAACTGTTGGAAGTGGCAGTCCTGCCAACCAATCAGTCCAAAAGCACCAGCCGGGTCCTCGGCAGACAGGGAGACACGCTTAACAGATCATGAGATTTATTTATTTATTTTTTTTTTAAATAATACAGTTGGGGTTCTTTTGATTTGCTCCCTGGCCTGAGCCTTCAAGCTTTGCTGCCCAGCTGGAATAGCTAGACATCTGCCCTGAACGAATAGGTAAGTAAATAAGCAGAGTGAAAAAGAAAAGGGCAGCCCCCCTTGTGATTTCTGGGCTCTAAGAGGTGAGGCTTTAGCTCAGAGGCAACGTGTAGTTGAAGACGTCGGGTAAAGTTGCAGGAGCCCTGGCACGCTCAGAATGTCAGAGGGGCAAATCTTTCCTTGATGTATGCCTAACTGTGGCTGCTTTCCAAAAAACCCCACACAATTTAGGGCAGACGTAAAGCACGGCCAAAAAGTCGCTCTTGCTGATTCCGTGTGCAGAACACGGGGTTCACCCCTGCAGCATTTGAGGATACGGAGAGAATCTCAGTTCGGACTTCCCAGATAAACCTGTGAAGCCGCTGGAAGTGGAAGTGGGATTCATTGTGAGAGAACTGAAAGGGCGAGAAGTGGTTTAACGTTTGCGGTCGCGGAGCCAGACTCAGCCCTCCTCAGCATGGAGGGAAAGGCAACGCCGCTGCCCCTCGCCCACCTCTGGGACCCTTGCCCACCTCCGGGACCCTTGCCCACCTTCGGGACGTGTCAGGGCTTCAGCCCTTCTCTGGCTACCAGCCTTCTGCCAGGCTGCAGGCAGCTGCCAGGCTGTGACCACCCTCCCGGGGAAGGCAATAAGCCTCTGACTAATCAAAGGAGTTACTCAGCCCCTTTTACAGGAATCAGTCATCTCTTCCGCCCAGGTGTGCCGGGGAGGGCTGCTCTGACTCAGACCAAGGGCAGCCTGCCCCAGCTCTACCCAGCACAGTGATTTCCACCCAGGTCCCTTTCCCAGCCTTTTTAGCTGCTGAAAAACCGTTCTCTGCTTGTTTCTGGGTTTCAGCTTTGCCCGCTACCAACCCCAAGGAGGTTTCCTGCTCCCCCGGCATCGATGTGCTCCCAACCCTGCACGGAGCAGATCCATGAGCTGGGGTGTCTGCTGGCTGTCACTGTCCTCACGAGAGGCAGGCCAGCCCCCGGATCGCAGCCATCACAGGAATAAATAAAAGGAAAAGCCCCCTCCGAGGCTGTTTTGAGACATGCCATGGTGGTTCTAGCCCAGCCAGCCTCCAGCTGCGGTTCTACTACTCTCCAGCCATTTGGCAGAGGTACCACCCCTCCTCCCTGCTGGAGACAAAAAAAAAAAACATTGCCCAAAAAATCTCTCCGTGAAGGGGACCAGATGGGAGATATCTGTGATATATCTGTGCAGGCTGTCCCCACCTCTGGGAGCCCGGCTGAAATGCTGTGTGAAGGCTTGGAGGCGAAGCAGCGAGCGCAGGTTAAAGGCATCAGCACTGCGCTCCTTTAACGTAAAATACATCCTGCTCCGGGGCTGCTGCTGTGCGAAGACCTGAAAACACCCTCGCCCGCATATGTGAACATGGAGAACACGAGGGGTAAGAGGGGATTGTCTGAGAGAAGAGACTAGGGCTGAGGAGAGGATTTTAAAGAGCACAAACTCATTTCATATGGCTGAGCACCGGCAATACCAGGGGAAATTCAATGGATTTTGTTGCACCAGAGGTCAGAATATAATTGTCCCTTCTGGCCTTTAAAACCTGTGAATCTATAGAGGAACCTTGAAATGACCAGATTCCTCAGGAATTTGATTCCTGGGGTTTATTTATTTATTTTCTTACCAGCTGCCAGACACAGCATGCTCCTAGACAAATAAGGAGGTGGTAGCTATGGTGGTGAGTATATCAGTAGTGCTAAACTCTTGTGGGGCTTCCTGGTAGAATTTCTATCTCCCTCCCTCCCTCAGAGGAGACAAGGTTAAGGGATATAAGTTTCATCTTAAAAAAACTAAGAAACACGGAGCTATTTTAGAAGTGAATAGGTGCTAGGGAGAACTAAGCAACTTCGTGCGCAAGTACTCTCTGAGTAGATTTTTTTTGAACAGCACTTTCCCAACCCCCATATTGAATAGCTCTCTGTTGTCCTTGCAAAGGGCCAAAGAGCTAAAGATAGCTCCACTAATTGCTACTTCCCTTTGTCCCTTGGCTCTAGAGATTCCCATCTTCCATATTATTACTTCATCATTTTAATTGTGCAAAAAGCTTTTACGCATCACAGTATTAATTAGAATAAAATAATAATAATAATAATAATGCAAAATATAAAAAGAAACAGTTACTAGTATCTAGGTAGCATCATTTTTAGAGCAGGTACTTTGCGAAAGAGAATTAGCCAGCGCTTCTGTCTGCACGTGCTCCTGATGGGCGGCCTCATTCTGCAAACAGGGGACCGGTCCTGTGACCCGCGCTCACGCCAAGGGGCCGTGCCCAGCAAGTGCGTGGCTGTCTCCTGAGACACGCACTAAAGAAAATAGACAAAAGTAAGTATCAGGGGGGCTGTTCCAGCCCTGAAACAGCCTAGAAAGAGAAAGCCTAGAAAGTTAGAGGTGGTTTACGGCCGCTGTCGCCTTCTCCGTGGCCCTGGAGGTACAGGACAGGGTCTACTCGATAACTGATATCCACATGGGGAAGCAGCTTGGAAACATCTGACCCTCTGATACGAGGCACAGACATTCAAGCCGACCAAATTACCAGTGTCATTCATTTGCACCTTTCAACTTAATGATACCTTACAGGGAAGGAAAATTCAAATTAAAAATTGAAGCTATTAATATATCTTTGAAAATGGTAAGGGAACAAGATTAAGACCAATAGGAGGCCACTAATCTTGGCATACTTCTGACTTGTACCCTTTAAATCATTGTAATACCTTGTTCAAATTCAAACATAAATAGGATTTTTTATGAGGGCGTTAGTGCTCCTGCTGCATCAAAAGCCATATTACATTTTACGATTCCTAGAGCTGGGAATACTCATTCTCAAAATAGAAGGCCACCTCACCAGATGATCGTAATGCAGGTGACAAAATAAAGTTACATTGAAAAATGCATCTGTAGAAAGTGAAATGCAAAGGCAGAAAAAGAACTTCTCTCCTCTACACCTTTCGGCGGGGCTCAAGGGGCACACAAGGCAAGTAGGATGTATTTTGCAACTTTCTAGTGGAGATACAGTATATTCCAGAGTAACCACATCCTCTCCCTTCGGCTGCTTCTCCCTTCCTGGCAACTCGTTGTAACTCACATGTATGTGACAAGCAATAAGCCAAGGACAGGCAGCAGGAGGGAACTCGTCCCAACCAATCAACTGCGTCTTTAAATTTCTTTTTCCCCCCCTCTCCATTCTGCCTGTCTGTCTGTCTCTGTGAACGCCTGTTTCCTTGGAGGGGGGGACCCAAACAAACCCTGAAGCAATCCCGAATTTTCTTGGTAGGGGGAAAAAAAAAAATAAAATTCTGTTCTCCAGAGATCAAACCTTCAGTGAATCATTTTCTACCGCTCTGACATGTCAAATACTCCAGTGATTCACCAGTCATGGAGCTCTGATTCACCTGCAGTAAACAGGGCTGATTGCTTCCCAGAAGCGCCGTGGTTTGCATCGCTCTCTTGAAGGCTCCGCTTCCACCTCGCAGCCCTGGGCTTCCCACCTCCCCACCACACACCGCTGCCACTGCCCCCCTGCCACAGCAGCTTCGGGTCTAGTCCGAGGGGCCGAGGGAAGACGGTCTCGGGTAAATGGCCAGGGAGAAGAGAAGTTAGGAGGGCTCGTGGGCCTTCCCTCGTTCCCGTCTAAGCATGAAAAAGGGAAGGACAAAGAAGAAGGGACGGGGAGGGGGTTTGGTATTTCTTTGTGGCTCACATTGGGTTCATCTCCCTGCCAGCGCAGGACGCGGTTTCTCCAAGAGGGAGCACCAGAAATAGAACTGACGTTACATCTAATGAGCTTTTTGGTGGCATATTCATTAAGTTTGTAGAAAGGGTAAAGAAACGCAGGAAGCTTAGTCTTGGAAAGCCTCCAACTGGACCCCTTTGACTCATTAAAGGAGGGAGTAAAATGAACCGTGCCCCAGGGCAATCGTAAAAGGATAAGCAGGAAAACAGGAAAGGGTCAATTCATTAAGGACTGGGGGACCCCAGTGGTCCCAGCCAGGGACGGGGCTGTGGGATGGCCGAGGCTGGAGCCCAAGTGGCAGGGATGTCCGCTTGCCCTTGGCGTGCTGGTGGAGCCACCACTGCTTTGTTCTGGACGAGCCCCAAAAGGCAGCAGGCACCTCCCTGGCTGCGGTGAGACAACCCTGGAAAACCCTCTCTTTATCCCAGGAGGCACTGCCTGCCCCCTGAAATTGCCATATGAGTTCCCCGTCCACCACCACCAGCGTTCCCATCTCCATCTCCGGCTCAGACTGGCCTTCCTCTCCACCAAGGGGAGGGGGAAGGGGGGAAAAGTCACACAGACCCTCCCGAGCCTTGCAGGGGCAGGGGGAGGAGAGGGGGAGGCAAACTCAATTGAGCAGCTTCGCGGGGGGCCCCAGATTTGCTGAAACCAGTCACGCCAGCTGCAGCCCAGCCATGATGAGAAAGGAGGGGAGACAGTGCGGCAAACAGCTTCCACGACCCCAAGGGAGGAGGAGGAGGAGGAGGAGGAGGAGGAGGAGGAGGAGGAGAAGGAGGAGGAGGAGGCCCAGGCTGCTAAACTGACACCAGGCAAAAGTTGGCCACGTTTTCCCCCAGCCACGGAGGAATAGCGCAGGCAAGTCAGATGTGACCGTGTTACAGGAGCCAGGAGAAAATAAAAACAAGTGACAGCTGACTCTTGAGGACTTTTGCAGGGGGAGAGGAAAGGGGGGGGGAAGAGAGGGTGAGGAGGGAGGGAGAGAACTACAAATACTGGGGGAAGGGCAGAGCACAGCCCAGGAGCCTTCTGCAGCAGCAGATGGAGAGGGAAGCTACCGCTGATTCCTGCAGAGTCAGGGAAGGAGAGAGACAGCATCGCACCGAGGTGATCACATGAATAGGGAATGAAGGCGCAGAACAAAGAATGGGTTTTGGGGAGAGGGTGCGGGAGCCCCTGTGCGGGACCCCCAGATCTGGGGTGTCCTGGCACGGAGCCCCGGGGTGCTGCGGCGGTGGGCAAGGCTGCTCCGGAGGCTGCTGGAGGACAGGGTCAGAGCCAGCAGAGGAGGGACAGAGGAGACTTTTGTGCAGTTACTAAGGGGTGAAGCTCAGTAAGAACCCCAGAGAAGACATAATTCCTCAGACCAGGACCCGAACACATGGTGGGAAGGAATATCTAAATTCCCTTGCTTGGGGCTCGGGGGCTTCCCGTAACCTGCTGCGGGATGGAGCTGCGGAGGCTGGGAATAGCACTGCCTGCCTCTCTGCTGGTCCTGAGGTCCCCGATGTGCCGGCAATGATTGTTATGACAGTCATTCTCGCTGTGATTGGCACCTCCCGGTTAGATCAAGGTCACTGTTAGAACACATCTTTTCATTAAAATGGTCGAGAGCCTGTCAATGACCACAGGCCACGGCTAATTAAGGGAAGACCCAATGCCCCCGTGTGGGTCAGTAATCAGGCCTGATGCTGAGCCACCCACCCCAGGGGGAGCCAGGGAAGCAATCCTGCCCCCAGCACCCTCGTGCATGGGGAGGACATTCCCACTCCCGGCACGCCGGGCCACCCACCAGCCTCGCTGCTGTCACACCAGAGCCACAGCATCACCTCCTCTCACACAGCTCGTGAGAGGCACGATAGCATCCCAGGCACCTGGGGACGGTCCCTGTGTCATAAAAGGGGAAGGACAGATGACAACAGGCTCCTTACAATGCAATCAGGTGCACATTTGAGGGACAATGAGCCACAAGTGGGCTTTAGATTTGAAGAAAATCCTTTTATAAAAATACCTAAATGTGACCGTGGTGTTATAATAACTAATTCCTGGGACAGTGTGGGGTTCGTGCTGTGCAGGACTCAGCAAACGTGCCGAGGTCATCTTAGGAAAGGGCACCATGGGAATGGGTCCATACTACTTGTGTAAATTAGCAACTCAAACCCCAGCACAAGTGGGATGCAATTACACTGACCAAAGAAATTTTTGTTGTCAAACACCGAGGTGAAGCCATACACTGCCAGGGACCCCTATACATATTAGTGTCTCTTATTTTAGACATTTTGGATAGTACCTGCCCGTGGTCCTTAATTTGGCTAAACAGCGTATCAATAAAAGTCAGCTTCTTCTGCAAAAAGAAACAGAAATAAATCTGTCTTGAAAATCAAGGAAAACAGTGTTATTCCAAAGGCTACTGGTGTCTCATAGTCCTGTGTTACAGCACTTCTGTCCAGATCCTTTCCTGGGGCTTTCTTATTTAATTTCTCATCACTAAAGCCAGAGTTCCTCATCGTGGAAGATGGGCCTCTGGGCTGCCTCCAGACCTCCATGAATGTTTTCCATTTACTTTTGCCATCCAGTTGCCATCTTCTGGTCACACTACCTTGTATTCTTATGTGGCCAAACTCTTCCCAATTCAACACCTTACTGAGGGGTTGTGATATTCCCAAGAGCGCTACGTGAGCCTCCTGCAGTACAATTCAAAGCAAGCGAGCTCACCCATGCCTTCTCCCCTGTTTGAGCAAAACGTTTCCACTTTGTTCCAGTTCAGAATGAAAAGACATTTGGAAATCTTGACTTCTCTTGCATCATCCAGGTGTGTCTCCCTTGTTTTGTGGTCGTGTAAGCCCTGCCCAGCTTTCCATCTAGACATCAGAGAGAACCATGTAACTGGTAACATGGCGTTTAGTAACATGAATGCACAGAACGTCACATTTTTCTGGCCCAGTGAAAGAAGTTTGACTCCCTAAGCATCTTCTGATACACCAGATAGCTTCAATGGCTTCCTGGCAGAGGAGGAAAGGGAAGCTCAGTCCCCCCACCCAATTTGTTCTCAGGCTAAGCAAATGCTTTTCTGCCTTTCCATCAGTTTCTCCCAGTTACCGTGGTTTATAACTTATATATTAGGCCCTACGCCTGAAAATCATTTTGTAGAATATCCAGTGCAACTGGAGCCTGGCCTTAGCAGACCTTGCTTGGCACAAGTTAATTAAATAATGACAATAATGATGCTTAATTTTGCCTGTGATTGCGAACAAATCGCAAAAGACATAGCAGGGACTTACAGCCTCACACACGAGACAAGCTTGCCATTGCAACTTTTTAAAGCGCGCTTTAAAGAATTTTTTTTTCGAAACTGCTGCAAAAAAAAGGCAAGCTATCTGTAATGTTGTCAGCATCTCACTCTGATCTGTAACCGCCTAATCCAGGCCAGGACTTTGAGAAACCCATTACAGTGACACTAGGCACCCACTGTGAGAGTCAGTCTGGGAGCTAGACAGCTAGGAAAAACCACAGCTTTGGTCTGGGTCCAGCAGCCTAAATAAAAAGTTTCCTTTGCATGCTTTGCATTCATCGCAAAGGAGCTCTAGCTAGCTCTTTTATACAGTAAATACGCACCGTCACAGAAACGTATCGCATTAAAGTCACCCTGGTAAAAGCTCGAGCCCAGGACGTTAAAAATGAGGTGTTGTAATTATGTTATCTCAGATGAATTCCTGCTTTTTATGACTCACGGTGTTCATGCAGAAATGTCAATCCTAATCGTACAAAGACCATGTGTTGCTTTGTCCCCACCCCAGTAAAACATCATCCAGTTGGCTTTAAAAATAATGACTTAGGTATAAACATATACATTCACCTATATAGGTGTATGTATGGAATTGTGATTGTTTCTTTATTTTGCGTTTTCCATTTGCACTCCGATGATGCTCAACATGCTTTTCACAAACATGAGGGTGTTATCCTGCTGAAACTGAGGTTTTTCTGTAATTCACAGGACTCCAGAGGCTCAGGCTTAAGTAAAATATCAAATGTTATGAGTTCGCGATCAATTGCAAGAACTGCTAACACTATTAACATCTTACAAGATAAATGTTACATACTAAAGCAGAAGAAATAGGCAACTTAAAACCACAACTCACCTGAACTACCCCTGAGCTTATATCGCTAGGAATTTAACAGCTGTATCTCCTGACTGCGGTACTAACAGTGCTTTCCTAATAGCTTCCTATGCACTCAGTCTTCATGCTGCTGTTTCAAAAAGAGAGAGAGAGAGAGAGAGAAGGAGAGAAAATTGAGCACTGAAGTTGGGCACTCTCAGAGGGGAATACGGTGGGGAGCAGCGAATTTCGAGCAGCGCTAATTCCCATGCTGCTAATTGGACAGAGGCCATTTCCTGCACGCTAAAGTCAAACAGGACAGGAGCATATGGGCTTTCAGAGAGAGAGCTGGGCTTTTGCAATGGAAAAGAAAACACATGTTAGGAAAAGAAAAAAAAAAAAAAAAAAAGCAAGCACCCTAGAATCCCTGCAGAATATTGGTGATTGCAGAGAAATTACAGACAAATTACAAACTTAAAAGCTATATGCACAGATGCTGCTCCTATTGCTTCTGGGAGAGCTGCACCTTTGAAAAGATGGTGCTCATTCCTTGGGGATACGCCATTTTCAGCGCCCAATATTCTCCCTTGGCCCTACTGTTAAAATAGGATAGGGTTTTATTTGTTTTCTTTATTAATTTTTAATTATTTTTCACTTTGTCTGCGATTCATATGGGTTTCAATGGCAGGATGCGATCCTCCTTTGGTAAGCTTTTCTGAGAGCAGCTGGTGTAGCTCTCGGGCCTGGAGGAGGGTGGCATGCTTTGTAATGTCACAGTGGCCACACCAGCCAGCCACAGAGGCTTTTTTTCGGCTGCTTCATATTCAACCCAGCAAAACATTTATCGTCAATGGGAACTACATTAGGATAAGTTTCAAGCATCTCCTGCTCTTCTTTAAACAGGTTAAATTCAAGTAAAAGGGACTCACATGCCTTACACAACGAGTTTGGGACAGGCAGGGGAAGGTCACGCTTCAGGGCTGTGACAAAGCTGGGATGCTAGGGGTGAGAAGGATGCTCTTGGAGGAGATGCTGATTAACCCACTTCTCTGTATCTTCCTGTGAAGGAACGGGCGTAGGGCAGGGTCAAATCCAGGGCACTGACAGAGCATCATCCTGATCCAATGTGGCAAGGACGATGATGGTCCAAAAGAGTCGATTTTCTTCTATTAGCTGCTAATCAAAGGTGTCTCTTTTACTTTGTTTGCCAGTTTGTTCTCCCCTACAGCCGTCTCTCCTACACAACCCCCCCCCCCGGCCAAAAACAGATAGGCGGAAGGTGTTCGTGCAGGGACCGAGCATGGAAAATTTCCGCTGCCAGAGCCAGGGGTTTATAGAGTTGACAGCCACGTAAAGCCAGAGGGACACAATGGCTCTCGTGATGGAGCCGATCACGACGGGCAGCACAAGCAGCATCCTCCTCCTCCTCAGAGCACCCAGCTTCCGCCTGCAGCCCCTCAGCTGCTGGCCAACCCACCGCCCAGCTTTGCCGCTGCTGGGGCTCCCTCGGTGGCTTGTCACACCTGCCCTCCCCTCGGAAAGCTGCCGGAGAAGAGAGCAGACAAAGGACGAGCAGCACAGCTGGAGCCGCTGGAAGCCGCGGGGCTACCCGGGACTGGCTTTGCACTTGCCCAACACTCCTCTTCCGTAGGAAGCACCTTTCCTGCCGCCCTGCGAGTTCAGCTCTTCAAGCTCCCTTGTGTTTATTGCTTGCCATCGTTTTTAAGGCATTACAGCAGAATTCCTTGGGTTTTTTAGTATTATCATCACTGCTTCTGGCTGGTTTAGCTGCTGCAGACCAGACATCTCCATTGCTGGCCGTGCCCACGGAATGCAAAACACTTAACGTGGCCTGCCTTAATGCCTTAATGAATGTCCCAGGGCAGAAGAACCCTCCTGGAGCACATGGACACCAGAGCAGCAGAGAAGGGGTTAATAAAGGGTTTAATACCAAGAGGCCACACAGCAAAGCCCAAGTTAGGGCCAGCTGCACCCCTCCCCCTGGCCTCCATCCTGCTGCTGGAGCCCTGGCAGCGCTGCATCACTCAAGTGCTTCTTTCCCCACTGAGCTCCTGCCCCACTTGTGTGATGTAAAGCAATCCTTTTGTTTCCTCTTTAAGACATTAGCCTCAGGGGCCATTACAGGGAAAAAAAGGTAGCTGGGGCTCTTTTATCTGAAGGAATCCATTAGGAGGAGGGGGTCCTTTCCTTCCTCCATGCTGCAGGGAGCAGCTCCTGCCTTTACAGTGCTCCAGGGACATCTCGCTGCTCCATGGCCACCTCCTCCCTGCTCCAGGGACATCTCTTCCTTGCTCCAGGGACATCTCCTCACTGCACCGTGGCCACCTCCTCACAGCTCAGGGGCCACCACCTCACTGCTCCATGGCCACCGCCTTGCTGCTCATGGCCATTTCCTCACCCCACTCCAAAAATGAGGCAAACACAGGGTCACCGTGCAGAAACTATGAGTCCTCAGCACACACCCCCCTCTAAGTGAAGTGAAAAGGAGGACATGCATTTTTAAATCCACTTCGGTGTAGCAGGCTAGCTTCCTCTTTGCTGACATTTTGGGTGGCTGAGAGGTGTTTAGTGCTCTGTCTTTGTGGCTATAGAAGGCTGAAACTCATTCTTTCTTTGCTTATTCTTGCACTGAAAGCAGCAGTTCCTGTTCATTCACAAGACTCTGGGACCTGAGGCTTTAAATAATAACCCCAGGTATTACAAGACTTTTAATAGGCTTAAAACCACTGAAATAATAATAAAGAATTGAAAAATAATATGACAGGGAAACTAATTGGGCGGGGTGGGGGGGGAGGGCTCTTTTTGAGCATACCCTTCACATTTTCCCAAATCATGAATCACAGAATAAACGTTTGCTCTGTACGTTGCACGCCAACCAGGACCTATCTCAAGTTAATATAAATTGCCCGCATTCCAGTAAGACGTTAACAGCAGATAGGAGCCTGCCCTGCTCTGGCTCCCACCGCCCTGGAGACCAAGCAGCCGTGGTCAGCTCAGAGCCAAACCAAGCCAGGAAGCCCAGATCAGGGGCAGGGTCTATTTACCCAGGCTTGGTGTTAACTGCTAACACCACACTGTGGCTTTTGCCGCAGATAGAAGCTGGCTTGCACAGCAGTGATTCAGAAGGCAAGCAGGGTGAGGACACCAAAATAATCCCAGCCAAATGCAGCCTTCAGCACAAAAGATGCAGATCGGGGTAGAAAAGGTGCCAGCGTGCCGCGCTCCTCCTTAAGTTGTGAGGGACACGATGCTTTTGGAAGCCCTACTCAGCACCTGCCTGCATCCCTGCACGGGGAAGCACCCCCTAAAGCCTCCCCCACAGACACAGCCATGATGGGCACCGCTGAGTAGCCTAAAACAGAGGGAATAAACAAGGGCAGCTGCCGGGGCCATGGTGGGAGGGTGTGTGTGAGAGGAAATACGTGTGAACGCACAGGCAGGGCTGGTGTGAGCAGGAGCATTACCATGTCTCCTTGTCAAAACCATTGCCACCCGCAGCCCTGCCTTGCCCTGCCTGGTGTCGTGACTCCAGGACGGGGAGGGATGCGGATGGGGAGGGAAGGAAGGAGTTGCAGGGTCCCCTCTCCGCTACAGTTGCTTTATGAAACGTGGGGTCTTGAGGAAAGGTGTGGGGACACACACACACTCCTCTCTTCAAAATGCAGCGGTCATGCACACCTTGAAGCTAAGTGCCGAAGCACCAAAATATCTCAAGTTCACACAGTCTGGCAGGAGGAGGGAAAAAAACAAATGGAGAAGGAACTGCTGCTGGGGAGGACACCTGGGAAGACCAACATCCCCACCGCCTCCTCTGCCGGGTCGCCCTCTGCTCTCTTGTAAACCTCCTCCCCACTTGCCATATGTCACGCATGCCTTCTCCAAGCCCAGCCACACAATTACGCCAGGCCTCAGCATGGCTAGGGGACAACATCACTTTCCCGACAGTGCTGCCCCATGGTGGGTGCTCGGGGAGACAACTGACCCCCCAGAGAATGGGAACGGGATGAGTCTGGTTACTTGAGGCAGGGACAGACAGACAGACACTCAAAGGTAGCAGGAATGGCACTGGTGTGAAAAATAATTAAATGTGTATGACTTTGCACACCAGAAGCTACCCATTTTGCTATGATGATCCTCCTTCGGCTTAGGCTACTGCCATAAAAATGGGTGAAGATGTTTGGTGCCACTGGTAGGGTAGCACGCAAGCGCTAACCTAAGCAGCCCCTCAGGCAGGGCTCTGGCCCCAACATCCACATCTAGGGTCAGGTGTCAGCAGTCATAACCTCATCAGCAAAGTGTCTATGCCAGTCTAGGTCAATTGACAGAAGGAGAGGACCCTACAGTTGGTGTACACTTTGTAGGAGGGTCTTGCGATGAGGGAAAAGGTGCAGAAAGGAGGAGATGGGGTGCTGGAAGGAGGAGAGGGGCTGCTGACCCCCATCCAGCAAGCCTACAAACCATGGGGCAGACCCTGAGCACGTCCGGTGATGCCTGCAAAGATGCGTTAAAAGCATCTCGGTTTCCAAGCCCAGCAGATTCCCTGCAAGGAAGGAAAGCAACTAGCAAGCCCATAAGCTGCCCATTAGCGAGACCTCGGGGCTACACGCTTCTCACAGCTGTGCCACCTGTCCCTCAGTGCTTCAGGGGAGCTGAGCTTGACACCACCTTCGCAGTGCCTTGAAGTGGGTTTCTGCACCCACGGCAGAGCTGGCTGGCTCCCAGGGAGCTACATCTGGTGCTGGATGTAGCACGGGCGTCTTGCTCATCCCAGGCTGATGGTCCCAGCAGGGCTGGTGAGCAAGCAGGGGTTTATGGCCTCCCGTCAGCGAGGACAGCTGCTCAGGCTCTGCACAGCATCGTCCCCGGCCACGTAGGTATGTGCTCCTTGATCCGTGCGAGTCAGGTTGATAAGAGCCTGGGAGAACTGCAAGGGATTACATTTTGCATCCAGTTAATACAAATAAAGCAGGTCATCTTTAGGCGTATCGCAAACAGGGCTCATCTTTCTCTATCCAGAGAGTCACTGCAAACACCAAGAAACTCTCCTAACAGCTCCTACGAGATGATGGAGGAACGTGATGGAAACCCCACCATTTGAGATGTGATTGATTGGACAAAACATTGAAAATATGATGGCTCTGAAGCTGCCAGAAAAATACATCAGAGCTGATCTCATCTATGACAAGTGTATTGTGTACTTACGGATGGATCTATACAAAACCCCACATCTGTCCCAGGGTCACAGGCATAAAACAGTGGGAGTCACTGTAAACAGGCTTATAATTATTTGGGAATTTCTTCCATTCATTAAAGAAAATTATTTTGTTTCTCTTTCCACTTCCTTACTCATGAAGAACTTGAACCGCAGCCTACCAAGGTTTGCGGGACTTTGTTGGATCAAGATTTGCACCACTTACTGACAGGAGCCAGCTCTGCCAAGATGTGAAGAAAATGGAATCTTGGGAATCCTTGGGAATTGCTTCTTTACCTCCTTGATGTGCAAGCGACAAACACCACCAACAGTGATGTTTCTTGTAGCCCCACAGGCAGTAGTTACACCGGGTGCCTGTTGCACGTTGCCATCCCAGTCCTGTTGCTTCATCTGCAATTATAAACGCTCAGTCTTGGGAAGATGCAGCAGGCATTTTTGCTGAGCGCTGCTTTGTGCAGAGGCAGTTAACACTTGGAGAGGACACTGTGCAAAGGACCAGAGGAGCTTATCGACTGCACCCTGTCCCAGGTACAAGCAGATCCCGGGGCAGGGGCCAGCCCTGCTGGGAAAAAGAGAAGCTGGTTATCTTCTCTGATGGACTGGCACACATTGGCAACTAGAAAATAACTAACGCTCAGAAGTTGTTTAACCCAGCACATTTTAACCTGCTTGGGTGTCAGTTCTGGATTCTGGCCATGGATACTCCTAGTCCTCATGAGAACATCACTCTCTCTGCAGGAAAAGTGGTGCCCTCAGGAGCGAGTGCCCTGGGCGAAGGGGACCTGCAAGATGCAGGTGGGCCACCCCAGCCCTCCCATGGCCCCTTCACCCTTGTGCTCGCAGAGGCAGGAAGGTTGTTGCTCAGCCCAATCTCCGGGCACTGCGGTGGCTGGGGCTGGACTGCCTTCACCTGGACTTTATGTCATTCATTTCTCCTCCACTGGGAAATGAGGCCCTGGACATCTGCTGCTGCTCAGCCAGGCTGCGATGCTGGTATCGGAGCTGGCACCGGCTCAAGAAGGGACTACACCACTTTATTGTGCTGGTGCTGTTTTGCTGAACCCTGCCCCGGAGGCCAGGAGGATGGGTGGACAGAGAAGAGGTAGGTAGACCTGGTCCTCCACATCTCTGTGGTGCAGGGGAGCTCCCACCCCAGCAGGTGCTGCAGCCAAAGCACTGGTCTCCAACAAGAAGGGGACTTTTCCAGCACTTGACAAGTGGCTGCATGAAGGGAACTCATCACTATGGAGAAGGGAGAGGAAGTTTTCCTTGGCTTGGCTGGGGGGGGGGCTGGAGGCAGGAGTGGGAAGAAACCCTTCCAACAGGAGGGAAGGTAGGCAGGGGAGGGAGAAGATAGGAAAAGCACGAAAGTTCAAGCAGGAAGGCAACGTCAGCAGGCAAGCAACAGGACGGAGGGCACCTGTTGGAAGAGCTCCAGGAAAGTTCCCAGATATACAGGGAGTCGAGAATGTGTTGAGTCAAAGTGTATTAGGAAATAAATCTGGTGGGCAGAGAGGGAGGTCTCTGCATCTATCTTGCCTTCGGAAATACTTTGGATAGTGTCTCACAGCAATTGCCCTGAAAGGCCAAGAAACTCACTGCAAATTGCTGTATGAGCCCCAGGACAGCAGTACCCTCAGCCAGGAGTGATTTATCAGCGTGCAGACAGTGAACGGCCGTAACAGGAGCCACAAACTCCCCCCTAATTAAAGAGGGGAGATTTTTCCCAGCAGGATCTTGATGGGTCCTCCCAAGCCACCCCACAGCGCACCACTGAGGCTGGGTCAGCTTGCAGCCTTCCATCCCTCACTTGCTCTCCTTTGGGACAGAGCCCTCAGCTTCTGTGGGTGTTTCTTCAGACCTCACCAGATAAAACTCGAGGTGCAAGTGAGATGGAGCTGTGAAGCCCATTGCTGGGAGCAAACTGGCTGCATCCATGAGAAGGAGGAGGGCTGGGGCTGTAACAGCTCACCCCACGAATGCTGTGGCAAACACCACACCAAAGGATTGGGGTCTCCATTAGATGGTTTCCCAAGGATTTACAGCTCAGCCATAAAACTGTGCGAAACTGGGCGAAAGTTGGCAGCCTGGGATCAAAGTTGTGGTGTTACCGTTCACCCGCAGATTTGCCTCAGCTGTTTCTCAACCCTGGCCCTGCTGAAGAAGAGGAACGGCAGGCTCCCAGCTGGGGTGATGACGTCTGAGCACTGCGTGGCCAAAAAACCCACCCGCGCAAGGAGAGGTGGAGAAGGATCCGGTACAGGATCAGTGTTTCTGAGCCGTCGTGTGCCCCAGGGATCGCTCCGCGCTGAGAGAAGACAATAAATAACAGTGACTGATGGCGGTAGCAGCGTGCCCTGCCGCAGAGGGCTCTGCCGGAGGATGCCAGTGGGATTCACAGGGTGCAGGCTCCCACAGGCAGGATGGTGGCTTGGGGTACCCAGGTGGTGCCCAGCTCCAGGCTCCCCAGGCAGGCGCTACCCACACGCAGCAAATTAATGCCCCCCCCCCCCCCCCTCTGCATCCCACCCGCCCCTCGCACCACCTCGGTGGCCGCCGGGGAGGGGGCCTGGGGGGACGCACGCAGTGGTGTGGGGGACGCAGGTGCCCGTCACCTGCTCCCAGTGCCAGCTGGGGGAGAGGAGGATGGATGGATGGATGGATGGATGGATGGATGGATGGGGCGAGTGGCCGCATCTCATCCCCCTCTTCCCCTTCCCCTGCCTGCCGGTGGAAGAGCCTGGGCTCTGGCAAAAGGGGAAACACATTACTAAAAACCACAGCCATTTGCAAGGCGAATCAGGTGGAGTCCTTGAAATTACTTGAAATGCTTTATTTTATTTTTTTTAAAAAAAAAAAAAAAAAAAAAAAAAAAAGGAAAGTGAGCTGCGCAGCGGTCCAGGTGGGAAGCAGCAGGAGAGCAGCCTCGGGGTCAGTAAACGGCAGTGGCAGGAGATGGACCGACCTGCCGAGGCTGCAGGGTGGACACCACCACAGCATTTCATACCCCCTGCCACCCCCCCCTGCATCCACAGGGCCACCACCTCCCCGAAAGCTGCCTCCCCATTCAGCCGATGCCCGGCGCGGGGGCAAGCGGGGCTTCCCAGCAGTGAGCCATGGCAGGTTTTGAAACCAAAACCTCGCCAGTGCTCCCCCCGGCCCCCCCACTTCTCCCTTTCCAACTTCAGGCTCCTTTTTCTTTCGGGTATAAACCCCTGCTGAAATCGAGTTAAGGGAGGCCTGGGCTTGTCCTTTTAAACAGATGAAGTGGGGAGGGTGTTGCGGGTGGGGAGGGGGAGTAGGGGGGGTGGGCTGCTATAATTGGATCACTTACTGTGTGACTAATCACAGCCGCCGGTAACCACAGTGACTGTGGTTTTAACCTTACTTGGTCATTTGCAAACCACCCAGATGACCCAGCCATCTGCAGCAGGGTGGGCGGCCGCGGCGGGGGGGGGGGGGGGGGGGGCGGAGGCGTACAAGCCTCACACCCCTCCCTGACCAGCCCACGGGTAGGGTGGGGGGTGATGGGACCTCGGAAGTGGGTCCTGTCCCTGCATCTTGCGCGGGTGGCCTCCCTCCCAAATGGTCCCAAGACCAGTGGTTTGCATCAGGGATGGGCTTCAGCCAAAAAAACTGGCTCCAGATCCAAAATCAGGGGGGTTCCCCCAAATGCACGGTTCCGGCTTGGCCCATTGGACAAACCCACGTAGCTCCACACCTCCATGTCTGATGTGACTGATGGCACCCACGCTTGCTGCGGAGGTGGCATCTGGCCACCCGCATCTTGCCCTGGTACATCTATTTCTGGCAAGGGGAGCGATGGCTAGATTACGGACGACAGAGCAGATTAAGTTTTGATTCTTATTTATTTGAGTAAGAACAATCCTTAAAAGCCATCATTAACCTCCTTACCTTTAATCAGCCAATTGCTGGGAGCCCTGGTAGCCCTGCTTTTACCGGGTGACCTGGTGAACCTGAAAGCGGTTCAGGGCAGCAGCGCGTGGGCTCATCGGGAAGCCGAGATATGGCGAGAGGTGTGTGTCAGGGCATTCTCCTTTCTCCGTAATAAATTCGGGGCGGCCCAGTGGCCGCCCCGGTGGCCCCCGGTGGGCCTGGGGAACCCCCACCTGCCCCGTGCAAGCACAGCCACCCCAGCAGAGCCGGGTGGCCACCACTGCCGCTCGCTCGTTTTGAGCCCCGGCGCTCAATTTCTCGAAACGAGGACGGAAGGAAGCAACAAATGGGAAGGAAACGGGCCTGCTTGTGAAATCCAAAACCGGATCGGTAAGAAAAACATCATAAATTATGGATCCCCCTGGAGCCGCCGGCAGCCTGTCATTGTGCATGATCTGTCTCCATTGTACTTTTTTTCTGTGTGGGTGAAACTGTTGTAAACTAACACAGGGCGAGCTGGTTTTTTAATTTTTTGTTTGTTTGTTTGTTTGTTTGTTTGTTTTGTTGGGTTTTTTTTCTGCCGAAGGATCAGTGCTCGCTGCTGGAGGAGCCCTCTGCCTCCCAGCACAAACAGCCCATTGCGAACCAAATGTTTCGTGTAACCGATAGCGGCCCCAGTGGATAGGCAAGCCCTTGACGAGGGTGAAGGGGAATGGAAGGGGAGGGGGGGAAGGTTAGAGGGGGGGTGGGGGGGGTGGGGGGGGTGGTGGTTTTCAGCTGATCCTGCTCACTGGAGCTTAGCACCGGTGGCCGCGCCAGCTGCAAGGATGGGGACGGGCAGCCTCGGCCAGCACAAGGCCGCCCATTGTTCCCCAGTAGGGCTGCTGGAAAAGACAACCGGATTAGGGTTGTTGAGCGGCAGCGCAGGACACCCGGGAACCGAAGCGGGGGCTGTTCCCGGCCATCAGCCCCCCTCAGGTCCCCGGGGCTGGCCTGGGGGCGGAGGGGGAAACACCCAGGGTACAGCCCGCCCGGAGTAGCAGGGGTTAAGGCTCTTTAGGAGGGGGGGATTTTTGGCCCCCCAGCTGGACCAGCCTGCCTCGGATGCCAGATGCAGGCGGGCAGGGGGAGGGAGGAGGGGAGCGGGAGCAGGGAACGAACTCAAGGTCAAACGGCGAGGGGAGGGGGAGGAAGAGGAGGTGGCGGGGAGGGGAGGAAGGGTGTCCCCCCCACGCGGGCGGAGAATCGCTCTTTATCCACCCTCCTTCCCACCCCAGAGGCAGCCTCTCATCAGGATATTTATGAAGACACGCACAAATGGGAGGCTGAGGGGAGGCAAAAAAAAAACACCCCCACCAACACAACAACCAACCACCCCACCACCAACCACCCAACCCTATTTTGCTCATTCTCTTTCTTCAAAGAGCAGATGTGCCGTGGCCTGCAAACCGAGAAGGACACTCCCTTGCTGTTAGCTAATTTAGCCTGACATGCTGGGTTTTTGCGGTTCGAAAAGGAGAAGTTTAGTAACCAGCCGCTACCATTAACCAACACACCTTCTCGCACAACCGCCCGCGCCGGGCTCGGGCGCCCTTCGACCTTACGGGCAGGAAAAAGAAGATTTGGTGGTGGGTTTTTTTTTTTCTCTTGCAGGGGAAAAAAAAAAAAAAAAAAAAAAAAAGGAATAAAATAATAAAGGCAAAAGGCTGGGCAGCACCGAGGAGCCAGAGAGTGTGGCGGTGGCCGGCTGCGGCAGCCGCAGGAGCCAAGCCAGCAGCCCGCTTGCACGGGAGCCCAAAAAGTAGACGAACAGCATCAGCGGCGAGGGAAAGGCTGTAGCATCACCCCGGTGTTTGCCAAACACACACCGCCCCCGCGGATTCAAAGAAATAAGTCTTCCTAGCGGGTTTATTTCATCTGAACTGGGGGGGGGTGTGGGGGGGTGGTCGTTTTTCCTTTTAAGCCACTTTCCTGCTTATTTTCTCTATTTCTGGCCCCGGTTCAGCAGCTCGTCAGAAGGTGGGTTAGTCCCTCATTGCGGATTCAAACGCGCTTCTGTGCCAAATTGACCTGCTGTTATCCCCCCTTTCAGCTACTGTAACCAACACCGCACAAACAATGAATTATGAGATTAGAGTTACAGAAAAATGGCCTCATTCTGCAGATGTTGTGTCTGGAGCCGGCTGCTGCTGCGGCCTCGTGTTTGTTGTGTCATCTTCCTCTCTCCCCCTCACTCCTCCTCCTCCTCCTCCTCCTCCTCCTCCTCCTCACAGCCCCACCTTCGCCGGGTGGTGATGCCTGCCAGGGACTCTGTTTTACGAAGGGTTAATTAGCAGCTTCCAACCCTGCCCCCTTCCCCCCCTCCCTCCAAAAAAAAAAAAAAAAAAAAAAAAAGGAAGGAAAAAGAGGGGGAATGGGTGAGAAAGAAAAACAACATTGATAAGAGAATAGCCATTGTATAGACAGAAAAGCAAATAATTGACCTGGAATACAAAAGGCCATAGCGAAATTGTTTTAAGACATATTGGAGTTTCGCACGGGAGCGATGCTGCGGGGGCCAGAGAGGGGTTTCTTTGTTGTGTGTTTGCTGGGGGGGGGGGGGGGCGGTATGTGTGTGAGTGTGTGTGTGTGTGTACATGTGCGTGTGTGAGCCGGCATCGCAGCGGCTGGTACCGGTGGGTGGAAAGTCCATGTGTGCACCGTGGCAGGAGGACGATGCAGGACCACAGCCTCCAAAACAGACTCACTAAAACTGAGGAGCATCAGGGTGTCGTTTTGGGTTTATTTTTCCACAGTGGATCCAAATTTTCAGCAGTGCTTTAAAGCAGATGTGGGGACAAGAAAAAGAAAAGAAAATAAAACAAACCCCTGAAATAAAACAACCTCTTGCTGCTGAGAGTTTTGCTCTTGACTTCAGCTGGGTAAGGAATTTGCCCAGGAAGCCGGTGACTGATGTGGACCGAGCCTGACGGATACACCTCATCATTCTTCTCCTTCCCACCATGCACAGTTTACACAGCTCAATAATTATATCTTATGTGCAATTTTTAATGCACATTAGGGAGCGATAAATGGAAATAAAGGCTTTCTGCATGCTGAAGGGCCAAGGCTGTGCTCCTGGTTAGTGGTGGGACAGTTTTCTTCAAGGGAGTAATGATGTGGGGAAAAAAATGCAACCGTGGGTCGGTTGAAACTATTTGCCAAAGTTCAGTGTGTTTTTGGTGAACAGTTCTGACAGTTAAAAAAAAGTACTCCAGTGTTTCATTTGGGCTTTTGAAGTGAAAACATCTACAATTTTCAAAGTGAAAATACTTAATTCTGTATTTTAAAATGATGTTCCGTTTTGGAGATTATTTATGTTTAAGAACTTCAAGAGGTAAAACGAAATGGTCTTCTTTGGCATGAAATTCATCTTTAATTATTTCTCGTGTTGCTGAGCATTTTTTTCCAGTTGACTGAAACCTATTTTGTTGTTGTCGTTGTTGTTGCATTTGTGTAAAAGGGGGAGCTGAGAGTCCCCAGCCTGCCTGGCTCTCCCCTGGTGCAGAAGGAGGTGTAATTGCTGGGGAAGGTAATTGCCCACTCAGTGACAATAAGTCTCTGTTCATCGGGATGCGGCCAGGGATTCCTGCAAAACCCCAGGTCAGATGCCGTGGAAGTGGGCTGAGTGTGGAGCTGGCTGGAAGAAGGGCCAACAAACTGCTCCCTCCTCCTCTACTCGGTACCCCCCATCCTGGGGGGCCCAGCCCACATGGGAAACACCCCCTCCCCCCCTCCCCAGGAGGTTGTCTTGCACCAGAAAGCCAGGAGTTTCTGCATCCAAGAGCAGATGGCTCCTTGCCCCGAAGTGGGGCGGTCCCATGTCCTCCAAGGAAGACACAAGTGTCTCTCTGAATTGCCTCAGGTCACATCCATCCTCCCGCTGCCCCCCACGGGCACCCGCTCTGGCGTGCTGCGGTGCTGCCATGTGCCTTTGTAGTGACTGGGACCGCTGTGACACTCCAGAGGACGAGAGAACACGAGGCAGGAACAGGAAGGCGGCTGCAAGAAGAAGCCCCATGGAGATGCTGCATCTGCTCCATCTTTTTCATTTCGCTAGTATTTTAATCTCTCAGCTAAAGTGAACAGCACGTTGCAGAATTTGGCTTGATCTTTTGTGTTTTCTGCGAATTCTCAACCTACCATTGCATCTTGTTGTGCTTCAGGCGATGTGTAATTTTTCCAGGCTTTGCTTGACACCAGACTGCACAAGCAGGAGCTGTAGGTAGGCTCCAACACATTAAAAATATTTAGCGTTCCTTGAGGAGAAACACGCTTTTCTGAGATGCTGCAGTCCTGTTAGGCAGCAGGTTCCAGCTCCTCTCCTCCCTGTGTCTCTGGTCTCAACTTCTCAACAGCATCATTTCCCCTTCCACCTTATGTTTTTCCCCATTGTTTTTACTTCCATTTTTTTAAGGCAATCTCATATTGACATTCTTATCCCAGTCCCGTGCTGCCAAGGCAGGTTATAAACATTAGTTTCCCTATCAGCAAATTCCACTAATAACATGACAAAGCAACATTTGATAAGCATCAATTATTGAGACTCAACAGTGACAGAAAAAGGAACTAAGAGTCCAGTAGCCTGTGCTCCTCATCCTCTGTTTAGATTCTTTGACTTATATTCATAGAATCATAGAATCGTCTAGGTTGGAAGGGACCTTCAAGATCATCTAGTCCGACCATCAACCTAACTCTGACAAAAAAAAAAAACATCACCAAACCATGTCACTAAGCACTATGTCAACCCGTCTTTTGAACACCTCCAGGGATGGTGCCTCAGCCACTTCCCTGGGCAGCCCATTCCAATGCTTGATAACCCTTTCAGTGTAAAAATTCTTCCTAATATCCAATCTGAACCTCCCCTGGTGCAACTTGAGGCCATTTCCTCTTGTCCTATTGCCTGTGACTTGGGAGAAGAGACCGACCCCCACCTCTCTACACCCTCCTTTCAGGTAGTTGTAGAGAGCAAGAAGGTCTCCCCTCAGCCTCCTTTTCTCCAGGCTGAACACCCCCAGCTCCCTCAGCCTCTCCTCATAAGACTTGTTCTCCAGACCCCTCACCAGCTTCGTTGCCCTTCTCTGGACCTGTTCCAGCACCTCAATGTCTTTTTTGTGGTAAGGGACCCAAAACTGGACACAGCACTTGAGGTGGGGCCTCACCAGTGCCGAGTACAGGGCGATGAACACCTCCCAAGTCCTACTGACCACGCTGTTGAGGAACAGCAAGTTACTTTTGTTAGCGATTAACAGCAAGTGTCTTCTACCATGCTATTAAGAGCTTTGCATCCTCCAGTCCACTTGCCCGGGACATTTCAATGGAAGTTATGCTTCTGTGTTTCGGTGGAGTTCATCATGCTTGGAGACACTCCAGGAGAAGAAGATGGAAAAAAAGATTAAATAGAAAGTTCCTCAGGAGCAGAATATGAGTGTAGCTGTACGCTAGCTACTCCCCAGCCTATCAATCCAGTCTTACCATGTTTGCACAAAAAGAATTACTTCAGTTTCCTTAGAATTTGGATTGCTCCACAAAGATCTGTGAGGTTGTGCTATGGCTGAACAAAATCTGTTTGGTTTTGTTTGGAATATGGTTTTTGGAATTTTGTTTTGTTAAGCGGTTACATTTGGTTAAAGCCCTCCGTAAGAATCAAAAAGGAAACTGAATTTCTGGTTGCATTGCTGCCTTTTTCCCTCCCCCAGCCTTCAGACAACAACAAGAAGTCACTCATGAGGAAGGCTTGAGCCAGGAAACCTAGAATTAATTTGAGAAAGTTACAGGGAACGAGAAAAAGGTCTAGTAATGGCAATTGCATTAACCTGAGTGCTCAAATCCACTATTATCGCAATCCCAGTGTTAAGAAGCCACCATTTGGTGCTACGGTGCTCTCAGCAATACCCACTGATGGGTTGGGGAAGGGCAGGGGGGGGAGTTGCTCCCAGCAAGGGGGCAGTTGTGGTAGCGAGTGTTTTGGCTGGATGGTGCCAGGTCTGCCGTGCCATCGCCGCAGCCCATCCGCTTTGCCCTGTACCCATCTCAGGAGGGTCTATGTTTCCCTTCATGCTGGTGATAGACGAGCATCCAGATACCTGACAGCATCCATATCTTGATTTTATACTTTTTTTTTTTTTTTCTATCTGCATCCGAGATAGGGCTTTAACCTTTGCAGGAGCATCTTTTTTAACCCTTTTCGGAATCACCCCGTGGCTCCCACGTGACACCTCTGCTGTTTGGTATTCTCTCGCGCTGTTGCTACCCAAACGCAGTGTAATCTCTCACTGCTCATATTGTCCTTATATAGATGCCGTACCAAACTCCTCCCCATCGACTACAGCATCGAGCACCTGTTCTCACATCATTAACTTTATGTGCTTAAATTCTTCACGAATATCACTGCTGCTGGCCTATAGCACTGCTGTGTGTTGAACCCTGATGGATAATCTATGAAATCTGCAAAATAGCTTCAAGGATGTAATACAGAAGTTTCTCCACCCAGATTTACACACTGGTTCCCAACCGTCCCATTTGAGTTTGCAATATACATGCTTGTCTGTTCAGGAAAACATTTATTTAGCATCTAGGGGATAAAAAAAAAGCCCAGTTTATCCATCCATTATTCTTCCAGCTCAACTGGTGGTAAATCAACAGCCTTAATAAAGCGTTACGTTTTCCAAATGAACAAAAACCCACTTTGGGACTCCTGGAGGACAGCACAAGCGTCTTCCTACAGCTCTGCACGGTCAGCATCAACTTCAACCCTCCCGATTGCCTTTTTTTTTCCCCTTGGGTGGTGATTTCCACAGGAGCACCTCGACACGTGGCCCTGGTGCTCACCGTCCCCCATCCGACGTATCTGCTTCCTGTCGGCAGCAGCATCGCAGCGGGTCTCGGGGGCCAGCCCCCCTCCTCCCTCCTCTGTTCCCAGCTCATCCCCAGGAGGTGCTGCGTGGGCTCTCCCCACGTGACGGGGAGCAGCTGCACTCCTGCTCTGCCCCCCCTCTCCCCTCGCTCCCCCCCGCCTTGCAGCTGCAGCCCATCCTGGCTACAAAGGACGAGGAGCGAACTTTTTGTGGCATATGCTGTTACAGTCGGCTTTGCTGCATCTTTTGTCTGGATTTGTTGTCTTCGAAATAGCTGAAGCCCCTTTTGCTTTCTCAGCATTCACTGCGCCCGAGCGTTCAGCCAGCTGACGCATTAGTATTTCGTCTTCGTAAGCTCTCATGGCTGCTATGAATGTGGTTAAGAGTCGTTAGGCCTGGGACATCACAGCACCCTCTTTCCTTCTCCCACAGCATGGACAAATTGCTGCTTCATGCTTAGAGAGCTGCCCTCAGCCGGCCACCTGATTCCCATCCCATCCCTCCCCTTCCCATTGCATAGCATCCCATCCCTTCCCTTCCCACCCCGTCCCATCCCTTCCCATCCAGTCCCATCCCATCTCATCCCTTCCCATCCCATCCCTTCCCTTCCCATTCCATCCCACCCTACCCCTTCCCATCCCATCCCATCCTATTCCATCCCATCCCGTCCCTTTCCATCCCTTCCTTTCCTATCCCATCACATCTCATCACATCCCTTCCCATCGCATCCCTTCCCTTCCCATCGCATCCCATCCCATCCCATCCCATCCCATCCCATCCCATCCCATCCCATCCCATCCCATCCCATCCCCAGGCTCCCACAGAACCACGTGCTAATGAGTGACCTGAGACCCTTCACCTTCCCAGTGTCTCCCTAAGCTTTGCCTTTGCGGTGTTGCAAAGCCACCCAGGTTGGCAACAGCAAACCCTTTTCCTCTCCTTCTCCCATCTGTGCTGCTCCCTGAAAGGTTTGGGAAGACTTATTCAGGAATTATTTAGGAATGCCAGGCACACTCTCTCCACAGCACGGTGCGCAAGGAGGTTTCCCTGTGACAAAAAGGTCACCTTTAGAAACAGGGGTTGTTCTGGCAGCCCTCTGGTGCGTTCAGTGCTTGGGGTGGTTTTGAACATTTGGGTGTCGTTGGCACTTACATGGTGCCCTGAAAGCGGCACGCTGCCCGGGCTGGGCACGCGTGGGGTTTTGGAAAGCTTCCACAGCCATAAAGCTCACTGTGACTTCTGGTAAGAGCATCTGAAAAAATTATCCCAAACCTTTCTGTGCTCTCATACACACACAGAGGACATCATAGAAAAATATTCGCTTTTTCTAAACTTACTCAAAATGCAACTATTGCTTTTCTCAAATCTCTCTCTAAAGCCAAAGGGGGTGGGAGGGCTTCCTTACATCCCCAGATAAATGTGGCTCATGTGTAGGAACAGAGAGACTTTACAAAATAACACCAAAACACCTCATGTGGTGTTGTCACATACGAGAATACAAACACAGCTTTGGTGCAAAACTATTTTATGCCAGGGAGTCTGGAAGTAGCTGGTGTAGATAAATGAGTTTCAGAGGCAGTTAAGTATGTGCATATTAGGTGAGAATTCTGATGCTCAGGAGAGCGTCGCGGCACTGCGTTACACACGTTAGCAGCTGTAAAAATCATGAATGTGCATTTAGAAACAGGAATTGGAGGAAATTATGTTCTTTTCTTCAGCGCGTGTAGAGCAAAAGAAACGTTTTTTTTACGGGAACTTTTCACGCTGCCTCTTTTATTCTGCATCCTCTGTGTATGATACCGGTCTTATTAACCTCTGCCTCCTGCACTCACCCATCAAGTACAATAAAATGGCTCCTCTGATGTCCTTGGTCTGCAGGGAGTTTCCAGAAATGGCATCTGTGCTGACATTGAAATAATCTGCAGTCCGAGGCAAGTATGCAAGTTATTGACGAGGCTGCCTGGCAGCGGCGGCCGGCTCTCTGAACCGCTCCGTTCTTGTTTACTTAAAGTCCTTTTCCTTCCTCTCTTTATTTGAGAACACAGTATGCCATGCCACGATGCTATCAAATAGTGGTCCCACACACAAGGGCCAGCCAGGGACCACCGATACTCGCAGTGGCACAGAGGACTCGTCTCTGCTCCGCCGGCAGAAGCCGCAGGCTTTCGCCGCCCCTGAAAAATCAGGTTTCTGCTCTTCATCTCCTGGCACCGGTCCCACGGCAGGATCACAGCGAGAGCAGATTATACCCACCGCATGACAGGAGTCAATTCCTACTGACTCCAGGTAGCCGCCGCGGCCACCGTTTCGATCAGTGCGCCGGTAATTAAAAATTGGTCAAGGTCCAGCCGCTTCCAACTGATACGTTGGGCAAAATTGTCTGGATGAGAGGGAGAGAGGGGTCCTGAGGCACAGCCGGCAGCTCGCAGACCCCCCCACCACCACCCGTGCGGGGAGCTGGAGCCCCGTGGAGGCTGTGCACAGCTCAGACTTACCAGAGCCTGTCTCTTCCAGCAGCCTGCAGGGGTGGGAATGAACCCCCAACTGGGGTCCGTGCCACAGCAGGATGCAGCAAAAAGTCATGGGGGGTATTTTCAGCCATCCTTAAGTTGGCAGGGACAGTATGCCCCTGAGAAGGACAGCTCCATCTCACTTACAGTAACTCCCTGTACTTTTCAGTACAACAATAAATATTTATTTATACAAAGACACCAGCATGAGACCTTTCTCTGATAGCACTTGTAGTCTGCTATAGCTGAGAAATACGGAGTATCAAATTTAACCCCCACAAACATCACTGACAAACCCAGTACCTGGCCTCCCAACACACCGCTGTCTTCTTCTGAGTTATCCCTTCCAGAAAAGGGTGCAAAAACCAGGACAGAGAGGAATTGTTGCCCAGATCTCCTACGGCCACTTCCAGACTGTCAAAAACCGTGGCTCAGACACAATATACTGAGATAAACCTGGTGCTCCGACTTTGAGCCTTTGATCTTCAGCCGGTTTGCGAAGAGAGAAAGAAGAACAAGGTTAATCACAAACAGCTGATGTAGAAGTTGCTGGCCTGATACAAAAATGGCAGATCCCCCTGTAACCACCCACCTCCCGGAGCAGGAGCCTTCACCAGAAAGCAACTGCCTTCCTGTTGCAGGGGACCCGACAGGTTGTTTCCAGAGAGAAGAGTGTATTAAATAAGTTTTCCATCTAACCTGGGCACGGGCTGGTTGGGTGTACCAAGGAAGGGGCCACAAAATGAGCTCGCAGGTCTAGTGGGTGTTTATAAGAGATGTTGCATGATTTTTCCAGCTAGGCTGCCATTTGGGCTTCTACTCTAAAGGGTTGCACCTCAAGAAGTTAAATGGGATGCTGAAAAGTTTATGAATGCGGAAAATCATAGAATCATCATCATAGAATGGTTCAGGTTGGAAGGGACCTTAAAGATCATCGAGTTCCAACCCCCCTGCCATGGGCAGGGACACCTCCCACTGGAGCAGGTTGCTCAAAGCCCCATCCAGCCTGGCCTTGAACACCTCCAGGGATGGGGCAGCCGCAGTTTCTCTGGGCAACCTGTTCTGACGTCTCATCACCCTCACAGGAAAGAATTTCTACCTAAGATCTAATTTAAACTATATATTTATATTAGATCCCCTCTTTCAGTTTAAAACCGTTATCCCTCATCCTATCACTCCACCCCCTGATCAAGAGTCCCTCCTCATCTCTCCTGTAGCCCCTTTAGGTACTGGAAGGGGCTCTAAGGTCTCCCTGGAGCCTTTTCTTCTCCAGGCTGAACAACCCCAAGTCTCTCAGCCTGTCTTCATAGGAGAGGTGCTCCAGCCCTCTGACCATTTTTGTGGCCCTACTCTGGTCCAACAGGTCCATGTCCTTCCTGTGCTGATGGCCTCAAAGCTAGACACAGCACTCCAGCTGGGGTCTCACCAGAGTGGAGCAGAGGGGCAGAATCACCTCCCTTGCCCTGCTGGCCACGCTGCTTTTGATGCAGCCCAGGATGCGGTTGGCTTTCTGGGCTGCCAGTGCACATAAGCGAGAGCCCCTGCTCTCCCCCCCTTTCCATGTGGGCACGTATATCTCAGCGTACACACAGCAGCCTGGCCCTCGCTGGGTGTTTCCCCCTGCTCTCGGCACGGCTGGGCTCAGCCAGCCCGGCCAAACCTGTCCCCCATCTCACACCAGCACTGTCCTCTCGTGAGAAACTGGAACCAGGACCTTACACCTCTTCAGCTCAAAACCTTTTACTTCTGCAAACTGTTCTCCACGCCTCTGCCATGGCCTCTCCTCTGTTATATCTTTCTGGAAAGAGGGTGTCCATCGGGACAAGGAGAGTGAGGGTCTCCCCCAGACCAGACACGGTCCCTGGTGGCTGGCACCTGCTGCTCCGCTGCCCCCCAAAAACTGGGTTCATCACGCAGGACTTTTGCCAAGGAGATTTGGGTACCACCACCCTCCTTCCAACCACACTGGCTGATTTTTGAAAAGGGATTATAAGCTTACAGTTTCTTGTGAAAAAAAAAAAAACAAAACAGAAAAGGGGGGACAGCACCACGGGAGTAAAGGTGGCCTGTGGGAGGCTTTTTGTTGGATCCCTCTGGCAGCATCCGGGGCTGAGGATATCACAGAGGAGAGGGGGACAAAGCTGGGCTCTGCCCAGCCTGAGGCTCACTAAAAATCCTGCTAAGGAGGAGAAGAGCGGGACTTTGCACCGGGCTCAGGCCTTTCCCAGCTCCATCTCTCTTTGCCACCGAGATAGGCAGCACCGGCTGAAACAAAGAGAGGGCGAGAGCAGCTGTGGGAAGCTCTTCCAGCGAATAAATATTTCTATTCTTTCCCAGCCTGACTGGAAGCATTCATGGGCTGTGAGGAGATGGTTACTCCCTCAACTGCTTTGCTTATCTCAGCCGCTCTAGGTGGTGGTTGTAGCAAATGGCACGCTTGCGAGATAACAGAGGCTTTAAAGGGCTGCTGTCTCGCAGAGAAAGGGAGATGCTGACTCAGCTGCTGGAAAAAATCGAGCAAAACATGGAAAAGGCACAAAAGTTTGTTCGCGGCCCGCAGAGGAGAAAATAAGGGAGGGATTCTGAGAATAGGAAGACGCTGAATTGAGAGCGCATCCGCTGGCGAGGGGAGGGGGGAGGCCGGGCAGGCCAACAATGGAGCACAACCAAACACCACAAAGGCAGGAAATGCACAAGTTCAGGTTCACACAGCAGTTCAGGTTCACACAGCACGGCCGGGGCGGCTGCCCCACGCGTGGCTGCGGGGGGGGGGGGGGGGAACCCATGACATGGCTGCACCCACCCGGGGGTTTCGCAGCTCTAATCCCCCTCCCCGAGCTGTTGGGTGGGTGGTTTTTCTCGAAATAAGCATGTAACACCTAGTAGTGGGGCTGTGGAGCCGAACCGGGGGTGCGAATGGCACAGCGTACAAACTATCCACACAGAGACGGTTTTATAGAGCGCTGGGGAAGCGGAGTATTTTTTTCAAAGCCAAAAAATGAGTAAAAATCAAAATAGCGGATGTCCCCTGTGACCTCTGCTTGCTGAGGATTTGTTAAGCCGCTAGCCAAGTTTTACAGCCCAGCTACTTTAGCTTTTGGGTTTGATGAGGTAACCAGACCACTGTAAAACATGAAGTCTATGTTACTGAGCATCTTCAGTGCTGCTATTTCTATCAGCATTTCGGCTGCTGATATTAAGCACCAAAGCAGGAGCGTGTAAGCAGTCAATTTTCACTCACTGGTAATTGTGTGGGTTTTTCTGCTATAACGTTCTTAATGAATAATACTTACAGAGGGCTTTTAATATGCGTTGACCAGAGGGTCTTCACGGGTTCACTTTTATTGCAGAAACCAGCGTCACTAGATGCTGAGCATGACAGCGGAGCAAGGGCTGTGGGCATAAGGGGCAAAACCACATGAAACTGCGCTTGGTTAGCAGGCGTGTTTAGACTCAGAGAGAAAATGGTTCATGTAGACTTCAAATCAAAACGTAGACGGGAGCCCAAGTCACCCACATAATCCAGGGCCAAGTTGCAAATGACTGCCCTCCATCCTTTGCCCTGGTGGCGGTGGTTCCCAGGGCTACAGGTCCACAAAGCCTCCCCATTTGGCAGAGGGGAAAGGACGGGATGATGGTCAACTGATGCCCTCAGCCCACCGGAAACCAGGCTAGCAGGGCAGCATAGAATCGTAGAATCATTCAGGTTGGAAAAGGCCCTTGGGATCATTGAGTCCAACCATCAACCCTACACTACAAAGTTCTCCCCTATATCATATCCCCCAACACCACATCTAAACAACTCTTAAACACATCCAGGGATGGTGACTCAACCACCTCCCTGGGCAGCCTATTCCAATGCCCGACCACTCTTTCTGTGAAGAATTGCTTCCTGATGTCCAGTCTAAACCTACCCTGTTGCAGCTTGAAGCCATTCCCTCTCGTTCTATCGCTAATTACCTGTGAGAAGAGACCAGCACCAACCTCTCTACAATGTCCTTTCAAGTAGTTGTAGAGAGTGATGAGGTCTCCCCTCAGCCTCTTCTTCCTCAGACTAAACAGTCCCAGCTCCTTCAATTGCTCTTCATAAGATTTATTCTCCAGGCCCTTCACCAGCTTCGTTGCCCTCCTCTGCACTCGCTCCAGCACCTCGATATCTCTCTTGTATTGAGGTGCCCAAAACTGGACACAATACTCCAGGTGTGGCCTCACCAGTGCTGAGTACAGGGGGACAATCACCTCCCTACTTCTGCTGGTCACACTATTTCTAATACAAGCCAGGATGCGATTAGCTTTCCTGGCCACCTGGGCACACTGCCGGCTCATATTCAGCCGCTTGTCACCCCTGCTGCCATGGAAGTAGGGTACAGCCCTCAGAGGCTGAGAAGGGAAGGGCTGGTTTCCATGGTGGGCCTTCTCCCTATCCTTTTGGAGGTGCCGTTCCCAGTGTTTCTGGGGTCACACACAGCCCACAGCTGAGCCCCCCTGCCCGGCTTTGCCGCTGCCAGACCAGCTGAGCTCATCAGCATGTAAAGGAAATGAGACGGCAGCTCCGGTCTGCTTTGGGTGCAAACCGGGAGACCATAGAGCCACCCAGAAGACACACAGATCCCCGAGGGTCTCAGCCTCTCACCGAGAAGCAGAAGCATGCAATGATTTTTGATGGGGCGACCCCGTTTGCTGACGATACCTCGGCAAGAGGGAGATGCCTTGCTCCCGGTCGGCTTCTGCGGGAAGAGGGAAGGCAGAGGCTGCGGAGGAGACCCTCTCTCATCGCAGCCAAGGAGCAGCATCCAAACTCTCCTGAGCAGCCAAGGGGTCTTATCCAGCATCTGTAAATCTCCAGGTCAATTTATAGCACTATATAAAAGTTTAAAAAGAAGGAAGAGGCCGCCGCTTTGTAGGGAAAGGAAGTGGTGGGGAAAGGAGTAGGAACAGGCTTAATTTGTGCAGTAGCCTGGAAAGAGTCCATAGGGAGTTTGAAAAGCAATTGTATTTTGGATCCTGAAATTAAGCAGAGAGTTGCTGGCTCTTTGGCTGAGGGTGAAGTGGTCAAATGTCATAACACGTGAGGGTAAACAGCAGCTTTCAATCCCCTCCGGGAGCCCCAGCGCGAGGGGTTTAGATGGGGAGGGAGGGTTACCGCACCGCAGGAATACAAAAAACTGACACAAATCAAACAAAACAAAAAAAAAAAACAAAAAAAAAAAAAAAAAAAAAACAAAAAACAAAACAAAACAAAAAAAAAAACCAGGACAGGAAAGCATGGACGGAAATTTCAGCAAAAGGCCCAAGACTGCCACAGCAGCAACACACAGAGGCTCTAGTGTGGTTGGAGAAAGGAAGAGGATGCACGGGGGGGTAAGGAGGGGACTAGGGGGAAGGAGGGCTGGGGATTATAAACCACTGTCAGCTTAGTTTCGTTTGCCAGGAAAATAAAAAAAACCCACCAAACTATTTGTAGGCACACGGATGAGAACAAGGAGATGAGATTCAGTCAAGACAGGTTTGTCAAGAACGTATTGCAGCAAATCAAATTAATTTCCTCGTGTGGTAAAGTAATAGGCTTCGTGGATCTACTTGAGGTTAGCAAGGCTTTTGACACAGTCTTCCAAACATCCTCCTAAGTCAATTGGGGAAGCAAGATCTGGCTCGAACTCCTGCAACACAACTGAAAATCAAATTGGGAACTGTATGAAAGGATTAAGCTTATGGATAAAAGCAGATTCCGTGAGGCCTCCTGGTGCAAACAGTGTTTAGAAGGGAACAGAGATCACGCCTCCATAGAGAGTCTCGAAATATTTTGAATGGCAATGCTCACACTTAAAATAGGTCTTCATTCAAAATGACAAAGTGGATAAATGTTCATAGAGTCCGACAAGAAGCAGCAGATTACTACAATTACAGAGAAATAACGCATGGAGGGACAACCAGCCAGGGGACCTCTGGGGGAGCAGAGGATCACAAGCTGAGCATGAACCAACATCATGCTGTGACAGAAGAAGGAAGTTGGGTACCAGGAGATGGGAAGGAGAAGAGTGAAGATGGATGGTTGCATGGACTGTCCCAGCCCAAACAGCTCCGGAAAGACCTTATTGCTGCCTTCCAGTACCTAAATGGGCTACAGAAGAGATGGGGAGGGACTCTTGATCAGGGAGTGGAGCCATAGAACAAGAAGTAATGGCTTTAAACTGAAAGAAGGGAGATTCAGATTAGATCTTAGGAAGAAATTCTTTCCTGGAAGGATGGTGAGACACTGGAACAGGTTGCCCAGAGAAGCTGTGGGTGCCCCATCCCTGGAGGTGTTCAAGGCCAGGCTGGATGGGGCTTTGAGCAACCTGGTCTGGTGGGAGGTGTCCCTGCCCATGTCAGGGGGGTTGGAACTGGATGATCTTTAAGGTCCCTTCCAACTCTAACCATTCTGTGATTCTATGAAAAAGGGCTGCCAGTGCTGGGACCTCCTTTAAGACAAAACGAAGGGAGTGGTCTGGAAGGTACAACCGTCAGGGATAGACTGGGCCAACCGTGGGTCAGTCCAAAGACAAAAAGACACAATAACTGATTTGCAAGGCAGAAAACATGGCTGCCAAGGAAAAGGGATCCTTTGGTTCTCCTTGTTCATGGAGAACAGGAATAACAGTCACTGGCAAAAACTACGGCAAGGAGAGTAAGTCAAAATCATAGAATCATAGAATGGTTAGATTTGGAAGGGACCTTAAAGATCATTGACTTCCAACCCCTCCCACCAGACCAGGTTGCTCAAAGCCCCATCCAGCCTGGCCTTGAACACCTCCAGGGATGGGGCATCCACAACTTCCCTGGGCAACCTGTTCTAGTGCTTCACTACCCTCACAGTAAAGAATTTCCTCCTAATATCTAATCTAAATCTCCCCTCTTCCAATTTAAAACCATTACCCCTTGTCCTGTCACTACATCTCCTGACAGAGAGTCCCTCTCTGGCTCTCCTGTAGGCTCCCTTCAGATATTGGAAGGCTGCTATGAGGTCTCCCTGGAGCCTTCTCTTCTCCAGGCTGAACAAGCCCAGCTCTCTCAGCCTGTCTTCGTAGGGGAGGTGCTCCAGCCCTCTGATATCATTTTGTGAGCATTTTGATCCCTCTGATCAAAATGTGAGCAAAGCACAGCATGGTTTGTGGGATCTCTGTCTCTCAAGGTCTTTAAGAACAAGTTAAGCAAATATGACCAGAAGAGGGTGATTAGCCCTCTTCTAGGGCAGTAGATTTGTTAGACCTGCCAATGAGAGGCAAATGTACACACTAGTGAAATAAAATACTTGAGCGCTAGCCCTTCAGCAGTAACTCAGGGTATACAGCCTAATAACTTAATAGGACAATTTAGGTTATTTTGTTTAGGACTGGATGCCGTAAGACCAGAACCCAGATCCGAGACGAGTTTTGCTACTACCTTCAATACAGCCAACTTTTCTCTCTGGGATTCCAGCTCCATGCAGCATCAGCCACAACTCTCAGTAATAAGGTTTATATCACCTCTTTTTATTTCTCCACTGGCCCGATCAGTCGTTCCGTGAAATGCCTAAGACAGCCTGGCCTTTTAAAATTACACACAAACACGTAAGGGCTCCAACAGCTTTTCCCATACCCGTAGGCACCACTGCCTGCACCCAGGTCAATGCGTCCTGTTATCTTCATGTTTTGCTTTGCTGACATTTATGAATGCCACTGCTCAGTTAAAGAAAATTTTATTGGGCTAAGAAAGCAGGATATGGTGATGTTCATTATTGGTATAACTTCTCCTTCCATTCATCATAGCCATAATTAATTTTCTAGCATGGGGATAGGATGAGATTTAAAGCCATCCTCGTGAAATGAATTAGTCACTTTTCTCATCTTATTTGGAGTTCTCTATTGTGAATACACTCCAAGTGTAATAGAGAGGCAATTTATGAGAATGAAATCTCATCTGTGTCCTATTCCTTGCCCTCTCTCTGGTGATTTTATTATGCCAGGGTGCCTCTTCCCATTTGTTTAGAGGGCAGGCTGCATTCGTTATCCTAAGTTCAACAGGTTGCTTAGCATACATCAACACACAGCGGGGAGGGGAGATCGGGCTTGAATGCACCATGTCCAACAGTCAAAGAGCACCATTGGGGTCTGTGGGTGAGGGATGTTGCTGCACGTAGCATCTCAACACCAAGGAAATCCTTAACTGGGGCTCATGGTGGTCCAAGACTCAAATCATTCCAGGGGGAGAAGCTGGATGTAACAACTTGTGGGCATGAAGCCTGACCTGACCCCGGGTTGATACCCAGGCACCAGCACACCTCCCATCGCTCCCAGTCTGGTGGGCAGTGCAGCTGAAAATGCAGATGGGATGGATCAGCCGTTTTCATCCAAAGACGAGTGTGCTATTGCTGAATCTGCTGAGACTTAAAGCCATCCTTCTGAAATGAATTAGCCCCTTTCCTCATCTTATTTGGAGTTCCCCTGTTGTGAATATAATCACAGCAGTGTGCGGAGAAAGCTGCCGACCTCTGGGAACAAGCACTCAGCTTCGAGGGAGCTCAGGAAAGCTGATGGGAAGAAGCAAAGGTTTTTGCAAGGAATGCAATGCGATGACAACGCTCCGAGGCCCTGCTTGGGGACTCGGCTGTTTGCAAGCAGCTAAAGCTCCCCAGGCCTTAGTAGAAGAGTTTGCACCTTTCGGTTCTGTCAGAGAACTCCAGCGCCGAAAATTTCCCTGGTGAGCTGGAGGCAGAGGCTTTTTCCACGTTGCTGTCAGTTTGCAGGTGGGTCCCTAATTAAACCAAGGGGTAACTATTCAGAAACTCTAAGGAGGCCCATAGCATCGATTGTTGACTCCTAGCCTTTCCCTTTCGTTGTTTAAAGTAAACACCACGCACAGAAGAGCAGATCCTGGCAATGACACAGTTATAATGGTCCTCTTGGAGGAGGACACGGGGATGTAGCTGGAACCGAGGAGGAACAACCACGGTCCTGAGCGATGCTCCTACCAGCGGCTGGGGTGGCTGCATGGGCTGATCCACCATGGCCACCATCTCCACTGCCGCTTGGAGACTGGTACGCTGAGACTATAATGGTTTGCCTTAATGGGCTGGGCTGCAAAGCCCTGCAGCTCCCAAAACATGGAGTGCGACTGCATTTGCAAATCTCCATCCGCCTCAGCACTGAATTTTTATTCTGAAGCGACCGCTTAGGCAGTTTGCGTGCAGATCCCAGATGAGACGAAGAGGACATTTTCCTGGTTTAATTTCAACTGAGTTGAAAATAAAAATTAGCACCGGTAACTTCTCACAGATTTTTACCTTTGGAAAGCGATTGCATTTGATTTTCCAGAAAGCTGGGACGTAGCTAATTAAAACCGCACATATCATCCTAACATCATATCCTCACTACTGAACTTCTAACCTGACATAAATACATTGCATAGTGTAACCTGTTTCTCCTGATTATTAACCTTGAACATGGCAACCTATAAATCATCAGTGAAACAGCTGGTGCTCAGCATTGCCCCAAAGGTGTATGATTACGATCATTTTATATATATCTTGGTATGCAGACATGAAAAATTCATTGAAGAGCTTGGTATTGTAAGACTTATTGTAATGAATTTTCTTAAAAACATAGATCATGCTTAAAATAGGTGTCTGCTCATTATAATGTAGCCATTTATATCTTCCTGAGTTACTTGTGCATAGCTTGGCTGCTTCTTGGAGTCAAATGTGATTCCTAAACAAATTCAGAGCGGTCAGTTTGCCTGCACTTCAGGGCAAGATTTTCATTTTTAGCTTTATGCCTTTATTTCTATGGGACTCAAACCTGCAAAAATATCTAAAGGACGACAGATTTTTCCCAGTTGGAGATTCCTCTGGGTGTTACATCCATCGCTACTGGGATTTCAGTAGCTGCCGTTAGCGTTTTAGCTGTGGGGATGGTAGCTGTAGATCCACATGAGGATCGGGGCCAGCAAACACATGAATTGTGCAACCGTAAACCAATAATAAAAGCAAAAGGAATAAACATACCATAAAACAGGACATAAAACCAGAACTTGAAAATGAGCTTGTAAAAACCACCAGTGTAAACTCTGCTGGACAGGACCTCGAGGAACATGGAGAGTTAGTCCAGAGGGAGTGGGTCACCTGGTGGCATTTTGGTCTTCAGGACGGCGTCCTCACCTTTTCCATCCTCCCAACAGCCAAGTACGTATATAGAGCCTGCACCAGCTGAAAACGTGCCCAGTGATTTAAAGCTGCCCAGCACCGACCTAGTGAACACCAAGAAGCTTGTGCCACACGTTCCCATCCTACAAATGTTTTGCAGGGAGGCTCTAACTGCTCACATCCAAGGTTGAGTGGTTGTTGGCAGGTGAAGGGAATAATGAGGGAAAGGCCCTGCATTTTGCTACTGATTCATACCAGCAATTTATCATCTTGTAGATGAAACCATTCTTTTCTGAAAGGCTTTTTTCACCTCCGGCTCCTCTCCCTCCTGAGGCAGCTCTGTCAGAAGCCCTGCCTAGGATGGGATGGGGAAGAGCCTTCTTGTGCCAGTCCTGTCCATGCATTTTCCCCAGGATAATGGGATCAATGAGGGATGCTCTCCCTGTCCTTGCTGTACTCTCCATTAACAAAACACAACAATACAAGGAGGATTCCATCAAGGATTCCTTGACTGCATTGGCCACATACCCCTTCAGTCTTCACCTCACACTGGAGGAGCATCACTGCTACCTTGAACCAGGAAAGCAAATCACAGCATTCCCACAGAAATCATAAAATGGTTTGGGTTGAAAGAGACCTTAAAGATCATTGAGTTTCAGCCCCTCTACCATGGGCAGGGACACCTCCCACCAGCCCAGGTTGCTCAAAGCCCCATCCAGCCTGGCCTTGAACGCCTCCAGGGATGGGGCATCAACAGCTTCCCTGGGCAACCTGTTCCACTGTCTCACCGTCCTCACAATAAAGAATTTCTTCCTAATACCTAATCTAAATCTGCCCTCTTTTAGTTTAAAAATGCTACCCCTCATCCTATCGCTCCACTCCCTGACAAAGAGTCCCTCCCCATCTCTCATGTAGCCCCTTTTAGGTACTGGAAGGCTACTGTAAGATCTTCCCAGGGCCGTCTCTTCTCCAGGCTGAGGAACCCCAACTCTCTCAGCCTGTCCTCGTAGCACAGGTGCTCTAGCCCCCAATCATCTTCATGGCCCTCCGCTGGACCTGTTCCAACAGGTTCATGTCCTTCCTGTGCTGAGAACTCCAGAGCTGGACACAGCACTCCAGCTGGGGTCTCACCAGAGCAGAGTAGAGGGGCAGAATCACCTCCCTTGCCCTGCTGGCCGCAGTTCTTTTGATGCAGCCCAGGATGCAGTTGGCTTTCTGGGCTGTGAGCATGCATTGCCACTTCATGTTGAGCTTCTCATCGATGAACTACCCCAAGTCCTTCTCCTCAGGGCTGCTCTCGATCCATTCTCCACCCAGCCTGTATTTGCACTCCACGTTCCTTCCAGAACTCCTGGTTCTGATTTTGCCTATGACAATTTGTGTTTGCTGCAAGCAGCAGACACACAGACACTTGCGTGCAACCCCGTTGCACATTGGTCATCAGTGAGATCAGCGCAGATTTAATTTGCTTTTGCCTGCTCACAGCATATTCTCCCTTACCTATCAGAAAGAGTGAAGACAAACATAAAAACCAGCTCCACAATCGCTCGCAGATTATTTCTGTAGAGCAAACAGTCAAGTCTCAGCAAGAAAAGCTGGTATCACTGCACGCAAACGTTGCTTGGGTCACCACGGGCATGAGGCCTGAGAAGAGATCTGAAAAGTTACCTTTCCATGAGGAACGAATGAAGCGCGTGGCAGAGAAGCATAATTTGTTCCAATTTAGTTAGGATCCTCTTGGCATAGCAACTTGCGACTGCTTTAGGGAGACTTCACTCAATAGCGTGCAGGGAAGCCCACTCATCCTTTAGCTTGTATACGATGAAATCTACTGATGAAAACAATTTTGCAAATCCAAAGTCAGGTTAAAAACACCCACCTCTGAGACGGTTGTAGTCAAATGCTACGCGTGTTCAAGCGCAGTTGCTGCCTAGCGTGATCCCTACTAGGCATACAGCAGAGAAGCTGATCCAAATTCATTAGATGCTGTTACACGGAAAGGGTGCCAAGAAGAGCTGACAAACATGAGGTATTTAGCAGCACGTGCTGAAAACAGGCTGAAAGATCTTTTGGAGCTTGCCTCTCGTGCCTTCTAGAAAATTTGCTTTTTTTCCTTTGGGTTAAATATAAATATACAGTAGGTAAGAAATGATGGCAGCTCTTCATGTGGCAAGGGAAACTAATAGGGCAATGACAAAGCTTGCTCAAGTGAAACACTGAGTGTTTGGAGCCAGCAGATGCCTTTTTCTTTTCCTGAATGCTCCTTTTTAGTGCAGTTGCACAGCGCCAATGACAGAAGGTGCTCCTTGGTAGGAGCTGGTACTTGGAAAGCTGGACTTAAGGCTCTTTTAAAAGTAGCAATTTCTGCTAAAAGCCCAGCGGACACTGGAGACATCAGCTAGCCACTTCTTGCTATCTGACAGAAAGCAGACAAGGCTGGAAAAAACCCGGAATATTATCTTCTCTCTGCCCATCCCCGATGTAGCCATGAGCTCCCTTGTTGAGACAGCTGTAAATAAAGCCAAGGAAGAACTAGGGGAGGGCTTTTCAGCCCTCCCGCATGACCGGGGAGAAAGAGAAGCTGTTGGCTTGGAGTACACTAAAGCTTCAGTGATCTGCCATCTTAATTTCAGCTTTGCCCCATCAGCAGAACAATCTGTACAGCAGAAGCCTTTTTAGGAGAGCACGAAGCTGGAATGACGCGAATCCTGCCACTTAACACCGGTGTCCGAACACGCCGTTTCGGTAACCGCATTAGTCAGGTGAAGCAGCTCCACCGTCGGATCCAGGTAGGGCCAAAGGAGCATTCAAGAAACACGGACGACAGCCCACCCTCCTCCTGGAGAAGTCTGTGCCCTGATTTATGTCCCCATTTTCATGATGTACTGCGCAGTCACAACAGAAGGAGGCCCCAAGGTCGAGCGGTAGCAAGTTGCGTGTCGGGAGCGGTAGCCGTAGCCGTAGCCCTGCCCTCAAACCTCAAGGGGGGCTCAAGGGGACGGCAAGAAGCGAAACCCAAAATCTCGGCACTTGGTTTTTGCACGGAAGCGGGAGAGAGCAGGGAGAAGCCGCCAGATTTGGTATCTCACAGCAGGGGTAGGGGGTCCGCCGTGGTACGGTGGCAGCAATTGATTGAGATGGGGGGGGGGGGACAACGGGGGGACACACCTGCAGTACGACAGCCCGAGATGTAATGAAGATGTGTCACGTTCAAGGATGAGCTGAAGCCTCTTACCCAGGCGGCCCTAATCAGGGCACCTTCTACCCGGGGCCCGAGGGACCCGCTCCCCCCAGACCCCGGCGCTCGCTCCAGCCGAATAGAAAAACAGGCACAAAAGAGCAGAACGCTGCTTGCACAACAAAGCGCGTTCCCCACTGGTCACTAGAGTGCTACAAGCTGGAATCAAGGCGATGATTGTGACAGCTGAGAACAAATTCAGCTCTGTTTGACAACTTCCAGAAAATATTGGCAGAGGACAGGGAGCCCGCACTGCCCAGCAGCACCTTTGTGAATTGATTAGCCATATAGCAGATGGCAAGCCTGCTGCAGACTGAGACAGCAGAAGATGGCCAGTCTGGTGGAGAAGAACTTGAAGACGACTGGGAAGAGGAGAGAGAGAGAAAGAAGGGAAAAAAAAAAAAAAAAAAAAAAAAGCAGCATGTCCTTACATTGACAACCCAAAAATGATATTTTTGGAAATGTCAGATGCACGGCAGATGAGGAGCAGGGCTGATTTTTAACATTTTCTGCCAAGTATTTATTACGAGCACCTGTCTGGCTCATAAAGCAAAATTATATAGCTTAGTTTAAACCTTTCGCTTTCACCTCTTGCCTTCACAAAAATCCTTAGAGAAAACATCAAAAAACAACTCTTCTTTCAAATATTCTTCTAAACGGGGCTTACGTTAAGTCATTACGGAATTGCCCAATACGTTTGAGAGAACTTACAGGCTTGTGCTGCAAGCGGGCATGCCTTGAAAGTTTGTTTTTAGGGAAACATATTCCGGACAAAGAGCAAAGGCTTTGCTTCCCTCCTCCTGCCACATATTTTGGGGAGGGGTTTGGCACACGTTTGGGGAAAATTCATATTTTTAATGGTTTTAGGAAATGCCTTAGGCTATTCAGAGCCCGCACAGCTGCTCATCAGTAGCCAGCCATGGCTGAAGGAGCAGAAACTATGGATGGGAGAAATATGCCATCTTTGTCTGGTGCAGAACAATGCCGCCGCAGTGAGATACAATGGCCGTCTCTTATTTTCTACTAGCCCTTAGAAAAAAAAAAAAAGAAAAAGAAAAAAATAAAGGGGCGGGGGGGGGGGGGGGGGAAGATCATGGAGTTTCCTTGCAGGGCCTCTTGAGCGGAGGGAGCTAACGTTAGCTCTGGGCTCACAGATATGCAAATCCTTCCCCCCTGCCCCAACAATGGCAGGAGCCCTGTGGGAGGAGACCGATGGCAGCGTACAGACCCGCCGGCGGCTGCTCCCAACTCCTACGTCCTTGGCAAAGCCCACGGGTTCCCGGGACTTCCCCAAAACTGGAAGGTGAAAGCATTCTCCGAGAAGACGAGAGCCTCAAAAGCTCCGGTGTTGGAGCTCACCGGCCGCAGAGCGCACCGGTACCACCACTACTAGACATTTTAGAGCTTGTATTTGCCTGCCGTTGGGTTTGAAGAGGCAACTGCCCAAAAGATTGATGAGTCCGTGGCGTAGCACCTCTAAATTAGACTGCCCGGGGAGGTGGTGGAGTCTCCTTCTCTGGAGACATTCCAAACCCACCTGGACAAGTTCCTGTGCAACCTGCTCTGGGTGGACCTGCTCTGGCAGGGCGCTTGGACTAGATGATCTCCAGAGGTCCCTTCCAAGCCCACGTGATTCTGCGATTCTGTAAATTGCCCCTTAGGTTAATAAGGCTCACGGATAAAAAGTTGGAATTAAAAGAAAACAGGATCTTCTGCAGCGAGACCCCAATTAACAAGGTTTGCATCTATCTACAGACTCCCAGCAAACATCCTAAAGGGGTGGGGTGGGTTTTTAATGTAGGCTACAATTACCAGGATTTAATGAAGTCCCTGACTTTCAGCTATTACCGATCGCTACATTTTTTAAGCGAAGGCTGAGGGAGTACCAGTGACAGGCTGGAAACTACCCAGCATCGAGCTACCGCAACACCAACGGCTCAAACTCTTACGATTCGATGGTTTCACCAGTGCTGCCGGCCATCTGTAAAAACTGGGGAAACAAACTCCCACTCAGCGAGACGAATCCTTTCCAACAATCTATTTTTTGCACTACAGTTCACGTCAGCCGAAATATTTGCATCAAATGTGTTACCTAAAGCTGCCCGCAGGCTCAGCTGGAATATTCACCTTGCATTCCGAAGGAGGTCCTCGGTTGCTGCCAAAACTCCCGTCAAACTTTGACCACAGCAAAAAATTCAGCTCCCTTCCCGTACGTTCCTCAGCCTGCTCGAGCTAACGGTTAGAAGGGACACCTGAAACACCACCTCTGCATGCAAGAAGCCAACTCCAAAGTCTCTCCAAGGCATCACCGAGGAAGCCGAAGAGGGGTACAAGAGGTTATTTATGCCGCCCCTGGAGCAAACCCTGCCGCCAGCGCCTCCCATCGAGCCGAGTCAGGAGACACTCACGGGCCGGCACCTTCCAGGTCTCCACGGGAAGAGTTTGGAGGCAGCAAGGACCAAGCCCTCAGATGCCGAAACGTTTCCGAACCCCCATCCCCGATGTTAATGATTCAGAGGAAGCCAGAAGGCATGGTGCAGAGCAAGAGTCCTCAACATCCCAGGGAATTCAATGGGAAGCTTAATACTCGAAATACAACCCATTACCACCTTCCCCTCCCCAGATGTTCAGCCCCCCCTCAAATAAAATACGCCTATTTTGCTGCACTGACTGGGAAAGGTCCTCGGTGGAAGAGGCGTTATGTTATCCCAATAAACTTTGACGAGGAAACGAGAGAGCGGAGCCGACAGAAGACACTTGGGACTGGTTGAGGGATTCATCCGCTATTTCACCAGTGACAGTTTCCAACTGGAACCAGCTCTCCTTTACAGTCCAGCTTTGCAAAGTAAGCCTGCAAGACTCCCTTTGCAAGTTCTTTAAAAAAAAAAATAGGGCTTTTAATCGCCTGAGCAGATTTGTTGCTGGTTTGTTGTTTCCCTTGGCAGGACTGCACACCACGCACAGACAAGGGAGGTGATTCTACCCCTCTACTCTGCGCTCGTGAGACCCCACCTGGAGTAAGTACTGTGTCCAGCTTTGGAGTCCCCAACACAGGAAGGACATGGACCTGTTGGAACGGGTCCAGGAGAGGGCCAGGAAGATCATCAGAGGGCTGGAGCACCTCCCCTATGAAGACAGGCTGAGAGAGCTGGGCTTGTTCAGCCTGGAGAAGAGAAGGCTCCGGGGAGACCTTCCAAAATCTGAAGGGAGCCTACAGGAGAGCCAGAGAGGGACTCTTTGTCAGGAGATGTAGTGACAGGACAAGGGGTAACGGTTTAATGGTTTTAAATTGGAAGAGGGGAGATTTAGATTAGGCATTAGGAGGAAATTCTTTCCTGTGAGGGTGGTGAGACACTGGAACAGGTTGCCCAGAGAAGCTGTGGATGCCCCATCCCTGGAAGTGTTTAAGGCCAGGCTGGATGGGGCTTTGAGCAACCTGCTCTAGTGGAGGTGTCCCTGCCCATGGCAGGGGGGTTGGAACTGGATGATCTTTAAGGTCCCTTCCAACTCTAACCATTCTATGATTCTATGGCTGTGTCAGCACCCAGACCCTCACTGTACCTTCACACAGATACTTCCTTCTTGAAAGCGATGACAACAACAACAACAAAGAAGTCACCTGTACTCTTCCATCCCCCCGGTAACATTTCTGGGACCAGCAAAAAGAGATGGTTGGTGGCAGAAGGTGGCTTCTCATTGAGACCGACAAAAAGGGTGCTCCAGCTGTGAATCAAGTGGAGAATAGGATCTGATCTAAGCATCTTAACTCGCGTAAGATTTTATTCATTTAGACACACTTTATAACTCCGTTAAGAATCTTTGCAATAATTAACATGTAAAAAAAAAAAAAACACCACCACCCCAAAACCCAAAACTCTGCATCAAATCCAAGAAAAACCTTCATATTTTCATGTAATACATTTCTTGGACATTAGATGGCAATCCCCCCACTTCATTTTTCATACCAGGGGCCCCATAGCCCTTCCAAAAATCGAGTATCACCTTCTTCCCAACAGGCGAGCGCTCCCTTTGGCCAGTAGGAACCCAGGCTGTGTGGAAAACCCATTCCAAGCACGGAGGCTCCCCCATTACCCTGGTGGTCGTTCTTTTCCAACCATCCTCCAGTTTTGGTTTTAATTTGATTAGGAAAGGCAGATGAGTAACATAATTACGAAGGAACGCTTGCAATAGGGGTAAGAGTCACTTATTTGTCCCCTTGGACACCCTATGCCACGACTAGGACATTTCCGTGCCAAAAACCTATAGGCAGAAATAAGGGGTCACCAGAATTTCCCCCTCATTGCGGCAGAGGAAGAGGGTTTGGAGAAGAAAAGAGGGTTAGTGTGGCATTTAACAATATAATTTCTAGTCTTGCCAATTAAAGAGAGCCCTCCCAAGGGATATCATTAGTCTGTGTAAATCTTTGCTGGGAATTATAAAACTGAATTAGGAAAAAAAAAAAAAGTGAAAAAAAAAAAAAAAAGGGGCTATTTGGTACCAGTCTGTGGAATACACCCAACGGGAAGCACCTCCCAACTTTTACCGTGGGCATTCTATAGGTAAGAGAAAAAAAATAAGACACGGGGCATTTAAACAACTGAAACAGCTCAAACGAGTAAAGCAGAGTATGTAACACACCTGATCAAGCTAATGTACCTTGGCTTTCCGCCTCTTTTTGTCCTGATCTAAATGTGATGTTTCAGAAAGTGGCAGGAGTAACACACCTCGTCAGCCGCTCAGTGATGTACATGGTGGGGGGAATCCTTCCTGACCTTCATTAACTCCGTACGATCTATTTAAGCGGCGCTACAAGACACCCCGACACCTCTTTCATTTCAGCAGTGCCTGCCTGTGATTCATTCACACAAAATTCACTTCCCTAAGCCTTCAATTTCTCTACTTTCATCATTTACGAAACGTCCTTTTCAGGCCAAGTTCACCCCTTTCCACATGTCCCCCCCCTCAGGACCTGCAAATTCCCAGTGGAGAGGCGAGCCAGGTTTGCAGCTCTCCAGCATTCCAAAAACAACGGATAATACTAGTCCTCCGACTGGGGTCCACCCACAGCTGGCTACTCAAATAGCTAATTTTTCCACGTGCTCCACTGAAAATCTAAGCTTTTATCCTCACTCTCGAGAGGGTTGTGTACGCGTGTGTCAAGGTGACAACACTGCGAAAACAGGAGTTCTCAAATGGTACATTATCTCCAATATCAAAAGGTCACAAAAGGGTACAAATCGGTAGCTCTCCAGAAGAGACCCTGGTTTTTATGAAAAGTGGGTCAGTTTTAGTTTCATGTAGGTTGTTTGACACAGTGGTTTCTGGCATCACAAGCTCTGGTCTACAGGATACCACAGAGCCTTTGTATCCCTTGCTGTCACTACAGCATTGTGTTTTTCTACCCATTAACCAAGGATAAATGACCTAGATATTGTGCCTATTAAAGCCTCATTTTTCTTTTGCCCTTTTGTTCTTTAGTGTACCACATTATCACACGCTGAACACATTTTAAAGTATTCTCAGTCTCTCATGCCCCTTTGAAGGGGTAAAGTAGGGTTTTTAGTGTGCATTTCTGTGGAGTTACTTAGAGTGGAAAATATGAAGGTAATTCAAGGTTTCTCTTCCTGCCTAGTCCCTCGAAGACAATCAGTTCAGCATTTACAGCCACTAATCTATAAAGAATATAGCAGAAAAATGCTATAAAAAAGCCACAATGCAAATACAGAAAGCGAACACCAGTTGTGATGTCCCTAAACACTACATTCTATAATTACATCTCTGCATATCATGGGTCACTTTTATTAAAAGCATCATTACTACAGTTGGCAGCAATTTACATCTTATCTTACATGATAGCAGTTTCCAAAGAAAAAAAAAAATAAAAAGACATCACAACAAAGAAAAACAATACATTTACAAAGTCATGTCTGTAAACTTCAAGGCTAGTTTAGAGTTGAGGTAATGCTGTTTAGCTTTGTGGCTAAAGTAACAAAGTCCTTTAATTTAAAAAAGGTACCTGATTTTTTTTTTTTTTTTGTTTATACCAGTGCATTACAAGATCACGAGACGATTAAACTGTAGCTTTATCCTGTAAGAACCTTCTCCGTGGGTTAATTTCCAAAAGGTACTCTTCACATTCAACAGCTGCCTTATTATTGCTGCGTCTCAAGACAGAGACATTCACACTATCATGAAGATTGTCAGAGAGAGAGTGTGTGTGTGGGGGTGTGCGCGCGCACGTGAGCGGGTGAACTCCCATACAGTCAAAATGAAGCACGAGTACGATATGTATGGTAAATTTCATCTTGACCTTCACAGCAAAAAAAAAAAAAAAAAAAATTAAATATATAACTTCATCCTTCCTTTAAGCAGCACTTCCTTCTATTAGTGCCACTTGATTACAAATTGCTGCTTAATTCATAATACCAATGGTACCAAAAGAAAAAAAAGAAGCAGAGCATTATGTCAATTTCCTTAAAAAGACATGATCACCTCTCAAATTTCATCTCTCCTAGGGATAATAAATAATGCACTGCACAATACTTAATGACCAAGATACCTTTTGACACATCTGTATAACATGACTTGAACTTTTTCTTTTTTTTGCTACACTATGTTACAGAACAGCTTATAAAAACTAAGTATGGACATTAACTGTGAGTGTAAACAGTAGGACTACCACTTGTCAAAAGTTTAAAACACTTTAACTGTAACTGGTACTGGTTATTCATCATTTTCATTGTTTTCTATTTCTTCCCCCCCATCAAGTGAGTCTAATTCTTCACCCTGTGCTATTTCATCTTCTAAAACGGAGGAATCTGCAGTTTTATCAAGGCTCTCCTCTGCATCACTGCCTTCGAGATTTTCTTCATCTTTAAAGGCAGTTCCTTCAGTTTTGTCAGCAGCCTTCTCTTCGTTGGAGCCCACTGCGTTCTGAAGTCCTGCTAGTGCTGGGAAACCGGGCAGAGTCAATCCTCCCAGTCCTGGAGGTAGAAACATAGATGGATAGAAGAGGCCAGGAGCCATGGTAGACAGCAGGAAAGGATTGAAGGCCAGAGGGTTTGTGGGCAATCCAGTGTTGGTGGTGGTGGTAGTGGTGGCAGTGGCGGTAGTCGCCGCAGTAGCAGCACTGACAGATCCATTTGCAGAGTCAGTAGCAGAAACAGTGTCTGTGCTTTTCTCAGAGTCTTTGTTCTCCTCTTCGTTCTCATTTTTCTTCTCTTCAGCTTTTGAAGCGCCATCCTCAGTCTCTCCTTGACCAGAAGCAGTAGTGGCATTTCCAGTAGTAGCCGTTATCGGGTTATTCAACAATCCGCTTAGTCCAAACATATTGGGCAATCCTGCCATCCCTGGCAACATCAGAGGCAACATGGCAGCCGGATTTTTAGCGTCCCCCCCAGCGGCAGCAGCTGTTGCTAGCCCTGGCGGGAAGCCCATGAGGCCTGCGAGCTGGAGAGACTGCAGGTTCTGTAGGTTCTGGAGGCTTGTGAGGTCCATTCCAGCAAACAGACTGTTCATTAGTAGTGGGTTGATTCCCGAAGTTGATGCTACAGCAGCAGCTGCTGCAGCTGCTTTGGCAATTTCACTTTTTGGCCTTCTTCCTCTTCTGCTCGCTCCTTCCTCCCTCACGACAGGTCCAGTGAGAAGACGGTCAAACATGGACTCTGGAACAAAACCCTGAAAAGGGGATGCGAAAAACAAGCTTTATTCTCCGTTAACTGCTGAAAGCTGTAAAAGCTAACTGATGGCGATAGAAGAAACAGAAGGGATTTCAACATACTCCAGAAGTGGTTTTTCAAATCGTGACTAGGCAGCTACTAAACTCAATCGCAGTAGAACACGTAAGAAAAACTAAAGAAAGCAAAAGTCACACATTTTGTACATTTGAACACAGCAGTGAAACAAAACATGCTGAAACTCTGTAGCTTCATTAAAAAATTCCAAACCTACTTCATACTGAACTTCAGTATAGCAATATTTTATTAAAATGAGTATTTGCAGAATTGTACCCTTTATTTTCAAACAACTGTTATAAAATAAAAGGCAGAAAATCTCATCTTTTGATGCTGCCTGTTGCCCAGATGATGAATCCTATTTCTGTTATGGATATGACAAATATTTTCTTAATAGTTCCTAACGTATGAATACCTGTGTTTATTAAGGATTGTTGCTTATAAGAAAAAAAAATAATGCTAAACAAATGCTGAAGGCTGCCTTAATGCAGCTGATTTTTCGAGTGTGCTTCAATCCCGTTCTGCAGCAGCTTCCTATCACCACCCCCCCAGAGCTGGGCAACTCCCACCCTGAGACTACAATTTCCTCAGCTCAAAACTAGCTATGAGATAAAGACTTAATAATCAATTTACACAGCCTTCAACTTTTCCGTGCTGTAATCTACAGTGAAGCGTGGAACAAGAGTTTCACTTACAGACTGTTTAACAATGTCAGTCCAATCTGGAGCAACAGCAAATTCAGGATTTTCTTCCAGCCATCTTGGCAAGTCCTTCATTGGAGGGGCCATAGCTCCACCCATCTAATGCAAAGGACAAGGTTAATACTTAAAAAAAGCAAACCAAACCAACTATTTATGTGGATATTTTCTATCTGTGCTCTTTCATCCCCGAAGGACGGTAGTAAAGACTTTCAGTTCAGACTGTGGAAAACCACAAGGAAACCAGCCAACGATACCAGAATTGAGAAGATGATGTTTTGAAAAAAATACAGTAAAATGCTGCAGCTTAGGCAGGACTAGTAACGAAATTCGTATCTGAAAAACCGTGCTATATAGTTTCAAAAAGTAAGAGTTATTTACTCAAGTGATTAATATGAACATATTAATTATGGAATTAAAGGAACTAGGTGGTACATTCTAGTAAGAATAACTGCTGGTGCCGAATTATTAAACTTTTTAAAAGAAAGCTTGGAGTAGAAAACTGGCTTTCCGCATGCAAAGACACTGTTAAAGGCTGCCACTGAACCAACTGCATTTTTACCTTCTTTCCATTTCGCTTATTTACAACAGGTACCCTTTCTTCTCCTGTCAAGGTGTTTATATCCAGTTTATTAGGGTTTCGACATCTATGTCGTTTTTGTTTCGGCTTCTGAAATGGGGAAAACAGCACATCTGCACTCTTCTGGAAAGAAGAGAAATGTATTGCTTTTTAGATTTTCCATTTTCTTGACAAAAATCACCAATCATGGAACCCCTTCCCACAATGGTTTTAACAAGGAGCCAATTACTTTAGCCTCAGATTATCTCAGAAAAAATCGTTTTTCTTATTAGATGAAGAAATTCTACAGAACTTGACACAAACACTGCTTTAACACATTGTTATACACAAATATTAAGAAAGGAAAAGCAACCCATACACCCTGGTGCCACTTGGGTGGCTATACTATAGTAAGTGTGGCTGAAGAGAAAACCTCTACTGAAACCCAAAGTTACAAAATCCAATGACTATGCCCAACGTGAGGAAATTCATTTTAACATCTGTAAAATTAAATTTTGTATTAATATAATACAATGCTCTTAGAATCACATACTTACTGGTACATAACTTGGCATATCTACAGTGTAAGTAGGATGCAATTTAAGCCATTCCACTAAATCCTTGTTTTTAGGAGCATCCTCTCCCACCAGCCTGGTCCCATCCTCTAGATTGATTACAGGGATGCGAGTGTCTGGGTCCAGTTGACCAGGAGATGGAATGTTCCTTGCTGGTAGGGCTTCCATATCTTCTTCAAAAGCTTTGGTCACTTCTGCATCCTCCTGAAAACATTAACATCTGTATTAATTCTCACTTCAAGAGAACAGTTACCTGGGAGAAACAATTTCAGGGACTGAAGCTAAATATTCAAGGAGATTTTGCATATGCAAGAGTTAATGGGGTTTAAATATTCATACTACGTAAAGCAATACCATTACATGAGGGAATTTTGTAAATTTAGCATCCTTGAACATTAAAGAACACACAGCTAAAGACAGAGCAGTTTTTGTGCATTTACAGTTAATGGCCCCCAAGACCTTCCTTTTTCTACACAGTAAGAAAGACGTACTTAAGCCTCAAAACATACATTGTTATAAATATGTTTTGATTAAAAAAAAAAAAAAAAGAAGGTATTTTTGAAAGTACAAGACACTTAAAAGAGCTACAATTTGGTATAGTTAAAACTTGATGCGAACAACATTTTGTTTGGTTCAAAAAGAAACAGCAGCTCTGAACACAGAAAAAGCTGATTGGGTAAAAACTGTACATTACTATCAGAGAGAGTATAACAACGCTTTAAACTCACATTCAGAAAGTACTAAACACAGAAGAACAGATATGAAACAAAAAGGTTGCTCTCTTACTACAGTCAATGATGTCCGTTTGTTGCTCATAAATAACAGATCAAGCCCTTCTACATTTTTCCTCCTTCCTCTCCTCCTCTTCATGGGCGGTTCTCCATCTATTAAAGAGCCATTTAGTAGATGCCTTGTGGGTGTGCGTGAAAGACCTGCTTGCAGCAGCTCCATTTGAGTTTTAAAGGCATCAGACACGGGTGTGGAGACATTAGGCAAGATAAACTTTGAAGTAACAGATGAAAAATTTGAGGTAGAACTTGTTGCCTCTCGTGAGGCCTTTGATAAATCTACAACCTTTTCTTGTCCATTTTCTGAGACCACCTGAGACTCACGTAACTGGGCAACCATTTCCATAAGATTTCTCCTCTTGGCAGCTCTCTCAGCCTCAATTTCAATCTTTCTTCGTCTCCTCCTCCTCTGACGTGGAACCGATAAATTGAGTGCATCTTCCTAATGAAAAAGGAGCATTTCCAAACATTAGCAAACCTCTATTTGCTATTCTGAATTTAAAACAAAAACCCAAACATATAACTCTGAAAACAAAGCCTTCACTTTATTCAAAGAAACACTTTTTTTTCCTATTTTATTTAAAGATGTGATATTTTTGATTTTTTCTATTACGCAGGACACAATGTTTTATGTAAGAAAAACGCAGCCTTGCCTTTGATAACTGAGGAGAAGCAGTGATATCTTCGCTGCCACTGACGCTGGCTTGACCAACCATGGAGAGCTCTGCAAAGCTCCTTTTTTGGAGAGGGCTGTCCACAGCTGTTGGAGTATACCCAGGTATGAGCCCCTGGAAATCAAACATCTGGCGCCTATTTACCGGCCACTTCCCTTTCAGCACCGCTTCACAGATGTTGTCTAATCGGTTGATCATTACTCGGTCCTGCATAAAGGAAAAGTACGTAATGAACCTTCAGTGTGAAGGTCGCCTTTTAAACTCAAATGAGTATAATGACACAGTCCAGCTACCAAAGCTTAAGAAATACATTCAAAAACAACTATTCTTGCAGGTCAGGATAAACTGATCGCCCTACGAGAAGCTAATACACAGATAATTTTGAAGAATAAAACATGACTAGAATTTAAAAGCTGCATTTATACTGGGGGGAAAGAGGAAGACAGACCAAGTTTTCTGTACGACAATGTACTGACTCATTTAACAGAAAGTTACTATTGTTTTACACTGCAAAACTTCAGTAGTTAGCAAAATCAACAGTTAGGAAAGGAAAACCAAAATATTTGCAATCAGCATCTTAAAGCTGCAGTTCTCAAGAACCAAGAGGCTGGATCTGCAATTCTGTCCTAGGAAGTGGATCCTCATTAGCGTCACTATTAATAAAGTTCAACATTATGAAACGGGCACCAACCTAGGGACATCTAATGAATGTCAATTTTCATTCCACGCCCATTATCACTTCAAATTTCACTGAAGCGTGTACACTAAAAATCTCTAATTATGTTTATTAGTCTACTTATGCTGAACCTATACAGTTGAAGGATTTTTTGTTTTACTTTTACACTACGACCAGAATAAGATTTTAGTCCATGTTTCCAAAATCCACGCTGAAAGCAAAGAAGATGAGTTATCATTTGATTTCTTCCATTGCAGCATTCAAGCGCATTCTGTTCTAGCCTGCCTGAAGTAGCAGAAACTTCAGAATGATGAGAAATACTGCTGGTTAGGGAATACGAGCATCAGTTAGCTTCCTGAACAGCAAAACAGCGCGAAAGCCACTAGCAAATCTCAGCAGCTGCAACCGACTGCTTGCTTTCCCCAGGAATAAGCCTATTAAGAGCAAGGTCCCACCACCCTGCCCCCCCCCATCCCAAACCAGATGGCCCTGTTATGGTGATTAGTAAGCTTAAGACTATTACTACTTTATTTCTCTCTCTCTCTCTCCCCTCACTGCAAAGGAGAGTACTAAATTATGTATGGATTTATTACGAGGTTACGGTTTCATATTTTTAAAAACATTTTATATTAGATAATTTTCTGCCTGGTTACTAAAATAAGATATAGCTTTATCCTATCTAAAACTGCTGCTTATGTTTGCAGGATACCTTAATACAATTACATCTGTCAACATTACATAATGGCTTAGATCATCTAGGTCACCAATACTCTTCTCTACAATCTCCTCACCCCAAATAAAAAGGTGATCTTACAAAACCTCTGCTCTTAACACTGTAGGTTGATCTGCAGACGAAATCCGTAATTCAAAATCATAAGTTTTCTTCCATCAATGGAAGTGTGAGAGGTGTGATTCTGCTGACATACAGTTATGGAGTCTGTAACAACTCATGTCTGTCAGTAGTTTGTTGCTTTACTAAATGACACTATTTACAGTAAAGCAATTCCTTTCATTTCCTCTGCTAATTTGAATAAAATGGAAGAATAAAATGCTACTCCACAAATCATTCATAGAAAAAAGACCCTTGCTCACTAGAAGTGCAGGATCGTACAAAGCTCACTGTTATTTTGCAAACACATTTCCCATATTTTATCTGTACTGAGAAAGACACATGCCATTCTACCCCTAACCAACCTTAGGCCAGAAAGAGAAGGCAAACGTTCTCTCATGAAGCAGCTGAACCACAGAAGGATCCCCATCTTCCATGTAGAATCCATCGCGTGTTTCGTCCCTTGCGGTACTCATAGAGGCGTTGCTTTCTTCATCAAAATTCTTACCCTGAGAAACTGTTCCTGCTGAATAACAACCACAGCCAGACATAAACTACAGAAGTTCCCAACCACCCAGTGTCAACCCAACTAGATAACGTTAAGACAACCAGGCTTGACGCAACATTTCTAACTCAGGTTTTTGTTCAGTGATTACTACAACATGGGCTTAGTCTTCTGCCTTTGGCACAGAGACCGTGCTTATTGGCTCAGAACGCTCTCTTGGAAACCATGCCTTGTGGGGGAATACCCCGCTGATGCTGGATGGTTTTTCTGAAAGCTTATCTAGCCACCTGATACATGGAAGGGCAGAGGAACCGCTACATGTAGCCCATCCTGGGCTCCGTAATGGCTCCACGCGTGCCACTTACCAGCTGGCACAAGCTGCAACAGCTGTGGGGCTCATGCTAAGCACACAGAATTGATCTGACCAAAGCGTTACCTTCAGGTTGGGAGGATTCTTCCGATTTATCATCATCATCCAGTTTCTCCTCTTCGTCTTCTTCCGAACCTTTCTCAGAAATAGATTTTGGGTCTACGTCTGTACTCATTTCTATGTCTTTCAATTCACATTTAACAGAGCCAGGCTCAGCCTCAGCATCACAGTCTGGTTTAGTGTCTTTATCTGCGGTATCTGTCTCCTCTTTGATATCAGGCTTTTCTTTGGCTGCTGGATTTTCAGACCCTTCAACTTTAGACTCTGTTTGTTCTGTAGTCTTTTCTTCTTGTACTGGTGTGGATGGGACAATAGGTGGTGTTTGACTGCAGCCAGCACCCAGAGGGTTTACAGAAGAGACAGTATTTACATTACCCGTCCCTCTGTTTTGAGCAAAGTTTTTGTGAGCCTCAAGAAAAGAGAGTTCAGGATCATTCAGAATGTGATAATCTGTCCTACTGACTCCATGTTTAGCAGCACCAATCAGTAAGTCTTTGTCATGTTTACCACACTCCCACCACTCTGGCAGGTCCAAGCTCGGTTGGCAAAGTTTTAGCCTCTCCCCCAACTGTGGGTGATGGAGAACCTGTTCACGGATTTTCCGCAACAGTTCTATACGATATAAAGTTCTAGAAGCACGCTCTTCTGTGATTGGCTCAATCATGGTGGAAAGATCAGGCGGTTCTGTAACGGCAACGATTTGTATTGTTTAACATCGATTGAATGTACACCTTTTTTGAAATCAGGACACCTGGACATGAGGTTTCAACAGTCCCCCTGTCTCATAACAGTCATGTTGATTCCTACAGTCAGTTAAAACTTACCATCATCCGGTTTGACCGGCATTCGGCACACTCGTCTACACATATTCACAAAGCCATTAAAATACTTTTCCAAGCTTTCGTCGGACTTTTTATCAAGCCTGGCAAATGCTCTGAATTGATTCCAGTCAAATTGGTGTTTTACAGGATCGAAAATAATTCCAAAAGTAGACACCACACGATAAAAATCAGCTTCTTCTCTTCTTGTCCATCTAGTCAAGGAAGAAGCAAGAGAAGTGAGGCCACTGAATAAACCAGAGTCCAAACATAGTTTGGACGCCCCCAAGCCCCCTTAGTTTATTCTTTCAAAACAGAAGGGCAGTACCAGTGACACACAAGCTCAAACGAGATTTAAAGAAAGATATCACTGAGAAACTCACTTTTGTCGTTTTTCCGTTATTATAGCTTCCCTTTCTGCTTCTAGTGCCCTCACTTCTTCCCGAGGCCGACGTCTCCTGCGGTCAGTCTTCATTAGTGCCTCTTGCCTCATTTGTTGCCTTTTATAGCTGCGCTGATAGGCAGTAATGAGGCGACGCAGACGGGTAGTCAGGGTTGAAGTGTTGGGCCAGTAGAGTTGGCCTAACTCAGCGTTGCTTTCACTCTGCTTGTCTAGAGAATAGAGAAGTATTTGTGCACTGCAAAACCACCACTAAACATTTCAAAGTTTCTACGGCTAGAACTGGATTCCTGTTTTATCTGATAAGAACATATGCCTCATTAATGTTGGTGCATAACAAATTAGAAACAGGATAACTACATTGGTAGGAAATAAAAAAAATAGAATCACACCATCCAACTCTAAGAAGTCAGAAATGCTTGTGAAGCATTTAGAGATAAGCATCAAGCATTATTATTCAATGTTATGAATACAAACATATTATGAATACTGTAAGTATTTAAATTAATGCAATGCATCTTTAAATTTATTACTAAGAAGATCGTTCTGCCTCTGAGGAAACACCTATGCTTATGAATTCCCACTTTATTATTCTCACTTAAGCTTGGCAATTTTCCTCCACACTGAGGAAACAACATATATGTAACTTCCAAGATTATCTCAGCAAAAACATCAACGGGTGCATTATGAAACATCCGGTCTTCATCATCACAATTTCTACTATGTAATTAGAAACCCAGAAAGCCATAATGTGGATTATTCAAAGACAGTAAATAATTGTTTTGAAAGACGTGAAGCATGAGGAGAATTGGCAGTAGAAAGTTTACTGTGATGTTTCCCCAAAACACAAAACTTATTCCCTCATGTGGTAAAAAAACAGTCCATCTTTTACTGAATGGTCCATATTTGCTTTTTAATTTATTTGCTATAGTCTTACTTGGGTGTATTTCTATGGACTCCTCTTTGTCTTCTGGAGGTGAGTTTGCAAATTCCTTGGGGAGAAGACAGAAGTTATTTTAGTTTTCAGTTTTGACCATATGTTATCCTTTCAGGAGAAAAATATGTCATCTCTCAAACACAGCAGCAAACAATCTTTGTAAGGTGTGTTTATCTGGTAGCTCTCAAACTTAAGAAGTGCACATTTAGATAAACGCAGAGAATCAGTTATAATTATATATATTTGTAATTACAGAAAGTTGAAGTTCTTACATCAATTTCATCCTTGAAAGGAGTTCTGGTTGGCTTATATTCTGGATCTTCATCCTCTCTGTCAAATTCACCGCTATAAAATATTTAAAAGAAATATTTTCAAGAAATGTATTGTTTCTGAGAGGGGGCTGATTTTCTGGACAAAAGCAAAAAAGCTACAAAAGCCATCAGTACAGTGTACTGAGTTACACATTTATATTTCATGCTCAACTGTGTAAACAGTTCTATGTACTTTTTACATTATATGACCACTTCAGATCCTCAGGCGAGATGTAAGCAAAATATGACATATGAACTCACGCCAACATATACAATGCTGATAAAGTTTATTAATTTTTTCATGTCCTCCTTACCCATCACCGCCATCTGCTAACATGTCTGTCCCTCTCTGTTCAGCAGCTATGGCCTTCGCATCAGGCATGCCAACCCGTTCCAGAAAGCACAGTGCTGGATCAGCTCTCATAGAATTGTACTTCTCATAACCTGCATGCAGAGCAGGAGACAAATATTATTTTTTTTTTAAAGCTATGACCAACTGTGAATACAACAGGTTTAGGCAGTAAAAGTACAATTTTCCAAATTAATTTATTTACTTTTAAATAAAACAAAGGAGCTGTCACCGTGCTGGAAAAAACCATTTCATTCATTTTTCATACTGGTAAATTCCATCAGCACAAAAACATCTTCACATCAATAACATTAACGAATAGTAGATACTGAAGAAAACATTCAATTTAATGTCTTTATAAGGTAAAGTAAAAACCTTTCACAAGTGAAAAACTTACTTTAAGTTTCCTATATGACTTTGGCAGTAGTTCTCCACATTCAATACTTCCTACCGGAAACATGCAGACGCGAATGGAAACACACACACATGCATTTTCTATGGCTCCAGCCCTGCTGGAACCCTCAATGTAGGCTGCAAAAATGCTGTATACATGGGTTATACGTAAGGCCAACGAACCTGTCTTATTAGGTTTAGGATGATGCATGTCAGTAAGATGACACTGTTCCCTCTATGGTTTTCAAACTGCTGTTTGCTTTTTTACTGCCCAAGTTGACTAGATGGAAAATGGCAGATCCCAACAGTGCACTGCAGGAAAATGATTTTTAGACTAGACTTGCCTCAGCTGAGCCCACAAAACAGAGCTGCTGTACATAGGCAGAACAGCACAATTCAATTAGGATTTGTACTACAACACACTGCTCCTAACTGCTGTAGAGCCTCAAGCCAAACTGTAATCATGAAAGGTTTTATAAGCCATCATTCTCCCCTTTAGTCAGGCTGGGCTGCTGAGAATACCTCTGCGACCTCCAGAGAATTGGGATTATAATCAGGAATCGCTCACTGTATATATCATGCCAGCTCTGCATCCCCAGCCTTTCAAAGTTAACAAGGCTGCATCCCACTCAAGGGAGCCGGGAGTTCTCAACACTGACATTTGTGAAATATTGCTTGGAACAAAGCCCAGGAGGCACTTGTACAGATTAATAGCAGAGGTTAAGCCCACCGTCCACTTTGACACTGGTTGGCAGAGTTAGCAAGTGAAGCAGCGCTGGAAGCAAAGTTTATGGAGATCTATCTTACTATTTGGCTATTATTTAAACAAATATGGTTTTGTTTTATTTACAGCCAAGAAAGTAATGTTTTCTTCTCAAATGTTCTGCAAACATTTAAAAACAGCATCTGATATTTACAGCTCATATTAGGTTTTTAATGCAGGCAAGAAAAAAAAAAAAGGGAGATACAAGCCAACAGTTCTTTGGAACAATACTTGTTAATATTATGACTGAACAGTCCTACACACAGAAAGCTTTACAACTGAGTTTTGTTCAGAGTGAGACATCACTTACCGTGTTTGAATACTCCAATTAAAAGGGATTTATCCGCCTCCTTATCCCACCAGTCTGCAGGAACTTCGGCATGGAATGGCTCAGGTATCCATACATCTACTTCACTGTGAAGAAGTGTTATATACATTCTCAAAGGTATTAGTGGGCAAAAAAAAAAACCACCACCAAAAAAACCAAAAACACCCAAACACGGTTCATGCTGTTCTCTAAATATGAATTTTGAGGGGGCAAAAAAAGGACCCAAAACCCAACACAGAAATTGAAATACCTTGAAAAACAAATAGGATGGTAAAAAAAAAAAACCAACCACCAAACAAACAAACAAAAAATCATTACGCTATTTTGGGAGTGGAATGCCAATGGTTATCCAAATAAGATTCATTTAAGGTCTTAGTATATTTTTTTTCTTTTTTTAAATTGAGATAGAATAGTCCTCCATTACTAGCAGAACTGAAAATCCGCCTCTGTCATTTCCCACATCGTTTCCTCCCCCAAGAAAATTACCCACCGCGCTTGGTAAAATAATAAGGCTGCTTGAGAACAGACATTTAAGAGATAAAGTGTGACAACCTTTAAATGCTGCATTATTACAGTACGTGTACTTTATAAAAGCCAGCGTCATAAAGCAAAAAATAAACCTGCACTTGCACTAACCTTGAGTCAGCACCCTCTAAGATCTTGTCTGCTTGGTCCCCTATAACTTCTTGTCGTAGATAGTAGAGCATGCGGACACGCAGCAGGACCCTGGAGAGGAAGGCAGAGGGGGGAAAAAGTTCTTAACTTCAGGACTGTTTGCCAACAGTGGCTTTTGGCAGCTGCTGCTGTTCATCCATCATCCTGCCAAGGCTGATTAGCCATGCTGTATGGTAGGCTTGAAGCGTGACAGATGGTGGCACATAATCACCTCTGTGTGGTGCTTTCTGCTGGCTTCCAACAGGCCTGCCTGGCAACCGCTTACACTGCACAGAGAGGGACCCAGCTCAGCCCGGCCCCGGCGCATTTCATTTAGTTCTACCTAGTGCAGCTTGTGAAGTTTAGACACGTACTCTACCACTGCCTCTGAAGTATTGAAGCAAGTTTGTAAACAACTGAGCAGATGGCTTTCAGTAACTGTTCTGCTTCATTATCTCATAAAATTTCCTCAGCTGCTGCCTTAATACCATTTTTGGAAGCACATCAGAAGTTGTAGGAATAAACGAGATATAAAATCTGGTTTTACTACCTTACAATAAACCCTCAATATGGAATGTCAGGTTTTTCAGATTATACAACTTTTTGCTTCCGAGAATTGAGGGGGGGAGAAAAAAAAAATCCCTCATTTCCCTTGGGACATATTAACTATTTTTACTCTTTATAGTTCAAACTGCTATTTAATTTCACCTGTGCACAACCTAAGCGCTACAAGGAAGTGAAAAATCTTTAGTGCCCATGTTTATTTTTCCCTATCTCTGCCACACTACAGTGGTTTTGGGAAGTGCCGTCAGGTGGTGTGGTCACACTTGAAGCTGGCAGGAGAGAATGGCAAACACTGGCTTTTCAAGGAGACTAGAAAAGAGGTCATATCTCTGTAGAAAAAGTACCTACCTGAAAATAATCCTACTTTCCTATGTTTACCCAATTCAGGGCACCCCCTGCTGCCTAGTTCATGAAGTAAAATCAGTACCAGCTAAACCGGAGATTATTCAGCCTGCCCTCTCACTGTACCCAAATCCATCATGGCAACTGTTGAATTGCTGCTGCTCCTGGAACAGCTAAGGGTGACCTGGGAGGCAGAAATCTGATCGCCCACTTGCATGAAAAATTTAGACCACCACCAGTTTTGAGAGCTCCCCATTAGAGATCTGATGCAACCGGAGCAATACGCGGTTCTACACGTGTTATTCCAGAAACCCTTGGAAGAGCAGGGATTTGAATGAAGGTCATGTCTGCAATTCAAAACATGTCAGACATGCTTCTTTTTGTATGCATGATAACTGGGACCAGTAAGGTGTCCCTGCTCCCTGTGTGGCTATGTAAATAAGCTGTTGAGGGTCTCTATCATCTTAGTATTAAGTAATAACAGCTGTTACATCAAGCCAAAGAGGAGGAGCAGGGGAAAAAAAAACCAACATCAACCAAAAACCAGAGGATCTTTGCGCCTTTCCAGAGTCCCATCCATTAAAACAGCATTTGTGTTAGATAAGGACAGGACACCAGTTCTTACAAAGCTTTGTCACTGTTGCCTTCTGAAGGAAATTACTCAGACTATTAATTGGCTTCCACCTCGGGCTAAACACATTGCATTTACCTGGGCTAAACACATTGCTTCTACAATTCACATAGTCCTGGTGGAAGTGAAGGAAAAAGATAGCAACTGAAAACATTCTTGCATAATGATTTATCAGTCTTTTCTATCCTTGTAATTGTTCTACTGCATTATTACAGGAGCCATATTTTAAAAATGAGTTTAAGTCTGATCTGCAAACTGATATAACAAGTAATGAGGACATGTTACCTGAGAGATTAAAATAATGTTACAGGAAAGAATTTAATTACTTTAAAAGCAAGTGAAATGTAATAACAGATCGGAGTAACAGTTTAGAAAAAAAATCAGAACACAGCTTATTTGGATGTGCACTTGCTAAGGTAATTCTGTAAGTATCTGTTTTCATCAGCTGAGAATTAAGCTTGGTTAGCATCTGGAAAGGAGCTAATAAACCCCTTAAATGCCTTTCCTCCTTCACATCACACCCCCTATTGACAGGCCACAGGTACTTTTCAAATCAATAATTTCTTTCCAATAAACAGTATTAGTAAAACACAATATATATTAAAAAGACAAAGTACTGATGACCTTTCAGTAACACCGCATTACAACTGTATGGTATATTTATACAATGAAAAATATAAATTTAAAACCAGAACAAAACAACCCCCCCTCAAACCTAAAAAGCAAACAACCTTCCCCTGAAACCCAAACCAAGACATTTTTGGGATAAGAGTTACGTTCAGTGTCTGTAAATGGAGACTATAGTAAGCAAAACTGAGATTGAGAACCAGGGCACTGTGGACAGGAGCTGACACAAAAATAACTAAGACATTACAAAACATAACCTAAAAGAATGTAAAAGAGGTTCTAAAGAGACACTTGTGCAACAATAAAACAACATAACATCCAAATCAAAACACAATGATCTTTATCCCCAAAGGCTGTCAGTTTAGTGACACGTTTAGAGTTGCAAAAATGAAATCAGGGCACTGATTCAGGTAAGAGAGCTCGGTGAGAAATTTTCTCTCAAACAAAAGAGAAAAGAAAAAATATTCTGTATGTTGTGGAGAGCAACAGAGGAAGGGAGAAAAAGAACAAAGAGAAGAGATATACCCACATATAGGTGAACTACTACATGAAACTCTGGAAAGGAAGAACTGGACATTTCAGTTTAACATTTAAGGAACAGAGCTTTCAAGGACATCAGCCTGAGAGACCCCACAAGAAGGGTAAGAAACAAACAGCTTTTGTTTAAAGATAGCCAATTGTCAAGAAAAATAGACAGTGTAGGGATACAGTCTTTCCTTTATATGGTAAAAAAAATAACCTCATCTGATTCCATTCTTATTTAGTAAGTAGAAAACAATTTTCTTCAGAACTGTGTTTTAAGCGCTGATCAGTCATAAAGAGTTTACAGAAGCATCCAGATATCTGCTATGATGATTATTCCCAAATTAAAAAGTAATGTCTTTTACATCCTATTAAACAGCCCAGTGTTCTGTTAAAAACATCCAAAAGAAGTTGCGGACTTTTCAAAAGCATGTCGTAAAAAAACCCCTCTAAATGAACTATTTATTAATACTTACTTATTACAGTGATGTTTGAGATGTTTCCTATAGCTGTCTTCTTGAAATAATACATCTGGATTACAGGTTGTGAGCCAATCGGCATCTTGCAGCATTGGCTGTGAACTCTGGGCTTTTACTTTCTTGCCTTTCCTCCCTCTGGGCACAGGTGCAGACAGACCTACATAAAACCCCAATATTTCTTAAATAGTCTGAATAGAAAAGCTTTCACGCCAAACTGCATTAGAAATATACATTTAAAGCTAAGTATCAATATGATATTAATTTCTTTGTGAGCAACACAACCACCAAAAACTGAACAGCAACATAATTCAGTACAGGAAATTGCAAATAAAATCAACCAAAACTTTCATGCAAATTTAGGTGTGAAGATTTCAAAAATTCAGAGCGCTAGCCAGAAAATGGTGTTATATAAATATTTCTTGTAAAACCTCTCATGAATCTGAATGGCCATAAGGAAACAAGCCTTCTGATTTATGGCAATTCGAAAGAGATTAACTCCAGCAGTCGGTGCCACTTGAAAATTATGCTAGAATATTTGTTCAAAACTGACTGAAGGGAAAGAGCACTGTATCCTACAAAGTGTCTAAGGGAGACTTCCCCTTTAAGTACAGACCAAGTCAAAGCCCACCTTACTCATAAAATCTGACAAGATCCTACGACATGTCAGAATGGCTATAGTTTAAACTAAATACATAGCATGACTGAAGCGATTCTTTCCTATTTACTAGCATCATTATTTGATTGTGGTAGACATACCGGAATGATTAACCAAAGCTCGAGTTTGCCCATCTGCAGTTGGAGTGATCAGATCCCAGATGAAACTTTTGATATTTTCATCCCCTTTGTAATGATTAAGACAATATACCAGGATAGTCCGGCAGATGGTTTCCACATCTTGTTCTGTTAGCTGACGTTTATAGCGCCCATGTGAGAGGATGTCAGTCCACCGACCCCAGCTATAAGAAAAATATGTTCAATACAACAGTTCAATACCAAAAACTGGTATTTTAATTTGTGACTTTCAATTTAAGTCCCAGTACCAGGCAAGTTGGGACCTCCTATGTTAGTGCTACTGCATTTTTGCATTTGCAGGTTACGTCAGGGAATCCAACCTCCAGCACCAAAGAGTTAAGAATGTTTATTTCACAGAATAGGCAATAAGTTCACTGCTCGTAAAGCTGCAATTGAACTACACTCAAAATAATAAAGTACATATGTTTAACTAATGGTCCCTGTAAGCTACGAATAGGAAATTCAACCAATTCCTACAATCATGGGATTTGGGGAATCATTCTCATTTTTGATCCTGAAATACATTATTAGCAATTGTTGTAGACAACTTCCTAAAATAAAGACAATCATCTGAAGCCCACTGTGTTAGCAGCCAAACACAGCTACTCACTTGCAAAGAGATAAAATTCAAATGGGTAAATCCAATGGGGAAAAATATAAACTATCAAATAGCTGCATTTAACTGGTGCCAAAATACCAGAATCTATGTAGAAAACCTCTAGACTGACTGTTGGTTTCACAACCACATCGTTCTTTACAAATACAATTTGTTATTCTCCACAATATTTAGAAAAGAGATTAAACCTGGATAACTCAGGAATTCTTTACGCTAAGAGAAACCAGAAACAAATATTCCATCATCACAAAACTACGTAACTTACCAGTGAGCTCACAGCCATCTGTGAGACACTCAGATACTTTAACTTAAGTAACACATATATAAGCAACTTATATACATAGTGATTTAAAAATCTCACTGGTATGTATACAGCGTAATGAGGTAACGGTTACAGAGGAAGAGATTATGTGAACATGTCCAAGAAAAGGACAAGTTATTTACTAGATATAATTTCTGTACTTTCAGTTCTTTAGCCACAATCAGTATACTTAATCTCCTTCATATCCTTACCCATAAACTAGCAAGTTCTTCTCCACCCTGAAACATTCGCTTCTTGCATAACCCTGTGATTTGTCCTGAGGCCTACGGGGCTTTGTGCTAGGTTTTTCTTCAGAATCACTTTCCAGGTCTGAAAACTCCATCAATTCATCCTCTTTGACTGCACTGTAGAGTCTGGTTTGCTTTCTTACTCTTGGTGTATCAATAACTAGGTTATTCTAGAATGAAAGTGAAAATGCAGAAGTTTAGGATGGGGGAACATCTTCAATTTAATTGTACTAGGAACTATCATAAAGCTCTTACCCTTCCATTTAAAGCATCAATATCCAGCTCAGCTTTCTTTGCCCACTTCTGCCAAAAATTAGGGTCATCCAAGGAAATGTCTGTCCTGTTCCCAGATGCAACAAAACTAGCCTAGTAAACGTGAAAACATAGGCATTGGTTTCTTAACTGCATGCTACAAAGAATATCTATTTTCACTCGTAAATACAATACTTAGGACTTATTAAGTGGTAGTTTCAAGAAAGAAAAAAGGCAAGCCTGGAAACTATCATGACTGGAAATACAGATATCCCAACATTTGTGAGGAAAATATCTGGGACAAGTACATCGAAAAACTAAACTGACACAGAAGGCAATTTAATACCACTTCCATTTATCCCGGTCACACTTCATTAATTTTCCTCTGAATGTCAATGCACACCTTTGCAAACGTTGAGCCTTTTCCTTCAGATTCAATAGTAATCGTGTGTGTTCGCCTTAAGAGAATCTGATCGATATCCTCTTCACAAAACTTAGACCCTTCATCTTCCTCATCCATCAGAGCACCATATGCCCCCTTTCGAAGAAGATCTTCTATTTCTTTCTTAGAAAGCTGTTGCACCTGTAACATGTAAGAGAGGGTTTGGTTCTTTTTGACATCAGCCAATGCGTACATCTGACAACATAATCAGACTAACTGTCCTCTTATTTAGCATTTTAAGAACTGAAACTCTAAGATAATGTGGTGTCAGTCAATTAAATATTCATGCTGAAGTCACCTTCAAAAGAAGAATACGAACAACAAAATTCTTAGCGTGAAGTTACAGGACTGGCTTAAACAATTTAATAATTCATTGTCACTGAATCCTTTTACTTTGGCTCTGATGACTGCTAAACTCCTCCTGGGAGCAAATTTAGCTTACTAACACGACAAAAAGCTAAAGCAAAAAAAAGTCCAAAGCAAAAAGGCCACACTGGAAAAAGCTGACTAGAACAACTCCAAAAAGTGCCAGGATCAACACAATGTAAAGGGTGGAATGATGAGAACGGATGAGGATTGAGGGAACATGACTCCACCTGCCCCATTTTGGCAATAAGTGAGCCATTAGATCGGCTAAGCCAGTTCATGTAGCCTCGCCCTTAATTAACCCTACTTTAAAATACACACCATACTCTATCTGAAAACCACTGTTGTCCAGCTAAAACACAAACAAGCAGGAAAAGTGCTACACATTCATAACATTTGTTGACCGTGCACCTTAATACATTAATTCTCACCCCATTTGTAGCGTTTTCTCTTCCACTCATAGATTGTAGCACAGCCTTATCAAGGCCAAGCTTCAAGCTAGCTTTGTCAAACATTTCCCTTTCGTAAGAATTCCTTGTTATCAACCTGTAAATTTTCACTGATTTGCTCTGTCCTATTCTGTGACATCGTGCTTGAGCCTGATGAAACAAAGACAGATTGTCAGTTACAGGTCACAAAAGGAAGAAAAAAAAAATTAAATAATCAACACAGAACTTAGAGTTATTGCTTTCAATATAAATAATAATCTTTATGATTTTAAGAGAGGAACAACAGGTAACTTCTCTTGTAGGTGAAGAGAATTTCACAACAAAAAGGCAAAGAAAAAATTTCAATAAAATCATCTCTTGTAATATTACCTGGAGGTCATTTTGGGGGTTCCAGTCTGAATCAAAAATGATGCAGGTATCAGCAGCAGTAAGATTAATGCCCAAACCTCCTGCCCTTGTGCACAGCAGGAAAACAAACCTATCAGAATCAGGTCTTGAAAACCTGTCAATAGCTGCCTGACGCAAGTTGCCTCTTACTCGGCCATCAATTCGTTCATATGGGTACCTGAAATAAAAATGTATTATAAGGACAACTTTACTACAATGGCATTGTTTCTTTTTAAGAATATGCCATTAAGAAGGAGGGGGAAAAAAAAAAAAAAAAAAAAAAAAAAGGAAAATATGCTACTATAGGGTCAAAGTAATTACAAAAAACTCAGACACCGTTCCTGTATATACACACTTCAGCAGTGGAAGACGTACTACTTTGTCTCCTGCTTTGCGCCTTTTGGTAAAGAGCAAACTTTCACTCCAAAGAAGGAAATAAACATTCAGGCTTAAGCTAAAAAGCTCTAGAGCCACCAAAACATTTAACTGAGCAGTAAACTAAGAGGTTTAAAGCCCTTCATGTGAGGTGATTTTGTACTCACCCAGAAGAAAAATCTCAGTACTTGCAACTTACAGGTATCATTTTCCTTTTAGCCAGATCGCTATAGAAAATACTGTAAATTGCTTGCATTTCATCCCTTTTCAATATGGATTACTCACAGGTTAAATACTGTGGCCACTGAGGAAAGCACAGTTTATTTAGAATTGTATTATATTGTTGCTCTCACCGTCTTTGAATGAGGTAGTCTTCCAGTATGTCCAAGCAGCGCACCATCTGGGAAAAGATAAGCACCCTGTGGCCACCAGCCTTCAGTTTTGGCAGCAGCTTGTCAATCAGTACTAGCTTGCCAGCAGCCTGGATCATTGCCTGGAGCTGAAAATCTGGAGAGTCGGCATTGTGTGTTTCTTTAAACTCTTCCAAAATTTTCTCTTCAGCACCTGCAAAGATTGGACAGCAATACATGAACACTGCAAAGGGCCTTATTAATAAACAATGAGCTCGCCTTCAATACCCTATAGAAACCGCAGGAATGTTTGAAGCGTTACGGGAATAAACATTTATAAAAAATATTAACCTGAAATTTAAAGCAAACACACACACAAATACAGCATAAATAAAAAGTAACTTTGAACATTCTATTTTTTTTTTCCTCTTTTAAATGGGAGTAAACCCTTTCCTAAATAAATTCATGCAGCTATTTGATGCACACAAATTAATGAAAAATTAAATAAAAAGATAAAAAAATAAATCATATTCCAACTGATCAAATGATTTTCTGTTCTTTCTTAAATGCAACATGTAAGAAAAAATACCTCGTTTCCACAGGAAAACACAAGGAATACAAATCACTTTTTACGTCTGTGCCTCTAAAAACATCAAAATCATGCTTAAACACACGCATGACCTGGACCTGCTCCTTCCATTATTAGTTGTAGAATCAAAATCCAAACAATGAAAAAGCTAATTGGGGGTGGGGGGTGGGGGGGAGGCAGGAGGAATAAGCAGCTGTGAAATTATTATTTTACCTTCCATTTAGTTTTCTTTTCTCACTGGATGTATTTTTTTTGTTCTGTTTGATGAAGCTATCCACTGTATATATTCTCTCCAGAATTAGTCAAAAGTTCTTTCTTGCCATTCCCCTTGCCTATGAATGATATACACAGCAGCAAATACTTCCTTCTACTGCTGATTACCTGAAGACTGTAGGCCAAGATCAAGTTGTCTCTTCAGTCTCTCCTATGCTTTTATTCAATATTTTGTCACTTCTACAAAGAGCGAGCTATTCCAAGACTTATCAGATTACTATTCTTGGCTATTTAAGGAGTTAGAAATTTTCACCCTAATCTTATTTTATATCCAAATAAACCCTTTTTTAGAGCTGTCTTTTTCAGTCACTCTGGGATTTTTTTGTTTGGTTTTTGTGGTGTTTTTTTTTTCCCCTGTTGGTTTTTTAAACAAAATGTGGTTTGTAAAGTATTGCTGGTTTGTAAAATATTCAGCTTCAATGCTGCTTTTGAATAACACAAGGAAAGGTGGGAGGGCTGGGGGAGGAGGGAAGAGTAGCTTATTGCCAGGCTTCTGCTGAGCATCTCTCTCATATCCCAGTTCCAAGTAGATGCCTGTAAACAAACACGCAAACGCACCCTCCCTGTGTGATCGCTGGTTCAGTGCCTCCTGTAAGGTGGTGTCTTAAATAGATACTACCCGAAGCAGGCTGTCCGACAGCTTTGTGTTACTCAATACACTTGCACTTCTAGCTTTTACAGAATTTAACAGACTCAAAACACGACCACACTTAAAGCTAGTTTTACATCCCTGAATTTTCCTTATCTGGACTTCCTACTCCAAGCGTTACTGATCCTAAAGGCTTGCACATAAGGAAAAATAATCCCATGTGAAAATAGTACCATCAGACACTTCTTCAAGTTCCCTTCAATCATATCGCTTCCCATCTTGTAAAACAGGCAGGATTTTGGGTAGTAAATCTCAGCTGAGCTTAGGCAATTTCAGGATATAGCAAGCTGTCAAGTAGTTCATACGCAGTAACTTCAGTGCTCTCTCTCGGTTACTTCATTTATTTCTTACTCAACTGTGATATCCAAATTCAAGTTTCACTACTATAAAGTAAACCAATATGCAAACTCAGCATCTGCAAAAGCAAACCACCTACGCCAAGCACGCCACAATAAACCCACAAACTGGTGAATTTTCAGTATCAGAGTTTGGTCCCAGCAAGATCCACTTCCAGAACAGACCACCACCTCCAAAAATACAGTCTTTCAATAAACCTATCCTAGCTAAACCCTGTGAAAGACTGCCCCGTTTTTTTTCATTTGTACTTCAACTGCAATTAAGTGATGTACACTGAACTGCCTGTTACCCAAAAACTACTTGATGTAGTACCTGTAGCTCTGTAACACTAGTTTCTATCGTAGGTGATTTTTAGAAGGGGAGGAAAGGAAAGTATGTGAATGTGTGCTTGATCCATCAGGGAAACCCCCACTTCCACTCATAATTGAGAGAGGCTTCCAGGGGGTCAAGAGAGTATAAGGAACAGAGTAAGGAACCTTCCCAATGTTCAACGCTGTAGATGTGTAAGTACGGAGGCACTCCCCACTGCTGACTCTTGGAGACAGAGAAAGAGGAATGACGTATAAACACTTGAGAATGGTTGCTTGGGGTAAAACAAGGAGTCCAGCTCTAGGAAAAAGTGACAGTGACAACGCTTTGCCCAATTTGGTTGGAGAATACCCCAAATGCATCCACTCCCTCTAGAAGTCTACTCAAAGACAGCCTCAGCAGACCATCATTTTCCCCTCTGCAGAACAGATCTAACAATCAAGAAACAAACTGAAAAACCCACTCCATATTCAACTCTTACCGTACCACTTCCATCATATAACCTTCTATGGCTCTTAACTGAAGATTATCTAGAAGACCCGCTTGCAGCTTTTATGCAAAACAAAACATATAGTGTTCTACTTGGGTATTCAAATACACATGCAGTACTGCTTGCTCACAAAACCCATAAACTTGGAAGAAAACGAGAAGGATTCAGAGACATCTTTATGAAAACAGTTAAGCCTCAAGAACTTGCTACTGCAACAACTCACTCATCAGGAGAACACTATGCAACATTATGTACTAGCACTGCAAGACCTCTTGGTAGAACTACAATAAACTTGTGCCGTCGCTCTAAGTACAAAGATATTAACTATTGACCAACAAAATAAAACCTCAGGCTCAGACAACTTCAGGATGTAAGAGTATTTTCTGTCCTAGAACTACAAAGGACGTATTTGTTTAGTTCCATCCTCCACACTAACAATAGCCAAGATTTATTTATTTGTCCCTCAAAACCGAAGGCTTGACCCACCTGCTGCACGACACCAAGTCCCAATGTTCAAAAGCCACAAATATGTTATAAAGGCTAAAGTACTCAAGAGACAACCCTACCTCCCTTTATTAGGGTTAAGATACAGTCACCAAAACCCACTTGAAATTCTCTACATAGCCACCTGGACTTCAGCAGTCTCTAACAGACACTAAATGATACAACACTTGTGAGGAAAAAACAAAACACTGCTGTAGGCAACGTTGCAATTACTACTCATGAACTCTAGTTGACAAAGTAGCAGCAAAATAGTCACTTTATTTCTTTTAGCAAACATGAAAATAAGGAAAAAGAATGGCAAGGTTAAAGCTAGCCAAAAACCAGGAAACATAAAAAGCATCAAGTTTAGAAGCTCATAACCTGAACATCCGGAACTATTTTCTGGTAAACTCATTTATAAAATGGGTTAACTTAAAACAAAAAAACAAACAGACAAAGAACAAATCCTACCAGAACCACAAAGCTACTTTACTGTATGTTTATCTGAGTTTAGAAACTGAGCAGCTCACCAGCATGGTTAGGCTGAAGTACTTTGGAGTAACCCTACATCAAGTCTTCGGAATGACTACTTGTGCAGGAAATACAATTAGATGTCATTTTGTGAACCAGTTTAAGCATTTTCCCCCCAGTTAAACAAAAAATGTCAAAAGAAAAAAAACGTAAGCACTGCAATATGGAAGTCATACAATAAAAACCTGAAATCACATACGGCTCAAACTAAACAGTCTTTCACCATGAAGCTGATAACCAGCATTAAGCCAACTATAGCATAAATCATATATAGTATATATATAGGGAGGAGTTGGAAAACACCAAACTAGTAGAATACAACCCTTTATAGAGAGTTACATCCTCAAAGAGATTTGATTTGACCAACCCATACAGTTTAGCATACTTCAGACAGCTATAGGTAGCTGGCTCATCATATACCACCTGCCATAGATAATCCTGATCTAAAACCAACAGCATCCCACTGAGAGGATTCATCATGAAGTCTAATACGACATTCAAAAAAAATCTCGCTAGTTAAATTACAAAAACGAACTGACAACACACGGCCATAAAATTAACATCATTTCTTACCCCACAACTTCTGCTCAGAAATTTTAAGTTACTATTTCATAGCTGCTAATTGTTTTTTTTCCACAGAGTATTAACTGCAACTTGAAGAAAAGACTCCCATCTTTATGCCAGCATCCAACAACCTGCACGATAACCGATGCCTTGTTTGTCAGAACTAAGAGAAAGGAAAACTTGATAATACCAACACTAACTCTGCCTGGGCTAGGAAGCCTCAGAAAAGAGCAGCACAGATGTCTTCAAAAGCAACGCCATCCTGACTAGCAAATATCCACATCTAAGAAAAACTGAAAGATTGTATCACTTTTCTACATAAAATACATGAATAAATAGAAAGACATACTAGAACATAATTCCTGATTTACTGAACTTCCTCACAGCCATTTTTTGAATGAGAAAAATAGGAGGCCTACCATTAATAAGGTACGGATGATTGCAGCATTTTCTTAGTTCCATCATAGTGTTTAAAAGATTAGGTACATTTGCCTGCCCTCCACCCTTGGAAAGAAATGTGAAATTCTTTTCAAGAATAGCACGATAGTATTTCTTCTGAATATTTGTCAGCTCAACTTCAATGATGGTTTCCTCTTTGGGGGCCAGGTTCTTTTCTACATCCTCCTTGAGACGTCTCAGCATCATCGGCTTCAAAATTGCTTGGAGTTTTTGCACCTAGGAAACATAAGTTGAACAACTAACTGAATTTAAAACTGTAGGGCCTCAAATATTTATTTTTCAATTTCCTTAATTCTAAAACTCCTGTTTCCTACCTCAGATCACAAGTAGAGGCCACTTTTAAAAAAAATAAATAAATCTTTCCTCACTGACCAAGAGACCATGTTCTCTTTGATAGCTCAGTACACACTTCTAAAGTACATTTTTAGTGTGCATCACTTCTGTTCAGTGAATGTTATTAAACAGACTTCACTTAGAACTCTATTTCTGAACACGGACAGTACTGCATACCAGTCATGCAAAGCTAATCCTAAGCAAGCACAGCTATATAAGCAAATTTGACTTCAAGATCAAGTTTTGCAGTTAACTTCTAACCACTAAACAGAGTGTTTAACGTTATTTTTTCCCTTCATATACCTGCTTCCCATTATTTTCTTATTTCTTTAGTTTTGGCATCCACTGAAGTAGAAAACTATTTAGGCCTGGTCTCAAAATGAAAACATTTTATTTCTGTAAATTTTTAACACACTGATAATTTTTAGTGTCAAAAAGACATGCCATAGATGGTGGGGACAGGTGGGAAATGCCCATTTTCCTCAAAAAAAATTAGCTAAATTTCATCAAGTTTTTGTAATACCCCCTTACATAAAAAGCTGAAGAATATTCCATATAGAAAAAGACTGGCATTTAGGTTGTTTCAGGTTGCCTCTCAAAATACAGATCAGCTCAGTGTTGAAGAGCTGATAAGTTTACCCTGAAATCTGTCATCATCTCCTGATGCAGAGCTGCATAGCAGAAACATGAGCAAAAGATAATTTCTCCTGAACTTGCGTCATTCCCTTAGTAATAAAGCAACTTAAGGAGAAAGAAGATAAATTAGTATGGAGGGATGAACACAAAAATACATTGAATAGGATTGGAAAGAATGGAGGAGAAAACAGAATTCACTAACACATAATATCTCCCATCACTTAAAAGATAAATCAAATTCCAAAACATCTAATGGTGTGTTGGCAGAGAAGGCACTTCTTCCAAAACTTACTGGCCCAAGCAATCCAGGCTCCAATTCTGCTCATGGATGATGGCATTATTTTAATAATATTCCCATGTATGGCTTCAAAAATTTCCAGTTCTGCTCTGCTGACATTTTGAGCTCGCCATACAAAAGCTGTGTTGAGAGTCAGGATATATTAACTCCAGCTCAAACACTATATTAACAGGACTACATGGCTTCTGGATCAGAGCTGGCTCACTTCCAATCAGGTCAGAGTCCAGCCTGACTGGCGTGCAACTGCCTGCACAATCTGTGGAAATACATCCTATGATTTCCCCAGGACACGATTTCCCCATGATTTTTCCAGGAGGTAAGGGGCTGGGGGAAAAGCTGTTTTGTAATTTAGACTATTACCTATGAAAGAGTTGCTCTCAAAGAAAGTAAACAAAAAGTTAAGATATCAGAAATTTTTCAAGCAAAACCAACATAAAGTTGCACACAAAAATGCATGCAATCATGAAGTTAGATTATCATAGGGCCAAATTAAAATGCATACATTAAAACGCCATGCTTCAGTTCACTGCTAATGTTAAGGTGATTTGACTGTTACCCGTTGCCTTTTAAAAACATTTTCATACAAACAGAATGTATGTTTGTATGAAGCAGAAATTTAAGTTTTATACATGACCATGAGAAGCTTTCACATTATAGATCTAAAACACGCTGCACTGAGTCTTTCATTTTGAATTGATTTATTATTTCTTTTATTGGACAGCTTGAGAAATCTGTTTTTGAGTCAGTCAAAAAACCCTCCCTCCGTTTGGTTGCCTCTTGCTAAGCTAGGTTTCACTAGGAACTTGGTTCCTGTTTGCACAGAAGTCATTGATAAAACTCCCAGATGTTAACTCCATGGAAGTTATGGAGGACAGTCCCCTCACTCTGACACCAACACTTAAGGAAGAATGTCAACTGACAAGTTAATTCTCTTCAAGCAAACAAGCAATTCTAGAACTATTTACATCCAACAACTGTTACAAGACACCCCACCCCCGTTTTTAAACACCACATTTTAACGAGTGGGAACTTTCCCCATTTCTGCATGACCAATGGACAAAGGATAAAAAAAACCCAGTGATAAGGCAAAATGACTTCTGGTCAGAAGCAAAAAAACAAACAAAATGAAAACAAACAAAAAAACAGTGATAAAACTACTGTGGTCTTCCAAAACGTAAATAGGTACTACTCGTAAAAACAAGTAATGAAGTTCAGATATAACACAATGGATGTATTTCACATCATCTAAACAGAAAAGTGAGTGTGCAGGAGTTTACCTGTTCTTCAGTTTTCAGATCACCAAATTCTTGCATGAAGGTGGTTTCTGACGGGAAGCGACCTGGTTCCAAGAAGTGAAGCAAGCTAAATAGTTCTTCTACTGTATTTTGCAAAGGGGTTCCAGTAAGCAGCACTTTATGTTCCTGAAAGGTTAAGAAATAAGTTGCCTACGAATCCATCTAAATTAATTTTCAATGGAAAAATAAACAAAATTATCTCTTTTTCCCCCCATGTATCTCTCATCTTCGCCCCTCTGCCAACATATACCTCCCCCTACCTATGGCTCTTTTCAACACATTTCTAACTAGCATTCTGACCTTTCTCCAACGATAGCCCAGAAAAATACATCAGTAATTAAGCACCTTCAAAAGTACCCCAGATATAAGAAGAGATTTTACTGACCCACAACATTCCAGCTCTTTCACAAATATAATGAACAATAGCACAAATACAATACAATGGCAAAATAACAGCTGAACTTATCCCATCACTTTCAGTATAAATCCATCGATTTACTACACCTCCAATACATTTCAGTTCTCAAATCTCTTCAGGGTAGGCGTAAGCTTCTAACATAGGAAACCTGAAGCAGAGCCCTGCTTCCCATCTACACACAACAGAGCACGAGACTGGCAGAGCCAAGAGGAAAAGCTGGATATTGCTTTAGAGGAGGAGCCCAGAGAGATTAAGCAATTAGCCCAAGGTCATGGTAGTAGAACAAGAACTGAAGTGAGAAGTCCCATACCTCCATCTATAGTCACGCCTATAAGCTCGGCTTTTCTCTAACATCAGCCATAATAAGGAAAATAAATGGTAAAGAGCATTTTCATAAAATTTCATTCATTAAGCCTCAAGACTCCTTCAAGAAAAGTACTGTTTAACAAACAAGGAAAAAGAAACTAGAAGTGATCTATAAGTCACCAGTGCTTGTGTAAGCTAATGTTTATTTCTCTTCATTCTTATCAGAAATAAGAGGCTTTGAGTTCCAGGTATTAACTTAGCATGACTGCATTCCTCTCACATTTTTAAAGAATCTTCAGGCCAAAAGAAAAAAAACCAAAATTTTTGCCTTTTAAATGGTAAATATCTTTAAAAGCCATCATTCTATTTTTCTCTGTGTTCTTAGGTGCACAAAATATGTGTATTAATGTAATACATATTTATGTAAGCATCATAAACCAACTCACTTTTCCTGTCCTTACCAGTCTGAAAGAAGCTCCTTACGGCCACAATTAACGTTAGAGCTGACATTAACGCAGAGCAGTTTAACTCTCACACCCGTATCTGGCCACCTTACTTAAAGGTATATTGTGGTTAAGGTCTACATGAAGAAGTGACTAGAGAGTAAGTCACATGAAAAGAGAAAGGGAACGACAAATTTATCTTGATTTTCTTAATAAAATCCGCATAATTTTTGGTCTAAATCCACGAAGAGACTTATGAAATGTCAGCATTCCAAAATTCAAGGTATGCCTATGCTTCCAGCCATTTTAATGATCTTCTCAGCTGTATTCCCTCATTCTTCTGAGCATTTGATGCTTTCACTTGAGAAGAAACTCTTTTATTTTACTTTTTGATGAAACCATAAATCAGGAGTAATAAAAATACAGAAAACACAAATGTAAAAAGATGTATAAACTGACCAGGTCCATCATCTTGAGTCCTTCCAAAAGCTTACAGTTCCTGTTTTTCAGCCTGTGGGCCTCATCAATGACCACGCAACGCCATGGAATGTTACGCAGCTCCGGGCAGTCAGTTAAGATCATTTCAAATGTTGTGATAATGGCATGGAACTTGTAGGACCCCTTTATCACACGACCCTAAAAAGAACAGCAAAAGTTAAAGTAAACTCCCTGGCGAAAAAAGGAAGTACATTTGTTTCATCTCCAAAATTCATTCTTTAGAAATACAGAACAGCACAATGGGCAAGATATTTTAAGTAAACAAGGTCATTACTGCTGACTCAACAAGGGAATACAAAAGTGTAAGTTTACTACCAGCTTCACGCTAGCTACGTTTTTAATCCTGTGAAAAGGCCCACAGAATCACTGCATATTCATGCCAAAGATGTTATACAAGTATTTCAGTCATAATTCATATGGATCATACTAATGCCTTGAAGCATTAATGTGTATTGCTGCAATATTCAAATAAGATTTTCAAAAAAATTTTCTTTTTCCTTTTAAATCAAAGGTATGTGACGGTCCTCCCAAATCCAAATAAGCCAGGAGGCTTCATTTTTATGACTATCATAATATTTTGCTCCCAATAAACATTATTTTTTTCCTGGTGGACATCAAGTATCCAGAACACCTACAATTCTAACAAACAGCTTTAAAAAGATGCAAAATTCTGAACTCTTAAATGGAGAATGTATATCCTTCGCATACATATTTTCATAAATTTGCATGAAGGAAAGTTCAACAGGATGATTTACCTGATGTTTGGCACCATATTCAGTATTTTTTTGGTTAGTTGACAGTCTTATTTTTCAGGGCTGATACTAAGACTCTGTTTCAAACTTTACTCAAGATCATGAAACGAATATCTTTCTGGCATTATGCTATATTTCTTCCTAATGCTGTTTGAAGAAAAACATAACTTGGTATCTCCAGTGGCACTGGGTCTGCACAGGAACACTGTCTCTCTAAGGATGGGCCTCACACAAGTTCAAGGCCATTCTACATTTTCAAAGCAGGACTATGTCGTGGGTTGCATATTGAATACATTTCAAAAGAAACATACATTTTACATTAAGGTGACCATTTCTTTCTTCAAACATGTGCAAGTCTGAATCCTTTTATAAGTGGTCTGCATATAATCCTCTCCAAACTATGGGGATCAGAAATGGCTACTGACTCAATAAAACGATTGGAAACCTGATATCCTGAATGTAGAAATCTGTCTATGCACGTCAGGAGTATTTCAGAGGAAGTAATGACCTGCTCAACAGTACTGTCTCCTGGCATAGTCCAGAAACGTTTATCTTCTTAGTTAAAAAAAAAAAAAAGAAGAGTTGTTACCTAACAAATAGCAGATGAAAATACACCGAGTAGGCAACTTAGCCAGCAAATTGAAATGCTATAATCTTTTCATGATCCAGATATAACTGTGAAGACATGAGAATGCGGTCCAAGAGATTCTTTCCGAGTGGTGGAAAACACTTCCATGAGCAACCTCATGACTGCATGGCAAGCAGTGCTCTTCAAGAACGATCACTACATAAAGGAGCACAGCCGGGTGAAGCAAAAGTCGTACGACTGATCCTTGATTATATATTTAGAGCTGTCTAAATCTCACATTAAAATATAAGCATAGTGGTCTTGCAACAAGAGCTCATTTTATTTGAGGGACAGTCAAATGCTGTACTGAAGTACACAGGAGTAAATCAAATAGAAAGTTTCAAGAGCTCTCCCAAGAGCTTTAGAAAATGAATTATGTTGTTCTTCAACAGTTTCAGGCCTCCAACACTTGGGGAAGTATGGGAAAGAATCCTAAGTAATCCTATTGATGTCACGTTGGAGAAATTTAAATGTAAAAACTATCACGAAAGTGGCCTATAGCTTTGTCACAGGTGAATTCTTAGACAACGAGGAATCAATTTATCCTGTTGCAATGTGGTATCTAAATGAAGTTCTCTGATGTTGGAACCATAGAAGTTTCATATCCATTGACTCAGAAAAGTTCTTCTATTTGAGGAAATCAATCTTCCTAACAGGTAGCAGTTTCCTATTCTCTGTGGGAAATTTTTCTGGAAGTAACCCAAGCAACAGAGGTGGTGTACAACAACTAGATATGAATATAAAATTTGGATTGTGGTTTAGAGTATTACCTCTTAGCAGATACAAACTGAGAAGATCAATTAGATGTGTACAAGAAGTGGACTTCTAAAAAGATGCACATTCCACTAACGGGAACCATGAAAGATTATTATGGTCTTTTCCCACCAACCTCAGACTCCACTTTGAGGAACAAGAGAACAGATGCAAGAAATGTGCATGTTAACTAATTATAGCCAGAAGGCATCTGGAAAGCTAAGTCACAGCCACTTTGTACAATGCAATTCGATGTCATCTTCAGTGAAAGACAGAGTCCCTACTGGTGAAATACTGCCTTCAACTGTTGTATGCTAAACATTCTTTGCAGAAATCTGAGGTAATCCTGTGCTGATGACATGTTCATAGATCAGTAGCTTCTCCGCAAGAAAGAAAACAGTGCAGGCAAGAAAAAACTCTCTTAAGCCAACACCCACTGAGCCCAAAATGAATGAACCAGGTAAGAGAGAAAAAGTCCTAAATATCAAGAGCATTATTTTGAGTTAAAATCAACCAAGAATAAGGTACTCTGTTTCTGCAGGTAAGCCAAGTGGTTTCTCTTTTTAGTCCTCATTACATTGCAAAGTAAATTTCCCTCACAAACAAGTCAACTCTTTTACAGGGCTCTGTCATCAATTTTATTTGGCATATACAGTTTTCCTGATAGTAAAACAGAACTCTTCCTCAGAGATAGAATACTACCGAAAAGCAACTGCTTTATTCGATATTCCAACCAGGGAAGGTCCGCAGAAGGACCTTTCAGTTATATTGCTCAAGAACACCAGAACAGGCTTCCTTCCCTACATGACCCTCACATCAGTAAAGCATTTTTAGGGAAATGTCTCCTGTAGCATGGTGTCCTTAGTGTTGAAGTCATACTACTGCAGAAATGTATTTTGTTATTTTGTTACTTTCTAGATTTTCACAACAACTTGACTCTGGTTACTGGTGTTGACTCTGAAAATCATGCTACTGCAGATGGGGTAGGTGCTTCTTGGGCTGCATCAAGAGAAGTGTGGCCAGTCCAGGAAGGTGATTCTGCCCCTCTACTCCACTCTTGTGAGACCCCACCTTGAGTACGGTGTCCAGCTCTGCAGTCCTCAGCACAGGAAGGACATGGACCTGTTGGACCAGGTCCAGCAGAGGGCCACGAAAATGATCAGAGGGGTGAAGCACGTCTCCTATGAGGACAGGCTGAGAGAGTTGGGGTTGTTCAGCTTGGATAAGAGAAGGCTCCAGGGAGACCTTATAACCCCTTCCAGTACCTAAAGGGGGTCTACAGGAGATGGGGAGGGACCCTTTATCAGGGAATGGGTCGATAGGACAAGCGGTAACGGTTTTAAACTGAAAGAGGGGAGATTTAGGTTAGATACTAGAATTTCTTTACTGTAGGGGTGGTGAGGCACTGGAACAGGTTGCCCAGAGAAGCTGTGGATGCCCCATCCCTGGAGGGGTTCAAGGCCAGGCTGGATGGGGCTTTGAGCAACCTGCTCTAGCGGGAGGTGTCCCTGCCCATGGCAGGGGGTTGGAACTCGATGATCTTTAAGGTCCCTTCCAACTCTAATCATTCTATGATGCTATGATTCTTACGCATGCTGTCTCTACTATTGCCCTTCAAAGCCAGTCAGACTTTCTCAATGTTCAATTGTCTTTTGGAGAAACAGCTCAGCTTGAGAGGCCTCTTTTCACATTAGGGCTTTAAAAGCTAAAGATGCCAATGTCTGGGTTGATGTGTTTGGCAAGGGGACTAGAAATTATACTGCCAAACCTGCCTTCTCTCTCTTCCTGTCCCCCATCGTACACCCACTGACGGTACTCAGAGGACGCCAGACTGAACACTACATGGGGATTCTTTTTGTCAGAACATGAAGAGATTTCTTCCCGTAATTCAGTTTCTACCATGCGTTTCACAGCTCACAGTGTCTTACAAAGAACGGAACACAGAAAGTGATTTCGTGACACATCTAACTAGCTGCCACCAAAAGGATGAGCTCACTCCATTTCTCCTTTATCCCCAACTATGGCAATTGTCTGATTCTCCTCTTAAGCCAGTTCAGGGAGCAGAAATGATTCATTTTTCTGTGCCGTGAGTGCTTTGCCATTACTCACTATGGGGTCAAATGACTCCCATGGTCATTACAAGAGGTGAGTTAAGAATACGGCAACAGAGGGAACAAAACTTTCTGCACCTGCATCCTTTTAGTTTAGTTTAGATCCTTTTAGTCACCTTCAGATCAATGAAACGACATTGCCAAAATAATAAGAATCTGCACAGTAAGTGGGTTTTTTCTGATGACATTCCTTCAGGTTTCATGCAATGTAACTGCTGCATCCTAAGGGGAAGAACATGCTGAGAACAAGCACCACTTAAATAACAAACATACATGATTTTTAACACAGAAACTACTTCAGTAGAGACAGTATTTGTATAAACGCACATTTTAAAATTTGATACAAAATATCTATCTCTGATAAGAAATAATTTTGGAATCAGAAAAAGTACAAATCAATTCCAGTTAATTTGCATCTAGCTAAGAAGCTAAATGTAATTATTCTTGTAAGGAATACAAGCCATTAGACCTCAGTATAACAACCGTTATTCAAATCAATATTCTTTAACAACAATGAATATGATTTTCATTTCAAACATTCTTTGATAAATTGCTGAGAAAATGGTTATTTCCTAGGCCAAACAGATGTAACTCCTAACTACTATACATTACTATGTGCTTTTCTACTATATTTAGGTACTTGGTCATATTTCTGTTTGCCCTTATGGCATGTCAAGTTGTGCCACAGTCATCACCTTCAAAACAGTTTTTACAGTTCTTTTCCTGTAAAATTTTATTTTCTATCTCACAACCACCCTCATAGCTTTGGTCTACGGACTCCAATTTTTCAACGCTCTTCAAGGACAGAAAGTGAGAACTAGGCAGAACTGGACTACCCCCTACATCACTGACAAAGAGAAGAATGCTGTAACTTTTCTACTCTTTAATAAAGATTTCTTTCCTCCTACACACTTGCACTACACTACCCCTTTTAACCACAGTCTTACAATATTAACTCATGTTTAACTGGTTGTGTGTCATGACAAAAAAGGATCAGCATTTGTCTTACAGCCTTCCCAGAACCGAGCTCTCCCTACCGTAAGAATCATCTCCATTCCTTGTCCATAGATAGCCCTATATTTAGCTATTCTGAGTATTGTTAGCTTGGATCCAATTTATTAAGTAATACGGCTTACTCTGTATCCATGAACTGTCTTAATTATTTACCACTCTCCCCATCTTCGTGTCACTTGAAAACTTACTCAGTAATGATTTTATGTTTTCTTTCAGGTCATTGATAAAAGTGTTATATAGCTCGTGTACAAGAACCAATCCCTGAAGAACTACACTGGAAATGCAAATCATTTCTCATTTACAATTACATCGAGAAATATCAGTTAGCCAGTTTTAAATCCACTTAATGTGTGCCATATTGATTTTATATCATTCTAGTTTATTAATCAAAATATCCAGTGGCATAAAATCAAATGCTTTACAGAAAATCTAAATATATGAATTCACCACTATCACTTCTTTAAGCTCAGCTGGAAAGAATACTCCACAATACAACAAATCAGGTTGAACTTCCACTCTTTTTCTCTTGAGTAAGATTATGCTGCTTTGCAGTAACATTTGATGTATGCTCATTATTTTTCCCAAATCCCGTTTACTTACTCTGAGCAAAGGAATGCATTTAAGTGTAGAGATCTGTTGCTCTTTATAGCTTCAGTTTTCCAAATAATTTTCTGGTTTTACCCCCAATCTTTTCTGTACCTGCTCTCATTCTCTTGTAAGAACTATTCAACATGAGTGCGGTAACAGAGATTCAAAATATATCTGACATAAGATCTGATAAAGAAGCACCAACAAGTTTAATTTCTGCAAGCTGGTCTTTTCCTGGAATGGTAGGCAAAGATTGATTTTTAAGCTTATTTCCAATTAAAGTAGCTTCTCCATTTGAAGAATCTTTTCTGCCAGCTCTCCTCAGGAATGCAAAATAATGAAAACCTTGTATGAAACAATTAGGAAGAAATTCTTTCCTGTGAGGATGGTGAGACACTGGAACAGGTTGCCCAGAGAAGCTGTGGATGCCCCATCCCTGGAGGTGTTCAAGACCAGGCTGGATGGGGCTTTGGGCAACCTGCTCTAGTGGGAGGTGTCCCTGCCCATGGCAGGGGGGTTGGAACTGGATGATCTTTAAGGTCCCTTCCAACCTGAACCATTCTATAACAAGAGTTGCACCATCTCAGTTAACTCTTGGTCCCTCTCTATTTCCAGCTGATCTCTTGGCTACTATTAAAAAGCATTCTTTTTATTAATACTTATGCCTTCATTATTAGCTAAAACCTACTATATCAGTACTAAAAACCAAATTGATGCTTAGATTAATTAACAACAGTAAAGCACATACAAAAGCAAAGAAAAAAAAAAAAATCATTAAGAGCTTTTACCTGTGGATCTTTGAAATACATTTCATACAACTGAATGGTCCTCCGGCTTGCTTGACTCCCATGATACACAACCACATTCAACTCTGTCCAGGTGCGGAACTCCCTTTCCCAGTTGGGAATTGTGGACAACGGTGCAATAACCAAGAAAGGACCATGGATTCCTTTCAAATATATCTCATAGAGAAACGTAATGGACTGGATAGTCTTTCCCAACCCCATTTCATCTGCTAAAATGCAGTTTCGTCTGAAAACAATAATGAAAAACAGTCTGCATGATTTGTTCCTAATTTAAAACACAGAAAACCAGTATGAAGTTAAACTGAATAAAACAGAATTTTTTAGAACGGCAAGTTTATACTGAAAAGACATCGTAATCTTTTTGCATTTTAAATAAAAGTTATGATTTGTGATGCAATGAGCATGGATATAGCCATTTTATGTACCTCAAGTTCACATGGGGGAGGAAGGGGCAGCAGGGGTGAGCATGGACACATATACATACAAAAGCTTTTGCCACAAGAATCTATCTGAAATATGCATGTTTTATGTAACACTATGTTATCCACCTGAAGTTAGTTTGTATATGACTCCTGCAGCAAAAAGTGAGGCGCATAAATAATTCTAAAGCCTCACTTTAGAAAGTTACTTTAAAAGGTTATTGTTTCAAATAAACTATGAAAGCCTTTCCAAAGCAGGATGTAGCAGTAAGCAATATTTTACGTACGTGTTGTACCAATTGAAAAGAAGCCAGTTTACTCCCTCCAACTGGTATTCCCTGAGTTTGTTATTGTTTTTATACTCCCTGGAACTCTCCGATTTCTTCCAGTCATCTGCAGGAGGTCGCTCCTGTTTCAAATACAGCAAATCCCATTAGTGGTTTCTGAAAGACCACATTACTTTACTATTTTCAAATAAAATCCTCTATATGGAGCCAATCCTTACCACACGCTCCATTTCTGGCTCCCTAGACATCAGTTTCTCAAATTCTTCGATCTTAGCTTGGTCGATGTCTTGCTTGAGCTCCCAAGTGCTGTCTTCATAAGGAAGTGAACACCATTTCACCAGATAATGCGTTACAGGCTTTGTTAAGACAAAAATAAGGTGACATCACAATTTAAAAAGAATAAAAGTGTAACCTTTTTTAACAGGAGATCTGCAGGCTATATACAATTCAAAAAGCTTTACCAGACCTGAAGGTCTGAATTAGCCAAAAGGGTAAGCAACCTTGACAATCTTATCAAGATTGGAACGAGGAGAACGCAGGCTTAGCACTGAAACGAGAAGAACACTACACCTGAAATCCCTAAGGTTAAACTAAAATTTAGAAGTAAAACAATACTCGTTTTTCAACTGTTACAATTTCTATGCTTTACCACATATTTAAACAGTCAACTCTTTTCTCTTGCCAGTGTCATCAGAAACTTCCCAGCAGACAACCCAAACACCACCATTCACTGAGCAATATGGAAACACTGACACTGTTACTGAAGTTTTTTATTCTCCCAGGACCTAAAAGGAGTCTCCTGGAAGACAAAGTGATCTTATTCTGCAGAACAAGTCATTAAAGAGTAAGAAACAGTGAATTCAGGACCTCTTCTGGAATCAACAGCCTAAATAATGTCTAAACTATTAAGACATTTAGCTAAGATTCTTTCAATTTTCATTTCAATTCTGTATTACCTGCACAGACATCATATTTTTGCAGTATTATTAATATGCTGGAAGCTTCTGAAGTGTTTAATACACTCACATTTCAAACAATGTCTATATGACTACAAAGGGACTAAAAGTTTTCTTTACCTCTCCATTATCATCTGTGCTACGTGAAAAATCCATGATTCGATCAACTTCCACATAATCTGGATTAAAAAGCTCATCATCAATCTGTTCAAGGAGAGAGGCAAAAATAGAAAAGATATCTCTATTAGCCCTTCCTGAGAGGAAAAATTATTACATATTTCACCATGCAATAATATTTTAGGTCACGGTGACACAGAATTTATATTTGGCAAACTTCAACATGTTAATTGAAATGCTACAATTCAGCAAGATCATTCCCCGTGAGGGAATCAGACTTCTCAGACTTTGTTAACTGGGCCTCTTAATTACTGTGTGAAACCTTTTACTGTGAGAGAATGTTTAAGAATATTTTAAATGAAGTGTGAAATTACAATTCACTAATGAGCAATCGAAAAGGCTTATGGCATGCAATGCATTTAGCATTCTTGAAAACTACATCTTGCAATAAAGAAATTAGAGCCTTGTACACTAAGTGCCTTTGGATTATTTTAACTACAGGAATCGTCTAACTGCTTTATAAGCAAGATTCAAAGATATTATTTCAAAAACAGAGAAAAAACACAGCATGCATACATGGTTTCACCAAAAATCACAATTTCTGTTCTCATGCCTTCAATAGCTTAAAGGATTCTCTTGCGTACTAAAGTGTTTTCATCTTATACTTTTAAGATCCTCTCCAGTAGAAAAGGCAGACAAAAGGACTAAAAGACTACGCACATTTTGATAGCTTTTTCTAAAACAAGAACAAATTCCAAGTATTTACAATAACTTGTGTGGAAACAGATTTAAAAAAAAAAAAGATAATTTAAAAAAGCAGCAACTCCAGCCATCTTCACTTAGAACAGATGTTAGATTTTACAATGCTGCTCCTTAATGACACGATATGCTGTACTGTTATTCCAAATTATATATTTATTAGCTTCTCTAAAAACTCAAATATCGGGAGTCTTGAAAGTTAATTTAATCTAGTTCTTTAGGCATTATATGACGCAGTTAATTCTTTATAGATGCCACACTATTTTATAATCATTTCAAAGCATTTTGGATGCTCTGACATAGTGCTCAGAGCTGTTCTGTACACTCCTAGAAGCACAACACATCAAGTCCTCCTCCCCCCCAATTCCTGTAAATTTTATCAAAATATGTCAATCAGATGCACTTAATGAGAAAGCCATGCTGACTTGATGGAAGTTCTCAATTTGCAACAGGTTTTGTTTAGCTTGAACTACATAGTAAAAATAAATATAAATAAATAAATACAGTAGTAGCACATGAACTTGTTTTTGTTTTCTCAAAAGACAGTATTTTACTGAAAGGTAAGCTCTCAGAGACAAAAACAGCAGATCTGGTCTTTTATTGACAGGACCCCTGCCACACTACTGCTTATGGCTCCAAGTGAAATTAAATTGATGATAAAAAGCTTAGAATCCCTAGTGAGCAGCAGTCCATAACACAGAAAAATGTGATGCATTTTTCTGGCATAATCAGCTCCCGAGAAAAGAAACCTGGTACTGATTCACTAAGAGTCATGCTTACAACGCAAACAACTAACTTCAAGGAAAAAAAAGCCATCAGTAAAAAGCATAAAGTCAGGATAAATCACATTGCGTTTCATAAACTCGCAAGACTTGGATCAAGCACGGTTATACTTTATAATAGAGTGAATGCTACTGATATATCACACAGTTGTTCAAAATCTTCTGCTGGTACGCAGAACAAGAATTCCTAAGAATATTCCTTAAATACCTAAAAGAAAGAAACAAATAAATCATACTTCTGAAAGGAATTTGTTCTGGCCCTGTTTTGCCTTAAACCGCTTGATCTTCTGCTGAATTCTCTTGTCTTTGTCCAGCTCTTCCACAGATGCCCACTGACAATGAAGGTAAGAACTAGAAGATGAAACAGAAAAATATTACTCAAAACTGTGCTTCCATCCATTGCATACTCCTATGTATCGCACCAGTATAGCCAGATCCTTCCAGCACATCGGAGTGACCATGCTTGGAAAACCGAACATGATCTTCTTCATCATACAAGTTATTAACCAACCACCTCTACTGGAAGTAACTACACTTACTAATGGAGAAACTTGTAAATAAAAAGAAGTCTCACTCAAAATTTAAGCACATAGCCCATACATTTATAGTGTTTGGCACAAAGCTAAGATGATTTTTATTGGGCATACTTAAAACATAATTACTATACGAGACATTTACCCTAAATGTCACTATCTAACACCATACTCTAGCAAAGAGTAGAGGTTTTAGAAATTAATAAAATATGCAAACATTTCAAATACTAACATGCTAGACATTGTTTTTTGTGAAAATAGCATTCTAATTAAAAGTTGCATGAGTCAACTGAAGTTTTAACACTGATAGAAAGAAAAGAAAAACCCTTGTAAATGCAATTCCATGGTAATAATTCACCTTTAAGAAAACACAAAGTAAGGAACAGCATCTCTGCCAAAATGCTTAGTCCCACTGTATAAATTTAGAGTCTGTTGAAATTTATATTACTAAGAAGTCTAAGAACATGAATAGTTAATACAAAAACTACATGCCAATGTAATAAAACTAAACAAAGCATAATTAAGCTATTAAACATATATATATCAATAATCAACATAGTGCAAAAGGTACAAAGGTGGCAGCAGACTGAGTGAAGCCAACTATCTGCAGTTGGCTGCCAAGAAACTCACTTTAAGTGAATTTCTCTCTTAGATGGGAAATTTGCTAAAAGTAAACAAGATATGCTATTTTTCTAAAAGCTGTGAGGTATCTTATTTTAAATACCGATTGCACTGCAGTTTCAGCTCCCAGAAGTGAAACAACATGCTGCTCTCACCACTATTAGATGTCTTATAGAGAGGCAGCTATCGGCTGGAATATTGGAAGCCATCTTGTTTGTTATCTTAGACATTTTGTTGGACATCAATCATGTTTTTGAAACAAAGTTAAGAGTTATTTTTTAATAGTTTGCAGTCACATTACTCTATGGTTGCAGTAAGATCTACATGGCTACATAGGTATGTGCTCACAAATCTGCATGCATAATAAGCTGTAAATTATGTAAATAAGCAGAGCAATTTTACCTGCGGATTTCGTTTTGGAGAGAACACAAATTATGATGACACTATCAAACCCACTACCACTAATGCAAGGTACTTCCCCATTTATTTGCCACTGTTTTGGATTAAACATTAGAAATGTTTAAAGCTGGATAGTAACAATTATATCATCTATAAAACCAGTTTTTAAAAACTATTTGAAAATTACGTGAAAAAGATAGTAATCAAACCTCTAACTTTACTTACAAGTTTTTGTACTTTACATAGAATTCCTCTACTTCTACCTCCTCTCCATTCTCCATCTATAAGAAAAGAATTGTTGAAATGTGAATTAAACCACTAAACAGCCCGATTTAGTTAATGACTAAAAACTAACCGAAAGACGGACTACGGTCCCCACATCGGCTCGACAAGCGGAGGTGTAGGAAAGCGTTAGTGGGGGGGAGGACATGGGTGAGGAGTTTCCTCCAGCAGCTTACCCAAGTACATACTCCACTGCTTACTACAATTTCCAAGACATGAATCATTTGAACTCCTCCCTAACCACATGCAGCTTCATTCACAACCTCACCCCAAACCTGGCTCTCTGCCAAACCCACAGTGTTAAGTAGAAGCCAAGTGTACCATTTTCTCAGGCAGCAGCCAATTAGCAACTGCACTCCTGAATGCCATATGTATTATTTTTGGCTGGCTCATGGCAACTTTACATTGTGGGTTTTGTAATGTTTTAAAAAAGAGTTTTAAAGGGGGTTTATTCCTCCATATAGTTAATAACTCCAAACAAGAAGCCATATAAAACTAAACCTTATACCTCTGCTAGAATTTTAGTGCATCAGTGTTCATGGCTTTAGTTTTACTCAATGGTGCAATTAAATTCACTCAGGCAAGATGTCTCACATACAGAGCAGCCAAATTAAATTAACACCCAAAAACTACATTTAAAGCAAGGTTAAAGTTGTGATATAAACCAGCAAAACCAAGGGCATTCAGTGCTAAGGGTTGAGACTACCCTTAACTCATCCCTAGTGCCAAAGTATTGCATAACATATGGCATGTAATACTTTGTTGAATTACTCCTGAACCCAGCCATAGGACAAACTAAGGACAGTGCACCAGGCACACGCTTAGAATTCAGTTTATGTCACAACATTAACGGTTTGTGTTTACTAATGAACTCTGGAACAATTTTAAATAGAAGAGGATTTTCTGTTTGACATACTTCATCAGGGACAACAACATCTGTAATAAATATTGTATGTAGCACTAAACAGACAAAACTGTTGATTCCTGTATAAATCAACATCCTCCATCGTTTTTATATATATACACACATATGTATATCTAAAAAGAGAGAAAAAAGTATAAAAGAGGGACTACTCTAAAGCTAGAGGATGAACTGTCATCTTCCAAATTCTCTCTCAAAAGAAAAGTTGCTGGCTAGACATTACTTCCATAGCAGTGCAATTAAAGAACATCAGTATCAGCTGTATTAAACTCTGCTCTAGCACCGTAAAGAAAATGATCCTAATCCCTGATTTACATAGTATTCCTTCTCTTCCAGATTAGCAAGGGATTTTATCATTTTAGCGTTCATATCACTCCAGTACAGTCTGCTTGTGTTCCTTTCTAGAGAGAGGAGCAACACCAGCTTCCACTTAGTTCTCCCTGAAGAAGTGGAAGAAGATAAGGTATTCCTGGTGCTACTTCTTGATTCCTCTGTTAAAGTAGATAAAACTATGCCCTAACACTAAACACAGGGAAGAAGCTTCTCTGTCACTTACAAAGATACTGTCAAAGGAAGGAATTTGAAGACCATCAAGATCTTCTATTTTAAACAAACAAACAACCCCCCCCCCCCCAAAAAAAAACCCAACAACAAAACGGAGTATTTTTCAAGAAGGTATTCATATTTAGTGGTCAACACTAATAAAAAAAAAAAATGGAGATCCCATTATTTGAATCTATTCACACCTCTCAGACAAAATCAGTCTTCAAGAAGTCATCCCTAATTTTAAGACTTTTTTTTAATTATTATTTTTCTGAAATGCATTACGGCCAGGCCTCTTTGATTAGTTTCAAATCAGAATCCTTGAAGACACATCAATCTTACAATGACACCATAGTTAAACACCTTTATATAAAGGTTTTGTGTTAGCCAATTTAACTTCCCTCAACAGCATTTCAGTCAAGTATATTTTCTGTCAACTGCCAACTTAATAACAATAATTTACAACGTAAATCTTGATAAATCCTGTAACTCTCATAAGCAAAGTGTACTTTTGTATTGTCTAATAGGTAATAACTGGTCTATGTTATTACATGTTTTATGAGCAAGCATCAGAGATTCTCCTAAATAAAAAGTATTGGGCGGGGGGGGTGGGTGGGGTGTGTTTAAAAAAATTCTTACTCTCCAGCATTCATGCTTATGGCCAAAAAAAAAAAAAAATCTAATCAAGTTACAATCAGCAGCACTCAAGTAGGGTTTAACAATACATTAGTTTAGGATATATGAGACAGAAGCTTATGCCTTTGACATCACTGTCCAACCCCCGCTACATGTACATTTACATTAGCCATTAGCCAGGTAAAAAGGTGAAGTAGAACATTTATGCAAAATTCTCCCCAAAATGATTACGCATCTTAGAATAGCACATGGCAGACTTGGGCAATGCAGGACACTTCCAATTATCATTGCCTAGGTGCAACCATGATTGACAATCTGATCCACACTTTCTGAGAGTAACTGAAGAAATAAATAATCCCTTCCTTCAAGCAAATACTTAAGAGCACACGGTCTTGCACTGCCTCTGCCACAGAAGTGATACAGTAATACCTGCTCATGCAGAAGTTGTTTCAGCAAGCCACTGGGGTGTAGAGACAAGAATGAGCTTAAAAAAAACAAACAAAAAACCCTAAAACCATAACCAGAAATATCAACTGCTAGAAAAAGAGCAGAGCAAGCACATTAATAACTGATGCAAAGCAACACATAAAAACCAATCACCTCAATTGATAACACTACACTGTAAACTAATCAGTTTGTGGAAGAGATATAGGCATTTGTATGCAGCTCAATTAGATCTAATTCTCACCATGTACTGGTAGGCAAAAAGAGAAATTCAGACGTATAACATGCAGGTATGATTTCTGCAGGCTCCACGTCTTTCCATGTTATCTGCTATTTGTGTTGAATAGCTTATTTACTTCTAGTCATTCCTTTTCAAAGTTAAGGAGCAGAAATTCAAAGGGGACTGAAGCTGGCCAAGAAAATAATTAGAAAAATGAAAAATTTCCTCGTACAAACTGAAGATGTCAGGACCGTGATGGTTTGGAAAGAGAGTGATATGTGTACTTAACACTTTGTGTAAGAGGGAAGAGTATTCAACAGAATTCAAAATTCCACGTTAAGAACAAGAGGGAAGAACACTGTCTTTTATACTTCAAGCATGAACTAAAGTAATTTCTACCTTTTATTCTATACATTTCAAAAAATGGTTAAGTACAGTGCTGCATCATATCTGGTAGCTCCAAAACAAGACTAAGATTACTTTTGAGAAAAATCAGCACAACTTTATGATAAGAATACTGTTCCAAAAGTGTATTCATTATCTAATGTTCTTTACTTGAACGCAACATCTTTGTTACAACCTAATCCACTGAAAGGTTTCCTAGTGAAGCCTTTCCTCATGTTTATTTTATGCACTGGTCCTGATCGCAGCAATTTTACTTTGATTAGTAATCTAACAACCAGGGTTTTGATGACGTTAGTAAGAGTGTAAAAGACCTTTAATAAAAGCACAGTTGGATACTTTAGATGTTAAATATTAACATCCTGAAATCCATTTTTTTTTTTTTTTTTTTTTTTTTATTTTGGAGAGGAGGGTTGGGGAGAAGAGCAGGGAAAGAAGAGACACCCCTCAAACCTGCAAATACAATCCATAAAAAACATTAAAGAAAGAGCTCAAAATAGAGCTTGCCTCCAGCAGAGCTTGCAATCAAAGACATGTAGGCAGCAGACCAACCACTTCCCACAAACTGCAGCAAAATACACACTCCCCATGAGTAATCACACCTTTGTTTGCAGGGGAGAGGAAGAAGAGAAGAATAATTGGTGAAAAACAGCTTCCAATGTAAAGACATTTATGAAAAGACCACATTCTCCTCTCCTGCCTAGTAGACCATCAGGACAACTAATTACTGAGTTTATATTACGTGAAGTTTATCCAAAAAAATAAGCCTATGGTATGACATACAAAATATAGCTCTAGACTTCAAAAAAAGCCCTAGAGGTTTTCTGCTATGAAAGCTGCAGAAACAGGTCAAATTCAATCACAGCCAGTCATGACATGGCATGAATTTAGGTTTACAAAGCTGTTAATGATGAGAGTAGTAATAGAATTAAAAAAAAAACCAAACAAACAACAAAAACATCCTCTTTCCCCAAAACAAAAACCCTAACATAAAAAAAAAAAATCCATGAATAAAGGCAACTTCCCCTCCTCAAATTTGAAAATTAACATTTTGAGGAAAAGAAATATTTCTGGTTAATGAAGACCAACATGAGTACCATATCTATATTGATCAGACAGCTTTCTGCCCAACTGCAGTGTAAGTCAGAGAATTAGCTACACAAAAGAGTCTACAAAATATAATAATGCCCTCTCTGGAACAAGTTCTTTTCTATCTCCTACTCAGAGTTTAATAGTTTGGAAGTGCAAAGGCCAATCAAGTTGTGAAGCAGATTAGAAGAATCCATAAGCAAAATAAAAACATAACTAGCAACTAGGGCAGAATTAAGAGAGAACCACGCTTAGCTAAAGAGTGTTTTTTCATAGATTCATAGATTGGTCCAGGCCGGAAGGGACCTCCAAAGGTCATCTAGTCCGACCTCCCCGCAGTCAGCAGGGACACCCCCAACTAGACCAGGTTGCCCAGGGCCTCGTCGAGCTTCACCTTGAATATCTCAATTTTTTCACCATCTTAGCATAGTTACAAGGAAGGTATTATAGTTACAAGGAAGGTATTAACCACACGTGTACGTAACATTCCTGATCGCATGTAAAGTTGTTTTAGCTGCTAAGCACACCCACTATCAAAAGATGCAAAAATTATGGACAAGGATTTTTCTTTACTAAAAAAGGCAGAAACTTAGGACGCAGGAGACTTCTCTCACTCTTCAAACTCCCATGAAACATCACTCTGAAGTGAAGAGCACCAGAGATTTCCCCCAGGTACGTATATTTGCAAAAACCAAAGTTCTCATCTGAAACAACGCCAGAAAAGAGTAGAAGACTAAACAACTAATCTGTTTTGTGTATATCTATCCAAAAGCTTGTAAAATACCATCTAAAGACACTTTCAGGGAAGCTCCTCTATTCAATAAAACAGTTATTGAATTTGGAATATCTGAGGTATTATAAGAACTTAATAGGGGCTTCAGCATAAACACACTTAGCCTGTTTAAAATTAAGGAGGAAGAAGGGGTTTGGTTTTGTTTTACCTTTTTCTTGACTGAACGGCTACTCATGATTTTCTCCACAACAGGACCTTCAGCATCAGCAGATTCCTACATCATAAACACCATACAAGAGTTACGGGAGTGCACCTTTGTTATTTAAAGACTTCCTTCATTAGAAAAACTTCAAATATTTTTTTTGCAACAGGAGTTTAATACACAGGAAGACTGTTTCCCCCTAGCATGAGAACTGAGATGATTCAAATAGTTTTAATACGTAATATAAGATTGAAGGATACTTATTTAAGCCTATTTTTAAGAGCTAACACAACTCCAGCTCTCTCAGTAAGGCTGACATGCACAGGTACACAGACGTAACTACAGAGGCAGTTCACCTCTCCTAGAACAACACACACTTTCAGCATCATACAGTCTAAATATCAGAAGATATTTGAAAAGTCTAGTTGGCTGTGTAAGCGTCCACACGATAGCTATCAAAATAGCCTGCAATTCTCTATTACATTAATTCACTGTTACAACTGCAGGCAAACCTTCCAAATTCTCCTCCTGATAAGACACGATCAACAATGGAGATCACATGCAATATTTCACAGGGCTTAACAAATTGCCAAATGAAATACCAAAGAACATGTATATATTCTCCAATAGGTCATCAGTTAGTTAAGTGAAGTAGTTCTTTGAAAAAGCACTACAAAACAATGAGATTGTTACAACAGTCATTCCTACGTTATTACCCCTCATCTTATTCAAACTATTTTATCCATCATTTACATTGCACAGAGAATAAAGTGTACCCTGCTGGGTACTACAAGGCAGTAATTTCATAAAGGGGTTCTTATGGAGCCTAGCAGCAGGGGACAAGCTTGAGTGGTTTATTAAAGTCACAGAAGCCACACCACTGAATTCACAGAAGTAAATTCAAGACTCCTAGCAGTCCAGTTTAGGTTTCCTTTCAGGTAGAGACCATTAATTTCAAAGAACTGTGTCAAATTGTATACCATTTAGCTTGTAAACAAAGTCATGAATTAATATATTAATATATATAAGAAGGTAAAAAGCTAATGCCTTCTAGCACACTGTGCCAACCACTGATGAATATCATTCAGGAAAAGGGCCCATATTTGAACTTTGAACGTTGCAGTTAGAGCCACTTTTCCAGTCTGTTCACATCTGACCTGTTGCTCTGACTGAGAAGTATTTGAAGGAGAGTCTCTTCCAGCAGCATCAGCATCATCAGCCTCCTCATCTGAAATCTTGAACTCCAGGTCTTCTGTGTAACGCTTCCTTTTCACCTGCCTGCTGGAGCGTCGCTTCTAAATAGAAAGAATTGGTATTTTTCATGAGAAACAAAAGCGATAAGCAGCAGAGTAACTCAGAAAACTTGTGTTTCTCAAATATACTAGTGTGTAGTGAACGCTATTATTTTTACAGCATTCTGGCAGAAATAGTGTAATCAAGACACAACTATTCTAAATTCCTGCCTGTTAGCTGCTCTTGAATTTTGTAAAAAAAAGAGACAGGAAAAAAAAAGGAAAAAAAAATTTAAAAATTCATTTCATGTTTGTTCTGAGTTGGAAAGGGGTATTTTACTTTTTAGGTTTTTAGCATTACTAAAACCACGTTAGAAGATTAGAAAGCATATCTCAGAAAGCAATTAAAACCCAAGAAGTTGCACCTCTCAATTCACATCTATGACAAACTTTGACAGATGGCCGATGCAGGAACCAAACACCACCTTTCCGCAGCACAGCCCACAGTGTTGCTAAGCAGTGACAACACACTTTCTTGCACTCCCCATCCACACAGTTGTACACAGATTATCTTGTAGGGAAAATACAATGAAATATGATTTCCTCACTCCACTGACCCAGCACTACTCAGAAAGGCTTCCTGCAGCACAGCATAGGCAAAGACCCCAAACTAACAGAGGAGAAGGAAAAATTTGAACCACCCCAAATTGAAAACATGGGTTTCTGTGTCCCCATATCCTCATCTCCAGAATGAGAGAAAGCTTCAGAGAAACTGCAGAAAACAATCTGTAAAACACACAAGTGTGCATTTGACAGAATTTGCAACTTGACACTCAGTGCCAGACACCATTTTCTGCAACAATAAAATTCAAATTCTCAGATATATAACCATCAGGTTATATATTTTGAGAAGCTGAGAGCATATGCTGAAGGAAACTGTCAACGGAGCATTAAACATTTCAATGGACTGAGGTATATGTTAAAAAAAAAAAAATATTCTCGAATATCAACTGTTAAAAACCCATCTTTATGAATTCATATACTACTTATTTTTACATCTTTCTTAGCTTAACACACACTTTCACCAGTACACGCAAATACTTATGTAGCTTGTTTAACAGATCTATGCACCCAGGTCTCTCAATGTACATAGACAAAGTCAAATATTTACTTTTAGATAGTTAATCATACTTTTTAAAGCACAAATAAAGCACACTTCACAAAATCAGAAACTCTTTCTTTAACTGAAAATGAAATTTTTGAGGAAAGGTTAAGTTTACATCACCTTTTTAAACAATGGTGACGTAGCATCTACCTTTAACACAGCCACTTACAGGAGGAGTTCCCACAAAACTGTAACAATATTTTTATACTTGAAAATAGGCATCACTTGGCAAATTTGCACCCTCATTTCCATAATCACTGATGGGAGAATACAGATTTTCTTTTGGCTCAATAGTTAAGTCTTACTATTGTTTTTGGAACCAAAAATCTCTTCTTCCCTTTCCCTAATAGAAAGGATACCTAAAACGTAATGGCAAACCTCTATTTGATTTCTATTGACTTGGTTAGCTTCCTGTTTCCTCTAAGCTTCACATGAAGCTTTGCAATTGTTATGCATTGTTGTCAGAAACTGTGCATACATTTACCTGCATCAGATTATCTTTTACTCATTAACTGAATATCAAATATCAAAATATCAACTTCCTTGATAATGGAATATTAAAAAAATCTGTATGGTAACACACAAAAGTAAGTATTTTTCCTCTCTAAAGACAAAAATGCATCACTTTGTGCATTACTACATAATATTCTTACAGAAGACTCTATATTTAACACAAAGAACGCAACAGTGGTTTAGACAACTGCATAATATCAATCTCAGTTGAGAAATGCATAACAAGTTTATTAGTTCTACCTGTCTTAGCATATGGTTGCAACCCTTCCCTAAGTTGATGCAACAAAGTGTGGGTGCAGTATAACAGGCACAATGCAAGAAGCTATTAAGAAAACAAAAGTTACCTGAAATATTTTATTACATTTCATTAAGAAGTGAAGCAAACACCCTAACACTTGGGTTTACAAAAACAAAAAAGTATTTCAAATTTAAAGGTTATCACCCAATTGAGTTTCACAACTAGAAAGTTTTGTCCCACTAAACTGAAAACAAACAAAACATGCATATATATTGAACTGTAAACAGTATATAATCACCTGCAAGTTAATCCCAAAAAACCATCAGCCCCAAAAGTTTCTTCTACATCCTTTGTCAGCACCACTAATCAGGCTGAGAGAGACTCGTGGCACAGGACAGAAAACTTATTCTTCAAACTTTAACATTTGCATGGTGTATCTCAACTTTTCTAATTCAGAATACATGGCTTGCACGAATCGGAAATAACACTCTTTTTTGTTGATGCTTTTTTATTTAACTAGAGTATGCTAGATTGCTCACATTTCCTTATACTCTACATCCTTCTGGAAAAGCTATCTATCATCTTTAGGAATTGATATACTAATGTCCATATTTATGCTATGACACCAACCTTCTCAGTAGGCCGATTTGACCATTCTCAAGCGACCATTAGTCTCAACATCTCTCATAACTAGAAGCAACACATCCACAACCTTATATGCAACGGACAAATACAATGGATTTCAGTAATACCAGCATGACTATTTAGGAGTTTCACACTTTCTCCATCGCAGTTTGCCTCTACTCCCTTAATGAAACAATTCTCATTTTTAATGTCCGCTCTGCCCACGACCAGCAGAAGCAAGCCAGGAGCTGACCACTTCTTAACGAAGCTAATGACAGAGCATGCAAAAGTTGTCATATATGCTATTTCTATTTCCAGATTTTCTTTACATGAAATAAAGTTTGGACAGAAAGTGATAGGTGCACAGTGGTCAAGAGAAATTATCAATGTTAGTCGATGACTGGCAACCCTACAAAAAAGCCCTTCAACCATTAAAGCAGCATATTTACAAGTCCCTGCCACGCACATTTCTGACATCCTGCTTTGTCACGCCTTATTCTTGATTTCAGAAGGTTTGCAAAGTCAATGCAAGAAGAAACACAAGGCTTATAAGCAAAACCTCATAACAGTACATTAAGTACACAGAGCAGAAAATTCAGTTCCATAACTGCAACAGTAATGGAAGAGAACACGTGAAAACTCAGCAGCACTGTACACGTCTGCAAGTAAAGCAGAATTATGAAGAGGAATACTTGTTTTAGTAAAACAGTCACCACAGTGACTTCTAGTTCTCACCTTCTTGACATGTCATTCTAAACAACACAGAAAATGCACAAATATCCATATCACTACAAGAAAGACTCCAAGAACTACTGTGTTACACACCTAAACTGCCAAAGGCTACATTGAACTTGAAACATAGCATTACCTGAACCCCTGGGTCATCTTCATCTTCAGGATGAGGTGATGGTGGCGGAGTTTTTTCCAAATCGGAGTTTTCAGAACCTTCCTTTCCCTTGTTTACCTTTTTCTTCGCAGCACTAGTTTCTGAATCTGATTTCTTGTTACTGAAACAGAGGTATTTTTAATGAGTAGTTATACAAAAATGTAAGCAAAAAAAGTGCTTACCAAAACAGTTAAAATCTATGAGATGTTTATTTTCAATGATTTCATTATTTTAAAGTATTTAAACATAACTGTATAACCAATGATGCATGGGCCATCGCTATACATTTCCCATTCCTTAATAACAGACACTTCGCTTCTCTCCTTCAAGATCTTAAGACAGCAATACTGAGCATGTATTCAACAAGAAACTAAAAATGAGACTGGAAAGGAAAAGCTGCTCTCTTCAAAACCTGAACTTTCTGAAAGCGGTATTTGGGCAACCTGACACATGAGAAGAGAAACAGGACTACACATGCACTTGTCTTGATATTAACTGTGTGGACCAGGCAAACAGAACCAGAGAAAGCGTTAACAAACAAAGGACCGAATGAGAAAATTCTGCATTTTCTTCTACCATCCCTGCTATTTCCAAGCAGGAAAGGTGCTTTTGTGTCAGCTCTGAGGGCACCCATACAGCCTCAATGCATGCAACCGCAGCCTGTATGAGGGGAAAAACCACTCAGCTGATATCTCAGCACCTAGATGATCGTAGAAAGCTGTCGCTACTAATGGTTGAGAAAGGTTTTGGGGATTGTTTCTGCCCCTTTTCCCCTATGAAAATGCTCGCCACCTGAGGAGCTAGGACCATATCTCTCCAACTGCACTTAAAGGCCTGGAAACAGGTGGGGACGCACATATCAAAATACAGCTTTAAATGCATTGTCACCAAATCAGGCACTGAGACCATCTTCAGCATCGTGGGCGTGAAACTTTTAAATGGCAACAAAGAAGAACTGATGGTAAAAGTTTGTACAGTTAAGCACATTTGGCCTTTGAGTCTCGCGTGGGTTGTTGCTAGTGCTTTTTTCCTCCTCTGTGGTCAACCCGCCCCAGGCCTGTTACTGATCTGACAGGCTGTTTGCGGACAGTTGCTGAGACATTTAAGAGCAGGGCAGAATTACACGCTGGTACCCAACAAACAGCGAGTACAGGTCGCCGAAAGCAGCGGACGTAGCTTATGCACCCTCAACGTTTTAATTTAATTTTAATACCCGGGATGCCGCCTGGGGTTTGCTTCCCCCTCACAACCCCCAGGCCTCCTAACTCCTCAGCCGCACACCGGCTTCCAAGCGCCATCGGGGCGTCGGGCCCAGCGAGGGAGTCCCCCGACGGGGTGGGTTACGTGGGGAGGCGTCGGGGGAGCGGGGACAGGCCCGCGTTGCCACCGCCGGACATGATGAGCTCCCGAGCCCTGAGGAGAGGTGGCGGCTCCCCCTCCCTCCCCTCCCGCCCCGTTTGTTTCCGCTCTAGCTGCCACCAATGGGACAAAAGCCGCCGCCGAGGCGGGGGCCCCCTCATCGCCTTTCATCCGCGCGCCGAGAGCGCTGGCGTCGCCCGGGCAACCCGCGGCCCACGTGACCCGCACCTGCTCGGCTGGCGGGCGGCCACCGACTGCAGCCATCTGCTTCCCTCAATCAGCGCCCGGCCGCTCCCGCCACCTGCGCGGCCGCGGCCTGCGCGCACCGCCCCCCCCCCACCCCCCGGCTCCTCATCGGCTCCCCACACACCGCCTTTTATCAAACCACCGCCAAACCGCTTCCAAATAATAAAAATAAAAATAATAATAATAAAAAAAAAAAGCAAAAAACAATCCCCGCTTTACACATTGCTCGGATTTGTGTAAATCGAAAGGTAAAACCCGGCTGAGGGGAGAGGGAGGGCCGCCAGGTGAAGCCACCCGGCAAGGCCGGACGGCGCTCTCTGACCCGGACCCACCACCCCCCCACCACCACCCCCCCGCCGTAAATCGGAGCGAGGTGCGCAATTAAGTTCAGTCGTCGTTACCGCGCGCTGGGCGCACCGCCGCCGATGAATAACAGGCTTAAAGTCGGGAAGAATAGCGCGGCCCGAGGTTCAATAAAATATCAATTTGCTCAAAGGCCAGGAAGCGCTAACGAGGGCCTGGCCTGCCCCGGGCGGAGGCCCAGACAAAGACCCCGGCAGCCACTCCAGCCCCGGCGGCAGGTCCAGCCTGACAAAGGTTCCTTTCCATCCTCCCTCAGGCCTTTCCCCGCTCGCAGGGACTCCGAGCTAAGAGTATTTCATGACCTATATACAGCCCTGAGCCCTGCCTCGGCGAACGGAGTCACCCTCGGTAAGGAAGACGGGGCCCAAGCAATTCCGACACGGTTTCACCATCTCCCCCCTTGCCAGGCCAGTTAAAATCTGACACGTGGAAGAGCCACCAATTTGGGGAGAACAAAGCCCATGATCAGCTCCACCGGGAATTCTAAGTTCTAAATTCAGCAGAAGAATTGCTCTTTTTAAATGCACAGCTACAGTTTCTTTCAGGGAAAGGAAGGAAGGTGAAGTAACAAATAAACCACAGCAGGACAGCGCTGTCCCCTCCAGCGAGGAGAGTCCCTGCTTCCCAGTGCATCCCGCACCCAGGAGCTTCACCTGGCCGGTGGGAGCGTCAGCTTCCTTGAACTGTCAGCAACTGTTCCTCTCCATCTTCCCACAGAGCCAGTGCGATCTGTTCCTGACAATTTAATGCACCCGCTTTTGACTCTGCCTTTTCACTTCCCAGCAGATCATACTCGTGCCATTCAGGAACGGTGTTAGGCTGGACCACAATACCTTTCCACGTGTAAGCACAGGCAGGTAAAAACCTGTTCTTAGACACTCTGCCGATACCATTAGGGTCTGTGTGTCAATGCTTAACTCTGGATGCACATCTGATAGTACTTTCCAGATCTGGCAACAAGGAAGGCAAACTGTAATATACACATTTAGACAACTATCTCTCGTATTTGTTTTTACACATGCATGAATACCAAATTTAGCCAAGTCCCACTAGAGACAAGATAGCATCCAGTCCCAAAACAAGAACTAGAAATCTGGGAAAAACTGAAGTAGTATTTGCCACACACAAAACACAAAAATATTTTAAAACTGTCAGTTAAAACTAGTCCTTCTATTCAAGGGATACAAACCCAGACATTTCAGATTAGATGTCAATCTCTTTGTCCAATACCACCAATGTTTCTGGTTTCATCCTCTTATCCCCGAGGACTGCAGAGCATACTGACCAAAGGGGATCAGTAAGACGACAACCTGCAGAAGGTCAGACGAGCAAACAACGTGAAGGAAAACGGGGGCTGAAGAGGAAAACAGTGCGTAGGATAACTGAAATGGAAGCCTGAATTACAATCTGAGAACAAGTATCCAAACTTTGACAATGTGTTTTGTGGCAGCTAGTTAAGCAGCCACCTACAGAGCTGGGTCAAACTCCAGGAACTTACCAGGGCCAAACCGTCTGACTCAAAAATACCCCCAAAAAAGCAGGATGTGCTTAGCAGGATTAAGAGGGGAAGTAATTAGCCAGTATGTTTACATTGTGCAACTATTTCATCTGATCTGGGTAACTGACAGATCTGTTTGTTAGTTAATTTATGGTGGCTATCAGGATTTGGACGATGGTTTTCTCTGTAATTTAAACATTTAAAATAAGTCAGACAGTTTATTGATCCCTATTTTACCATTTGGGAACACAGTTCTGTGACAAATTCATGACTGGAACCCGGCTTTAAAAAAAAAAAAAAAAAAACCAAAAGTGTTACACATCCACTGTGGAGCATCAAAACCGTAAAAGAAATAATCCCACCCTCTCAAAACATTAGAGCTGCCAGACTTTCTGTATTGCCTTACCAGAGGAAAACAATTTTTTTTTTTTTTAAAGTTCCCAGCGTACTCAAAGCCTTTTTTTTTTTTTTTAAATCAGTTTTTATGTCACAAGATTAGGAAAAACAATAGGACAACAAGGTTTTTTCCAGCCTGAAACCTCAGCCAAATTACTAAGAAGTATACTTTGGTACCAGTGAAGCCCACAAAGGCTGCCTGCAGCAAAGGCAAAGGTAAATATCTGGCAGCTGGGCTGGTTCAAAAGGGAGATGAGGACAGGTGTGAACAGGAACAGCCTTGGTGGACGCGCACATGGAAATCTCGCACGGTTTCCTGTTCTCTCCCACAGGCACCCCCTTCCTGCCTCGCTCAGGATGATGTGAGCTTGGGAGTGGAAACTACGACTACCGCCTCGGGACCTCTCTTCCTGTCCTCCAGCTCCCCAGGGTGCTGCGTCCCTCTGCCCGCACTGCTCCCCCGCGCAGCAGCCTCTTCCCGCTTCCGCAGCCTGGAGCCATCCCCTTTCCGATACAACAAACAGCGAATCTCTGCGCCAAAAAAGCCCGTCTCCACCTCCCTCAACAAGAGGTAATTATGCTCATGCTCAGCACTCCCCTTGCGAGCAGCAACCCACTTGCCCTGCCCTGCATCCCAGGCTGCTGCCGTATGTGTGGGAAGGACGAAGAGTTTCCCCTGCCACAGGGAGGGGAGGAAGCAGGTATGAGCAGCCCTACAATGCACAGCACATTGCTTTGAGGAGACAGAAGGAGGGACGAGGTCCTAAAAAGAGCTGCCATTTGGCCCTCGCAAATAGTTACCGCTTCTCCCACCATAATCAGTGGCCACTCTCTAGGGTTTCATAGGAAGCAGCAGGACAGATATCAGCTGTGCTGCAGCGTGATCTTCTCAAACAGGTGGTCCTCATCTCCTCCAGGGACAGGCACAGGAGGAACAGACATCTGAGCCATGACTTTGCAATTCAGTAGGACTACTTGCCTTTCCCTGTCCATCTACTTTTGGAAAAAACTGCCTGCTTTGCATGTGCCTGTAGCTAGCTCTGTAACATTAAGAGCCCACATAATACTCAGCACCCACACATGTATTTAATTAAAACCTTCATTTGCAATCTTAGGTATACCTACATTTTGCTTTCAAACCCAACTAGTTTTGTCCACAATTGATTTGTTTTGCAAACGTTTTTTTCCAGCCACCACTATATTTGTCTTTCTGTATTGGCAGGATTGGGCTGATATCCGTTACAAGTGTACTAACACAATATTAATGCGTGGTCTTTCTTTTAAAATCACCAACTATGCACTATAATGTCCTAGCAGCCCATTTGGGTGTTTTCTTTCTTACTAAGCTGCCATGGGACACGGAATTCAAACAAGCATGAAATTAATCAGCTTCTTCCATTCTCCAATCTGCCTGTTGTCCCTCACATGAAGGTGCGTTTCAGTGAGACAGGCTGCTCGTTTTGTCACAACTTACACCAAAGATAGAAGATATGTGAAGGATAAAGTTTCTGGGGTTTTGCCATTGTTTGTTTAATAAAAGGTTAATACTGTTAGTCAAAATTGGAACCGAGGGTTAAATCATGAGCTATATTAAGTTACAAAATGGTTAAGATACTTAAAATATGAGATTTTTTCATCCATTTGCATACTGTAATACAGCCTGTGTCAAAATTAACTCTCAAGGGCTTGTTATGCTGTATCCAAAAAACCTGCTCTTCAATAAATACATTTCCTATGTCTTATGACTTTATTTACCTGAATTTTACCTGAGTGCAAAACTCTACTATTAAAACTGATCAGCTTATTCAGGAATGAAAACCGTTAGTTTTGCACAGCATTTAGAAATCTAGAAATCAGTTACCTTTTCAACGCTTAGAAGCAAGATAGTGAGCAATATAAGAAAGTAGTAGTAAACACATGCCAGATACTAACTTTGTCAAAATATTTTACTTCTATATAATCATCCATAATCTATATTAATTTACATTAATCTCAATCATCTCAGCTACTGTAATATTTCCTTTCCAGAGTTAGTGCTGCTGAAATACTGTGGCTCAGATGATTAAATGTTTGGACTGTTGATTTATTTAAAACCTTGATTCAAAGATCTTGTCACTGGACAGGCTCCCCAGTCTGTGATATTGCCAAAGTAAGCAAATTTCTTTCACCGATTTAAAACTCTTTGGCAACACAGCATCCCAACACAGTCTCAAGAGTTCTTCAACGAAGTCTGACACTGAAGCTGACAAGACCACAAAATGGAACAACCTTGTTTTCAAGAAGGCATTCGGGAAGAGACACACAAGCCCATTATGGAAAAAGTAGGACTCTCTCCACACCCCTAAGCAAACATAAAGAACAGCAAATGCTCTTAATGCTGCTCCAAACATTTCTCTCACAGGTAAAACAACAGGGCTTAGTACTTACTACGATACTGTAAGTCATCTAGCAGGGACAAGAGTCATTGCATGGGAAGGAAGATAAAGACTCTTGTACAAATACAACTAAGAAAGCTGTGATTTTTTCCTTCAAAGGAAACACTGCTCCTTGAAGCATGCTTGAAGCATGAAGCTCCTTGAACACTGCTCCTGCGTGGCACGTCCCAAGATTTAGAGAAGACGTGCAAAGAGAGACTAGGATTGAATGGACAGGACAGAGCAGCTGAGGTCTGATGTCCAGCACAGCCACAGAAACCCATGCATGGTTTTGAGGCAGACTCCTTCTAACCATTACTTATTAAATGAAACTTCATTGAAGTCAAAACCTTGTAAAACTGCACCAATTGAGAAGTCCTGCAGTAAAAGCTTTTTTACTTCTCAGTGGCAGAAACTGCTGGGATCTGCTCAACACCACACAATACGGCTTGGTCAGCCTTTAAACCTATGAGTATAGGGAAACGGGACAAAAAGGTTGTTTTAGCTGATATAGTATTTTGGTTTCAAAAACACATACTGAGAGATATGTAACTTCAAGAGTTTTTCTAAGCTGCAAATTGCTACATATGTAAACCCTATCCTTAGGACAGTCTGGAACACAGCCAAAGTAACTTCTGCTATAGGGACAGGCTGCTCAACAGTAATTTATCGAACAGTTAAAATAACCTGTTCAGGACAACATTTGATTTTACAAGCCAGTGTTTATAAATTCTACAAGAAACATCACCTCTGCTAATACAGAAATTTCTTTTTCTTGCTAAAGGAAAAAGTAACATCTTACTGTCCATGCCTCATTTAGCCATACAGCTGTATCAAACCTAACCAACAGTCAGTCTCGTAGAACGTATGCAAAGCTGATTCATTAACTGCAATTTTTAAACCCTAATACAAATGGATTTTGCAAACTGATTTGGATTAACCAAGTCTGGCTGTGCTTCCATCTGGAAGTTATATTTTATAACGCTAGCCACATCTTGAAAAACAGATTCAGATGTTTGGAACAAATTCAGAACAGTTGTAAGAAATTCTAGGTACAAATGAAAAAAAAATTGAGCTTTAATGTCTTTTTCCTCTCAGTTTTCTTTCAAGTAGGCATTTATAATCATGGTGTTTAGGGAGTTGAAGGGTAAGGAAAGAATCTCTGTTATTATCTATGACGTATTTACTCAGAACAAACTGCCATTACACATTTCTCATACTACTCTGTAGCATTTTTAAGCCTATCCTGATAAAGGGACACGATGCTGAGTGAAAACAGTTAAGAAACAGGGTTGAAGCATCTGGTCTACCCACAAAGATTTTCTGCTAGGAAAATTGTCTTTACATGAAACAGCAAAATGAATATAATCCCTACAGCGAGGACACATCAATATCCATATAAAAATGCCTTTTTAACAGCAGAGCTTATAGCCCATGGGTTGTATCAGTATAAAATAGTGTCTGTAAGGACTGTACAACTTGTAACAACGCTAACTGCCTAACCTCTGAATAGAGAAAAAAGTCATCAAACCTTTTTACTCTAAGCTTTCATCTCTGGATTTGGTCAAACCTACACTAATGTTGAAGCTATTTAATTTCTTAATACACAAACCACACAAGAAGGCAGGTGAGCATTAGAAGAAAAAGAGTTACTTTTGAAATCTAACACATCCAGAAATTTTTATGCCTTGAAAAGAATTAAACTTCTGCCTTTCCCGCTTGTTTAAAATAACTGTGAAGCCATAAACAGGAAAGCCAAACAAGAGACATGCACCCAAGTTCCTCAAAAACACGTTGTAGATGGTAGAAGGCAAACGACAAAACAAGATTTCCTCTCCACCCACGCCATTTAGCACAGATGCTGTAGAAATCCCACAAACACACTGTTTTTCTCTGATCGCATATAGAAGTTTCCTGACTTACCTAGCCTTTTTGCTGGTCTTGGGTTTTGGCGTGGTATTTTTTGCTTTCTTTTCCTTTGGCTCTTTAGGGGTCTTAGGGACTTTGGGGGTCTTGGGTTCCTTCTTTTCCTTGGGTTCTTTAGGATCCTTCAGTTCTTTTTTTGCCTTGGGCTTTTTCTTTTTCTTCTTCTCTTCTTGAGAGCAATCCACCGAGTTTCTGCTTAGATTCTGGCTGTCAAGTCCCCCAGGAAAGTCTTCTTTACCAAAACCTTTACTGGGACCTTCTGCAGCAATGTGATTGTTTTTCTTTTTCTTTTTCTTTTGCTGTGGCTGCGGCTCAATTGATGGCAGATAATCATCGCTTTTCACTAGCTGGGAATTCGGTCCACTAACCTGAGTCATATCCGGCACTGGTTTCTCTAAAAAGGGTTCCGACGGAGAATGCTGAGAGAGACAAATAGAAATAAAATTGTAGATTCGCGACTTTGATTTCTAACACTTTGCTCTTTTGGAGCAAGAGGCTACAGAGGGAGAAAATACTAAGCAGAAGATTAACCCAGTAGTATATCTGAAACATTGTACAATAAAACATTAAAACCCAAAGCCTTCTGCAGTTAAAAGAGTAGCCACATGACCAGAAATTCTTGATATAGCAAGGGTAAAATTATTCTAAAGCTTGTATACAAACTGAAAGTAGAGAAAATACTTATATAGTCTTCAACATTTAGATGCAGAAGGAAAGCAATTGCTATTTCAGATATTTCAAAATAGTTGTTAGTAGAATGAATAACCTGTTACAAATTATTCAGTTGCATTGAAATTTTGTCCTCTGGGAAAAAAATTGTTAAAGTTTGTTTCTAGACGTGCAAAGTAAAATAAAGTATATTCACAGGCTGTATTTATAAAAAATTAATCAAGGCAATTTACATTAGTTCAGCTGTGACAGGAGGTATTTTGATCAGTGCCTGAAGGATTAAGCCACTTTAAAAGGTAATATAATATTACATTTTATGTCAAACATCCACAGCTCCCTACTTGTAATTGAAACAGATTTGTTCCTGATAGAGATTGGAGAGAGAGAACTACCTTAAGTGTTTGCAAACCTGCAAAAACATCCTATTTCAAAGTCTGCATAGCGTATCAGGTTTGCACCAGACTTATAAAGTACATGAAAACCTATGTATAATTACACAAATGTCAAGTGCCTGGACTAAACATGTTGGATATATTTGCAACTCTCTTCCTCTGAATGGTTCTGTTCTACACAAAGATCCACGAGTCTGCAATGAAAAACCATCTAAGCTCTACCATGACTTTGCAGAGTAGCAAAGTCCAACCTGCTTCTCCCCACTGCCTGCTCATCGTTAGAAATGCAGAACAGCACTTTTCAGAAAGAAAAGTAGTAGCACAACACCGTACCAATGCCTTTCCTGCAACTGCATATACAGTCAGATCATTTTCCCATCCTCTTTCTCTGTTTGTCCTCCTTTTCTCTTCCCCAAAAATTAAGTCGGGAGATTCTAGGTGGCAGAGGTAGCCGTGTACATTTGAGGCGTTTGAGCCATTGAACTGGGGAAAAGAAAGGTTTATAGCAAATCAGAATTCTATTTCCAGGAACTGCAGTGCCTGTGCAACTGTCTGTAATGTTATTCATGTTTCCTTTTCTCCACTTTTTATTCAAACTGCACTTACTTAAGAGTGGCAAGCGTGCAAACGAGTGACTACAAACCCAGCCCCTGAGCATAAGGAGAACGGATGGGCATACACAGACATACATTTTAGCCACCTGGATCTAAAACAACAATGCATTTAAGACTGAGGAAATAAAATTCTTAGTATCATCACACGAGCAAGTGAATGCATGTACATTTTCTCAATTATATTAATATAGTTTTCTGAATGTAAACAAACTGAACCAGTGCAGTCCTAACTATTTACAGGATTTTTTCACAGTGCCCTGAAAACACTCACACACCCAGAAGCTACCCAAGCAGCAGAAGGAGCAAGGCTGTCAAGAAGTGAAGACAACTCTTTTATTACTGTTTGGGAGAGGTTTGAACAGTGTAAGGCAGACACTACAGTTCTTCATGGAAGAGACTCCAGGACAAGAGGGAAGGCCTGAATGCCGGACCAAAGATCTGGATCTACCCACGTTCTGAAACCAAGAACTTCCAGAATGACTTCTGCATGTTTCTTTCCTCCACCTGTTTATTAATGCACTTTTTTGTTCATCAGAGTCTTAGTTGCAGTGGAAACTCAGCTCTAACGCAAACCTGATGCACACAGAGCATTAGCACCACATCAATCAGCCCCACCTCAAGGCAGTCTTATGTCAGGCATTCTGAAGTATGAACCAAGACCTCCTCTAGAAATCTGCGGTCACCATAATGCTTACATATCTTCACGCTGGGATGTTCACAAAGACTGGATATGTGTATAGAATATGTATATGAATGTGTATAGAATGTGTATAGAATCCTGTGCAACGTGCTTTAGGCGGACCTGCTTTGGCAGGTGGGTTGGACTAGATGATCTCCAGAAGTCCCTTCCAACCCCATATCATTCTGTGATAGAAAACAATAGAAAACGATGATCCCAGGGAGTTAGTGGTGCCAATGAGTTTTCCTGTCCCAATTATACATCACACAAAATACAGGTATTTTAAAATCTTCTAACTGGTTTTGAATTTGTTTGACTGAATTGAACATCTCCTCCGATTTGTTCTGTGACACAGAACAAAACTGTCGTCTCTGTACCTCAGACCGTTACTTGTACTGTCTAACATTTTTAGGTGGAAAAACATAGGAATATTACACAGATCACCTGAGGTACTTCTTATCCATAGGTTTTCAGAGCAGTATTTTTAACCTACGTTTTCCCAAGGTAGTCAATATATTTCTATATTATCTGCTATTTCATATCTCGTGCATACTACATTTTTCAGAGATCTCGAGTGCAAGTTTCAACAATGTCTTTACCAAGCTGTCCACCACAATACTCAGTCCTCTTTTTAAATACTGTTCACTTGCTGTGTCTAACATAAAAGAAATCTAAGTTTTTCTTTCCGTTATTTGTAAAATTTGCATTGAGCAAGTACCTTGTGTTTGGCACTTCAGTATTTGTTTGCCATATTAAGAGAGACTTTTACAACTATCTAAAAGCTTATGTGTAAGGCACAACCTTCTAAAACAAATCACAATTGGTAGCTTAATTTCTTTTTCTTCCTCTTAAGCATGTGAAACACCCAAGCCAACAAATATTAAAAACCACGAGAAATCCAGTAATGCCATGCAAATTTAAGTCTATAAAATTTTCAAGGTTGAACCTTCATTAGTGACATGACTGTGTCACTGAAATCAATGGGAAGTTTTATACATGCTTGAGTATTCTTATTACCTTTTTAATCTAATTCAAAAAATTAATCCTTGTCTCCTTTATAAGATTTGTGGGGTTTTTTTGGTTTTCTTTTGTTTTTTTTTTTTTTTTTGGTTTGTTTGCTTGTTTGTTTTAGAAGTCTGAACAACAATTTTCAGCACAGCAAATGTGAACATAAGGCAGACAGCTTTCCAACCCTCCACAACAGCAACGTCAGCCCCTCATGATTTGACATTTGTAGCTTTAATGTAAGGTCTGGCCAGAAGGTGAAGCACTGAGAATGGCAGTGATTTGTTTCCACACTGGAGTACTCAGAAACTCACTCTGGAAGATGGCATCCTATGAAAATTCAGATTCTTACTACCTCAAAACACTTACCTCTCCACGAGAGTCATTCTCACACTCTAAAACAACATGAGACTTAAACGTTATGCATGAAACAAATATTAAAAAAAAAGAAACCCCTACAACCTTACTGCCTTTTTTTTAGAGTACCAAGTCATGTGCATCATCTAGCATGCAAATTAAAATACTGTGGTTTCGTTTCATATCATTCACAATCCCCAAAACATTAAGCTACAAAAAGCCAACTCTGCCTTAATTAGGCTTTGGTTTTTATCTCCTATTACCTGAAAACACATTCCTTTTTGCCATATGCCACTCCCTTTGCAGTTTGGCACGTTTTGCAATTCACTTATACGTGATCTTTTAAATTGTAGCACTCTTTCAAAGAAATGGGTGAGATTAACTTAGTTTTTCTAGGAAGTCTGTGCCTACACTTTTGCAATATGCTAAAACGGTTTATCCCTAACTGACAACCCCACATTGCTCCCTAGTGTGAAGCTGTGTAGGAGCAGCACAAATCTAGCGAGGAGAGGAGATGGAAAGCAGCTTGAAAGATGCACTTTCTTATCCCAAAACCAGTTGTCTGCTCTTTCTTAAGAGGGGAAACAAGAAAGAACAGGCTTTCACTAATAAATATTAGTGTAAACCTACCACGGGGAATTATTTCAAATAGCTCTACTTCTTTAAATCTACAAAGGATTATTTCTAGTTACAGGGTCACAATTTCTAATGAAAGAACCCCATTTTCCATTTTGAAAATTAGAAAATGTGTATTACAAGTTTTTACCAAAAGATCAAAAAATTTATCTGCATACTTATAATCATAGAATGGTTTGGGTTGGAAGGGGCCTTTAAAGGTCATCTAGTCCAAACCCCCCCTGCAATGAGGAAGGACGTCTTCTACTAGATCAGGTTGCCATTTGTTAAAAAAATATGTATATTACAAGTTTTTACCAAAAGATTGAAAAATTTATCTGCATAGTTCAGAGAAATCACTTCTCCTGCTGCTTTTAGTAATAACAAAGCCATAATTTAGTATGTTGATACCGAATTTAATCTTCCACAGGAAGGAAACCAATGAAGATTAAACACAAATAGGTATTAATCCTATTTGATATTGCAGCAGAATTATTTTTGCTATTATTTGAAATAAGGTGAAAAAGGTGCTTAAGAATATTGGTGTGTTTACTGGACCCACATCTCTTTAAATCTTTTAGAGAAAAGCTGTTTTTGTAAACATTTAACAAAGAACAGATGGCCTGTTTTAATCATGCGAAAAAACCTGGAGCTCCCATTAATACTCCTACCACCGACTACTGGGGCTGGTCACCTCCCGAACCAGCAGCACGGTACAGCCTTCAGTAATACCATTTAATTTTACAATGGACAATTCCTCTTTCAATTCCCACTGCTTGACAGTTAATCAATGCTATTAACATGCAACATCACAAGGCAGGACGCTCCTAAAGATCGCAGCTTATTAGGGCAAACTAGAAATCTTCTTCAGGAACTCGGAGGAGTTCAAATAATTTGCAGCTCAACAGGTTACCCAGGAGGGTAATATGCATTTGCATTATCAATAAAAGCCAATAATATCAGAGTAAATAATAAATGAAAGCACTATTTGAGAAATTGTTTCTGGAGTGCAAAAAAATCTCACGTTTCTGGAATTCAAACTTATTTTTTAAACTTCCAAGCATGTATCCCCAAGGTCTGAAAAAACGAAAACCGGAGCCGCCTGCCTTTCACAGCTGCTTACACGTTTGGAGCTAAGCTCATTCTCGGCAGCCCAAAGCGCAGATAGATGTCTCAAACCAGGCCTGTTACATAAAGTAGCAAGATGGACAGGATGTAGGATTAATCCAGCCAGGGTTAGTGGCCGGGAGGGAGGTTAAGGAGGAGAATCTTTCTGTTGCTTGAACAAGGATTGAACCACAATCAACTGTATTTAAGCACCGAAAGGAGCCGAGCGTCGCTTCCCCAGCGGAGCAGCAGCTTGAGCCAATATTGAGCTTTAAGAAGTATGAAGCAAGAGCAGCGAAGTATGCACCGTGACTCAGCTAACTTCGTGAAATTTAAACATCAGCACCAACCCAAAAAAAAAACCCCTCCTTTTTACCAGGACTACTTTCATTTCCCTCACGGGTATTTCCAGACTCCCTGGTCTTTTCCGTATTTTGAAAAAGATCTACTGTAACCGCACTTTATTTAAATTTTCTTGAACTTTGGTTTATGAACTAAGTTGTGTAACAGCAACTTCGAGCTGTGCTCAGTCAGTTCCCCCGGCTCCAAATTCCAAACCTCTCCAATATGATATCTATACAATGGATAATTTCACGTTAGGTAAATCATTACCGAATATTCTCATTTGCAGCCCTGTTAAATTATCACCTTCACTTTGAAAAGTTAAAACAGCAACTTGCGAGCAAAGAAAGTTGTTTTAAAACAGAAGACGAACTACAGCATCGCTTCTGGAAGCAGCTCTACCTACTGCTGGAGAGATCACTCGTTTTGAATTTGTACCCTTCCCGATAGCACAGTCCCCAAGGTGTTAAAAGCCATCACAGGTAGAAATTGCTCCACAATTCTTCCTTTCAAAGGTTAATGAAAGGATGCATCATCCCTCCGGATTATTTTGAGCCGACTACTCATCTCGACTATCCTCCAAACAAATCACTTGGAAAATTTCCACGTCATGTCTCTATACATTGCTTTGTCCCTGCAATTCTCAACTTGTCTCATCAACACTTTCAGCATCAGGCCTGCCTTGGTGCTCCCTCCATCTGAAGCACACTGTGGCTTTTCTAGACCAACGTACATACTCTGCAGACAGACAATGTCTAAAAAGCTCACAAATCAGGAAAAACTCCAGAGTAAACAGGAATCAAAACCATGTCTGAAATCGCAAACAAATACCAGTACCTACATGCAACAACAGTACAGCTGTACAGTACTTTTTTCCTATAATAGCTAAAGTCCAGAAACATCCCCAAGACTATGTTCACACCCATAATTCTTTTCAAAAATCTGTTTTATCGATCAGTTTCTTCTCCTTTATTGTGCATGATGATCCCTTCCCTTTTCTGTGAAACTAATGCCTTGAACTGAAGGTGTATACGTCTTTTTTACTTTCCTATATGAAAATCCTTACTATTACCTTAAAATATTTTGGCCAATAGGATGCTGTTTAGGAAAAACTCGTATCTTAGCACTTCAGAAACCCCTCTAAAAAAATCATAGTTCCAAAGTGACAACTTGCATTTATAAACTAACAAGTCTTGTCAGTGATTTTCTCTGTAATAAAGGGAAAGGTATCACAGCAGATGAGAATAAAAGTAGTCTATTTTGCAAACAGACTTGACAGGAATCTTGTAGTTTGCTAAATCTCTTGCCATACTTCTAAAAAACAGATGAAAACATATGGAAAACAGAAGTTCCATTAATACCTTCTTAGCAAGACATCACTTGACAATTATAAATCACTTTGAATGAAAAAAGTTCATGGTTTAGTGCAGTGCTATTGCAATACCGTTTTATTTCTTGAGCAAGTCAACAGAATGGAATGGAATATTCTGAGACTATGCTAAGTCTTCCTGCTCTGCTACTACTAATGGAGACCATCTTTAAAAAACAGGCACAACTATGAGAAAGTTAAAACTCGCTGATCCAAAGTTTTCCAAAAAAACTCTGAATCAAAACAACTAGAATTTTGCTGCCAGCAGCATCTTAAGAGTGGAGTGGAAGTGACTAAACCCAATCTTAATGCCCTCAGCCACCACTGCAGAAGTACACTCATTGCTGATTTGGTGGAGCTGAAAAATATCACCCAACTACTGTCCATGGAAGAATAAAAACATTCTACACAAAAATACAGAGCTCCTTAATTGAGTCTCGGCACAGCTACGGCATTAGAATTATTTATTTTCTGGTCATGTACCCCATGTAGTAACACAGACTACAAAATATGAATGATACTAATGTGGCTATCCAAAAAGCAAACATCCCATTATATTTTACAGTAATCATTTGTAGCAACACTGTTTCATGCTCACATAAAGTAAGAGATATTGTTAAGCCTATGGAGTATCAGCCAGTGCAAGGAACGCTGGTGGGTTTTATTCACAGCTCAAAAACAACTAACTTGTGCCAAAAGGGAGCTCTATGTTGCTGCCCATCGATCAGAAACATCAATGTTCATCAGACAATCTCAGAGACAACCGCCACCCCTACGATAATGAAGAGTGTATGCTCCAAATTAGCTTTCCACGTAAGAAACTGCAATAGCTACCCCATGGATTGTATATAACTGCTGATGTGGTGCTCCACAAGACAAACATTTTATTAATACTTTTTTTTTTTTTTTGCCACAGATTACTTTGTCATATATACTGGCTTAGACGGCAGTGTAGGATTGTTCCTAATGCAAGCAGGGCAGGTCCTAAATATTACACACCAGTAGCCAGGCTCTCCACTCTCCATCATCACCATGTAGAACGGCCAAGGACTCACGATTTTGGCAATTTTTTACTAGCTCTATCTGTAGAGACACGTAGAAAGGGTAGGACAATTAGGGACCAAACTCTACTGGCAAAAGCCATATTGCTCGTGTTAAGAATTCATCTAACCTCAAGCCTGCCTTCCCTGCACAGCCACGGTCAAAGGAAACCTCGCTTCTGTGTACGCTCCATTACCAAGCAGTAGACATACCAGAAACACACCAACATGAGTTCTATCACAACAGTTTTGCAGAGTTTATGCTTTGCAGTCCATACCACAGATGGGAAAAAGGCAAACCAGCAAGAGTTCCACTGTAAAATGGCCCACAAGCATCTTTTTCTTAACACCTCACTTCTGCTAAATAGAACCTGTATTTAAAAATGTGGGTATCTTCTTTGTGAAGTTACATCTGTGAAGTTACGCCCAAGCACGGCCATCAAGATACCTAGTGCTTGCGAGAGAATTCCTTGGATTAGAGAATATACAGGAGGTCTACCAGCAGTCTTTTCCAATCCCTCTAAAACAAGGTGGTGGCCGCACATCTCCAGGCAAGATAGAGAAGTCACACAGTAAGGTAAGAACATGATGAAACGATTTCCAGGTGACCTAGTACAACACTTCAACTTCTCCATGAAAGGGGATACAGGGAAGGAAACACCTTCACATATTCAACCAAAACAGTAATACTGAAACCGCTATTATTAAATACAGAAGCTTTATAAAAAGTAACCTAAGATTTTAGCATATATACTGGCTCAGTTGTTGCTCTTGGGCTTGCCTCCATGTTCCCCACAGCCCTTCAGCTCCACTGTGAGAGCAAAGCAGTTCCTCCAAAATAGTAAAATGCGAACATCCATGCTTTGAAATCCAAGGTTCTGAGGGAAGAGGGGAAGCAGACTGCCCTGCACTCATAGCCTACTCTCTCCGCCACCAGAATTCACCCCACTTAGTTACTGAATGACAAATATGTAGATATCCATCCTCTCTGAGGGGTAACCTGTTCCTACATCACACTGTATTGCCATCACCACAGGCTAATGACTCTCTGGTACACCCCATGATTTCCACTTAACACGCTGTCCCCTACCCAGAAAACCAAACAGTCCTGATTGACTCGCTGTCAGCCCCCCCGTAGTAATTAAAGACATGAATGTCCCCTACAATTTTGTTTTTCTACTTAAAGTAAGTCAGAGAACCATTTTAAGAGGAACCTGAAGAAGCTCATATCTACTTTTATCAATATGTTTCTCTACTGTTATCAAATCTAAACCACAGCGACACAGAGCAAACGGCATAAGGTCTATGACTAAGAAGAAAAATCAAAGCCCAGCACACGGTGCAGATGCTGCTTCTGACCACAGACAATCAAAAAAGTTCTGCCTGTGCTTTCACCGCTGCAAGTAGCAGCAACAGCAACAGCATTACAGGCCACAACAGCGAAAGTGTTTCTATTCTGGTACTTTTTTTTCCCCCCTCTCTAATCCCCAAAAGAGTTAGCAGGAAAACTTATTTAACAAACTATATTTGTAAATATATGTGGTGTGAGGTAATAAGACATATATGTATATTATATAACAGATACATACGATTAAAAACGTAAAAATATAAGTTTATATGTAAATTCAGAAGTGATACTTCTTTTTGATTTCCAAAATCTTTAATAAAGTATGTTTTATCTTAATTCAGGTAAATTACACTTTATCTTCTTATACTTTACATCAAATAAAGTGCACTTCAATCTAAGGATGGGAGAACAATAGCAAGAAAATCAGCATGTTTTGTTGCCCTTTTTTTTTTTTTTTTTAAACCAGATGCAGCCGAAGGCTAGCAGGCCAGGAAATTTTTTATTTCTTCTGCCTGCTCTGCAGCGCCTAAGGATCAAATAAATACGAGCTTCAGAAATACCACCTGTTTGATGGACATCCTGCGAGCCCTGGTCCGTTGCTTGTAAGGGCAGTACGAAATGCTTTACAACTTTAACAATAAATCAAAAGGACCAAACTGCAATAAAGTAAGGAAGTACACCAGGAGCAGAGATGAGCACAGACGGGAGCGGTGTGGATGTAAGTGCACACTGCCCCAATCTATTTACTTGGCACCATCAGGTGTGTAAGTTACTTTTTTTTTTTTCACAGCATGCCTGTGCCAGAAAGTCTTCAAACTCAGCTTTATACACTTCATGCCCATAACTACGTGCCACACTTGAGTACGTGCACCATCACGTCCTCTCTTTTGCACTTGGATATCTTCCAGTCGCTCCCTACCAGCCTCGAGAAGCCTTAGAAAGACACCGGTCACAACCAGTTCTGTGGCTTACCAGGGGAAGGCCAAAACTCTGCTTTACCGTGCAAACCTGTCCTGGGGCAGCCTCCCACCCCTCTTCTGAGGTCACTCAAGTGCAAGGGTCTGCAATGGGTCTAGCCCACCCCTGGGGAAAGCCGGCTCTCGGGAGGGAGGCTGGGCACCTCAGCCACCCACCAAGCCCTCTCTTATAGAAATGAATGAGGGCAGCAATTGACATTCGTAAAAATATAAAATATAGCAACCACCAGAAAAATGGTTTTAAATGTAGTTTGAGAAAATTAAAGTTTGTTAGCATACGGTGTCTACTCCAATACTTGAGTATGACTTTAAGATATACCTTCTCTATGATTCCATGATCTCTTTCCTAACCTATCCCTTATATACGTAGGAAAACAGAAGCCCAGCATTTTTGTTTTCAAAGTTCTCCCCTCTCAGATTCTAGACTTGCTAAACATGCATGTTTAAGAAGCTTGCACATATCAAAAAAGTATCAATCAACAGTTTAATGACAAACACGCATCAGATTACGAGGCTGATGAAAAGAGGATGCAATTCACAAGAGCCTTTACCAACAACTTTATCACTTCTCCTATCTGCAAGCCCTCATGAAAAAAGAGCAGGTTTTCCCCAAAGGTATAAATATATATCACATTCTAATAGCTCAAGAAAAGGGCAATGGCCTTAGATGTTTAAGATTTCAACAGCTGCAACAAAGGACTCGAACCCCTGAGTTTTTACTCCTGTAACTAGAAAGGAGGTCCCAACTAATGTCCCACGATGCTCTGACAATACCATCAGTAAGTATCTTAATTAAATGAGAAAACATTCTGAATTCTTCCACAGTTTGTAGCAAGATTTTTTCAATTTTACCAGGGTATCTTGCAGCTAGAGTGTACTAGCACAAGAAAAATGAGCTTAACGCATTAGAAGAAAAGATACTACACCTCCATCATCAATATTTTTATTTGGATGACTTGCAACAGACCCCACTAGACAAATAATACACTACTCTTTTTCTTACCTTGCCATCTGCCCCCTCTGCAAGGTGAAGTTGCACCGTATCCACAATCAAAAGATGAAATCTTTCTGGTTTTTTTCACCTGAACTAGTACCTTTTCCTAGCTACAACTTGTACTCAGTACTTTTCTACTACAGATTTTTAAAAACACACAGAATTCCCCATTCCCGTGGACTTCTAACACTCTAAAATACATAAGGCACCGCCGAGGCAATGAAAGTTAAACCCAGTGTAAACCAACTTCTTTCATTATTTTTATGCCTTTTCATCTTTAAGTTTGTTGACTTACTCTGATGAGAAGGGTTTAATTTCAGAACTTCTGCAAAAAGGCTGTATTTGGTAAAAGTTTTCTGATATCATAAGATGATATCCATAGAAGCTCAATCATCCTGTCTCTATTGTTTATGCCCACTCCAAATGTGTTTTACTGGTTGCTGTTTCAATCTCACAGTCCAGGTGAGAATGTTTAGTACCAGGAGATTCAAAACTTAAAATGATCTACAAGTTCACATTTTGTTTTGACGTTCTAAATGGCATTTCCTTAGTCACAAAGAAGTTCAACATCAGAAGAGAAAAAGAAACTCCAAAACCCCATTACCATTTTTATTTAGATTAGCTGTCCCTAATAAGTAGGAGTGACTATTCTAATGCATTTTTATCCAATGTTAAACTGTTCTCGTCCAGCAAAAATTCAAGAGCTTTCTCCAGATGTTGACCAAACGAGTCACCCTGCAAGTGAATACTAAACACATACTGTTGTCTTGGGAAAAGAATATGTAAAGTTCCCTGTAACTCTAAGAAAAAATATTAGAAACTATAAACATATTTTTCTTTTTTAAATGGCAGTCTAAATTAAGTATTTCAAATAACTGAAAACAAAGAGTGTTGTGTCACTTGTGAAACAAATTCTACTTCCTACTACTTAACTATTTACATTAATGTCTCTAACACACAGGCCGACTCCTCCCTAGTTACCTCCAGCTTTGATGCCTCACTCAGCGTACAGGCTGAACCAGACTCCTAGATTAAATCAGATCTGAATGACTACGATATTATCCTGAAGAGAAGGCTCATGTTACCTTGAAACCTTAAGTACAGAAAAGGGAAAGACTGCAAGGAGATGGTCTGTGATGAAAGCAGTGAACATCAGGCAAGATCATTTACTGTCCTTTTTTCCACCAGTCTCAACTCTCTGATACTTTTCTATTTTTTTTCCAAAAAGCTTTTTTTTTTTTCTTTTAAATTTCATTTCTTTCTAACACGGATCTCCACCAAAGGACTTGCCATCAACCCTCTTCTTGACAAGTGCCCAACCATGGCTGCAAGAGAGCACCTACTTGGATAACTACTGGCTTCAGCTTTGGGGTGACACAGCCCAGCATAACGCACACTAAGCAGCCCTAAATCCCATGTCTATCACTCTGGCCTCAGGCAACCCCATGTCCCCCTCTCTTGGTTTTCTCATGTGTGAAATGGAGAATACACATGGCAGGAGAGTTTAGAAGATGAACGAATTAGTGGTTGTTGAGGTTTTTCTCTGTTATGATTAAAATTACCATAAAAAAAAGTTCATTTAGCTATTCATTCTTTACCAAGATATGAAGAGAGACAGTGTTTGTAGGAAGAGTCAGTTTGTTTCATGAGATTCTGTGATATTCAAGATAGGGTTTACTGGAAAATATACAGTAAATAAATTATCAGGCCATACCTCAAATAATAAAAACCAACTAATTAAACAGCTACTTATATCACAGAAGATCTTTTGCAAGTAGAAGAAAGGGAACAGAGAAAACATGGTTGCATACACAGATTACGTCCTAGTTCATAGGCACAAGGAACACGTAGGGACAATCCTACTTCAGATCCTTCTTAAGTTCCAGCTTTGCACCTTGATATCATTCTGTAAACACAACTTAAAATGTGTGTATTAAATTACATAGCTGAACATTTTCTATAGCTTACTTCCTTGTTTCTTGATACTTATTTTCAACAGACAAAGTATACACAAACATAACAACCGAAGACTTCTTGCCAACTGTTCATACAAACAAGGCAGACTCTGCAGATGGTAACAAAAAATTAAAGTTTTCTGGAAGTCCTCATCACACCCCTCTTTCAGAGGCATTGATGCTTACAGCAGTATAAATACCTAAAAGCTCTAAGGTGTCACGTATTAAGTATGTGGGGAGACAACAAAAGAAGACTTAAAAGCTACTTTTTTTTTTTTCCTTACATTAGTATATATTTGTAAATATATACTAATGTATTCAAACATCTAACTTCCACAGTGGTGTTTAAATTTCCTCTGCTGATACCTGATCCGCTTCCCCCCAGCTGTTTCCATGTTTGCTTTCCAATATATTAAAAAAAAAAACCAAAAACCAAAAAAAAAAAAAAAAAAAAAAAACAACAAACCCCAACCCCAAAACCCTGCAACAGGAAAAAAAAAATAATCGGCTAAATCATGTGTTTTTTCCCTGGCTACATACTCAAGAATCAATGTTTTCCATACTGTCATGTAGAAGATACCTAGTTCTGAGGTTAAATAAGTTCTATGAAAATGAAACAAAACATGATGGAAAGGCAGGTTTTTCTTTTCCCTCTCTCATCTCTAAACAGAAAAGGAAAATAACCTTAAAGCATAATAACTTGTGAGATGGCTTTCTTATATTTTGTTTTAGATACACTCCTGAACAGTTAAGGAAAAGCAGTAATTCTAGAAAAGTCTCTCTGACCAACCAGCCTTTAAACACCTATAGTTGATCAACTCATACAAATCAGAGGGCAAAAGGTACAATATATCTTCAGCAGTGATGCACTTTACACCAACGATACCTATTTTATGAGCGAAAAACTACTAAAGATTTAATGGTGCCAATTAAAGAAGCCAAGAGTTTGCATGGCTCAATGGCTGAGTCATAGACCTTTTGCCTGTAATAGGTTCCATTATAGCCCTGAGCTCAAGCTGTGGGAAGAGGATTGCAGATGAGTAAGAGGAATTAGTATTTTTAAATGTTATTGCAAAGGAAGGTGTCCTTTAAGCATTACGCAGTTGCGACTCCAGCAGCAGTAGAGCAGCTTGCGCTTACTCAGAATCCTTAGTTTGAAATGAGATGCTCGGAAATTTGTGGACACCTCACAACTTCAAAACGCTACCAAAGAAATTAAGCCCACCAGTGTAAAATTTAACTAGCATTTCATATGCATTTCCAAACTTGAAATACTTCAGCACTTCTAATTTTTGTGCTATGTTATTAGCCCCAATTTTTGGTATTGATTTATGTTTACATAAAATAAGTTCCGACTATGCAGCTGAAGACTACAGTAGTTTGTACTCAATGATAGGATGTCTATAAACAACTGGTGCGATGTACAATGAGGAAAAGAAAATCGAAATGTTAAAGTGCCTCTCAAGACGGCTCCCAGTAAACTCACTGAAGTATTTGTCCCATGGTACAATACTGTACACGATCTGATTGTCCACATCCATAACAGTTAGACCTCAGACACAGACAGGGATTATCTTGAAGGGGAAACATAAAATGGTTTGGGTTGGAAAGGACCTTTTAAAGATCATCCAGTTCCAAACCCCCTGCCATGGGCAGGGACACCTCCCACCAGACCAGGTTGCTCAAAGCCCCATCCAGCCTGGCCTTGAACACCTCCAGGGATGGGGCACCCACAGCTTCTCTGGGCAACCTGTTCAAGTGTCTCACCACCCTCACAGTAAAGAATTTCTTCCTAATATCTAATCTAAATCTCCCCTCTTTCAGTTTAAGACCATTACCCCTCAAACTATGGCTCCACTCCCTGATCAAGAGTCCCTCCCCATCTCTCCTGTAGCCCCCTTTAGGTACTAGAAGGCCGCTATAAGGTCTCCCTGGAGCCTTTTCTTCTCCAGGCTGAACAACCCCAACTCTCTGAGCCTGTCCTCATAGGAGAGGTGTTCCCCTGATCATCTTTGTGGCCCACCGCTGGACCCGCTCCAACAGGTCCATGTACTTCTTATGTCAGGGGCTCCAGAGAAGGCTAAAGGGAATTTTACTTACTTTAGACAGATTGCTATTCATGAAAACATTGGCAGATCCTAATACAGGAAATAAAAAGAATTAAAATGGGTAAAACTGGCATCAGAGCAAATTGGGTATGAAACCAGTGACTAATACATTTTGGATAGAAAGTCAGATGCCTGTTCCAACATTCGGAGTAATCTGATTTGGGTCAGGATTTCAAAAAGGAGGGAGCATTGGGAGTAAAAGCCAAGTGCTCTTTATATTGAAGTTTGATAAGGTTATGAAAAGTAGTTCATAAGATGATACACGTGACAGCTGGAGGCTCAACTCAATGGCCCAGGCAATCTTTACAATCACTTTACTTCTAGCAACTAGTTAACAGTAAAAAGCAACAGCAAAATATTGTATAGATTAAAAAAATTATTTTCACAAATGTAATTTGGAATATGACAAACACTGAACATGTTAGTTCAGAAACGAGTTAAATATGCTTAGAACAACCATTTATGTTTTATTTTCTAAGGGAAGGAAATCTCTATTAAGCAGACTAATAGGGCTGGCAAGAGAAGCTCCTGGTCACAGAAGTTTTACCTTCAAACCTGGAAAAAGGGGTTGGTTACCCAAAAAGCTTTTATACTTACACTGGCCAATATAGCCAGGAAAAAAAAAACAACCCTTTAAGTATTACCTCTTTTATAAGCCTTACTTTGCTCACATCCTCAAATTATCATAGCTATGCATGTGACTGCTCAGATATCCTAAGGAAAACCTCTATGATTTCAAATTTTTGTATTTATAACATCTTTCTTTGACTAGAAATTGTCTTGGTTCACATCATGATTGTCATACAAAATGCAACAGTGCTGTTTAAAACAGAGAGGGTTACTTTTTAAATAAAGATGCCACAGTCTCAGTGTCCTCTTGCAATAGCTATTCCAATTTGGACAACATAGCTATTCTTGCAATAGCTATGTCCAAATTTGGACAATTTTCCCAAAACAATGCAAAAATCATTTTTATTTTTAGGTACTCTAGATGATAAGAGATTTGAGAAAAGCAGAAGTAAGCAATTTAATTAAATTACTGGTCATCAGTTGTTCATTTACACAGTTACATTATTTAAATATGAGTGATATATTTGGAAAGAGTTGGGTTAGAGCAGGAGATGCTGGTACCCAATTGCTGGGCACGTGTCTTAACTTGAAACAGGAATACTGCAACTAGAAAGGCTCCTGAGAAAATTTCACTTCTTTCCAATGATGTGTTGGAAGACTCGTTCTTCCTCAGGAGCTTCCTATATACAATATTCCTAACACAAGAGATCTGAATCGATGAGGATAAATTAAGGCAGAATAAATTCTTCCCTTAAAAAAAAAAAGAATCTTTTTCCATAGAAATTACCCCAGAGCTTGCAGACCAGAAGGCCCCGAACCTGCTCTGAAGCTCCCCAGACCAGTTAATTAACAACGTAAACCCCTTCTCCCATCCCCACCCCTTGTGGCAATTAGGTGGTTTACAGGAGTGCTTCATTTTGGTGTAAGTTTGTACAAGCTGGTGTAGAGACACTTAAAAAGAGATGGATAAGAGCAAGGGTTTTTATCTTGTGCACCTACTGGTGAGCACATCAGACTTAAGCAATTTTTCACAAAGAGCAAGACAACCTGCAGATCATACTTCAACTACTTCCAGCCCAAGTTTTCTTGTATAATATATATTATGTCCCCCACACCAATGTTTTCTTCGCTTTACTTACGAAGACGAGCATCTACCTCTTCAGCAACTACAACTCAAAAAATAGTTCCCGAGTTAAAAGGAAAGTATGCTGATCAAGATTTCAATAAATCCGTGTTTATGACTTGCAAGAAATAAACTGGTGGTTTTCTAGGACTGAAGTAAGGTAGAAATATCCATATGCACTGCTAATATTCATTTTATTTATTAGTCCCCACAGTTCTGCACGAGAACTTTTGATTATCCAATTAGAAACAGTTAGTAAAAGCCCTTTAAATGCAGAAAGTTACTTTCTGAAGCTGCAGTGGTTCTATTTTGGATATACTAAAAGACAGAACAGAAGACTACACACAAAGGCTTTTTGCCTTTTTGAGGACATACAAATGCCCAGGAGAAGTCAAAGTGGCACTCAAGAAAGCCTGCAGGAGCTGAGGAACAAGGGGTGTTAACCCTTCTCAGGGGAGGGCTCCTGAGGCAGGCACCCTCAGAGCCCCAGGCAGCCGAGCAGGACCTGCGCGGGGCGGAAGAGGGAGGAGGTTTGTGGCCGCCTGCGTAACCCCCGGCTGCACGTTTCCACCCTCTGAAATGGAAACAGTGATCGCGTTTGCCTGCCCCGCCAGCGTATTCCCACTGACTCAAATTACTCAAAGGTTCTCTGATGGAAGAAGTTAACGGACACAGAGGGTACGTACCACAGGCTAAAGTCACCTTTTTCTAGCTGGCTTACTAATACTAACCTGTCAAAAACTCAGGTAACTGTGGTTTCATGCTGTCACTTTCCACTACCAGATTTGCAGCTCCACAGAAAGGCTCAGTTATGCCTGCTTCCCTTCAAATCCATAGGCAAATGGAACATTTTTAGTATACGTTCTCTTCAGTCTTTCCATGTCCTTTTCAACACAGGTGACACTGTAAAAGCCATTGCTTCCAGGTGAGTGAGGATACACCATCTTGATCCGCACTGTCAGGACTCCCCCCTTGAAGAGATCATAGGATGGCTTGGGTCAGAAGGGACCTTTAAGGTCATCTAGTCCAACCCCCCTGCAACGAGCAGGGACATCTTCAACTACATCAGGTTGCTCAGAGCCCCAACCAACCTGACCTTGAATCTTTCAAGGGATGGGGCATCTACCACCTCTCTCACTGGCACCTAACACCTGTGCCAGTGCTTCACCACCCTCATCGAAAAAAATTTCTTCCTTATATCTAGTTTAAATCTCCCCTCTTTTAGTTTAAAGCCATTACCCCTTATCCTATCATGAGAGGCCCTATTAAAAAGTTTGTCCCCATCTTTCCTGTAGGCCCCCTTTAAGTACTGAAGGGCCACAATAAAGTCTCCCTGGAATCTCCTCTCCAGGCTGAACAACCCCAAGTCTCTCAGCCTGTTCTCATAGGAGAGGTGTTCCAGCCCTCCTCTGGAGCTGCTCCAACAGGTTCATGTCTTTCCTGAGCTGAGGGCTCCAAAGCTGGACACTATTCCAGGTGGGGTCTCACCAGAGCAGAGTAGAGGGAGGAGAATGAGTTCCCTCAACCTGCTGGCCACACTTCTTTTGATGCCCAGGATATGGTTGGCTTTCTGGGCTGTGAGCACACATTTTCGGCTCAAGTTGAGCTTCTCACCCACCAACACCCCCAAGTCCTTCTTGGCAGGGCTGTTCTCAATCCCTTCATCCCCCAGCCTGTACTGATACCGGGGGTTGCCCTGATCCATGTGCAGGACATGGATGAACCTCATGAAGTTCACATGGGCCCACTTCTTTAGCTTGTTTAGGTCCCTCTGGATGGCATCCTGTCCCTCAGGCATGTCAACCGCACCACTCAGCTTGGTGTCATCTGCAAACTTGCTGAGTGTGCACTCAATCCCACCATCTGTGTCACTGATGAGGATACTAAACAGTACTGGTCCCAATACACTTTGCCAGGACAGGAGGTCCCTACACTGTGCCTTACACATTTCAGACACCAGCCTGAGCAAATCCTGCCTGAAGAGAGATTTACGTTACAACACAGACCTCTGTTCTGTCAATTTTTTTTCCCATTTTTTTATTGTTGAATCTGTAAGCCTGTAGTAGTGGAGATGTAACTCTCTTTAAAAATTTCCCATCCACATATTGGTGCTTAACATATAAACCTGCTCTCCTTAATCACCTTTCCCAGGCCACTAAAAAGCAGTCCACAGGGGACTTCAGAGTTATACAGACCACAGGTTGAAACCACCAACTCACAAGAAATCTTAATGGATACACGTGACACACAAAACCAAAAGAGATCATCAGTATCAACTATATTTTTCTCCTGGGGTGGAAAGACAGCAGTTCTCCAAATGGCCTTTCCATTGCAGTATTTTATTAACTTCAGCATGACAAAGTAGGCTCGAAATCACGGAGTTGTTAAAAATCCTTTGATGTTATATATGCTGCCCAAGATCCATTTATGTCAGAGTCCGAGATACTTCTCAAGCTCTAGGTCTATAGTCACAGCAACAAATAAAAAAAGCCTTTGAATATGTTATCCAATATGTAGTTGTGACATGTCACAGGTAGGCTTTTTCCCAGCTCCTCTAATAACTGAACTAAACTAAGAATTAAATCAGAAAGTGTCATTAAAACTGGAGGGGAGGAAAAAAAAGAAAGAAATAAAAAAACCCAACCAAAAACCTCACACTTCCTTTTCTGTGGACCAACACCTCATTTAGCAGTACCAATTAAGGTACCTCGTAATTTTAATATCTAAATCATACTTCAGGTCTCCAACCAGTTGGATTAACATTGTTCTATAAAACATTAAATACCTTATCTTTAGTATCCTACCTCTGGCCGTTCTTTACACAATCCATAGTAAAAAGTAAAAATCCCTATACACAGCTCTTAAATCAGACGTGCCTACAGCAATATCAGGTCTAAATTTTGTATTATATTGTAATATTACAACCAGAGAGCTGTGTCTAAAGCGACCCTTTATAAGTAGCTTACCCACCACTGCCAGTAACAGTTTCTGAGCTACATTTCTAGGTGTTGCTGTACAGCGCTGCAGGGAACCCTGCTCGCCCCTGCTGCAGAGCACCTCTCGAGCACACCCGACAGCAATACAAACACGAAACTACTGGTTAACAACCTGAACCCCTGTCTAATGCCCTAGTCACACAATCACCTGGTTTTCAACAAGTTTTCCTGATATATTTCAAAGGAGGCTAGCGGGGAGAAAGAGTTAAGAACTGATTAGTCTTCCAATATCATAGGCGTGTATCTCTATTTCCACAACTGACGATGCTTGCCCCAGTAAACATGTGCAATATCCCATTAACAAACTGAGTGAGATATGAATAACTACTATAAAGCCCAAATTTTTAGACTAATTTTAATGACTATATATTCAACATATAGTCGTACAAATAAACTGCAAGGTCAACTTTTTATGGTAAGGTGTCACTTTAAATTCAAACACGCACTGTATATTATAAGCCTCCCATTATATTTAGCAACAATTGGCTGGTACAGAAAGATTTCTTCCAAAAATAAAATAAAGCACTTCTTATCATTTCAGCATTCACGTGTAAGGAAAATTACAGTATTATCACAGTTATCAGAGTCTTGCAGGGCCAAAAAAGATAGGAAGTACCAGAATGCAAGTGGATGGAGGGCCATCTGGAAAGAAAGGAGACGTAGAAGGAGAGTGGAAAAAACAGAGTTCATATTGAATACTAGATATGAGGAAGTTTGTTATGAAGCTTGTTTTGAGCCCTCTCTCTCTTTTCTTACAGGAACACTAAATCCAAAAAATCTACAGAAGTATTAACTTCTTAGTTACTGTGGTCATTATGTTCCTTTGGTTGCGAGTTACATAGACGTAATAAACCACGATTTAATTAGCACAGTTAATATTGACTAATGTTTTTTTGATTCAACTGTTGAAGTCATTCAGTCTGTTTCAAGAAAAGTCTATTGTAGGTGGGTATACATTCCTTTTGAAAACTCTTGTATTACATATGAAAATTTCCTCTCCGATCAAAATAACAAGAGTTTATATTTAACAAAATATTAAAAAGTGAAAGATTAAACTTCAGCACTCCCCTACAACATGTTACATCAACATAGCAAAGATACATTTGGTGCTGTATACTGAAGAATAAGTGTTGCACTCTTGAAGACAAATGCTTGTAACTTTCCAAAACTAAAAGGTTAGTAATATTCTCCAGAAGTTAATATTTCTTGACATTTAATTTCTACAGCAGCACCCCATGCAGTAAAAACCCACACCCAGGAGTTCTCAATTTCAGTGCAAAATATACAAGCCGCTGTCTCCTAAGTTTGGCTAACACAATAAATATACTGGAGGAACCCGGGACGCTCAGTACCGATTCAGGGTTGAACAGGTGATAGAAAAACAGAAGCAAAGGAACAAAGATTCCTCCCAACCCGACAGTGGAAGATCAGAGAGAGATACACTCGTTTTCTTCCACAACTTGTGTAACTGCACAACTCTCAGGTCAATCTCTACAATGACCAAATTCATATGCAAGAAGTGGGATTTCCTGCATTGAACTGTTAAGACTGGTCATCTCCATCTTCTTGAGATGCGCTCTAAAGCAAGAGAATTGGAATTGGGAGTTTTATGAATTTGGGTTTTCAATAAATAACAATCTTTGTGCCCATCATCTGTATGTTCCTCTTCGTAAAGGGGAACGCTATTACCAACATGGCCCAGTAACTGAGAAAATGCTACCTAAATAGGTGATATATCAAGGTCAGTAAAATCAGAAAGAACGCTGCTTCCAGAGTTTGTACATCAAACTGATCCACACTGGGATCACTAAGCCATCCTATTTCTCGGCTCTCTTTCCTCATAAAGAAGACTAAGAAATTAATCTGAGTTTTATTTCTAACTTTTCATGCTTTTAAACGATTCTCTATGTTGAAGACAAAAATCCCATTCAGTGCTCAAGGAAAACAATTAATTGACAGTTATTGGAGGCATCTTCTCTCATTTCAATGCACATGACGCACATCTAATGAAATTGTGCCAAGTTTCCTTTGCTAGAAAGGGGATGTTCTTTCATCTCTTCAATGACAAAAGAGCTGCAAATACTTCAGTTGGAAGAGGAAGAAAGTCCTTCTTTTCTAAAGAAGAAAACACACCTCTGAAATCAAATCAGTCATTTATATTTGTGTGAAAAAAGGAACACAAGGTGAGAGTTAAAAAAAATTTGGGAGAAGCTGAAAAGTGACCTGTTTGCCACTAATTCAGTAAAACAAGACAAAGCTTTGACTCCAAATGAAAGTTTTAATTTATCAAAATTTGAGGGAGGCCTCAAGGGCTGGTTACTGAGGGCAAGTGCTACAGAAACTTGAGCTGTGTAAGGGTATTAAAGGGCCTTGAGAGGGCACTGCCAGAGGAAGAGGCAGTCCCCATCTTCCCTCACCCAGCATTCCAGCTCTCACACCACCAGCTTGGGTGATCTTGTGGTCACGCAGTGGAGTGACGCTGGGAACGTGACCTGGCCAGAAGCAAGCTGGCCAGATAAGCCGGTTCACCAAACCAGCGGGCGTGGTGATGCAAGGAAGGAGCTAAGGTTTGGTATCCCAGACCTCAGCCACCTTTATTTGCAGGGATTATTTTTTTTAAGCAATTAGATATTGAGTTCACACAAGGATGCTGGGAAGCTGCCAGTGGACTGTCCGCCCAGAGAAGGGCAAGAGACAGCATGGTGAGATGAAGGTGCACCCTGAAGCAGCCTGTGGAGCAGTAACGGGCACCACAGTGCCAAATGGCTGCCTCTGGGCAGGGCTCATGAGGTGACTCAAGCAGCCGGCAAAGGAAAGGTGGGGCGACTCCCTCAGCTTCTCTGTCTCCATTTTAACACAGATGTTGGCCATTTCCTCTCTGTTCCCACTGCTCAGCACTGCTCCATCAGCTCAGCCTTTGGCTGCCCCCTCCCAGATCACCTCTTCCTGCTCATGCTCCCACCACCTCCCGAGAAACTGCTTCACCATCTTTAAGCCAGAAACTGCTTCATCATCTTTAAGCCAGAAACTGCTTCATCATCTTTAAGCCACACCAGCAAATTTGGGAATTTTTCAAAAGAAAGATCTGGACAACCAGACGCTTTAATCACCGTGAAACATTCAAGGGTGTTAATCTCGCTCCTTAGCTACCAAACTTTACAACTCTGTTGAGGAAAGAAGGCACCAAATATTTAGAGACGACATCTCTAAAGAAAACACCAAGCAATTTGTTCCCAAAATCCAGGCCACATTACCACTTGTATAATATATGCCCCTGTATAATGTATATCCATACAAGTAAAAGAATATTGATGCCTAGAAAGGAAAGCTCTCAAAGAGAATAAAGGAAAGGGAGGGGCACATAAATCCATTCTAATACGTTGTTCAGGCAAGTCCTGAACCTTTTTAAAAATACCATTCCGGTGGTAGCTTCGTAATAGTTTGATTATCAGTTCTCTCATTATAACTCAAATTTGAAAAGTCAAAAGTGAAAAGCACTAGTTCACTGAACTGAGGGGAAAAACCCTCTGCAGACCAAAGTTAAAAACTGAACTTCAATATGACGGTGTCCCATCGTAGTGGGAACTGAAGACATACAGTCTCCCCAGAGGAAAAAAAAAAAAAAAAAAAAAAAAAGGACGCTTATGTAAGTTTGTGACACTTGCATTCAAGATACAAGCAAAGGCAAATTAGTTTAAAACAAATGGATGCCTCAAATTCCACATGAAAGAGCAGGATGGAAAACCAGAAAGAGGATCCATAATAAAAAGGCAGGAAATTATTGCTTCGCCTGCAGCTTATTCCTTATTAAGATTGTTTAAAGAAATAAAAAAATAAATGTAAAATAAATAATCAAGCATTTCTCCTTTCATTTGCCCCAATTTTCCATCCTTGTCAGTTATGCAGGCTGACGATATAGACATGAGAGTTGATATTAGGCTATCGGCTTTCAGTCATGAAATAAAGCTTCTCTGAAACAACAAATTTAAATTTGTTCAAATAAATATAAAATAGGAGAATGTGTTCAGTCATGGAAAAATAAGATGGTTGCCAAATCCTACTGGAAGTGACCATCAGCAGATAAGAATACTGCACTGAAGTACTGAACAGCAACATTAAATTTAAAAGTGTTTCTAGTTAGGTGATTTCTCAGATAATGCCAATGGTTTCAAGAAAAAACACATTCAGGTCACTAACAAAACATAGGAACTTTCAACATATTCATGCTGAAGAACAAGTCCTGTAACTCTTAAACCTACAAAAATCAGTATACTGATGCAGGCCTGTGTTTTTATCCTAATGCTGCAAACTGGCTTTAACCAAAACTCCAACGCAGATAATTTAATGGCACAAATTATTTTAATCACAGTCAAATCATGGCACTTGAGGGAAGAAGTATTCTTCAAGTTGCCTGTACCTCCTGAACAGTAAAAAAGACCAAAAAAATCCATAGCAAAACCACCACAAAACCACAAGTCTCCGGCACAAAGGCCTATTCACTGCAACCCCTTATTTACAAAAGAACATATAGCCTTCTCAAGGGTAAAGAAGAAATAAGCCTTTGGATATGTTAAATATTAACTGTTAGACTAGATTATATCTGAGGAGTTTTAGAACATGATTTTTTTTGTTGGACAAAACATGTTATATTAATTATTATACCCTTTGAGAGACCTGCATGAGAACTAGCTCACAGATGGATCAGGTTATCAGCATAACAGACTATTCTACTCCACAGAGGTGAAATAACTTCAAATAGTTTTAACCCAAGGTAGCTTTAAACAGTATGCATGTCTATATATAAAAATAATATAACATTGTAATCAAGCTTCAGCATTAGTGTGTTGGTTTTTTTTTTTAATTCCGTTTAATCTAGCACCTTCAACAATCTTGCCAACATACATCAGTTTGCTGGTCTATGAACAACCTGAAAAGGGAAACTACACTTTCCAGGAGCAGCCATGACATTTTGCTGAACATGCAGTACATACAGTACCCCAAAAAACCAGCTAGAAGTCATGTGAAATGGCCTCTATCAAAACAAAAAATACCCAATAGTGTTTACAAGTTTTAAAAAAATCTGGAGTTTTTCTACTTATTCACAGGAAAACAGACAAAAAGCTAAACACTCAAGGGACGAAAATGCGAGCAGTTCTCTCTAGAGCTGTTGGACATTGTTTATGAATATTAATTTATGGGGAAAATCCTAACCATTTGAAATTATATCATTTCTTACCAGATTAAAATTATAGGACACACATTGAAAGATAATCGGTTATGCAAAGACAGTAAGGAGGTAAGTGAGAAGTTGGTCTCTTCTTACTGCTCTTGGGCATTAAAACCATTAAACACCCAGGAGAAAGGCAACTTCATTTTACTGTGCCAGCAGTGACTGACTTAACACGCACCCTCTGCTGGGTTAGAATATTGCGTCAAACCACTCCAGCTGACAGCACTTTTCTTTAATATGCCTCTCCATTCAGGTATATCCAAGCATAAATTAAACTGAGGCAGCAACACAGGGTTTGAAAATGCAGGAAGAGTCTGTGATGGGGTGACCCAGCCGGTGACTCAGCAGGACTTTCCCTGCCTCTTTCCCTGCAAGGGAGGGCAGGAAACGTCAAAAGAATGTGTTCATACCAAACACAGCTACGAGTTACGATTTAAAGCAAAGTCACATGCCCAGAGATAGTAAGGGTAGCGGAGTAAACCCAGCAGTGAACCGGTAACACAGACAAAATTAATTCCTTCCCCACAAGAAGCTGGACACCCCAACCCAACACCCTTTGACACTGCCACTGCCCAACAGGGAGCTCTACCTTTTAGTCGAGCATGGAGGCTATACCGTAACTGTTTGTCATTTAAATATTCTTATGTTTGACTATAAATAACGTAGATCACATTTGTGGAACATGATTAATCAACAGGACTCAAAACTTCAGCCCACACAGTAGCTGTGGGTAAATAAGAAGTTCTGTGTAACAACACACCCAGGATTGCCTATTCTTGGCGGAGAAAACTCCTACACTCGCCCTACCACTAAGCAAGTTCTCTGAAAATAACAATACATAAGAGCAACTGCACGGCATCAGACCCCCAGAGGCCTCTCTAACCTGACATCCATGTCTGATAAAGTCTGTGGAAGGGTAAAAGAACTGGACACACGGTAGATGCACCTCAATAACAAACACTCAGCCACTTCTTATTTATGGCACAGATCTGCTGAGGCAAATGTGGTGCCTTCATGTTTATCAAGCGATGATGCATTTTTCTGCACAACATCTCGGAGATCAGCATCTTTGCGTGTGGTTCTGAGCTCACCACCTGATAATTTGCTGAATACCCTAAAATAATTCAAGGGGACAAAAACAGGTGACAAACAACCCTTTATTTCACATTCATGTTCTTCACGCACCCATTATCAGTCAGAATTTTAGAGGCTTTCACCATCTCTCTCTTTCCCTTCCCTCCCCTCCTAAAACGCCTCCCTCTGTGCTTCTTCAAGTGCTACTCTTTTCTGAGGCCTGAGGAAGGGACCCAGAGCTGCACAGCACTTGCCACATTGGCATACCACGCATACATGTAGCGACATGATAACAACCTTTGTTTTGCTCTCTACTACTTCCCCAACAATTCCTACCATTTCGTTTCTTTGACTGCCATAGCACATTTTCAGATCGCCATCTAACACCAAGACCCTGATCCTAAAGAGAGGTTTTTGCTTGCCATTTTGTCTGCCATTTCACTTGACCTACACAGCCTACGGCCAAGTGACTGACACTCCTGGTTGTATTTCTAATTATTTAATTTTATTATTGTTAGGCTCTTCACCATACCCGCACCTGGCACTCACAGAATGATATGGAGTTGGAAGGGACCTCTGGAGATCATCTAGTCCAACCCCCAATCCAACTCAGCTTTGAGTATGTTCACAGCAGCAGCAAACTTTGCCATCTGACTTTTCACTCTTTTCCAGATAATTTATGAGTATTTTGAAGAGCACAAGCTCACCAAGCCATCTCAGATGACTCCAGTGTGAAAAGAAACAAGCTGCTTCTACCCTCTGCTTTGCACCTTGGCCAATTACCCAGCCACAGCAGAACCCACCATCCTACCCACAGCCACCGAGCTCTCCCAAAAGCTTTCACTGAAGAACATTTCAAAAAGGGCTTGAAGAACTAAGCACACGGACTGAATGCCCCAACGCTATGGTGGTTCTTATGAGTCTATCCAACCCCGCTGAAGCCAGCAACTCACTGCTAAAAAGCTCCTAATAACCATGTCTAGTTTTCAGCTATTAACCTAAACCAGCTGAATTGTCAATCATCAGCTCTATCTCCCAGCCAGAATAATTTGCAGTTTTGCACACATAAAAAAAAAAAAGAAATAACAAGCCCCACAATCGACACGGCAATTTCTTTCAAGTTAAAAGCAAAAGAACTTCACTTTCCTTCCAACATATCTAAAAACAAAACAGTAATTTGGTTAACCACAAGTATTACAGCCTTCCCATGATAAGGCTAACTTCAAATCACTGAAAAATAATTACTAAGATGGCTTCTGTTGATTTAAAAGTACATAGTGATTTCCATTTCACTGACTATATTCATTTTGTTGATTCATTTTATACAAATAAAAACAAACCAGCCATTTAAATAACTGTTCTTCAGTGAAGAGTATTCTGCCAACTGACACGAAGGGAAAACCACGACAAGGCAGCAGAGCTACAAATTCTGTTATGTCAGTCTTAAGAGCAGGGGTTTCGCACATCTGCATGTTTCCCCCAAGGGGTGGGGAGGAGCTGAGTTTTCATTGACTTGAACAATATTTATTTCACCCAAACAGTTTTCAAGGGGGAAATGCCTGCCTGTCAAAGAGTTTCATTACTACAGTCAGGTCTCAAACTAATTACTTAATGGGAAGGTATGTTAACAGTAACTTTTACCAAATAAAAACGGAACATAAGTAGTCTAACAGAGAAGTTACTTGGCTAGCAACAACTGTTTGAATTACTGATTTTAATCAAATAACGTGAGTTACCATGCGGTTTTCCTCCAATTATTTAGTTCCAAGCACTTACCTTTGTTCATGCTACTCATCTGCAGTTCAGAACTCTGTAATAGGTCACATAGCTCATTTAAGGGTTGAATTACCTGCATTTTACCTCCTCACTGATTAGAGGGAAATGAACACCCCAAGAACATCTAACAAGCCGGTTCATTCTACAAGTAAACCTTTTCCTCCCAAACCATGTCTTGTTGCCAAAAAAAAAAAAAAAAAAAAACTTACTGGATGAAAATAAGGAATTAGTGCCAGTGAAGAACACTACAGCTTTAGGGTAGAGTTGATCTCAAACCTTCCCTTCCCACACCCCCACCATCACTAGTTGTGAAAAATCCCGGTGGCACTGGTTTTTGTTCCTTTACTGTCTTAAAATCTTCATTACCATTCCTACAATTTTCTGTCAATTTTTTTCAGCTAGATGTGTCAGCCATCATCTTGACGGTAAAAACCCCACTTTTTTCTGATCCCCAGTATGTCTGTATCGATTTCTCCATGCTGTTATAACCCCCTCTCCAAACATCTGCTCATTTGCTTGGGGTTTTTCATATAGTCTTGAGTTCTCTCCTTTTTCACCCTTACCCGCACAGTCAGTAACAGAAGAGGCACTCTCAAGAGCTGCTCTCTCAAGAAGGAACACACAACTCCATGTGTGTGCGAGAACTGTAATTTAGGTTCTCCAAACAAAGCCTGTGCATGGAGGTTGTGGCGGTGTGTCACAGTGGGGGGAGAGGAAGGGTCAAGACAGGGATAAAATTTCACACCAATTTTCAGGAGGGCAGGGGAAAGAAAGACCATCTTGAAGTTATTTTTTTTTGCCACTTCAAGAGTTCAAGAGGAGAGATTCCTCCTCCCTCGCCCCAGAAAGACAGTGTCCTTCCCCTTGCCCAGCTTAGTCCCTGACCTCTCTTCCCAGGGCTTCCCCACCCTAGGGCACCTCCAGCGCTCCCCTCCTCCTCTCTTCCACAGGGAATGTGGAAGCCTCTCCCAGCTGCTGAGCTGCTCCATCTACCACTCCTTGTCAGCTGCCTCTCTGCAGCCCATACATCTGATTCCCAGACCCACCTCACGCTGTGCGGAGCGGCTAACAGAAGCAGCCGGCAGGCAGCAGCGGAGGGGACTGCTGAGCAGCTGCTTTCCGCACAGGCCTGGGACACGGGCTGGGACAGCTGTTTTTATGATTTATTAAGCTTATTGTAGCATCGTATCATTATGACTGCATTCCAACAATTGTCTCCAAATATTTATGGGCAGAGCTACTTGGCATCAATTACTGACTGGTTTTAAAAAAAAATAAAAATAAAAATTAAACCTCTGATATTTTGACCACCTATTCATTCAGTACCAAAACCTCTTGAACGATGACTGATAGAGCCACTTCAGAAGGAAGCAGTGGTAAACAGAAAGATCCCAAAAGACACTTTTTCAGCTGAAACTTAACATACTAGCATGTATGCAAACCTGCCAAGCTACAGAGGATCAAGGTGTTTTAACACTTTTAGCTTTTAATTGAAAAATAACACGGAAGCAATATATTTTCATCAAAACACGGCAGATCAGAGCCTCAGTAAAATAAAACTTCTATCCTATTTGAGATTTCATTTAAGCCTCAGAAAATTTGATTTCAGACTATGATTCACATCTGCTGTCTTCTCCTTGCATAAACTGTTGTTCCATCACTTCTCAGCTGCATTACTTAGTGCTGAAGAAGTCCATCCTGGAAATTTTTTCACATGCAAAAATTTCAGCTTTAACTTAAAACCACACAACATTCCCTTAGGATTTAAAGAAAACCCTCGGTTTGCCCAAAACAAACACAGTATAACACGTACTTCTTTCTCCAAGTTGCAAATATGAAAATTAATAGTTTAAATGACAACCCTCACACACATGCTTTCCATTTCCCCCTCAAAGGAACCAACACCAAAAAAGCGCAGGTATTCAGCTTGTCCTGTTGCTGTATCACATTTTGGTCTATCCATAATGTTATCCTGTAAAAATTACTGTAAGGACATTAGCAAGCTACCTGAACCTCATTTTACCTCCAGCTCCTGTGCACCAAGAAAGCCACCTAGCCAGTAACAAACAAGGGAGTCAAACAGGAGCAACTATTTTGAAACCATAGTTCTTTTGTATCCTGAAACACATTTACAGTAAATTAAAACATTAGAAGTAGCTTACCTGAAGGACAGGCACTTTTTGTGGTGTGTTTTGTGGTGACTGGTGAAGCTGTGCCCAAGGCTGATGATGAGGATGCGGGGGCGGTGAAGACTGATGATGTATCCCTGGATGAGGCTGCATGGGAGGACAGGTTGGCATTTGCTGTTGAAAAGACTGCTGTTGACTAGGAAGCTGCTGGCCAGATATTAGTCGCTCTTGTATTGCTTGTGGATCTGCAAGGCCAACACCTGGACAACCATTTGGTCTCATGTGCCCACCCATCTCCCGGGGTGTTGAAGACATACCCATAAACGGACGATTCTGTTGCATGTTTCGGGGGCCCATATTCCTTTGTCCAATTCCCATGGCACCAGGGGGCTGGTGTGACGGCTGAGGATGGGGTATATTTGGATAACTGCCAACTTCCATTGGTATTCCAGCACTCCCAGGTCTAACCTGCGGAGGAGGTGTACCTGCTGGATTACTCATTGCTTTCATAGGTGACATGGGAGGTGGAGAGGCATAAGTTCCCTGAGGCTGTGAAGGGTGCATAGTTTGTGTGTTCATTTGGTTAAGTGAGCCACTAGGGTGGATGGGCTGCTGGTGCATTAGTCCTTGACCACTGTTTGATGGAAATCCGACAGCATTTGGGTATCTTGGTACAGATTGATTCATTGGAGTGTTATTTGTAAGGCCTAAATTCTGATTCATCCCTGTATTATTAACTAATCCCTGATTAAGGTTACTGTAAGGATATCGAGAATACTGCCCTGAGTTGTTTATAGTAGGTGAGGGTACCGTCTGGCTCCGAGAACTAAAATTAAGTGTTTGCGGCCTAACAGCACCCTGCTGGGGAGGATTAGGGGAGAATCTGGGACTGTGGGCTACTGATTCTCCATGGAGAGCAGTGGGGGGATGGTGGTGAAATTGCTGGACTGAGTGTCGCAACGAAGGTGCCATACTGGGATTCTGCTGGGGCACATGAGACAAGTGGCCAGGTCCTGAGGTGGCAATGAAAGGGTTTCCCTGATTGAGGCCTTCTTGGCCTTGAGAAAACTGGTTCATCCTCTGCTGCTGCGACTGACTGTGCTGCTGCATTGAAAAATCCCCACGAGCCATGTAGTTTCCCATCTGCTGCATGTGCTGAGGATGGCCCTGCCCAGGGGGTCCGGAGGGCGCCTGTGGCGGCTGTGTCGGTTGGGGCTGCTGCTGCTGTTGCTGCTGGTACGGTGCTCTTATCTGGTCTGGCACTTGGACTGCCCGTGGTCCCCACATGGAGCCACTGTCTACGAAGGGTTGCCCGTGCCTTTCGTTCTGCATGCTGGGATAGACTCCCATCTGACCACCAGCACCACTGCCGTGAGGAACCTGAGGAACTGGAGGGTTGTGATACTGCGAATGAGGAGACGCGATACCATTCCCAGGCGCATTGCTTATCATCCTGTTCGGCTGATCCATCAGGTGCATTTTCTGCTGTTCGTATTGATTATAGTGATCAAAATGGGTCAACTTGGCTTGGTTTTGATTTGCAGGGGGATGATGAAGAGATGACTGTAAAGAGGGAAATCCTTGATCCATGGGCATTTGCTGCCCCATAGGATTTACTGTATTTTCAGGATATCCACATTCTCCAAGACCTTCCAACCCTTCACTGAAAATATTCCCATCTTCTCCAAACAGACTCATCATTCCTGGATCTGCCATCGTTTTTCAGCACACAGCTCCTCGGAGCTACAACTAGAACGCTAGTCTGTGCTTCACCTCGGCGAGGTGTTTTGTCCTCAAAGCCTTTAATCCTCAACTAATCTCCTTCATGTCATTCCATATTTCCTTAATTCTTTTGGACCATGCAGTGTCAGGCAAAGTCTGGTTACTGCTCCTAGAAAAAGCGGGGGAAGGGAGAGAGAGAGAGAGAGAGAAAGATATTGAAATAAATAAAGTCAGGCAATATAGAGAAAACGTACTTGACTGTTTTTAAGACAATGCTAGCTAGTTTCAGCCCTTGAAATACACCTTATAAATCTATTTCACTTTATGAAGGATTCATTAGCTTTACCAGAAGCTTTATTATGATAGAGAGTTAGGAAGCAAGCAAAATACTAGCCTTAACCTTAAATTAATCCATTCACTACACTTCCTAGTGCTCCTTTCTTGGGTGGAATAGAACAAAAGAACACAACATGCAGCAGCAGCAGCTGCCACAGCAGGTAGGCAGATGTATGAATATAGCCAAGCAGCCCATCTGCCGAACTAAAGCCCTGAAAACTCTCTAGTTACCAACAGCATGTCCTTAACCTTATTCCCTTGAGCTGCGTAATCAGATGAGCAAGCAGAAGCACCAAGTCCTATGACAGACTAAAGTTTGTTACAGGGACAACAGATTTTTTCCAAACGGACACAGGGATGACCCTCTAAAACATATCAAATGCCAAGACTTAGCATTTACAACGAAAAAAAAAAAATATGTTTTAAACACACAATTTATCTTAATTTAATGACGTTGTAAACTGAAAGACACGGCGCTTCTTCCCATTTAAGCAAAACTACATGCTCAATTTGTGCAAGAAAATTAAATTCAAAAGCTTCATTCAATTCTGAAATGTGTCCCCTGTCCTCTCCCCAGAACAACTCGAAAGATTTTGTTTGGATCTGTGAATTATGAACAAAACTAGTCTAATGCTGTCTTTCCTTTTCAAGATCACAATTTTAAATGCTATGTCTTATATCTCAAAATAAACTTTAAGACAATAGTCAAGGAAGCCCATCCACGTAGCAAATAAAACCAGCTATTTTTGCATCTCTGCCGTAATTTAGTAGCAACTGTACTTGCAGACCCCAACGTGCCCTTAATCAGCGATCAAAGAAAAGAAGATTTACAAGTTTGTACTTTCACATCTTGCATTTTGCAGAGGAGGGATGCTTCCAGTCACTTTGGATGCAAAATGCCAGGCCAGACTATTTTAACTGAAGGCAATTTGTCCCAGAGAAGTTTTAGATAGAAAGTATCAGCACATTTATTACACTTCTTGTAGCCATTGTCAAGAGGACCTTCTACAGCATAAAGCAGAGGGCAAGAGGAAAAGCACAAGCATTTATCACTCCTCTTAAAATAGCATTTGAATGTCACCTTTAAAACCACGCTCTTAAATCTCTTTAGTGCTTGGCTGGGATATTAACACTTATATTTCTAAATCACTTGGGGGAATATTCCTATGAGCCATCTTCATATTTCTAATAACTATTTATTTTGATTTCATTTTCTTTATTAAGCAGAAACCATCTGTAATATTTACCACCTCGATCAGTTTATTAAAGCGCAGCATAAGGGATTTCCAAAAACAAGGGGAGAATGAGCCTCCTTCACCAAAACAAGCAGACTGCTCTGTCGTGGTGTCATGGTTTCAGCTGGGATAGAGTTGACTTTTTTACTAGCAGCTGGTATAGTTCTATGTTCTGGATTTGGGATGAGAATGGTGTTGATAGTGCACTGGTGGTTTTGGTTGCTGCTAAGAAGTCAAGGCCTTTTCTGCTCCTTGCACTTCCATACCATCATTAGAGAACATGTCATATGAGAAGAGTCTGAGGGAACTGGGCATGTTTAGTTTGGAGAAGAGGAGGCTGAGGGGGACCTCACTGCCCTCTACAACTACCTGAAAGGAAGGTGTAGAGAGGTGGGTGTTGGCCTCTTCTCCCAAGGGAATAATGACAGGACCAGAGGAAATGGTCTGAAGTTGCGGCAGGGGAGGTTTAGATTAGGTATTAGGAAGAATTACTTTACTGAGAGAGTGGTCAGGCACTGGAACAGCCTGCCCAGGGAGGTGGTGGAGTCGCCATCCCTGGAGGTATTTAAGAAACGTGTAGACATGGCACTTCAGGGCATGCTCTAGTGCCTGGGATTGTTGGTTTGTGTCTGTTTGTGGGTGGGTGTGATGTGTGGTTGTGGGTGTTTGTTTTGGTTTGGTTTTGGGGGTTTTTTTTGTTTTGTTTTGTTGGGGTTTTTTTGTTGGTTGGACTCAATGATCTCAAAGGTCCCTTCCAACTAAGAAGAAGATTCTGTGATCAAGTAAGCTGGCGGTGCACAAAAAATGGGGAAGCGACACAGCTGGGACAGCTGACCCCAACTGACCACAGGGATATTCCATACCATTTGATGTCATGCTCAGCATATAAAGCTAGAGAAAGAAGGAAGGGGGGATGTTCAGAGTGATGGTGTTTGTCTTCCCAAGTAACTGTTACGTGTGACGGAGCCCTGCTTTCCTGGAGATGGCTGAACACCTGCCTGCTGATGGGAAGCAGTGAATGAATTCCTTGTTTTGCTTTCCTTGTGCATGCGGCTTTTGTTTTACTTGTTAAACTGTCTTTATCTCAACCCACAAGTTTTCTCAGTTTTAGTATTCCGATTCTTTCCCGCATCCCGACATGGGGAGAGTGAGCGAGCAGCTGCACGGTACTAAAATTCGCCTGCTGGGGTTAAACCATGTCACCTGGTAAAGATCCCTCCAGTGATTCAAGATTGCTGGAGGAGTTCTGACACTGCTACCTCCGCCGATGTCCAGCTTTGCCAGCTCCTGCTGGCAGTGTGCATAAGTGTGTACTGAGAGTCTCCATCTAACAGAACAGTCTCTTTGCTTGCAAATGCTAAAAAGCACAGAGCACAGATACGGTTACCTCTCAACCACCGACGTACTCTGGGCAATACCAAACTCCAGCCAAGTAGCGGACCTCACCCCTCAGCTAACCTGTTAACAGCCACAGAACTATGAACAGGTAAGAATTTTCACTCATTTTATTACATAAATCATGCCTACTAAAAGAACCATTTCTGAAGACAAGCATGCTCTACTCTCTTGAAGCACTAACAAAACCTTACAATAAAAATAACTAAAATCTACACAGAACTCCTCTCTTCGCTGTTACAGACAAGCTAACAGAGAATCTCCAAAAACAAGGTTACAAGCATCAAGTGTGCATTTGAACCATACTACTTCGTTTACTGGTTTTCAGCTGAGAGGCTTCCAGTAAAATTCAGGCCAGAATCAGCCACCGATAACAGTCAACATAGCTAACAGTAGTTAGACCCTGCTACTATACCTAGAAAACCAAATTAAAATAAGGTAAGGGCTTCTGTTTAATTTTTCTGCCCAGCTGACTACATCCCAATTTGCAGGTTTGGGCTAGGGACTGCCCCTTACAATGAAGGGGACGTGCTACGGAACCTAGCACTCACCCAGCTTCCTGAGCACATGCCCTTCCAAAAGAAAAGTAACCTCTAAATTTATTATGCAGTTTGTATGCAAACAAATCCATCATCTAAATTAAGAGCAAAAACACCGTTTGCTACTATTTATGATTTTAGTTCTGCATTTTTACCTGAAGTGTGAATAGATTTAATGTTTGAACTGTTGATGCTAAAGCTATTAGGTCTGAAACACGGCATGAGAACGTGTTTGAGAAGATGTCTTGAAATTGTAGTAATATTTCTTCAGTTTTAAATTTGGCCTTAAATGTAATGACCACAGCCCTTTAGAGTCAGTTGTGCTCTCACCAAACCTCCTTCTGCTTCCCCAAATGAAAGTCACACCTCTGATGTGATATATGACGAACAGCAACACGTTGAAGAATGAAAGACAGTAGCAACTACAGCCTGATCAAAATAAATACTGGAATTACCTAATAAGCTCTCAACCTTCTCTGCTAACAGGATAGGTGCCTTCTAGATAGTTAAAGCAAGTCATTAGAGTCACAGCCTTATTTTAAGTTGTAATCCATTCTTTGCTTCTTTCACTACAAGCAATGCATTTTCTCTGCTTCAAGGCTGATCCAAAAAAAGTAAAAACAAAAAGAGTGCCCACACACAAAGGTAGGACCTGCATCAAGCAACAATTCTAGGTAAAATATTCACAAAGCGCACTGCTCACTTCCCCACAAAAGCAGACATACCAACAGCAAGACTGACCATGAGGAACACAGGTTAAATTTTTCTTTTTTTCAATTAAACATTTTAAAAATACGAGTTTGTGCATCGTCTTTTCTACTGTCCCGTAAGTTAAAACCAACAGAAATTCATGAAGCAGTGACTATTTTCCAGGCACAAAGGAGAGAATATCTGAACCCTTAGAAAGGTGGATTGCTGAGTAAAAGTGTGAATGTATGAAGAGATAGTGAACTTTAAAAAAAAAAATAATCTTAAACTAACTATACAGATTCTGCTATAAAATTCTATAGCTTTTCTGCTCCTGAACATGAAATGACTGCACCAACAAGACTGAACTAAAGAGTCGATGACTGTATTTCCTTAAGACTGCCAGGTCAACCTATCTCTGTTCAAAGCAATGGTATGATCCCAACTACCAGGACACAGTCAATTGCTTAACAACCCTGTTGTCTCAACAGACAAAGCGTACATTTACTCCAGTCTGCAACATTCCAGTCCTGAACAGCTAGATCTCAAATTTAAGTAGTAGTTAACCATTGCTCAACTTAATATTTCAGAGCTACGTGGACTCAGTAGCCTTGGGCAGCTTCCCACTTTTATGAGTGGAACAAAACTGGCTGCTGCATACACATAACCCAGTCTAGGGCTGCAAATGCTGAAACCTGAACTTCATTAGCCTTGGTCCCAAAGCAGCAGATCCAGGCAGTCAAGACCAGGAAGCAGCAAGGTCAGCACACAGATGCACATGCCCTCCACAATGCCATCCTCACATTCTGCCGCTCAGAAGAACTTTTTATACATCAACAGGTTCCTTGATTCAGCTATCATTCCCTTTATAAAGAGATTTAGCAGCATTTCTTGATGGCCATGCAGCAAGTAAACTGAATAACCAGAATGTGAGAAGGCAGCTACTACTGACTGCTTCAAGCTTTGAGGTGTGTCGTGCAGAGTTGATATTTTTACAACTATCAGTTGGTAACTCAGATAAAACTCAAGTACGTGACAGGCACAAACAAAACAGTTACTCATATAATGGAACTATGCACCTTCAACAGAATACAATAAACACTGCACATACGTGCTATTTTGAAGAACTAGGCTAAAAAGACCTCTCATGCTAAAAACCAAAGCCATGCCAAAGGTCATTTTGAGACTGGAGCCTCAAAATGTAGGATTAAACGTTAGGCTACTAAATCTGCATTTAAACATTGCGTATTTAAACTGCTTTTCAAAACTGCTAAGCTCCTGCTGGCTGTTAGGGGTAGTAATTTAAGCATTTGCTGCATGGAAGTACATGACATAAATGACAGCAATTAAAGTCACATTCTTTTTTTGTGAACAAAGGTGGAGGAAAACATTCACCAAAAACTTCATAAACACTTGTAACACCCTGAGAGCACAGCAAAAGTCATGCCAAGACATTCAAACTGGGGAAAACAGCTGATGAGACTTCTACCTTTCAGCTCATTTACCTCCTGAGCTAACAGCGCTGCTGATGCCAGGACAGTTATGCAAGTGCCTGACCGCGTCCGTGGGAAGCACGCCTAGACTCCTGCGTGTTTAATGCTTAGTTCTCATGGCTGTCACAGACAACTCCTCATGCACAGTACGTTCCTCCTGCATATAAATTAGTCAAAACAGAAGAGCAGATCTGTACAGTGACTGCAACACCATTTCTGACTGTAACTTCCAAAGAAACCTGGTTATCTGAATGCCTAAAGACACTTCTTTTTTTCCCCCTTCATAGAAAAAGCTTTCCTAGTATGCACTTCACACAGTACAGACAGCTGTGTTAAAAATTAAGTCCGTATAGTTTGTATCAGATCAAAGGATGGCAGGAATCCCGTTCCCCCCCCCGCCCCAGGAAAGGGAGACGACACTTGCAAGGATGAAAAGAATGACCTCATGCACTTCTGCCTTCAGTGGGAAGAGTCAGCAAATATGGTATAAGCATTTCTGAAAAGTTTAATTTCACATCTATCATAGAAAAATTCAGTTCCTTAGAGAAACACATCCTTACAGAAATTTTTAGTGACAAATTTAAGGCAGTCAGCATCTCATGTTAAACTAAAAATTGGAGAAGGGGGGTGGCAGCAAAAAACTCACATGCCTTTCCTCAAAAGTCAGTTTTTGCATACGTGCAGTCAGCTAAAAGCCATGAATGCTATTCAGTAACATTTTTCGCACAAGAAATCCATGAAATTGTGAGTTTCCCATACAATATTTAGGTAGAAACCAGATTGTATTTTATTTCCTTAATGCATCATGTACTTTGGCAAAGAACAGGCATTTACAGAGGCAACTGAGGGCACAACAGCCTTCGAATATTTGGCAGCTTGCTGCTGTCAAGCAGCTGATGCAGGAATGACCAGCTAGAGTTCAGCCTGTGCCACACATTTGGAAACAATATCCTGCGTCATTCAAGTTCACAGGAGCTCCGATACGAGACCACAACAGCACCACGTAGGAGTACTCTGATGCAAACCCACCGAACCTCATCGTTACATCATACGCTCCCTTCGCAAACGACTTCGGCATTTGCCACACCAGCTGGGCTGCAAACTCCTTCCCTAACGTGGGGCACTGCTAATTTTAAGTCAGCAACTACAGCATTAAATAAGATGCCTCAGCGCGTCTTTTCTTTTCAGTCCAGCAGAAAAAGGGGAAAGTTTATAGCCAGTTATTAGAAGTACGTACGTGGAGGAGGCTTTTAATGAGGTAACCAGAGGAATAAAGAAATGTTTTTTACATTTAAGGACAACACAAACACAAGGTGGGAGGAGAGGGGCCAAGCCGAAGCCAGAAACACTTCAGTCTTAGTGTTACACAGCCTGGAATTTTAAGAGGCCTTTTTTGGTCATACGACCACCCTTCTCTCCCAACGTAAGTTTAAAATACAGATGTGAGGAGAAGGAGGTTTATCTAAAAATAGCCCTAGATAAGCAAGAGAAACAACCGCAGCCACAAAAATATTTCAGGAATACCTTTTTAAAATATTTGATAGCGGTGTTATCTTGCAAATGGCTCTAGAAAGGGGGAGGCATTCGACGTAAGCCTAAATGAAGTTTGAAGGCGACAAGAGCGGAGGTTTGAAGGTGACAAGCACGGCCCATGTCCCCGGTCCGGCAAACAAAAAGCCCCGGCAGGGCCAAGGGAGGTGGGGGGAAGGCAGTGTCAGGGAGAAGACTTATATTGTTGCCATCAGTCCCCAAGAAATCTCGCAGCAATTACATTCTCTTATAAAGCTGACACTAAACCGGCCCAGGGATTCAAGAGGTGGGGCCAGCGGCGACCCGCTGAGGCGCTGAAAAAACACCCCGCGCAAGTGATTACTCTTGTTAAGGGCCGTGCTTTTTGTGCACCTACTGCAGTTGTCACTGATTAACCAACTGATCTGGCAATTTCCTACATTCTTTTGCATTTAAAAAGGATCTGAAAGGCCGAGAGTCATCCCCCCTTTCATATTCCAGAGTGGGGGAAAGGGAGGCTGCGCCCCGTCCGGAGGGGCCCCCCGCTCCAGGCCGCCCTCCTCCCCCAGCCCCGGGCCTGCCAGGCCTGCAGCTGAAAATAATTTATCTCTTCGCTCCGCCGGGCTCCCGGCACATGCGATTGGGAGGGAAACGTATCCATCATGAATAAACTTGAGCACAAAGACAGGCCGAGTGTCACAGGATACAGAAGGGCAGAGGTCGCCGCGGCGAGCGGGAGGGTCGGGCCTTGGCCAGGCCCGCATGGCCGCCTCAGGCCGCGGCCCTTCCAGTTTGTCACATCCCCTGGAGTAAACAAAGCCCCTGCCACGGCCCAACTCACAAAAAAAAACAAAACAAAACGAAACACACACAAAAAAAACACCCCAACAAAAACCGCCCCACAACGTTGTAAACAACAAAATAACCGGAGACGTGACGAAGCTCGAGGTGAAACGCAGCCTTTTCTCTTCCTTTCGCTGGAAGTAGCTCGCGGTGTTTACACCCAGAAAGCTGGGAACTGTAAAAATTCATGAGGTGGATACTCAATGGTTCCCAGGGTTTCTGAACATGTGATTTTTTTCACTGAAATGTATTTTTTTAATCACGGGCAGGTTTTAAGACTTAATCGTATCCCAAAAGGCTATTTCCAGCTCTAGAATTATGAGCGCTTTAAAGTAGCCAGACCCTATATTTTACTTTACCTGTTATAAGGCCAATACAATCATGTTTCATTCATAGTTTATGAAGTCTGAAAAACCACTTGATGAAATTACAGTCTACCGATACCACACATGGTATATTTGTCCACGTATATTCTATAATCATTTCAATTTATGACTTGTACTTAAGAGTCATTTTCCTGTACATGTGTTCTTCATAAATACTGGTAGATCACAGTCTGCACTTGTACAGGAACCACATATCCACACTCATTTCTGTGAAGATAAATACACCTTATACATCCAAAGTGAAAAGCCAGAGTTTTCACAGAACTAAAGAGAACATATTTCAGGACTGTGGAACAAAATGGTAGTTCTCCCTTACGCTTTTTACATGTGGCAAGACCAATCATCCTACATCTGAGCCTAAGACCTGACTTAGCTTCCAGTATTGATAATTTTTGCCCAGTACACTTAAGCATACGGTCTTGAACCTTTCAGCAATGAAAAAAAAAAAATAATTACATATTACATCGGGAAAGGATTACAAATTATCTTTTTTAGAAAAAAAATAACATCAATGTTTCCTAAGGTATTTTAAATGAAATCACACATGATTCTATTGGATTTTACAAATCTTAACTTTGTTAGAAAAAAGACCTGTAGTACCAGAAGAATGATGTGTTTTATCATATGCAATAGACTATTTAAAAGTAAAGTGTTAAATTGTTTCACTAACAAAGTCCACCGTAAAGAAAAAGGGTTGGGGAGGGAGGGCTGCGGAGAAAGACAGCACACTGCAGGACACAATGCAGTAGATGGAGTGAATAGAGCTCAGTAACCTTCATTTACTGCCTGGACCGTTAAGGAGGCCAAATAGTGTCCCAGAGAATATGAGGGACAGCTGAAATACAGGACAGACACCAAAAATACCTTCCACAATTACTGTTTGTTGGACTACCTAATTTTGTTAAACAAACAAGCTCAACTAAGTTATGCATCTTGAACATCCTATTGTTTTTTTGAAGAAGGATATGCAACAAAAGGTGGTTTTCCTTCTTGGCCTGTGGAATGGAAGCAGGCTCTTGCATGCACAAATGAAGTTTGATTTTTGGGTGTTTTTAACATAATGCCTGGCTCACAGTGATGATCAGTGCTTATTCAGACAGACCACAACATAAATGACTGTATCAAGCTGTCCTCTGCAACAGAGAATGCCAAAAGGAAAAGAGTTCGGAGCTCTCAACAGCTCCCACTGTATAAGGCTAAGATATTTAAGAGTAAACAAACTGCTGTGTTCAAGTTCACTTCAATATGGAAAAAGGGTGCCTACACAGTACAAGCAACGGCGCCAGAAGTTACATATTGGAATGGGGACTGTCAGATGAGTGCAACCCTCATCAGGCATCGTGTGCAGTGTGGCTTTTCCTTCCAGGCAGGACTGAGATGGAATGCTTTTCCTCTGTAAAAGCAGGGGAGATTCAAAAGGAAGAGAACCAAATTTTCTTGTGCAAAACACTTAATGGGTCTCCAGTTTCTTCTTCACAAAGAAGAAAACTAACTGGGATGTTTTAAGCGTGTTGCTTAACTGATACGCACTTCTAAAATGACTCCCACATAGTTACATTCAAACAAGCAAACAAAAAAGCCTTCCAGGGAAAAATTTGTCATTTAAAGTTTTAGAACTATGCAATCTCAACCCCCTTCCTGTTAAGGATTGGGAAGAACTTGGAAGCAGTTTCCAAGTCAAAGATAATTACTGACCCAGTGCCCAGAGCCATAGTCATTCAAGCTATTGCAAACAGTAGAAGCAGCTGAGGTTCACCCACCACAAAATCTTTTACGCCCAAGGCGTTCTTGAGCTACCTTCAATTTTCCACAAACTTTTCAGAGATTGACAACGAACATACAAGAGCAGCATGCATTCGTCAAAAAGATGTGAAAGGAAATTTTTACTCATCTGAAAACAAACTTGGAAACTCGTTCCGTTTCATGGTAGGTAGTTCCACCTTCTCTCAAAAAGCAGAATCTCTTGATTTTATAACAGAAAGCACTATCTTCACTGTTCCTAATGATTCACGTTCCATTTAAATTTATCTTTCAAGCTTATCAATCTTGCTACACTATCTACAGTGGACTAGAAGTTTCCAAGTTCTTTTAAACAAACAAACAAAAAAACCCGAAACCCCAAAAGTTACATTCCCACACTGCCCTCCCCTCAACAAAACCAAAAATGCATTTCTACTCACTAGAAACCTAGAAGCAAATTAAAGGAGGGGGACAGGCTGACTAAAAGATTAGAATACTATTTTACTAGTGTGAGAAATAGGAAGATTTATTTTACTAAATATTGCAGACTTTGTTGGACTAGCAATTTCTTTGTGTTTGTAAATACCTGGAAAAGTGGAAGTCTGATGGATAAAATGGCTCGTGAAAAAAAAAACAAAAACAAACAAACAAAAAACCAACAAACAAGCCAGAACACTTAAGCAGCAAAGATCACAGAATTACAGAAATCAGAATTCTCAGAATTCAGAACTCAAGTACTGTATGAAGACTGCTACCATACAGATTTGTGTAGCCAACCAAGTTTAGAGCTGTTTCACTTACTGTTCACAGTCTGGTTGTCAAAACAAGACCATCAACAGCTAGTGTACTATCTATGCTACAGGGCATTGCAGAAATGCTGCTAGGAGAATCTTCATTCTATCAAGGGTCAAAAACCTGCTACTTAAAGGTGAAAAAACTCAAGACAGCTAAAAACGTATTCTTTTGCTTATGAACTATGTAGAGAAAGAAATTAGAACGAGTACGAAGAACTTCAAAGTACCAGTGCTAAACATTTCTACGTTTATCTCTACAAAAAAAAAAAAAAAAAAAACACCCACCCTCATTCAGAATCCAACAGCCATCAAAAGACTAAAACACAGTGTAAGGGTTCATGCTTTTACTTAAACAAACAGTAAATGGCATTATTACAGCATCCTTAGTACATCAAGAACTGTCCTGATGGCCTGTCTTTCCAAGTTAGCGTGCAAAGACGTACATCACCTGAAGCAGACAATACAGTGCACAGCTGAGGAAAAAGCACGGATGAGGTTCTGCTACAGACCAATTGATTTAGGATCACAGGAGTTAGTGGCAGATGAAATGCTTATGCTGTATAATCAAATATTATTTGGACCTACATCTGAGACTAGGGTAACTGTTTCATTAATGATGCTTGAAAAGCAGTAAAATCTAGCTCCTTGTCCCCCCACCCCACTTAGAAGGACTTGAAAGGGATGAGGAACTACCTGCTGCCACTAATTAATCCTCCACAATAGCTTTCCTGACCAACTTTTTACAGCACCTTTTAAATTACTATATCCAATCACAAAGCATCATCCAGAAAGCTGAAACAGGTAAAATTGTGATTCTTCCTTTCCTACCCCGCTCAGCAGCTGGAACCCACCTACCCCTGTGTTTTCAGACACCAGTGATCTCTGAACCTAGTTCTGAAATAAAAGCAAGAGAGAAAATCACCTCAAAAAGGTACATGTTATGTCCTCAGCTGAGGCTGCAGCTCCACAGCAAAGCATGAAATGAAACTTCTCACCTCAGTAACAGCCAGTCATCAGAATCAGGTCCCCTTGGACACAGAATCATGGAATTGTCAGAGTTGGAAGGGACCTCTGGAGATCATCTAGTCCAACTCCCCTGCCAAAGCAGGATTGCCCAGAGCACGTTACTCAGGACTGCATCCAGGCGGGTCTTGAAAATCTCCAGAGAAGGGGACTCCACAACCTCCCTGGGCAGCCTGTTCCAGGGCTCTGTCACCCTCACCCTAAAGAAGTGTTTTCTCATATTGGAATGGCACTTCCTGTGTTCCAGCTTGTGACCGTTGCCCCTTGCCCTGTCACTATATTATATTCCAGTGTGCCAAGCTTAGACGAAAAGGAGTTGTTGAGGGAAAAAATTCTATTTGAGAAACTTCAGAGCCTTACCACTCTAAAATACATGAAGACTTAACTTGGTAGACTGATCTTCTACCACCTGCTCTTTATAAAAACTGTTAAGGAGGCGCTTTTGTTCGGATTTTTTTCAAACCCAGGTCTCACTTCTCAGTGTAAATGGATGCTAAAAGAAGGACCTAACACCAACTGCACCGATCGTATCCCTGTAGCACCCAACACATTCCGCACAACCCTGCATATTACTCAAAAACCAAACGGGAAGAATTAAGCGAGAGATACTGGGACCAACTTAATCAAGAGATGTCTGCAAGGCAGTAGCAGCAGCAACAGCTGTCAACCGGATTTGTTCATGGGGATTGTCGGGAGTCCCAGCCTGCTTCTGAGCATCCAGGTAAACCAGCTGCCACCTTCCTTTTCAAAGGCACTCCTCACGAGTCAGCCATGCCTCTCACGGCAAGCTTGAGTTACAGCACAGGCTGCACTCTCAACATATTCAAAAGCTGTTGCTACCAAAAACTAGAAGTATTTATTTAAGACTTTTGTGTGTGTGTGTGTCTTTTTTCCTCTGGGGAAGACTGCATTTGTGTTTGATTTGTGGCTACTTATAAAGTAACTTCCTAGGGGGAAGCTAAGTGAAGGTTTTATTGAACAAATTCTAAGCCTCAGACGACTATTCTGACAGTCTCTTATCAAAAAAGAGAGTATCTATACTTATCCAAAACCGTAAGTGACAGACTTATTCTTCTGATTATTTAATACCTGCATTTTTAGGTACCTGCATTTACAGAAGCAGTGGTTAGGTCTTAGTAATGCTAAATGGTGTATGTACTCCAGTAACTCTTCCTGACACCTCCATATAAAATGGATTTCCTTTAGAAAGGATGATAGATGTTATGAAATAAGAATTTCTGTGTATCTATAATCTTTTTAGTAAATAGTAATTGACACATTAGGTAAAAAAAAAAAAAAACACACAACAAAAAACCAACAAAAATAGAACAAAAAACACACCAAAAAACCCAACAAAACCACTTCATCATCTGTCTGCTTAAAAGGAAATTCCCCTGTTCTTTAGGGATCTCAAGACTGTAAGCAGCATCACATCCAGGAGGCATTATTAAATTTTTTTACAACATCAAGATGCTCTACTACGAAACAGGCTAAATCACTTTTTCTGTCTACAATAAACACGCAATTCAATTTAGTTCATTTAAACCAGGAGAGTCAGCTCCATGCTATCAGCCCGCTCCGCCAACAGCCCTTGTTGAAAATCTGAGAATTTGAGATTATTGCTGTGGCCATGACAGATTACTTTACCTGAGGATGAACAGTTAACTTTTCATGTCTCACCCCCGTTCCCTATGACTTCTTCACAACAAGGACAAAACTAGAGTTTCCTCTCACACCTTCTAACGCACTGAATGAAGTAACAGCGTTAAAGCTGGGGTGAATTTACATGTAAGGTCCAGAGCAGTACCATAAAAGCAGTAGTACCTTTCTTTCCAGAGCTGAAGCCAACTAAAACAGGTTTAAAGACAGAGTTTCATTTGAGAAGCAAGGAGGAAGTATACATCAACAAAGCAGTGATGCAAGGAACATCTACAAGATAAAAATCTATGAAGCACCTCTATTTCAAACCTATGACGGCAATATAGTCCAATCATTTATACTTTGTTAGAAAAGCGGTGTCCATCTGTTATTTCACAAAAGACATATCACCTTTTACGATAACAGATACAAATGAAACAGGGCTACAGAACACACTCTGAAATCTTCTTACAGTTTTGAGAATTAGACTGAAGATTTCAGTGCTTACTACAAACTTCACATTTCACTGGAGCCAGGAGACTGTCCAGCCGGTTTCCCCTACTTCTTTTTGACCCAGGCATCTGCAGCTTTGGCTGAATTCAAACCCAGATAACTACTAATTCGGTTAAATTGATTTCCCATTTCTGCTGCACCATACAGTAGCTACTTAGTCTGAGAGCCTTGCAGCTAGACAGACCAGCATACCAAATAACCTAACTCCTTAAACCATCAGTGGATGCTCACTCCACTGTTGTCTCTTCCTGAACTTCAGAAGTCACAAGTTGGCTTTCCCCTTGATCCTGATTTTGTATCTTCCCTAGTAATGCTCCAAGGGCAGATGGGGTGGGGACGCTTCTTTCCAAAACAGTGCAGAGCCCCTTACCTGACATACTGTGTCCAGTTCTGGGCTCCCCAGTTCAAGAAGGACAGGGAACTGCTGGAGAGGGTACAGCAGAGGATTACAAAGATGATTAAGGTCCTAGAACATCTCTCTCACAAGGAAAGGCTGAGGGACTTGCGTGTTTTTAGTCTGGAGAAGACTGAGGGGGGATCTGATCAACACCTATAAATACTTAAAGGGTGGGTGTCAAGAGGATGGGGCCAGTCTTTTTTCAGTGATGGCCAGTGACAGGACAAGAGGTAACAGGCACAAACTTGAACATAAGAAGTTCCATCTAAACATAAGGAGGAACTTCTTTACTTTGAAGGTGGCAGAGCACTGGAAGAGGCTGCCCAGAGAGGTGGTGGAGTCTCCTTCTCTGGAGACATTCAAAACCCACCTGGACACGTTCCTGTGCAACCTGCTCTGGGTGGACCTGTTTTGGCAGGGGGGTTGGACGATGATCTCCAGAGGTCCCTTCCAACCCCATGTGATTCTGTGACATCTCCATACCCGTTCTCATTGCTCAGCTAAACTGCTAAACTATTTACAACACGGTGCTTGTTCACGACCGAGCACACAGCTGAGATGCTGAGTCGCACAACTGTTATCCACCAATACAAACATTCCTGTTCCACCGAGTCTTCTCCTTCTTGGTCACCGTTTGATTCACTCCATGTTTTTCAAGAAGGCAACGCATCTCATGGGCACAGAGCTTCTCTTTGCACAGAATGTGTGGCAGCTGCACTGACAGTCGTGCATTTGCATAGAAAACCATCCAGAAGTATATTACACCTCTGATAACGCAATACATTTATCCTCCCAAAAGGCAAACAAGTCCTCCTATCAGCAGCTCTGTAATGTTTCATTTCTCCATTATCAATTTCTGCCAACATCAAGCTAATGAATGCATGATTCCCAGTTAGAAATCAGTAGTTAAGTTACCTATACCGTATTAGGTGGGATCTGGGGGCAGAGGGGGGCTAATTTGAGAAATACATAGAAACCTTGCTTTCAGGAGAATAAGCATTAGCACTTTTAATGTGCTCTGGGATTTCAAGTTGAACGTATGAACCACTTAAAAAAAAAAAAAAAAAATCACTTTACAGTAATTTTCAACTGGTTGCCTAACACCCATCTCCTAAGTGACTATCATCAAAACACAACCATAACACTAGTGATGAATTAATATTAAAACCCTTCAGTGAGATCACAGAAGTCCTCAAAAAACAGCCCAAGCTGTCAGAGCACGCTTCTCCCACACGCTGAGTAGCAGTCAGGTTCTGGAAATAAAAGCTTTGTTCAATTACAGAAGTGGGTGCTAGGTACATTTCTCATTTACACATATAATTTTGATATCCAAACCAATTTGACAGTGTCTAAACAGATTTTTAAAAGCCAAGAATGAATACTTCCAAAAGGAAGAACAAGCAATAGTCAGAAAAAGGGAAGGTACTCACTTACTGGGACAACTTGACTAGCAAGGGACTGCACTCTGACAATTTTCTATACGTCGGCGGGGATAATTAACGAAGTTTTTGCAGGGCTTCTGTACACCAGCAAGTAAGAAGCGGTTAAGATTCTCCACATATAAAATGGGTGTTTTATCGTTCACCTATTTTGCTTCACAGGAATACTCCTGTGTTGCACGCCTGCGTTGCCACCGTCTCTGCCGCTGTCGGTAACGGACCAATATCACTCAAGAGAGAGCAACAGCCCAGCGCCTGTGAAAGGGATAATCTAAGCCACTGCAGGATGGAAGAAGTGCTAAAGACAAGAGCAGCCTAAAATAGCAGCCTGAAGATGGGCAGCAGGCATCTGACTGCCAAAAGAGAAGACACCTCGCGGGGTACAGTTCCCCGGCTCCGTGGGCCAAGAGAGCGATGGCCACTCCAGGGTTTCCTAACGCCTCCCTTGGCTCTCTGCTTCGCCAACAGCGTATTTTTGTCTTCTCAAATAGGGCTTCAGCTATTTCTCTGTCTGCTGCAAGTTAACGTTTAGCACCACTGTACATCTCTGAGCCCCATCACAGACGGAAGCACAGCGCTCCTCCCAGAGCAGGGGGCACCACCACGTAGAACAGGCCTACACCATCACATACGCAACTAAGATGAGTTAACGTGTTTGCTACAAAGAAATGAAAATGCACCTAACGAAGTTTTTCAAGATATTAGATGTGCATGTGTTGCATGCCAAGTTTCTGAGAGGAAAGGAAAATAAGCATGCGAGCCATTTTCTCCAAAACCACAACCCCCTAATTCCCGGGTCAGCGCAGTGTCTGGTCCTTCAACATTTTCCTCGGCTCAGCAGATGAGGAAACAGTCGCACCAGAAGGCCCTGTAACAGATGGAAACCAGAGCAGCTGGAGAGCAGGGAAATGTCTGTGGGGGTGAGGGGGTGGGGGCAGAAAGCCCATCCCCGCTCCCGAGCTTTAAAGCTGCACGCAGCCATCACGCCGTACTGCAAACTCAGCCCACGGGGTCTGAGCTGGGGGAAAAGTTGAAGGAAGTGGTACGTGGCCAGATGATTTAGTGCTTCCCAGACTTCCCATCAGGAGAGCAACACTGAGCCACGCAGCATTGGACCCGCAAGCACTGGGTACAAGCTCCTCCGGGGAGCAGGAGGTAGCGGAAAAGAGCAAGCTGGGCATTTGGCTGCCTTCGTGGAAAGCACAGGAGATGAAGAACTGCCAGCTCCAGAAAGCCTAGAACTGGAAGGGTGAGGGAGGAGACAAAAACTACACATGCATACTGGAGAGACGAGTAAGGAAAACAGTAAGATCAAAACTGATCAAGGTTTGAAGGATGCTTCTTTTTTTTTTTTTTTTTTTTTTTTTTTTAAATAAGAGGTATTACAGAACCAAACCAGCACAGGCATACATTTTTAAAGAGGAAAAAACCAAACACAGTAAATGAGGAAGAATAAAAATTGAAGGAAAAAAATGGCATATGGTACAATTATTCCACTACAGTTTAGACTCACAGCTTTACAACACCTGCACACTTAATACATACTTAAGTCATACATGATGTCACCAGCATTTCCTTTCTCAACTTAGTTAACTATTAGGGAAATACATCTAACGGGTTTCCACACTTCTGGAAAGACAAGTGACTGTCCAGGATTAAGATGCCCACCCCCTGGCACAGTCTGGATGGCAGCTTGCCCTCAGTCCCCAGATAAGGGAAACACACCAAGCCCTTTAAGGGGAACAGAGCCATTAAGCAGAGAGTGTTTTATAAACAAGAAGAGACAGGTAGGGTTGTGGTGGGGTTTTTTTTCTTGTTTGTTTGTTTCTTTTAATCCTGGCTGTAACTACCTTCTGCAATCTTTTTGGCTCCTCGAGTCAGGAGGACAAGAAACTAAACTGATCAATGTGTAAGACGGAAGTCCTTCCTATGAGAGCAGCAGATTACAGTGTTAACCCAGATAACGCAAACAAGGTCATTCAATGCTTGTAAAAGGCACCCAGAAATACTCCATTATATATAACTGTTCTTTACCTGGCCTGCCATGTAGAATTAGACTTTGAACATTGATTTTCAGCAGCTGTGAGCAAGCGCAAAATTGACAGGGCAGCGGAAAGTTTTCATGACAATTTTTCCTCCTTAGTTATTCCTGTTCCTAACCACAAACAAGATGCTTTCGTTCCACTGCTTACCCCAAACGTCTCAAGAAAATGTTCGGGGGTGCAGTGTGACACTAGAGATAAGCTGATCTAACCATTAGTTGCCATCAGAAGACCGTCACCACAGGGGCAGCTGAACAGCAGTGACAGCACAAGGGAAGAAGCAAGAGTGGTACGGGCTGATTTCAAGCAGCACAACCCATTGGATCAGCTTATTACCGTACCACTCATTCAAATTGCCTTCAGGCCACAGCCAGGTGGTTCAACAACTTAACCTGAAAAGCACAGCACTAAAACAAGCCAAGCATTTGCTGTATAGAAAGGACATGAGAAACCAGTATCCGCTGGTATGATTTCCAGAGGGGGGGGTGGGGGGGGGAAGGAATTCTAATTTGATCAAATACGTGAAAAAATATTTTGCATCAAACACCAAAGACTACACAAAGCATGGAAAATCTCGCCATTACCACAAGCTACTCCTGCTGGCTGGAAGGGAAGATTGCTGACTTGGACTCATTTCATACCAATCTACAACTCCAGTGAAGGATGTGCAAATACGCTGGGATCTGGCATTCGGATTTGTTTTAGACAAGAAATGTTATATCTCAGTGTGATTTAGGAAAATAAAGGCCATTTGTGAATACTAAGGATATTTGTCAAGAGAGTCAAAGAACAGATTTTTAGTTAAGACATTCCAAAAGCAATTAATCCATGGTGCTCAGAGGAGCGCCTTCAGCAGCTCAAGCCAAGCAGGCGCACAGTCCCTCAATGAACGGCTGTGAGGGATAAACACGCTACTTAAAGGGAGAATATTTCATCTACGTCCATTCAACACCTCTGAAGCCTTCTGGACACAGAGAGGTAAAACTTTCTTACATTTCTCATAACGCTTCCCCTACTCACATTGTACTTGTCTGCAGTCTTCCCTAAAACCCCATATGAAAAAGGTCTTATTAGCATAAGATTGGGTTTTACATGTTCTTTTTTTAAAAAACATATTCACCACAAGAATTTTTAAATATATCCCACTATTTGAAACACTTTTGTTCCAAGAGCTGACCATTACAGACTATTTTCTAGATATGGCAGGACAAATTCCTTCCTGTCTGAGAGTTTCCATGGTAATAAAAGTCCCCTTTAAACACATTCACGGTGGTTTGGGCAGGCCAAACAGGCAGCCTTTGTACTGAAAAGCTCCCTCTTTGTACTCCTCTGTGCTGATCCTGCACAAACTACCGTAAAAGTGTATTTTAGTGGAGGCAGAGTAAAACTAAGGCTCACATCAGTTTCACACGATGACTGTTTATGCCGCAGCACAGATACAACCCTCTGGAAGATTCCCTTCCCAAAGAATTTCAAGTGGTTGGAGAAAGCAAGCTAGGGGACAGCCTACGACACATTTCGAGCAGTCCTAACCCGAGCAACTTCGCCACTTACACTATTAGAAAAAGATGAAGTGAAATGACCGTCCTCCCTTTCCCTTCCCCCCTCCCCACCGTGCAGTCTCATTGCTATTTGGGAGATACCGTCTTTACACCAGTGCATCCATCTAGTTAAACAGGAGTAGTCCTAGTTGATACCTCTATATCCATATGCAGACCTGTCATCAAAAGGGACTGGGAGAACTGTGATTCAATTTGCCATTTGGAGGAATAAATAGGAACAAAAAGTGGTTTTAGGATGTTCAACAAGGCACCTCCCTTTAAATTTCTATCTATTCACATTTGTATTGTGTCACCTTTGAGTACTAGCATAATTTTTAACACCTTTAGGTCTTGCTACAAGTGGAGCATTTTTGTATTAGGATTGTACATTTCAGTAAATCTCACAATTTCAGGTTTAGAAAGATGAGTTTTTTTCACTGCCACTACAGCAGACCTGCTACGGAAGCTGGATCAACTCTACAAGCAATGGATTCTCTTAAAAAACTAAATCACAAAGCATAAACATGCAACTTTAACTCACTAAGAAAAATATTTCAGCTGTCCTTTAGATTTTTCTTTTGTTAGCTTTTCAAAATTTGTACGCAGATTTCACTTTAGATAAAAAACTCTCTATTTCCCGACCAGACCTGTTCACCAGACTTCTCAAACCCTGCAGCTTCAGACATCTCCGTAAGACTAAGTGCAGCTCAGTTCCCAAGCCAGTATTTCTTTGCTTACGGTATACTAAGGGAGAGAAAATTTAAGCATGTACGTTGCTCAGTGAGCTTTTCCCCAGTGCTACCATTAAAATTTGTGCTTTTTTTCCATCCCGCCTAGTGGAAATTTCAGCATAGCACAGACTCTCTCATCCAAGCTATTGAAAAAATGTATGAAGAAAGAAGCAAGAACAGCAGGAATAGCCCTGAGGAATCAACGTAATGCTTCATCTCTCTCACCTCAACAGTTTTTAAAACACCCCTCAAACACACACACACTCCCCTTCTCAGTTCTCCCCCCCCCCTCCACGTAACTCATTTCCCATTGAGTGCCCCCACCCCTGAGAGGTCCAATCTCAACTACAGACTCTCTTTGCTTCCCAAGAATTGAAGCACTTCGTATGGAAAGCATTATCCAGATGAGTGGGGGGAAAAAAAAAAAAAAAAAAAAAAAAAAAAATCAGCCTTGTGATCACTTTCACAAGCGTAAGAATGAAAATACCTGATCTTTGTCAGACCTCATTTAGAGGCGTTTTAAAGTTTCCTTTTCGGCAATAGAGGAAACGGCCTTAAAATTACAGCAACTTTAAAATTGGTGGGAGGCAGTCCACCAACATTTAAGACAAGCAAATTGAACAGAAAGGAAAGGTTTGAGAAAGGCATGCTATGGAGAAATATTTGGACCCATAAAGCCAACTATAACTTTTTGGAGAAGGTTTTCAGTGGGCTGATTTTAAGAACACGATCAGAGCAGACACAGAAAAACCAGAAGATAGCAGAGCATTCATGAAAAGCCTCACAAAAAGAACAGGTCTAACAGCTCACCGACTACTTAAAACTGAAGAATTATGGTCTTAGCTTCAGCAAAAGCTAACAGCATTTATTTTTTTTTCCCCAATAGAAAATTTCAACTTGGGAAAAGAAACTGAACAGAATTTGTTTTGGTTGCCAGCAAAACCTGGTCTATCGCTTTCGTTGAAACTAGTCCAATTTAAACAAACATCAATGTAACATCCCACATTTCTCATGCTAGCAAATCTTATTAAGAATACTTTCCACAAACACATGGTATTGCTCAGTTATTAACAACAACAAAAAAAAATTCTTACACAGTCCTTAAGGATCATTTGTAGTAAATCCATCTACTTCAGCAATTTAGCTATCAATCTATCTCCTTAAACAGATGCAACATGTTAGAAGATTTTCACTGTAGGTTGTAATATTTCTGAGTGTGTTTAAATTGCCCTCAAATTATGCTTCGTCAAGCTATCATGCTGATTGTAAGATAACTGAATATAATCTGAAAAAGTAAACTGTAGCCTCTATTTCTTATGCACCCGCTTCTTAAAATCAGAGTCATCGTACGACCAAGATTTCATTACCACCCTGTTCTGACAGAAACCAATATTAATTATTATTTGAATTAACCTTTGAGCCATAGTTTTCATCAGTACTCAGTAAAGACATGGACAATTTCTAATTACATTCTACTCTCATTATAAGTCACTAGGCTGTAAAGCTGTATCTGACAAGACTGCTATACTTGGCCTTGAAATGCTTTGGACTTCACTATAAATCTTTCAGGAACATCTAAGAACTCATTCAATACGAGACCTATCACACACAGGATGTTTCTCCAACAATTTAGAAGTGTTTTTAAAGGGATACCAACTGTGATCTCACAGAATTGCAATACTATTGCTGAAGGAAAATAAATTATTAGTGGCTCTAACTTTTATCATTCGGCATCGTTACACAGATATCTTTTACCTGAAGTTACATACAGTGGATCCACTCAGTCTATCAAGTGCAACTATGCAGTGATCAGCAACCGAATCATACTCAACAAATAGTATAAGAAAATGAAAATTTGCAGACTGACAAAAATCTGATCCTAAAGCTTACAGCAGATACCTACATCGTAGGCTATATTTATTACAGACTAAAGAGCGAAATTTTTATCTGCTAAAGAGTTATTAGTTCTGTAGCAGGAAACGCGGATTTTCAGGGTCATAAATGAAGAATAACCTGTGATTAATATACAAAAATTAGTCCAAGAGGACAATTTTTCTCTTGTAATTTTTCTGCTTTATCTCACATAATCACTTTGCTGCGGTCAGTTAGCCAGCCAACAAAAAAATGAAATATATACAGGGATATAAGGAAAGCAAATGCCGCTCTGGAGAACAGGTTTCTACCCTTCACTATGCCAAATCTCTTGAATGAACAAATTAAACTTCTGAAAGAGTGATTTCTGGCTCTATAACCCAAGCCTCATTTTCGCAACTTCACAAAGCTCACATCTATGACTACCTCCAAAACGTTTCATCTCCGAGCAAAAGACAGTTTTATTTGAAGGAATACCAGAGGCTGGGATCTATCAAGTTTCAAAACCAGAACTTGACTTAGCTGCTGACTCAAGACATATTTCAAGATAACAGGAACGTATTTCATGATACCATTTTTAACCTTCCACCGTTGAAAATACCTGTGTCTTAAAACAGAAGCCTCAGTATGAAATCAGTTTAATTCCAGTGAAAGACATTTCACGTTACAGAAACCTTGACTCAGACTAAGATGCACAATAGACGCAACTTTAAATTTTATTCATCTCAAAAAGAAAACAACCAACCAACCAACGATCTTTCCTCCACAGATCACTTTTATGGATGCTGTTAATTGCACAGAAGATCCAAGTTACTAATTTCATAAAGATTTTAAAGAGAAATTACAGGACATAAGGAAACCCAATAAGGTTTGGAGCTGTTAACACAGAAAATGCCAGTTTTGCATGTATTTAAACATATTATGGGTCCATCAGTTAACGCTCCACATTTGTGCTTTGTAGTCACATAGGATAAATGGTGGTCCATGATCAGAAGAATAGTGAGATACAGTCAGGCTTATCACCAGACAGAATATGCTAACAGAATTCAGATCTCTTGATTTTTGGGAAAGGCCAGAGATGATGGATGGGATTTCAGTCTCTGAAAATGCAAAGTGTTTGTAACATTGGCATCAACAGTGTTACCAATTCTAAACATACATCCATTGAAACGTAAAAGTCGTATTTTTCCTTCCAACCCAGGTGACTAAGGTCTTCAATTGCATCCCCAGACCCTTCACCTTAAGGCCCCAATTTGCCTGCCCACTCAAAAAAGCAAGAATTGGCCATACTGATTCGTTAGGTTTTTTCCTTACAGTTGCATGCTTTTCACAAGTTCCTCTAAATTTACATCTTCTTTGTATTACAGTAGTATCTACCTGAATATTCAGATAAGCATCTTCCTTTTATACCTGATACATTAGGTGGCTGGATTATTCTTCCACTCCTCCAGCTAAAAACACTGTTAGTTTAACTGTTTCTTTTGTAGACACAGAAGCGTAAAAGGGGAAGAAGAGAGGAAAGAAAAAGAATCATTCTTAACCCTGCAAAAATTGTGCTTAAACAGAAACAAATAATTTTATTTCCTTCCACTTATCTATCTTATTAATAAAAAAATGAGGCTGTAATGGGCAAATGTAAATTAACTCATGCTGCAATCACATATGTCTGTCCGATTCAGATCAATAATTGTACAGAGGGAAAAGGAGGCATCAGAACCACAGAGGGACAGTCTTTATGAACTATTTTAAGTACCTCCCACATAAAATTTCCAAAAGCTTGCTGTTGTAGTTAACTCAGGATGAACCCTACCGCCCTGTTAAACTTCAGGGTAGACCAGAAGGAATAAATACGTATTTGAGTCTTTGAAAAAGCAAGGAAAACTGACAACTTACTGTCAAAGAGTCAGTTTTGATTTTATCCTACAAACAACCCTACATTGGGACTCTATTCTGCTAATGCATAACTACTCCATAAATCCTGTAAAACGAGGACACGTGGAACCCAAAGCATATGATTAGGTGCTGGAACGGGTCCAGAGAAGGGCAACAAAGCTGGTGAGGGGTCTGGAGCACAAGTCTTATGAGGAGAGGCTGAGGGAGCTGGGGTTGCTCAGCCTGGAGAAAAGGAGGCTGAGGGGAGACCTTCTTGCTCTCTACAGCTACCTGAAAGGAGGGTGTAGAGAGGTGGGGGTCGGTCTCTTCTCCCAAGTCACAGGCGATAGGACAAGAGGAAACAGCCTCAAGTTGCACCAGGGGAGGTTCAGGTTGGATATTAGGAAGAATTTTTACACTGAAAGGGTTATCAAGCATTGGGATGGGCTGCCCAGGGAAGTGGTTGAGGCACCATCCCTGGAGGTGTTCAAAAGATGGGTTGACATGGTGCTGGGGGACATGGTTTAGTGATGGGGTTTTTTTGTCAGAGTTAGGTTGATGGTTGGACTAGATGATCTTGAAGGTCCCTTCCAACCTAGATGATTCTATGATTTAATTTCATACCGCTCATCAACAGCCTTTTCCATTTAAAAAAAAGAAAAAAAGATAATACTAACAAGATCATTAAATCATCAACACCAAACTTATATGAAAGACTTATCTGGCCTGCAGAAAGGCTGTCCTGCCTTTTAGTTTGACACCTTTTGCGTATTTCAGCCTGAAAACACTGAGCTTCTAACGTAGTTTGAGATAAAGAAACCTAATATACAGTCATCTCCGTTTTCAGCAATTCAAAGTTACAATTTAATGAGTAATTGTCATTTGTGGTGCAGTACCCAGCTACTTCGAGGTCTTTGTTAAGAATGGACTTGACGGAGCACAGCCTTTTAAAAGCCTGTTGCCAGCCCCAAAAGATATTACCTTATTGCTGGGGGACAGGGGTAACAAAAGTGATATATGCCTTTGACAGGGATCAGAGAAACAGGAGCAGATACCTATAATCCATAGCTTTGTTCATGCTACTAGATTAAGACCTACTTCCCCCACCCGATGCCACTTTCAGAATTCCATGTGTGTGGGGGTGGGATAGGGGACAAGGAGGTTAAGGGAGGAAACGACAGCATTACACCACCTCGTTTTGTTTATCAGCTATTCATAGACTGTGACGAAATCTTCTCCAACTGTCTTCATGCCATTTTTTTCATATCAAATTTGCCAGGGACACTTTTAAACAAGCCTATAAGCAATGTATTCTAATAAATCAGCCTATAAAAGCCCTGATTCCATTTAAACCTGGTCACTAAATGACTGATAGCTTGTGATCTTCCAACAGGGGAGATACCTTGTATCTTGTATACTAATATACCTTGTATCCTAATGCACAACAACTACACAGTTTTTAAATCAAGAAATTCCAGATTTCCCCTCTATTTTTCATGGAAGTTACTTAGGAGAAGTTAAAAATGCATTACTTTAAATGGCAAGAGCCCCCCACCTTAAGCACCACCGGAGAGAATTCGCCATCTCACAACACGCTGCTTTTGACCGTGTCTAGGCTGGATCTGTTTTAACCCTTGTTACTTCAAATTTTGTTACGAACCTTTACTTTGCAGACAGAAAACCACCCCTCCACTGTCTTGTAGGTGCTTTACTAGTATTATTTGATCTAAGAAATAACCTCATCCTAGAATTCCTTTAACTTCTTTCCGAAACCAAAACCCTGTATTTCTATATAGTTTCTTTTCCTGTTACCCTCAACAAATTTACCTATAAGCACACTGATTGCAGTTTAACTTATTTTAAGCAGAAAACAAAACAACTATGAGCTTATCCTGTACCTATGGCATGCTATCTAGAAACTGAAGTAAGTTTCATGTGAAAGTTTAAAAATTAACTTATCAAAGCACAACTGTGACTCCTCAACAATCAGAATGGGCACAAGCCTTTCATGGCAGCTGCATTCTTGTTGGAAAGAAAACAAAAGAATTTTGTAAGGTCTCTCTTAAAATTCTGTTTATTTCAAAGTGTTATGAACTCATAGTTGCCACCTTTCAGAGCATCCATTTTGGAAATGCAACTGCTCCTGCTTTATAAAATCAGTTTGCCTATTTCCATGACTATGGGGTCTGAAATATTTCACTATCTTCATACGGCAAATGTTTTTTCCATTACTGAAGCGTAAAACCCCCCCAAAATTCAGTTGCTTACACCGAAACACTGCATGAGCACATATTACAGACTACTTTGAAAGTCCAAGAAACTTTCAGGAGAGGAGAAATTATCAAATAAAACACAGAGGTAACAGTTGACACCTATGACTTGACAGTTACTGACTTACTACACTCCAAGTACTTCTCAGCTAAGCAAAGCAACATAATTCTCCCAAAAAAGTGGTTATTATTTGTGCAAATATTTTTCTAAATATGGTGCTCCTATATCTATACATGAAGACATGAATAAACTCTTACTGTTCCACCACTGCTTCAAGCACCAAAGGTTTTTATACAGTGGTACTGTAGCATGTCACATACTATGATAAAACAGAGACCTCAGTACTAAACAATTAAATAATATACTACAGTACGGGTTTTCACATAGGAAGCTAAGAAAAAGAAAAGTCAAAGTTATGGTTCCCATGATAACTACAGCTTGATTGTGATACTGTTTTATACTGTATATCTGAACAAATGCATCAATTTACAATTGATGGGGAATTATAACTGCAGGACACAATCACATACTTTGTCTCACTCTTAAACAGATCAGTGGCAATCAAAATAAATCTCCATGCCACTTGTACAACTCGCTAAGGTGACTGGTTTGCTGGCAAGAAGAAAACAAGTTATAAAAGCATATAAAGCATATTTATCAAACAACTTCTCCGAAGTTACGGTGAAGCACACAGGGCAACACTGCTGCATTTTAACTAGATTACGGACTATTTCAACATCCAACAAATTATATTACATTCAGATTTGTCCATATCATATTTGACTTGACTATACCATGACTCACAGCTACTGTTAATGAAATCCATTAAATACATTTAAGCTTAGCATTCCTAAAAGAAAAGCAACAGCAACAGAAAAACATTATTGGAGTTCTTGCTTTCAAAGAGAAAAACACATGAAAATGAGGAAGCTTGGCAACAAAACCAAAACGAGACAGTTGGACAAAACATTTGCAGACAACAGGCAAAAAATACTATGACGAAAATGCAGAGATCAGAGAAGAAAAAAAATTCGTTACAAAAATCACAAGTTAAACCACAAGCAGAGGACACTCTTGGTAAGAATGTTTTTTCCATCAAGAAGGGAATAAACAAAAGGTATGTTCATAAAGAGGCAAAGTAATAAAAGGTCCTTTCACAAAAGCCTGCTAGAGAATCCACTGGGATAACATATAACCATGATATGAAGGCAAAAATCTAAGAAAATAAACAAAAATTAAAGGTTTTTGCATCTACTGTTACTGGAGAAGCTAGGGGAGGCTCTCACCTTTTTCATCGAATAAAGCCTCAGAGGTAATATTGGTCAAACCAAAGCAGACAGCAGCAAGTTACCAAAGTGAGATGGTATTCACCCAAGAGTTCTGAAAAGCTGAAGGATAAAACAGCCCATCTATCCACTGTAACACGTAGTATCTTGGTGTCAGACACTGCTTTCACGTCAATGGTGCTTCAATTCTGAAAGGTGGGCACACCTTTAGACCACCAAGAACTACTGACCAGCAAGTCCAACCTGTCAGCAGGGCAAATGGGTAGAAAATTTCCCCCTGTACTCGGCACTGGTGAGACCCCACCTCGAGTACTGCGTCCAGCTTTGGGCCCCCTACCACAGGAAAGACATTGAGGTGCTGGAGCAGGTCCAGAGAAGGGCAACGAAGCTGGTGAGGGGTCTGGAGCACAAGTCTTACGAAGAGAGGCTGAGGGAGCTGGGGTTGTTCAGTCTGGGGAAGAGGAGACTGAGGGGAGACCTTATTGCTCTCTACACGTACCTGAAAGGAGGCTGTAGAGAGGCGGGGGTCGGTCTCTTCTCCCAAGTTACAGATGATAGGACAAGAGGCAATGGCCTCAAGTTGCGCCAGGGGAAGTTCAGGTTAGATATTAGGAAATATTTCTTTACTGAAAGGGTTGTCAGGCATTGGAATGGGCTGCCCAGGGAGGTGGTTGAGGCACCATCCCTGGAGGTATTCAAGAGAGGAGTTGACATAGTGCTTGGGAATATGGATTAGTGTTGGGTGGTGTGGTGGTGTGTGTGTGGGTTGCGTGTGTGGTGGTTTTTGTTTTTGTTTTTTTGTGTTGTGTTTGTTTGTTTTGTTTTTTTTTTTTTTTTTTTTTTTTTTTTTCATTGGTTGGACTAGATGATCTTAAAAGGTCCCTTCCAACCTCTGTGATTCTGTGATTCTGTGATTCTGTGAAAATAAGAAACATTGTTCATAGGCACGTAGCTAAGTAGACTATGTTTAAGCAGACATTGATGCTTTCCCATAGAAAAGTCCCATCTTACTAACACATAGTAATTGTTTGAAGCAACTGCTAAGTGGTCAAAGTCCACTTTGGGCAGTGCCCAGTTAGGGCAACAAAGCTGGTGAGGGGTCTGGAGAACAAGTCTTATGAGGAGAGGCTGAGGGAGCTGGGGTTGTTCAGCCTGGAGAAAAGGAGGCTGAGGGGAGACCTTCTCGCTCTCTACAACTCCCTGAAAGGAGGGTGTAGAGAGGTGGGGGTCGGTCTCTTCTCCCAAGTCACAGGCGATAGGACAAGAGGAAATGGCCTCAAGATGCACCAGGGGAGGTTCAGGTTGGATATTAGGAAGAATTTTTACACTGAAAGGGTTATCAGACATTGGAATGGGCTGCCCAGGGAAGTGGTTGAGGCACCATCCCTGGAGGTGTTCAAAAGCCAGGTTGACATAGTGCTGGGAGACATGGTTTAGTGATGGGCTTTTTGTCAGAGTTAGGTTGATGGCTGGACTAGATGATCTTGAAGGTCCCTTCCAACCTAGACAATTCTATGATTCTATGAAAGTCTGAGCTAACTGGGATGACCAGAACATGTACCATCTGCTGAACAACGGTCCTCCACCAATGGTTCCTAAAGAAACTAAGCTACAGCAACAAAAGAGGGAAGGTCTCCACATGGATAAGTAACCAGTTCAAAACATGAAAAAAAAAAAATGTGAGGAAACATCCCCCGACTTTTCCCAACCTGTATTGTTTAGCACATACATAAAAGGTTTAGAAACAGCTGGTGAGCCTTGAAGTGAGTTTGCTGATAGTATTAACGAGTTCATTTTGCTATAAATGAAAATCAACTACGCAGGAAGCAGCAGACCTTCATCATACCCAGTGAAGGTGTAATAAAATGCAGATGAGATTCAGTGCAGGTAAACAGAAGGCAATGCACCTGAGAAAATACAATCCGACTGTTTTGCATACATTTTCCTGAGCTCTGACCCCATTACCTCATTGTCAAGAAAGAGGTTTGGGAGCTAGAATAAACAGATCTAGGAAGACAAGATTAGTCAGAAGGGTAAGCAGAATGTTTAAGAAAAAAAAAAACAAAACACCAAACTCAGAATCGTAGGAGAGATGAGATGCACAAGTCTGTGAGATACCCAGACCTTGCTACAGTGCCTGTGCTTGCTCTGCCCACCTCCACTTCAACAGTAAGACTATTGAAGGACCAAAGGGGGGTGGGGTGGGGTGCGTGACAGGCACTTAAACACCCTTCAGAATCTCCAGCCTCGAGAAGGGACAACCAGGGAGAGCATAAGAGAGTCTACAAAATCAGTAGATGGAGCAGGTAGGTAGCGAACCATTGTTCACCTTTTTCTTTTAACAAGGAAACTAGAGAACATCAAACAAAACTAGCAGGTGGTAGGTTCAAAATAAAACAAATAAAAGGAAGCAGTTCTTCATACAATGTGTACTTAAGCTGCAGAACTCATTGCCACGGTCCCAATGGAAGCCAAGAGTTTACACAGACCAAGAAAAGACTAGATTAATTCATGCAAGAAAAATTCATTAAGTGTTACCTATCGCTTTTTTTCCAAAACAATTCTGAGCTGCAGAGCTGTGGATGCTCTAAAGTGGCTTGCTCTGTTTCTGGATAGCCTCCACCATGGTCACAGTGAAATAAGGGTTCTGGATGATGGTCTCAACAGGCAGAGCTATTCTCTGGTACTAAAAAAGCAAGATCATATTCGTAACATAGTTTTAATCGCTCTTGATAAATACGCTACTTCAATAATACATTATTTCCAGTATATCATTTCACCTTCCTTTCACGAAGAAACTGTATTTCAGCCCATGTTATCAGTACTTCATGAATGCAAGTGAGATTGCAGCGTTTGAGAGGACCACAGCATGAATGAGACAAGGACACCCGAAGTAGTATCAGAGCCTGCTGAAATTCTACTATTCCTGTACGAAAGATTACCCTGTTCCAACAGCAAAAAAATCAGAGAGTTTATGATCTATTTTTAACCCCTTGAGGCAGGAAAAAAAAAGGGTGGATAAGGGTTGTAACAGAAACACTGACAATACTGAATACTGTGGCACAAGCAGCACTTCTCTGGATGCTACTCAGTATCTACAGCAGTTCTTAAGTTCAGTTTGGGAATAACTAAAAAAAAAAGTTGTGTTATACATTGAAATTTAAAGAATTCTGACCTTGTATTAAAAACATCTTTTCACGTTTGAAGGAGAGGAAATTAAAAAGAACACTAAGCAGTGAAAAAATTAAAATATTCCTACTTTTTCTGATTTAAACAGCAGTTGTAAGAGAGAATATCAACTGAAAGCACTAGTCTGAAGTTTTACCACTGTTATAAAAAGGTACTTAAAATAACTACAACATATTTAGGTTAAGCACTTAAAGGAATTACTGGAAGACTGAATTCAATCCTCAGCTCCAATCCACAAGTCATTGTGACATGTCTTAGCTGCTGAAAACAAACCCTCTCTGTTACCTATAAAGTGGGGGTGATGCTTGTCTCCTAAATTAGGGGTACAGGTTTTTCCTTCGGCAAATACAGAAGAGACGGCAATCGCTGTCATAAGCAATGGAAGAACTCTGCCTCTCTGTACCTTCCACCCTACGCCTGCTTCCTCCAAGACAAGAAAGGTTCTGCTGCCACTCCATGCTGAGCACAGCCCGAGCTCCATCACACACAAGGCAGCAGAAGCCAATGGTTTATTTTCAAGGACTCATAACGATCAAAGTTTTCACAGGTACAGTAAAATTCACCTTAACTCCCAGATCACACCCAACAAATTACATACCCTGGCTTGGAACCACACGGTTCTTCAAAGAGATTGTTTGGTTGTAGTTAAGTTAAACACTTGACCTGAGATGGAAGAAAAACCTCACAGGAAACACTAGTCAAAATGGCTAATAACACAGCACAGAATAGAAAATATACTGTCTAAACTCTTTCTACTCCTAAGCGTAAACTCAATATTTAACAATCACAGACTATTTGGCAGAGCTTATTCAGGAAGCTGTGTAGGACAAGGGGAAAGCTAATAGTCCCTAAACTCAATACACAACATATAACTGTTCAGAATTTACTCCTGAGAAAAATATTTAAAGGAAGAAGTCGTACATTCAGAAAAATAGCAGACTATTCAGGCATAGACACTAAACACTTAGAACAGATTTTTTTTAAAGTGCTAAATATCAACTGTTTTTAAGAATAGTATTTCTCTACTTCACGAGGGCAGTAGCAAGGCCAAATTAACACTTGGTGAAGAACCAAGATCATCTGACGAGAGCTGCTGGGTAAACAGCAACTACTACAAATCCCAATATGGCAGACCTCAAAATACACCATTATGAACCCGGTATACCAGTTTGGAGCAGCAGTCAGGTTCCTGGCTTCCGACCATCTGCTCAGGCCACCAACCTTGAAAAGAAGACAAACCATCCGAACACGCGGAGGTGCTTCCAACTAAACAGATATTTTGCCTTCTACCGCTTCCACGCGGAACTGAGACAAAGAGCATCACATTCACTCACTGGAAATGAGTGTGCTTTTTTCTTAGGGCAGAGCAGAACTACGCTCTCAAAATTCCTCCTGACCTTTCCGCAAGCCCTGTGCTACCGCCCAGACCATACATCAGCAAGTGGGAAAATACCCCCCAGAGCTGCTCCTATTCCCCCCCCATCCTTTTTTTTTTTTCTGAGGCAACGCTGTTTCCGAGTTCCTCTTAAACCCTTCCTGTAGCAATGCCCACCGCTCCAGACACCTCCAAATTTAATCCACTGGAATAAGCAGCCTTTAAATTAAGGTGTTATAAGGTCATATAGCAAGCAAGATGATCGGATTAAAGAGGAAGTGGAGTTAAGTTAATACTGAGTCACTATTTTAAGTTCTGCGTTAAAGACAACGGCATGATAGCCTTTCAAGAGTAAACCAGTCTTCAATCACGACAGCTAAGAACTTTTCTATTAAAAAAAAAAAAAGTTTTATTTCTTTTTTTTTTTTTTTTAATTTGAACATGAAATGCAGGACGAAAATTCATCAGACAGACAAGATCTGGTCCCAGAGACAGATGTTTTACAGCTGTGCTTTGGGCTTCCTAAAGCCCATTAGAGCTAGCACACACAATTCCTAATGTAAACAAGCTGCTTTTAGTAACTACAATATTCGCTCTGAACACACACAACGCTAGTCAGGGCCACCTCTCCTCACACAGTTTTCACCAAAAGTAGCTTGCAATAGCCTCGGTGCTAGAATTTCTCTGAGTTCCCTCTCTCCTGCTCCTCCTGCCATCTCCTGTGGCTCCCAAAAGAGAAATTTTTAAGATGCAAAACCTGCAGAGAAGAATCTAGATGGTGTACCGCATTGGGGTTTTTGAGTAACTATGGCAAGGTTTTGGGTAACTATGTTTACCTTCCATCAAGGCACATACAATTGCCCAAATCTTCAGAAAAACAGGAATGAAAGCATGAGATCCCACTCTTCCACCTGCTAAGAAGCCCCTTTCTGTCTCACTGCAGGCACTTTACACAAATAACTTCACAAGATAACCAGGGCTCCCCAGAAAGCCAGCAGTTTCCCACGCCACGTTCCTGCCTCGCTGAAAGAGTCCCCTCAAGCTGGCAGGTGGCCTGAGCAGGAGCGACAGTCAGAATCCCTCGGTTTTTGTGAGGTGTTCATTCTTCTGCTGAGCCACACAGCGTAAACTGCCCGTTTCTCTCTCTGGAGAGCAGCAAGAGTACAGTATTAACAGGAGTAACTAAGCAGCATGTTATTTTACTTGCAATGTAATTTTTCCACCGATTTTAAGTAAGTGTGTTCATTTCGTTATGAGAAAGCTCCAGACTACGATAGGAAGTAACAGTCTTAGCCATCTACTACCACCAAGAGCTCTCATGCCATCTCAAACTAACAGCAATAATGGAGATACTTGAGATTAAGCTCTGAATAACTGAATCAAACATAGATTTCATAAAATTTGAGACATACAAATTGGCTCAGAAGGTTGATGAACCTAATGGAGAACTTCAAGCTTGCCAAAAAAAAATAAAAAATAATTAAAAAAAAAAAACCACACACACTCCCAGCAGAACAACGTACTTTCTTGTGAATAGATTGTTTCAAAGATTAAATACTTGAAATTTGAAATATCAGACAAGCCACTTATACATCAGTAAATCTTTAAGGCTTTTGTTCCCCTAGCTCAAGAGGAAAACTGATTTCTGGGCAGGAGATTATTAATTCTAACAAACTGTTTATAGCATGCAATCCATACCACCGCTAGAATAAACAAATTTTAATATCAATTTGAACTCAGGCCAGCAAATTTTTCTTTTGGTGTCTTTGCTTCACAGATGATTACTCTATTTCTCTTTCTCCCAAGAAGGTTCCCAGGCAACTGATCCAATCCACTTGCTCACTGCCACCAAAATGAAAAGATGAAAAGGGCTTGCTGCTCTCCAAGCCACCGACCCCCCTCATCCTTAGTACCAGCTCTGGTGTTCATCAGATCCTTTTATGAGCCAGTTTGATTCATTACAACAGCAAAATGCTCTCCATTTTACCGAGTTATTTTTCTGCCATTTTAGTGAACTAAAGTGGTTCACAGAAGGACCTGACAAGCACTGCTGCTATAACAAAGTAGCAGAGCCATGCGGTTGGGAGGAAGGGTGCAGGGGGACAAAGGCAAAGAGGAAACTTCTCCTTTCAGAACAATGTCCGGTTAAATTAGCTCACTGCATTTCTCAAACCATACCCTGACTTAGAAATGATTAGGTGGACCACAAGAAGACATTCAATAGCTTTCAGCTATCTTCAGAGCTACAAAAAAAAAAAAAAAAAACCACCACGATTGTACAAAGACTGTAATTAATTAAAGTACAACACTCCAGCGGAGAAAAAAAAAATTCTTATAAATATAATAGCAAGATAAGAATAACTTAATTAGAAGAGGAAGGTAAGGAAGAGCTTTGCAGATTTCAGCCTACTTTAAAAAAAAAGAAAACCCTCAAAAAAAACCCTGGAAAAGTGACCATTAATCTCAGTAAGTGTTATGATGGAGAGAAGCTACAGGTATTTCCAATAAGGAGAAAAGAGCAAGAACACAACCAGGGAGGGTGTGGAGTCCCCTTCTTTGGAGATTTTCAAGACCCGCCTGGATGCAGTCCTGAGTAACACGCTCTGACATGCTCTGGGCAATCCTGCTTCAGCAGGGGAGTTGGACTAGATGATCTTTATGGTCCCTTCCAACTCTAAAAATTCAGTGAAATTCAGTGAAAACTTTGCATTTCTCCCGACGTTGCCACCAGTATCCAAGCAAGCCAGTGACAGGAAGGCTGACGTGCCTGTTTTCACAAGCTCCATGAGAAAGAACCTGGAGGGAGGCAGGGGAGCCAATGCCTTGCAAGGTGCTGTACCACAGGCGAGTGACAACGCGTTCTAGATGCCTGGTCTCCAGGCTTCCTGCCCCGTGATTTCCCTCCAGAGATCGATCTGCCTCGTTCCGTGATGGACTGCCTACTGCGGACGTGCCATTTCACTTGAGAAGCAAGAAGTGAACATGTGTCACATATATCACTCCCACAGCCAAACGGAATCGATGACAGCAGCAAACGGGGCAGCTCGGCTGCTGGAGTTCTTATCTCGCTATTCAAAGTTCATTGCCTACCTGGAGGCACCTCAAACCAGAAACAATTCATTTCAGTACGCACTGGAGAGAAAAAGCACCCTGCCCCACACCACCACCATCCTTCCAGCGTATCAGGTTAGACAAGGGGGTTTTCAGCCTTCCAGATTCTACCAGCTGCCCACCAAAAACCTTAATGTTGGGCGGCCACAGAGCACACCACGCATCTCTGGGTGCCACAGAGACAGAGCCACGTAGGAAGACAGCAGCAGATCCCAGAAGCCCCACCGGGGGATAAGACGGGGCAGGCAGCCTGCATCCCAGCTGGTTCTGTAACACCCGCCTCCAAGAGCCCCTACGAGTCCAGTTCCTTCTCCCACAGCAAAAATTCAGGTTGCCCAACCATCCCCACACTGCACGGTCCAGTCGTGCCACCAGTCACGCCACCATCTCAGCAGGGGAACGGCTCGGGAACTGCTGACAAACCGGAGGTTGACCACCCTTCATCTGGAGAGACAGGCGTTCTGGTTTCCTTTCTTTTGGGAGAAGGAGTGGGGGAAAAGGGGACTGACTGGTGGTGGAAGGAGAGAAATAGATCAAGGAGATTAATCTTTTAAATAACTGCAATGAAAGCAATTCCTTTCACCTGCCATCTTTCTTTATAGCCAAAGTTTTCTTTTTTAACACCCCAAAACGAAGTAATCGTTGGTTTGGATGGGGGGAGCAGGTGTGCGAGGCATTAGCTCCATGAGAAGGAGCCACCTTAACCATAGCATTTCTCTGAATCTAACCATGATAAGCGAAAAGCCACACAAAAACACCCCCTCTTCCATTTTTCTCTTTCCTTTTTTATTTTTTTTTTTTTTTTAAAAAAAAAAAAAGTTTCAGTGCAACATCTAACACGCTTGACTTCTAAAACTACCTACTACAACAATTATCGGACCCAGGTCGGAAAGCCTGTTTCTGTTCTAGCGCTCGCCTTTGACAGGCCAATTCTCCCAACAGCCACGCCATTTCTCCAAAACAACCCCTTCCCTCCCGCACGGCTGCCCCGAGGTTCAAATCCTGTTTCAAAATACAAAAGTACGTTCAGTAGGAGTCACTTCCGCGAGGGAAGGCAGCCCGGGCTGGGGAATACTGCGGAACCGCAGCAAAGGAGAAACGCAGGTGGAACCGATGCAATTTTTTCAGTAACCTCTGAGAAGGTTACAGTGGAATTAAAGAATCACGTAACCGCCTTCCCTTCGCTTCTGTACCAAAAAGAAACACAACAAAACGACAATGTACCTTTGCAGAGATCAAGAGGGGGGGAAGCGAAGCCGAAGGCTGCTTATTCACTTCCCCAGCGATGAAAGACTGATGATTAAAGTGAGGATGAATAAGGCCGTACCCCATTCACAGAGCCCAGTGAATGCGAAGCGCAGCAGACACCTCCTAACAGTGCTGATAAATAAAGTGAATTACTTAACGGGTCTCTCCCAGACTTACCTCCTGAGGCAGTCAAGAAACCCCTATTTAACTCACTTCCTGAATGATTCCTTCCTAAATCAGGAGAGAGATTAAATTGCTCACTATAAACTCTCAGTTTAATTCTTCACGGTTAAAACAACTCGAGGCAAGAATTATACTCTTACCGAGAGTCCCCCTCACCAGAGTTTAAAGGGATCTCTGAACTCACATAAGCAACGGCTACAATGACACGGTGCCTTCGTTGAAGCCGTCCTGCCATGACCGTACCACCCTGTGAAGTCTGCGAGATCCTCCCAGGAACTACCGACATTGTCCAAGTACCTCTCGAACCGACCACCGGAGATGCCGACCCGCCTGCTTTTTTGCCTTGCAATAAAACCACCAAGTCCAACAAGCAGCTACTCCAGCCCGAGAGCAGCGCAAACCGGAGCACATCCTCAATGAGCCACAGGGCTTCCCTAGATATACGCCGGACAGTTGAGGCAAAAAAAGGAAAAAAAAAAAAAAATAATCATATTCTTTAGATCTTATTTCAAGCTAATAACTACAGCTATGGTCGTTTAGGTATTTCTGATCCCACATGAGCAAACAAAACAGATTCAAATACAGAACTAAAAGCAGCAAGTTACCCAGGATGCCAAATTTCTGGACTTCAGATACGCTCTCCTGCCCAGGAGTAGGTAAGGTTTTGAAAACATTTGTTATACCCTAAATGACTAATTAAGATGCATCCTTGAAATTTATCAGTCTCTTACCTACACACAATTTTATCTCAGCCTTATCAGAGCGATATTTGAACATCCGTTAGCCTCATCGTTACCCGCCTTCCTTTAATCCTTCTATGGAGCATTAAAAACAAAGTCAGTCGTCTCTCCTTTCTGGTCATCTTATTTTCAACTTGGAAGAAATACTAAACTGCTATTCTCCACAGCCCAGACCATCACACGCTTCCCTGCAACACATCTTACCAAGTAACATTTCAGCTTTGGATTTCAGCCTCAACAGCTACATCGATGAATCCTCTCTGAAGTAAGGAATATTTTCTTATGCTAAAGTTATTACCCACTCAGACTTCCCGCTTACTAGCTCACCCAGGCTGTTAATATCAAAGACTTTAACTGAATTTCTCCGTTCCTCTCATGTGAGGGCTTGTTTGACATTTCTCCTGGAGCAGCACTACCCCAGTGCTTTCTCCGATGAAGACTTCTTCTCCTTGTTTTGTCCTACCACTGATACTTCTAAAATTCCAGCTTTCAGTTCAGTTTTAGTTAGTTTTCCCCGAATCCTCTCCCAAAGAATGACTGGTATTCCCTCGCACCTAGAGACTACCCATTTAACAAAATCCTGTTTACCCTGTAAATAAATCCACAGGCTTCCTATTTTAAGATCCAGGACAAAAGTGCCTTTATTAAAGTCTTCCCTGGACTTGCTCCAGGTTCTGATCTGCTTTACCACTGGTCACATCATCCTCCGTCTCCAAACTTTCCTTTTTCCTTACAAAAATATCACACTCCCCCACAGGAGCTCCTCCCCACATCCCAAATTCCTCTGCTGGGCAAGGGATATCCCACAACAGCCGTCCCCGCGTCACGCGGAGTGTGATGGGACAACACTCCCCCTACTCGCAACTACTCCACGCACAGAGCAAGAGAAGCTATTACAGCTGTATTTCTTAAATATTAAGCGATGGGGGAACATCATTTTCATGCAAACAAGGTTTGAAATGACAAGAGGCCGATCCCATTCAAAGGGTCAAGAAGAGCCATCAGAAAGTTGCCGCCAGGCTCCAGCACCCAAGTGACCCCCCCCCTTGACAAGAAGCACCCAGGGTCCAATGTCAGAGTTCAGGGGGCTTTGGTGGAACCAGCCAGCTCTTCCCACACCCCCAGAAGCATCCTCCACGCTTTGGGTAGAAAGCAGTATTATGAGGAGTCGAAACACATGTTTATTTTGCAACATGTCCTAATTATCCAAGGCTGGCAAGAAAATGCAACTCCGCTAAGCAAACAGAAAGCAATATAAATTGGAAAGAAGATTAAAAACTCCATAGGAAAGGGACAATCTGAAGAGGAAGAAACAAAATCTATGGGAAAGCTCGGAGGGGGGGGAGGGGTCAGGCAGAAAAGAGAAACAGAAATAAATAAAAGGTTTAGATTTCAGAGCAGGACAGGTTTTGCTGTGTAAAAGGAATTACGCTTTGTACATATGACGTACACCTCCATAGAATGCTTTAAGAAGTGATGCTTACTTCATAGATAGAAATCAAAATAAACTGTAGGGCAGGCCAATTTCTTCCCCAAAAAATCACGAAGAAGAAATTTGAAAGGCAGCTACCTGTTGGAGTTCTTGCAGTAAACAGAAAGCTCAACTAAACGCCTTAAAAAGTGTCTCAAGGACGTTAAAACGGAAGTGCTTCCAAAACTATTCAGCACTGGATTCTCCATATGCCGGCTACTCCCAGGCAGGTAAGTTGCTGCGCCGCTCGCTATGATCACCAGCCCGTATTTAAATGAAGCCCGAAGAGAATAACCTCTAGGATCAGGACCGTATACGTGAAATTTAATTTTCCTCTCGGAACCATTAGGAAGAAGGCAGACATTTTGGCTGCAATGACTTTTTTCCAGACAATTGATTCTCCAAGTTATTTATTCCCCACCATTCCCCTCAAGGCCCTCTCGTCACAGCAATTGTCTATGTCAGAGGAAGGTTGGACGCAGCTCCCATGAAAGCCAAGCAAAACCACACCCAAAATAGCTATATAGGTCACTACAAAGCAAAGCCGGCCCTACATCATGCCAGCAAGGGCTTCTGGTTAGTTCCTATACGCCAATAAGCTTTCAAAGTCACGCGTTACAATGCTCTACTAATACACTACCTGATTTGATAATTAGCACTCTTTCACTGAATTTCAACTTTTAAATGAAAATGGTTAAATTAAGTACTATCTTCTTTTTGTTGGTGGTTTTTTGGTTTGGTTTTTTTTTTTGTGGTTGGGTTTTTTTTTTTTTTCCTTTTTAAGGAGAATGCATTTAGCGTTAACAGCAACAAAATAATCAGGATGTTTAGAAAGCGCTTCCGAGCGGCATTCGTGAAACGAGGAAACCCAACAGGACGACGGGGATCCTTGGGTTTGACTCGGCTTCTTCTAGGTGCGTGTTTACATCTTTGAAAAGTCACAATGTTGGAAGCTAAGAGCTAATCAGCTTTTGTATACTTAAGAATATCCTTAAGAGCTTTGTTGTCATATTCAGGCGCTTGGAATGTGTCCTTTAGGTCACAGCCTTTTTTTTTTTTTTTTTTTTTTTTTTTTTTTTTGTATCATGCCTTCCAACCTCATTTTTCCCAGTGAGAATTTCAGCTTGCGGCCACGACGTGGTATTTCCACGTAAGACACGAACCACTAGAAGTTACAGTTCTGTTCTGCGGACGGAAAGGAATCAAGAGGAACACTCTTCCATCAGGGTTCAGTATATCGTCAAGAGTCCTAATAAAAACATGGGATGTTTCTGCGTATTGTACCTCACTCCTTCCTCTGAAAGAGCTCTAAAAATAAATCATACCGGGAGCTTCCCTTCGCCTTTTTATCGCTGCCAAAACACAGACAATATCCGAGACTTTCTTCCATAAAAAAGAAAAACCAGTGGTTTGTACTGGTGCAAACGAGGTGTCCACAGAAATATAAACGGGGAGAAGCGATGGAGTTAACGTCCGCCTCAGTAACGAAGCTGAACAGATGCGGTAAATTAATACAGTAACTTTTCTGTTGGAAAAGTGAAATCTAAAGCCTCGCCTACACACAAAAAGACTCATTTGTAAAAAAGACAGTTTAATTATTTACTAAAATTTGCCGGTTTCTCACGTAAAGGGGGAACGTAAAAGTAACATAAAAGTATCCCCCGTGTCACTTAGGGGCATGGTTCAACCAGCTCGTAAATCTCAGCAGCGAGTGATCCGTTCGTAGCAGCCAAATACAAAAGGGTTTGGAAGTTGGGATTTAAGGGAACCGGGGGAAGGGGGCTGTTTGGAGACACACCGCTTGTCAGGCAGTTGCCCGCATCCTCACAAGCCACACAAATTTATCGGAATAGCGCTAGATTCACGAGAGCAAATACCAACCAGCAGATTCTAAAAGCTTTCCCTCTGAAAATTAGTGTAAAAAGAAAATGAATGGGAAATAAAGGATAGAGCTAAGGCAGGGGATTCTAGGCAACGCATGTGTTTATTTCCATCCTCTTCCTTTCTGGTTACTTCTTTCCTCCTCCTCCCACCTCACCAAGCTTTACGTATCACGCCATACGCTAAAAACAAAACAAAAACCCCCAAGCAGCCAGCTGCTATGGGATGCCGTGGACATGGCAAACCACACGCTCCCGCTGCCAGATTTCAGCAGCTCTTCGAAAACCTGCAAAGTTCCTACTGCTCAAGCCTCCCGCCTTTACAGCAACATCACGCCTGGGTCGGGTTGGTTGCTTCGTTGAGGTTTTTAAAGCTCTGTTGTGTTCTTAAGCTGAGGATTCTCCTTCGGAGAAGGGCCTAGGTCACCTCCTGCCCGGGCAGCCGCCGTCTGCCGGGCACCGGGCATAGACCCTGTGCAGAACCTCCCTCTGTGCCCGGGCAGGAGGGACACCGGGAGGGACACCGGGAGGGACACCCGCCCCACATCATCACCTTCCCTATACCTTTCTCCCCAGCTTCACCAGCGGTCTCCGTCACCTTTACTTGTGAATAACTCGGTTTACATCTTATAAAGCCCCGATAATATTTGAGCGTCAACGGGAAATGCCGTGGACGTTCAGCAAAAGCTTTTTCAGTGCAAAAAAACAGCGACTGGCCTGAAAAAAAAAAAAACACCAACAAAAGCGACACTCTTGGTTAACTGACCCCTCTACATGGACCGGGAAGTCTTTACAGCGCTCCTTTGACCTGACTCTTCAGGTTTCCGCATTAACCAAATTCAAAAGAAAATGGTTACAAGTCAAACCTCCCAGCGCTGTGCAGAGGTTGGGTTGCAAGAGGCAACATTCCCCTATACCTCCTTTTGACTGATATTTTTACCGTTTCCTTAGAAATTGTGACTATCCCAAAAGGACCGTGTGATCTTTACCTACGAGCAAAGGTTTCCTTAATTACCGAGGAAGCAATGAAATAGTTTTGGGTTTCAAAAATCTGAGCAAGTTTTTCCCCCCCGTCCCCCCACTGTGTAAATAACCTCACCGGGATTTACAAGTAATAACAGAAATATCATTACATTGTTAAATATTTAGTAAGATATTTGGTCAAATACATTATCCAATTAGTATCAGTGAATCACTAATTCAGTTAAACTTGCGATCGCAAGCATTTAATGCTCTTCTAAGAGCGTGTTCTACAGCTTTCATAATCATCTCTATATATTTCTTATTAAAAAAAAAAAAAAGGCTCAAAAGAGACTGAAAATAAGTGGTTTGGGTTAACAGCAAAGCAGGACAGGGGACGTGTGAATCTGTGCCATTTTCCAGTGCTGTAGCAGGGGGAATTTTGTTTTGTAAAACTGTTTCAAACTTCAAATGATGTCTCACACCAAAAAAAAAATAAATCACTTTTTCCAAGCAGTTGTGGTTTTATCCTAGAGGAAAACAGCACCCTATCAAAAGGATCTCCGCGAAACCCTGAGCACGTTTACAACACCCAACAAGAGGAAACAAGCACCGTTCCCGCTTTTAGGAGCTGGAGATAGGAAAATGTAAAGAATGTAATTGTTCTAATCACCTGTTACAAACCTCAGAAACAAATGGTTAATTTTCCCCCCGGACTGCATCTTACTTCAAAAGGCATTACTAGAATTTTTCCGCTGCTGTTAAAAAGGCAAGACCTCTCGGAAGAAGCCCTCTCTAACTATCTCCTCACCGTTAAGTTCGTCAGCTGCCCTGCCGTCTAGAATGGGGTTTATGTAGAGTAATTCTTATTTTTTGTTTTTCTTTTTTTTTTAACTAAAAAAAAAAATTTAAAAAAAACCAACAAAAACGTGTTAGAAACTTTCAAGATGATAGAAACTAGAGAGCGTCGAAGTTCCTCTCTGAGCAGCGCCTAGCAATGGAGAGAGTTCTGCAAACGTGCCCCAAGCATCCAGCTACATTTAGCTTTCAGCCTTTTTATTATCATTGTCAATGAATGGGCCCCAGTCAAATTAAAGCTGCCATTTTAGGTTAAAGACTAGAGAGCCTCTGTTGTGCAACAGCGAGACAAAAACACTCCAAGCGACAGATGCAGCGCTCTCCCTGGAAAACGACGGATTTCAACTTTTAGAAAAAAAAAAAAAATTATCAGAATAATAATCATCATTACCGATCATGCTTTTTAATATGAATTATATATTGATACTCACACATTACCGCAAACTAACGGGATTTATAACTGGGATAAATCAGCTACCCATGCTGCTAAGGTCATAGTCATTAAGATTTTTTTTTTTTTTTTTTTTTTTTGCCGTCGTTAGAATGGATGATCTGTGAGGAAATGAACAGAAACATTTTTTCTTTTTTTTCTTTTTTTTTTTGTTCAACTTGCTGGTTTGTATCTCCGCTACTCCCATATACCAGCAGAAAAGAAAATAAGAAAAAGAGAACGGAAAGAAAGAAAGAAACAAAAAAAAAAAAGAAAAAAAGAAAAAGAAAAAGAAAAAGAAAAAGAAAAAGAAAGGCACGCACGCTCTCCCGAAAGCCATCTTCTAGGATAAACACAGCTCGCAATCTGCTTTGATGAAAGTAAAAATCGAGGTGCACATCGACACAGAAACAAACTTATCGCCTCGAGGTTATTCTGATATTCCCCCAGTCAAAAATCCACCGAAAACCAAGCGGCTGGGAGGGGGGGGGGGGAGGATTGTTAAATATAAAAAAAAAAAAAATAAAAAAAAATAAAAACCCAACCACAAAACCTTCTCGCAACCGAGAAAACCGCCCAGCTCCGTAGTTGGGAGACACGCTCGGTCCCTTCCCAAACGAAAACAAAGGCAGAAAGTGGGTAAGTGCGGGAGAGTTGCGCGGCGGCCGAGCGGCCCCGGCGACGGAGGGGAACTCCCGGGCACCGCGACTTTCCTTTTGTCCATTGTCTGTTTAAAAAACAACTACTTTAAGCCCGGGCTGCGAGGAGCGGCTCAGCCGAGGAAGCCGGCTCCGTTTCCACACACACACACACACACACACATCCCCCCCATTCCCACCGCCACCCCCTTCCCGTGCTCTCCGACACCCCACACCCCCCCCCCCCCCACCAACACACACACACTCCCCCCCGCGACACCCACCCGTGGCGGCCGGTCCGGCGTGGCCGAAGGAGCTTCCCCCCCCACACTCCTCCCTCCGCTCTGCTCCCCCCCCCACACGCACACCACCACCCGCCCCCCCCCCCGATGTAACGCTACCGGGATAAATGAATGCAACGTAATGATGGCTGCTCATTGCCTGCAGCGCCTTCTCCCTGAGACTCACTAACAACCCTGCCCCCCTCCCCCCGCCACCGCACACACACACGCACACACACACACACACACACTCACGCGCGCACACGCACACGCGCTGCCCGCTCCCCGCAGGCAGCGCCCGCCGCCGGCCCCGCTCCCCCCACCGACCCCCCCCCCCCAACACCTCCCCCCTCTCCTCAAACCACCCCCCCCCCCACCCCCCCCCCCACACACACCCCCGGCCACCCCCCGCCCTGACCGCTTGGCCTCCAACCACCTTTTTCCGCTCACCCTCAAAATGGCCCGGAGCGGAGCGGGGCGAAGCTGGGGGGGGGCGCTGGGGGAGCGCCCCGGTACCCACCCCATGTGTGCGGTGGCGGAGCCGCCCGGCCCCGCACCGGCGGAGCGCGGTGCCCGGTGGAGTGAAGCCTCCCCCCCCCCCCCCCTCCCCCTTATTATGCGGCGTCCACCGGCACCGCTCCGGTTGCCTTTAGGTCGCGTCCTCCCTTCCCTTCCCCTCCCTCCCCCCGCTCCCCTTTCTTCTCCGGCCGCCGGAGAACCCCGGCCGCCCCCGGCCCCCTCCCGGTGCCGCCGCCGCCGGGGCAGGACGATCCCCCCGCCGTGCGCACCGGCGGCCGGAGCGGCACCTCGTGCTCCCGCCTCCCTCCTCCTCCTCCTCCTTCTCCTCCTCCTTCCCCGCCCGCCTTCCTGCCGCCCCGCCGCCACCCACCGCCCGGCCTCCGCCGGGGGTGCCCCCGCCGCGGCCCGGCCGCCGGCCCCGCCGACCCACATGTGCCGGGGTGCGGAGCGGGGGAAGGCGGCGGGCGGTGCCGGGCCGGGCCGGGCCGGGCCGTGAGCGGCGGCGGCGGCGGGGGGAGGGGGAAGCGCCCTCACTTTGTTAAGCGCTTGTTGTGCCGCCGGCGGCCGTCAGCGTGGTCAGCGGGGGGAAGCGCTCCCGCGGCCATCCCGGCCGGCGCTGGGCCCCGCCGCCCCCGCCCCGCAGTTTCCCTTAACTTTTCCCGGATTTTTAGCCACCCTCTAAACTTGCGGAGAGGAGCCGGGGCGGGGGGGGCGGAGAAGGGAAGAAGGGAAGAAGGGAAGGGGCGCCGCCGCTCCGGCTCCCCGGTGCCCTCCCCTCCCCCGAGGCGAGGCAGGCGGCCGGCCGGCCGCAGCACAACAAAAAGCCATTTACACCCGGGGAAGTGCCCCGCTGAGGCACCCCCCCCCCCCCCCCCCCCACACACACACACCGCCACGCCTCAACCGGAGCCGCGGCGGGGAGCAGCATCCCCCCACCCCCCCACACACACATACACACACACACACACATACACCCCCCCCCCGGGCCGCCACCGGCAGCCAGCACCCCCCCGCTCTGCTCCGCTCCGCCGGGGACGGAGACCTGCCGCGGGTCCCCGGTTCCATGGCCGGCGCTCTCCTTCCCTCCCTTCCTCCCTCCGCGCCCAAGCGAGGTGCGGGGTCACTCACCGGGCCGGTGCGTGGCCGTCGGGGACCGTCGGGGACCGGTGTCCCCCGCTCGCTCCCTCGCTGCCCTCCGCCGAGGGGCCGGGGAGGAGGAGGGGACACGCTCCGGAGTTGGTGCCGCCGGTCGCAGGGGGAGGGAGGGAGGGGGGGGGGGTAAGGCGGGGGGGGGGGGTAAGGCGGGGAGCGGGTCTCTCACACACACACACACACACACACACACACACACACGGAGTTGCTCGTTCGCACCGGGGCTGGGCTAAGAGGGGAGGAGGGGGGATCCCTGACCGGGGCGGGCGGGCGAAGGAGGGGTGGGTGGGTGGGTGGGAAGGAGGGAGGGGAGGGAGAGGAAGGGTCAGCGCGGGTCTCGGGTAGTTTCGGGGGGTCTCCGCCGGGTCCCGGCTCCGCTTCGCTCCTTTGTGTAATTTCACTCGATTCAAGTTTAATCCGATAGTTCCCGAGCGAGCGAGCGAGCGCGCCCGCCGGAGCCGAGCCGAGCGCGACACCAGCCAGGCGGCTGCCGCGGCTGCCGCCCCCTGCGCCGCCCGCCCCCGCCGCCGCCTCCCCCCTCCCTCCGCCGCCACAAGGCGCGCCCCCGACACCGCCCCCTCCCCGGGGGCGAGCGCCGCCGAGCGCCCCGCCTCCCTCTGCAACGTCACCGCCCCGCCCGGCATAATTTATGCAACGAGGAGAGAAAGGGGAGGGGGGGGGGGACGGGGGGACGGGACGGACACAAAAAAAAAAAAAAGGGGAAAAAAAAAAAAGGAGAAAAAAAAAAAAAAACAACCCCACCCCGCAACCGGCACCGTGCGGGGGAGGAGCGGGGGTCACTAACCTCCCCGCCGCCCGGCCCGCCAGCGCCCCGCCGGGGCTCCCCCCGCCGCCGCCGGGCGAGGGAGCGCTGCCGCGGGGCACGGCGGGGCACGGCGGCTTCCTCCCGTCCGCCTCCCCCGCTCCGCTCCGCCCCGCCGGTCACCGGGCCGGGGGGGAGGGAGGCGGTCGGTCCCGCATCGCCCCGCACGGCGGGGTCAGCGCCCGGCCCGGCCGTCGCGGCGCGTCCCGTCGCGGGAAACTCCCGGTGAAGCCCGGGGTTGTCCCTGTGTCGTCGCCGCCGCCGCCGCGCTTCAAACGTCCCGAACGCGACGGCGAAGTGAAACCGAGAGGCGGCTCGGCCTCCCCCCCCCGCCGCCTGCCCCGACCCCGGCCCCCTGCCCCCGGCCGGGCAGCGGGCACCGCGACCCCGTCCGCCGGTCGCCTCCCCGCCGCCGGGGCCGAGGCGGGGCGGGGGCAGGATCGCCCGAGTCCGTAATCTCGGGTGGACTTTGTCCCGAGCGGGTCGGGTTTTCAAAGAGAAGCGGCCATTAGGAACTGCCCGTCCCGGCGGGCCGCTTCCCCCCCCACCACCCCGGGACCGGGATCGGGACCGGGACCGGGATCGGGATGGCTGCCGAGCCCTGCTGCTGTCGCGTTTGTAAGCCATACGTTCAAATCGGTGATACAAACCGAAACAAACTCATTCCGTAAGTAAATTAGACAAATCCCACCAAAAAGTGATTACCCGCAGCACGCTTAACGGTCTTCCCTGCATCGCTCTGGAAACTAAATAAGCGTCTTAAAAGTGTAACGAGATTAAAATGTAAACCCGGTGTAAAGACACACTCTGCGTTACAGGAATTTTCGGCGAGTCATTCGCCGAGATAAGTTTTCGCCATCCTTGTTTGTAGCAGGTTGGAGAAGGGAAAATAAAAGAGTTGGGTGCTGCCGAGCAGGGGCACCCCCACATACACACACACACCCCCCCCACATACACACACACACCCCCCTCACACACACACACACCCCTCCAGCACCTTTTTGGGGGCTGTTTGCTGCACCCACCCTCCTACCTCCTCCGTGGGAAAGAGAGAAGGCGTCTTCATTGGATCTCTCACAGCTTTTCTTCCACACTCTCTTAGCACAGAGTCACGGAGCCGGGAGCCGGACCTGGCCAACGTGGATGCCAAAAGCTCCCTTGGCTTCTTGGGTCGTTGGCTCCGTCGGATCCAGGTGGCGGTGAGGGCCGCTACAGCCCCCAAAATATTTCGGGCCTCTCTGGCGGAAGCCTGAAACTCTTCCACATCGTGTCGTTCGGCGTCCGGCCTACCCAGATCTCTCTTGGGTTTTCGGGGGAAAGCACCTTTTCGGGAGAAAGGGACGGTTTGCGGATGGAGAGACGTCACCACCTCCCGTGCGGCCGGGCCGGCGCAGTCAGGCAGAGAGGGGCCAGCAGCCGGGGAGGTGACACGGTGTCGTGCCCCCCCCCTACCACCCCCCCTCCCCACCCCTCCTTTCAACTGAAAAAAAAAAAAAAACCCAAAAACCAACAACGTGTTGAAAAGCTGATTGCACATGACGGTGCGGTATAATACCTTCCCTGTTCTTCACCGTGGTCTTCCAGAAAGATAAAAATAGCAAGTGGAAATAAGTTTTTTTTTAAAAAAAAAAACCCACCCCAAACTTTGAAGCAGCGCATGCCCCGCGTACACCTTCACCAAATTCGCTCGGTTTACGATGGTTCTATTTTTAACACACATTTCTCTACTTGGTGAAAAAAGAAAGAAAAAAAAAGCACAAAACCTACCAAGAACTACCCAGAGGTATCCTCCCCAGTTACTAAATGTAACCGGTTTCAGTTTTCTCCTGCAGCGTGTTGACAGACCGGAGAGCAAACAGCCCAGAGACGCTCACCCACGAGCCCCTTTTTCTGCCCCGTTATCACTTAATTGCTCCCCTAATCTGGCCGCCGAGCGCCCCGGAGTAGCGTAAACTCGCCTGGAACTCCCCGCGCGCTTTCAAAGATTTAAGTTCTCCAAGATTTAGGGGCAGGAGAAACTCATTCTGAGAGACCAACTGCCAGCAGCCTCGCTGCTCCCCCTAGAAACTCGTTTCAGTTTCTCGTTGAGCAGAAATCAGATTGCAGAGCTTTCCCAGCACGAAAAGCCCTTAAAGAATATCGCGGCGACAGCGCAAGGCAATCAAAGAAATGCGGCGTTTCTTTAAAAAAAAAAAAAAAAGGAGTATTTTAGCATGGCACCAGGAACGAGGGGGCCACACGGGTAGGTGCTCGGTTAGATGCTTGTTTCCAAGCCAAAACAAAAAAAAAAAAACAAAGTCCCAGTGTCCGGTGCGTGCCTCTCGCTGGAGGCACAGAACCAGCTTCCCGTGCCCCATAAATCATAGAATCGTAGAATGGTTTGGGTTGGAAGGGACCTTAAAGATCATCGCGTTCCAGCCCCCCTGCCACGGGCAGGGACACCTCCCACCAGACCAGGTCGCTCAAAGCCCCATCCAGCCTGGCCTTGAACCCCTCCAGGGATGGGGCAAATCCTCCTCAGGCCGTGGCCTGTGAAATCAGCTGGTTGACTACTCGGGTGATACAAATGCGACGGGAGTCTCCCAATGTTTTCCAACGTTACAAGGGACAGAATCGGCAAACGGCACTTTCGCCGGGGAGAACGGGGAGAATTCGGGCTGCCCTCCAGCTCCTCAGCGACAAGAGGAACCGGAGAGTCGGGAGAGGTGCCACGGGGGCGCCACCGCTCCGAGGTGGGTTACGCTGTCCTGGCGTGGCATGTGTTCACACACGTGGGTATGGACGGTGGCACCGGGCAGGGATGAAACACATCACTAAGTAGCTGCTACGGAAGAAAAAGTTTTGAAACCTTAACTCGTGCTTCAGAGAAAGTCATAACTCCCCGAGTTACCGAGAAGCTCTTGGCAGCTCGGCAGGAGAGTGAGGGAAGAGCGACAACGACATGACAGTCTTCACGATTACCCCGATGGGTAACAGCTTATTAAAACACCCCAGAGATGAGAGGGATGAAAATTCACCTGTAGCCACCCAACCCTTTGTATGCTGTTGGGACGAAGTAATCCATCTGATGCGGGCAGCCATTTGGCTGGCAGATTAGGAAGAATTTGCATTAATGGCTGAGAATTTCACCAGCAGCTGCAGAGCCAAGGGTATGTGCACCAACAGAACCCCGCGGAATTGCTCCGCTTCGCCCAGCGCCGTAAACTTCCGAGGTGGGGATAGCTTGGACAAAGCTGAGCAAGTCGCTCTGGGTATGACAGGCATAATTAGGCAGAGACAAGTTAAGGTACTCCGTAAGAAGTGCGGCACAGAGATTACCCAGCGGCGTTTACATCCGTTTTAAAATATCAGTGTTGCAAAATGCAAATGATGCAGCAGCACATGAAAATAGGGAGGGAGGTTATTTATTCAGCAGACTTTGAAGAGCCAGCATCTGTTTTAAAAGGTGTTTTAAAGCCAAATGTGATCTTAAGGTCTAGACGCTCTCGCTTCCCAAGGTGGCAGATGACACCTCCCGATGCCAAGTCCCCACACCTATAGTTCCCACATGTCCCACCAGGCCCCAGCGGCCCGTGCCTCGTGTCTGAGCGCCCGGCCCAGGCATTTGGCTTCTTTGAGAGCTGCTGATGCCGAGGGCTGCGCAGGGAGAGCCCAGAGCAACCCACCCCGCTCCAGAAAAGCTCTCTTAAGTGCATCTGCCTCCTCACCTGCTCAGCGCCGCCATGGTCCACACTGTGCTTCGGTTCTGACGGGAAGTACTTGTGTTTTCATGCCATACCCTCCAGCTGGCTCCTTCCAAAAGGCTTTTTTTTTTCTTGCTTTCGTGAAGGAACCGGCAGCTCCCAAGGAAATTCTGTGCAGATGTACCCACAGCTCAACAACTTCTCATCTCACGGCCTTTCTTCTTCTGTTTGTGCAAGGAGGGACGTCAAACTGCAGCAGGAGCCCAAGCTTGCGCTCGGAATAGCTGCCCGGCCGGCACTTCAGGCTTGGTGGTTGGGATGCCAGTCCTCGGCCTCAAACACCGGGTTGTATCCCACAATTGATCGGTGGGAAGCGGCTTCGAAATGGCACGACCCTGACACACACTCACGTTTCATTCATCTCTGAAGGTTGTTTCAGCCAAATGAAGCGAAAAAAGACAAACGGTTTCTTTTTCTTTCACAAGTGAAAGTTTTACTCAAAGTTTCTCAAAAATTAGGCAGCGATGGAAGCACACGAGACCGAGAGGGCGAAGTGGCCAAAAGGGCACGGACCGTAATGACATGCCCCATGCTGAAGGAAAACAATGTTCCTTTTTTAGAAGAAATTGGTCACCAACGTACAGCACGCTGAAATACTGAGAGCACGTGGATTTGGGTTAGTACCAGGAAGCAGCAGGCTGCAGTATCAGAAAGAACAACCTGAACGATTTCAGCTGAAAAGCTAAAAGCGTCAGAAATACAAGTGCTACAAGGAGCCACCCTGTGGCACCAGCAAGCTAAGGGAAGAGAGGGCAAGCCAGGGTAGACAGTTGTGTGGGTTGGTGGCTTTTTTTTTTTTTTTTTTTTTCCCCTGAAACTCAAGCCAGCCGGAGTGAGAAAAGCTGGAACTGGCCCAAACAGCTACTTCTGTGGCAGGGAACTCCGTAACTGAGGAGCTGAACCAGAAAAGCAGAGGGGCAGCGAGCTCCGGCAGCTCGTCCCCACGCGCCGCTCACCTGCCAGGCCTTAGAGGGGCAAAGCTCTCGGAGGGACGTCCCGTTGCATCACCCTCGGGAACCCAACGAGAGCACCGAGAATTAATACCATTCTCAAAATTCATTCTTTTCTGTAGAGATTTTTTGATACAGCAATATCTCTCAGAACAAGGATAACAAAAACGCAGTGCTCTCAAGGCTAACTTCAGACTCTTAAGTGGGGGAGAGGTGGAGATGCCATCGGAGACAGCACACCGGGACTCCTCACTGTGGGTCGGGTGGGTACACACCCAGTCGTGGGGCCAACCTGCCCCCAACCTGCTCCCTCAAGCCTCTCAGAAACGCTGCCCGGGTACTGCCACTTGCCCGTGACGATCTGGACAGCTGGAAGGTGGCACCCACCGAGGTGCCAGCGGCACAGAGGTGATAAACAACTCGCTCTCCTTCCCAAATAGACTCAGCGCTTCGTTTACCAAAGGGGCAGGATTGCTCAGCTTTCCGTCTCAATTCTGATTTAACAGGCCGGTGCCCGGCTGCTCACCTCAGCCCTCCGGTTCCCGTTACCACCGGAGAGAAGACACCCGGTTTGACAGGCCACCTCTTTAATTGGGAACAGTGGTGAGCTCTGGAGGAGCTGACCTACTCCACAGCATCCCTGCTCGTGAGGACGTTTGCTCTTGGACCGTGACGCGAACTGACAGTTTCACGGTCGGTTTTGTTTTCACCGTGCAGAAGCAGCACTAAAGGACTCCCCTTTCCATCTTCGGTGGCTCAGTAGGACATGCCTCTTCTTATCTGGAGCGACACAGCTATCGTGGCGCTGACGATTTCTGACCTTTGTCCTTAATAAATGGAAGGCATCATATCTAAGAATGAAGTCACACGCCCCACGGAACTATCAGCTGACATAAAAATACGGCAACTCATCTGCTTAGTAACACAAGCTGCCACCAGCTTCACTTCCTCCTTGCGTACAAAGTTCAGTTCGCGGGCTCCACCCTGACTCAGAGCCGCCCGTAAAATTGGATCTGACTCGCCGAGAGGTCACGTCTCCAACGCCGTGAGCAGGACTTTCCACAGCAGCTATATTTCACTGGAACTTCCCAGCGCGCAGCCCCCGGGGGAGGCAGGGAGGGAGGGCGGGAGGGAAACGCCGCTGCAGTCACTGAGTTCACCTGCCGAAGAAGCGAGGCGCTGACTTTCCCATTTCCATTCAGCTTTCCTTCCAGGCGGATTCTGCAGAGCAGGTGCGGAACGACTCGTTCCTTCTGTGGACTGGGGAGCAGCAGTGACCCGTCACCATTATCTCCTGGGTCTGCACGTGCAAGGAGCACCCAGGTGCGACGTTCTCGGACATGGTCAGAAATACCTACAAATACAGCCATTACTGGTTTTAAAATGGGAGCCAATTTAAAACCCACGGCCAGACACACATTTATGATATCCTTGACAAATACCTATGAAGTTGTTATTTTTCTTTCTTTCATTCATTGCGAAAAAGATGTGTTTCAAATTGTTTCTTGAAACTGTCACACTTACAAATGCAGTAAGGAACACCTTAAATGCGTTCAGTTTTATAACTTTTCCACGGATTTAGTTTTTTGTAAATGCTTCATAAAATTGCAAGTCCACAACAATCTAAAAAATAAAATAACCCATTTTCCTTATACAGTTAAGTTAGAGGTGGTTTCTCCCTGATTCTTTTTCTGTTCTGAAAGAGGATCAACTAATAGGATGATACCGTTTTCTCATTAAAGTCAGGTCCATTCCCCTCCCTGCTTAGTAAACTTCTAGGAAGAGGACTGAGAGGGATCTGAAGAGACCATCTGGTCCCCCCTGGCCACACAAAGACAGGATAAAGTAGCCCCAGACAATCCCCAACAGATGTTTGTCTAACCTGTTCTTAGAAACCCTCCGTGAAGCAGATACCCCAACTTCCTAAGCAGCTTGTTCTGGTATTTCACTGTAACGATTTTGTTGCATCTTGCCCCCACTCTCCTAATATCCAATTTAAATCATCCTCCCACCCTCCTAATATCCAGTCCCAGACATCTTCCCTCTGTAAAGATCTGATTTATCTCATCTTTCCCCCCCCCATTCACAAACAGTTGATCAAACCTCTTCTAACCTTTTACACATTGGAAAATTTATCCAGTTCCCTCTAAAAAATATTTTTTCAGGCTCAACAGCCTCCTTTCCTTCACCATTTCCTTTTATACTCTATATCTCTTATTTTTCCTTGCCCTGTCCTGTACTTCATTTTTTCAGCACAGAACATGAAACGGAAGGCAATACCGCAGTTGAGGCCTTACCGGCACTTAGTGGAGTCATCTTTACATCTTTCTCTATGACTTACATATGCCACCTATTGATAAATCCTAAGAGAGCATTGCATTTTGCAAAAGCATTGCATTGTCCCTTGCTATTTTGTTAGCGATTCTCTACAACATCCCCCCACTACCTTGGGGGTAGCATCTACCTTGAAATCAAGAAATCAAGCATCTACCTTGATTTCTGCAAGAAATTGATGATTGTTTTAATTGAATTTCGCTTTTGCATTTATTAAGCTTATTTTGATTTCTAAGCTGATCATCCCCAGTGGTCACCATCCTCCCAGCTTGCTGTAATTGAGCCACTTCATAAACGTGCTCTGCATTACGTCAATCTATATTATTCTTTGTGTTTCCTTACACCACACTTACCACAGTAGTACCTTAGTGCCTTACAACAGAGTAATTGGCAGTATCTCTTCTGCTTCCCTCCCTGTCTTGTTCTTCCTCTCTGTAGAAGGGCGAGCGTAGAAAATTTAGTTTCAGAAGGATATAGGGACATGCATAAAACCACTGCGCCCGTATATAGAGGAGGAAAAGTTAAATAAATTGTTCCTTTCACTATTTCAGACCCACCCCTGAGAAAACGGTCTCATACATGGTTAAGTTTAAAGCTTATTAGAGTTGTGCTGTGACAGAGCAGCAAAGTTGTCAGCTGCGGTCGTCATTTCGTTGGCACAAAACTGCTTGAAGAGAAGGGCTAAAACTGAATATGAATCAATACTCCACGGAAACAGCATAATGCGGAGGAAAAGGATAACACGCTCACACCGTAGCCTGCATTAATTATTGTGGGTACTGGGATGAGACATATTCATCAGACAAGTAAGGACTTAAAGTTCCTTGTAGGATCTTCACAGTTTCTCACAATCCAGCCAAACGTGTATCCCTCGCGCAGCACTTCACTGCAAGAATGGAAACAACTGCCTGGGTGAGCAGAGTTTGATCATCAAAGTATTTAAAACAGCGCACTGTTAATCGAACCTTAGAAATATTAAATATAAACAGAATTTAACAAAACGTACTTTGATCATACTAGCTCGCAGATAAAGGAACACCTGACTTCATCCATACGTTTCATAGGGGAAATGTTAGATCTGATTCCACGATATTCCACGCGATTCCATTCGTGCACTTGTCATTCGTGCTGACGTGGTTTGAAAGTAGAGCTGTTCGAGACCGCCGAGTGAGGAAATAAATCTAGAGCCACAGGTCACTGTGAAAAGCACCACCAGCACCAGCACCAGACACCTCATTTCGTATCCCTCCGTACTGCGCCTTTCCTGTTTCTGTCTTGCGTAAATATCTAAAATTTGTCTTATCCTCCAAGAGGAACGCCTCAGCTCTGCAGCGCCGAGGGAACTCCCCTGGAAACCCGCCAGAAACTCACCTTTCCGAGGCACAAGTTTGTTTACACTTTGGGCATTGCAAGCAACTTACACAATCCTTATATTTACTTGTACGTTCTTGGCGGGTGAACAGAACTCGCTTATTTCAGGGAGGGCAGAAAGAACCTCGCGTCTCCATCCTGCGGTTGCAGAGGAGGGAGGGGATGTGTCACACGTTGTGGGGGCTGCACCGAGTGGCACAACTTTTCAGCAATGGACCAATTGTTTTCTCTCTTCAAAAAATGCAAGCCAGAACACGTCGGGTTTTTTTTTTTTGCTCTGAGAGCATTGATTATATCACTGCTTCCAAAGCAGCAGGATTTTACTTGAAGCTCTTCTACAAGGTAACAGAAAAGAAGATGTAAAACAGTTGCTAGAAGATAAAGACGACAGATCCAGTAGCACTAATACTTACTGTTTAATCTTCGGTGTAGATTACCAACACGACTTTTGAGTCAGAAGATTGCACATGCTGTCAGGTTTTTTTTTTTTTATTTAATAAATAATCTACCCCACACCATTTCCACCTTGCATTCTGTAAGGAAATTCTGTACATGCTCTAGGCAATCCTGCTTCAGCAGGGGAGTTGGACTAGATGGTCTCTATGGTCCCTTCCAACTCTAAAAAAAAAAAAAAATCAGTGAAAAAATTCAGTGAAATCAGAAATGTTAACAAGGGAGCTAGAAAGCTCGAACACGGTAGCAGCCTTATTCATGCCAACTTCTTAGAAACCAAGTTTAAGAACCCCTAAGAGCTGCTTGTTTTCTTTCGAGGTAGGCTTAATTTTTTAAGTTGCATTTGCTGTTGTGTGACCACCGTAAGTTGATGTGCTGCATTATATACAAGGGAACTCCCCAGAACATCAATGAATTGATGTAAGTAAAGGTAGATATTCTAGTTTCTCGGTCAAGTGCCCCCAACTCTTTTACATTTGCAGCTCAGTCTGAAAGGCAGGCAGGTCTCAGGGCCTGGATGAAAGGGAATTGCAGCAGGACGAAGGGAGGAGCAGGAAAAGGCCCACTTCCACCTGGAGTTGCTTTTTAGGAGCCTCCTTGCTACCGAGGATTGCCCCGTGGGAGCCCTGCTGACAAAGGCACAAATACATAGTTTATTCTTGATCCTGAAAGAAACAAAAGGAGAGCCCTCAGAGAAATAAAGAGAGGGATCATCTGTTCAGTTCGACACGCTGAAAATGTATTTTTCTGTCACCACTCTTCACAGAGATTTAAGGCTGGCAAGCCGCAGATTCCCAGATACAGGAGCAGCGGCAGTTATTGCAATGAAAGGATCACTGTACCTGGGCCTTGGATTTTTGTCAAGCAGAAAATAGAATGACACTCAGGAGTTCTCCAGCGCCAAGGAGACCAGCACATAACACTTTACGCTGTCCTATGTCTGTTTTACATGCACAATGGCATTGTAAAGGTTATCATCAAAGCCACTAAGTCCTTAAACTTTCCTACCAATTCTCTAGAAACAATCTTCTGAAAAACAAAGATACCACTACACACAGAGACACGAAAGTACTGAAAACATTACAGGTGATATATATTTTTAAACCCTCACTGTTCTTTTCCCTAGTCCAAGTGACATAAAATCCCAGGAGCTTAAACTGCTGTAAGAATTTAAAACCTATCATTCACCTCAAATCATAAGTTTTGCTATGCTTTTTTCACCTCCTTTAAAAACGAAAAACCCAGACTCAGCTTTTAGCAGAAGTGAGACTGTTGCTTCACCGTGATTAGATACAAGCAAAGGAAAACAAACAAACGAACTTGGGGCCCGATGTTGTCGCCATTTGTTCTGTACACAGCGCTCCGCTGGGCACGCCTCGGCGCTAGCACACATGGTAGTTTTTGCAAGATCACGGCCTTGTTTTAGTATAACACAATCAAGATAATTTTTACAAGGTCAGAAAGTTGGAATAAGAGGAAACAAAACCCAGGCCGGTTGTGTCTGGAATCAATTAGGCTTACGGCTTTTCACATGCTGCTTGTCTTTCTATTAAATAGTATTTCAATGTGTACCCACTATTAGCGTGTACCTAAAAGTATACATTGCACATGATACGTTTCTCCTTTTATTTAAACCCACCTAAACCAGGGACGTCAGGAAGTCAAAAAAGGAGAAGACATGCTCATCTGTGAGCGCTGAAAGAGTTTTGCTTTGAGTTTGCAGTTTAGTTACCTACCTCCTCAGTGACAAACTGCTCAGAAGGGCCAAACGTCCAGGCATGTCTGTGGTGTGCTCTACCTGTCCAAAAAGCAAATTAAAACTGAAGGAGTTGTCCAGGCAAAAGCCGACTATGCCCACTGTCGACTTTTAAGCAATTCATTGCTTCATTTAAAGCAAAAAGAAAACGTTATTTTACCTTTGTAAGATGAAACTTCACTGTCTAAGCATCACATTTAGTACAGAATCATCCACAGAAGACTGTAATTAATGAAAAGTTGACTTTATGGGGAATTTCCATTTTCTCTATGTTGTTTTCTCTCTAGATGGGGCCAGTCTAGTTGATACTAAAATTAAAGCCAGTATCAGTACAGAAGGCATGTGCAGGGGTGTACAACCCAGGTAGATTCTTGCTGCATTCACAAGTAAAACAGGTGACAGTGAAAGTTACTTGTTGATAATGTGAAAAAACTGACAGACATAAAAGTTCAATTGTCTAGCCACTTTGTGCCCCTTCCTTTTGGTTTGTGGAGGGCTCTCACGCTTGCCAGCCCAGTGCTCCTGCTCTGGAAGAGAATAAATCTCACCTTCTCAGGCTCAACCTTCTCTGCTGGGCTGGGTCTTGGGGTCCTTCGTGGCACCCTTCCACCCCCAGGCCCAAGCAACACCTCACAGCCTTGTGTCACTAGGCCTGAAACACTGGACCCATTCCCTCAAGCCACGGTTATATAGAAAAGAATCATAGTTTGGGTTGGAAGGGACCTTTAAAGGTCATCTAGTCCAACATCCCCTGCAATAAGCAAGGACATCTTCAACTACATCAGGTTGCTCAGAGCCCTGTCCAACCTGACCTTGAATCTTTCCAGGGACGGGGCATCTACCACCTCTATGGGCAACCTGTGCCAGTGCCTCACCACCCTCATCAAAAAACAAAAAATATCTTCCTTCTATCTAGTTTAAATCTATCTTCTTTTAATTTAAAGCCATTACCCCTTGTCCTATCACAACAGGCCCTGCTAAAAAGTTTGTCTCCACCTCTCCTGTAGGCCCCTTTAAGTACTGAAAGGCCACAATATGGTCTCCCTGGAACCTTCTCCTCTCCAGGCTGAACAACCCCAACTCTCTCAGCCTGCCCTCACAGCAGAGGTGCTCCAGCCCCCTGAGCATCTTTGTGGCCCTGCTCTGGACTTGCTCCAACAGGTCCACGTACTTCCTGGGCTGAGGACTCCAGAGCTGGACGCAGTACTCCGGGTGGGGTCTCACCAGAGCAGAGCAGAGGGACAGAATGACCTCCTTCGCCCTGCTGGCCACCCTGCTTTTGATGCTGCCCAGGATGTGGTTGGGTTTCTGGGCTGTGAGCACGCATCGCCGGCTCCTGAGGAGCTTCTCATCCACCAGCACCCCCAAGTCCTTCTCCTCAGGGCTGCTCTCACTCCCTTCACAGAATCATCGAATGGTTTGGGTTGGAAGGGACCGTAAAGATCACTTAGTTCCAACCCTCCCCCCCCCCCCCCCCCCCCGCCATGGGACACCTCCCACTAGACCAGGTCTAAAAATTCAGTGAAATTCACTGAAAACATGTATCGCGACAGAACACACACACACACACACACACAAACACACACACACACACACACACACACACAAACACACACACGGTTTGTGCTGGACACGGCGCTCACGGGCCGGGGGAGCAGCTCCTCTCCTGAGGAGACGACGGTGACCGCGGACCGAAGCACCCGGCTCCCCTCGCCCCCCTCCACCATCGCCGGCCGATCGCCTCGGCTCGCCCCGTCACGGCGCCGCCCGCAGAAGCCCCCCCGTGTGCCGCGGGGCGAGCAGGCGGCGGGGAAGGACCAGTAACCGCTGACAGGCGCCTCCCGGGGGCAGGCGGCGACCCCGAGGCCTGTGGGGGGGGGAAGTATAGCATGGCAGGCCGGGCCCCTCCCCCAGCGGGACCCAGGTTGCCCTGGCGACGGTCGGCGCTCAGGCCGTGGCCCGGGCTACCGGGCCGGGCTGTGAGGAAGCCACCGGCGTGGCCCCCCCCCGGGGAACCCCCGCCCCGCCCCGCGTCACGCCGCCCGGGCTTTCCTTCCCCTGACGGCGCTGATTGGGCGAGGCCGCCGGCCAATGGGGAGCGCCGCCCCCTCACTCCTCGTCCCGCCCCCGACCGGCCGCCGAGCCCAGCGGGGATCGACCCGCCCCGGCTCGGCTCCCTACGGTCCGTGCGGGAGGAGCGCCCCGGCCCGACCGACCGACCGACCGACCGACCGCGGAGAGCCGCCGGAGACACCCGGCAGGGCCGGGGTCCGGCGGGGCCGCCGTGTGCGGTGCCCGCCGCCGCTGCTGCGCTCCCCCCCCCGCGCAGGCAAAGCTGCACCCGTTTAACTTAAGCCCCCTATAGACGTATTTATTTCGGTTTAATAGGTGTTTATGGTACGTTAGTCCGGACCTGTTCCTAATCAATCCGAGCTAAATCGAAATAATGCAGATTTATATCGGCCCCAGAGAGGCGGCGGAGGCCTCGTTGCCGACCGGGCAAGTTTTTACCTCACACGGGTGGATAAACGGGCGGTTGCAGGGAGCGGGCAGGCCCGGGCGCCCCAGGCAGGCCCGGGCAGGGCGGCTGGTCAGGCTGCTGTGCTGGCGGGAGGATGATGGCTTGGCCTGGGCCATGGTGTTTTGCCCTCCCGTCCCAGACTGACCGCTGTCAGGATGGTGAGAGCGAAGGCCTGTGAGGCAACAGCAGCCTTCCCCGGCGGGATGGAGAAAGAGGAAGTCACGGCACGTGGAAATCAGGGCAGGCTTTTTTCATTTTCTGTCCTGGCTTATGGCAGGAGCACATGGTCGTCGCAACAAGCCACAGCGCTGGGAGGAAGAATTACCTCATGGAATTGCAAGCACTTTCCAAGCAAAGGTGGAGTCTGGAGCAAACAGCAGATCCAGCTGATAGTGGTTGATAAGCCTGGGGAGTATCACATTGCTGCTTTGCGTACCTCAAGGAGACGCCTCAGTCCTTGTGGAGCAGGAAGAGGAGACGGTTCCAACCGACTGGCTCCCAGCACCCAAGATAATGAGAGACGTCTCCTCCTTCCTGCAGCATGAAAGCTTATTCTTTGGCTCACAAAGCAGTAGTTTCAGTAGCAGCTTTTCCTCTACTGCAACCCCGAGCAGATCCTCTTTACATTTGGTGAGCAACCCAAACAACTTTAGAACTTCAGAGTTCATCTGACATTGAAGGAAAACTGCTTTTCGCTTTGTATAGCAATTCAATTAAACTGGAAAGCCAGTAGGATAGAATGAGGTTACGTACACCTTCAAAATAAAGCCCAAAACAAACAAAAACCCCACCGCTCCGATGGTGCTTGGCCAAAAACATTGCTAATAGGCAACTGCATTTTTCCTCCATGATCGTATTGAAGCTTTCTGCTGCTTGGGGATGACCTAGGAGAGAGGATTTAGCAGCCTCCACGCAGGCCTGTCTGTAAGGCAAACCTTCAGCCTTGCAAACCACCTACTGCTCCATGCCCGGGGTTCATACCGCCAGCTACGGTTCCCCAGCCTTTTGCTGCACGTCTACAGCTCCGAAAACTTTCCCGTGTGCCCTCTACTTCTCCTGGGTCCTCAACAGAGCTAAATAGGTGGGTCTATGACCAACTATGTATGTTAAGTTTATGTAGCGGCATTGTTATGAGCAAACATCACTTCATTCAAAGTAGACAAACTAAAGGTTTTTTTTTTTTACCAATGACAGTTAATAAAGGTCTTGCAGAAGAATAGAGAACTGTAAATAACGCTGCTTCTTTTCTTTAATCATTTCCCCCAAACAGATGCATCCCCTCAAACTCCAACCAGGAAAGGAAAAGGTGGGAGAAGTAACAAAAAGGCAGATGTAAAGAAACATACGAGAAACAAGACATGGAGCTTTGGAAACTGGAGTGAGACCTGGATAGGAATCCAGAGAAAATGTCCAAGTATTAATTTACGATGCTCAGTGGTCACTCCTGTGATACAACACAGACTTTCTGCAGTGGAAAGGATGCCCTTTTCTCTGAAGTTCTGTGGCTTTATGGGAAGACAAATCAGACAGGATCACAATACTGCATGTATTTTACTTCACAAACTTTATTTCTGCTTCATAGTAACAGCTACAGGAAACGCCGTGAGTGCTGTAGTTTCCATGCAGGGATGTTTTACTTGCAGGGATCAGAGCTGACCACCACAAGGCAGAGAAAAGCAGCACAGCCTGTCCGCTGGGTTTTTGTACCCTCCTGACGGCTGACAGACCTTCGGTGGTGACCCGTTGAGGTCAGTCACGCTTTGCTTAGAAGTCCTCTCAAGGATACCAGAAACAGATTCTTTTTCATTCTGATATTCTCCATTGTAAGTCCATTTGACATGAACCTAACCAGCAACCCATGAGTAAGGTCCAGTCATCGTCACTAATTAAAATGTGATAGAAAAGGAAAAAAAAAAAAAAACCTGCTTTCAACTACATTCAAGACAGGCATTTTATGTGGATTCAGGTATTTTTTGAGCCAGCGCTTGAAAAGATAATTTGCCCCATGCTGCTGTTTCTGTTCCCATCTCTCCTCCTTAAACCACCGCGTACGTGTCTTCAAATTCTGGGCGCTGCTTCAGTCTCAGCGTTCCTGATGCGCACCTGGCAATAATTGGGCGTCCAAATTTACAAGTCCCTTCGTCCCGGCTGCCGTTCCCGAGCAGCGACACCTTCCCAGACGTAGGTGGCAGTGTTCGGCCGCTGGGTAACGCACCCCAAACCCACAGCCTCTCCCCACGGGAGACAGCGAGCAGCCCCATGCGTGTTTGTTTTCCCCGGTACCCTTGTTGTTTAACTGTCTTGTCAGTCACGTTATTTTAGACATTCCCTGCATCTGAAAGAGATTTTTCCCGAGCCGTAATCAGAAAACGTTCTGTTCGCTTGACTGCTTTAACTTGGACGAAGTTAAACTGACAATTGCTCTCTTTTGAACTGTCCTCCCATTTAAGCATTTTCTTGCCTCCCACTATTTTATGTCTAAGTCCAGGAAAATTAAACAATCAATTTCCAATTACGATACACGGTACTGGGCTTCGCTTAAGTAATAAAGGCTAATTAGATCCTGCTAAGATTTACACCAAATGTACTGTAGTTCCCAACCATCAACAAGATTCTGCCCGATATAAACATTTGCGTCTTTGGCTCTTTAAAGAAGTTTTAAAAATCATAACTATGCTGGGGGGGTGTGAGGGTGTTGGAAAGAACCCACAAAACACGCTGATGCGTTGTTTCCTCTGCGTTCAGGCTGCCATGGACAATTTCACAAGAACCGTGATTTGGGATGGGAGCTCAAATGGCTGCACAGACGCTGTAGTTGATTGGCCTCTAAATCAACTTCCGAGTAGGTTTTCCCTACACCTTGTTTCTCCTCTGTGTCACACAGAGCCATGGGACGAAGCAGTTCGTTAGGTCCCGGTCAGATTGTTGGTCCGGGAGGGGTTCGTAATGATTCCGAGGGTTCCCACGCAGTTAAACAGTATGTCTGAGTATCAGATACGCAGTCCAGTTAATTTGTTAAAACCGGTTTTCAGAAATACTCATCACCGCGACAGGGAGATTTGCAGTATTGAAGGTTACAACCAAACACAATTTTTTAAAATAGTCAGGTTCTCCCAATGCCTGACAGTAGAGAGTAATGAATTCTTCAATCAAGGCTCCGGGGACAAGTGCCTACTTCTTTAGACTGGGGTAAAACTGACCGGAGAGCGCTGGTTTTGCCCTCTCCAGCTGGGATTGCCTGGGGTAAGATCGCTACAGCAACAAACCCTTTCCTCAAACCAATCCCGAAGCAGGAACACTTCTTTTCCCCCACCCCCTCCTCCAGCTGCCAAGCAAAGAATAAACTTTTAGCTCAGCCCCTCCTTTATTGGAAGGGGAATAGGGTAATGTGCTGTAATTGGTTTTCCATGTTTGCCAAGAATCTGTTTCCTCTTATCATCCACGATATTTAACATAAATCTTGTAATAGTTCCAAAAATAATAAAATCTGTCCCAAGAATAAAAAACGATAGATCCACAACATGCTAGGGGTGGGTTTTTTTGTTGGTTTTTTTTTTTTTTGTCATGGTCTTGGTTTCGTAACATTCTGTTAGTAGTTTTTATTGCCTAATGTTGTGGTTTCTTTCATAGGCAGCGGAGCCAGTAAAGACATTTCAGCAGCTACTTACACAGCAGCAGCCGGGATTATTTACAAATGGAGATTTCAGTACCCTATTCAAATAAATCCCCACTGCAGACTCTTAACCTTACGCTGCAGTCACACGGCAGGAAAAAACCCCAGAGGTTCTAGGGGGAGGAACGTTAAGAAGATACGATAACAGCAAACCCAGATATTAAGATACCCCAGTAAAACCCGTCAGTCTTCCTCCTCCTCCCCGTCTCCTCCCATGCAATACTGGAAGAGAAATAAGCAAATTACACCTCCCCACACACACGCAAACCAGCTACACGCGATACGTCTTACCAAGTAACTTGGCCCATGTGATACTTCCCTCCTGATCTATACCACGCAGTAACATATATCCCCCTTCCAGCCCCTCCCGCCCCCGAAGCAAATGCCCCGCGTGGGGCAAGTTCCCAGAAGCGTAGGTGTAACGGAGGTGGAGCGGCGAAGACGGGAGAGCGGCGCTTTGCTCGCTGGATTCACTCTGAATGAAGTAACACCAGGACAAGATAAAAAGGAGATAACACACAAGAGAAAGCTGATACAGGAGGGGAAAAAACAAACCCCAAACCAACCAGGAGAGCTGTAGGACAATGAGTGGCATCAAAAGAACAGTCCATCAAGAGGAATCACTAAATCAGGCGTCAGTTTTTACAGAAGCACCACCCCACCGGTAACAACTCTGAGAAAAATGCGGGTGTGTTGGGGTGCCCTCATTTAGAATGATTACTTTAAAACAAAACCAAACCCTTAATGCAAAAAAAATGGTCTTCTGGTATTTCTAAGGTGTTTTTAATAGGATTTTTTCCCCACTCAGGTTCAATTTAACTGTAACTCGGAGCCTGGTAAGAGCTTTTCCTTTCTCCCCAAGAACAGACTTCGTGCTGTAACACTCACAGGTAAACTCTTAAGGCAGAAGTAACTTTCCCAACTGAAATGTTAAATATCAGCCTAAAACCCATCTGTGCCCTCCTAACCCCACCCCTACATAAATATTGCAGTTGAAGACTCCAACTAGTCAATGCCACACTGAACTCAAGTGTCACAAACAGCATGACGCAGCAGAAAGGAGGTATCTCTGGAGCAGGGTACCTGCCTGGTAGGGGCTTCAGAGCACCCCTCGTTATTTCAGCTTATCAGTGAAGTGTTTTACCTTAAGTCACGGCTGAGTCTGACCTGAATCTACAAGGCTACAAGATTCTGAGTCTACAAGGATAAATCAGGATGATTGAAGTCAACAGATTTCTCGTTTTAAGTAGAAATAAGAGAGACAAGCCTTAAAATCACGCTTAGAGGATTTGTCACTCCAAATTTACTCTTTTGTAAGTTAGCTATGTATTTTACTGTATGCTAAACTGGGAGTACAGGGAAACTGCGCCGTGGTATGATTTTTCGGTATCGATAGTAATGACACGTAACAGCTGTACGAGTTGCTGGAGAACAATTAAATGTTTCAATTCTTCGGTTATGAAAATGCAACCGATAAAAGCAACTGGAATTCAAAGTGAAAGCTCGGCGAGTTACCAGTCACTTACGTACAACTAAAACCGAAACCTGTGAAAGAATAACCTCGTAAAGCACACGCTCTAGAAGTAAAACCTGCTGCTATATAATTTTTGAATTCTAATAGGATAAAATAGGATGAGGGGCTTCTCAAAAAACAACAAAAATAGAGATTTCTACTTGGCAACAGGAGGATTACACCTGCACAAAGCCTGTGACACGACGCCAGGCAGAACGCGAGGAGACTTCAGATTTGCTCTAGCTCCTCTCTGAGGAGCTTTACTTCTTACCATAATGCACAGCGTTAAGACCGCCACAGCACGGTGCCCCTGCCACTCACCCCCCAAAAAGCACCGGTGGCTCTCGGCTATAACAGACCTCTCTTTCTGCTCAATTCTATACATCTTCCATGCTTTCAGAAAATGAGCGGCTGTCAGACACTTTAGCTTTGTATATCAAGCCTCATCACACAAAAAAGCGTGCGTTTTTGTTCTCGGGACAGGGTGCACATTTCCCTCCTCTGCTCCCTTAAACAGGAGAAATTTTTATGGATAAGAGGAATTTACTCCCATTTGTAAGGTAGCTGAGGCTGCTATAGAAGATCACGCTTTTCTCCCATCTCGTTTCAAGGAACTGAGTTCCAAAAAAGGTTGCCAATTCCAAAAAATCCTCAAGCAGCTCACAGAAGCGAGCGCTCCTGTTCATTCACTCCTTCCCGGGAGCACCTCATTACTACAAGCCAGTTTTCCCTCTGCGTCGATGCAGCTCAGTCCCGTGGCTTTACTGTCGCGCAACGCAATTTCCAAACTTCAACCGAAGCAGTAAGTGTTTGCGTTTTATAAATTTAAATATTATGTGATAAGCAGTTAACGGCTGAAAGCAGGTAAATGGAGTACCCTCTTATGAATTTAAATTGAAAATAATTAATTACATCGCTCACAATACTGCTGAATGCGTGAGACAGATTTGAAGTCGGCAACTAACAGAAATCTTACCAGTTGTCCCTTCCCCTGGACACAAACAAAAGGCTCCACACATCTTTGAAACTTTATTTAATCTCAGACCCGCTGCTACGTTACACCCGTCAGGCTGAAGTTTATTCCCTTCCGATGTTAAAAGTTCTGACAATCAGAATGGATGACACACGGATCCGCGTCCCCCAGTGCCGTGCTGCAGTCGCTATTGGTCCGGTAAGACGAAAGTTTTGCAGTCACTTCCCCCCTTCTCCCCTCAACGCCCCCCCCCCCTTTTTTTTTTTTTTTTAAGGATACCCGAAGCATGGCCTAGCATCAGAGTCACCCTTTTATCTGCAATTTCTATAAATAGGATGAGGTGGAAACTCAGCGGTTTCCTCATTTGTAGGAAAAGTGACATGAATATTCTGTACTTTAACAAATAAACACTTCAAGGCAGGCTTTTGTTCTGCGCTGTTGCAAGCCTTTTAACTTGAGGTAAAAACATCCTCCCTCCCTCCCTCCCTCCCCCCGCGACCACCACCAGGTGTAATAAGTACCAAAGCATTTCTTAGTTTTGATTTTCATCAAGATCTCCAAACTGGCAGATTTTATTTTCACACCCTCTTCACAATAGACAAGATGCTTACCATATATTTAGGATTACAAGTTGTCACTAAAAGAAAACTTTACACAACCACTGTACATTTAGGTTGAAAAACTGTCCTTGCATGAAAAATATACCTAGAAATCAAGTGGTAAACAAGAAAAAAAAAAAACATTAAGAAAAGATTAATGTTTTTATAATGTGCCATTTTCAATTTATCAACTCCTCCTCTACTTTTCATTCGTACTCTGTTTTTACCTATAGTATTCGTTAAGGCAAACAGCTAATCCATTTCTGAAGAGGTGCTGTGGAAATTGTGGACAAACAGCAAACATTTGGCATTAAAATAGATAGCACGTATGTAGCCTCTAGTAATATACATTAAGCATTTTTTTTTCTTGGACTTCAGGATAATGAGAGGGGAGGATGAACATGCTAACAATGTCAAAAAGGCTTAAAATTTAGCGTCCAAGCAATTTCTATTAATGCTTCTGTAGTTTTCAAGCTCTAAGTAGTATAGAATTTATGCAAATGCATTAAAGAATTCTAGCTTGGCAAGTACACCCAAGCAGGTTATTAAACTATATATACAGAAAGTGATAAATACAGAATTAAAAGAGTCCTTCCGCTTCTCTTTATAGCCTTGAAAATTGACAAAAAACTTGAGGACAGCTCTACAATATTAAACATTAGGTAACCGCGGGAGCTGGGAAACCTAACTACACAAACTGATTAAAATACTCAGATGACTTTGTAGTGTTTAATACAATTCAGTTCGGAGTCAAGGGCACAAGACAACATTTAACAAAAATAATCACATCAATTGACCTAGAAATCAAATGTAAATAGATATGAATACAATCTCCAAAATCTGTCTTTAAGTGAACATTAACCATTTATTCAAAGTTATACAAGAATTTGAAGGATAAAGTCTTCTTCTGCAACAGGAAACCGACTTACAAGTTTCATGTCTCGGTTGGATCGAAGTGGAGGCGAGCGGGGCAGGGGGAGGGAAGGGGGAACGAACAAGTTAGTAGCCCCCAGCCAGGCAGCTAGAAAGTAAAAACAGGCTCAACAGCAGCCTCCTCCAGCTTGTTGTCCTCCCTGATTGCCTGCGAGCGTTGCGTTAGTAGCAGCATGTTGAGGGCCAATTTTTATGCCGTTTGCCTGAAACGGAAGTTTAATACACAGCGTAGTTAGTTCCGGACACCAATAGACTCCAAAGGCTTTTTCTTTTTTGTTTGAAAAAGATCACATAGCAAGTTCTAATGTATGCAATAAAGATAGCAAAGTTTATATTTTTTTTTTTAATAACACATCCTTGACGATTATTAAATCAACGTTAAACAGAATTTAAAGGAAGACGCTTTCCTTCTCATTTAAATTCTATCCCTGTGTTAAACTCTGTACCTTAAACTCCTCACCCAAAAACACAGAGCGAGAACTGTATTTGAGTGCTACTTGGCATAAGGCTTTAAAAAAAAACAAAAAAAAAAAAACCAAAAAAACCCACAGCGTTTGCTAGGAACGTATAACCTCTCCCCTCTCACCAAAACGTCCATTAGTTTAATAGTTTAATATAAAACTTTTCCTCTCTAGACAGCATTTCTTTCTGTGTTGAATCAGCTGCGGAGGCTAAGGGCATACGAGTGTTCTGTGTCATCAATAATTTCTGTGATCCCGAAAGACATGGCCACTTGCCAAGAACCCACACACGGCGCAGCTCTTTTCATTCATCAAAATCGCACTTATATCTTAACCCTCACTCCCTCAAGTGGATTTTACCTAAAAATACAGCACTTTGAGAAAAGTAATACAGTAGCTTCAGAAATTAAGCTCTTAAGGAAACTTTGCGTCACAGTAAAGCTCAGATTTATAGCGCTTGGCAGTTGTTCTGCAACAGTAGTAGCCTTGGGGTTTCTGGCACTAGCTCAGTATTGACAGCAGCTGATGTGGTTTCTTTTCGCTCTTTGACTCCTCTTTAATAAAAAGCATGCCCTATGGCTCATTGGTTTTGCCCCCTCTGGGCTGATAGCAACTTCTTGAGGAATCAAGGAGCCAGACTTGGCACCCGGCCAAATAAATAGCACGGACTGTTGGCTCTTGACAGCATATTGCAATCAAAGCTCCATAAGGCACAGTAAAGCAGTCAGCTACTATATGAAACTCGACAGATACAATGAGCACGCTTTTTGCAGACACTCTGATTACTGGCCAATTTATATTGCGCTACCGAGTCTATCCTCTCTAGAAAAAACATTAAAGGAGATTTAAGTTTTTCATCACTACACTGAATTTTAAAAGTGTTTCACCAAAACACCATATACACACACACACATTTCCCAGTCAGAATTAGTGTCTTTGAAGGATTTCTGTTCAAGTCTTATTCAGCTACAAGTTTCCTAATGCAAATACTTTGCACACCACTAAAGTTTCTCATTATTTCCTCTCTAAAGAGCAATATTTTTAATAGTCTAAACTTTCTCATGTCGAAATAGCGAAGCTATTAAATTGAGTGCTGCCGATTCCCTCACTGCTCTTTTAACAACTCTGTGAGGACTATCATGCTTTAGGAGAAGCGTCAGAGTGACAGTCCGGGATGGAGAGCGCACCCATTCCCAGCTCAGGCACAGAACAGAGGGTGGCAGCGTGACATTTCCACACGTGGTTTCACTCGCCACCTCAGCAGTGACATTTAGGGACTCGCAGGATAAAAAAAAATGGGGCACCAGAAATGACTGACCACTTCACACTATCAAATTTAAACTTTTTTTTTTTTAACATAAAAAGCCATACCACATACACGTTAACCGAGAGCTTATAGGATCCTAATATTACTGTACAACCCTAATATTTCTATTTATTATCACTGGATTTGAATCTGCTTTTTCTCTGGCCACGAACCTCTCTCAACTGCTCGAGCTTTCCAACAGCACAATCCTTTCAGAATTGAAGAGAGACATTAGAGGTCCTTCTAGGCCCTCGCACTGCAGAAGTGCTCCCAGCTCTACCTCCCCACCCCCACCCCAAACGAGCAAAGAGACAGGCCCCGATAATCTGTAATTTCAGTAATGTGCACAGGCAAAATGGCTAATCTTTTATTCCCTACAGAATCCAGCCACCTAAACCAGGAACATTTCAAAAGTCTTTTATGTAACTCTCAAAGCAATCCCTCCCCTCCACTGGACAGCTCATGGAGTGCATCTGGCATATCAACATGGTCCCCCATTTACATAGTGGGAAATTATCTTTGAAAACAGATGACACCATATGGAGAAGTGGATGAAAGTGGATTTTCTTCTCTTTTGGGGATTTATATTATTTTGTGATGCTTCATGGATGGATAGGGTCACTTATTTTAATCCATTTTTATCACAATGGCAGACAAGTCTATATCCAAATGGAACAGACCAATATTTTACTGTCCAGCCTTCTAGGGAAGGTGAATTTTGTACATTTAAAAAAACCAAACAAACAAACAAAACCCAACCAAACAAAAAGTGTTCAGAGTACTAAAAGTTACCTCATTATTAATGTCAAAAACTCCTTCCTGGATTTTCTCGTAGATAGACTTTGCGGTGTTAATAAACGCCTAAAACAGAGGGGAAAAAAAAAAATACAATGAATGCGATATCCTTTGGTATAAGATGCACTAATTGGAGTCCAATCTCATTTGCAATTGTTTCAGCGAGACTTTTCCTCCTGACCTCAGCAGGAACAGGTACGACAACCGCATCCTATAACCTTCCCTGAAGTAGCAATGGATCACACGCTGTTTACAGAAACAGTGGCATTTTCATAACAGCTGTATTCTACAATCTGTTGTCCAGTAATTACAGGGGAAAAAAGTGGTTTTTAAGATATATAAATTACTTTTAAATTATTTATTTCTGACCCTTATGGATAGATTGTGTGGCAGATGGCTTCCCCTACCCTTAATATCTTTGTAATAGGCCACTCTAGATTAGAGTGCTTAGCAACATAAAACCACAGGGTACTTACAATGATGATGTAAGGATGCTGTCTGCTGGATGAAACCTTATGCTATCATTTAATATTCACCTAATTTTAAGAACGTATTCTCTTTAATTAATCTTGCACACGATAGGCAATAGACATCTTACTAGTAGAAAGGAGAGCCCCCAGGTTTTATTATGGTTTTTGAAAATCTGTTGTTTTAATTCAGAGAAAAGACTTTGACATTCAGGTCTGAAAAAGCGAACGATATAAATGTTTTTAGTTCAAGTTTACAATCAATGATTCAATTTTTCATCTCTCATTTAACTTTATAGGTCAAGTAATGCCTAAAATAATGTATAATTTAAGAGGCGATTAACAACAGCTAATAATTGCAATCAATATCAAACAGCCAGTTCTTTTTGTTTCGAACTACCAACCCCACACCATGGTACAAGATACGCTATCTGCCGCACAAGCCTATTACAGCAAATACAGATCTAATTCAAATATAAAAAAGTAAACAGGGTTCACGGAGAGGAACAAATCATACCTTTCCTCATTTCTACACTGGAAGCATTTGACTGCTGAACTTGCCACCAGAGCTTTGTTTCCTAATTAACAGGACTGATATGTTTTCACCTTTAAAGGCCTTACAGCTCCCCAGAGTAATCAATCTACTGCAGCTCAATTACTGCACCAAGCACACACCGCAGCCAGTGAAGGAGACTTGAACGACTGCGGCAGGAGCGGAAAGATATGAATATGCATAAACTCTAAGTGGGTGATCGAATCATCACAGAGGGTCATGAGAATTTGCAGCAAAATAATGAGAAGAATTAATCATTGCAGATTCACAAGGCACTTAGGAAGCGAGTTCGTTTTTCAAACACGCGTTAAGAGTTGAAGAGAAAAACTGGCTTTTGGCCAACTACGAATTGATTCAAATTCCTCAGAAATTCAAGTTTTCAATGTAGGAAAAAAAATTTAAAGAACTTATCTCAGTTTCTGATAACACACTAATTACAGTAATGGCCTCATACGAGAGCCTACTGAAAGGTGTAAGCCAAAACCTTTGGAAATTCACACAGCTGGAATCTGTGAGGATACTTGCTTCTCATTCACTGGGACATTAAACAGAACTTGAAGTCTTAAAAATGTGTTATGATAACTTCATGTAAACAAGCACTTAACAATTGGCACTTCTAACAATTCTAGAAGACGTTGGCTAAGTACGCCTAAGCTCTCAGAATTAGTTTCATGAGAATTACATTACATCTATAAAAATTACTTTAGACCAACAAAACTAGAATTTTAACAGACTACAAACTCCAAAGTAACACAACTGAGTATAAAATATCTTCTGGATGCTACACTGAAGAACAGATCACTACAGGAACGCATCTATCCTCACAAAAGACAGTAAAATGCATTGGAAAATAGGGTGCCATTTAACAACACTCACACCCCCCCCCCCAGTTATTACACACGTAGTGTAGAAAGAAAAAGCATTTCCCGAGTTCAGTACGGTTTATTTTAATATTAAAAATATTGCCTAAGAAACCGTTGATCTAAAAAAATCCAAATACTCGATTCATCTTGGTTCTATCATTTCAGTTGCATAATCCGATACCGCATTCCCGTCAGTGATTCTGGTGCACCATGTATTAGGGTTAAAACAGCCCCCACTGTTCATTCTGTGTGGCAAGCTGCCAGGCTACACTCGGTCACATATATATATATAAAAATATATATAAAATTCCTATTTGAAAACAATGGTTTGACAAGAATATAGCACGTAATAAATCTACCTTGTGTTTTCTTCAGCTGGTATGGATTCCAAAAAATTACTACTAATCAGCCACGAAAAGAGACTTGCATCCCTTGAGATTTCCATTTGTTTCTTGCATCCATGTATTTCAAGTTAGCCTACGCTTTGAAGCGTAAGTGGACTCAACCACCTGGGAACTTCACTGCAAACAGCAGTCTACTCACTTTAACAATATCCTAGCAGATTTTGGCATTGCATGCTAGTGCCCCAATTAGTAAGGACAAGAAGGTGAACTCGGTATAATTGACTTTTTCTAAAAATCTCCTTTTATACCGCATGTTCTAACTCTTATCTGGAACACGCAGTCTACTATAAACTCTCAATTATTTATGGGCAGTTTATCCTATTTGCAGATTAACTGAGCCAGGGACGCGGACAGACAAGAGCGGTTTCCCCCTCAAATCCAGTTTGGATTTATTAGATCATGTGCAGGGGCCTGCAAGAACGCAGCTGTAGCACTTCACACTCCAACTTGGATCCAGGTGCAGTTTAGCCACTTCCACACCACACAAGACCTCGACCAGTAAGCCCACACGGGCCCTGCTGGCCGCCGACCAAGCCTACTGTGGTTGCACAGTATGTTCCCGTAACGCGGCTGTTACTAAAGATACTCGAGGTACCTCCACCCCAAACCAGCTCAGGCCCTGGTTTATTCTCCCCAGCCCAGGAGAGGCAGTAACAGATTCAATCTGGGTTTATACTCGGTCACCTGAAAGGCGGCCAGGCCCCAGTACACAGTACCTCCATTACGCATAAAAGGGAGAAAGAGAGATTTTTGCAAAACCAGTATGCTGGACTTCCAAATATAAAAATTCTAGACTAGATTTCAGGAAAATTGAAGAAGACAATGTAACTTCAGGAAAATGTGTATATTTAATGTTTAACTTTTGGTTTTAGTCTCTCTAAATCAGAAATTACTGATGCTTTTATCATAGAATGGTTTGGGTTGGAAGGGACCTTAAAAATCATTGAGTTCCAACCCCCCTGCCATGGGCAGGGACACCTCCACTAGACCAGGTTGCTCAAAGCCCCATCCAGCCTGGCCTTGAACACCTCCAGGGATGGGGCAGCCACAGCTTCCCTGGGCAACCTGTTCCAGTGTCTCACCACCCTCACAGGAAAGAATTTCTTCCTGACATCTAATCTAAATCTCCCCTCTTTCAGTTTAAAACCATTCCCTCTCATCCTGTTGCTCCATTCCCTTTTATACGTGAGACTACAGGATGCATCAGTACCACAGTATCAAAAAAAAAAAGAAGGTTGTATACAAGTTATTCAGCGATTTGTTTTAATATAGCATGTTTTTCGATTGTCTTCCCATTAGAACTAGGTTCTCAAATAACAGTAATACCCTGCCGAGGAAAACTACATTACTGTACGAGTGGAAAAGCGAGTCTTGTAAGATGTGATCTGCCTGTTGTGTCACAACCTGCACCTACCTCACAGCTAATGAAGGATGTTTGAGTCACAATATACCAGTATAATATCACTTTAGATGATCTGTGTGAGGAGTTCCCTAGATCACATTGCTACATGGGAATCAAGAAGTCAAGTCTCTCAATGCTCACCTCAAAAAAACAACCCAAAACACAAAAACCCAACTACCAAACAGTACAGATGCTGCATTTAGGATAAATTAATCCTAAAAAAAAAAGAAAAAAAAAAAAACAAAACCCTGAAGGCAGAATTAAATCAACTTCAACATCCATTTTGTCACACAAAATAAGTAAGTAATGTAGGTTTACTACCTTTGAGACAAAACCAGAAGAATGAATTCTGTAACTGGTAAAAACAAGGCAGGAAGTGAGGCAGTAAGTTCCTGATACCTCTGTCTTAACGGCAGTTGGATGCAGGAGTAATAATAAACTAAGGGCACCAGAATGAGAGTTATAGAACAGCTACATTTAGTTTTCACTTGGCAGATGGCAATAATATCTCTTCTCTTTCCCAGAAAGCTAATGCCGTGACAAGTATTTCAGGACTTAGCGACGAGCTGAAAGTAACAGGAAAAACTTGTAAGTGAGCCACTGATACTTTTCGAAACCCGGATTTTACAAGTTCATCTTTGCTTAAAATCAGAATATACCAGGCTCTGCACTGCCAGCTCATGTAACATGCTGCCCTCTGCTGGCAATATTAAACTTAAATACAGTGCTTTGAAATACATGCTTTCTTACAACTAAATGAGGAATGCTTAAAGGTTAAATATCTTACAAATCCTAAAGCGTGACGGTCACCTCTGTGGTCAACCAACACCTAGAATTTCCTCCTCCTTCCCAATTTCCTTTCTTATCTTTCAGCAGTAAGATAACAATATAGTTAGATTTCTCTAGTATTAAACAATGCCTTTGGAAACAGTAACAACATGGACCGCAGTTGGATTTACCCCTGGAGCATTCACCACCCCAGTGCATAAGCGGTGCTGGATGGTCACTTCATGGAGTGAGATCCCAAAGCTCCGAGCAGCTGCTTTACGCACAGCAAGACAACACTTTCTACAACTAAACGGTCCTTCAGAAAGCAGCCTAGGATGCTGAACAGGCTACAGAGGGGTTAATTATCAAGCAGTTGCAAAGTGTGATGTAATGAACCTGTACCCCTAAATGCACCCCAACGCATTTGTAGCCTTATATTTGAAGTAAAGGTGCACAAGCACAAACCAGAAGTTGACAGCGATTTGCTGATATGAACCAACTGAAGTGCAATCTTTCTGACAAACTCACTGGGAAGATGCGCGTTACGAGAGCTCCAAGTGTGTTGAGAAGTGCTGCAGTTGCTGCCGAACAGCTGCAAAGGACAGAGCACCGAGGGAAAAAAGAAGATAAAACCCCAGAACTAAGGATCCATCTCTCCAGCAGAATTCACAGCCCAGCAGGCAGCCATATCACACTTTTCATGCTCTTCTATGAAGCCTGAAATCTTTGATTAACTGAGACTTTTTATTCTGATTATGCCTTGGGATGCCCAGAAGTCTCAAGAACCGCGGCAGAGCCAGTGTTCCTTACTGTGCAGCTGGGGCACAGTCCAAGGATTTTGCCACAAGGAGGTAAAGGCTGTGAATTTTCACTGGTGCCAGGTGTCCTGCCCCTTCTCTCTCGCAAAGCTGAGCCAACATGAGCTTCACCTCTCCATTATCACATGGGAGAAACTGGCTGAAGCGTCAGCTTCATACAGCTGAGACATCACAGAACTAAGATTTCAAGGAACTTGTAGCAATACTGATTTTGATACAAGTTAAAATAAACTTAATGTTTTTGTTTGGTTTTGTTCTTTTAAAGTTTCATGAACTAGAAATCCTGCTCTTTTGCAAATTCAGATTACATCTTGTCTGCCGCTTAACCTTACTATAAAAGCTACCAGTATCTTAAGATTTTCAAGTTTTATTAACTAAATCCCTGCTAATTATATTACCAGGTCAAACTACAGTTTGTTTGCCAGTAATTACTTGAGGGGAAATAAAAAACACTTCTAAAAATCAGTTCCAATTTGGAAGCTGTTAAGAATCTCATCTTTCCACAAGATTTTAATTTTTACCCTTCAGAATATTACAAAGGCCATCTTCCTTCCCTTATCTGTGATCAAGTAGTAGCACTATTGAAGCAACAGGGGTTTTGAATATTCATCATCCATTTAAGCAAAAGTATGAAAGAAGCTGCCGGAAGAGAAAATTAAGTTACAGCTGAAACAAAACCATTGAACGACCATCCAGCTACATGGAGCAGAAGTGCTCCATTGCTCAGTCAAAACCGTTACTCTATTCAGATTTAATCCTAAATAATGATTCCATTATTGCATTCTATTTATGTGCAGACAACTTGGAATAACAAAGACGATACTCTTCAGATGAAAGCTTGGCATAGGGCTATATAATCCCCTCCATATGGGAAACAACTTACTAAAACCAACTCTCCCACCGGTACAACTCAAGTGAGACCAGCTTCTGAACAGTGATGGTGTCTAGTACTGGTTTGACCAGTATACAGGAAACTCTCCCACTTCAGGTTGATCACATTGATCATTACTAAAAGTAGCAGTCTGGAGCGCAAGAAGAATGCACAAAGATATTGCAGATTCCCAAATAAAGCCAAGTATCTTTACTTCTTGAGAATCAAGAGAATATAAATGGACTCAAATGAATAATATTCCGGGGACACAAAGAGAAGTGCTGTAGGGAACTGCACGGTCACCCTGAGTTTGTGCAGGTGATTCTGTTCTGCCTCTACAAGTGTCAGACACTGCCCAAGCAGAAAGTACTCAGCAAGCTCGGAACTGCAGCTGTCAGGTAAGACTACAATTTACAGTCATATACTGTTGTTGAGCTACCGATGAAAAAGCCAATGTGATAAAATTGTTAATGCCTCTTGCGAATGAGGAAAAAAAAAAAAGTATTACTTGTAGTTTTAATGCAAGGTGGGAAAGTGACTGACGGTATAATTAAAACAAGTGGAAACATGACTTATTTGTATTCAAGTGAAAAGCCTACTGATAGGCATCACTGTGCTTTCTTAGAAAAAAAAACCCACAAAACATAAGCGGCACTGAATTCTGCAAACAGTACTTCAGAGCGTACATCCCCCATCCACAATTAAAGAAAGTACAACAGATATGATAACCAACATTCGAAAAGTTAACACTAGATTCCTTTCACTGTGAATTAAAAACAAGTTCAATGTTTCAGGTTCAATTTAACTATGCTTTCTACTGGGAGAAAGCCAAAAGCCATGCTTAGAGTGCACGTTACTGAACATCTCCAAAACATACTCAAGATTTTTTTATTTTCTTAAAACAAAATTGTAAAGAAAGAAATGCACTAGTGATACTTGGGCCCCTTACTACAAAAAAGACACTGAGGTGCTGGAGTGGGTCCACAGAAGGGCAACGGGAGCTGGTGAGGGGTCTGGAGCACAAGTCTTATGAGGAGAGACTGAGGGAGCTGGGGTTGCTCAGCCTGGAGAAAAGAAGGCTGAGGGGAGACCTTCTCACTCTCTACAACTACCTGGAAGGAGGGTGTAGAGAGGCGGGGGTCGGTCTCTTCTCCCAAGTCATAGGCAATAGGACAAGAGGAAATGGCCTCAAGTTGCACCAGGAGAGATTCAGATTGGATATTAGGGAAAATGTTTACACGGAAAGGGTTATTAAGCACTGGAATGGGCTGCCCAGGGAAGTGGCTGAGGCACCATCCCTGGAGGTATTTAAAAGACGGGTTGACATAGTGCTTAGTGACATGGTTTAGTGATGGTTTTTTATCAGAGTTAGGTTGATGGTTGAACTAGATGGTCTTAAAGGTCCCTTCCAACCTAGACAATTCTATGATACAGCTTAGAAATCACTGAGGAAGAAAAGCACAAAAATTCCACTGTGTTTTGGTAGCTGGGTACCTTGATAGCTTTACACAGAGGCTAAAAGGAAGTCAACAACATCCCCTCCACCCCCGTCGAAATAAATGATACTGCTGAAGAGACCAGTATAACTGGCCTTGAACTGCAGTCAAGTTGTACTTCCTGTGCTTAACCCCCCATGCCCAATAATCCTTCTATCCTCCCAATTGATTCAGAAACTCTTCTCACCCAATCCCATTCCATATCAAACACAACAATTTAAGTCTGTGACCACAATGAATTCTTAGAAGCCTCCACAGAAACTATGAAGGAAGAGCCTACATCTACTCCCCGCTCCCAACTATCAACTATCTATTGTGCAAACAGGGTATAAACATCCCCTTGCACAGGATAAACAGCTCACAGGATATTCTCCACTGCTAAACATTTCTATCCAAGATGTAGGTTATGAGACCTCACCCAGAAGAGCACAATACACGTTTTTAAATTGTCTTAAGACCAAGCACTGAAGAGGTCAATGTACTGCTACAGCTACAGATTAACTAAGGCATTACACAGTGTGGAAATCAGGTTTAAGCAAGGGAAACAGCTTAACACGTTTGGCCAGGATAAATGGATCATAGATGGTTTGGGCTGAATGGGACCTTTAAAGGACATCTAGTCCAACCTCCCCTGCAATGAACAGGGACATTGTTAACAACATTATGCTGTTCAGAGCCCCATCCAACCCAACCTTGAATCTTTCCAGGGATGGGGCATCTACCACCTCTCTGGGTGACCTATGCCAGTGTTTCAGAACCTTCATCGAAAAAAATTTCTTCCTTATATCTAGTGTGAATCTCCCCTCTTTTAGTTTAAAGCCATTACCCCTTGTCCTATCATGAGAGGCCCTATTAAAAAATTTGTCCCCGTCTTTCCTGTAGGCCCCCTTTAAGTACCAAACAGTTGCAAAAAGGTCACCCTGGAGTCTTCTCCTCTCCAGGCTGAACAACCCCGACTCTCTCAGCCTGTCCGCACAGGAGAGGTGCTCCATCCCTTTGAGCATCTTTATGGCCCTCCTCTCGACCTGCTCCAACAGGTCCATGTCCTTCCTGTGTTGAGGACTCCAAAGCTCGACCAGTACTCCAGGTAGGGTCTCACCAGAGTGGAGCAGAGGGAGGAGAATGAGTTCCCTCAACCTGCTGGCCACGCTTCTTTTGATGCAGCCCAGAATGTGGTTGGTTTTCTGTACTGTGAGCATACATTGCCGGCTCAAGTTGAGCTTCTCGTCCACCAACACCCCCAAGTCCTTCTTCGGGAGGCTGCTCTCAATCCCTTCATCGTCCAGCCTGGATTGATACCAGGGGTTGCCCTGATCCACAGGCAGGACCTTGCACTTGGCCTTGTTGAACCTCATGAGGTTTACATGGGCCTACTTCTTGAGCCTGTCCAGGTCCATTGGGATGGCATCCTTTCCCTCAGGCGTGTCAACCACACCGCTCAGCTTGGTGTCGTCTGCAAACTTGCTGAGGGTGCATTTGATCCCACTGTCTACATCATTGATGAAGATACTGAACAGTACTGGTCCCAATACAGACCCCTGATATTCTTAGGAAATTCTTCCTCATTCTACTTTGGACAGATACCTCGAAGTTGGATATATTTCTCTTAAATGGGTGGAAGGAGAGTTTAAGCCCTGGATACTGTGCAGCTTCTTCGTTGTCACTTTTCCTGGAAATCACACCTACATTAGTTCCTTCAATACCCAGAAATACCCTTCCATTGCTACTTTGTTTTGTATAGCAACCACTAAGCAACACAACACAGGCACAAATGCAGCAGCCTGAGGCTCTGTTAGTCAACTACATGATCTCAGTATGGTGAAATCCCTCTTTCGGGAAGGGAAAGAGGAAACAAGACATCACTCGTTATCTAGGAATGTTCTAGCCTGTTACATCTATGCAGTTCCATACATACAAATGCATGTGCCTTACAGTAACAGTGTCTTTCTCCAAAGCACCCTTTTTGAGTAGTATTTCCTACTGATGGATGAAGGCTGGTAACTGAATTAAAAATGAATCTTAAATGTTAGCTTTATCACTCTATGACTTAAATACAGAGTAGAGAAAAGAACAGAGGCCTAATAGGTGCGCGTAATTCCTAAATATTTCTGAAACTGTATTCATGTAAACTTTTGTTTGCGTAACTCTGCTGGTAACTATCGTTTCGCTCTGGAGCTATATCCTTCTCTCAAGTAAAATCACCTGCTCTTTCAACACCACTGACGCTCTCTCTTTTATGGACATGTTTGACTTTAAAGATTTCTACAGGTATCCTGACACTGTAATGGTTAACTACGTAACCCACGTGCGATACACTATAGTCACCAGTAATTTACCAGCATGGATTAAAAATGCTGTTGAGTAATCAAGGGGATATTCCTTCCCCTCCAAGCTCCACAGCATTTTTTCCCCCTCATTCCCCAATAACCTCCATACAATTAAAGAGAGCCCCTGTGACCCCACTAGTTCTATCTAAAAAGTCTAGTACTTTCGCAAAAGATAAGCATTTCAAGACTCAAATTAAAAGCATAAAAAGTATTTTGACAATTTATCTGAAACCTAAGCAAGTAGAAGTGCAAAATGCGTTTGAAAATATCTGACATTTTAATCCAGATGCAAATTCAGAGACTCGCAATGTCCAGCTCTTTAGGTCCAGCGTATTTCCATAAGTGCAAAACTTCAACATTATTACTTTCTTAGCCCTCAGTTTCCCAAAGCAGCCAGTAAACATGTTCCCCATTGCCACTGCATAAGATAACATTTGGAGACACAGGGCCACAGACTTCTTCTGCTTAAAAATTAATCTAATTTCAGCTGAATTACCTCAAACGTTGTTCTTCCTGTTTGGTTTCTACATCCTCAGGCAGTTCCAAAACTATAATTTCTTCGCAGTCCTGAAGTCATGGACTGAAGGTTTGCTGGATTTGCTTCCGTTTCGCATACTTGTTCTTTCCTCAAATGTTGCCCATTCCACAGGATTTATTTCCTCGTTACCTTCTATTTTTTTTTTTTTTGATACTTAACAGTCCAAAATCAGCATTAAAATGAAAACGGTCTCTTCTTTTGTCCACAAAGTGGTATCTTTCACCTACCGTGTCTACTACTTCTCCTCACTTACTTCTACTGGCTCAAAGAGTAAGATTTTGCTCCTTCAGCTGTAACTATTCTGGATCCTGTCACTTCTTTTAGTGTTGACTGAGAATAGGACTTAGGGAATGCATTTGTTTGTCACTAAAAAGGATTATGTCCTTTTCCATCAGAATTTGAAAGTTAGTACACGCACACAATCACTCACTCGTATCATCAGGAGAGGACTCGATTTGATCCTTTTTGAGAAAGGATCTATGCTCTCTATGCTCATTTTCCTCCTGATAAACAGAGATGCATTAGGTACTGGACAACTCATTCACCAGCACGTATTTTTTGACATGGAGAGAGGTGCTAATGTTAGAATCGGGTAGTAACAAGCCAGAATGAAGTCAGTGAAAGCTGTTTTCTCCTCTTATTATAACTTTTCAAAAAAACACTAAATATTTCAAAACTAGAGGGCTTTACCACCAAAAGAATACCATCAGTTGTCCACCATTTTTGCATTTAGAACAATTTTGGAAGAGAGTAACGGCAGATTACGTAGTATGAGAAGCTGAACTGTGTCATGCTATTATAGAAAAGGTTAGTAAGCGGGGACGTACGAACAGAGTATTGGCTTGAAAGACATGTGAAGTAATCTTTCTGCTTTACACAGCACTAACATCTCAGCTGGAGCTCTTTGTCCACCACTGCACTGTGGCTGGCTGGGATGGAGTTAGTTTTCTTTACAGCAGCCTGTACGGTGCTGTGTTTTGGATTTATGTCTATAACAGCGTTGATGATAAACCAATGTTTTAGCTGCTGCTGAGCAGTGCTTGCACAGCGTCAAGGTTTTCTGTTTCTTACTCCGCCCCTCCGCAGTGATTAGGGTTAGGATAGGCAAAATCTGGCAGGCGGGATGGGGGGGGGTGGGTGCACAGCCAGAACACCTGACCAGAATTGCCTTAAGGGATATTTCATATTGTACAACATCATGCTCAACAATAAAAACCAAAGGGTAGTCTTTCCAAAATAGCTGTTACTCAGATTTTGGCTGGGAGTCAATCTGTTTGTGGGAAGTTGTGAACGACTGCCTTTTCATCACTCTTTCCTTCATTTATTAAATTCTTTATCTCAACCCCCAAGTTTTTCTTGCTTTGGCTCTTCTGGTTCTTTGGTTGGACAGGGAGAGTGAGGGAGCAACTGAATTGACACTTACTTGCTGACTGAGGTCAACCCACCACAACCACCCTTCAAAAAATGGTGTGCCATAAATCAAGGTGAGACACGTAAGAACTCACATACGTCCAGATATATGGACGATACGCAAAACTTAGAAAGACTTAAAGTTCTTTAAAGCAGAGAAGGCTGAAAAACTTAATTGCGGCAAAGGAAATTCCTGCTAGGTAGCCGAGGGGAAAGATGACAACAATACAAATACCAAAGCACTGCAATAGATTGCTCTGAAGAGCTTGTGAAATATTAGAGGACTTTAGAACAGGTTAGATTGACATCTGCCAGGGATACCAACAGCTTGGCTTGCTTTGGACTAGCAAATCTATTCTAGTCTTACTTTTTAGATTTCAGGGCAGACAGAAGTATCCATTTCTCTGATCAAATATTAAAAAAAACAACCAACAACATGTATATTAATCACTAGAGTCTCAACAATATAATTAGTTTTATGCAATCAGATAAAATGTAGACATTGTCTTTCTCTCAATATAAATTAAAGAGTAGTTAATTCAAATTAAGGAATCCAAAAAATAGAGGAATAACATCTGTACAAGTAACAAAGTGCAATTCAAAACAACTGTTTTACTAAAATAGCAGTGTTCAGCAAAGTTACCTCCTCTACGTTGGAAGCCGTTTTGGCAGAGGTCTCCATAAAGATAAGTCCATGCTCTCGTGCAAATGCTTCACCTTCTTCTTTCTTGACTTCTCGTCTAGATTCTAAATCACTGAGATGGAAAAAAAAATAAGTTAGTTGCAAGGTCTAACCTGCCCACGTAAACCTTATTCTTCAAAGACATGCTTAAAAGCCAAGAGCCCCCATTAGAACGTACATACATATGAGTATCTATGAATTATAGAGTGGAATTATTGTAAGCCTTTCCCTTACAGTACATGGAATGGCCACAGACACCTCGCTTGCCTGAGCTATCAGTCCTAGCTGACACAGATCTTATCAAAGACTTCATGAAATGGCTTTCAACAGGATGTGTATATACGTATCTAGCTATTCAGTGAAAGCTAGCTTTAGACATTGTCATTTTAGGTAAATATCACTCTTTTCTAGTATAACGTTATCTACCAATCCACACTGTAAAGCTGAACTGATAAGGGACTGCTATAAATGATTTCTTAATGATTTTAAAAACAAATTTCATTTTTCCTATCCAGTAACAAAACTTCATACAGTCAATTTCTGTTCTGATAAAAAGACTTAAAAGTAAATTATTTTGAACTACAATAGCTGTTTCTCTCCCGATAAGCCTGCATTTAGGTTTGAAACTCCAGGCCTGGCGCTCCAACAGCAGAAGAATTTGAGGTGACTGCTACACAATTTCTTCTTTCTTGCCTTCCAAGCAATTTAGATGAAAGTTATATATTATACAAAAGAACACCCTCTTGGGCTGGACAACTAAAACCAAATCTGCTTCAGTAAATCATAAGACACATAAGTATTTCACTCTTACTTTTTAAAGCTCCTTTAAGAATAAGGAGTACACAGTTTGTCCTTTGTAAGTATATTACATCTTGAGCAATAATAATGCTACATTTATAAATAAATAATAAATATAACATATATATTCAAATAAAGTTTCATTTAAGTTGCGCATGTAAATATATTTTCTCAGATCCACATTTTTAAACTAAACAGCATGCAAATACAGACGTTTAACTTGCACCCAGAATACCAGTAAAAAATATCATACTGGGCTTCTGTGCTGCCAGCCTTGTAATTATACATATATTAAACATAAATGATACTCACTGTGGCATCTACTTTGCAGCAAAGCAGGTTTTTGTTATTTTTACAACTACAACTCAGCACATCATTTAAACGTGGGAGCATTTGATGATACGGATACAAGAAGTGTCTTCTCAAAACAATTTTAAAGTTGACGTTCACTATACGTAAGCGTTCCCAGCATCTCAGCCTCAGGCTTAAGATATCTTAACAAGGTGTTCATTCTCATGTCCCTGAAGTAGCTATCTGGGATTGTAGTTTTGAACTTGAGCAACATCTTTGTTTGCTATTACCATGCTACCCTCAAAAATATCTTGTTTAAAACCTTGATTCACTACAGCGTTATCTCCACGATAGAACAGAAATAAACAACTATTGACTTGAAATAGCACAGCTGCATCGAAAACTGCAGCGATTACCCAGTCAAAACTCACTACTGATACTCTAAACATATTCTTAAAGAGTTTTAACTGCTTCTACTAACCACAGTTGTCTTCCTCTCTCCACTCCAATAAGCTGAAGCATTTGGTCTTACTAGATCAATATAGCTATGTTTTGTTCTGGAAAGAAGATTAAGTACAGTATTTGTCATGTTTTGACACTAGTATTTGTAACGTTTTCAAAAAACAGCTATTATATTTCAGATTAAATTCTCAACACTCTTCAAATCCAGCAATAAGTCAGTACTACAAATGTATACAAAGTGCACTTTGGGGACTCATAAGACCAAAATTTATTCTTTCAAAAATGGTATGCTAGTTTACACGTTCTTCCTTCCACCCATCTCTAGGAGTATGCCCTACCATAACAACTCCTGTAACACGCTTTCAGGATAGCGCAGTATAACTGAGGGAGTTTTCTTTCCATCCACCTCTTTGAAGCTTGAAAATAATTCCCTTTAAAAAGCTTCATAAAGAACTTTAACTTCATGTGGCACTTTAATCTGTAACTTAAAATACATGATTTAAGTATATTTATTGTTTGAATAAAACCTAGTTGTAGCTGGGAATTACTGAGGTAGCTGCAAGTAGCATATTATAACATAGTCATGTGGTATCGCTTGCATCAGCAGAATGCAAGACCAAAATTTAACAGTTAAGAATAATCAGGAATAGTTACAGATGTCAACTAAGTATGGAAATTTATGGAACACTTATCTCAAGTAAGCAGTACACTTTACTGTTTCTCTCGGTCCCATATTTTTACTCACATCAGCATAAAAACAGTAGGTGAGGGACATCACGGGCTTACCAAAGCATTTAATAAAAGAGATTACATTTTTATATTAGTTTGTGAAGACTACGCTTATCACATTCCTCAGAAAGAACATCGTTAGTAATTTTGCAGATTATGTATAAAAATGTGGACAAGCTTCACAACCACTTAATGCTAAACATGTTTTTCGGAGGGAAGTAGAGTGTTGGGGGCAGAGGGAGGAAAACAGAAGGGAGAAGAAGGGGGAAGAAGAAGAAGAAAATAAGAGGTGAACAGGCCAGAGTAGCAAAACCAGACTCTCTTTACCACAAGGCTGTTTCTCAGTAGTATCTAAGAAATGATCTGGATGTTCCTTAAAATTTTAAGGGACAAGCACACACACCATGATTTCAACTGGCAGCTTTAGCTTCAAGAATTGCTGAGGCATGGAGACAGTTAGGGTCAATTAGGTAAAGGCCCATAACTAATAGGTTATTAAATTCTGAGATGATGCTTTGATATCTGGGAAAACCCTAAGTCCAGAAAAAAAAAAAAAATCTAGCCATGAAACTACAGTTCACTGGCTGAAGAACTAAAAAGATTACAGATAAACATAATGTATTTACTGATGTGTTCTTTATAAAGACCTTTAATACAGATCAAAGTCTCAGCATCAATAGGGAACCATTTTAGAACCCTGGACAGTCTAGCTGATGAGAAGAACCAAGTAAATAATCATTTACAAATTGGGTAACACACTTCCAAAACTTTTAGTTGTATTTTCATCACCCAGTGTCTAAGAGCAGCCTGAGTTCACCAGAAAATGGTGGAAAAGCTTTCTTTGCCCCAGTTAAAACATACAGAATATGAAACAGCCTTAGAATTCAGAAACATCTCACATAATCAGTGAGGTGTGCACTTTTTACATTTAAGAAAAAATTAAGTGAATCCTGTAGTATGGGCTTTTTTGTTTTTTTTTTTCCTTTTTTTAATGACATTTTCTCTTCTGTGATTCTTAACCAAAAATTAAAGCACTTTAGGACACTTAAGATTTGGAGTCATATTCTCTTTAAAAGGAGAGATCTAGATGCTTCTAAATGGTGATTCCAGTTGTAAAAAGAAAAGTAATGAGAAAAATAATTCCTATAATCCATGATTTCATGCATTTACAGTCAGTTCTTTTAAAATAAAATTACTTTTGAAAAAGGTACTCAAAATACAGAGTAGTTGATCCACACGTGCTGCACATTGTATCAATCTAACTAGAAATGGAAAGGTTTTAGATTTACCATAGAACTACATCCAGACTGAAAGTAATTTAAAGCTAACAGACTGCCTACAGATAAGAAACCCCAAAAGCTAAAATCCAGAGAAGACTTCAATCTTTACCACTTACAAAACTGTAGTAACTAATTAAATTTTACCTTTTATTTCCAATAAGCATTATAACCATGTTGGAATTGGAATGCTGACGAGCATCTTCTAACCAAGTTGTCAAGTGGTTGAAAGTGTCCCTCCTAAGCATGGAAGAGAATGAAAATTAAAAGCAGTATTTCAAGAAATCTCCTTCCCTTCTGTTAAGTCAGCTTCTCTACTCGAGTAACCAACTCATTTATTAGTACACATGCTCCAGGGATAAAAACCTAGTAATCCCTTTGTGAGAGGGAGAACAGGCGAACAAAAATTTAGTAAACAAGAAGCATTAATGAACTCTGCCTAAAAAGTAATTGAAAACATGTTTGCTACAAAGAGCAAAGAGGATTCTTATAGCTGTAATAATCTGTAATTTTATATACATATAAAAATCCGCTGAATGGAATTTTAAAGCTCCCTAACAACCACAACCAATTCAAACAATGGTACAAAAAAAAAATAATCACATACTCCTATCGTAACATTTGTTCTACTGAAGGCAGAAAACGGTTGATAATTTTCTGTAAGTTTATAAACTGAGTAACGAATTTAGCAGCAGCCTCTTAAAGTATACAAATATGGCATGTTACAGGTTTTACAGAATATGTACAGTAAATATGAAATCACATGCCTGTAAATCTTAAGATTTCACTAAAATCATACATTTATGAATCAAAGATTCATCTGGTGGAAATTCAATAGAAAGAATAAGTTGCTTCCAGATATTAAAAAAATAAATGGGGAACAGAAGGAAAAATGTCTAGAAAATCTCTAGTAAAAGTTGTTGTTTATTTCAGCAATGAGACCCAGGATCCACAAAAGGGAGCCACGCAACCTAACAGGATCTCGGAGTCTGAACGTTTTCTTAAACCAGCCACAGTACCCCCAGTTTTGCAGATGACAAATTGTACAGAGACTTAATTCAATACAGCAGGAAAACCTTCTGAACAGCTGCTACAAAAATCACACTAAAACCTGTACTTTCCCAACCTCATAAACACAGCAATGGTAGAAGTTGCCTGGTATTTTTATGTAACCAAACTTTGATGTTTTACCATTTCCCTCCTTGCAGGATGGCACTTCAGTAAAAAATCTGCTATCATTAAAGAAAAATTATAGCTCATGGTAATAAAAACACTAGAAAGGAATTAATGAAATATTTTAAGGCCTTTCTCAATAAAGGCCATCCAGAGGTTCAAGGTCAAATAGTTCATTAAAATATTTTATTTCATTCTTCTCGAGACTTTATGTATACTTTTTCTAAACCACTGTACAGAGAAAATTGGAAGTATATAGATTAAATATACTTGACTTTGAGCACTTAAGGGAAGTTGGCAAAACATTCAATTACAAATATATATGCAAAAAGCCAAACTAAATTAGACAATTTAACACCCCCATATACTATAGCACAATTCTACAAAGAAATAATTTTAATCCAGTTATACCTCCTTGGTATTCTCACCTTGTAATGTCATACACTAGTAAAGCTCCTGCTGCCCCTCTGTAGTACGACCGTGTAATGGAACGGAAGGACTCCTGCCCTGCCTGGAGAAGACAAAGTTTCATTACTTCGTATCTCAAATTTATTTTTTGGTGCTGAAAATCACAAACTTAGAACCACAGAACCATAGAATTCTACTTTTGAGAGGACAGGGACGAGAATGAGTATGGAGGTGAAATCAGAGAGGGCACAATTGGGGACAAAGTCTCGAACACTAGCAAGAGAAGGCACACAAGGAGAAGACACCAACTACAGCACAGTGCTGTTTAAAAAAAAAAATAATAAATAAATAAATCGGAACAAGACCTCTAAACCTTTTTTGGCAATCCCTGACAACCCAATTTACTGAATGGCTTCACAATACATGAATCATTATTAGAGCACAGAATGGACTCCTAGCAACTAAGCTCTGAAGACAAATTTGAAAGGAAGCAAATAACCCAGAGCTTCACATTTGAATTCAATAACCCGCTCCCTGGGGCAGCTGTTGACACTAGAATAAATAAAGCCCATTGTAAATAAATGATGAATGACATCTTTACGCCCACCATCTGCTGGTGTAAAGGTTGTTGGAAGGCCAAGGATGCAGATTTTATCCGTTATATCATAAACTGCAGCCAGCTTTCAACAGTCTTCAGATGGAATTCTTTCAGTAATCATTTTATTATGAAAAAACAGAAAATGGTTCTGAATCCAATTTTACACAATTCTGCTCCACAGTTAATCAATTTCCTCTGCACTTGATAAATAATGCTTGTCAAACAGCTACAGGATGCAAGAGTCATCTTCATATGCACTGGTGAAAAACTTCAGAGATCCTACATAAATTAGATAGTTCTCACAGAAAAGTATTATGTAAAAATCTCAGCGCTTGCTCAAAAAAACACAGGCCTGAAAAATAAATATCCATAATTGCAGACCTTGAGCTCCCCATGCTCGTGCTTTTCAGAAGTGCTATCTAGCACCTGACAGTTGTTAGAAGAAACGTTTACTTCTAATATTTATTACTAACAGAAGCTTTAGCATAATTCAAAGATAGAACACGATTAAAAAAATACAGATATTAATGGTGAAAAAAACCCTTTATGCAGCAAGATAGTTATCTGCAGAGCTACAGAAAATTACCCTGATTTAAAACCATGAAAAGCAAGAATGAAATATTTTTCAAATACAAGCTATCCTTCAGCCCTACCTAAAAAGTTAGTGTACAGACAACTTTCCCTTCTCACAGTTACTATACTTTTCTTCATATAAGGTCTTCTTGAATTCAAGGACAACTTGATCTAGATTCTGTCGTTGAACAACAACAGCAGCGCAAGTTTTGACACGTTCAGTCTTCAGAAAGCATCCTTATCTTCCAGAATAATCATAGAATACCACATTGAAAGGGACCTCAAGGATCACCTGGTCCAACCTTTCCTGGCAAAACCACAGTCTAGACAAGATGGCCAGAACCCCACCCAGCTGAATTTTAAAAGTGCCCAATGATGGGGAATCCACCACTTCCCTGGGGACGTTATTCCAATGGCTGACTATTCTCATTGTGAAAAATTGTCCTCTTGTGTCCAATCAGAATCTCCCCTGGAGTAACTTGTACCTATTATCCCTTGTCTTTTCCATGTTAACTCCTTGTAAAAAGGGAGTCCCCATCTTCTTTGTAGTCACCCTTTATATACTGGAACATGGTGATAAGGTCTCCCCTAAGCCTGCTTTTCTCAAGGCTGAACAAACCCAGTTCTCTTAGCCTTTCCTCATATGGCAGGCTCCCCAGTTCTTTGATCATCTTGGTGGCCCTTCTCTGGACCCTCTCCAGCCTGTCCACACCTTTTTTCTACAGCAGCAACCAAATCTGAACAGAATGTTCCAGCTGTGGCCTGACAAGGGCTGAGTAGAGTGGGATAACGACTTCTTTATCTCTGCTGGTGATGCCCTTGTTGATGCAACCCAGCATCCCGTTGACTGTCTCTGCCGCAGCAGCACGCTGTTCACTCATACTGAGCTTGCTGTCCACCAGAACCCCCAGGTCCCTTTCCACAGAGCTGCTCCCCAGCTGGGTAGATCCCAGCCTCTGCTGCACTCCTGAATTATATTTTCCCAGGTGTAAGACCTTACACTTGTCCATGTTGAATTTCATAAGGTTCTTGTTAGCTTATTCTTCCAGACTATCTTGGCCTTCCTGTAGGGTGGCTCTCCCTTCTGAAGTGTCCACTTCCCCACTCAGTTCGGTGTCATCATCAAACTTCATCAGGGTACACTTGATCCCATCATCCAGATCACTTGTAAAGATACTAAACAGCGCTGGGGCCAGTATCGATCCCCGGGGGGACCCCACTTGTGACAGGTTACGCAGTTACTTCAGTTTAAAAAAAACCAACAACACACACTTTGTCTCAGCCATTCCAGTGGAAAGAGTTACCAAAGACAGACAATGTATGTAAAAGTTTCAACATGATTAGAACTCATTAGTATATGCACCTGGCCGAGCGCCCAAATGCATCTTTATGTAAACTAAGGTAATAGAATACAGACAATCTGCTAGAATGCACCAAGGAACAGCAAGAAACCAGGTTTTCAGTGCAATACATGGTTCCCTAGAAGCTCCACTAAGGTCTACAACTTTTTGTTGGTGTGGTGACTAGCTCACTTTCAGAGTTACACTGCAGTGGAAGCGGGAAGATGAAAGACCTTTTGGTATCAGACCATGACAGATATTTCACGTGTAGGAACTCCAGCTCAGACAAGGTTGTCTCCAGGAACCAATAAACACTTACTGAACAGGCCTGAACACACACTCTCTCTCTTCAGAGAAAAAGGTGTGGGCTCTGACGTGGGTAGGTCACTAATCATGAAAAAATGTGAGCCTCTGATAAACAAGTGATGTTTTAAGTGCTAAGTAACATTCCTGTTGGCTGTTTCCTGGACTGTAAGCTTTTACAATTCGTATCATATTGTTTAACAAAACCAATCTTTCTGAGAGGAGAGACTTACAGAATCATAGTTCTAGGAGTTACAAGTCTTCAAAATAGTACAAGCAGGGATGAAGATTTTTGAACTCTGGAACTGCATGGACATATATCCCATGTGCTTCTCTAAACATACCTCAGTACAGAGACGAAAACACAATTTCAGAATAGTGATGCAAGCAGAACGTGAAACATTATCAATCGCCTTGGGTCACTAAGATACACAGAGATTTAGGGTGTGCACTAAAGCTTTCAGGTACATTTAAACTATGGACCATTGACATAGTATCAGATTGAAAAAAGACTCCAAGTGTTACTATTACTACAGGAAATCTCATCATCATTTCCGAGCGTGTGGCATAGTCACGCAGGCGTCAAGTTGCAAAACGTTTAGGCAAGTTTTTGCTATCAAAAAGGGTTCCTTGAAAGTTCCTTAACTGCATATTTGTGAATGTGTAAACTAAGGAAAATAAAAGGAAGAGCCATGATGCAGTACAAAGTTAGTTAGATAATGAAATAGGATCCACAACAGCACATCTCCCTAGAAAAACAGTCCATTAATTTTACGGAATTCTCTATTCTCAATGCTGAAGAAGTTGGCAAGTTTCTTTAAGGCCAAAGTTATCTGAGTACATCCCAGCAGGTCTTCAACATCCAAGCTGACCAGTAGTTTTTATTGGGAGGAAACTTTACAGTATCCATCTACATGAGAAATGAGAAATTCTAGTGCACCACAGCTAGTAGCTCTGGACTCCTCCACTTTTAAAAGGGGCATACACATGTGGTGTGTTCGAACCCAATGACACAACACCCCATTCACCCTGGGAATTAGTACTCATTTAAACTTATTTACGCTTTCGTAAGCTTTATAAGAAACTAAAAAGACATCTAAGAAACAGCAACTCACACAAGCGTCACACTACCTGTGACAACTGCCAGTTGGGAACTACTCCACAAAGTTGATCCCTGGAACAAAATGTTCCAGAAAGAGAGAGAAGCAATACATATCTTTGAATATAGTTTTGAAAGTTATAAATAAATTAACAGCCCTTTAGTCACAGGTCAACTTTTTCATACAAATGCATTAATCCTTCTTGCAATCATGTCTCTACTCCAGAAAAAGAAGAATTTTAAGGTGATTTACTAGCTTATAGTACAAAAAATAGGCATAAAAGTAGTATAAAAATGAAAAAAACACCCTGCTGCTTTTCATGGAATCACGGAATTGTCAGAGTTGGAAGGGACCTCTAGAGATCATCTAGTCCAACTCCCCTGCCAAAGCAGGATTGCCCAGAGCACATTACTCAGGACTGCATCCAGGCGGGTCTTGAAAATCTCCAGAGGAGGGGACTCCACAACCTCCCTGGGCAGCCTGTTCCAGGGCTCTGTCACCCTCACCCTAAAGAGGTTTCTTCTCATATTGGAATGGAACTTCCTATGTTCCAGCTTGTGCCTGTTGCCCCTCGTCCTGTCACTGGGAACCACTGAAAAAGAGGCTGGCTCCATCATCCTTCAACCCACCCTTTAGATACAACCTTTTTCAGAAAAGAGGCTCTTGAACAGGAACAGAACTAAAGACGAACCTGTAACAATTTAAGAAAGAGTCAGAATTTATGTGGAGGATTCAGCCAAGTAACATGTTGCTTCAGAATAACCCTGTCAGCATCCTAATAAGAACTGAAATTTCAAGAGGACTAAAGATCCCTAAGGGTGAAACTGTACATATGTCTAAATACAGATCATTTGTACATAAGTCTTCTCTTCTGACATTGTTGAATCTATGCCATTTAGACATCCAAAGCAATTCTCAACACATGACAGAAACAGAAAGCTTTAGTCCTCTCGTATTAGAAATATCCTTATGACTTATTTCAGCTTATAAATATATTTAGAATCATAGAATGGTTTGGGTTGGAAGGGACCTTAAAGATCATCGAGTTCCAACCCCCCTGCCATGGGCAGGGACACCTCCACTAGACCAGGTTGCTCAAAGCCCCATCCAGCCTGGCCTTAAACACCTCCAGGAATGGGGCATCCACAACTTCCCTGGGCAACCTGTGCCAGTGTCTCACCACCCTCACAGGAAAGAATTTCCTCCTAATATCTAATCTAAATCTCCCCTCTTCCAATTTAAAACCATTACCCCTTGTCCTGTCACTACATTTCCTGACAAAGAGTCCCTCTCCGGCTCTCCTGTAGGCTCCCTTCAGATATTGGAAGGCTGCTATGAGGTCTCCCTGGAGCCTTCTCTTCTCCAGGCTGAACAACCCCAGCTCTCTCAGCCTGTCTTCGTAGGAGAAGTGCTCCATCCCTCTGATCATCTTCGTGGCCCCCCGCTGGACCCGTTCCAACAGGTCCATGTCCTTCCTGTGTTGAGGACTCCAGAGCTGGACACAGTACTCCAGCTGGGGTCTCACAAGCACAGAGTATCTTTTGATGCAGCCCAGGATGCGGTTGGCTTTCTGGGCTGCCAGTGCGCGCTGCCGGCTCATGTTGAGCTTCTCATCCATGAGCACTCCCAAGTCCTTCTCAGGGCTGCTCTCCAGCCATTCTCCACCCAACCTGTATTTGTGCCTGGGATTGCCACGTCCCAGGTGCAGGACCCTGCACTTGGCCTGGTTGAACTTCATGCAATTTGCACGAGCCCATCTCTCAAGCCTGTCCAGGTCCCTCTGGATGGCATCCCTTCCCTCCAGCATGTCAACCGCACCACCGAGCTTGGTGTCGTCAGCAAACTTGCTGAGGGTGCACTCTATCCCACTGTCCATGTCTCCGACAAAGATGTTGAACAGCACTGGTCCCAGTACCGACCCCTGAGGAACTCCACTCGTCACTGGCCGCCAACTGGACATTGAACCATTGACCACAACCCTTTGAGTGCGGCCATCCAGCCAGTTCCTTATCCACCAAGTGGTCCATCCATCGAATCCATGACTTTCCAATTTTGAGACCAGGATGTCGTGTGGGACAGTGTCAAACACTTTGCATAAGTCCAGGTAGGTGACGTCTGTTGCTCTGCCCTTGTCCACCAAGTCTGTGGCAGCATCATAAAAGGCCACCAAATTTGTCAGCCATGATTTGCCCTTGGTGAAGGGCATTTGACACCTTTAGGATTTAAGTAGCTACCCTCACTAAAATGGGAGTTCCACTATGGACAAAAGCAAGTGATTCACCCTCCTTCCATCTAAGGCTTTATCCTCAGTAAGAGCTCGCTCTGTTATTGTAGAAAGCCACAGCTTAACTGACAAGAAATCTATAACCAGTCAGAAAATAAAATACCAATAATGTAGCATTTCAATACCCAAATACTTTTAAGCACACGACAGATAAAGGTTTGTGAACACTAAGCTAGAAGGTGTATCAAGTGATCTTAGCTTCCTGAAGTGCCATCATGTATGTGAACTGTAAACTGGCTACTTGCCCTGAAGTTCAGATGATGGTCCTATTGTGTAAACTGCAAAAGGAATAACTATTAAATGGACAAATTCTCCCCTGATCCACGAATCCAGAAATAAGTTAATGCTCCCACATAGCAGCAAACGCAGCCTGCGAACTGATGATCAAACTAGTTTCAGGAACCAAAATAGATCCTCTACAAGTTCTTGTTCCTTCACAGCAGTAAAACGGAGAGCCAAGAGCACTGAGTCATCGTAACTCGAGCTGTAAGATGTAGCCACGCTCTTGCAGGTACAATGGATATAGAGTCAAATTAGTAAAAATATAGCAGAAGAACTCACCAACTACCCATGAACATAAAGATATGCTCTGACTACCAAAACAAGTAGAAAATATCATGAAGTACATCCTAGCAATTGTCAGTATCATTAAGATGAAATGAATATTCATTTCATGAATTAGACACAATTCACGAAAATACATGAAAAATACACAAAAAATAACTGAATTTCCAACTATTACTATATTCCAAATATCTGAAAGTGGACAGACAAGTCACACCATGGTTTTAGGGAAGAGACACATGCCTGCAACAATTATCCCTTCTGTCTTGCACAAACACACTTTTTCGTGCAAGCTCTCAACTACTAGAAGATACTGTCCATTTCATTCGAAAGCTCACTTGTATGGAAACCAAGAAATTACTTGAAATTAGCTTATGAAAAAGAAAAGATCATTTCGGATATATAGTCTTAGTCTGAGCAAGACTAGTCTTAGGCTAAGCAAAACTAAGGTGTTATAGGAACATATTAATGAAAAACACATTTATCACAAATTTCCATGAAATGAATCATAGAATGGTTTAGGTTGGAAGGGACCTTGAAGATCATCTAGTTCCAACCCCCCTGCCATGAAGTAGAAATAGATATTAAAAACATTATTGCATTTAAATACGCAGGAAAAATTCTCATTCCTATCAATTTAGAGAACGTAAATAGTATTACTTAGTATCATCACTGATCTCTCTCCCTGCAGCATCTGAGAGAACTTAAATTCCCTCTTTCAACTACTGCTCATTTTTGCTCATCAACAATGACTTGTTAGTAGCAGTCAATACAATACAGAACATCCCCCTCAACAACAAAATGAAGGCGACTGACTCAGCCTGGTAACAAGCCCAGTATCTCTCTAAAACAATGAAGTTTTTCTGAGGAGAAGCAATTTTAGTATTTCTTAGTGTTACGCTGCCACAAGACAAATAACCTCACGTACACAGCTTGTTTCAACTCACAAAGCTTAGTACCTCCCAGAACGGTAATTTTGATCCTTATCAGCTTCTGTAGACCACTTCTAGTTCCCTAAAAGTTATTTTTGCAACTGACACTAACTAGCTCAAATACCACACTTTCACAAAAGAGTAGCTTAACTTCTCATTGCAGGCAATCACCAACTAACCAGTTGTGACAAAAATATTTATAGAACCATAGAACGGTTTGAATTGGAAGGGACCTTAAAGATGATAGAGTTCCAACCCCTCTGCCATGGGCAGGGACACCTCCCACTGGAGCAGGTTGCTCAAAGCCCCATCCAGCCTGGCCTTGAACACCTCCAGGAACGGAGCATCCACAGCTTCTCTGGGCAACCTGTTCCAGTGTCTCACCACCTTCACAGGAAAGAATTTCTTCCCAATATCTAACCTAAATCTCCCCTCTTTCAGTTTAAAACCATTACCCCTCATCCTATCGCTCCACTCCCTGATAAAGAGTCCCTCTGAAGAAAATAATCTAGAGACTAAAGAGAGACAGGACAAATGAACAATTTGGTCCAATACCTGCGCTCCCCTTAAGTGATCTAAATGCATTAGAAAGGAAAAGTGAAACCCAAGGATTCACAGATCTAAAAAGCTAGGGGTGCCAGAGCACACACAGCAGCCAGGTTGCAGAGCCCAGCAGTTGGGAGGTCAGGAGCAGCCTGCAGCTGGGAGAAAACAGGACATGCTATTTGCTGGTGTGAACATACGATCACCAGCAGAGCTGAGATTGCAAAACCTATCACAAAGTATGGAAGGGCAACATCGAATACCTTTAATGGAATGTGGGGGTTGAGGTTTTTTTGGGAGGTGGTGGTGGTGGTTGCTGCTGGTTTTCATTTGGGCTTTTTTGTTTGTGTGCAGTATTTCTCTTCAGGGGTTTTTTGCATCCAACTCATTTTACTAGACTACCAGCTCACAGGACTAAATACTGGACTACAATTTCGAATGGACAGATGACCATTCCTTAAGTGTATCTTCCAGTTCAGCCTCATGCAAAAAGAATTCCATTTGTACGCTCCCACATGAAAACCAGAGTGCAGTAAGCAGAGCTGACTTCTGTAACGCACTCCTGATCAAAACTCAGATGCTCATGAAAAGTCAAACACTCTCAAGTTACGATAGAAGAGCAGCACACAAATGGATCTCACAGACATGCAACAGCATTCAGCTGCCCCTGTAAGTTACGACATACTCCTGCAGTGAGGTATGCTGCAGGTTCCATATACTCCCTTTTTAAAATACACCTTTCCTTGCCGTGATCTGCTGAAGACAACACAAAATGAGCAGCATTGCATACAAACATCTGGCCAGAAAAACCTGAATTAAAGTGTTTGGGGAGGGACCCTTTTATCAGGGAGTGCAGTGATAGGATGAGGGGTAATGGATTTAAACTGAGAGAGGGGAGATTTAGGTTAGGTATTGGGAAGAAATTCTTTCCTGTGAAGGTGGTGAGACACTGGAACAGGTTGCCCAGGGAAGCTGTGGATGCCCCATCCCTGGAGGTGTTCAAGACCTGGATGGGGCTTCGAGCAACCTGCTCTAGTGGGAGGTGCCCCTGCCCCAGCTATCATCATAAAGCTGCTGCATCACGACGACTGTGGACACTGAGGATGACTGCTCCACGGTAATGCTATGATTCTACGTTCTTATACATATGTTCTTAACCTGAGCCCCCTCAAAAGTCACAGTCTGCTTTTAGTAGGCTTTTTGGAACTTTAAGCTTTTACTAGTCTCTTCTTGATTGCCTGAAGAATTTATTATCTTCATGATTATAGTGAACTTGAGTTCTTAAGTCATCTTCTGTGACAACAGTGAGCCGTATCTCTTCTCCTACAGTGGAAATGCAACGTTTCCTCTAGAGAATTCTTCATTAAAGCTAGTATGTACATCACTATTTCCCAACAGGATGCTATATTAACAAGACCTTGCATGAATGCACAGAAAAAGACTATTTAGAGAAATGTAAGTTCTTAATAGTATAGAAAACTTTTACAAAAAAGTGAGGCAGCATGAGTTCCAGTCTTACAAATCTGACAAAGTATTACTGAGGAAGTAAAGTTACAGTTCAAACAGCTGAAATTTGCACTGTTTTAAGAATACATCACATCAAAAAAGGAAATTTTAGCCATTTTTAATCTTCACAGAAACCAAAGAAAGCTGGGAGATAAAGTACATAGTCTGACGTAGGTGCTGATGATAGAGAGCTTAACCAGAACAAAGGGAAAGCCAGCAGAGCCATATGTTTAAATAATTTTTATGATTTATTACTTACCGTATCCCATATCTGAAGCTTTATCTGTTTTCCATCAATAGTTATCATTCGAGCCCCAAATTCTACACCTGAATAGATTTTACAAAAGATTACATTATTAGCATGTATCAGAAAGAAGAATGTCAAGTACTATGAAAGCAAGAATATAAGTTTAAGTTAACTCAACATCGGATTTGTAGGAAATAATCTCTTTCACAATCTGCTTTTAGTTAATTTTCCAGCTGGAAAATTGGCTGGTTTTCTTCCAGGAAGAAGAACATGTCTATTTGAATGCAAACAGGAAACTGAAGAGTCACAGTTATTATAACACTCTACCAGTGAAAGATTGCTGAAACTAGTTTAGAAGAAATAAAAGCTACAATTCTTTATCAATAAAATATTCTATTAAGTGAGCATACAAATGTCACCTTCGACAAGATAAATGTTATTACTGTATTAATTAAAACTCATCTGCCTTTATGAAAAAAGTGCTTCCAAAATTGTAGCTAGTTAAAGATCAAATTTAATAACCAAGGCAAAAAGTTAATGTACAAAGAGTTAATAAACAAAAGAAATTTCTTCAATAGAAAAATTTAGCCTTCTGTACTGTCTTTTAAAGCAATTTTAAGATCATTAACAGTAAATTAAGCATAAATTGAGGCTATTACTACAGTAGTTAAAACCTGACAAATGCCTAGAGATAGTGGACACATTTAAAGGCTATCAAATTTCCATTAATCTGTGCTTCATATATCCATTATTTCAGAAAAAATAAAGATCTGGTAGCTTTTGTCTAAAATTGGTTACTGTCTAGATTTGGACTGAAGTCTTCCAATTAAGCAGTCCTGATGTGAAGTATTCCAGATGTCTCTTCAAAAGCTTGTTTAGAATATCTGCGGGGGGGTGGGGAGGGGGGGCAGTGTTGCTTTATGCGTAATGTCTTTGGGGATGGAGGCAGGGAACCACCATCCCACACACACTCCCTCGATAAGGGAGTCAAATAAAAACCTTGGGCCAAAGAACACTGTGCTCTCTTCAGCGTTCCAAATAACTTGCAGTAACTGTATGCAAATGAGTTGGAAGATTGGATGGGGAAGGGCAGAAAGGAAGAGGCACGTGAAGGCCAATGCTCTCTCTGAAACTGACTGCAAAGCCAGGGGAAGGTCCTTGGGCCACTACAAGTGTCAACACAGCAGGTATTACTTGATCTCAAACTGCAGATATAGAGCTGCTGATTTAAATCCAGCAACAATCCAAAACGCTTAGTTTCTACACACAACCCCATAGAAAAATTAACAGGATGTTTATCCTGTTCCATTAAAGTATCTGCTGATAAATTCTGAATTTGAAACAACACACATTTTGATGGTTTGTTCTCTTAAAGGAGGAATAGAAGCTGTTCGGTTTACAGTAAGGGCATGTCCTAAGGGCAACGGGCAAAACAAAGAATATTTACAATGTTTTTGTCACCCATATCTACCTACAAACGTTGTGGGGCTTTTTTTCTGTTGGGTTTTTGTATGCATGTTTGGGTTTTGTTGTTGCTGGGTTTGGGGTTTTTTTTTGTGGGGTGGGGTTTTTTGTTTGTATTTTTTTTTTCCCCCCGCAGCTACATCATGCATCTGCTCCTAGACTTCACCTAGCTATATGCCAGGCAAAGAACTGGCACTGCAAACACCCTGCTGAGGCGAAGCTCTTTCCCACAGCCTATCAGTTTGCTGCCGTGACAGGGCTGCCAAAGACATATATATAAGGCATCATATACTTGGCAGGCCTAAAGAAGATGACAATAACTCGTGCCTCCCTACAGAATGCAGGCTCTTTATTCAGCCAGCCTATCTGCTGCCAAGACCCCAGAAATATTTGAAAACTGATGTTAGCCTAAGAATTTGAATTGTATTAGACAGCCACACACAAGGTGTGGGAGGACTGTCAAGAGAGAAAGGGAAGCCATGACCAAACCACCTGATACATTCTGTTACACAAAGAATATTTGTTTATATTTCAAGCATTTATTTTGGTACTCCCCAACCCAGGAAGCCTACCTGTTCCAGGGCACAAACTAAAAATAGATAGTAGAAATACATTTCGTGCGAGACTTATATAAATTGCCTGAAATAACATCAAGAAGTTCAAAAGTTCTGCAACCTTACCAGAGGCTAGCATCTGGTAAGGTTAACATTGAAATTGATCTGAACACTAAGCTTGCCTACAGGGGAATTAATTCCTACACTATTCCTCGTATTTTGTGTGGAAAGATAAAGAAAAGTTTGTATCATTTACTGTAGTTAGATCAGAGGCAATGCATTCTGTCAACATTTGTTTCCCCTAGTATCAATATCAAATTATACCTAACACAAATGGTCCATATCCAACTGAGGAGACAGGAAAAAAACCTCTGTTGCTTCCAAACAGCAAATACCTTCACACTTCAAATCCTTCTCTATCCAGAAGTTAGTCTTCCCAAATAATAAATTTGTTTATTCATCTTTAAGGTTAACTTTGCTTTAGTTTATTTGTAACTTGTCTTCAAGGTTCTGTGGCTAGGCTAATATTCTGTTCTCCAGTGAAAAATCTGTCATTTGCATCACTATCAATGCATTTCAAGCTCAGCCAATTCTGCTTCCACCCCCAGTTTTTAGCTCTTCTGAAGGAACAGTTGAAATACTACAGTTATGATTTTTTCTAATTGTTTCAGATTGTACCTTCCCAATAAGAAAAACGGCCTCCACTTGGCTTTATTAGCTAAGAAATTAATCAGCTAAAGATTCACCGCTACCTTAATACAACACAAATCTTACATTACCACAGCACAAACTCATACAGGCATGTGAGGTACCCGAGCTGCTTAACCATCAGCATTGTGGGGGACAAGAGAGACCTACCAATAGTGAGATCGTGGACTGGTTGAAACCGCTTATCTGTGAACTGTAGCAATAAACATGATTTCCCAACACCTAAAAAAAAAGAAAAGAAAGAAGTTTTAAGCAAATTAAAAGAGATCTGTTAAGAACCAATAGAAATTGATGAATGGTAAAAAAGGAAATGGTATATATTGCTTCAAAGTCATTACCAGAACTTGAGATACTAGATTTCACCTACTTTGAAGTATATGCAACTTTTTTCATAACATAACAGCTTTTAAAGTTCCAGAAACACCAGAGTCAAATCAGGTATTTTCAAAATTTGAACAAAAATCAATTCTTCTTTTGAACTATTCTGCCTTTAAAATTAAGCAGAAAAGTTTCCTAGCAGACCTTCGAAGTATCATTTTCACATCCTCTCTCCACAGTACCTACAGGTCTTGCTGCTCCTCACAATCCTATATCTGCTTCCATTTCAGTACTTTCAGCTTTCTTCCAAGCTAACTGGATCCTCAACAGCACCCCGCTCCCACCTATCTCTTAATTTATCAGCTGGGGTAACAGCAGTACATATATGGCTCTTACAACCATTATTTGTTACTGCCCATAGGTTCCCAATAGGCCGAACAATAGTCCAAGCAGAACTGGCAACAGCTGAGTTCACATTACAGCCAGACAACACCAACATCACCCCCCTCAGATATCCTGATTTCAGACCTAAACAGGTTAACTGCTTCACATTACGTGGAGCAAAAGGGCAATTTCTTCTGTTGGTGAAAGCACAGAAAAGCAAAAGTTAGTAAGAGTCAATAGTACTCAAACTACTCAGGTTTTTAAGCATAATACACTTTACAGTTAATTTTTCTTCTTCCTTTACTTGGAGGGGTCATTCTTCCCATTCTACTCAATCAAATTTCCCATTTTCAGCCCTTTAAAACTCAGCTGTCATACATTTAGTTTACATACATTTAAACTCTGAATTATATCACATCACATACAACACTGTAGCATCCAAGTTCCCCCTGTACTTTGCTTTACCTGTCCAGTAAGATAAGACTATTTTAGCCACATACTAGAGGTCAGCAACAGCTGATCAGGAGTGACATATCTGGTAATAAAAGACAGCAAAGGGATAAAGAAAAGAACCGCGCTGCAAGACACAAGATATGCATACCCAAGGTTTGCATATAGTGACATTGATCTTTCTACTCATAAATTCAGCATTCTTAAAGTTAGTAAGGTTTCATGAGGAAAGAAAGCCTATACACTCACAATCACTGCCCACCTGTCATTTTGGTCTTAAAAGCTAAATGGCCTTTTTCAATCACATCTAACAGAAACAGGAGATTTGACACTCATTTTGTGACAAAATTAAATGCATCAACAGACTGACAACACTCTGAGATTAATATCCCAAGCAACGCAGCAATTCCAGCAGCCTAAGCCAGCTGTTGGTGCTGCTATCCCTACTCTCTTCCCTACAGCATGTTTGTGCCCCTTTCTCCATATTGCTTGAGACTCACCTAAGCCATTTCGGCTGCCTACTGAGTTAGCACGCTAGCCTGACAAGAAGAGTGACAAAGCAAACAGAAATGGCTTCATATGAGGTCAGACAAGCATAAGAGTTCGTTCAAATGAGGGAAGAGAAATGCAGCAGCCGGCAGATCAACAGCTTAGAGTGGCAGGGAACTACAGCCCAAGGCAAAGTTTGCAGCATCAACCTTAACAGATCTCTTTTCTGTAGCTCTCTGGCTTACCACAGCAAGCTGCCAGAACACAAGCAGCTTCGAAGTAGGTATAGAATTTCTTCACCAAAAATTAGTGGACATAAGAGAAATGGATGAGGAGTGGGGGAAAGCGCTGGAAGTAAGAAAGAAACAGGGAGAAGAACAGGCAGAACACTGGAGCTGTAGGGATGGAGAACACAAATCACTAAGGAACCGTAAAATATTAATAGTTGTTCTACTCACAGAACACTGTTTACATATACAGGTAACTTTTATACCACAAATGAAATCCAGCTGCCCCATCACAGAACATAATCACCATCCTGTTTACAAAAAACAACCTATAAATAAAACAACCTATAAATAAAATGAGAAATAGAATGTAGAATAGCTTTTACCATTAACCTCACAAAGTGACTTCAGTATCATCGGATAAACCAGATCCTCAAAACTATCCAATATTCCTGCACAAATCTTGCAAACATTAGAAAAGTATTTGAAAAATCTAATCAACAAAATGACACGTGTCCCATCACCAGTTCTCGAGTGGCAATCTGATATTTCTTGTTTGTGTAAGGCCGGTGACCAGCTTGTTGCTTCATGAGAACATCGGAACACTGGCGTCAGCACAGCAAAGACGACAGACAAGCACAGCCCCTTTGATGCAAGCGCTGTCTCAAACTGGCACAAGATGACTTCACCTCTCGTTACTTCCATGTGGCAGGCCTTTTAGGAGCAGACTGCAGACTGATGGGTTCACACATAAAAACAGAGGAAATAACTAGTTTCTGCTTAATGCCACTCCTGCTACTTCAGCAAAAAATCATCTGGAAGTCCCAAAGTTTTGTACAGCTGTTGACTGAAAAAGAGGGTCCAAAAACTTGCAAACAAAGCTGTAGTGCCTCTTAAATTTAGGTTAGAATCCGTTTCAGATAGTACTCGTAACTATTTTATTGCCTACAACTAATAGTAATATTTAAATTTTATAGTTTTAAGACATTGCAAGTTTGTAATAGGAAAGTTGTTATGAGAATAGCTTGTGGCCCGCTGACACTCAGAGCCCGAGCAGACTGTGCTATCACAGACACAAGGAGGAGCCTGTATCAGGCACCAGAGGTGTACCTGAACTCCCATGCAGTTTACCACCTTGTGACATACACAGATGCTGCAAAGACCAATTAACAGTTGCATGGCAGATAATTCCATGGCATACAAATGGTTTGAAGTAACTACACTGCTTAACTCTAAGAGCAAAGTGGCTTTTTCCCAGTTATTCACTTAGCACTGTAAATCTTATACCTGAAAAGAGGCAGACACTCTGGGAAAAGTAGTTGAGCGTGTCTTACGATAGTCAATTGTAGAACACAAAAGGGACAGATTTAGTTATTTATTAACTCATTCTCCATTTTACTGCCACAATTACTTTAATACAGCTTCAGATAAACCACCCCCAGAGAAAAAAATCTTAGTGTCTTAAAACAAGATTTTTTGAGCAGAGCTTAGATAACCTTCACCAGCGAACACGGTAAACAAAAGCTCTTGTTTAGGAACAAATTAAAAGAACAGATTATGTGCCCAGAGGGGAGCAGCGTGCTTCTCTGCTAGTGCCTGTTCTGGGATCTCTTCCTCAATTCTTAGTACCCAAACAGTGATGGGAAGTGGAATTTGTTCTAAAAGAGTTTTAACCTCCAGCTCTAAATTCCAAATTACCAGCCTGAGTTGGTTCTCCAAATTCCTCTGCCCTCCCTTAATAGCTTCCCTCTTTATCTGGGTGCTGCTCTGCCATCAATTTCCCTAGGGAAGTGTTTGGCCCAGCCACACTCCAACACCTCCCTTCCTCGTATCAACACCAGTGTGCATTTCAGTGCTAACCACTCCCTTCTCACTCATGAGGTTATGCAGTGAGCTAAACCAAGAAATGGATCCAGCATAAAACTACACTCACCCAAATCACTACTATGTGCATGAGATTAAAGCCACAAAATATATAGCAAAGAGACAGATTGTTCTTTTCAGTAGCAGGCCGCACTCATGGCAATTAAAAAAAGCAGCTCTGGAGCCGTAGTACCGATGATACAGCCGAGCCACTTACACAGCTTTTGCTAAGAAAGTTGACTTGCTTCCTTCTCCCCTTCCAGCTCCTGTGACTCCCTCTGTGTATAGGGCAAGGAAAGTTCAGTTCTCAGCTGCAAAGTCAGAGATGCATTACTGTCAACACAAGGAAAACTTCCAGGCTTTTCTTACCACTAGACAACACTCTTCTATGGTCAAGATTACAGCTAAAAAGAAAAGGATTCACAATCACCAATCTAACCAACTGCTGCAGTCCTGTTCCTTACACTGAACTATGTTTGAGTATCGTAGAAAGCTGATCTGGCTCAAAACTAAAAATGCCTCAAAAAAGGTGGGAGCGGGGTCTAAGATCATGTCCTTAACTATTCACATAAGCACCACTCTAGCCCAAGAAAGGTGACAGAGGAAAAAACTGCAACAGTAGTCATCCCAACCTAGTATCAAAACCGAATCCTGAAGGCAAATATCTTTCTTAATCTGCTAGCTGCCTCTGATGGGTAGACTCACTCCTTCCCACACAGTTCCACCTCCTTACTCAAAATGGCTCTTAGACTTTTCTGACCGTTCCTGCTATTTGTTTGGTTTTGTTTTTTAAAATCACCTTTGTGAGCTGAATTGGGTGTCTGAAGGATCAGACAAGCGCTGATGCTAACAGCTAAGACGCAGAGGTTCATAGCTGAGAGGAGTGGTAACCAGGCCCACCCTTTTTGGCAGCAGATAAACATTGGCTTAATTCAGCCATCTCACAGAAATGTATTTTTCTTGTTGTTGCTTCACAGGATAGGGTGATCAATTGGCTCACCACGCACAGAGATGAAGACCTACTCACCCTTTGATATCTTGCTCTCACTGATCCTCCTAGGTCCAGTTTCCTCCCTTGAAAGTACTCCAGACCTTGGTAAGCACGTCCCCAAGCCAACTCAGCTGATTCAACCACCAAGTAGTAAATTAATCCAAAAAAGTAGGTAGTTTTCTACTGTGTTAGCAGATTGATTCACCTCATGATAAGACTATCGAAGTCACCACAAAGCAAGGGGAGCAAGACCTCCTCCTGTCACGTGTAATCAACTATGTCATCTTGGAAGCCCCAGTATCAACTGAGCTGAAAGAAGATTCCCGCTTCTCTTACCTCCCTTTAGAAAAGAAAAATAAATCCTTAAATAGACTAAGGATGGTATCAAACAACAGAGAAGTCTCAAAAAACATAGATTTTAAAACCAACTCAGATTTAAAACAGGTAATTAAACAGTACAAGTGTCACAAGATACACACCTCTAACCAGACTTGTGAATTACTTCTAGTTTTTTCTAGTTTGTTTTTTTTTTCCCTAGTAGTCTCCACAGCTCCATAAGCCCTTTTCTTATCACAGGCTCCAGCTCCTTCTCGCCCTCCTTCCTTTCCAACCACAGCATCTTTATGCAACTCAGCAAAGTGCAATATTGCCCTTTCACAGACCTATGCATTATAAGACATCAACCTAAAGCAAAGATTTTTCTTAACCTCTTTTCAGCCAGTTACGTTAGTCACAACTCTGACATTAAATGGGAAAATTTGATTTAAATTAATAGGAAGGACAAACCACAAAACTCCAAACTGCCAGTTACAGAGCAAAGGGACTTCACACACCAATTATAGCATGGACAAGAAGGGAAGAAAAACCACCTCCAAAATCCTTCATGATGGCTACACAGGCTTTGGAAAAGTAGTGTCATAAAAATGCCCTTGCAACTGTTTTAAAGATAATTCAGCTTCAATATTAAATAAACAAACAAGCATTGCTGTACATTATTTACAGCAGTATCTGAAGTCAATGATTTCAGTTCTCCTTTCTACATAAAACTTAGCTCAGACATACAAACTGAAAGGAGCTGTTCAGCTTTATCACTTTAACACTATTTAGTATGGCACTACCCAAATGCTAACTGCAGATTTCAAAAAAAAAAAAAAAATAAAAATTCTTTCTAAACAAAATTAAACTACATGAGACTGCAGAAAACCTCTTCTGGATGGTCACAAAAGACTTAGAAATCTGCCAGCTATTCACTAAAATGAGGGGAGAGGGGGCTGGTGAGGTTTTTTTGGGGTTGGGTTTTTTTGTTGTTGTTGTTTGTTTGGGGTGTGTGTGGTTTTTTTAATTAAAGGTTAGAATTAGTACAAGGGCACACCGTAAGTCTCACGAAACCACCTGTATGGGCCATCTACTTACAGTTTGGTATTTCTAGTTAACTTCTACGAGGCTAACAAGATGCACAACACCTAATACCTGCTCTTTTAGGAATCAAAGCACCACTGAAAGGGTCTCAAAGCAAGATATAAGCAGTACAGATCAGTACGGTGATTGTCAGTATGAACAAGTTCTTACACTATCACAGGGTGTTAACACCAGCTCTAGTAGGATCAAAACCTGTTGAGTTAAGAAGTATTGTTACATACTCTTAGAAAATAAGGGCAAGAGCCTCTGGGATGCACATTGCCAGCTAGTGACAGCTGCTGTTCCAGAACAAAGTGCACTGACACTAGAAACATTTCACAGGGAGGACTGAAAATTAAAGCCAATTCAATTGCTTAATTTCAACATTTGAGAATCTCCTAGACAAGTGAAATGGTTGACTAGACATCTTGCTTTACTCTAGAGAGTTAGGAGAATTAGATCACCAAGCAATTATACTTTCTCTCATCATCTTCCCCTAGTAAGAATAACTTTTGGTTTATAACCGGCAACTATCAGCTGAAATTGAAAGCCAAGTGAAAGTTCATTATGCAAGAAGCTCTGAGGGTTGCTGGACTAACACATTCAAGAAAAGCAGAAGACAGACTTGCTCATGGAAGATGCAGCAACACTGATCATAAAGAGACATTTAGATGGGATACAAATGACAAGTTATATTGGTGGCAAGAAATCTGACCATTGCAAAACTGGTATTTCAAGTATACTAAAGTTAAGTAGCATTCTCTGGTGGAAACTAGTAAATATACTCTAATATAAGAAAATCTTGTTTAATGCATATCAAATATTGTGGAAAAAAAAATAATCCAGCTGTAGTCTTCACAGAAATCTCACGTATCATTCCCAAGTGGTACATGGCTGGTAAAGATAACATTTAAGCAGACAAGAGGATTTCATCATCATACAGAAAAACTTTTAAGAAAAAAAAAAAAGACTTTCAGTCACCAACTGCAAAAACAGGCAATACTTGTGTGTTAAGTGTTCACCCTGGCTCAGATAAAAGTTCATCTCAGTGGCCAAAAGCAGATATGTAGGGAAGAGTGGACGAACACACCAACTCTTACCGGGAATCAAAACAGAAGACACACTATCAACCACCAAGGCAAAGGTCTTGGAGCCCTAAGCAGAATGCACAACTTACGCTTCCAAATGCATATGCAAAATCCTATAATGTTTTGGAAATATCCAGAGCAAAAATCTTTTCCCAGTTAACTCTCACAGCAGTCAGTATTCCACAATACTTGCATTTTTTGCTTAAAGATACCAACTCCATGGAATTCCACAGCTCCTGTCTCACTGATACAATGTAAAACCCATGTAGATTTATGACAACGTTGTTTTAGTACCTGAAAGACAGCCATGCCATTTCAGGTCTCTCCCACAACAGAAAACTAACTAGGTCTTAAAACAGTTCTGACTATATAGAAAACACTTTTTAAAAATTTATTTATTAAATATATATAAGATGCAACAATCAGAATAGAATAAATCCTAAGTTCATAAAGCTACCATGTCTGAAGTACCAGCAAAAGTCACTAAATGTCAGTGACCAATGAAGCAAGCAATGCAAGGGGACAAGAGCTGTTGAGCAAAAAGCGGTCTCGCACAGTCAGTTTCTGTGGCTGTCATTTTAGGAGACTGAGATCATACAGAAGTCCTGTGTTTAAGTAGATGAAAGCATGTGGAATCACAATTCAGAGAAGACACATGCAGGTGTCTTGTATAACTGCAGGGGTTTTTCATTGGTTTATGGCTTGCATAATCCACTTTGTTGTGTAGTGCTGAAAAGGAAGAGGAGCTAAATGTTAACATCTGTCCTCAGCTGATGCTGTCTTTCTTTTCTCCTACAGTTTGTTTACAACTAATTGCTGAGTCACCAGGCAGCTGATCCATTTCCAAAGACTCTAAATCAAGTCCCAGAGACAAACGTCTTGATCGCTATGAAAATTACATGGCCTACAGGGCCACTGGAATATCTTCACTGGTTGGAATGCTGTGGCAGACCACTGCTGCAACTCAACAGGACAGCCCCAATCCACTCTTAATCTCCATCAGCAGAACTGTGAGTTCAGCTGCCTTCGTCTGAGGAACAGTAGTAACACCTAAACCATCACAGTCATTTTGGCAACGAACAACTGTGTGCAACATAAATTGGCTCTTCAGTACTAGCTATATTAGAATACTCAAAAGGCTCATAGGAGATCTAAATAAAAAGCAAAGCCAACTTACCACTACTGGCATATTTAATTCACTTCAACAACGATCGCTGCAGTAGTTTTAATTAGCTTCCTGTAGCAACTGAATAAAAGCCACAGGAATTGAAAAAAAAAAAAAAACCAAGAAAAACCCAAAACAACAAAAAACCCCCAAACTTGCGAGCTGTTTTTCTGTTTCCCTTCTCTACCTCACTCTTCCCATGTTTGACTCTTAAGCAGCTGAAACAACTTCAGAAGCGACAAACATTCTATTCTGTATTTCACATTTCAAGCAACTGAAATGCAGAAGTGCAGCACAGACCATTACACTGAGGATATTTCATTGTAAAAATTTGATCAGTATATGATCAATGTACCAAACCAATCGTTCGCTGCCGTCTCTACCACTCTAATGATTATAGTTTTTAGAGATGCACCAGAATTGGCCACCTGTTCTGAAGCACTATCATTGTGAATTCTGCACTACCATTTTGCATCACCCTGGGCAGAGAGACCTCTTCTTACTTCCCTGAATCTGATCAGGTAATCTCCTGTCCTCTGGTTTAATGAGCTGTCACTAATCTGAATACTCAAGAAAAATCAGAATTTTTTGCTTATCATCTACAGCCTAATGCTTCCAACATGGTCATTACAACTGTGTTGTTTCTTAAGATTCATTTGTACTACAGCTGCTACTGCAGTAGTCTAAAAATATTCTTCTAGAGTTTAAATGTAGGTTTAAAAAAGATAAAAATCACATAGTAGTTGCATCTAGTGTATTTAATAACCTCACGTGTAATGCAACTATAGTGTATAATTACACTCTAGCAACAGATAATTTAGTTCATAGGTATTAAGTACAATTATGCAGGTATCCCTACAATAGCATGTAGAATGACAGCTGTGTCATCAAACTTATTAAAGAAGGCATTTATTCAGGTATGAGGAAAACAGCAAGAAAGACGCACAATAGAGGCACAATAGTTAACTATGTTAGTTACCTTGTCCTGACAACAATTTGATGAAAGTATGCTACTGACATCCACACTACACTGAGGAAGCACAGAATATACTGGCAAAGGGGCTTCAAACAGCAATTCCTATCAGCATATGGTTACACCTGCAGCATTTGTAAGCGTTATTATTTGTAACACAGCAGCCAATGACAAATAGAACGGTGCAAGTTTTTAAAAAGTGGCAAGAAGCAACTTGAAACATCTGGGAAAGTAGTAGTCAAAAAAAAAAAAAAAAGTCCCTGTAAATTAGAAGGAAAGAGGAAGGGCTTTTAGTTTTCATTTGACAGCATGTCTCCACACTTTAACAGTTTGCTACAGCACCTCAAACGGGGGCTGGAAAGGGCATCCTTATGGCCTGAGCTGAAGGTACCTCACAGCAGTAGCCTTTGCCTCGCCACAAAATTGCGGGATGGCATGCGGCGCCTCCCAGGCCTCACCGCTGCGGGGCTGCAATCAAGGGCCACTACCCAGGTACAAGTTTTGCAGTGACAGCGCCTTCTTCCCCCCCCTCCCCCCTTCTCCCTCGCTCAGATGCCGCAGCCAGGGGCGTGACACAGCCCGACCTGCCCCCCGGCCTGTCGGCCAGGCCCGGCGGCGGCTGTCGGGCTCCCAGGCCTGCCGCGGGGCCCAAGGCCGCCGGGCGCGGAGCCGCCGAGAGGCAGGCCGAGGCCCCGGGCGGGGCCCAGCGCGGAGGCGGGGGAGGGAGCCGCCTCTTCGCGCAAGAGCCACCACGTCGACGACGCCAGCACTGCGGAAATGGGAGCGGGCAGCCGGGGCCCTTACTCTCTCCGCTCCCCTCCGCTCCGCTCCGCCCGCCCGCTGCCGGGGCGGCCTGGCCAGGCCTTCCCCGCCCCCGCCGCTTACCTGTGTCCCCGATGATGATGTACTTGAAGAGATACGCGTAGGCCATGGCCGCCCGCTCCCCGCCTCTCGCTCGCTCCTTCCTGGCGCCCCGCTGTCAGGGCTCGCGCTGCGGAGAGGTGGAAACGGTTAACGGCTTCACCGGGCGGCGGTTAGCGGCTCCAACGGGGGGCGGCCCGCTCCCGCCAGGCGCCTCTCCGCGGGCACCCCTCGCTCGCTTTCCCTCCCTACCTCCGCCCCGGCGGGCTGGCTCGGTGGCTGCTGCCCCCCCTTCCCGAGGAGCCGGGGAAGGGCAACGACGGCGTCGGCGGCGGGAAGAGCGGGCGGCGAAGAACAATAACAGGCGCCTGAGCGGCCCCGGACCCCTCCGGCAACGTCACGCACCCTCCTCCTCGTTCCGCTCCGCCCCCTCCCCCCCCTCCCAACCTCCGACCCGGAAGTGCTGAGGTAGCGGCTGGCCCGGGGGGGCGGGGCTCCGCCGCCCGCACCGCCCGCTGGGGCTGAGGGGAGGAGGAGGAGGCCGAGGCGGTGGCGGCCCCCGGAGCCGGTGGGGGCTTGGCTGAGGGGGTTGCTCGGGCTGACCCCCGCCTCTCGGCTGCTCTAACGGGGGCTGGGCCCTGAGGCCGCTGTTTGTGTTTCGCCTTGGTGTGAGGAATAAGTGACAGGGTGCTCCGTCCCGGGGGGCCGGGGGTCTCGTCGTGGCGTCCGACCGCCCGCCGTGACCCCCGAGCGGCTCCGCGGGGAGGGGGGGAGAAAGTCGGCTTGGGCGGGGAGGGGCTGGGGCTGGTGAGAGGAGAATGGCGGTGTCTGGGCCTGCGTTAGGTGCTGCCGGGTCTGCAACAGGGTCGGGGGGGCTGAAGTACGAGGATGCGGCAAAAACCCGACGTGGGTTTTTGGGGCAATTTGTGGTGTTTCTGGCTGAGATGTTCCAGGAAAAAAAGCTTAATCTGCGAAGCCAGCTCTGAGCTAAAGAAGTCTTTAAGCATAAACAATGAACGAGCAGTTCTGTACAACTTTATTTTCATTGCTTCCCAAACTTGAGTTCTGTCTTGGAAATGGGTTTTTATCTTTCCGTTTCTGCCTTTCCTTATCAGACTGGAAGCAATGAGCCGGGGTGGCAGCCTAAGTTCACAGCTGCTGTTTAGGACTTTTTGCTTAGAGTTCACGTGGGACTGGTGAGTTGGAAGAAACTTTGAGGTTTTCCTTAGCCTAAGCTGCTTCACGAAGTGTCCCGCGTACCCAGACCTTTGGCCCTGGAGCAGTCAAAGGTAGCTTAGCTCATAGGTTGGTTCCACGCCGAGGCTACGTCAGATGGGAATGTGGTAGGACTCTCCAGTCAGGTGCTAAGGCTGATGATGCTTTGGGATGCCCTTCAGCTTAGCTCTTTGTTTACTGTGAATTGGTGGGAATGTTGAAGAGCTGTTGGCATTTTCTTCATGTGAAGTCACAGGTCTACCTTTCTGGCTGTACCAGTCTGGTAGCGTTTAAATACATAAAGATTTTTTTATTTGTGGTGTGTCAGGTCAACAGCTTGGACAACATCGACTTACACTGCCTCTAACAGGTGTACATCTAACTCACAAAAACCTTCAATAAAGCTGATTGTGCAGTCTACCAAATTCTGTTTCCATATTTCATGACTTTTCTATGAGAAAGATTTCCCTGTAACTCAAAAATAAGCTTTTTATATATTTTTTTTCCTCTTCCCTCTGGACAGACAAAAGAAATCATTGATATTAAGAGAAAGGAGCTCCTTTATATATTATACAACTATGTCTATCTTTTCCACGTGAAAAAAATCATATTTTCCATGTTCTTTTATCAGGCATTTGTCTCCTCTTTTTTCTCTCCCCTGTACTTCTCCCAGTTTCTCAACTTTATTTGTAAAGTGTGGAGTCCAAAATAGCAGTTCTCACACGTCCATAGCTGGCCCTGTCACCTCACAACAAAGTTTTTACCAGAGTATCTCCGGTCTTGCTCATCTGTGTGATTTTTTTTATTTTATTTTTTTTTATTTTTAATTTTTTCAACAGCATCTGAATTTTTTCATCCTAGATCCCTCTTCTAGATGGTTACTCCCGAATGTATCCATGCATCTGGTATCTCTCTATTAAGCACTATTTTCCCGTTGCTAAATTTCAGTAGCTTTAAACAGTTCCACTCAGTTTGTCAAATGTATTTGAGTTTTTCTTTTCATTCTGTCCCAGCCATTTTGTTACCCAGGTTGTTCATGAAAATAGGTCTTGCCTGGACAGGACAGAGCATTGGAAAGCCGTAGTTGAAAATTTCTCCTAGTTTAAAAACCCTTTACAATGTTTTTTTTTTCAGCCATACTGATTCCTTTTCTTGCATTTTTCTTGTTTTTAAGAATGTGATGCAAAGAGTGTCACAGAATCACAGAATCTTCTAGGTTGGAAGGGACCTTCAAGATCATCTTGTCCAACCATCAACCTAACTGACAAAAATAAACACCCACAAAACAACAAAATGCAACAGCATCACTAAACCATAGAATCATAGAATCATCCAGGTTGGAAGAGACCCTTGGGATCATCGAGTCCAACCATCTACCCTACTCTACAAAGTTCTTCCCTATATCATATCCCCCAACACCACATCTAGACGTCTCTTAAACACATCCAGGGATGGTGACTCAACCACCTCCCTGGGCAGCCTATTCCAATGTCTGATAACCCTTTCAGTGAAAAAATTTTTCCTAATATCCAGCCTGAACCTCCCCTGGCGCAACTTGAGGCCGTTTCCTCTAGTTCTGTCGCCCGTGACTTGGGAGAAGAGACCGACCCCTGCCTCTCTACACCCTCCTTTCAGGTAGTTGTAGAGAGCGAGAAGGTCTCCCCTCAGCCTCCTTTTCTCCAGGCTGAGCAACCCCAGCTCCCTCAGCCTCTCCTCATAAGACTTGTGCTCCAGACCACTCACCAGCTTCGCTGCCCTTCTCTGGACCCGCTCCAGCACCTCAATGTCTTTTTTGTGGTAGGGGGCCCAAAACTGGACACAGTACTCGAGGTGGGGCCTCACCAGTGCCAAGTACAGGGGGACGATCACCTCCCGAGTCCTACTCGCCACACTGTTCCTGATACAGGCCAGGATGCTGTTGGCCTTCTTGGCCACCTGGGCACACTGCTGGCTCATGTTCAGCCGACAGCCGACCAACACCCCCAGGTCCTTTTCTGCCAGGCAGCTCCAGCCACTCTGCCCCAAGCCTGTAGCGCTGCGTGGGGTTGTTGTGACCCAAGTGGAGGACCCGGCACTTCGCCTTGTTGAACCTCATCCCGTTGGTCTCAGCCCATTGATGCATCGAAGATCCCTCTGCAAAGCCTTTCTACCCTCCAGCCTTCCAAAAGCCCTGTCAAAAGCCTTCCTGAAGTCGAGATATGTCACACCCTCTTTTTGCTTTCATACCATGTAGCTTTGTCAGAGGAGGAAATAATAGGGTTCGTTTCACCACTATTTATTCTTGAGAAATCCATCTTGTGTATTTACCGCCTTTTGCAAACTGCTGAACTTTATTCATTGAAACTTTTTTAAGCCAATCATATTGCATAATTCGGCCTTCTTCAGCCAGTGTTTGAGCAAATCTAAAACATTGGCGATCTTGGAAATACAGGTGCTTTGTCACCACCAGAAGACATGAAGTGAACAAGTCAGAGTGGAAAAACTCATTTCTTTGGGAGCACCTTACTCTCCACACAGAAGAAAGCCACTTCGCCATTATTTTATGTACAAGAAGTGTAGTTTTATTAATTAACTTTTTAAATTGTTTTTTCATTCATTAACAATTCCTATCCAGAGGTTTCTCAGAAAAACAAGTTTTGCCTTTTTTCCTATTAAAGTTAGGCTTCTGCTTTCACGTATCCTTGTGTGCAGGGTTTTGCCTCTGTGATCCCTGTCCTAATAATGATCATGGAACCGGCATCTGGAAGGAGCAGAGGACCTTGGCTGAAGGAAAAGCTGCAGCTGGGGTCAGCTGTCAAACCCGATCAAGAATTCACACTAAAACAAGTTTTTCCAAGCGCTCCCTCTGCAGGTAGGAACTTCAGCTGGCGTTCACCCTGCTCGCATGGGTTGGTGTGACCTCAACCACAGGAAACAGCGCTGCAGGAAACGGGGCCGCAAGAAGATAAGATCTCACCCAGTACAAGTAAAGGTTGCTGCTAATAGAGATGGGGCAGCTCAGCCCCCACTAACCCGCTCTTGGACCCTCCCTCGTTCTGGCACCAAGTTCGCTGCTGAATTGGGGAACCAGAGTGGCTAAGCTTTAATTTTTCTATATTAGCTTTCAGGCAACTCCATTCTTGTCCCGCAGCTACACAAACCATGCTTTTGTGTGCTTTGACATGCTTTTGTGTGCTTTTGATAGCTTTGCCAGATGGAGCCCACCTCAGTTGGCTTCTCAAAGAGGGTCCTGTGGTTACACCAGTCATGCAGACAGATATCAACTCCGTCTCCTCTCCTACAGGATCCTCTGCCTTGGCTGTATTGGGGAATATGAAGGAGAACCCTGTGAGCTTCTGTGTTCTTCACCACCTTCTCCAGAGCTCTGCAGTCACTCATGACATGCTCCATGTCTCCATTGGTAGTATCAGGGATTCCTACATGGTTGAGCCACAAAGAGTGTGACTCCGAGGGCTGGTCAAGGCTTGGCAATATCTCCTCAGTATCCCAGGGTAAAAGGTCTCAAGTGTATTTACCTCATTGATGGGTTTTGGTCTCTTAGTTTCCAAATGATGTGATCCTCTAGACTTAAGGTTTGACACAAGCAAAATTGACCAGACATGATTGAGTTAAATCTGATTCTGCCCCTTTACTCTGCTCTTAGTGAGACCCCACCTGGAGTACTGGTAAAGCTCTGGAGCCCCCAACATAAGAAGGACAGGGACCTGTTGGTCCATGAAGATGATCAGAGGGCTGGAGCACCTCTGCTATGAGGACAGGCTGAGAGAGTTGAGGTTGTTCAGCTTGGAGAAGAGATGGCTCAGGGGAAACCTTGTAGCAGCCTTCCAGTACCCAAAGGGGGCCTACAGGAGAGATGGGGAGGGACTCCTTATCAGGGAGTGGAGTGACAGGACAAGAGGTAATGGCTTCAAACTGGAAAAGGGTAGATTTAGATTAGATCTTAGGAAATTCTTTTCTGTGAGGGTGGTGAAGCACTGGAACAGGTTGCCCAGAGAAGCTGTGGATGCCCCATCCCTGGAGGTGTTCAAGGCCAGGCTGGATGGGGCTTTGAGCAACCTGGTCTAGTGGAGGTGTCCCTGCCCATGGCAGGGGGGTTGGAACTCTATCATCTTTAAGGTCCCTTCTAACCTAAACCGTTCTGTGATCAGAAAAGGGAATTTCCATTTTGTAAAAGTGCAGATTGTTGACGGCGAGAGCACAGACACTCCAGAAATGGGAGGTATCTCTGACACCCCTGCTTAGCCATCTAGCAGCCTGCTGGTGGGACTGACAGCTCAGGGAGAAGGCAACCCTGCCTGTTTCTGCTCTGGCAGCCGGGTAAGGCAGAGAGGTAACCAACTTGCTGGTGACCCATGCGGCGGGGCTATGTCCCACCGGCTGGCTTGGTGGCTGGGGTCAGCAGCTGCACAGTGGAGAGATCCCCAGGCCTCTCCTGGTCCGCCAGGCAGCCGGCAGGGCTGGGGAAGTTTCACGTGTGCACATCTGTGGAGTGTTTCAGTCTCTTGTGATGCTGCTGCTGGGATATTTATGGAATCAGTGTTTGGTAGAGGCTTGCAAGGATAACACGCAAGAATTTGTTGGTTATGGTATCCCATGGTAAACGCGGGCTAATTTACAGCTGGATAAGAGACCGACCATACACCTGAGTTATTGAGTGTTATCAGCTGTTCTGCAAATCTGAGATGCCTCCAAGTAGAGATTAATGTAAAATTTATTTTCCTCCGAGTTATGTTTAACATGCATTTGATTAAATGCGATTAAGAGGCATGTAAGTAAATAGGTATTGTATTTTTTTTTTAATTTTTACCTCTCACCTGTCTAAATTTCTGTTTTCCAGACAAATGAATATCTTCTTTTGTTAAGCATTAATACTTTACCAGAAGGCTACTCAGTCTCACTTATTAAAAGAACTATTAGCCAGGGGATATAAAAGAAGCAGTGGGAATTCAATATTGAATCATAATGCTTGCAGAAGGTTCCTTTGCTTTTGGTTTTTTTTGTTGTTTGTTTTTTTGTTGTTGTTTTTAATGTTCTCTCTAATACATGTTATCTGTTAGTGATTTTATATAACAAGCTCTTTAGAAATATAATGAAATGTTTCACTAAAAGGACAGAATCGGGATTATGTTCTGAGAAATTTGGTACACTTGAGAAAACTAGAGTTTGCTCTTTTTTTCTGTGTCGCTCAGTTTTCCCCTAAATTTATGTGATTTATCACTGTGCAAACTCACCTGGGGTTTATAGCAAAGCCTTAGGTTTTGCAGGATCCTTACCACTAATAGTAATATTTAGGAAAGAGCCACGGAGGCATCCAAAGCTCTAGATACACTGCAGAGCAAAGCATTAGACAGGAATTTTTTATGAAAACTAAACCACAAAAGCAGAACCCTAGCACAACATTTGAATACAACCACACTTTAATTATAATTTGAACGGTACTATCATTTAACTGTTGGAAGTCAATCTCTACACCTTCTTCAGTTTCGCTTACAATTTTTAAATCATTCCTTTGTGCTGTCAAATTATTTATACAGATGCTGAATAGGAAATGTTATTTTCTAGTGCCTGGTATTGAATCTATCTATATGTACTCTTTTTGAACATTATTTATATGCTACAAGTTATCTTATTTGTGAATTTTATTTAATGATTTTTAGATTATTTTATGTATTTTATTATTTTATGTATTGTATGTATTTTATGTAAGTAACAAGGCAATATATAACATATTTTATTTATTATAAATGTTGAGAATGGGACCCCACCTCATATGTAAACATGCAGAGCAGATCCTGCAGGTAGACAATCAAATGTATATAAATCTCAATGAAAATCTGCCTTTGGAAAGAGCATTTCTGGGTCTCTGTTAAGCAAAAGAAGTGATCAGCCCCTTGTTAGCCATCCAATTTTTTTCCTTTATTTATAGAAGATATTTTGAGGTCTTATAAATTCCATCATAGATGCTCTTTTAGATGTTATCAAGGTTAGGGAAAATAGGGACAATCTGGCCTATTGATAAATCATAGAATCATAGAATAGTTAGAGTTGGAAGGGACCTTAAAGATCATCGAGTTCTGACCCCCCTGCCATGGACAGGGACACCTCCATTAGACCAGGTTGCTCAAAGCCCCATCCAGCCTGGCCTTGAACACCTCCAGGAATGGGGCATCCACAACTTCCCTGGGCAGCCTGTGCCAGTGCTTCACCACCCTCACAGGAAAGAATTTCCTCCTAATATCTAATCTAAATCTCCCCTCTTCCAATTTAAAACCATTACCCCTTGTCCTGTCACTGCATCTCCTGACAAAGAGTCCCTCTCTGGCTCTCCTGTAGGCTCCCTTCAGATATTGGAAGGCTGCTATGAGGTCTCCCCAGAGCCTTCTCTTCTCCAGGCTGAACAAGCCCAGCTCTCTCAGCCTGTCTTCATAGGGGAGGTGCTCCATCCCTCTTATCATCTTCGTGGCCCTCCGCTGGATCCGTTCCAACAGGTCCATGTCCTTCCTGTGTTGAGGACTCCAAAGCTGGACACAGTATTCCAGGTGGGGTCTTATGAGTGCAGAGTAGAGGGGTAGAAATCACCTCCCGTGACCTGCTGGCCACACTTCTCTTGATGCAGCCCAGGATGCAGTTGGCTTTCTGGGCTGCCATTGTGCACTGCCGGCTCATGTTGAGCTTCTCATCCACCAACACCCCCAAGTCCTTCTCCTCAGGGCTGCTCTCTAGCCATTCTCCGCCCTCTGAAGTTATAAAATGGTCATTACGTTAATGCCATAAAGACAGATTTGTTAACTGATCAGTGTAGTACCTCCTCCTTCCAATCTAGGATTTTAAGTCTAGTACTTTATTTTTAGGTTCATATCACTTTTACTTGTCCCAGACTTGTAAACTGAAGTAATGGTAGAAGACTATGTGATATCTTTGATGTACAGTGTCAAGCAGTGGTATTTACTGACTTTTTATGTTGTCTGTGGTGAAATTACAGATATTTTACTTTTATATTGGTGGGTTGGATTATCACAACCACCACCCACACTGGATTTCTTAACTTATTTTTTCAGATTTTTCTTTAATATGAATGTATGCTCAGATATGTCCTTGAGATGTGGGAAGACTTGTAGCCAGACAGCTGCTGAAGTTGCTTGTTTTATTTTTTTGTCCTTAACGTTGAAATTGGCTGGCATAATCTTTCTGAAAGAAATTCAGAAATTCTGTTTCGTTTTCTAACCCCACTCATTGCTGACTGGGTCTTACATGAAGTGCTCCAACCCACACCCTGGACTTTATAGCTGAGTCCAGTAATGAAATTCCATTTCCCCCCCGCAATTGCAGGGCTTGGGATTCTTGATTTTGGCAGTGCAAGGTTCTCATTTACTGTTTGTGTTTGGTTTAATTTCATGACAGGGGCTTTGGAAGCATCAGGAAGGGCTCAGATGCATTTGGTCTCTTTACCTCCCACAGATGGAAATCTGTGTTCCCCTCTTCAGGTCAATCTGACAGATCGTTGGCCATCATGAATGGGTGATTTCATGCAGATTTCTTGTTTGCACAGGAAGAGTGAAGCACATTAGTCTTTTAATTCCCAGTCCTCCATCCCTTGGGCTTCATAATAGGATACTCACTTGTGGAGCTGGAATATAGACTTGTCTTCCATGGCTTTTAAATCTTTGTGTTCAAGAAAGTGAGCATGGCTTAACAGTTGAATGATGTAAAACTTTGCACTCAGATGGGCTTGCTAGGTATGTAATCCATAACATAATTCATAACATAGCAATCATATTAAAATCTCGATTATTTTTTACAGCAGCAGAGGGTGTATACACAGAGAACAGCAGGACGAGGAGAGGCCAAGTAGCAGGTATCTGCTGGACTCTGGGACAAGTGGTCTGGAGCAAAGAAGTGAAAATGCTGACGTGTTCCCACTCAGGTATGAGGAGAGTGAGTGCAGGGAATAGAAAGAGGCCTCTGGGCTGGGAGAAGTTGGAGATTGGGATGAGAGAGGATTTGGGGCAATATGAGAAGAAATACCTCCAGTGAAAAGCTGGATAAGAGTACTGGAAGACCAGGGGGTTTAGGGGCAAAGAGCTGAGAAATTAAAATTTTGGAGTGGGGAAGCGGGAAACTGGAGACTGGGCTTCTGAGCAGAGTACCTAGAAATACGTGCCTGAGAGAGACAGGCAACTTGGGCTCTGAGTGTCCTAGTCCAGGCAGCTTTGGCTGGGATTCCAGCTCACAGCAGGAACGTATGCACAGAGGCTGTTTCCCCACAATTTCTGTAGCCTCTGTTTTGCTTTCAGAAATACAGCAATTTTACTAAAGGCCAATTAATATATTTTTAAAAGACCTAAGCTAAGTTTCATTGTTGCTTTTGATCTGCTGAAAAACATTTGGAAATGGGTGTCTTTTTTAAAACCTTTGTTTCGAATAGTGTAGTATTTAACTAACAGCCTTAGTTAAATGCTGTTAGTTAAACACTAAAAATAACGCATTCTGAAAGACACCATATTTCTCCAGTCACTATAGTTATTTAATATTTTATTCCAGATCAACTGTGTTGACAAATAATTTTGGGGGAATGAAAACATCAGTTTTAATAGCATTTTTTGTTTCCAAAGTACAGTCTTGAGACTACATTTTCAAGCCAATGCAACAAAAAGTAAAAGTATAGTTCTTCAGTTTCCCAGCTGTATTAATATTTTAGATTTTTGCACCTGTGGAAATAGTTACATGACCTCTGCTTTATCCCTCTTCATTTCCTAGTGGCCTTTGCCACTGTTATCTTTGCACCCTGTTTTTCCTTGCAAATAACCTTGTTTTTCACTGGCCTGATATAAAAAGAAACAGTTTGATAAAATAGCATGTGATAAATTTTAATACATTTTCCCCCTAAAAACTGGGAAAACAAAAGGGTCCTTGAAATAACCTTGAAATGTCTAACAAACACACTGAAAAGATATGTTGATTTTTTAAATTTTTTATTCTCAGAAGCATTAGAAAATGTGTACTCGAGTCACAAGAATCACAAGACCATTAGTGCGACACAGACAATGTCAGAGATCACAGAATCACAGAATCACAGAGGTTGGAAGGGACCTTTTAAGATCATCTAGTCCAACCAATGAAAAAAAAAAAAAAAAAAACACAACACAAAAAAACAAAAACAAAACCACCACACACGCAACCCACACACACACCACCACACCACCCAACACTAATCCATATTCCCAAGCACTATGTCAACTCCTCTCTTGAATACCTCCAGGGATGGTGCCTCAACCACCTCCCTGGGCAGCCCATTCCAATGCCTGACAACCCTTTCAGTAAAGAAATATTTCCTAATATCTAACCTGAACTTCCCCTGGCGTAACTTGAGGCCATTGCCTCTTGTCCTATCATCTGTAACTTGGGAGAAGAGACCGACCCCCGCCTCTCTACAGCCTCCTTTCAGGTACTTGTAGAGAGCAATAAGGTCTCCCCTCAGCCTCCTCTTCCCCAGGCTGAACAGCCCCAGCTCCCTCAGCCTCTCTTCGTAAGACTTGTGCTCCAGACCCCTCACCAGCTTCGTTGCCCTGCTGATCAATAAAGAAGTCTATTTAAACTGGCATAAAGGCAAATTTTCAATTTTTTTTTTACTTTAGATGAAGAATTTTTCTTAATTTTCTTGAGATCTCTCCTTAAAATTGTTTCAACAACGGTTTAATAAAGAGAAGGTAGAAGGTAAATAAAGAGTTACTGTGCAGACTCACAGGAAGTGAAAATCATGAAAACTTCCTGTTTACTCACAGCAAGAAGTGAGAAAACTTTAAGGGAACTGGTTTGCTTAAAAGACAATAGGAGTAGGCAAGCCTGGTCACATTTCTTTTCAAATTGAGAATATTTTGGTCTGAAAGGGTTAAAAAAGCTTTTTTTAAATTTTTTTTTTTCCAGCCACCTCTATTGATGTCTTTTGGCGGCTGTACAAAGTAAGGCACTGTCTAAGATTCTGGAAGTCAGCAGATTTGCTAAAAGATTCGAGTAGAGGAAATCTTAGGGTCAGTGTCACAGAAATAATCTTCTTCCACCAAGATATTGGCAGACAACCCACCGTACATTTTTGTCTGAAAGGTATAATAGCAATGTCTGGTAATTCTAACTAAAACGCTTGTTGCTAAACCATAGCTAAAATGATGTAAAAAGGCTTTAAGTTCCTATTGGAATTATTTACATGTTAACAAACCAGAAGAGCATGAAACTAGAGGTTTATTTCTGTAAGTCCTTGTTTGTTGTGCATTTTGCTGAATAGCCTTCATCTTAAGAATTTTAAATTAGAATATGTTTTACTTTAAGGAATACATATGTATTCAGCCATTGTTGATGTAGAGGGCAGCACGTGCTTCTGCATGTATTTTCCTTCATTTGATTGAGTCTGTTTCAGAACTGCAGCCTTTTTAAGGTTATTTCAGCACAGTTTCCCCTCCCTTGTCTTCAGGCTGTGAAGGTCACACCGAAGTTGTTATTGCCTGCATGAGCTGTGCCATTGTAGCCTTACATTGTAAGCTAGGGCATCTTTAATTCCACAGATCAGAAGGTGGGCAAGTATGAATTTTTTTTTCTTCATTAAGGTTCCTATATCAGTATCTGCCAGCCATTCATACATGGCTGAGAAAGGTAAACAGTACATCCTAGAAAGGCAAAAAACCAAGAGGAATGAATTGTAATGGGTCAACACTCCCCCACCCTGTCAACTTAGATTCATTTCAGATGGCAAATTATCAGGTGCTCAATTTCTACCTGTTTATTCAGAAAATATTGTTGCTCTGATCATGAGATGTCAAGTGGTACGAAATTTTGGATGTCGAGGATTCTGCCTTATGTTTCATGGCAATAACTGTAGGAGGAAAGTAATTCTACTGGCTCCAAGGTCCAGTTTATTTTTTTTCAGATTTCTCTTTGATGGAGAGTCTCTGCCTTTATAGTTCTATAGTTTACTTCTACACCACTTAAAAAAAGGGATTTTTCAATTCTTTACTTTTAGTCCACATATAAAAAGAAGGATTGTATCACATCTTGACTTAAGAAAGCTCTTGTCTGCTCAGACTTAAATTCAGGTGATATCACTTGCCACTGTAATCCCATCCTTTTTAACAGTGAAGCTTGTTCAGTTGTCACAACCTTCATGTCACCATAATTACCCAGCATAGAAAATGCTTGCAGTTTATAGCAGTACCAAGCCCTCAGCACCATAAGGCTTGCCCTGTGGTATGTTGATAGTCTTTTTCGCCAAGGTCTATTTCCTATTCAGCATTTTTTTTTCCTGCTGTGTTTCTCAATCCTCAGTATTTTCCTCAAAAAAAAAAAAAATCCTCAATATTTTCCTCAGAATTACCTTTATTTATTTTTTTTTTGTTCAAAAAATAAATTAAAATTGACAAAATGTCCTTCTAGGTAACAATTTCAGTCATGGTATTTTCTTCCTATGTTTTCAAAAGCTGAGATGACCAATCTCTTTGCAGAACTCCTTGGTGCTGTAGGAAAAAAAAATACACAGTATATAGTATTCCCTAGTATGAGCACAGAGTGGCCCACAAACTATGAAAAGTAGTACAGTGTTTCAGAAATAAAACCCAAACTTGCTCCTTTTAGGAAATCCTGAGCCGTGTAACAGCTGCCAAGGCCGTATAACAACAGTGTGCTACCTTATTCCCTGTAGGGACTGGGAGCCTACCTCTAGTAGTTTTCTTTGACAGAGGCAATGGAGGAGCATACAGGGAAGAGCCTGAATGCATTTTTCCATGAGCAACCAGCAATGTGGAAATTTTCCACAGTTCTTCTTGCCATACACGTGAACCTAGCCATATGATGGGGAAAAGCAGAGCTGTCCCTGACAAAAAGAGCGACCAGGAGCACACTAAATAAGTTCTTTTTGTATTAGCAGTCAGGGCATAGCCATCCCCTCATCCTCTCCGTCCTATACACTCTGTGCAACATATACACAACCAGTCTTTACCTACTCAATCAATGGGGTGCTCCCATAGTGTATCAGGCTTCCTATGCCGAGGGTATGCGATAAAGTTCTGCCACGTATTTAGGAACGCAACTCGTCTTGGCACACAAAGAAATGAAAGACCCAGCCTTCCCAGAAAGGTACGGCGGCACCGATTCTGATTCACATGAGTTAGACTAAGTAGAGAGCAAAATATTTGTATCCTGATGACTCAAAGCGAGGTATTAAAACAGTTCCCTTGAGTGAAAGCAATGAAAATTATAGTTCCTCTCTTACAATCTCAATTGAAGCAAAGAGAAAACACAGAGAAAAGCTTATGACTATTACAGTATTTATGTCCAACAAAAATGGAGGCAATAATGCAATATCCAGTTTAAGTAGTACAATATCATGTATAAAAGAAAAGCAGCCATTTTGGAAAAAAAATACATTGATTACAGTAGACATTGAAAGGAAGAAGAAAAGAGAAAGAAAAGGAAGAGATAAGGTCAGATCAATTATATGGATTGACTGGTTTCCAAAACGAAGGGGCCGTACAAAGATTCATAGGCTTGTTAACATTGCCCAGTAAATTCATCCCTAATTTGTCTGAATTAAGACTGCTTCTCTTTCCACTTTTACTGGAAAAAAAAATGTAATTGAGATTTTTTGGGGCATGAACTGGATGGGTTTGCTGAACATTCCATGCACCCTGTGGCTCATTCTTTTGGTTTTCATCTTATAGTAAGTTGGATTTTCTGCTGGTAATTTGCAAGTTATGAAAAAGATGCAGAAGATTTCATTGTGCTTTCTTACATGAAAATTTTGCTGTAATCACAACAGGCATATTTATTTTGTTTTACATGAGGCAGTTTGGAACATAGGTTTGTCCCATTGTTTGGAATAGTTCAGTAGTTCAGCTTTACAAACACTAAGTTTGTGAGTGTCTCTTAAAACATGCAAACATTTTATCCTACGTCTCAGATAAAGATGAAATAGGTTTAAATACTGTGCTTGCAGTAAGCAGATATTTGACCTGATGTTCTAAGGTGAGTAAATTCCATGCATTTTTGTATATATATAAGTTGGACTCTGCCTTTTCCGCCAAAGAGAATTACAGAGGTCTAACTGATGCTTAGTAATGCATGTGATCTAGCTGAGGTTTAGATAAAAGTAGACTGGAACTGAGAAACGAACCAATAAGAAATGGTTCTTTGCTGAGCCTTATTTTAAAGTAATTACCTTCATCAGAATTGAAGTTCCGTTAATCCTGTCTATTGAATGGCAAAAAATGAAATTACAAATTTAACTCTCACGTGCAGTTCTGTGAAGGGAAAAATACATTACCTATTATATATTTATTTATAACAAATTAATATGATTAGGATCATATTTGATAAACAGAAATTATAAAAGTCCAAAGAAAGCTGTGACACAGTGTATGTGCTCGTTCATATTTAGGGTAAAAGTGAGACAAAATGATGTACTGGAGAGGATTCACAGCACTGTTGACTAAAATACTGCCACGGACTGGAAAACACAGAAGATATGTCTCTGTGGCATTAAGACATTTTGGAAATGTTCATGTTGTGTATTGGGATGAGATGGGAATAATGACATTATTTCAGAATATTTTTAAAATTGACGCAAAAAGAGTGACGCAAAAAGACTCATTGTTCCCCAAACCTACTTTAAATTATATGCATGAAGCACTAGATGTTATTGTTAAAAGAGCAACTATGCTTTCCAAGAAATAAATACAGCTGTCTGTAGCAAAGCATCCCTGACATAGTTTTGTCATGTGAATAGTGTTCTTTATTTATGAGAAAATCTGTTCTGTCAGAAAAAAATACGCATTCCTTATCCTGCTCTTTTAAAAATACCCAGTTAATTGTATCTGATATTTCTTTGTATCCTGTCTCTGATTTTCAATACTATTTCAATACTACTGAACAAGTGTTTTCAGTATTATACTACTACTTCTTAAAAACTGTTACCTCTTCATGGAGGAAATAGTAGGTGATGCAATAAAGATAAACTTAACATCATGTAGAGTACATTGCAGAAAACAAGCAGCACTTTGTGAATGAAAAGCCTTAAAATGTAACCAAGGAGCATCGGCCTGAAGACTTCAGATTTCAGCTGATGAAGTTGGCTCAAAGTGTATTTAGCACGTCTTGACCTTATTCTACTGACTAAGAATCTGAATCTATTAAGGTAAATCAGGTAAGCCCCTGGCAAATTTCCCCTGATCCTGAAACAAGACCAGATTTTAGACTCGAGTTGAACAGTTTAAATTCTTTATCAAACAATAATGGTCTTCGCATCTGACAGTGACTAGGGAACCATTGCTGAAAGGAAGGCAGTACAAGGGCAAACATAATCCCTCATCAGAGAAGGCTGCCTTGTGGAAGCGCTGGAGGGAAGGGGAAATGAGCACCCCAGAGCCCTCTCACAATGGTGGAACAAGGTCAGCCAGCACTTCTCAGTCCTTTTCAGTCAAGACAGAGTTGTGGAAGAGCAGTGGATGTTTGGTACAGTACCCTTGTTATGGTTGAAAAGTGCAGAATAAGAAGGGAAGGAGACCTTAAGAATCATTTGAGTTCATAAGAAGTTGCAAACCTAAGAAGGTGGCATTTTCTGGAGTGTTGCTAGTAACCACAGGAAAGAGGAGCTACTGGAATGTGAGTGCGATGGTCCACTAAAGTAGAGTCTTCCTCTAAGTATCAAGAGCCAAGATTTGAAGTATGGAAAAGATGCTTCACTGAATAATTTAGCTCCTTTAACTGCATGGATTGCAGTTGCATGCAGACGTTTCCTAGAGCTGCAGTTACTCCAGTAAGGTTAAGAACAGGCTGTGGAATAGTTTATATGATAGCAGCCTCCATTGAGAAACAGAGGAAAGAAACCACCTAAAATTTTCTAATAGCTTCTTTTTTAACTGGATTGAATTCACCCTCAAAACCTCACAGATTCCGAAGGTTTAAACATCGTCTGTGATCTAATGACAGAGCCATAGATTCTACTTGCTGGAACAGTCAACCATTCAGAGCAGCCTAACACCTCCCCGAAGATGCATTTTGACTTATGTACTTTTCCTGGCGTGTTAAGTGATGCTGGATCTTTAAAAGAGGAATTATTGAGAGTTTAAATTGCAAGAAACCTATCCGTGAACATCAAGGGAAAAAACAAACCAGCCTTGCCATTGCATATGCTGAGCAGTGATGTCTGTCTCGCAACTAACAGCCTGTCTAGGTATTGTTTGTTTTTTTCAATATGCAATGTCTTCTCTTTTCGGTTAAATCATTTAAAAAATTGTGTATATGGAAGCACACCTATACTCTCATGGATATACTGCCAGGAATTTGAATTAAGAGAGATGAGAAATAGACAGCTTAGATTTATATAACGAACTCAGGGCTAAGCAGTGCAACTCCAACTCCCTTGAGGAAGCCTAAATGTTTGAGACGATCATATGGATGAATAATAGCTACGTAAAATCTTTCCAGGCTTTGCTTCTGTAAATAGCAGCTATAGTAACCCCTGTAGTTTAGTCTTCAGTGGAGCATATTCCTGCTTCACTGTAATTATTTTATTACCAATGGAAGGGATCCAAATAATATGATTTGCTTTTAAAATCTAAATGCACTGCAGTTGTTTCCTACAGGCTACCATTTTAGTCTTTGGGTGCTCTTACTGCAGAGAGAAATTCTGAGATAACCATTAAAAACCTTCAAAACACTACTACAGTTAAATAACTATGGTGATTTGATACTTCAGAACATAGAGCTTCTTTCCACAAACCATGATTTATGGCTAACTATCGTATCCAACATTGTCAATACCTCAGATATTAAATCATAAAACTGAAACTATTGATGTTTCATTTAATGCAATATTGGCTTCTCATTGTTTCCATGGGCCAACACTGTTTAAGGAGCCGTATGTTTGTGTTCCTCCTCCCCAAATCCACAGAAATCAAGGTTATCTTGGTGTAGTTCCCCCAATAACTACAAAGATTGATATGCATTTCAGAACGACGACGTTTAATCTTCGGTTCAGGTTAATTTAATTTAGTCATACATGTTGACAGTTATTCTGAAGTACACTGTTTTGACATTGCATTCCTTCTAGGTATTTGGAGAGTCTGAGTCATTTGGAAGAAACCTTGAGGAAGGTCAGCAGTCATGGCTGAAACATCACTTTCTTGAGCGACTGTCAAAATAAACAATTTAGGCTAGCATAGGTTATTGAAGTCAGTGTTTCTTTTGCAATATTCTATGTTAATTGAGAGGCCTACATTACAAAATGTACTTTTATTATACACAAAGAAGTTTCAAGGTCACTTTTACCATCCCCCCAGTCACATCTTCCTGGTTAAATAATGAAGAAACAATGAAGAAGCTTATTGCTGCCAGCTTCTCTGGCTGAAAAACTTCACTTAAGAGTGGAAGTAGGATATTTTTAGGATGGAAACTTTAAATTTACTTAGACCATATGTTGGAAAGTTGGCTTAAGAACTGGGACATTAGCTAGTGACTTGAGTTTACTGCTCTACCACAGATGTGCTGTTGTCTTGGTAAAAATTCTGGTTAGCACTTTCTTGCATTACACAAGTATCACCAGGATCAAGGAAGACTGAAGAGCTCAGATGTCACAGCAATGGGGGCAATGCAAGCGTATTGGATGTGTAGCCAACTGAAACTAGATAACTCAGTAGGAAGTATATACTTCCGTAACCAATAGTGAGTGTAGAAGGACAAAGCCACCATCATCTACTGCGATTCCCAGGCTGGAATGTCTAAGTCTGTTTATATTTGAGCCAGATTTGCAATGATGTTTTGACCATGGTTACAGATTACTCAAGATCGTTCTAGATCTTCACTATGATGACTTCCTGTAGTGTTGTAGAATATTATCCCAGAGACAGATGGATGTTATGTTGGTCCAGAGAAGGGCAATGAAGCTGGTGAGGGGTCTGGAGAACAAGTCTTATGAGGAGAGGCTGAGGGAGCTGGGGTTGTTCAGCCTGGAGAAAAGGAGGCTGAAGGGAGACCTTCTCGCTCTCTACAACTACCTGAAAGGAGGGTGTAGAGAGGCGGGGGTCGATCTCTTCTCCCAAGTCACAGGCGATAGGACAAGAGGAAATGGCCTCAAGTTGCACCAGGAGAGGTTCAGATTGGGTATTAGGAAAAATTTTTACACTGAAAGGGTTATTAAGCATTGGAATGGGCTGCCCAGGGAAGTGGTCGAGGCACCATCCCTGGAGGTGTTCAAAAGACGGGTTGACGTGGAGCTGGGAGACATGGTTTAGTGATGGTTTTTTATCAGTGTTAGGTTGATGGTTGGACTAGAAGGTCCTAGAAGGACTAGAAGGAAGGACTAGAAGGTGCCTTCCAACCTAGACAATTCTATCATTCTATGATTCTGTGTTGCTTATGTTGTTTATATAAACATCCTCAGAACTTGGGATTGTCTATATAAATATTCTCTCTATATGGGATACAGCTATATTAGCAAATCTTTTCTGAATTTACTATAAAATGTAACCAGAAATTTTGTAACAGAACTGAATTGTCTTTCACTTAAAACAAAAACAGTGATTAAGCTTATCCTCTCTGAAATGTTATCACTTTTGTACTGTTCTGAACAACTTAGAAGTAATTACTAAATATTTTGAGTTATTAAATGTATATTCACCAAGAAATTTAGTGCAGTGCCAACCTTTTATCTAGAAAAAACACCTGTGCAAAGTAATTCTTGAGCTGACCAGTTGCAGAGGGTAATTTAAAAAGCCATTTTGATAATATATATCCTTTCCCTCCCTTCCTTCCTTTAGTGTTTTTGTACGTACTGGTGCTTAAAAAAATTTCAAATGTACTTCTGGAAGCAGATGAGGAAGTTTAGCAACTTGTATCAATACTATGCCAATGAACCTTAAATCTCTTACAGGAGGATGAATTTCAGTTGATTTTAATCAAGCAAAAAGGTTTCTTTGAAGGCTCACCAACTTCCAGACGTATTTGATCTTCTTATGACAGCCACAACATTTTTCTTACACTCACCACATAGTCTTCAGTGGTGATATGACAACAAGAAGGCTATTCCACATTTTGAATACATATCCCACCTTGAAATTATGGCTGATATTTTTATGCAGTTACAAGTTTCATCCATATTTGCTCAACCAAATAGGACTTTTGTGCCTATGGAATATACTTTTTTCAACTGTTAACCATTAATGGTAGGTTTTTTCTTGTTCTAAGAGTGAGTAGAAAGACTTGCCTTCTCAAAGGCCTGGACTTGAGAGATCTGTTGTATACTAGTATGTTTTTCTCCAGTTTCTCAGAGCTTGAGTTTATCATTCTTTTTTGTTTTCCTCTATCATTTGGTATATTAGGTAAGACATTAGTACGTCTTCTCTACAGGAGACTGGTCATATTTCTTAATATATACATGCTAACTAGGGATGCAGTCTAAATCTTCTAAGGCGTTTGAATACTCTTGAGTATTTTGTAAGCTATTTTCCCGTACATCTCCAATAACTGGCTTACTGCTGATTCAAAACAGCCATTTTCTGTGTTGGCTAATCCAAGGCACAAATTCTTTCTTTTTCCAAATAGATTCCACCTGTACATGCTGAGTGTCCACTGCAATGTCCTATCTGTAAACTTACCAACAGTCTTGTCTTTTGAAAAATAACGCCAATATAGTTATTTAAAATAATTAGGTTAGTATGTTTTATTTTCTCTTCTTGAGTCACTGAGCAGTAAAATTTCTCCAAAATACTGCTGTTAAATTTTCAATAGCAAGGTCCTCAAGTCCAACATGCCACATTAGGGACTTTCTCTGGGGACACAATTAATTCTTTCTCCTTTTCTCTCTGCCTAAATTACAGGAACGTGAGGATGTCCACAAGTGCCAACCTGATGAAGAACATATTCCACAGTCTTAGCGAGGCCGATTTTGATACCACACTAGTGAACTGCAGCCATATTATTTACTATACTGTACTGCACTATGTTTATAATTTCAGGAATATTGTAGCTATTGATCAAGTGCCCAGTCCAGCTGGGGACAATTAAGGAACTAACTCAGTGGCCTTTGTGCTTAATTAAAATAAGATTTCCCTCTGTACTTTCTAATATATTTATGATCGCCGATAGTCAAGCACACTGTTTCCTTACTCTCTAAACTTTCTAGGGCATAGCCATAGAAAATCATCTGCTCATGGCCTCCAGTGTCCCACAAAACCTCATCTTTTACTCTTCTCTTTCCAACTAAATTAGTAATTCTAATTTATTCAGAGTATTTTAGGTGCCAGTGCTGTCTGCTTTGTGCCTGTTCACTTGTTATTCTTCTGCATGGCATTTTGGATACTACGCTGTAATCCTGTATCTCAGCCACCGGTCCCAAATACTAACTTTCACAGAAATAATACTCCTTTTTTTCGGTTATCCAGGATACCCTGGTCAAATCCAACTTCCATTATGATAAACCAAACTGGTTAAAGCTGAGTTATTTGTCCATTTACAGGGAGCTATGATTTTAAACTGTTTTATTTTAATTCGTCTGGTTTTGGTTGCTGATGGTTAACAGATTTTCCACTGGCACATCGTTTCCTTTATGCTATCCTGGAACAGTGTGTCAATTTTAGTTTTTCATTATAGTGTTTCTGAATTCTCCCTTCTTTTTTTTTCCCCTCATTGAAGTTCATTTCCATTTTTCTAGCTCTTCTTCTGTAAGTAATTTAATATTTGATTCTGTGATAATGGATTTTTCCTGTAATTCTATGCCATTTCCCCCCAAATAATACTCAAAGACTTCTCTGAAATATTATTTCTTTAGCTGATGTATGAGTCCTCCTATCCCAATGCAAAAATCTGTCAACTATTCATTAGATTATACTTGTGAGTAACTAAATCTTCTGCAGTAACTTCTCCTACAGCAATCTGCATCAGGTAAGTGAGACTCTTAACAGTTCAGCTTCTCCTGCCAGACCAGTTAAATGCCACAAGAGGTGTTTTTAAAACTAGAAATCTATTAACTTGAGCCACGTAAAACCCCTTTTACCACAGCTTGCATGGGTACCTGTCTTGCCTCTCGGTTTCCCAAAAACCAAACCAAACACAACTGCTACAGTCCTGCGATTACTCCCTTTTACCTTTTTATGTTCCAATCCTGAAAAAAATAGGATGTTTATAAGTATAATTTGGCTTCCCCTTAGAAGTCCTGTGACTATCCCACTAACCGCCTACAATACAGAACTTCTAAAATATAATTGAATATTGGTCTTTCAAAAAACCTTGTTCTGCACCAGTCAGCACTTCACACTGAGCCCACTGGCTTAGAAACATGTCCCAAAGCCACAGATCTAGAGGGACTTAACCCCAAAGGGCCAAATTAATGGCTAATATCTTGCTGAAACTGTAGTTCAGACATCGAAGATATAAATTAATTAGAAATTGCTCTCCAAATGGCATCCTCCTTTTCCTGCTTGCTGTAATTCCATGTACTATAAAGGCCACGTTTTAAAGGGAAGGACTGAATCGGGCTTTGTGCTAGTTTCTGGAAAGATACCCAAGATTGCCTGAGTTATGTGGGGCAAAGTGACAGCAACAGTGACATCTGCAGAGCTAGTACTGTCACTATCAGCAGCACAAATGTGTTCTTGCATCTTTTATGAGTTTAATTCAGCGGAGGATAGAATGGATCTTTTGACAAATTCTGTGCTACAATTACAAGTCTCTTGCTGAAAGAAAAGACTGTTTCTCAACTGAGAAATCAGAGACTTTGGTCATCTGTAGGCTGAACCGCTACAGTAATTTAACACAGAGGCAAGGAACATATAATCCAATTATGGGGAGTAATATCTAAATCACTCCTATTCCTTTTTTTAATGGTTTGCTTTGGAATCCATTAGGACAAAAGGATCTTTATGTATGTAAAATATTAACAAAGTGAAAAATTGAAGTGATCGTACTTTGCTGTAAGTGAACAAAGTGCGTTCATTTATGTTCCCTGTAAGTCTTGTCATTCTTGTCCAGAGTATGTTGTCATGGTAGCCACTATGGCCATCTCAAAAAAGTAGTAATAACAAATGATGGTGGTTAGAGATATGTGGCAGATTTCTTCTCCAGTTTGGTATGTAATGTGGGGTTGAATAGGCAAAGACAAGGGTCTGTTTCAGGTGCAGAGGTAACAATATTTTGAGGCTGAACTCTGGAAAAGTGGGACCTAACGATGCTGCGAATGCATGAAGTAGAACAAGTAATAGAGGGGATTTGGATTTTTTTTTTAAAGAAATGTATAGCTCTTATTATTAAAAAAACCCTTGGATCTCAACTCCTATAAACTAGTTTAACATCTTTAAATTAATAACTTTTATATAGCCAGATTATACAAGTCAAGATTTGGAGCCCTTCTCAATTAAGAACGCCTTTAGGTAAGACCTTGGTTGTGTTTGAGGTGGAAAAAACCCCTTTGCAGCCTGTGGCCAGAAACAGGCTGCTCTCCCAAGTTTTCCAACATGCAAAAGTACACTGATTTAATTTGAAATGTTACATTAAATTTGTTTACTTAAGACTGTGATAAAGGAAATGTTTATCAGAGTCTCCTCAGTCTTTGCCTGGCCTGAGACTCAAGACCAAATATTCTGGCCAATATTAAGGGTGTAGAATTACTTTCATATGAATGACATGAATGGAGAGATTAGTTGTCTTGGAAGAATTATTTTTCTGTTGCAGGCTTTTAGAAATGTTTTCTAGGGTGCTGGGAAATCAGTGGCTAGTCCAAAAGCAACACAAAGGAATAGTTATAAATATCCCTCTCCTTCCAAATCCTGCAGAAAAGATGGCAAGATTAACATACATGTGGCTGCATAATTTTTTGCTGCTGTCAGTCACCATTAATCTCTTCCTATTTTAGGGAGGCAGGAAAACACAAGGATTTGAAGGGCCAATTCAAAGGTGGCAATTCATTTTGCTTAACTGTAAGACTGCAACTGTGAATGGAAAGAACATTCAAAAAATCTGCATATCACAATCTTAATGTCGCGACAATAGCAACCGCCCCCTCACCCAACTAAGCCTTCCATTGCTGCTTTCATAAGGAAGATGATCTCAGCCTTGCAAATAGAAATATTTAGCTGTTGTTGCCCCATTAACAAACTTAGAATGTATCATAGTTACTTCCTTGAGGCTATCCTAATTTACATCAAAATCTTCCCCCAAACATCTAACTTTTTTTCCCCATCTAGGTTTAGCCATCAACCCCTCTAAGTTCCCTCTCCAGCCAACGGAGACAGACGGACATCTTCAGAAAGCATTTCAGAGAGCTCCTTCACATAGTAGTTTGACCTGTTTTCCTCCATGATCCATATACAGACCCATGATTTTTACTTTAGGCAGTATGAAATCAACTCCTTCGTGTTCTGGGCTTTATTTTAGCAGGTAACAAGCAAGCAATGAACCTGTGGTACTACCCAATAAAAGCTGAAAGTTTCAATTTTCTAAAACTTCTCTTGTAAATCTTCAGTTAGGGATTGTGGTACAGATGAGAGGGAAAAAACAAGTCATATACACATAAATAGACTACATGTCTCCCACGATATCCACAAGCATAACTCTGAATGTAATCCTTGCCAACAAACAACATCCGTCTGTGAAAGGCATTTTAGAATTTCTGAAGTACTCAGTAAATGGTCAATTCATAAAAGAACAATGTGACAGATTTTGTCCATGTACTGTAGATAAAAAAGGAACAACAACTACTTAAGATGTTTTACATTTATCATCTTTAGGAAAAAAAAAAATTGGAATTGCTGTCCAATCTCAAGGGATACTTATTCTGTGTCCAGTATGACCCTAATTATAATCATAATATAATGAAGAAATGTTCCCTCTCTTCCTGTAGCTGCACAGTGGCAATCTGCAGAAAATTGCCTTCAGCTGTAGATATATGAATATATGTTTTCTAACAGTGAGCAGTGTTCTTGTAATGGCACATGGGTTTTTTAAGGGTTCCTCTCATGAACTGCGATTAAGAAAGGAGAATCGGCCATGCTACTAAGAAAGTTCCAAGTAGCCCAAAGTCAAAAGCAGGTGCCAGCTTAATTTAATATAACTGCAAAAAAACCCCACCCTGTCAAACCCAAAAGGGCACCAGCATTGATAAAGTGTGAATTATAGATAGTTGTAACCTATTCCAAAGTAAAGTCCATAGCAAGCTTGCACACTCCGGTGCAGTAGTTGCAAGTCTAACTATGTTTAAATGTGTCTTTTCTTAGAAATATTTCCATGTATTAATCACTTCTAGAAACTTCCATTTGCCTCAGTTGCATTTTCTGATTCATAAGGGGGTTTTTTTTGCACAATTTCACAGAAGAATTCAGCTTGGTTTTTTTTTGGTTTTTTTTTTTTTGGTCGTGACAAGTAAAAAAATATTTCTTCCCATAGTGATTTATTTTCAAATTTATTGCAATCCTAACACCGAAGCTGTAAGTGGTAAGCAAGATGAAATTTGGCAGGGTGAGATTTCCCAAACTTCATTTTGATTCCTTCAGTTTGCATTGCTGGCACACTGAAAACATCATGCAATACCATACGGGAATTTAAAAAAAAAAACCCAGAGCTGTGCACTTGCATTAGTTCTTACTCTTGAAGCAGTGCCTATAAATGACTGGCTTCTCAGTGTCAAGAGATTACTCAGCAACGGTTGCGTGAACGAGTATAAAAATCAAGGCATACTCCTCAATTAAGGGTATTTTTTTTTCAAATGTCTGAAGATACTTTCTTCTGGTTATTTGCATTTTCACAAGGAATATAAGGTCAGTTTTCATTCAGAAAACAAATTTCAGTCAGACTACAAAAATTTGGGACTTAATTGAATATATACGTGTAGCATGTGAACTCCCTCCTTTGCGGAGAGCAGGATGGAAGAATATTGCTGAGGTTTTCTAGCTCATTACCAGAAACCTCGTTGTTGCAATCTCAGTGGAAGGAACCTGGCAAGCAGGGAAGGTCATTACCCAGTCTATCTTCCTGCCTCTGAAGGACAGTAATATTTATTGATTTTCAGGAAGAAATAAAGGGAACTTATAAGCAGGAGTAGCAGATGAAATCAGTAGACCACTGACACTGAAGAAGAAAAGCTGAAGAGCAGTGTGTTGGCAAAAGGCCAGCGTTGCTATAAGTGAAGAGCAGAAGTCATGTTCCCAGGCAGGAGAACAGTGGAGTGGGGTTATGAATTTTGCCCTCTTCCTTCAGCCTGATTGCTCATATGGTCTCACTTAGTTACCCAGTCTCATCTTTCCTTGTCGTTGTGCTTGGGATATTTGCACTCTGGTTTGTGGCAGCCCTTATTAAGCCTTTTTTTTTTTTTTTTTTTTTTTATGTCAACCATGCAAATGACTACTGGAACATGCCAAAGGCCTGGATGTGGTCTTAGGGTACACACACTTGGCTGAGCGTGTGATCAGGCAGCCCCGGCTCCCTGAGCTGCCCTCTGCAATAAGAGGGGTCACTAAATTTACCCCTTGTGCATTGAAAACCAAGGGAAGGGTTTACAGCGAAGGTTGCTGAGAAGGCGAGGAACTCTTTTAGCACAATGGTTTGGGGTCTGTTAGCTCCACTCCTAGCCTTTGCTATGCACTTGTGTTCCTTACAGGCTCCAGTTGGGGAGGTGGTAGTGGTGGTGGGTTCTGCGATTTAACTCGTTTCTTTCCAGTCAAGAGCTGCTGGGCTTTTAAAGCCTGATCTCCAGAAATGAGAAAGAGTGATTTGGTCTTGGTGACGGGTCATGAATTAGAATCACAGTAAAAAAATGTACTGAAGTTGCTGTGAATGTTCCTTGCTTCTGGGTGGCCAAAATTTGGTAGGAGCTCAGGGAGATCAGTAATTTAAAAAAAAAAAAAAAAAAGCTGCACAACTCCATAAGTTACATAGCTCTGTAGTTTAGTTTTTCTCTAAGGAAGTGTAAATGCAACAAAATTCCCATGCTAAGGTTTGTGCTACAGTTGAAACTCAGGCAGTGTAAAAGGCAGTATTATGTGTATGTCCCACGATCACAAGGAAAATCCCCTGTCTTTTCTTGCTTCGTGTCGTACCCTGCAGGATACCGTGTTTAAGTTGCCTAATCTAGCATTAAGAAATCTTTTGTGCTGGATTAAGTACTGTCTTCCTGCCTGGAATGATGATGCAGTGTTTCTGAGGGCTATGTGCTATTAGTGTACAGGAAAAGATTTCAGTTAAGTCTCTTTCCTCCGCTGCTGCTTGTTTGCGATGTCTTCAGGTAAGTCTTAGCCTCCTGCTGTCTCAGTTTCCCCTCCTGCGCCGCAGGGACATCTGCCTGCTGCTGCTGTGCAAGCAGCGCAGCGTGCACGTGGGATGGTTGGGCTGGCTGAGAGTTAGGTTACCCAAGGAAGTCTACCTGCATCTGCAAGACTTGGTGCCGCGGCGGAGTCAGCCAGTACAGTAAGAAAGACTAAACTGGAACTTCATCAGCTTGAGGGAATATGATCTCCAGTACCAGCAAACTGAGTCCTGGTAAGTGCACTGAATGAGTCGAGGCATCTTTCTGATGCTCATGTTATATGAGATCAAGTTTATAATGTAGATCTGTATCGAGTCAGGACGTGTGACCTCTTCTGTCTGATGGGGGCTCTCTACTATAATCTATACCTTCATTATCTCCGGTGCAGGAAAACTGTAACCCACTCTTGCTGTCAAGTCGCAACTAAAAACTACTGTGAACTGGAGGTGACTTGAAACGCAGCCATGCAATTATTAAGTAATGTGTCACGCAAGGAGCATAGTGCATTACACCAATTGCTTTGGGAGCGCACTCGGCAGAGGTGAGAAGGGAGGTGAAATTCATATCCTCTGTTTTGACCTTTGTCTCCCGAAGTAGCTCTGGACCAACCTACCTGAAGGGTCATTTATTTCTCTCTGCTGTGTGCTACAGTTGTGATTACAGGCGATGGAGCTGGGGGCCAGCTTAAGTTTTGATAGGTCTGAGATGTGAACTGTGTATTTTGCCTGAGCACTTCTCGCCCGTGTATTGTTTTTTCCAAGAGGCTGTTCTTCGTAAGCACAGGGAGGAACGTTATCATGATTCATACGTTTAAGTAGAGAGGAGGATTGTGTTCATCTGCTTTGACTTGCTGCATGGCAATGCTCCTTCTGCTTTCCCCGGGATTCCTGCATGATGTATGTGCATATGTATATATGAAGTCAGACCAGAATACGTATTTTACAGTCCCAGCCAGCCTCCAAGTAAGATCTTAAAGTGATTTGGAATTTACTGTGTCCCCTGATGAGTTGCTCAAATTGCTCCTTTTTACTCTGGCACGTGTATGAGTTTGTTCTGTTGATGCTATATGAGCAGGTATGTTGCCTGCACTAAAATTTTCCTTAAAAGATGATTGTTGTTAGTATTTGTGAAGCTTATAGGATTTTCTAAAAATAGAACTTCGCTTAACCACTAAAACCTAGATGCAAAAAATATCTGTTTTGTTCAAATGATTTTTGTGGGTACATTTTGATTGTTGTGACTGAGTTTTCTTTTATAGTTCTCTTGGCCTTTGTGTTTTCCAAAGCTATTGTAAATATTTCAGTCACTGTGTGAAATGAATTTTAATTTTGGAAAAACGTATGGCATAGCTTAAATATTTATAAAATATTATATAAATAAACTTTGTTATTACTCCTTAAATGAATCAGAAATAAATATGATGGCATGCAAGGAATTGTGATCCTTTGGAGCATTAAAAATTACTCCACTAGGTGGAGAACTTGCATCAAGTATGCAACTAAAAATATTAGCACTAACTGAAATCTTAGCCACGGCTGCAAAAATTAAACTCCTAATAACTGAATAGCTTTTGTATCATACTCTCTTTTTATCATTTCTGGTGAAGAGCACTTTTAAATTTGTACAGTATAAATTCTGAGGTTGTAGAGCACTATATTAATTTATGTTTAAAAATTAATAAAAGGATTAACATATATTTCTTGATATATTAGCTGAAGTTGATTTCAGCAGTTATCAACTTTTTTGTGAAATGTATTAATGTAAAACATTTTTCTTTACCATCCAGCTCATTCTAATGAGGTACTGACCATGCAGACTGTCTGGGGGACGGAACTGAAAAATCTTTGCCAAAAAGAGATATTTATTTTTTAAAAAACCTATTTAACTGGATCCTAGTTAATAATAAACTAAGGAAATGTCATATTTTATTATTTTCCCTGTTTGTATCAACATGGCCAATAGTAAGTTATCAAGTGCCTCAGAACTAGGAAGAGGGCAAATGCTGGCAAAAGGGAATATTTTAATGCGTCTTTTTATAGGTCCCAAGCATTAAGTAGAATCAGGACTGGGTTTAACTTTTCAGTTTCTGCATATCCAGGAGCCATGTGCATTGCAGTATTCTGTAGGGCCCATATAGATGGGAGGGGAATAAAGACTAATGGGGCCAGTTTTTTTTTAATCTGCTGGGACAAATCTTCCGGGAATTTGCAATCTCCACATTGGTCTGCTGGAAATAATTAAAAAGTGGTATTATGGTTTGTGTAGGAGTCAGAGTGTAAATCTTCTTGGACCCACATGTTCAGAAGGAGACAATTCAGAAAGGGCCATTGCTTGTTTTGGTGTGCAAGTTAACGTTAAGCTTCAAGGTGTGCTTTGAGTTGGGGTTTGGGAGAATAAAAGAGAATTGGAGTTTTTTGGTTTTCTCATGGGAGTGAAGAATCAGGAAGACAGCAGAAAAGGGTAAATGCTCTATGTTCTTCTTTACTATTTACATATGTTTAATTAATGCAAGTGTTAGCTGGGGTTTGGGAATTCAAGTCTCCGGGTTGTTCATGTCTTTATTCTGGTGGTCTGACAGAGTTAGGAAGAGGGCAGGTGATGGCAAGGTGGAAGACTGGACGTACTCTTTTATTATGATCTTAACCCTGAAAATAATTAAGGTCAGACATGGGATTTGGAACTGGATTTTCAAGACTATAATCTATTCTCTGTGGCTTGCCGAGTTCAGAAGACAAGATAATAGGTGCTAGTAAAGGCAAATGCTGGGTCTTTTGTTGTTTGGATGCATACTGGGTTATAACTAAGATTAGGGCTAGTGGTGGGCTATGTCTCAGGTTATGACTCTAACTTGCTTTAAATTTAGGACTGAGGTTAGGTTTCGGGTTAAAAGACATTGTCTCTTTTTGACATATGCCTTCCTAAGGGCCCAGATAATTGCTGCGGCTTATTACTAAAGAGTTGAAAGCGGGCAGGTTTTGGAAAAGATCAATGCTCTTCGTTGTCTTGTAGAAGCTGGATTTATACATCTGTACTCACTAGGGTTAGTGTTAGGAATTGGGAATCTAAATTTTACTGTTCCCAGTTTATGGGTGGATTCTCCAGGGACTAGGGAAATACAAAGATGACCTGTCTCTTTACGGGAATACGCTTTTTATTCGCTTTCATTGCTGTGCTCATTGCTGATGTTGATATCAATGTTAGGATTGGAGCTAGGGTTAAAATTCTGGGCTTAATGCTTAAAGGAACTTCTTTATCTTTTTCATTCTAGAGGGTGTGGATAACTACAAATAGAGAAAACAGTTGGATGAGTCAGTGCTTTATGTTCTCATTTACTTCTGGGCATCCTTCAATTCATTCATATAATTAAATTTTGCATTAGGATTTTCACTTTGTACGGCTTACAAAGACAGGAAAAATTAATATTTGTTGATGTTTATTTATAGTAATAATTACTATAAAATAATAGCTTTCAAAAATAATGAAATAATATAGGAAGGAACACTAGAAGGGACTCCGGCTAACAATTAAGTTTAGGTTCATGGCTGGGAGTAAATTTAGAACTTAGGAAACTAAAGCTTCAATACTACAGTATATTCTCCTCTTATGTAAGGTCTACCCATGTGTGGAAAGGGCAATTTCTTAAGGATACTACTGGAATTAGAGGCCCTATCTAATTAAACATAGTTAAGATTGAATTTACAAGTTATCACTTAGAAAACCAACATTTGAAGAGTCGAGTTCGTTACGGCATTTTGTAGGGCCCTCCAGGGTATAAAGGGGAATTGATCATTAGGGGGCAACGCATTATTTTCTTTCCACTGATGAGAGGGGACCCCCTGCCAGGAATTAAAGTCAGAGTCAGGGTGAGGGTTTGATCACATTAAGACCCCAGTTTATTGCTGGTCTTCACAATGCCCAGAGCATTAGAAGAAGTGTTGAAGCTCTGTTTCTGTTATTTTAAGTGACAGTCGCATTGGTATAATTATGATTAGGGGTAGGGGTATGGCTGGGGTTAGAGTCCGGGATCTGAAACCCTCCAGAGCTCAAGTGACGGCTGATTTTCTCTAATGCTTCAAATTTAGGAAGGGCATCAGCGTCAGCAGTGGCTGATTGTGTTTTTCGTTTCCCGAATTTGTCAGCTTCCCAAGTAAAAGGCAGGACGTGGTTTCAGGTGTGGGCATCGCAGCTTGCCCGTCTCTGGTGATTGCTGAGGGTTGCAGGGCTGCCAAGTTGTCAAAGAGGAGCTGGTGAATACACTTTGTCTTCATTCACAGTGCTTGTGTTCACTTTTACAGTAAGAATTTATTCCCTGGCCACAGCCGAAGGTAGGGTTGAGGCTGAAGTAAAGGTTATGTGAAGCTAAAGCTTAGGTTTGGAGTCTCCTTTCTGCCCCTGCCCAAAGGCACTGCCAGCCCTGCCCGTCCCTTCCCAGGGCCCAGGATGCCATGTCAGACCCCCTGGGGCCACCAGTGAGCAGGGCTTCAGCAGGGCTCTTCTACAGCTCCCCACGGCCCTGCCCTCCCTGGCCATGGGCCCTGACGAGATGGGCACACCTGTGGGCCCATGTCCCAGCCTGTCCCCAGGGAGGTGCCCGATGCCCAAGGCTGGGGCTGCCCCGCTGCCCCCCGGCTGCTCCTGGATGGGGTGAGATGGGATGGGATGGTCTCCCAGGCCCTGCCCCACCGCCCCGGGATTTTATCGTCCTGTAAGAGCGCTGCAAGAACCGATGCGAGATGGACGATGTGTGACAGTGATAGTTAAGACTTAGGTTTTCTTGTAGCCTATGAATTTGCCTCGTGGGCACAATGAAGGCCTGCATTAGTGTTGGGGAAGATGAAGGTATTCTCACACTCTCTGTCTCACTCGTTCCTTGTTTCCATTTCTAGGCCTCATTTTCCTTGATGAACCATCATCCCCGCCTCCCTTCAGAAGACGGCAATTATTTCACCCAGACGTAGATCCAGGCCCGGTTGACAATTTGCTTTAGGGTAACTCCCAGACAGTTTGGCAGAGGGCTGCGCTCAATCTGACTTTCTCTGCCAGGACACGTACCCAACAACCTGCTCCTGTCCCAAAATCCCATCGCATCGCTCTCTAGGACATGCTGTATTACACTGGTGGGCAGTGAGTACGCTTTGAACCGAAACCCCCCCAAAATATAGGAGCCTGGAGAAATTTCTTGTGCTTCATAGGAGACACTGCAGTTTTCTTTGGTCCAGAAGGCCACTGAGCTGGCTGTCACAAAGTCTGAACATAAGAAGGCCCCTCTGCAAGGTATGGAAGGGAAATGGAGAGTTTTTAAATTTTTTAAAATTTCTATTTTGCCTGGTTGAATCACTTTGAGTTTCCTGGATATAAAAAACCCAAAGGATTCAGTTTTCTAAGAAAAACTGACTTCTTTGAATTTAAAAGTCTTTTTGGTCTTTTTTTTGGGTGGAGGGGTGGTGGTGGGGGAGGCACTCATCACTGTAAGGAAAAGGTGTAGATCAACCCATCCCAAGATCTGGTAAATCATAGAATCATAGAATCACAGAATGGTTAGAGTTGGAAGGTACCTTAAAGATCATCAAGTTCCAACCCCCCTGCCATGGGCAGGGACACCTCCCACCAGACCAGGTTGCTCAAAGCCCCATCCAGCCTGGCCTTGAACACCTCCAGGGATGGGGCATCCACAACTTCCCTGGGCAACCTGTTCCAGTGCTTCACCATCCTCACAGGAAAGAATTTCCTCCTAATATCTAATCTAAATCTCCCCTCTTCCAATTTAAAACCATTACCCCTTGTCCTGTCACTACATCTCCTGACAAAGAGTCCCTTTCCGGCTCTCCCATAGGCTCCCTTCAGATGTTGGAAGGCTGCTATGAGGTCTCCCTGGAGCCTTCTCTTCTCCAGGCTGAACAACCCCAGCTCTCTCAGCCTGTCTTCATAGGGGAGGTGCTCCAAATGCAGACTGCTTCTCAGAAACCTAGATTACAGAAACTCTTCTGACTCATGCGTTGTACTGGTTTTGCACCTTCTGGTTTGACGATAATGAAATACAGACTTTGAGCTTTTCCTTCTTGCTTTCTGAGGAAACATATCCTGTTTGTTTTCATAAATGCTTAAAAGTGTTCAGAAGTGTTTAAATGGGGCACATGTCAGTCTACCAAATTAACAAGGTAGGCATAAAGAGTGCTATCGTATTTATATCACAAATCACCTCCACCTCATTATCTGCTTTTTGAAGGAATGGTCAATCTGGAGTCATCATTTAATAAAACAGTAGCTACCAATTGCCGTTTTCTTTTTTTTTATTTTATTTTATTTTTATGGTACAGCTTTGAAAAGTATTAATTGGTCAGGAAAGCAAAGCTCCTCTAATTTCAGTATGGGTAAGGAGGGTTCATTAATGTCTTTGCTATGTTGAGAATCGTTTGGTCCATTTTCTAGCACTGTGTTCCGTGTGTAAGAGTATTCTTGACTATTCTTCACCGTAAGTTTTGCTCTGCTAGCTCTTGTAACCGTTGTAACAGCCTGTGTGTGCCAGTACAGGTAACGCTACAGGAGTCTGATGTACTTTCAAATCTTATGTGATGGACAGAGAACAGAAAATAATTTATCTCAGTTGTGCTTCAATGCAACAGAAGTGAGAGCCAGACTGAGAAAAATCTCCTGTTTGCAGTTCTCCGTGTGGAAACATTCCAGATAGCTGGACAGTCTGAGTAATTGTTTTCCATTTAATTAAGGTAGAAACAAGAGATCATGAGCCAAGATGTCCGCAGTTGGAGATAAAATCGTGGGACACAAAGTTCAAGTGTAACGGTGGAGATTTTTGTTTGAAAGTGTGACATCTGAACACAAGTGAAAACCCACAAGGAGGAAGGTTGTGAACGCCTTCCTCTTGCCACAAAGCAGCTGTGCAAAAGTGACTTCCACAATACCACTGCACAACACAATGAAATCTATAAGAAAAATCACTGTCTGCTGGAAAGTGAAAGCCTTACTTTGTGTTCAGAAGACAGCAGATGCAGGCATCTTTTACCTTAACCTGTCGGTTCAAACATGTTTTCAAGCGGACTTTTTTTGTTTATTTTGCAACCGGTTAAGAGAGCCTGCATGACTTATTCTGTGTAAGGGAAATAACTGATTTTCAGTCCAGAAGTACTTCATCAACTCCATGTTTTCATGAATACAAGAGCATTTATGCAAGTCCCAGAAGTCTTATTTCCCCAGAAAAATATTTTAGCAGTCCAGTTTCACGCTGGGGTTATTATATCCCATTTGATCAGTAAGATTAGTAATTTAGAGCTAAAGTGTGACAGGAAGAAATTCTGTTTTCTTTTATTCTCTGTGCCTGTATCCTCCACAAGTTAAAGAATTTTCAGGGATCGTCTTTTCCATGTGGAGAAGTCAGCAGTTAAGCAATCACACTATGTATATGGAGAGTTAGGTGTGCAAGCTGGGGCCTAGGGGAGCCATTTGTCCATGTGCAACGATAACAAGAAATCCCAAGTGAGCATAAGCCTCACTGCATAAAAAGCTAAGGCTCTCCATCTTCAGTAGCTCTCTCCTGAAGTTAGGTGCCCTTTCTTAGAAATCCCAACAGCGGGCAAGAGGCAGATCCCCTACAATTTATTCATTATTTATTTTATGAATAAATAAATTTATTCATAAATAAATCTATTAATTTATTCAATTCATAAATCGAATACAATTTATTCAATATTCTCATATTTCAGAACGAAAACATTCACTGCTCTATTCAGACCTAGTTTTCCGTCTTTGGAGGTGGCAGCACAGGGAGAGTTGAGTGTGGGTTTTATAGTTTCTTCTGATGCAAATTTTGCATACTGTGAGAAGTAGTAGAATGGACTTAGACTGTTCAGATATTTTCAGTCTTTGAAGTCCTCTCAAATTGCTGTATGCGAAGTGGAGACTGTTTTTAAGAGGACTAATTGAGACAATTTCAGTCTAGTTTATTTGAGACATGGTGATATTTCCTTGGGAAGTGGGTGTTGTGATTCAAGTCATCCTGAGATTTAACCTTGAGTGTCAGATATATCCTGGATGAGTTATTTAACCTCTAAATTTTTAGTAAATGATGAGGCCATTAAAAGGTAAGGACAAAAATGCAGTACTTTTTTCTTGATTTTGTGGAATAAACAGTGTTTTTTCTTGTGTCTAAGAATATCAGTCACATACGGCCTCAGAAGGGAGAAAGGCAATGGTATTTCTATCATTTGGGAATTCCCTTTGAGGTCATAAGCAATTCTGGGTGTGCCCCAGACACTTTATTGCCAGAATTTAGATATCTGGAAACTTCAGGCCTTTCTGGAGCAAGGAGCTGCTGACTGAAGGCTTCGGGTAGGTGTGTAAATCCTGGACCCTAATCTTTTAATCAATCTAGCTTTATTCATATCCTTGCTTTTGTGCTTCTGATTGTGAAAAAAGCCCTGAGGAGCAAGAACACCCCCTTTCTGTAATTGCAGGGTGAAATCCCAAACAAATGGCAAGGCACCCACTGACTTCAGTCATGCCAGGAATTCACATGTGGTTAAAAGATAACTGGTTTTGTTTTTATTGTACGTCTTTCCCCTTTGTTCATGAGCGTTGGCAGTGAACCTAACATAATGAGACTTACAGAGCTTCCCTGGACAATATTATTAAAAAAAGAAAAAGGAAGCTGTCTAATGTATCTAATAATAACTGAATGATAGCAAACTACTCACACGGTTGTCTTTGTCAGCAGGGAATGTATTTAGTGACAAAAGGGTGGGGGGCTTCCAATCTTATATTCCTATGAAATATGCAAAGCACTGAGCAATAAAGGATGGCAGGAAATACGCATATCCATGTCAAATAATATAAGTAACCTTTCATTAAAAAAATTCTGAAACAGTTAACTACAAATACAGACTTTTCCAGCCATTACCAATCAGTCTGTATTTATACGCGAATGACATTTTATGACAAAAAAGGTAAATCAGATGCTTTTATGACCTAAGGATATTGTGTTTAACCCAATTCAGTTTAAACTTAGTCTAAACATTTTTTATCCACGAAAAAATTTGTGTTGCTTGATCAGAAAAAATGTTTATGCCAATATTCAGCTTTGCTCTCACACCCTCAAATATTTAAAAATTAAGTGTTGTGACTACTATGACTAATACTTTGTTTTCTATTTGTTCTTTTTCAGGCTGTAGTGCCTTAGTTTGTTGTTCTTACTTGTCATTATGTCTTTTACACTACCTCCTTGTTTTGTTACTAATTAAAATGTAATTGTTATGACCAAATTGTTCCTGCCAGTTAGAACACTGAACATACAGCAAAAATTCTAGCTCCTACATGTCGCATGGGATATTTTAAACTATCGTTTTACTTCACATTAACTGATTATAAATTGACTCAATATAGTTATTAGTTTTGTGAAATTGTTCTACATATGGCCTGCATGTGTGTTTGGCTACAGGCACTTGTCTGCTATTAAACCCAAATTGGTTGTTGTTTTGGGCAAATGTTTGTATAATGTCCAAAGTGTTCTTCACAACAGTGTTAACAAGTAAGTAATTGATTTACAAATTACCCTAAAATCTGTCTACTTTGGATAGTTCTCTGAGTTTATATTGCAGAATAGCAGAAATGTAGTCCTTTATCAGAGAGTGCTTTGGCTATTGAGCTGGGCTCTGCGTTGTATTCTTTTTCTCCTGTTTCCTTATCCCCTCATTTAGTGATATGCTTTACAGGAGATACTTATGAAGAAAGCATTTGAGTCTATGCCATCACAATGATCAAGAATTTGACGCTGGATTTGGTTATGTGCACTGGTTTATTCCAATTCCCATCCTTATGAGAAGCTAGACTTGCTTAGAAAACTAAAAGGTTTTTTTCTCCTTGTTATTTGTCTTTTATATTTTTCAGTGAACATAGCATCTGCTTACGTCTTAACATTAATAAGCATCTATCTTTCTGATTGCATCCCTCCACTGTTTTTAGTTGAATGTTCACCCAGGTCTGTGATTCGCTTTTTCATCATTGGTTCACACTCACTCCCGTGCTACTTGAAATATAACATTTCTTTTTCTCTGTGATTTCATATATTTTAGTTAGATGTGTTAAAATCCCCATCCATTGCAAAGCACTGTTTTATCTCTATGCCAGTATCTCTTGAAGGCACTACTTTTGGGGTCCCACGCGTTGGACTTCACCAATGTCATTTCTCTCCCTTCAGCAGTGAGCAGGGCTTTCCTGAGGTCAGGAGAGGAAAAGGGTGTGCCTTTCAAGACCCTTTCTGCCTTCCTGAGAAGGTCACCTCCTGTAAGGTGATAAGAGCTTCTGGCTGTTGCTATTGTTATACAGGACAACTCGGCTTCTGAGCAGAAAAGCATCTAGGCAAGATATAGGATGCAATGGCCTTTGTGCTGTTTCCCCCCCGCCCCGAGGCACAGCGCGCCAAAGTCTGTTCTCAGCACAGACTGGAATCTTTTGCACGGATCCAATTATATGTAAATGTGTGGGATTCAGTTTCATAAATGGGATGCCAAGCTGCTGCTAAAACCTCGTATGCTGAAATGTTAATATTTCATAATTAAGAATATAACACAGAAATTATGTTGTTATGTTATGTGTAATTTTTCCCATTCATCAAATTTTAGATTTTATTTTGCATTATTGTTTGGATGCATTTAAGCGTTTTTCATCCAACATTCTTGAATAATTACTTATCTGTCATCTGTTAACTTCTGCTTGATAGCTAAACAGCCAAGTCCTGGCATCATAGCTAGGGATATTTGCTAGTTTACTGCTGTTGCTTTCATATTCATTGTTTGTTCTGTAATGGCCCTTAAACATCTCCTATGCATATTTGGGCTAGAATGATTCTTTACATAATGCCTTAGAGGAAAACAAGGTTCTTCTAATAGCAATTAAAATTAGCAATGATATTAGGCTAAGAATTTAAAATCACATCTCACTCCTGTGCAAGTTCCCTTTTATCATTTTAAAAAAAAATCAATTTTCAACAATGTTGTGTACCTCATGCATAATACACAGCTTCAGTGATTTACTTCTTGTTTTGGCATGGGCACAGTTGAATGATATAAGAGCTAATTTTGTTTTTCTGCTTTAATAGCTTGTGCTGTCTGCATAATGAACCCTGTCTGAGCTTCATCAGGAGAGTTACACTGTTCATACACTTCTGTTAGTAAAACATTTCCCGTTCTTTGAGAAGTTTGTCTTATCTGCAGTTTGAAGGAAGACAGTCATTCATAAAACCATAGAATTGCCTGGGTTAGAAGGGACCTTTCAGATCATCGAGTTCAACCATCAACCTAACACTGACAAAAAACATCACTAAACCGTATCTCTAGGCACTATGTCTACCCATATTTACCCCCAGGGATGGTGACTCCACCACTTCCCTGAGAAGCCTGTTCCAATGTTTGATAACCCTTTCGGTGTAGAAATTTTTCCTAATATCCAATCTAAACCTTCCCTGGTACAACTGGAGGCCATTTCTTCTTGTTCTATGGCCTGTTACTTGGAAGAAGAGACTGACTCCCACCTCGCTACACCCTCTTTTCAGGTAGTTGTAGAGAGCGATAAGGTCTCCCCTCAGCCTCCTTTTCTCCAGGCTGAACAACTCCAGTTCTTTCAACCAGTCCTCATAAGACTTGTTTTCCAGACCCCTCACCAGCTTCGTTGCCCTTCTCTGGACACGCTCCAAAATCTCACCAGTGCCAAGTACAGGGGGACGATCACCTCCTGAGCCCTACTCACCACGCTGTTCCTGATACAGGCCAGGATACTGTTGGCCTTCTCGGCCACCTGGGCATGCTGCTGGCTCATGTTCAGCAGACAGTTGACCAATACCCCCAGGTCCTTTTCTGCCAGGCAGCTCCAGCCACTCTTCGCCAAGCCTGTAGCACTGCATGGTGTCGTTGTGACCCAAGTACAGGACCCAGCACTTGGCCTCGTTGAACCTCACTGGCCTCGGCCCATCGATCCAGCCCATCCAGATCCCTCTGTAGAGCCTTCCTACCCTCAAGCAGGTCGACACTCCCACCCAACTTGGTGTCATCTGTAAACTGACTGAGGGTGCACCCAATCCCCTTGTCCAGATCATTGATAAAGATATTCACACAAGCATCTGGAAGAGACAGAAGGTGGGTTTTCTTGTTAAGGTGGTTGTTAGCAAGTGGATCCAAGAAACAAGTATGGAACAAAGTTGAGGGATTGCTAATGGTATTGAAAGAAGTTCCCAGCTATGCTGTACATTTTGATAAATGATACTGTGATGTTTCCATTGGATCAGATGAGGAATTATGCCATACTTGGACGTTCAAAGAGGAGGCTTTTTGTAGCAAGTAGTAGAATTTATTATTATTATTATTATTATTATTATTATTATTATTATTATTATTATTATTATTATTATTTGTAGAGAAGAATGGCAAAGAAATAGCAGTGAGGACTACCAGATGGATCAAGAATTTGAGATATCTGGACTTTTGACCATTTGGAAGTATTCCTAGAAACTGAGCTCCGTTCAATTTCCTCTATAAGGAAACAGTTCGAATTAAGCAGTGGAAGGGAAAGCTGGGAGAAGCTTGTGTAACCTCCACTCTCAATGTTCACCATAAATTAAATAAGGCAAATGAAGGTAAAGCTGGAGTTATGAATATAGCTAAAGGAGTACCAAAGATCCTAGAAGAAAGAACGAATGCAGTTAAAGAGTAGGTTACAGCTGAAAGGTAATAAGGCCACTGGAAGGCAGCAGAGGTAGGGAAAAGATTCTGTTGAGGAAGAGGCACTAGGCAGTGAGGAATGATGGAACTGCTTGTATATTAATGCAGGCCAACATACACTGCTGGTTTATTTTTATGTTTCTGAGAGAGAGGCTAGTATGGTTTTGTTTGCCAGTTATCTTAATCTAGGTAAGATTTATCATGAATGTTTATGATAAATCATTATATATCAAAGGGATAAAATTTAGCTTAAAAATAAATACCGTTTTTATAGAAAGGTTTTGTAAGATTAGTAAGTGGATTGGGGTGTAAGAAAATTATTTTTGTAGTAATAAAAATTGTTTAAGTGCATGCCTCTGCCTGGATTCAAACTGAGTGTTTTGGTTCAAAAGTTACAGTGAAACACAGTCACAGAACAAAAGCAAAGTCAACTGAACACACATACTGTGTCTCATGCATTTGTGCTGTCATAAAACACAGAGGTTTGTCAGCTGGGTCATGTAGGTAGAAAAACGAGTTAAAACTCTCAGTGTAGTGATTTTACTCTTATAGATGGGATTCCTAGAAGCTAAACTGCAGTGAATACCAGCTGGAAATCAGAGGATGAAAGACGAGAAAGTGCTCTCTGGGGACTCATGTGTGACACAGACGTTGAAACAGGGCTTGCGAAAGCTGAAGGCCATCTTTAGTGCTGAGGTAAAGCTCAGCTTCTACCCTTCTTGAATAATGTCGAGAGAATTGATATAGAATTAGTGATGCAACACAGTGTTTAGACCTTTTCTGTAAATCCCTAACAACTGTATCTAACGAAGCAGATTCCAGCTATGAGAATTGGGAAAACAAAACAACATAAAGAGAAAGGAAAATTAGCTGATGATATTCTTGCTGTTCACGCGCTTCTGGTTAGAGTCATTGATGTCTCTCCATCCCAAGCACTCTGTGAGAATAAACACCGATCAGATGTGCTTTGGAGAATTTTTGTAGGCACTGAGAGTGATGATATTGCTTTCTGCAGAGGCATCTTGATGAGGCCTCTGTCAGAGAGTAGATGAAATACACTGGGGCTAAGTTCCAGCATGACAAACCCAATACTCGGAGCCTGGATCCATTTTATTATCAGTAGGTAGTTTTTGCTGCTTATAATAGCACTGTTTGTCATACGGGTTCTGAAGGTGTGTAGCAAAGATGGAGCAGTTCAAGTTAAGAGGAAAAAGACTTGTTCCTTTACTTTTATTCAAGCAAAACCTGGATGAGTCAGAGGGATTCTTCTTGCATGGATACTGTCTGAAAAGTACTTTTTGCATTAAGCTGAAGTTATAAAAAAAAGCCACACAGCAATAGGGTACAAATAAATAATGCAAGGAAGTTATATTAAGGTTATAATATCTCTTCCTTTACAGTTTGCATATTTCTTTGCCTGGTGAGGAATAGAAATATCAGAGAACCCCAATTATTCAGATGACCCAGACAATCAAAACAAACACTACTCCTAAAGAAACATTTGGCCTAAAGAAATAAATGTTTTTCACTTACTCAACACTCAGCACTGTACCTCAGTGCCCATCTGTGGAAGAATTGAAATTGCAGCTATACCTATGCAAATTCTGGGACTGGAGGAAAAGGGTTTTTCATGTGCCCTCTTCAACTTTAGAAATTGCTCCTGACACCAGTCCTGGATTTATTTTCTCACTCGGGGCATGATGGTAAACCTCTCTTCTCCTTCACCCCTTTTCAGGAGTTGAAGAAAGGGATGGAAAGCAGGAATGAAGCATGAATTGGTCTTTGTGTGATGATTATTGGGCATGGGATGAAGGGAATGTTAAGGAATATGTTCCTTTGGATATCTAAAGTGATAGACTGGGTTCATATTAATTTCTATAAATAAGAACAAAAGATTCTGAAAATCTGAAAAACAACCAAAATAAACATTTGAAAGGAAAACACACTTCTTCGAGGATATTTCCTTGACTAGCGTTTTCAGTGAAGTTATGGCTAACGCTGCTGCCTCACCCTGAATTGTAGGGTGGAAATGTTTTCACTGTAGAAACCCAGCAGCGACAGGAATCTCTTTACCCAGATCATTCTGACATTACTCAGAAACCATACACTTTTCTCTGCTTTAGCAAAACAGAGCTTGTCTGTTATATTGTGTGAACCTCTGATCTACGTTAGCTAGAGAAAGCACAACCAAACCATGAGTCACAGCAGCCTGCGGTAATAAAGTCATGTTATCTCTGGGTGGTGCGGAGGGGAAGTGCTGCTACTGGCGCTCAGGGGCTTCAGTTTGCTATTTACTGTGTCTTAGTTGGCATGGGAAGGTGGTAGGCCATAAAGCAAGCTGCTGCTCTTTGATAGAAAGAGAATTAAGTTCTAATATTATAAAGAAGAGTTACTTGTCTGGCCAGGTTTGCAAAAAACAAGCATTCTGTAGTATTTGATGAATATATATTTTGGATGTCTTGTATTCCTCTTCATAATAGCATCACTGTCACGCCTCTCGGTGTTGGTCTAGTAAACAGTCTCAGAAAACATTCCTGTTAATATTCCTATTCGTTTAGTGAAGACATAAATGAACCATATGAACAGCTGAGGAAAAAAAAAAAAAGGTCAAGTATTGTATTACATATTATATATACGGTTGAAAGTTCAATGTAAGGAATTGCAATAAATCTAGGACCCCCTTCAAACAGTTTAACCTCTGGTTAAATTTTTGAGCAATAGTGCTCTTTATTAACACGGCATCTCTGAAGGTTTAGGGTTGGCCAATAGGAGACAACAGGCCCAGGGATTTAGGTAAAATTTGGGTCAAATGAATACATCTATACAGCACATTTCAGAAAATGTTCTAAAAAGTAAATCCAATTGTAGTGCAAGCTACAGCTCAGCAGATTATACACCTTATGCTTCACTATGAGAAAGTCATCTGAAGAGCAAACATTTCTGTTCAGTGGAGAAACTAAATGAATGGGAAATATATATATATATTCTGAGGCACTTGGGGAGCCCATTTTGGATCCTTTTTTTTTTATTTTTTAAAGACCAAAATGCCTTTTTAAGATTTTGTGCTAAGACTTTTTGATTAACTTATTAAAATAAAAAAATAATAATGAAAAGCAGTGGTTAAAAATGTCAAGTCAAATGTTTTGTTTAAAAGCTATCACAACAAAATATTCAATGCTTTCAAAATAAGGAATTTCATTAAAGAGGAAAATATGAAACTAAAGTATCATGACCTTTTTATTCTCCCCAGTCAGTCCCTGTTTCTGGCTGAACTTATTAGCTGATTTTATCCAAAGTTCCATGGGACTACTCCCCCCAGAGTTCATTTACTTTACACAAAAGCTTATTTGCCCAGCTCTGAAGCCAGCCTCAAATCTCACCTCTTTTGTAACTACTCCTTGGAAACGGACCAAATTTCTAAAGCTTGCAAGATTCAGAGACGGTAGTTTGGTAAAAGGCTGTATTCTCAAGACCTGTATTTTTCTTTTTTTCAGAGAAAAAAATGTTAATGCTGTGATGCCTAGTCAGTGGTGTACAGCTGGTGGCAGTCGGTGGGTACAGTTAATATGTTGTAATAATGTAATATTTCATATCCTGACCTTTGAAAATTGATGTCATATATATCCTGCACATAGTAAATGTAATGGTTTCACAAAGGTTGGAGGAGTTCCTGAAACATTTTGTTCAATATCAATGTGTCTTTTGCACCAGCAAAATGAAGAGAGAGATTTTATGGAAAAGAATGATGTTTTCCAGAGAGACTAATTATTTTTTGGCTTTGGTAGTCAAAATATAATGTCTGAAAGGGGCCTTTTCTTTTTTTTTTTTTCCATTTCAGAAAGTGAGAAGCATGTCTCTTCAAAGCGTTTGCAACTTGAGACTCAAAAAACCAAACCAGATTTTACAAGATTTTACAGACCATAGTAAGCCTAGATGTATTTTTCCTCCAATCTCACAGAATTTTGGTTTGATTTAATCGAATGCGCAACATCTGTGATTTTGATACCGATCATCCCTTCATTTGTATGGCACCAGGCCTGTACAATGTGCTTCACATGTGCAACGAGGACGCTGCCTGTTACCTACAACCCCCTCTGGAGGGGGTCAGTACAGAAAGCAGAGTCTGCTCCCAGGTTAAGGATGTCTTGGCTCCGTTTCTCTGTACATCCCTGGACATTTCCATGCAGATGACACACGCAAGTGATCTTACTGCCATTCTTCTGTCAGCATTCCCGAGAGCAGAGAGGAGGCAAAACTAAACAGTGCTATAGAAATAAGTTTTCAGGATATGTTGAATCAGTGCATCCCAAAGATGCCTTTGAGTCTCCTCCTCCTCTCTGCTTTTAACCAATGTGGCTGGAATACACGAGCTACTCTGGCTGTATGTGCCAGAGCTACAGAACATACTACATTTGATTATTAAAGCTTCCTACCATCTTTTTCAGGGGATGAAAATAGCGTTTGATTCTAAACTAACTGGAAGTGAGTTAGTGGCAGAGGTGTTACACTGAAATGTCACTGCAGCAAACCTCACAGAAGAGAAGTAATAATTAAATGCCTTTCAAAGACCAGGATCCAAATCCTGAAGCTACATCATTTGAAAGCTGTACCCCCTGAAGCCCACTCTGAGGTACTTATAACACAGACACTGAATGGTAGTCAGACTAAGCGCTGACAGTAAAGTAAATTAAAATAATTGAAGGAAGCAGTATAGTGTACAGTACAGTTTATAGAAAGTCAGGAGGAAAACAGATGAGGATTCAATGTATACACTAAATTATATACATTAGTGACTATTTAACATCTTGTGTCTGTCATGTATTTGTTTTATTTGCTGTGAAAGCTAGAAAGGAAAATGAACATAAAATATTTAACAGTCAGTGTAAATGGAAAAAATGTTTTCCCAAGATAATGGACTCCTCCAGCTATTAGGCAACGAAGCAAAGTAGAAACATTTATTTTCCAGGCAGAAGGCATTGCTTCTGAGATAAATTTCTATGATAATGAACATAAAGCAGGCATACAATATAATTAACCCAAAGGTATCTGCTTTCATACAGTGAACAGTGAGCGAGCCGCGATGGTTGCTCCTTGTGGCCTGATTCTCCACAGCCTGGCTGTCGTGCTCAAGCCCTGTTTCTCACGCAGGCCCTGCTGGGGCTCGGTGTGCTCCACAGAAGTAGCCACCTCCAGCAGCGTGTTGGCTTCCAGAGAGTGATGCTGGCTGAAAATGTATGTTTCCTTTCTAACAGAAGTGATGTTTGTCGTGTGGAGGGCAGGAGGCAGGCTTTGATAGACTGCTTTTTACTGCACAAATGTCCTTTATTTGTTTCCTGTGAATTAAAGCCTTTGCAACAGAAGAAACTTCTAACCTTCTTTTCTGATGATTTTTATAGGTGACACTGCTTTTCCCCAGGGATACTTTTTATGCAATAGCTGCCCACCCGCCTGCTTGCCTCAGAATGATGCTTCCCCCAAACCTTCCAAACACGACTGCAGGCAGGATTTTAAATCCTCCCCCCATGCACCTCTTGTGCTTTACTCTGGGCACTTGGTTTTCCTCCTGTCTCCTCACAACCTGGGTCTCAACATCTTGTAGTCTCAGATTTAATGTATTTTTCATGATGCAGACCACTTGATAATCTCCCTGACTTTCCTACCTTCTTCAGCACTTCCTCTTTCTTTAGTATTCAACATTTTTAATGTTCCTTTTACAAGTATCGTATTTAAATGTCCTCTCTAGAAAGTTTTTTTTTTTTTTTTTTTAAAACACATCTGAACATATATTTCTTCATCAATTTCAGAAATATTTACTTTTGCCTTGGTAGTAATTCCCTTCCATTCTTTCAGGAAAACAGCCACTAACCTAAAAATGTAACTTGGTAAATGCATTTTTAATTACTGTATAAAACACTTCATTGGGATATTATCACTAGAAAGTATTTGAAGTCAAATAAATAAGTAAACACAATCTGGTGATACTTCTAAAAATATGCAGGATAAACTTCAGGAACTCAGGATTAAATAAAAGTCTCTGTCACCCCAGGCACCAGCTCCTTTGCTTGGGCAGATCAAGCTGAACTTGTCACAACTTCCCCTTATGATTTGAAGTACTTGTACTTGATGCTTGGACTATTTGATCTTAAATGTCACCAAGGCTATTTGTGCTGGGTCATATAACTTCAAACAAAGTATTTTAAACTCTTCTCCTTCCTTTCTTCTTATCTGATAGGTGGATAGCTGTTCTATCGCTTACTGTGAAACCAGCAAACACCACTTTTTCTTTTATCTTAAATCACTGCTTTCCAAAATTGATACTATTGTCTACTTTGAAAAATTGATATTCTGGATATGTACATAATATTAGTAGCAATAAACACTGCTAAACTGCACAAAAGTGCTTTAACACTTAACATTTTCTTTACAGTTCCTCTGTCTTATGGCCATAGTTAGTAAATACAGAAATAGCTGGGGACTCTGACTACATCTCTGTTCCGCTTCCATATCCCACAGCTCTTTTCCAAATTATGTTAAAACATTTAATGACAATAATAGGACTCTGGCCTTAGCTTATGGAACTTTAGGAGTCAACTCATCAGTATTCTGTAGCCAGATTTGTTTATTTGAGTCAATCTTACTGGCAATATGAAGATTTATAAGAGCAGTCATATGGCAGATGCAGGTACCTGACCTGGCTCTGCTTGCCCTAGGGCCAGAGCTGGAGGTACTGGGGTGCTGTGGAAAGAGCTGGGGTAGCCGTGTGCAAGCCAGGTCAAGACCTGAGGAAGTGTGTGGTGATTTCAGTGAGGCTGATCTACACTGTCTGCAGGAACCGGATGAGAAATCTGTACAACATGGCTATTTATAGCATGGGTTTACAATCTTAGGTCTCTGTGAATTTGTGGAGACAGTGCTGTTAGGTGAATCACAGTTTGTGCAGGCATCAAAATATTCAGGGGCATAAAACCAAGACAAAAATAGCCCCACCTAGCTGAAGGCAATACAAACAGTTTGGGAAGAGATAAATTTTCTAGGAAACTAATGGAGTCTGACAGAAGTCATGTTGCAATGGTAAAGTGCATGCTATGTTTTCCTGAAAAATCAGGTATTTATCTGTGATTGTCCAATTTGGACTTTTTATTTAAATTTGAACCTGCTTTTGGAGTAATTTCCCCTCCCATCATGCAAGACTCATCCCTTTTAAACACAGTAAGGTACCATCTCACCCCCAGGAGAAACAAACCTTTTCAAGTATAATTAGTGATTTGGCTGAAAATCAGAGGTGTAAGTAAACAAATATTTGGTAAATTTATGATTACTGTCTGTAAAAATGAGAAATCAGTGAATTGAAGATCATTGCATAAGTAGGGGGAAAGGAAAGCTCTCTATATGCATTTTATCTTCATTTAAGAAAATGAAATCTACACTTGAGGCCAGTGGAGATGAACCTTGGAAATCTGATTTCATTTAAAGGAGGCTCAGGAAAACAAGTGTGGACTGCTGTAATCGCTTTTACCTGTTGTTTCAGATTTCCCCCCTATTTAGATAGAAAATATGGAAAAACGCACATCAAGGTGTCTGCTTTTGCAGACATATTATTTTAATAGCACTCACTGACTGTATTTCAAAAGCTGTGCAGGCTGGTAATATCTACACAAGGAGAACAAAAGTTTAAAGCAGTAATCATAGTTCCAGGCCAGAGCTTCCTTTCCTGAGGGGCACATACGACGGCCAGCAAAGGCCCCCCCAGATAATGGAAGAAAAACTGCTCTGCAGTTCCTCGTGACTTCAAGTCTTTTGTTTCGTATTACTGTGGTTATGATTATTATTTCCATGGTGCCCAGGAGGCCTAAGCAAGGATGAAAATCCTATTCTGCACCTCCAAACAGATATTTGGAAGGACAACTCCATTTCTAGAGAACTTGTTGGAAAGAGATTGTGTTTGAAAGATGAGCAAGGTTCATTTCAATAGTGGCGGGTGAACGTACTCAAATATGCCCTCACAAATGCACTATTCAACTCAAACAGGCGTTTTCCAGGCAAGTAAAGAAACATGTAAATTCACATCAACATAGGGAGCCATGGTCTGCCTCCTGCTTCTGAAAATTTGGCTCTATGTACATGGAAGTGGAAAACAACAGCTGTGAAGGAGGGAATTTGGAGCACAAATGAACACCAGACCCAGCTGCAGATTTGCATTCTTTGACATCTGGTGCTGAGTAGACACTGGGGAATTCTGTGACAACATGAGATTTTATGCATCTGTCAGCTAAATCTAGCATTTCTCTTTGGGACATTTGAATGGATGAGGTTGATCTCAGAGAGCTTTTTTTAAGCCAGAACAAAAATAAAGGAAGAGGATTGTATCTGATTTGGACTCTCAGTTTGTATGCAGAGCTGGCAGGTTGTGTGGAGCTCGCCTTGAATTGGGATCGCACATCTGTTCTGCAAGAATTTACAAGATGATAGCTTCCACAAAACACCAATATGTTTGATTTCAGAAGTGTTGGGGCTTGGGCTTCCACTTAAGCGTTTTGGTGCATAATAAAAAAGGTGTGTAATGAAAGAGCACGTCTGCGTGTGTGTGTGCGTGACACAGTCCCTTGAACTAAAGTATTTCTGCACTTACCCTTGTAATTTTCTCTCATTCCAGTACAGCTGATTTTTTTGTTTTTTTGAGGTGAGAAAAAGTCTTGTGCCTTATGCCAAACCAGTGTGTGTAACCATGGTTTACATGCAAAAAAAAGGAACAAGGGTTCGAGCACCAAAGACATTAATCACTATACATCGTAAATCCTTGTGTGCTCTCTTTAGGATTGTCCCTATATTTTGTTGGACAGTACACGTTGTAAAACATCATTGCAAAATGAAATCAGATCACTAATTCATGGAATTTTATTTCAATCTGTACTGCATAGCAACAATGTCATTCTTAAGAAGGGAGCTACTTAATTTGATTTTGACTGGATCCCTCTTTACACGCCACCAGGATAAACACAGACTTCACACGAAAGCATTTAACCTCTCTTCCTCATAAACCTGGATAATGAAGGGTGGGTACAGACTGAAGCTGGATAGAGATGCTGTGAAGTCTGTGGCTGTGACCTTTCCACCTCAGACATCCAGGAGCACACGTTGTGCAGCAGTGAGCGCTAACGAAGACTGCCCTTTCCTGATGTACTGAGGCTTCGCAGTCCCTGCTACGGTGTATCACGTAATCTGGGATGATGTAAAAATGGTTGGCAGCGCAGAAGATGAAATAAGCCTTCCTCCTTCCTTCCTCATCTTCCTCTCAGATAGGCTGCCTGAATTGCTTTTGTTTTGGGATGAACCCTTGTTCCAAGTGATTCCTGCACGGAAAAGAATGCAAAGAGCTTTTTACAGCTGCTGGTCATAGGCCATGTCTGTGGACTCCTCAGATATCCGTCAACGGGCCCATTTCCGTGGTGTTGCCTAGTCCCCATTATCTGCACACACTAATCAAGTTTGCACCATTTTCAGATACAGCGATTTAACAAGGTCTTGTGTTAGTTTTGGTTTTTTTTTTTTTTTTAAGGAAAAGTGCTATCATGCCTTTGACATCTGTATGTGAAGAAATACCCTGAACTGCTTTGGCTGCCAGTTGTCTCTTTGCAAAGTAATCTTTGTGCTACGTATATGGCGGCAAATGTTTCTGTAGTACAACCCCTTACTCCTTTAATTATGGCTTATTACCCCATGAAGGATAAGAGTCAATTAAAGCTCTTAAATATACCCTATTAATGACAGCTATAAATGTACATAATACTTTAGCAGTGCTGTACTGGAGTTTGGTATGCTAAATAAAGGCCCACAATCTTTCTAAAAATACACTCCTGTGACTTTGAAAGAGACACAGGTGGAAGTTTACCTGGAGAAAATAGGCGTAGTTGACAACTTGTGGCTGAAAAATGGTAAACCTCAATTTCTGAGGAGCTCTTTGTTGCTTATAGATCAGGCATGAGAGAAATCTTGCTCCTTTGAGGTGACTGCCAAGCTTTTGCCCTGGGTACAGATGCGGCTTCTTAAAGACAGAATGTTATTTACAGCCTATGAGATACCTGCTATTTTTAATAATGCCTCTCAACAAACAAATAACAGAAATTTTTGTTTATATTAGTGAGTGTTGGTATGTGTGTGTGTTGTGTGTGTGTGTGTCCATACGTGTGAATGTAGCCCTTGCACATAACGCGCAACCTGTGTGTGGCCGTGATAGGTGGTGTTCTAGTCATGTAATTAATTAAGTCCAGGCTCACCCTAATGCGCAAGCTCCAGGGTGTGCACCCATCAGCCTTTCTAAAGCTGGAGCACTAGATTACAACACTGACACGCCTAAGCGGGGGCCTGACATTAACCTCATGCTAGATTTAAATCATTCCAGCCGGTCTGTTTTGAATTTCCAAATGTGTCGTACTGTTCTAATGAGTTAATTCATTTGGTATCCATTTCCTCCTGTCAGCTGCTTTTGGAAAAATAAATCGTGCATTGTTATCTTAGCCTTGTCCATCCTATTAATGGTTTAGGAAATGCAGCTGAAGATTATCTGGAGTTTTCTATGGCAGAGGTTGACCTACGGCAACGGGACCACAATCAATCACATCTGGAAGGAGTCACAAACTGCAAAATGCTTATTCACTTTATTTTCTGTCTGCAGCATAATACTTATTTTTTTTTTTCCCACCATTCATGCAGAGGGGTAAAAACAGAAGTGAAAGCTCAAGAATTTTGTAAAAAAAGTCCATTTTGGTGCATAAATGTTATCCACCCAACCAAGACGGACACACCAATATACTAAAACCACCACATTTACCAGCAGCACATTGGAAGTCTTCTCTATTCCCTTCTTGTTTGGGTGTAGCGATTAAATTGACAATACCATGACAGTTTGCCTGTGCTTTCACAGTGCTGGCGTGAGGCTGGGGATGGAGTGGGGATGGATGTGGTGCTTCCACCCCACAGCGTCTGCCAGCGCTGGACTCACAAAGGAGCGTTGTCCAGAAGGAGCCATGGGTCACCCCGAACGCTGCTCTCACCCGGCTCCATGGTGCAGCCTTCGCCTGCGATTTGTCAAGACCTGTCCCCTGTTTCCCAATACGATGTTCAAGACGGCGCTACCTGTATCCTCTAATTCACTCCGGTGAGAGGCATTACTGTTAACTGATCCTCACGGAGTTTATAAACCAAAGCTAGCTGGGGTGCCTCTGATTCCTGCGTAAGAGCTGGAAAAACTCCCATGAGCGGCAACTCCTATCTATTAATCTATTAATTGGCAGCAGTAGCCTTCCCTGCTCTTTCCAATCCCTCCACCACTTCCAGAAACTCCCATTTTTTTGCCTTACACATCTTCCTTAGTTTCCTAGCAAGCATTTCAAATCTGGTACCCTATGATTATTCCAGAAACTAATTTTTAGGAACGCCTAGGCATCTTTGATCCCTGGCGTTCTGGCTGCGTTGCCCCTGTCAGCTTTTTGCACTGTGCTGTGTGCTAACCCCACTGCGGCACACAATACAGAGGTACTCATGCCCATGCTCTCCCTTCTCTCCAACCACAACTAGATCATCTCAAAATATCTGTACTGCTCAGGGGCTCTACATCTCACGTGAGGGTTCATAGATTAATTTAGCACAACTAGTTTACCTTGGGATTTAAACAAGCTACTAATTTAACAGCCCTGAATCCTTTGGGCTGCCCCTGTGCTGAAGTCCTGTGCTTCCCATAGGATCTGCGGGAATAAAGAGTATATAAAAAGAAAAAGAAGCATGAAATTCTTAGCCTTTCAGCCCTTCATTTCCCCGTGACTTTCAGACAGTTCTGACTTGCACACCGGAGAGACTCAGAGGTATTTTTTTTTATGAGAAACAGATTGAATGCGCAGGTTTTCATTGATCTCAGTGCAAGTGAAGTTCACCTCTCTGAAGAAATCCCTGAAGAGTCTAACGCACGGTGCCAGGCGTAGTCAGGACCTCGTACTTGAGTTCTTCTCCTGCGCTTCCATTCTCCTCAGCAGGTGGTGGAAAGTCCTCTTCATTTTCCCTTATTATGTTTTTAAGTGTTGCAAATTATTTTGACCATTCTAGCCCTACTTTGACTTAAGCTCCTGAAGCAGAGCCCTGAGATGCCCTTTAATCCTGAACTGAGAACTGAGTGGGAGCACAAGCTGCTTACACAGCAGTGGGGAAACCTGTTCTCCGAGAAGGAAATCTCTACAGCTGTACATGGTCCTCATCAGCACTGAAGTAGTGCACAAATCCGAACTGGGCGGAACAACTTGCACCCTTCACACATCAGAATTTCCATTTTCCCAGAGTGTTTCACGGTGGGTGAGGTAAAAAACCCCTCCCTTCGAGATGCTGGTGACTCTTGGATGGCCCCGCGTGCCTTGGGTGGGCTGCTTGGCTGGTGTCCCGCGGGTAGCTCGTATTTTCCTTGGTGCTGAAGAACTGCAGCTACACATCTGCAAGATACTCCAGGGAGAAATGGACCACAGTATGATTTCCGTAAATAGCCTCTCAAATCCAAGATTTGTGAAAAAAAAGCTGTTGATGCTTCCACTTAAATTCTATCTTTATTTCTATAACTTAGTTCAATTTTAGCCAAAAAAAAAAAAAAAAAGTAATGCATTCTCTGTAACAGAAATTGGTTCAGTTCCACTGAAATGTGTGGAATTGCATCAAATATTCCAGCAGAGAATTTGGCCCATGAAGGGAAAAGGAGCCTCAATAATGCTATTCTCTCCACATGAACATTCATTTTCCTTATTGTCTGTACCAAGAGATCATTTACTCTAGTCAGAACTCCAACTGCAATTTTTACTATCAAGAATATTGCTTTTAAATAGAAAAATAAAAAGTAAACTATGATAATTTTCAATACTATACTACTATAGCCTCAATTTTCAAGGAAAAACATTACCAAACTCAATTTCGGATAACGCTCTATTATGTGCAAACCACTGTTGATATAATAACCTCTATTTTAGGTTGCTAGTAAAGAGAAGAACAATGTGACCCATTTAAAAACTGGCTCACAGAAAAATATTAGCAAGCCATTTATCATTTCTATTTAATTTTGTTGATGAGAACCATTCGACAGAAACATTCCTTTGTTACAAAACTAACAGTAGCATAGGACGTATTTGAACATAACACAGGCACTTTGCAACAGTACTGAGAAATGGACTTTCTGTTTGTTGCCAATTGTTTGGAAAAGAAATATAGAAAGGAAAACACTCACCTTTGAATTCTTCAGTACATGGAGCTTAGATTTTCTAGAAATCTCTGATTAATGGGCAAATCACACTCACGCAACTGGGGTGCTGCGATGGCTGGGTACAAGCTCTTTGGGAAGGATAGGACGGGATAGTGAGGAGGGAGAGTTGCCCTGTATTTGGGAAAGAAGCAGGGATGCACAGAGCTCTGCCATGAGCCAGCCGAGAGCTGATGGGTCTGGGCGGGCTGGCAGACCAACGTGGGTGACATTGGCATGGGTGTCTGCTACAGACTGCCTGATCAGGTAGAAGCAGCAGATCAGGTCTCCTTCAGATAACCGGAAGAAATCTCATGTTCACTGGCCTTGGTCCTCTCAGAAGCCATTAACAACCTTGATATCTATTGGAGGAGCAACACAGCAGGGCAAAAACACCCAGGAGGTTTCTGGAGTGTGTTGATGACACAGGTGGTTGAGAAGATGAAGAGGGGAAGTGCTCTGGAGGATGTGAGTTTTCCAAACAAAGAACTGGTTGGGAATGTGGAGGTCAGGGACAGCCCTGGCCACCTTGACTATGGGATGGTGGAGCTTAGGATTCTGAGAGAAGGCAAATAGCACATTAAAACCCCTGGAGAGCAGGAGAGGAAACACTGGCCTCTTCAGGGACTTGCTTGGAAGAATCCTAAGTGAGACCATCTTGAAGAAGCGAGGAAGAGTCCAGGAGAGCTGGCTGACTTTCAAGGGTCACCTCCTCCAGATTCTAGAGCAGTCCATCCCCATATGCAGGAAAACAAGCAAAGGTGGCAGAAGGCCTGCATGGATGAGCAAGAAGCTCTTGACAGAACTCAAAGATAAAAAAGAAACATTCAGGAGGTGTAAGTAGAGTTGGGTGATATACGAGAAATATAGAGACAGTGCCCAAGTATGCAATGATCTGGTTAGGAAAGTCAAAGTTGAATTTGGTGTTGAATTTGGTGAGGGATGCGAAGGGCAACAAGTGAGATTTCTATGGGTGCATCACCAAAAAAAGGGAGACTAGGGAAAATGCGTGCACACTGCTGAATGAGGCAGGGGACCTCAGGACACAGAAAAGGCCAATGTACTCAATGCCCTTTTCTCATTGGTCTTTACTGGTAAGACTGAACTTCAGGAATCCTTGGTTCCTGAGACCCACGGGAACATCTGGACCAAGGTAGAACTACCATTGTTGTAGGAGGACCAGTTTAGAGAACACTTAAACAACTTGGACACACACAAGTCCATGGGACCTGATGGGATGCAACCACAGGTGCTGACAGAGCTTGCTGATGTCACTGCAAGGCCAATCTATCAAGAGTGAATCCTTTGAAATTATGCCAATCGAGAGAGGTTCCTGAGGACTGGAAGAAAGCAAATGTCACTCCTTTCTTCAAGAAGGAATTACAGGCCAGTCAGCCTCAGCTCAGTCCCTGGGGAAAGGATGGAACAAATAATCCTGGATGCCATCTGCAAATAGATGAAGTACAAGAGGTGTTTAGGCATAATCAATGTGGATCTAGGAAGGGAAGATCATTCCTGACCAATGTGGTAGCCTTCTAGGACAAAATGACTAGTCTGGTGCATGAGGGGAAAGCAGAGGATGTTGTTTATCTTGAGTTTAGCAAGGTTTTTGACACTGTCTGCCTCAACATTCTCACTGGCAAACTGACAAAGTACAGACTACATAAAAGGACAGTGAACTGTTCCCTGAAAATTGGCTGAACTGCTGTGCTTCAAGGATTGAGATTAGCAACACAAAGTCCATCTGGAGGCCACTCACTAAAGGTGTGCCACTGGAGGCTGATACTGGGGACAACACCGTTTAACATCTTCATAAGTTACCTGAACAGTTGGACAGAGCACACCCTTAGCAGGGAGGAGTGGGTACTTCACTAGATGTTTGTTCTGCCATCCACAGGGACCTTGGCAGGCTGGAGAAATGGTCTGACAGGAACGTCATGAAGTTCAACAAAGGGAAATTCCAAGTCCTGTCCCTGGAGAGGAACAACCCCAGGCACCAGTACAACCGGTACTGGTACTGTACCCCAGTACACCAGTACTGTGGGGTCAATCAGCTGGAAAGCAGCTTTAACAAAAAGTACCTGGGAGTCCTGGTGAACACCAAGTTGAACATGAGCCAGAAACGCACCCATGCAACAGTGAAGGCCAACAGCCTCCTGGGCTGCACTACGAACAGTGTTGTCAGCAGGTCAAAGGACTTGATCCTGCTCCTCTGTTCAGCACTGGTGAGGCCACCTTTGGAGACACTCAAGACCCAGCGGGACATGGCCTTGAGCAATCTGCTTTAGCTGACCCTGCTACAAGCAGGGGGTTTAGACTAGATGATCTCTAGAGGTGCTTTCCAACCTCAGCTATTCTGTGAAGTCATTGCTTATATAATTAGAAAAAGAGCTATGTCTGTATGAAGCATTATAGGCACGGATGCAATCATGTTTTTCTGCTGTTACTAAGTTCTATTATAAAGAATTCCTGTATAAACCTATGGGGTGTTACGTGCGTGTGGAATCCTGACATCCACACAGAGAGACAGCAGGGACCTTTTGGCACCTGATTATGGGGCAGATGGGGGATGCTTTGCCTCTCCCCACCAGCCACAGCCCTTAGGGGCTGGGCTGTCCCATCCCCAGGTAAGGAACACGGTGAGCATCATGACCTTGGTCCATCCAGTGTGCTGGGGAGAAGGAGCGAGCTGCTGGTGGGGGACAGCTGGCTGTGCTGGCACCGCGGCAGCTGGGGAGCCCTTCTCTCAAGGAGAACCTGCACCTGATTTTTCCAGCCTACTTTCTAGACCTTTTGTGCTGATCCCGCAAAGCACAAAGGGAATAGAGCAGGGCTGGGAATATACGTGTGAAAAAATATCTCCCCCAGCCTTTTAGGCACTGAACAGAAGGAATATGTAACAGCATGACTTTTGCACCAGTTCCACGGAGATAAAACTGCTTCTGAAAGCAGTTTTTTTGGTTGTTCAGGAAAACTCATTTTCTTCCCAGGTTTGAATTAGACAAGGGCATTTCATTTTTTCTTCAGCTTCCTATTATTGTTATGATTATTATCATCAGTGAATTATTTTGAACGTCAAGCACATGGAGCAAACTAGACTTTTTTTCTCTTTTTACATCATCCTTTTAATAGTAAATTTTTGGTCCGCATTTTAATAAATGGGGGACCACCACTTACTCTGTTCAGGATTAATGCATTCATGAGTCTTATTTTCAGTGGCTATGAGAGACAGACAACATTTTAAAGCAAATCGAGGTAGTCGATATCTTCCCTAATGCATTTTTAATGTATGAGACATGGTAAGGACCAGAAAAGCATTCTGTGCTCTGCAATAGCATTTGACAACAAAAAAAAAATTAAAAAGCAAAGGAAGATAAAAACAAGATAACACAACATATAGAAGAGGGAAAGATAAAGCCATGCTATTAGTTTCCAGTTAGATAATTTTATTGGGATTTCCAGCATACAATGAATGAACATGATAACTGGTGGGGGGATGAGGATGTTGTGATATTAATAAGAATGTAATTCCATATGAAACTGTCCTGTGATTTATAGCTAATAATATTACTGAAATGAGGCTAATGAAGGCAATCAATCCTATATAATCTTTTTTTTGTAAATCTGATTCTCAAAGCATTTCTAGATAGAAAAAGGACACGTTTGCCTTCTCCTCCCAGCAGTCCCTGCTGACATGAGAAGTCCCACTGAAATCAATTGACAAGCAGTCCGGGGAGTAAATAAAACTCTGTGGATGCACTCCTGTTGTGCCTTGCTTCTGCAGTCCCCCTCTCATGACAATGTCCTTAAAGCCACATTTTCTTTGAGTAAGCAAATTTCTCCAGTGCGTCTGGAGTGCAGTTACAGATCTTACTGGCGTACTAATAAACTCTAGCTGCTGTGAAAGTTACCTTTGATCTTGCTGACTTGGGTACTGATTGCAAAGACCGTTGCTGTGCTCCACCAGTCTTCCCAAGTTCCAGATGATAGCCTGGTGCAGCATGACTGAGTAACAGCAGAGTTGACAAGGTCCCTTCCCCAAGGATAGCATCCCCAAGCAACAGCATCTTGGCCTGTATCAGGAACAGCGTGGTGAGTAGGACTTGGGAAGTGATCGTCCCCCTGTACTCGGCACTGGTGAGGCCCCACCTCAAGTGCTGTGTCCAGTTTTGGGCCCCTTACCACAAAGAAGACATTGAGGTGCTGGAATGGGTCCAGAGAAGGGCAACGAAGCTGATGAGGGGTCTGGAGAACAAGTCTTGTGAGGAAAGGCTGAGGGAGCTGGGGTTGTTCAGCCTGGAGAAAAGGAGGCTGAGGGGAGACCTTCTCACTCTCTACAGCTACCTGAAAGGAGGGTGTAGAGAGGTGGGGGTCGGTCTCTTCTCCCAAGTCACAGGTGATGGGACAAGAGAATATAGCCTCAAGTTGCACCAGGGGAGGTTCAGGTTGGATATTAGGAAAAATGTTTACACGGAAAGGGTTATTAAGCATTGGAATGGGCTGCCCAGGGAAGTGGTTGAGGCATCATCCCTGGAGGTATTCAAAAGACGGGTTGACATAGTGCTTAGTGACATAGTTTAGTAATGTGGGGGGTTCTTTTGTGTGGTTTTCTTTTTTTTTTTTTTTAAATTAGAGTTAGGTTGATGGTTGGACTAGATGATCTTAAAGGTCCCTTCCAACCTAGACGATTCTATGATTTCTGCAATCAGCCCCTCTGCGCTGCACCCAGCACTGCTTGGTCCCGCTGGTATTAGTGCTGGAGTAAAGTAAAGTAAGGAAAGCTTCATTGTATTTACCCACGCTGCAGGAACATCGCAGACTGCAGTGTATCTCCACTTCTTCCCGTGATCTTTTCCCACTCCAGCCTGCCTTTGTCTAAGCAACTGCAATCCATCTTCAGCGAGATCTGGCAGATCCCTGAAAACTTACAGACTGGCACTTTTCCCCCTCTTTGTTCTTGCTTCTTTCCAGTGTGGTTTCATCACCCATTTTCCTGGGGAGGGAGAATGCAATTTAGAATAGGTATCTTTATAGCATTTGGAAGAACACCTATTTCTTCAGAGAAATGTCATGGGATATATTTAAGAACACAGACATTTAAGAAATACTGGAAGTAATTTTACTTTGCTTTGTTTTGCTTTGAGTTCAGAATTGACAGTTCTCCTTACGAGGGAACATCTACAATGAAATCACTAATCCTGTGAATACTTTTGTGGGTACTAATGTGTGACCACCATTCTTGGCAGAATGTAAAGAGAAACTTCCACACATAACATCTCCTCAAGCCCAACACCTTCCTCTCTAGGGTTCTGGAAATGGGCAGTCTAGCAGAGGTTCCTGTCTCCGTCACCACGCTCATTTAAGTCAATGGCAATAACCTTTTTGATGTCAGTGAGGCAGGATAAGATCTTGTGTCAACAGCCAACGCTCACATCTTTCCTCATCCCAAGAACCTTGCTGATACCTGACTTAACAACTTACAGGTCCACATCACCCAAATACATGAGTAGGCACAGACGTGACAGCAAGGAGGTATGATGGTGAAGAAAAGGATGTGTATTTAAAGTTGGAATAAAAATATGTTGTTATGAACAAGATAATAGCACGCATTTTTCTGTTCCAGGCTTTTTTCTGGATGCTGGTTCCAAGCAGCTGCTGAGGTTAGTGGCATGAAGCACAGGAGATTATGGGCAAAAATGTATTTGAAATATCAGATGCTCGGAATAGCTGAAGTCTTATCTGAGCTTGGTGAGAACAGGCTGAGATATGACACAGACTGGAGAAACACCAGCGACACAGCAAAAAAGGGAATGGGTACTGGTTTCAAAAGGAAAATAGTTGATTATGTTTTGCCAGAAAACAAAAGATTTTAGTTAGAGTCCTGACTGGTTATTTGTGTTCGAGGTTACTTATGAAAACCACTTATCACAGAGCAGATTAGATCCTAGCACTGTTGTGCTGTCATCACTGTAAATTCATTAATGCTTCACTGAACTGTTCTAATGCCATTAGACCGCCCCGTGTCACATGTGTCTGTGAATGCTCCCTTTGTCTCCCTGCTTAGCGCGGAAGGTGGAAGGCACTGGAATTGAACTGATTTTTCAAGCCAAGAATCTTTGCAGTCATAAATAAAATAAGTCCCTTCAGCTTAACACTCATTGCCTCCTTTCTCCTGTAGAAACAGATGTCAGCACAAGGAGAAAGCAGGTGCAGAGTGCCTCTTTCAGCTGCTTTTGGAGGAAAGCAGGAAGTGAATAAATCACTGGGAGACGTGTTGTATGTGTCTTTAGAAAAGCATTTATAACTTCTAGATACGTTTCTGCTAATGAGGGTGTGAGATGCCAGCTCTTTGGAAGTTACAGCATGCGCTGTTGCACTTTCGTCAACTCTGATGGATGCGGTTTGTGTGGGAATATAATTTAAACATGAGGATATGAGGAATGATTTATTATATTACCAGAGAAAGTACTTAAGAAAAAAGGCCTAGTACCAGAAAAAAAGTCTGCCTTAGTTGAATGCTATTAGAATTACAAAATTTCTGAAAAACTGGGAACCCTCAAACAGATGCTCTCCATACATTGCAGTAATGTCTGAATCCGCAAATAAATAACCCTGAAGTATTAGTTGTAAAATATCATCATTTATGACAAACAGTGTCTTAACTCCTGAACTTAATGAAGGCCACGATCTTATTATTGCTGTTAAAGTGAACAGCAACGTGAACTGAAAGGATGTTACGTTTGGGGGTGTGGTGAGAATTTGAATACTGCCATTTTCCCCTGAGCCAATCCAGCTGTCATACAAAATACTGCCATTTTTCAATATGGGCAAGATTAGACCCAGTATGATCCATAGTCTCTCTGAGATGCCGGACCGAGGTGAGTAGAAAGGAACAGAAGGTGCCGTAGCCTCTCTTCCCTCTCTTTCCACATCTATCGGCAGAGCTGGTTTGGCGTGGGTGGAAACACACCATTCTTTGTCAAGAGCTGGCACAATTTGCCCTCATTAGCGGAGCATGCCCACTTTTATTTGCCACTCTTGCAGTACCTCATTTTAAACGCCACGCCGCAGGGATTTTGTAAAGTCTGTGGGATTTTAACTAAGAAGGAGAAGTTTTTTCTTGTAAGCTCCTGCAGCTTCCTGGCCTTGATGCAGGGCACTGCCTGGCACGGATTTCACTTTCCCCGTGACACTGGGAAAGCACTAGCCCTTCTGTCACACAACGACTTGCTTCGGTGCCCTCCGCTAGCAAAGAAGCTCTGTGATAAACAAGCTTTTAATTTTGTATTTCCACGCTTTTTAGTTCGTAACTCGCAACTTGACAAAGCTGTGTGTCAATGACTGTGCCAGAAGCTCAGCCCCGAACAGAGACGCTAGAAGAAGTGTGAGGGAAGGGGAGAAAGTGCTCACAGGAAGCTCACAGAAGTAGCGTACCTTTAGAAGCTTTGTAGATGCTTTGATTTAGTGCCATCAGCCTTGTTGCTGCGATCCTTCTACTTACTGCTAATGTAGGCAGTCCAGGAAAAGTCCCAAGAAACTCTAAATGATGCCTTTCAACCTGAAAAGTATCTTCTGCCTCCCTGAATTCCACGGAGGGATCTGCCAAAGCCAAGAAATGTGCCGGGACTCACAAGGAGCCTGCCCTGTCATATGATAAGGTCTCTCTGGAACAAACTGTTGTTTAATCAAAGTAAATAGGTAGCCAAAATATCACAGAGCATCAGGTTTTCTGCAAAAAGCCCTGCTGGCTCCTTCAATATGACGCCAGCTCAAGCGTGTCAGGTAGAACTGCTGGAGATGGGCCATATTCTGCGTGAAGGGAATACCCGGCACTTGAATGCATGCTAACATACCCAAGCGAGAGCTTTTCAGTGCCAAAATGAGATTTGAAGTGCTAAGCAAGAATAATAATACAATTTAGGAGAATTTCAGTTTGCTATGAGAAATACCGACCCACAGCTGGGAGCCAAAAATAAGCTATTTCAGAGAAATAAAGCTGAGCAGTTTGGGAAGGAGCAATGGAACACAAATAGCAGAGGACCTTTTCTGCTTACCTGACGGTCTTGTTCCCTGATACCTTCACAATAATCCTGTCTCCTGGTGCTCTTCCTCTGCCCCTTTTCCAGATGAAGAGAGGCTGAGCTTATCAGCTTTGCTGATACAACAAAGCACACCGTGCTACCAACTAACTCCCTTCCTGTGGAACAAACATTAGGAAGCAGCTGAAGAGATATTTAAGACTCACGTGTTTCGGTGTAAACCAGAAAATGCCTGTTTTCAGGTTCTTAAACAGGAGCGGGGAGACCGTGAAATACAAAATCTTATAGGAAAAAATAAAAAAGGCTTATATCAAACTCTTCTTTTTAGTGAAGAAGTCTTCCCTGATGCCTTCCCCCCCTTTGGAAAATGAAGCTGCTGTATATGGATGTATTGCAGGACAATCGATAAGCTATTAGAGCCACTGGCTAACTTACTGCATGGAAATCTGGGGGTTTTCGGGCAAAGATTTCATATTCAGTGTGTGAAAGGATTTTTGTTTTTAATGGCATGTTTGAAGCTGTTCAGTGGCTTGGGAAGTTAGCAATCCCTTTACACTTCTGAATGTGAACATCTCTGTGTCCGTCTAAGATGTCCTTTTTTTGAGGCTGGGGATACAAAGATAAATCCCTTTAGCGATTCTTTTTACAACACAGCTAACCTAAGGCTGGTATTACTGCATTATTTTTGATGATATTATCACCCTGGAAGAATACCAATTCAAGAAATCAGCATTCAGTGTTCCTACTCCAAACATTTAAATTAGAACAAAATCAGCTGCTTCCTCCTAGTTATCTACATTGAAACATGATTAATGAACAGCAAAATCTAAATCTGAATGGAACCATCTCCTGTTCCTAGGTTCCAGGTGAAGCGTTTTGAGTTGCAAAACTGAGGATGTGAGCTAAGAGTCTTTCTGGCAGCATTACAGTGTTATCTCACACTGTCCTCTGTCATTTACTGCCTGATCTCCCTTTAAATACTTTCTCCTTCATAATTATTATCTGCAGTTGACCACTGGACTTTGAAACTGCAAACTGCTTTCCCTATCTTTTGCTTCCTGCTGTAATACTTTGAAATCATACGGTTTGGTTTCTATTGCCAAGGTTACAAGTGACATGACTCAAGAGGGAGAAGGCAGAATAAATTGCATGCAAATAGGGAGTTCTTTAATTGCTACAAAATATGACAATGTCACAACCGGAAAAAAAAAAAAAAAGCTGTGGTACTTAGAATCTGGTGCTCATTCAGTGGTGAATAGAAAAAATAATTAAAAATAAAACCTGTAATAAGTGGGAAAGGGAGTAAACAAATATTGATATGAAGTAGAAATTGTGGACTACAAGAATATTGACGAACACTTTAGGGAAAAATCCATAGCTAGGGTTCACACAAATAAGTAACCATTTTCGAACTATATTAGTAAGAAAAGAAACACTAAGTCAGTTACTGGCTGAGACTGTGGAATTGTTAATGACGACAGAGAAACAAAATATTCATAAATATTTTGAGTGTTCCATGTTTGGAGAGAAGGAGTCTGATCTTCTTACATCATGCGTGGATATAGAATTTTACAGTTTATCAATAGCTAAGTGGTATAATACAATATCAGAAAACTTAGAATTTTTAAATCTGATTTTAATTTATGTACTCACACCCTAGAGTTCTACAAGAATTGGCTGAACAGATCTTCAGTCTTTTCCTCAATTTTTAATAAATCCAGGAAAATATTACAAGACTTCAATAATTTTAACATTATGTAAATATTAAAGAAAAAAAGAGAGGAATGAGATAATGTAGGTAATTACTGCCTAATTAGGCTGATGACAGTTCCAGGAAAAATATGAAACACATTGATATGGGATTGCAGTCATAAAAGCTTGATGGAGAGGAATATAATTAATGCTAGTGACAACAGTTTTACAGAAAGTATGTCTTGTCAAACAAAACATATATAGTGAGATTACAGGCTTTTTATGAGGCATATGATTTACTAGTGTACAAGATTATTAAAGATGAACACTAGGGCTCATTGAAATGAATGGCATCTTAGGTCAACTGACTGTAAAATGATAGCGCAGGCTGAGTCCACATTGTGTAGACTGGCTCCCGGATACCCTGAATCAGAAAGAGGATTTAATGTTTATACTAAACAGCAGCAGGACAAGAGCTCCAATGTCTGATTCAACAGAAAAAAAAACCAAGACCAAACAAAAAAAGAACCCCCAAAAGACCCCAACCAACCAAAACTAATGTGAATGGTCGATTTTTTCACATAAAAAAGAAATAAATGAGAACACAGAGGTGAAAACAAGAGCTACACAGGAGAATTCTGATGTTTGCATTTTTAATGTGGAAAATATCCAGAAAAAAGCTAAAACCAAGATATGCTGGTCTTGACACTCTAAGAAGTGTTAACGAGCTCCTCTTGTTTAGACCACACAGAGGTGACCAAAGTGGGTGAGTACATTAGAGAGGAAACAAAAAGCAATAAAGGCTCTTCCATTGAGGCAAACAAGCATGATATGAACCAGCGGCTGGAAGTTAAAGCCAGATAAATTCAGATTAGAATTGGGTACCCATTAGTTAACACTGAAGGGGGTTAACCACTGGAACAAACTGTCAAAGTAATGAATTCTTCATTTCTTGAAGTCTTCAGGTCATGCATTTCAGGAAAATATACTGTAGCAAAACACAAGTTATTATTTATTGATAGCCAAATAATTAACTTAATACATGAGTGACTGTGTGAAATGCAATAGCTTGTGATATAGGAAACCAGATCACACCCTAAATGTTTGATTTCATAGCTTTACCATAGTGGGGCATGTGAGCACTTTGTCATCTATGGATGTCTACACATTGATAAGCAAAACTAAGTAGATTGAATGAAGAACTTACTCTTTTTTTTGGCCATCATTTTACAGAATCAAATGTGTTGTCATCCCCCTGCATCCCCTTTCTCATGAGCTTCCCAGATGGAAAGTCAACATCTTTAAGCCACCACTTACTTGTGCTCTTCTAGTGAAAAACTGCTCAGGCTCGTTATTTAGCTCATTCTCTCATTTTATTTTAAACAGTAGATATTGTGTCTTTCCCTGATTCAGTGATTCTTTTTGAAACATTTAATTTGCAGGTGGTGGATGTAACATCTATCAGTTTCGCTGACAAAAAAGCCACTTCATTTCAATAGGAATTAGATGAAACTCATAATCCTTCAGGAATCTCGCTGAATGTTAAAGATCTGAAATTACTACAGTTAAGTAAATAAATATTTATCATCTCCTTATGGCAGATTTTTCCTCTAAGCATCCCATCTTCTTCCTTGAATTTGGGTCTGGGCTTATCTTTAGTTCTTCTTCCTTCCTAAAGAAATAAAGAACTATTTACATAGGAGTTTTGCCATGTCAGGGCCCTTGATTATCATTTGCATTCTGTGTTTCAGACAGATTGTATTTCATCCTTTATCTGACTTTTCCTTTTGGCTTACCAGGGGAAAAAAAAACCCACCTCACTTCCCTTCTACTCTGCTATTGTCTGCAGGATTTCACTTCACTTTTGTACTTACTTTACTTCATCAGCAATTCCTGTTATCTTTGACACTTTTTATAATTCTTTACAGATTTTTTCCTGGGCTAGATCCTGTTAGGGAAAATAAAAGCTCCAGGAGACTACACTAGATTATTCTCTATTTTTTTTTTTTTTATTGTGCCCTTAATTACACTGTATTTTTTATTATTTCTTCGCTTCCCTTTTGACTGTGATATTTTTAGTCCTTAGAAATGGCTTACTATTCCTTGGGTTTTCTTTGAAGAACTTGAAACTATCCTGCTGTAGTTTTAGTATCCTCTAGATGTACATGTGAATTCTCATGGGCAGCCATAATAGCCCCATTTCACACATTTGAACCCGGGGAAGAATATATGCCAATTATGCTCATTGGTTTAGAAATGTTAGCCTGTTCTTATTTTCCCTTCATCTCTTGTGCACTCTTACAGATGCAATTTTGCACGTAAGAGCTTTATACCTGTACTGTGGAAAAACTTGTGTACACGCTTTCAGATCAAGGTGTCGATCTTTTAATTCCCCCCCCCCAACCCATGTATATTTTAAAGTGAAACGCGTGAAGCGTGCGCAGGACCAACCTGCGGTCCCACGAACTGGCAAAGCCGAGAAGCACAAATTTACACTCACAAACCATAAAACACAAAAGGCCACTTGAAACCACCTTTTGGTGGGGATGTGAGGGGAAATCGGGATCCAGCGGACATATTTTGCAATGTTAGCAGGATGGCATTTGCCAATGTAAACTGGACTTGCAAACATTCAGAGTCTCTCACTATAAATGGTTTCTCTTTGCTATAAATGCTCCCTTTATTAAAAATGGTCTCTCTTCACCTTTTCATCTTGGACTATTTATACTACCCGACCATCCTTTTCCTTTTTGCAACACATTACTTCAGCTGCAGAAAAAAATGATAGGCAAAGAATATTATTCCAAGAATACTGGAATACTATTCCTTGTAATGAACTAGTTCCTTTCAAAACGTGCGGAGAGGTTTTCAATTTTTTTATATATAAGCTTGTGCTTTAACGGTCAATTGCAGAAACTTTCTGCTTACACTTCTGAGTTTGGAAAAGAATCAGACTTATTTGGGAGAGTAATCTGGCAAGAAATAAGGATAGAAACAAGACCATGGGAGAGATGATTGCTGGCCAACTTCATAGTCCAACACAGGAAGCTAAATAGGAAGCCTGAAAAAGCTAGATGACCCTGATCCCTTCAGTTGCCTGTGTTGCTGTATGGACATTGCCTTTTCTTTCAGGACACCTTGGCAAGAACTGAGATCTGACTTGGAGAAGCCTAGACGGACTCTAAATTGCCACAGATGGACTGCTCTAATATCCCACAGAACATTTCTCTCCTTATCATAATATTAAGTCCTGTGTGCCCTCAACTACTCTATGCTGGCAGGAAGATAATAAAGAAAAAAGTGAATAATAAAGGAAATATGATCATCTCTCAGTCTGAATTTCTCATCCCTCAAATCAGAGCAATACCCACCAGTTCCGTGGCCTACACGAAGTCCTGCAGGTAGGACTGTATAGTTTAAAATAACTTGTATGTAATTCTGCTTTTCTTTTTCCGACAGATTTCTTGGTAAAAGGTACAGTTCTCTGCATTGGACTCTCCCTGTCGGAGTGGTGAAAGTAATAAGTATAGTTGTTGAAATGCAACCTCTTAAAAAAAATGTTGCTAGTCATTAATGACAATTTAGGCATAAAAATTTCAGTATTTGGATGCAGAATTCTCATTCAGGCCTGGTTTTGCCAGCATATACATTTTAAGGTGTTTAGGGAAGCTATGCTGTCTTTTGAAAAAAATCAGTGGCTGTATAACAAATAGTAATAAGTATATCTAGATATAGGATATACAAGAACATTTGTTTGCAGTCTCACCAGGATTAAGTATTACACCAAACATATTTCAAAATGCTGCTTCTCGGCTGACAAACAGGGATGTCAGAGACGCCGCAGCTTCTCAACTACTGTCCTCTGAGTTCAAAGAGGAACTGTTAAGCCCTGGCTCTGTGCCCGAGCTTTTTTTTCCTGATATCATCGAAGGGTGTGTGATCATTAATCCCAGTTAAACAAGAAGTCAGCATGTTCCACAGAATCAAAGGCTGAGCTGGGTTTCAGGAGAGAGGTGCTTCTGCTGGTGAGGTGCCATGTCACTTTGGCTGGGCTTCTACTTTTCACCCATCAATTTGGTACTGGCTTGAGGGCCATAACCACCCCTTCCTACAGATTTTTCAGCATGGGCAGCCAATGTAGCAAACACCACAAGCAATAAATTTTTACAGAGTAAAGAGTGCATTTACGTGTATTATAGTTATATATTTAACAAGTTTTCTTAGTAAAGTCAACTATTGGGAGCTTCTACACAAACTTAAACTTTCGATATCTAGTAATAACACTTCTGAAGATTGATACAAGGCCAGTTTAGGAGAGAGATGGAACACAGACGGCTGGCACAAACCGTTTGTTCCCTGCAAAGAGCGCACTTAATTAAAGAGGAAAGAACTGTAAAGTGGAAGTAGGTGCCTTGGGACAAGCATATCAGGTGACACAACACTGCAACGGTGAGTGTTTGTAGATGATTGCACAGTACACCAGTGTGTGGCAAAGGGCAGCGCACAGGGCACCATCAGTAAACTACATACAGGAACAAAAACGGGCTGACAGAGCACGGCACTTTCAAGAGCGCCTACCTCGTTACAGGAGACCAAATCCCACTGATCTTGAACAAGGCTTAGATCATACCTCTGTCCCCACACCTGATTGTCTCAACCCTTTTACTTGAAGCTGGGTCCCCAAATGACTGGGTTGGTTTGTGCAGAGATTGGTCGGGTCAATATCTGCATTTGTGGTTGGAGTTTAATGTGAGGGCTCTGTCCCATGCCCCATTTCACTGTGGAGACATACCCTTGAACTCCTTTGTTACATGCTTCACCATTAAAGAAGTTGTAGGAATCTAATCTGCTGATTAGATCGTGCTATTTCTGACTGATACTATGGAAGAAATAGGATATCTGCACAAAAAGCAACTCAGCAGACGTATGGGAATAAAGAAATGCCAGCTATTCAGTAAGGCTTTACCTGCTATGCCTAATTTTACAGAGAGATATGAAACGAATGGAAAGGTTAAAAGGAAGGGCAACTAATACCAGCAGCTTAGTTCTTAAGTTCAGTTATGAGTGGAAAGCCATGAAAACTATTTATTGCAAAACAGGAACTCGCAGGTCTGATAATGTTGCCCCTCATAAGTGTGAAATTCTAGAACAGACGTCCCACAGGAAAGCTACTGCAGGAAAGGATTTAATAGAGGGCATGAATGAAGTACTGTGCTTCAAGGAGCAAGGGAATGAACCCAGCCTCCTAGGACTGTTTTTTTTTTTTAAAAATGTGAGGCTCTGTTTGAAGAGGAAAATGAATTTCCAGTCAGATGGACCAGAATCAGTGATGATTTAGTTTGTTTTTTCCCCATGTGGTGGAGCAATGATTGAAAGGGACCGACATTAATAGAAACAACTTGTGTGTGTTTAAGAAGCAATTAGGGAATAAAACATAACAACTAATAAAGCCAGTTTGGTATGGGAGATGGGTATGCATAATACAACATGGTATCTCGTGACTAAAATTCATGTTAAAAAATCTGAGTGTTCTGTTTGTATTGATGTCAGGTGCTCGCTATATGAGGAAAAATTTGCTTTTTTTCCTCAGTAAGCTGTACCATGGTTGTAGTTTATTTGGGTAGTATATATTCCTTTCAACCATCAGTACTGAGGGTAGTAACTAATGATCCTGCAGAACAGAAGCGACAGAGCTGGGCTCCCTTGCTTGATCGGTGGCTCCCTTATCCTCACTGAGAGTCCCCCATCCACGGGAGGGACACAGTGCTGTGGTGTGAGGAGGAACCACAGCATCACAGAATGGCTGAGATTGGAAGGAACTTCTGGAGATCACCTTGTCCAAATCCCCTGCTCAAGCAGAGCCACTCAGAGCAAGTTCCCCAGGATTGTGTTCAGACGAATACCTCCAGCGATGGAGACTCCACAACCTACTTGGGCAACGTGTACCAGGACATAGTCACGTTCAGAGTAAAAAAGTTTCCTGACGTTCAGAGGAAACCTCCCATGTTTCAGTTTGTGTCCATTGCCTCTGGCTTGTCACTGGGCACCTCTGAAAAGAGCCAGGCTCTATCCTTTTTGCATCTTCCCTTCAGGTACTTGTGCACATCGATGAGATCCCCCTGAGCCTGCTCTTCCCCAGGCTGAACAGCCCCAGCTCTCTGCCTTTCCTCACGGGGGGAGATGCTCCAGTCTCTTAACCTACTTCGTGACCCTTCGCTGGACTCTCTCCAGTGTGTCCATGTCTCTCTGGCACCGGGGAGCCCAGAACTGGACCCAGCCACCCCAGGTGTGGCCTCACCAGCGCTGAGGAGAGGGACAAGATCACCCTCCTTGACCTGCTGGCGTCGCCTTGCCGAATGCAGCCCAAGGTATCACTCACCTTCTTTGCGGCAGGGGCACAATGGCTGGCTCTTGTCCAACCTACTGCCCACCAGGACCCCCAGGTCCCTTTCCTGCCGAGCTGCTCTCCAGCCTGGTGCCCCCCAGCCTGTGCCGGGGTTGTTCCTCCCGGGGGTCAGGGTTCCACCCTTCCCTCTGTTGAAGCTGCTGTCCCCTGGTGTCCCCAAACCGCCTGTGCCAAGCCCAGCGGGGCAGCGGCAGCTGCGGGGGACACCCCCCCCCCCCCCTACCCCACACCACCCCCGGGCGAGGGGAGCAGCCTGGAAGGAAAGGGAAGGGAGACGCAGGGAGGGCAGAGGAGCAGCGACACACAGGGGACACCAGCCGGGACGCCGCCCGCTCTCCTTCTCCCTTCTCCGCCGGCTGCCACCCTCTCGCCCGCCCCGCCGCGACACCGGGACAGCCACCGGCTCCCGGGACCGCCCGCCGGCCGCGCCCCCCCTGCCCCTGCCCCGCCGGAGGACGACACCCGCCGGCGGAGGGCGGGCCGAGGCGGGGTGCGGAGCGGCCGCCAGCCCGCCGCAGCCCCCCTCACACGCACCGCCCGCCCGAGGGGAGCCGGGGCCGCTGGCAGGGGCGCCCGCCCATGGCTGACAGGAACCTGATCGAGGGCGCCGAGCCCTCCCCGCCCCGGGAGGAGGCTCCGGAGTGGGGCTACGAGGAAGGTGAGGAAACTTTCCCCGCGGCCGGGGGCGAGTGGGGAGGATTTCAGCGGCGGAGCGGAGGGAAAATCGACCCCCCCTCCCCGCCCAACACACACACTCCCCCGGCCGCCGGCGGGAGCGGGGAGGCGGCGGCGGGAGAGCGGCGCGGAGCGGCGGCCGCGGAGCCGCCCGGTAGCGGTGGCCGGGGCCGGGGTGTCGGGGAGCAGCCCCTGTCCCCCCCGGCTTCCCGCGGCGGTGGGTGATGGCGGGGAGGGTCGGGCTGGCCCGGGAAGCCGCCGTGCAGCGCTCGGTGCCGGGTCTGCCCTTAACGGCTTCTCCCCTTGTGCCTCAGGGGTGGAGTGGGGGCTGATTTTCCCGGATGCTAACGGGGACTACCAGTCGCCCATTAACTTGAACTCGAGGGAAGCCAAATACGACCCCTCGCTCCTGGAAGTGCGGCTGTCGCCCAACTACGTCGTGTGTCGTGACTGCGAGGTGATCAACGACGGGCACTCCATCCAGATCGCCCTGAAGTCAAAGTCAGGTATGCCGAAACGCGGCCTTCGCGCTCCCCGCTAAAGCTTGTGTTTGCCTCCATTCCGGCTGTGCCTGCATCCCGGAGCATCGGAAGGGCAGCTGTGCCCGTCAGCGAGGGGTTGTCCTCCCTCGGCATGGACTGCGGCCGGTAAGAGCTTTGCTGTTGGCTCCAGTAGGGAAAGGAGCCAGCTTTGCAAGGAGAGCTGCAGGTTGCGATGGATGGTCAGTCAGATCGGTGCAGAGCGTGTCCAGGGATTCCTCCCTGTGGTGGTGTCATCTAATCCGCTGGCTTTAGCAGTTGCCCACATTCAGAAGCAGTCCAGACTATCGCTAAGAACAGTGTGATGCCAAACTGCTTTGTACAGCTGGCAAAATTTGCCCTTGGTCCAAAGACTATGCAAGTTAAAAGAGCTTTTTCCATTAGTTTGAGTGGGCTGTGAATGCTAACTACAGACTCGGGCAGCTTAAGAGAGATACTCCAGTTATACATGCAAACAATGTTGATGAAGAGCAGGTAGCACAGCAGTCCTCATTTTCTTAAAGGGTTTTTTGGTGTCATTCATCCAATAAGAATGAGAAGCAAATAATGAAAGAAACAGTTCCAACTTAAATGAAATTGCAGTATCTCATTCAGACCTTTCATCTGGATAAACTGTTCTGTATGGAGGAGACAACTGTCAAGAAAATAGGAGGAAAAAAAGTTGTTTGTGCTTTCCATCAACTGTGGTAGTTCTTACCACGTGTTTGGAAGAGCATCCAAGTTATTCTAACCAGTCTTAGCTAGCTACAGCCTTTTGGGGGTATTTAAACGGCTGAACATTGTCAAAACATGAGACATTCCAACTTTTGTTTCCTTCTGAGATCCCAGTAGTCGTGAGCTACAGCTGTGCTGGGAGTGAGGGAGTCAGTTTAGTTTTACACTGAGTTCTTTAATAAAGAAGGGTTTGTTATTTTAATAATTATGCTTTCCTTTATAATTTCCTTTCCATGATAAATTCCATGTATTATTGCGACACAGAACATTTCTTTCCACAGAATTTTGCAGATTTCCAATACAATATAAATTTTGTGCTCCCAGTCAGTTTTACTGCCTTAATCAGGAGCAGAGCTCTTTTCCCAAGCAGCAAGGTTCTCTCTGCAGGAGCAGGAAGGTTCTTGAATTCTCCTGTGGAGGAAGTGAGAGTGACTGCAAATGACATCATCACTTGCATGCCAAAATGCAACTCCTTCAACCCTACCTTTCCCAAGGCCAGTTTGGAACTTAGTAGCAATAATTAATGAGGTGGGACCAACACACTTAAATGCATGTTCAAAACCACTGGAGACTTAGGAGAAGGAGAGACTTCTTTCTAAACTTGAATGCAGTCTGATGCCAGACTGATGAGTCTTGAAATATGAGAAAATGTGAAGTAGAATAAGAGTTTATGACTGAGATATGGAATTATGATTTCGGAAATCTTGTTTTAGTTTCAGCTTTTCCTTAGATTTCATGTTACATAATTTTCCATTCTCCGTTTGTAAACTGGGGGTGATTTACCCATTTTTGGGTGGGGGAAGACAACATTTATTATGCCTACCAAGAGAAGAAAAGAGTTAATAAGCTGTGTTTGACCTAGTATTCTGGCCAATTTTCAGGGATTGCGGAAACTCCTGCAGCTTCTTTTCCTCACGGGGGATCTCTGATGACAAATCCATTTAGCCAGATTATTTTAATGGGAACTGTTGAGCACTAAATGCTTTTGAAACTCTGTCCAATTAATGTGGAAGAGATCCTCATCTACTGTGACGTTAACAGTCAAAGAAAAACTTACTTGTGGAAAAACGTAAACTGATTAAGATATATATTAAAAATAAATTTGTCGTTACTAGTGATTGATTTTATCCTTTAATTCAAGACACACAGTCCATCTGGAATTCCCAAATCCTACTTATTACTTAATTGCAAACATTTCCACAGGCTGCTTCCAGTTTGATCGTGGTTACATGTGTTATACATTAGGTGGAAGAAGCATGACCAACTGTGTAATGGAATTGTATATTGAAAAACGCTTTAGAGGATATCCTACTGACAGAGAGACTTCTCTTAAGCCAGAAGTGGATTGCACAGTGGATGATGGTTTCAGAATCGTTTTCTAATGAGGATCAAAAATTGCTGGAAGGCAAAGCGAAGTTGCACGTTTGACGCATTGACAAGGATCAAGATTTGATGAAAGGCAAAAGAAAGATAAACATGCTTCATGCACTGAAGTGTTTTTATCATGGGATCAGTGTTATAACTTAAGCTTCAGAAATAAACTCTTTGAAGCTGCTGCAGGTTCAAGACTCCATCATAGAGAGAACATTTGTTCTAGTTACACTTTCTCTAGGACCAATATTTTAAAACAGAGAAAATGCACCATTTTCCTAAGAAGTAGCACTAGTTAAGTATCATGTTTCTTTATATTTGTCCAGATTTCCCGAAATACTTTAATTGGTTGTTTCCCCTGATATTCACCAGATTTAGGGATTTTCCCTATGGGATATAGGTATACATAGAATATAGATAAAGCAAGTTTAAGAAGCAAATCTGAATCTGTAACTACATTTAGGACACTTCATTTTAGAAACCCTAATGGCTCTTAGATTAGTAAAGAAGAATTATCAGAGGAAGGTTAATCAGAATATGTTACTTTTTTCTTCAGTGTAATTGCTTATGAAAACTATAACTGATCAGTTTTCTTTCAGGTTTTTTATAGTTCTGTACTTTTGTTTTTATGTTTTTACAGCTGAATATGATTCAATTCCTAAAGTATGTTTTAGTGTTATACTATGTCTTGTGCTCCAAACTAAGGCCATTTAGTTTGTTTGTCAAAATAACTTTATATTATGGAACTTTAATTCCCTAAAGCTGTAGATTATGCAATGAATTAATCCTTATCAATTATCAGAGATTGTAAAAGATTAATTCAAAGTCTATGAAACATAAGCTAGTATTTAATGGATTCTGGAGGAGACTATGATTGCCCTTAAGTAAAATCCAGCCCTGCCTAGAAGCCAATATTCAATGGTTTCAATGGGAAATTACCTACAGTTTATGGAGTAGGATTTGATCTGAAGCAGATTCACAAATCCCTGGGCAAGATGTTTACATTGATTAATTCCAAAATCAATTGGGCCTCACAAGGAACAGTTGCTTGCTTTTACTATTTATCGGGGAAAATGCAGAAGTATTGAGCTATTATATAATATTTGTGTGTGTGTGTTGCAGTTGTGGATAGATGCTTTTAAGAAATTCCGGATGTTTAAAAAACTGAAGTAAAAAGAAAAAAAAGCCATGGCTCCCTAGAAACTGTTTTTAAGTAAATAAGGTGTATTGTTGCTCCTGTGTGTAGGTTTGATTACATTTGGATATGGAGGCATTCTGTATCTCAGAAGCCTGACAGGTGGTGTATGGCTGAACAACTTTACCTAGCAAAATATTGGCAATCAAAAGTTTTCTATCAGTTTCTGTGGCTCATAGCAAATACAGGTGATGGGAGAGTAAGCATTTGGGCAAGTTGGAGGTAGTTACCAGCTCAATTCAGCCCCCCCCTGCCATCTGTTTAAAGCACACAGCTACTGTCTAGATAAGAGCAATAAACATATGAACTCTTGGGGCTGATGTTTTTATTTGGTGCTGTGACCAGCTGTTCTGCCTCCTAAAACAAAGGGTGCAGCAGGGCAGCAGTTTCACTGCTGTTCGTAACTGCCTGAATTCGCGCTCTGTACTCACACGGCACTTCAAAAGTAAAGATGTCAAGTGTCTCAGCTTCACTCTTCTCCTCTCTAGTACCGCTGATGATAAAGAAGCTTGCAACAATCTCCCCATTGTGTTTGGGGAATATATTCAGTGGCTTGTTCTGCTTCGAAAGCCACGTTCCTTACCATTTGTCTTCTTTCCCCAGTGTTAATAGGGGGGCCACTACCTCGAGGACATGAATTTGAGCTGCACGATGTTCGGTTTCACTGGGGGAGAGAAAACCAGCGTGGGTCTGAACACACAGTTAATTTTAAGGCCTTTCCCATGGAGGTAAGAGTGACGCTGCATTGCATAACACTCACTAAATGCAAAAGACTTTATTTCATAGCCTGAATTCCTGGTAATTCAAAAGAGGGTTTCTTTTAAGCTCAGCATTTTATGGCTTTATATTTTAACCACAAAGCTATCTTGCTGAGGTGTGCTTTAGTGCAGGTAAATTAGGATATGCATCTGGAACAGAATGCCTCCAGCACTCATCACATTGTGTGATTAATTGGTCATAAAGTTAACTTGCAGAATTATTAACTGCTGTCTTAATAATATTAGCGTTCTAACAAGATCTGCCATTTCAACACTTCCCATGTCACCTTGACTAATAGCTATAGATGGGGAGAACTAGCCACTGGAACTATTTCCATGGTGAATAATAACACCTTGGGTAAATTTGGAGTAGGTGCAGAGCAATTTGTTCGTGAAATAGCTTTACATACCTGAAAATTGAAGATTATATGATATTCTTGGGTATGTTCTATAATATCTCAATGAATTACAAAATTTTGAAACACAAAGTGATAATGCAGTCTGAAAAAAAAATCCAGCAGTTTCTGGGGTGTCAGTCGGAGCTCCTAGGCAACCCAAAATACTGGGAACTATTTCTCCTGCCCTCCAGCAGCTGTTCAGCATATTACTTAACTTCCCACAGTCCCGTTTCTTACACTTGTCAAGGAGTGGCTTGGAGTATGCCCTAGACCCTGGGCTGCACAACTAGTTTTAACAGATGCCAACCCCGATGTTTGGTGTCTTCAGCTTTGCATCTTTTGTTTCAGTTGTTGTGCGCTATTGGTTTTAAAGAAACTCAAGGTTTTTTTTCAGAGTTCTTTGAGTTATTCTTGCCTTATTTATCTATCATAATCCCTCACAAGCCTTTTTCTCGGTGGTGTTCAGTGCTAGGAAATTTGTTATTGTAGCATTATATTCATGAGTGCCAGGCTACTGGAACAGAACCGCTTTACAGAAAAGGATATAATAAGTATTAAAGCACCTGCTGCAGAACTAAGTGTAAAAAGCTTGTGGACTTACACCATCAGTCTAATTCTTGGCATTGTTCGGGTACTTTCTTTAAGAACTGTGGGTCAGATCTTGGTCTCTGCCGTTTGTTATTTTGCATTGGTCCATCAAAAAACTCCATATATAAAGTGACTCACAGGGGCTTTGCAGGTTGATTTCAGGCAGATCCTCTTTGCAGGTTGATTTCAGGCAGATCCTGGCAATTCAGGACTGTTACTTAAATGGGGAAGACTCAGCAACCAAAGGGAAAGCAGAAGAATCACCTCTGCATCCTGGTTACCTGGCATAATATATATAATATGTTTTTTATGGGCAGTAGGACCTTCAGGATACTGCAGTGTTTCTCTGAGGCAGGAAGTAGCTTGTTCGTTATGAAACAGCTCTGCTTTGTGCTTTTCCTCAAGGCTGATCCAGCATGTGGTGGTCAAGAAATATTGACATGAACTATGTCAAGAACTGTACTTGGGAGTCTGTCAGGGTCTTCTCTCTCCTTGTTATTAGGACCACTTTGCAAAGCATGTGTGTGAACAGTCCATTGATAATCTGCAGAAACCCCAGAATTCACTATTCTACATCAGTTCAGAGAAAAATCTACTTGACCCAGAGATGCAAAACAGCAAACTTAATCTGTCATGCAGGGATTTCATTCTTCACCTACTTTAAAAGCAGCACAGCAGCTGCACAAACAGAATTCTGGCACAGCTGAAGAACATCACCTGGAGGTGAGCGAGCCGGTGTTACCCCATCTCTCATATGTAAGCAGCTTTCAGCTAGACTCTGATCTCCAAGAAATAACTACTGATGCAGAAATTCTGTAGCAGAAGAGAATTACTTATAATACACTTTGAACGCAGTGTGAATGTTTAATTTTGCAAACAGATCCTTAAGCAGGTTAACTTTCCTGGCAGAAAATGACAGCATGGCTTGTCCTATCCAAGTCAGTTGCACACAGATGTATGGGCTGAGCCAGTTCATCATCTTCTGCCCCGTGTTGCAAGAAAGTGCCGGGCAATTTGTTCGATGAATGAGCTGCGTTTCCTTCCGCTATGTGCACAAAGAGCTGCCATATTAAATCCATCTCAGATTGTCCAAATCAAATATTATACTTGAGCAAGAATAAAACAGGTGCTTGTGACCACTGTAAACGTTTATGAAGTAGTACACCTGAAAGTCCAGAATGGAAGATTTTCTGTTTCCATTCCAGGGATTGCCTCACCTAATTTTTATTTGTGGAGAACAATACTTTTGATCAGGGGGCAAGGAAATCTTATTTTCTTAACTTTTAACCTTAGCATTGGTTTATACTGCTGTTGGAAATCACTGTAATTCTGAACGCATGTTGGGGTTGATTTTCACTGGGTTTGTTAGTTACTGGACACAAACAGTGACAGGTGCCTGTTTTGGCTATATACAAACAGTCTGGTGTAGTTCATGCTTTTGTCCTGTGCTAAATGCAAAATCAACATCTAGAACATCTCTCTTATGAGGAAAGGGTGAGGGACTTGGGTCTTTTTAGTTTGGAGAAGAGAAGACTGAGGGGGGATCTGATCAACACCTATAAATACTTAAAGGGTGGGTGTCAAGAGGATGGGGCCAGTCTTTTTTCAGTGGAGCACGGTGACAGGACAAGAGGAAATGTGCACAAACTTGAACATAGGAAGTTCTGTCTAAACATGAGGAGGAACTTCTTTCCTGTGAGGGTGGCAGAGCCCTGGAACAGGCTGCCCAGGGAGGGTGTGGAGTCTCCTTCTCTGGAGACATTCAAAACCCACCTGGACACGTTCTTGTGCAGCCTGCTCTAGGTGGACCTGCTTTGGCAGGGGGGTTGGACTAGATGTTCTCCAGAGGTCCCTTCCAACCCCATATCATTTTGTGCTTCTTTGATTCTGTGATTCTGTAAACAGGCAGTTGTTTGTGCACAAGTGCATGCCTAGAAATAGGTTGAGCACCAAGTGCATAAGTTGGGATCTTCTTCCAGTGAGCAAATCTAGTAGGATGTTTTCCTAAGAAACTAGAAATTGTTTACAAGGCAAATGATAAGGATTTTAAATTCTCCTCTCTTTGCAGGAGGAAGACAAGTCAAGGGACAAGCAGTAGTTTGAAAACATAAGTGCTTGGTTTAAGTGGGTACATTAACAACACAACAAACTAGACCCAGTTTATATACTCTATTACACCAGTATAAACCCTGTGCAGTTCTACAGAAATCAACTTTGAGTTTGACGAGATCTATCTGAGATGAATATCTACGACAATTTATTAACTGGAGCAGCAGTTTGTTTTTTTAGGACTGAAGACTGTAAGTCTTCATTTTATTATATTGGACTAAATAGTTGTGGAACAGCTTCAGATCATCAGTGTAACGATCTTTGTGAAGTATGACTAAAAAAGAGTGTTATTTTTCAAAGTTTGGAAGAGCACTGTTCAGTTACTTCCCTAGTCTCTTCACCTTTGATACCATAACTGCTTTTATAGAAATTAGGCAATATCCTGTATTAGTTGGGTAATATCCTGTGTCTCTTAGTGCAAAAATCTGCTATTTCTTACTAGACAGCTGGGGCCTTTGCGCATGGTTAGGATATATAGGTTCATGGTGAAATAGGTTAGACTACTAAGCTTATGTAACCTCTGGAACAGCTTCTTGAAATAACTCACACTGTCAAAAAACATTGTTCATGTCGCTTGGAGGCCGAGTTCATTGTTATTCCACCTTCCTTAACTGAAAAAAACAGAATGTTGACAGTAACACACCGGCGGTATCATTTTCACCGTGTTTGCAGTCAGTCAGGAGACCAGGGCAAAACAATAAATAGTTGTCAAAGGTAAGTACTGCAACACGTCTTCTTAAACAAGGGAAAAGCAGAGGGCTGTACGTATCGGTACAATACTCCTCTCTCTGCTCCTTGAAAACAAGAGCATGAAGGCTGCTCTTGCCTTTTGGCCAGAAATTGGAAGGAGACGTTTGTGCAAGCTTCTCCAGAAATCTTTCTCACCAAGGACTTCTGCACATGAACAGTGTTACTTTGCCTTTTGGCCACAGTTGCTTTGGCCACCGCTTGTGCGAAATATTTAGTAATGGTTTTAACATTGAGAGACTGTTTCTTGCCAGCAAATGGAACAAGGTGCCAAAAACTAGATTGTGCTTTGCAGTACACGTTTCCAGAGAGCAGTAAAATCCACATTTATGCCCGCATGTGAGTTACCTGAACCTGATTTAGGTGTAAGAAAGAGAGGAGCTGTTTGACATATTTATTCCTCTCCCTCAGGCCAAAAGTATGGATTGGAGAAGGAGGAAGAACAAATGAAGATCTAATGAAACTCTGACTCTCTCCCTTACCTTTGATGTATAACAGGGAGATAGAGGGGGACAGGAATAGCAAATCAATGCTATTTATTTTTGTTGTTTGCAAAGTTAAAATAGGGGCAGCTAAAAATGGAGGCCCATTGTACCCGATCTCTGTATAAACACATACAGTGCCAGTGCGAATCAGCTTACAGTCAAAAAAGACAGGAAAGGCAGCAGGAGAAAGTGAACCATTTGATGGCATCAATGCTGTTTTATAAAAAAAACCCAAACATAAAAATGTTTTCACTGCTTCTGAAGTGAAGGGAGACAGGGGAAAATTTTGCCTTAAAGGCACCTTTTACTTACTCGAGTGGTGGTGTGACCAAAAGCACATTCTGACCATAAGGGAACAGTTGTTTCCAGGCCGCTGTTCTGAAATAAAGCTATCTGAGAAAATAGAAAGGTTCCTTTCACCACTTGTAATATGACCAGGAGGATAATTCTTTGTAATCCGTCCTCTTTAAAATGTAGGATTATATTAGCTGTGAACCATGTGAAAGCTCTCAGTAGAAGAGGATTGGCAGAAAATAATTTTAAAAAGGTTTCCAAGATGTGCACGAAGATTAAAAACAGTATTGTTGTCTGCCTTACAGTTTTTGAGTAGAATAGAAAAAATCCAGTTGCCTGAAGGACCAGAATCAGTTCTGGTCTTCTCTCTTCAGTAGAAAAAAAGGTGTTCCTTTCTGTTGTGTAATGAAGAGCAGACTACTTCATTCTGTAGGCTCTTTCAGAGTTACTGAAATACCCGCTGCAATGAAGTTAAATATAATGCAAAAAACCATAGTCTACCCTTGATCTGATTTAAACCATTGAGTTTTCCTTTGTTCGTGTGAAATGACGCCTGCCTAAGGATTCTCAAACAGAGTTACAGCTTTAGGGCTTCAGGTCAAGCTGTTAACATTACGCTTACCTACCGAAGTCTTTACAGTCTTTGGTGTGGGCATTTTCCTCTGCCCAGCTCTGAAATCATATACCGTCACACTGTGCATCCCTTTTCTGGCATTTCTTGAGGGGAGGTGTCATGCTTTCAACACGGAAATTCATTCTTTGCCAACTTCTAGTATTCCTTGTGAACGTTATTTAATCTTCTGTTTGTTTTAATCAGTTTCGTAATAGCTTGTTAACAAATTATTTGGGTTAAAAAAATAAACCAGAGTATTTGTAATTGTAATAGAAGGCCTGGGAGACAGTGTGCATGCAAGCACATCTCTCCCGCTTTATGCAGAGACTTACAAACTGCAGTGGGACTGGGTAGATGTGGATTTAATCCATAATGACAGTAGTTTCTAATATGTAAGCTCAGTTCCGATATCTGTGGATTTTTGCCAGTAGCTTTAATGGGACTATGATCCCAGTCATAAACCCTAAAAGAAAAGGTTTTAAATCAAGGAGTAAATCCTGTTGCCTTAGCTGATTGCACTGATTACCTGCTTGTGAAAAAAACCTAATTCATTCCACTGGCTTTGGCAGCACAAGAGCTATGAATGAAGAGTATCTTGCTTAGGCAGTCATGAATTTAACAGGAGGCAAAAAGAACAGATTCCAGAAGGGTTTACTTAGCTTCATGCTGAGGTCTGGAACTCTGCTCAGAAATTGTCCAAGTTTTCTGGTGGACAATTAACTTGTTACTCAAAAGGCTTGGCTGGTTTTCTGAATTTTGGAACCATTGCAGATGAATACTGTGAGCTGTGGTTAAAACAGTGCGTCTTAGAAGAAAATGATGACATTCATGTAATAGCTCTATCCTTGACAAGTTATGAATAACAGATTAATAATAGTTTAAAGTAGATATGCCCATTGGACATTGTCTAATTTTTGAGGACAGAATTGTGGAAAAACACAGGAAAATCAGGCCAGTGTCTAAGCAGATGTTTTCAGTGGTGTTTTCCAAATCGGCACTGATTTATACAGAAACAGAATCTTTTAAATGTTATGTAGGTGACATTTACGAACACAACAATAATACTTAGCTTTTCACAGCACTCCATGGGCAAAATTGGTCCTAGCACTAGTTCTAGGGCTGTCATTGAATGGGATTACGTGGGATCCTAGCCCCATACATGCAGGTGTTTAAGTATTTTTCTCTGGTTTTCTACATGCCATATACTCTGCCGTCCCCTAATTGATGTGACCGCTCTTTGGGTTTTTTTGTAGTGGTACGAAGCTGGGAGTTCTCCGTGCCCTCCCAGTATGCTGGGGAACAGAAAACCAACAGCAAGATAAAAATAAAATTACCATCATTGTAAAAGCACACACGAGCAGCTTATGACTTTCGAGATTGTTAGTTGCTAAGCCCTTTCACTATTAGATTTTTATTGTGGTTGAAGGTTAATTCGACCTAAATAGGCGCATGCAGCCTCTGAAGTATACTTTGTTTCTAGGTAATTTGTCAATATGAGCTTGGATTGCCCCTTGTTTTTCTCAGTCAGGTGTAGTTTGAATTTTTCAGGGAATACATCTATGTGCTTTGTATTGTGGATTCGTGAAAACAGCAGGTGCGAAACCGAGCTGCTGTGCTAGCACAAACATGATTTTAGCTTGGCTAGTGCCTGAGAAATGCTCAGTTAAGCTCTGTGGAAGAACTGCACACATCTACAGAGGTAGCAAATGTGATCTTCTGTCTGTGCAAAATCTGCAGTTTATTTATTGGATTGTGGAAGATGTACAGGCTGCCAGACAGCAGGTCAAGGAATGGTGCCATTAATAGTCTATACTGAAGCTTCTTTATGCTTTTGTCTCTCTTTTAAGACTTCTCCTATTTACAGCCAGTCATGTGTGGAGAAGCGTCGTGGCTCATACCTAAAACTCTTGAGGTGGCAGTTGCAATAGTCTGTGATTTGTAATTTCTACCACGATGGAGTATTCTTTTAAGAAATAAATGGTCCAAACTGCAAATGACTGAGCAGAATAGGAAAAACTCTTCTAAGGAGAAACGTCGCGGGTGGAGAGAAGTTGGGTGAAGGAAATGAGAATGAGAAGAAAATGAGGAGTGACTCAAGAGGGAAGCCCTCCTGTGGGCTCCCCATTCCATCTTACCTCAGCTTATTGGTTTAGTTCTGCCAGAAGCTGAGGACAGTCTTTGTGCTTCTCCTGTAATAGGCATATTGCCCCAAATTTTCTTGCAGACGTGCTGGGCTAAGATGCAACGTTCGGTCTCAGCCCGTACTAACGGGTTTGGTGGCTCTGCATCCTCGCAGAGTGAGTAACCTTGAACAAAATAGCTTTTAGCAGTCCCTGTCTGTGGCCTCTGAAACTTTCTAAAAAGATGTGAATCTTTTCTGCTCCTTGAGCAGAAATACGGCTTTGCTTTCTCCTTATTCTGGTTTCTCACGCAGATGCCTCGGTGACAGTGCTTGTGAATATAGAGGCTGCTATCGTGACACCCCTTCTTGCCAACCCCGTTCCCAGCTCTAAGAAGATGGCTACTTAACGTTTTCACTCTGCTGTGGGAGAAGAGCTTATGTAGTCACTTAGAAGATGGGATTTCTGAAGAGGGTTTAAGCCCAAGTTTTTGAGCACAACAAGATGTTGTGCATCAAGTCACTTCCTTGATGTTTTTCTTGGCTGGGTGCCCTTGATGTGATTTGCTTCTGTTGTACATCGTTTTCGAAGTTCTGCCATGATCGTTGCTGGCATCTTGCCTCAGTTTCCTGGTGCCTTGGTTTTCCTGTTTGGTTTTCCTTGGCACTTTGGCACTTTGCCCTAACCACTAGGCCGAGCTGTTTTTCTGTCTAAGACCTGTCACTTGTGGAAGAAGCTGGGAAAGGAGATTCCTTATTTCCTCCCCTTCCACGCTGCATGCTTATTTCAGGACCAGTTCCTAGGTTGGCCCCAGTGAATGAGTTAGTACTCTAAGAGGGAGATAATAGCTTTCTGATGCTAACCTCAAAATTTTGTATTCTTTGTGCTAACGGTGCACACATGGCTTTTAAGAGGTAAAGGATAAAACCTATAGATCATCTAAGAGCTGAAAACCTTTGAAGGCTTCCACAAGTATTTGCTGTGACTCCTGAGTGTATCACAAGCACAAATAATCTAATCCTTAAGACATCAGCGCGAGAGAGACAAGTTCTGCTATTGCCAATGAACTGGTAGAAGACATGTTCAAAGGGATTAAATTGTTTGGCCATGGTCACACATGATGCCTTTTTGAGAACTGACAGAGAACTGACTCATGATTCTTAAATGCTTGAATTCTAGTAAGACTTTCAGACACTGTAGTACCGAAATAATTAATTTAGGTTGTAAATCTCAGTTCAGTAATTTCATCTGATGGGCTATCTGATGCCCTAGTCCGTAGACCACACTGTTGCCAATGAGATAGTCTCACTGGTCATTCCTGCCTCTTTGCTCTGCCAGCATTAAGCCATGTAATGAACTGGACTGGGAAACGGTTAAATTTTAACAAAATTTGGAGAGTTTATGAAACTATGGGAGAGGAGGAAGGTATAATACCATTAGGCAATCTGCAAACTTGCAGTTCAAGAGAAAACTGCTGGAGATGCATAACAAAGTTTATTATTTCAATGGAAGCTTAGCCAACATTACAAGAAAAAACCTGACTGAATTTCCTAGAGGAGTGTAGTATGGAAGAGCAACTGCTTACTGGAGGACAGTCAAGATTATGATTTAAGATAATATGCAGCTGCAGATTTTCATCTCTTTAGAGAGACACCCTTAGCTTTGAAACACAGAACTGTGGGATTCAAATCAGTTATTAATAAAACTTAGTAAATTAGCAGGGAAGGAGTGTTTTTTACTCTGCCTTTGTTAGAGAATCTGTTGTTGAAAATTAAATCAGTGATTTAAATCCTTCTACATATGAACAGTCTGGTTTTAAATCCAGGACAACAGATTGTAGCCAACACTTTGTGGAATTGGACATGCTTATATTAAATGCTTAGTCATATAAATAACACTTCCAGGATTAAATACTTAACCCATAGCACTTTGTGTTTTCTGTCTTCTTGATGGGATTGCTCGCCTGTAATAGCATCAACTATTCATCAAGGGCCAGTCCTTTTTCCAAGCTTTGCTTTTTCTCGCAGTGGAGCTATAAAAGCACACGCAGACACACACATACACCCACGCAGGTTGGCAAGAATCCAGAGTAAAAGCAGGAAGGAGGGTCCTGCGTGAAAATCCTTGATTTTTCCTTCCTGGCCTTCATAGTTGAAGGGAAGGAAGAAGAAAGGCTTGAATGTATATTTGTTCCTGTTAGCACGGGTAAGGGCAGACCCAGGGCACCTCAGACGACATGTTTGCTGAGGCCAGGCTTGGTATCAGAGAACAGTAACCTGCTCTGTGGTGCTCCTTGCTTCACACGCTGAGCAGAAACTTGGCACAGTGAAGAGCCTGACCTATGAATCTGACGGTAATAACTATGGAGCTTTCAATTTTCTTACTAATTGGGTTGATACTGGAAGTCAGCAATCTGGAATCAAGGCTGTTTTGTCTTTTTCATTCCTTTTCTTAGCCTGTATAATTTTATTACAGTTGGAAAAATGTTCATTTTTGATTAATTCCTGTTTTCTTTTATCTTCTCTGTGTTCCAGTGCTCGTGCTTTCAAATGGGAAGAAAAAATAAATACACACAAATCACAAATTACAGCATTCTCAGTTTCCCCTTTACCCTTTGATGTTCTGCCAGTGGTTTTCCGAAGAACCAGGCAAGCTAATGTCACATGTCAGCCACCTCTGTGAGCAATTGGGGAGAAATTCTGATTTTCCTGTTCAAGGCCTGGACAAAAGAGGTCTAGGTGGGGTTTGCAGATTTGTGCCCTTCACAAAAACTGAGACAAGTAAAGATATTGGCGTTGTGGTTGCATTAACCATAAGATAGTTTCTGCCCACGTCTTGCTTCCCAGTGAGTGCTGTGAGATCTGTTGGGCTTTGTGTCAGTCTTGTGTCCCCATCCTGTTTCCTAATCTAGTACACAGTCGAAATGAAGCCCCTCTCTGAAGAGTTAGTCCTTCTCTGGTTAGGAGAGGGACACAAGACCCGGTTTTCCCTTTTTTTTTCTTAAGTTGAAAATTATTTTCTTCTTTTTTAGCCTTTTAGCTTCTTTTACCAGAACAGAAAGACAAACATTAAATTGGATTTTTTACAGTTCCCATTACTTTTCTTTGTAGTGTACTGTAGTCTTTTGAATCTCTCCATATACGTATGTACTTCCTGCTGCTAATTTAATTTCTTCAATGGACCAACAGCTTTTTGTCTTATATGAAGTGAGGCTACTGCCTGTGATTACTCTGTTCAAAGGGAACACGGATCCCTGGTTAATATTAGAAGTTGCAATGTTTTTATTATTCTTTTTCAGTATGGCGTACCAATGTTGATACTTCTTTGGCACAAGCCACAACAACTGTGAGAGTGTTTCTTAAGATGCTGCAAATAATTCAGTAGTCCCCCTATTCCTTTCCTTTTCAGTGGCACACCTGAAGATATGGCACATCTTGAAGGTACGCCACATGATTGCCTAGACTGCCTTTGCTCTTGCTTGGCTGGCTTTTTGCAAAGAAAATAGATTTTGGAAGGTTTCTTTGCAACCCTTTCTTTCATGATTAAACTAAAATAATTTTAGTTACAGCCATGTTCCAGTTCATCTCTGTTTCAAAGATGTTGACAGAGGGGAGAGCACCACTCAGCAAGGGTTCTGGACTACCCTGATATCCCAGTCGAGCATTTGTTCTTCATGTTTTAGCTGTGAATTTAGCTTTTGTCCTGAGACATATAGTATCTCACACTGTGACTGCCAGGTTGTTTAAACAGCATCTCCGGGATACCTTGTACTCTGCTCCAACTTGATTTGTTTGCACCTAATTTCTCTGATTTTAGATTACAGACTTCTTTGTTCAGGGAATGTCATCTTGTTCTGTGCTTACTTGGAGCCTGAGAATTAAGTCACAGTCTAGACCTGCTAGATCTTTAACGCTTTCAATAAATTGTAACGAGCAGAAGTTCAGCAGAAGCTGTGCTTTCCCACCTCCCACGTTATATTAATCAGGAGGCTTTTAACGCAAGCTGTATCATCATCTGTGTTTCTTGGCGCTGCTTTCAGCTTGTCTCTCTTGGCGCTGGAATTACCGTTGCTCTCAAAGACAGGCCCACAGTTCCCTTTATGCCATTTTTTATGACCATGATCTACGTATGGCATTTTAAAGAAGATTTAGCTTCTACTGAAATTCAGGGGCATTTTGGCACCTATCCACAACAGAAGCCTTGAGAAATTCAAGTCTACAGGCATAAATCAAGTACAGTGATTAATAACCTAACTCCCTTGGCGACTTCCTTGTCCTCTTCTTGATTTTGCCCAGAGTTCATGATCTAGTCATTTGCTTTTGTTTGCATTTGCATTTTCAAAGGAAGCATATTTACCTTGACTGAACTGTAATGTTTAACCAGTTACTTTGTTACTTTATGGGGTTTTGTTTCTTTTTTTGTGGCATGGAGTATGTATACATACTCCTGCTTCTCCTAAGGTTTTTTCAAACAGCCTCTGTATCAATTCCATTAACTTTAATTTCCTAAACCTCTCCTTCAGGCTGTTAATAACTAACTTTCTATTTTTTTAATCACTTTTCTTGAAGCTGTGTGCCCTGGTCATATCCTTGGTTTGGTCCCCTTATGAGGATTTGGAACTTAATTACTGTATATTATGGTCACTGCCAGCAGCTTAGCCAATTGCTTCCTGAAACAATTCAGTGCCAAGTCAAGTATCAACTCATAAATTCTTGTGCACATGTATAATAGCAAGACACAATTTTTCCACATTTTCTCCTCCTGTGATGTTCTTTATGCAATATTTGCGTTGGTGAAATTACACATGAGTATTGTACAACTGGGCTGTGTTGCCTTCCATCATTCCTAGCTGAAATCCTCAGCTTCATTTCATCCCTCTCAAACCAGGAAAAAGACTTTGTGCTGGCCCTAGTTAGGTTGCCAGAGTTTCCCATTTGTACTGTTCCCGCCTGAGCTTTTATGGTATATTGTGAATGAAACTGAATATACTGATCTCTAACAAACTTGGGTGAGTCCAGGAGAACAGTTCTTAGCTCTCCAGTCTTCAGCAGAGCAGCTCCAAAGCTGCTTTAATTTACCTTAGGGATGTAGATTCATCCATGAGATGGGGTTTATGTGGAATCAAAACAGAGGTTCAGCTCCACTCTCTTTCTCAGTGCTGACAGAAATATGACAAAAAGCATTATGCTCAAAATTTCCAGACTAACATGTTTTAGATGCAACTATGGTTAAGATGTGGTGATGCAATATTCACTTAACTATCAGTCTTTTGAGGTACAGCCTATGTGAATTGAAATAAAAGTTGGGAAGATACGAGAGCAATAACATATCTCTCATCCTTAGATGCCTTCTTGTCCTGTAATATTACCAGGCTAAGCAGACTTTTCTGGAGCTTGTAATTGCTAGTTGCAAAGCTAACAAGAAATAGCTGTATAACCTAGTTCTGACCAAGGAACAAAGCTTTCCAGAAGATTAATTTACAGATGATGCAGCATGTATTGAAGAAAGAAGCTTTTGTAATAATTAGCTCATTAGTAAAGAGTGAGAGTGTAGAGAGTGGAAAAAGTACAATGGGCGGTTGCAACAGCAGCATAGATTGAAGCAAGCCTAGTGACGGTAGTGTCACAATGTGATATTCTAATAGTTGAACGTGCAGATCTGAAGAGGAATTCTTTAAAAATGATGGTCTTGTACTGTGTGTAGAGCACAAAAAGGAGCCTGTTGTACAGAATGACCCCCAGTGTCACAAACTCTTGCAATATGGGCCATGGTTGCTAATTAGCTTGAGGGAGGGACCTACACCCAGGGTGGGCAGGTGTTTCATGTTGCCTCCTGATGCCTCAGACGCCAGTGGTTTTATCGGGCATGAGTCCCCTGTAGGGCTTGGTTCTGGTGCTGGGGAGGTCAGGAGGAGTTTTGATGTTGACACCTTCCCCCTTGACTCCAAAGGGGTGCAGGCTTGGTGCTGCACATTGAACGATGTTTTATAGGGATCCCAATGACAAATTAGAGTTTCAGTAGTTTAGCAATAACTATTCATAAAGAAAGCAGTTATAGTACATGGACTCCTTTTTATGGTAGCAAGTCATTCCAGATTGTGCAGGTTTACAGCAAATTTGTAACATTAAGATCATATAAGAGTGCAGAAACACTGGAGCAGAGTCCTTCTTCTCCCCTTACCATTAATCAGATATGTCATAACAAAAGACAAGCTGTGATTTATTTCAGAGTGTATCTTCCTATAAGGGATGAGCCTGTCTCCTGTTTGGTCTGGCACTTGGGTGACAGATGGACACCAGCATGTTGCAGTAAGGGACTGAGCTAGTAGCAACTTCCCTGGCATTGCGAGAGCTGATCGAGTAAGCTCAGATGGTAGTAAGCTTAATGAAACATGGTCATTCACAGAGGTGGATGAATGAGATGGTCTGAGAAAGAGGCGTCATTCAGGAGTCAATCAAGAGGGGTCACTCTTGGCAGTCATGGGCTCCTGAACAGAGGCTCTTGGGGAGTGTGAAAGGACGAGAGACAAGGGACACAGGTTACAAGAGAGGTTCTGATTAAGTACAAGGAGAAGAAAAATCTTCACTATGGGGGAGGTCAAACACATAACAGGTTGCTCAGAGAGGTTGTGGGATCTCCGTTGCTGGAGATATGCAAAACTTAGCTGCACGAGGCCCTGAGCAGCCTGATCTGACTTTGAATTAGTAGCTAACTTTGAAGTTGGTGCTGCTGTGAATGGGGGAAGGAGGTGGTTGAACTTCAGGGGCCCCTTCCAGCATAAATTATCCTGTCATTATATGTTTTTATGTGTGAGCTGGGAATAAAGTAAGGTCAGTGACAGAGTTTAAAAGGTCATTTTTTTTCTCAGTGAGCTTAGGACCCTGCAGATTTCCACAGAACAGCCAGTGCTCCAGATGGGGAAAATGTACGTGGTTTTGTAACTCTGTTTTTTATTGAGAAGAAGTGGCTTCCAGAACTCATAAATATACTAGGTCACATACAGTGACTCTGATTCCTGCCAGAATCTATCATCCCAGGGACTCTGATTCTGTGTAAAAATCTACCGTCCCAGGCCTTTTCTTTTTGTATTGATGCAAAAGGTATTTCTGTGGTAGAGAAAGGAATGGATTTAAATGTAGGGTTTTCTTTTATTTATTGATTTTAAAGCCAGAATCTCAGGTCCTTACTCAGTTTTGAGAAGGTCTTGATTTGAGACAGGCCATGTGTTAATGTCAGTGTCAGCTTTTCCTAAGCAAGGACATGAGGACGGGGATCAGTAGTCTTTTCGTTGAGTGGGAATTGAGAAGATTCTCAGAATTTGTTCTATACGGAAAAATCCTTCTGCGGGGTTTGCTCTGCTACCTGAAATACTTTCTTAATCTTTCATGTGAAGAAGAGTCTCTCCAGCTGTTCACAGAAAAAATCAACGTTATCAGCACTTTATTATCATTTGCCTTCATGAGTTTTCAGTTTATCTGATTTTAAGGAAGTCACCGCTACAATTCTTAGATTTTACAGCTGGAATGTTAAAAAGCTCCAAATGTTTTTTTTTTTTATCCAAGAGAAAAATGTATTTTTTGAGTGCTAAGGAGTTTCTTACTCCTAAGCCTTCTGATTATTTTGTAAAAATACAGTCTGGCACACGGAGCCAGCCACCGATAATGGGTAACAGCATAGCTGGCTCATTTTGGTTGTATACAACCAGCATAACTAATGAATATCAAAACATTAGCTAACAAGTTGAGCAGAGCCTCTCCTGCCATACTGACATGTGCAGCTTGTTTTGTACTCCGAATGGAAACCACACAATGGTAAGCTGCCAATACATGCAGCTGATTATTTAGAAAAAACACGTGTGGTTGTGTTCATATGGAGACTAGCACCCCTTGAGAGTATGCACTTTTTATATAGCTGTCTCAAATAAACATAAAACTGAAGGTTACTGAAATACAGAGTACTAATCTAATAAACCTCTCTGGCTATTGCTACTTGTAATGTAGAGATGCATGAGTATGAAGTTGTCAGTGTAGGCAAGCATTATATTATATTTACAGTGTCAAGAGTTGTAAAAGCACTGGGCTCTTTCCTCTGTGCACATCTGATTCCCATAAATATTAGCAGGAGTTACAGGCCATGTTGTTTGTGGACTGCACTCTCTAGAGTTCCAATTTTGTAATGTTTGTAGAGTTTTTGCCATGTTTTTTTTTAAACTGTTATCTGATGTTTTCATCTGATGTCATATTACAAATGAAAAAAGAGCAAATAAAAGGCAGAACAGCTCCAGAGAACGACAGGAACACACAGCATAAACCACGATTTGAAAGGAAAGCTTTGCTACAAATGCTCAGATCTTAGTACTTCCTTGCTAATATTTCCCTTTCTGAATCACTTTTTTGTGTATTTACCCAGCTCCCATCTGAGCTACATTTTTCCTGCTCTGTAGAAGAATTAATTTGCTTTGACTTCCATTTATTTAAGTGCATGTTGACATCCGTTTATTTATTTAAATGTGCATGCAAGGGCTTATCAGAGTTAGGCCTGTTGGCCTGTTGTTAGAAAATAGAATCATAGAATCATAGAATAGGTAGAGTTGGAAGGTACCTTAAAGATCATCCAGTTCCAACCCCCTGCCATGGGCAGGGACACCTCCCACTAGACCAGGTTGCTCAAAGCCCCATCCAGCCTGGTCTTGAACACCTCCAGGGATGGGGCAGCCACAGCTTCTCTGGGCAACCCGTTCCAGTGTCTCATCACCCTCACAGGAAATAATTTCTTCCTAATCTCTAATCTAAATCTCCCCTCTTCCAGTTTAAAACCATTATTCCTCATCCTATCGCTCTGCTCCCTGATAAAGAGTCCCTCCCCATCTCTCCTGTAGACCCCCTTTAGGTACTGGAAGGCCATTATAAGGTCTCCCCGGAGCCTTCTCTTCTCCAGGCTGTCCCAACCCCCAGCTCTCTCAGCCTGTCTTCATAGGAGAGGTGCTCCAGCCCTCTGACCATTTTCTTAGCCCTCCACTGGACCTGTTCCAACAGGTCCATGTCCATGTTCTTCTTGCGTTGAGGACTCCAGAGCTGGACACAGCACTCTAGGTGGGGTCTCACGAGAGCAGAGTAGAGGGGCAGAATCACCTCCCTCGACCTGCTGGCCACATTTCTTTTGATGCAGCCCAGGATGTGGTTGGCTCTCTGGGCTTCTGGGCTGCCAGCGCACATTGCCGGCTTGTGTCGTGCTTCTCATCCACAATACTGTGCCATTAATTATAATTTTCCATTTGGTCGCCTGTCCAATTTCAGTTTGTAAATCCCTAACGACAGAACCTTTTCTATGAATAACTATTGCCCATACCCCCTTGATTCAAAACTGGGGGCCAGCAGTCCACCCAGTACTCTGTCTCTAGCAGTGTCCGTAAGGGATGCTGTATGGGATGCTGTGTAGGGAGAGCACATGAGCCTGACCACTTTTTGTTGTACTCCCCAGTCATGTACAGTCGTAGGACTAGGAGTGCTCGAGCCTACATCTCTGCCTGCTCTCTTTAGTGTCTCATTTTGGACTTCTTGTCCATTATTTGTCTAATCCATTAATGAACCTGCTGATACTATTTTGGCACAACAGTGTTTATGACAGCAAGTTCACAACTTGCTGTGTAAAAAATGGATTACTAATCTACTGTAATTATTGCCACTTCTGAGGAAGTAACACAGAAGCATCTTAAACACAGATCAGAAGTCTGTTCTGCCTTGAACTTCAGAAACCTAATAGAAAATGATGATTCTTGTTTGAAGGAGCTTACTGTGCACTTAAAGCATCTTTGAGCAGAACCTCAAAGTTCCAGAACCTTTTGGACCAGAAAGTGCTGAGTGCCCGTTTCAGTACCTTTAGTAATGTTGATTACTAAGCCTGAACGTAGTCAAGGGGTGTCTTCATTGGCCTGAAGTATATCCCTTTTTTATCTTTGTGTTATGTGTTTTGTTTTTTTTTCAGTAGACCATCCTGACCTCTCTTGAGCTAGGGATGGGATGGAGGGGATGCAGAGACCTAAAGATACTCCTAAAATGGGTAGCTAATACTTAACTTGCTCTCCCCGTATCCGTGGGAGATGTGGGAAGAGGTGCTGGCCAGTAGGTATGTTCCTTGGAAAGCAGTTCCAGTTGCAGGGCGTTTTGCACTGTGGTCCCCTTCCATGCAGCAGCAGCTTAGGGGTGTTTTGCAGCACGTCTTCCCGTCAGGTTGCTTATGCAGCCGCACAGACTGATTTTAGACCTCTCAGTGCTTTATAGTATTACACAGAGGTTTTGGTGTCTTTTTTTTTCTAGCTGATATATAGCCATATCTTATGAAAGTTTCTGCCCTGGTGAGCCTGCTGCCAGGACAACCTGTTTCTGGATAAACTGGAGTCGTTGCTGGTACGATCTGAAGCTCTTGCTCATTTTCCTCTTGCTGAGGCTCAGCATTTTCCTTTGAAATCTTCAGAAAAAAAACCAAACCCACTGTTGTCAGAATGCAGACAAATGTCAGATTACAGACTTCACCTCCAAAGGAGCGTAACACACTGCTGAATGCCACGGCAGCTTCAGCCAAGACCCGCCTGTTGACACAGTCGAAGTCATGGTCTCTTTACCTTTGGCCATCACCCTCGGTGCTATTGTTCCAGCCACCAAAGGACAAGCTTGGTGTGACATTTCCAGTCAACCGAGGCGCGGTGCCATGCGCCGCTGTTCTCGCCCCACCAAGGACATTGCCTTCCCGACTGTGGTCACCCCAACCTCATTCTTTTGCCTTTCCTGCTGAACGTCGGGGTTTTGGTGAAGCTTGTGGGGCTCCCTGAGCCCCCTCTGGTGGAGAACTGATGCAAACGCCAGGCTCGTCTCTGGGAAAATGAAATGCTGTCTTTTCTTGGGTAGTGGTAGTTCCGTGGCTGCTAAAGTGGGTGTTGGAGACTGAAACCCCATTATTTGATCCTGTGGTTTTGTGACTTTAAAAGCCAAAGGCAAATCGAATGTGTAACAAAAGCTTTTTATAGATGATAAAATGAACGGCATCCCTCAGCGATAGTGAGATTGCTTAGTTCTAACAGGGAGCATTTGTACGTCTAGAAGTTTTGTAGCTGTGGGCAAGTACATTTGTGTTAGTGTTCTCATGTGAAAATGAATTATTATATTTTTTAAGAAAAAGGTTTCATGGTTTTAGCACAGAAGATGCCTTTCATCAGCATGAATAGAATTATTTGTATGATAATTTGGAATTTAATTCAATTTACAATATGTTCATTTGAAATTTTATATTGACTTTTGAAATGAGAATCATCAAGAGATGTGCTTAAATTCTCATTGGAGATTAAATAAGGGGAGAGTGATTGCTCGAGGAACTGGTCTTCTGAAATGCTGAGACGCCTGAGTGAGCTCCTGGTGTCTGAGGGGCAATAAGCATTTCACAGAGGCTGCTCCTGTGCAGAAATAAGACACAAAATAGGAAGACACACTATCTGTTTTCAAAACTAATTTTGCTGGAGGTGGTAATGATGTTAGATAACAGGGTGACATTTTAACTTCTTAGACACATGATTGAGCAAAACATTGATCATGATTTTACAACGGGAATTAAATCTGAGAGTTTGTATTTTTTTAGCTGTTTTATCTATGTGGAATGTGAAAAAGTTGTTGGCAGATAAACTTCAAAGCAGCTGGGCTTAGGATGTTGAAGCTCTGCAATGTTATCAGACCCAGCCACAGAGATTACATTTTAGCATTAGTGCTGCAAAAACTCGTGTTTGAAATGCATATTACCTCTCAGTAGATACTGCTGTTCTTTCCTTCCTCCCTCCCTCCTTCCCTCCCTCTTTCCCTCCTTCCTTCCTTTAACAGTTTTTACCGTCAGTCTGTTTCCCAGCACTTTTCTTTTTCCCCTCTTTCCCAGATCTCCCTTCGCATCCTCCTCCTTCCCCTCCCTCTCCTCCCTTCCTTTCCCCTTTCCAACTCTCCCTGCTAGTCTGTCTTCCAGCACTTTTCTCAAACACCGCCTCCCAAATCATGCTGTGACACCTCACCAGAACAGACTTAGTGTTTACCGTACCCTGACATGTATTCATGCGTTAACTCCTGCAGACCCTGCTGCCTTGTGGAAGGAGGCAGCTGAGGGCTCATATTTTACTTTTTGGCATCCTTTTCACTGCTGTCCCTGCGATGGTCTCCTCTAGCCATTTTTCTCCACTTGGCTTTCTCTATGTTTAACCTTTCCTGAAATCACTTCTACTGTTACTACTGACATTTGAGTCGCTCATCTTGGGAGGCGATATGCAAGACAAGTGACATTAAGATAGTACAGTCAGCCCCTCAAACGTGTGTTTAGACAGCCTGTGTCCATAATCATACTCCTGCCTTGGAAGAGAGTTGGCTAGCCGAGAGGTGACACTGGTGGGTTTCATTAGATGATGTTATTTCAGTATTTGAAGTGAGGGAGGTAGTCATTAACATCATTAGCATAGTTATTCACACCTTTGTTGTAGATATTTGGTAACTGGCTATACGTAGAATCATAGAATGGTTCATGTTGGAAGGGACCTTAAAGATCGTCGAATTCCAACCCCCTGCCATGGGTAGGGACACCTCCCACTAGAGCAGGTTGCTCAAAGCCCCATCCAGGCTGGTCTTGAACACTTCACTTTCTCTGCAGCTGACCTTTTTTTTTCTTGGCATTCCTGATGTTTATAATAGGAATCTACATATATATACGTGCACAGCCATAGGCACGCACATGTGTATATCCACTCATGCACACGCACGTGCTGAGGCTTTGTTAATTAACGTTAAACTGCTGGTGTTCTTTTATTACAAAACATTTTTCTCCATTGGTCTATTTGCACTGCTTTTTTTTAGCTTCATCTAATGCACTGGAACTCCACACTGTACGGCAGCATTGATGAGGCAGTAGGGAAGAAGCACGGCATAGCTATTATTGCTTTGTTTGTGCAGGTAAGTTTCCCGTGTTGCACTTGTTATCACGCACTATCATTTGTCTGAGAAGAACGAGTTCCTTTCATTTTTAATGATTTCATAAAATAAAACGGTGTATAACTGCTGTTATTCTATTCAAAAGATACTTCTCAGTCATGTTTTCTGTGTATGTGCTAAATAAGTAATTCATGTTTAAACAGGATATTGAAAATAGGTTAGTTAAAGAAGGGATAATACATAGTTAGCCGTCTCTCTCTGTGACTCCAGCTATAAGCAGAAATCCACTCCCCATTCCTCTGAGAACAGAATGAGGGCTCTCAGGAGGTAGAGGTGCTTCACTGCCTTTGTAAAGTTGTTTTTTCCATTCCTGGCCAGGCCTGCTATTCGGGGATTGAGGAAATACACAGAGGAGAGGAGGAAAGAGGAAAAAAAACCCTATGAACCCATTGGCAGAGCCAAAAAGTGGTAGTAGGCTTGTCCTTTTCTGAACATAGGGACAAGTGTGTTTCTTCACACAGGAGAAATGTGAGGTGCGGCGATAATACTTCTTCAGAGATGCCAGATTGAGAGTGTAAAGAATCTCACCACAAACCCTCAGAAGAGCCTGTGAGAAGGAGACTTAAAGTTTGCTGGGGACAAGGTGTAATGCAAGCTGGGAAGTTAGCCCCGTAATCTAATTGCTGTTGAAGGGTTTTCAAGGGCTGTAGTCTATAAAGAAGATTTTCCGTTTTAGTCCTCAAACACTAAATTCTCATCCTCCTCATGAGAAATGGCAAACTTTTATTTAAATGGGTTTGGAGGAAGACGTTTAGAGTTCATGCTTAGATCAAATGAATTTTATTTCACAGTGATATTATTAATTTGTCGTATTTCATAACAAGTTTATGAGTGCCTTTGAGCTTTACCTCTGTTTGAATTTAGAGGTACATTGGTTACAGCTCCAACACTCAGATAGAACTGCTAAAAATGGGAGTTAGAAAGTCTTCAGTTTTGTATCCTAGAGGGCTGTGTGATAATTGCTTATGTAAGTCACCTTCTAATTCCAGCAGAGGTAATGTTTGAGTTAGTTAGAAAGTTATATATAAGTTCTTAAATAAATCTGAAACTTCGATGATATATTTTCCATTTCTGGTCTCTCACCTTTATCAGAGTTCTTGAGGGTTTTTCATTAGCCAAAAAAGGCATCGTATAATTACAATTGACCAAGGAAAAACAGTATTTATGCTGTTTATTAAGGAATGGGAAAAGGAAATTCGGTGACCATTTTTTCCTGTTAAAGGCATGGAAATATAATAGTTTTGCACCATAGTTCTCAAACACATAATTTTAAGGTCAGTGAAAATATTTTCACTGATTTACATGACGGCCCTTGGTGATCATTAATTTAGAAACAGTGTCTTTAAAGTGATTACAATATCTTTTAGGCACTTAAAAGGTTTTAAATTGAAATCCCATTCTGAAACAAAAGAAAATCCTCTTAAATTCCTAGAAATCGCAAAGTACTTTTTTTGTTGACATTCAGTTGTTTCCTTCCAGTGACTACTGTGCCATTCTATTCCAAGAGAAACGAAAAGCAAACAAATTTCTCAGGGTTTAGCTCTCCCGTTCTCACTCACGCCCGCTTCATGCCTCACCTCGTATGTGTACACATTGGCAAAGAAATCATGTGGAAGGCGGTTCTGACTCTTCCTATTTTGACAATGTTGCTCTGAAGGTAAAAGCTAGGGTCCTGGAACGGGTGGTTTTGATCAGAAGCAGCTGAAATCAGTGTGCAGGGTGAACAACGCTCGTGGAAAAAAAGAATCTCTTATTTCAACAATGAGTTTCTTTTGAAAGCTTCATCTTCTGTGCCTTAAAGGCATTCGGTAAAGGGAGTGCTGCAGGCTGTCAGGAGCCTGGCTTTTGCCGTCAGGATCCCAGAGATGCCATAAAGGAGGGGATCTGACATTCGGTGCTCTGCAGGCAGGAAAAAAACTCCCCCAAGCTTCAGAGATACCTTGGGCCAGATTTGCAATGCTGTGGGAACAAATTAAAAAAGTGTCTGTTATGTTTGTTCACTCTGTTCCTTCCTGTGTACCTTTCTGACAAAAACTGGTAAGGACAAACTGCATCCTTGGCATTTATATGCCATAATGCTGCATGATTTTGCCTCCACATGCAGTATATGCTGCAAAACAGGGTTAATCAAAACTTACCAGACTTATCTGTGACTCTTTCTTTTGCTCTTTGAGTTTCTGTCTCTGCTTTAAATTTGTTTGCACCTTGTTTACTTTTGACTGGCGGCTTTACAGTGGTTTAATTGTTTGGAGTTGCCATGTATCGGTGTATTTGGTTAACACGAGGTTGTGTAGTTTAACTAAAAACAACTACAATTCTGGTTGACCTCCGTCTTGCCTCGCAGTTTCTGAAACAGAGAAATACTGAAACTCATCTTCGCTTGCTGTATTTCAGATAGGAAAAGAGCACGTAGGCCTAAAGGCTGTAACTGAAATTCTCCAGGACATCCAGTACAAGGTAAGGCACTGTCTGAAAAAATGCTTCCTTCACTGACCAGAGAGAAAGCGAGCAGAGGGTCTATATGAAGCCAAGAGAAGGGTTTCAGATGTGCCTGTAGGAAAACCATGTGTGAAAGCCATCATTTGGTGGCCTGTATCAGAACCTCAGCATTTTACAGTATTCAGATAATACACAGTCACTGTAGTTCCTTTTCTGGTGGCCGGAAAGCTTGATCTCCTATACCAGTAGCTGATTGCAAATACTACCTTTTCAGTGATTACCATGGAATCAGTGTGAATGCAAGCTCTGCAATATACTTAGTGAACACCAGCAGCAGTATCTCCAAACTTATCTGGTTTTAATTTCTAGAGCAAAAGAATAGATAAACTGAGCAACTATATTAGCTTGCAGTGGGAAATCAGTAAAAACACAATGCCGTCTTGTCAGGTGGATTATGTGTGGGGATGCTGAAGGACGGATAATAAGCTTAGCAGGACTGAGGAGATATGAGTGCTCTCCAGAATGTTGATGCTATCTTAAATGACCTTGGGCAAGTTACTGCTGTCTCTGCTTCATGGTGTCTGTCTGTAACATAGAAATAATCATACTTACCTCTGATTTTTAAGGATTTTGAGATGTGTTAATGAGCTGTTATATATTGGTCTGGAGTGATTAGCCATTCACTTCAGTGGATGCTGAAGGGTAGAAAAATTAGAAGCTGTTATTAGAAGGGAATTGAAAACCTTCTTGTAGTCAAATAATATATGGCAAACTTCAGTCATGATGTTTAATATTACAAACTCATTGTTTCTGAAGGTGTCAGAGAAAACAATAGTGTACAGAACTCTGTCGTTTCATTACTGAAAGGACAGCCAAGTAGAGGAAGTTCATGAAAGGCCTGGTCATTGTGAGCATGTTATACTAACGACTTCCAGAGGGTCAGCATCAAACCTACTTTTTTGGCATACCTAAAATTCTCTTGCGTTAAGTATGTGGAACCAGCTTTATTTTGTTAGGTGTTATCCATGGCAGTCAGGGAAAAACTCACTTTGGCCCTTGTTTTTTAAACTCATTTTGCATGGAACCCCTGAATTTCATGTAGCGAATTTCAAGGCTGGGACTTGGAAGGAACCCAGGTACTGAAGGCAGAAAGTTAACAAACTGCTGAGATGACCTTAGAAGTAAAATATAAAATAGAATAAAAAACCGTGTTTGTGTAGCTGCAAGGACAAATGCAATGATGATTAAATGGGGCTATTAATGAGGTTGCTTTGTACAGAAATTCAAGGCCTAATGCTATAAGAACACACAGTGTGTTTTACCTCTCCATTCATCATCATTTTCATAAGAAATTGGAGATGAGATTGATTTGTGTTCGTTTTTTCAGGGAAAGTCCAAAACAATACCCTGTTTTAATCCCAACTCTTTATTGCCAGGTAGGTGCCTTTGCTTACTTTTGTGTGTGTGGATTACTAGCTAATTGCAGAGACAATCTTGCCCTAAAGCATAGCCTAATTGCAAGCCTGAGAGAGAGTCCCATGAGGTGGTAATGCATTTTGCACCTAGTGGTGCTAACAGGAGTAGGGATAGAATCATAGAATGGTTATAGTTGGAAGGGACCTTAAAGATCATGGAGTTCCAACCCCCCTGCCATGGGCAGGGACATCTCCCACTAGACCAGGTTGCTCAAAGCCCCATCCAGCCTGGTCTTGAACAGAACACTTACAGGGATGAAGACTCTTTGGAATTATTGATAAATCTGCACCCTCATGGTGTGAGTGAGATGTGATACTGTAGTCCGTGCAGTGCTGGCAACGCTTATGGCTAGATTTCTTGATGGTTTATCATCCCACCTAGAGGGGGAGCTATGCGTAGTGCTTCCTCTGGCGTAAAATAGGAAGCTGCTATTCCTTAAACAGAGGCCTGTTTTCACTCAAGAAAGCATAAGGTTACCCACTTACCAAGGTAGCTTTTTTGGCAGCATCAAAAGACAATGCCATAATGCAATGACAGTCATATAGGATACAAAGGGTAGTGACAATAGGAGGCAAATTCAAATTCATATAACTGAAAGTTAAAGAGTAATAGTAAGAAACACCCACTTCCTCTACCTTGTCTTGAAAAAAAAAAGTGACTTTTTAAAAAATGCGTTTCTACAAGAAGATTCTGCAAGGAATCCTTCTGAGCTAAATTCCCTGTCATAGTGGCAAGATCTTTAATTTTCTGAAGTAATCCAGGTCTTCATTAAACTGTATTAATTATATCAGAAGAATATTGTTTAGGTTGCAAAGTCAAGTGCTCAGCAATTAGGAATTGCAGGAATTAAGGCTGCCTGTGCCCTTCATGCATATGCGTTGTAAAACATCTTTTAATTGCGTGACCATAAGTTATTTCTTACAGGACCCCTGCCTCACAGTTCCTATTTGATGCTGATCAAGTCACGTAAACCAAAATTTTCAAAAGTCATCTCTAACTATGTGTTCCTCATTTTCTAGGTGCCCGACTTGAGATCATGGGGTCTGATTTGCAGAAGTGCTGAGTGCTTACACCTCCAACTGAAGTCAATGGGAGCAGTGCTTTGACTGTATTAAGTGCTATAGAAAGTTAACTACTCTGAGAAATCAGGTTCTAAGCATCTCATACTGAACACCTCAAATGAATAGATGCATTTGACCTTAACTTCTCTGTGCCTCAGCTCCCCAGCTTTCAAGTGTGGGGGCAATCTGCCCTTCCTCACCACTCTGGGGTGTTGGAAGGATAAATTAATTCATGTTTGTGGAGCACTCAGACACTGAAGAAATGAGTGCATTAGAAACAGGAAAGATCAGAGAATGTGGTCCTTCTAACAAGCAGGATTTGAATAGCATGGGAAAAAGAAGACCAAGGACCACATATTGTACTGAGAAAGCCAAATATTAATAGATGCTTTTCAAAAGAATATCATCCATCTTTGCAAGTAAATGATGAAAGGTTCTCTAGAAAAGACATACGTGATCATGTAACAAAGTAGTGTCACAATGCATGCACAGGATGGGCTGAGTTAATTCTTGCAGTTCTTAACTTTTGAGTGTTTGATCATGCAACTTGCTTTCAATGGATTTGCTGTCCATTTCTATCTATTAGCTATTTGAGAAAGAAAATTACACCACCAAAACAAAATCCATTCACTGACAGTCACAGGCTTCATTAGCAAGATTTAATTCTACTGATATTGCTCTGAGCTAGTAGTGAAGTGACAGTAACAGGTTGGTTAGGTCAACCATGGAAGTTTATTTGTTTCCAATCTCCCATTCTGTCCTTGTCGAGCAAGTCACAACCTTCCCCCTCGCTCTCCATGCCATGATTAACCAGCCTTTGTCACCAGTTCCTGTCTAGTTTTGTTTCTTGTCCTCTCTTTTACAGTCAGGCAGTTTCCTCTCTGTACTCTGTACACTTCTTAAGCTGTGTCAGGGAATTATTTGTGAGCATGGCCTACAGCAGCAAAGGAAAGCCGCGTGTAGTCTCACTTAAAAAGTGCAGTGTGACTGGAATCTTTGAAGCCTTAAAATTAAGATAATTAGAATCAAACGAGTGTATGTAGGGTTAAAACTCTGCTTGGAGAAACTGTTGTACATTTTCTTGAGAGACAACTGTTTATTCTGGTGGCTATTTATAAACCTATTAATAAGTTTATAAACTTACTAAAATAAGTTTATTCTTAAATAAACCTTGGGTTTTTTTTCTGCTGTGAAATTCAACTCACTTTTCTAAAGCTAGGAGGCACCAGTGCATCTCAAAAAATATGTCACCAGAATTGTGAACTGAAAAGTTTGGCTTGAGCTGTTTTCTCTGAATTTTTCTAAAAAATGAAATAAGTTCATCCTAAGGAGACATATCCTAAATGTAGAAGTCAGTTAAAATTTGATCACCCTCTGCTTTCAAATGGGATGTTTCTTGCAGCTTTTGACACTTAACAGGAGTTCTTTCCCACCATATTATTCATTTACTGTGTCAGTTTAAGGAGTTGTGCACGTTATTTTTCACATCTAAGTGGCATTTTCATCTGCAGGGGGAAGTTACTGTAATATAAAGACCACAAGCTCATGTATATTCACACAGTGGACAGTGCTGGGCAGGTTATAAAATCACACTGTAGCTTACTGCGTACTAACGTCATCATACGAGAAAGCCCATTGCTATCATAAGCTGTCATAATTGAAAGACTCGATTATCTTCCTTAACGTCATTAAAATTCCACGTTTATTTTAATTTCAGATCCTCTTCTGCGTGACTACTGGGTGTACGAGGGCTCTCTGACCATTCCTCCCTGCAGTGAAGGTGTCACCTGGATATTATTTCGCTATCCTTTGACTGTGTCCCAAGTGCAGGTAACGGCTGTGCTTAAAGTGACCTTGGATTATGGTTATGAGCTAAAGGTTATAGCGTGCAAATATATATATCAGGACATTATATCTGTTCTCCTTGAAGATCCCATTAGATCAGTACATGGGTTTTCAAGTAAAGGTTAAGCCTTTTGAGTCACTGAAAGCAATGCAAAGGTCAGAGATGAAAAACCTTGTTATCATTTATCATCTGCATTTAAAATAATTCTTTATTAAAGTGAAAGAAAAAGAAAGAAGTCAATGGGCAAAAGAAATTCAGTTCTTTGTAATTGTAAGCTTTCAAATATCACTGCTTTTTGATGTTAAAGGAACAAAAAAGCACAGGGAGACACTATGTGCTGGAGAATGAAAAATGTTAACATAGTACAGGCTAGCTATATTGCATTGAACTGTATCTAAGTTATCTTGCTCTTTTTTAATTCTGTTTTATATTAAATGTCAACTGGAAACTACCTATTTAAACTTGATTTCACACATATGTATTTTAAAATGTTTTTTTTAAAAATTATATCTTACCAGTTGTGTGAGACTTTCTGTAGAAAACATTTCAAATCCATCTACAACTAATCCCAGTAAAAACAATGAAACCTCCTGATGAATATACTCCCACAGTCTGCGAGTCCCAGCTGGAGGAATGTGGGTTTAATTTAAGTGAAACTATCTAAAATCCTTGAAGCTGAATGCCTTAATTTTCATTGCCTACTCTGAAGCATGTGCAAACAGAAGGAAAAATGTATAAAAGGTGATAAATTCAGATTTAAATTATTTCAGCTTTCATAACCTAAAATTTTGCTAGTAGTCCCAGCATAATATTTTAACAATTTTAACAATTTGAAATTGGCAGTGTTTCTTTTCACATGAAAACTGAATTCTGGTTCTAATCATAGGATAAAAGCAATAGCTCCCAATAAACGTATTTGTATGGTAGCTGCAGCTTAAATGTATTCCATCATGAATCTGGTATTTTTTTGTTTATGAAAGGATCGGTCTTATGGCTGCTTGTTACTGAGTAAACGGAAACAGAACTCTGTTGTCATTATTAGATGCAGAACAACTTTTAAAGACAGAGTGCATTTCGTAGCTTGGGAGCCAATTCCATTCATGTGGGTAAATAAGAGGACTTAATCAGAAATATAAAGACCATATCTATAACACTGAGACGTTGTATGATACTTTATTTCATGCTGTTTGCAGATTCTGTTGTCTCTATTCCCTTTTAATCCAGACAATGCATGGAGGAGAGCACGATTCAAGCCATCCTCATGTGGTGGGAGATGGCGGGGGGGGTGAATGAAAGAGAAATTAAGCAGAGAAATGCAACTTCAGTTAATATTATTTTCTGCTCATATACGACAAGAAAACAAGATGTTGGAACATGGTGTGAAGGGAATAAGTCTTCAGAAGAGGATATTGTGCCACTGGTGTAACACCCAATGATGATGGCTTGGATGGGCGTACACTTCACTGGGTGAAAAACTGTCTCGATGGCTGGACCCAGAGCTGTGGTGAATGGAGTTAAATCCAGTTGTTGGCTGGTCACAAGTGGTGTTGCCCAGGGCTCAGTAGTGGGGCCAGTTGCGTTCAATATCTGTATCAATGATGGACAAGGGGATCAATTGCACCGTCAGCAAGTGCAGATGACACCAAGTTGGGAGGAAGTGTTGATCTACTTGAGGGTAGGAAGGCTCTACAGAGGGATCTGGACAGGCTGGATCGATGGGCTGAGACCAATGGGATGAGGTTCAATAAGGCCAAGTGCTGGGTCCTGCACTTGGGTCACAACAACCCCACGCAGCGCTACAGGCCTGGGGCAGAGTGGCTGGAGCTGCCTGGCAGAAAAGGACCTGGGGGTGTTGGTCGGCTGTCGGCTGAACATGAGCCAGCAGCGTGCCCAGGTGGCCAAGAAGGCCAACAGCATCCTGGCCTGTATCAGGAATTGTGTGGCCAGCAGGACTAAGGAAGTGATCGTCCCCCTGTACTCAGCACTAGTAAGGCCCCACCTCAAGTACTGTGTCCAGTTTTGGGCCCCCCACTACATGAAAGACATTAAGGTGCTGGAGCGGGTCCAGAGAAGGGCAGCGAAGCTGGTGAGGGGTCTGGAGAACAAGTCTTATGAGGAGCAGCTGAGGGAACTGGGGTTGTTCAGCCTGAAGAAGAGGAGGCTGAGGGGAGACGTTATGGCTCTCTACAACTACCTGAAAGGAGGTTGTAGCGAGGTGGGGGTCGGTCTCTTCTTCCAAGTAACAAGTGATAAGTTAAGAGGAAATTGCCTTAAGTTGCACCAGGGGAGGTTTAAGATGGATATTAGGAAAAATTTCTTCAGAGAAAGGGTTATCAGACATTGGAACAGGCTTCCCAGGGAGGTGGTCACCGTCCCTGGAGGTATTTAAAGATGGGTGGACGTGGTGCTTAGGAACATGGTTTAGTGGTGGTTTTGGCAATGTTAGGTTAATGGTTGGACTCGATGATCCTAAAGGTCCCTTCAAACCTAGATGATTCTCTGATTCAGTATTACCGTCTTACTTTAATTACTAAGCACATCCTGAATACCTCTCTTTTAACCAGCGGTATTCCCACAGTGCCTGGGGAAAAGAATGTGATTCATAACCATGTCCTTCTTTAGGTGAGGGGTTTCTGGTTTGTGTTGCTGCATTACTTTGATTGGTATAAACCAAATCCAACGAGAACATTGCAGTGATGAAGGGCTCGCAAGTCATAGAATTATAGAATGGTTTGGGTTGGAAGGAACCTTTAAAGAGCATCCAGTTACAACCTACCTGCCATGGGCAGGGACACCTCCCACTAGACCAGGTTGCTCAAAGACCGGCCCAGCTTGCTGTTAAAGGAGGGGCTTGGGTGATGATACTTTTCCCTGCCGCTGACACAGTATGTGGGTGAAGTGTGGTGCTGGAGCGGAGTGAGAGATTGGAGCGGACTTACGCCCAGATGATCCACAACACTTTTTATTCATTGTAGATCAGCATCAATTAGAAAAAAAATCCTCACTGCTAGTTTTGAGTGCAGCAGCATTAAAGTCAAAGTTGTGCAGAAAAGACTTATTAAAACATGAAGGGCTTTTGCCAAGGTGAGATAAAAATTTTACTTGCATCAGATACTGCTTTCAGGTGTCAACTGAAAACAAATATGGGGACAAGGAAGTGAGAGGCAGTGATTCTGGGATTCTACAGTCAAGAGAGACTGAGAGTTCTCCTGGATGCCAAAAAGAAGATTTTGGGGGTGCCAGAATATTTTGCTGTAGCCTAGACATCCAAGATTTTAACTTGTAATTAGCATTTTGGATGCAATTAAGTATCTAGCCTCTTTTGTGCATGTGGGCATGAGTGCCTGTGAGAGATTCCATTTAAGGAGAGATTAGAAATGCAAGGGCTTTTGTCTATGGAAAATAAGAGGATGTAGTATAGCATATACTATTCTGAATCATCCATGGAAGGTTGATAAAGGCATTTGATTTTATTAAGCCTGCTGTTGTATTAAAGCATAGATATCAGTGCAAATGCATTGCTAATGAATTTAAATACATTATTTTTACATGTCATTAACTTGTAGAACTTTCTTCTGTGGGATACTAATGAACACAGCTTATGAAACTTCAAGTGATTAATATAAATGCTAGTAGCATCTGTAGTTATAGCTGGTAAGAGACAAATTCAAGGCTTTCTATTTTTTATTTGTCAGGCCATAAAATAATCTACTCCTGAGTGTCAATAAGAAGTAGCAATAAAGAATGACACAGTCTGATATAGAATAGGTTTTATTGCCTTCCTCTGATGAAGCTAATGTGTCGGAGACAAGATACTCATTCACATTCTCATTTGCTGTAATTAACATAGCAATATTGATTAGCTTAACAAACTGTGGGTCACAAGGGGAAAAAATGAATAAAATTGCAGTTCTAGTTCATGGTTACATCTATACATTTTCACATGTACTTATTTTGAAACAATGAAGAAGTGACTGTTTTGGCATAGGCTGAGCATTGCAAAGTAGAGAACCTTTTCCTGTTTCTCCTGAAGATGTTTATAGATAGTAAAGTTCAACTGATGAGCTGATTTGCTACCGATCTAAGTCAATGTTAAGTGAGAAGAGATTAATCTCCATGTGCACCTCGCTTCGGCAGCTGGGATCCGAGTGTGTTGGTTATATGAACAGCAAAAGAGCGAGCCAGGACTGCAGCATCAGGCTGTGCTTTCCTGGAGTCCGATGTTATTTCCTTACTGCAAGACATGAGGCTTCATTTCCATCAGAGAGCCGTTTCCTTCATGGGTGGTTCTGTGCGAGGTCTGGATAAAGTGTGCCTGCAGCTCTTCTCCCCTGGAGAATAAGGACCTTGCAAATCTGGTTCTTGGAGTTTTACTACTGACCTCAGTGGAAGGGAGCTTATCTGGAAAGCTGCACTCTGCAGTGCTCTTCTTCAATATTCCTGCCTTGCTTTTGTGGTTTTTTTCATCCTCATTTATCTTAGATTGAAATATACAGCCCAGAAAGAACGGTGTTGACTCCTTTGGTGACACATGTGCCTACACTGCTGAAATACAGTGGGAGAAAACAGAAAAATCCCTGCTATTAGGCCAGTAAAGAGCAGGAGATAATTGTAAAAGACTTGCTTGTGCTTCTTTCCACTATATTTTTTTAAAAATGGGACGTGTGTGAATAATGTGCTTTGTGGTTCCCTGAAGCTCAGGACAAGTACATTGTCTAAGACACTCAGAGTAGGGATTTTAAACAATGGTGTGACAAGGAGCTGTCGTTCTGCTGTACTCATTGTCAGAGTTAACTGGTTTTTGTATTGAATGGTGAGGTCTCTAGTCCTTTTGTCTACCTCATTCAAAATCAAGACCTCCTAAAGGACAGAAATAGTAAGTAGCGTATGGAGCTGGAGTGGGATTTGTGCAAAATTTATGTAGTCTGTGAAATAAAGCAAAGCCCCGAGAAATTCATGGTATTCTGTTCCCGGGGAAGCAGATCTGTGTTCTTGGAAGTCATGGAGGCATGTGAGATTTTCAGACAGAAGGAAAATGCTTCTGTTCCTCACACAGAAGAAATGTTTGTAGAGAAAACATGCACATTCTATTCTTCAGCAAATAATTTAAGTGAAACGGAAGAAAGTAGTGTTCAGGATCTGAATACAGGGAAGTGGTAAACACATTCTTGCAAAATTCTACAAAATACAGACTAAATGCTTTTACTCAGTAGAAAGGTGACTGTTAACAATGTGGATTTGCCTCCTCACTGGTTAGAACTTGATCCTGAGTTTTGGCGTGAACAGGCCTAGGTGGACCTTAGTGTCTTCTGGGCATGAGAAAAACCTTTATAAATGGCTATTCCTGTTGAAAGTGTGTGAATAGCCAAGGGTGCTTAGCTGTGTGCCTCTAAAATATCTGTCTCTGCAGAAGTCCTATAGGGTGTACTTCCGAGCATTGACTTGTGAGGGGTTGGGAGGAGATAGTAGGTGGTTCCATATGGGTTAAAGCAGGATGAGTGGGGCACACATATTGCTTTATCACGTGGAATTTTAATAGGTAAAGCAGTGTCAGCACAGCTAGTGTCCTTCTCTGACAGAAACACTCTTCAAGAGTGAGGGACACGATGTGTAGAGGTCTGTGTCACGGGGGTTTGAACCACGATCTGAAGGACTAAACAAGGAGGCCGGAGATCTCAGAAGCAATTCCCCCTTGGAGCAGGGCTACAATTCTTGACTTCCCTGAAGACTAAAGAGCAGGCACGGGGATCGGATCAGTCCTGCTTTCAGAATCAGAATCAGAATCAGAATCAGAATCGTAGTGGTTGGAAGGGACCTCAGAGATCATCGAGTCCAACCAACAGTAAAAAAAAAAAAAAAAAAAAAAAAAAAACACCACAAACAAAACCACCACCCACCACCTGAACACACAACACAACAACCAAACCAAAAACCATCACCCACCCACACAGCACCCCACCACAAACCAGTAATCTTGGACACTAGAGCATGCCCTGAAGAACCATGTCTACACGTTTCTTAAATACCTCCAGGGATGGTGACTCCACCACCTCCCTGGGCAGCCCATTCCAATGCCTGATAACCCTTTCAGTAAAGAAATGTTTCCTAATATCCAACCTGAACTTCCCCTGGCGCAACTTGAAGCCATTACCCCTTGTCCTATCATCTGTGACTTGGGAGAAGAGACCGACCCCCGTCTCTCTACAGCCTCCTTTCAGGTATTTGTACAGAACAATAAGGTCTCCCCTCAGTCTCCTCTTCCCCAGACTGAACAACCCCAGCTCCCTCAGCCTCTCCTCATAAGAACCTTTCCTGACTGAAGAAACTGGAAGCTGCTTTGTGAGGAGTACCTCCTGGAGAAAGATTTCACTGTGGGGTTTGGGGTAGAGTATTTGTAGTTAGAGTAGGAGACAGCTTGCAAATGCCAGCTTTGCAGGGAGAATTCAGCTCTTCCCTCTTCTTCATCTGTGTTTGTTTGAAGTCTCTCATTCTCAAAAGATCAAACAAAAGCCATATTCTTGTAAAATGTTCCTTCCTAAACTACAATTATTTCAGACTTTCCAGAGTTGATTCAGATGGTGAAAGAGGCTACCTTAACAGAACCCATTCCTTCATTTACCAGCACTTGACTCCTGAAGACTTTTTCAGTTCCAAGTCTGTAGTGGGTTTGTTTTCAGTTTGCTTTAAATAAACAAACAAACAAAATCTTCTGAAACAGGGTTCTGCCTCTAAAAGCATCTTCAAGGAGCTTTACAGTTCCTTCTGCTTTTTGTCTTTGGAGTCTAAGCTGTCGCCTTATATCTCAGCTGCAAGAAGTTGATTGTTGATTTCCATGCACATTGCTTTTTGAGGAAAATAAAGCAGAGCAGAGCTAGCCTCCAAATCAAGTAAATAAGTCTGTATCAATTCTGCTGTAGAGTGGAAAACAACAATGAAGTCTTCCAGGTTGCAGTAAGAAAGTATTCTCTGCAGGCAATATAAGAATAAAAGTGCCATTATCTGCTGTTTAGTACCTCATTTCTTTTAATTCTGGACTCACACTTGCATTCAGTCTGTAATCCTTCATAGGCTGTTTTTCATGGAGAAATTAACTCTCTATAATCTCTTAGATGATAAAATGATTAATTACTTCATTTTGCTTTCTGTGTAGCTTCAGTTTCAAGTTTCAGCTGAGCTGAATAGTGAGGCATCACGGGGTCAGTGCAAGCACAAAGGCTCAGGCTAGGGCAGTCAGCCCTCAAGTAGGTTTGCTGCATCCAGCTAAGATAGCTTGTCAATATGCCAAAGCAAAAGCAAACACAATATTTTTAAGTAGTTGTATCTACTTATTTAGAATACCAGACTATTAAAAATAGCACTGTTGCACAATAAGGTCTGATATTGATGGGAATTGTATTGATTTTCTCAGTTTTTTATCAGACAGAGCATGATGTTGATACCAGGGATGGAGATGGAACCTGCTCACATTCTTCCCTACACCAGATTAGATTTAGAAAAATCTACACAGAGTCTATAAACCAGAAACCTATTTGGTTTTGACCAATTGAAATGTTTTGTATTGATTTTGGGCTGTATTTGATTTTCTAAGTACACTTAGCACCTAAATCTACACAAATTTTGAAGTGGTATTTTTTTTTGATTGGAAAAACCATACTTTTCCACATAAAATGTTAACAGACTTCCTCTAAAGCTGAGAGTCTGTTCAGATTCTCCTGGTTAAAAAAATAATTTTTATTTAAATGAAGCAACAACTTCAGGCAATAAATAAATCTCTGGAAGAAATCCAAAACAATTTATAGTCACCAAGTTATTCCTGAAATGCACTTCTTGGAAGAAGACCAGAATGATTACTCTCATGTCACAACTGTGAGGTTGATTCATAGGATGTAATCTACAATGGCTAAGAAGGTTATAGATGCCAAAAGAAGTTATGAAAAAGCAACAGATAAATTTGCCAAACCATGTGCCTAAAAGTTCTTATTTTTCTCTATATGTTAAATGTTTTGACAGTGCTGAGAACTGGTTTAAAATGTTATTGATGATGTACATTGACCTTAGTATATGGTACCTGAACACTCCAAGTTTCAAAGCTGCAGAACTTGCTGGGCAAGGCTGATTTTGATCATTAGTCCCATAGTGAAGAATGTATCTCAGCTTCTCCATGTCTGTTTTTCTGCCTTTCAGATAGAGGAATTTCGTAGACTGAGGACACATGTTAAAGGTGCTGAACTTTTGGAGGGCTGTGATGGAATCCTAGGAGATAACTTCAGACCAACTCAGCCACTTAGCGACAGAGTCATCAGGGCTGCATTTCAGTAGCAGAGGAGGAAGAACAACAACAATAAATCTTTATTCAGGTAAGTAAAAGCTTAGCAGAAAAAACAAAACATTGAAATAATTTTCATAGAGGAGATTTAGCTAAAGGAGAAAACACACTGAGCTCATTGCAGCTAATCTTATGATATATTGTCACAATTGTAAATTTTGACACTATACTGTTTTGTTTTATTCTGTAGTATAATAGTTTGGTTACTATTGATTCTTTACTGGCTGGAATAGTTCGGTTGCTATTAGGTTTTTTAGTGGCTGGAATCTGAAACACGATTTAGTGAATTGAAATATTTGTATTGACTTCAGTAGGCAGTGGATCTCGCAGAGTTTGATCATGGTTGCTTCTTGTAGCTTTAAATTTCTCCTACTGCAGTGAGCAACAGCACGGTATGCATAGGTTATGTGGTAGATTTCCCCAGTTACTGAGGTTCACTGGTTGATTTCTTACCATGTTTTTAAAAGACCAGTCATTGGTGAATCTTTCCAGTGTTATCTATTAAACCCCAGGATAGTAGTTCAGGAAGGAGGCGCTTTTTTTGTATCCCTTCTCCCTGCTTTGCAGTGCTGTTCTTTCCCAACAAGACTGCGTCTTGGACAAAACCAGTGCAGATAGAAGGGGAAAGTAATGAACTTCTGGCTAATTTTTCGTATATCATTCATCAAAGTAGTTCCTGCTTCTTGCCCTCAGTGATGTTTTGAGCCTTCATTGGCTCGCAGAGCAAGAATTTAAGGATGATGTTGGATTCAATGCATAAGCCATAATGCACATGTGAATCTGGATTATCCCCGCTTCAGTTACTAAAACCTCCCATGTCGTGTTCCCCTAGCCTCTATCAGCTACAATATAAATTCCCTCAATGCTCAGCAGTTACTCCTAAACCTCATTATACTTAGTTAATCAATGTTTTACTTTAATGAAAAACCTGGTAAAGAGATTCTTAGAGGGTTAAAGAAAATTTGTCATGAAGACAACTAGTTACTTTGAAAGTTGTGAGTCAAGGCACCAGATTTACGGTTGATTTTATAGTGAAGTGGCCCCACCTTGATGCAAATAGTAAGACAGCTAATCTGGGAAGTCTTCCAGGAAAGAATGAACTTGTTCACTTGCTTTCTTTAATAAGCCCTACTACTTTTTAACACAATAAAAAACATTGGGTACTCCCTATTACCCTATTTTACTGGTAGAATCCATTATATAAAAAGATCAGTTTTTCTACCTGCCCATTTCTCCAAAGCCATATGCTCACAAGAGAACCAATTTATCCAGAGTTTCACCTGGAATCATGCTGCTGAAAAGTTTTTTATAAACACTTTTGGGTAAAGACATTTATTTGTACATTAAATTCTTGGCCTATCTAGGTCAATGGTGGAACTCCTTAGTTCACATCAGGCTCAGTTGTGGAGTTAAGCCTCTTCAGAGCAAGCTATGGGTCTAGCCCCCAACTTCATATGAAGTGAACAAATGATCAGGCAGCAGATAACCCCTAAAAGAGATTGATAGTTCAGTGCTTCCAAAAATGGGTCCATTAAAACCAAGTGGGAAGATTATCTTTCCTCCTGCATATGACAGAAATTATTAAATGGGATGGGACAGCGGCCAACAATTTCATGGTCTTTCCATATAGTGTAAGCATTCAATATAGTGTATGCATCTAAACATTTTTGAAGTAAGGGTTTATTTGTATTTTATAAACCTATTTAGTATCCACATGCCAGAAGTTAGGAAAAGAAATCAAAACATTGGTCCTTTTATAAATACTGTTTTCTCATTCCCATATTTAATTTTGGGCACATTCCTAAGTCCAGTTCTCAATTACATGGTTCTCTGCAGTCACCAAATGTCATCACTTTAATCTTGAAATGGATGTTTCAAATTCATCCCAGCTTCTGCATAAAAATTACTTGGGAAAATCATAGCAATATTAAAGTACAATTTTTCTCAGAAAGTGAATAATGCCCTCAGGCCAGTGCAGGTAATTCAAGTCTGTAACAGTGAAATTACTTGACACGCTGAGTTTGAATTTTAAGCATGAAAGAGTTTCCTTTACAATGCTGGAATTGAAATGTGAAAAATTCCCCTTTTGCTTTCATGTTTGAAATTTTATTACATTTGTCAATACCTATAAAGATTTGTTTTAAATAATAAGATTTTTCTTGGCCATGCTTCACAAAATAATCTGCAGTTTTAATTCCCAAATGATGGAATTTTTAATGTAAAATGATAATAGTCACTGTAGGGCTATGCTAATTATGGACTCTCAAGCACTGAGAAAGAACTGTGGCTTTGTGTAGCCCACAGAAGAAATGGCACTCTCTCTACACCTGATTGAATTATTTATCAGAAATTCATTTGGCCAGGCCTTCTTTTTAGTTTTGGATGCATCAGTCCAAAGAGCACTGAATCAATCAAGGGTTCACAATATATTCTTGCTATTGAGTTTGTCTCTGGGGAGCTGGGAACTAGATACATGAACTGTAAAAAGAAATCATGTGGCTTTGATCATCTTTCTTCTATGCAAAGGGTGAGAAAGAGAAGAAAACAATCCTACATACTTTGTAGTGATTTCCACACAGAGTTCTCTCCAGGAGGAAAGTGTTGAGGAGCGGTAGCTTCTCATGCAGACCTCAGACATCCTCAGAAGAGACACCTTCCCCCCTTCATAGGCATGGGCCTTGATCTGGGACTGCTGACATTGGCTGAGTATTGCTAGGAAGGCTCAGTAGCAGATGTGGAGGTAATAGTTTGCAGGGTGGCATCTCAATAGTGATCCAAGAGGGAGCATTTTTTCCTTTCAAAGAGGAGATTACTTTATATTTTAAAGCTCATGTATGTCTTGAATAGTAGAATTACAAACCCACTGGTGGACTTCTTTCCTGCTTGGTACCCCACTGCCGAGGCTGCTGGAACTCCTGTCAGTAGAGTTTTTAATATTTACTTTTATTCCAAGCCAGTGTGTTGCAGCCACTTGAAGAACCTTGAGGAACATTAGTTTTCCATGACCTTGTAACTCTGTCAAGGAAAGAAGGGGACAAATGTTTCCATACGTGTTGTATATACAGGAGTAAAAGAGGTTGCTTGAAAGGTCTAAGTAGTTTTGACTGAATCAGAATGCAGAGTCTTTGTGTGCCATGGGTTTTTTTTGGGTGAATGTTCCTCTATCATGAGAAGAAGCAGATCTCGAAATACCTCCCTCAAGTTCTAGAATGAAGTTTGGCGAGGCTCTAAAGAGAACCTTCAGGAGGATGTAATAGGTAGAACTTTGTTGCTCCGCTTCTCTCTTTAACTCAGTGGGCTTTAGAATAAGTTTGTTGCTAGCTAGTTGGCCTCTTCTGGCCCTGCTTTTCTGCTAAAATGCATTTCTCTCTTGTAGTCTGGTGTTAATGAGTCTTTGGACTCTGTTGTGTGGGTGTTTCTGAAGTACAACCTCTAGAAAACAGCCTTTATATCTTTTCTCTCCTGCAGTTGCCAAAGTTTTCGCATCTGTTTCCTTTGAAAAACCCATTTTTTTTTTATTTCTAACCTCTTTCTATCAATCCAGTAGTGATAGATACAGGCAGGTGTTAAGGAATTTGGGGGGAAAGCTCAGTACAGATTTGCTTTTAGACATGGAAGGTGAAAAAATGGAGTCCAGTTTTAGGTGGGAAAGAACAATAGAATCTCAGAATAGTTGTGGTTGGACGGTGCCTCTGGAGATCTACTAGTCCAATCCTCTGCTCAAAGCAGCGTTAGCTACAGCGAGTTGCTCAGGGCCATGTCCATTTGGGTTTTAAATATCTGTAAGGATGAAGATTCCACAACTCTTTGAGCGACCTGTTCCTGTATTTGATCACTCGTGGGAAAAAAGGTTCTTCTTAACTTTAAATGATATTTCCTGTATTACAGTTTGTACCCATTGCCTCTTCTCCTTTCACTGGATACCATTGAAGAGTTTGGTGCCATCTTCTATACTTCTCACAAAGTACTTATACACATGGATAAGATCCCTCTTCAAACATCTCTTCTTGAGGCTAAACAGCCTCAGCAATCTCAGCCTTCCCTTCTATGACAGGTGCTCCGATCCCTTAATTGCTCATTGCTGGACTCACTCCAGTATGTCCATGTTTCTTTGGAATTGGGGAACCCAGAACTGGGCCTGGTACTCCAGATGTTTCATCAGTGCTGAGGAGAAGCGAAGGGTTATCTCCCTCAACCTGCTGGCAGTGCTCTTCCTAGTGGAGCCCAGGAGGCTGTTGGCCACCTTTGTTGCATGGGTGCATTACTGGCTCATGTTCAACTTGTCTACCAGGATGCTCAGGTCCTTTTCTGAAACAAAAGGTAGAAAGGATGACATTGTGACTTCCTCAGTTCTACCACTAGGTTTTTTGATGCTTCATTCTTGACTCGGAGCCCTTGCTGTGGGCATCAGGCTATTTCTCGATAATCTCAGATGATCTTGGAAAAAGATTTTTGATTCTTACTGTCATACAGCAAAGTTTAACAATGTGTTCAACAAATGCTGCCACTCCTAGAAATAAAATAAGAAAAACCTTAAATCTTCCATTTTATTAAAGGCTAGTTTTTTGGTAATTTGGGTCCTGACTCACTGTTTTTAAACATGTGAATTGTGAGTATTCCAGCAGGCTATTTTTTGGGGGGCTTGCCACCTTACCTAATACATAAGTACTTTTTCAGTAGTGTGTTCCTCACTGAAGACAGCATCATTTGTGGTTTCCAATGGATTTATTACCCTCTTTTTAATCCTTGTTGCTTCACATGTAATAGAGCTGATAGACATGCCTTTCTCCTCTGTTACATCAGTGGAACAGCTTTATCTGTGAATGACCAAGATATCTGATTTCAAACCCTTGAATATCAACTTCAGTTGGTAATGATACTGAATTCAGCCTGGCATGCCTTCGTCCCTTTATAAATCAGGGTGCATAAGCATGATTGCATGCATAGGATATTTAAATGGCATTGCTCCCATTTTCTAAGAGGAGGTCAAGTAAGTGCCTGGTACAAAAGTCATTGAAATCAATGAGATTCTTTTAATAGAAGTCAGCAAGATCTGATTCTAAAAAACAACTTGCTAAAATTATACTGAAAGAATATTTTCTTTTGAAGGTGATTGATAAACTTTAATTTACTTTCCGCTGAGCATAATCAATAAATTAAAGAATTTGATATCCAGTGTGTTGTCTCAAAAGTGCGCATCCCAGACACAACTTTATTTTGTATCTGTAAATGAAGAATTATCTTCCAAGTATGATGATTGTTTATATCTGTTCCATTTACCTATCTGCATTACTCCAGTTCTCCTGAACATGTTTTTTGTGACTGATTCAGAAACTCCTTGAAAAGTGTCAGTTTTTATACACACAAATGGATGTACACATTCATACATACACATACATTTTTAGTAGACCTCAGATTGTCAGCAGCTGCAAGTTTATTCAATGTCCTCTAAATTATGATAGGAGAAATTAACTCGGATTAAACCCCATTCTTAATATAATTACCATCATCCTAGTTGTACATTCAAGATTAGAGGAAAAAGAAATAAATGACATCATTAAAATACCAAGGTTTTGCTAGGGCTGAGGAACAGGAAGGAGTTATTTAGGGTGGGAGGAACAAAGACTTCGTGCCTGGTGCTGCTCTGCATGACACTGCGAGGTCTGAGCAGGCAAGCAGAAATGGGTAAAGCATTAGTTTCAGAGTGTAAAGCTGAGGAGAGAGGGAGATGTGGTGACCACATCCGGTGCATTTAGTGAGTTGATTGTGCAAATTACTTGCTTTTGAAGCTAACCGAGCTGCTCTTGTGGCAGCAAAACTACGCTGCCCCTTCTGTAGGGTCACTGAACAGGACATTGGTGTTGCCGGTGGGAACAAGCTATTACTGAACAGGTAGCGGTGCGCTCCCTCTTTGTGGCATTGCACATTGTATGGTGACAGTAGATTATAGAATATGAAGGGACATTGAAATACAGAGTGAGCCGTGGAGCTGTGCCTTTGAGAAATGGAGGTACGAGCGGCCCGATGCTGTAGTCCATGTTTCTTTGCCTAAGCAGATCTCGGTGAACTTCACATTTGAATGGAGGTTTATGTTACCAATCAATATGTGTCTTTACTCTCAGTTGCTGGTGGCCTTTGTCGTTCCTGAAGTTCACAAAGTTGCTCTGCTGAAGTTCCAGCACTTGGGGAACTTTCCTGTTATGTAGATCAGAGCTGGAATGAGCTTTCAGCAGCCATGCATCATTAGGCTACTGTGACCATTCTTCTCTTATGCCTGGTTTAAAAGAAAAACCCCAAAGATTATCAACACTAGTTCTTTAGAAATACAAATAATGATTTCCTAGATGTGACGAAATGCCAGTATTTATGCTGCTTCTCAGCATAAATTTTCCAATTTTTCATCGGTCATTGTTTGTCTCCATGAGTGTAGGTATTGTTTTTAAAAGGGTGTTGGTTTAATTGTTACGTTTCAGTCTTTGAAAGAAACTCAACTTCATGTTATCAACAAAACTGACTATTGTTCTCCTGTTTTTAAGAGCTTGTGTACAGTGCCCAACACTCTGCTGCCACTTCAGGGTACTTAAGAATGTGCTTATGACTACAGGATGGAGGGGTCAACACCTTTGTCTTGTGAGCCACACACCATAATCAGAGACCTACCGGAAACACACCAAAACTTTTGGAGTATTCAAGGAATGGAGCACTTCAGGAATGGCTGAAGGATGGTGCCTTTTCAGGTTGCTTCCCGCTGATTAGTTGTAATAGCAAGGAGTGGAGTTTGCACTGAGGTTGTAAGTTAACCCTGTAACATCAGCCTGACTTGTTTTCCCACTGCTGAGGATTCAAATTAGTGAGTAGCAAAACACTTTTGTTGCTTGTGTGACGTACTTCTGACACAGGAGCCACAGTTAGGGATCTGGTAGCCTCAGGCAGCCCAAGAGTCATAGACGGGTCACTGCTGTAGTAGGAATCTATGCTGTGTCCAGGCCAGAGCATCAAAAAGGGAATCAAGCCCTAAGTGAGGAAGAAAACCATTTTGAGTTGTAGCCATTTCCAGAATGAGTATCATATTGGAATTTTCCTTGTTCAATCCTTTAATGAGCTTTTCTTAGAAATACACAAATATTGGTGGAGGAATGGAAAACAGTCAAAATCCCTTAGCACCGCTGAGCAGGGCTCCCAAATTTCTTGATCTGTGACTGTCTATCAGCATCACACATTCTTTGCTATCCACAATGCACTGCTATCATCAGCTTTTTTCATGAAAAGCATTCTGAGAGTATAATTTGCAGCTACTTGCAGTGTATGGTTTGTACACTGCTACTTAGGAAGTGATAATGTAGCTGGGAGTGCCTGTCATAAAAAAAAAACACCCTCACAGCATGTTTATTGGCAATTTCAACACCAAAGCTGGAGTCTGGACACGCACTGAAACTCTGCCATGTTATTTTTACTTGTTGGGAAAATGCTGCAAATTAGTGGTGAGGCAGAATGGCAGGAAGCTTAAATCATCTTTGATAAAATTACACCTGTTTTTTTAAAATGTAGAGACTCCAGATTAGTACATGTGAAATACAGTAATGGAACAGCTCTCAAATGTCAAGGGAATTCGAAGGACCTACAGGTACATGTGCCTGACCACAGACAGAGAAGAAAGTCTACAATATGCATTCCTCCCTCAGCAATGCTATACATGTGAGGCAGCGGGAGTCGCTCTGGTTTACCTGAATGAAGTCACACGGGGTGTTTTAAGCAGAACATTATTACTCCATTGAAAGCGAAGATCCACGTAGTCACAGGTCTTTTAGTGGAATTTGTAATTCTAATGATTTCATATGGATGGAAACAGTGCAGTGAAAGCCTGCAAACAGACTCTTGCTAAGCAGACAGCAGTGTTTTGAAAACAAATAGAAAAAAAAAAACTAATCAAGTTATTTGGGTTACTGAAAATGTTTTTGCAACTGATAATTGTCACTCAAGGAAGAGAATACCTGCAGTGGTTGTTGTTAGCAACGTTGTGACTTGCACCACAGTTTATGACAGAGCAGTGCTACAAAGCAAAACTTACTGTAATTTTAAAAAGATTTTTATGCATCCCCACAGCTCAAGAGAAGCAAAGGTACACTTCAGTTAGCGAGATGCTGTTAAACGCCTACAGAACTAGATGTAGACTCAATAAATTGTGACCTTTCCATGGAAGGAATGCAAAGTGTTTCAGTAAAGATAAGGATTCGTAAAGTAGTCAGTTCTCTTTTCTGAAACACTCTAAATTCACGCCTGACCATATTTTCAGGTGATGCTTTTAGGAAGGTGTAAGATAATGGCGATCTGTAGTCAGTGTTAAAGTGTTTTTCCTGCCCATATCCTTTGATTTTTTTTAAGCTCTTAAACTTTTTGGTTTAACCTCATGTTTAGGAGGAGCATGCAAGATGCTTTTACAAGTTAAAAAAATAGAGACACTGTGTAAGACAATAATGGTAAGGAATATGTTAAGACAAAAGAAGTAGAAAAGTTCTCCAGAAGGCAGATTGACTACATTTAAATAGCAGAAGAAGTTTTTGATCTTGTGTCGTGATCTTGACCTCAGGCTGCTGCAGTGGGGTATCTTATTTCCTCCCTATCAGATGGAAAGGCATATTATCGTGGCCATCCTATTTCATTTCTCCATAGTCCCGTTTATTTGCACTCTCTCAATACTTTTGGAAGACTTTGAAAAATAATCCTTTTCACTGAAGTTTTCTTATATCTTCTCTTTCAAATGTTTTCTGTCTATTACTATGGAAACATTTGGACCTTTAGTTCTTAAAAATATGCCAGCTTGTCCCTGTCTTTGCTCTTGCCACTGCTTGTTTCTGAGATAAAGTTACAGTCTTGCATTTATCCCATTTTGTACAAGAAAATTGATTCTATGCATGTGAGAAATCTAAGTACATAAAATTATTATATGGAAGAATTAGAAATAAATATTCTTGGAAACATAAGGGTTTTGGTTTTTTTTACATTCTGAGGATGACTTCCAAATTTTAATTGATGTTATTAATACTTTTTTTTTTATAACCATGGGTGTTGTGATAATAGCTCTTAGATTTCCCAAGTATTTACACTGTATGGCACTGATTCTGAAAGGTTTTTTTTTGGAATGGTTGGCTGATCTGTAGAGGACTCCACCAGAAGCAGGGAGACTCTATTTATATGTAGGACTCCACCCAAGCAAAGGAAATTTCAGAGGCAGAAATAGAATCTGTAAGCAAGCAAGTCATCTGGGCAATTTTCTGTTTATAATACTCATGCCCATTTGTACAATTTTAGCTAAAATATTACATTTCCAAAAACTTTTCAGAAGAATAAGAGAAGCAGGTGTCTTCACAGCTACAGAAACCTTTAGCCTGAATAGTGTGTTACTTGACCACATGTATTATGGAACAGCGCTATTAATTTAGTATAGTAGAAAAACTACTCTTAAATAAGAATAAAGGATAAACATGAATAACAACGCTACCAATATATACAGTCAGTCTTTTGTCAGACGCTACGTTAAGTATTTCTATAACAAACACAACTGAAATGTTCAGACTGGCTCATAATTAGGCTCCTTTCCAAAAGTAATCCATTAATGCAATAGCTGCCCAAATCCCAGTTCAACTTAATTTCACTGACTTTGATTTTTGGACCAAAAACATTAAGCTTGAACTAGTGAAAAATGTACAAAATGTGCATTCAATTAAGGAGTAATTAGATACTCAATCACCCTTACATCACACTAGGGATTATCCAAGAAAGAAGAGAGATACTGCTCACTGCACTGTATAAAACACTTTTGTTAATTAGTTTAGCACTAATTGAGATTGAGAAAGTGTCACTGTGTCACAGCATTAGTTTGCCTATGCAGAACTTTAAGAACACAAAGTTTTTGGCTTCCTTTGAGCTTCCTAATTCAGATTTTTCAGTCTAGTTCCCAGACCCAGGATCTTCTGTCTAGGCAAGAGGAACCTTTCTGTTCACTTCAGGTAGGGGGTTGGTCCCTGTACCCTCATTTCCGTAGCCCACTGAAGAACATGCCAAGAGTTTTCCCAGAGGTGGAGAATAACTTTTTTTTTTTTTTTTTTAATGTTATACCTTTATGCCAAACCCCAGGAAGAACTGGGAATCCTCTGTACTATTACATAAAGTATGACTATGGTTAAACCAGCTGCTCTGTGAAGGGCTTACAGCCTCCCTGAGAAAGAAGCTGGTAGAAAGTTCTACAGGTTGACCATTGAATGTTCCTGCTGCTAGACACCATGACTTTGGGGGGTATTGGGTGATAACTAGGTATAACATAGAAATTATGGCACAGATTGTAGATGCTGACTTCTTGACAGTGCTGCTGGTGGCTGGTAGCCTCTGCACTCCCTTTCTCTTAAAGAAAAAGAGTGGGGACTCTCTAGATCTGTTGACTCTTCCTGCAAGCAATTGTAGCCCCAGGTGACCGTTTGCACCCAAGCACTTAGGAATTTTTTTGTGTGTACATACTAAGCTATAGTTGGCACTAAAATAACCTCAGGAGAAATCACAGAATCATAGAATGGTTAGAGTTGGAAGGGACCTTAAAGATCATCCAGTTCCAACCCCCCTGCCATGGGCAGGGACACCTCCCACTAGAGCAGGTTGCTCAAAGCCCCATCCAGCCTGGCCTTAAACACTTCCAGGGATGGGGCATCCACAGCTTCTCTGGGCAACCTGTTCCAGTGTCTCACCACCCTCACAGGAAAGAATTTATTTCTGGTATCTAATCTAAATCTCCCCTCTTCCAATTTAAAACCATTATTCCTCATCCTATCACTCTGCTCCCTGATAAAGAGTCCCTCTCCGGCTCTCCTGTAGGCTCCCTCCACATATTGAAAGGCTGCTATGAGGTCTCCCCGGAGCCTTCTCTTCTCCAGGCTGAACAACCCCAGCTCTCTCAGCCTGTCTTCGTAGGAGAGGTGCTCCATCCCTCTGATCATCTTCCTGGCCCTCCGCTGGACCCGTTCCAACAGGTCCATGTCCTTTCTATGTTGAGGACTCCAGAGCTGGACACAGTACTCCAGCTGGGGTCTCACAAGCACAGAGTATCTTTTGATGCAGCCCAGGATGCGGTTGGCTTTCTGGGCTGCCAGTGCGCACTGCCGGCTCATGTTGAGCTTCTCATCCATGAACACTCCCAGCTGCTCTCCGGCCATTCTCCGCCCAACCTGTATTTGTGCCTGGGATTGCCACGTCCCAGGTGCAGGACCCTGCACTTGGCCTGGTTGAACTTCATGCAATTTGCACGAGCCCATCTCTCAAGCCTGTCCAGGTCCCTCTGGATGGCATCCCTTCCCTCCAGCATGTCGACTGTGCCACCGAGCTTGGTGTTGTCAGCAAATTTGCTGAGGGTGCACTCTATCCCACTGTCCATGTCTCCGACAAAGATGTTGAACTGCACTGGTCCCAGTACCGACCCCTGCGGAACACCACTTGTCACTGGCCGCCAATTGAACCATTGACCACAACCCTTTGAGTGCGGCCATCCAGCCAGTTCCTTATCCACCAAGTGGTCCATGGAATCCATGACTTTGCAATTTTGAGACCAGGATGTCGTGCGGGACAGTGTCAGACACTTTGCATAAGTCCAGGTAGATGACATCTGTTGCTCTGCCCTTGTCCACCAAGTCTGTGGCAGTATCGTAGAATCATAGAAATATAGAATTGTTAGAGTTGAAAGGGACCTTAAAGATCGTATCGTAAAAGGCCACCAAATTTTTCAGGCACAATTTGCCCTTGGTGAAGCCATGTTGGCTGTCTCCAATCGCCTCCTTATTTTCCATATGCCTTAGCAGAGATTCCAGGAGGATCTGCTCCATGATCTTGCCAGGCACAGAGGTGAGGCTGACTGGCCTATAGTTCTCTGGGTCTTCTTTTTTTACGATTTTGAATATCGGGGTTATGGTCCCCTTTTTCCAGTCAGCGGGAACTTCACCAGATTGCCACAATTTCTCAAATACGATGGAAAGCAGCTTAGCAACTTCGTCTGCCAGCTCCCTCAGGACCCGTGGATGGATTTCACCAGGTCCCATGGATTTATGCACCTTCAGGTTCTTTAAGAGGTCTTGAACCTGATCTTCTTGTACTGTGGGCAGTTCTTCACTCACAGAGCCCCTGTTTTTGCCTTCCGTGACTTGGGCAGTGTGGTTAGAGCCCTTGCCGGTGAAGACTGAGGCAAAAAAGTCGTTCAGTAGCTCAGCCTTATCCATATCCTGGGTGGCCACGTCTCCTGTTTCCTTCCAGAGAGGGCCCACAACTTCCCTAATCTTGCCTTTATCCCTGACATATCCATAGAAGTTTTTCTTATTGTCTTTGACGTCCCTGGCTAGATTTAGTTCTGTCTGGTCTTTCTGATAATCTGAGATTATTAGTACAACAGAATGAAATGATTTGGCACTCTCCTGCCTACCACTTCCGAACTGAGAAGCACTGGGGCAGCCCAAGCAGCTGATTTCCTAAGGTTATGCTAAAGCACGTGAATATGTGTTTGCATGAAAACAAGTATTGATTTATCTCTGCTGGTAATGAATAAGAATATAGCCGCTATTAGGAGGGACAAACTGGGTGATTGCTTTCTGTCTCCTGAGCCCACCTGACTCCCATGAGAGCTGCATGCTCAGCGCTTCACTTGGTAGGGCCCCTAAAATGGCAACCAGTAAAAAATCCTCAGTGACTAGTATATTTTCCTTTCTAGTTTACAACCGTGCTCTCCACATTAGAATCAATTACCTGATTGATTCAGAAAGCCGACTGTAAAGCTTTCTTTCAAGTTAATAATTTTACCACTGCATTTAACTTTGCATTTTTATTGCCATTTCCTTCATTAAATCTTCCAGCACTGGCTTCACCCTAAAAGAGAAGAATCAGGACCATTATGTCACTGAAGTATATACCCTGGGACTGCCCCCACCTGCTGTCATGAAATCCCTGTTTTTAGTTTTCCCTGTCTCCCTGGCTGGACATAAACAGTCTTTCAGACCCACTGCGGAGGAATTTCAGTAACATAATTGTTCCATTCTCTTTTCAGAGAGGGGGGAAGACAATGCTCCCACAGTGCCCTCAGATGAGAAATGGAAACTTTTGAGGCTGCTGCTTCAGTTGAACCACAAAGCCCGTATTGTTTGTCTTCATCTAATTCAGCCTTGATAGACAGCTGTGACAGTCGGTCTGTCTGCATGGTCCAGTGAAATTCTGGGAATGGGGCCTGTATGTTAAAAGAAGAAAACATGTTAAATCTTCCAATTCAATCTGTTAACTATTTTTAAATGGTAATTATCATTGCTTATATAGTTTCTTTGCCACAGCATTCAATAGTGGTCTGTCGTCCAAATAGTACTAATTTTAAGCTTGGTATGAATGTTAATGTGTAGAAATAGTCATTATTCTTTTGAATGTTAGATTTAATTTTATTCCATATTGTCTCTTGTGTTGTCAGTAACCATCTTTTCTGTAGAGGGGCGGTGCTTTCTATAAAGCTAATAAAAACATTGTTTGTTCACAGAGAGCATTATACAAATTCAGAATTAATTTTTGGGCAGAAAGGAGCCTTTCTCTGCCAAACATATGCACTTAACATGGTTTATCTGAATAAGGATAAATGACATTTGCATTACTAGGAACCTAACTGAAATCAAGGACAATTTTGAAATACGGAAAATGAACGAATAAAACAATAAACAGAATCATCTGGATTATTTTCTACTTGGTCAGTCATGGAACTTTGCAAAGAAATGTTCAGTTCAGGCGGAAAATGATGAGCCTTTGTTCTCCTGTGAATTACGACAGTTCCATTTGTTTCTGTACATTGCTGAGGTTGGTGGTCTGGGAACCTGCTCTGCATGTCCTGAGCTCCCTGCACAGCATGGGGATCACCACGCTGGGCCACACATGACACATCTGACAGAACAGATAAGGGAATGGTACTCTAAGCCGAGTTCATCGCTTCTCATTCCTGCAAAATGCCAAGATCTGAAGGACAGAGTCAATAATGTGGTTTGCAATAGCTTTCATCACCATAGCTATTGATGAGGTCATAGAATCAATCACAGAATGGTTTGGGTTGGAAGGGACCTTAAAGACCATCCAGTTCCAACCCCCCTGCCACGGGCAGGGACACCTCCCACTAGAGCAGGTTGCTCAAAGCCCCATCCAGCCTGGCCTTGAACACCTCCAGGGAAGGGACATCCACAGCTTCTCTGGGCAACCTGTTCCAGTGGCTCACCGCCCTCACAAGTAAAGAATTTCTTCCTCAAATCTAATGTAAATCTCCCCTCTTTCAGTTTAAAACCATTACCCCACTTTCCTAGCATGAGGAGGGCAGGTTTATGCAGAGACCTACGTGAATGGAAGGACACCGGAGGCACAGATGGCTCCAAGCTGGCACACCGTGGAGGGTTGCAAACCTAGGGTTCACAAAGGAGAAGTTACTCCCTGGGAGCAGATCTGTAAGTCATCCATCACAAAGTCATCAGCAGTCCATGGTGAAGGCAGTGTTAGAAGTCATGCTTCATCCGCCTCATCAAGGGCTATGGGGAGAGCTGCAGCTGAATAACGAGTTACGAATTTGCAGAGTCATTTATTGTGTATATTGGGGACAGCAGAAACAATAGGACAAACCCACACACCACACGTGAGCTGGGTGAGGGGGAGTGGATACTGCTGACTACTTCATGTGCTCGTAACTGTGTGTACCACAGAAACACGTGCTTCCTTTGGAGAGACACCCAGCTGCCCTTGACAGCAGGCATTGCAATAAATGCGTAGAAAATGTACAGCAGGCTGCCCACCACGATGTCACCTGAGTTTTTTTTAGCAGAATAGCAGTTGGAAAATTGCTCTTTGGGCCTATAGAAACTTGGATTTCTTAGGGTTATGTGTAAGGAAGTCCCTCTCCACCTTCTGCCCGAATTTAATGAACTATAACCCCATTATCTAGTCAAAGGGTTTAAGATTTCAGTGCTGGCCAAAACCACGCTTTCCATCTGCAATGTTCCCAGCACTTTGAGAATGTCCATGTAGCAGCTTCACTGGCTGCTGCCCCTCAACCCTTCATCAGTGACTCCTCAAGCAGCTGCAGCCAGAGACCAACCCCAACATGGTGGTCACCAGAGCCTGGTGGCCCACATTTTGCTATAGGGCAGGGAGGGGTCTGCTGCAATGACCTGCAGTGGTTGGGCTGGACTGTCCACAGTTTTTGACAGGAGTCTTGATAATTTGTCCTAGTGGTCAGGTTCAGCACTAAAATCTTGAAACAAACCACCCCAAGACAAATCCCTACAAGGTGGAAGTCAAGTGGTTTCTGCCAGTTGAAGACCTATTCCTATCTTCTTGCACCCAGCAATGAAGGAACCCTCCAAAAGCAGAGTGAGTCACTATCTGAACCTGGCATTTCCCGGTTACATGCACGGCTCACTAGGAAAGATCTGTTTCCTTTGCACACAACTTATTATTAACCGCCGAGTATTAACTGAGAGGAACTGCGATATTAATACAGCAAATATTGACATTATGATGAAGTCTGAACTAGATTTATTCTCTAAATAAACGTGTTCCTTATCTTGGAGCTGGCTGATATTATTCTGGCTGTGAAATACAGATACATTGCAAAGCAAATGATGTAATGTCTCCACTGAAAAACTGAAGTCCATTATTTCCCTTTCCTGTGCTCCTTTCCTGTGTTTGCTGTTCTTTCCTGCATTGCCTCTTGCAGTGAACTTCTAGTTGTATAAATACCGCTGCCGAGGAACTGAGGTTAGTAAATTTTTCTCAACATTTGTCAGGCTTTTTTTTTTTTTTTTGTAGGTTTGGCTTTGAAAGAGGCAAAAAACCCCACTGGTAAAAATACTTATAACTGTATTTTGTCTTTAGAATCATAGAATCATAGAATCATAGAATGGTTAGAGTTGGAAGGGACCTTAAAGATCATCGAGTTCCAACCCCCCTGCCATGGGCAGGGACACCTCCAGGGATGGGGCATCCACAACTTCCCTGGGCAACTTGTTCCAGTGCTTCACCACCCTCACAGGAAAGAATTTCTTCCTAATACCTAACCTAAATCTCTCCTCTTCCAATTTAAAACCGTTACCCCTTGTCCTGTCAGAACCAGATCTAATTATAACAACAAACTCATTCACAGAACACACCCGTTCTAATTACAGATTGGTCAACCCCCGTTCACGGTGTGTCGGGAAAAGTTAAATTAGTCTTTCTGGTTTGGGTAGGAATCCGCAGGGAGGAGTTTGCAGGAAGGGCTCTCTGTGTATTACTTCAGTTACACAGCACCCACGAGAGGCTTTATGGAGTGTGGCGAGGCTCTGCTACTCGCCAGTTAGAGTTCGTGCTTATTCTTGTATTAACATTTTTAAGAAATCATAAAAACCGGTAAAGGTGTTCTGAGGGTAAAGCCCAAACTTAATAATTTCCTCCTCAAGCCTACAGCTGCTAAAATTCTTCTGAATCAGATTGCTGTCTGCACTGGAAGTATTTCTAAAGGTAAGTATTAATATGTGTGATGCTCCACATAATTTCAAAGATTTATTAGAAATGTGAATTACAATTTTCCAAGAGGTGTTGAGCAGTTACACACTTGTTGATGAAGAAATTAATGACATAAAACTTAAAACCAGCTATGTGCCTCACGAGGCAAAAGCTGGCTCTGCAGCCTTCTGGTAAACTTTAGGAAGGTATTGGCAATGAGAAGAAATCCGGCTCTTGGGAGAAGGCAGGCAAGTTGGGGCAGGGACTTCTCCTGTCAATGATCTCTCTGCAAGTGATGTATTCTTTGGGTTGTCAAGAGGATGGGGCCAGACTCCTTTCAGTGGTGCCCGGCAACAGGACAAGGGGCAACAGACACAAGTTGGAACACAGGAAATTCCATCTCAACATGAGGAAAAATGCCTTTCCTGTGAGGGTGACAGAGCCCTGGAACAGGAGTCTCCTTCTCTGGAGATATTCAAAACCTGCCTGGATGCATTCCTGTCCAGCCTGCTCTGGGTGACCCTGCTTTGGCAGGGGGCTTGGACTAGATGATCTCTGAAGGTCCCTTCCAACCCCTACCATTCTGTGATTCTGGGTTCCTCTCTAGTTTTCTGGAGCTGCCAGGAAAACTTCGAGGCTTTAAGCTCTTAGTTTGACTTCAGACTATGGTGTGATACGCTTTGCACCCTAGGCTGTGATTCTGGGCTCCTGCTTGTTCAGATCAGAGGAGCCTCTCGGAGAGGACCATGCTGCCTTCTGCCCTGGGTCCCACGTTTCCTTTGTGTGAAAATCAAGGCTTAGGTGGAGCAATAATGAATACTAGGCCTGTCCCCAAAGTACACCTGGGAGGTGACCAGGCATAAATTGGTGTGGGTTAAAGGATAGGCTTGATCCCAGACATTACAGCAGCAAGCATGGTATGGTAGCTGTGTATAGAAACAGATGTGAACTAGGACACTGAGTCTAAGAGGACATAATGGTGGTCCCCAGCCAGCATCCTATCTGTCTCCTAAAGGTTGATCCATTGGTGTTTCTGAATCCAAGAGGATAATTGAAGGCTACTATTGCTGAAGAGTTAAAAGTGCTTAACAATAGGGCAATGTAAAGAAAAAATAATTTTACTGAGAAATTTCAGCTGAATTTTGCTGAGACTGCAGAAGCAACAAGGAGGGGGAGATCTACGCACACTTCACAAGAAATGTGGACAGCCTGCTGAACATGAGCCAGCAGTGTGCCCAGGTGGACAAGAAGGCCAACAGCATCCTGGCCTGTATCAGGAATAGCATGGCCAGCAGGAGTAGGGAGGTGATCGTGCCTCTGTACTCGGCGCTGGTGAGGCCTCACCTCGAGTACTGTGTTCAGTTCTGGGCCCCTCACTACAGGAAGGCCATTGAAGTGCTGGAGCGTGTCCAGAGGAGAGCCACCAAGCTGGTGAGGGGTCTAGAGAACAAGTCATATGAGGAGAGGCTGAGGGAACTGGGCATGTTTAGTTTGGAGAAGAGGAGGCTGAGGGTGACCTCACTGCCCTCTACAACTACCTGAAAGGAGGGTGTAGAGAGGTGGGTGTTGGCCTCTTCTCCCAAGGGAATAATGACAGGACCAGAGGAAATGGTATGAAGCTGTGGCAAGGGAGGTTTAGATTAGATATTAGGAAGAATTACTTTACTGAGAGAGTGGTCAGGCACTGGAACAGCCTGCCCAGGGAGGTGGTGGAGTCGCCATCCCTGGAGGTATTTAAGGAACGTGTAGACATGGCACTTCAGGGCATGCTCTAGTGCCTGAGATTGTTGGTTTGCGTCTGTTTGTGGGTGGGGTGGTGTGTGGTTGTGGGCGTTTGTTTTGGTTTGGTTTTGGTGTTTGGTGTTCTGGGATTTTTTGGGGTTTTTTTTGGTTTTGGTGGGGTTTTTTTGTTTTTTTTTTTTGTTGGTTGGACTCGATGATCTCAAAGGTCCCATCCAACCAAAACATATTCTGTGATTCTGTGAAATCATATGCATCAGTGTTCTCCAGAACCTCCCAGGGTGCAGCTGCTGTACGCTCAGACTTGCCTTCATTGAGTTTGACTGGTGGGCACAGCACTGGTGCAGTAATGGCCTTGTGCAAATTAATCCTTTCATGGCTGTCACATCAAGTACAGTGAGAATGAAGAGAAGCCTCTTTCCTTCGAGAAATGGAGGAACTCCATGATGAATGGTGGCTACAAAGGAAAAGGGGAAAAATCCTCTCTTATGGTTGAGGGTTCTGGAAAGAGGACAAATTTTGGCCTGCCTCTCCCTCCTTGGCTGGGTTCCATGGCGGCATCAACAGTCATGGAGTCAAACTTTGAGACTTTATACACCAGTACTGCCTGCTGAAATGTCAGGCAGATGGAGAACCATCCACCACATCACCTGAGGCTGGACCGTGCAGGATGCATTTGGAAGTGTTTATGTGCACACTTATTTATGAAACTGTAACTGTCATTGCAATGGCACTTCTGTATGTATATCTTTAGAATGCTACTCATAGAAAAACTATTTTTAAAACAAGGACAACTTAAAATGAATTTTAGAACTTCTAATTAAAGCTAAGAAGTTCCAGTATGGAGACTGTGTGCCTAGCATCAGCTCACCAGAACTGTCCATGCAATACGCTGTCGGTATTTGTATGATTGGATATTTTTCCCTTTGTTTAGTGAACATGTGTTGAAGTCCTGCTCCCTTCTCTTTCCCCCCATTATTCACTATTCAGTCCTAGGTCCTTTATACTGAATGCTGTTCAAGACTTACTCTGAAGACATAATTGTTTATTTTGTCTTGGGACTTTTCTCTCTTACAGTATTCATTTGAGCACTTCCGAACTTACCTTCACACTCACTTTGCAAATGCCTTCTCCCCTGTATCACCTGAGGGATATTTCTCTCTGATCATAGACTAACTATCCGTATGATGCCAGGTATAAGAAATAGACTGAGCAGTCAGCCATTTTAGAGAGAGACTCTTCATATTGCCATGCAACACAAGTGGTCCTCGTCCAGGAGAATTTCTTGTGGCCTTATCTGCAAACTTAAAAACTTAGCATAGACTCAATAGTCAGGTTGCCTCTTCGGTCTTCTCCCTGATAAAATTGCTGAGATGATGACTTCTATTGCAAGGTTTGTTTTTCATTGCTATGTCATTTTTTGTGGCCCTTCTGTCCAGTATCTTCACATCCTTCTCACCAGTATTCTTACTACGCTGTGTACAGCTTGGTGTTCCCCAGAGCCTGACCCCATGTTGATCCTAAGAAGCCTTTTTCTTCCCCAGATATCAGGTGAACAACTGAAGATGGGGTCTGAGAACGAAAAATGTTAGACAAACTTGAAAATAACTTGCCCCATAAAGTACACAATGAGCTATTTAAGCCTTGAATAACTAAGAAAAAAGAAGGCATAAAGATAGCATAAAGCAAAAGCAGCATAAAGAAACTTCCATAAGCGTCCTTTTTCTCTAGCAGAGATGTGGTTGGAAATATTTCTTCTCGATTTCCATCTCAACCCAATTGTGTTGGAAGTGGTCCATTCGGGGTTGGGTAAAACCAGCTGATTAACTCACAGCCAGCTCCCAAACCAGTGATTAGAAACCACCTCTAGCAAACCTTATTCCCGAATCTGCTGCTCTCCTGCCCCTCTCCCACCAGTGCCGGGGAATTGGCTGCTCGTCCTGGGGCGGCGCACACCGATCCTTATCCTAAATCCTGACTCTTCACTACATTCCCTGTGTTGGGTTACCTCCCTCCCTGCCTCCCGCCCTCGGCTCCCATAGGACAGCAAAGAAATAAGGCCATAACACAAACTCCATTCTTTTAAAAAGAAGTGAAGCACTTGGGAAGGCTGGAGCTTCAAGCGCATAAGCAACTCTTGTGCTTATTATTTAAGGTGGTGTTTGTGTCTGAGACGGAGACAAAACCAACTCGATCTTACATAGACATAAACTCCATGCATCCCTTAGGCTTTAATACAAATATACACTACAAACCGTGCTTTCTGAAGTGCCTCCCATGTAAACATCTGGCCGTGGTGAGCATGAAACAGATGAAAGCTATGGTAAGTCAGGGAAACACGTACAACTGCCTATGATACACACTGTCAGCAGTATTTTAAATAGCAGGTATAAAGCAACTCTGGAAAATGTGTGTTTAACCTCATGTTGTGAAGACACCAAATTTTTTTTTTTTTAAATGCACTATAGGTCAGTTGGAAGTGAATTTCATTATCTGTATTCATAATTAGAAAAAAAACTTGGTCTCCTTATTTGTATAATTGTATGTGTGGCTGAGCAAGAAGAAAAAGATACAAACCAAAGGTAGCTGAAGGATTTATTCATGACTTAGAAACATGTAGTAATTCACATAGATAAGGAGATGTTTACTCAAAAGACAAATCAAAAACAAACACAAAAAACCCTGAGAGCTGTGTGCTCTTGGCAGGGAAGCCAGTAATGATTATCAAGTGCATGAGTCTCAGTGTGAAATTATAGGCTGCGATTTAGCAGATGTGCTGCAGCAATTTGAACCTTCCTGATTTCTTGGCATTTTATATTTTGACCACCTCAGTTCCACGCAATTTAAAATGAAATCCTAGAAACACACAAAGCCAGAGCATCTCAACACACCCGTGACTAGGCCTGTCATGAATGAAGAAAGGACTCGCGGAGCCAAAGAATCTGTTTTCAACAGGACCCACAGTATCTGGCCTTCAGATGATGATGTGACTGCGCAAAATTTTCACAGGTGTCCTGTGAAGATGTTTAATTGCACTATATTATCCAGCCACTAGATGTCTGCATACTATAGAGCTTCAGGCAAGGTTTGCTACCCAGCCTAAAAGGCAAACAAAGAAAATTCATATCTGTGGATGTCTCTCTCTGTATCATAATCCAGCATCTTTTTTTCTGACCTGTGCCTGTTCAAGGAGGGATCTGTGGGCGAAGAGATACTTTGCAAGAAGAATTACGTGTATGAAAATCAAGGCTGGTTTCTATTAAAAATGGAAACAAAACTGTAGATTAAGCCATTCGTCGAGATCACATCTACTCAGATAATATTCACAAATAAATGCTGGAAATCAAATCCAAATTGCCGCTACCTAAGTTGGCACGAATTCCAATTAAGCGGGTCGTGTGGTGCCACGAAGCAGCAGTAACCCACAACAAAGACAGCGGCAAGTCAGGCTGCAGTGGCGGTGTCCCCGGGATCCAGAGTGGCTACAAAATCATTCCTGTGGCCCCAGTGGGTGCTGGGCGCACTGGTGGCTGCGGGCACCGCTCTCCCGGCATCGCCCCGTTCGCTCTGAGATCTCTGCGGTGCTGGGGCTGGCAGCAGCAAAGCCACCAGTGGCTTTGAGGAGCACCATAAGTCCCGGTGCTGGTTTGCCTCAAACTCTTCAAGGAGTCCTGAGTAAGTGGAACTCATTTATTGGATTTTAACACAATCGATGCCGTTAGGAAACTCAAAACTGAGAGCTGTGAGCACTGTGAGTGCAGGTGTAGCCCCCAAGGGCTTCCCTCTTAATAATAAAGATAAGGTAATAATTTATTATGTTAAAGCAATGAACACATCTCTCCTGAAGAATAGGAGAGCCCAGCCTAAGTGCCCGCTGCATGGGCAGATGTTTACATACCTATTTGGATAAACTCTTTTCTCACAGTATTTCCCCAAGGCACAACGATCAGCAGCCCGCCCTTGGTGCTCGCTGTGCTGAAATGCCAAGAATGGGATGGTGAAAAAATTCCTCTTCTTTCAGGGCTTTGGCACCACCTGGAAAGCAAGTATTGCTTGAGTTCAGACAGACAGCCTCAGAAGTCCCTGTTGTCTGCATTCAGGGTCTGGGAATAACCAAACTTTGTGAAGGTTTGTGAAAATGACTGGTTTACACAAAAAAACTGTCTGTGATGCCTCAAATATCACCACGATAGAGGCAGATTAACCATGTCCTATAACCCTTAAATCTGAACCCTGCCTCCTCCTTCCAAGGCCTCTTGACACCTCTGTCATGTTGCTTTTGTTTGCTTGCTCCAAGGTACAGCTTCCTCTTGCTTCTCCTGATCAGACACCTTCCCTCGCTGGCGTGGCTTCTTTCCCAAATGCATTTAGTAGCAGGTGGCTGCAGAGCACAGCTGCTTTATGTGTGCTACTACATATTATATTATTTACCCCTTCCCAAAAGGATTTGAGTGCAGCATTGTGTTCAGGCTTTCCCTGCTTCTTTACATCTCTTGGTTAGTTAATCAAGTAACAGCTCCTAAATCCAGTTTCTCATTAACAAAATTGAATCTAGTATTAAGGATTCGTTCTCATTTTAGAGTTGATTACCATAATTGTGGTTAGTGTTCCATCACAATTAACTTTGTTTTTAATCACTAAAAGGCTAACAAGCTCATTTCACACCCTTTTCATTTGGTAAATGCAGAGAAGGAAGACGTGATTGGTGTCTTGCAGTTACGAGCTGGAGAAACTTTCTTTCACTGTCCATAACAGTAAGTGTCAAATTCGTGAAGCTGAGGGACAGAATGACGAGGATGTTTTTGTGATTTTAAGAAGTGAAGGTGCAACTGATAGGTTCCCATTGCCACTTCTCTTTGAATTACGAGGAAAGGCTGAGGGACTTGGGTCTTTTTAGTTTGGAGAAGAGAAGACTGAGGGGGGATCTGATCAACACCTATAAATACTTAAAGGGTGGGTGTCAAGAGGATGGGGCCAGTCTTTATTCAGTGGTGCCCAGTGACAGGACAAGAGGTAACGGGCACAAACTTGAACATAGGAAGTTCCATCTAAACACGAGGAGGAACTTCTTCACTTTGAGGGTGGCAGAGCCCTGGAAGAGGCTGCCCAGAGAGGTGGTGGAGTCTCCTTCTCTGGAGACATTCAAAACCTGCCTGGACTCATTCCTGTGCGACCCGCTCTGGGTGGACCTGCTTTGGCAGGGGGGTTGGACTAGATGATCTCCAGAGGCCCCTTTCAACCCCATATCATTCTGTGATTCTAATTAGAGCAGAATTCTGTGTCCATTTATGTGAGTGCTAAACTGTGCCTACATTGTACATAGTCTTGGGGTCTCAAAAGTAAGGAGCCAGTGAAGCCCTTGGAAGATGGGTCTTTTTACCTGTAAGGAAAATGCCCTTTTTGATACTTCTAGTGTTTTTCTGAACCAGAAAGAAATTTTAATTTATCTCAGTATATCCTAAATTATTGAGATTTCAGATTTCAACTGGTTTTAGTGACACTCTATAGGTCTTTTGTTATATCAGCTAAATTTCTCTTTTCATTTAGCCTCCAGCTCCTTTCTAGACCAACCTGCGTTCTACCTTTGTTTTGTTAAATAATTTTTTTTTTTTATTTCTCCAAGACAGAGTGAGAGAGAGACAGAAAATAAAAGGAATGTTTTTGGAGAAAGTATCTGGCAGTTGTCCAGTAAATGAAGAGAGTGATAACGTGTGGTTACATTACTACGTCTAAACGGGAGAGACTTTGTGATCTCGAACAGACACCTCGTCTTGCTAATTAGCCAGTTAGAAAAGAGCAATCTAGTATTACTTTGGTAATCTTTTTATATAGAAATACATCTATATAAATGATGAGACTGCTTTGACAGTTTTTTTAATAATGCTGCTTTCCCACCAATTTTTAAGAAGGAAGAACCCAAATATCTTCAATTTTGGCAAGCTCATTAGGCAACAAGAGACCAGGCGATGAGATATCCCTGGTCCCCTCACTTTCCACATGTCTCTCTCACTAGCAGCCAGAAGAAGAAGAGAAAAAAAATCAAAACATGCTCTCCTTCTCACCAGCGAATTCCAGCTGACATTTTATCTGTGATGGACATCTACATGCAGAAGGGTAGAGCTGTTGTCACCCAAAACAAAGCAGCTGCACCTGTAAGAGGAGGACATATAGCTAGAGGAAGGAAAGGAGTTAGAAATCTGTCAAGTCTAAATCTGCTATCAAGAGTTTTTCAATTACTAATTTAATGAGATCATGTGGTATTTTTTATCTCCTTAGTCTCTTAAATTTTCTTTCATTAGATTTTAATGAGATTTTCCTCATCTCCTCCAGATAGAGTCCTCCCACTTTATCGGTGCACTCTTCCTGTTTGTTTCCAGCTGTACAGCCTTACGTTCAGAGCTGTAGTAAAAATATATTCAAAGTCTATATGTGCAATCCAGACTGACATCACCAGAGTGACTTGCAATTACTTATTATCCACCAAGATTAAAGTGGAAAGTTTCACTCTATTTGGCCTGGTCTTCATAAAATAGACCACAGATTTTCACCCCCAGTAGTTCCTTCATCAACTTGAGAAGCTTGCATTGACCCTCTGCTTAGTCTTGAATTACCTTTAATCCGTATTCTCAATGCTTTACATCTGATACTGTGTGTAACCATATTTGCATTACACGCAGTTTTGCACGTGGTTTTCACATCTTTTGTTTCACGTGCTTTTTAAAGTAAGATCTCGTCCTTTTTTGCTCATCAGCTTTCCTCCAGCTTTTATACTTTTTACTTTTTTCCTAGATTCTTTCTGTCACTTACCATTTCTGTCAAAAGGGCGTAAGATCTGTGCGCTCCTGGATCATCCCGTGGTACAAATCTGATCTGAATGAGGCACGGGCATATTTCTGATGAATTAGCCAGAATACAGGGTATGGATATATGCCAGGCTTTATCCCAACTATGGGTAAACAGATGATGTGTATTCAGAATAAAATTAGAGTGGGCAGGATGAGCTAAAAACTGATCTGTCAAGACAGATTGAAGTTGTACTAAGAACTCAAAATATTTGGAACAAATTTGAACTGACAGACTGAAGTTGTTTTAGCGTTTTGTGTCATATGGCCACAGGGTTTTTGATCTTGTAATAAAACAGGTTTACCATCTTGTCTAACTACAGCCTCAGTAGCACCAATGTCAGCCAAGTGATAAACTTCCTGATATTAAGACCAGAAAGAATCCTTCTGGTAATTTCACCTGACCCCTGAATGACTCAGAGAGTAGAATTTCCTTCATTAATTCACATTGTGTTCAATAACCTCCCATCGTTCTTTAATATCAAGGCCCCATGATAGAAAATATGTGTTTGGCCAATACAGTCAACACATCATTTAGGCAGGATATGTCTGGGGTTTGTACCTCGAGTCACTCTTTCACTCTGCACCTTGGCAAACCTCTCAGTTTAGCAACAGCCAACCTCAACCTGAGCCTTGGCACTCCCCGAGTCCCCTCCTTTCAGAGGATATTTAGCCCAGTACGCTGGTCCATACGGTGCTGTAGGGGAGGCTGGTGAGATACGCTTCCCCCGGACATTGCTCCCAGCTGCCATTCAGTTTCTACTTGCAACTCGCCCCTGGAGCATGGTACGAGTGGGTTCTTCTGCTCTTTCCCTTCTGGGAAACTGTTTTCTAGGAGACAGGGGTGCAGTCCTATGGACCGAGGAGAAGTCGCTTGTTTAGACCTTGCCAAGAGACAATACTGCGTGTTCCCTCCTGCCAGCAGAGACGGGGCAGAGAGCGAGTGTGCTGCTTGGCTTGGCTCAGCAGCCCTCTGCTCCCCTGGTGCTGGCAGCCAGATAGCCACCAGCAGAATAGAAAGAGGAGCTTAGGCAAGCGCTGGTCTTATCAGGGAGAGACAGGCATCATCTGCCCGCGCTCAACCTGTCTGCGAGCAGGCTCCCCTGCTATTGCCGTGCTACAAGGCGAGTGGTGTGGCTGCCAGCGCCAGCCTGGCTGGGAGATGGGGGCTGCCAGTGCTGCCTCCCACATCTGGCCGGTGTCTGTAGCTTAGGGTAAGGCACCAGCTGGGGATAAGAGACAGCTGTGGCTGATGGTTGCCACTCTGGGTAACTCCATTGCCTGCTGCTTGCCAGCCGAGATCTGCATTTGGCCATTAGAGGCAGACCACTCTTGCAAGGGGATAGCAGGCTTGGCACATCCAAGGCTCACATCTCAGCCAGGCACAAGATGGAGATGCAGTCTAAGACAGCACCACCAGCCCTGGAGACTCCAAAAGAGATCAACCTAAGGAAAACCTTCTCCAGCCTTGCCAGGGGAAAGCCAGAAATGATGCTGAACTCTGAATTTTATGAGATAAAAATTGTCCCTGCTCATTTTTATACCTGCATAGGTATACAATTAGGTATACAATTAGGAGGCAGTTGAGTGAAAAGATGAGAAGGAAAACAGGCAGGACATAAATCAATCAAAACAGAATCTTTCCTGTCACTGCAACCAGGTGATGGGTCTTAAGCAAAGAGCCATAAACAGATGCTGACCACTTCCCACAAGGACACAGAAATCACTTTGCGGATGCACTGGAAGTGACAAAGATCTTTTTACTTTTAAAAGTTTTTAATAAAATTATTAGATGGGTGATTGAAGACATATAAAAGAGTTTATGCACTTCTTGGGAAAAATGTTTATCCCTTTCTACCCACTTCCAGTGTGTAAGACCCCTTGATCTGATTGTGCAAAGATTGGATTTGACCGAAGTGTAACACCTTTCTCCGAAAGTCACTGAGTCATCTGTGTAATCCACTAAACAGTCTATCTCTGCACATTCAGGCATCATCTGACAGAAATAAATTTTCACTCTTTCTTGCTCCTGTTAGTCCTTCAGGTCCAGCTGCAGGACAAATAGGTCTGTTCTCTATTTCTAACTCACAGATTTCCAGGATGTGTGTTTTTAAACAAGATTTCTCCCTTTATTTCCTGTTTTCCAGGTACTGGAGAATCAGTAGGGATGTTCCAAATGCTACATTTGTTCAAAGCTCTGTTCAGGACCTGTCTCTTACACAGTACCTCAGGCAAATTATCTCTGAGCAGTAATAACGGCCTGTAAGGTATTTATTGTCTGCTTACCATGTTTGTTACATACTTGCTCAAGTTCTCCTCTTGCCAGAGCTGCAGCAAGACATTCTAGTACCCAGTGTCTAATGACTTGCCCTTCTAATAATGCAGTTTGAATTTGTTCAAATACTTAAATAAATAAATATTAGAGTTGCGGAAACTACTTACGATTGCTCACAGCAAGTTACTACAAAATAGCATTGTTTCTGCCTAGCCATGTAGTCAGTCACTTGAAACAGGGATTGCTGGTACGGCTGGAAACGGGTGGACTCAATGGTACCTGCAGTCAGATCACCTCTGCTTTGGGAGAGAAGGGCAGAGCCACCCCAGTGGCCCTGATGGGCCTTTTGGAGGTCTGAAGTTTCACTGATGGAAGGACTTAATGGAAGTGCTTGATCCTTCCTGGGTCACTGAAGGAGGGCTGTAAAGGAGTAGCCAAAATAATGATTCATCCTCCCTTCTGTGGGCCCTACTTGGGTGAAGTCTGATCTCCCCTTAGCATACATGAGCCTGTTGCTGCTGTAAAGACACAAGGAGGTTGACCTGCACTGTCTAGTCCTATCCCAGCACCGAGGCAAGGGTAGCTGATGAGTGTCTAACCTGTGTTAGAGAGCTTCCCATGTGAGCCTTACCTGTCACCTTAGAAAGCTTTTCCTCTGGGTTACCACACTGAGCTTCAGTGACCATGTCCCCCTACTTTGGCCCCATCCTTTTTGGGTCCTTCAGGATATGGACACGGTAGTGCAGCAGGGTACCATGAGGACTGGGGGCTCCGTGGGGTGGCAGGGCAGGGCCTTGCAGCCCATCCTGTCCCACCATCTGAGCCAGCAGCAGCAAAGGGCAGCCCTTGTCCCGGCATCAGGCACCTCCCTGGGAACAAGGACAGGCCTGGCCGTGCCCTCAGGCAGAGACCCAGAAATTTGTCCTGTTTCTAACAAGCTGTTACCTATGTCAAGGCTGTGATGGCATCTGCCAACAGCCCTTTCCTCTGAAGAAAGCCTGGTGCCCACCTCTGCTATTTTTCACATGGGACACTTTGTTTTGTTTAGTCTGTAATCTCTGGTACAGAGAAACCACCATCCCACCCAAAGGCTGTGGTGCGAGTGATGACCAGATGTTACCGATCCCACCTGGCAATACCTCCCCATGGCTCCTGGTGCCCCACTCTCCTGTCCTCTCTGCCTCCCTCCTGTTATTCACCTCTGAGGACAAAAATTCGCTCTCAGCACAATCCACTCTCTGGGACTGAGAAATCTGCAGGTCTTAATTTCATGGGCCTCATCAACATGTCTTGGAAAGAAAGCAGCTGATTAAGCAGTAACTAATCCCTCTTCGTTGTTAGAGTGAAAAGTAGTACATTAAAACATTTTGTATGTTCCCCATCTCCTGAAGTTAAAAGGGTAAAAAAGAAGAAAAGCGAATAACTATGTTTTGGGTAAAACAGAAAGCCTCCTGATTAGAAAAGGAGCTATTTACACGTGCTCCTCAGCACCTGCTACCCAATTTTAAATTAATATCATTTCCCACCTATTTCATAGCTCTTTCTTCATTCCTTGTGCACGTTATTAATTCGTAAGTGACACCGTCCTGCTCGCTGGCTTCCAGCTGTGCGGAGGCGCAGCACCTGGGATGCTTGGGAAGAAGAAGCAGGGAGAGGTGAGGGGACCTCATGATGCTGCTTCTCAATGGCCAGGCTGTCACCTTCTGTTTGGTCAGGCTCATCCATCCTAGTGGAAAACTGCTTCAATAATTGTTACTTTGTCTTGTTTGCATTAAATATAGAGAGCCAGGAGTATGTTCCCATCTATATTACCTCCCTCTCTCCCCTGGTAGGGTTTTGCCAGCTGTGCCTGCCCTGAGTGCCAGCTCTTCAAAAGGGCTACTGTGGCTTTCTCCGGCACGAGGCGCACTCTGGGGAAAACGAACCACAACCAAGACTTATGCGACTTTGCTTCTGTTCCATAAAAACGTAATAGTCTGAGGTGGCAGGATGGCAAACGGAGAGCTGCGGTGTGATTGTGCCCTCAGCCCTTCGAACTCATACGGTGTACAACCTCATGGCTAGCAGCCCATCCCAGGGCAGCCCAGCATGGGGTGGAGGTCATCTGCTCTCCAGTGGCTCCTTCTGGATGCTCTTGCCCAGCAGGGCTCCTCTGCTTAACCAGGGAAAAAGTGGCTTTAATACACGAAGACAGAAACTGGAGTTCTTTGCACACCCAACTGATATTTCCAAGTGCTGCCACCAGAGGATGTACCAAGCACATTTTTGCTGGATCAACACATAAACGGGTTAAAATAGCCAGATTTACCAGCAGAGGTAGCATAACTTCTGTATAGACACGGGAAATTTCAGTGTAAACAACAGTTCATGAAAAACAGAATACATAGAGAGAGGCAAGGAAGTTACACGCTGTATTTTCTGATGCATTTATCTCACCAGCTCTTAAATCATTAACATATTAAATGGAAATGCATTTCTGATTTCTTTAATACATCACTAATACTTGGAATATCTGGGCTAGGCCACTTTCAGCGTTTAATGCAGTTTCTTGCAAAGACAGCAGCCATTTTGATGGTTGAATATTTTTCATTGCAGTAATTCATCTTCTAGATCTGGGGTAGTCAGCAATTTAGGCACCAGCAGAATAAAGAGTGTTCAAAGAGACAATGGCTACTAGACTGAAGCACTGACTCAAAAGCCATTTGAAAAATGGTTGCTATAAAAAGGAATGGTAAGAGCATCAACTGTAGATAACAAGACAGAATTTAAAATTGGTGTTTTAGAGAAAGATCTGTAATCTTCTCAAAGAGAAATGTCAAAGTTTACTTAGCAGTTACATCCTGTATCAACAAGAAACTATACACTTTTAACTGAAAAAACTAATCAATCTCCTCCCAGTATTCTTCCCCCTTATTACAAGCACAGCATATTTCTAGGAAGCCACAGGTACGCTTCAAAACGTACGTCCTGAAAGTGTATAATGCAGCGAAACATTCAGGAATATACATTCTGCATTAATTCTTTTCAGACTTCTTTAATGGTCTGACTCTGATGATTCAGTGTCTGGTTCAGTGGCCAACCACCCCTTACAGTGGAATAGGATCAAGCCTTTTTAAATATATTTTTTATAGGTGGAGTCCCCTTCTCTCGAGATTTTCAAGACCCGCCTTGATGCAGTCCTGAGTAATGTGCTATAGGAAATCCTGCTTCAGCAGGGGAGTTGGACTAGATGATCTCTAGAGGTCCCTTCCAACTCTGACAATTCCGTGAGTCCATGATTTTAAAATTAATTATTTGTCATCGCACCCTGAAATGAAAATGACTCTTCACAGGAGTTTTTTCTCCCGTGGATAAACTGAGTCATGTGGTTGTGATCCTTTCCCAGAACTGACTGTGACTAGTTAACTCGTTTATGCCTCTGTGTCCGTTTAGGCACAAAGTCTCATTTAATAACTTCAGGAGTTGTTAACTTTCTAAAACAAGCTGTTTTACTCGGTACGTGTCCTGTCTGTATTATGATAAACAAACACGAAATCAGATGGGTTAAGAAAAAACTCACTGGTCTGTGCTGAAGTCTGCAGAGAAGAGTTTCTCTGGATATGTGGTAAATTGCAATTATCTTTTTTTGAATGGGCTTGTCAGTATAAAAATTAGCAGAATGATTTTCCTTCAGTTGCAGTGCTCACAACATCTGCAATTGCTGTAGTAGAAAGCAGTGGATGAACAGATTCATTTTCCATATTGTAAATAACAATCAGGTTCTTTCAGCTGGCAGTATCCTAAGGGTCATTTTTCAACCAATCATACACTTTTTCAGTTATTGGTACCATCAGTAGCCACTTGCTCCTGTCAATTTGAACTCAGCATGCAAATGGCAGGAAGCTTGAATGTTGCAGTAAATAAGTTTATTGAGCAGCCAATTATAAAACGGGTATTTTTGTTACTTCTTCCTAATGGCAACCAAGCAAATCCTAAGTACTTTTTCATACTCTTGTCTTCTCAAGGCCGGTGTTAGGTATCTGACCCTGACAGCTGGAGGCCCTGGCAGACCTGTAACATATCAGGTGCCTCGATCATTTCCTCTGAAAGTAGGAAGTCGCTCTTCACCCTCTGTCTCTGTGAGAGCAGAGAGAGAAAGAATTTGGAGTGCTTTGCGGTCCAAGTCCCTGCTCACTCTTTGGCCCATGCAGTTCATAAGCTGTCACTGGAAGCTTCTCATGGTATGTTCTTGGAAATCCCTTAGCTCTGACAAGTTAGGATATAACATCCCTACATTTAACTACCTTTGAATCTTTGTTTCCTTTCTTTGAAGAATACAAAAGGAAATCAAACATATCATGGGAGTTTTGTACCTAAATATACACAACTGAGCAAGCAAAACTCAATCAACATGTAAGGCACAGAGGAAGAACACAGTTCAAATATTAGTATTTTTCTATTGTTCAAGCCTCACCAGTCCTGATTCATGCACAGATGCCAACACGCTGGCGTAGGGGGGAAGGTATCCTCTGGATTCCCAGGAACCTCTGTGCACAGCTGCATCCCTAGCAAGTCCATCACAGCCAGAAACACTGGATAAGCAGACACCAGAGGCTCCACAGTGAAGAGATTGCTTCTGAGATTCCTATTCATGAAGACACCAGACAGCCAGACACATCTGGTCTTGTCCAGCCGTTCCTTGCGATGAAGCCTTTGCTGTTTGCTACCACGGACCCAGCCTGAAGTCCCACACCTCTCGAGTCTCCACCTGAGCCTCGAAGCAGCACAGCCTCCAGAGAAGCCTGTTGGCAGGGCTCGGGAAGCCTGAAGCTCCCTTCTCTCTTCTGCTGAACCATACCTACCTCGTATTTTTGGCCTGATCCAAATCACGGTCCCCAGCAGCATCCAACACAGTAGTACCGCAATGAGGTATACCAATGAGGTATTGTCACTTGCACAACTGCAGAATAGGCAACCCCCGCCCAGGATACAGTAGGTGAGACAATACCTAAGAAACTCCATCACTCACATAAATGGTGCCAAACAGAGCTGGTTGGAGCTGCCTTTCATCCTGGAAACACTTTTAGCTCTGGGGTTTAGATATATGCCCCTAAAATCAGATTTCTCTCACAACTGTGATGTCAGAAACTTCCAAAGCGTTTTCGGTTAGCTTGTTGTGGGAGATTTCAGTTGTACTTCACGTGGTCTTCTCCTCTGTAGTGGACATATCTGGACCCAATTTCTGGTGTGTAACTTTATCCAAAACCTCACTGTAATCGCTAGCACTTTTGAGTCTTCTCAGATGGGTGGCTGACAGGAAGCTGCCTGGTTACATGAGTTTTAACACATCTTTTGGCTAACTCTGAGACCCAAATCCAAAATCTGCTAGAACATGCAAGGACATCATGTGGATTTATGCTCTTTGCTTGAGGACTCTGGAGCTGTAAACCAACGAATGGATTACAATGAGATAAATACAGTATTTTCTTCTGCCAAATGCAATTCTGTTCCGATACTTTTCATTGCATTATTTAATTGAAAGCAGCTCCCATTTTGCTCAACCCAGCAATTTGAAAGTTTAAAAGATAAGCCACATTTCTCTGTTTGAATATACTGTCAAATGTATTTGAAAATAAAATGCTCAATCACTATAATGTTAAGTCTGTTCCTTATGTTTGTGGGTTTAAAATGTTAAACCTAATAATACTCCTTCTTTGAAACGGGGCCAATCCTGCTTCACTTGAAGTCAATGGGAATTTTGCCAATGACTTAAATGAAAGCAAGGTTGGGGCCTATATATTAGCTTCAGGCTTCAGGACTCCACAGGAGCCCAGAACTTCCACTTTCTGGAAATTGAATATTTCCAACTGCACTGAGCTGTCTGATTGCAAATTGCTGCCACATCTCCAAAAAAGCATTAAAACGAACACCGACAAAGAGTGAAGTATTTTTTTTTTCATATTGCTGCCAGATTCTGAAGTTTTAAAGCAACTGTGATAAACTGGAAAAATACCTTTTTTTTTTTTTTTTTCTGGAACAGTTGCATTTCTCAAAGACATGAGACACAGCACCAATCCTGCAGGCAAATACACACAAGGAGAATTGCAATGCACAGGTACCGTCTGCTTGTCTTCAACAAGCCTGTGCACCGCCTGGGAGCCCACCTACACAAAGTAGCTGGGTAGCAGTGGCTGCTGTAGCTACTTTAAAGATTTTTTGAAGAACAGTGTCTTTTAACAGATTATTAGAAAAAATTATGGGTATGTTTTTATAGTACTGATCTTCTTTATTTTGACAGAATGGTTCAGAAGGAAGGGTAAGAATGTTTTAAACACTTTTGTTGCCAATTCTAATCAAATTAATTTAATAAACTCTTTCTCGGTTATTATGAAATCCTAATAAACTCAGTAGGCAGATGAAAGATGAAAGCTTAACCTGACATAGCGAATGATTAGTTCTTTCAGCACTCAGTTCTTTTGAATTAACAGTCAAAATAGCTCATGGAAAATAGTTTCTGCATTTGGACCAGCACATTATGAAACTCCAAGTTATTTCAACCAGTGCTTTAATTATGGCCTGAATATGCAAGCAAACACGAAGCAAAGCAAGAGAGAGACAGGACCAAACACACTACCTTGCTTATTAATCCAATTTAAGTTGTCAGTCTCCCCAGGCACTGAATTAATCTCCTGGTTTTGGAGAGGCTTCCTCCTTCTCTTCATTTAGCGAACAGCAAGCTCGGAGACAAATCAAGTGCCTCAGTGACACAGTGTCACTGTCCCTGTGTGCCTCGTTTCCTAGAACCAGCACACCTACAAGGCTCAAGCTCAGGGTTTATCTGCAAAGGAGTTCAGAAAAATTGTGAAGATACTTCAGAAATCATAGAATCACAGAATGGTTTGGGTTGGAAGGGACCTTTAAAGATCATCTAGTTCACCCCCCTCCCCCCGCCCATGGATTGGTACATGCCATAAAATATTAGATTTTACCCATGTTTTCTTTTTTTTTGTACATTATTTCAGCACAGAGGAACACTAAAACTCATGTTCTGATTTCTGTGATGTACCACAAGTCATGGATTGTCTCTCTCCACCCCACAATCTTGAGGAATTAGTATATCCACCCCTTGAAAAAAACCCCAACATTTGACAAACAACTGAGCAGCTCCGCACCCTTTGCAGGAAAACTTAAGAGAATTCATCCTCTCCTTTCCTTTACTGATATCACAGTAAGTGGGGCCTCTTTTAGAGACTCAGAACATCTACAAGTCCAACAGACTTTGAGTACTTTTGAACAGTGGCACCTCCTGAAAACCAGCATAACATGTCTTTGTGGAGTTCTTTCCACGGCAGGATGTGCATTTGCAAGTTCAATTTGAAGCATATTAAAAGTGCATTATTACATCTTTCTATGAATTATATGTATGCCATAATAATTCCGGCTTACTTTGGACGGATAATGATGGATTTGTTTTATTTATCTGGGAAAGATGGAGTTTGGGGTACAATGTAGTGGTTAAATAATTGCCAAGTCACCATAAAGACATTACTCTATTTAATGTGCACAATCGTACATTCACTCAACTGACGATACAAGCCAAGCAGAACTAATCAAAACATTGGAGGTGGGTGCTTGCTGCCAGCGTCTCTCCCGCATTTACCAGACAAGCTATTTACAAACCTAGGATGTGAGCTACTTAAGTGTGAGTGAATTGAGTTTTAAAAATAAAATGTAGCTAAAATGAAATAAAAACGCTCACTAAGGAGAGTTGGAGTTACAGGCTGTCTACAGATTGGATTTTCAGTAGGCATATCCTTCACCAGTGATAATATCTTCACTTCTAGGCTGTTTGCTGCCCTTCTAAAGCCCAAATATCCATTGTTAGTGAGAAATGGATGTTATCACTAGATTTCCCAAAATCTTAGAAAACACAGCTGAAAAATAACCTCCGGAGTTCATCTGCCCACCTCTTCAGCAGGATCAGCTGTACCTAAACTTTTCCTAGGGGATGTTTACTCAGACTGCTATCATTTGTCTCATGTTGTAGCATGAGACCCTGTGAGCTGACGCAAATCTCTTCGGCTGATTCCTCCAAGCTGATACTGGATGTGATCTCTTTAGGTGATCTCATTAGTTCGCATGTACAAACATAAATGTGTTTTTAATGTGTGATATCAGCGGGAAAAAAAAAGGTAAAGGAAATCTGCTAGTGAAACTCACCAAATTAGAAGGAAGATTATCAGGGTTAGCTAGATCTATAGACCTGTTTGCCTTTTAGTGACAATCTGTTGGCCGTTCATTTTGGGCAGCAGTCCCTGGGTTTGTGGCTCTCTGAGGAGCTGGCATGTCTTTGAGTACAGTGATGGGGCATGTGGAGTTGATGGCACTTGTGTGGTACTTCTGCTTGCCACCCTTGACAGACAGAGGTCCTGCAGGTGCTCCTGCAGGAGAGGTGCCCAGGGCACAAAACACACTTTAGAGTCACTGTGCAGGCCACGTGCACCAGCCTGGGTTTGATACTTTGCTATCCCTCAAGAGAGAAATAAAGCCAAAAAGCAGGAACTGGGAATAACAGCCTAGTATTTTTTGTCCTGACTCACCACAGTAACTAAAAGCCTTGTAGTTACTTATGCATCTGCCCTCAAAGTAGTGAGATGCGAGGACAAGCATCGGTATCTTCATTTGGTACATGTGGAACCTGGGTGCTAGAAGACTGAGTGACTCCTGTGAGATCTTCTCATAACTGTGGGTTACTGAAACATATGGATGCCTGCTTGCACATGTGTGAGAGGAGAGTTCTGCTTCTTCATTAAAGGCAATAGTTTCCCTCATCCTCTGAAAGCGGTAGATGTTTATTGAGCTCCTCAGAAGGAAGAATAGATCCAATCTTAATGTAGGAGGTAGTTTTTTTTACTTACTGAAGCTTAATTGTGTTATTTGTAGAATCTTTACAGAAGATTTCAAATTTGTTACTTTCACCAAGATCATTTCTAGACAACGTGTCATTCTTGCAGAGTTGCCTATTTGCGTTCAGGTGTATAACCTGATCAGTTCCTTACCTATTTATTATCTTCTTACCTTTGTGGCAGCTACTGTGAAAAAGAAAATATAGAGACACTTCTGGGTTCTCTTGATTTTTTTGTTAGCAGAAAAGTCTCTTGCAAAAAGTAAATAGAAAAGTTTGATTAAAATTTCTTCCCAATGAATTAAAGCAAACCATTCTCAAGCACGAACTAATTAATAATTCCATTTAAGCGAATGGATTCCAAAATATATTTCCAGTTTTGTCTTAATTACATTATCAGCACCTAACTAGTGTCACAACAGATAATTTGTTTGTCAGACCTAGAAGTTTATACAATAAGTTTATACATTCTTCTTATGTGTTCCCTTCACACTTAAATAGTGATCTCCTAGTCTGGTTTACTGAGAAGTCACAAGCAGCTCATCAAGTTTTATTTCATAGCAACATTTAGTAGGATAGATACTTCACTAGTGCCATCTCACATTTTCCTCTGAAGACTCCTGTCATTCTACTCATGCATAGAAGCTGAGCTAGTTTTTTTAGAATCCCCTTACTCTCAATTCTTATCCATATTTCTCTAGAGTATAACAAAAATGGCTTCTCAGAGCGAGATCTAATTAATGTTTTGCATATACCTGTGGGTTGACATTGGCAGGCCTCCAGTTGGCCACCAAGCTGCTTAATCGCTTCCCCCTCCTCAGCAGGACAGGGGGAGAAAATAAAATGAAAAAGCCTCTGCGTTGAGATAAGAACAGAGAGATTACTTATCATTTACTTGTCTACTGGCAAAATGTCATCTATTTGGTGAAAATAATTTGACTTATTGCCAACTAATAACAGAGTAGGACAGTGAAAAACAAACAAGTAAGAAATAAATACTCCTTCCTTCCCCCTCTCGGTCTTCCCAGGCTCAACTTCACTCCCATCTGACGATTCCATGATTCCGTGATCTCTTCCACCTCTTCCCCCTGCCCCATGACGTGCACAGGAGGATGGGAGATGAGGGTTGCAGTCAGTTCGTAACACTTCTCTGCTGCTCCTTCTCCCTCTCCCTCTTCCCCTGCTCCAGCATAGGGTCCCTCCCACGGGATACAGTCCTTCACCAATGGGATACAGTTGTTCACCAGATGTTCTGATGTGGGTCCTTCCCATGGGCTGCAGTCCTTCAAGAACTGATCCAGAGTGGGTACTTCAGGAACAGACTGCTCCACTCTGGGTCCCTGAGGGGCCACAAGTCCTGCCAGATTTGATCCTGCATGGGCTCCTCTTCATGGGCCGCAACTCCTGCTGAGAGCCCGCCCTGGCGTGGGGTCTCCTCAGGCTGCATCTTCCTTTAGAGCATGTCCACCTTCTCCAGCGTGGGGTTCTTCATGGGCTGTAGGTGGGTATCTGCTCCACTGTGGTCCTATATGAGCTGCAGGGGGATGACCTGGGTCACCATGGTCTTTACTACGGGCTGCAGGGGAATATCTTCTTAGCTGTTTGGAGATACTCCTCCTCCTCCTTCTCCACTTATGTTGGTGTCTGCATAGTTGCTTCGCTCATGTTTTCCAACTCCTCTCTCGCAGCTGCCATGCAGTGTTTTTTTACCCTTTTGTAAATATGTTATCAGAGAGGTGCCACCAACGTTGCTAATGGATTCAGATTTGAGCAGTGGTGGGTTGGTTTTAGAGATGGCTGTAACTGTCTCTGTCTAACATGGGGGTAGTTCCTGCTGTCTTCTCATGAAATTCACCTCCACAACCCCCTGCCACCAAAACCGTGCAACATAAACCTAATACAATACCTAGTACTTTCAGTACACGATGGCAACTTGTCACTTTTTTCATAGCTGCTGCACACTGAATTAAGAAGTTAAGTATCAATTAGCAGGTATGGAGACACCAACCTTTTCTTAAGAAACCTGAGCAAGCATTAGATCATTTGTTAGTCTCTTCACCAATACAATTCCAAAGAACTTATGGAGAAAATCCTGGGTGGTAGACCCTATTACATTTGTTATGCTAAATAAAAATCTTGACAGCAGTAAAATAATTTTGCACTATTTTGTACTTTATACCATTATAGTACTTAAAGCTGCATGTCATAAAAATGGGGGATATATAAAGTAGAACAAGATATAACATGCTTACCAAAGGACCTTGATTCTGAAATACCCGTGAAAATATCAAAGTTGTAACATTTACAAAATATGGATGTTCTCTATACCAAACTCATTGCAATTGTTAAAATTTGGTTGGATAGCAAAATAGGTATTTTACTTCTAATGTGCATGTACAGCATACACATTAAAAACAATCTTTTTAAATTGAATATTATGTACTTAAGTGGTTAACTGTAATTCATGGATTTAGGACCACTACTTAAGTAGTAGGCTTTGTTTCAGTATTTCACAATTTCTAGGTGCTTAAATATGGAATTTAGTATTCCATTGTCATATTTTATTCAGAAATATCTCTCTCTAGTAACAGTCAATATTTAAGTATGCCTTTGGCGCTAAGAGTCAGAAACAGGGTTTTATCTATCTGAAAAAAATGTCAAGGAAATAGATGGTGGGATGGAAATACAGCAATATTCCAATATCACCACATATGTAGGCTTCATAGAGCTGCTTACAATTTATGTATAAATCTTGACATTTGGTTTCATTATTTGTTTGTTGTTTATTGATATTCCTCACCAGGCTTATGGATGTTCTCTAGTGTATATTTTCATCAGCTATCTTTCTTCTTAACCTGTAAAAGCTCATTTTGATTCTCCTAGACAAAGCATCTTCATCTCATATCAGCCTTCTCATATCAGTAATTCTATTTCCTTCTGTGAAGGGTCTGATGATCTGCCTGCCTGGTAGCTACCACAATTATCTGACACACGCTATATCTATACTACTTCTTCATTGCTTTCCACCATTAAACTGGAGGGGAAGGTGATGTCAGGAGACAAGAGGATGAGAGAATTATTTTGCATTAATAATGCCACAGTCATGACTGACTGATAAGGAACTAAGTGGTGATCGCAGAAGTGTAGTTTCACTCTCTGGATGGATGGATGGAAGAGTGAAGGTATGTCTAAAATTCATTGCAGCAACTGCAATTGGTCTTAATCAGGCATATCAGTACATGATAAGTGAGTGGCTTAGTGAAGTGCTGAGTGATGAATCAAACCAGTCAACATGTGCCTTGTGCATTTCATTGCTCAGCTACATGCAATTGAGAAAGGCTGGCATTGAAGACCCTGCCCATCTCTTCAGTTGGGATGTTCCTCTCTCCTTCACCAGAGACAAAACTGAAAAGAAAAATTTTTTTTTTTTTTTTAAACAGAAATGAATAAGCCAAACATTGGTAATGAGAGAAAGAAGTGCAGGATTCTTCAGGTTTCTGATAGGGAAGACTTCTGGGTTGACTGCTGCAAGCAGGGCCACACACCCTTTTTGTTTCACATCAGCTATAGCAAGATTAACTTTACACAAGAACAGGAAGATGTCTGGTGATTAAATAATAGTGGGTTATTTTTCTTCATATTAGAACCAGAAATGGGCTCCATATAATAGGAATTTTGACCACGCTGGCTATGTCTTGTGATCATGACAGGGTTTGACATTCCCATAGTCTATACCTTAGCTGGGTAAACCAGGACTGTTTGCAGACTCATGGAAGGTGTGTGAACCTTGGCCGTGTCCTAAATCCAGCTAAGTCATCAATATCTATGTTAGCTTTCTGTAACTTTAATTTGCAACAAGAGTTTAAAGCAATACCCATAATACTTTCTGATTTACTCCCTTGCAGACTTATATTTATATTTACCATCTACTCAACTAACTTCTGTTTCCTTAGGGCTGGCAATAGATACTGCATTACTTAGAGGATGACCTGTAATGAATATTGAACTGATGATTTGGGCAGTCTCTGCTGAGAGCCTTGGTGAGAAAAGATGAAATCTCACCAGGAAAGGACATAAACTCATCAATAAGTCTTTGCCAAAGAAAAATATCTATCATGTAGAAGATCCTAGGTGAGAAAAGCAAAGAAAGAATCCAGAATATGTTGTCACAATAAATCTATTCTTCTCATCTGCTCCTGGTTTAGCATTTTCACTTGACAGATTAACAGAGATGTGTAGCATATGGATTGCTCTGCTATGAATTATTGCATGTGGTATTCAGGCCTAAAGTACATAACTCTTTAAAAATGATCGACAATGGAAAATTGTTAATAAATTTTTTCCTACTCAGGTCAATGCTAGTATTGGTGACAGGAAAATCAATTTAAGATTTAACTAGACCAGAAGTTTCTTGAAATTCACAAGTATATGGCTAATTTTTTCATTTAATTCTTCTGCTTTCACATCTGGTGTTCTAGGTTACAGCTCACACCAAAACCAAAAAAAGTACCAAAACTAGCAGAACCCATCCCCCAGTTCTCCAAGAAAGGCTTTTCACATGCTGTTTATGGCTAAAACTGCAATGAAATGCATTTTCAATTAGACACAGATGCACATTGAGAACACTATGATGACAGTTCAACTACTGTAATATACTTAACAGAGAGAGCACTTGTGAATTTGTGATGTTTTTTTTTTAAATGACCCTACCGAAAGGTTCAATAGTTTTAAAATTTTAAGCAATGCTTACCCATGGTCCTGGATAGCTTTTACTAGTGGTTTTTGACACAGTGAGTGAAATCCAGGCCTTCTGAAGGAAATGCAACTCCTACTATATAGGTAGTGGGTCCAATACCTGCATATTCCGATTCTCTCTCCCCAACAGACTATAAAGAGGGATGTTAAAAGATTCAGGGACAGTCAAGGAATGTTCCTGACACAATTCAGAGTCCTTCGCACACTTGATAATGGTATTTTAGTTGTTCGTCTCAAGTATCTGATTGCGTGGTCTTATGTCCCATATCATACTATCTTTAATGACTGCAAAAAAAAGATTAGGTTATGTCTCTATTTGAACACTCAGGGGCATCTTGCTTTTCAGAATTACCCTTTCATTTTACTAATTTCTGAATGTCATTTCACAATGTTTATTTTAAGCTCAAAACTAATAAAATCTATTGAGTGGGCGGTCAAGGCTGTTACAAGACTTTTCCCAGCAAAGCCTGTATTTAAAATGAAGTATCTAGAACTCAATTGAAGAGAATGAATTTCACGTCATTGAAAAAATCCCTTTTTGATATGACTCATGGCTGTGATGGCAAATACAGTCGTCAGATGTTCTTGCAACCGATATGAGTATATACCCAAAAAACATTGTCAGTTTAGTTTGCTGAATAAAAGAAACTTACAATAATAATTAATAGTTGTGAAAAATACTAGCCTTCCTATATACGTTTGTGGGTTTTTAATCTTTTTAACCCAAATACATGAAAATGCTATTACGTTGATATAGACTATGTTTTAAAACACATTTAAATAGCAGGGCAGATCTTAGGGTATATTTATATAGCTTTATAAGTATGCTTATATATCTATAAAAAATCATGCATGTAAGACATCTGACTATTGGGAAAAATATGATCTCAGTGAAAAAGTGAAGTACATAGCAGCTACTCCTGAGTGTCCAGGCCAGATGAAAGAGAACTCAAGGATTCATGCATAGATTTTTGGTTGAATACAGGTTGAAAATGAATGTAGAATGCTTTTGAAAAGCCTTAGATACATTCATACCTCTATCCAAGTTAAGGTGAGTATGTTATGTGTAGTGTATGAAGGCACGGACCCTGGTCGGAGGTGCAACCAGAATCGTTTATTACAACAAACACGGATAGTACCAACTATCTTCTTTCCCAGACAACACGCCCCTGCAAACCCCCAACTGCCAGACGGGCCGAATTCCCCTCAATCAGTAGGGTCGTTAGGCGATGTTTGTGGGTCGTCCCCTGCCAGTGTTCCTGCTGCTTCTATTCCTTCCTCTGGCCTTGCTTCTTCCACAATCCTGTTCACCCACATCATGTAAATAAGAATTGTTTAAATACTAGAAAATGTGCATCGTTAAGTTCACACACTAACAATTCCAGTATTTTATCAATTCAGTACTTTCTCATGAACATTTAAGTTTAACATCTGTCTCTTAAGCATAATATCTTTCTAGAAAACTGGATTTTGGAGTTTAAAACAAAAAGAAATCCAGTGAAAGTCAACCCTAGTAATTTGAAGTGCTGCTAGAAGTGGAATACCATATGCCAATATTGTGTTCATCTAAAGCGTGTTACAAGCTTTGGAAATCACATTGTTTCAACCATACCAAGTGTTTACTTTTCCTTCCCCCAAAATAAATAACTTGGGTCAAGTGGCTTCTTTTAGTCATGTATTTCTTCCTTAAGGAAGGGATATTTGGGATTTTTCTTACCAGTGCTGAACTTGCCATCTATGAAAACAATTTTGCCTGGCTTTTTACAAATCCTTTTCACAGGCCTCATTGCTCTTCTGTGGATAGACATATTGCCCATTTCTGCCATCAACAGATGCAGTGCTTTCAGGCTCTACAGAAAGTAATGGTGCCTGACATTTCTAGGGTGAAAGCCTCTCTTTGGTTTTAGTGCTAATGGAAACAGACTTTTCATCTTCTTGAAAATCCAAAGCCAGAATGTAAATGGCTATGTAGTAAACAGAACAGATTATTTTTTAATCCCAGAAAATAAAGGAAAAAAGTTAAAAAACTCTCTTATTGCAAAGTTATAGCAGAACTTTGGAAAAAAACACTTTGTCTCCAGAGCTTGCTTTCTTTAATATCTATTAGATATCCATTCACGCTGAACAACTACCAATATTTATACTTTATACATGAGGGAATTTGGCAATGGTATGATTACATCAGTGGCAAAGTATTTACGAATGAGAACAAACCTCAGACAGATTGACTATAGTGATTCTCAGAACCATTTTAGGCTAGGATGGTATGTTCAGATGATTTATACTAAACGAAAATCTCAGTTACTTTGAATTAATCCTACAGCAGTTCTGAAAAATAGATTCTCTACTAAGTGAAAGAGACCTGATAAATAACATTTTATTTCTGCTCATAGGAGCTAAGGATCCAGCGCAAAGAATTCTCTATGGTCCAAAACAGGAAAAGAAAATATGTGGTATTTTAGAGCACAGTTTGAAGGGCAGGGAGGTTTCATAATGGAAGGTTTCCTAACAATGGTAAATGCCAGTGCAGGCTTAGCATCTGGAAAGTGATATTCCTTGCAAAATAAGTACTGAACAATGATCCTTGGATAGAATCTAATTCCTATAATAACATATTTCCAGTGTATAGGATGGCCTCGTTTGAATTCTTGCTTCAATCTGTGATATTCTCTGTTTGATTGCCATCATATTTACAATAGGCCAGAAGACGTTGCTAAAAGACTGCTATTACTCAAGGCACTAAAGCCTTAACATCCCAACATACATATCCATTCTGCTGCATCTATGTAACGCACATGCAGCTATCTCTAATGGGATGTACCTGCTTCAGTCTTTGTCAGACAGTGGCCTAAGTACATAAAAGTAATTGATGGTCAAAATTTGAAGCTGACCAGAAAGTATCAAGTTTTGTAGAGGTACTAGATTTTGCATGATGCACTCAGCATGATGTCACTGAGATATTGCCCATCTTTGTCAGCTTTGTCATACTGTCTTACGGAAAAAATAGTTCTGCAGAGGCCTGTTCTTAGGAACAAGAGGGTTCCAGTGTTCCAAAGAAATCAGGCCAATTTTAAGAAGTTTTTCAAATGAAATGTTTTAGGTTCCTCAGTTCAATGAAAAATTTCAATCTGGGCACAGCAATCTGAAACAATTCACAATGGGATTGGAAGACATTAAATTTAATTTAATGGCCAGAGAGCAGCCCTGAGGAGAAGGACTTGGGGGTGTTGGTGGATGAGAAGCTCAACATGAGCCAGCAGTACGCATTGGCAGCCCAGAAAGCCAACCGCATCCTGGGCTGCATCAAGAGAAGTGTGGCCAGCAGGTTGAGAGAGGTGATTCTGCCCCTCTACTCTGCGCTCGTGAGACCCCACCTGGAATACTGTGTCCAGCTTTGGAGTCCTCAACACAGGAAGGACGTGGACCTGTTGGAACGGGTCCAGCGGAGGGCCACAAAGATGATCAAAGGGCTGGAGCACCTCCCCTATGAAGACAGGCTGAGAGAGCTGGGCTTGTTCAGCCTGGAGAAGAGAAGGCTCCGGGGAGACCTCATAGTAGCCTTCCAATATCTGAAGGGAGCCTACAGGAGAGCCGGAAAGGGACTCTTTGTCAGGAGATGTAGTGACAGGACAAGGGGTAACGGTTTTAAATTGGAAGAGGAGAGATTTAGGTTAGATATTAGGAAGAAATTCTTTCCTGTGAGGGTGGTGAAGCACTGGAACATGTTGCCCAGGGAAGCTGTGGATGCCCCATCCCTGGAGATGTTCAAGGCCAGGCTGGTTGGGGCTTTGAGCAACCTGCTCTAGTGAGAGGTGTCCCTGCCCATGGCAGGGGGATTGGAACTGGATGATCTTTAAGGTCCCTTCCAACTCTAACCATTCTATGATTCTGTGATTCTATGATTCATTCTAATTGAAATATCCCATGGAACACATTATTTTACAAACACTGCGTGTTCCATCAGAAAATTTTCTGATTGAAAAAAATCGTGCAAGTCTGTTTGAAACGTTACTTCAGGTAATATGCAAGATATTTCCTTCCAGGTTTTGACCTCCTAAGAAACCATGTATTGACACCTTAAATCAGAACGCCACTGATGTCAGGGGAATAGTTTGTTACTATCAGCAGCTGTTCAGAGAGATGATTTTATAGACTTAAAAGAAGCAATCTCTGAACAATTAATTTCTTCTTCGTTGCACTCTCCTGGAAGTTCCAAAACCACATGAGACCATTAGGTATTCTTTTGAAAGCTAGGAGTCGAATACCTTATTTCAATTTGTTCACTAAAATTTTTTCTCGTTTCCTCTAGCCTGTTTCCTCCTGGCCTCCACGGTGACAAGAGTCTTATAATAAATTCAAAACACTGAGTCTGTGATCATCTCCCTGGTCTGTGCGATGACCTTTTAAATTCTGGACCTCTCAGATGTTAATGCCATTCCTGATGCTATTTGGAGTGATTTTTCAAAGACCACAGTCCAGCTGTTTAGATACTGAAAGAATTGCCCTAGCTATTAGACCAGCTGCTTAGCCTGTCTCCTGCCTTTATCTTCCCCATTCACTTGGATGTAGGAACTAATTTTTCTGGCAACCTTGATTGTGTCAACAAAGGGAGGAGCTAAGCTCAGCTAAGTCACTTCTTATACGGGGATACACATTTCTTTTGCACACACACAGAGTATGCAGTAGAAGAAGAGCAGGAAAGCTGCACACATAGAAAGACAGCAAACTCCCAAACACAGTCATTAATGCAGAATTTTGCTACTCATAAATGTCTTCGTTTTGATCTGAGTTATATTGGTCATTTCAGCTCTCAGTCTTTTTAGCCTGATCACCTTGCATGTGGCAATTTATTGCTTTCCACTAACTTGGAAAGTTTGCATTTAAGAGTTTTGCATTGTACTTGTGTTTGCCTTTTTTTCTTTTTTAATGCTCTAATGAAATTCCACCAAGGAGTTTCATACTTCAGTTTTCCCTTATCATCTGAGTACAGACCTCTTCAAAGTCAGCAACCATCAGCTGGGCATAGTCATTTCAGAGCTTCAGGAACAGTGACTCCAGAAGGTGTCACGTTCTTGCTATAAAATAAAGACTCAAAGCCAAAATGAGAGGTTGCAACTAGAAACGAATTTTCAACATGAAAATGGGATATATATATTTACACATATGTATTCCCCAAATGGTCACACCACCTTTGTGCAACCTGGGTATATGGAAGTCATAACATCAATGCAAACTTATGTTTTATGTGAAAAGAACATCTTCTCCAACATTGACGAGTTTTTCTTTTGTATGAAATGACATTCGCTGGTCCCAGAGTGATGAGCACAAACACTCAAGCACTTCAGTACTCTCAGGGGGACAGAAAGACAATCAGGGTCTTTACTCTGGCAAAGCACTGCAAAATACAATGGCTGGGAATTAAAAGAGTAAAAGTGAATTAGAAACAGGGCAATAATTTTTAGCAGTGAGGTAATTAATTTCTGCTACCAAGAGAAACATGAAAATTTTGGAGATTTTGTTCCCTTCTAATCAGGATTTAGTATCTACCTCTGGAAACACCTTCACTCAAACACAGGAATGTGGAAAGCATCCTATGTGTGATTCAGGAGCCAAAACAGTGGTGTCTAATGCCATCTGAGATGTTCTAGAAGATGTGATCTGGTCTCCAGGTGCTGTACAAATACAGGCGTCTCTTCCCAGCGGTGGCACAGCTGCTTGTCCTGGGTGTGTGTCTCATACCCTGGGACATTCAAACTGGCACTAGATGCTTATGTCTGAGCACCTTGTACAATAGGAAACGAAGCTGTTAATAGTTGGTATTCCTGTATTAATTCTGACCATTTTCAGAAGGAAATGAAAAACAGATTGCCATGTCATTTTTCTGTTCAGTAATACTGCACTGGCAAATCCGTGGAGGGAAACCAGTAATCTTATTCTTGGAAATCTGCAGGAAAGCATATGAGTTTGTTTGCTTTCTCTGAAACATTTTTAATGGGTTTATTCTGTGCTGCCTCATAACAAAGGTAGGTTCATGTCAACAGCAAGCAACCACTTAAAGCTTTGCAGAACTGTTACTCTCATAAATTTAAAAAGGACATGCATATGAAACTTTGAATCCAGTCTTCATTTTTGTCTTCCAGGCCAGATCAAAAATCCTTAACTAACTAGCTATCTAATGAAATAACTAACTGACTAAAGATCAAGCAATGGACACATTATTTTCCTGTTGCAATTCTTATCTGGATTTTTTATTCATTTCTGAGTAATGCTATTCATCCAAGAGAGCTCTATGAAAATCTAAGTGTAAGCGCTACTTATTGTAAGCCAGGAACAAAGAGAGAAGCAGCAGATTCAAGGTTTTTTGGCTATAATGTGCTGCTTTCTAGATAATGGGCTCTCTTGGCGTTATAATGAAAAGCAAATATATCATTAAGAAAGAGCTTCACAAAACCTGCCTGTCATATATCTTAAGCTTCATTAGTTTAGATTAATGACTTACTTGATATACATGACAATAGGTGAAGCAAATCTTTGTTTATTTATTGACAATTCAATGTAACTGTGACATGCATAAACAGGCTTCCTCCTGATTAGTTCCATGTTTTAAAGTAACTTTGTGTTATAAAACTTGTTAACTACAGTATCATTTTATTGAACTCTGCTCTGTGAATGATGTGATCTACATTGAAAGGCGTCAATATTGCAGCCATTCCTGGCAGGCATTGGAGCATTATGCACACAGATTGGAGTAGATATCTCATTGTACAAAGCCACGGACCCAGAAAATGTCCAGTTATTGAGACTGCACAGAGAGGACAATGTTCTATTCATAGGATCTGCAATGCAAGGTCAGAGAATGAAACTTGAACTAAGTGTAAGGTTCAGATTAGTTTCACGGTTTTGCAGAGGACCTCCCTGAGAGTTAGGACTCGGAAAGCACCAATCCTTTCCCAGAGATCCCTGGCAAGGGTTCATAGCACGCATATGTAAGAATAAGTAGTTGGGGAGTGTTTTCCAGTGTGAAGCTCCTGTAAACCTCAGCGAGAGGGAGAAAGAGAGAGTGGTAGAAAGGAAGTTAGATGAGCTTTTTCCAGAAAATGCTTGCAGAGTGATGGTACAAAGATGTTGAATATTGAGATTTTTTTGCTTGGGTGAAATAATTTGTATTTAGATTCTGTTACAGTTTAGAAGCTTTAACCACACTGACATCCTGTGATTAACCCCCCCATTAATGCTCCTGAAAGCACATAGCTAGAAATGGGTTTCTTTGAGTAGCATTTTTAGGCAGAGCTGGTAGGTTGTCTCTCGTTATACCAGTTTCACGCTTTCGATTACAGAGAATTGTTTTCAGTGACTTCTAAATTTTCCAACTTGTCTGGGCTGATATTTTACATATCAAATGTTGACTTCGGGTTGCAATTCCTGGAAAAAGCCAACCAAAATAGTTCAAATGAGCTAACATAAGGATCAAAGGTCAAGGTCAAAGAAAGGGTCAAAGAAGAGAGGAAAGAGATGGGAAAAAGAGTCTTTGCCCAATATGCACACTGCTGGGTGAACACAAGTGTCCTGAATCTCACTATTGTTCTGCTGCTAGTAAAAATGACAACATGATCTCAAACTGTTATCTCAGGGCTCTGTAGCTGACCTGCAAGAACTACATTGCTGCTCTCTGCTCTCTGCTAAAAACTCCAGAATTCTTCTCCAGCTCTGTCATTTGTTGCCACAGGACAGAATTTCCTCCAGTTTTTTCTTTTTAAAAAACCCAAGAGGTCACACATAAAAACACGCAGGAGGAAAGCTAATAAAATAACAAAATTAAAACAGTATTTTCTCCTAAAATGGGAACAAAAAGCTTTCAAGAAAGTAGGTGGATCTGACAGTTGATCAAGTTTTCAAAGGAACATTCACTAAGGTGATGCTATTGGAGAAGAAAATCTGAAAGCTAATTCTTTCTGCCAACATTTATTCCAGAAGAGGCCACAGAGACTCCTTCTCTAGAGCTAGTCTTTTCCAGAGAATAAGCCCACAGGATTGTTTCCTTTAGGAATTTTTAAGCATCTGAAAGAAGCAATTGCTGAACTATTAACTGTGTTTTTAAATTTTTAATTTAGTCTGTCATTTAAACAAGTTGTGTTACCTGAAGAATGGAAAGTGGCAAACATGACATCAATGTTTTATAAGATTTTCTCTAACTCAGATAACTACAAACCAATAAATTATATTTGTATATGAGCAAATTTGTAGGAATATTCTATTCTGTAAGAACAGACTGAGTAATAAAATAGCAAAATATGGTATACTAGGGAAAAGCTGATGTAGCCTTTGCATAGAGAAGTCATGACTCATGTATCAGTTAGACAACTTTAGAGGAGCCAGTGAGCATATGGTTCAAGTGACGTAATGTACATGATTTTCAAAAAACTTTTGAGAAGGTCTCATTGCAAAATCACTGAAGGACACTACTGCTGTCATACGATAAAAGAGAATGCCCCATGGTGGATGAAGAATTGGTTAAAACATAAAAAACAGATGGTAGGAGTGGGTAGTTGGTTTTCAGAAAAAAGGATCTCAAGCATATTCTACATATGAAAAATGTGCCATTCAACATATTCATAAATGGATATTACTTGAATGATAAGGAGGCAAAATCTGAAAATGATACAAAACTATTTGTGATAACCTAAAGATGATTGTGAACAGTTGTCAAGGAACTCAAACTTATAAGTATATGATAAAAAGGTAGATGTAATTAAATGTTAGGAAGTGGAATATAAAGACTAGGAAAAGAAATAACCTAAATGTATTAATGGATGATGGCCTTCACTTTAATTACCATCATTCAGGAAAGGGATCTTGAAGCTACTGCAAACTGTTCTTCAGAACAAAAGCTCAGGGTTCAGCGGTGTCTATAAATGTAACTAGAATTTGAAGAATAATTAGGAAAATAAATAGGAGCCTAGCAGAATTCTTAATCGTGTCCCAATGTGTATTAATCTTCTATTAATATTTCAAGATTTCATTATTCTAAATTTATGAAATGGAGCTTGTGGTCCTGGGCATGGCATAGAAAAACAGACAAGTGAAATACAATTACCAAAGATCCAGACAACAAAGACAACAAAAATAAACAGAGATGTAGATTGTCTTTCATATAGCTACAGAGCAAAAAAAAATAAATCTGAATTTGGAAAAGAAGGTGACAAAAATGCTCTTATCACAGTACAAGTAATGCCACCAAATGAAACTGTCAGAGTAGACTTTAAAACACAAAAGGTACACTTTTCTAAACTAGTGTAGAAGGGAATCAGAGAATTCGTGTGGGCTACATCCACTGTTGGCTAACACACATGATGATCTGTAACCTCTAGAATAAGAAGTCAGCTATTGCTGGAGGTTGGCTCACTCTCTACACATGCTGCCCAATGGAGACATGGGTCCAGGCTCACCTTTGGTGTCACCTCTTTGGCAACATCTACATTCAACATTCAGAAATGAGGAAATGGGAAAACTAAAGTTCTCTGTGCAACCGTAATTAAAAATTCTTTTTTCAATGGGTCTTGTGACATCTATTACATTCTGTTTTGCCCCTTTCATCTCCTGCAGTGCTCTCTCATTCTCAGTACAAGTCCAGCAACAGTTTGGGTAGGGAGCAATGCTGCGTACAAAGGCGGCTCTGCTAGAACTCACTTCACCAGTTGCAGTTGTCTGACTGACACAGGGAATTGCAAAACAATACTGAATCAAATAAGGCCAAAGTGCCTTGAATACAACCTGGAGAACGCTTTCCCACAGTTCATTGACTTGTGTGTTCATGCTCCAGGCAGGCAGATATCTACAAGCCTCCTCCTGCCTTTGAACTGCACAGCATCAGCAGCATAATTGCAGCCAACCTATGGTTGTTAGATGGCAGCACGGTTTCCATACCCTCCTCCCTGTTTGTGAGCTCAAAAGCTTTCCTTGAAGAGAGACATAAATCTCGAGTTTTGAACAAATTTAGGCTCCCAACCAAGAGGACATACAGCTGCAAAGTGACAGAAATTCACATCAAATTGGACTTTTCATAGTTCATCACTAATTTTTACTGCAGTACAGGGATCTGATTTAAAAAAGCACTAGGAACCCACAACTTCAGCTAAAGTCAATAAGATTAGGCAAGCTGCTATAGGATGTTAAATGCTCTGAGTCTGATCTTCCTGTGTCTCACATTCTTCCTGCTAATCACTGGAGATACATGTTCTCACAAATGTGTTCAGGCACTCTGGCTATAAAATAATATTCAGACCACTCTTCAGCTCACAAAGATGTTGTGAAAATAAATTAATTAATATTTATGTGTCACTTGGTTGTGGAAGTGATGAGTGTCACTGAAAAGAAAAATTCAGTTTTCCACCTAAAAGTCTAGATTTTAGCAACAAATATGGCCTGAAGTTGCAGACTGAACAATAAGGAAAACCACAGAATATTGATTAGATAATTCTTCAGACCGTTTTGCATGCTGAATGAGGTAGGTTATGTACAAGGAATTATTTTGTAATTGTATAATTAAAGACAATAGCGGAAAAATGTGCAGACAGTCTTCCCATGGCAATGTTAATTCTGACATTTCCTAACTGCCGAGGGCTTGCTTTGAAAGCCTGTTTTTTTGAATGTATGATTTGTGTGTGTGTGTAATATAAACCATAAGTTTTATATCAATGCTGATTGTTAGAAATTTTATATATATCCATCCCACACTTTTACTGTAGTATTTTTCTATAAATTGAAAATAAACATATTCTAAGGCAATTTTAGACACATTCACATTTTATGGTTTAGCCAGTCCAGAGTAGTGCTAGATTTCTGCATAATAATATCATCGCATTCAAAGGAAATAGAGAGTTCGATGGTGGATGGGCTATTGCAGATCAGTGAAAACAGAAAGATTGGTTTTCCCCTTCATATAAGGTCTCTATTTAGTAGAGTGTGACCATGCCATCACACCATACTGAAAAAATGATAAAAGCAAGGCTCTACATCCAGGCCACTTATCTTAAAAATAATTTACTTTCTATTATACCAAAGTGGTGAGAATAATGTTGTCTGGGGATTTTTAATATTTGTAGACTATACTTCCATTTCAAGTCTCTTGGGCAGCAAGAGCATATACTCTGTTTCAACTGGTATAGTCTGAATAATATTTGTAATTTGAAAAAAACAGCAAACAGGTACTAAAATAATCACAATAGCCCAAGGCAGAAACCACAAAATCTGCTTATAATTCACCATTGTCCACAAAAAATTGGCTTCTTTCTATGACATCCTAGCAGGCTGTGGCCCTCAGTTTCAAGAGAAGATTAGGACAGAAAGATTTAAAAAAATTTCTTCAGCTCCAAGATATAGTGGGAAGAGTGGTCCTCTACTGCCTTTATTGCTTTCGTGTCATGCTGATCTGAAGGAACTTAAGTTCTTAACACTTCTAAAGTTTCTCAGGCAGCATAAAAAAAAATACTAAAAAAATTCCATATTCCTCTGTCCTTCAGGTGAAAATCCTGGAGGAAATTGTCTTATCCATGTAGGAGATTGTTAATGAGCTTGATGGAGGGGCAGTGAACATGAATTTTATATGTTGTGTGTAAGATTTTTTTCCTTAAATTAATAACTGCAATTTATCCTTTTGTTCTCTGACCACCTTTTATGTGGTTGCTAGCTATTTTGTTTCACAAGAACCTGGAAGATAAATGTTCAGAGCATGAAATATTACCTTCATCCCCTAGCCATGCCACAGATCATACATCCAGGTTAATGTTAACAAAATAATCTGTAGGTAGACTCAGGGAAGCAATCAGAAGGAACTACTTTCAGGTCAGGAACTGATATGTGCAATTTTCCTTGAAATTTTTTTATGGTGAACTGCTTCAGCTGTGCAGGACAGGCACATAGGTTTGGCCCCAGGATTCTTGGCTCTTCTTAGTCACACTTATTGCTGCCCAAATCTGACACGATATGCTCTTTGCCATTTAGTTATCCTTATTTGGGGCAAAATCTCAACCAAGACCCTTCATAGAGCTGCTGGTATTGTCTTCAGCAGATACCAGCTCCAGCAGGAAGGCACAGAGCTCCCCACATGGCAGCGGCACAGTATCCCTGTCCAGAGGAAAACAACTCTTTCTAGATCCAGCAGCTATAAATTCACTGATACCAGAAGCAGTAAGGTTTATATCCCTCTCTAACTTGAAACAAATCCTGTTTAACTGAATTTAAAGCACACTTACTGCCAGTATAAAGGCATGATCCTCTTCAAATCCTACTAAATCACTGGTCTCAGTTGTGATTCCCCTGAAGGAAAGATCAGTGTAGATTAGGTTGTGGAACCCTGGTTGTGAAAAAATGATCTTGGGGACCAGACAACTGAGACAGGTGTCCAGCTCCTCTCCCTATCTGGTTTGGGAATGTTCCTGTTCCAGGGTGGCACAGGAGAAGAGATTTAGACATAGCTAGGTGTCTCAAACTTAACTGTTGAGATGTCTGTAGACAGATATTTTGCCCTACATAGCCCAATTGCGGACAAGTAAAACAGCTTTCCTTCAAGATGAAAGGACATTCATGAATATCCTTTACACTAAAAGAGAAGTGAGGATTGGAAAGTCCAGCCACATGGAGGTGTAGGTGTACAATGAAACTTAGTAAGGTCAGCTCTTCACTGGTTGAAATCAGCATAGCATCAATGCCTTTAAGAAAACAATGTCAATTTACATTAGCTGAGGATTCAATATCTAGTGATGTATTGAAGTGAAGGGAGGCTTTTCCCCCATCACTGAGGTGAATCAACTACCAAACTGGGAGAGAGGAAAGTCTTTGTCTTAAAGGATGACTCTGAATTTCAACCTGACCTTGTTGTGCCAAATGGCTGCCTGAAGGAACCTGTTCCCGTCCCTTTTTCAGATCTCAGGGAATCCAGTCAGCTGAGTGGGATAGCATAGGTACCTAAAGCTGAGGGGATTTATTTATCTCGTAAGAAAGGTTTTTAACTAGAAATTATATTAGAGCATCTTCTTAGTCAAGGAGGATAAAAATATACATCAGCCAAAGAAAGAGCCAGTCTTGAAACCTCTAATCACGTGAATAATCATGCAGAAACCTACAGAGCCCTGAAAAACGGCCTACTTAATAAAGACCATCATGTTTAATAAATTTGATATACCTTTTTTTTTTTTTTTTTTCCCCATTGAGAAAGAACAATAGAACACATCTAATTCATTTCAGTTTGGAAATGAAAGAATGACTCAGAAGCCACAAACTGATTAACAAACAGGAAATGGAGAAAGACCTCTGAGTTGTAATTTTGAGACAATATTCTACAGTTAATCTCTGAAAAATAATGGAACCAGACTCTAATATTAACCTGTCATTGCACTGCAAAAGGATCTAGAGAGAACAGTAAGCAGTATCAATGAAATCAATCTAATGACATTTTATTGTTGTTATGGACTAGAAATCCAGAGATCCAGCTGACAAGAGGAAAATATTCTAGATTTTCTTACTAAATTATGCAGTTGCAACACTTTATAGATTGTAATGTAAGGTAAAAACAATGTCATTTTGAATTTAAAAGCCCAATTTTCACAAAAGCCCTATTTAGCTTGGTTGTGTGATCTTTCCTTGCTGCCAGAATAAAATTCAGCAGTCCTCTTGTCAAACAGAATGCTCAATACTTTTCACGATGCTGTTAAAACTCCCTGCCACTAGAACACAGACATGTAAGAAGTGTGAGAACCTCAGAACTTAATCTAAAGCTTTTTAAACCCTCCTTATGTTAGCTCAAGTTTGTCTTTATTAAAAATGTAACATTTCTTTTATAAAACAACAATTAGTGGTCTGACATAATTTAAATTACTGCCTCCAAATAGGATGCTAAAAGAAAAATACATCATTCCATTGAGATGGTGAATAAAAATAAATCTCAAAATAAGACCAAATGGGGATATTATCCCATGAGAAAGAGTCTTCTGAATCGATCTATTATTTCGCAGCTTGAAATGTGCCACTATTGTACTTGCACTTGATTATGAGTCTTGTTATCACTTCCTCCAGTTGATCCAAATTGAGTGCTTCTGACATTTGCAAAGTTACTCACATATTCCGCTGCGCAGCAGGGAAAGCCTTGTTAATGAAGAAATAACAAGCAGAAGAATTGAATAAATATTTAGTTGATTGTAAAGAGGTACAGTTGCTGGTATTTAAATGCTGGAAATGAAAAAAACTACAACACCCAAGTCACAGTAACACGCTTGCTCATGTCCTCTAAAAAGGGGTGCTGGTGGTGTTTCTCTCCATGCCACAGGGCACTTTCATTTCCTGATTCTATTATATACTAAGTGGCCACCTGAACCTGCCAATGAACTTGTACTATTGTGTTTTTCTATTTTTAATCCGAAAGGAGTAAACACATTTCTCATCAGATGTGTCACACACTGCTCTACATTGGTGAGATTTATGAAGGTGTCACTGAGTTATTACAGAGCCATTCATTTATAAATAGGTGTCCATTCTTCAGGAAATCATAAATGATAGGAGTATTTCCACCATTTCACAAAATCTGTATTGTAAGAAGGATGCCCATTTGTGTTTCTTTTTGACTGCACTACACTGGTGTAATTTGTTTTTTGTCCTTCCCGCCTTGCCCATTACTTCAAGGCTTTCTCTCTACTTTATGATTATGTTCAGCCAGACTCATGCACTGGATGGCTAACAGTAGTACAGCAAGGAACATAACAACCATTTCAATACTCATTTGCAGACACAAAAGAACCCCCTCCAAAAATCTTCTCTTTTACCAGCCAGGCATGCAAACTCTGAGTCAGCTCTACTGCTGTGTATCTTTTTTTTTTTTTTTCATGATCTTTAGAAGTTGATGTAGGGGTACTTTTAATAGATACTCTTCATTAAACACCTACCAGGTCTGCCCAGGAGTGGATATGAATGCAGCTGTGGCCATTTGACAGTGACATCTCTTATGATCTCCAGTTGTATTTCTTACTTGGGAAGAATCTTTCTTTAATATATCATTAGTGGCACTTTAAAGTAACTTGAGAAAAAAACTCTTCTTGTCAATCATGAGGAAAACTAGTCTGATAGGATTGCTCCAGGGACATGAGAAGCAAAGGCAGATTGTATACAACAATATACATGTTTAAAGAGTTCAGGAAAAGCAAAAAAGGAGGAAGAAAAACAAAGTATCAGCATCCTCTAGATTTACAGTTCTTCTGAATGTCATATGGGATATTATGGCAATGTAATTAGGTTGCATTAAAAAAGACTGGGGCACTATTTCCTGGCTTATTAATCTTTCTTTAATGTTCATTTGGCACATTACACATCCTGTCACATTTTTCAATATTCAAATATTATTTTGACAATCACTAGCACCACAACCCAGAAGAAAAATGTTTGCTTAGAGTGTTGGGTGTCACCAGCTGTTGGGTATGTCACCTAAACCACCTAAGCAAAAATGAAGAGTCACTTTCCATGCTGTGGGGTTTTTTTTTGGGTGCTTCATTTTCAATGAAAGGGGTCAGGGAAAAACCCAGAAAAAAACCCACTTACCTTTGCGGATGTCATCTAATTTCCATTTAAAAATAGCTTAATGGGGAGGTTTGAAGGCTTTCAACTCTCCAAATTTGATTTTCATTTAATATAGAGGAGTAACAATGTTACCTTTTACCAACTGATGTCTGTCATGCTCAGCTATGTCCTCAGCAAAGTTATGATTTTGTTCTGACAACAGGAGCTTTGTTCCACTTTTGAAGTCCTCTTTCACGCATATAGAACATTGTGTTAGAAAAACAAATGCCTTCACTCTGGCACCAACTTTAACAGCCAAGAAATAACGTGAAAATCCATGTACAGGCTCCAAACAGCAAATGGGATTGATTGACGGATGTTTAAAATAGATCCCTTTCTGCACTGTGACTGATTTCCATGCTCAATCTTTGAAGTCTGAGAAGCCCTCATGAGTGTAAAGTCTGTCTGGGCTCCAAGAGGAGGATTGTGTCTGTGTGTATGGTATGTTAGGAGAACTTCATACTCACCTTTGCAATGCACTACACTTAGATACTTGCTCCTTATGCTGAGCAGCATTTACAAACCACTGCAAAAATTTCTGTTGGCAAATAACTTCAAAAAAACCATAAAAAAGCTCCGTGGATCTTCTGTGGGAATACAGAGGCAGAGAGATTCCACAGATCATCTCATAGCACAACTAAAGGCGCAAAATCCTTACTTAGCCAAATAGAATTAATGATAGGCAAGAAGGAATTTTTTTGCTGATTCATCCATCTTCCACCGTGAAGCCACTCTCCTCTTCAGGTCTTCCCACTGGCTCCCATTCATTGTGGAAAGTGTAGCCCTCTTTTCCACTGCTGTGTCCTTGTCCATCCAGTTTCTCTGCTTCTCTCAGTCTCCATCTTCACATTTAGCTCTATCTCTACGCATTTCTGTTCTTCTCCCTTTTGTGTATTTTTTTTTCATGCTGACCACTAATAGAGGGGTTCCTTCTCAGCCTGATGCATGAAAATGCTACCTTTGCTCTGCTCATGTCCCTCTTAAAACGCTCCTCCCCTGTGCTGTCTAGCAGAGCTGTCATTCACACGTTAAAACAAGTCATCCAGTTCCAATGGAAAGGGCACTGGCACAACCTGCTCTCGGCTTCAGCTGTGGGTCAGCATCAAAGACAGAAATCCCACTACACTCGTCTCTCTTCTTCTGTGCCTTTCTTATTCTACTTTGAAGACAAGAAGGTAAAGCTCCAATAAGAATACCAGAAAAAAACCCCACAAAGGCTCCTAAGTATCACTGCATTAAAAGATTAAGCCAGCAGTCCCTTTAGCCCGAATCCAGCTCTTCTTAATTGTTTCATGTTGTAGCAGGGAATAGGTTTTAATAATGTCTAGATCTACTACTTGCTTTTCCAGTGGAACATATACCAACCTCCTTAGGGCAAAGACAAGTTTCTTGTTCTGTATAGATCTGCTCAAGAAGTAAATAATAAATGGTTCTACCCAGGGGCATTAACGGCAATCAATGCTACCTGACTTTTAATGAGATGATATCAGCTATGTTATGACACTGAGATATATAAAGGCAAATGTCAGAGTCTCTTATCAGTAATATCTGATAGATTAGACTTTGCTTAAAACATACATGTGGAAAAGCAGGCCCATTTTTTTGGTGTAGAGGGTATGGCATATCTGAATCTGCCCTGTATTTCAGTAACTGGCACCTGATGTACCAATCCCTCCAACGGAGGCTACTTTCATTCCTTATTATTTCTTCTCCCACCTGTACCCAGCAGTAGTTTGCATCTAGTGAGGATGTGGTGACAAGAGGTTTTGCATTTGAATTTTCCCTCCTGTCCTTTGAACTTGTAAGAAAAACAAACTGCTTCTCTTTATTTTACGGAATACCACCTTTCTAACTGACACAAACTCCCTGGGGGGAGCGGGAGGAGCTGATAGCAACCCAGGCCAGTTTTCATCATGTGGTGCTGAGCCCTGAATAGACTATTTTTAGTTATTATAGCAGTATACAAAATCAATGAGCTGAGTACAATAGCTGTGACCCATAGATTGCAGTGGCAAGGAATTTTTCCAGGATACAGTGAAAACTGAGTAACTAGCAGTGGCTTATTTGCCGTGCCTGTGGGCACACATAAAACCTTGTGGGTGTGACTTAACACAACTAGTCCAGAGCTTGGAGAATTAATCCAGATAATTAGAGAGCATGGTGCTTTCTGCCATGTCACATTCCTCTGTGCAGAGGGAAAAATGGTATTTTAAGGGGTTACCTGTAAGGACAGGATTTATATGCCAAAGTGTTGCAGATAATTTAGCCTAGCCAGGTTTATGTCCACCAGGTTTAGGAAGCATATGAAGCATGATGTGTTGGGAATTATGGTCTTATGGTTTTTTGATCATTGTCTGAAGAAGACCTGCAAAAAAGGAGCATCAACGTCAGTATTTATTTCACACTGTGGTCCAGTATTGCTGGCAGTAGATGATCTTCTTATATCTGCATAATGATGGTGCTGCAGGAATCACATAAGGACTGCTTGTCTTTTTACTTTGCTTTTGCAGCCGGAGACATTTCCGTTAAAACTGACATTTGAGTGAATGAACAGAGGACTGATATGTATCTGATATGTACTTGTCACATATAGAAAGAACCTTGGTGTTATTTCTGCTTACAGACTTTTGCAACTGCACTGAAGCAGAGGCAGAAAGGGGAGGGATTGCAAACTAACTGCAGGTTGTGGCCACGTGTCTAGTGGTGGAGAACACGTATTTTGTATTGCAACGTGGCCCCAGAGGATACTGCAGCATCATCCCAGAAACTGTGTGTGACTAGCCCAGTGTTTATGGACCTCTAAACTATGCACATTTTAATTTATTGAGGAAGTTAACCATACAATCTACTGGAAAAGAAAAAGGTCCATTAAAAGAAACGGACTTGAAGATCATTGAGACTGAGTCTGAGCAGACAGCTGGCAAGATAATCAAGTGTGTGGTTCCTTAGGTCATACACAATTCAGGTGTACAGCGGGTCTACAGAAAGTTATGTTCTGCAGAAGCAATATATACCGTAAATAAATCAAGCCAGAATAAATTATTTAGTCTCTTTCTGATATTTAGCAGCACATTGCCCATCAAATTTAGTGGAAGCGGCAATTGCTCAGTCTTGGAAAAAACCTGACTTTTCTCTAGCTCAGCTCTGAACCTAGCTGTATCTGAATTTATATATATAATACCACAAACATGCAGCTACTTTTTTTTTCCTTCCCCACAGAAATAGCTTTCACTGTATGGAAGAAGCATCTTCAGTGGAAAGTCCCGAGTTTAGGAATTGCAGGCTAGGCCCCAGAGCATCTCTTTTGAGATTTTTTTGCCTTAGGAGGCCAGCAGGTACACAGGATGCTTTTTCCAAGCCCGGTCCTAGCAAGCCACATGCACTGCAATTTGGGGGCAGCTCAGTAGCACCAGCCATGGGCCATTTGAACCCTTTTTTTTTTTTTTTTTGGGGGGCTCTGTGATTTAAAGTGTCCGTGGGGAGAGGGCTTAATGATATAATACTGCCACCTGGTGACCACTGCCAGAAAATTTAATCTCGAGGAGAAAAAGCAAAAAGCTAACAAATGTAGGCTTTAACTTGTCCATGGATGAGGAAGGGGTGAGGAAGCAGGGGCAGAAGCTGCTGGGGCAGGGGCTGCATTGGCAGCCGTCGCTCCCTCCCAGCCCTCTGCCTGGGCTGCCTCTCCTCGTCCTTAGAGAGAGGTGCCGTGCAGGGCTGGCTTTAAATTTAATTATCGGGAGAGCTCATTCATTCAGGCACTAAGAGAACCTGAATATGCAGAACATAGGGTTTCTTTTTTTTTTTCTTTCTTTTTTTTTTTTTTTTCTTTTAAGAGTGGCTTAAATACAGTTTCCATGGCAGTTAATCCAACTTTGACCCAAATTAAATTTCAACGTCTAAAAATTCATTCAGCCAGAGAAGGACAATGTTTAGCCCTCTCTGAACCAGGCAGAGAGCTGTGTGAGAACATTTCTCCTCCCCTGTTTTGTTCTTTGCAGCAGGAACCTGTGTAATCATGAAGCCAGCTGATGCTGCTCAAACACCGCCCCCCCCGGGTGCAGGAGACAGCCCGGGGACCTTCCAAGGGATCCTGCTCCTAAATGTGGCCCGCTCAGGGGATAAGGATTTGGTGGCATATCACAGCCCCTCAAGGCAAGGGTAGGAAAGGCAACCATTCAAAAATATCTTATTGCTGTAAGAGACTTCTGTGCTCAAAATGAAGATGAACCCATTTTATGTCCTCCCGAGAAAATAATATTCTCATTGATGTTCACTCTCATAAAACACTCTCTATTTTATGACACTATCAGTACAAAACAAGTAATTTAGATATTATAACAGTATTTTAGATGATACCTAGTATCAAAGACACTTTCACCATAATGGTGGTGAAGCACAATAGAGGTTTTATAATATAAAAAGAACTTTCCCTACCTGTTATCATGCTGATGGAGACATAGTCCCTGTTTCAGTCCTGCCCATAGTGGCAAATTACTTTTAACATACTATATATTTCAATGATATCTAGTTAAGATTTCATTATGACATCTCAGTATAAAATATAATGTACTATTTCTACCATGTTTTCCTAAAACATTACTGTGGGTGAGATTTTTCACATTAACCACAATTGCAGAAATGACTGATGTTTAAATGTGAAGACAATTTTAGTCATTATTAAACTTCATTATAAAATAAAGTACGTGGGTGGAATTGTGGTTTGATGCTTTTGTAATTTGCTCTACCTTTTCAATGTACTTTTCAGTTACATTAACTGAATCATTTCATCTTATAGATGCAAAGATGAAGGAGAAGAACAAAAACATGCCCATTAACTGAAGCAGTGCAAATGTGCATAGTTAATGGAAACCATTTTGACATTTTGTATTTGATTCCATGGTGTGTCTACTCAAACAATTTCAATGGCATATTAGAACAAAATGCTACATTGTACTCTTCACTAAGAATGCAAGTAATAGACTTCAAAAATTACCTTTCGACTGAAAGTATTATCTGTTGGAAATGAAGAAATGTTTTACATTATGAAAGGCTAATAGCAGTAAAGGGGAGCAATGGGCTGTAATGAGAATTCAGGCAGGGAGGGTTTTTGACCCTGTGTTTCCCAAATGCATGCGTTTTTACAAGTTATGGCAGAATTGCTTAGTGACATAAACTCCTGTGTTTAATGGCAATTATTTCACCGTGTTGCAATTAAAGGCTTCTTTATGCAAGATCATGTTAAATATTGTGGCAATATTTTTTTTCTGCCACAGAACAGATAATTGATTGCTTTTCCAAAACCAATTTTGTTTTTTTTTTTTTTTTTTTTACATGATCGAATCAATTCAAGGACCAGATGCACTCCAAAATATATTTCCACTCTGATGCTAAAGCAAGGTTTACCTATTAAACAAATTCTGCATTTCACCACAGGAAAATTTATGTGTTGGTAAACATATAAATATTTTTTACATGCATTTAAGCCTGATTGATGAGAGTATTTCCATTTCTTGTCATTTTCAGGCCAGCTAAAAATTGCTGTATCTTAAATTTCCCATTTGAAAATTCATAGAGGTACCATTCTTCTGATTGCCTCAAAAATGTTACCTTATAACCACTTCTCTGTGGCAATACACCCAGTTTACTTAAGAACAGCTGGACTGCGACTCTGGAATGCAACTAGAAAAACAAAAACCTCTGCATATACATTTCAACTAAGTGCTGGTTTTGGCATCTCAGTGAAATGTTTGGCTACAGAATTTTGCCTCATTGAGATGCACGATTGAGTGTTTGGCTGATGGATAGACTGCAAGCCTCCACAAGCCAATTCAGCTTAACAAGAGCTTAGGCTATGCTTGCCTTCCTTCTGTCCTCCTGCCCGCTTTTCTGTGTCAGGTTTTCTTTCCAGGTGATGTCTGGAAATTCCACAACTGGCATCAAAAACTTGTTATAATTTCTAGTTGTTATCCTTGATTCACTCCAGGGAAGAAGGTTGTCACTTTTTGGCTTCAGTTGATTGCTCTACCATACACATACCGTTTCTGGTGACTATTGCAATCTTTCACGAGAAAGAGATATCAGAATTTCAGCACTCCTTATGCATTTCGAAAGGGAAGTAAACCTCATTCCCTTTAGCTTCTTAGTCTTCTCTAGTTCAGTGTTCCTCAGTCTTTGTTCTGGAAGTCACTTGTGCCTGACAGGCACCCAAAAAGTGAAAATATTGCATTTAAACCAAAAAACCTCCCACTTCTATACACATTTACTTCCATGCAATAAAGGAAACAAGCAAGTTGAATGAAGGAAAGCAGAAGCAGGAGACAAACATTTAACACTTAGGCTAGCTCTTACCGTATCCGTGCCGGCTGAAAGGTATAGGTAGGAGCTAGGTACTGATTTTTATCAGTGCCTGCCTGCAGGCAGAGATGCCTTCCTTGCTAATTAATTTTTTATCACAGTGTACATTTAATATTTCTAATGCTTGCATAGTGATCAGTATTTTTACTATAAAATATTTGGAAATTAAAGAGTAGGATTAATATCTTGAAAGAAAGGGGAATGTCGCTTCTGCTTAGAAAGATAACTTAAGCAAGTTATCTACCCTCTTCTGCCCCATCACCATCAGGGTAAGGAGGAAAGGTAGTCTATTAGTTTTTTCCCTAGAAACCTAAGCTATTCTTCAGCTGAAAAAGAGGAGGAAAAATATCTGCTTGTCCTTTTACAGATAATTCCCATTAATTGAAGACCTAGTTCTCTGTTTTTACTGGCTGCTTACTTCTTTTATATAGTTAAAAACCCTGTGGAAAACTTAACTAGGAAACAAAACACTTATTCAGAAGGTTAAGGCTTCAGTGTTATCCATGCTTTGTAGCTTTTTTCTCTCTATTTGTGTGTGTGTGTAGGCTATTGGAAATATTACAAATCTTGTGTCTTACAGTCTTGGGCATCCTGATTGTAAAAAGATTTGAAAATAGAAGAGTTCCTAGCTAATACATCTGCACACAGGGGGTATAATCTCAGAGACTGATTCACCATGGTGTTATTCACATACACTACTGAAATTCTATTGGCATAAAACTGGACTAACAAACAGGAAAATTAGGTCCTCATACTCTTTTTATAGCAGCTGAGCTGCTTTGTTGTGTTATCCTCCTAGCCAGAGCATAAAATATGTATGAATAAGGCAGTTTCTGTTGAGTCATCCTTGCTGAAAACATTCTGTTAACTCTAGCCAGCATAAAGATTTGAAATGTTTCCTGGACAAAGGTGGAACTTGGGGTCAGGACACGGGTGGGCCTGTGAGAAAAAGGCAATACAAGACAATGTTTATGGGAGAGAGGGAAATCTTGCATTTTTGTTGTTATTGAAGTGAATGGCAAAGTTAAATTCAAGTAAAATTATCAGAAAAATAATCCTAACACAGGAAAAAAGTTAATTTTACATTAAACTGCTATGGATAACTCTTATCCAAGCCTCAGATGCAAAGTTCAAAGAAGTCCCACTACACCTGAAGATACAGAGTTCATCACTAGGCAAATATGTCTTCAGTACAGTGCCTGTCTTTCATCATCTAATTCTTAGCATGAAGCAGCTTCATACAAAGATGCCTGCCATGTGAACTTGACTTGTCAATCAGCCTCTGTGCCAATTATTTCTAAAGTTTACCTTATTTCTTTAATGCTAGCCCTAGCCTAAAATTGTGACCAGTCTTAACTATCAGAGGTAAAATGTCCTTTGCAGCTTCCGCTCTTGCCTATGATGAGATTTTGTATTTTCTTTCCTCAAAATTTAAAAGCTTTACAAAAATTCTTTTTTAAATATTCTAGCATTGTTAACTAAAACACCCCCAAAGGCCTGTTAGTTTTTTTCCCTCTGGTTTTCTTTTTTTGATTTCTTTGTTGCTTTTTGGTTCAGGATCAACTTCTGGATCAGCTTCTGTTTTTGGATCTGTCTTTGACTATTTTTTTTTTTTTTTTTTTTTTTTAAGGCAGATAGCATGAGGTGACCTGGATATATGACTTGGGTCTTGTTGATGCCAAAGGCAAGGTGGGGCAGGAGGCATAACCATCAGAGCTATAATGCCATTTGAGGTTATGACCAAGTTCCTGGTAGACAATGAGCATATAAATATCTAACTGACCACAGCCCATTTTGCAGCCACCCACTCCTTTATTGAACTAGGTGGTAAATCACCCTTCGGAAAGCAGTGAGGTGCTTACAGCTCTGTGACACATTAATTTAATATTGGTAAATCCACCTCAGAGGTCTGTAATTTTACAGTTTGGCAAGTCAGCCTTTGGATTCTTCTTGGGTGCCGTTCTCTTCAGCGGAAGAGACAGAGACAGTACTGCTGTCTTTTACAGTATTAGTACTACAATTCCTAGATAGTAAATCCTTACTCTCTTCTTCATGCCCATAGTCAACATGTGACAGGCCTTACTGGAATATGATTTTTGTCAAGAAAATGAAGTTATCCTAGTTTTAGGTCACCCCGTACTGGTTTTGTATTTAAGCCTAACAAGAGTTTCACTTCAATGAGCTAATAATACCACCTAAAAATCCTACCTATTAGCAGAAAGATCCCTCACACTTGCAGTTCTCGGGAAAAGTAAGAATTTAAGCGTTTATACTGTGCAAGAGTAAGTAATGAGGAAGGCTGTTCTCAATAAACAAAAGCTTTTCTCATGTGAAGGCCCATTTTAGCTTAAGTGGCATCCTGGAATGACTTTGGGCATGTTATGGCATTGTTTTTATCTGAGGTATCACTCATGATGTCTGAATGCTCTGGGCTTTTAATCTCAGAGGAACCCTATTCTTGAAGAAGATGAACCTGTAGCATGTTACATTACAAATCTGCTGTAGTTTGAGCAGGGTTTTTCCTGTAAGGGCCTGGCTCAGACTAAATGCTCTCTTCCATATCTTGCAGCGTGTACCTACCCACCGAAACAAATGTCTTTCCATAACTGAGACATCTGTTGGGATACCAGGCCATGGCAGCAGGCCACAATTTCACCCTGGGCAGACCTGCAGGGTAGACATTTGTTTTACTTAAAGTATGCTCCAAGAGGAGAATTCAGGAGTAAGTCATGCTAAACAATGCTGAAAGACATGCTGAAAGTTAGGTGGGTCACGTGCTATGGAAAGCACTGAAAATGTAACTGATCAGGAAATTATGTTTTGGGCTTATATGTCTTCCTCTGAAAATACCTTCTGGGTGAAGACTTACAGAAATCCCCAGTTTCTAAAACAAGACTGTGCTGGATGCAGAGCTATTCAGTGTAAGGTGAGTCCGATGGCACAGCTCCGGTGGGAATTGAAATGAGAGAGAAAGATTAGGCACCACTGGTACCAGGTGGTAGCTTACTGAGGTTTTTCAAATCATAATTTTGAGCTGAGGCATACTTTACTGGATCTACCTACATCAGTAGTTTTATATGCAAACTTAACACATTCTGCAGCTAATTCCTTAGGCTTCTTTAGGACTTAGAGCACATGAGATTTCTGAAAGAGTGATATATATATGTATATATAAAAATATATGTAAAAAATCTGTACAAAGGTTATCATACGCTATTAAGCTCCACCGGACTAGCCAGAGGACTGTAAGTAATAGTATTTTATAGATATAAACAAGAAGGCATGAAAAGTCCGTCAACTGTTGAGAATATTGTTTTGTTCCATAGTACACTTGTCTTTCTTAAAAAGTAAGGAAGAAAATCTGAAACAATACTCTCTTCCATTGCATATACAAAGCCTGGGCTTGTGTTTTGTCCTTGTACTTTCACCCGATGACAAGTGTAAGTTCTGGACAAATCATTTGGGTAAATGTGGTCAGACATAACTTTCCACCTCCTAAATTGAAGAGTTCCTTCATGAAATGAGCAGAGACAAAAGATTTTAAGTCATCAGCTCATCTTTCTGTGTTAATGAGATAGAGAGCTTCAGATTTGTTTCCAGAAACCACTTTTTCTGGTTTTATTACAAAACAATATTTATAAGCCAAATACACACACGCAAAAGAAATCCAGGATTGTACATTCAGCATGTTACCAGCTTGATCATGAAGCAATACAATTTATTTGCTTACTACTATGCTGCACTTAATTTTTCAAGAAAAAAATACATTTTCAAAAACTATGTTGAATATTTGCTTCCAAGTTGCATATAAAGACAAATATAAATGATTTAAAAAAGAACTAATATTTTGGGAATCTTCAAATTTTGGTTTTCCAAAGAAAGCAGGCTTCATTTCCATGGTCACATCATCAGGTAATTTCTAACAAAGCAGTTCCACTAGGATGACCCAAACTAGCATTTGAAAATGTCTGGAGTGAGCTTCTCCACAGTGTGAAATATCCAAGGACTACCCAAAACTTACCATGCCACCACTCTAGAGAAGTGATCCAGTTTTTAGGGCTTTCTGTGCAGATGTAACACTCCTGTGCAGTCTTTTTGGAGCAGTTTTGCTAGTGAGTCAGTGCCTTTATTAGCAAAAAAGGAGAGCAGACATGTTTCTTTCACTCTGCCTTTCAAGCTCTCTGTTTGTTGCTTTGCCTGTTAAAGACTCACTTAGTTTCAAGCTCCAACAGAGAATTCTCATTAGCCAGTGCATCAGAACACCACAATGGTGTAACTTCCATATCATTAAATCTTTGATGCATCTGTCAAGACTACCGACACCACCTGTCATAACTGTGAAGAAGATATTCATCCATGGGAAATTTGAATAACACTGTGAATTTCTATCATGAAGTTCCCTTTACAACCTTCACTTTTGGCTGCCATCAAAGATAGGTCAAATGAAGCGCTGGATGTGAAATCTCTTGGCCTGTTACATTTACTGGAAACTCAAATCCAGATTAAACTATAGCCCTGGATGTCAAAATGTGTGCTCACTGCTGGCCTATATCTGAGGGAAATGTCTCCTAATTTAAACTACAGAAATAGCAGTTGGATGGACTGGGATTTATTCCATGTCCTGACAAAGGCTTTCAACAGCAAATTACTTGATTCTTTTCTATGTAACACTTTCATCTTTCATCATGAGTTCTGAGGTGCATAAACCTGATTAACTACTTAATCAATATGTTTTTGCATATTTGTAACAGCACAATTAGAAGAAAACTTGCCTACCCCTTTTTTTTTCTGTTGAGTTTCTATGAGTAAATAGAATAGTAGTTTTTTATTTCTATTATTAAGTTGTATGTGTTGATTTGATATTGATTCTGAGATAGCCTCAGAGGTAGCATAATAGAAGTGCCAGTTATTAATTTCTTTAGCCCTAGACTATCAGCCTGTTTTCAGAATATGAAAAATTAGAGAACATAGGAAAGAACTATACTATAACTAAAATTTACAGGATGTCCACCTTCATCTAGTGCCTGCCTGGCAAAATTCTGTGGTTGGAAAAACCTTATAAATCACATACCGGACAATGGAACTAGAGCTGTGAAAACATATGCTCCTGAATAAAGGAAGAAACTTATTAATTTCAGCATTTGCAAAACCACTGTTGGCATTACTCTGGCATACACTGTAGGAGAGCATCAACTAAACCAAGATGTAACCTTTGAGAAGGGCCAGGTGGTGCAAGAAAGGCAGTGCTGGGAAATACTAGCATCTGTCTTGGAGTATGAGCCCATGTCCTGCTAGAGGCCACCCAGGGTATAGTCCCAGGAATTCTACTGGACACGGAAGCAACTTCCATTTTACAGGCACAAGATTTTAATAAATTAGTGCCACATATTAACATGTACTGTATTCCACAATTAGTGTGGACTTGGAGTTTGAAGACACTTAAACACCCCATGGTTATTTCAGTACCTCAATTGCTCTATACCCAGTGACTTACTTGCCCAGCTGTTTTCTAACATTGCAACCCACCAAATAAACAACTGTAATTTAAAACAATAAAATTACACGGACACAAAAATGTTTCTTCATGCTACAGAAGGCATTTCCCATGCCCTTCCCCCGGGAGGTGCATCTGCTTACAGTGGTTCAGAATTGATTCTGATTCACACAGAATTGATTCTGAACCAATTGTACTTTTTTTTTTGTATGCCCCAAATTCCACAGCTTCCAGGCTGAATCTACTGTTTAGGATCTCTTTGGACAGCTTTCTTGAGTTTCTAGATTAACACTATTACGTGTAGACTTGTACATACCTGGAGGAGGAGTGCCACATTAGGGATGCTCTTCTGATTCCAATTCCTAACCTGCTGTGGAGTTCATTTGGATAACCTTGCATGACACTGAGTAGTGCCAGGAAAACATTATCTCAATGATTAAGGGCCAAATCCATGAATGTGCTTAAACACCTAACTTCCACTGTGTCTAAATTAGATCCTCAAAAGCCTTGAGGAGCTGCTTCAAGTCCACAGGTGCCAATATTCTTGGCTATAAAATCCACTACATTTCTGTCACTCAGAGCTATGCTCATCATGCTGATGACAGGAAAGGTGTCTTTACCTTTGAAGAATTCACAGAAGGAGAAAATGTCCAATACACATCCCTCAAAGCCTCTCTTTCACTGATTTGTTACTGGGAATTGAACAAAGTTTCTATGAAAGTGTGTTAACAACTAGTTTTTTCTATGAGGACTCTTTCTTTCCCCTCCCTAATGAAGCAGCACTACTTTGTATATAATAAATATTCATCATCAAGGCATTACAATTAAAATTAATGTCATAGATGATTAAAAAGTCAGAAACTATGGTTCCCAGTGACAGGATGAGGGGCAACAGGCACAAGCTGGAGCATAGGAAGTTCCATTCAAATATGAGGGAGAACTTCTTTAGGGTGAGGGTGACAGAGCACTGGAACAGGCTGCCCAGGGAGGTTGTGGAGTCTCCTTTTCCGGAGATTTTCAAGACCTGCCTGGATGCAGTCCTGAGTAATGTGCTCTGGGCAATCCTGCTTTGGCAGGGGAGTTGGACTAGATGATCTCTAGAGGTCCCTTCCAACTCCAACAATTCCGTGATTCCATGATTATAATGTTGAATAGTCAGTTGCCTGTTGGAAAAAATGCACACATGGTAAACGGAAGATTACAATAAGGGACTTTTTTTTTTTTTTTCACTGTGGGAAAGATAGAAGAAGAAACTTGCTTTAAAAAAAAAAGGGTAGGAAGACTGGGAAGAGGCTTTATGAAAAGATTATCATAATGTTACACTCTGTTTAAACAGGAGAGAGCTCAGCTCCTGGGAAACAGCAGGGTCTAACCTCACAAGAGTTTGATCCTTAGGATCTCAACCTCTACTTTTCTTTTCGAACTAAGTACCAGCAATTACCAGTGCACTCAAGTGACTCCTCTTTTATATTATGTGAATGTTGCTATGGATTGCTTTACGGCCCTCCGAAGTGGACCTAATATCTATGAAGCCTGTGGCAGTTCTTCCACTGATTTATAAACATTTTGGCTTGAACCATCCTGATAGGCAAAGTAGATACAGATTTAAATTAATCTATGTCCAAATTCTTCCAATGGAATGTATTATCAATAGGATATGAGCAATCTTCCTGCCCATCCTGTCTTGGTCTTCACATGTACCTTTAGTTAAAACCCATTAGTTTTCCCTTTCCCAATACCATTCAGCAAGAGGATGCTTTCAGTCTTCCATTTTGTGTGCTGCTCCAGCTGCCATCACAGGTGCTCTGATTAATCACAGGTCCCCGTTATGTTTTTAGTGCCTTTTGGATAATTTAACAGTGAAGGCACTCAATGAATTTTTTGATAAGTCTTGGCATTTGTTATAAATTTGCCGTTTTGAGTTTCTAGTCCTTTTCCATTAGTAAATAAATTATGACACTGGGTTATTTGAGTGTTGTAACGATGGCCACAATTTCTTAGTCTAGATGGGCAGAATTACCATCCTGCATCATGGCCCACCACCTCTAGCATCTTATCCCTATAAAGGATCACAGCAAGTCACATGAGATCACATAGCTACAAGTGAAAGCTCTCTACATGCTTCTCTGGAGTTTCAAAGGCATTGCAGCTGAAAGTGTATGAGGCTTGTCCTGAGCTAAGTGAATTTATGGTGATATCCCCTACAGGGTGGAGGTGGGATGGGAGGAAAGGGCTCATCTGTGAAAGGTTACAGAGGTTGTGTGGGCATGCTCAGCTGTTAGACTGTTGAGGAAGATTTTCATCTCCTTCCCACCTCTTCTCTTTGGCAGTTGAAAAAGGGGATAAAACTCAACTTTTGTATCAGGTTTTAATAGTTTTTTTTTCACTTAGCTCCTAGTTTTTAGTATAAAAATCATTGGCATTATGGAGCTGGTGCATTTTATTTTTCCACCTATCTTGAATGTTTACACTGTATATAAGCTGCTTTGGACGAAGGTGGAAACCCCTTTGCAACTGACATCTAAACATTAGGTTTCCCAGAGAGGTTTGCTTGTAAGTGTAGCAAGTTCTTTTCTTTTGGCCTGAATAATTGGGTGACTGCCCAGAAAGAAAAAGGATGAACTCTCCAGCTCTTACAGTACTTTCCTGAACATACTACTTTCTGCACCAGACAGAAAGCAAAGACTTTCCTCATAAAACCATTAATATATTTAAAATGCTACTGGAAAAGCGGGCTGCTTATCTGCACGTTAAAGTGCTACTTGTTTTCCCCAAAAAGGTCATACCACACTGTTCACACTCGTGTGCTTTCTCAAGAAATCAGGGTTGTGTGGTCTGTTACCTTTAGAGAAACTGTGGGAGATGTTGGATGTAGATTCTGTATCATGTGATATGTGGTAAATACGTAGTTGAAAAAGATCCATAGGAATGGTTACAAACTCTTTTTCAGTCACCCTATAACAACTTTAAGACTGAAACTTAAAACCTAAAGCTGGGACTTTTATTGCACCTCAGGAAGAAAGCAGAAGACAATAAGGGACATGTCCACACAAGGATATTTTTCTTCAGTAAAATTTCCCCAAGGATCCTAGGAGAAATGTGCCCTTGTGGCCAAGAAGGCCAACCGCATCCTGGGGTGCATCAAGAAGAGTGTGACTAGCAGGTCAAGGGAGGTTATCCTCCCTCTCTTCTCTGCCCTGGTGAGGCCCCATCTGGAGTACTCTGTCCAGTTCTGGGCTCCCCAATCCAAGAAGGACAGGGAACTGCTGGAGAGGGTACAGCAACGAAGATAATTAGGGGCCTGGAGCATCTCTCTGATGAGGAAAGGCTGAGGGACTTGGGTCTTTTTAGTCTGGAGAAGAGAAGACTGAGGGGGGGTCTGATCAATGCTTATAAATACTTAAAAGGTGGGTGTCAAGAGGAAGGGGCCAGTTTTTTTTCAGTGGTGCCCAGTGACAGGACAAGAGGAAATGGGCACAAACTTGAACACGGGAAGTTCCATCTAAACATGAGGAGGAACTTCTTCACTTTGAGGGTGGCAGAGCGCTGGAAGAGGCTGCCTAGAGAGGTGGTGGAGTCTCCTTCTCTGGAGACATTCAAAATCTGCCTGGACATGTTCCTGTGCAACCTGCTCTGGGTGGACCTGCTTTGGCAGGGGGGTTGGACTAGATGATCTCCAGAGGTCCCTTCCAACCCCATATCATTCTGTGAGTCTGTGTGAAAACAAAGATAACCCCGTGGTCACTTCCATCTGAATCTGTGGGAAAATTGCCTCCTCTTCTTAAAGCTGGCAACTGGTTTAGGCACGGGTGGGTGGACAGTTGCTCCAGTGAGCATTTGACAAACCCGACTAGATAGGCTTACAGGTAACCTCCATCCTGTATTGTGTCTCTGTCAGAGACCCACTCCCAGTGACTCTGAGGAGGGTACAAACAGATTATACAACACAAGGAGAAACAAAAGCTTTTTTGTTTGTTTTCAGGGCCATGTATAAAACTGTAATTCCTGGACTAGTCACAGATGATGGCTAATTCTCCCTTTAATCCTTATTAAAGGTGGGTAAGGACTTACTATCCTCCATTTTTCCCCCTCCATATACACCAGGAGCTATGGTTTTACCCATGCTACAGACTGCAGCTTTAGTAAAAAAGGTATCTCTAAACAAGGGAGCTAAAGTGCCAGCACAGAACTCAGGTAAGTTTACTTAACCCTAACGTGTTTCTCTTTTGCTTTCCTCAACCCTCTGAAAAAGCCTACGGTTTCCTTTTCGTACAAAAAGCTAGTGAGCTTTCTTATGTACTTATTTTTTAAAACTGCTTTTCCTGGTCAGTTCCTTGAACCATCCCCCATTTTTGCTGAGAGTAAAGGAGAATTTCTCTCTTTTTCTCTAATGCAAGTGAAATGAAAGGTGGGGCAGAAGACCCTCTGGATATTCTGGAGGATTTCCTCTTTACATTGCATGGGTCTCCCACACAATGGATGAGTGTGTTTTGGGGTGGTTCACGGTGACAGTGGCCCCTCAGACAGAGTGAGAGGGTTTGTCATGTTCTCCAGAACCTAGACCCAAGAGGGAGGGAAGCCCTGTCCAAGGACCACATGCTGAGTCAGGCTGGCAGTCAGCAGCTCCGTGACTGTTGCTGCTGTGGAGTCTTCCCAGAGCCAATGAGTGGAGATGACTGTTAACAGGGGAGAAACATCTCTGCCTATGGAACTACAGAGGACCCTGGTTGAATAGCCACAAATCTTGGCTTGATATTAAGTGACAGTGTTAAGGACAGGAACATTACAGGCCGTATGGCAAGCATTTTTGATTGATAATAGATGTTTATACATTTCATGCTGCCTCTCTGGAGATATGCCTAGAAAGATGAGATGACAGGGCCCAAAGGAATAGTAGTTCAGATTTCTGCCTCATCATTCATATCTCAAAGGTGCCTTCCAACCATGAAGATTCTGTGATTCAGCCTACCTCTTTATTAAAATGTGATCACATTCAACACTAGTATACAAAATACTGGAGATGCAATGCATAATTGGCCTGCCCAATGAAGTTGCATCAATGCCTATGAGCATGGGTTTAGATCACTATTTTGAGGACAGAAAAAATGTATTTTCAAAGATTTTCTTCCTTGAGCCTTCGGATGATGTGTTATCTGATCCCGTATGGGTTTTTTTGTTTTTATTTAGAATGTCTTCCCTCATCCCTTTTTGTATGTTTATATTTGTCCTAATATCTAATATGACTGAAGCAGGTGATGCATAATTTATGTAAAGAATGATCTTCATTTAGCACTTACAGAAGCGAGAAAGTTCAATGAGGTCACCAGGCACGTATCCAGCATCTGTGCATTAAACAGACTACTGTAGGTGTGTTGCCTCCAAAGCAAAGGAAATGACTCAAAAGACAACTGCACCCACCTTTGTCTCTGGGCAACCTTTTGTAGCTGGTTCTCTCCCATCATATAGTGTTTCAGTGTGATTGTCTGAAACTGGATGGATCTGAGCTGCCGAAACCACCACCAAGGTTACATGAAGAGTACTGTCTTCCTCAGCCTACACACTGACTCATTAATATGTTTTTTTGAAGTCCTGGGAGCTCTATCAAGAAGTCGGTGAAGGAATGTTCAAAAAGGAAACTACTGGAGAAAACCACTGAGAAATGTGCAAAGTAAGTACATATTTGGCAGACTGGCAGAAACTATGAAACAATTTCTTCTTCATTGCTCAGATAACAAAATGCAATTCAAGAAACAATACTGGACTAGAACACGATAAAATAAAAAGCATGGTATTCAACTGGAAAATAATTTCTGAAAAAAAATTAATAATTTTGGTGGCCATAAAAGTTTCACAAACACAGGAACATCTGCTGTGCTAAAGCAAGATGGAAAGAGCAAAGACCGAGCTTTGAAACATACAGAAAACAGATGAGATTTCTGTATTGTATTTACAATGTTTTGTTGTACTGATTTTGATGGAATAAATAGGCTTCAAAGATGTTACGAGGACCAACACTAAATAATCAAATCAGGTTGAAATTTTAATTACAGAGGATTTGACCAGTTTGGTTCTATGACATACAATTATCATTACAAGTATTTCAGGCAAGGTTAAATATTACATGAAAGAAGGAACAAGGGACAAAGCATTTGTAATACAGCGTAGTAATTTAGTCTTTTATTTTAATAACATTCCTTATTTCTATTCCCTTCAACAGCAAAGAATTTTTGCAGAAAAATCCTTTGATTGACAGGATTTCAGATGGTTTATGGAAAAAAGAAATACATTCAAGGTTTGTCTGCTTTATTGATGTTAAATTCCTGAACGCAAAGTCAGACAACAAATGCAAAATGGGTAGAAAACAATAACCAATAATATAAAGAAAACATCTGCTTCTGGTTCACAGTTTAACTTTTAATTCTTACCTCCTGAAAATATCATCGGAATAGCATAGGTTCTTGCTGACTGCTCTTACACCTAGCAAAATCTGTACCAACATGTGGCTATTTAAAGACCTCATTATTACCGTGCTTTTTATTCATAGATTTATGCATGTTGCCAACATTTCATAGCTGGCTAAGTCAGATTTGCTAAACATTTGCCAGAAGAAAAAAACTGAGTACCCAGTTGCAAGTTATAGAGGTTCTTCAGAACTGAAGATACCAAGAGAGGTGCTGATGCCATCTGAATTGTTCTCTGTAGCTCAGTATGGACAGACTTACTGTGTAAAACAGTATGTCGGAGTCCTGAAGATGTCATAGCGGAGTTTAGCACCTATGAGAAGGATGCTAGACTTCACTTCTTACTTCACTTCTTACTACACTTCACCCATTCCCTAAGCATTATTGGCAAATCAAGGATTTCCCCAAAAGGCAACGAATAAAATATGCTACTCTGCTTTGCCCACTAATTATGCTTAATTTCTGATATAGCAATTTTCATGCATAAATTTCCAATCTTAGGCTCTTGATGTTTACCATACATCATTTCAGTACAGTCCTTGGACTGCATCAGGAGAATTTCTGTTTGCTTTATTTAACTTTGTGTTTCCGTCTTTAACTTCTGATGATTTTTTAAAACATTTGTATGTAAGACTGTGTTTTGTGCTTTTGTTGATTTGGATATGCAAAAGTATGTGTTAAATTCTACATGCTAGCCATCTATCCTTTTGGATCAGCATGATTTTCCCTGAAGTTGTTGATTATATGTGTCCATACAACTTGTTTTGAACAAGATGAGATGCATGCAATTTACATAATCAGCTCTGTGTACTAATTAGAGGAGCCACTATTTTCAATATCCTAGAAAAATGATGCCAGGCTAACACAAGGATATTGAAAGCATCTGCTTCTCTAATTAGTAGACAGGGGGTTATCTTCCATTTTTATTCAAAGTGTTAATGTGTCAAAGTATTTTGCTACACCAAAGAGTAGTGACATTTTGATCTAGGAAGGTCAAAAATAAGATGCCTCAACTAGTATTGCATAGGAGCTGCCCTTTATGCTTCACAAAGTAAACAAGACACCAAGCTTATTTCCCCCCCAAAGAATAATATCATATACAGGCCATACGAATCTGCAGAATATAGTCAGAAAGAGATAATCCATATATGAATGTTTTTGGTGAAGTTATTTACAGGAATATCTCAAAAACAGCATTCTCAGAGTTCTTAGAAAATGAGTAGATGACATAAAAACTGGAGAAGCTACCATTTCTCCAGTTCCAGGCATCTATATACAGCACATTTTGACAAAATTTCTAATATGAATGTCTTTGTCAGGAAATTTTAGCCATTAACTCTTGCTAATCCTTTACCTCTGTATTAGGAACTTCATGCTCACTGCTTCCTTCTTCAGAAAACACATAACATGGCATAAGTAGGCCACTGAAACATTATTATTATTCTTTTAAACCAGACTTTTGAAAACATTGACCACAAGAAAATTTCTCTAGGCATAAAATCACTTTTATAGTTATTTTCTGCTTCCTCACCAAGTTTTTCAGTGTTTTTTAAAATATATAGACAACACAGCTCTACGCAGAATTCCAGTGTAAGTTTCACCAAAGTCATGTGTAGAAGAGGAACCTCGACAGTCCTAGGCATGAGTCCCCAAATTATGCACCAAGAAACACATAACTTGTTCTTACCTTCATACTTTGTATGGTATTCAGATATATAATTTAGCTAATCAACAGAAACCTTGCACAGTTGGATTTGATGATCTTAAAGGCCTCTTCCAACCTAAACAATTCTATGATTCTGTAGTGCTGTTTCTGGTTGTACCATGCTCTAAGTCATCACAATTTACCAAGGAATGCAATATTCTATGTCTGTTTGTCTTTATTAGTATTTAATATTTATTATTTACTTCTTGATAACTTAGGGAAATATGAATAGAACTGGCTCGGTCTAGAGACAAAGGGCTTATATATTTTGCATAGATGTCCTCAGACTGTAGTCAACCCTACAGAAAATAATGGAACAAGATGTCACTTTATGGTCATCTTTAAACTATAAGAAAAAGAGATTTCTTAGTCATCTAAGTGTCTTTCTTAATGAACCTCCTTCCTCTTACAAATACAAATAGAGTTTTTCTCATAGCTCAGATAAGATGCTTGATGTGGGGTAGACCTGGAGACTGCTAATGGCATACAATGCTTTTCACCTTGAAGTCACCAACCCAAGCTTTAACTTTTTTCCATTGGACAGAAGGAATTTCCCTCCGGGGTGAGTTTGCATTTCACTTCCAGACCAGCTAAAGTGTAGTTTTCTGCACTCAAGAAAGTGTCCACAGTTCTCCTTAGCAGACCCCATGGGGCCACGAGCTGAGCGTGCCTGGGAGCCCCCGGTCCTCACTGCATGGGTGGACAAGGCAACACCAGGGACTGGGTAGTCCAGCTTGGTTATGGGGGCCAGGCACCAACAAAGCTACAGCCCTCCCTCTGCAGCCATACCTGCTGCAATTTGCCCTCTTTGAATACAGTATATGCTATGAAGATATTTTTGATTTTTCTTCAACCCCTCCTCTGCCTGCTTCCTGAAGTTTATATGGACTGGAAGGAGGTAGAGGAGGTAAATACTCCCCATCTGTTGGAACAGCTCTGCACCACTCCCCTTCTACCAGGCTGCACTTTTTTTATGACCAAGATACAAAGACAAGAGACAGACATTTTTGTTCTGCAAGGCTTTCTGTTTAATTAAAGGCCTATTGTGCCTGAGCTAACTCTCTGTTTTTTAAGGAGGGCTCTGTTTAAAATCAGAGTAATGGGTTATTACAATTGTAGAGAAGAACATTTGCAGAGAAATATTTTGCTCTGGTTAAAATTTTTGTGGAATACCACAAAATACAAAATAGATCCCTTAATCTCAGTGGCTATCTTGAAAACTTATTACTAAAATATATATAAATGTGTAAGTACTATTCATTTTTTCAATGTTGGCGTGTTGTAAAATTCTGTTTTCTTTTCATTTCATGCTGTTGTAAATAAACTGAATCTGTACAGTAGGTTTTTGTCAGACTCCCAGAAAGACAATTTTATTTTATAGCACATCCTAGACTGACAGCCAGAAACTGTTCTGCACCACCTCAGTACAAACAAAATTAGCTTCTCACAATATTTTTGCAGATGTTAAAGGTCATTAATAGAATGAAACCAGATGACTAAAGCAATACATTTGGAATGATTGGGTTTTATTTTTCTCCCCAGCTTAAAGACACAGAGTCCTCTTTTCTTGACTATTTGGCTGCGTTTCAAATGTTCTTTTTTTCTTTTTTTGCTATTTAATGGTTTCCAAAATCATAAAAGTGAAAGTAGTGGGATATGTATTTCTTGGCTTATACAACCTCACTTGCGTGAAGGATTTGGGATTTTTTACAGAGGTGAATATAATATTAACTGTTCAAACTACACATTCCTGGAACAATTGCCCAATCTCCACATTTTGATCAAGGTCACACTTTTGCAATGATCAAGGGAAAGACGGTTAGCAGATGCAAGAAAAATCATGTTCAAAATGCAACTATATCCAGGAATAAAAAGAAAACTTCCCTTAGAAATGAAGGTAGTTCTATAGATTTTGAAGTGCGTTGTTTAAGTGAAAGCTGATGTTGATATCAACTAAAAGTTAACCTTTTTCTTTCCTATAGAACAGCTCAGTCATACTGTGATTACTCTTTTGTGGCTACCTAGATGATAATAAAAAGCTTTATTTTTCTTCTAACTTTAAAATATTACTGCTATACATGTGATTCTATATCCATCAGTTTAAATTATATTATTCTATTTATACACTTCCAAAATGACAGATAAATAATAACTAATTGCTTGTCAAGCAATAGCAAAGTCTTAAATGCTTTTAAAGACATACGGTATGTCAACCCTTTCCAAAAACTTTAAATATAAATTGAAATGTGCAAATCAGGCCTTAACTGAAAGTTGAGGTAAGAATGCTTGTGTCCTTGCTTTGGAACACTTTAAATACAGGTGTTAAAAAAGAAAAGTGAGGCTATTCAACCTGTGCAGGAATGGATGCTGTCAGGACATGGCAAAAATGAAAAAGCAAGAAGTTATGTGAAGGAGTGACAAATGAAATAGAAAAAGATTGATGAGATAGAGGGGTCATTGCAGGGCCCAGACATCCAGCAGAGGGAAGAGAGAGAAGCTGTCCTGTGGTAAGGATGCCTTAGGCAGCCTTTCCTTACCTTAAGAAATGTAAGAAAACCCTTTCTTATGGAGAATGAAGAGTACAAGGCAGAGAAAAAGAGATCAGTGTTATCTTGATTAATGCGAATTCTGGACAAAGACTCCAACTCTAAGTCGAGGCAAAGAGAGAGGAAAAGAGATTTTTGAGATACTGGATAGAAGTGAGGCATGAAACTAAGGATGAAAGAAAAAGTCTAAGCATAAAACTATTTATGAAGAGGGATGAGCAGGAAGATCATAAATGTATTTGAAATAGGAGAAAAGGGAAAGGGCAGGCTAGGTTTTGGTGAAGCAAGGCAAGGAATTTTATTTTAATATGGTCTGTTTGAGATAGTGTTGTAGTATTCAGGTTGAAAGCCTGGGGAGATAGCCAAAGGGGCTCAAGTGAATGACTAGAGACATGATTTGGCACAGAGAAATAAAGCAGTAATTAATCAGCAGAGGGCAACAGAACTGGTAGTCAAGTCTTGTTACTGGTTAGGTTAGAAAGGGGAACTACAGAAGAGAGAAGGCCAAGAATAAAAAGCTTTGAAGAAGCTTTGAAAACCTGATCTTCACTGAATTAAAACAGTTGAATGCATGAGAGGGAAATGTGTAAGTTAATAAGAATAAAAACTAAAAAGTAACCTGGTGAAGTAGCAAAAGAAATAAATTAAAAAAAAACTGTGGAAATGATTAATTCCCTTTCTCAAGAATCAATAGAAAAATGTGCTATTTACTTGTCTAAAAATAAATAAATATTTTTCCCCATGTCTTATAGCTGAAAAGTTGGCAAATAGGGAGTAGGTGGTTCCAGTACCTTGGAATATCATGGTATGGTAATTTTCCTATGCTATTTATTGCAAAACAATTGCTGTGAACTTTCTGGCACACAGCAGCATCATTCTGATGCTGGATAGTTTTTTTAAGAAATCATCCAAAAAGATTTGTTTCTTTGCCTTTTGAATGGCTTTATTTTTCTTAGAATCTATTAGGAGGATTGGGCAATGCTTTTGTCTGACTAGATCTGGCAAACAGCTGGGCTGCATGGCAAATACAGCAAGGATGAATAACTGAGGTGGGTGGGGGAAATCTTTAAAGGTTAATGCAAAATATATGCAGAAGTTTTATGAGATAGACCTTTTAAGTACCATTGCTCTTTAAACAGTTATGGCATAGGCATACTTCCTACAGCAAGCATAGCATGAAAAAAATGTATCATATATTAAACCATTCCCCAGCACATTTAGAGATGCGTGTGGCAGGACCCAATAGCTTGTCTTCCTCTCCTCAAAAAGTATGTGGAGAGCTGGATGAACTGTAAATGCAATCATACCACCACTGTTTTACAAGAAAAAATTGATGTGCTCAGTTTCTATGCTAGCTAAATAAATTTAGATGGATGAAAACCTCAACCAAGACCAGCTAACTTTCATGAGAGTACACAAATTACAGAGAGGCTACCTCTAGATCACTGATACTTTTAAGACCTAAGCAGTCTCTGAGGACAGGATCAGAGGAAACCCCCCTCAGAAAGAGGTATTTTTCACACAGGCAAATTGATAAATAGTAACAGAGTGAATTTTCTTTTATTTTTGTTGAATCTCATGGAAAACTGTTTTACTTAAGTAAGAATGCTATCGCATTCCCCTTGATCTACTGAAATATTTGTATATGCAGACATATGGGAGCCACGCTTTGCTGGTAACAGTCTTAATACTTTGCATTTACAGAACCCTCTTCAACTACAGATCTTAAAGCACTTCCTTATACAAAGATCAACCAATGAACTTCTCAAGCATCTCAGTTAATATTTTCATGCCCATTCTGCAGATCAGTCCAGTGCTGCATTCTGGTGTCTCGTGCCAAGATCATGCACTTGTGAGTGCAAACTTCTCTGGACCACTGAACAACAGCCTGTCAATGTGAAGCGCCCTGTAAAAGAAAGTCTATTGCATGTAGTGCTAATGATGACCACGTCTAACTGAAAAACCTAGCTATTATAGCTGTGTTTTTCTTTGCTTTGAATTGTCAAAGTGAATCACACATTCTTTTAAAACGATATAAAACTAACCTATCAGCTCGAAGAGATACTGCCTAAACTCTTCTGTTGTGGTTTCCTTTAGAAAGTCTGATTTCCTTTAAATATTAATATTTTGTACAGTAGCTTTCCACTCAGTTCTGAATGGAAGGCATCTGTGGTAACTGTGTTAACCTTTGGCAAATGTTGACTTGTTAAGTATCTTCTTCAGCTGCCAAACAATAATTTATGTTACAATATGAAAGTAATTTAATTCTGTCAAAAAGCAGGCAATCTAGATATTATTCTTTGTACGTATGAACAGGATTGCTATAATCAATTATGTAATAAAGTAAATATGTTTAGAAACTATTGAAGGTAGACAGGCTTCATTTAACTAATTTTAAACAATGCACTGAAGATATTGTATACAATTTTCCTCTATTTAGATATATATTCATACCCTGTATGTACACACTGATTTTCTTTAACATTTAGGGTTATTTAGCTAACAAATTAATTCAACACAATGAGCTCATGCTGCAAAACGCCATGGAAATGGAGTATTTACATATGCTAATGACTTCCAATTAAGAAACATGCAAATAATTGGGAGAAAGCAAAATTAAAACACTGCGCTAATAACCTGACAATTACAAGGAAAACTGTATTACGCAAGACTGCAAACATAATTGCACACATAAGGTCTATTTGACTACAAGGGTAGCTAATACAAAATAGGCACCAAATTGTCACTTACTACAGGCCTTGACAGACTTCTTGCTGTAGGACTCCAGCCCTTCCAAGTGCAAGGTCAAGTGCTGGGGTACCACATGGGGGTCAGTGACAGAGGCAGGATAAGTATCAGGTCAGGAAATTCATCATTACGGTGATCTTTAACAGCTCACTCTTTGGTGTAAGAAACAAATGGGACTGCAGATGGGTTTTTTTTTTTTGAGCCGTTGGACTAAGATAAGCAAGATAACTAAGAGCAACAGCAGCTGCTTGGTGGCTTGTGGTGATTAAGGATTTTCCCTTTCACAGCAGAAAAAAGAATTTCCTTCCACCAGAAGATCATCATTTCAGAACTTAGTTTTAATTCAAATGGTGATGGACTGTGGGAATTTAAAACACCTCAGTAGAAAGTCATTCTGAAAACAGAAAATTCTGTTCTGAAAAGTCAAAATGTTTCCTTTAACAAGGTAGAAATTTGTTTTAATATCGCCACAACATTATAATACTTTGTGGGTCTGTTGTATATTACTCCCACTGTAGGAGAACATCAGATGATTACTTAGCTATGAAATCTATGTTATATAAAGGAAAGAAGTCATTTTTACCTTTCCCAAGGGATGATTTTCAGTCCTATTGTAACAAAAAAGCAAACCCTTTAGAAGTGAAATAATCCCAACACAAACCCTAGTGCCTTTTCTTACCTAACCCAACAAGAATTTCGTTGTTGGCTTTATGTAATCCAGGGAGACATCTTTTCAGCACATGCATTCCAAAGATTGATCACGTTGACTTTCTTCCCTGTACTTTTCCTGTCTCTCAAACCCAATAATCTTTGTGAGCTCCAGCTTTGCTCCACAAGCATTGATGTAAGGACAGCTCTACAGGAACAGAAGTACAAATTCTTGCATGATACCGATTTTGAAGGCTGTAACATGCTGACTCAAAAATGAGCTCGCCTTTGCGAGCATAAATCATTGGCTCTGTATTTCTTGTGCTCCAGAAATTAAGGCAGCTTTGCTGATAATGGTAGGGGTGAACCAATGCAGGCAGAGGAAACCTGTTTTTTCCTACTACTTCTGTTATTTTGATCTAGTTCTTATAGTTGGTGTTCATGACTCTATTAAGTCTGTCAGTCTTTAGGATATTTAGGACTTGATTCCTTCAATGGATGAGACTCATCTTTGTATTTGTATTGCTGGATTCTAATCCTGCATCGTATTTTATCTGCTAGAAAATAATTTTTAACCTTACAGTAAATGCATGCCATTTTCCCAGCAAGTCATTTAAAAAACTCTCCTTGATGATAATACTAATGATATAGAAATAGAACAGAATTTAGTTTTATGTATCACTGTATCACCTCTCAGACTTCAGGAATTTCAAATGCATTTGCATTTGGTAATGATGATGACAGTGGTGACTGTGACTGACATTCCAGTTGGCGGGTGCCTTAGCTTGTGTACCATCTTGAATGTTAACACTTTTCCTTAGAGAGGGAACTGGGTTTTAAACTTGGCGAATCACGTATTACACAGCAGGTCAGGCATTTTTTTCACAAGTTTAGGTAGATACCAGAGTTCGGGTTTTTCCCTACCAAATGGTCCTTAGAACCTCTGTGGCGATTTCTATACAAGACGTACAAAAGGCCAAAGGAGTAGAGGTAACACTGTACGACTGCACTATAATCACTCTACTACAAGGAAGATGTGCCTTTAATATGAATGCTTACAACAATATCCCTGGCACCTTCTCTGACAGGTGAAAAAAAAAAAAAGTCAATACTACTTTATATCACTGCCTTTGCCTGGTCAAACAGCTGTTGGCATTGCTTGAAGTTGCGGTCATTGAAAAACAAATCTGTCCTGAATTAGTGATGGGCAGTCTTCAAAAGGTTGAGAGTTCTGGTTTGATTCAGATAAGCTTATCCAAAGCTTATCCAATCCTCAAGTCCGCAAAACTGAGCTGGAAATAATGCAAGGGCATGCTTTCTGATGAGATTTAAGGTACTTCTGTTTCCAGCTGAAATTACTGCAAACCAGCCTCTTGCACTGAATTTCTACACTTTTATTCTGTTTAGAACAAAGGAAATATTTCAGAACAGTGCATGAGTGACTAGTTTTAACTATCCAAACTGCTACTATGAACCCATCAGGAAACAAACCATATGTCCTGCAAGTCTGATCAAAATTAATCAGCAGATCCAGAGTAATAAAACTTACAGCTGATGAAAAACAATGTAGAGACCAAGAAATACTCATAAAAAAAAAAACAAACCTGATGGAAATTTTATGTTTTCTAATAAATGTGAGAGAACTTAATAGTCTTTTATTTACCCAACTGTGAACAGCAAATGCGACTATAGAAAGTCCTAAAACCCTCACCCACTCAGAGAGGGCTGTTTTGGTGTTTAGAGCAGCAGTTTGAGAGTGAGGAAACTCCATCCCTAATCATCCCCCTGCCTGGTCATACCTCTGGTTTCCAGGTCCTCAGAGGCTTTGCCTTGACCAGAGAGATGACTGCAGCTCTTGACCATGGCTGATGTTAAGTCTAAACTAGCCTGGGTGCAGGCATCATGTCACTGGAGGTGCATTCACATAATCACTGGTCCAGACCACGGGGCTCTGAACACATACTCAGTAAGTTGATGTTGATGGTCCTGTGGCTACAGCAGCAAGCTCTGGACAAACCTGTCCCATGCAGCCTCATGACATTAAATGAGTCTTAATCCACATAAATAAGCTGTTAGCTGTCATAAGGCAAATAGGGTTAGGCATGTGTACACCTGACCATTTGATGGAATTTGCATAACAAAGGCACTTGGTCTTTTTGGAAATTTTGGGGGGTCTTGATCCAAAGTCCCCTGAAGTCAGTGGAAGCCTTTCCATAGACATACAGTATCACTGCTGGAAGAGCTCTGTATAAACAACTAGTTTTGTCAGCAGCTCATGCTGTTTGAAGCAGGCTTCTGTCTGGTGCAGGTTCACTAATTTTTTTTTCCCTTCTAATTGTAACCCAGGGGTGATTCAACTCCTAAATAGAAAACACTGATACTTTTTTTTCTTTTATTAGCTAAAGTGATGTTTCTATTATATATTAGGTATGGGTCACCCACCAAAAGGCTTAGCTGATCCGAGTGTATGTATCATTATGTTTATTCTTGTTCAGAGTTTTCTTCTTTCCTTTGGTCTTCACCTCCATACAGCATCCAAATTTTATTCTACCACATTTTGACTTTCTTTTTTTTTTTTTTTTTTTTTTTTTTTCAGTCTTAAGCAGAATGTGAAGCTCTACGAAGCTGCAGGTTGTTTCAAACTCACCATGTTCAATCACATTTGGACTTCGGCAATCTTGCTCAGCCCATCTGTTGGTTTGGCAGTCTCCTGCTGTTGGTCAGCCAGTGGAGGAGGTCTCTGAAGACCGAATAAAATTGTACGACTGAACAACTTGACGTCACATACCATTTGACCACCTTACAAGTTGAAAGAATAGGCAACACAAGCAACAGAAACCAGAATGCTTAAGCATGGTGGTGCAAAAATTGTTGTTTCCAGACCATATCTCTTTAAGAAAAAATGAAGTGCTATTTCTAAGTCTCCACCACTGATACACATCTGAGTAGAAAATATGAAATCAAAAGGAAGGTATGGTAATCCAGTGTTTAGCCTTTTCTTTCCAAGTAGTGGCTTACTGATATGGGAAAGCAGATGTGCATGCTGTTTGACAGGCAGACAGGGGAGAAACTACATGAACCAAAGGATTTGCAATCTGCAGACCACTTGTGTGATTAGAGCTGTTTGAGGAAATCTCTATAGCCATGCAGAGTCTCCTGGTGCCAGCTGTGCGCCCTACAGAGCACAGACATTTGATTTCAGCATATGAGACAGGGAAGACAAACTGTAAATGGAAGATGTGGTGGATGGATGTCACTAAATGTAGCAATTTCATAAGATGGTGAGTCTAAGCACATATATAATCAGGTATCGGACTTATGTAAGGACCACACTCATTTGTTTGAGTGTTTTCATTTCTTTGATTATTTCCTTAATTGCTTTTTTAATATTCTCATAACTCTTTCTTTTCCCCACTTAAAAGGAAGCTGAATGAAAGGATGGTGATGTGTGGGAGGAGAGCGGGGGCTGGCAGATTGTGTTCAGCATCCTCCACGTTCCCTTATTAGTTTAGTCAGACGCATTAGTTCACATTATGAGAAACAGATGAGAAACTGCTAAAACATACATTATGAGAAACATTAGTAGAAGCTGCTAAGCATACATCTAAATAATGTTAAACCAACAGCGACTCCAGCTGAGGGCCAGCTGACTCACCAAGCTCTGTAAATCTAAGCTTCAGAGCACTCACACAGTATGCTTATTCCCACAACCATCGGACAGGTTGGGGTGTAATGCTGACTAATCATCGCATAAACCCTGTGTGGGAGGGATGAAGGAGGGCAAAAAATAGAGGCGGCAGCACTTCAGTGAAAGGAACTGATGACAGCATCCACCTTGTCTATGTCATAGCTGTTCCTCAGCACAATATACAAATTTCAGCTGCTCCAGGTGCTTTGCTGGGTGAATTATACCACCTTTCCATATGCTTTACTTTTCTTTGAGTTTTCTTTGAGTTTTCTTCTTGTGTTACAGAAAGGTCAATTTATGTTCTGTGCAAGACAATCAGCTAGAATGTGTCAAGTGTAATGAAGTTCTAAGGAAATAAAAAAGGGTATTTCATAGAATCATCTACGGAAAATCATCTGTGGCTTGGCTGATCCTTTAGAATAAACACTTGTGGTTGCACGAACCGCCTTTGTTTTGAGCTGACCTGTGGAAGACATCAGCAGGATTGGTGTGATATTCAGCTCTGCTAATATTTTGACTGTTTCAGTTAGCCTGGCTTGATGATCAGTTCTTGGCAGAATGGAAAATGCAATGTCTGTGCAAGATGAGGTCACTCCATGTCACCCAGAATGATTTTTCCATAAAAGTCTTTTCACACTGGGATTCAGCACCTCAAGCATCTCCAGCTCTTTGAGTAACTGTTGGTAATAAATTTTGCAAACCTTTCAAGTAGGATGGCTCAGATCTGTGTGCAATATTGCAAAAAAAAACCAAGACAAGTGGCTCCTCTTCACATAGGCATATTCATGCCAACATTTTGATTTCTAGGAAAATTCTGTGTCTTGTAAGTCAGACTTATACACATTTTGCTTTTGGTATTCCGCAGAAATTAATCTATGATATAGTATAACTGTGGTGGGTTTTGTTGTTTTTTTTTTAAAGGGAGACACAGGTTAAATCTTTGATTTGACTTGTACTTTTTAGGTACTTTGGAAATGTCAATAATTGAGTGATAACCATTGCCAATAAAAACCAAAATTCTATGTAAGATATTACATTTTCCCTGTAAAGTATGAATAAATATAAATATGACAAATGTATTGCCTCTGGTAGCAAATGTTAGGTTTTTAATAATTACTAAAGAGAGACAAATCATTTCTAATAAATAATGTACACTATGCAGTAGACAAGTCCCCTAACAGGGTGGCAATAATTTTGAGTGTACATTTTGTGTGTGAAATCAGATAACTTCCTCTTCCAAATGAACCAGATTTAGAAAGCAATGCAGGGTCACCATTCTCCTGGTTTTGGCTTTCTCCTCATTCAAGCCCATCTGGATGTGTTCCTGCATGTGGTACCTCAGCAGCTCCTCTGCCTGACAGTGCTTACCTCGACAAGGCCCTGTGGCATTCTGCCATCTGTCTGTCTTACAAACTTTTCCATTGTTGCCTCGTTCTGCCTTGATTTCACATTTCTTAATTTCTCTTAAGATCTTCCCAGTTTCTGCTGGCTGCTAGTGGAAGATCTTTCTTTCTTTATTGTATCCAGCTATGGCTTCCAGCCTGTAGTCTGGTGGAACAGGTTGCCCAGAGAAGTTGTGGATGCCCCATCCCTGGAAGTGTTCAAGGCCAGGCTGGATGGGGCTTTGAGCAACCTGCTCTAGTGGGAGGTGTCCCTGCCCATAGCAGGGGGGTTGGAACTAGGTGATCATCAAGGTCCCTTCCAACCTGAACCATTCTATGATTCTATGATTCTGTTAATATACTGCTTTCACACTTTTGAACTACATACAACACACTGTGCTTCAAAACAGAAAAAGTTTCTTAAGGCTGAGTTCTTGTAGAGTACATGGAGTCTGGTTGTACCGTGTTCTTTAGGCAAGGAGTCCTCTCCCATGAGTTTTTCTTGTCGTAGTCAGATCTCCTAACTCCCTCCATAGATGGATGAAGTTCGTTATTTTCACTTTCTTCTTTAAGGCTCACGAATATAGTATGGATGCATTTGCTGCTCTGTGTCTAAAACATACTGTGCATCAAATTACAGGTGCTTGCTGATTGTTTTGCTACTATATTTTTAAAACTTTCAGCCAGGCTAATATAGAAGGTGGAAGTAGACTGCTAGCTTTGCTCGACAAGTTTTCCTTCACATTTAAAATGGGATTTGCTTCAGCCATGCCTGAACCTCTTCTGCATTGATTTTCCATTAGCTCTCTTGCTAATGAGAAAACACTGACACAAATGTAATTAAAAAACAAATTTGAAATTTCCACATGCAAATATTTGCTCCAAATATGGTTGTGTGTAATAGGGAAACAATGACATGTGATTTATTTAATAAATGATGGCTAGCTAACATTGACCAAATAGAGGTTATTAAACAGAAAATAATTGCAGAAGACTTTCTGTGTTTGGTCTGCAGTTAAATAGAATGTAGCCAAAAATGTGGTTGGTTAATTTTGAGCAACAAATGTAGTTGATTGAGAAAAAAACTTGCTTACATATACTGCACAAACAGAATTTGAGGTTAAGAGGGTTAGGTAAATAATTCGTAGTGAATTATTTGTTCAGCAATAATGCAGCTTTGCTTTTTCCTGTTGTTGTTACCTTTAACATTGCCTCCTTTTTTCCCTTCTGCAGAGAGACAGAATTGATAACTACATAGGAGGAGTAGCTGACAACTTAATGAACAATTATTAGGGTCTGAGACATATTTTCCAACAGTTGTTCATGAAGAGATGGGTGGTGAAATCCACTGCAGTGTTTAAGTGGTGCCTCTTTTGTCAGCGCCTGCTATTAGAAAGCTTTAACACCCAGTGGGACTAGAGTGTTTGCATCTCTTTTTAGGGAATTTGCAGTTGTAGGTGGTTGGAAGGAAGCCACAGCACAAGGGGGACCTCGCTTCCTGTCTCACTGGATACAGTCAAACCACGGACTGTTTGAAGGAACTAAGCATTGGCTGTATTTCCGACAGATTTTTTGAAGAAGTTAAATACCATCTCAGCTAATTATTTCTCTACTCATTTAAAAACAATGGAAAATAACAATGGTGGAATCTTACAAGATTTACAAAATATCTAACAGCATATATTGAGAGAGTATCAGAGTCCATCTTAGTAATTCAAGCCTGTTCTCTACCTGTGAATGGTCAAAGCATCAGAGAAAAGTGGAGATTTTTCTTTTACTGAGCACAGTTGGTCAGGGTTTGGTGTTAAGAGCTGGGAAGTATAGCTCCATTTTTTCAGTCAGGTAGTTAAAGAGAGCTTCATGGTTAATTGTGAATGTTATTACCCAAACGGAAAGCTGAAAAGGCAGAGATCTCTTTCTCTTCTATAGTCTCCTCTATTTATCCTATTGAGATGTATGATTTTCAAGATTGTCCTGGCTTGGGTGGCACTATTGGAAGTTGTGTGCCATCAGGATTGTAGCCTGTTAGCCTACAAAATTACTATGGAGTCACATTTATCTTGGTCAAGCTAGTTTTGTGACAACTACGAAGACCCTCAAGACAACATAAAATCAATTTCCTATGTAGCTATGTGTAAGGTTCATGTGAAACTTTTATAATAAATTCTTCATTTAAGGCAAAGGTAATTTCTCTGGGAAGCCAAAATGTATGGGTTTTTGCCTTACTTCACAATCCTCTATTAAATATTCAAAAGGTACTCAGCAGAAGGACTCAAGGAGATGCTTTGCATTGATTTTGGCAAGGTAGACTGCCATAGTCACAATTATGCTGTGGAGTTTTCAAAGTATCTACAATCAAGGGCAATCAGAGCTCCAGATATGATTGTCAGAATTAACAGCATAGGAGAATTTGGTACAAGTACCAGCTAAGAAACTTATTCAACTGCAGGAAAGAAAATAGCATCTTATTGAACTGCATGGTCACCTTACCTCTTGTGAGCTTTAGCTAAAAGAACCAATGTTTTCTATAATTATAGTTATCAGTAAATTTTACTTTGTATGCATTTAAATAATGCTAATATACTAATTATTGTGATAATTTTTTTAAAGGCAAATTTTAATGTTTTTACAAATTATGTCCCTAAACCCAAATCTTATGCTTTGGAGTAATGGGCAATTTTAGTGTATTATTTCTTAAATAACATGGAAGAATACTTCCAATAAAATGTCTTATTTGTTCCTCCAGTAAGAGAACAGCACAGCACTTTTCTTGGATTAGGAAGAAAATCAAAATAAATACAATGTATGGATGTTACAAGAAATGTCATCCTGCCAAAATATAAGTTAATATTGCAGCATCACAGTGATCAAGTTGTCAGATTGTATGAAACAGAGCTTCATATAAAAGGCACTGTTTGGAAATAGCACTGTACCAATTATAAAAGACAGAAACAGACTCCTGTCATTTCATGATTTGAAATATTAATGCCTTAACTCAAGTACATGAAGAAATGCTAGCTAGTGCAGCAACAATTAAAACTCAAAATACAGATAGCACTTAAGAAATAAAATGTTAATGTGCACCATATTTTGTCAAGATGGATATATACAAAGTAATTGACAACAGTGAATCAGAAGAGATTGAATGAATGGGCAGGATTGTCATTTGTATAGTCAAACAGAGTATCAGGACATTTTTATTGACATGGTAATGCCTTCTATTTTTTGTTCCCCAAAACAAAGATTTCTTTACCTAATTATGTTCTTTTTAACCTCATCTGAACTGGAACTGAAGCATTTAGAATAATTTTATTTTTGTGACAGCAGCAGAGAAATGTGAGATGTGGTTTAACTAGGAATCATAAGTATTTTGTGGTCACAGGGGAAAAGCTAAAAATATCACTGGAGAATTTATAATCCTAATTCATGGTGTGGTCTCTTTCTCAACTTTCCGATGTTATTTACTTTAATTCCAATAATATATTCCATATTCAGCAAAATAGCATTAGATAAGTACAGAAGGGAAGTTTTACCTTCATTTTCTCTTGTGTCAGTGTTTCATTTTAACCATTTTAACTGATATTAATACTAGTTAGCTTTTTATATGTTGAGTGACTATTCTTGCAAGCCTCTTGAGAGAAGGAAAATCGCTGTTAATCTCGTGTATCAAAATCCTGATTCATAGAGATGCTGAGATACTTGCCTGAGGTTACATACAAAGGACCAAATCTAGTGAAATATGTAAAAATGTGCAAGTACACTAATGCTGAAGTCAGCCAGATCCAAATGTTAAGGACTGATCACCAGGAAAATATGATTTCCCTTTAGGTGCGTCAGGAATGGATGGTTGTGCCTGGGTATCACGCTGCCATGCAAAATTTTGACATGGAAGGTTAAAAAAAGAGTATTCCTCACCAAAGATGGTTTGAAATGAATGGGTTAGAAATGCAACCTTAAGTAAAAAAGTAGACTAGATATAAATCAAATATATCTCACCTAATAATTTCGCTTCTTGGGTTATGAAAGTGTTTTCTTGTAATTCTGTTTTCGAACCAGAATGCAGAGATGCTGATAAGATTATGACAGAACAAGGTTTAACAGGGGAAAATCGGACCAGGAAGGTAGCACTGTGAAGGTCCATGAGAACTGACCTTGGCCCTCAGGCCCACAACATCTTCAATACATCTTCTTGAGTAGTTTTTATTCAACAGTTTCCACTTTGCAAAGGTGAAAGCTTTAGATCTGCACTTTACTGCTCTACATACAAATACTCAAATTCACGCTGTAGTTGGTGTATTTTCTTTCATTTTTGAATAATTCTGTATATCTATACTTTCTCCTTGCAACCTATGGCATGTCTTCAGTCATCCTTCTATGGAATCTTTTAGGATCATAAGGCAAAACTTGGCATTTATGTCTAAAAGGCAATGGATAGATCTTCTATGTTTAGTTTGTACTAAGTGATCTTAAAATTTACTGGTGAAAAAGAGGTTTAGTGAGCTACAGAGATGTCTCAGACCTACAGAAAACATCCAGAAGTCACACCAAGAAGGCTGGGAAAGACGACAATATTTTATAAGAGCAAATAATTCAAGTAAAGTAAGTGTCAGCTGACAACACTAATTTGGATTCTGTTTTGCTCAGTATGATCTGAGCTTCTTGCAGATATTTGTTATTTTAGGTTTTTCATCCAAGGGCAAACAGTGAACTAAATTTAGCAATTTAATTCCTTATTAAGAAACTTATTCCTTAGTAAGGCACTTCATTAAGACTGTAGTTATGCTCTACATATGCAACTTCTATTTTGCTGGCATCAGATAGTTGTGGGTTTTTAGGAAACTCTTACTGTTTTTCTATAGCACGTGAACAATTGTATAGTAGTTGCATTTAATTGAAGAGCTTCTTATAAATTGGAAAAAATAAATATAGGAATACTTACACTTTATTTTTAATGTAATTTAATTTTTTGGTAAGTTTTACACTGTCCTGATGTTTTTGTATATCATGACTTGTATGGTTTTACTTTATTTGAAAACTTAATTGTGTTTAGAATTTTTCAGGAGCTGTCTGATCTAACAAAGTGATTGAATTATTTGGGGTTACAGGTTAGATAAATGCTGAAGGCCATTGTGGATATTAATGATGAATTTGGAGCTCAATATCTCTTATGAATTCTGTCTCATCATGTGCCTGCAGTTATACAACCTTCACATTAGAGATGACAGTCAAGGTGAAACTGTGAAACGTCTTTATGAGATATCCCTTATTCTCTTCTGTCTTGCTACAGAGAAGGTTCCTTCTGGCTTCAGAACTGCCCAGGAGTTTCTGTGTGGTTTTGACTACTCTATTTGGTGACAGTGGCTGTGGTGGAAAGAGGATGCTCATGTACAATCTAAGTTCAGATGCTTGATAAAGGCAAATGTCAGAAGTACACTCACCTCTCTCACCTTGCAAATCTCATCCCTGGAAATCTCATCAGGAGATTGTTAGGCCAAATCTCCACCTTTCTTTTCTTGTTTTGAGTTCAGAAACTAAGCCTTAAAGGTACTTCATGCAGATGGTAAAACCTTACAAGGTGAGATTTGCTAAGGTATTCTTGCTCCTTTTGTATTGCCATGAATCAGACTAAACGTTGACGGCTGGCTGCATTACCCAGAGAAATTGCCATTTGATCATTGACAGGCACTGCTGAAGCCTTATCGTAATTATAAAATGATTCCATGACAATATTATTAGGAAGAAGTAGAAACCATTGATTTATTTAACACTTCATTGAGTTTTATCCAAGTTAGAATCAGATGTGCAATAACTCACTATAACACCACTGGAGACTTACACAAGACCTACTTTTGTCCAATTGTTCTGCCAAGAAATAGAATTCCTAGTTAAAATGGATTGAAATATAATGTAAAAGTAGGTTAAAAAAATGGCTGATATCTTTCTCTTCTTGTCAGATTTCCTGAGCTTTTTCAAAGTCTTTTGAATCCCTCTCACTCCCTCCTGATCTGTTCACCCGTTGTTCAGCCTTTTACTTAGCCCTCATCCTGCCATAAGTAATAATTTGACTCAGTCTCTGCAAAAGTGTGTGGGACCAACTGTATGTAACTCAGTGCAAACTTATCATGGGAATAGGCACAAAAGTCAGCTGCAAATTCTGTGAGTTAATATGCAAATTGAGCTCACATGGCTTTGTCCTAGATATTGAACTACTGCTAAGATGCTGTTTGAAGCTACAGAGATGATCAATTCAGAGGCCAATGCTTTGTTTAAGCCAGTAAGTCAGATCTGAAGTCAGATCTGCTTTTACTGATCTTCATAATGGAAATAAGATGTCTTCTAAAAAAGAAGACGTGGGGTAAGGAGACAAAGGAAGACAGAAGGAGGACACAGCAAGCAAGGGCACAGGTTATCTGAACAGGTTTTCGGGGCTCTTCATGCCTGGAATGGAGGAAATCTTAAGACTGGTTTCTGATTTACGCTGACATTTCCAGTTTGGGCTGATCTTTCACAGGCTCAGGGATCAGTCACTTATGGCTACGGTTCATGGTTTGAACGTGAAGAGGTAAGGCAAAACCTTTCCTTACTCCTAAAACTACCACAGCCTTTGAAATGGTGCTTTTTTTGTTCCTAACACTATATCTGAAAGGGCAAAGGTTAATATTGCTGTGCAAGCTCAGGTGAAAATCCAACTCTCTTGGCAGGGACTACACTTAACAGGGCTGTCATGGAGAGTGGTCACCCCAAAGGCCAGGGATGGCACCCAACATGGAGGGTCAAGGGGAACAGCTCTGGAGCACCTTACTGACTGAGGGGGTTGCAGCCTAGGGGTATGGGACTGACTAGGGGATGCAGGGAAAGAGCACTTTGGGATTGCATAGGATGTACTATGGGTTGCTTAGGGGAGGAACTAAAGGCAGGGAAAGGGAGGGATCTAAGTGGTTTGGGGAGAAACAAGCATGGGAAACTAGAGGCATAAGGGGATAAAAGGGGCCTGGTTGGGTGCGAGCAGGTTCCTGGTCAGAACGTTTGCCTGGCCATGCCCTGCAATTGATTGGCACTGTCTGCCTTGTCTTCTCATTAAACTCTATTTCCAAGTATTTTCCTGGGTGAAGGACTCCCTGCTCAGTGTGTGTGTGTGTGTATGGGGCTATGAGTGCCAGCAAACGGAGTCAGACCACGGGTCAGGGGTGTGTGTGTCCATGGTGCCAGCAAGGTGCAGAGGTCAGGGCATGATCGCTAGTGAGATATATGTCTCTCTATCTCTCTCTCTATATATCTGTGTGTGTATATATATGTATATACACACATATTTGCTACAAGTGGCCCTCCATCCCACTCAGCCAGAGAGGGATGCAGGAGGAGGCTGATGGTTCTGCGTTCGTGTGAGCGCTCTGTGTCTGTTGGTGATGTATATATGGATGTATGTGGTATATATATGTGATATGTGTGCCTGTGCCTACTGGGAACACACGCTCAGCCTCGCTACTCCTTAGACCTGGGGGCATGGAGCTGTGGGAGCCTCGCGTCTGTTGGGCTGCAAGATTTGGCAGCCCCTAACAAAGAGTACCTAAGTAATATGTAGGCTTTGTCGTAGCTCTCAATGGGAAAGTGTATTTTGTTGTTACTGCGTTGAAGCAACATCCCATACTTTGAAAGAATTGATCGAGAAATATTTAATACTAATGGACAATAAACATAATCATTAAGTGCAATTTAACATCTGAATAATAATGAAATTAATAAAGAAATCAGTAGCAATATGAGAAAAAAAAAAAAGATGCTCCCATATTTGAGTAACCAGATTTAGGGAAGATCTGTTAATCTTCATACCAAATTTCTAATATTTGAGTAGCAGAAAAAAATGTAATCATACCATTAGTAGTAGGGGGAGACCTACACATCACTTAAGTACTGCCTACTACCTCATCGGAGTGTACAAGTACCTATTAAAGTTCCTGCCTTCCACTGAGGTGAAATTTCACTTACACTCGTGAGACAATGATCAACTCAGTCTTCACAATCTTTCAAAAACAAATAAACAAAAAACCAAACAACCAACCTAACTTATTTTATTTTATTTTATTTTATTACATTACATTACATTCTTTATCCTGATCCTAGTAGATCCAAGTAGATCAAGCTTCCTGTGATTGAAAAACTCAGCATTTACTTTATTCCAGTTGTGGAAATAATATTTTGAAGAAGAGACTAATTTAAGACCATAGTAATAAGTAGAGATGAGTTTATAATGAAATACATATTTACGAAAGATATATTTTGTCAGCCTAAACTGGCATATTTCCCTTTTTTAAATAGCAGATTTTTACAATAGAAAGATCTCAGCGGTATCAATGCAGTAAAGTGTTTGTTGTGGTACAATATGGAAAATTATTAGCTACATTGGAGCAGGCAGAGTGGAAAGATCATAAGATGGCTAAGGAGTTAGCTACAGGAAGGACGACAACAGTCTGCTGGTGAAAAGAAAACTCTGGCCAGAGAGAAATTAACAATGGAAGCCCCACCAGGTCAGTGCTGGGAACAATGTTATATTAAATTTCACTGACAAATTTGGCACAAAGAATAGGATGTGGCCGGCGAAATCAGCCGGCAAAGGTAAGAGGTATTAGAAAGAATCGGAGCATCCCCAGTACTTGAATAATAGCAATGGGATAAAATTCATTAATGTGAAGTTGAAGTTTGTGGACTTACAGACTTCAAGTATTAACTGGGAGTCAGCATGTGGAAATGGCTGAGGGAAGGACTGCATGAAATACTTTACCATAGGATGTTTCTCAGTTGCCAAAATTGTGTAACATAAACCAACAAATAAAATAAATCGAACAGATGCATTCATAACATGTAGTACTGGAGGTATTTCCAGTAGAGACAAAAATCTGTCAGTGATGTTGTACAAGGCACTGGTGGCAACAGATCGAGCCTATAATTTTGATTTTCCATTTCCTAGAAAAAGTGGTAAAAGCTAGAAGAGGTGCAGAGGACAGCTACCAGGGCAATGAAAGGAACAGATGGTTTTTCTCAGAAGTGAACTATATAGGTTTTTCCTAGGAGGCTGTGATCCTTTAAAAACTATATGAAGAAAGAATCTGGAATTTTAAGCAAGATGAAAAAAAAATAAAGTATTGAGAAAATGGGGCAATTTAGCACATTCTTTTCATCGTCTTCAGATTGAATTCACTCAGATGCAGACTGTAAAGCAACCATAGGAAAACTGCACAGAGATGAATTTCCTTGAACATATGCAGCCTTTCTTATGCATAAGAATTTGAATGAATTTTGGCATTTTTCAGAGATTTCTCCTGACTTTAAAAAAAAGCTATTAATTTATAACTCGCCCATCTTCAGCTGTTTGGAAGAGCCCAGTACTCTAATATTTAGGCACGATGTTTTCATTTAAAGATAAAGGTGAAAGAAAACATGTGGAAGAAAAAAAATCCCCAAAGGTCTGAATTTTGAAAGGTTAATTCCAAGTGCTGAGGGTGTAGTGTCCAAAATCATAGAATCTTTTTGACTGTATCTGATATTATCCTTCTTTATAGCTGACAAATGTTAACATTAAAAAAATGAAAATGCCCTCTAGTTGTCTTCCCTTAATCTTAACACTGGATGACTGCTCCAGTACATTAATACTTGCTCTGACTGTTCTTTTGACTCCCTTGGTGATTTGATCCATAAATCGCTCCTCTCTGAAGCCCAACAAAAATTACATATTTATTTTTCTACCAGGAGTTTATGTTCCTGAATTTTCAATGTGTTTTCCTGCTGTAGTGATACAATGGTTCTGTTTTACTTGGTGTCTTATTTCTTGCATGCAAAACTTCTGCAGTCGTGGGTCATCATCTCATATGGGGAAAAGTGACATTTTCAAAATGTATATTTAAAACAGTTGAATATCCAATTTACAGATTTTCTATGGTTCTGAGACACATTTGTTTCAAATATGCTCTATTGACAGGTCTTCTATAAACACACACAAATGACATCTTTTCAAATCACTCTGCTTTTTTTTTTTTTTTTTTAGTAAACAAAAAAGAACTACAAGGTTACGGCTCTATAATCTGGTATTAAATCAAACTAGTGCATCAACCCACACAGCGTAAGAAAGCACCACTGGGAGATGTCTACCACTGATCTCCCTGCCTTGGAAGGCTTAAGATTACATAAACGCGTTCTCTTTCATTTAACCTACTCAAAGCCTGTCTCTTTGAATCAAAACTCATGTTGGCCACTCCAAATTATCAAGACACAACTTATCTACAATAGACTGCTCCAAAAGATTACTGACAAATTATAAGCAATTTCAACTGCCTGTAAATGTTTCCTGTGGATCATTTTGACTGACCTTGAGATCAACCTTAAGCAATTCGGGTATTTGTCTTTCATATATTTCCCTAGTGGATATGAATATCAGTTGTATAAAAAATGATGGATGGTGGCAATTTCCTATTAATTGCTACAGAAAAAAAAAGATCCTAGCCCTTCTGATGGGTAGCACTGACCAGAGAGAAAGGGGAACTGTATTTCAGGTGAATATTTTCTCTGGCAATTTTTGTGTAAACAAGTCCTGAATGATGCCTTTGAAAAGTTGTGAAAATGTGTCATTGGCAATTGTCCTAGAATTACAAACAGAGTAAGGGAAAGATGAAGTCACCTATTCAACAGAAGTAACTGCCAGAAACAAGGAAGAAAATATGCTATTTCTTTTTCCTCTTACACTTTATCTACTACGGGGAAGCTGAGTCAGTGATCTAAGGCTATCAGGCTCAGTGAGTATTCTGGTTTCTGAATATTGACAGATATACAATCATCTTAAGTATAACTATTTCTCGTATTTCAATGTCCACATTTTTGCTATCTAATTGCATTTCAAATAGCTCTACAAACTTTAAAAGTGAAAATTTTGGAACAAATGAAAATACAGTATTTCCACTGAACAGCAAATAAGCCCCAGCGATATTCGATTTCCAACAATGTTATTTGAGTGATCTTTATTGAAAAACTCTATGTAAACAATTGTCACCTGGTGTATACACATTTCTTGACACACAAGGAATGTTCTTATGTTCTTACTAAAACGAAATTAGATGCTATCATACAGAAGAGTAAGAAGTTATTATTCTCATACTAAATTCTTTAACCTGTGCATTACTTACTATTTTCTGGAGTGGATTCATTATTTTAGGGATCTATAAGAGCTAATCTTCATAATCTGTCAGAAATCAGAATAAGTATTTACACAGTATTAGTATTTACAGAGTATTAGTAGGGGTTGTGAGCTAAAGCATAAGATAACATATTTTTTAACACTCTTGTTTCAGCCATAGCTTGAAAGTCCAGTTCACACTATGGGGTTTTGTGGCCTGAAGGATGGGAAATGAAGACAGCCTGAAGGAACGTGCTTCATGGTGATAGTCTCAGAGAGAGCATTTTAAAGTGTTTTGATGCTCAAAGATGCAGATAGGCACTTAATACTATTTAAAAAAAATCACTGGGTTCCTGCTAGCTGAGATGCTTAAGTGTCTTTTTTTTTTTTTTTTTTAAACTCAGCTGGGCATCTGTCTGCACTGTATCTCTAGCTCTTCACTACTTTCAAGTAAGTTCTGATCAGTGAAAACACATTTTCTCCTTCTAAGTGTCTGTTTTACCCTTTCAAATTCAGCTGCATGACTGAGAGTGAGTTTGTATTCTTCCTTCCCATCCATCACTAGTAATATAGGTCTTGCAAGCCCAGAAATGCCCTTAGGCCTAGTTTTGGAACACAGTGAACACTTTTTACAATGCTGCTCAAGAAATAAGAGAATCCAAATCGTGTTTGTCTGTGTTGTTTACCCAGACAAAACCAGAAAAGTACACAGGAGCATAAGGGCACAAATCTATTCAGAAGGTGACATGCTTACTTAGTAACTGTTACTCTGAAACATACTTTAAGAGAGAAAAGTAAGGATGTCTGCCTAAATTAGCATAATTCTTTTTTATAAGACACATTTCCTCTCTGTTAATTACTTTGAGACCTTTAAGAGCTGTCTGTGCTGATAGGTTTTAGGGTGCCACGTTTCCACACAGGCACTGAAATGATGCTGGAAAAGCTTTCCCCATTCACAATAAAGTCAGCGCTGAACTTATATTGTCAGGTTTTTCTAAGATTTCTCTCCATCAGTCCTTCAGCTCTTCCATTTTTTCTCAACAGACATTCTCAGGGATTGTTCTCTGCCATGGAGCGTGGATATCTCTGGATTTCACATGGATCCCAGAATCCTTTTCAGCACACTTATTTCAGCACCCCCTCTTACAGTCTTTTCACAAACTGTAAATCAGAAGCAGGAATGAAAAGTCCAGGTGAGTGAGCAGAAATAAATGCTTTACAAGAGGAAAAGACGCAGCTGTAATACTGGGTTGATAGCTGAGGCCATTTGGTGTGGGAAAAAAAGCTTGGTTTTGAGTAGAGAGACATGGGTCGAGTCCAGATTTTGCTCAGGACACTTAGTATGTGTAAGGTTGGCCTTGCTTAGCTGACCTTAATTACATTATTTTTTTCCTGTGCAATCTAAATAAGGCTTTTAATAGTTTAGTTTCAAGTAATAAAGTGCCATTCATGTGTGTAATTTATTACTAAGTACATTAATATTTATAGACAGAGCTGAAATTCTTTAGCCAACATTAGAGAATTTTCTCAGTCAAGAAAATCATCTTTGGTCCAATTTATTTAGCAAGTGAGGAACTGTCTAATAGAAACCCTTTGCATGGTTGCTGTAGGTCAAGCTAAGCTGATAGAATAATAAAATGAAGTTGAGTTTTACTGCATTCCCATCTCTTTTATAAACCTTTTAGCTCTGATGTCTGGCATAATGTTTCAAAACAAATCCAAGTCAGAATGTAATTCTTGGAATCATAAAATGCTGTGTAACTTAGAATTATCTTAACACGCTGATTTTAAAATTCAGTGGGGAAAATTCATTTGTGCTCTCTCTCCACCGTGGCTGGGATCAATTTAGATGAATTAGATGAATATTATTCATTTGCTTTGTAAAGAGTGCAGCTGTGATTTTTCTGTCTGACTAAGAATATGATGGTATGGAAATTTTCTTACACTCTCTGTATGGGTTGTAGGGAGTAGAATGGCCCCTATGCATATATCATTCCTTCTGTTGCAGTAGGTCAGCATTGACTAAGCAAAGACACAGCATGAAAGGACATTTGTTTCTATGCCTTTAATGCCTTTAATGTACTGGACAGCATAGTGGAGCATGTGAAGGGTTTATCAATTTAAGGAGTACAAGTGAGCATTAAGTGTGCACATAAAAGATTTCTGTACATTAATTAGATACCTGCAATTAAGTTTGGAGAAAAATGTCAACTCTTCATAAAATGAGAAGCATTAGAGAAAGACAGCATGTGTCTGTGAATTAAAATGCCATTAAAATTATTATGACTTCAAAAACATTAAAAAAATAATTTTATATATGATTCTGGAAGGCAGTGAAGTTTGTTGTGTACAAAACCAGAATGAACTAAGTGTCAGTGTTTGACATCCAAGTAACATCTCATATTTCCCATTCAATTGCATTCTGTGTACATAGACATTGCAATGTTCTTTTCCCAGCTTCACTTTGAGTCATTGCTGTGGCTATGAGTTTAACAATGTTTATCATCAAAGATGTACTCTAAATTCCTGAGTCATAAATGAAGCAAAATGAAAAGAGTTTAAAAGTTATAATTGAACAATCCAAATAGCTCATAGTTAATACGGATGAACAGATCATTGCTGATAGGCATAGAAAGGAGTCTTTCCTTGCCTGAGAACTCATGGTTTCCAAATAACTGCTGGAAGTACTTGTAACTGTAGGGAATGACAGAAACTTTGAAATAGCAAACATGAAGCTCTTGAAACCACCAGACTTCTTAAGCTTCCTTTATGTGTATATGTTTTAGTCGTCTGTGTCTTTTTCTAAACATCTGGAATAAAGAAAGATGACTCCACCCTACAGACAGACCATGTGGCTACAGAATAGAGAAGGCAAGAGGGAAAATAAACCACATGGCCAAGTAAAATAAACCAGAGCTGGTTGAGCATTGAAAAAAAGCACTCCCCAAAATGTTATTCCAAATGTTGCAAAATTCATATCTGATTTCAAATAAACACACATTATTTACCCAATTTATAAGCCAGTTGAAAGACTGTGAGCTTGGATCCTTCCTGAAGGGATCTTCAAAGTTACACTATTCAGTCGGTTATACCTAAAGCACACCTTCTCCATGCTATAACCTTGTACTAGAACATGAGACCTCTTTCCATCCCATTGTCCTGTTGTCCTCATTCTTTTACCCTTAAAAATCATCCGACTAAGCCGAGCCCTCAGCAGCTTAGTGTACTAAGGCAAGAGACCTGGGGTCTAGAATTCATATCTCTTTGCTTATTCAAATAATCCAGCAAGTCAGTTGGGATTCATTCAAGCAATGACATTCAGGAAGGCCAGATTAACACTGTTCACTTGGTGGAGGATGAAGGGTAGTATTCCTTCTGAGCAGCCTCTTGGCACACAGGAAAGCCTTCCCTGTAAAGAGTACAGCCTGTGGGAATGCAGGTAAATGGTGAATGAGGGGATGGGTGTCTGTAGGGAACAGCTATGTCATGTGGGATGCTTGTGGATGACGATATAGTGTGGCAGAGTACTTGGGATTTATGCATATATAATAAGTATCCCATCAAGTATGGGTGTATGATAAATTATTTAGTATTCAAGAGGTACCCAATCAACAGAGCTGTGTGGAAATCTGCAGAAATGTACCAGTAAAATCTTACAATAAAGAATGAGATCTTTTAATATAAAAAAAAGTCTGTACGGTTCCCAAACTCAGACACAATTCTTTATTAATTTATCTAGGAGATTCCTAGGAAGGAGAATGAAGAGACATGAGGAGCGATGGGGTGAAGGAAACAGTAGCTGTGTTTGCGTGTTGCTCAGAAAATTAAGATGGAGTTCTATGAAGATGGCAGAGCTGGAAAACACCAGGTCTGTGCTCACATGAAGATCTGCGAAGGAGAATATGGAAGGATAGCTGACAATAGGAGAGCCAGGACTGTGGGGATTTTTATGAGCAGTGCACTGAACAGAGAGAGAGACAGAAGGTGGAGATAGCTGGTGAAATTCTAAAAGATGGAATCATTTTATTCTTCACAAGAATAAATCTGAAGGGAAATATCAAGAAGCAGGATGGAAAATGTATGATCAGGTATGCTATTAGCAGAAAAGAAAGGGACTGTAGGAAATATAAAGAGAAAAAAGATCCAACAGAAAGGTCATGTACAGTAAGAAGCTTTATATAAATATTTCTTAGAAGACACTTGATCTCAGTATGTTAAGCTAAATAACAAATTTGAAGGCAAAAAAAAAAAAAAAACAAACAGAAAAGAAACAGAAATGTGAGGAGAAAGACCCATGGGCTTAGAGGACAGGGGTCATCTTCTGCAGTGCGCCCAGGGCAGTGCATTGCCCAAGGCTGGCCCCAGGTACGAAGTAGCATTTGCATTAGATGCTGAGTTGTGAGCAAACCCATCCATTCTAATCATTATTTTAGCCTTTGGCTCTTGTATTCAAGAACTGTCGTGTCTTTTGAAATGTGTTTACAGCTTCTGACACATTCTGTCATTGTTGTAGGGCTTACAGTAATAGGGGTAATTCTGATCCAGGCCTTTGTTGCTAACGATAATGAAAGCCAATACTTGGGCATCTTATCCAATCATCTTAATAATGGTCTGTACTGGGTAGTGATTTATAATGACTTTGTGTAACATGGGTTTGGTCCATGGCACTATTACATTTTTTTAATTATTATTATTATTTGAGTAAACTGTACTGATTTGTACATGAACCATACACCAAGAAAACCTTTGATTTCTATACCGTTCACTTAGGGCTCCATGCTGTATTACATTTTCCTTGACTTCCCAACATTATTTATCATTTCAATAAATGTCAGTGATCTAGAAGCCATTGATCAGAACTTTCAGGTAAACTGATTGAGAGGGATAAAAAACCATAAAGCAAAACAATCCATAGACTTCCTATAAATAAACACATCAAATACTTCCATTTTAAATGAGCTTCTATGCTGCTTCTTTTCATTTTAATAAGGTTTTACATTTTGGAATGACAAAGTCATTTGTCAAGTTATCAAATAATATTTAAGAAAGGCCTAATGGTAGTTATTTTAGCTAGGATCATTTTTCCATGGATATCTCTGTCTTGCTTTCTCAAATTCTTGCTGTCTTTCTCAGACTGAGTGCTTATTGGTTACAATGATGGACATAAAAATACTATATGCTCTTCCTGTTGATATAATATATCCTGACAAAGGAGATGCCTCAGCTTCTGTTCTAGGAAAGTGTCTTCCTGTAATGTTCATACACCTGCCTGTAACGTCACAGGCCAACAGACTGTATGATCCTTTAGCATTACAAGCTGAACTGCAGCACTTAAACTTTATTTGAAAAGCACTGAAATAGTTTTAAGTGAATACATAAAAGTAGGGGGAGGGCAACTAATCAGTATATTGTTATTTTGACACATTTGGTTGTCTTTTAGAAAATGCATTCATAATTTTCTGTTTGACGTGATCTCAGCATCCAGTAAAAAGCTGAGAATTTTTCATCCTACTGACAGGACTCCATTAATAAAACAACAATCTTTTGTGTGTAGTAATCTTTAATCTTATTTTGTCACACACTTCTCAGTAGCATTTCCACTCGTTTTACAGTATAATTTATGGCACTGAAACAACTCTCTGCCCTGAAAAAGGTCAGTCTGTCAAGGTTTACTTGTCTTTGAAGAAAAGTAATAGAGCATTATTTATGAAGCAAAGAATACGCTTCAATACTTTAATCAATCAGAAAGATACTTGCATTATTGTATCTTTTGCCAAAAAATACCATGAGCAAAGGATACATCAACCTTGTATTCTCTTTTATGTCACAAAAAGCCTTTTACCTTTTATGTCTCCTTCTCCTTTTGTGTTGACTGCACTATGAAAATAACAAGGCTGATGATGTCTGATATCTGGGAACAATTTGTAAATTATGAGAATAGGGATTGATCTTATCTGAAGAGTAGAGAGTCTCTGGACAGATTAACTAGAGCTATCCACTGTGCTCATCACAATAAATTCATCTGATAAAATGTTGGGGTTCTGGGTCATGTGATGTAAACTGACATCTCTAGAGAGAAAACTGGAAAGGTTTATCGGACCTTTAGGGTACCTCAAAGATGATAGGCATAAGGCATAACCACATTTGGTACCCATATGTTTTTAGACATCAACATAAGCACGAGTTAGAACATGCAATGTGGGGAAACAAATTGGTACTTCATTAGAAAAAATAGTCACACTTTAAATTAAGTCTCTCAAATAAGAATTTAATTTAGGTTTAGTAAGACAGCTTTATGTGAATGAAATGCCAATACATTATTTAAACTGCTCTGTTGATGTTTAACAAGTGTGTAATAAGATACATATTATCTATTAGTTGTTAGATACTAACAAGTATTTTTTGCTAATTAGTCCCTATCTGACATGAAACATCCATTACAATTGGGATGAGTTTCTTCTTGCTTAAATACCCAATGAAATCTGTTTCCTTCCCAGGAACAGCTAAGTCACTTGTCACATATCTCCATAAGGTTCTTGGTTACTAGCTGAAGTCTTCTGCATTTTACTCTTGCTATACCATCAGCTTTACTCACAGAGTTCCTGTTCTGAAGAGATGGACATTATCTCTCTGCTAAATCTCTGTTGCAGCCCAGACAAGGTTGACAGAAACCCGAACTCTGCCTGAATTCTCATGCTAAGTCAAAGCAAATTAGACGTCTGTACTACATGTAAGCTCAGCCGGTGATCACGGAGTCCTCTTTTACATGTTTATGTTAAGGGAAGCAAATGTTCTAAAACTTAAGACAAGATCCAAAGTAGATGCAAAATATCTGCAACACCATCATCAAGATTTCTCAGTACTTCTGTACTTCTTAAGAAGATGGTTAGAAGATAAAAGCCCATGCAGATAGGTGGACTCATATCACTACCAACAGACTTTCTGTCAGATCGATACTCAGAAAGGAAACACTGGCAAAGTGTGCAGACAATCGTAATATTTCCTATTGATTTTTTATACTCTTGGTGGCTATGTAGATTCTCTAGGTGAGCAGATGGCTCTTTCACAGTTAGTGGAGACTGCCGTCTCAGTTAAGTCTAACAAACAAAATTTTGGGTGGCATACTACGGAACCATATGAGACATTTAAGCATGGTGGATCTGGTTGTTAAAAAAGATTTGCCTATTTTACTTCTGATAAAATAGCTTTTAAGATTTAGCATACATGATGAAGGCATATTATGTCTTTGTAGGACATCTGACTGCAGACCCATTTGCAGCAAGTCTGTTGTCCTGCAAACATGAATATATGCCATCAACTTTGCTTTCTGCTAATGATGGTATTTAAAATTAGCAAATGTTGTGTAACACAAGAAAGAGGGGAACAGTAATACTGATTACCAAATAAACATGGGGATGTACAGAGTGCATTAAATTAAATAATGGCATAAACGCTTGCTTGATTGTGATCAGGTAGTAGTTATGAAATATGAAATAAGAATTGTATTAAGTGCACTTTAATTGCCCCACATACCCATGTACCTGAACTGAATCCTGTACAAAGCAAGAGAAATTTATTTTGAAGTACGGCTTCTAAAGTCAGAGCTGATATGAATGATGATGAATTTTAGTAGCCAAATAAAAACGAGTCAATAGGGTGTTAAAAGTGTGACATACCTGAGCACTCTCAAGCACAGATAGACCACAACCGCAGTGACCAGATCTCACAGTGGAGGTCAACATGAACAGTTATGTGAATAATTTTAAAACATCGGTCGTGACTGAACGGGACCTTGCAGACAAATGTAAGCATGTGCTAAATTGGTTTGGGATTGTGAGGGCCAAATTGTTCCATGCTTTACAAGAGCAATATCTAAAGCACAGTGTTAATGTCTGATGTTGCACTTCAAGTGCCAGTGGCATGGAGCTGAAATGTCACAGGCAGCTCATGATCCAGTGGTCTGCTTTCTTTTGTCACAGTTTGGTATAATTCCTCTGTAAACCACAATCCCCTGCAATGAACGAAAAGTTTCCAGAAACTCAAATGGGCCTTGGAACAAATCCCTGGAATATGATACCTGCTTTTCACATTCAAATTAAAATGAAAAAAAAAAAAAAAAGAGACAAAAGCAATTATAAAGTTAAAAAAATCCATTACAGAACAATTTTGTAAAAACTGTCTTAGGTTTTCCTTCGTATTTTTACATATCTTCCAACATGCCTTTTAGATCTTGCAGAACATGTCTTTGTGAAGTGCTACCAGACTTTAATTTTCATTTGCTATTTCCATTTATTTCCAATTCCAGACTCCTTTTGCATTTTAAGATCTGGTCTGTAGATGTAGTTCAGATCAGGACTGCGTGTTAAACCATTTTCATTACAACTTTTATCCTTCCTGTCCACCTCTTTTCTATTATGTACTGGGCAGAATTTTTCTAAGTAAAGCCAGACATTTCAAGAGGGAAAATTATTACCCTCTGCAAAGGTGTGTTAGATTTTTTTTCCTCAATTGTGCTTTCTGTTTAAGAAAAATATACCAGGAGAATATGAAAAGGAAATAAAAGTGTGAACGACACAAGCAAGGGCTGTATTCTGTGTGATAAAGATAGTAACAAGAAAGGGTCTGTTGGTTTATACTGTTTCCCATTCTTGATACAATCATTGTCTCAAGAACAGATTCATATTCTGCATCATTTTCTGTTACCTTTATAGTCTTTCTTACGAGAATGAGGAATGAAAATTTTAATGCCTCATATATTCTGTGAATTACTGTAGGCGAGTATGCTGTACTACTTTGATCTTTCCTATATTCTGTGGTTTGATTGGGTCGTGATGTGAATGGAAAGCAGCACAAAACAAATCACTTTCTGAGAGAACAATTGCAATGCGAATAGGTACAGAAAGAAAAAGGTACCAGTTCAGCCCATTCCATTATGCAGTAGATTGGGTAGAAACAGAGTTCAAATATCTGCTTTTAGAGGTACTAAAGATTATCTCAATTTTTGGGTTAACCAACCTATCAATTCCTAGCAAAAATTTTGACTGGATGTTCATAATCTGAATATAACTGTCTAGACTTAGATCCAGCATCGCTTTATTAAAGTTCAGCTGTGCTATAGTGCAGAAGGAATGGGGAGATGACGAAAGACATAAAGGAAATTAAAATATTGAAAAGAAAATAAAACAGTTGAAGAATTAAACATGTCTTAACTGCCTTAAAAATTCTGCATTGTGTGTAGTCATAACTGGGAAATAACCAAGCAAGAGGAAAGGCAGGGGAGAGACTGAGGCAAAGGGAAGGCTGGGTTACCCCTGGGAAGAACTAGCCTTATAGATTTCCTGTTTCCCATGGCAGAGAGGGTTTTGCCTCACCAAGTAGCGATGTTGTCCCTGCCTGCCCCATGCCCTGTGCTCCCTTGGCCAGTCAGAAATCACAAAGGCAGCTTGTGCCTGCAATGGGTAACAGCATCTCCAGCAAACATCAGGGGCACCTGATTTCTCCTTTCTTCTTTCACTGAACCCTGTCTCCAATTAGCCGTTTTTTCTGCAAGTGGTACATGGTTTTGGGTGCACTATGTTTAGGAAACTATATGGACGGTTTTTAACACTGGGGAAGACCTACCATGGAACATAGTGTTTTGGGTTTGCTTGGAGCAATGAATAAAAGGAAAGAGGGGGAAGAAGACAGAAGATTATGAACAGCTTGCTGCTACTAACCATACCCATGATTAGAGCCAGCCACTTTTGAATAGGGCAGAAATATAGATTGGATTGTGTTAAAGTTATGAAGCAAGCTTTTCTCTGGGTCGGAAACCAGCAGATGGTTGTGCCAGGTTTTTAGATGTGGCACTTACAGCATTTGTACATCCATACTCTGCCACATCCCTGTGTTTATATTCCATATCTCTGTGTACTCGTTTCCCTATTCAGGGGGATTTGCATAAGTATATTTTAAAGACAAAAATTTTGCATCTATATTATAATATCTAAATCTATGACATGTAAAAGCTAGAGCTCTGGAAAGATTTTAAAAAGTTCTTTAAATGTTCACTTCACTACTTAGATTTTAATATATAAATCAAAACTGTGACATAATTCAGACTATAACTCTGATAGACTTGATATACAATTATTTTACATGGTTATCTTGTAAGTATTCTCACAGACTGAGTTTGATAATCTGTGTGAAAACAGTACAATAAAATCTGTCTACCTCTCTACGAGCAAAGACAAAGCTACCACACCTCCCGTGAAACCAGTGTCATATTTGACTCCTCTCTCTTTTCACCCATGCACATGTACTTTAATAGTGAAGAGAATGAGTGCTGTATCAGACACAAAAGAGATTATTTTTTCAGGACGCTGAATGCATATAACAAATACTAGTGGTTCTCTATTTTCAGAGTGAAAAGCAAATGTCTGTATTAAAGTGATGGATTGCAGACAGCATAATATGCTACAACAAAGCCATGGTTGTTTGTATAACATTTCTAATACCTTTACTTTCTTTACCATGACTCTTGCTAAAAATCTTTGAATACTGCAAGCTTCTCCATTCTTTCTTGCCTATGACATAGTTTGCTTTATTTCAGGCTTTATAACCACCTGCGTACATTACTAGTCACAAAGAAAAAAATCTTTTCTTAGCTACTCTTGGCTCAGGCATCACAGTCAAGCAGTGCACTACATCACATACCCACAACTGTGTCTGGGTCATTATGTCCAAATAACACAAGTAGGGGCTTTTACTCTAGATGTAGGGCTGCTGCCATGCTGAATATGGTCTCTGCATCAGCTCTTTCAATGCAAACCAAATGACATCTGCCTGGCACTGTGTTATCTACATACCTTGAAATGTCCACATTTCTTCCAGTTTCCTTTCAGAGATTCCTCTCTTGTTCCTTCATCCCCTCTTTGACATTTTGCTTTCTCATGTCTTATTCTGCAGACTGTTTCCTAATTGCCATTAAACTAGCTTTTTCAATTTGCATTTGCAAAAGCCTACAGAAATTTATCTGGGAAAAGATAAACTTGGCAAACCTTTGGCTAAAATGTTTTTGGCGTGATTAAAAATAGATACATTTTCACTTCTCTATTTTGTTATGGCTCTATGAGCCCAGAGACATTTCAACTTTCTGTGCCACTTTTCCCATCTTGTTTCAGTGTTTCGATTTCAATTTCTGACTTCAGTGTTTTATTCTGAGGATTTGTTGTTGTTATTTTTTTCTCTTTGTTTCATTCCAGCACCGTAACTTTAGTTTCCAATTTTATTTTGACTTTGTGCTGGGATATTTCTACTACTTTCTCATGCTGCCCTATTTTTATTTACTTTTTATTCATATGAGTATGCATCATTTAAAATTGCTTCAGTGAAGCCACTTGAAGTCACACTTGAAGTCAGTCTGTCCTCATGAGGAAGAGCTTATTAATTAGTTTGTTTGAAGATGTGCCTGGTTGCAGCCCTGAAACAGAGCAAAGAGCATGTTTGGTGAAAGCAATATAGGCAGTGAAAGCACTTAGAGAGATTCTCTCAGCGTAGCAGACAGGTATTGTTTTTTCTGTGACCTCCACTGCAATGCTGGACTGATATTTAGTACCGTTTGCAAGACAGACATTATGCATATCATTCACTTTCCCACTCCAAAACTTGCCCTTTCGCTTCTGAGAAAGGTGCAGTAAAGCAGTAAATTAGCAGTACCCCCAAAGGCATTTTTTTCATCCTGATGCCAGCTGCAGCAGCAATGTCCATACCTTGCTTTTCCAGCCACAGCCTGGGTTACAACAGTGATTCTGAGAACCAGCAGCATGAGGCTGGGCAGCAGCAGCCTTATTTTGTGGACTGGCCCACAGGATAGGTCTAGTGGAAACTGGTTAGGTACAAATACTCTGGTAAGAAGTTTTCAGGGCAAAATCTGGGAAATGAAGGTGCAGTAGACACAGGAAATTAAGAGGAAAGGTATGTGTGGTACAGATAGCTGGGTGCAGCAGATAATTTTGAAGAGGGAGAAAAGAGATTAAAAAAAGGTTAAGCAATCCTCAGACAGGCAACAGAAATTTGGCTGTCTAAACCATCTGTCCTGGTTTGAGGACAGCAAGCAAGCTACGGTCTATCCAGCCACTGACCCCTAATAGCGTACGCTCGTGCTTCAGATGCTCTGTCGCTGTGGTCTGAGGTGGCGTGAAAGACAAATTCCTGCACCCTCCTCACCCTCACCCCTGTCCTTCAGTGAAGTTGTAAGACAAAACGGCCACCTGTCAGCTTCCCACTTCTGAACTCAAAATAAACCCGAAAAATTTAATTCTTAATTTTCCACTAGAAATGTTTTAACTACATTTTAATGCTGATAATTCAAGACATTTGAATTAATCAATCATTTCAATATATGAAAAGCAGTTAGCAGGGGGACATTTGGGTTTTATCAAAGAATCCAAAATTCTGATTCTTCACCATTTTCATATTACAGCAAGATCACATTTGTGAGGTGAATTTTTCATTTTCATTCTTTGTAGCATATTTTTTCCAAGCGTTCCGAAATCATTCATTTATCAAATGTAATACGGTGATTGCATGTCACATTTTAAAACCAGCACTTTAAGAACTTAATTTGCAAGCACTTTTGCACTTTACTATTTAGTCAAAGAAGCAGTATACTTAAAATCAACAATGCTAACCTTGTAAGTGTTGTTTAAGATGAATCACAATATCAGGCCTGACAGTTCTATCTTAAACATGTATACCATTCATGTTGGAACTGTATAAGACTGTTTGAATTAGCCTACAAGATCCTCAGGGCAGGAGACATGTCTTTGTCTACATTTGCAGAGTGTGAACAGACAATTGGCTCCTGATAAATAATACAATACAATTACCTTACTATAGGACACAGAAATTTGCAAGGAAATGAAATTTCAGGTTGCCTGTAGAGAAATGCTCAGAAAACACATTTCAAGAAATGAAAGGTGGAGGACAGGAGAAACAATTGTTTTACTTTACAAAATCCTGGGGTTTGAGATTCAAGGATGGGCATTGTCAAATTAATTCCATTTAGTTAGCATGGCATTAAAATGAACTGTGAAGGTTTCTAGGGATTAATAGCAAAGAAATGGAAATCTTCCTCTTTTTTTAATAAAAAGAGATAAAAACTTTTCAGGTTTGTACCATTCCCTTTTGCTAGAGATAAGAATTCTGCTTTACCGGCTGTCTGTAATCAAGATGATGTGACCTTTAGTGGATTAATATCTCCCTCTTTTCCTAACTAATCTTCTCTAATAGCAAAGGAAGATATTTTGGGGTATAAAAAACCACTCTGGGGGATTGGAACTGGTCATAAGAAAAAGCAAAATCATTATGGCAGGATATATAGAGGTGTTAAAATCTTAGACAGAAATTCATAATCATGGCATACAGAAGGATTTTTTTTCCCGGTGATATGGTTTTCACTTTATTATTTCTTCGCTAAACAAACTGCAATACACTGCAGTAAAATTTACACAGAAACCTGCCAAAAAATCCATACACCAAAGCCAGCTCATACTTATATATACAATAACTCTCCAAATCAGCTGCCTGTCCCTCATGTCCCGGGAATGGATAAATTCTGAGAGA